>NC_056672.1:0-2419166 GCF_018350195.1 Panthera tigris | reverse complement strand
TCTCGCATCTGACTGCCCTTCAGGACAGTCACTTTTCTCCTGTGACGGCCCGTTCACCTGATATTAAAATCTAACAAATCAGTGTGCCTTTGGTTCCATCACCAGGCCTGTCTCAGAATATTTCATAGACCTTGCCCCCCCTGCCCTGTCCAAGCACTCATCTCCCCAGATGGTCTAGAGGCACAGGCACAGAGAGTTAAGACGGACCTTGGCAACCTCGAGTCTGGAGTCCGTGCCCCTCACCAGAGCCGGCTCTGAGCTGAGCCCTGGAGGAGAAGGGGGACGGACAGGCATTCCAGGCACAGGGTCCCAGGGCCACCGGCCGCCCCACCACGGTCACCTTTCTGCCCCCAATGCATCGATGTTTCCCGATACTAGGGAGATTGTCCCTCATCACTCGCTTTGAGCAATGTTCTTAGAATATGGCTTCGAGTCATTCTCCTCATGTTCCTTCTGCTTGGGGTTGTTGAGCTGTTTTTTGTTCCTGCTTGTTTGTTTGAGCTCTGGGTTTAGAGTGTTCATCGAATCCCCTCCCTCCATACAAAAATATTAGGCCACTTTCGTGCCCCGCAACTCAGTGTGGTTGCGTTTTGGACGGTTTCCATCCCTCCGTCTTGGCTAACCTTTCCTCTGAGTTGTCTAAGATGCTGTGAATCCCATCGGGGTAGTTTTCATCCTAGACTTGTATTTTCATTTCTTGAAGATCTTTCTATTCAGGTCCTTTTTTCTATATCTCTTTTGTACACATGCGTTCCTTCCCGCCACTTGCACATTTGGAAAATATTGATCTCAGCTGTCGTAACACCCTCGTCTTCTAACATTGGCATCTTTCTGGATCTGTCTCTATTGATTGATTTTTCTACTAATCATGAGTTATATTTTCCTGCTTCTTTGCATATTTGGTAATATTTTATTGCATGACAGATATCATAAATATGTCCTTGGGTACAGGGTTTGGGTTTTGTTGTTTTTTGTTTTGGTTTTGGGTTTTTGTATCCCTTTGAATATTCTTAGCCTTTGTTGTGGCACACACTGAAGATGCTGGAAAGGATTTGGCCCTTCTGAGACTTGTTTACTCTGGAACTAATCAGTCCCCACTGCTAAAACAATACCCTTTTTCAACACGCTGTTTTGGGGAAGTCTTTCCAGTCTGACTGGTGGAACGTGAGTTGCTCTCGACTGTATGAGCTTGAGGGCTGCTCCACATGACTGATCTTTCTCTGGCCTCCGTCCCCTCAGGTACTCGCACTTACCAGAACCAGGTCAAGTCTCTGCAGACAGATTCCTAGAGTTGTCTGTGATCTCTCCTCCGCAGCACGCTCCCCTGTGAAGCCCAACTCCCTTGGCCACCCCAATCACAGGGTTCCACCACTCCCTGGTTACACCTGGGCCCCCTCCCGGTTCCACGGCCATCAAACTCTCTAGGCAGTAACCCAGGGGCCACTGGTTGGCAGAGTTGTTTCCTATATTTGGTCTGTTGTATGGTTGGGTGAGGCAGAGGATACAGTCTGTGCCATTACCCCACTCTTCCGAGAAAGAGAACACTCCTGTTGTGGTCCATCCATGGCCAGTCCTCCGGGACCTTCCTGGAGGACCAGGAAGTGGACGAGCAGTGGACGAGGGGCCAGTGTCTCCACATCCCCACAACACCTAGTGTAGTATGTCTTTGATTATAGCCATCCCTGTGGGTATGAAGCGGTATCTCGTGGTGTGGGCGTGCATTTCCCTGATGGCCAATGATGTTAAACATCTTTCATGGGCTTATTGGTCATTTGTATATCATCTTTAGGAGAAGGTTGATTCAACTTGTTTGTCCATTTTAAAATTGTATTATATATCATATATATATATATCTTATATACATCTTATATATATATGTTATATATATATCTCTTATGTATATCTTATATATTATATAAAATATATTATATATATCTTATTTTTATTTTGAAACAATTTTAGATTGAAATGCAATTATGAGAAGTAACAGAGAGGGGTGCCCAGGTGGGTCAGAGGGTTGAGTGTCTGACTCTTGATTTCCGCTCAGGTCATGATCTCACAGTTCGTGGGTTCAAGCCCTGCATCAGGCTCTGTGCTGATCGTGCAAAGCCTGCTTAAGATTCTCCCTCTCTCCCTCTCTGTCTGCCCCTCCCCTGCTTGTGTGCGCGCGCATGCTCTCTCTCTCTCCCTCTTTTTCTCTAAAAAAAAACAGAGAGAGAAAGAACACAGAGAGACCCCATTTCCCCCCAAGGTAACATGTTGCAAGACCATAGTATAATATCAAAATCAGGACATCGACGTTGGTACGGTCAAGATTCAGAACATTCCCATCCCACCAGGATTCCCCTTGTTTCCTTTTTTGTGACCACACTCACTTCCCTCCCACCCCTAACCCCTTCCCAACCCCTGGCAACCACTAATCTGCTTTTGCATTTCGATAATTTGTCGTGTCAAGAACATCATATAAATGGAATCACACAGTACGTATCATTTTGGTATTGAGCGTCTTTTTCCTTTGGCCCATCTCCTGGGAGTTACCCCCAGGTCGCTGAAATACTCCGTTCCTTGTGACTGCTAAGTAGAGCTCCAGGGGATAGAAACACTGCAGCTCATCTGACCATTCAATCATTGGAGACATCTGGGTTGTTCCCAGTTTTTGTCTGTTATGAGAAAAGTGGCTATAAACATTAATGTGCAGGTTTCTGAGTGACATAAGTCTTCATCTCTCTGGAACAAATGCCGGGGAGTACAGATACTGCATAAAACCTGTGGTTTAAGTTGTTTTAAGAAACTGCCAAACAGTTTTCCAGAGTGGCCCTACCACTCTCCCTCCCCGCCAGCCCTGTGTGAGTGATCCTTTTTCTCCTCATCCTCACCATTGTTAGATGTGGTCAGTGTCTTATGATGGCCATTCTGACAGGTGTGCATTGACAGCCCCCTGTGGCTTTAAGGTCCGTTTCCCTAATGGCTGATTATGCCGTGATCTGTATTAGCCAGGGCTCTCCAGAGAAATAGCACCAACACAAATATGTACTTAATGATGTCTTTATCTTCAGGAATCAGTTCCTACAAGTGTGGGGCTGGCAGTTCCAAAATCTGTAGGGCAGGCTGGAGACCCACAGGAGAGTCAATGTTGCAGTCTGAAGCCAAAGACTATCCGGAGGCAAAATTCCCACCTCCTTGGGCAGCCTCCGTCTATTTCTCTTAAGGCCTTCAACCGATTAGATAAGGCCCACCCACATCATGGAGGACAATCTCAGTTACTCAAAGTCTGCTCAGTTAAATGTTAATGTCATCTAAATTATACCTTCACAGAAACGTCTAGACTGGTGTTTGACCAAATATCTGGGTCTGATGGGGTATTTATTTGCTAGGGCTGACATAAGAAATACCACAGGCTGGGCAGCTTTAACATCAGGGATTTATTTTCTCACAGTTCTGGAGGCTAGAGGTCCAAGATCAAAGCATCAGCAAATTGGTTTCTCTGGAGGCCCCTCTCCCTGGCCTGCAGGTGGCCTCCCTCTGTGCTCGTGCCTCTGGTGTGGCCTGGTGTGTGTCCAGACTCTCTCCTTTTATAGGAATACCAGTCTGATTGGATTAGGACTCACCCTAATGGCCTCATTTTAAGCTAATCACCTCTTTAAAGGCCTCATCTCCAGATATAGTCACAGTCTGAGGTCCTGGGGAATAGAACCTCAGTGTGTGAATTTGGTGGTGATGGGGGGGAGGGTGCTCGCTTCAGCCTATAACACAGCTTAGCGAAGCATCTTTAAAATTAACCATCACGGGTTCGAGCCCCACGTCAGGCTCTGTGCTGACAGCTGGGAGCCTGGAGCCTGTTTCAGATTCTGTATCTCCCTCTCTCTGACCCTCCCCCATTCATGCTCTGTCTCTCTCTGTCTCAAAAATAAATAAAGGTTAAAAAAAATTTTTTTTTTAAATAAATAAAATTAACCATCACGGCATCTTTTCACATACTTGTTTGTCATCCATACATCTCTTTGGTGAAATGTCTCTTGATGACTTCACCCATTTTCTGGTTAGATTATTTGGGTTTTTTAAATCGTTGTTCTACGAGTTCTTTATGTATTTTAGGTACTAGTCTTTTTCTGAATATGTGGTTTCTAAATATTCCCTCCCATTCTGCAGCTTGTCTTTTAACCCTCTTAGCAGACTCTTTAGCAGAATAAGAGGTTTTAGTTTTCATGCGGTCTAATTGTGTGTCCCTGGAAAGAGGTACACCGAGGTCCTAACCTCGGTACTGGTGAATGTGCCCTTATTTGGAAACAGAGTCTTTGCCAATGTGATCAAGTTAAGGTGAGGTCGTACTGGATTGAGGTGGATCTTAAATTCGAGACTGGTGTTCATGTACAGAGAGAGACACGTGAAGAAAGAGGATGAGAATGAAGTGATGTATCCACAAGCCATAGATGGATGGCTGTCACCACAACTGGAGGAAGCAGGAAGCATCCTTCCCTAGAGACTTCGGGAGAACCGGGACCCTGCCAACGCTTGGATTTCGGACTTCTGGCCCCCAGAACTGTGAGAATAGACTGCTATTATCTTAAGCCGCCCAGATTGTGGTAATTTGCTGTGGTAGCTCTATGAGGCTAATACACACTTAATCCAATTTTTCCTTAAGTGGGCAGTGCTTTTGGTGTCCAGTCTAAGAACTCTGTGCCTTGCCCCAGACCCTGCAGATTTTCTCTTATGATCTTTTTCTAAAAGTTCTGTAGTTTTACATTTTACATTTGAATCTTTGATCCACTCTGAAGGCATTTTCTATATGGTATGAGACTTAGTTTCAGAGTCATTTTGGGTTTTTTTTCCCCTCATGGCTATCCAATGGCTCCAGCATTGTCTGTTGAAGAGGTTATTTTTTGTCTATTGAATTGCTCTCATACTTCCATGGAAAATTATTTGCGTGTATGTGTGTGAATCTATCCCTAGGTTCTTTATTATGCTCTGTCGATCTATGTCTCTCTCTCAATACCACACAGTCTTGATTGTTAGAACTATAAGTCTTGAAATCAAGTAAACTTATTTTCCTACGTTATTCCTTTCACTATTCTAGCTCTTTTGCCTTTCCATATAAATTTTATAATGAACTTGTGTATATCTGCAAATTATCTTGCTGGGATTTTGGTAGGAATTTCATGAAACTTGTGTATTGATTTGGGTAGAGTTGCCATTTTGTCAAATTCTCTGATCCATTAACAGGTATGACTCTCCACTTATTTAGGTCTTTTATTTCTTTCATTGGCATGATGTAGTTTTTACCATACAAATCCTATAATGTTTTGTTAGATTTACACGTACATATTTTTTTGAGTGATTTTGAGTAGTATTGTGTCCACACGCTTATTGTTAGTAGATAGAAATACAGTTGACTTTTGTATTAATTCTAGGAGGTTTTTTAATACCTCGTGATTTTCTACGTAGGAAATCATACCATGTACCAATAGGGACAGTTCTGTTTCTTCTTTTCTGATCTGTATGCCTTTAATCCTTTTCTTGTCTTATGTACTGCATAGAACTTCTAACATGGTGCTGAATAAGAGGTAGAGTGGGTATCCTTTCCTTGTTCCTGATCTTAAAAGGAAATCGCTGTCTTTTATTATTAAGTATAATGTTAGTTGGAGGTGTTTTTTTAAGTGTATTTATTTGTTTTGAGAGAGAGAATTTATATGACAAAATGTTAAATTTAAAATTTATATGGAAAGGCAAGGGAGCTAGAATAGCTAAAGGAATAATGTAGGAAAATTAGTTTACTTGATTTCAAGACTTATAGTTCTAACAATCAGGACTGTGTGGTATTGATAGACAGATAGACACACAGAGAGAAGGAGAGAGAGAGAGAGAGAAAGGGAGAATCCCAAGCGGGCTCTGCACTGTCAGCACAGAGCCTGATGTGAGGCTCAAATGCACAAACCATGAGATCATGACCTAAGCCGAAACCAAGGGCTGGACCCTTAACCGACTGAGCCATGCAGATGCCTCAATGTGTAGGTTTTTATCAAGATACAAGCTAAGGAGGTTCCCTTTTACTCCTATTTTTCTGAGATTTTTTATCATTAATAGATGTTGAATTTTGTCAGAAGCATTTTCTGCATTGATTGATATGATCACACGATTTCCTTTTTCCTTTAAAAAATTTTTTTGATGTTTATTTATTTCTGAGAGAGAGAGAGAGAGAGAAACAGAGCAAGAGCGGGGAGGGGCAGACAGAGAGGGAGACACAGAATCCAAAGCAGGCTCCAGGCTCCGAGCCGTCAGCACAGAACCCAATGCAGGGCTCAAACCCACGAATAGTGAGATCATGACCTGAGCGGAAGTTGGACGCTCAACCAATTGAGCCACCCAGGTGTCCCTTCTTTTTCCTTTTAAAGCTGTTAGTAGTGGATTACACGGATTGGTTTTCCAACATTGAACCAGTCTTGCATCCCTGGAACCAACACTACCAGGTCATGGTGTACAATTTTTAAGCACACTGTAGAGTTCTATTTGCTATATTTTGTTAAGGATTTTTGTACATCTACCCATAAGGGATATTGGTCTGTGGATTTTTTTTTTTTTTTTTTAGTTTCGTGTTTTGTATTTTCTTTATCTGGTTTTGGTATTAAGGTAATACAAACTTTATTAAATGATTTGGGAGGTGTTCTCACCTCTGCCGTTTTCTAGAATAGATTGTGTACGATTAGGGTTCTTTTTTTTTTTTTCTTAATGTTTATTTATTTTTGAGAGAGACAGAGACAGAATGCGAGTGGGTTAGGGGCAGAGAGAGAGGGAGACACGGAATTGGAAGCAGGCTCCAGGCTCTGGGCTGTCAGCACAGAGCCCGATGCAGGGCTCAAACTCACGAGCCGTGAGATCATGACCTGAGCCGAAGTCAGACACTCAACTGACTGAGCCACCCAGGCACCCCTAGGGTTCATTCTTTAAACATTTGGTAGAAGTCTCCAATGAAACCATTTGGCTCTAAATATTTCTTTATTGAGAGTTTTAAATTATGGTGTCAGTTTCTTTAGTAATTAAGGCTATTCAAACAATCCACTTCATGATGGGTGAGTCGTGGTGGTTTCCCTGTCCCTCCTGCTAAGTACAACCAAAACAACTGGACATTGTATGTGAAACAAACATGGTGAGACTCCAAAGTGCAGAGAAGAAGGCCAGCTGGCAAGGGACCTCGGGACCCAAGGAACAAATCATGATGAGTCCCCTGAGTTTTCTTTTTGCCTTGTAATCAACCAACTATAGTCTAAATTTACTTAATTCTTTTTTCTTTTTCTTTCTTTCTTTCTTTCTTTCTTTCTTTCTTTCTTTCTTTCTTTCTTTCTTTCTTTCTTTCTTTCTTTCTTTCTCTTTCCTATTATTTTATTTCCCAGAAATGTATGTCTTTGTGTTTAGTTTCATTACATTTGAGAAACATCTTGGGGACCAGTCATCATGCCGGGTGTTGACAATATATGTACAACCCCTTCCCACAAACATTTACAATCTAGCCACAGCAACAGTTACAGCTAGGGTATTAAGGAAAATTTGGGGTACAGTAAGATCCACAGATCAGAAGGGGGTTCTGGCTGAACCGACCTCACATGACCATGACCTGTGGCTGCACATCCCCAGCGTCCTTGCTGCACGGGAGTGCCCGTATCTGACAGTCTGGACACCTATTGCCATCGTCCTGTCTTTAACAAGAATCAGAAAATTTTTTTTCTTTAACAGGGCCACAGTCTTATAAAGTTTGGATTGAATTTCTAAGCTTTGAAAGGTTAGAAAAAAATCTAACTCATGGTTAGATTTTTCAGTATAAAGCTTGAACTAATGATTCCCTCTGACAGGGCTCAGGGTATCTTGGTGCCTGGGCATGTTGAACATTTTAAGCTGAAGGGATTTGAGAAATGACAGGCGGTAGACGGGTTCTCTGACCTCCCCTTTCCCTGAAGCTGGCTTAAGACCCTCATATGATTGGTGCCTTCCGTTTGCCCTGAGCAGCAACGCTGAGAAAAATCTGGACGAACAGACCTTGATTTTGGCTTACTACACCGACCTCCCACCTCATCCTGTCTTGTGGCCCCACGACTGTCCACTCTTCATCAAACCTTGCACAAAAACACTCAGGCTTAACCATTTCCGTGGGTCTTCACTTCCTTACGCAGGCTCCCGTGTCATGTAGAACTTACAAAAACTCCATTTGTCTGCTTTTCTCCTGCTTATCTGTGGCATCAGTCTTTGCTTTCTTTTCAGGAACTTTTTTCTTCCCTTACGCTTTCTTACGGTAGCTATCTTGGATTTTTCATTGCGAGCTAAGTTATGTGAAATTAAATTAATGGCAACTTATTATTCCCCAAATAGAAGGCAGTCTAGAGACCTGGCTCCCTTATGGTTCTGCTGAAGGCTCCAATTCCAGCGAGAGTTGGGTTTGTTTGGTCTTCCAGAGTGGAAATCTCAGCAGTGCGTGTGCTCTGGAGTCTACTGGGAAGTGAAAAACAAAGCAAAACATGTTGATATCCCAGCCCTAGCCCAGAAATTCCTATTGCCGGTAACTGGCCTGAGCTCCCACTGGAGGACCCTGCCGCCTCCGTGGCGGGAGAGGAGCACTCCCTGGGGTGGGCCAAGCGTCTGGCCTCATATGCAGTGCTCCGGGGCAGGTGTGCTGGGGGTTGTTCCTGCCCAGTGGTCTGGAGATATAACTGAGAACAAAATCTTTTCGCACCCCAGAAAACCTCCATAAAGGCCGAAAAGAAAGAAAACAATGTTGTGGGGCGCCTGGGTGGCTCAGTTGGTTAAGCATCCGACTCTTGGTTTTGGCTCAGGTCCTGATCTCACGGTGAGATCAGAGTGGTTTCCTTCTGCCTCTGAGGTGCTTTCAGGGGTTGTCTGTCACTTTTGGGTTTAGTGCTAATTTGATAACAACACTCTTTTTTCTCTCTCTTTTTTTAATGTTTATGTATTTATTTTGAGACACACACACACACACACACGGCGGGGGCGGGAATCCCAAGCAGACTCCACGCTATCAGCACAGAGCCCAACGTGGGGCTCAAACTCACGAACTCTGAGGTCATGACCTGAGCCAAGAACCAGAATCCGAGGCTTAACTGACTGAGCCCCCCAAGCGTCCCCGGATTTACATGTTTTATGAAATGATTGCTGTTCAGATAGTCCACCTTCTTGTATAGACTCACTGCCTCCCAAAGAAATATATTTCTGATACAAACCCATCTTGTTGGCATCATCACTAGCACCAACTATTTTTTAAAATGCTATTTGAGGGGCGCCTGGGTGGCTCAGTCGGTTGGGCCACCGACTTCGGCTCAGGTCATGATCTTGCAGTCTGTGAGTTTGAGCCCTGCGTTGGGCTCTGTGCTGACAGCTCAGAGCCTGGAGCCTGTTTCAGATTCTGTGTCTCCCTCTCTCTCTGACCCTCCCCTGTTCATGCTCTCTCTCTGTCTCAAAAACAAATAAATGTAAAAAAAAAAATGCTATTTGATTGAATATTTTATTGTAAGGAAGCAATTTCATTAGAACCATGCACCTTATCTCTTTGCCGTAAAGTTTATCCTTTTACATATTCGGTATATTTTATAAAAGCAGACTTTGTCTCAGAGCATTGTGGATTCACAACAAAATTAGGGGTAAGGTACAAAGGATTTCCACAAGCCCCCCCCCCACACACACACACCCATGCAGCTTCCCCACCATCAGCATCCCCACTGGATGGAGCGTTGGCTGTAGTCTTTTCAGCACCGAATGATATGCCATTCTCTGGAACCCTAGCTATTCTCTAAACGCGAGCTTCTTCCAAAATTTCTTTACAAGCTACCCCTCACATTAAAATGGATCAGAAGGCAAGTGTCTCACAGGGAGAGAGGGGCATTACTCCTAGGAGCACTAAATGGTAGTGCTATTTGATGTGGGAAACAAAGCCAAAAGAAAAAAGAATTTCCTTATGCCTCCAGCCGACTGACAAGGCCTTGGGACAGGCCAAGTGACCTTCCTGTAGGAGCTCAGCTGCCTGGATGATGACACTTTGCTGAGGGCAAAAGGCAACCTTAGGTTGACATTATCCTGACCGCTGGTATCCTGTAAATCTACTTTAACGTATAAAAATTCCTTTGTAAAGTTCTTTTATCTCTGCCCCCAAGATATATGTTGGTAATCATCCTCCAAGCGTGGGGCCACCTGATATAAATCTGATCTCGTGACTGAGTTTTTACGAAACAGTAATAAATGACCTTTTCCTGACAGCAGCTAGCCCCTCAAGGTCCTGGAAACCTGGCTTCCAAAATTCCTTAGAGACTTACACTGTCCCTGACCCCCTCCCAACCTGAGGGTACATAATCAGTCACCCCTCACAACCCCAGTTGTGCCCAGTGCAGCTCTTTCTGCCCACGGATCCTGTCCCCGTGCTTTAATAAAACCTCCTTTTGCACGGAAAATGTCTTTAGAATTCTTTCTTGACCACCCACTATGAACCCCAACATTTCCACATCACTATTTACTACCTTTTTGTTCTATTTCTCAAGGTGTTCAGAATCCCAATGAACAGCAGGTATGTAATTTATGGGGTGCCCCTTGGAGATGCCATTCAGTGACCTCCCAATATTATTAACCTAACCAGCACCTGGCTGTAGTGTTTCATTTTAAATGAAATAAGTTCTACCATACTTTTTTCAAAGTTCTTTTCTCCCTCCTCACCCTTCTTCCTGTATTGTGTTCATGCAGTATTTTCTTCACCTGCGGCTTTCTGTCTGGGACTGAATAAAGTTTGTTGTTTCAGCAAGATTGAAATTTCCTTTTATTTTTATTTATTTTAATGTTTATTTATTTTTGAGAGAGAGAGACAGTGAGAGCAGGGGAGGGGCAGAGAGAGAAGGAGACACAGAATCCAAAGCAGGCTCCAGGCTCTGAACTGTCAGCACAGAGCCCGACTCGGGGCTCAAACCTTGAACTGTGAGATCATGACCTAAGCCAAAGTGAGATGCTTAACCAACTGAGCTACCCAGGCACCTCAAGATTGAAATTTCCTTATCCACATATAATCCTTTAAAGGAATACACTCACCCCAAAATTCACAGGGTTCCTGTGGCTGCGGATTATTGCTGAACTCCTTTTGTAGCTAAGGAATAAAAAAGCTGGCATTTATGGGGTGCTTACTACGTACTGGGTGACGTGCTAAGTATTTCACATTGCTAAGTCATTCTGTTTTTACAAACAGACTTAGGAGGTACGGACAGTTATTACCTCTGGTCTGGATAATGAGTGAACTGAGGCCTGAAGAGAACCCACAACTCCTCAGCTGGAACAGACAGAGCCAGAATTAAAAAAAAAAATTTTTTTTTTAACGTTTATTTATTACTGAAAGAGGCAGAGCATGAGCAGGGGAGGCGCCGAGAGATGGGGAGACACAGAATCCGAAGCAGGCTCCAGGCTCTGAGCTGTCAGCACAGAGCCCCATGCGAGGCTCAAACTCACAAACCGAGAGATCATGACCTGAGCCAAAGCAGGATACTTAACCGACTGAGCCACCCAGGTGCCCCAGAGAGGGAATTTTAAACACTGCAGTACTGGTGCCATACGGACCCCTGTCACCATGACTGTCCTCCAACCTGGGCAGCGCATCTGGCCACCATTAAAAATTTGAGGTTATTGGGGCGCCTGGGTGGCCCAGTCGGTTGAGCTTCCGACTTCGGCTCAGGTCATGATCTCACAGCTCGTGAGTTGGAGCCCCGCGCTCTGTGCTGACAGCTCAGAGCCTGGAGCCTGCTTCGGATTCTGTGTCTCCCTCTCTCTCTGCCCCTAACCCACTCTGATCCTGTCTCTGCCTCTCTCAAAAATAAACATTTAAAAAAAAATTTTTTTTTAATTGAGGTTATTAAGGGCTGTAGGGAACCAAAACACTCCACCCACAAATAAGGCACTTTGGCATAAGGATTATTTTGAGCTGAAGACAAGTGAGAAACAGCAGAGGCCAAAGCAAGCTCTCCGCCCTCCCCCCTCCCCACCGCTCCCCCGCTTGCGTCAAAGCTGAAGGTAAATCCGCATTTGCGAAGGTGTCTCCCGGGACGTCCGGGGAAGATTCTACATGACAAAGCTGCTAAAGCAGCCGCCGCTGGGGCCAGGACACCTGTTCCTGAGCCCCGTCCCCTCCCCACAGGTGGGCTGTTGGCCGGACGCCACACGAGCCCCGCGGTGGCCGCCCCTTCGAGTGTCCGCCCAGCGGGAGACCCCCCCAGGGAGCGCGGAAGCAGCTTTCCTGCCCCGCGGAGCTAACGCTCTGCTCACAGTGGGGCCGGGCACGCTCATCAGTGTCCGGGGGGCCGGGTGGGGGCCCAGGATACGGAAGAGCAGGCGGCACGGCCGGCGGCGGGAAGGGCGGGAAGCTCGCGGTGCCACCAAGGGGGGCCTCCTTGCACCTCCTGAGAGCAGGAAACGTTTATTCAGTCACCGAACCAAACTCCTGTTGCTAAGCCTGGGGCGTCGGCAGGGGTCCGGGCGCGGGGAACCGACCGGGTTAAACGCAGCAGCAGGAGGCTTTATCCCGTGGTTAGGGAGGAGGAGGGGGTCAAAGAGGGAGGGAAGCCTGAGGTTTCCGCCTCCCTCCCTTCCCCCACCTGCCCTTCCAGGGCCCTGTCCCCCTCTCAGGCACGGGCTCCGGCCAGTGGAGACTCCAGACCCGGCTCGGAGTGGGTGCTCCGTAAATGTTGGAGGACAAAAGAGGGGTCCCTGAGCTCAGGCCGCGGGGCGGGACGCGGTGGGGACCGGGGGCGGATCCCCGAGCTCAGGCCGCGGGGCGGGACCCGGTGGGGACCGGGGGCGGGATCCGGTGGGGACCGGGTGCGGATCCCCGAGCTCAGGCCGCGGGGCGGGACCCGGTGGGGACGGCGCGCGGGTCCCCGAGCTCAGGCCGCGGGGCGGGACGCGGTGGGGACCGGGGGCGGGATCCGGTGGGGACCGGGTGCGGATCCCCGAGCTCAGGCCGCGGGGCGGGACCCGGTGGGGACGGCGCGCGGGTCCCTGAGCTCAGGCCGCGGGGCGGGACGCGGTGGGGACCGGGGGCGGATCCCCGAGCTCAGGCCGCGGGGCGTGACCCGGTGGGGACGGCGCGCGGGTCCCTGAGCTCAGGCCGCGGGGCGGGACCTCGTGGGGACGCGGCGCGGGTCCTGCAGGTGGAACCGAGAACCAGTGTGTGCGTCCCCCCGCCCCCACTCCCGTCTCGATTTTTGCATCTGTCGGGCTGGTTCGTCCCTGGAACAGGTTTTGGGGCACTCCCGGACAACCGGGGCAGCAAGCCCTCGCTGTCCCAAGTCACCGGACCACGAGGGAGGGAACACGCGGGTCTCCGCCTCCTCCGCTTCCGAAATTAAGCACGCGCGCACGCGGTGTCTGCGGATTTAAATCTGCTGCTTCACCGGGACTCTTGTGCCCGACCTTCAGACAGGCTCCTCGCTCGGCCCCTGAAGACGAGCTCGACAAAGAATCCTGCTGAGTCGGTTTAGCCCGGATTCCCCCGCGCGGATAGCGGACCCCTCACCCCACCCCGACGTCAGACCACGTTCCCGCCTGCCGCAAGCATCCCATCGGGCGGGGTTCGCCGGAACCCCCCACCTGGCTGGCGCCTGTGGGTGGTTTTCCACCCACCCACCCTCCGTCCCCCGCCTGGCCCACACCCCCGCATCCCTGCAGCACCGCAGCTGGGCTCTGCCCCCTGCCCCCTGCCCCACGGCCTTGAATAACAGCTCCTCACCGTTTGATCAGGTGACACTTTTGGCTTGTTGCGGAAGGAAACCGAAGTCGCTTGTTTCTTCTCCTTTCATTCCTAGGAGTGACCAGTCTGTGCTTGGCAGGAAGAGGGGCTTCACCCCCAAATTCCTTCCTTCTTTGGTGCAGGCCAAGCGGCGCTTAGGAGACGGCAGTGGTAGGCAGGGAAGAATTCGCTTCTTTCTCAGAGCTGGGTGGGAACGCGTGTCTGTCCGTCGGCCCCTGGTGTCGTGGGGACATCGGCACAGGCGCCGGTTCCCTGCAGCTCGCCCCGGGGCTCCTCCACCTCGGCCTACTTGCTTGGTTAAGACTGGATTTGTGCTCATCTGCTTCCCCTTTATTTTTTAACAAAACCTTCTGCAAACAGACAGGAAGGAGGAAATCAGAGCTAGATTGATTGATGAACAAACACAAATCGGGTAGGAATGTCGCTGCCACTTATACGATTCACCATCAGAACTGTCACCCTGCTAAGGAGATACGTCAGTTAAGCAGACAGGCTCTTCTGGTGCTGCTGAAGCCCACACTGGACTTTGTTTTCACCCCCACAAAGTACAGAGACAGCTTGCGGGCCAGAGCAGGAACTGGATCCCCTGGACGGTTCAGAGCATCACTCCTGGGGCCCCTTTGCAAGCAACGTGTGATCTCTACAGTTAGACTCTTTTGGATATCAAGTAAGATTTATATAGGAAAAGGGAATCGATGTGTTAATATAATCCAGTGTAAGCCAACCAGGGTTGAGTTCTCTCCTTGGTGAGTCACAGATGGAAATTACAGCAGGCGAGCCTTCGCACAAGGAAACTTTATTTGCAGCAAATAAGGAGCTCGTGGAGAATAACTCCGGGAGCAAAGGTGGATGGGTCCCCTTTGTTTAGGATTAGGACGAATATTTAGGTAGGGAAGCCTCCTCACTGAACACAAAGGCCAGCATAAGTTCATGTGGTTCTTAAGGAAACACGACTGTACCTGTAAATGAGGCTTGTGCTTTTCCCTGAGGGAGGGGGGGAAGAATTTAGGGTTATAATGAGGTAAAGGGAACTGTCGGTCACTCTGTGGGTCACTGTAGGGTCCTTCTGTGCAGGTGCCAGGTGGGGATCCCACTCACAGCTCACTCTGGTCTGGGTAGGTGCTAGTGCTTGGCTGGGGGCGGGGTGGCGTTCAGTTTCCTTGTTGTGCCCGGCGGGTCCTCTGAGGTAAGAGATCAGCTGGACAGAAGAGTTTAAGGAAAAATGTGGGACGCAGATGATGGGTGGGGACAGCAGGTGAGCCACAGAGGACAGGTCCCGGGGTCTAGCTGGAGAAGCCAGCACAGTTTACATTATGGCTTCAAAAGGTCTCTGTCAAACCAAATAGAAAATGTGTAAGATCATAAACTAACATTTTAGATCATCTTTCTGGAGTGTGATTTCTCCTTGGCCTGGAGCTTAGAAGCACGGGCCCAGGGGCGCCTGGGTAGCTCAGTGGGTTAAGTGTCTGACTTTCAGCTTTAGCTCCGGTCATGAGCTCACCTTTTGTGAGTCCTGAGTCCCGCATCGGGCTCTGCACTGACAGTGCGGAGCCTGCTTGGGATTCTCTCCCTCTCTGCGCCTCCCCGACTTGGGTTGTCTCTCTCTCTCTGTCTTAAAATAAATAAATAAACTTAAAAATGTTTTTTAAAATAAAAAAAAAGAAGCAGGGGCCCAGCTGTCAAGGAAAATTAAGAGAGAAGGGACAAGCTGGTGTATGGGGTGGGGGGGCAGGGAGGTGTCAGTGACCTTAAAACCACAGCCTTTATTCACTGAGGAAACCGAACTATAAATACCAGATCGGTTAAAAACCCGACAAAACAAAATACACTTGTTAAAAGAAAACCGCAGGCGCAGAATGGAGTCACTTATGTCAGGGTCCTCTCGTCAGTACGCCAGGACTTATCTAACCTGGCTGCAGTTTCCAACCCCAGAAATGTGACCTTCAACCAGTGGACACAGTTTCCTGGTCAGCACTAGGCGGTCCACTGATAGACCCCTTCTGCTCCCCCAGAAGGGCGGCCCTGCCCCAAACAATGCGTTCTTTGCTAATAATTTCCTTTCTTCCACTCCCTCTCTGCCTTGTTAAAAATGTTTTCTCTTCTGCGGTCCTACAGAGCTCCCATCCACTTGCTGGGTGGGGTGCTGTGGATCCACAAATTTTCGTAAAGCCAATTTGATCTTTTAAATACTCAGCTCAATTTTTGTTATTTAACACAGACAATAGGTGATAGTGAATGTATAGTTATTTGGGGGAAACTACCAGGATTATTCTAGATATTAGAGCTTGCTGAAGGGTAGCAGAATACGTCACCCCAAAAGATGCCTCTTCGGCACGAGGACGATTTTGAGAAACAAAAGAGAGAGGATCTGGGAGTCCCCTTTGTAGAGGACAGTTGCCTTTTGTAAAGGAAATCGCCACTGTCTGGCTCCCTCTCTGTACCAGGAAGAGGATGAATCCAAACCACAGCAGAGTCTTAGTGGTGGGGAAGGAACTGACTTCAAGCCCTGTTTGCTGGCTGTGCTGGATCCTGGCCTCCCCGCCCAGCGTCTTCCTTGATGGTATTTTACGAGGCAGCATGGGCCATCCGGGGAGCTGGGTCCCTCCCACGTGTACGTGAGGTTCACATATGAATAAACTTGTTTTTATCTGTCTTTAGTTGCAGGGGCAGGTCTCAGCCAGGAACTCAGAGGGTAAAGGAGAATTTACCCTCCTTTAGGGTAGGAGCTGCCTCTTCCCCCTCTACACTGCTGAGCATCCATGTAAGTTCACAGATGAGTCTCTAAATTAGTGATAAACATTAGCTTTCCAGCCTCAAGTTTCTGATTGCGGAAAGGAAAGAAGAAGGTTGGCTGCTCGAATTGTTGTTCTGTCCCCCACGAACGGGGGGTCTGTAGCTTTCACACTTCTTTCAGTGGGGACGGCTAAGGATTCTTTTGTCTCCTGTGTCCATGGAATAAGTGATCCTGTCCACCACCAAGAGCAAAGGCACACCTTCCTCTGCCTTTCACCCCGAGGGGCGCGTGGTCCTCACCTCTTGGGACAGCTGAGGCAGCCTGCCTCCGGCCAGAGGGAGCTGGGGGGATCCGGCACCTGCTCCCCGGCTCTCGTGCCCACAAGCTGACTTCCCAAGGGGCCGAAGAACAGGAAGCCACACGGGGGGCTCGGTCTTATTGCCTCTTGTGCTGGGGCATCACCCACACACCTTCCCCTTCGCAGACCCTGATGAAGGGGTCCCTGGGGTGCACCTCCTCCCGGGAGGAGCCTTCTGTTTTTCTTTGTTATGACTTCAGGATGGCAAGGCCCCCAGTGGTGCTGTGCTCCATCACCCCTAAGGTCGCTCCGCAGAGCTCTCCGCCAGGAGCTGCCCAGCACCCGAGTTCTGGCCTCCGGCACCAGGAATGCACCGTCGGGGGCTGCGTTTGGCGCGTATAAGCCCCAACAAGAGTGGGCCAGATCACAAGGACTCATGTGAAAGGGGGGTGCGGCCAGCGGCCGGTCCCAGGACAGCTGTTGGTCTGCGCAGACACCCGCCGGGGCGTGTGCCCCTTTCCCGCCTCCCCAGACTGGAAACTGAGCAATTTCTACTTCTCCTCCTGAGCTGCCACCAGCAGCAAGACCAGCCCCCAGGAACTCGTCACAGGCCCGTTCTCTGTCTTTAGGTTTTCATCTCTCATAATGTCTTTTTTTTAATATTAGGTATTTTTTTTTTAATGTTTATTTATTTTTGAGAGAGAGACAGAGTACAAGCAGGGGAGGGGCAGAGAGAGAAGGAGACACAGAATCCGAAGCCAGGCTCCAGGCCCTGAGCTGTCAGCACAGAGCCCGACGCGGGGCTCGAACCCACGAACCAGGAGATCATGACCTGAGCCGAAGTCGGACGCTTGACCGACTGAGCCACCCAGGCGCCCCTCTCATAATGTCTTAGTTTTTTCCTTGCAGTAAAATGCGGGTAGCATAATACTTACCGTCGTAACCATTTTCAAGCCTGTGGTGCAGACGCTAAGTGCATCCACACGGCTGTGCGGCCACCCCCGCCATCTGCCCACAGAACACTTAAATCTCTCAGAACTGAAACTCTGTCCCCACTGAACACCAAGTCCCCATCTCACCGGGTTTAATTTTGTGGTGAAGAATCTCAGTCTCTCCAAGTATGTGAGAGACTTTCGAACATCTGTGTGGTTCCCCAAATCATTTCCACACCCCACCTCCACCCAGTCTTTATAGAAGTATTTCTCTTGTAAACCGTAGGTTCTTTTTTTCGCGCAGGGTGGCCTGTGGAAGTTTGTCACGGGAAGGCTCAGTGGCTGGTGGCATTTTGCACTGTTGCTTCGGACGGAGGTCATGTCCCCGCAGGGATCTTTCCAGTGAACTTTGAGTAAGAACACAGGGGCCCACCGGCCCACCAGCACGCGTCACATTGGGGTGTGTGGGCAGGGAGCCTGGGGTGAAGAGGGCACAGGCACCACTGAAGACATGAGTCATCGGTCTGTCATTCTTTTTAGCCGCTAACATGGTTTTCTACGGTGCTAAGGGGCCATAGTTAATTTAAATCCCCGTCTGACGGACACTTAGGTGCTTCCAGCTTTTACTATGAAGAAACATCCACTTACACCTGAGTACTTTTTTTGAGAGATGTCATTGCTGTCATATAGTACACATCCACTTAAAATTTTTTTTTAATGTTTATTTATTTTGAAAGAGAGAACACAAGTGGGGTAGGGGCAGAGAGAGAGAGAGAGAGACCCAAGCAGGCTCCATGTTGTCAGCGCAAAACCCAGCGTGGGGCTTGAACTCACAAACCGTGAGATCATGACCTCAGTCGAAGTCGGATGCTTAACCGACTGAGCCACCCAGGCGCCCAACAAAAGATTTATTTTAATGCATACAATCCACTGTGTTTTTTTTCTAAATTTTACATGAATGGTATCATAGAAGTCACAAAGTCAGCAGCTTTGCTTGGTCTGCATTCTGTTTTTAAGCTTTATCCAGGGTGGTCTGTGTGGTCCTGCGTTGTTTTCATTTTGTGCGCTGCTTGTTAAGTGAGCTACATTGTCTGATCCGCTTCCTGCGTTCATGCAGCCTCCCCAGACCCCGCCGCGTGGGCTGTCCCTGTGTCGGTGCCATGTGAGGGCCTCCCTGCCTCCCTGGGCTTGTCCTCACGGCTGGGGCTGCTGGTGCAGTGGGCGAACAGAACCGGCTCAGCCACCACAAGGATGAGGACGGGAATGGGGCTCAGTCTCGGCACGTCGGGGATGGGGGTGTGCCTGTGAGGCAAGGCCAGAAAGGTCTTGGTCTGACTCCTGGGTGAACCTCAAGGCTGGAGGAGAGGAGAGGGACAGGGCAAGAGAGGGGCAACCTCGGGGAAGTCCCCTCCACGCGTTACATTTGAGAAGCCTCTAGTCCTTGGTGGGGTTCAGAATACATGACCCCATATTGATAACTCTGAATTAAAGATGCTGGAGAAACAGCCCACGAAGGAAGGACACTCCGACCGCCTCCCTCACGCCACCCTCCTGACCACGGAGACGAATCTCCCCTGCCAGAGGCACCCTCCCCACACAGGAGGCCGGTGGGAAGTCGAGGGATGGAGGCTGTGTGAACAGACCTCCTCCGGTTGTTTAGGACCCCAGCCCAAACCACTGTCAGTTGTTCACAAATGCCCCGTTCGTCTGTCTAAAAGGCATGAAAGTCGCCTGCTTGGTCACTTGTTCGAGTCTTCTGTCTTCGTGGGGCTCCCGCGCATACATATTTACCTACGAAATTGAATTCCTTTCCCTCCTGTAATCTGTCTCATGTTGATCTCATCCTTAGGCTGGTGGTGAGAAGGACCCAGAAGAGACCCAGCATCACCGTGTCGTTGTGGGGAGTCCCCATACTCCAGGCCTTGTCCCTCAGCAAACGTCTGACGTCCCGGAACAACAGTCTTCCAGGCCGCCCATGAGCTTTCTCTGCCTGGAAACGTGGACCCACGTGCCCTGGGTCCTCTGTGGGGGGGAGAAGAGACTCAGAAACACCCAGTGGTCGTCGAGCCCACTGTTGTCACGGGGGAAACACATTTGCTCTATTTTTGTGAGTTCACACTGGCCTTTCCAATTTGAATTTGGACACGTTTTTCTCCACGACACATTCAGTGAAATCCTAGAGCCCCAGGCAAGGCTGTAACTGTCTACATGTGTTACCCCCACCCCCCATCGCTTGGCTACTCCGACAATTTGTTGGAAAGTGTAGTAAATACTGCACAAAAAGCATGTTATTAAAAACTGCAATCTAGGTCCTTTATTTCTTTGAC
The DNA here is from genome assembly GCF_018350195.1 of Panthera tigris. NCBI lineage: Eukaryota > Metazoa > Chordata > Mammalia > Carnivora > Felidae > Panthera > Panthera tigris. Next base: position 2,399,104 of record NC_056672.1, on the reverse strand, counting down.
TATATGAAAACCATTTTTTAGAAGTCTTGCATGCTGTGCACCAGCCCTGCAGAGGGCTGGCTCTTCTCACCATGGGCTCCTGGACGGGCTGGCAGGACAGCCAAGCAGGGTGAAGTCCTGATGGCTCAGCCCCCTGCATCTCTGCCGGCTCCGGAGCTGGCTGGGCCTTGTCTGTTTCTGCAGCCGCCTTGCTGAGGTTTAGTTCACATACTTTTGAGGGGAGGAAAATGCCTTCCCTCTGCACATTGTACGTTCACTGGCTGGGACTCTGAGTTAGACCGACAAAGCACAGATGAACCAGAGAGGGACAAGCAGAAGTCCACGCCTGGGAGCTCCCAGAGATGGAGAACGCAAAGAGGTAAAGCGCTCATACAGTGCGTCCACAGCACAACAGTAAATCATGGAGAAGTGACAGGACTCGGGGAGGACATTGGGTTTCTAGGGGCGGCGACACGTGGTGGGGGCAAGTGCAGGGAGGTGGGATGGGAACGAGTGTAGGGAGGTGGGGTGGGGTGGGGTAGGGGCAAGTGCAGGGGTTGGGGTGGGGGGAAGCAGCGGGGGGTGCTTGGGGGCAAGTGCAGGGGGGTGGGGTGGGGTGGGGGGAAGCAGCGGGGCGGGGTGGGGTGGGGTGGAGGGAATCGACGGGAGAGGGGAGCTAGCTGCAGCCCGCGTTCCTCTGCTGCGTCTCGGGGCTGCTGTGGCTCACCCCCTTCCCTGCCCGTATACAGGGGCACAGGCTGCCTGTACAGATTTATGTCCTGCTTTTAGGCAAAGGGGGGAGGGCAGAGAGCTCTTCTGGGGCCTGCTACTTCTCCGTGGCCTTCAGCTCAGAATACTCTGTCCGCCGGCGTGGACTGTGTGGGGTGGCGTCTTTGGCTGCCCTTCCCACACAACTCATCCATTTAATGGACATAACTCAGCGTTTAGTAGTATGTTCATAGAGTTGCAGATTATCGCCACAGTCTAAATTTAGAATATTTTTCCCCTCCCCCAGAAGAAGCTCCACGCCTATCAGCATTTAATCCCCATTCACCCCCCAAACTCCCAACCCAGGCTCAGGCACTGTTTACGTGTCTACCAGCAACGTGGGAGGGTTCCGATTTCTGCACATCCTCGCCAACGTTTGTTTTCCTGTCTTGTTTATTATATCCCTTGTAGTGAGTTTTCACTGCGGTTTTGGTTTTGCATTCCCTGGTGATCACCGATGTTGGGTATCTCTTCCTGAGCTTTTGGCTATATGTATACAGTGGACCCCCTCGGCCATGGTTTCAGACACCCAAAGTCAAATGTGGTCCTGAAGCTGGTGACCCTCCTTCTGACAGTGTCACCACAAAGTCAGTAGGAGTGAAAGGTACGGCACGGGGAATGTAGTCAGGCACACTGTAACGCGCTTAGCGTGGTGAGCATTTCTTCGTGTATGTGATCGGCGAATCATCGTGCTGTACAGCGGAAACTCATTTAATATTACGTATGAATTTTACTTCCGTTAAAAACTTTGAAAAGGCCGAACGTAGCCTTCTGCTTCACCGCATGCCTGCGTCACACCCTGACCATCATCTTACGTGGGCATTTCGTCGTCTCCCGTCCTCACGGGAAGAAGAGTGAGTATAGTATAGTAAGATATCTCGAGGCAGAGAGACAGCTCATAGTCACGTGGTTTTTCTCGTGCTTTATTGTCACAATTGTACTATTTTATTATTAGTTATTGTTGTTAATCTCCTACTGCGTCTAATTTATATATTCAACTTCCGAACACAGGAAAGACAGAGCATACAGGGTTGAGTGCTGTCTGGGGTCTCGGCCGTGCCCTGGGGGTCTTGGAATGTGTCCCCTGCAGAGAAGGAGGGACTGCTGCATCCCTGGAGAAATGTGCATTCAAATCCTGTGGCCATTTTTTTTTTTTTCCCAACGTTTTTTATTTATTTTTGGGACAGAGAGAGACAGAGCATGAACGGGGGAGGGGCAGAGAGAGAGGGAGACACAGAATCGGAAACAGGCTCCAGGCTCCGAGCCATCAGCCCAGAGCCTGACGCGGGGCTCGAACTCACGGACCGCGAGATCGTGACCTGGCTGAAGTCGGACGCTTAACCGACTGCGCCACCCAGGCGCCCCCTGTGGCCATTTTTAAATGGGTTTATTCGTCTTTTTCCTGTTGAGTTGTGGGAGTTTGTGGTCTGTTCTAGAATCAAGTCTGTTATCGGGTGTATGATTTGCTGACGTTTTCCCCCTGTCTCTGGGCTGTGTCTTCACTTGTTCGATGACTTCATTCGCAGCACAAAAATTGGTAATTTTGATGTGGTCCTAGTTCACCTGTTTTTCTCTTGCTGCTTGTGTTTTTGGCATCGTGCCTAAGAAACCATCGCCTGAGATGAGGCCCTAAAGACCTTGGAGTTTGAGGGTTTCAGCGCTCACGTTCAGGTCTATGAATCATTTTGAGTTAATTTTCATGTATGGCGTTAGGTGAAGATCCCACTTTTATTGCACGCGCAGCTTCTTTTGTTAAAGGCCATTCTTTCCCCCACTGAATGCTCTTGGAACCCTTAGGGGCCTCATTTGCCCATAAACACAAGGGTTTGTCTCCAGCCGGTAGCCCATCGGTCTGCGGGGTCCGGACCTTTCCCACCCGCATGCAGCTCCTAGGCTAAGACCCATTCTGATCCTCCGTGGGGTCTGTGGGCCCCTTCCCTCTGCTCTGTGAGGCTGAGCCTGCGTGCCAGTGTCTCTGACCTCAGTCCTCACTTCGTTCAAGCATCCCTGCCTGTTTTAGAAGCCAGCCTCTGCCGCTGAGGCTCCAGGGTGCCAAGTCCTGTCTGCCTTCTTTGCCGTGACAGCCTCACGGCCCTGCTGGGGCATGGGCCTGGTTAGCGAACATTGTCCCGTGCGGCAGGTGACCCAGCCAGTCCTGCTTCACCTCCCGCCGTCTGTGCTTGGATTCCCCCGACACCGTTCACCGCCAGGCTGCTGGGACCCCAGCTACATCGGGTCACTAGGCCGTTTCACTGGCTGACAAACCACCCAGAGATAGCAATCATTGTTTATTTGTGCAAAATTCTGTAGGTCAGGAGCTGGGGGCACGGTTCAGCGGGGGACTTCTGCTCCACGTGGCATCAATGGGCAGATGGTCCAGGGGCTGGGACCCCTGGGACTGGAAACCTGGCCCCACCTGGGTGTCTGAAGCCTGAGAGCCGGCTGGGCCTCTGGCCACACGTGGCTCTGTATCCAGTGCTCAGGGCTCCAGGGGGAGGAGGGGAAGCCCTGGGCGTCTTGACAGACACACTTCTGCACCCTCCCGGTCAGGGCCTGTCCAGGGCCAGCCTGCGTGCAAAGGGAGGGACTTGGTCACACTTCAGAGGAGCCAGAGGGGACGCAGACACCGCGCAGCCTCCTTCAGAGACACGGCCCAGCCCCCTGGCCCCACATGGACCTCCCCCAGGACGGCCCCTCCCCTGGTGGCCCAGTGACAGGAGGACCTTGCGCCATGGCACTTCCCGCTGTCTGGTCCGGGGTAAGGAGCACAAAACGATGATTGCAGAGGTTTTGTCCTGGTGAGCGTGTCTGCCTCACTTGTGCTCCCAAATTCACGGTGAGTTTTACTGCTGTGTGCCCCCCTCCTCCCCCCCACCCCCCAGTAGGAGCACAGCGAAACTCCTGAGGAACGCGTCTAAGCGTCACATGAAAACTGTGCAGCTGGGCACCTCCTCCCCAGCCTGCAGGCTCTAAGGGACTTTCAGCCAGAAATACCAGGCACACGAGAAATAGTGGTGTTTGTTACAACCAGAAATGGGCCCCTCCCCCCCACCAAAAAAGGCTCAAAGCTGTACAGAAATAAGTCCTTATATTTTCTTTTTTTTTTCTTTTTCAAACGTTTTTTACATTGTTTGGGCGGGGAGGGGTAAAGAGAGAAGGGGACAGAAGATCCAAAGCGGGCTCTGCACTGACAGCAGAGAGCCTGACGCGGGGCTCGAACTCACAAACCGTGAGATCATGACCTGAACCGAGGTCGGAAGCTTCGCCGACTGAGCCACCCAGGCGGCCCGCTTTTATTTCCTGTATAAAGTGATGAAAGGCACGTACAATAGCAGGTGAGCCAGCCGGGTGGAGGGAAGGTCCCTCGTCAGTGAGGTGGGAACCTTGGATTGCCATGTGGATCTAAATGAACCAGCTAAGAATTGTGGGCATCAGGGACCTTTCGGCCTGATAGGAAAGGAGTGAGGTCTACAGCTGACTTACAACCTGGTATGTTTCTTCTTGTGTCGATGAATTAGCTTCAGTAATGACAAACTGAACGTGCCACAGACCCTGAGCCGGCCGCGGCGAGCCCCGGGCCCGGCCTTTACGTCGTGGGCTGTGTGATGCCGCTGGGTGGATGCTGACCAGCAGGCCGGGCCCACGCCCCTTGGGTCGCCAGGATGCAGGCACACACCAAGTCCATCCATCGTGGCTCAGGGGAGGTCAGGCACCAGCCAGGACGAGTCGTGTCGGCTGGAGGAACAGCTCTGGAGACTGTTCCTCCTGGACTAGGAGAGGGCGCCCACTGCTTTGAGCAAAGGCTTTGGGGCGTCTGTAGGTTGCTGGCCTCTCCTCCAGCCAACACGAGGGACTCCGCGTGCTAAAACCCCGACACGTTCTCATCAAGCAGCAGCCATCATAAAAAGTCCTTCTACAGAAATCAAACAAAAAATGAAAAACGAGGTGAATTTCTGTATCTGTAAAAGTTCTCCCTCATGGTGAAGAAATAACTTCTTCTGCATAAAAATTTGCAGTCTGATCGTAAGACGGCCATTTCCGGTCTCTCCCACTAGAGACCCTTCTCTGTTGTCTTAGTTCTGTGAAAATGGGCCACCCAGGTGTGTTGATGGGGAAGGGGAGGCAGAGGGGGAGCTCAAGGGGAAGCGTCTTTCTGAGGGTCCCTCCTCCGCCCTGGCTCCCACCACAGGGCCCGCGAGCATCAGGGAGGCCGTCACACACACGCCAGGGAAGACCAGGGTCCGCTGCACAGTCAGGAATCCGAGATGCGGGTTTGATCTCTAGCTGGAAACCTGGTTCTTGTCTTGTGTGCTCATCCTCTCTCCCTCCTGCATGTTATGAGCGCATGATTTATTTGTCTGAAGTTAAAGTCCCTCCTGGACACACGTGGACAGACATAGTGCTTATCCTTGGGGAAAAGAAGAACCTTGGGTAAAATTCTGAACAGCCCACTCACCCCCTCCCCCCGCTCCCCCATTCGCTCGGAGAACATCCTGTGGAGTAGAAATACCTTTTCCTCTCCAAAATGAGGAAAGGGGCTGGCCCCATGCATAGGTTCCATCTTTCCTGGGTGGACACAAAATGATCAGAATTAACTCTTTTCAGTAACAAATAAGGGGAGAGACACAGTCCCTAGCAGGAATATCAAAATTCATCAGGACCCCCAAGCAATCCCCCCGGGTGGACAAAGAGGGGCGCAGACACCTCCCGGCAGCCACGTGAACTCCCAGCGTGCTCAGAATGGGCAGCCGAGCCCCAGGCTACAAATCTGTGCACAGGTGAGCACAGCCCTGCCTCCATTCCTGGAGAAAAAATGCCTCAAAGCCTCTCACAAAACATCCGTGCAGGTTTTTGAAAAACTGACCTGGAAAACAAACAAACAAAAAAACTATAAAAAAAAAAGCCATAAAATTCTGTGGCATTTAACTTTCAACTTCTTCCTCTCTTTCCCCCCAAATAAAATTTCTTACAGGTCATTTTAGTTTTTTAACAAAACCCCACTGAACAGGTGTAAAACCACAGAAATGTTTCCTCTTGCAGTTCTGAGGCCAGAAGTCTGAGATCCAGGGGGGCAGAGCTGTGCCCCCTCCAGAGGCTCCAGGGGAGGGTCCTTCCTGCTTCCTCCAGCCTCAGGGGCTCCGGGCGTCCCTGGCCTGTGGCCACATCCCTCCCACCTCTGCCCGTATTTTTCTCATGGCTCCTGTCCTGTGTCTTGTCTCTTCTCTTGCGTCTCTTATAAGGACACCAGTCACCAGATTTAGGGCCGCTCTCATCCAGGACAATCTCTTCTTGAGATCCTTAACTTAATCATATCTGAAAAGATTCTTTTTCTAAATGTGTCGCATTCATACATGGGGAGCAAGGGTTAAGATCTGGGCATATCTTCTGGGGGACCATCATTCAAGCCACAACACAGATACATAAAATATGCCCTAAACATTGGTCAGATCAAATACAGTGTGAATTTGTTAAACTTAAAATACAGGGAAATGTATTTTAAGAGTAATTTCCAAATAACTACCATTTGGCTATTTTGAAATTAAACTCCTATTTCCTGGTGTGTTTGGTTTAAGCAAAGCTTTATTTATTTATTTATTTATTTATTTATTTATTTATTTCAGTTTATTTTTTTATTTTGAGAGAGAGAGAGAGTGGGAGTGGCGCAGAGAGAGAGAGAGAGGGAGAGAGAGAGAGAATCCCAAGCAGGCTACACACTGTCAGCCCGACTCCAGGCTCGATCCCGTGAGTCGTCAGATTGTGACCTGAGCGGAGATCAAGAGTCAGGCACAATTGACCGAGCCACCCAGGTGCCCCTAAACAAAGGTTTAAGACTACAGTCACACTTCCTGCTCAGATGAAGGAGGGCAGGGGCCGAGCTGGGGTGGGTGCCCTAGTCAGTATGTCCCCTAGAAAGTCTGCAAATCCTGCCTGGGTCACCCCTGTCTTCCAGGCCATTTCCTCCTCACCGCAGGTTTGACAGGTCACAGCTGGCTTCCTCCAACAGGCCAACTGTCCATCCCTGTTGTGTGACAGGTGATGTGCATCGAGCCCTCCAGAACTCAGCTACCAGCATCCACCACACCGTCTGACACGGATGCTCTGAGGTACAACCTGACAGGAGGGGGTTTCGGGAACATGACCCCTTTAGGAATCAAGGCTTGGAGATGATGCTCCTTTTCCTGAAAAACTGCAGCATAAAATGTTCCGTTTCCTGTTTTCCCAGAGAGCGATTCTTAGAGCGCTTCCTGCTAGTGGCTCGTTAAGGTTGTATTTCTTGATTAAGCCAACCCATTAAACTCCTTCACCTCCATTGTGAGCGGTGACCTACATCCCTCCAACCAGCTCAGACGCGTGGGGTGCCCGGCTGTTCACAGAAATAAGCTTTACTGGCGAGGATACCTGGTGTGCTGAGGGGAACATTTGGTTTCGTTTTTCCTTTTAAAATCTGAGGCTTTCAACAGAAATAAACCTCACTGCCTGCATGCCTGCTGTTTGGAGGGAAAAACTGGTTTATCTCTGCCTTTTAAAATCTGAACTGTGAACCACTTTGTATCCACTACGGCGTAGCGAAGACCTACTTTGTGCCAGGCTTGGTGTCCTGCATACGGTGCTGGCATGTAACTGAGGGCGGGAGGCAAACAGTGGGAGATGAGCCAGCGACCCACGGAAGACAAGTCCACCCCGGGGAGGAGGGGCAGAGTGACGCGAGATCCGGGGAGAGCAGCGAGTGTGTCGGGCCATGATGGCGCTGTGACCCCCCTCGGCAGACCCCCACGGTCGGCGGCCTTGGCCGCAGCATCAAAATCGCCTGCAGAATAGCGGTCAGGGTGCAAGGTCAGCAGCTAGACGGCCCCCGGAGAACTTGGACCCAGCGGGGTTGGAGGGGGGTGGGGAGTGAGGGTTGGTGGCCGTGTGGACACGCTCACTTTACGTTTTCTAAGTGCAGAGACCCCATGGGATCAGTTAGCTGATGTTTATCGGCGTCCGGAGTGCAGGACAAAGGGTCTGCTTTAAGGAGATGAGAGTGTTGCCGAGCTGACGGAGGATTTAGTGCAGGCTGAGTGTGCAGGGACGCGCGGCTCCGGGGAGGGCGCGTGCAGCCGGGGCGAAGAAGGAGGTGGGAGCCCGAGTCCTCTGGGGCCCAGGTGTGACTGGAGGCCCTTGTGCTGAGCCACACGTGACCCTTGAATCCTGGAAATGCAGTCCTGAGAGATGCCCTGGAAAAGGGAAGAAGAGAGAGAAGTAAGCGTGCCGAGTCACGAGGAATTGCAACTTCTAGATCTAGGGCTGAGGAGACCAAAGGCTTACCGTCCCCAGAAAACCCAAAGACTCCGTAACAACAAGTGAAAAGTAGAGCCAAAACCATTTCAGGCTGCAGTCCGCGTGTGGGCAGAGATGTGAGGCTGCACAGTTCTTGAAATAAGGAAGCAGGACAGAACGTCCAAGGGCAGCTGGGCGGGGCCTGGGCAGAGGGCGAGCCTGGCCGCTGATCCCCGTGGCCGTCTGACCACCACCTGGGGAGCTCCAGGAGCTCGGGGGCCCTGGCGACCCACGAGTTCTGATCAAAAACCCCTGGGCTCTGCATGACGGGGAGTGCTTTCAGCCGAGGCTCAGGGCGGTGGGCGGAGGGGGCTGCCCCCCACGTGGGTACCAACCATCTGTGCACGTGGAGGCTCCGTGGCATCCAGGCGGGAACCACCTCTGTGTGTCCTGATTGCCGGATACACTCGTCCCGTGAACCTCGTGTCTCCCACTCTGAGGTGACTGCAGCAGTGCTGCTGTCCCCAAGGGCGACCTAGAGACACGGCCCAAAGGTGAGGTTGCACCAGGGCCCGTGAGCAACACGGTTTGACCCGCACGGGTCCACTTACACGCAGACTTGCTTTCGAGAAACACTGTAAATGGATTCTCTTTTCTTTACGGTTTTCTTAACGACATTGTCTTCTCTCCCTCTCACTGGATTGTAGAAGGTAGTATATAACACACATAACATACAGAATGTGTGTTGATCAACTCTTTAGGTGGCCGCTAAGGCTCCCGGTCAACAGTAGGCTATCGGTAGTTAACCTTGGGGGGAAGTCCAAAGTTATTTGTGGATTTTCAGCTGCGTGGGGGGTCCACGCCCCTAACCGCTGTGTTGTTCAAGCGTCGGCTGTATTTAGCGTTAACTTACTTCCTGAATATTTCTCTACCACGTGCTGCGCTGGCCATTTTCATCTCAGAGTCTCTGGAGCACACAGACTTTCCCCAAGAGTTATTGTTCAAGTTTGCACATGGATGCTCTCCAGTTCTCCGAGCGACTCCATATTTTCAAGTATTTTGGGTAACCCCACGCTGACGGCCGCGTTCACATTCCTACAACATGCCTCCAAGGGGGTGTCTGACCTCAGCAAGAGCCTGTTTCTGCAGAGTAAGCGATGTCCACGACGGCCGCCTCTCGTCTGGGAAAGAGAACACACAAGAAGCACACATCCGATTCCAAACGCCGTGGGTTTAAGTGCGAATAACCCTGTTTTCTTAGCTCACCACTAAAGTCATCACACGCGATAATGAAAGTTGGGAAGTGTGGAAACCATGGAGATGAGCGATGACACGGGAGACGGGCGGACTGCCCAGACGCTGCCCGGCTCAGCGGAGTTGACAACCTCCGGGCTAAATCTGGATACGTGGAAACAGCGCCTGCGAGCGAGCGGGGGCGTGTTCCTTCTCTTGCTCCGCGGCTGTGAAACCACCACGGTGGCAAGAGGAGGAGAGTGAGCAGGGTGTCCCTGCTCATGTCACCTTGGCACCTGGCCTCTCTGGGCCTCAGCGTACTCATCTGCAAATTGAAAGGAGTCCCTGGTTTTTAAGCCTGAAAACACTCTGAACCCAGAAAAACCTTCGTTCGTGGGAGATCTTTCCTTGGAGGACAAATCACTAAAAGGGACAGAAGCCACAGCCATTCGGGCTGCGGGGTGGCGGGCAGGCATCTCCCCCTCCACTGCCCATCCGTGTGACCCCGAGTGCTAGAAGAATCCCCAGTCCCTAAGAAAGCAAATCCTGAAAACCCCCGATGACGTAAGGAGAGTTGGCTTCCCCGGATGCCCCAAACGGCACCCTGCTCCAATTTCTGTCTCCAGGCAAACCGCCGAGGGGAGAGCCTCAGGCAGGGGTGTCTGAGGTGCTCACAGCTCCCGTCAGGTGCACTTCGGCTGGGCGTGGCATGGTTCTTCCTGTCTGTCATGTGGCATCAGTAGAGGTCACCCAGGGGTACATGGCTGGCCTGTTGGCTGGTCCGGAGAACCCCAAATCTCTTCCCTCATGTGTCTGTGCCTCGGCAGGGTACTTGGGATCCGCCAGCACCGTCACCTGCTGTGCACAGGCCCCTCCAGCACGGGGATCCTGGGGACCCGGACATCTTACACGGGGGGCTGCCTTTCTCGGGGCTCACACCCCAGGATGTCTCATTTGTACCCAAGAGATTTTAATTTATGGAGGTGATACATGAGGCCCCGAGAGGCCAATGCATTGAGAGAAGAATTTATTATGAACATTTCTGGACAGGAGGGAGCAAGCCACGTCAGGGCCCGCCACACAGGGCCACGGGGGGAGCACAGTGTTTGGTCAGGAGGCAGAAGCAGGGGTGAGGGAAGCACGCAGCCCTGGCACCTGCTGGGGTTTCCACAGACAAACGAAGCAGGGCAGCGCAAAGAGCATGGGAGGGGCTCTTGGAACGTTCCGGCTCTGGGCTATAGGACTGGCCCTCAGGTGGTGTTGGGCAGGGAGGGTATTGGCTTGGGGTGCGAGCATCAGGGAAAGAGGCGGTTGGGGGCGTAGACCGGAGTTGGCCGGTTTGCATTTGGACGGCATGCTGTCTGGGAATTGGCCAGCCCTGGGGAAGGCGGGGGGGAGGGGCTGCCGCTCCAGCCAGCAAGCTGTTTAAGATGTCCAAACACGGTAACATATGGACGGTAGGAAGCATGATTAATCCCCTGGAGAACCTGGATGAAGCCCACGTCCTCTCATGGCCCAGTTTGGAGCTGCACTGCGGGCGGCCGTCCCAAACCCACCAGATTCACGGCTAGTGACCAGCCATCCTGCCGGCCCAGGGCCGTTTGCTAGGAGGCCCCGGAGTGTTCCGGGCAAGGCAGGGGGAGAGGTAGACCTGGCCGTCCAGGGAGGAGCGACCAGTCCGCGCTGGAAGTTGGGGTGGGCCGGGATCTGTGGCCCTGCTGATGCCCGGGGCCTGAGCGCGGGGAGAGGCAGCCTCCCACGGTCTCGGGCGGGGGTCCTGCCCGGCTCCCAGCAGGGACGGAGAGGAAGGAGGCCAGCGCCCGCCCCTGGTGACACGGGCCCCGACGACAGCAGGCGGACGGCCGTGCAAACAAGCCCTCTGATTCCTGGTTATTGCCACGTCGACGTTACGCACGTGTGAATTCACAGAGCAAGCCTTCACGACACACGCATTTAGGGCTGCCCCTGAGACGGCAGTGCAGACGACCTCACAACCACGCTCGGCAAGTTGTGCCGGTGGCCCCGTTGTCAGTCACCAGCCCGAAGAACCTCAGGGTTTGGTTGAGGGGTTGTATTTGGAAAAGTTTCTCAATCAAAAAAAACCAAACAAACTTTAAGCTACTGCCCCAGAAATGGGACTCTGTAGCCGCCAAACACGGGTTTGCCTTTCCGGGCCGGTTGGGGCAGGTGGTGAGCCTGGATCCCGGCCTCGTGGGAGGTGGACACGCGGGACGCGGGCAGGCGGCCAACGACTCCTCACCGAGGGCCCCTCTGCGTTGCTGATGCCGAACTGCCTCAGACACAGAAGTCACACGTCCTTAGAGCGCGAGCGTGAGACGGCCTCTCATCCAACGGGCAGCGGAAGGAGACACATGGACAGCGTGAGTGTCCAGGGCCACCTGCAGGGGCGTCAGACCGGAGGGGAGGCAGATGAAAGGCATCTCCTGCCCTGACTCAGGTCCCCAAGTCGGTCGACAAACTTCAGCCATCCCAGCAGGGACGGTACAGGCGAGCTCCGTGTCCTGGTTCCCGGCTCACGGCTCCTTAAACCTGAGGAATCTCTCAGCCACAAGAGTGTCTCTTGTTTGTTAACGAGTGACACGGGTGACAGAGGGGGTGGGGCTGGCTGGTCCCTACAGGTGACCACCCGGGACCTGCGGCTGGCGTCAGACCCTCCCCTCCTCGCGGGCCCCCCTCTCGCCCCACGGCCACCCAGCCCACGGCTCTCCCCCTGTAATGTGTACTCGGACCGCGTGGGGGTCTTGTCGAAGTGGACGTTTGGACCCGGCGGGCCAGGGCGGGCTCTGCGGCTCCATCCCGTCCATCGTGTCCACCGTGTCGAGTGATAAGGCCGCGCCCCTCAGTCCCCAGATGTTTCTCATGTTGACAGGTTCCTCCTGCCTCCTTCCCGGCCCCTGGTTTACCGGGACACTCTGAGCCAGCGCCCTTGTCTCTACCCGAGGCCACACGATGCTGGGGGCAAAAACCACACGCTGGGATTTATCTCGTCAGGGAGAACACACTTGGGCGTGTGGACTGATGACGGCGGCTGGGGCGCAGGTCTGGCTCACGGCAGTGCCAGCGGTGGGCTTGGGGGCCGCGGCATCGCGGAGCCGAGACGGACGCACTGCAAAGGGCGGTGGTTCGGGAGCGGGACAGGAGGGAGTCTGGCGACGTCAGATGGGCCCCCCAAACTGCGTCAGTCCCAGCTGCCGTGGGCCGGGCCGGCCATCGGAAGCTTCCCGAGGAAGCACGTGCGGGGTTGGTGGGGAGGAAGGCGGTGGGCGGTGGGCCACGGGCTGCAGGGGGCAGGGCTCTCCTGGCACCTGTGCAAACCTCCGCTTCCATCCGTCCAGCAGGCTGGGAAGGGCACCTGGGGGCAGGGGATTTTCCACTGAGGACGCCGAAAGCGTCGATGCCGGGCGAGTCCCCAGGGAGGTGGGGGCCCTGGGGCGGCAACAACGCGATTCCTAGAGGAGACGAGAGCATCTGAGCAGATGGCAGCGGGCGGGAGGACGTGGCCGCATGGCGGGAGGCCGTCCCGTAGACACAGCTTCGAGGTTGGGGACACAGTCCAGGAAAACCTGCTGCATCGTGGCGGTTTAGGGGACAGGAACCTGCCGCCTCCACCTGCCCTTTGGCAGAAGGATTATTTTGAGCTGGAGGCAAATGAGACTCGCCAGACGCAGGAAGGAGCCTTCCCCGAGCTGCGCTTATCCGTGGAACAGCACCAGCTGCTGAGAACTGCCAGCCGGAGTCCCCTCGAGGGAGAGCTTTACGGCCAGGAGGTCGGTGAGCCGGCTCCAGGGTGGGGCTGCGCAGACGAGCGGTCCGTCGCTGCCCCGTGGACCTACCTGCCCACGGTTCACGGACCTACCTCCCCATGGTTTGCCCTGGTCTTGTTCCTTCTGCAGAGATGCTCCCTGAGCCCCAGGTCGCCAGCGCCCCTCTAAGCCACCGGCCCCCCATTCCCACCGTGCGTGCGGCTGCATGCGGTCATAGACTGCTTCTCTTGCCCATCTTTCCTCAGCCTGATTTACAGGACCCCGGTTAGCTAACCTAAGAGGGGAGAGGAAAAAAATCTTCCTTTCCTACGTTAGGACCTGGGAAGAGTGTTTCCTTCCCACCCGGACAACGGGGATTTATTTATTCATCAACAGACCAAAGAGGAGAATAGAGCCAGACGGTACTGGAAGGGACGGTGGCATCGAGGCACAGGAGGGGGCAGGGTCCACGTGGCGGGGTCACGTAGTAAGGAGATTCCCTACACGTGCCTGTTGGGAGTCAAGGAACGTGGAGTCATGGAGGGAATGTAGCCTTTCAGGGCGGGTGGGGGGCACTGTGGGCACGAAGGACGGGGTCCGTGGGATGGACAGCCTTCCAGTCCGGCTGGGGCTGGATCGACCCGGGGTGGTCTCAGCTCCGGGCAGGTGCAGCTGGTACATCTGCGGGACCGCCACACGCACGCCCAGGCACTCTAGGCGTGAGAAGGACGCCACTCCAGAAAGGCTGGTTTGGTGAAGGCCGTCAGAGCAGGGCAGGAAGGTCTGTCCTCACGGTGACACCTGGATGGAGCCCACAAGACCTCGTCCGCTCGCTCCAGTGCTGGAAACCAGATGAAATGAAATGCAGAACCTGCTTCCAGGGCAAGGACTCTGGGGACCCCTGGTTCATTCATTTATTTTTCTTTATCATTTCTGCGAGGCTTTGCAAATGAAAGGATCACATTTCAAAACACGATTCAAAGGAAAATTATCTGCAGCCCACAAGGTAAAACGATGAAACTCCAAGCAGCGTTCTCCAAGAAGCGATGTAATGGGCGGTCGTCACCGACTGATGTGACATCTGGGATGTGGTGCACGGACGCCTTCGTGTGACAGTCCAGCAGGAGGCTGTGTCTCTGTCCTCTCTCCTGGGCCCCAGGGAGCCCGCACCTGCCGTGGGAGTGGTGTGGGTGATGGGCTGGGTTAGAAAAGGTGATGTCGCTCGTGGGACTCCCGCCTCGTCGGGGGAACTGGCCCCACTGGAGCAGCCGTCCCAGAAGCAGAGATGCCCGTCCCGGACGAGTCTGCCCACGCCGCAGCTCTGTGGGCTGTTAGATCCCTTGTGGGCAGCTGGAGGCTGGCGCCTCGCCCAGGAAGAAGCCGGCTGAGGCGGGCACAGAGGGGCCGTCCACACAGCAAAGGGGGAGCCCGAGTAGACCAACTGCCGAGGAAGGGTGTGCCCTGCAGAGCCTGAACGGTTAAAATGTGGACGTCCTGGGCACCTGGGTGGCTCAATCGGTTAAGCCTCTGACTTCAGCTCAGGTCATGATCTCACAGTTCGTGGATTCGAGCCCCACGTTGGGCTCTGTGCTAACAGCTTGGAGCCTGGAGCCTGCTTCAGATTCTGTGTCTCCCTCTCTCTCGGCCCTCCCCCGCTTGTGTTCTCTCTCTCTCTCTCTCTCTCTAATAAACATTAAAACATTTAAAATGTGGATGACCCATGTATGTTTGTGAAATGTGTGGACACAGCCCTCAGGGAATTCGGCCGCTCATCACAATGCTTTTGCTTCGTTTTCGTTTACTCTTACCTCTCTCCACAAAACAAACTTGCTTCGAGCCCAAAGAGAAATCACCCTGACACACAGTCCTTCAAGGAGCGGGTTTCTCTGTAGCGTAATAGCGATACTATTTTATGTATTAACGATACTCTTTCTTGGTTCTTGACTGTTGCTGTTGTAAAGGTTTTTTTTTTTTTTCTAATGTTTGCTTATTTATGTTGAGAGAGAGAGAGAGAGAGGGAGAGAGAGAGAGGGTGGGCACACAGCCAAGGAGGGACAGAGAGAGAGAGAGGGAGACAAAGAGAATCCCAAGTCAGGCTCCTTGGAGAATCCAACTTGGAGTCTGACGTGGGTCTGGAACCCACGAACCGTGAGATCACGACCTGAGCCAAAATCAAGAGTCGGACACATCGGATGCTCAACCGGCTGAGCCACCCAGGCGCCCCTACTATTTTAAGGGTTTCTATTCACCGTCTCAGATATTCATAATGGAGAGCCCCACTCAGAGCGTGTAGATGTGCACAGATTATCATTGTACAATACTGTGATGGTGCAAATCCACTCTGGTCAGGAAAACCTAAAACTCTACGGTCCTGGCTGGAACGTGTGAACTTTGTAAATGGTTTTATTCTAGGAATGTAAAGTCTAAGAAAAAACGTTGGACCTGAGCAACACAGGACTGAGTAATACGTCACAGCTGCTGTTTTACTACTCATGTTCTGGGCGTTTCACTCACAAACTGATATTCTATTGATCACATAAGTGTACGAGAAAACAAACTAGAAACGTCCGTGAGTGACAAAGGGCAAACCCAGGTGTTGTGGCCGGTTTTGTGGCACCTGCACATATAAACATCTGCTGTGGCGATGCTCTCTGGATGGACCACCACAGAGTCTGATGGCAATTAATATTATGAGTGACATCGCTCTTGAAGGGGGCTGTGAAGCTGTCTCCGAACTAATTATGAAAGCACGTTGTGACCACGAAGTCTGGAAGGTCTGCCCGTGGAGAATTTTCCAGAACTTGAGAGAAGGCAGGAAGGAGGCTGACATTTGCTAAGATTCCCCAATGTGAGGCGGTGCCCAGGGATTGTCTCCCTGGGGCCCCGTGGTGGGGGTTAATTAGCCCAGGTTCTCAGCATGTGGAAGCCTGGTTTCAATCCTCCGGACTCCCTGGTTTCTCCTCCCTAAAATTACACTTTTCTGTTTCATCCATGCAGGACCTTCTTTCCATAATAAATGTGCCAGTTAGTCCCTAGGCTGGGGTCATTTTAGGGAGGAGGGGGGACACTCCAGTCTCATCCTTGACCCATCCCTTCCTCCCATGCACCCCCGAAGGAACTTGAAGACAGGGCAGTAACTTGGGGGACCAAAGATCGAAAATTTGAGCCACAGGCTCCCCAGAGAGCGGCCCCTTCCTCCCTCCAGACCCTCAGCTCATCCTCCTGCCCACTGGGCCCACTGGGCCCAGTCTGCACTCCTTCTTGGTTTAAATTAAAATGCACCACGGGGCGCCTGGGTGGCTCAGTCGGTTAAGCGTCCGACTTCGGCTCAGGTCATGATCTCACAGTCCGTGAGTTCGAGCCCCGCGTCGGGCTCTGTGCTGATGGCTCAGAGCCTGGAGCCTGTTTCAGATTCTGTGTCTCCCTCTCTCTCTGACCCTTCCCCGTTCATGCTGTCTCTCCCTGTCTCAAAAATAAATAAACGTTAAAAAAAAAAAATTTAAAAAAATAAATAAATAAAAAAATAAAATGCACCTTTGTCGGGCGCCTGGGGGTTCGTTCGGTTAAGCGTCCAGCTCTTGATTTCGGCTCAGGGTTTGTGAGTTCCAGCCCCGCATCAGGCTCTGCACTGGCACTGTGGAGGCTGCTTGGGACGCTCTCTGTCCCTCTCTCTGCACCTCTCCTGCTCGTGCTCTCTCTCTCTCAATATAAATAAAACTTAAAAAAGATTTTTAAGAATGCACGTTTGTCGTATTCTCCTTACTACAAAAGTCACACATGCTCATATCCAAGTGCAGGAGAAAAGTAAACAAGCGGAAAGAACAAAACCAAGAGTGACCCTAGAAAAGCCTGGTTGTCGGTAATGCTCTGGGGCGGGTGCACGGCCTGGGCGGCTCAGCCTCCGGCTCTCCCTCCCTCTCCCTGCTCTGTCTCTCTCTCCAGGCACGAGTACTATACCTAATTGCTTTGTGTAAATGCAACAGCTGTGCTGAGTTTCTTTCTTATTCCCGACAGCACACCTGGGACCCACTGACGGTGGGGCCACACCTGAGGAGGTCAGGACCGGATGGCATATCCTGGCCCCTCCGCTGACATAATCGAGGTCTCCGGAGAACGGGCAGGCCTCCCAGGCCGGCCGGAAATGAGCTGAGAGAGCAGGAGGCGGGCTGGGGGTGCCGTCGTGGCCGGCACGGCCCGAGGTGGGGGCTCCCCGCGGGCAGGGGCCCGGGCCCCGAACGTCCCGCCGGCACCAAAGGCCGGAGGTCGGGGTTTCTGGTCAGCGCGCAGATGGGAGCCGTGCGGAAGGGGCGTGGGGGCCGCAGGCGGTCGTCGTCACGCGTCGGAACGTGCACACGCCCACCCCTGGGCCCTGGCGGAGACCAGCGCGAACCAGCCACGCTGCAGGGGTGGGACCTCCGGGACGGCAGAGCCAGGAGGGGAGGCGAGAGGTGAGTCCCACGGGGAGGAGGTTTCACCACGGGAAGGGGAGCACGCTGAAGTGGTCGTGGGGAGGCCGAGGGCGGCCGCGAGAGGCGTGATCTCACTGCGGTGGCTGAGCCCAAGTGAGGAGGCTATGGGTTCACGAAGAACAGGGAAGATGCGGGTGTAGACAGGTGCTGAGTGAGGCACGCGGGAAATGGTGCAGGGCCGGGGAGAGCGTTGGGAATGGTGGGGGCCTGGGGAGAGCATTGTAAATGGTGGGGGCCTGGGGAGAGCGTTGGGAATGGTGGGGGGCCTGGGGTGCAGAGGAGAGGTCATGGGGGGCCTGGGGGGCCGGGGAGAGTGTTGTGAATGGTGGGGAGGGACGGGGCCAGGAGAGCGTTGTAAATGGTGGGGGCCTGCGGGCCTGGGGAGAGCGTTGGGAATGGTGGGGGGCCTGGGGTGCAGGGTAGAGCGTTGGGTGTGGTGGGAGGT
Organism: Panthera tigris; assembly: GCF_018350195.1. NCBI lineage: Eukaryota > Metazoa > Chordata > Mammalia > Carnivora > Felidae > Panthera > Panthera tigris. The sequence goes on along the minus strand of NC_056672.1, from coordinate 2,381,186 downwards.
CTGGGGGCGCCAGGGAGAGTGTTGTGAATGGTGGGGGTGCCGGGGCCAGGAGAGCATTGTAAATTGTGGGGGCCTGGGGAGAACGTCGGGAATGGTGGGGGATCTGGGGGGCCGGGAGAGGGTTGCAGGGCATCTAGGTAGAGGCCAGGCAGGCTGGGACCCTGCCTTCCCGGTGCGCGAGGCAGCCGGCCAGCCGTGAGCCGAGGGCAGGGAGCCTGGGGACCAGGGGCCGAGCGGCTGCGCTGTGCCCACCCCCACCTCGCCCCAGGGAGGCTGCAGGAGGCCCGCCAAGCCCGGGACCTCCCTACCAGGTTAGTCGGCCTGGCCAGAAGCATAGCCCCGTGAGCCTTGGGGAGGTGTTTGCTACCACACCCAAACTTGGCAAGTGAAGGTCTCTCTTAAAGGCTCCTTACGATGTGAACTCTGAAGCTAGATCGACTCACTTTACATTAAAATCCACTGCCAGGGGCGCCTGGGTGACTCAGTCAGTTAAGCGGGACTTCGGCTCAGGTCACAATCTCACCATTCATGAGTTCGAGCCCCGTGTCGGGCTCTGTGCTGACAGGTCAGAGGCCGGATCCTGCTTCAGATTCGTGTCTCCCTCTCTCTCTGCCTCTCCCCAGCTCCCACTCTGTCCCTCTCTCTCTCAAAAATAAATAAAGATTTAAAAAAATTAAAAAAATCCACTGCCATATCTTGCATTTTGGATTTTTTTAAATCCATGCATCATTTTATTGTATTATTGTTTTTGAGTTTATTTTTATTTATTTTCATATTTGAGAGAGAGTACAAGCAGGGCAGGGGCAGAGAGAGAGGGAGAATCCCAAGCAGGCTCCATGGTGTCAACGCAGAGCCCGACGTGGGGACGTGGGGACGTGGGGACGTGGGGCTCAAACTCATAAACCATTAGATCTCCACCTGAGTCAAAATCAAGAGCCGGGCGCCCAACCACCTGTACCCATCCCCACCCCCACGCCTCCCCTGTATCATTTTATAACATTGTATGTTTACCGCTTGGAAAATACAGGCTCACGGTCGTAAGCAGGACTTCCAAGAGTTGGTACGTTTCATTATGCTGTTGGAAAAAAATCACAGTAATTAATATCACTCCCTGCGACATTCTGTCCCGCGGAATATTGTATCATCAGAAAAGTCTTTAAGTGTGGGGCCACTGCCAAGCTCACAGTGGTAGAGAGAGATTTTTCAAAATTCTAACGTATGCTAGAAACTCGAATTGGCCGTTGGTAACCAATACGGGTAGTTGTCTTCATGCGGGGGGCAGCTCACTGTGATTCCTGAGGACATACCTGGGTCCGAATACCCACAGGCTGTCGTTCGGTCAGAGGGGCTCGTTCCCTGGAACGAGCGTCCAGACCGGCTCCCAGCTCTGCCACATGGGCTCCCCAACACCACCGAGTCCGGTTTGGGTGTGGGGCGCAGGCTCCCCTCCTCACTGGCCAGGGTCCCAGGATACACGCCTAGGGATGGACATTGATGATATCATGGCTTTTGCTAGCTTACTAGGGTTGTTCTCGCGTGCCGCTGGCCCTTGGTTTCCTATGGGAGCCGAGGCCATGAAGGACACAGTGTCCTGACCAGTGTCTAGGCACTGGGGGTTTTGGCCTCCATCGCGTTTGTGCATCGGTGACAACAGTAATCAGTAATACAGTGCAGACAACAAAGGATGTCCTTGTGTTACTGTGAAAATAGTGTGGAGCTCAGGGATCCCTCTGAGATGGTCTCCTTGCCCCCCCGGTGCTCAGCATTCTGAGCTCATCCACGCACCCCCTGCACACACGTGTGTATTTACACACATCTCAACATGTACACACTGTTCTGTACTTTGTCCCTTTCCCTCCCTCTCTGTCTCCCTGTCTCTCCCTCTTTCTATCTCCTCTCTCTCTGTCTCTTCCTGTCTCTCCCTCTTTCTCTTTGTCTCTCTTTCTCTCTGTCTCTCCCTGTCTCTTCCTCTTTCTGTCTCCTTTGTCACTCTCTCTCTGTCTCTCTCCCTTTCCCTCCTCCTCTCCCCTCCCTTCCTCCCTCTCTCTCTCTCTCTCTCTCTCTCTCTGTCTCCCTCCCTCACTCACTCCCTCTCCTGGCTTCTCTCATTTGCCATAATGTTTTTGCAGTTCACGCATGTTGTATTTCTCACTTCTTCGTTCCTTTTTATCACTAAATAATCATCCATTGTGTGCTACCTGTTGTACTCCGTTCATCAGCTGATGGATATTTGGTTTCTTTCCAGCTCTCGGGGGTTGCAAATGGTGCTCTCTAAACATTCGTGTGCAAGTTTCTGTGTGGACCTGTGCATTCCTCTCTCCCGCACACACCACCAGGAGCGGAACGGCTGGGTCATGGTCACCGCATGTGTTCAGTCCTTTGTGCAGCGGCCAGGTGGTTTTCCAAAGCCGTTGTACCATTTTTCATCTCCACCAGCACTGTGTGAGGGTCCCTTCCAATTTCTCTGCTTTTTGACCCTTTGCCTTTTTAAGTAGGCCTCACGCCCAGTGCGGGACCCAGCACAGGGCTTGAACTCAGACCCTGGGATCATGACCTGAGCTGAGATTATGAGTCAGACGCGTAACCGACTGAGCCACCCAAGCACCCCAACTTTTTGGCCATTTTGATATCTTCTTTGCAGAAACATCTACTGGGTTCTTTACTATTGAGCTGCAGGAATTCTTTTTCTACTCTACGTACAAGACCTTTAACAGAGAGATAATGTGCAAATTTTCTTATTCTGCGATTTGTGCTCTCACTCTCTTGCCGGTGTCCTTGGAAGCTGAAGCATTGTTCATGCAGGTAATGTCCCATTTGTGCATTTTTTTTCTTTTGCTTGTACTTTCACATCTAAGAAACTGCTGCCTAATATGGGTGCACGAAGATTTACCCCTATGTTTTCTTCTGTGGGTTTTATAGCTGTAGGGCTAACATTTTGATCTTTGATCTGTTTTGAGTTGACTTTGTAGGGGGTTTGGTGAGGGGCCAACATCATTCTACGCGTGTGGATGTCCAGTTGTCCCAGCACCGTTTGCTGAAAAGACTGTTCTTTCCCCCCTGAATTGCCTTGGTACCCTTATTGAATATCCATGGACTGTAATCACAAGGCTTTATTTCTGGTTTCCCAATTCTATTGACCCATGTCTTTCCTTATTCAAGCTTGACACTCTTCTGATCCCTGTAGATTTGTAGTAAGTTTGAAATTGTGAGGTGTGAGTTCTCCAATGTTGTCGTCTTTTCCGAGAAAGTTTTGGCTGTTTTGTGTCCCTTGAATTTCCATGCAAGTTCTAGTATCTGTTAATTTCTGCAAAGAGGTCAATTGGGATTCTGATAGGAATCGTCTATGGAGCTGGACCCCACTTGGCCGAGAACAGCTGAAAGGCAGGGAGGCGTTCCTACTGGGCCGGGGGCATATCTGTGTGAGCAGAGGAACTCACAGGCCTTTGGGGCCCCATGAGGCTCAAAGATGTCAAGGCAGGGGCGCCTGGGTGGGTCAATTTCAGCTCAGGTCATCATCTCGAGGTTTGTGAGTTCAAGTCCCATGTTGGGCTCTGCGCTGACAGCTCAGAGCCTGGAGCCTGCTTCGGATTCTGTGTCTCTGTCTCTCTCTGCCTCTCCCCTGCTCATGCTCTATCTCCCTCTCTCAAAAATAAATAAACACTAAAAATATTAAAAGAAAAAAAAAGATGTCAAGGCAGCACTCGCAATTTTAGGCCCAACAATAAGGGTGCGCTCTTGAACTAAGCGAGGCCCTGGGGGTGTCTCACGCAGCAGGCAGACAGGGGACTCGTCTTCCAGAAGTCAGGACGGAGGCACCATGGCAATGCATCCGCTTGGGGTCCACCTGTCAAAACTAGTGACAGACGTGCCAAGATGCCCTCCAGGAGTCGGTCCCCACTCACGCTCTTACCTAAGGTGTATTGTCAAACAGAGGAAGTCACACTGTGAGAGGTAACATGCTGTATCTTAGATGTTTTAAATAATTCCCAGGATGGTTAGTAAAGGTGAAAACATTTTTATATGTATTTTTAGAGGGCCTTTGTGAAACTGTCCATAAACTTGGTCTAATTACCTATCGGGTTGTTTGTCTATTTGTAAAAATTGACTTATAGGTGTTGAAGTAAATATATACTCTGAATATAAATCCTTTGTGGACACAGTGGATATGTTCTCTCATCTTTTTACCTGGTTTATAGGTTTTTGCTATATGGAAGTTTTAAACTTTGATGCAAAATCACCATACTCCTTCATGTCTGTGTTTTGTATCTTTCTTAAGAAGGTCTTCTGTACCCCAGTTTTGTCAAATGTGCTTTTATGCACAATTCAGAGCATTTTTTCTTCCTGTTTCTTGTACAACATGAGATAAGATCTAACTTTCCACTGTACCCCGTCCAGGAATCTCTGTTTTCTTCCATGGTTTCATACGTCAACCCTGTTCCAACATCTCAGTTGCCAGGATGTATGCAATGTATCATGTAATATATACATGGTTATTCACGCTTTTATATCTGTCGGGAACATTTTCTCCTTCACTTCTTCTTTTGAAAACTTTCTTGGCTATTTCCTTGCATTTTCTTTTCCTAATTAAATTTAGAATTATCTTGCCCAGTTTCATAAAATATTCTCGTGAGGTTGTATTAAATTTACAAATTAAGTTACAGAGATTTGAAATTATTCATGAACAAGAAATCACCAGGGAGAAATATCTCGATGTACTTTCCCTAATTCTCAAGATGATTTATAGTGTTTGTGTGTTGGTAGAGTTAGAAGTCAGTAAATAGGTCATGATAATGTAGGAGAACAAATTCAATATTTTACCACAAACATTCTTTCTAAATTTCAGTGAATATAAATTATATTTGTATGTAACAAACATTCTAACATTCCAGAAAATGCAGTTTATAGATCATCCTTGAGTTTATAGATTAGCAACCTATTTAGTTATGAATTGAATATCACAGGGGCATTCTACTCCCGGTTATTAAACATTTAAGAAGGAATGTAATTATGTATAAATGTAAAATGAAGAATCTTGCTTCTTTGCTCTATAATTATTTGTCAATTTTTTGAGACCATGAGGTAAAGATATTCCTAATTTTCTTTATCTTGATTATTGGCTAAATACTGACCTTTGGCACAGAATGAATGGATTCTTTCTCTAAAAGTTTCTTACTCAATACCTCCTCACACATATGACTTAAGGTCTTCATTATTATTTAAAAAATTTTTTTTAATGTTTATTTATTTCTGAGACAGAGACAGAGCATGAGTGGGGGAGGGCAGAGAGAGGGGGAGACACAGAATCCGAAGCGGGCTCCAGGCTCCGAGCTGTCAGCACAGAGCCCGACGCGGGGCTCGAACTCACAAACCGTGAGATCATGACCTGAGCCCAAGTCGGTCGCTCAACTGACTGAGCCACCCGGGCGCCCTCTTCATTATTATTTTACACAAAATGAATTATGTTTGGGGAGCTTCTGTTTCTACAACACTGAGTCTCACTATGTGGGATCATTTATGCATTTCTGTAGGCCATTGGGGCCAGGGGCAGGGCCCCACAATGCACAGCTTTGGCGTATTGATTATTTTCGATAAAAGTCAGGTAAGAGATGGTCTGTGCAAGAGGGAGACCCAGACCCTTCCCCTGGAAGCGGGAAATAAGTCTCCCACATGGAAGGTGCCCTCCCTACACTGGGAGGTAAGACGTTCTTGTCACCAGAGGTGGGACATGTAGAACCCAGAAGGCTGTTCCTCTGATTTAATGCCCCAGCCCAACTTCTGTGTAGAATTTCTTACTACTCAAAGCTCCCAAAGTCAAGAGCTCTTTGTTCTCTTAGTTCCTCACAGAGTTATTATCTCTTTGCTTAAAGAATGTACAAACTGCCTGCCTTGGTCATTTCTATCGACTTCAATTTCTTCCTCTGGGTCTGTGTGCTCGTAATAAAACTGTGGCTTTTTCTCCTGTTCATCTGCCTTGTGTCAATTTAATTCTTAGTCCAGCTGCAGGACTGTGATGGAGAGAGGAAGATTTTTTTCCTTCTCTTCAAGGCCTTTTGTATTTTGAGTCAACTATAATTTTCCCATATAAATTTTGCACGATTTTTATGAGGCTACTAGGATTTTGCAATCTTTGTCATTGTTGTGAATGGATCCCTTTTTTACCCAATACATTAGAAAGCGTCTATAAAGATAGTAACTTTTGTACATCTGTGTTATTCTGATCATCTTGCTGAGTCTTGTTACTACTTGTTAAGGTTTCCCAGCAGGTCCTCGTGACTTGTCAGCTGAATGATCACAGACAGCAAGCTAGGGCCACTCTTTGTTTGCAATGTGGCTTTTCTCATTTTTTTTAATGTTTTTATCAGTTTTGTCTAAAGTTTATTTATTTTGAGAGAGAGAGAGAGAGAGAGAGAGAGAGAGAGAGAGAGAGAGAGAATCCCAAGCAGGCTCTTCACTGCCAGCGTGAGCCTGATGCCGGGCTCGAACTCATGAGCTGTGAGATCGTGCCCTGAGCCGAAATCAAGAGTCGGATGCTCAACCGACTGAGCCCCTCTTTTTGGTCTTCCCCTGGCGAGGACCTCAGGCATCCTTGTGTTTTAGAATTTAGTGAGAATTCTGGCATTTCTACTTGGGTGTGTAACTGCTGGAGGTTTCTGCCAGGTACATTTGTATCCAGTTAAAGTTTTTTCTAATCTAGGTGCATTAAGAATCTTTTGCCCCCAAATCTTAGATCCGTGCTGAACTTTGTTCTTTTTTTTTTTTTTTTAATATTAATTTTTTAATTTTTTTATTTATTTTTTAACGTTTTATTTATTTTTGAGACAGGGAGAGACAGAGCATGAACAGGGGAGGGTCAGAGAGAGGGAGACACAGAATCTGAAACAGGCTCCAGGCTCTGAGCCGTCAGCACAGAGCCCGATGCGGGGCTCGAACTCACAGACTGAGAGATCATGACCTGAGCCGAAGTTGGCCGCTCAACCGACTGAGCCACCCAGGCGCCCCAGAACTTTGTTCTTTTATCGTTGGTTAAGATGGTCACTCCCCCTCTTCGTCTGCCAGCTTATTACCTGAACAGATGGCATCCTTGCGAGCTTAGGCTACGGTCTCCCTGGCCACAGTGTATTATTTTAGTACTGGCGGGTTTGGTCTGATAACAGTGAGGCCGCGGGCGGAGCACAGGCAGGTAGGAACTTCACAATCAGCGCTTCTTCTCACGTTCACGGGGGCCGCTGGTCCGCGGCCACACGCCGTCCGGCAGAGCACAGCTGCCCACGCTGGTGTGGGTGACCGTGGGGAATGGCTGTCCTTCAGGGGACCTTACCACTCGTCAGCCCCAGCGGGAGGAAAAGGGGGAGCTGTTCATAGTTTTGCCCAGATGACAGGTGTGTTGGGTTGTTAATATCCATCTTCACTAACTTTACCCTGAACGTGTGTGCGCTGGGATGAGCTATCACCCCCGGTGCGCGGCCACCTGGAGCCTGCGGACATGCCCTCCTCTGGAGGCCGGGTCTTTGCGGATGCCTCTGGCCAGAATGAGGCAGGCCGGCTCAGGGCGGGGCCTGCTGCGGTGGCCGGGGTGCCGGGGGGTAGACGGGAGTTGGCGCACAGACACGCGCAGCGGGCGGACTGCCTGGGACCGCGGGGCGGGTCGTCAGTCCCGCTGCAGGAGCCAAGGGGCCGCTCGACCGGGGCCAGAAGCCGACGGAGGAGGAAGGGCCCTCCCCCTCCGGAGCCTGTAGAGGCTGTGTGTCCACGCGGCCCCGACCGCACCGGGCCTCGCGCTCTGGCTACAGAGACTTGAAGACGTTTCTGTTCCCTCAAGCCACCCGGTTTGAGGAGCGGACGCCGAAGAGTGCGCACGAGATTCTCCGGACCAGAGACGCGGTTCTCCTGGAGGCTCATGGGAGCACCAGGCTGACAGGGGCGGCCACACGGCGAGGCCGGCCTGCGCCTGGGCAGACGGAAGGCAAGCTGACGGGGCGTGTTCCTACAGCAGCAGCAAGATACTCTGTGCGGGAGGGACGAGGAAAAAGGGCTTCTTTCCCTCTTAGAAAGGGAGGAAGGCACCTGTTCCCGCCCCCTCTGAGAGGGTCCCCTTGGAAGCACAATGGGCCCATCGTTAATTCAATACTTGGGTATGTAAATAAAATCTCCAGGAGCCAGATAGCCATGTGGTGTGTGTGCCTCTGTGTGTGTGTGTGTGTGTTTGGGTATATATGGTGTGATGTGTGTGTAATATGTGGTATGTGTGTGGGGGGTGTCTGTATACATGTGTGTACGTGGGGGTGTGTGTGTGATGTGTGTGATGTGCGCATGCATGTGCTTTGGACGTGTCCATAAGTGCTTGCACACATGTACACACGTGATGTGTGTGCATGTACATGGTGTGCGTGTGCGGGGTGTTTGTGTGGTGTGATGTGTACGTATGTGTGTATGTAAGCGTGTGTGTATGATACGTGTGTGTGTGTTTGCATGTGCTGTGTGTGTGTCTCAGCTTTGAGACTTGGAGTTCTCTCAATGCTGACGCTCACTCTCCCTTGAAATACCCCCACCTGGGGAGATGGCTACCCCTCTATTTGCCCCATGGGGGGTTTAACCTAGGGATCTAGGTTGAGCTATAGCATTTAGCAATCCTGGGGAGACAAGGGAAATTTTATTATCTTTCTGGATCAAAGAAATTATTAAACAAAAGGCTACAGACACCATCCCTGTGGCAGGTGAGGAGAGGTGAGGAGTGCCAGGAAACAGGGCTCTTATAGGAGCTCCAAGAAGTCCAGGGGAGTTGTATTTCCCCACAGAGTGTAACTGGGGGGTCCTGGGCAAACCGGGGCCATGGTCACCCTCCCTCACAGTGGATATAAAGCTGGAATTTGACTATGGACACGTGCACACATACACACGTTTGCACGCTCACTGAAGATTCAGGAATTTATGAAACAATGGAAGAAGTGTGTTGAAGAAAGTGAGCCAATTTAGAGTCTTTGCCATGAGAACCTATAAAACAATGGTAACAGAGCTCCGAGCATTTTGTCACCAATAATAGTGACCGAGAATAATCTAGGCCGACTCCGCTTAAATAAACACCATCAACAAGCAAGGCACCTTTGTGAAGACAAGAAAGCTAGGTGGAAATTAAGAAAGAAGATGTCAGTCCCCCAACCACACAAAACAATGCATACAGAGCTTGTAAAGAATGTAAGAGAACTGAAGTCATCAAAATTAGAAATGTTGAAGGAGTTATAAAATCAGATTAAGAAGAGAATATTATGTGTACATCCATGCTAATAAATTTGAAAAATCATAATAAAATGAATAGTTTTCTAGAAAAAATTGACTTAGAAATATCTGAATATACAAAGAACAATTTAAAAGTTGAAATGGTTGGAGCGCCTGGGTGGCTCAGTTGGTTAAGCGTCCGACTTTTGATTTGGGCTCAGGTCATGATCTCGTGGTTCATGGGATTGAGCCCCGTGTCGGACTCTGTGCTGACAGTGCAGAGCCTGCCTAGGATTCTCTGTCTCCTCCTCTCTCTCTGGACCCTACCCCTCAAAATAAATATTAAAAAATAAAAATTGAAATAGTTAATGGAGTTCTTTTAAAAACAGAAGCTCCCATTCTTGAATGATTTTGCAAGTGCTAATTTGAAAGCTTAAAGGAATAAATCATTTCAACACAGAAAAGTTAAAACCTCCCTCACCCATCAGTGATGGATAATGTATGAACCAGAAGTTAAAGCAGGCAGTTCCCCAAACTCCAAAACTGTAGGTCGATTTTAGTTAAGACTGTCATAATACTTTTGCCCCATAACAAACGAGCCCCAAATTTGGTGGCTCAACGCGTCTGCTGTGTCACAGTCTCTGTGGGTCAGGAGCAGGGTGTGGCTCAGTGGGGTCCTCTGCTCGACTGCAGTCAGGGCGCTGGCTGGGGTTGGGGTAATCTCAGGGCTCAGACGGGACAGGGTCTGCTTTGCGCTCACTCAGGCGGCCGTCAGACTCAGGTCCCCGCTGGCGGAGAGCTCCGTGCTGGCCTCTCCAAAGGGCATGGCTCTCAAACACGGCCACCAGCTATCTGCAGAGTGGGAGGGAAAGAGGAAGGAGGGTGCCCACAAGGGAAGCCAGAGTCTCTTTGGAACCTAAGACAGACGCCACTGTCACCTGTGCCTGTGTGTGCCTTAGGGGCACGAGTCTCCGGGTCTGGTCCCACGGAGTGGAGGGAATTGCACAATGGTGTGAATACAGAGGGCAGGAATCCGTGCTGGTGTCCTGAGGGCTGCCTTCCACAGATCAGCTAATTTCTGCCTCCAAGACGAGTAAATCAAAGTCCTGTGCGGTGAGAGAATAACCCAACATACCAAAGCGGATTTGTGCCAGAAAGGCGTGAAATGAAGAAGGTCCTCGCGCACATCATGTCATTAGGTCAAACCAAGTACACGTGCTGAGGCCTAGCACTTGTGTCAGAGACCTCCCCTCGGAGGATAAGGGGCCCTGCAGGCCAATGCCTGCCTGGTAAGGGCTTGGGATAAGCCCGGAGCATCATGGGGCTGGGTAGGGCAAGCCAGTGATGCACAGGATCCTCTGGTCTCTGCCATCTCACAGAGAGGTCACCCGGGCATCCGCTGAATGTACACACTCATCCTACAGTGTGGCCTCTCCCCTGCAGGGTTTCCTTCTTGTGGGGCAAGTGTGAGATGCTTGGAGATCTTAGGGCAGGCAGAACTAGACCCTGTGGGATGGGCCTCAGATGAACCGTCAGAGAATAACCAAGAGACAGGCGGGTTCGAACAGCCACCGTTAACCAGGACACGTGTGTTTGTCAGCTTGGGCTGTGTAACACACACCACAGATGGGTGGTGCACACAGCACAGACCTGGAGGCTACAAGTCCAGGATGCAGGCGTGGGCAGGGCTGGCTTCCCCTGAGGCCACTCTCCTGCCGTGTAGATACCGTCTTCCCGAGTCCTCATGTGGTCGTCCCTGTGCGTGTCTGTGAGTGTCTGTGCCCTAATCCTCTCTTCTTATAAGAACACCGGTCACAATGGATTGGGGCCCACCATAAAAGTCAAGTTTAACTTAATTCCTTCTCTGAAGACCTTATCTGCAAACACAGTCACATGCTGAGGTCCTGGCGGTTAAAGCTTCAACATATAAGTTTGTGTGGGGGGGCACACGGTCCGGCCCAGCACAGCACAGGATGCAGCTCTTGGGAAGACTGCTCCCAGGCCAGTAACACCCAAGTAGAGGACGTTCCCGGGCACCATAGGATGTTTATCTGTTGCGAAAATGAAACAAGAATAAGCAAAGCGATTTATTCAGACTCGGCCACCGTCACTCGCACTTGGGAGAGCCCCAGAGCACTGGGGGAGCTTCTGAGTGGCCCAAGGGAAAATCCAGGTGGGCTCCGGGGAGGCAGTGGACGTGGGATGCTGGGGCGGCCAGCTGGAAAGGGGCGTCCCGTGCGACTGGACAGGAATATCTTCAGCTTCCTCTGGTTGGTCCTAAGTTGCAATTGAGACAAAAATTAGGGAAGCTGTCAGTTACTGATCAAGTCCTGGCCATTGGGTCCAATTATTACAGAAATGATTGGCTTCCTGGACCGGTTGTTAGAAACGGTGGGCCGGCTTCTGGCTCCGGAGCCGTGGGCGCTGGGCTTTGCTGGATCTGTGACTTCATGACAACGGAAAGTCACAGGTCTGTGCACATTGTGGTCGTGGTAGATTTATCAAACTATCATTCAAGCTCATCACAACCTCGAAACTGGCTATTAGTGGCAGTGGGACCCACGGCTAGACCCTATTTCTGATGCGTGAGGGCACGTATTTTACTCTTCCACAAATTGTGTTTGAAAATTGTATTCCAGTATAATTGGTTTCCTTTGCAATTCCAAGCACTTTATTTACTCTTTAAAAACATGATTCTGAGATGGGGATTCTGGCAGATGGAATTTTCCGAAGACGGGCTCACAGTAATATCTTTAGCCCACCGGCTCCCCTGTAGGCAGCCACGTCGGGACCCGGGCAGGGTGGCATCTGATCCCACCCCGTGAGTCCGGGAAGCCCCAGGGACCTGTCAGAACCAGCAGAACGTAGGAGCCACGATGCTGGCTGACTTGGAGGTGAGGCCAGATGCCGAGGTCCAGCCCCAGAAGGTCCAGGGGCTCCCGAAGGATGAACGGCGTCGGCGAAAATAACAAATGGACACGACAGCAGTGTGTTCGACTGGCCGCTTTATTGTGGCAAACGTGACATTATGTTTGTTAGCAGTTTCCTTGTCGCGTGGTCATCTATGTTTCTCGGCTTTACCTGATTCTAAAAACGTTCCTTGGTGTGATCACCCATTAAGGAACCTCACGGTTCTTTCTTTGTAACGTTTCCTCCTGCCTTTTGCTTATTGATTGATTTCTTCATACGACTTTCACTATGTATCTACGTTTATTTATAGTCTATAAAGCATTTGCTTTGCTATTTTCATGGAAGGTCATCTAGCTCTCAACACCTCAAGTGGAACGTTTACAGGGACCTGACTTCTTGATTGTTCCTTTGAACGGTTTGCGGTACAAGGAACAAAAGTATTCGCTTTGGTCTGGGGTGCCGGGAGGGAGCCAAGAGGGCCCTGGGAACCCTCGCCTTATGCGCTCCCAGAGAGACAATGTATACCTGGGAACTAATGAACCATTCTGTACCTTAACCCGCCGGGTCCAGTTACCATCTGGAATGCCTCCTGGGGGCCAAGTGGGCCTAGGGGTTGGAGTAACTTGTATCCCTAGAGACATCCCTTTGTTGCCGGAGTGGGGCTTTCGAACCCATTTGCCCCCCTCCCTGGCTGAGAGATATATGGGGCTATCCTTCCTTTAGGTAGGGGACGGGCGGGCAGGGGTGGCACCGGCTGGATATAAGGTTTCATTATCCATCTTCGGATTCTCAGGGTTTTTCCCTCATCCCCAGAATATATCCTCGAGTTTGCCCCCATGGGTTTCTTTTGAATCATCAGTGCCAGTTGGACCGTGGGGATGGCCATGATGAGTAAGAGGACGGATACCAGTAGCTTCCCATTCGGAGGGTCGCTGTGCACTGCCCTTCCGCCAACCACCCGGGCTGTGCCACCAGGAAGGCTGGATGGGTTGGCTCCCGGCAGCCAGAAAAGCCCACGCGGAGTTCTCCCGAGTCTCCTGGCGTGCTCGCTCGCTCTCGTGGCCCAGCTGCCGCCCGCGAGGAACCCGAGCCCTGTAGACAGGCCGCCCACTCCCAGCACCAGCGGGGAAGCCTCCAATCTGGCCTCCGGCCTCTGAGTCCTCATAGCTGAGGCCCCAGACCTCCTCGGGCTTCCTGTCCGAACTGCGGACCCGCGGACCCCGTGCGCATAATTAAACAAGGGCTGCTGTCCACCATCATGTCTGTGGTGCAGTGACGGAAACACAGGAAACAGGGCCCGTGGGCTTCAGCACGGTGACCGAGGCAAGTGCAGTACTTGGCCACAGTGCTTCTCAGTCGGGTCTGGGGCCACTGACGGCTGGACCGCAGGGCTGAGGTGCAGGTGCAGACCAGGGCCGGGAGCCCAGGACTGTGGTGGGCAGCGGGGGGCTCCAGCTGGGCAGTGGGGGTGGCTGGTGTTGGGGGAAGGGGACGCTGCTGATCTTGCCGTGCCGGCTGAAGCCCAGGCCTGTGCTGTGCTTGACGCGGAGGGTCAGAGGCCACGGGAGCAGGGCCAGGACACCCCCGCTGGAGGCCGGTGGCCAAGTAATTAGGGAAGGTCTTGCCCACAGACCCTCTTTGGGCACCCTGGCATCTCCACACCGGAGGGGGAAAACAGGAGCAGGGAGAGCTGCCTGGGGCCACAGAGCCCAGCGCCACGGCCACATACTCAGACACTGCGGTCTCCGTGTCATGTCACTGGGAGAGTCTTCTGGGCAAACGGCAAAACAATTCCAATTTCATGTTGGAGAAGGAACAAGTGAGGGGCACCTGGGTGGCTCAGTCGGTCAAGCGTCTGACTTCGGCTCAGGTCATGATCTCACAGTTTGTGAGTTCGAGCCCCGCGTCAGGCTCCGTGCTGACAGCTCGGAGCCTGGAACCGGCTTCGGATTCTGTGTCTCCCTCTCTCTCTGCCCCTCCTCTGCTCACGCTCTCTCTTAAAAATAAACATTAAAAAAAATTAAAGACAAATAGAATCTTGTCTATTAAAGATTAAAATAGATTCAAAATAGATTAAAAGATTAAAAAGTAAAGATTAAAGATTAAAAATAGAATCTTGTCTAAAAATTAAAGACAAAACACACACAACAAGCAATGTGTCTGTGAGGGTCTGTGTTTGGCAACATGAGGGTTGTTGGGACCACCCTATAGATGCCCAAACTCCACATCTGTCTTACAAGGACGAGGGAGTTGGAGGCATCACAGTGTCATGGGACCCTCGCCCCAACTCTGCAGCCTTGGGATGATGGTGCTGTCCTCTCTGACAGGGGGATCTGCTGTCCCCAGGCCGCAGGAGTGCTGCCCAGTCACCTAGGGTTGGGGTCGGGGTCACATGGCGGGCGGGGAAGTGGCACCAGCCCACACACTGTTCTGGGGTCTGAGACGCACCCTGCCCCCCAGCCCCGTGCAGAAGGCAGAGTAGTTGTGCATGTGTTTGTTGTAAAACAATTTGTCAAAGACAAACATGAAGTGTTTAATTTACTTTTACAAACTTTTACCTTTTCCTGTTACTTTTACTTGCATTCGCTGTGTCGTTCATGCTGGTGTTTTAGGGTTTTCTCATCTCTCAAGCAAAACGTACGTCTTCAGTTTTAAAACGTATCCAGACAGGCTGCCGTTGGAATTCACCAGTCTTTAAAAATCCGTGATTCATTTAATGCTGTTGATTAAAACCTGGCTTCCAAAATGTTTTCTTGTGAGGCACATGTCTGGTCTCGGTTTGTGGGAGGCTGGGTTTCTGCTCCGCTAGCCCGTGTGCGATGACCTCACCGGTCGTCTCCCCGTCTCCCCGGAAAGGAAGCCGACTCCAGCGGGCTCGGGTTTCAGTGGCGGCTCGGAGCCTAGAGCTCACTTTTGGCAGGAAGTGCAGAATCAGCACTAAGAAGGCCAATGTTTCCCGAATCCCAACCAGAGAGCGGGTTCCAAAGGCCGCGGAGTGACGCAGGGGCCTCTGGGGAGCAAGTAGCTCGCTCCGGCTGCCGAAAGCCCATCTTCCAATCGGAGTGGTTTCTGTTGCCACGGCCGAGGGGAGAAGGTGATTCTGGCAATTCGGGGACAGAAGTAGGTGACCCGAGGCGTCCAGGCGTGCGCACAGAGGGTAACGTGTACACGGCATCTCCTCCTACACGACCAACTGCGCCTCCACTGGGTGACACGGACGCTTCAGGCAAACAAAATCCAACCGTGACGTCTCATCCCTGTGCTCTGTCACCATTACACAGTGACCACTTACACACACACACAGACATCTGGGGTCCCAGGCACAGAAGCAGGAATCACACTGCTGTCTGGTGCTCGGGATGTTGGGCTGGGGAGACCCGGCTGCAGGCCAGCAGGCTGCCCCCCTCCCCCCTCCACTCCCCCTCCCCCCACCCCCCTGCCACCCCGCCCCCCCCCCCCAGTGCCAGCCCCTCTCTGGAAAGGCACCATTTCCCAGCCACGTCCCTATGGAAAGTGCTGGAGCACCCCACCGCTGCCAGCTGGCCCAGTGACTGTGGGGAAAGCCCCCGCCACGGACTCGCGTTCCCGCCTGCCCAGCAAGACGGAGGTGTGGGCCGGTGCCTTCCTAATTCTCCAGGAGCTTAGAGACTTTGGAGCCTTAGGTCGCCCCTCGATGGCTCCTGTACAAGCTACAGAGGCACCCGCAGGCCCCGTGTGGAGTTCTAGCTGGCAGGAGGCCTCGCACCCCCACGGACGAGGAATCCACGCTGCTCCCAGCAAGCTTGACTGTTTGTTGGGGACTCTCAGTCAGGAGCACTTGCAGACCAAGCGTCACACTCAAGTGACAGTAATTTGAGATCGGCAAGATGGCAGAATCTCCCTTAACCCAGGAGGGGCTGGAAGGCACAGCAAAGAGAATTCAGACTCGGAGCGGGATGAAATTCATCTTGAATGCAAATAATCTGCCTGACCTCGCACAAGGTGCCCCTTTGTGCTTCGTTTCCTTTTCCCGCAAAATAGTAGCCCTGCGAAGGCCACCGTGAGGCAAATGGCCATGGACTCCCACACACCCGCAGTGGGGAGCAGAGGTCCCCTCACAGACCGTGAGCTTACTGGCGATTATGGTATGGTCATGGTGGAAAGGATCAGCCTGACGTATTTTAAACTCACATCACCTGCGTACAATGAAGTGCCCAAATCTGAAACACAGAGCTCAGTGAATGTCTACCTGTGTATACATGTCCATGTGACTGCCACCCAGATCAAGATCTGGAACATTACCTTCACCCTCGTCTTTCTTCTACCCTCTTAGGTTCTGTGACCAAGGTGCGCAAATTAAAGTGGCAAAAGACGGATAACTGGAGAGAAAAAAAAAAACCAGAATTTATTTACATGTGCAACATGTATACTTCTGACTCTGCAAAGCTGGGGATCTAGCCTGGACTTGGGGTCCTCTCTCAGTCTGGGTACACGCAACGACCAGCACTGCCAGTGGTTCACTTTACTGTCACTCTCCCTGGGTACCTTCTGTGATGGGCTGAGCTGTGTCCCCCAAAACTCCTATGTTGGAGTCCTAACTCCCAGCACCTCAGAATGCTCCTGAGTTTGGAGACAGGGCCTTTAATGAAATGATTAAAGTAAACTGAAGTCACTAGGGTGGGCCCTGATCCAATCTTCCTGGTGTCCTTCTAAGAAGAGGAGATCAGGACACAGACAAGCACAGAGGGATGACCACGTGAGGACATGGTGAGGAGACAGCTCGGTACACCAAGGACAGAGGCCTCAGAGGAAACCAGCCCTGCCCGTGCCTGGATCAGGAACTTCTAGACTCCAGAAATGAGGGAATAATTTCAGTTGGTTAACCCACTTAGGCTGTGGGGTTTTGTTATGTAGCCCGAGCTGACTGATACACCTTCCTACTTTTTCCTGAGGATGTAGGACAGCCTTCCCCTGTCCTGGCTGCTGCCGTGTTCCCACAACACTGACTTCACATCTCCACTGGTGAAATGATCACATGGGATCCTCATCATCTCCATGAGACCGTGTGTTCCTCCAGGGTTGTCCCTACCTCCTCACGTAAAATAGTTTGTCAACAGACGCTTGTTCGGTTGAGCCCAAAATAGAAAAGAACAAATGCTGCATCCTTTAAGACTGACGAGTTTCATTATAAACTCTTCTCCGCCTTTCTTGAAGCAGACTCCCTCTCCTATTCCAGGCCTATTTCATCACTGACTTTGCCTCCCTGCCTAATCGATTTGAACCAATGGCACAGCACACTTGGTAGCATAACATCAGGAGCCTACCATGCGGAGAAAGAGGATCTCTTTTGCACTGCTGGTGGGAATGCAGACTGGTGCAGCCACTCTGGAAAACAGTATGGAGGTTCCTTAAAAAATTAAAATTAGAACTACCCTACGACCCAGCAATTGCACTACTGGGCATTTATCCACGGGATACAGGTGTGCTGTTTTGAAGGGACACTTGCACCCCCATGTTTATAGCAGCACTACCGACAATAGCCAAAGTATGGAAAGAGCCCAAATGTCCATCGATGGATGAATGGATAAAGAAGATGTGGTATATCTATACAAATGGAGTATTACTCGGCAATCAAAAAGAGTGAAATCTTGCCATTTGCAACTACGTGGATGGAACTGGAGGGTAGTAAGCTAAGTGAAAGTCATTCAGAGAAAGACAAAAATCATATGACTTCACTCATATGAGGACTTTAAGAGACAAAACAGATGAACAGAAGGGAAGGGAAGCAAAAATAATATAAAAAACAGGGAGGGAGACAAAAACATAAGAGACTTAAACATGGAGAACAAACAGAGGGTTACTGGAGGGGTGATGTGCTAAATGAGTAAGGGGCATTAAGGAATCTACTCCGGAAATCATTGTTGCACTATGTGCAAACTAATTTGGATGTAAATTTAAAAATAAGTGAATTATTAATAACCAGGAGCCTACCAACAAATTCTACATGAGGGGTCTAATGACCGTGGGTCAACTGTCCATATGGAAGTTTCCAGGCCATATTATGTTCTAGGCACAGAGTGACAGGCAATATGACAGTGACCACAGGTGAGGTCATTTTTCTGGGTCTGTAGGAAGAGTGTTGCTTTCACACTCATGGTATCCAGCTGAGCTGAGCGCGTGACCATGACCGTGTGCCGGGTCATCCCGCCCGCTCTGCCCCAGGTTGCCCCCTCCCCTCCCCCCGCACAGGCTGCTGCTCCAGAACCCCTCCCCTCCTCTGAAGCTCCAGCCCCAGCCTCTGGCCCTCCAGGCCAGGGCTGTCCTCCTTGCTGCAGACCCCGGCCAGAGTGCTGGGATTCCAGAATCCACGTTCTCCCCACCCCGTCCCCACCCAGACTCTCTTTCCTTCCTTCCCTCCTTCCTTCCTCCTTCCTTCCTTTCTTCCTTCCTCCTTCCTTCTCCTTCCTTCCTTCCTTCCTTCCTTCCTTCCTTCCTTCCTCCTTCCTTCCTCCCTCCCTTTCTTCCTTCCTCCTTCCTTCCCTCCTTCCTTCCTCCTTCCTTCCTTCCTTCCTCCCTCCCTCCCTCCCTTCCTCCTTCCTTCCTTCCTCCCTTCCTCCCTCCCTTCCTCCCTTCCTCCCTCCCTTCCTTCCTCCTTCCTTCTCCTTCCTTCCCTCCTTCCTTCCTCCTTCCTTCCTTTCTTCCTTCCTCCTTCCTTCTCCTTCCTTCCTTCCTTCCTTCCTTCCTCCTTCCTTCCTCCCTCCCTTTCTTCCTTCCTCCTTCCTTCTCCTTCCTTCCCTCCTTCCTTCCTCCTTCCTTCCTTCCTCCCTCCCTCCCTTCCTTCCTCCTTCCTTCCTCCTTCCTTCTCCTTCCTTCCCTCCTTCCTTCCTCCTTCCTTCCTCCCTTCCTTCCTCCTTCCTTCTCCTTCCTTCCCTCCTTCCTTCCTTCCCTCCCTCCTTCCTTCCTTCCTTCCCTCCTTCATTCCCTCTTCCTTCCTCCCTCCCTCCCTTCCTTCCTCCCTCCCTTCCTTCCTTCCCCCCTCCCTCCCTCCCTCCCTTCCTCCCTCCCTCCCTCCCTCCCTCCCTTCCTTCCTCCCTTCCTCCCTTCCTCCCTCCCTTCCTCCCTTCCTCCCTCCCTTCCTCCCTCCCTTCCTTCCTCCCTCCCTTCCTTCCTCCCTCCCTTCCTTCCTCCCTCTTTTCCTTCCTCCCTCCCTTCCTTCCTCCCTCCCTTCCTTCCTCCCTCCCTTCCTTCCTCCCTTCCTCCCTCCCTTCCTTCCTTCCTCCTTTCCTTCCTCCCTCCCTTCCTTCCTTCCTCCCTCCCTCCCTTCCTCCCTCCCTTCCTTCCTCCCTCCCTTCCTTCCTCCTTCCTTCCCTCCTTCCTTCCTCCTTCCTTCCTCCCTCCCTTTCTTCCTTCCTCCTTCCTTCTCCTTCCTTCCCTCCTTCCTTCCTTCCTTCCTCCCTCCCTTCCTTCCTTCCTCCTTCCTTCCCTCCTTCCTTCCTCCCTCCCTCCCTTTCTTCCTTCCTCCTTCCTTCTCCTTCCTTCCCTCCTTCCTTCCTCCTTCCTTCCTCCCTCCCTCCCTCCCTCCCTCCCTTCCTCCTTCCTTCTTCCTTCCCTCCTTCATTCCTCCTTCCTTCCTTCCTCCCTCCCTCCCTCCCTCCCTTCCTTCCTCCTTCCTTCTCCTTCCTTCCCTCCTTCCTTCCCCTTCCTTCCCTCCTTCCTTCCCTCCTTCCTTCCTTCCCTCTTCCTTCCTCCCTTCCTTCCTTCCTTCCTTCCTCCCTTCCTTCCTTCCTTCCTCCCTTCCTTCCTTCCTTCCTCCCTTCCTTCCTCCCTCCCTCCCTTCCATCCTCCCTTCCTTCCTCCCTCCCTTCCTTCCTCCCTCCCTCCCTCCCTTCCTCCTTCCTTCCCTCCTTTCCTCTTTCCTCCCTCCTTCCCTCCCTCCTCCCTCCCTCCCCCCCCTCTTTCTTTCTTTCTTTCTTTCTTTCTTTCTTTCTCCTGATTAATTTTCCTCCCTCTCTTTTTCTTACATATTAGCGAGAGATGCTATCCAGTAGTCTCCATACACATCTTGACACTTGGCTTATATTTTTGGTGATACATTTAGTCATGTATGAAACGTAACCCAATGAGACAAACCGAGTGAAAGTATTTAACGAACCATGGAGTTTTCAGTAAATATCTGAGGGTGTGGTTTCCTCTTGCTGTTTCGCCTTGAAGTCTGTTCCCACACAGCTGCTTTGTGCTCCATCCACTTCTTCGTTCGAGAGGATTCACAGAAGGCTTTTCCGGAATTGGTCAGCACATGGGTCCTCAGCTCAGCTGAGCTCTAGCAGATCTGGCCCTAGGGACACCGCGGCGTTCCCAACCTCCAGTCCCTGCTTTCCAAGTTAGGGCGAGTCAGGATGGCCTTCAAGGGTCTCCATGCTCACTGCAAACATGTTTAGTATACTATTCAATACTGTGACTTTTCAACCATGCACCCCACGTTCTGGGACACTCTTCCCACAAAGAGGTGGGATCTGTGCCCCACCCCCGAGTCCTGCAGGCTGGTGATGCAGGGTCACAGCGGCTGGGTCTCCGGGGAAGCCTGACCTCACAGAGCCCGCCATGCTGGAGAGGTGACCTGGGGGCATCCCTGTCAGCCTCGTGAGCACACCGCTGTGGATGTGGACTCAGGCTCCGGCCCCCACGTGGCCGCTCCTCAGAGCCTTTCCTGAATCCCCACCCACAGAGTCAAGGATGAAAGAGGGGGTTCTGAGCCCCAAGAGTCCAGTGCTTGGTCACACGGCAGTAGTAATGAGAGCAGGGTATATGTATCTGGTGGGTCACCCCATGCTCACTGTCCTTGAGGAGGTCCCCCACAACGTGTGACCGAATGGACACAAAATGAAAAGTGGAAACTTACAATTTTTTTGATGTTTATTTTGAGACAGAGAGAGACAGACAGAGCATGAGCAGGGGAGGGGCAGAGAGAGAGACATACACAGATTCCGAAGCAGGCTCCAGGCTCCAAGCTGTCATCACAGAGCCTGACGAGGGGCTCGAACCCAGGAACCGCGAGATCATGACCTGGGCCGAAGGTGGATGCTCAACAGACTGAGCCCTCCCAGGCACCCCTGAAAAGAGGAAACTTTAAATTAACAACATTAGAATTGTTCTCCGGGGAGACATGTTTGTCCCACCTCAGCCAGGACTCCAGAGCGGCTGGGTCCCCAGGGTGCTGGTGGCTGTATTTGCGGCCCGCACACCAGCCGGCAGTGGCCACGTGTGGTTACTCACTTCCCTGAACGTCCCCAAACCAGCTGTGACATTATGGGTGCAGGATGTGTTTGTGCTGTGTGCCGTCTACCTGTCTCTGTCCTTCTGATAGTCCAAGCGTCCCTGCTCTGTGGCACCTCAGTGGTAAATACACGTGCGGATGTGGCCCCGACTCTCCTCACAGTACCGGGTAACCAGGGGTGGGTTGTAAGTGATTCAAAATACACGCATGATATCCCTTTTCCAGAGATGATCACTGAAAAGAGAAGTCTTTAATTTTTTTTAACTTAATTTATTTTTGAGAGAGAGAGAGCATGAACGGGGGAGGGACAGAGAGAGGGAGACACAGAATCCGAAATAGGCTCCAGGTTCTGAGCTGTCAGCACAGAGCCCGACGTGGGGCTCAAACCCACGAACTGTGAGATCGTGACCTGAGTCAAAGTTGGACGCTCAACCCACTGAGCCCCTCAGGCGCCCCTGAAAAGATGGTAAGTCTTAAAGGTCCTTCTGGAGAACCTACGAATCTGAGCTGATGTCGTCCCTACCCCGGCTGCCGAAATACCACTTTGGAGCCCCTGGAGAAAGGTTAAGATTTCAGCCTGAAGACTGGGGATGGGGGGGGGGGGGGGCTCTCGCTTGGGGCCCTTGACTCATTTGGGACCTGAAACCCCTCCGTGGCCTGGAGCAGTGGCCACACGAAGTCTGCGTTCCCTCAGAAGCCGACCCGGAGACAGAACTGGAGCACAGCTGGGGTATTCGGGAGGGCAGGGAGCAGCCTGGGGCAGGGAAGTGAGGGGTGGGGGGCTGGTCAGGGCAGGATGGGGTGAGTCCTGGGGAAACCCACTGAAGAGGTGAGGTGCAGGCTCTCAGGGTCGACGTTGTAATTCCCACGCCGTCTGTGGTCCGGCCTCACAGTGGCTTTCGGGGTGCGGGGCGGGGGGGGGGGGGGCTCTGTGACAGTAGGGGGTGGTGCCGGGACGGCCAGGCCTGGGGATACAGGGGGGCACGGGTGGGGGCTGCTGCAGGACCTCTCTCAGAAGAACGCTGGGAACGCTTAGGAGAACAAAGAAAATCCACTTGATTGAAAAGCATGGTTAGAGTCTAAAGAATAAATTTGCGATGTCGCAGTACGGATGCCTCTTTATTCACGGGCAATAAGCCCCAGTGGCGGGCCTAACAGGCACCGTGATATTACATAGCGATGAGCTTAAACAGTGTCTGGGACAAGGCTCCTGCTGTCGACGGGGCCCCCGGTGCACTGCCGCCACCGTGCTGTGTTACCCACATTCAGAGGAAGGAAATCTGACTTGTAGTTAGAAGTTAGTGAAAACAGAGACGCAGTCGTTCCCATCCACCTTCTTGGGCGGCTGAACTCTGCCCGTGGACCTCAGGGCAGAGCCTCCAGCCCACACAGAAGAGACCACATAATGCAGGGGGTGCGGGAGCCCCGTGCTGCCTCACTTCCCCCCTGCAGACGGCCTCGCCCCGGGTCCCGCTGGCTCTCACCACCCGGCAGGTCCAGACCCGGCTCGTCTGCTTTCCTCTGGAGCCTGCAGCCCGAGGAAGCAGCAGCCACGGGTCAGGGGAGCCCCGGCCACAGACAGGAGGGGACCCCGGGGGGTTGGAGACAGCTGGCTGGTACAGTGTACTGGGCCTGACACGCACAGATGATGTGGAATCAGGAATTCCAGAGCCTTTCCAGGGAGGAACAGAGGCCCGGTGGCTCAGGGTAGGGGCGAGCGAGGGCCGTGTGGACCAAACCCGCAGGGGCTCTCCTCCCTGTGGCAGGAGGCACGCCTCGGCCAGCACCGAAGACGGGCAGAGGAACACTGACTGCTCTCATTTCCAGCAAAGTCTGTGAAGGCACCGAAGTGAGATAATGGAGACCAGATGGAAAATCGGGGTGGATGCCGGGAGCGCCAGGGGTCAGAGCTCAGGCAGCGTTTCTGGAAAGAGAAGAAAGGGTGTGTTTCTCGGGTCTGATTTTCACATGCCTGAACTATGCAACCAGACAAATATTTGTGGATCTGCTCCAGCGCTGCAGGGCCGTCATGGGAGCCTGCAGAGGAATGTTCCGGCATACCAGTCTCCCTTCTGGCCCCAAACTGCCCTGCCGCTGACCCGAGCGAACGATCGGGAGCTCCACATTCCCCAGGGGAACCTGCCCCTGCACCGCCTGGGCCTGGTCCATGTCCCGTCCGGGCTCGGGGGTCCTCGGGAGGGGGCTGCAGCCCCCGCAGGCGGGCGTGGTGGGGGTGCAGCCCTGCCTCTGGCGCACGTGGCATCGCGGGGCACTGGGGGGCCTGGGGGGGTGGGGTCAGAGCCCGCCGCTCGCCCACTCCCTGTGGCTGGGGAAGCCTGGAAACGCGGGAAGGCTCCGCCCTGATTGGGACTGGAGGGCGGGGGCCCCGTGTGACGCATTTCTGAGGTCAGCCCTGAGCCCAGCCTCTGGCTACATGCCGGGGTCCTGCCCTGCCTTTGCTAGGACGCGCGATTTTTCGCAGTCTGAGACCAGCCGGCAGGTGCACGGCGACGTCGCTGCGGGAACCGAGCTCTGCCATTTGCGTTGTTGAAGTCACATGTGGGCGTCCGTGTCACGATGCAGCTACGGCCATGTTCCTGAAGCGGAGGAAAAGCCACTTCCGGTGCTCCCGATGCCCCCGGGTGCACTCTGCCCGGACTCACGCCCCACACGGAAATGCCCGGCGCGGGGACCTGCAGGTGACCGCCTGCCGGGGAGATTCAGGGACGAGCGGAATGAGCCTTCGGCCTCATCGAAACAGGAACTATGGGGGAAGCCGGGGTATTTTCCAGTGACTTCAAATATACTGTCCATCCTTCTTTTTAATGGTTGTTTGTTTGTTTGTTTGTTTTGAGAGAGAGAGCGCACAAGCATGAGCAGGGGAGGGACAGAGAGAGGGAGAGAGAGAATCCCAAGCAAGCTCTGCACTGTCAGTGGGGCTGGAACCCACAAACCGTCCAATTATGACCTGAGCTGGAACCAAGAGTGGGAGCCTCAACCGACCGAGCCCCCAGGCGGCCCCTACTGTCTGTCCTCATGGTGGCAAAGAGGCCAAGGGCTGGTATAGTTGGGAAGGCGGCTTGTAACCCCAGGCAGGGTCGGCCAACGCTGAAGCACCAGGACCTTCAGAGGAAGGTCACCCTGAAGCAACGTGAGCCTGACCGACCTCCAGGAACGCAAGGCCCTCGAGGGGCAAGGCTTCTGCCTGTGTTTTTTTCCGCTGACGTCATTCTCAGGGCCTGGCACGTACTAGGTGCTCAGTAAGTATCTGGTGAGCAAGGGAAGGCCCGATAATGAGGAAGAAAACGTAAGTGACTGAATTTTCTGAGTTTGGTGCCAATCTGTTGTTTTTCACTGGCACCATTCTTTCCATTCTTAAATTTTTTTATCTTTTCTGACAACAGTGCTGACCCTTGCCCCTGGGCTCTGCTCCTCACTCCCTGTGGTTCAGGTGGGCCCGCCCACCACAGGCCTGGGGATTTGACCCAAGTCCCCCGGCTCCGTGCTCCCTGCTGGGGACAACGTCTTGGGCAGGTGCACAGAAAGACCCTCTGTGCCCACGAGTCCAGAGCCCAGGTGTCCCTGCCCCCTGCCTGCCCCCTGCCTGCCCCACGCCTGGAGGTCAAGTCTCCCCATGGGATGCCTGGGGTTCCCTGGGTGAGAACCATTGTTGTCAGGTTTAAGTTCATCAGAGTTTCCACTGCCCCAACCAGCTGAAAAATACGAGATTACAAAATAGTGTACATTTGATGTGGAGGACGTCTTTTTCCCGAGCAGCTGTTAAGAAATTGAGAATTTGGGGCATCTGGGTGGCTCAGTCGGGTGCGTGTCCGACTCGATTTCAGCTCAGGTCATGATCCCAGGGTCATGAGATCGAGCCCCGCATCAGGCTCCATGCTGAGTGTGGAACCTTCTTGGCATTCTCTCTGTCTCCCTCTCCCCAGCTCAAGCTTGCTCTCTCTCAAATAAAAAAAAATAAAAGAAATTGAGAAATTGATGGGGCATATGACCTGTTAGAAGCAGGGACATGGGGGGCAGGGGCCCTGGGTGGCTCAGCAGGTTGGGCGTCTGACTTCAGCTCAGGTCATGATCTCACAACTCATGGGTTTGAGCCCCACGTCGGGCTCTATGCTGACAGCTCAGGGCCTGGAGCCGGCTTCGGATTCTGTGTCTCCCTCTCTCTCTGCCCCTCCCCCGCTTGCTTGTGGGTGCATGTGCGCTCTCTCTTCTTCTGTCTCTCAAAAATAAATAAACATTAAAAAAAAAGCAGCAGGGACACGTCCCGGTTCGGGACGCATGCCGGGCTCTGGCCCTCCACCATGTGTGAGATGTGTCCCGCAGCTTCCAGATGGTTCTGCTCTGCTCTGCTCTCCCTTCTGCCCAGAGCACCTGTGACACAGTCTCTGACCCCCTCAGCTTGAATTCCAGCTGTGGTCTGTGAGCTTGGTCAGGGCTCCGTGTCCTCGCTCCCGGGGTCCCGCGGACCCTCTGAAACTACGGGCACACTTGTACTGTGAGCACTATTTTGAGGACAATGGCCATAGTTTTGCCCAGATCCTCAGCGGTTTGTTCCCGGGCCCCCAAAAGAGGCCTGTTGTCTACAGAAAAGAATCGGGGCTGGCTGGTTCAATGGGTAGAGCACGCGACTCTTAACCTCAGGGTCATGAGTTCGAGCCCCATGTTGGGCGTGGAGCCTACTTAAAATAATAATAAAAAAGAATCCTTATTCCTCCCCATGTACATGAGCCCAGCTGTGGTTTATACCTTCTGCTGCCTGACTTTCCCCCTTGTATTCTGTAAATCCAACAACTGCGAAGCACTCACAACTCTTAGAATGTGCTGGGGGGTTTTATGATTTCATATTACTGTGCCTGCGGCACCTTCCGGAATGTTCTCCCCAGACAGCCTGCTTGCCGCTCGCCAGCTTGCACCCTCTCCCTCATCCTTCAGTGCTCCGTGCAGGTATGACTCTGTCTGCACAGCCAACCGCCCTCCCTAACACCACATCATCACCGTCCGTGTAGTCTGACCCTGCCCATCTAGATCCCTCCTGCCACAGCCGGTATTTTCTCCGGTGAATTTCTGGTCTTTGTTTTGTTTGAAATGAACGAGAGGAAAAAGTCTTCCTTCAGGTCTCAGGGGGGCGTCCAGGCGTGTGTGGCTGGATGCTATCGCTCTTGACCTGTTTTCCAACACATCCTTAGATGTGGCCCGTGGAAACGTGGAAAGCGGGCCGGGGGCGGGGAACGTCTGGGACGTGGACACGGAGGTGTGCCGGTCTCTGTGTCAGGGTGGACCGGCAGGACGTGTGGGCCAGTGCCGACCGCGGCATCACGCATCCTGCCCTGCGGTTTGTTGACTTTGGCGAACCACGGCTGGGTTTTCCTGTAGTGAGACCTCCGGCCTCGACCGTCCGGAGTGTGTCTGTGGCAACATTCTCGCTCGGATTCGTGACGAGATGGGAAAACTCATTCCAGCTGAAACTCATAAAGCAGTCTTAGCTTGGGAATGAAATTTACAACAAAACTAGAAAGCTAAAGGCCTTCCTCCCCCTCCCCCGCCAGCAGGACTATATATTCTCGGAGAGACTTGATCTCTGGCTTGAATTACATGAAAGTGCGTAACAGATTTTTAGTGAACAGAAAATGTGGACCATTGTCCCAAACGAGTGTTTCTCCTTGATTTCGTTCCCACAGTGAAGGTGGAATGTTCCTGAAAGGTGACAGGATAGAAAGAGGTGGTTCTGCCATTTGGTGTTAAAGAGCATAACTGAGCGTTTACCGTGGGTGCGAGCTGTTCCGTATTTTCTACACGTAAACTCACTGAATCCCGACTTTCTCATGTGGACCCAACATGCAGTGAACTGCAAAATATTAGTGGGGAAAGTAACAAGTAAGAAAAGTCAGCATCCTTTAAGAATGTGGCACGCATTATTCTAACCACAGACAAGCCATGTATAAACCAGTCACTTTTCATAGCCAACCTATCAAGTTGCTACTCATACTTTCCATGTTGCATGTATACAAATGTTGAGGCCCAGAGAGGCCTCCTATCCCCCCGAAGGTCACACAGTAAAAAACTTTCTGAGCTGGGATTTGAACCCAGGCCATGTAGCTGAGAAGTCTGTATTCTCAGCCGTTATTTTTTCACTGAAATGGAAATTCGTGCTCTGTCCTTGGACGTAAAGCCTAAGTATTGTTTTGTACATTTGGAAATTTAAAAAAATTCAACTAGAAGTTTATTTAGGGTAAGTTGACAAAAAGTCCTAAAGCTCATTCAGAAAGAATATAGAAAAATAGCTTGAAAATTCTAAAAAAGAAAAATAATGAGGATGGCTCTTCCTAGCAAATTTTTAACATATATGGTAAAATTTTTCATAATTAGCATGATATTGCTGTTTGGGCCAACGAATCAGTGGAACAAGTAAGGAAGTCCAGAATCACACAGAAACATGCCTGACTTTATTAATCTTTCTTAAACCGTCACAGAGAATTTCACACCAGCAGCAAAGTAGTCCCCCATCTGTGATTTAAAATCAGTCAACCATTAGCGGGGAAAAAGCTTCTTCTCTCATGTTCTAGATCAAAATGAACCTGAGGTGGTTTAAATACTTAAGTGGCAAAAACAAGCATAAAACTATGCACGTAGCACGAAAGCAATGTCTACGTACTGTTTTAGGTGCAAGAACTCTCTGAGTCCGACCGCACAGGCAAAAATCACAGACGGAAGGATTGCTAGGTTCGTCCCTGCAAAGACATGTGCCCGTGGTGTCGCAGTGAACAAAGTTTAAAGACAAAGACACATTTGCAGCATAAGTGATGGGCGAAGGATTAAAAACCTAAATATATAAGTAGGCTTTACACGTGTATCAGAAAAGGAGAAACACCCCAAGGGAAAGGTGATGTAAGCCAGGAACGAAGGGCCAGAAGTTAAGGACCGTCCGTGGAAATTATCAACCTCACTAGTCATCAAAGATCCGTAAATTCACAGGTTTTCTCTCTCTGTCTCTTTCTCTCTCTTTCTCTCTCTGTCTATATCTGTCTCTCTCTCCCTCCCTCTTTTTGTTTCTCTCTCTGTCTCTCTTTCTCTCTCTGTGTTTCTCTGTGTTGGTCAATCAGGTGAACACATGAAAAAGAACGGCAATACTCAGCTTTTGGAGGAGAGGTAGGAAGAGATCCTGACTGTCCTTTCTGATTATAAAAGTGACTCTTGCTACAAAACACTCAAGAAAATATTGAAAGCTGTGCATAAGAGAACGCAAGTTCCTCACAATTCCCTCCCCCGCCCCCAAGTGCCCCCGGGGGCTGATTTTGTCACCTTGGCGTTTTGTGTCCTGCTCGGCTATCCCAGGCAGCAGTGGTCAGTGAGCCCCGGCTTGCACGTGGCCCACAGTGCAAGCACCTCACACAGGACCTCACACACAGCTGGTGGCCCTCAGCAGGCATACTTTACCTGCCGTGCCGTTCCCAGCCCTGGGCAGGAGAATCAGCGGACGTCCTATGGATGTTCGTGGAGAGAGGCATGAGGCCCTCGCCTTTGTAAATCTTTGTATATATTTGATTTGTCACGCAGCAACAGGAGACCCATCTGCCAACCAGGCCAAAGTGCAGGAGACTGTAGATGAGCCCATAACAAGCGGAGCAGACAGAAATTTCCAGTACAGTTCCTCAGCGGACATCACTATGCCAAGGACAGCACTGCCTACCTCCTTCCCAGAGATGGAGAACTGGGGAAGTCTAGCACATTCTATGCTAGTTTGGTCCTGGCCAAGTCCTGTGGGCAGTCCTGTGGAGGGCAGCCTCTGAGTCTCAGCCCCTACCTGCCAAAGCCATCAGGGCTGATGCCCCTCCTGGTATTCTGGAATGTTCCACCCTGCGGATGAAGCCTGAGCAGCTAGGGGATCCAGTCCCACAGCAGTGAAGGCAAGGTCCCCATGGAGGGCTGCTGACTCCACAACGCCCCTGCCTTCACCTCCCCCGATTTTCGTGCTGGGCGCAAGCCTCAGGCCAGGGCAGGTTCCAAACCCTGTGTGAGTTATAAACCACCCTAGTGAGCAAATCCCAGCTCAGGGCAGCTGGGACGAACAGGGGACTCACTTGCTCACGCAGCTGGGATGTCCAGGGAGGAGGGGGCTCAGGGCCACCGGTCCTGAGCAAAGGAGGGTCTCTCTCCCGTCTCTGCTCGGGTCTTCCTGGTTTCATTTCCTGACTGGGACCATAGTGGGGACGAGGCTACATGTGGACCCGGCGTCCGCTCCTCCTGACCCTGAGACTGGAGGCAAACACCTTTCCCTCTGTGGCCACACTGAAAACCCCAGTGATCTGAGCTGCACACCGTCCCTCAGCCAGCTGCTGTGGCCGCTGTGGCCAGGGCAGTGGACGTAGATACCACCAACGTGGCCGGAGGTGGTGAGCAGGGGAGATTGGCGGTTCTCCACACCCCCGTCAGCACGGTGGGGGCAGAGCTGTTCCCACCCACAAACAGATCTCTGATGCTCATTTTTGTGGGTGTATCTTTCGGCCTACTGACCTCAGCTTACCGCCATGTGTTTACATATGTTGACGGCAACATGCGCTGTCAGCCAGGGCGGAACGTCTCCTGACGGAGCGCACGTTGGCAGAGGCACCCCGCACAGCACCCCATCCCCACCGTCTCCACGGGGCTGTGCTTCTGGGCCTCCAGGATGCGCCGCAAGCTGAGGGGTTCCGTCCTGTCCTCCCTACTTCGGGCCGCAGGATTTCTGCCGCCTCTGACTCTGGCCGCTGAGCCACACTCAGCTCACCCCCAGGGCCCGCGGTGCCCGGTGCGGGCACACTCAGGGGCCCCACTCCCGCGCTGCCTCCCCCGGGGCCCATCCCGGCCTCCCTGTCTCTGCCCCAGCTTCTGGAGCTCCCGCAATTCCTGCGGCTCGTCCTGCAGCTCCCTGGCCCGGGTCGTGTGCCCAGTGGCCAGGGGTGATGTAGATCCACCGAAATCATTTCAATACCACGTGGAGTGACTTGAAAAAAGAAACGCCAGCAGAGCCCAGCATCCACTTGTGGGCCTGAATAGCTCCGGTGAAGGGGAGTCTGAGGAACACTCCACAGCAAACGCCCTCAAGAGCAGAAATCCTGCAAAGCTGCTGATTCCGAACGCGGCTTCTTTCAAGGTTAAGATAACGACCCGTATCCCTCTATAGATGGTCTGCTCTGCTTCATCAGCAACAAGTGTTGCAGACGCTTCATAGCTGGGGTACGAGCAAACACGGGCCCTGTGCTGGCCTGGCAGATGGCTCCATCCGGAAGGCAGGGGCCCCGGGGGGAGGAGGAGGTGACTCAGGGCCGGGGCCCAGCCTGTACTTCTGGGCTCCGTGAAGAACACTGGAGGAGCGTGCCTGCTGGTCTCCTCAGGCTGCTGTGGCAAATACCCCGTCCAGGGGGGGTGGGTGCCCCGGCTCGAGGCCTCCGTTCTCGGCACTTACACAGCATCGTGGGCTGATGTTTGGGAACCACCGTCTTGAACATCACGGAGGCCTTGTTACCGAAATGGTTCAGGACAATAGCGATACATGGAAACACAATCCTGCAGAAAAAAAGTCCACTGAGAGTGAAGAGAGTGGGGGAGGGGGCACTAATGGTAGATCCGGAAATTTCCGTGTAGTTTTGGGAGCTGGAAAGGAGGCCATGTTGGAGGAGGAGCCATGCAAGTGCAGGGCCTGCCGGGGGGACCTTCGTGGAACCCCAAGTGTGCAGGGTGGAGGCGGGTGGCAGGGAGGGCAGGTGCCTGCGGCAGCCACATCCGGCCTCCCCACGCCCCCAGCTCTGCCCCAATTAACTAATGTTAAATTGGAAAAATATTTGCAATGCATATAAAAGATAAATTATTAATGGCATAATATATAAATAACGCTTGAGCGATAATAAGAAAAATGGAAAGATAGCAAGACATAAATAGCTATTAAATAGAAACAAATAGGGGCACCCGGGTGGCTCAGTCAGTTGAACGTCCAACTTCGGCTCAGGTCATGATCTCATAGTTCGTGGGTTCGAGCCCCACATCAGGCTCTGTGCTGACCTCTTGCTCAGAGCCTGGAGCCCGCTTCCGATTCTGTGTCTCCTTCTCTCCCTGCCCCTCCCCCGCTCATGCTTTGTCTCACTCTGTTTCTCAAAAATGAATAAATGTAAAAAAAAATTTTTTTTTAAATAGAAACAATTGACAAGGGTATGCTAAAATTAGCATATGCAGATTTACAAAAATTACCAAAGACCATAATCTCTATAGCTCCTAGAAATGTGTAGAAAAGGATCTTCATTCATTGCTGTAAGTTGCTGAAGCTCTTTGCTGAATAATCTGGAGATATGTATTAAAATTAAAAACACAGCTAGCCCACACGTGAGGACCCAGGCAGTAGAAAAACCCGACATATACATAAACATAAGAATAATGGGCCACCTGGGTGGCTCAGTCGGTTAAGCATCTGACTTCGGCTCAGGTCATGATCTCACGGGTTCTAGCCCTGCATTGAGCTCTGTGCTGACAGCTCGGAGCCTGGAGCCTGCTTCGGATTCTGTCTTCCTCTCTCTCTGCCCCTCCTCTGCTCATACTCTGTCTGTCTGTCTCTCTCTCTCTCTCAAAAATAAATAAACATTAAAAAATTAAAAAAAAAAAAAAAAAAAGGATATTTATTGTAGGGGCACCTGGGTGGCTCAGTGGGTTAAGCGTCCTACTTCAGCCCAGGACATGATCCCAAAGTTTGTGTTCAAGCCCCGAGTCAGACTCTGCGCTGACAGCTCGGAGCCTGGAGCCTGCTTCGGATTCTGTGTCTCCCTCTCTCTTTCTCTCCCTCCCTCAAAAATTAAAAAAAAAAAAAAAAAATTAAAAAAAAATTTTAAAGAATATTTATTGCAGCATTCTTCTAAAAATATCGCGTGGTAAAACCCCTGAGAACAAATTGCCCATCGGTTGGGTAATGCTTGCGTAAATTGTGGGAATCACATTGCATGAAATATTACGCAGTCTTCGGAAGGAATGCATGAGGTCTATACCAAGCGGTGTTGAGGTATTTCCAAATTATTAGTGAGAATAGCAAGACACAGGAAAGTGTGTAAAATATTAATCCTTTCTGGTGAAATGAAAAAAAATTTAGGAACACTTAAATATGTTTAAATAAAAAAGTGTTTAAGTATTTTAGCATACAGTTACATAGAGGAAGCAATGGGCTTCCCTGGCGAGGAGTGGGGTGGTAATGAGTTTAGAGGAAGGACCCCAAAAGAGGGCAATTAAAGGAGGGGTGAGTGTGACGGTGACTAGGATGTGATCCCGTTTTTGTAAAACGGGGGATGTGTGTGTCATGCAAGGCTGGAAACCAACGTGCTCGTGTGGTTATTCCAGTCCTTATGCTTTGAAAACTTGTCTGAAATGCCTCATGTTGCGTCATTGGCTGTATAACAGAAAAAGCCCCGAGCTGCCCTGTGGAAGCTGCACCACGCTGCTGGGGAGGCCGCCAGTCCTCGGGGAGAAGGGTCCTGCTGAGCCCCTCCTTCCTGAGGAGGCCTGTGAGGGAGGCCCACCCACACCCTCTGCACCAGCCTGTCAGGAAGCTGGGCTCCACCACGTGGCCCGTCTACACAGCAATTGGATTGTGCTGCTGAGTCCTGCCCCAGTGCCTGGCCCACAAAACCGTGCTTGGAGCAGTTTTCTGCCCAGAGCACCTGCGTAAGGTGGGTGCCCGCGGCTCGGGGCAGTTCCCCATGCTGCACACTCTGTATTCCTCTCCCTACCGACGCGCCCAGGGCTGTCTGCTTGCTCTCCCAGTCGCCACCCCAGTACCACACTCTTTCCAGCCCTCTTTCAAGGCCCCCAGGGGCCCCGCCTGATATCATGTGACCTTTCACCCGATGGGTAAGGCGTCTGCGGCGCGTGTGGTGGCTTTAAAACACGTCTGCAGGTTCTTTGACGTGCCTCCCACAAAGTTTCAAAACTTTTCATCTTGAAATAAGTATAGATTCGCAGCATATTGCAAAAGTAATACAGACGGAGGCTCATACGCCCTCACCCAGTTTTCCCTGGTGGTGACTTTTGACACGACTATGGTGTGCTATCCAAATCAGGAAGTCGACACGGGTGACACCTCACCACACGCAGGTTCCCGCAACCCCACCAGCAAGATGCCCGACGGCGCCATGTCCACAAAGGCCTCCCCCATGTGGCCCTTTGTGCTGCCCCTGCCCCTTACCCCGCCGCCCCCACCTGCGCCAGTTCTAAAACTGGTTGTCTGGGAATGTTCTGTAGTGGGAGCATACGGTATGTGACCTTTTGAGGTTGGCTTCTCCACTCAGCCTGAGATCCCTGAGATCCATCCAAGCGGTTGGCACACCAACAGTGGACTCCTTGTGCAGCTGAGCCACGTTCCGTGGTCTGCACGAGCCGCGGGGTGGAAGTGTTCGCCCACGGAGGGACATCCTTGTTTTCTAATTTCAGGCTATTGTAAATAAAGGTACTATGACAGTCACGGACAGGTTTTTGCACAGACATCGATTTTCATTTCTCTGTGATAAATGCTCAGGGCAACACTGCTGGGTCTGGGTCTCATGGTAAGTGGATGTTTGGTCTTTCCAGAGACTGCCATACTGTGTTTGAGAACGGTGATCTCGTCGTGCATTCTACCAGGGTGCGTCCTCAGCCTTTCCAGCCTGTGGCCCTCTCGGAAATTTTTGTGTTGGCTGTTCTGACAGGTGTCTGCGTATATCTAGTGATATCTGTCTGTGGTTTTAATTTCCCTGACAGCGAGGGATGTCGAACATCTTTTGATGTGCCTAATTTGTCATTCACACCTCTCCCCAGTGAGATGTCTCTTCACATCCATTGGATCCTTTATGTTTTTACTGTTGAATTTGAGAGTTCTTTATGTATTCTAGCTAGCAGTCCTTTGTCAGCAATGTGTTTTGCAAGTCTGGTTGATCTTCATTATTCATGAATTCTGTATTTGCAAATTCACCTACTCACTAAAATCTATTTGTAACCCAAAAATAATGCACACAGTGCTTTTCATGGTCATTTGCAAACATGCCCTGAGTGGTGAAAAAATTCAGTTGCTGAGTGCCCACGCTCCCTGTTGATGTTGAACAAAGCAATGCTCTGCCTTCTTATGAACAAATGTCTCTTTCACGGTCCATTTAGTGCCGTACTGTCTGCATTTTTGTGCTTTTTTATTGGTGGTTTCGCTGTTTAAAACGGCCCCAGGGGTAGTGCTGATGTCCTGTCTAGTGTTTCTAGCACAAAAAGTTGTGATGTGCCTCAGAAGAAAGTTTACGTCCGAGACAAGCTTTGTTCACGCACAAGTTATGGTGCTACTGGCCACAAGTTCAACATTAGTGAGTCAACAATACAGGATATCCTGAAACAGGAAGAGGAAATTCCCCAAACTGTACACGAGGCTGCTCTGGAAAGTGCTAACGTAACATCTCTACTGCATGAAGACATTACACAGAAAGTGGAAAAGAGGCTACATTTGTGGATTCACAAAATGACCATCGATAAAAGAATGTGAGGTGGGTGGCATGGTTGTGAAGAAAGCCAAAGCAATGGACAGTCACATTACCTAGGGTCAGGAAGACACTAAACTCTTCTCAGCAGATCTGGCTCACACGTGGTGGAAAGTGGTACAGGATAAAAATGTTAAGCTTGCAGGTGGACAGGTTGTGCAGATCGGGATGCTGGGGAAGAAGTTGAAAACTGCCTGCTAAGTGTTAACGAGAAAAGGGTTACGTGGAAGGGTAGGTTTTCAGCCTGAAGACACGGGCTGGTTTCACTAGGACATCAGTAAACAAACCCCCGTAACACAAATAGCATTTGGGTTGTTGAAACTGTTGTGACTGGAGGCTCTCAGGAACCAAACCCCGCATTCCCCCCAGAATGCTGAATGTTGAGGTGGTGTGGTGTTTGCAAACTCGGGCTTCATGGCATCTTTAGAGAACACCACTCCTGCAAATATGAGACTCCACTCTGTTTGCCTTGTATTTCCTTTCTTGCTCTGAGTTCTGGCTACACCTTCCGGAACTGGGTGGATTACTAGTGTGGAGTGTGGGCATCCCGGTCTTGTGCCCAGTTGTGGGGGACATCTGACCGTTATGCAGATGTTAGCCATGGGCTTCCTGCAGGTGGGTTCTTTATCAAGTTGAGAAAGTTCCTCCCTATTCCTTGTTTTCTGGAATTTTTTTTTTTATCATGAATGGATTTTGAAATTTTCAAATGTCTTTTGTGCATCAGTTGACATGATCACATGAAATTTCTTCTTGTTGATATGGTGAATGACATTGACTGGCTTTTGAATATTGAACTCATTTGCATTCCTGGCGTAAACCTTGTTCAGTCACGGTGTGTAATTCCTTTTCAGTGCTGCTGAATCCTATTTGCCAGTACTCTCAGTGGGTTTTACATCTCCGTTCAGGAGGGATATTGGTCTGCAGTTTCCCTTTTTGGTCCTGGCTTTGGATCTGGTGTCAGTATAAAACTGGCTTCATAAAATGAAATGGGAAAATGCTCTCTCATGTTTTCTGGAAAAGATTGTGCATTATTGGCATTGATTCTTTTTTAAATACTGGGTAGAATTCTCCAGTGAAACCATCTGTCCTGGAGACTTCTTTTTTGAAGAAAAATTTAATTTTAATTTTTAAAATGAAAGTATATCTGCACATATTTTTTGAAGATTGTTACAAAGAATAACACTTCCCCCATTTTCTGCCCTCACAAAGCAGCTCTCGGCAATTCTCTTAGCTATTTCTTTTGATATCCACCCCTATCTCAAACAAGCATGTGTATATTGCTACTTCTTTATTTTTTAGTTGTAAAAAGTATCTAAGACTTCGCCAAGGGGAAGATGATGGTTTTCTTCTTCCCATTCCCTGATCCCAAAGCAATGTCTGTCTTCTCTTTTTCCCTATCTAGTTGAATAGAATTTTTTAAAAATCTCAGCATTCTATTATAGTCACACCCTTCACAGCTGAACCACCAGCTGGACCACAATGATTATGGTGGTGCTGGTGGTAACAATGATGATAGTTAACGCTCACACAGCGCTTTCTTTGGGCTGGGCAGGCTTCCAAGGACTTCAGTTTTCACAAATCTCTTCCAAAGACTGTTATAACAACCCCGATTTTACACTTGAGGCCCAGGGAGGTCAAGTGACTTGATCAAGGTAAGTCAGTCTTTGTTAGAATTTGAACCCCAGACATTCTGGATTTATATTCTGTACTCTCGACTGCTACCCTACAAACCCTAAAACTTTGTGTTTTTTCATGAGCTACTAACAGTCTCTTATTGATTATTTATATATATATTTACCACTTAATTTCAAGTTCTACTCCATTTGTGAAGAGCTTCTCTTGATGTGTTCATACACATTAGCACAATATCATCTTCCTGAAACTATGTCCTGAGTTCTGATCTGTGGCCAGGCTGATGGTTCTGCAGACCTACCTCCATGTGGCATCCTGCAATCTCCCCCTGTATCATCCTGGGGTTCTTTTCACCTCTTTCATTTGGAGCTTATTGTTTCCTGAATGTTAGATCATACTTTTTCTTGTTTTATTTCCTCATTTTGGTCAAGAACATCCTCTCAGCTTCCTGGGGAATGGGAAGTAAATTTTTTGAGCACTTCACATCTAAATATGGCTTTATCCAGCTCCATATTTGATACTTCGGCTGGGTATAAAAGATGGCAATCTCAATATTGAAGACATTCCTCCATTGTCTTTTAGCTTCCGTTGTTGTTGAGAATTTCAAGGTTATTCTGATTCCCATTCTTTGTATTTGATCTACTTTTTCTCTATGGGAACACGAAATTATCTTTCTGTTCCCAGAATTCTGAAAATCAGTGATGATGTGCTTTGATGGGGGACTATTATCATTTAATGTGGTCCAAACTTGGTGCATCTTTTCAATTTGGCAATTCAAATATTTAGTCATGAGATATTTTCTTGAAGTATTTCTTTAATTCCTACCCCCACCACCATTTCTCAATTTGTTCCTCAGAAACTCACTTCATTTGAAGTTGGCCCTTCTGAAGTTGGTCTTCTAGATTTTTTTTGTCTCGTTTCATCTTTCTCCCCATTTGTAATCATGGTCATTGTTTTGTATTTCCTGAGAGCATGCCATGTCTTCATCTTCCACCTTTCTAGTATGGTTTTATAAGTAACTTTCTATTAAATATAGCAAAACACACAAATCAAGTGTTCAACTGTGTGAATTTTCACAAAGTGAAAACACTCATGTGGCCAGCACTCGGGTCTAGAAAGACAACATTACCAGATGCCTCTGTGCCTTTCTCAGGCACTGCCATTCCTAAAGGAAACAGCTGCTCCTTGTTTCTAACATTATAAATTAGCTTTACTTGGTTTTGAACTTCATACACATGGAATCACACAGAATTCTATTCCTTTGTGTCTGGCTTTGTTCACTCAACGTTATGTTTGTGAAATTCGTTTATCTTGTGTGCATTCTCATTTCTGTATGGTATTTTTTGAATGAATATACCACGGTTTATTTGTCCATTTTGCTGCAGATAGATACATTCTTGTAGGTGTCTTCTAGTAAATATATGTGTGTGTTTCTGTTGGGTATATGCCGAGGAGTAGAATTATTGAATGCATCAAACATTAGTAGATGTTGCCAAACAGTTTTCCAAAGCGGTTTTAGCAACTGGCACTCCTGCAACAGAGTGTTATTGTTCTGATCATTTTACATCCTCACCAATACTTGGGTTGTTAGTATGTTTGTTTCTCACTAGCTACTCTGGTGGCTGGTATATCAGGTGGTCTTAAGTTGCTTCTTCTTGAAGTTGAACACCTTTTCATACCCATTTGAATGTTCTCTTTTATAAAGTGACTACCAAACCTTTTGCCCAGTTTTCTATTGGTTTTCTATCTTTTTTTGTATTTATAGATATTCCCTATGTGTACCGGATACTATTATTTCATTGGAGATAAGATTGCAAATATTTTCTGCTATCCTGTGGCTTGCCTTTCACTCCTATGATGTGTTTCCATGAACACGAGTCCCTAAGATTAGCATTGTCAAATATATCATCCAGTGTGACTTTTCTGATATCCTAGTTTAAATTTATAGTTCTCTAGCTATTCCTTTGCTGATGCTTTCCCCCCAAAGTGTAATATTTCCTCTCGGCCTTCTGAGGACATTAATGATTTTTAGTTTTCTTTTCATATGCAGCCTCTGCACCTTCCAGGTGCCCCTCCTGTCTGTTCCCATCCCTGTCATTCATCTGGTGGGTTTGTTTAAGCATTTGTGCCTCTTGGCTGTCTGCTGATGTGTGAGTTCTTTGTGCCCAGTGAGCTTCACTGTAGGGTGGGAGGGATGAGATGTCTGGGGTGGGGGTGGGAGGGATCCCTGTTTCTAATGTATTTAGGTCCTTCTGCTTGGCTTGGTTCCAAATCACCAAAGGCACACCTTCAGACTTGCTCCTAGAGACCAAGTCCTGGGGCCACATTGGAGAAGAAGGGCAAGAATCTCAAGTCAACCAGTTGGGGTCCCCCCCACATGGACGTGTTTTCCTTGGCCTCTCCAAGGAACAAACCTCCAGCTTTCTGTTAGGGGGAGGAGGAGTCTCCATCTGTGAGGAACGGTGAATAAGATGAGTGTCCACTGCTCCTTAAGCAGATTTTAAATGATCTTCTAATTCATAGCCCACTGTCTTTCCTCCTGAGGGCCCGGATGCTCCCAATTTCTGAGACTTTGAGGATTTTTTGCTGCCTTTTCTCCTGGACCTCCCCACTGCTGGCTCATGATTTGGCTCTCCATGTTCTGCTTAGTCAGTTTCTACTCATCCCTGCTTTCTAGCTTCTGAAAATCTGTTGCTGTCTCTTTTCCTTTTCTCTTTGTGGGTTTATGTTTTCAAAAATCCTTTCATGTAGTTTTACTGAGGTCAGGGGAAGGAGAGAATATAAATGGAGGTGCTTGATTCCACTATCTCTAACTGGAAGTCACTACATTTAGTTCCCTAATTTATCCAGAACTTATGGTGTGTGTGTGTGTGTGTGTGTGTGTGTGTGTGTGTGTGTGTGTACTAGGAATATAAGATAGTGTATATTTTCCAAAGAGATACTCATTTGTTCCAAAACCACTCATTGGACTGTTCATCCTCTCTGCACTGATCTGAAACATCTCCTTCATTATACTTAGACAATTTTCACACATCCTCAAGCGTGCCAAGTGAGGTCCCACGTGGGGCAACGCCACAGCTGGTTCCACAGCCTGGTGTGCTCTGTTCCCAAATGTCTGTCCAGTCTACTTTCTCTCCATAAAGCCTTGGTGCAATGACTCCTCACCAGGGGGTGCTATGCACACCACCCTTCAGTCTTGGTATTTTGGAAATCTCACCAAGTGGCTAAGGGCATAACTGTTTCATTCTGAAGACTTATGTCATTTTCCTTTTCCTAATTCATTAATAATTTGTGCAATCCATTGTTATGGTCTTTATTACAGAACTGCTCCTACATGGATGTGGGAAGATCTGTGATAGCTTTGGTGATTTGGGACCATTATGTTTTCATC
The DNA here is from genome assembly GCF_018350195.1 of Panthera tigris. NCBI lineage: Eukaryota > Metazoa > Chordata > Mammalia > Carnivora > Felidae > Panthera > Panthera tigris. The sequence continues at coordinate 2,341,264 of NC_056672.1, read as the reverse complement.
TTCTGGTTTTCGGATGAACATTCAAATTCCCACTGTATATACCTGATGGCTGAGACTGAGGATGTTGGGTTGTGGGGCAGGCAAAGGAAGAGTCTGAGAAGTCCTGAGATTAAAATGTCCTTTAATCCCATCATAACCCAGTCTCTCCCAACTTGTTTGACTATCTCTTCCAATATTTTGCATATCATCGTATTCTGCAGTATACAGATTTTTAAAACTGGCCTAATCCTGGGGCACCTGGGTGGCTCAGTCGGTGAAGCATCCAACTTTGGCTTAGGTCATGATCTCTCAGTTGGTGGGTTCGAGCCCCGCGTCGGGCTCTGTGCTGACAGCTCAGAGCCTGGAGCCTGCTTCGGATTCTGTGTCTCCCTCTCTCTCTCTCCCCCTCTCTCTCTCCCTCTCCCTCCCTCTAAAATAAATAAACATTAAATAAATTAATTAATAAAAGTGGCCCAGTCTAACATTTCTGATAGGTTCTCAAGTGCTTTTAAAGAACAAATAATTTCCCCCTCATCAATTTGTGAACCTCTCTGAGAGAGGTAAGAATTTAAACTAGTTTTGGTCACGGGTGAATAAAGTAGTTAATGAGATTGGACTAAGCATCTCAGCATAAGAAAATCTAGGAAATGGGAATCTGGCCAAGGACACAGACTCCTGCAAAAACATCACCCTCAGATCATGGGAATTTCTCTTAAGAAAGCAAAATACATATGTGCTCACCTGTAGACCTTCCAAGCCAATTTCAGACTCGAAGTTTCAAGAAAACCAGTGGTGGTCACAGGAGAGGTAACTTCCAGGTGACAGGTCAGGGCAGCAGGACTGAGCTGAGAGGTGCTCCTTCGTGGTCATGGCCATGCTCTCTCTAAAAGAAGAAAGCGTTTGCCTTTCAGACACCACAGCTTATTATTATTTCTAAGCTGAAAGAAACTCACATTTGCTCCAGGGGGACGTTAGACTTCCTCCCTAAATTGGTTTTCAGTTTTCTTATTTCAAATAAAAGATTTGATTCTTTAAGGTAACAATAAAACCTCAGGTTTTAAACTTTTATTCTTATTACAAGCAGATGGGAGTTATACATCTCTCTTGTGCACATCAGAGACTGAAGAGGGGGAGTCTGGTTAATGTCTTAGGTAGATCTCATAAATCCCCTGGCTTCTCCCATGATTAAAAAAAGTATTGAAATAGATTAGACCCAGTTGCATGTTGTAACATAAGAACTTTTACCTTACGCTCTAAAATCTATGGGTGTTTTTAACAGATAAAATTCATGTCTTCAGAAATTGAAGCTTCAGGATCAGAAAACTACCAGATAAAAACAAGAACAAACAAAAGACCTTCTGTATGTGTCTTTGGCAAATGATTTTGTCTTGATTTACTTGTCTGAGGACTCAATTGTGGTCACAAAGATGAGCTGTGTCCAGCCCCCACTGACCCAGTGACATTTGGGATCCAATGATGTGGCCGCCATATTAGGCAAACTCACCTTCAATGGTATTGACCAGAATGTATTGATCAAGTTCAAGCGCCATAAAATTACTTTGTCAAAAATTCATTGTGTAGGGGTGGAGACATTTTGAAACAATTCCAATTATTGTTTGTGGGGAAGGTTGGGGTCATGGAGGAGGATAACATGATTCATTTAATTCTTTTTTTTACATTTCTTGTATGGAAGTGACCCACAAACACCATTTCAGCAGATCATGATTGAAGGAAGGTTTTCACAAAGCTTGCATGGTTTTGTAAGAAAAGCACCAAATTTGCCACAATTTCTCCAAAGTGATTGATAATACCAGGATGGAGTTCTGATTACGTGAAAGTAAATGTTTCTCAAAAAAAAAAAAAATGTTAGCATCCAGGCTATCTCTGAAATAACCATGTCAAAATACTGGAATATTTCTTTTTTAGGAGCTTTCCAAGTGGCGGAAACACCAAGCTAAGAAGCAAGCCCGAAGGCTGGAGCAAGCACGCTAGGGGCCTAAGGGGGCATCTCAAGGGGTCTCTAGTTTCCTTTCAGCCCACAGTGTGTGGTGACCCCAGGACTGCTGCACCCTCCTTCCCCACGGCCAGGGCCAGTGTGTCCTCTACAAGAGTCTGAGGCTGGACTGACCATTTCTCATTGTCTCAAGTACCTTAATAATGTCATACCTGGTTTTAGATAAGAAGTTAGTCTGTATTTATCTAACAGGGGAGCAAAGTTAATGACTACCATATCATGAGCCCCCTCTTTTTTGTTCCAGAAGAGGGAACTGGGGTCCAGAGGGCTCCAGGGGCTTCCTGCCTGAGCCTCTTTTCCAAGATGAAGCCTGTCTTGTCTCTGTAAGTGACTCAGTGAAGAGCTCTGCCACTGATCCTGAACTCACTGGCACTTTCTCCCTCTCCCTGAATCAAAGGAATTTCTCGTTAGCGCCTAGCACCTCTTGATGAGTTTGTCACAACATCCTGTTTTTCTATATTTGTAACTCCCTAAAACATCACTGAAAATCATTACTCTGAATTATATGTGCAGTTGCCTCTTGGCCTTTTGGCTAAGATCGAATGTAGCCTCTGTTCTTTCCTGTTTAAATCTGATTTTTTTCCCATCGCTTTATGGGGTGTGGCAATGCATGCATTAAAGGAAAGAGAAACATTTAAGAAAAAAACTTAAAATTGCATTTTGAGTTTTTAAAAATATGTAACATCTTAACATCTTACATATATATATATATATATATCTGTGTGTGTGTATATACATATATATATATGTATATATATCAATATCATCTTTTGTTGTAATGTTTCATTTCCATGTGACAAGAGTGCTGATTGTTGTGCAGTAAAAGGATGATTTTCCCGCTCCGATCTGCACAAGTCAACCCTGGTTTCATAATGACAAGTGCTTCCTCTAAACTGGAAGATGTTTCTAGGTATTTAATCATAAAAACAGTATTAGAGATGAAAACAACCACTACCATGCCCACACTCGGATGCTGATCCCAGCACTGAAGATAATCCAGCTCTCCACACCTATCAGGATGGTCAAAATCCAGAACACCGACAACACCAACCGATGGAGAGGATGTGGAACAACGGGAACTCTCTCTCGCTGTTGGTGGGAATGCAAATTGGTGCAGCCGCTTTGGAAGAGAGTTTGTTTCTTACAAAACTAAACATCCACTTACCATAGGATCCGGCAATCATGCGCCTCGGGATTTAGAAAATCTATATCCACGCAAAAGCCTGCTCATGAGTGTTTACAGCGGCTTTGCTCAAAATCACCAAATTTTGGAAACAACCAAGACATCCGTCAGTAGGTGGATGGATAAATGAACTGTGGTCCATCCAGACAATGGAATATTAGTCAGCACTATAAAGAGATGAGCTATCAGGCCATGAAAAGACATGAAGGAAACTTTAATGCATGTAACTAAGTGAAAGAAGCCAGTCTGAAAAGATGCATACTGTATGATTTTAGCTACAAGACATTCTGGAAAAGGCAAAACTATGGAGACAGGAAAGAGACCAGAGATTGGGGGTGGGGGAGGGGAGAGGTAGAGAGCACTGAGGATCTTTAGGGACTGGAACTACCACTGCACTCTAATGGTGGGTACCAGCATGCATCTGTCCAAACCCACAGAATATACAACACCAAGTGTGACCCTGACGTGAACCATGACCCCGGGTGATGTGACGCATCCGTGCAGGGTAACACGTGCACCATCTGCTGGTGATGTTGATGGCGGGGACGGCTCTGGAGGGGCACAGGGGCGTGGGGGGGTACTCTGTACTTTCTGTTCCATTTTGCTGTGAATCTAATCCTAAATCTCCAAAAGCTAAAGTGTATTAAAAAATAATAATACAGTTCTTTACTCCAGTTGTCATCGATAGTTTAGCATATCACAATACACGAGTGTCGTTTCCTTAAAAATATTTGTTCCTCCCTCTGATGGTTTTCTCATTTCTCCTCGGCCCAGGTCTTTCCTTCTGACACTTTGCACGTTTACCATACTTGAAATCTTCCTGGTTAAGTGCTACGTGGGCACAGTTTTCCTTGGCTGCAGGTTTAATTTGGGTTTTAATCAGTAAAACCTGTAGAAGAAAGGAGGCACGTTCAACGTCAAGTACAATAAGGAATGAACAAACAGTGGCAGTTCATGAGGAAGTCAGGATAACACTTTCTGTTTACAAATATCTGCCAGGATCGGCTGGCTTCAAGGCCACCCTCTAGCCCTCACTCCCCAGGGGGCTCACCCCGTTAGAGCCCGTGCCCTTGAGGGCAGCCCCTGGTCCACTCACCCGTGACCCATGGCCGCCCCACCTCCCTGTCTGCCACCACCTCATCTCCCCACCAACCTCATCCCTCCTGGGTATCCCTGTCTCGTACTGCTCAGGATCTGGCCCCAATCTGGCCAGCCCTTCCAGGCAGGGGACCCAAGCGGGGCTTGGACCAGAAATCCCTGAGCCCTGGGCAGGTGTGAGACCAGCCAGTGCAAAGCAAGCAGAGCCAGGGGCTTGAGGGTGGAGAGCCCGCCACTGGTGGTGTGGACGTTGGCCGAGGACCGGCGGCTCCGTGGACGGCCATGAGGATGGAGTCGCGGACAGGGCTGGGTTGGATTGGTTTGCCTGCGTGGTAATAGTCTCTCCCCGTCTGTCGGCATGCCGTTTTCCATTTGGGGGACTCCTCTCCTCCTCTGCGCATGTTTCGGTGGGACTGCAAGTTGAAATGCTCTGCTCTCCCACTTGAGAAGCCGAGGGGTCCCTGCAGCAGACTGGTCAGCGGCAGGCATGTGCCTTGATGGTGGCCAGTCCGGCCCACCCCTGGGATTTTGCCCCCACTGGACTAGTGCAAACAGAGGGAGAGGGTTGGGGTCTGTTCCAGAAGCGTGTCATTTCTGGTGCCCTGGCTCCCACGAGGTTTCTGATCCTGGTTCCCCAGTCCTCTGTGGAGTGTCTGGCATGTTCCAAAGGCTCCCGTATTCCCAGCTCAGCTGCCGGGGCTGGGAACCATGTACCGTGTGGACGTTCTCTCCCTTATGGATCCGGGAGCCCATTTCAGCACAGAGGGCTCCAGGGGCCTCGTCCCCTGTCAACTCACTGCAAACACGGGAAAGGCTGGTCATTTCCGTGGGTCGTGTTTAATGAAATCTGGTGAAACTTCCCGGGTCCCTTGGTCAGGTGGACTGCAGGCACTCCTTTCTGGATGAAATCCTCATTAACAGGCGGTGCCAGTCCCCGCGTGGGGTCATAGAGGAGGCCACGGACGGCCTTCCATGGACGCTGGTGGTGTTTATCTGAGTCCCACCTCGTGCCAACCACCTGGGTGGTTTCGGTCCACACTGTGACCAGGTCCCTGCTGGGGCGTTGGGGACACACGGCCACAGAAGAGAATGACTTCCAGGACACGGTCTCTCCTCGTGACTATTTTTCGTAACACTGGACTTCTGATATGTTTTGGAATCTTTGTGAACTTATCCTCTGTGGAAATTTTCCTTCTTGGGTGCCCTGGGACAAGGCTGTCTCCCTGTGAAGCAGTTTCATCCAGAACCACAGGTATGTGGCTCCAACCAGACCACAGATTAGTGACCTGGCTCTGGTCTCCCGCGCACCATGCTGAGCGGGCACGCTCACGTGTGGGGGCTCATCTCCACCCATGATCCGGGTGCAGAGAGATTCCAGCACCTTCCACTAGGCCAGCCACCGGTCTGCTTAGGGCCCTGAACATATGACTCTCCCAGCCTCAACTGCTGTTTCTGTGTGACATTGGGCTGCACCCCTTCTCCTGCCCCAGACTCCAAAGGGGAATGTTTTAAGGGTACAGAAAAAAATGGAGGAGAGATGACCCTGCAGGTTTCAGTCCCAGGTAGCCTCTTTTTAAAATTGCTCTTCCCGGGGCACCTGGGTGGCCTAGTCCGTTAAGTGTCCGACTTTGGCTCGGGTCATGATCTCACGGTTTGTGAGCCGGAGCCCCATGTCGGGCTCTGTGCTGACAGCTCGGAGCCTGGAGCCTGCTTCCCGTTCTGTGTCTCCCTCTTTCTCTGCCCCTCCCCCACTCATGCTCTGTCTCTCTCTCTCTCTCTCTCTCAAAAATAAATAAACATTAAAAAAAACACAGCTTCCCTTTTACAAATATTTATATATCACTAAATCAGAAAATGCTACACCCTCAGGCATGCTCCCAGCAAACGAGGCTTTGGCAGATTGTTGACACCAGTTTGCAAAGAAATGTCTACACTGTGAGTAAATCGCTAACTTTTCCATCTTCTTGATGCTTCCACAATTCAAGAAATGTTAAAATGTTTACTATCTTTTCTGTCTTTAATTTCTATCGACGAGAAAAAGATGAAACACGAAGGACTAGAGCTCCACGGCTGACCAAGGTTGGCAAGGTCACGGAGGAAACCTAGAACGCACGCGCGCCCCTGAGATCTGGGGCCACAGGTGCGCCAAGGTCCCGACGATCCGGCCTCCGCCAGCCGCTTCAGCTCAGTGAACACGTTTGGAGCCAGGTACTGTGTGGAGAGGGGGGCACAGAAACGCCTGCCCTGAGTCCCTGCCCTCAGGAGCCCCTCCCCTCCGTGCCCTTCCCCACGCCCCTGCATCCCTCCCTCCGCACCCCTTCCCGCTCCCCCTCCCCCATCGCCGCTCCCTCCAGGACTCCCCTGCACCCCTCTGCGTGCCCCTGCACCCTCCCTGCATCACTGCTCCCCTGCACCTCCTGCGTGTCCCTTCACCACCACCCCCAGCATCTTGCTCCCCTGCCCCCTCCCCAGCACGCCCCTGCACCCCTCTTGCGCCCCCAAATCCCTGCTACAGCCCCCATACCCTGCGCACCTGCCCTCTCCCACACCCCATGGTGCACACCTCATACCCTGGCTTCTGTGTGCATCCACACCCCTGCTCCCCCTGTACCCCTGCACCACCCGCTCCCTATATACCCCTTCCCCTTCTTCCTCCCTTTTCACACAGCCCGGGCCCCTTGCTCCCCAGCCCCTCAGAGCTCCCAGGCCCCAACTCTTTAACTGGCTCCTCTGGCTTTGAGGTTCAGCTCAGGTCGGCTATTCCAGCCTAGATCAGGGAAAGGGGGCTGGGGGCTGGGGACAGAGGAGTCGTGCGGGACAGAGGCAGGATTAGAACTCTCATGTCCCCGTTAGCTGTGACTGAGGAGATGTTTCTACTTTTCCAATCCCCCTTTAGGAACTAATCCTCCAGGGCGGAGGTGCCGTGTGCTCTATCGAGAAGGGTGTGCGTGTTTGAGGCTGCAGGCAGGTCTGAAGAGTGGCTCCCCCGAGAGCGGCCGGCCAGCCCCTCAGCAGCCAGGGCCAGGCCCAGAGAGCTGCGCCTTCGTCTTTGGGAGAATCTGGGGATTAATGCCATGGTCCATACTCCCAAACAGCTTTTTATTAAAACGTTGAATTAATATCCTGTAAGAGTAGTTGCCATTGCTTAAAATTAAGTGCTAATCATTGCATTTATCAAGTCATAAACTTAGTAAAATATGTCATTAGCAACTCAGGTGCTAAATGAGTCGAGGGTTGTTCAATAGAAACGTAGCTGGGTTTGTGGGCATGAAGTCCTTTTTCTCCGACATGAGACCCAGGTACACAGTGAACAGCGTCACCACAAGGAAATATGCAGCGTTTTCCAGAGAGGTTCCAGGAAGCAGAGGGACAAATGGCTTGACTTTTTGCCAGGCTTATTAGGATGTTCTTCTCTCCAGACAAGTCATGTTGAGTTTGGAAGCAGGGACGAAACTCAGAGAAAAATGAGGGAACCTGGTAAAGTGACACCATCATTCACATCTACTTTCTCATGCTGCGCCCGTGGTCCACGCCCGTAGGAAGGCGCCAGGGACCTACAAGAAGCCGTTAGGATCCAGAGGCTCAAGGAGCTCCTGGGGGCTCAATTGGTTAAGCATCCAACTCTTGATTTCGGCTCAGGTCGTGATCTCACAGTTCATGAGTTCGAGGCCCACGTTGGGCCCTACACTGACAGAGCAGAGCCTGCTTGGGATTCTCTCTGTCTCCCTCTCTTGGTCCCTCACTAATGCTCTCTCTCTCTCTCTCTCTCTCTCCCTTTCTCTCAAAATGAGTAAATATTACAAAAAAAAAAAAAAAATCCAGAGGCTCAAATGTACCGTGTGTGAAACCTCCCAAAGCCCGCGGCAGCTGAAAGTTCTGTCCGTCCCCTTCTTCCCTAAAACCCTGCCACCAACAACCATCTACTGCTGAGTGTCATTGTGACACTCCTGGGGGAGCCTGTGTCAGACCTCCCATCTCAGAGCAATCTCACAGGCAGGCAAACTCACTGATTCCTCCTGCTTTTGTCACTGTGCTTGAAACTCTCCCCGATGCCACTTTGTACCTCTCATGTCTGTGGCTGTTTGCCATGCAGGTGGCAAGCTTTTCCCTCATCCTAGCTTCCTACTTGGAATACTAATACTGATATTGTTATTCGAACCATCCACATGGTGAAGCACATAGACGGCAGAAGAGACAGCAGAAAAATAATCACGGAAAATTCCTTAGGGACCAAGATTTTCAACGCTAAGCAGTACAGCGTTATAATCAGACTTAAGCAAAAACCCTAAAATTTTACATTTGGTTTGGAAAGGAGAGTATAATAAGCTCAACATGATCTTTCAGAGAAAACCACACACACAGAAGAAGCCTAGACTCAAGGACAAGACGGTCACAACAAGCACACGCACCAACAGCTACTTTTTACTGAAAGGAACCAAGGCTCTTAGAAGGAACGCCGTTCTGAGGCAGGCACAGTACGAGACGATCCTGAGACATCGGTGTTGTGGTCCAAAATAGGGACGTAGCCAAGACCAAGGGGGCTGTGTCCGGGGGCCGGTCTGGAGGAGACCCCGCCATTGGAACAAAGCAGGTGCTTGAACTGCTGTATGTGTGTGATGACAGGAAAACGGAAGAAAGTCTTACTGGTCTCCTTGTAGGTTCCCAATTATTCTGAAAATTTATGAAGAGAAAAGTGTCACGTATATTTCAAAAAAAAATACAACTTTCAAATATACTTTCCTCTACACACTGTATTTCGGGTTAGAAAGTAGCAACAGAGGAATTACAGCTGATCAGTGCAGAACAACAACAACAAAATCAAAATGGACAGCCATCGTTTGCAACCACTAATGAACACATGAGTGTTGGCAATTATGAATGCTAAAACCAAGAGGCGAATAGGGAACATTGGGTGGGGGTGAAATCAGGCTGACCTGACCTTCCCCCTGCCTCCTACCAATATCAGGTCCAGCAGACTTGGGTCACCAGACATTAGGGGTGTGGGAGGAACTGCCAGCACCGTGTGTAGAATATCCTAGAATATCCATGCTGAAAAGTTCAAACCCACGTGTAAACAAGCCTCCAGATCCAAACACCAGTTTATAGGAGCTTGGGGAGCAAAGGAATGTGTTAGTTACACTGGTGAAATGAAACACAAATGGCAACCATACTTGAAAATTCCCTGTGCAGACAAAACCAATTTAGTCACACAAAGCTCAATTTAGCATTTTTTTTTTTTGTTTTGTTTTCTGTCTTGCCAGACAAGGGAGGCTCACTTGCCTGGGTTACTTCTTGCTGGTGCCTCTGGAAATCGTAAGTGAAATTTAAACTGTCCCCTGAAGCTGATATGAGGTAACTGGTGACCAATTCCCTTTAATTCGGGAACATTCTAACATTATAGCCAATCCCTGGGAAGAATATGCAGTCCCTGCCTTCTCACAACAGGATCCACTTTTTAGGACAATATGCCAAGCCTCACGCGGTGCTTGGTCTAAGTGCTCCTGGCATGCAAACCGTCTTGTGGGCGTGGGCGCGATAAATTTTACTCATTGCTACTTAGGTGATTCACTGGCTTTACTTCTGTTATCTCTGAACTTCTGACAACTTTGACAATTCAATTGGGCAGGTCTAGACTGTGGGAACCTGAGCCGGCCGGACATGTGGCCTGGGGAGAGAAAGACAGACGAAAGTGTCATACGCTGAGAGAGCTTAAGAGACTAACAGCCAGATGCGCCATGGAGACCTTGAGTGGAGCCTATTGGAACAAAAACAACTGTAGCAGGTATTTTTTGAGAGATTTTAAAACAAACTATATATTAGGTGATATGGAGGGATTGTTGTTAATTAGGGAAAGTGTGATCGTGTATTTTGGATAGGTTCTTTTTTTTTAAGTGCTTAGTTTTTAGAGGGACAAAATGCTGCATTTAAGAGTGAAATTTTGGGGGCACCTGGGTGGCTCAGTCAGTGGAGCATCCAACTTCAGCTCAGGTCATGATCTCACCGTGGGGTTCGAGTCCCACATTGGGCTCTGTGCCGACGGCTCAGAGTCTGGAGTCTGCTTCGGATTCTGTGTCTCCCTCTCTCTCTGCCCCTCCCTTGCTCGCACTCTGTTTCTCTCTCTCAAAATAAACAAACAAACGTTTAAAAAAAAGTGAAATTTTGGGATTTGCTGTAAACTGCTCCAGGAAAACATTGGGTGGTGGAGGAAAAGTAGAGGGTGGTGAAGGAAACAAAGGCAAGAGAAACGTAGCTTAAATGAAATCTCCTTCCAGCCCGCAGCCCACTGACAGACACCTGAAACAAGCAGAGCGAGACCTTCTTCAGGCAACTCCTGGCTGCCCTACTCCCTTGGTGTTTGTGTTTTATTAAAGACTGAAAATAACTTTATCTCAAGGTCCTGAAAGCCTTGCTTCCAGATTCCTTAGAAACTGACTTTATCTCTATCGCCCTCCCTCCACAAACCTAAAGGTGTATAATCAGTCACCCCTCACAAGCCCAGGGCAGCTCTTTCTGCCCCCGGGTCCCGTCCCCGTGCTTTGGTAAAACCACCTTTTCGCACCAAAGACATCTCAAGAATTCTTTCTTAGCCGTTTGCTCAAGAACCCCATCAGTGGGGAACAAAGAGAACAAAACTGGCTCAATGTGATATGGGAGGCTGGTGACAGAGCCTTCTCGGGGACTGTTGTGTGCCTACCGCTCCCGTTGTGTGTGTTTGGAAATCTCTGTGACGGAAAGCTTGAAGAGAGAACACACAATTGAATTTGGCCCTCTCAGCCAAAAAGGATGAAAGGAAGAAAGAAAAGAAGGGAAGATAGGGAAAGAGGAGAGAGTGCCTGAGCGCGCACAGGGTGACCCAGAGGACTAGCCTCTCCCGGCATGCAGAGTCCGCGGGAATGACACCGCCAGGCAGGAGGGGCCTCGGCCAGGCCAGTAGCATGACCGACTCTTGCCCCTTCTGCCGCCTTTGTGCAGTCCCCACATCAGTCATCCGGGACTGGTTCCTCGCCTCCGGCTGTGTTACTGAGGTGTGTTTCTCATTGCGAAATCCAGCTGGAGAAACCCGTCTTCCAGAGACCTGTACACTTTATGAGCCCCGCACTGGTGGGTGATGCTCTTTGCCAAAACTTACAGTCAATTCCAGGGCTCTCGGGGGAAATCTGAACCCCTTACAAGAGGAGGAATGTTTGTCCAGTTTCCTTCGGTTGATCCCGTTCAGATTCACTAGCCATCAGCCTAAAATCAGGGCTGGGATGTGGATTCTCATGGGTTCTGGGAGGGTCACGAACCTGAAATCACTTCCATTCCAGAAGCACCCATCCACAGCATGACCGAAAAAGCTGATGGGGACGTGAGTTTGCCTTTCGTCCTCTCTCTTCCTCTCCTTTCCTGCAGGTGCAGGATGTCTGGAGAAGTGGGAGATGGGGGCTGGCAATGTACAGATATGGGTGCGGGACAGCCACGGTTTGTCTACACAGGGTGCCATCACCCTAGAGACCCCTGGGACCCACCGGACTTTAGGAGAGCCTTTTCTTCCCCTGCACGGCCCCAGTACCTCTCCCGTTCTCAATTTCACTGGGAAACATATCCCTGAAAGCACAGACTAACCTGAGAAGATTCTCTGCTGGTTTACTTTTATTATTAACCCTTTTATGAGAACTTTTAAGATCTACTCTTTTGGCAACTCTCAAATGTACAGCACAGTTATTATTAACTACCGTCAATCACCATGCTGTCTGCCACACCCAGGACCTACTCATTTCATAACTGGAAGTTTGTGCCTTTCAACCCCTTCACTGATTCCACGCGCCCCCACTCCTCCGTGTCTACGGGTCTGCTTTTTGTTTTGTGTGGCCGCACACCAAAGAAGTTCTCAGATACTGGATGGAGCGGACGTGCGGGCATGCTTCCACCAGTGAAACAGCTGCAGCAGCAAGCTGCACAGAGTCTTATTTCATATTTTCTTAGATATGAGTATCAAAGGATATCAAAGCATGGGTAGGGAACACAAAGGATCTTTAGACACTAACCAGACATGCACCTGCTGGCTACGTGAAGGGAGTACGTGTAGTTTCAGGGAGTGTCAGGGGGTCACAGTGGATTTTGTGTCTAATTGTCCTCTGCGGTGTCCCGGGGCTCTGTTCTCAGAGTGCTATCGCGCTCGACAGCCTTGGGACCAGAACATCGCTGACGTTTCAGCTCTCGCCCCGTTCACCCTCCAGGGCTTACAATACCCTCTCTAGCAATGACTCCACAGTTTTATCGTTGCTGGTGTTTTAGATCCCACATGTAAGTGAGATCATACGGTGTTTGTCTTCCCCTGCCTCGCTTATCTCACTTAGCGTGATGTCCCCAAGACCTCTGTGTTGTCACGAATGACAAGATTTCTTTCTTTTTGATGGCTGAATAGAATTCTGCTGGAAGTATTGCCCGTTTCCACTCATCCACCGAGGTCACTTAGGTGGCTTCCATATCTTGGTTATTGTAAGTGAAACATCAGTGAACACGGGTGTGCAGGTATCTTTTCGAGTTCGTGTTGTCATTTTCCCTGGGTAGGTACCCAGCAGTGAAATTACTGCGTCACATGGTAGCTCTATTTTTAATGGTTTGAGGAACCTCCATTCTGGTTTCCACAGGGGCTGCACCGGTTGGCATTTTTAACAAACGTTCACTGTGTAGCAGGCACTGCCTTGAGGACTTACCCTCTGAAGCGGATGTATTTTGGTGCCCATTCTACAGAGGGAGAAACTGAGGGCCTGAGTGCACGTGGCATTGTGGGCTCAAAGCCGGGCAGCCCCCTGCCCACCGTCCTGCACACGGCTGCCTCTGCTTGTTGCTTCGGTTTCTGTGTCTGGCATTTTTTAGCTGGGCACTAATCGTCATGATTTTCCCATTAGTAACTAACAATTTTCCCATTAGTAAAAAGACATCAGTGTTCACTCATACTGAATCTACTAATCACTAGAAGCATGCTATGATTAAAAAATTAAGTCTTTCTTCCTTGTGTGAAAACTGAGATCATTAACGACTCGATGCCCGGAATGCTATTGGAGATCACCAAGCTCACGCCTTCCCCTTTCTTTGTTCACTGATGAAGCAGCCTCACTTATGAACGGGCCACACGCCCTTCTTCATTCTCTTTTGGTTCTTCTTTAGAACCTCGATGTGTATGCCATGTTCTGTGACACACCTTTGAAATTCAGTAATTCAATATCAATAAAGCTAGGAGAATGGCTCTTTGTGAGTCACTGTGTTGGATACCCTGTGGAGTAAGAGACTCGTAAGACACGGACCCTGCTTTGAGGCCGAGATGGTGGTGGGTCTAGCCTGGGCTGGTGGTTCTCAAAGTGTTTTCCGTGGACCAGCCACAGCAGAAGCAACCGGGACTATGTCAGAAATTCCTGGACCCCAGAAACTTGGGGATGAGGCCCAGCCTCTGTTTTAACAAGTCCTTTGGGTGATTTTGATGCACGCTGAAGTTTAGATGACGTGCAAACAGCTGAGTGTGGCCCAAACACAGGAAATAAAAAGTATCCCTACAACAGTCCAGATGTTGGACTTACAAGATGGAGACTTTAGATCAGTTACTATAAATATGTTCAAAGACTAAAGGAAACCATGTCTGAAGAAATAACAGAGTGAGAACGGTGTGTCACCAAATAGAGATTATAAAGGTGTTAAAAGGCTGAGAAAACAAATAAAATTTCCGAAGCTGAAGAGTACCATAACTGAAGTGAACACCGTGGGCACTAAACCCAACACCTGATTTGAGCAGCCAGAAGGTTCAGCGAACTGAGATTATTTAGTCTGAGAAATAGAAAACAAAAGAGAGCCCCAGAAACCTGCGAGACACCATCAGCTGCACCAATGTATACATAACGGGTCACGGGAGAAGAGGAGGGAAAGAAAGGGGAAGAAAGAATATTTGAAGAAAAATGGCCAACTAATTCCCCCCTAAACTGAGGGAAAAACATGTTAATTGATGTATCCAAGAAACTTCAAGTTCCTTTATTACATACTTTTTGGTTGTAGTTAATAATTGCCACATCTTTTTCATTTTCCAGCTTTTCTTAATCTGTATCTCTGTTCTACCCCCCAACCTCTCCAGTGCACTTGTCTACTCTGCCAAAATACCCGATTACACGTGGGCGCCATTGTTCTCTCCCTCCCCTCGCGCTCAGGCTCCTGGAATGTGCACCTGCTGTCCCTGCAGCTGCCGTCCAGCTGTGGTCCTGGGGCCTCCCATTAGCAGCATATTGGGGCTGCTCTCCACCTCCCTCTGGTGGGTCCCTGGTTTTCAATCCCTGTCATTGTCTTTCTTAGCTTCCTCTCTCATTTGTACAGAAGGCCTCCTCAAGCAGCTTCCTGGAAAATGGTGCCTGAGTGATACATTTTTACTCTCATCCTTCATAATTTGACTCAGTATGAAATCTAGGTTGAATATAATTTTTCTTCAGGGCCTATCCCAGTTTTTCTTCTATTTTTAATAATGGTAAGGAGTCTGCTAACATCTTATCCCCTCTCTCTTGTAAAGTAACTCCCTTCCCTCAGAATGTTTCACAATCTGCTCTACCACTCACGGTTATGGCCGTGTGCCTTGGCTTATTCCATTCATTTTGCTGGGACGTGGTGATCCTCTCCGTTTGAAAAGTAGAGTCCTTCCCTCCAGGGGAGATTTGTGTGTAAGGTGCCAAGAGCCTCCCCAGCTGCCTCCCCTGGTCTCGCTTTCTCAAGTGCTCACCAGTCAACCTCAAACTGATCCACTCAGTTTATTTCTTTCCAAGTCTCCATCGGTTATGGTTTCACCTTCTCAAAGACAGATTTAACATTATTTTCCCATGCTTCTACTGAAATTTTAATTTTCACTATCATGCTTTAATTTCCTAGCTTTTCACTTACTCTTTGATTTTTCTTTTCACAGCATCTGGTCCTTGATTTACAGGTTCAATATTTTCTCTTATATCCCTGCACATACTAATTACAGGGGCTTTTTGAAGTTGATTTTTACTGTCCCCAATGCTGATGTTTATTTTGTGTTCTTTTTCGTGTATGATGGTCTTATTCTTTGCTTTTCATGTTATAACTCTTTTCAAGTATCTGGTTATCCTTGTGAAGGAGATCAGAATAGACCATCCCAAAATAGACCGCTTTGGCATAAGGATTATTTTGAGTGGAAGGCAATGGAGAAACAGCGGATTCAGGAAAAACTCTCTATCCTCCCCTTTCTGCCTGAATGCAGGGTATACGTTTTCCCTTGTGAAGATGTTCCCCACTCCTGTCCAGTTCCAGAAGAGACCATGTGATGCAACCTGTCTCACTGGAGACGGAAAACCGGCCCTAACAGAGCTTGCTAAAAGATCCCTCATATTCCATTCTTTTCCCCAGATATTTATCAGCCCATGATCACCACCCCTACAAACCCACACCCTTTCTCCTTTGTCTTGTCTCTTCTCCACGATTTATCGCCTTCTGTTAAGATGGTTTAAAGCCCCAGATCCTAACCACCCCTTTGAGTCACTCACCGCTGAGTCCTCCCACGTGTATGCACGTTGCACATGCAAATAAACTCTTGGGTTTTTTCTCCTGTTAATCTGTCTTTTATCCATTTGATGTATAAGCCTCAACCACCGAGCCTGAGAAAGCAGAGGAAGAACTTTTCCTTCTCTGCATTTGGATGCTCTTTCGTATTTGGGAGTAAGGCCCCTCAAAGCTGCTTGACCTTTCTGCGTGGTGACGGGGGAGGGTGGTGTGTGACAGCAGAAAGCTGGGTTTTCTCCTCTCTGTGACTTTTCCTGCCAGAAGAAGAAGGTGACCACAGGTTTGGTAATGCACTACCCCACTGGAAGCAGACTGATGTGGTTCTCCCACGTTATGTCCCTGTTTGGGGTCCTCTGGGCCCCTGAGTTCCTGCAGAAAGGCTGTTCTGTCCCCCTTCCTGGCACGTAAGCACCCAGATGCAGGTGGCGGCTCACGGTTGGAATAACAGCTGAGAACCAGGTAGAAGTGTGTGTCTCATCCCTTCCCACTGCTCCACCTGTGACCCTGAGTCACGCGGCTTTCTGGTTCAGTTTGTAGTTTCCCACGAAGGTGCGCCTGTCAGTTTTTGCTGTACTTATTTTATTTTTTTTTTAATTTCTTTTTAACATTTATTTATTTTTGAGACAGAAAGAGACAGAGCATGAACGGGGGAGGGTCAGAGAGAGGGAGACACAGAATCTGAAACAGGCTCCAGGCTCTGAGCTGTCAGCACAGAGCCCGACGCGGGGCTCGAACTCACGGACCGTGAGATCATGACCTGAGCCGAAGTTGGCCGCCTAACCGACTGAGCTACCCAGGCGCCCCAGTTTTTGCTGTATTTAAAACAAAAAACAAAAAACCCACCCCCTAAACATAGTGGTTTTAAAGAAACACAAGCATTAATTAGGCCTGAGATGCTGTGGGTCAGCAATCGAGGACAGGCTCTGCTGGGCAGTTCATCCCGCTCACTCACGAATCTGTAGCCAAGACTGGCCAGTGGGGCGGGGGCACCCTCTGTCTGCCTCATCCTGGGGGTGGCCCGGCTGGGTCACGTGGCAGCCCAGTGGGGTTTTCAGGGAGCCAGGAGCAGGCGCTAAAGGAGGCCTCAGGTCCTGAGCCCAGACTTGGCCCATCACCAATTCCACATTCTACAGGTTAAAGCAAGTCTCCAGGCAGACCCGGGCTTGGGAAGCGGTTACAGCCTTTGGGGAACATGCCTCCCACCAAAGGGAAGGTGCACGGCTTCCCTCGGTGCACATGCAGGTCTGGGGGTCCTGGCAGATTTTCACCCGGATTTCCACTGTTTTCCTGTCTATGCCTCTTACTCCTGCCTTCCAGGCACCAGGCCTTCAATTCCCCAGCAACCCCAAGCCCCATGGGATGAATCACGCAGGTGTGCCCTTGCACGTCATTGCACACTCTGCCTCTCGTGCTCACTGCTCTCTGCTCCCGTGTGGTCATCGGGGCTGGGGTGTCCCTCAGCCGCATTGAGTAGTATTTTACAGCCTGCTCCTGTCCCTCTTCCTCTCCTAGCTGGCAAATATGATCAAGAGGAGAGGGGCACACGCATCTGGACTCCATCCACAAAAGTCTGACTAAGACATTTGAGGCTGATAATGGTCCTTGCCTGGCGTGGGCGTCGAGATGACGACTGTGGACCTGGCTCTCGGGTACTGTCTCTCTCGCTCTTCTTTTTTATAAATTAGAATAGCAATAGGGATAGGGATAAATTGTGATACCATCGCCAACAACTTGTTGGTTTGTCAGACAGCTGGGGACATTCTTATTGCGCTGAGACCCACACTTTCAGAGACTATGTCTGCCGGGCCCGTCCGCCACCAGGGAACAAGTCCCGGAAGGTGGCTGTTCTACAAGCCAGATAATGATGACTCGGCACCTAATGATTACACACGTGGCTACCCTTTGTTCTGAAGGTATCCAGGTTCACGGTAGCTTTGGATATGATTCTTCAAACGTCCCAGTGATGTCATTCATCTACTTTTCTGATGAGACATTGTTTTGAGGTTTGAGGAAAAATAAAATTCATGGGCTGAGAGACTTATCTGATCTCTCTGATGTGACCTCAGTCTGATCTCTTACTTGGTATCTGGCTGCCCGCAGCTTCCTCCCCTCCCTGTGCCCGCACATCTGGGCAAGCCCTTGAGAAGGTCCTATGCTCTGTCCTGTATTGAGGGGGGTGGTGAACCCCACAGCCCGGGCCTGCCTTCAGGGCTGCCCCAACAACTACCCACAGGACCCCCAGCGGATCTTCTTCCGTGGCTCAACTCTTCTCCAGACGTTATGCATTTTCTCCCTGTTCTGGCAAATGCTCACATTCTCTCCACAGCCACAGCTCCTGGAATAGACCCGGCCTGTACCCTCATCAACACACCTGCTGCAACCACATGAACCCTCCTCCTGACCCTCCATGGAACCCCCTCCTCCCAGACCCTCACCAGACCCTCCTCCTGGACCCTCCATGGAACCCCCTCCTCCCGGACCCTCACCAGACCCTCCTCCTGGACCCTCCATGGAACCCCCTCCTCCCGGACCCTCACCAGACCCTCCTCCTGGACCCTCCATGGAACCCCCTCCTCCCGGACCCTCACCAGACCCTCCTCCTGGACCCTCCATGGAACCCCCTCCTCCGGGACCCTCACCAGACCCTCCTCTTGGACCCTCCATGGACCCTGGTACCACATGAAGTAATGTCACTTAAGTTTCCTATTTTGGGGGTGTTCACCACCCCTCCCGCAGCCTCCCATGTTCTCTGTTACACCCTCTCCGGTGTCCCTCTCTCTCCCCCCTTGACCTCACTGCCATCCTCCTCCCCAGCAGCAGGGTGCAGGTGCTCCCACTCCGCCGAAGGCTCCTCCACATCCCGTCTCTCCAGAGCCCAAGCGGCCGTGTCCCCGGCAGGGACCTGCTTGTCCTCGGCTGGAGCCGTGTGGGTCCTCTCGGTACTTCCTCTGTCCTCCCCCAGCAGCTTCTCGCTGGCAGGTTACACGTGATCACATCGTTTCATCTGCAGAATTACAGAGACTTGTCCCCATCCTCCTCTCTTCACAGACACGCTTCTGGCCGTCTTCCCCTCTTTCATGGCCCTCTATCCTCCGTCTGGCTCAGCCCTCCTGGAATCAGCCTCCCTGTGGGAAGCCACCGGTCACCGGACCCCAGTATCACTGGACGTAATAAGTCCTTGGACACGTCCTGCCCCACTCTCGCTCTCCCTGCTGGTGCTGTTCAGACTGCTGGGTCTGCAGGAGGGAAGGTCCCCACTCCCCGTGTCTCTGTCATCACCTGAACTTCCAATATTTCCTGTGGTCTTTCTCTCTCCCTGGACAGTCTGGCCCACGTCCCGGCCTCGGCCAGCCCACACGCAGACGCTGCCAGGCTTGTCTCTAGAACGATCTCTCTGGAGCGCTCCACACCCGTCTGCACACGGCTTCCCGGTCCCCAGGGCAGGTGTCCCCTTTGCTGCTCAAAGCCATGTTCTCCTGGAGCAGGACCTGCGTCTCCCCCCAGACTCCCTCTGCGCACCTGAGATCCCCGGTTTGGGCCTTTGCCACCAGGTCACTCAAGGGGAAACCCCGGGAACCCACTCTCCAGCCTCAGCTTCATCCTGCAGTCGCATGAACTGTGATAGCTGGGTACCCCGCAGTTGTGTCCCGCCTACCGGCTGCCTGCCTTCGGGTTGTCTTCTCGCCGCTGGATGGTCGCACTGATCTCTGGTCGGTGGTTCTGCAAACGTCCGCCCGGACCGGTCACATCAGCGCCCCCTGTTCCACGTGTCCAACTTACAAGAGTGTCCAAGTGGTGAGACTTCAAGAGGTGACACTCTCGTAGAGCGTTTGCTTTATTAGCTACACATGTAAAAATGGGCAAATCACAGCTTGTCACCGTCTCGATTCCCTTTTGCATCTTCCTGAAAATCCTGCCGGGTTCCAAACTGAAGTGATTCGAGGCACCCGTGTTCCTCGGCCAGGTTTTCCTCTGTGCTTCCATCTGTGTTTCCAAGGTCTTACCTGCTGACTATTTGTACGGAGATGGAGGCAACAGATCTTTTGTTCTTTATCCACTGACAAGGATCTCTGTGTGTCCAATGTCCAAGTCCATTTTATGACCTCTGCCGCCTGCGGGAAGCATCTCATGATATGTTTACCACTTTATTGAAGAAAAGGGCAACTCTGTACAACTCTTTTAAACTCTGGGAAGAGCTTAGCCCTGAGATAAAAAATAACAACGTCTGAAAATAGCGGTGGAAGCGAGATGGGGCCCCTGCCCGTGTGGCAGGTGCCGGGGACCCCCGAGCCATTGGCAGGGGTGGGGCCTCAGCTCCCACAGGGACACACGGCACTTTGGCCTTCAGCCTTTGCAACCTTTGCTCCCAGGGTCACGGCAGGCCCTGGGGCTCTGACTCCTGTTAGCCGAGGGGTTCTGAAAACCCAATTCCCAGACCAGTGACCTCAGACCCCCAGGGGCTGGGGTGACCGGGGCCTCAGACCTTCCTGAAGACCCCCAGGGATTGTGACATGCAGCTGAGGTAGAGAGCCATGATTTAAACTGTCCCTTCACAGAAAATAGTTCCTGATGACGTGATTGTCCTGCTGGTGAATAATCTCTCCTGACAGAAATGGCAAACTGGGTGACTTGGGGAGCCGCCACTCTACTGGCCGCAAGCGGCAAAGGTAAGTGACAGTACCAGTAACAGGTAGAGTCAGGCGGCCTCACACAGGAATCCAGTTACTTTCCGTATTGGGAATCAGAAAAAAATACATAAAGAAATTGATTTTTCAGACCATTAACTACTAATTTAAATTCTCCTTTAAAACACTGACAGGAGATCAGCTAGATCTTTTTTCCTATCATCAAATGCAAATGTCTCAGCAGAGCCTCGCTGTGTGTGTTTAAGGCCTCACTTTGCTTTTATCCACTGAACCAACAGGTAGAACTTTTTTTTTTAATATGAAATTTATTGTCCAATTGGTTTCCATACAACACCCAGTGCTCATCCCAACAGGTGCCCTCCTCCATGCCCATCACCCACTTTCCCCTCCCTCCCAACCCCCCATCAACCCTGTTTATTCTCAGTTTTTAAGAGTCTCTTATGGTTCGGCTCCCTCCCTCTCTCTTTTTTTTTTTTTCTTCCCCTCCCCCATGGTCTTCTGTTAAGTTTCTCAGGATCCACATAAGAGTGAAAAGTCTCGCTGGGGCAGACTTTTAAGAACTTTCTGCTAAGTAGCCAAAAAAGGCAGATTATTCAATCATCAAATTATTGCAACTTTGGAAAGTCAATATAGGAGTCTCCAAGTTGTAACATGTACCTTAGGCCAGCATGTGCCCCCAGTATATTTATTTCTCTTAATTATGGGTTTATATAGATTTATTTTTAAGGTATGTAGATATGTAACTGCATTAATCTATCATGTATATTATCACACATATGCAAAAATAGAAGTGAAAATGATAAGTGGAAGAGGAAATAAACACTATTTTAAAATATTTTCATGTTATTTAATGATACAAAAATATTAGTAGAAAATATTAGTAATAGAGCAGTGTGATAGGCTATGCATCATTTTTTTTTTTGTTTTTAAAAAATATTCTTAATGTTTATTTATTTTGTGAGAGAGAGACAGAGCATGAGCAGGGAAGGGGCAGAGAGAGAGGGAAACATGGAATCTGAAGCAGGCTGCAGGCTCCGAGCTGTCAGCCCAGAGCCTGACACGGGGCTTAAACCCACAAATGGTGAGGTCATGACCTGAGCTGAAGTTGGACCCTCAACTGACTGAACCACCCAGGCGCCCCATGCATCATTTTTTTTTTTAATTTGTTTTGCAGCTTTTGATGCAGACATGTGAAGTCTGGCTCTAGATTCCATTTATTTTGACCCTTGGTTTTCCATCCATCATTGATGAAATGATTCTCCAGAATAAGCATGAATCCAGGTGGAGGAGGTAGGACCTGGGCTGCTCTCCTGGGTTGTGTCTCAGTAATTCAAGAATTTACACTCATTCTAGAAAGATTTTAAGGGAGTCAGTTTCATCTTTCCTGATGTGGGTCAGGAAATTTTGCATATTAATTAGAAGATGTTTTACTTTTCATATTTTTATCAAGTGGATTCTTCTTTTGGAAGATTTCAAAACAAGTTAAAAAAATTCCCCAATTTTTAAGAATGTTGTAAGAATTCTCACGACACAAAATTACAGCAGCAAAAATGCTCTCATCCCAACACTTTTCTTTTGAACATCCTAGTGTTAAAACCTGAAACTTACCAGGAAGGAATAGATTATGCCTAATCCTTTTTTGAGAGTATCTGCTAGGTAACTACTCTGAGACACTTCTAGGCACTGAGAAACTTAACAACATTTTTAACTCTTTGCTGTAATGTCTAAGCTAAAAACCTCATTTAAGTATTTTATTATGCGATCATCTGAAAATTGCCATAAATGACATAAGACTTTCCTGGTTGTTCTCCATCTCATTGCAATGATTTGCAATAAAAACGCTCTCAGTTTAATAATAGAACCCATATATTTACTTACTTGGGTGGAGGCAAAGCGTACTGAGCTACAATGAGCTAAAAGCAAGTGTGTGAGGGGAGGGGGTAATGTTCTCGTTAGGGAGCTTCTGTTTATTTTTCTGGACATGCCCACTGCCTTACAGTGACCCAGACACATCAACACTTATCCCAATGGGAAGGTCTGGTATTCACATGTGACTTTGGAGACCAGTGGTCTAGACACCAGTCAGGTTAGAGGTCACCAAAAATTCAGCTCTTCTGCCCTTTATCATCTTTCTTCTTCTCTTTTAAAGTTTTGTTCATACAGGTCTTCTTCGTTTCTTTTTTTTTTTAATGTTTATTTATTTATTTTGAGAGAGAGAGAGAGAGAGAGAGAGAGAGAGCGAGCACGAGCAGGGGAAGAGCAAAGAAAGAGGGAGAGAATCCCAAGCAGTCTCCTCTCAGTGTGGAGCCTGATGCGGGGCTCGATGCCACCACCATGAGATCGTGACCTGAGCCAAAATCAAGAGCAGGAGGCTCAACCCACTGAGCCACCCAAGCACCCCTGGGTCTTCTTCATTTCTTGATAAGCACATTTCTAGATGTTTCTAATTAGGTTATAATCAATGGGACATGTTCAAAAGTGGGTGTTGCTGGCAAATAAAGACATCAACGATTCTTATTTTGGCTCCACCACTTACCAGCTGTGGGCAAATTACTAACTTCTTTGTGCCCCCGTTTCCTGTTCTGTAAAGCCGGGATGGTGAGAACCATGTCTACCTCACAGATTGTTATGACAATGAAACCAGTTCCTATATAAGAAGTACTGGGCACGGTGCCTGGCACACGGTTAACAATTACATGACAGTCATGATCCAGCCATCTTGCTGACTTCTTTTTCCTTATAATAAAATTTGTATTCTTTTAGGCTCTCTAGGCATATAATCTTATCACGTCCAAATAAGCATATTCTTGCTTTCTTCTTTCCTATGATTATATTTTCTTTCTTTTGTCTAATAGTTATTAATAATTTAATAATAAAAATGATATTAAATAATGGAAAAAGTGCATACCACATGTGCCCAATTTTAATGTCACATTTCACCATTAAGTAGTATATATTCATACATTTATCTTATTGAGTAATTGAAATATTCTTCCATTCCTATGCACTTGTGACTTCAATCAAGAATAAATTTTGAAATGATCATTTGGTTTTTCTCTTTGACTTTTAATACGGTTATTTACACTGGTAGATTTCCTGATACTGAACCATCTTTGAATCAATGCGTCAATTCTCTACTTGGCTGTGGTTTTATAACGTACTGATGAACTCTGCTAACAATTAATATCTTACTAAGACTTTGCATTAATATTTTAGGTGGGATCAGTCTGTTGTTCTCTTGATCCTTTTCAACACCTTCCTCTACTCTCTGCATTTCCCACAGATGACTAGTAAGTAGGATCTAGGGACTTAATTGGATTCTGGCTTGATTATTTGGACAGGCGTGTGTCATAAGGGCGATGCTCCTCCACTGGAAAGCCTATTATCTCTGGCTCTCTCTCTCTTCTTGTGGTGTCAGTAGCCACTGATGCCCGCTGCTTAGATCCTCTAATTCATTAGGGATTGCAGAATAGTGATATTCTCTCAGCCTTTATCTTCATTTACGAGCCGGACTACTAGCTTCTCATCTTTATAAAGAAAAGGTGAAATAAAAGCTTGGAAGCCCAATTTTTTTCCCCTTCATCATCTTCCAGAGGTAACCAATGTGCTTTCTGCTTTCTTGATTTCTTTCCTCTTTTTTAGGTGTGGGGGTGGTGTTGGGTGTGTTTAGTATTATCTAGTATTATTATGAACTAACATTTTAAACATATTTGGTGTGCTTCAATACACTGTGTTATTTTTCTTAACGTTTATTTATTTATTTTGAGAGAGAGAACGTGTGAGGGAGGGGCAGAGAGAGAGAATCCCGAGAAGGCTCTACGCTGGGCGTGGGCCCCACGAGGGGCGCAATCCCGTGACCGTGAGATCATGACCTGAGCTGAAATCAGGAGTCGGATGCTCAACTGACTGAGCCACCCAGGCAGCCCTCCACTGCGTTATTGATCCGGTTGTCTCTTGCTGGCCAGTGAGAGGTTCCTCAGATTGTCTTCTGAGTCCTTTCGACACAACCTCACTTCTTCGCTATCTGATGTGACGAGACATTTCAGGTCATCCCACCCCTGACGAGGGATCTGCCCTCTGCAGAAGTTCTAGTTCCCCAAGGTGGGAATTGGTCATAGCAACCACAGCCTGGGGGCTGGGGAAGCTCCTTGCTTCTGGCTTGGTCATTGTTTCCAGATTTATCAGTGGACAGAGCTAAGAGATAAGTTTAGTTGTTCTTGTTTCTTAAGAAAACATAAGTCATAAGTTTATATTTACAATTCAAATTGGGGGCAATAAAGTTCTCATTTAACTGCCATCTTAAATCTGTATCTCCTTTCCTCTATGCTGAAAATTCTTTCGTCTTCAAATACTTCAGAACAACACTGAAATATGGTGGACATCCTTGTCTTGTTTCACCTTATTAACAAACTTTCATTATTTCTCTGCTAACTATGGTATTGGGTTTTAGGTTAATTATTCTTCTTTCCATCTTTTATGAAAAGGTTTTAAGGAATAGATTTTGAAACTATCCAATCTCATTCCAACATCTATGGAGATGGTCTTGTTTTTCCAATTTTATCCATACAGGCAATTAATTTTGTTCGTAGGTTTTTCCATATTGAGTCATTCTTGTATATTCCAGTTATGAAAACAATTGATCATGCTCTCAGATGCTGCTTGATTGCATTTGCTAGTATTTTCCTTCGAATTTCTGCATTAGTAATTCTACATGAGATTGCTTGTGATATTTCTTGGTGCTATCCACTTCAGATTTTGGTATCTGCATGATGCTGACTACATAACACTGTTATAATGTTTTCCCCCCACCTCCCGAATTGAGAAACATTTGCATATCTTTGGTTTATCTGTTCCTTAGGTCTGTAGACTTCACTTGTGAAACCATCTCTGCCCTTTTCTCCCCAAGGGATAGCCCCCTGAAACCATTCTCTCATTTTTTCTTGACATTTGAATAGTTTATATTCTCTAAATAGTTTCCATTTATTTATTTTTTTCCTAGGAAACTGAGACATAATGGAAAATGTATACTGGTCTCTGCTCCTGGTTCCTGGCACAGAGTTCCTAAACTCTTGTAATTTCCTAAGCGATAAGAATAGTAGGAACATCTTTTGTTCTAATGTTTGGTCTTTGACCCGGGTTCCTGACGCAGGGCTTCTGAAATTCTTGTAATTTCCTGGGTGATTGGAGCATCTTTTGTTCTAATGAGTTGACTTTGGGTGGGCTCCTGGGTGTCTCCTAGGTTGGTCACCATGATCAGAGCTTGGGATCTTCAGTCCTGCCCTCCATTCCCTTGAGAAGGAAAAAGGACTGAAAATGGAGTTAATGATCCATTATGCCTACATGAGAAAGCCTCCATAACACCCCAGTAGTACAGGGCTCAGAGGGCTTCTGGGCTGGTGAACACAGCACTGAAGATCCTGTGCACAAGACCCTCCCAGACCTCACCCTAAGTATCTCTTCATCTGGCTGTTCATCTGTATCCTTTATCAGAGCCTTTAATAAGCTGGTGAATGTAGGTGTTCCCCTGAGTTCTGTGAGTCACTCTAGCAAATTAATGGAACCTGAGGAGGGGGTCATGGGAACCTCTGATTTATATCCTGTCGGCCAGAAGTTCAGGTGACAACCTGGACTTACTCTGGCATCTGATGTAGGGGATGGGGACTGAGCCCTTAGCCTGTGGGATCTGATGCCACCTTGGGGTAGATGGTGACAGAATTGAGTTGAATTTTAGGACACCCTGCTGGTGTCTGAGAATTGTTTGTTGGTGTGGGGAAATGTCCACACATCTGGCGACTGGAGGTGTGAGTCAGGGGGTCCCCAGGGCAGAAACGCACAGGACACAGAGCTGAGGCTCTTCCCTAAAGCAGGAGGGAAAGACTAGGGTTTCATTTTTAGAAATAATCTGTTTTATTTATAAGTATTCTTTTATATACTTTAGCTGATATTAGATTAGTTTTGCCATTTTTCTCTTTTCTATATGTATTAATTTATTCCTTCTAGTTTCTTTAGTTGTTTTGATTATTTTCATTTTTTTAAAAGATTTTATTTTTAAGTAGCCTGTACACCCATTGTAGGGCTCAAACTCACACCCCAAGATCAAGAGTTAAATGCTGTACCAACTGAGCCAGCCAGTCACCCTTTAGTTTCTTTAGTTTTAAAATATTGTTCTTTTTCTAACTCCTAGAGTTGAATGTTTAAATTATTTTTCGCTTATTAAAATTAATACTTGACTATGAATTGTTCTGAGCAATGCTTTAGTTTTAGTATCAGGGCTATTGTTATCAACTATCACAATTTCTTCTTTGGCCGAATGTATTAAGAGATTTTAGAAAATATACAGGTAACACTTTTTTTTCCTAATTTTTAAAATTAATTCTAATTGTCCTGACCTGAGATCAGAGAAAGCCATGTGTAGCCTTTGTCTTTTTCCTGAGGCCATCTCTTGAGGTTTTTGATGTTTTTGATGAATCTTTGTGTTCAGCGCGTAAGCTTTCACAGAAGGATGCAAAAGATGTGTTCTCAGGAAGCAAAAAGAAAGGATTAAAACTTTTTGTGTTAAAAAATTGTTTAAGTTTATTTATTTAAGCAATCTCTACACCCAACATGGGGCTCACACTCACAACCCCAAGACCAAGAGCTGCAGGCTCTACCGACTGAGCCGGCAGGCACCCCTGTATTTACTTTAATAATTAAAAACTGTCAATAGTACAATTACCTTATTTATGAACAAGTAGTTATAAATTGTGAGAAAAGACTTCTAATTGATGGACTAGCCAAATATATGGTTAATGTGCTTGACTGTCTTATAAGCACTTAACAAGAAGTATTCTTTGTTAATAGTGAATGGAGTTTACGTGAATCAATTAGGTCTACCTTTTTTTTTTTAAGTTTATCTATTTTTAGAGAGAGAGGGAGAGAGAAGGAGAGGAACAGAGAGAGAATCCCAAGCAGGCTCCGTGCTGTCAGCGCAGAGCCTGACGCAGGGCTCCATCACGTGAATCTAAGATCGTGACCTGAGCAGAAACCAAGGTCAAACGCATAACTGACTGGTAGAACCAGGCACCCCAGGTCTACCTTATTTTTTATATCCTTCAGGGTCTTTTAGATTTAATTATTATTTTTCCCTATCTGATTTACCATGGACCAAGAGGAGTAAATGAAAGCCTCCTACTTCCGAAACATTTGTCAGTGGCTTCTTGTCTTTCTTGGAGCATTTGAATAACATTTTCTGATGCTGGGCTACTTTGTCATTTACAAATGGCCTTCCTTCATCACAGTGAGCACTCTTTGTCCTAAATGCAACCACCTTTGACGGTGGCATTGTAACCTCTGCTTTCTCTTTATTTTCATTTGTCTGGTGTGACTTTTCCCATCCTTTACTGCAGTATGTAAGTTACTTTATTTTAGGCCAATCTCTTTTATGGGACATACACATTGGGTTTTGCTTTGTGATTCCATCTGAGTTTGTTTTCGTTTTGTTTTGTTTTTAGAGAGGAGAGCATGAGTGGGAGAGGAGCAGAAGGCGAAAGAGAATCTTCAGGAGGCTTCATGTCCAGCAAGGAGCCCACCCAACACAGGGCTCGATCTCACAACCTGGGATCATGACCTGAGCTACAATCAAGACTTGAACACTCAGCCGACTGAGCCTCCCAGGTGAGTGGCTCTATCAGAGTTTTTAAAAATTGTTTTAAATTACAGTGAAATACATAGACACAAATTTTAATATCTCAGCCATTTTTAATAAATATATTTTTAAGTTTTCGTTTAAATTCCAGTCAACAAACAATGTAATATGAGATTCAGTATACAATATATCAATTCAACACTTTCACACATCACCTGGTGCTCATCACGTGTGTCCTCCTTAAGCCCCACATCTATTTAATTCAGCCCCCACCCCCCTCTGGTAACCATCCTTGTGTTCTCTACAGTTAAGAGTCTGTTTCTTGGTTGGTTTCTCTTTCTCTCCGCCCCCCACCTTTGCTCATTTGTTTTGTTCTTAAATTCCACATATAAGTGAAATCATATGGTATTTGTCTTTCTATGACTGACTTATTTCACTTAGCATAATACTCTCTAGCTCTGTCCATGCCATTGCAAATGGCAAGATTTCATTCTTTTTGATGGGTGAGTAATATTCCATCGTGTATATATACCACATCTCCTTTACCCATTCATCAGTCGATGGACACAGGCTGCTTCTATAATCTGGCTATTGTTGATAATGCTGCTATATATATTGAGGTGCACGTATCCCTTTGAATTAGTATTTTTACGTTCTTTGAGTAAATACCTAGTAGTGCAATTGCTGGGTTGTAGGGCAGGTCTATTTTTAATTTTTTGAGGAAAGTCCATACTGTTTTCCAGAGTGGCTGCACCAGTTTGCATTCCCACAAACAGTGCAAGATGGTTCCCCTTTCTCCACATCCTCACCAACACCTATTGTTTCTTGTGTTGTTAATTTTAGCCATTTTGATAGGTGTGAGGTGGTATCTCAGTGTGGTTTTTATTTGTATTTTCCTGACAATGAGTGATGTTGAGCATCATTTCATGTGTCTGTTGGCCATCTGGATGTCTTGTTTGGAAAAGCGTCTATTCATGTCTTCTGCCCATTTTAAACCTGGATTATCTGTTTTTGGGGTGTTGAGTTGTATAAATTTTTTACATATTTTGGATACTAACCCTTTATCATATATATCATTTGCAAATATGTTATCCCATTCCGTTGGTTGCCTTTTAGTTTTGCTGATTGTTTCCTTCGCTGTGCAGAAGCTTTTTATTTTGATGAGGTCCCAGTAGTTCACTTTTGCTTTTGTTTCCCTTGCCTCTGGTGACATGTCTGGTAAGAAGTTTTTAAACCATTTTCATTTCCATTAACAGTGCAAAGTGTCCCCATTCTCCATATCCTTGCCAATACTTGGTACTTTGTAGTGTATTGATGATAGCCCTCTTAATGGGTGAAAGGTGGTATCTCATTGTGCTTTTGGTTTGTGTTTCCAATGGTTAGAGATGTTGAGTTGCAGGTGCTGCCCTCAGTCAGGGCAGGGGATTATCAAAAGGTGTGGACTCCAGGAGGTGGAGATCACTGGGGAACGTCTTATCACCACAGCTGTGTTTGAAAAATAAAGCAGAATGAAACTATGTAGAAAACATCAGAATGAATCTTATGTCATAAGAGTGTGCACTTTTAGGGGGCGCCTGGGTGGCGCAGTCGGTTAAGCGTCCGACTTCAGCCAGGTCACGATCTCGCGGTCCGTGAGTTCGAGCCCCGCGTCGGGCTCTGGGCTGATGGCTCAGAGCCTGGAGCCTGTTTCCGATTCTGTGTCTCCCTCTCTCTCTGCCCCTCCCCCGTTCATGCTCTGTCTCTCTCTGTCCCAAAAATAAATAAAAAACGTTGAAAAAAAAAATTTTTTTTAAATAAAAAAAATAAAAAATAAAAAAAATAAAAAAAAAAAAAGAGTGTGCACTTTTAGGGGCTCCTGGGGGGCTCAGTCAGTTAAGTGTCCAACTTCGGCTCAGGTCATAAATCTTCATGGTTCCTGAGTTTGAGCCCTGCGTCGGGCTCTGTGCTGACAGTGCAGAGCCCGCTTGGGATTCTCTCTCCCTCTCTCTCTGCCCGTCCCCTGCTTGTGCGCTCTCTCTCTCTCTCTCTCTCTCTCTCTCTCTGTCTCTCTCAAAATAAATAAATAAACTTTAAAAAAATGTATTTCTTGTTGATGGTCCAGAACAAACAAGTTGAAAGCCCCTGACCTGGGAGCTCTGCCTGCAGCCACTAAAGATAAGACTAATTAGATGCGCGTGAGCCCAGGCCCCAAGGCTTCTTCTTGGCTCCGAGCGCTCCCATGGCAACCGCTCTCCTTCCTTTCTGCTCACGCTCCTAGTAGCCATCACAGCATTTGCTTCCAAAGGACTTACATCAGTATAGCTATTTACCCCAAGGTTTCTCATCAAATACTCTGAAACTCAACAAGCCTCGCTGGGTGGCATACCACAGGAACGCGGCTTGTCTGGGCCGTTTCCCCACTCCCCTGCCCTTGTCGTGTTCTCATGGTGTCTGAGCTCCCCTGCCTCTGGCCGCCCTGCCTCAAGGACGTTAGGTTGTGGCAGTAGAGGTGTTCTCTTCCATTATTTCAGTTCTCTTATGTTATTTATGTGATGGGATTTCCGTTTCTGTTCCTAATTGCCTGACCATTTTCTTAAGGGTGATGAGAAAAGAGAGGTCTGAGAAGCCTCCACTTTGCCATCCTAAAGTCTTGCTGCCCCGAGGCAGCCCTCATCTCTGAAAGGACCCCAGGATCCCCGCCCCCCAGACCACGGGTCATGGCCACCTCTGTGTCCTTGCCTTCCTGGGCTGTGGCCACGTGGACGTGGGGCAGCTCGGCTCACACTCAAGTTAAATTGAATGCCAAAGCCAGTTCATCCTTGGCTTGGGGGTTGGTACCCTCCACTCCCCCTGCTTGGGGATCCCTCACTTCCGCCTGCCTTGGCTTCTGGGGTTCACTTCATCCTGGGCTGGGGCTGAACCTCCTTCCTGCCAGTGGGGCTCTCTCCTCCCCCATCCCTCCTTCTTCCAGGGAGAAGTCTGGGAGTCTCTCTTTTCTCTTCCCTCCCGTTAAGCGTCTATTTATTCATGAGACTTCATAGATTTTTGCCTTTTCTCTACTTTTTTCTCAGCTTGAAGACACAAGCGGTTGAGCTTGGAGGCCCCAGGGGCCCCTTCCCGCCCTCCCCCTGCAGCAGAGCTCAGGCTTCTCTTCTCTTCCCTTCCTTTGTGTCTTCCGCTCTTTCACGCCCTTTCTCAACAGCACGTGATGGGAACAGGGACTTGTTCACCAACCCTCCCCCCTTGTTTGGGGGTGTTCTGAGGTTAGAACCTCATTTCTTTCTCTGAGCATCACTTCAGAAATGATGGCTTCCCGTGCCCTTTGTCCTCATCGTCTGCCTGATGATCATCTTTGCCCTTGTGTTTCTCGCTTACTTGCCATCAGAGGCGACATCGAATCTCTTTTCCAGAAGTGCCATGGTGACGTTCCAGCCCACGGAGGAGGCTCGGGGTAGCACCCACACCCAAGACGTAAAATAAGTCATGTCCTGGGCAGGACCATCCTCATGCCCAACATGAGAGACAAGCAACATGGTGTGACTTCCTCTCCTTCCCCTCTTCTCCCACTCTCCCACCTTCCTCACCCCTCCTCAAAGGAAAATTATGCAGCAGGAGACTGTAGGCAAAGTGAGTCAGCACTGCCGCAGAGGGAGGGAGCCCTGCTTGGTAAGACCCCTGGGAGGAAAGTGAGCCACACCAGGAATTGCCTGGGTCACGTTTCTAAGTAGCTTTCTCTGCATCTTGCTATCAAATTGGGGTCACGTAACTCTGAGCTCACTTTAAATATCGTTGGGGCTCCTTGGTGGCTCAGTCAGTTAAGCGTCTGACTTGGGCTCCGATCACGATCTCACGGTTTGTGAGTTCGAGCCCCGTGTCGGGCTCTGTGCCGACAGCTCAGAGCCTGGAGCCTGCTTGGGATTCTGTGTCTCCCTCTTTCTCTGCCCCTCCCCTACTCACACTCTGTCTCTCTCAAAAAGTAAATAATAAACATAAAAAAAAAATTTTGTTTTTGGATAGGAAGAACAAATATTGTTAAAATGTCAATACTACCCAAAGCAATCTACATATTCAGCGCAATCCCTATCAAAGTAACACCAGCATTCTTCACAGAGCTAGAACAAATAATCCTGTATGGAACCTGAAAAGACCCCAAATAGCCAAAGCAATCTTGAAAAAGAAAATCAAAGCAGGAGGCATCACAATCCCAGACTTTAAGTTATACTACAAAGCTGTAATCATCAAGACAGTATGGTACTGGCACAAGAACAGACATTCAGATCAATGGAATAGAATAGAGAACCCAGAAATGGACCCACAAACATATGGGCAACTAATCTTTGACAAAGCAGGAAAGAATATCCAATGGAATAAAGACGGTCTCTTCAGCAAGTGGTGCTGGGAGAACTGGACAGCAACATGCAGAAGAATGAACCTGGACCACTTTCTTATACCATACACAAAAATAAACTCAAAGTGGATGAAAGACCTCAATGTAAGACAGGAAGCCATCAAAATCCTCAAGGAGAAAGCAGGCAAAAACCTCTTTGATCTTGCCTGCAGCAATTTCTTACTCAACACATCTCCAGAGGCAAGGGAAACAAAAGCAAAAATGAATTACTGGGACCTCATCAAAATAAAAAGCTTCTGCACAGCGAAGGAAACAACCAGCAAAACTAAAAGGCAACCGACAGAATGGGAGAAGATATTTTCAAATGACATATCAGATGAAAGGTTAGTATCCAAAATCTACAAAGAACTTATCAAACTCAACAACCAAAAAACAAATAATCCAGTGAAGAAATGGGCAAAAGACAGGAATAGACAGTTCTCCAAAGAAGACATCCAGATGGCCAACCGACCCATGAAAAACTGCTCAACTTCACTCATCATCAGGGAAGTACAAATCAAAACCACAATGAGGTATTACCTTACACCTGTCAGAATGGCTAACATCAACAACTCAGGCAACAACAGATGTTGGCAAGGATGCAGAGAAAGAGGATCTCTTTTGCGTTGTTGATGGGAATGCAAGCTGGTGCAGCCACTCTGGAAAACAGTATGGAGGTTTCTCAAAACACTAAAAATAGAACTACCCTATGACCCAGCAATTGCATTACTCAGCATTTGTCCAAGGGATACAGGTGTGCTGTTTTGAAGGGACACATGCACCCCCATGTTTATAGCAGCACTATCGACAATAGCCAAAGTATGGAAAGAGCCCAAATGTCCATCGATGGATGAATGGATAAAGAAGATGTGGCATATATATATACAATGGAGTATAACTCGGGAATCAAAAAATGAAATCTTGCCATTTGCAACTATGTGGATGGAACTAGAGGGTATTATGCTAAGTGAAATTAGTCAGAAAAAGACAAAAACCATATGACTTCACTCATATGAGGACTTTAAGAGACAAAACAAATGAACATAAAGGAAGGGAAACAAAAATAATATAAAAACAGGGAGGGGGACAAAACAGAAGAGACTCATAAATATGGAGAACAAACTGAGGGTTGCTGGAGGGGTTGTGGGGGGGGGGGGCTAAATGGGTAAGGGGCATTAAGGAATCTATTCCTGAAATCATTGCTTCATTATATACTAACTAATTTGGATGTAAATTTTTAAAAATAAAAAATAAAGTTAAATTAAAAAAATTTTGTTTTTGTTTTAAATTGCAGTGCAGTGACTCATGGGAGAGGCACAGCCTTGCTGTGGGTCTTATCAAGGAGGACCCTGATTCTCACAAACTACCAGTCTAAAGAAGCAACAGGAAACAAGAACAGAGCTGTGGGCACCATGCTGTGGGAACAGAAGAAGGCAGTTTCTCTGGAGCCACGCTGCCCTCTGTGGGGCCGAGGCAACCAGCGGAACCACAAGCAAAGATTCACCAATAGGAACTTGTGTGCGGGGCTGCTGTTGGTGAGATGATGTAAGTTATAATGATGTTGCTAAGCTTTTTTACAATGTGTGCAAAATTGGGATAAATGATGGGCACACGTTGGAAATGTTGTGGATCTGGTTCCAGTCCATTGGGATAAAGTGAATATTGAAATAAAGAGAGTGAAGTAAACTTTTTGCTTTCCTGGTGCACATAAAGTTATGTTTACACCGTACTGTAGTCTGTGAAATGGGCAATAGCATTATGTCTAACGACACAGTGTTCATAGCTTAATTTAAAAATATTCCAAAAAATAAAAAACAAGTAAAAATAAATTTAAAAATAAAAAATAAAAATAATCCATTGTTGGGGCGCCTGGGTGGTTCAGTTGGTTAAGTGTCCAACTCTTGATCTCGGCTCAGGTCTTGATCCCGGGATTGTGAGTTCAAGCCCCATGTTGGGCCCTGTGTAAGGCCCCACACTGGGCGTGAAGCCTACTTAAAAAAAAAAACAAACAAACAGGGGCGCCTGGGTGGCTCAGTCAGTTGAGCGTCCGACTTCGGCTCAGGTCATGATCTCATGGTTCCTGGGTTCAAGCCCTGCGTCGGGCTCTGTGCTGCCAGCTCGGAGCCTGGAACCTGCTTCGGATTCTGCGTCTCCCTCTCTCTCTGCCCCTAACCTACTTGCATTCTGTCTATGTCTCTTTCAAAAATAAATAAACATTTTTTAACAAATTAAAAAAAAAAACATTTAAAAATACTCTATTGTTGGGCCGCCTGGGTGGCTCAGTCGGTTGAGCATCTGACTCTTGATTTCGTCTCAGGTCATGATCTCACAGTTGTGGGATTGAGCCCCAATTTGGGCTCTGTGCTGACAGGGCAGAGCCTGCTTGGAATTCTCTCTCTGCCTCTCTCTCTCTCTCTCTCTCTCTCTCAAAAATAAATAAATACACTTAAAAAAACAAAAATAAATAAATACTCTACTGTTAAGAAGGACTAGCCATCATCTGTCTGGGTTTTCAGCGAGCCACGATCTTTTTGCTGGTGGAGGGTCTTCCCTCAGTGTTGAAGGCTGCTGACCCCTCAGGGCAGTGGCGGCTGTGGCCATCTCTGGAAATAAGACAACTGTGACGTTTGCCACGTTGACTGACTCTTCTCTCAGAACGATTTCTCTGTAGCACGTGATGCTGTTTGGTAGCATTTTACACACAGAACTTCTTTCAAACCCGGAGTCTATCCTGTCACACCCTGTCCGCTGCTCTGTCAGCTAAGTTCGTGTGATATTCTCAATTCTGTGTTGTCATTTTGACACTCTTCACAGCATCGTCACCAGGAGCACACTCCGTCTCAGGAAACCACTTTCTTTGTTCATCCACGGGAAGCAAGTCCCCATCCGTTGGAGTTCTATCCTGAGGTGGCCCAGCTCCCTGCCGTCTTCAGGCCCCCCTTCTGCTTCCGGCTCTCCTGTTGCCACACGTCTGCCGTCAGAACACACACGCATTTATCCACCCGCTTTGCTGTCACACGTGCATACTTTGTGATGCCCCCAAAACACCTGCAGTGATAACATCGAAGATTCCTGATCACAGATCCTTACGCCAAATATAGCGAGAGCGAGAACCTTTGGGATATTGTGAGAATTACCACGATGTGACACAGACACACGAAGTGAGCAGACGCTGTTGGAAAAAATGGTGCCAACAGACTTGTTGGACTCAGGGTTGCCACAAACCTGCGATTTGTAAAAAGCACGTGCTCCGCCAAGCACAATAAGGCGAAGCCATAAAACGAGGTGTGCCTGAACGAGCGCAGAGCGTCATCATCGTGTGATGTTGGGAAATGAGAGCGAATCTACTCGGTGGCACATCTGTATTTTGTGAGTGTCGGGGTTTCAGGAATGCGGGGTGATGCTCTGGGACACTCAGCAATCGCTTTCAGAAACAAGATTCTAATGAGTATGTTTCCTGGTACCAATTCGTTACACGCTCTGCAAATATTGTTTGGAGTGTAATAAATAAGGCAGGACTTAACAGAAAACTGTGCACATGACAGGCGACCATATGGAGGTTACAAGACAGAATTTAAAATTTTAAAGGACAAAGCCCTCACGCTTGTGTACAGCAATTAACTGCAGGACTGAGAACCATCTGCCATGACTCACTCGTCTGCCCAGATGCATATACAATCCTCGATCTCCCCTTGGTTTTTCTCGGTTCCCTATTCCAAGGAGAGGAGCATCTCTTCCATAATTTTCTCATTATGTGTTAATGTTACCATAATGTTCTCACCACGTCGCTGTGTTTCCGTATTTGGCTCAAAGATGGTGTGGTGGGTGTGTATGTATCTCAGCCTGCTTTCGGATTCTCTTCCT
This sequence comes from Panthera tigris, assembly GCF_018350195.1. Taxonomy (NCBI): domain Eukaryota; kingdom Metazoa; phylum Chordata; class Mammalia; order Carnivora; family Felidae; genus Panthera; species Panthera tigris. The sequence continues at coordinate 2,304,955 of NC_056672.1, read as the reverse complement.
CTGAGTGTTAGTTTCTCTGTTCGGGCAGGGAGCCAAGTGTCTTTCCCCTTTTGTCTGTTCTAGCATCACTGCATCTCCCTCGGGAGGAGGCCGGGGACGCAAGGAGAACCACGAACCATCTCATGGTCGGCACAGCTTTCTTTGGACACAGGGCACAAGCGCACACGTGCCAAAAAGATGCTAGAATTTCTGTCCCCGCCCAGCGCTTCCTGGGCAAGTTGGATGAGTCCCTTCATCTACTGAGAACGGGTCTCAACAAGTCCCAAGCATTTAGCATTTCGTGTTAATCTCCCTAATGCCACATTGTTCTCCTCAGAGGGAGACTTAAGCTAAAAACACTAAGTCAAAGCCAAAAGGGAGTGTGTGTGGGGGAGAGGGGTCGGCCAGCAATTACCTAAGACATCTGCTCCCACATAGGAGACCACCCATCGGGCTCACTCAGTGAGGGGAGATGTTCATCTTAACCTCAGCCAACTGAGTGTGGGCTTCTGCTTCATTTTACTTGCATGGCTTAAAACAATTTTCTAAGGCACCACCTTCCTGTGATATTCTAACAAACACAACTGATAAACTTCCACTGACATCTAAAGAAAGGGTTTGAGCTAATTTACATGTCAGGCCACAGACAAGAAGTCTGGGACCCTGGTTAAGGGTAATTCCAAACGTTTATTTATTTTAAAAAATGTTTTTTTTAACGTTTATTCATTTTTTTGAGAGAGAGTGAGCAGGGGAGGGGCAGAAAGAGAGAGAGACACGGAATCCAAAGCAGGCTCCGGGCTCTGAGCCATCAGCACAGAGCCCGACGCAGGACTTGAACTCATGAACCATGAGATCATGACCTGAGCCGAAGTCGGAGGCTTAACCAACTGAGCCACCCAGGTGCCCCTATTTATGTATTTATTTAAATGTTTTATTTGTTTTTGAGAGACAGAGAGACAGAGAGACAGAGACAGAGCACCAGTGGGTGAGGGGCAGAGAGAGAGAGGGAGACACAGAATCTGAAGCAGGCTCCAGGCTCTGAGCTGTTAGCACAGAGCCTGACGCGGGGCTCGAACTCACAAACCGTGAGATCATGACCTGAGTGGAAGTCTGGACACTTAAGCAAGTGAGCCACCCAGGTGCTCCAAGGGTAATTGCAGACCATTGTCCATTTCCTGGTGACCAGTGACTGTCCAGCTCACGCTCTGTCCTTGATGCGTGGCCGGGCAGTGCTTGCTGCTACAGCGGCTGAACGGCAGTGAACAGGTGTGGCCCCACAGTCTGGAGCACCTCCTACTTAACCTCCTACAGGACACGTTTGCAGCTACTGCCCGTTAGGATCGGTTGAGAAATTGGAAATTCCCTTATTGAGTGAGAACTCCAGGTCCAAGACCCTTTATCTCCTATACGTATTTATCTTTCTTAATGTGCCCAAAATTTTCCATTTGAATTCAAATTCTCTCACCCTCGTTTGCAGCTAAGGAAACTAAAGTCTGGAGAGACTTTCATGAGACCACTCCTACCAAAAATGATCGTACCTTCCTTTTATGCAGCTTCAAACCTGCAAGAATTAGCCCGTCCAATGAAATTCAGGGCAACATTTCAAACTAATGCCTTAGGACTGGACACCTGCCACCAGGAGGGGAGCTAAGATACAGCCCAGCCTGGCAGGACTTTGCCTGTGAGTGTCCTGTCCACTTTAGCACACCATGGCTTCCTCCTCTAGACACGCGAATGACCGTTAGTGCCCTGCCTTCATTCGGACATTTGACTATTTCTAATCAATCAGGTGTTACTAATAAATTTTTTTCCAAAATTTTTGAGGCTCATGAGAAATAATGTCATTAAGTGGAGCCTGAGATGTTTCTGTAGCACACACGCGCACGCCCCCCCCCCCACGCACATATTTTCAATTAGTGGGCACTATTTTTTAAGGCAGTTGTAAGTTTACCAGAAAAATTGAGCAGAGAGTACAGAGAGTTCCTATATATTCCCTTTATTCCCTGCCCTCTGTCCGTGTAGTTAGCATCTTGCTCTGGCATGGTACATTTGTTACAACTGATGAGCTAATATTGGCACATTATTATTAAAATCTGCAGTTTACATTAGGGTTTGCTCTTTGTATGGGACACTTCTTTGGGTTCTGCCAAATGTATAATGTCACCATTACATATCACAGGATGGTGTCACTGCCCTAAAAGTCCTCTGCACAATACCTACTCATGCCCACCCCCAAATCCCTGGCGACCACTGATCCTTTTACTGTCTCCATAGTTTTGCCTTTTCCAGAATGTCATAGACTTGGAATTCTACAGTATGTCACCTTTTAAGAGTGGTTTCTTTTGGGGCGCCTGGGTGGCTCAGTCAGTTAAGCGTCTGACTTCAACTCAGGTCATGATCTCACCATTCACGAGTTTCAGCCCCAGGTTGGGTTCAGTGCCGACAGCTCAGAGCCTGGAGCCTGCTTCGGTTTCTGTGTCTCCCTCTCTCTCTGCCCCTCCCCTACTCACATTCTGTCTCTCTCTCTCTCTCTCTCTCTCTCTCTCAAAAATAAATAAACATTTTTTAAAAAGAGTGGTTTCTCTCACTTAGTAATATGCATTTAAGGTTCCTCCGTTTCCTCTTAACTGTGTCTTTCACAGATCAGAAGGGTTTTTTTTTTAATTATTTATTTTTTAATTTACATCCAAGTTACTTAGCATATGGTGCAACAATTTCAGGAGTAGATTCCTTAATGCCCCTTACCCATTTAGCCCATCCCCTTCCCACAACCCCTCCAGTGACCCTGTTCTCTATATTTAAGAGTCTTTTATGTTTTGTCCCCCTCCCTGTTTTTATATATTCCCTTCCCTTATGTTCATCTGTTTTGTATCTTGAGGTCCTCATATAAGTGAATTCATATGATATTTGTCTTTCTCTGGCTAATTTCACTTAGCATCATACCCTCCAGTTCCATCCACGTAGTTGCAAATGGCAAGATTTCTTTCTTTTTGATTGCCAAGTAATACTCCATTGGATATATAAACCACATCTTCTTTAAAAAAATTTTTTTAGCTCTGTCTCTCTCTGTCTCAAAAATAAATAAAAGTTAAAAAAAAAATTTTAAAAAAGGGGCGCCTGGGTGGCTCAGTCGGTTAAGCGTCCGACTTCAGCTCAGGTCATGTTCTCGCAGTCTGCGAGTTCGAGCCCCACATCGGGCTCTGGGCTGATGGCTCAGAGCCTGGAGCCTGCTTCCGATTCTGTGTCTCCCTCTCTCTGCCCCTCCCCCGTTCATGCTCTGTCTCTCTTTGTCTCAAAAATAAATGTTAAAAAAAAATTTTTTTTAATTTTTTTAATGTTTATTTATTTTTGAGAGAGACAGAGACAGAGTGCGAGTGGGTTAGGGGTAGAAAGAGAGGGAGACACAGAAACGGAAGCAGGCTCCAGGCTCTGAGCTGTCAGCACAGAGCCCAACATGGGCTCAAACTCACGAGCCGTGAGATCATGACCTGAGCCAAAGTCGGACACTCAACCAACTGAGCCACCCAGGCACCCCTAAACCACATCTTCTTTATCCATTCATCTTTTGACGGACATTTGGGCTCTTTGGAAGGTTTGTTTTCTTAAGTCCTTCTTACCAAATTTTCCCTTCATGGATCGTGCTTTTAATGTCTTAAAACTCATCACCAAATCCATAGGTCCCCAAGATTTTCTCCTATGGTTTCTTTTCCAAGTCTTACAGTTCTGTGTGTTACATTTAGGTCTGCAATCCACCTTGAGTTAGTTTTGTGAAGGGGTAAGATCTGTGTCTACATTTGTTTTGCATCTGGACGTCCAGTTGTTCCCGTACCGTTTGTTATAATGTCTGTGTCTAGGTTCAATTTTTTTAAGGGTTTAAATTTTGTTTTAATGTTTATTTTTGAGAGAGAGGAGAAACAGAGCATGAGTGTGGGAGGGGCAGAGAGAAAGGGAGACACAGAATCTGAAGCAGGATCCAGGCTCCGAGCTGTCAGCACCGAGCCTGATGCGGGGCTTGAACCCGCGAACCGTGAGATCATAACCTGAGCTGAAGTTTGCTGTTTAACCGAGTGAGCCACCCAGGTGCCCCTAGGTTCTTTTTTTTTTTTTTTTAATGTGGTTCTCCAGTTGTTTGAGTACCATTTGTTAAAAAGACTCTTTTTTCCTCTTCTCCACTGAATTGCCTTTGCTCCTTCGTCCCAGGTCAAATGACTCTGTCTGTGAGGGTCTATTTCTGGTCTCTTTTTCTGTTCCACTGATCTATGTGTCTGTCACAAAGACCACACTGTCTTCATTCCTGCAGCCTTACAGTAACACTTGAAATTGGGGTGATTTCAGCCTTCTGACTTTGTTTTTCTTCTTTAATACTGTTTTGGCTATTCCGGGTCTTTTTGTCTCTTCATATAAACTTTAGAATCAGGAGCTCAGTCGGTTGGGTGGCTCAGTCGGTGGAGCCTCGGACTCTCGATTTGGACTCAGGGCATGACCCCAGGTCAAGTCCCACGTGAAGCCCTGCACTGAGCCTGCATCAAACCCCACATCCAGCGCCATGTTGAGCATGGAGCCTGCTTAAGATTCTCTCTCCCTCCCTCCCTCTGCCCCTCTCCCCAGCTCGAGCACTCTTTCTCTAAAATAAAAAAATAAAACAAAATAAACGTTAGGACCAGTTTGTGGATGACTACAAGGTAGCTTGCTGGAATTTTTATTGAGATGGCATTGCATCCACAGATCAACTTGGGAAGAACTGACATCTTTCCGATATTGAATGTTCTTGTTCACCAACACGGATTATCTTTCCATTTATTTAAATTTCCTTTGATTTCTTCCACTGGAGATTTGTAGTTTTTCTTGCATAGACCTTGTACAGATTTTGTTAGATTTGTATCTAAGTATGTCTCTTTTTTCAGTGCTGATGTTAATGGTGTTGTGGTTCACCTCCTCCCAGCTTTAGTGAGGTATAATTGAAAAAAACTATATATTTAAGGTAAACAACTTGATGTTCTGACATGTTTACATTATGAAGTAATCATCACAAGCTAAATAATATAACCATCACTCGCATAATTACCATTTTCTTTTCTAAAAATGGTTTTTTGGGGTTTTTAGAAAAAATTTTTTAACATTTATTCATCTTTGAGAGACAGAGAGAGAGAGAAAGAGAGAGTGTGAGTGGGGGAGGAGCAGAGAGAAAGGGAGGCACAGAATCTGAAGCAGGTCCCAGGCTCTGAGCTGTCAGCACAGAGCCTGATGCGGGACCTGAACTCACCGGCTGCGAGATCATGACCTGAGCTGAAGTCGGACACTCACCCGACTGAGCCACCCAGGCACCCTGGTTTTGTGTTTTTAACTTCAAATTCCAATGCTTCATTGTTGGTATATGGGAGAGCATTGAATCTTACATAGCATCCTTGTATCCTGCAATCTTGCAGCCTTCTTTAATCACCCAACAGCTCCAGAAGTTTGTCATTTTTCTTGGTCAATTCTTTAGAATTTTCTACATAGACAACCATGTCATCGTGAACAGACACAGTTGTATTTCTTCCTTCCGATCTGTATACCTTACCCCCCACCCCCGGCCCCGGCTTTTTTTTGTCTCATTGTCTATGAGATATTTTCAGACCATTATATAACAACAGATAGGATTATAGCTAACAATGTGAATCCTTTATGGCAAGATCTATGCCGTTTGAATATAAGTTCTAAATGCATCTTCTACACATTAGTTAAAATTCTTAAAAACAGAATTTCTTAGAATTTATGTATCCCTACAGCCTACCACAGAGCCTGCTAATGGTAAGCACTCAATGAGGGTTTAGTGGGAATGAATTGAGGAATTAAAAATATTAATGTCTATATCCAGGATCCCAGCAGAAAATAGAATTTACATCTGATGGTTCAAATCTAAAGACTTGAACACAGTGGCTCTTGACCATGGCTGTCTATTAGAGTCACCGGGGAGCGTTCACATTCCCGGTGCTTGGGGGAGGGGCCAGGCTTTCCAGGTGATTCCAATGGCCAGTGAAGGCTAAGCATCAGTACAGTAATGACAAGTCTACTTGTGGAAATGTAGGCAGGGCTAAGGAAGCCAAACCAGATATCGACACACTTATTTTCTAGGTGGAGACACAGAAGCTTGGTGAGAAGTCTCGAGCTCAAGGTGATAGAGGTAGTAAGTGTTCAAATGGAGATTCAAGCCCGGAGATGTCTTATTCTCAACACCAAATAAAATAAATATTTTGCCATCCAAAATGAGTTTTTCTCTGGAACAAAACAAGCCCGAAGTTTAAAAACCCCTTCGAAGAAAGCACAAGAGCTCCTCCCCTTAAAACCAGACCAAATGGCTAAAGGTCAAAGTTCTCTTTGTGTTCTCAAATGACTTATGGCCTGAAATAAAACCTGTCTAGTTTCTGTGAACAATACAAGACATATGATGCTTTCCCCTCTCCTCCGCAGTTTGCAAATACAATTGTATCTGGACTTTTCTAGAAACAAATTAAACGGAAGCCAGAATGACAGACACTAAATCTGTGGGCTGGTGCCCTGGGAGAGAGGCCCCAGTGTGGCTGGGGGAGAGGGTCCGCAGGGTGGGAGAAGACGCTGACCTTCGATTAGAGCAAAAAGCCTGAGCGACACAGACGTGCAAACTTGGTTTCTTTCCACACTGCTGGAGATCATCAGTTCACCCTAGCTGTACCTCGTAGCGAAGGACATAATGCAGATATATTTTCAATTCATTTGCTACTCATTGTTGATTAGACTACATAACCTCTAAATCTTCTGGGACTGCCAGATGCCTCTTAAAGTGAAGCGGCCTTCTCGGGCGCCTGGGTGGCTCGGTCGGTTAGGCATCTGACTTCGGCTCAGGTCATGACCACACAGTTCACGAGCTCGAGTCCCGTGTCGGGCTCTGTGCTGACAGCTCGGAGCCTGGAACCTGCTTCAGATTCTGTGTCTCCCTCTCTCTCTGCCCCTTCCCTGCTCGTGTTCTGTCTCTCTCTGTCTCAAAAATAAATAATAAACATTAAAACAAAAAAGTTATAAAGTGAAGAGCCCTTCTGGTTTTGTGTAACAGTGATAGTGTTCGTTTTTAAAATCTTCACGCTTCTCAGAATTCCCTCTCAACTCCCACAGTCGTTCCATTTTGTACATGCTGTGTGTCCCTGAGCTGTTCATGCTGGGGCCTCTTCCCGTGGCAGAAGGAAAGATACAACTGCTAAGGTTTTAGGTGCAGCGCGCACCCCACAGCTCACACGGTGCCCGTAACTGCCGGCTAACACTTGGTCAGTTGGGTTACCCGCCTGGACGCCACAGGCACCTGAGTGGACATGTCCTGTCCTGCCTCAGCCAGCTCCCGGGGACAGAGAACGGAAGCAGAAGTGTTTGCGAGCACACGTGTGCTTTGGCTGGGGGTTTATTGTTTTGTTTTCCATGCAAAATATTTTCTAAAAATGACTCTGAATATTTGTACTTTTATAAGCATAGCTTTATAGCCCAGTTCTTACCCTCTAGATTGTGTGGTTAAATATTATAATATTTCATAATCATAAATGAAATTCAAGTGTGACACTTTATATGGAAAATTCTAAAATGTACCTAAATTAGATGGGTTGGGACAGTTTAGTATGTGGGAAATATCATACAGTTACATAGATTGAAAACTATATCACATCAGTCGGTTAAGCGTCCGACTTTAGCTCGGGTCATGATCTCGCAGTTTGTGGGTTCAAGCCCCTCATCGGGCTCTGTGCTGACAGCTCAGAGCCTGGAGCCTGCTTCCGATTCTGTGTCTCCCTCTCTCTCTGTCCCTCCCCCACTTGTGCTCTCTCTCTGTTCTCAAAAATAAACATTAAACAAATTTTAATAAAAAAAGCTACATCGCAGATACTAAAAATGTTTATTTAACTTTGATCAATAGATGGACCAAAATCAAATGGAAAAGAAATGGATTTCACATTAAAGCAGCATCCAGGCTGAAGATAAGGAAAACTTTTTTTCAGTACCATGCAATTGGTGAAGGAACCAAGTTAAATATATATATGCCTTCCCTGCCTCAAGTTATTTATTAAGAAAATATATCCAAGTATTGATCTACATCCTGTTATGTTATGTGAGTTTAAATTGAATAAAATTCGGGATACAACTTAGTAGAGAAAAGTAGACTATGATTTAAAAGCACTGAAGAAATGTGTGGAGACAAAAAAGAAGGAAGGAAAGGAGGGTTGCATGAAAGAAGGAGGGAAGGGGCACCTGGGTGGCTAAGTTAAGCATCCAACTCTTGATTTCGGCTTAGGTCATGACCTCACAGTTTGTGAATTTGACCCCCACATCACTCTCTGCACAGACAGTGCAGAGCCTGCTTGAGATTCTCTGCCTCCCTCTCTCTCTCTACCCCTCCCCTGCTCGCTCTCTCTCCCAAAGTAAATGAATGAACATTTTTTTTAAAGTTTAAAAAAAAAAGAAAGAAAGCGGGAAGGTGGGGAGGGAGGGAGGGAGGGAGGAAGGGAGGAATGAGGGAGGGAAGGAGTGTGATGGCTAATTTTGTGTGTCAACGTGGCTGGGCCAAAGGGTGCCTAGATATTGGGGCAAACATTACCCTGGGTATTTCTGTGAGGGTGTTTTTGGATAAGATTAACATTTAAATTTATAGGTGAAGAAAGACTCCTTAACATGGGTGGGCCTTATCTAATCAGTTGAAGGCCTGAATAGAACAAAAAGACCAGCCTCCCCCGAGCAAGAGGGAATTTTCTAGTAGATGGCTTTCCACGTCACTGGCACCACCAGCTCCCCTGGGTCTCCAGCCTGCCGGCCCCCAGTGCAGATGGAGACTTGTCAGACTCCATAATCGCCCGAGCCATGTCCTTACAATAACTCTCCGCACACACATCCTGTTGGTTCTGTTTCTCTGAGAACCCTAATACCCCATCATTCTCATTTGGAAAAAAACACACAAAGTCGTCCTGAGATCCTCGAAAGCGAAGCTTTTGCAAAAACCTCGTCCCAAACACACATGCCTTCACTTTACCCCCGAGAGAGAGGCAGCCATAAAAAGAGAAGTTTTAAAAACCAAATGGAGGGGCACCTGGGTGGCTCAGTCGGTTAAGCATCCGACTTCAGCTCAGGTCATGATCTCGCGGTCTGTGAGTTGGAGCCCTGCGTTGGGCTCTGTGCTGACAGCTCAAGCCTGTTTCAGATTCTGGGTGTCCCTCTCTCTCTCTGACCCTCCCCCATTCATGCTCTATCTCTCTCTGTCTCAAAAATTAATCAATGTTAAATTTTTTTAAAGAAATAAATAAATAAAATAAATAAAAACCGAATAAGACGTTAGGAAATGACTCTAAGACGCTAAGCTGTACGGAAGCCTCCGCCGCCCGCTCCCTGCGCCCACGGTCCCACACAGGCCTTGTAGGGTGCCCAAGGCAGCCGCCTCGAACGTGCTGGATCTCTCCTGACAGAGCATCCGGGCCAGGAGGTGGGTGATGCCCGGAGCGTCCCCCCTCTCCCCGAGGCTGGCACCTGCTTCTCGGCCGCCCTGGGCACCGGCACCCCACCTTCCGCGAGGATTTCCTGCGGGTCTGCGGCCGGAGACAGAGGCTGAGCGTGGCCCAACAGCAGGCACCCCTTGCTTTTCACGAACCCGCAGTCCGTCCAGACTCTCAGTCGTGTCCGGCATGTGGTCATCCTCCTTTCTGTTTTGTTCTGTAATTAATAAACTATTTTTTAGAGCAGTTTTGGGTTCACACAGCGCCCTCTGCTGCGGCCTCCAAGCACTGCGCCCCCTTGTATTTGCCGGGCCCACACCTGGCGGCGATGGGGGAGGGGGAGGGAAGGGGAAAGGCCTTGTCTCCCTAAAGCAGGTATGAAGCGAGATCTACTCTACATCAGGCACCCTTCAGGCACTGCGGAAATCGCAAAGTTAAACAGAAAAGTATTTTTTGACCCTATATTCTCGTTTAACAATCTATAGTAAATAATGTCAGGGATGATAGCAAAGAAAAATAGAGCAGAAAAAAGTGAGAGCGACTGAGGGCCCAGCTGGTCACCGAGGGCCTCTCTCTGTTAGTGTGTTTCCGAAGCTGGTGTCGGCACCGGCCCCCGTTGACGTCGAACAGATCAGAGAGAACAGCATATGCGAGGGTCCTGAGGCAGAGGCACAGGATAGTGAGTGAGTGAGGCCTGGGTGAAGGAGTCTCGGGGGAGGCCGGGCCCCCTCAAGAGCATTGTGCTGCCCACAGGGAGGCCCCGCTTGATTCTGGGTGGGGCGGGAAGCGTGGGCTTCCACACGGTCCCCTCACTGCGTCTCCGGAGCCTCAGCTCCCTTCCCTCGGGTTTGTGGGTGTCCTGGGACATTTGCGAGGCCGGGATGGGTGAGGCCGCCATGCCTGAGGGAAGCCTCTGTTTCAGGAACATGTTTCCTTCCTTCTTGGTTCCCTCAGGGCCTTCTACCGCACCAACTGAAACTCTAATTCTCCCTAATTGTAAAAGACTTTCTATGACCTAGGAAATCCACTTCCATTCTTCTGGGTGGTGGCAAACACTTTATTTTCTCATCCTCCCAGGATGCAAGAGAAAATATTTACATTCCCTTTTTGCTGAAGCAGCAAAGCCATCAGGTTTCCCAATCTGGAAAGTCCCGATGTGCACGTTTGGGCCTATGCTGGAGACGCCAAAGTGAGAAGCGTGGCCGGCGTCAGAGCAGAGTTTCCAGTGCCATAGCCGGTGTGGCACGTCTGGGACATGTCTGAGCCCCGGCCGCCCTGGCTCTGAAAGGCCTAGAAGGAGCTGGAGGCGGCTCAGGAATGCTGAGATCCGGAGCTCCTCTGCACACTCACTGACCTGTTGCTACGGTGACGGTGACGTGCAGAAGCAGTGACACCCGCCTGAGCTGCAGCCCTGTCCACAGAAGGCAGAGAAGAGAGAGCTCACCCCCGAGAGCCAAGAGCCGGATGGGAAGTCACCTCGTGTCCATGGACAGGTAAGAGGATGGAGATGATGTGGGATCTTCGTGCAGCACAGTGTTGTTCGGCCTTGAAAAATCAGGAAATCCTGCCATATGCTGCAGCATTTAAGAACGAGGTTTTCACTGGGAAATTTACACCACGTGTTACTGGTCCCACATATGCCCCAGTGCACAGAGGCCTGAGTGCCCCCAGACCCCTCGTGCTCTGAGCCTCCGAGCCCAGAGTCTGTGTCCCCGTCAGACACATGGATGCCAAGGTAAGCTCACTGATATGACACTTGGGTCACTTTAGTCTAGAAGCCAACCAATTTCTAGGCCAGCAGGTTGAATTTTTAAAATTTATTTGTTCAGTTGACCGGTTGTATCTTCACCTAACTTTTCGAATTTATTGATGGCGCCAACTTCATCTCTTCTGAGGCAAATTACGTGTTTTTTGTCATTTGGTAATGAGAACAGTGTGGCTTATAACACTTCTGGCCTGAATGCTTACCAGAAGGATACAAACTGAGTTCAGCCCCAGTAATTAGGTCAGCCTTTACGGTTGCTGCGTTTGCCTGCTCCTCTTTGCTCGGCTCAATTTGATACTTTCGAATTTGTCTACGTTATTCAACATACGTTCTAAAAAAGCTATCCGTGTGTTTTTAAAATTTTTTTAATGCTTATTTTTGAGAGAAAGAGAGACAGAGTCTGAGCGGGGAGGGGCAGAGAGAGAGAGAGGGAGACACAGAACCCGAAGCAGGCTCCAGGCTCTGAGCTGTCAGCACAGAGCCGGATGCGGGGCTTGAACCCATGAACCCCAAGATCATGACCTGAGGGGAAGTCTGACACTCCACCGAGCCACCCAGACGCCCCAAGGCTGTAATCTTTTAAACCAGTTCTTGAAATCATCCACTCTTGTTATATCTGTAGGTTCAAATCTTCCAATAAAAAGTGTAGAATTTAGGGGTGCCTGGGTGGCTCAGTCGGTTGAACGTCAGACTTCAGCTCAGGTTATGATCTCACAGTCCGTGAGTTCGAGCCCCGCGTCGGGCTCTGTGCTGACAGCTCAGAGCCTGGAGCCTGTTTCAGATTCTGTGTGTGTGTGTCTCTCTCTCTCTCTCTGACCCTCCCCTTCTCATACTCTGTCTCTCTCTCTGTCAAAAGTAAAATAAAATAAACATTTAAAAAAGTATAGAATTTATATTCTTTTTATTACAGGAGTATGGGGCCCAGAGTCCTTGGAAGCCTGTATCTGAGAACCATCTGGATCATATTATACATTGATTTGTTCTTGGCTTTGAAGATGGTTTTAGTGTTGATGCAACCTCATTAAAAGTATCTGCTAAAACACTCTGGTACAGTCTATGTGCCCGGCTTTTGAAACCCGCCCCAGCAACAAAAATGCCCTTTGCATAATGCCCCCATCAGCTTATGGTGCACAAAAATGTAATCACAGGCTCGAGTGGCAAATCATTCATTGTAGCACCCGAACTCTTGGAAAGAGATGAAGAAAATAAGAATGTTTACTTCCTTGGCTATTTAAACTCACTGGTCCTTTGGAATGGATTTCCCCAACAGGACTCAGGGGACCGCAGCCCACCGGTTTGCTTGGTGATGTGAAGGGGAGAGTTCCTGCCTAGCTCTGGCCCTTCGGGGGGGGACGACCCAGCCGGCAGACTGCGTCCCAGAGCCGGGCTCCTACGTTAGCTTCAGTGGCAAGTGCCCCGTTATGCCGAATGCCCTTGTAAAGGGAGGCTCCCCAAGTGCACGTAACACAAGTCTTCACAGCAAGGCGGCGTGCAAGGGTTCGTCTCATCGGAGGATCTTCGCGCTGTCCTTCCGGAGTAAAAGAGCTGCAGGCACTTGGGTGGCAGTTAAGCACGAACGCGCTCGTTTCCCGACGGGCCAAGCGTGCGACTCTCCCCCAGGGAAGTCTCGCCCGGCGTCAGCGCTGCCCGGACAGGCAATCGGAGCTTCCGCGGCGCCCGCCGTGGGCTTGACCGGCAGGCACATTTCTCGGGAGGATGAGGACGAAAGGCCGCCGGCCCCAGCCCGACGTTTTGTCGGACACTGTAACGGGTTTCACTTCGAGCAGTTCGGAGGTTTCCAATCGGTGGAAGCGCTGAGAAAGGGTAGGTGTTGGGGGTGCGAGGGGAGGAGAGGCCATTCTTCACCGAGGCTTGTTTGCCGCCTCCCGACATTCCCCGCGCCTGGCCGCCCGCGGGCCCCGGACCGGAAGTGAGGTTGCCGGGCGGGCCCTCGAGGCTCCAGACGCCCACGTGGGGAGAGGGGTCCCCTCTGCGAGGGTCCCTGTCGGTGAGCGTCCCCGTCTGGGAGGCTCTCTGTTGGTAAAAGTTTCGTCACCCGAGCCCGGGAATGATGGTGAAAATACTTTGCACGCATGCAAACGGGAGGCCATCCGCCTGCTTGCCTGCTTTCTCCTGTCCCCGTGGAACCCGCAACGGGAACCTCTGAGGCCTGTGCAAGCCCGCGGAAGCAGTTGTTCGACGAAGGGGCCTCACGGACCTTCCCTGACTTACACTTGCACAGGTTGGGGTTGTACGAACCACTCCTCTGCCTGAATCACCTGTTTCTCTGAAGCCCATCCCGTGAGGAGTGTGCCCAGTACCACGGCTGGTGTCCCTCTCTGTCATTTTTCCAGCCCGCCAGGGTTCCGCGCCTGCCCCGCGTCTGGCGGGTGGGTGGTGCCGCCCGGGCGGGGCGCCCTTCCTTCTGTGCCGTGTCCACTACACTGCCAACCAGTGGCTACCAGGAGCGCGTGTGTTGAAGCCTGAGGCCCAAAAGTAGCCTCACACTTTTTTTTGGCCCACACCGTGCTTTCAAAGAAAATGTAAATAGTTCTAACGTGTAAAATTTGAGAGATGTTCACATTAAAAACGTCTGGATTCTGGCTTCTCCAGAAGGAAAATCAGTAGCTCCAGCCCTCCGGCATGGCAGGAGCTGCCTGGGCGGAAAAATGATGACCTGATGGGTTGGTCATGAGCTCTCTGTGCACCCAGGCCTTTCCAGGCCCGTCCACGGGCTCACCACCCAGGTCGCAGGAGGCGGGCACGTGGCCACCCTGCTCTAGAGAAAGGAGGTGGCCTGATTCTCAGAGCAACGCCCGAGTCTTGGTGAACCTGGACCATTGTGCTGCCTGAGCGTGGAGCTCCCACTCTTCCGTGAGTCCCCAAGCTTCACAGACAGAGCCTTTGGCTCCCTATTATTTTCTTAATTTAAAAGGTCAGTGTTGGAGGAATTTCTCCCAGAGGCGAGCCCAGCCAAGGATACAGGACAACAGAGAGGCGGGGCCTGGGACAGGAGATGCAACAACTTCAGGGTCATGTTGTCTGGGGTAACATGTCAGCTCCTAGAAAGTTCTCCCATAAATTTAATGGGGGGCATGCGCGTTTCGAGAAAACAGTATTTACTGACATCACTTCAGCTAAGCGTTAGGAAAAAGTAAGAAATACAGTTTCTTATAAGATATTCGTACATTGAGCAACGGGCTTGAATATTATAAGAATTTAGAATTAAAGTTATTCCTTGTGTGTAAAGTAATATAAATGATGACCATTAAAAAAAATTAGAGGCATTGATTAAATTATGTTATTTTATAGGATTTATTCAGCACATTAAAGGGTTTGAAAGACCAATATATTTTTGCTGTTGACCTAAAGAGAAAAGACAAACGTTAATAATGATTCACTTTTTGAAATGAATCTGTTTTGTTCTTTTTTTTTTTTTTTTTTTCAAATTTTTATTTAAATTCCATTTTGTTGGGGCGCCTGGGTGGCTCAGTCGGTTAAGCGTCCGACTTCGGCTCAGGTCATGATCTCACAGTTCGTGAGTTTAAGCCCCGCGTCGGGCTCTGTGCTGACAGCTCAGAGCCTGGAGCCTGCTTCCCATTCTGTGTCTCCCCCTCTCTCTGCCCCTTCCCTGCTCATGCTGTGTCTCTCTCTGTCTCAAAAATAAATAAACATTTAAAAAAGAAAAAAAAAGAAATTCCATTTAGTTGACAGACAGTGTGATAACTGGTTTCAGGAGTAGAATTCAGTGATTCATCACTTACATACAACACCCAGTGCTCATCTCAACAAGTGCCCTCCTTAGTACCTATCCCCCATCCATCCCACCCCCCCCACCCTCCTCCCTCCCATCAACCCTCAGTTTGTTCTCTATCTTTAAGAGTCTCTCATGGTTTGTGTCTGTTTTGTTCTTAATTAAAATTGTTTCCTTTGTGACACCAAAAACAGGTAACAAAAGCAAAATTTTTTAAAGAGTGGGATTATAGCAAACTACAGATCTTCGGCACAGCAAAGGAAACTGTCAACAAAATGAAAAGGCAACCTATTGAATGGGAGAAAATAGTTGCAAATCATACAAGGATTTAATATACAAAATATATGAAGAACCATACAACCCAGTAGAAAAAAATCCAATTAAAAAATGAGCAAAGGACCTGAATAAACATTTTTCTCTGTAAAAAAAATTTTTTTTAATGTTTATTCATTTTGAGAGTGTGAGTGGGGGAGGAACAGAGAAAGCGGGAGACACAGAATCCAAGGCAGGTTCCAGGTTCTGAGCTGTCAGCACAGAGCCTGACATGGGATTCGAGCCCGTGAACAGTGAGATCATGACTTGAGCCAAAGTCAGATGCTTAACCCACTGAGCCACCCAGAAGTCCTCACCGGGAAGATGGGCTCTGCCAGAACCCTGTGTGGACCTCCTTGTCCCAGGGTTTCCCGCCTTCCCTTTCCATATGACTATCCATATTCAAGAAGAGAAAATAAGCAATTTAATAACTGCTTTGGTGGACGCTGGTGTACTGCCCAATCTCCCTCCCAATCTGGCCATCACTCCCCAGCTGCTGAGAGTACCTCCCTGCTGTCCACGGCTCCCAGACAGGTCCCTCCTCAGGAACTGCCCTCTGCAAAGGACACTTCCCCATCTGAGGTCACCACCACTCCTCCCTGGAAGGTGCAAGTCCCAGATCCCTTACCTCATGGCATGTCATCTCAGAAAGGCCATCCCTGCTCAGAACTGGGCTCACTGAGGCTGCTGCTGCACCAGCATCACAGCCAACTCTGCCCTCACTCCCCTAAAAGGTGTCTCCCCAGAGGGCACCTTAAAAGATCTCACTGGCAAATCTCCCTTCGGACTCTGTTCTCTATGGAATCCCAACAACAGCTTGGCTTCTGCCACCTCATTTTTTACAAGAGTGATGCAAATCTATCAAAATGTCTTGTCATAAACACTCGTGATGGTGGCGAGATTTTCTCTTACAGGGTGGTATTAACTGACATTGACAGAGGGAAGCTATTTTTGTTCAACGGTGACAAAATTCACGAGATATCCAAACAGCAGTCAATTTCCTGGAAACAAAAATTATAAAATTAATTATTTTGAAGCATAATTGTCTGTTTTTGTCAGGTTCTTAATTACTTGAAATTTATGGCCATTAAATTCAAGGGGCTTGATTTTGACAAGTCACGTTTCCCTTTCCAGGGTGCTCGGAATGAAGAGCAATCTTGCCCTCACGTGCACTGTGAGTGGTCTTCGTCCAAGCCAGGCTGTGTCCACAAGCTTCCAGCTGACATTTGGAAGAAAGATACGCTCCTTCTGAGCTGATTTTGGAGGTAAGGCATTCTGGGTGCATCTGAGCGGCCCGGGCAGGGAGTGGGGTGAGGGACGGATGCAGAGACAACCTGGTCCCCATCTGCGCCTGACGACATCCTCCATGCCGCACTCATTCTAGAATCCATTTCAAAGTAGTGCCACTGGAGATCCAAAGGCAAGCTGAGGGAATGAGTCAAAGTGCAGTGATTTGGTGAAGACGATGCATTTTCTATTCTTCTGGCTGGCCAAAGCTGCACACCCTGGCAAAGCTGTGTCCCCAGGGCCCCGAGTGGAGTGTGCTCCCTTCTCAGAGTGGCACCTGCTGAACTAGAGACAGAGGCGATCGTCACCACTGGTCTGACAGGCACTTCTCCAGACCAGACTTTCCTGACCTCCGCTAGTCTAAGTAAATGATGCGGGTCACAGTAAGGGTTTCCGACAGTGCATGGGCTTCCTCCAGGAATGTGGCAGGGAGTTCGGCATTTCTTTACCCCGAACCCCTTGAAGAAAGTCACCAGTGGGTCAGCGAGAGCCATGTGACCCGCTCACACTCTGCAAAAGAAGCCAGGAGGGCAGAAAGCAAGCGATGTATCAGTGGCACAGAGTCACAGTGAGTGGAGACAGGCTGTTGTGTGAGCCAGTCCAGATCAGCAGAACTCTGCTGTGAAAGAAGGAGGGAGGCAGGGAAGGAGGGCTGAAGGAAGGAAGGAAGAAGGAGGGAAGAAAGGAAGGAAGGGAGAGAAGGAGGGAGGGAGGGCAGAAGGAAGGAAGGAAGAAGGAGAGAAAGGAGGAGGAAAGAAAGGAAGGAAGGGAGGGAAGGAGGAAGAGAAGGGAAGAAAGGGCAAACCATTGCCAGTATTAAAAAAAAAAAAAATCCTGCATTTTGCCACCTATAGGAGGCATACTTGAAGTAAAAATTGTAAGTGTAAAAGAACAAACTGAGGGTTGCTGGAGGGGACGCTGGGGGAGGGGATTGGCTAAAGGGGGGATGGGCACTAAGGAGGACACTTGTTGGGATGAGCACTGGGTGTTGTATGTGATGTTTAGTGTTTAGTGATGAATCACTAAATTCTGTTCCTGAAACCGTTATTACACTATATGTTAACTAACTTGGATGTAAATTAAAA
The DNA here is from genome assembly GCF_018350195.1 of Panthera tigris. Taxonomy (NCBI): domain Eukaryota; kingdom Metazoa; phylum Chordata; class Mammalia; order Carnivora; family Felidae; genus Panthera; species Panthera tigris. The sequence goes on along the minus strand of NC_056672.1, from coordinate 2,287,297 downwards.
AAACAATCATTAAAAAAAAATTGTAAGTGTAGGGGCACCTGGATGGCTCAGTCGCTTAAGCATCCCACTCTTGATTTCAGCTCAGGACATGATTTCACAGTTCGTGAGTTTGAGCCCCACGTTAGTCTCTGTGCTGACTGTGCAGAGCCTGCTTGGGACTCTCCTTCTCTCCCTCTCTCTGCCTCTCGCCTGCTCCTGCGCGCACATGCGCTCTCTCTCTCTCTCTCTCTCTCTCTCTCTCTCTCCCTCAAATAAAGAAATAAACTTCAAAAAATTTGTAAGTGTAATAGAAAGGAAATGTGCCCTGCGGGTGCTGACGGAAAGCACCAGGGAAGATGTATTCTTACAAGGGTCCCTGAGAGACAATGGGCATCCATGATGATGCAGACGGATGGAATACCTGAAATGATACTGAATTCTTTTGGCCTCAGAGACATGAACGGGCCACTGAATAATGATGCTACCTATTGTACCGTCCCGATGACAGGAGACCCAGACTTGGTGCGGAGGTGATCCCCCAGAATAAGCCCATAAGCCAAGGTAGATTTTAGTGTCAGGCCAAGGACGCTGGTGGGAATCCGAGATGTGCGGGTCTCACAGGAAGCCGGCAAGCTTCACCCTGCCTGACCCAGCCTCTGGGCATAAGCTTAACTTGCAACAGGCCCGGACATTCCGCAGATGGGAACGGAAACGTTTCCCGTGGTGTGTGATCTACTTTACCAAGTGTGCCGACGGCCAGGTGCACACAGCGAGGTGCATCCATGATGGGCTTCCTCTTTCTCCCCGTGCCCACTCTTGTCCCCTCCCTGATTTAGCCCCGGCTCAATACAGACATTCCCTCTGAGGATTTATTTTTTTTATTTATTTTTTTTTTTAATTTTTTTCAACGTTTTTTATTTATTTTTGGGACAGAGAGAGACAGAGCATGAACGGGGGAGGGGCAGAGAGAGAGGGAGACACAGAATCGGAAACAGGCTCCAGGCTCCGAGCCATCAGCCCAGAGCCTGACGCGGGGCTCGAACTCACGGACCGCGAGATCGTGACCTGGCTGAAGTCGGACGCTTAACCGACTGCGCCACCCAGGCGCCCCAATTTATTTTTAAACTGATACTATTATGTCCCCAAAAGACAACTGCAGAAAGATCAGCAGTATACCGAGAATAAACTGGCAGATTCCCTGATGACAGCTAGCTTCCATGATACAAAAAGTAAAGATATAGCTACGTAAGATAAATTGTCCACACAACTTAGAGATGAGGTCTCCTAAAAGTGCCATTGTAACCACCCTAACCCATCACCTGTAACCGCGTAGCTGTAGGCATTCGGGAATGTCCAGGTGTGTCCAAACGGCATAAATCCCGTGGAAGAGAAGCAGATGGCTTGGGCTCAAAGGTGATTGTCACTCAGGGACGCTGAAATCACATGTATGTGCATCCTGTCTGAAGAGCCAGGATTAGGCAACGAGAAATAACTACCAGAACTGTAGACGGAGGGCCAACAAAGTCAGAACTTGCCCAAGTTCCAACCACATACGGAGCGAGGCTGTCCTGCCGGCAGGCACTTGAGGGCCCGGCACAGGAATGACGTACGCATCAGCCTCCGCAGGGCAGGGCTCTCAGCTTCTGGTTCAGAGTTGCGTCCTAAGGCTGCTTGCCACCTGGCAAGATGCCATCCGAGCATCTTACATGCATTTGTTTGCTACCCAAAACAGTCTCCTAAGAATAACTGGCTTCCAGTACTGAAGGGAGAATGTGTTGAAGAGAAGAACTGAACTTCTGTCCCTTACTCACTGGGACAGTAATAAACTGGTGTTTTGGTTTATACATCAGTCTCCTGAGAGTTTGGTTAACTTGAGTTTAACTATAGATGCAATCCTGGAGTAGAGGCCCTACCAGGGAGCCAGTTCCTAGGAGAACACTGTCTGCACTCACCTTCTTTGGCATCAGAGAGGGGCCGAGACTTTAACACTGATGAAAATGACAGAAAATTCAGAATCAGCCCTCCATCAATACCCCGAAGATCCTCCCTGTATATCATTTTCCATCAGAAACTGTTTTCTCCAAGGAAGAAAGTTCCTACATGTTTTGTTTTCTGGGTCACCCTCAGCACAAGCCTCTCCTTCAGAACTAGATATCCCGGAGGGAGGATTTAGTAATACACAGAGGCCCTCATTCCCCTTGAAAAACACTGTCACTTATTTTATTGTAAATTATCTAAATCATAGTTTAATTTATTTCAAGTCGCCAGTAACAGTATTGCAAACTATTCTGCCTGAGCGAGTATATACACAAAGTATGGATTTGTGAGTTCATCAAGATAAGCTTCAGGATCAGTAATCATACCAGAAATAAGGAACTTATTTTAAATAATGACCATAGTTTCTGGAACTCTCCTCACCTTGTATTTGTCTAAAAAGCTTTTATTTCCACCCACTGAATTTTTAATACTCAACATTGGTACAAAACAGTTCTTCCAGATATGGTTCTTTCAAAATGATTTTATTATACTTTTAGTTCTCCTAAAATGTGCCCAATTGACAAACTACAGATGTCTCAACTCTAAATGTGTAAAGTTGAAAGTTTATTAGGAAATTAAGTTTGGGGGCACCTGGGTGGCTGAGTCAGTTAAGTGTCTGACTCCAGCTCAGGTCATGATCTCGTGGTTCATGAGTTCGAGCCCTGCATCTGGCTCTGTGCTGACAGCTCAGAACCTGGAGCCTGCTTCGGATTCTGTGTCTCTCTCTCTCTCTGTCCCTCTCCCTCTCATTCATTCTCTCTCTCTCTCTCTCTTTCAAAACTCAATTAACATTAAAAAATTAAAAAATAAAAATAAATAGGGGTACCTGGATGGCTCAGTCAGTTAAGCATCCGACTTCAGCTCAGGTGGTTAAGCCTCAGACTTGGGCTGAGATCATGATCTCACGGTTCATGGGTTCGAGCACCGCACTGGGCTCTGTGCTGACAGCTCAGAGCCCAAAACCCGCTTCAGATTCTGTGTCTCCCTCTCTCTCTGCCCCTCCCCAGCTCGAGTTCTGTCTCCCACCCCCTTAAAAATAAATAAACATTTAAAAATAAAGGGAAAAAAAGGAGATAGGTTTAGGCAGATCATTAGCCCTGAGGGCCTGGGTCAGAGCTACAAGCCTTGGAAGGACTGTGAAACCATGAGATTTGAAAAAAGGAAGGAAAACAAAATGTGCATTCCAGAGCTTATCTGTTCAACTGTTTACAAATATAGCCTTGGATCATGAACTTGACTGCAGCTTTGTCTGGTAGAGTTGTATGCACTCAACGAATGTTCATTGGGCATCTGGGGGGTGGGGGGCCCACAGGCCAGTCTCAGTCCTTGCCTTCCCCATGCTTTAACTTTAGGGGAAGAGACAAAAAATGACAAACATGAAGTCGTATAAGGCCAGAGCTGTGAACAGAAATCTGGCAGGTAGGAAAACCCAGGAGTCAGGCGGAGGTGACCTCTGGCAGAGAGCTAAGTGAGGAGCGCCCCCACATCGAGCAGAAGAGGAACAAATCACAGACGTAATTCTAGATTTTCTAGTTACTACATTATGAAACTAAAAAGAAACAGGTGGGCTTAGTTTTAATACTGTAGAGACACCTGGGGGGGGGGCTCAGTGGGTTAAGCAGCCAACTCTTGATTTCGGCTCAGGTCATGATTTCACGTGGGATTGAGCCCCATATCGGGTTCTGCGCTGACAACGTGGAGCCTGCTTGGGATTTTCTTTCTCCCCCCACCTCTCTCCTCCCCTCCCCCACTCACTTTTTCTCTCTCAAAATAAATACATAAACTTAAAATTTTTTTATTTAATACTGTATTCTATTTAACCCAATATACCAAAATGTTGTTGTTTTAACATGTAATTGACATAGACAATTTTATTGAGATTTTTGCTAAGTGGACATGATTGCAACTGATCGAAATGGACCACAGCATAGCATTAATCCAGGGGAAGTGGGTTTTATCGGTGCTTTTGGCCAGTTAGGATTTGGAGAAACCATTCCTCTTTCTTTTGAGACTCTTTTCCTAAGGTGCAGGGCAGAAGGATTCCTGATTAGGATATTTGGGAATATCTTGCATGAATTATTTTAGAATTACTTTTTTGGAAACTTGTAATTTCTAGAATTAATAAACAAAGCCTGCATTATGTCCCTCCCCCCCGCCCCCGAGAATTTGTGCTCATAAAATATGTGTACACTGGAAAGGAAGTAGGAAGCAGAACATTAGATGCTGTGGGACAGATGGGCCATGTACAACTAACAGTACACACAGGTCCCGTCTTCTGTGAATGCCCATCAGTAGTTCAACAGAGCATCTTCAGAAGAGGTGGCTGATGGACTTGGTGGCTGCCACTAACCGTGGACACAGAGGACCATAGCACGTGTGCTAAATGGCACTAAGTCACACTGCCAAGAGACCAGGTAGCCCATCTCCCTGGGAATCCGCCCTGTGACAGACGAGTAAGTGACACGCAGGAGCACTAGAAGGCACTGTTTCCCAAATAGAAGGAGACAAATGACCTGGACCCTTGCTGAAATTACAGATTTGGGGCCGAAGCCAGCGAAATCTTGCTTGAGCAGCCACTTTGGATTGAAGTGAAAATTTTAGTGCCAAGAAGGAAGAGAAGAAACCTGGGGTTCTAGGTGCTGCCCTCCCCGCCCTCCTCCCTCTGCCCCTTGCACCTTCCAGCTGCTTCCCGTTTGCAGCACAGGAGACATGGGGACATCTTGGCCAGGGCAGATGCTTCTTCTGTTTCTTGGCTACAAGGGATCCTGACCCCAGATTTCAGAGTCCACCTTCTGTTGATAAAGAAAACTACTTTCTCGCTGGCTGTATGTCAGCGATTATTAAAGTGAGTGCCTTGGGACACTGTGAAATGCTTCAACAGGAAGAGTTGCCACGGCTCTTAGTTTCTGTGAGATGGTCATGTATGTAGCAGGCTCTCTGGGATCCAGGACGTGCTGCACTCCTCTGTCTCATGTGTTGAAACATGGTGTAATTAGAAAATGGAAAAGACACGAGCAGACACGTCCTGAGGATGAAAGCAAGACAACGAATAAGCCCAACACCATTCATCATGAGGGAAATGCAAATTAATACCATGTGGGCTATCACTACAGACCTAACAGAGAGGCTGAAAGGACAAACACCACCGACACCAAATGCTGGTAAAGATGCAGAGAATCACTTGTATATGCTGGGGGGATGTGAATTTATGCAGTCTCTCTGGAAAAGTGTGGGAGCTTTTACGTAACTAAACACACGATCCCCACATGACCCAAGCAAGCAAACCCTTGGACATTTATCCCAGAGAAATGCAGGTTTATGTCCACACAGAATTCTTTATGTACATGTTCAGAGCAGCTTTATTCATAACAGCCAAAAAGTATAAACGCACCAAATGTCCTTCGGTGGGTGTCAAGTCACACAGACTCTGGGAGGTCCATACCATGAAATTATACTCAGCAACCAAAAGAACTATTTATTTATGCAACAGATTACAAGGAGTTCTGAGCGGGAAAACATCCATTCCCAAAAGGTTACTGTTAAAAGACAACTGAGTAAATTTTAAAGATCTTATTGGCTTTATTCAGTGATTCATGAATTGACCAGCATCCCATTGAGCAGATACAAAGGAGATCCATGGCAGACGGGGTACAAAATGGAAGACTTTTACAAACAAGTTACTAGTGGACTGTTTTAGGCAAGGCCACCTTCCTTTGGGGGAAGGCTAAGGGTCTATCAGGCAGATGACCTCACTAGTGCTGACCAGGTAATCCCAGACTGACTGGTTAAGATTACACTCCTGGGGGCTGCCAGGGTGGCTCAGTCAGTTAAGCCTCCAACTCTTGGTTTTGGCCCAGGTCATGATCTTATGGTTTTGGGAGTTCGAGCCCCGTGTCAGTCTCTGCGCTGATAGCATGGACCCTGCTTGGGATTCTTTCCCCCTCTCTCTCTGCCCCTTCCTCACTTGTGTTGTCTCTGTCTCTCTCAAATAAATAAACTTAAAAAAAAAAAAAAAGATTACACCCCTGGGAGAGGCTGAAACCTGTTATGTTAGGTATTAAGTCTTCGTTTGGTGACTCCATTTTGGGCCTGTTTTCTCTTTTTAATAATACCTTATGATTCCATTTATATATCATTCTTAAATTGTCAAAACTATAGAGACAGAGAAAAGACTGGTGAAGAGGAGTGATTGCCCAGGTTAGGGATGGGGTGGGGAGGACAGGGAGGACCCAAGAGGGTCTTGTGGTGATGCAAACGCTATGTCCTGACTCAATGTCAATGTCCTGGTTAACATTGTCCTGTACTTTTGGATGATGTTACCCCCCAGGGAAATTGGGTGATGGGTGCTCAAGATGTCTCTGTACTATTTCGTACAACTGCATGTGTAGAGTTTTCTTTACTTTAATGAGATGCTGTGTAACTGTAGATGTCTTATGCACCCCAGCCCGTCCGCACACGTGTCTGCTTATCCTCATAGACATTCCAATTTCTGAACTCTTCTACATGACAATTAAATGACCCAATGATTAATTCACCACTTAAAAGTTGTTACTAACTGCTGTTTGTCAAAAAATCTATCATTTTTATTCATTGCCGCTTATGCATGTCACCAAGGGCACACAGCCAAAAGTTCTGTCTAACCTATTTTAGTTCTATCTAAGCAACATTTATGGTGGGAAATGAGGGTTCTGAGATGGCTTTGCTGAAACGTGTAGGATACAGTAAGTAGAAGACGTAGGTGGTGCTGTGGGCAAAGAGACTCAGAGGCTGGGAAATGGTTGCCCCCAAAGCAATGACAGTAAATGAGATATTTCAAGTAGACAAGATTGCTTCAGTGAGAGTGTCTACAATTTGCAAGCCAGTGCAACCAGGGAACCAAGGATTGAGCAGTCTGGAGGCTCACGCATGTGAGCGATAAAGAATAAGGCCCCATGTGTAAGCGAGGAGAACCACGGCATAAATGCTATCTTCCACTTCATCTTTCCCGGAAACACAAAAGACCCAAGTCAAAAACGAATGTACAGCCAGTGCACTGAGCAAGCTGGCTCTGTAGCTGAACAGGCCGTAGGTGCTCCCGGTGAGTCACAAATGAATAATGGAACACTTGAAAGGCTAAGACATTTGTATAATTATGGAGCCTGCTGAGGAAGGAGCAGCTGTAATGAAAGCCACAGGGAAAATGCAAAACACAGCATTCTGGGTAATCCTCTAATCACATTTTTTAACAAGAGAAAAGCCCTTTCAGGCATGTACCTTTCATTCCCCTAGAAGCTCATCCCTGGATTTCCAAAGAACAAAATTAAATCCAATGAATATTCTTTAGAATTTTTCTTTACTCGTTTAGAAAAACAAAGAATAAATACTCCAGAAAAAAAAACAAAAACAAAAAAAACATCAAGTTCTACAGTTTCCCGTAAAAGACTCTTTTCTTTATCCTGAGCTCAGAGCTTTCTGATCTAGAAACCAGTATGATTGTCCTCTCCAAGGCAGACCAGGCCCAGTGGCCTTGGACACCCACTGCTCTGGGACAGCACACCCCACGCTTGCTCCATGGCCACCATTTCCACTCAGCACTAGCTGGGCAGAGTCACTCCATTCACAACTTTGGATAATATGCAAATCATGTGTCACTTAATGCAAAGCACAGTATGGGCTCCTGATTTCTCACATTCATTCTCGACATCCCGTGGAAACAATTTTAACTGAAAGGAACAACATTGCAAACATGCACCATCTTCTCTGTGAGTTACCCCAGTACTTCCCCCATCTTTCTCCTTGACCCAGTTATGGATTGCTGCAAAACTTACTGTGATAAAACAACATCCTCTCTATTATGCCCCTTGGATTCTGCACTGAGGAATTTAGCCAGACCCCAACAGGATGGTTTGATTGCTCCCTGGAGTCTGGAATCCCCAGCTAAGAGGACCGAAACGACAGAGGCTTCTTTCCTAACTTATCCGGCACCTAACCTGGGATGACCCAAAGGCGGGCTCACCCAGGCCTGGAGCTCTTGCACGTGGCTTCTCTGTGAGGCTTGAGTTTTCTCCCAGCATGGCTGCTTCAGGTCGGGTAATCTTCCTACCCAGGATCCCCCTTTCAGCGGGGTGGTCTACGTTCCCCCTTTGCTCATGGCTGCTTTGACCAACAGAATGTGGTGGAAGAGACCCTGTCAGGAGGCCATCCTGCATCAGCCGGCTTCCACACTACCCTCTAACTGACCACACATACAGGGACCAAACAAGCTGGCCCAGACTGGATGGCCAGTCCAGATGACACAGTAATCAGATGTATGATAATCAGGTGGTTGTGGTTTGAAGCCACCATTCGCTGGTGGAAGCTAATGGATATGCATATGTGTGGGTCGGTACTTTATGGTGTCAATGGCTTTTCCAGAGTTTAAGCATCATGCAGGCAGGCACCAGGTGCACTGTGCTCGCCATCTTGTTGCTGGTGTTTATTTTTTTATTTAAAAAAAAATTTTTTTTTTAACGTTTATTTATTTTTGAGACAGAGAGAGACAGAGCATGAACAGGGGAGGGGCAGAGAGAGAGGGAGACACAGAATCGGAAGCAGGCTCCAGGCTTTGGGCCATCAGCCCAGAGCCCGACGCGGGGATCGAACTCACGGACCGTGAGATCGTGACCTGAGCTGAAGTCGGACACCTAACCGACTGAGCCACCCAGGCGCCCCTTGTTGCTGGTGTTTAAAACAGCACCTGACACAAGTGGATTCTCAGTAATGATTTATTGTTGAGTGAATTAAGTAAACAGTCATGAGTCTGCTCCGGGCCTGTCCCTATACTGTCGTAATCATGGCTATACGTGGTGTATTGACCTGACTTCTAGATGAAACCCAGAAAATCCATATATGGCCAGGGGACCAAACTCAATGACATTTACTTTGACAATATAAAAATAAGTACATACTTATGTTGAGAATGTTCTGGAACAGAGCTAGTGGATCTTACACAGCTATAGATTTATAAACATCAGTGAGTTGTACCCTGGAGGTGGGTGAGTTTTATGGTATGTAAACCATACCAGCTGCTAAAAATGGGGCAAAAAATCTATCACTAAAAAAATAAATGCTATTTGGAAGAATGTGGGACACACAAGGCCGGGAGAAAGATGGAGGGAAAGGCAGGGTTTGGAGACGAGCTTGTCTCAGCAATTCCTACCATCTAAAGTTGATCCAATAAGAAATTCAAGTTCAAGCAACCACTTAAAGCTAAATATGAACCTATAAGAGCACTGACTGTGATAATGTACCTAAAATAATCCAGAGGAAGGAGAGAGGAGTACATGTTAGCTAAACCTCCATCTTCCATAACAGAAGGTCATCACAAAACAAATCAAGGTCGAAAAATGGAGAAACTTTAAAATTTGAAATTTTGTTTAAAAATTTTTTTTAATGTTTATTCATTTCTAAGAGAGAGAGAGAGAGAGAGACAGAGCACAAGCAGGGGAGGGGCAGAGAGAGAGGGAGATTCAGAATCCAAAGCAGGTTCCAGCTTCTGAGCTGTCAGCACAGAGCCTGACACAAGGCTCGAACTCATGAAGGGCGAGATTATGACCTGAGCCTAAGTCAGACACTTAACCACTGAGCCACCCAGCTCCCCAATATAATTTGGAATTTGGAAGTAACCACCGAGAAACTAAAAACAGTAATGGTTAAATTTCTGCCTTTAGGAAATTTCCCACAATTCCTGGACTAAATAATAGTTGGTACTTTTGTGGCAGAAAAGATGCTGAAAATTCTATATCACAGAGGTGCCTGGGTGGCTCAGTCAGTGAAGCGTACGACTTCAGCTCAGGTCATGATCTCACAGTTTGTGGGTTTGAGCCCCGTGTCAGGCTCTGTGCTGACAGCTCGGAGCCTGGAGCCTGCTTCGGATTCTGTGTCTCCTTCTCTCTCTGCCCCTGCCCTGCTGGCGCTCTGTCTCTCTCTCTCTCTCTCTTAAAAATAAACACTAAAAAAAGGAAGAAGATGACGCATCCTATTCTTACTGCCCTGTGTGCGCACACGCTTGTCCATGTGTGTGCTTGATGTTTTAAGTAATTCATAATATCAAAAGGAAAACTCGCCTTGAGGAAAAAACCACAAAGAATCCCCTCATATATTTATTGTGACCCATTAATTCTCAGCACCAAAATTCAAAACTAAAACATTTGTCACAAGCAAGTTTTCCACCAGGACAGTGGGCCCTTTCCAGGAGGCAAGTTGTCGTAGAAAGTACAGCACTTTAAAAAAAAAAAAAAGAAGTACAGCACAGCCACTACATCTGCAGGTGCGTGTACGGCCAGCTTCACACACAGACTCAGGAAGAAGCAGTCTAGGAGTTAGGATGTGTTCAAGAAAAAATATTGACTTTTCCATCTGTCTGGGAATCTGGAATTGTATTGGCTGAATAACAAGTATCTAGTCTCAGGAAAACGAAAGCCATGTTGCTGCACTGTTTAAAATGTGTCGCGTTCAACCCAGGTGTCTGTGGTCCTCGAAATATTACCAAAACCAGACCCGATGGCAAGGCATCTGGTGAGAAAAGATAGATGGCTTGAATTTAATTCCAAACATGGGGAATCCCCAAGGGACCCCGTATAAAAGAAAGCAGTAGTGTTACAAAATCTAATAAAACGATTTGGTTTCAGGAAACGTGCAAAAATGTGAATTGTGCCTAAGATAGCCTTCCTCAGCAGTGTCCTAGAAGATGAGACACCCTGGAATACTCTTTATTTTATTTTATTTTATTTTATTTTATTTTATTTTATTTTATTTTATTTTAATGTTTATTGATTTATTTATTTATTTTTTGAGAGGGAGAGACAGAATGCGAGCAGGGGAGGGGCAGAGAGAGAGGGAGACACAGAATCCGAAGCAGGCTCCAGGCTCTGAGCTGTCAGCATAGAGCCCAACATGGGGCTTGAACTCACGAACTGTGAGATCATGACCTGAGCCAAAGTGGGACATTTAACCAACCGAGCCACCCAGGCGCCCCCCCTGGAATACTCTTTAAAGGCAGCCCTTCCGTAAGACAGTGGCCCCAGGATGTGTAAATCATTCCTCCACGGGTCACACCTTAAACTCAAATTTCTGGGCCTTCAGTGTCAATTTTATGTTAATGAGCTGGGAGTAAGATTTTAAGCCCTTCAAGTATATATAAAATGCATTGCGATTATATACGTGTTGCAATAAAGATGCCCTGATTAAAAAAAAAAAAAGTCCACCTGCCCTTGCCTGGCACCCAAGGGAAACAGAGGAATGGAGCTGCCAACCCGGGAGCAAAAGGTCAGCCGATCCGTACTTGCCTCTTGGGTTCAAATTCTCCGTCCTTTGCCTGCTGTGTGGTGTTGCATGGGTTACGTGGCCTCTCTGCCCTTCACCTTCCCGTCTGTAAAGAAGAACGACAGCCCTCCTTGCAGCCATGGTGGGGAGGAGTGAGATGCGGGCATAGTACTGGGTTCACAGGACACGCTGTGAACAGAGCTACGGTCATTAAAGCAGTGGCTCCTGGGGGCCCAAAGCTCTCTCCCTCATCACCTACGATGCCCAATACCCTCCGTGCAGCACAAAGGAGCAAAGTCATTCAGAGTATTTGCTGATGTCCTGGGGAAGGTCTCCACAGGCCCGCACCACGTGCAGAACCGAGCCAGTAAGCAGCCAATGGACGCTCCTTTTGAAAGATCACCCTGCGTCTCTGCCTTCAATGGCCTTAATAATTATTATTTTTTCATTATAAGGAGTGTGATAGTTAATTTTATCTGTCAATTCCACTGGAGTGTCCAGATATTTGGTTAAACATGATTCTGGGCATTTTCTGGGTGAGATAAACATTTAAATCAACAGACTAATAAGGCAGAGTGCCTTTCCCACTGAGGGCATCTAGTCGACGGAGGCCCGAATAGAGCACAGGGCCAAGGAAGGGAGAATTCCGTCTCTCCGCCCATCTTCCAGCTGGACACAGTCTTCTGCCTTCAGATGTGGACTCAGATGGGCACCAGCACCATCAGCTCCTGGGCCTCCAGTGTGCCAATCACAGATCTGGGGACTTCTCAGCCTCCACAGTCACATGAGCCAAATCCTTATAATAAATCTCTATTTGTATATCCTGTTGACCCTGTTTCTCTGGAGAACCCCGAGTAATACAGAGAAATAATACATATTAATGTTAAATATTTAACATATCAAAAAAAGCTATGGAAAAAAAACCCTGTAATCTCAATTCTCACAAATCACTAGGGACCTTTTGAGGTACTCTTTCCCAGCCCTTCTCCTATACAATGTCATGATACACAGCTTTGTGATCCCTGTTTTTGCATGTTGTTACATTTTTGAGAGTATGCTTTTTATTTATTTATTTATTTATTTATTTATTTATTTTTAATTTTTTTTTCAAGGGTTATTTTTGAGAGACAGAACACGAGCAGGGGAGGGGCACAGAGAGAGGGAGACACAGAATCCAAAGCAGGTTCCAGTCTCAACTGTCAGCACAGAGACCAACGTGGGGCTAGAATTCATGAACCGTGAGATCATGACCTGAGCCAAAGTCAAATGCTCAACCGACTGAGCCACCCAGGTGCCCCATGAGAATATGCTTTTTAAAACATTATTTTTTCCAAACAATAACTGATTCTTGTTATTTAAAAAAGTGATACAGAAAAAAAAAAAACAAAGAATGTAAATATCATCCTGACTCCAATCAGCTCAAAGCAACACTAGGCAGCACCTAGAGAGTAACTTTCTACATGTGCCGAAAGGTAAACCAAAGGATGGGGAAAGAATTACAAACATGGCATTATATTATACATGTAGGGGCGCCTGGGTGGCTCAGTCGGTTAAGCGTCCGATTTCAGCTCAGGTCGTGATCTCACGGTTCGTGAGTTCGAGCCCCATGTCTGGCTCTGTGCTGACAGCTCGGAGCCTGGAGCCTGTTTCGGATCCTGTGTCTCCCTCTCTCTCTGCCCGTCCCCTGCTCACACTCTCTCTCTCTCTCTCTCTCTCTCTGTTTCTCTCTCTCTCTCATAATAAATAAACATTAAAAAAACATTATGCATGCAATTTTTAAGTAAAATCAAACTAAGTTTTCTGGAATTTAATGGAAGAAGATGAAACTGAAGTCAGGAGTTTCTGTGGGTTGAATAAATTTTCTTCACAAGAGAAATTCATTTCTTTTTAAAAAATTTTTTAATGTCTATTTATTTTTGTGAGAGAGAGACAGATCATGAACGGGGGAGGGTCAGAGAGAGGGGGAGACACAGATTTCGAAGCAGGTTCCAGGCTCTGAGCTGTCAGCACAGAGTCCGATGCGGGGGTCAAACCCACGGACCATGAGATCATGACCTGAGCCAAAATTGGACGCTCAACCGAATGAGCCACCCAGGGGCCCCTTATGGATTTTTTAAAAACTTTTTTTCAATGTTTATTTTTTTGATAGACAGAGACAGAGTGTGAGCAGAGAAGGGGCAGAGAGAGGGAGACACAGAATCCGAAACAGGCTTCAGGCTCCGAGCTGTCAGCACAGAGCCTGATGTAGGGTTCGAACCCACTAAGGAGCTGAGGGAAGCCCTCACCTGGGGCTCTAGTCACAGCGAGGGGGACGGGGGCGGGGGGCGGGGGGATGTGGGAAGGCCACCGGAACTGCCACAGACAGCAGGTTAGTGTCCTCTTGTTTTCTCTGTCACTGCAGAGAAGCCTACTCTCCGGGGAGGCGCTCTTGCAAGGTGTCTGGTCCCCTTGGCACCCAGCTGGCCACCTCATCCCGTGGCCAGGAGAGGCCCCAGCCCCCCGGGAGAGCTCAAGGAGCAGGCTCACGGTTGGGGAGGGTGCGGGGAACGCACAGCAGCTCTCATCCACTTGCCACACTTCCTGCTCATCATGCTGCCTCGAGATGCACTTTGTGAAGGGAGCTAGAAATGGAAGCCTCTGAGAAAACCCGCTGGGCTCCTGACAGGAGAGGCCCCAGGTGACTGCAGACCCCACAGACACCAGCAGGTGGGCCTCGTTCACACCCCCTTTCTGGAGATTTCTCTTCGAGGCCTCTGAACCAGCCACTTTGTAATCCTTGAGGAGGTTCCCAGTACACCCTGGGCTTTGGGCTCCCATTCTTTTTTTTTTTTTTTTTTATGTTTAGTTTTGAGAGAAAGAGAGACCGAGTGCAAGCAGGGGAGGGGCAGAGAGAGAGGGAGACACAGGATCTGAAGCAGGCTCCAGGCTGTGAGCTGTCAGCACAGAGCCCAACGTGGGCCTCGAACTCACTGACTGTGAGATCATGACCTGAGCTGAAGTCGGACGCTTAACTGATTGAGCCCCCCAGGCGCCCCTGGGCTCCCATTCCGAAGCCGTGTGCCTTTTGTGGCAGCCAAACGGCAGTCGTTTTGTGCTCTATTCTAAGTGCTGAATGGCAACTGCTCACAAGTTGGGTCCAAAGAAGACACTGTAGAAGTTCCTGGAAAATTTTGCATTAATTCTGGTACAGGGGAGCCTAGGTGGCTCAGTCGAGTGTCTGACTCTTGATTTTGGATCAGGTCATGATCCCAGGGTTGTGGGATTGAGCCCTGAGTAGGACTCTGTGCTGAGTATGGAGCCTGCTTGAAATTCTCTCTCTCTCTCTCTCTCTCTCTCTCTCTCTCTCTCTCTCTCTTTCTCCTTCTGCCCTTCTTCTCCCTCTCCCCTGCTCACACTCTCTCTCTGTAAAATAAAATAATAACAACAAATTAAATAAATAAATAAATAAAACTAGCAGACTTCAAAGTAGATGGCCCTCCATAATGTGGGTGGGCCTCGTCTGATCAGTTTTAGGTCTTAAAGACTAAAGTTCCCCAAGGAAGAGGGAGTTCTGCCTTCAGACTCAAGATTGCAGCAGTCTTCCCCGGGTCTCCAGCCTGCCGCTGCCCCGCAGATCTTAGACCTGCCAGCCAATTCCTCAAATACATCTCTTCCACTCTCTCTCTCCCTCCTCACCTCACCCCCTGTCGTTTTACGTATACGCGCAGTGTTGTTTCTGTTTCTCTGGAGAACCTCAGCTAACACAGCTTTCCTCAGCCAACTCATCTGAACACAGTGGTCGACACAGAGGTCTTTGCAGATGTCCTCCTGGGACGTTTCCATGGCCCGGGTCTCGGCGTGCATGTGCTCCCGACTGGCCGGAGCTGGGGCAGGATCAGGGGGCTCCGGGAGGCGGGGGCCCAGACGGGCGTTTACAGCCCCCAGGGCAAGCACAGAACGCCTGCCAGGCAGAAGGCAGGTGACATATTCTTTTTGCAACCACACATCCACTCTGAGGTAATATGATTTTAAAGCATAATAATATTTGGAAGTTAATTCCCACATGACTGTTTTGGGGAACTTGAGCAGGAGTTACGGGAACCATCTCGTGAATAATTGAGAACTCCTGCTCCTGCCATCAGTCATCAATGCATTAAAAACTATGACATGAAAACCTTGTAAATGACTGGAGTTACTGCTTGGAATCAAGCCCCAGCAGCACCGCCCGTGCTGTCTGTCCTGCCTTGCCAACCTCACCGGCCGCCCCTCCTGGCTCTGCGCACCCACACCCCATCTGCAGCCACACTGGAGAGGTCCGCCTGTTTGTCCAGATGCTGAATCTACGTGGTGGAAATCAGCGCACGGCGATGGCGTCGACTATGTGAGAAGGACCCCAGAGCGGGGATCATCGAGTGTCTGTGTCATGACAGGGACATCGCCCCCTAGTTGGCAACAGGGCTGAAATCTCAGTTGTTCAGGTCCTGGAATGATCTTTTGTGACTACAACTCCGGTCGATACTAAGGCCACACAGGCAGTCACCAGCCTAAGCTGTCCCGACCTCACTGCCGCAGTTCAAACCCACCTGATAGAAACATGTGAACAGCCTATGTCTTGACTACCACATGCCCTCTTCCTAAGTATAAAATGCACTGTTTTCTTGCTATACTGAATCATTGGGCAAATCTGCTCGAGGAAAAGAAAACCCAATGTTAAAAAGCTTCCATCAACCCTGGGGGCTGCAACTTTCTGTCTGTAATCACATGTGTCACCACCAAGAGTGACATATTTACCTCCGTTTCTTGAACGCATTTGCCAAATATTATCATATGACCTTCCTAGGCCCTCAGCCGACAAACACCCTGCATTCAACCAGCCCTGGTTGGTCAGTTACTGTCTGTCATAAACAACAACACGTGCTGTATTAAAGGATTTGCCTTTTAACTATCAATAGTTCCATACAGCTCAGTGTCCAACCCAGAATCAAAACAAGAGCTCCATCCACAATGATTTTTAAGAATGGTGTTCTCTTGGGGTGCCTGGGTGGCTCAGTCGGTTAAGCATCCAACTTTGGCTCAGGTCACGATCTCACAGTTCATGGATTCAAGCCCCATGTTGGGCTCTGCATTAACAGCATGGAACCTGCTTGGGACTGTCTCCTCTCTGCCCCTCCCCCACGTGTGTGCTCACTCGCTCTCAAAAATAAATAAACACTTAGGAAAAAAAACATGGAGTTCTCTTTTCCTCTATATTTAATGGCTGTGACCTAGTAACATGCACGTGTGGAGGCACGAGCCAGATGCAGAATAAGGACATGACTTCTGAGGGTCTTACGAACGCACTTGTGGATGTGGGCAGGTGTGCTGATCAGAGGGTGCACAGTCTAACCCCTTTCCGGTTAGCCACAAGCCACAAACAGCATGTAGTAGGTCCATGCAGTTTGGGCGGGGGGGAGGGTGACATTTAAAAACCATCCCTGACCAAACTGAGGAGCAAAAGGCAGAGGAAACAAGGGAGAGAACAGAGAATCAGACATGAAGGGAAGAGGGACAGGTACCCAGGGCGACAACTGTGGGGACAGAAGGCTCTTCAGCTGTCTGAAACAAAGCTATGTGGTCAGTAACTGTGATGTGTCTGCCTTCCAGAGTTCTACAAATATGCCTCATGGCCCCGTTCTCGGACCTCTGACCCCACTCCCACGTGAGGGCCAGGACGGATCAGCGCAGCCCTGTGAGTGGTTCATGTCTAACAAGGTTCACATCAGCTCCTCCAAGAGCTTCATACCTCCGTGACCACGAATGTCACTTGGACATAAAGGGGGTGAGTGTATGATGCTTGGCCGCCATTCCCGTATTCCCGAAACGTGCTGTTTCATGGACTGTCTGGTGCGTTTCGACAAGAATGATCTGGGAGAGGACCATGCACCTGATGCTCCTGCTCTCTCTGGAGAAGCCTGTGGGGGAGGAGGTGGGGTCGGGGGAGGCCCTCGAATCTACAGTGGGAGCAAACGGTAAGGCTGTCGGGTAACCGTGCAAATATCAGAACAAATCTTAATGCGACCTGTAAGCGTAAGGACAGAGATGAGAAGAAGCCGAGGGCAGTTCCGCCTGGCATGGCTGCTGGGGTCATGTCCTTCTCCCCAGTAATGACTACATTCCAAGTCCCTTGTGGTGAAAACGAAAAATACGACCACATTCTGGGTGTCTGCTTGGCTTGGATAAGCTAGACCCAGATTCAGGAAAAGAAGTCTGTAGAACATGGAGTCATTAGTTACAAAAGGAGCAGAGAAAGATAAAAGTCAGGAGGAATCTAATGAAAACCCGTTGAAGTTCATCATGGAAAGTGCCAGATCAGGGCAAATCTCTATACCAGTGATTCCCAAACTTTAGCATCGGAATCTCCTGAGGTTGGAGCTGCCAGAGGAAAGGCAGAAGCCCAGTTAAATCTGTATTTCAGAGAAACAATGAATCATTTTTAGTATAAGCATGTCCCATGCAAAAATCGGGTTTCTCTAAAATTCAAATTTAACTGTGTGCCTTTATTTTATTCACCATGCCTGGCAGCCTTACCTAGACCGCCTGTTCAGACGCTGGTTTCTGGGCTACACACTCGGAGGTCGTGGCTCAGCAGATCCGGGTGGGGCCCAGGAATCTGCATTTCCAACCCTCTCGCTGGGGATGCTGACCTGCTGGTCTGAGGATACACTTGGAGAATCACAGCCCCCAAAGCCCTCCCTGTGTGATGATGGCTCTGCACGTCTCTGGCCACCAGCTACAGGAGGGACGCTCTGGGGACATGGGCTGTGCATCCTCTGGTGCGTCATCTCCCACCTCCCCGGGAAGTGTGCGGCCCTCCGTGTTCAGGCAGGAGCGCTGGGCGCTCCCGTGAACCAAGAGGCAGGCCGGTTTTCTTACCCTGGGCCTTGGCCCATCCACACCTGCTCTGCTTGGAGTGCTCAGTAGAGAAGCACGGGGCAGGCAGGGTGACTGGCCGAGTCGTGGCCAGCGAGACACTGGTTCCGCATGCACCACAGGCGATGGTTCTCTCCCGCTGCCTTCCGCGGGGTTTACCACATGCCAGCCATTCTCATGTTGCAGGAAACACACTGTGCTTTTTACTGAGAGGCATTAGTAGCATTAGTACTTCATCCACAGAGTGATTTAGTTATTGCTGAACATTTTATAATTTTTTTTAAGTTTACCTATTTATTTTGAGAGAGAGAAAGAGAGCATACGCCGGGGAGGGGCAGAAAGAGAGGAGAGAGAGGGAGACAGAGAATCCCAAACAGGCTTCACGTTCAGCAGTGAGCCCAACTTGGGGCTCGAACTCATGACCGCAAGATCGTGACCTGAGCTGATATTGAGTGGGACGCTTACCCGACTGAGCCACCCAGGTGCCCCTTACTGCTGAACATTTTAAATTGCAGCATGAAATTATGAAATTAATATTTCATTTTAAATGTATCGACATCTTGCTTGTTGGAAGTAGAAGCTGACCACCAGACCCCCATTGCCCTCAGTAACCACGGCACGCCACGCGGTGGTTAGGAACTGGGTGGAATCTGTGCCCTCTGGAGCGGGACTCACCTGGCAGAGTTGCTGAGCCATGGACTCACTTCTGACAAGGCTTCTCTAGGGTCTCCCGTCCAGAAGCCAACTGCTGCCATAACACTCTGTGCTCAGGGCTCCCAAAATTCATATGATAGAGTTCCGATCCCCAGTGCCCCAGAATGAGACTGTGTATGCACAGACGGCCTTTATATTTTAGAGTAAAATGAGGTCATTAAGGTAGCCATCATCCAACGTGACTTGTGTCCTTATAAACAGAAGAGATCAGGACACAGACACACAGAGAGGGACAAGCACGTGCAGACATGGGGAGAGGATGGTGTCTACATGCCAGGAGAGAGACCTCGGAAAGAATCAAGCCTGCTGACACGCTGATCTCAGCCTTCCAGGCTCCAGGATGGAGAGAAAGAAATGTCTGCTGTTTAGGCCGCCTGGCCATGGTGTTTGCGCCACTGCCCAAGCTGACTGAGACACCATGTGAGCACAGATTTTCCTTTACAAGGAAGAAGAATGGACAGAGAACACGCCCCAGATGTGACGATTAAGCTGTAGGATTCCATCTGAAATTCACCTTGAACTGACCTGTGATTGAGGATCTCACAGTCCCCTCCCAGCAGATTGTACTGTCTTATCCTTCAATCCCTCGGCGCCCCCGACCAGAGGCCTAAAACGTGCACACATCTGAGGGGTGGGCCCGGGGCACTTCGTGTACGCAGACTGACTTACCCCTTGCTCCTTCCGGCTCTAACTGTGCCAAGAATCATCATTAAAGATGATCTACTTACTCCTTTTCTTCTCTTTGCAACATGCAAATCTTGGCCTTGATAAAGGCAATATTCTTTGCTAATTTGAAGTACAATGGAGGCATACAGAAAAAGAAAAAAGATTTCTGACACCCTCTGTTAATCAAGTGTTCAGAAACCTGCTTGTACTAAAATAACTTGACATTCTTCCCATGTCTTTTATTTCCTCTAATAGAGTTTGGGTTTTTTTTCTTTCCCCCTCCACAAAGGTGCATTCTTGATAATTACTTTCTCCTATCATTTGGAAAACTGCTAGAAATCATAGATCTAGTTCATAGTGTAATTAGATATAGCTTGCACTGAACATTTAAGACCCTTGAACACAAAGTCATAGAGTCTGCACATAACCAGGCTGAGTACAACTTTCTGACTACTTGGATCTTGCAGTCCCCCTGTAGTTAATAAATATCTTATTTATTCATGACTTTTGTTTTTAATCATCATGCTGACTTGTACCACTCAAAATGACAATTTCATTACAGTACTTTGCTCTCATATATACATGATTAGGCACATATTTAATTAGCTTCCCTTCACCCCAAATACTAATCACTTCCTTTGATTGACTGTCTGAGTCATACAAACACTTATGATTTCCTTGCTGTTGACTGCACGCACAGTTTAAACAGGAATAGCTCACGTTGCAAGTTAGGCTGAAGGGTAGCAGATGGTTAGGAAATTAACTTCACAAGTAAGTGGATCCCATTGACTCTGACAAACCAAATGTAAGAACAAAAGACAGTAAAAGCCGAAGACCCTTCCCTTCATCCTCCTCAGCTGGATTTTGCATATGCTGATTGTGCAGGCATGAAAAGTCCTGTATTAAAAAACACTTATAGCTCCTTACTGCTTTATTCGTTACCAGTTTGTGTCATTTAAATTGTTATTACTCTTGGGGCACCTGAGTGGCTCATTCGGTTAAGCCTCAGACTTCAGCTCAGGTCATGATCTCGTGGTTCGTGGGTTCAAGACCTACCTCAGGCTCTGTGCTGACTGCTCGGAGCCTGAAGCCTGCTTCGGATTCTGTGTCTCCCTCTGTATCTCTGCCCCTCTCCTGCTCGTGCTCTCTTTCTCTCTCAAAAATAAATAAACATTGGGGCGCCTGGGTGGCTCAGTCGGTTAAGCGGCTGACTTCGGCTCGGGTCATGATCTCGTGGTCTGTGAGTTCAGGCCCCACGTCGGGCTCTGTGCTGACAGCTCAGAGCCTGGAGCCTGTTTCGGATTCTGTGTCTCCCTCTGTCTCTGACCCTCCCCGGTTCATGCTCTGTCTCTCTCTGTCTCCAAAATAAATAAACGTTAAAAAAAAAAATTTTTTTTTAAATAATAAAATAAATAAATAAACATTAAAAATAAATAAATAAAATTTTTAAAAAATGTTATTACTTTTGAGGTCTGAAATGCCACAGCTGAAGCTGGGTCGCAACAATTTAGGGTAAAAGTCCTACAGGGGTGAGGGGACCCATGGCCTGTGGGGAGGGTCCCTGGTGCACAGGGGCCCACCGCCCACCTGGAGGGCCCGCTGGCTGTGATGGCCTGTCTGGAGGTGCTCCCACTGCGCCACCTGGTGGACCATGTCTGGAACACATGGGTGAGCACCCCAGCGGGGTTGGGAGGGCTTGTCAGAAATGCAAATCCTCAGGCCCCACCAGACCCCCTGGGTCAGACACTCCGGGGGTGGAGCCCAGTGATCTGTTTTTAACAAGCCCTCTGGGCGATTCTGATGACACTTGATGTGCTAAGAGCACTTTTGAGTAAAAATTAAAAGCCAGAATTTTTGGTTTTTATCACGTACCTTTCTGAAAATCGGGCCAAAAATCGAACTCTGGGCACAACGAATACATATAAATATAGTCACAAAATTCAAACTACCCATAAGGGAAAGTATGCTGGTCTTTTTAAAGAAAAAACTCTCGGGGCGCCTGGGTGGCTCAGTTGGTTAAGCGTCTGACTTTGGCTCAGGTCATGATCTCACGGTCTGTGAGTTCGAGCCCCGCGTCGGGCTCTGTGCTGACAGCTCAGAGCCTGGAGCCTGTTTCAGATTCTGTGTCTCCCTCTCTCTCTGACCCTCCCCCATTCATGCTCTGTCTCTCTTTGTCTCAAAAATAAATAAAAACGTTAACAAAAAAATAAAAATAAAGAAAAAACTCTCTAAACACAGGTCTGAAAGCCGATCTTTGGGAGTGTGGGTCCTACACCATGTCCTCATAAGAAGACGTGAGGACACAGACATGCATAGAGGGACACAGGGAGGAAGTGGCCATCTCCCAGGGCAGGGGAGAGGCCTCAGGGGAACCAGCCCTGCCCATGCTGGATCTCAGGCTTCCAGACTCCAGACTGGGAGACAATCCCTGTTGTTAGGTGTGTCTGTGGTCCTTGGCCACAGACAGCTGGAGCAGATAATGCATTCAGTCAAGAGCAACTCTCAACAAATGAAATAGTGATTTAAATGAGAGTTCATTAACCTCTCCTGGATATAGAGAGAGGCCACAGTATCTATGCGTTAACTGATGATGAATGCAGTCTGTTGGGGGTGGGAGGGCACCAGCTTCAAGCAAGTGGTTGCTGCAAGACCGTCTCTCCATTCCACACGTCCCTGTTCCAAAGGTGCGTACGGTATAGTTCGAGTTCGGGCAAGAGAGAAGGGCCCCCTCCTTCGTGTCACAGACCGATGGTGCCACTGGTTTTAGCAAGTACGGCACAGCTCGCAATACGCTACTCCGAATAGCTGTGATTCGGCCGTGTCCTTGTGCGGCAGTGAGTCGCCCCCGGACGCTGACCCGTGACCACCGGGGGAACGCCCGTGGAGAACTGGCTCACAGACGCTGACATGTGATCACGGGTGGACCAGCCGGAGGAGAACTGGCCCGTGGACGCTGACCCGTGATCGCGGGGGGCGGGGACCGGCCTGCAGAGAACCGGCCCCACCGATTAGGTGTGGTTGCATGCTAAATAGATGAAGGATATGAGACTGTCAAGGTGACCGTGAACTCTGAAGGCAGAACAGCAGCTTCCTGCGGGAGCGGGGGCTGGCCAGGTGCCTGAGGCCTGGCCCTCCGCAGGCACACTCCAGCTCCCTCCCAGGACTGGGCTTCTCCTCCCCCCAGCTCCTGGCTGTGCTGCCTGCTGAGGGCTCAGAAAGGAGTAGAGCCCTCCCCAGGAACTGCCCCCCCTCCCCCGCCAGCTTTTGACCCTGGTGACTGTCACTCGTGGGATACAAAGGGGCAGTTCTGCGCCACATCAGCCTCAGACCTCCCGAAGGATCAGATGACGCCTCTATGGCCACTGCCTTTTCGGCTGGCTCCCACTTCCCTCCCACATGTGGCTCCTGCCAGGGCTCCCGAGAAGCCCCCTGCAGGCAGTCTCACTCGGAATCCATTTCCAGAAGGACACGGTCTCGACAACTAGCCGTGAAGAGGGGGACACCAGGTTGGGGAACACTGGATGTCCTTGCTGGATGCTGCATGCTAGTGCCAGGACTCGGGGGCTGTGGCCATGCGGTAAGAGACCCCACAGTGTGTGCCCACACTCTGCTGCTGTTTTCATAGCATCTGGCAGGACACGTGTGGTCTGCTTTGGGGACAGAGAAAGAGATGCAGATTACTTCCTCGACGACTGACACCGGTGTGATTCTGTCACGAGCTAACAGGTGCCAGACCCAGACCGAATGTAGGAAAGCTGGAGAATCTTAACAATTTTCTTTCCCTTCCAATGTGAACCAGTTCCAATTAGACCTTCCTGCTCCCCACTTGTGTGTCTTCTCTCATACAAGGGGACCTGGAAATTACTGGTGTTAGGAAGGAAGACGGTTCACAGGGAAGATGGTACAGTAAACGTTTGGTAGACAGATGTGGGACACGGAGGAGTTAACAGGCAGACAGGTGCCTCCCAGTCCCCCTCCTGCTGTACTGGGGTCACTGACGGCGACAGCTGCCCCCCGAAGTGGCTTCTCTGCCTACGTTCTTCAGGCACCTGGGGGAGGTCAGGGTTCTTCCCGAGCCTTCTGTTTCATGAAAATAATCAGCCCAGAATACACACACATGCCGGAGAGGACACATTTGGGGATGACAGCTTTTCTCCCCTGCAGCCCCACCACACAACCCACGGCGGCCCCTTACCTGTCCCCAGGCAGCTGTCCCCTCACCCCACACGTGACCGCAGCTCTCCGTGTGCCTCCCACATCTCTACTGAACCTTTCTCGGAAGGTCAGAGACACAGAAGAGTCTTCCCAGGAAAGTGCCCAGCAGAAGAGAAACAACACTTAGATGTGTGTCTGAAGTGGAGAACCCCTCACACCAGCCCCCACCCAAGCTTCCAATCAGATGTTCTCTGCCTCGGTCTTAAACTTGAATGAATATTTGAGGATCGCCAAGTGTTGGGAAGAAGGTTGTAACACAAAAGACAGAAACCAACACAAATAAGGGGAAGAAAAGTACAAAGAGGGGAGCATTGTGGGAAAGCTGGTCAGATGTCAACTTCAGTTCCGGGAAGCCCGTACCTTCAGGCCACACCAGATGGCGGGCAGGGCCAGTCAGGTGTCGTCTTTGCACGTGTCCCGTGGATCCGAGAGTCTGTTCCCTGGACTGTGGCCGCACTTGCCGGCAAGGTTGAAGAGAGTCTTTCTGGAGGCATCTTTCCCGACAGACGAAGTCTCTGGGTTGCCAGGGGTGATGCAGGACGGCGTGTCCCGGGAGCACGCCACGCAAAGCTTGCTCTACCAAACCGTGGTTGTTTTTATAGGAGCAGCGAGCCTTGACACTACGGAAGGGACCTCCCTTTATGGACTGTGGGTGGAGGAGGCAGGGCCAAGCGGGCCGGACGTCCTGTGACTGTCTCAAAGGGTGAGGGTCCAGGAGTTCCCCGGAGAATGGATCTGAGATTTAGAAGGACCAGTGGCAGTCTCCACAAGTTTTTCCAGCTGAGACTTCACGATGCCACGAGTGAGTGTGACAAGTCTGAGGACTGAGCGTGGCGTGTGCACAGCGCAAGTGTGGTAACATCACACGGCCAAACAGTGCACGCCTAACTAACAAAGCACCTGAATGGTGAAGTGGGTTTCCCGACCACCGTGATGTGTGAGAGGGGCCCCCAGGTAGGAGTAATCTTCTTTAACAGAATTTTAGCCACAGAAGAAGCATTGGCCTGTCTACAAGGGGAAGCTTCGGTCCGGTGACAAAACATACAGACCACGACAAGAACATATTTCTTTCCCTGAGGTAGGGAAGCCGTATGAGATCCATTTACCAAACTTCTAATGGTCCGTTGGGTGGTTCAGAGTCTGGGAGAAGTGCGGTTTTCCCTGGATTATACCTTGGATGTGGGATGAGCAAAGTAGGCACTTTCTGTGGCCCTGTTATCTTTTCCACACCAGTATTGGTCCACGAATGCCATCACTGTGTCAGGAGACCAGTGGTTGAAAGCACGTACAGTGGTGAGCAGTGGGGATTTGGGAACTTCTGTGGGCAGATTGTTATTTGGTCCAAACCAGAGTTCTCTCTTACTACCAAACCAACAATGACTAGATTTCTAATACTGTTTTTCCTTTTCTGGGGCCAATTTTTAGGGTCTCTGGTCAATTTTTCCAAATTATCATTTGAGAGAACATCCCTTTGGACCAGGGCAGAGGTCTGGCTGTTGGCATCCGAGAGAACAGCATTTGGGGCAGAAATGTCAGTGAGGTGGTTTCTTTTGGCCTCCAGGGACTCACGTCTGGAATGCCCAGGAACCTTGGTAATGGCCAGAGCAGCCAACAAAAGTGTGGCCGTGTGATAAATTGTGAACATAGGAGCCATTTTTTTTTTATTATCTCCATTGGAGGTGAGGAAACCTCGCTGTATGCATAATCTTCTAAAGTCATGAACTCCTGGAAGGCGTACCAGCCATCTGTATAAAAGTTTGCAATTTTCCCTACAGCCACAATACAAGGATGGTTAGAGGGGACCCTGTGACTATTTCCGCAGTGGCCTCAACCAAGAAGGCAGTGGCAGGAATGGCTGGGAGGCAAGGGCGGGGGGGGGGGGTGGGGACATCCCTGAGCCACAGGTTCAAGTTGTTGGCTATAATGCCCTACGGGACAGCGATGGTGCCCGTGATTTTGGGGTGAGCGCTCCAAGGGCATTCCCTTCCCTCTCACATACCAAGAGGGAAAAGGGGAATTGAAAGGACGTCCAAAGGCAGGGGTCGTATTAGGCTTTTCCCTAAAGTCCCAAAAGCTGTGTCATCCTGATCTTTCCCTCGTAATTGGTGCTGGTTTTAGGTTTAGGGATGTTCAGGGTGCCCTGAAGTCGGCCTGGGTCCAAATCTAGCCCTGGTTCTGAGGTCAGGGGCCCTAAGTATCGAACCTGAGTTTGAGCAAACTGCAGTTTTCCTTTGGTGACTTTATGTCCGTTTAAGGCCAAAGCTTTGAACGGATGAACGTTGCCTTCCTGTGAAGAGATCTGAGAAGAGGGGCGGAAGGGCGAATCCTCTACGTATTGGAACGAAGTAGAGCCTGCAGAACACTTTCTGTCGTCTGAATCGGCTTTTAAGGTTTGTGAAAAGTAAGAAGGACTCTCTGTGTGTATAACTTCTGAATTGGTGGGGAGGGAGGATGGAATTTCAAGGGAAAGTTGGACAATACAAAGGAAGGCAGCAAAAGGGAGGGAGGAGGAACATCAGAGCAAGTAGGAAGCACAAAATAGAACGGCAGAAATAAACGCGGCTATATCCCCACATGTCCTGAAGACACAAAGTGGAGTTATGTGTTGTTTAGAGATATGCCTGCGGCACACAAAGGAAAGAAGTGGAAGATGGGCAGACGCACCCAACACACCCGGCCCCACCATTCCTATCAGACATGCTATCATTTTAAGGCAAAAAATATCAATAGCAGTTAAAAGTTCAAATTGTCGGGAAAATGTAACAATTTTAGAAGGTTTGTGCCCAATAACACATAAAATCTCAAAAAAATATAAAGCAGAAACTCCTAGAAATCCAAGGAGAAACTGAAAAATCTATGACCATGGTAAGATATTTCTCAACAATTTAGGAATTAAGTAACAGGAACTGGTAAATATTTGAACAACAAACCTGATCTCTATATAGACGTATATAGAACACTGCACCCTTAAATTAGAAAATGCACATTAAGGGGCACCTGGGTGGCTCAGTCAGTTGAGCATCTGACTTTGGTTCAGGTCATGATCTCAGGGCTTGTGGGTTCAAGCCCTGCATCGGGCTCTGTGTTGACAGTTTGGAGCCTGGAGCCTGCTTCAGATTCTGTGTCCTCCCCTCTCTCTCTGACCCTTCCCCTCTCCTCACACTCAGTCTCTCTCTCCCTCTCTCAAAAATAAACATTAAAAAAATACACATTATTTCCCAAACATTTAAGGGAAAACATACAAACATTGGCCATATCCTGGACCATAAAGCTAGCTTCAACAAATTTCAAAGAATTGGTTCACCTAGACTGCATCCTTTGACTATAACTCAATTAAAATAGGAACCAGTGGGGTACCTGGGTGGCTGAGTCGGTCGAGCACCCGACTTCGGCTCAGGTTATGATCTCGTGGTTCGTGAGTTCGAGTCCCGCATCGGGCTCACTGCTGTCAGCGCAGAGACTGCTTTGGATCCTCTGTCCCCCTGTCTCTCTGCCCCTTCCATGCTCACACTCTCTCTCTCAAAAATGAATACATGTTTATTAAAAAAATAAAATAAAATAGGAAACAGTAATAAAAGAAGATAGCATTAAGGGGGGAAAATGCCCATTTGCATAGAAACTAACCAGTCAACAATTCTAACTAACTCGTGGACTAAAGAAGAAATCATGATAGAAGTTGGGAAACACTGACCTTGAATCTCAGTGTATACTAGAGCTACATACTAAAAGCACCATATAGGTGTAAATATCCAACAAAAAAAATATATTCCCCCAAAAAGCAGAAGGCAGAACATAATAAAAATAATAGCAGAAGCGGATTAAAAAGGAAATAAAATATACCTAAAGGGGCCCCCAAAAAGTCTAAAATTGGTTCTTTTATATATAGATAGATTCTTTTAACATTTTATTTAGTTTTGAGAGACAGAGACAGAGTGCAAGTAGGGGAGGGACAGATAGAGAGGGAGACACAGAATCCAAAGCAGGCTCCAGGCTCTGAGCTGTCAGCACAGAGCCTGATGTGGGGCTTGAACCCACGAACAGTGAGATCATGACCTGAGCTGAAGTCGGACACTTAGCCACCCAGGTGCCCCTAAAATTGGTTCTTTGTGGGAGAACCAAAGAGATAAGTAAAATCAACCAGATGACCTCTGGCACAATTGTTCACGAGAAGAGGTAAGATACTGTAGGAGGTAAGACACTGCACTCTTACCACAGTAGGAGCCAAGAAAGAGGCAAGAATGAAGTTACCGAGATTCTTTCGTCATCATAGCAATAGTTAAAACAGAGGGCTGGCGCACCTGGGTGGCTCAGTCAGCTAAGCGTCCAACTTCAGCTCAGGTCATGATCTCACAGTTTGTGGGTTTGAGCCCCACGTCGGGCTCTGTGCTGACAGCTCGGAGCCTGGAGCCTGCTTCAGATCCTGTGTCTCCCTCTCTCTCTGCCCCTCCGCAGCTTGCTCTCTCTCTCTCTCTCTCTCTAAAATAAATAAAACATAAAAAAAAATCTTTTTTGATAAAAATAAAAAATAAAACAGAGGGCTTACCATGCACCAGATGTAACAAGATGCTCTGTGAATGTTGTACAGCAACAGTCCTATCGTTATCCTCCTATTTCAAATGAGAAAACTAAAGCACAGAGGCCAGTGATGCCCAAATTCAAACATCGTCTCAGTGTTGCAGTTGTGACTGACTGAACCCATCAGTCTACCCACACACTTTCAGCCACCAAAGTGTCAAAATCACGGTGAGAAGAGCACGTGAGGTTGGAGATACTGTGGTCATCATCTTTGGAGAATAAAACATGTCCTCAACAGCAAACCAGAAGACAGAAGCCAACTTTGGAAGCTGGAAAAATCAAGAGCAATAATTGATCTAGCCAACCCCAGAAAGCTGAATTCTAAGCCCCAAGTGACTTCATCTGAGAACCAAGCTAAGTTTAAGAAGCAGCTGGCTCACTAGACCCCTTTCCCCAGCCCACGGGGCTTCATGACAGCCAACAGCCCCATCTGTTCTCTGGAGAGGAGCTCTGGGCTGAGGACTGACTTCAGCAGCGGTGCGTGAGGACAAGATCATCTCACAGTGAAGGCAAGGTCAACAAGCCACACCCACTTATAGGGCTTCCAGTAAGCTTTTCCATTCCATATCGTTAACCATGAGCAGACAACCACGGATTACCAGACCCGCTTCTAAAACGGAAAATAAGACCAAAACAAGCAAAAACAATCAACATGGAGGAACAAAAACTATGTATAAAATAGAAAAAAAACCTTCAAAGTTATCACTATATCCACAGATACATAATCTCCAAGGATATTATGCATATACGTGTGTCTTTAGAGGAAATAAGAATATGGATATGGGTGCCTTTAAAAGGAGCATTCAGAACAAAAGAAAACGGGATGTGAGTAAT
Organism: Panthera tigris; assembly: GCF_018350195.1. Classification (NCBI taxonomy): domain Eukaryota; kingdom Metazoa; phylum Chordata; class Mammalia; order Carnivora; family Felidae; genus Panthera; species Panthera tigris. The sequence goes on along the minus strand of NC_056672.1, from coordinate 2,258,107 downwards.
TAAAAAGCCAATAGAACGGTTGGAAGAGAGAGTCAAGGAAATGTCACAAAGGAGAGTAAAGGTACACAGAGAGAAAGAAAAAGTTAAGGAAATCGGAGATTAGTTTCAGGAATCCCAATATCAAAGATGAGGATTTCCAGAGAGAACGGGCAGCAAAGTGTCGAGAAGAAGGGACAATGTAATGCGAGTACTTGCAAGATATGGTTGTGGAGTTTATATTAGCAACAATTATTTTTTGTTGGTGATATTATCCAAACTTTCTAAGTCCTTGTAAAATAGGGCCAGCGGGTTGTCCCCAAACACCTGCCCAGGGTGCTCCCCTCCGCGGAGACCCCTGCAGTGAAAATGGCACAAAATTGATTTAGCTCCTCAAAATCTGAGACGGCATGCGAGCCCTGTCACCCATCCCGTGCATCCCAAGGCCTTTGGGACAGGCCGGGCAGAGACTCGGGTCTCAGGGGAGGATGGACAGTGCAGCGACCCATCCACCACTCTGACCACCCGTCCCAGGTCCTGTCTCCCCAGACCTCCGTGGGTGAGGCGGGACAATGGGGACTGGAATCCTGGGAGGGTTTGTCTTTACTCAGAAGACACGGGGGTTAGGAGAGAAGGGAGAAAGAAAAATCCCCCTTTTCTGGAAGATAAATAAAGGAGAAAAGGCAGAGAAGAATTTAAAAAGACAAGGGAGATGGGGCACCTGGGTGGCTCAGTCGGTTAAGCGGCCAACTTCGGCTCAGGTCACGATCTCGCGGTCCGTGAGTTCGAGCCCCGCGTCGGGCTCTGTGCTGACGGCTCAGAGCCTGGAGCCTGTTTCAGATTCTGTGTCTCCCTCTCTCTGCCCCTCCCCTGTTCATGCTCTGTCTCTCTCTGTCTCAAAAATAAATAAACGTTAAAACAAATTTAAAAAGACAAGGGAGGACCCTCCAGCTGCTTCTGCACAGCCCAACGCCACAGAGGGACCTGGATCCCTGGCAGGTGAGAGGTAGGCCAACTCACACTTGCAGTCTGGGTTGCGCAGGTAGAGGGGGCTGGGGTCAGCTTGGTTTGTCGCTGGCACAGGGGCTGCCCCGCTGCCGCCTTCCGTTTGCTGATGCCCACACACCGACAGTTCTGCACGGGCCTTCTCAGCCCCGGCAAAACCGCGGGTGTCCCCCCCTGCCTTTCTAGAGCGACGGCCCCTGCTCCTTCCACACTCTCCTCTGTGGGGCAGGGGGGCAGCTGCACCCGTTAGACCCGACGTGCAAACGCAGGCTTCAGGTGGAGCACAGGGCGGTGGTGCCCCTTCCCGGCACCGTGCTCCCTGGACCGCCCGCGGGAGTCACGCTCAGTGTCCTGGGGCCGGTTCTCAGCTTCTGTCCCCTGCCCCATCTCCAGTCTCCTCCAGAACCTGACCGTGCGCAGGCGTGAGTGAGGCCCCCTGCCACCTCCTGCCTCTGCTCTTCAATCCCCTCACCCCCACCTTCCGGAAGGGGGGCTGCCCGGGGCACTGGCTGCTGTGAGGCCGGATGCGTAAAGGAGACACCAGAGGGGGGATGCATCCTGGGGCCTGGGACACGTTCCCTGGGGGTCTGAGAGGGGAAGGCTCCCCAGGACTTGATGCTCAGCCCACCGAACCCAAAGGCCACATTGCTTAGCAAATGTCTTTTCCCCCTTCTCTGCCCTGGACACGCCGAGCTGGGGTGGATGATTCTGCACGTGGTGGGCCAGACCAGGGCCAGGACCAGAACCAGGAGCATTTCGGAAGTTTCAAGTGGTTCACCTGAATGGTGCTGGTGCGCCTTTAAAGGCATTTATAATTAGGTGGAGAGATTTAATAAAAAAGAGAAGGAAGGAGGTTGAATTTGGCTAATTATCTGCTCAGATTCTTTCCTGTAGAGGATTTAATTAGCTGAATGGTTTTCACCCAGATGTTGAAAACAAGACTATATGTTGTTAAATATTCATTTAGGATGTTGTTTGAAATGGGTGCATAATAGTTCATGTTCTAGAAGATCTGTATAATTATCCATTCTACGGTCCTTAAACCTTGCAAATTTCTCCCAACTTTCTTTTTTCTTTTTTTTTTTTTTTCTTTTAGAGGGATAGCATGAGAAGGGGAGGGGCAGAGGGAGAGGAAGAAAGAGAAGCTTTGTCACAGGGCTTGATCCCATGACCCTGGGATCATGATTTGAGCTGAAATCAAGAGTCAGACGCTCAACCGACTGAGCCACCCCAGTGCCCCTCAGTTTTTACTATTACAAGCTCTTATGCATATCCTCAAATATTGCACTATGTGTGATGAATATTTTCATTTTTAACCCAATATACTGTGTAAAAAGTAGCATGGCACTATTTTAAGTTGCATTACTTTTTAAATTTTAGAATAACTTTTAAAATATGTTCATTGCCCATCTATAGGTACTTTCATTTTGGGAGGTGATAGTCGTCCTTATCTGGTGTTATTAGTTTCTCTGCTATTATAATTGCTCGTTTGGGGGCATCTGGGTGGCTCAGTTGGCTCAGCATCTGACCTCAGCTCAGGTCATGACCTCGCAGTTCACTAGTTTGAGCCCTGCATCCGGCTGTATGCTGACAGCTCGGAGCCTGGAGCCTGCTTTGGATTCTATGTCTCCCTATGTGGCCCTCCCCCGCTTGTTTTCTCTCTTTCTCTCTCAAAAATAAACATTAAAAATTTTTTTCTAATAAATTTTTTTTTAATCCTTAAAAAATAAATAAATCCTCATTTTGCTCCCAGTTTGTCGTTCGCCTTCTGAGTCTTGTCTGCGGTGACTCTGTCTCCTGAACTAAGGCAGAGCCATCTCTTACACGTTTATGTTTATGCTTGGAACCGCTCTTGGCCCAAACGAGCTCTCAAATGCTCCCCTGTAATTAAGGAAACTAGGTTGTAAGAGAAGAAATAGTGCCCAGACTCTACACCTAGAAGGAGTGGGGGCAGAACCGAACCCCGATCCTTCCTCAGACTCCTCCCCCTACTCCTCAGGCTCTCTCTGACCAGCTGCCTGGCAGATATGCACCTGGGCCGGGTGGAGAGGGAGGCAGGCAGCTGAGCAGCGAGCAGTGATCCGAGGAGACCTAGGGCCTCGGTAAGCCTGGCTTCCCCTCGTATATCCCCAAGCATTTCCTAACAAATACCAATCCTCTACAGGCCTTCCTCCCGTGAAGCCAGATTCCTTGCTAATAATAGAAGACAGAGAGAAAGGAAGGGACAGCTGACGCCTTTGGATCTTTCGCAGCCACGGGAAGGTAGGAATCGCCAAGGCCTCACTTCAGAGAAGGAACATCGCTCCCCGAGCTGCTCAGCACAGGCAGTTTCTGGGCCCGGCATCACCCTGGGTGTTTAAGAAACGGTTGGCAGGCATCTTGTCTCTCATCCCTACCAACGCCTGGCACGTGGTAAAGGGCCAGCTAATGTTTGCGGATCATTCCGTGTGGACTCGCACGCTGCAGGTTGTTCTAGATACAAAGGGCGTCAGAGGGAGAACCCACCCTGAGGTCAGCAATCAGCGCCATCCCAACAGGACGGCCGCTGGGTCCCCTGCCACGCAGCCCAGCTCTGGTCCCTTCTGGCTCCAGCCCTGGGAAATCCAGAACATTCTTCATGAGCAGATACGCAGGGCAGGTCCCCGACAGGGACCACATCGTACCAGGCAGCTGGGGCTCTGCCTGCCGGAGTCACGTCCCATCAGCTGGGACTGTCATCTGGGGAAGGGTAATGGGGGATGGGGACACTGGGACTGCTGGCTAGAAAGATGTCTACGTATCTACACACCTGAGTTGGCCTGGCTTGAGACCCAGGGTGCTGATGCAGACCCGGTTCTAGAGTGTTTGGCTGAAGCAGGAGGCCCCCCGGGCCTCAGCTGGCAAAGGAGGACAAGCAGGTGGACGTGGTTACACACAGGCCACGGCAACATCACTCACAGAAGCCCTGGAGATCTGTGTGTCCGCCTTTCCTCAGGGACATGAAGTGTGTGCCCGACAAGCCGCTGGGCTCAGCTCCTGGTTTCTCAGGGCCGCAGGGTGGTCGATCTCTGGCGTCCGTCTGACTTAACACCTGCCCCTACTTGTAAGTTGGGCACAACTAATGTTTCCTTCTGTGTAACCTCGAAGGTGTGGTTCCGGTGACCAAGAGGGGTCTTCATGACTTCCCCATCCTTGAAGGCAGGACCACCAGCTGTCCAGGCGAGGTGAGCACCCTCCCCCACACCCCTTCTCAGTGCAGATGGGTGGGTGTTGGGGGGCCCAGATTACACTGTGGACCGGAGAGAAGGGACGCAGCTCAGGCATCCTCCCTGCTTCTCTCTGCTGAGATCCAGCTACTTTATGCCACACTTTGCATTAGACCCATACGGCTCGTTTTCAAGAAATTTGTTTGCCCAGCACCAGGGACACGTCCAGTGTCCAGGAGGAAGCCACACTTGGCTGGACATGGGGACGGGGGGGGGGGGCGGTGGGGGAGGAATGAGTGTGGGACGCTTGTGAAGGCCAAGGCCAGGTGGAAGGAAGCAGACGCTGTGCATGCGAAGAGGGACGAGGTGCTCCTCGTTCTTTATTGACCCTTGTACAAGGCAGCCCCGCCCTGTCCCCAAGCCCCCTCTAAGAGTCTACAGGACATTGTAAGTGCTCTGAGTTTACCAGTGACTTGAAGGCAGGTCACATGGGTGGTAAAAACCAAAAAATCCCTTTCCTCCCATCTGAGAACATCCCCCTGGATCCTCTGCTTGCCTGTCCCTCTGCACCTTATGACAGACCCCACTCCTGAGAGGTATGTCCGGGACACCTCTCCACGCAAAGGACGCAAACCTTCATTCCCTGTATGAAGTGTGCAGGGGAACCGCTGCTCACTCACTATCTCCTACCATTGGAGCTTAAGTCATTTCAACGTTTCGCTGTAGCAGCAGCTCCCAGCGTGGCCCCACAGCTGCGGGATTGGGGGCCGGGGTGTGTGGGGGCCCCGGGGCCTCCCTCAAGCATCCCGTGTCCCAGGGGGGTGGGGAAACTGCTCCCGACGCCCAGGGGCACCTGCTCCAGTGAGGGCTGGGGCCAGGGCTCTGTGGGAGGCAGGGGCCATGCTGGCCGCTCCCAGGGCCCCGGGGGCTGGGGCTGTGGGGGCAACACGTCCGGCTCCAGTGAGGGCGAAGGCTGCCAGCCCCACCACGGCTGCGGCTGCGGCTCACTGGAGGCGGGAGGCTGTTCCCAGCCCTGCAGGGCACAGTCCCCGTAGGGCAGGAGCTGTCCCAGGTCCCCCCACTGAGCTCCGGTTTCTTCCGGCTGGGAGAGGGGCTGCAGGGAAGCAGGAAGCGGACACAGGGCTTCGGGGCTGAAGCCCAAGGGAGAGAGATAGAAATCTCCGGAAGGCTCGCCCAGTGCGCTGCCTGGAGTCTCCAGGTCATGCAAGGCCACGTTCTCGTCCACGACAGCAGCGTGCCCCGATGGGATGGCCTGACCAGAAGTGCCCTCCGACGCCAAGAAGTGGCCAGCGGTGCTCGGGGCCCCCACAAAGCTTGGCTGGCAGGCGCAGTGGGGGGCGCCCCCGCCGTGCTGACCGGACCCCGGCGCCTGGGCACCTGCCTCCACGCCTGGCCTCCTCTGGTTGCTCTTGGGGATTCGGGCTCTCCGGTTCTGAAACCAGACCTGCAGGGGCACGAAGAGGAGACACTGTAATAAAGCCAGTACAGTCATCATCACCGCGTAGCCAAGGTTAGACGGTCACCAAATGAAACTTGCAGAGTTTAGAACGAAAGCAAAATCCTTGGCTCGGCTGATCGAACCATTCCCTGTATGGCCCTCCCTACCTTCCAGGCACCTCTCCCCAAAGCACCCACCTTGTACCCGTGCACACACACACACTGACGGACACTCATGGACACACCAGTGCTACGGGAAGGCTGCCTCGGGGAAACACCGGGCTCTCTCCTGCCCGTGCTAGGGTAGGCGGTTATTATTAGGCCTTCACATGATGCCTGGAGGCTGGCAAAGGGGAGTCACTGCCTCGGAGGGGGCAGTTAGAGACCTGTCCTGGGAGCCTTCCAAGGCAAAGCCAAGGGAAGCTGGAAGAAACCAGCCCCTCCCACAACAAAGGCCAGAGACCCTGCCCAAATAAGGGAAAAAAGGCACAAAACCCTAGTCCCCTCCCCTAGTAATTAATATTCCACCCCCGGTTAACAACTATCAATATAAGACAGAGCCCCAAACCCCGTGCATCCTGGAGCTCGCTCACATCTCCAGAGTTTGCTCTTTTTTTTTAATTTTTTTTTAATGTTTATTTGTTTTTGAGACAGAGACAGAGCATGAATGGGGGAGGGTCAGAGAGAGAGGGAGACACAGAATCTGAAATAGGCTCCAGGCTCCGAGCAATCAGCACAGAGCCCGACGCGGGGCTCGAACTCACGGACCGCGAGATCACGACCTGAGCCGAAGTCGGACGTTTAACCGACTGAGCCACCCAGGCGCCCCTCAGAGTTTGCTCTTTAACAAACTTTCCTACTAGCACCGTTCAACCACTGTCTGGTCTGTCCTTGAATTCTTCATGGGGACGAGACCAGAGCGTCTGGTGTTGTCCAGGGGGCTCCACGGTCCACCAGGCAACACTCACACTCCGGCTCCTGCGCCCTCTCCCCGATCCTCCATTATCCGATAACCATGGGGGTGCTGGTCAGAGCGCACAGACTTGCAGTCTTGAGATGAACGAGTTCTGGAGGCCTCATAGAGCAGGGGGGCTATAGCTGATGATATTGTATCACAGGGGCGCCTGGGTGGCTCAGTCAGTTAAGAGTCCGACTGTGGCTCAGGTCACGATCTCATAGATCGTGGGTTTGAGTCTCCCAGCTGTCTGTGCGGACAACTCGGAGCCTGGAGCCTGCTTCGGATTCTGTGTCTCCCTCTCTCTGCCCCTCCCCCACTCACCCTCTGTCTCTCTCTCTCAACAATAAATGAACACTAAAAAATTTTTAATGTATTGGAAAACAGTGAAGGGCTGAATATACAGTCGAGGGCCAGATCACCACAGAACCCCTACAGCCATCAGCTTCGACCACGCCCACCCAGGACCTGCTTTCAGCTCGGGACCAGCAGCCCAGTCTGCTTCCCAGACCAGTACACAGGTGCCCCTCTGGCTGACCGCGCTGGCGTCCGAGTACCTACACCCTGCATTGGCAGCTCCCCATCCCTGCCTGCCTCTGAGGCTCTGCTGAACCAGCGATGGGGCTGCACCCCGCCAAGATCACCCCGCAGCCTTCACTTGCTCTGTCTGGGTGGCCCCCTCTCCACCACACAAGGAGTAAGATGGACGCCTGTGAGTAAAGCCTCTTTCTGCCCAGGTTCAATGTCCGGTTCCTCTGGGGGTCACCTGGGTCAGGTGGTTCCGTGCCCCTCCCAGCAGCGGTCAGCCAGGCCTCCCCTCCACTCTTGGAAAACACAACAGAGGCCTCTTTTGGGGCCCAGCCACCAAGCGAGGCCTGAAGATCCCACAGAAAGATGGGACATGAATAGGCAAAACAACTCCCAGGATTTGCTTGCCCCAGGGGGAGAAAAAAAAAAAAATCCTCTGCACAAACTGCAAGACAAAAGCCCAATCCTCCAGCAGGCCGTTCCCAGAACTGCCACCTGGCACCCTCCCACACACGCCCTGGCCCGGGGCCAGGCCCAGGTGCCGGCCGGCAGGGTGCTGGTGCAGCCTGTGGGAGCCAGAGCCTCTGCGAATCCTGATCACAGCCGCCCCAGCACACTTGGCCCCGGGAACTCACTCGCCACCCAGGCGCCAGCCGGACCGAGAACATCAGGGTTTTCCTCCCGGATCCAGGAGCTGCTTGAGCTGAAACCTGGAACCCACCCACCTCACCCCAAGTACTGAACTTCTGTGGCCAATTCCTTCTCCTGGGGAAGGTCAAGTTGTACTTGGCATGGAGGGCTGTTTGGGCTGACGGGTTCTGGGAAGGTGATCTAGTCCTGAAGGGCTGTCTGCCCCTCCCTGAGTGAGGTTTCCAGGCCCGCTGATAAAAGGCCACTAAATCTAACGTCACAGGCTTGGGGCTTTCACTAAGCTTTTCTGTATCCTGGTTCTCTTTGTAAGGTTTGGGCCAGCAGGGGGCTTCTAGGACAGATACTGACGGCTCAGGCTATCTATTGCTTCTAGAAATAGGAAGCCCCAAGGCTTATCTCTCAGCCCCTGTAGGGTGTTTTTGGTAACCCTTCTCCCCTCTGGGCTGTGGTTTAATTATCTCTGGGGTTAGGTCAAAATTTTTTAAAATTAGCAAACCCTTGGGGCACCTGGGTGGCTCAGGCGTAGAGTGTCGACTCTTGATTGCGGCTCAGGTCATGGTCTGTGGGATCAGGCCCGAGTCAGTGCGGAGCCTGCTTGGGATTCTGTCTCTGTCTCTGCCCCTCCCCCAGTCATGCTCTGTCTCTTTCAAAATAAACAAACATTAGAAAAAAATTAGCAAACCCTTAAGCATTTGTCATTCTCATGCAGCAGCCTGTGATCCGTCCCACCACCCTCATCAAGGACCTCGAAAGCGGCTGGTAAGAAATGGGGGTGGTGGGCCCTGGAGGCCAGTGGGGTGACCCTGAGTCTGCTGCACCTGCGAACCACCTGGGGAGATTTCGGAACTCCAGGGCCCAGCTCGAACCCAGACTCAGTAGACGGTGGGCTCTCCGGGAGAGCTGGGCCCACAGCACGCGGGAGGGCAAGGGTCAAAGGGTAGGGGTCGGCATGCTGGAGTCACCTGGCAGTTTTAAAAACTTCTGCACATCTGTTCACTCCCAGAGATCCTGATCACAGTCTGGGATGAGACCCTGATGGTCTCAGATTGAAAGGCGCCTACACAGCAGAATCACCTGGGGGGGCTTCCCAAACAACCTTCGGTATCTGGGCTCCACTTTCAACGACTTGGGTTTCATGCAGGGCGGCGGCCCTCAAACCCAGGCTGCACCCAGCAGCCTTCCTGGAGGAGGGGCCCGGTGCCCCCGACACTGAGACCCAGAGGACCCCATGACCCGGGACCCCCAGGATCCCTGACATCCTTTCGGGATCGCTGTTAGCTCACAACGCTTTCCTTTACGACACCCAGGTGTAATCCGCCTCTGCCTGCTTCACACCCCACTTTCTCAAGGGTTTCTCAGAGCCCTTGGCAGAGGGGAGCCCCACCCCTGCTCTTCCCGCGTCCTCTGGCATCCTCTCTGAGTAAATTTTCTGGCTGTGACGATATGGTTGCTTGTCTTGAAAAATAAGTTTCGGTTTACACGTAATGGGTTTATTATGTTTTTTTTGTTTTAGTTAGTAAATATTTGAAGATTTCTCTTCATTGCTAACATGGTAACTGTTTGGCAGATACAACTCTCATCACCAGTTCAGGCTCTACCCCTTGCCAGAGCTGTAACCTGTCACCAAACCTCCGTCATCATTGTCCCAGCCCAGCTAAAGGGCATAATTAACGCCTACTCACAGGGGAACCGAGAGGCTTAACGCAAAGCAAAGCGGGTTGTTAAGCCCGAGCTAGAACAGGCGCTTAGTACAAGGTTCCTTGCCCCCCTCGCCCTCCCGTCAGGGAGCAACCGGCCTGTAGTCACCTGGATTCTGGGCTCAGGGATCTGGGTTCGTCGAGCCAGTTCTTCTCTGGCAGTGATATCAGGGTATGAGTCCCTCTCGAAAGCCTCGATGAGCACCTGGTACTGGGTCTTGCTGAACTTGGTCCTTTTGCGTCTCCGACCTCCCTGGGGCGCTGGGACAGATTCGCACCCAGAAAGAGGAGGTGTTAGTCTGACCCCACGTTTAGGTCCGTTTTGAGACTCGCTCCCCGTCCAAGTCAGCGTGCAGCCTCCCCAAGATGAGGTGTCTGCCTGCAGACACAGGACTCCGGCCCCTCCGAAAAAGCCTCCCAGTCGTCCCGAGCTGCTGCCCCTGGCCGGTGCCCTAGGCGGACATGCTGGGGACCCTCCCTGAGCTCCCGCACCGACGGCCGCACCTGCTCTCCCCGCATGAGCTGCACCCCCCCACCCCCCGCCCCAATCCCTGGCTGCGGGCTGCGGGCTGTGAGGGCATCTCGGAGGGCTCGGCCGCTCCGGGATGGGCACGACTGGGTCTCCCAGCCTCCGACTGCCCACTACCTCTGCTTGTGCCCAAGACACACGAGTGGGGAGAGAGGCCCAAAACCACAAGATAAGGAGCCTTCGTGTGCAAAAGCCCAGCCCAGGGGATTTCTGTCTGTCAACACGGGTTTTTTTTCCCCCGTGACCTGGGGAAGCTTGCTGGTCCCCAACCCCGGACCGGGCAGAGCGGGCTCCCCTCTGACGGGATTCAGGTCAACACAGAATCCGCTGTGGAGAAAAGCCCGCAGAATACACGGCCCGGGGGAAGCCGGGCTCCCTTCCCTCCTGTCCTCCTCAGGCCCCACAGTGCCAGCCAGCAGCCCCCACAAGAGGGGACTTGTGGACTGAAAAATGGTGTCGCCCGTGCTCCTCAAGGGGGCCTTTCCGGGTCCGGTCCGGGGTGTTGGTCTCTCCTCCCAGGTCCCCAAACCAGACGTCACGGTGAGCAACGCCTGAGACCTGCCTGGACCCCACTGCCCGGCCTCTCCGGCCACCACCCCCACCCCCAGGACCCCCCTCTAGGACTCACGGTCTGAAGACATGACCAAGCTGGAGACTGAAGCAGGTCAGAGGGATCTCGGTAAGAACTGCCTCCCTCTCTCCCACCCGCCCCAGGTCTTATAGCAAAGGCTGAGGGTCCCACCCAGTTAAGCCCCTGGTTAGCACTTTGCAAGACCCACCTCCCTTAATACTATCTTCTCGGGAAGGGATGATCCCAGAGTGGTGCCAGACCACCCGTCCCTCAACTGCTCTGGGCCCTGCAGGGCTGCGGAGGGCGAGCGCACCCGCATGCGTCAGGGCTTAAGACAGGACTTCAGGCTGCCAAGTGCAGGCTCTGCCGACCACGTGCGTTGCCAGTGGGTGTTGTTTTGAGGGGCTCGGCCACCAGTGAATTAAGCAAAAAGAATGTCAGTGAGCACCTGCCGTGCAGCACAAATACGCGCCCCCTGCCCAGACCCGCACCCAGAGCAGACCAGGACCCACACTCCTTGCTCAGCTGCCATGGAACCCTCCACTGCTGCTTCCTCATCTGTACCCTCCGAATCGTAATGGGCAAAGTGTGACCACGAAACGAGCTTCTCGTAAGGCAGCTGCCTCTGTGCACCCAGAAGGTTCAGATTTAGGTTGGTGCCGTACATCCGAGCCCCCTTCTCTTGAACCTGGGTGGACGGATCAAGTCCCAAGGGTTTTAGTAGTTTAGTAGTGTGTAAATCCATGTAAACAGGACGGCCCGTTGCGACGGTCCCCAAGCTTCAGGTCCCGGGAGAGGCGGAGAAGAGCAGAGGCTGCAGTGTCTTCGGTAGAAGGCTTATCTCACTTTGGAGATTAGTGGGGCGGGGCGTTACTTGCAACCACGTTTTAATGGGCGTCAAGCATTGCCTTTCAAACTGTGTCGGGTTTTGCTCTGTTTTGTTTCTGGCTGGATTAATTTGCAAGTGAAAAGTTCTGGGACGTCCTCGTGAGGTTGACTCAGACAAGCAAAGAAAGAGAAAGAAATTATTTTCACCCAAGTCTGTGCTGAACTGATAGACGTCAAGTGTCTGAGGGGACAGCCCTGAGGAGATGGAGGGGCTGAGAAGCTGGTGGGACTGTCCTGGGGGCTGCTGAGAGCCACTGGAAATGCCACGTTCGACTCCCCAGAGAGTCCCGGGAAGCCTGGTCCTCAAGCTGCAGGCCGCGAAGCTCGGGGGCGCAGGAGCACTGCCCTCCTGGCCTGCTTCGAGGGCCCAGCTGCTGTCCGCCCCCCCGACAGGGAAGAAGCAGGCCACGAGTCCAGAGTGCTTCCAGTCGTAAAAGGCACCCCCGTTCTGGTCAGAAATGATCCCCAAAGCTGTGTGTCCTTGAAGGACGTGCGCAGGGTCTCTGAGTGTGCTCGACATCAGAGAGCCAGCCTGGGAGGGACGGAGCCGCCCGACAGCTACTAACGTCTCCGCTCCTCCCCTGGGGGACGGACACACCAGCTACAAGCTACCTCGGTCCCCCCACGAAGCCCCGTGTTGCCCCAAGCCACCCTGAAGCCACCACACACCACCCCACAATGATCCCAAAGCTTCACATAAGCCACTGCAACCCTACAAAGACCCTACGAGGCCCCCCAGCACCCCACACGACCCCCAGCGCCACTGCTGGCCTTTCCACCCTTGAAAGCTCTCCCTTCTTCTCTGGCCTCCCACGGTCCCATTGAAGACCTGCGAAGTCTGAGGAGCCCCACTGCCCGTGCAGGGGCGAGTGGAAGACAGAGGGGGTCCCGAGGCGCAGGCGTAAGAAGGGCCGGGATACGTGACCCGAGCAGGTTGCCACAGGAGCAGAAGTTCTAGAAAGGTGTTCCGGGAGTTGGTGGTAGGAAAGGATGGATCCAGAGACTGAGGGGGCTGTTCCGCAGAGGGACTCTGGGGTCTGGACCCCTGGCAAAGCCCTGTAGCAAGCGGTCCTCACCTCTGCTCGCATCCCCGTTTCTTCCAGAGCAGAGGTCAGGCCCAGGCCCTCGACAGACGCAGCCCTGGATTCAAGCCAGCCTTGGCCCTGACCTGTGGCCAGGCTCCTCCCCTGCCACAGGCCGTGAGGGCGTTTCTGTCCGACAACCCACACGTGGCGACTCCAAGCTGGGATGTGCCGTGAGCGGGTACACACTCTGCTTTGTGAACACTCGAGACACACAACATGAAGCAGCTCAGTGATGTCTGTATTCGTAATATGGCCAAAGCAATGACACGTTTGACACACTGGGTAAACTAAAATGTATTGCCAAAATCCGTGTCACCCGTGTTCTGTTGCTGCAGAAGGGAGCCCCGAACAGTGGACACTGAAGCTGCCGGCAGACCTCGCCGCCGTGTGGGCAGAGCTGGGGAGCCAGCCCCGGGCCTGGGACAGCTGCCTGTCTGCGTTTCCACGGCAACACACGGAGGGATGCCAAGCCTCCTGCCTTTATAGACAAATGCTTACGTCCTCTATCTTTTTCCCAAATCACCCCTGAAAACAGTTGACGATTCTTGACCTCTGCCCCTTCCCCACCTCTCTGGAAGAGAGGGCCCAGGACACCTGTGGAGCTGATTGCTGCCCAGGTGCACAGGTAGCGCTCCCGAGGGAGACGCATTTTGGAGACTGAGGACTGCGCCCTTGGCGGAGAGAGGGCCGGCCCTCGCCTCGCCTTTGTCCAGCGAACTGCCCTGCCTAAGGACAGAGTGTGGCCTTGATGGGACACTTTGCTTTCTGAGCCTCGGTGTCTGTAACAGTGAAACTCTAAAAGCTTTTGAGATGCAAACAGACTGGCCCTGGCCCACTTGGGGCACCACCCAAGGATTTCATGGCTCCAGGCAGGAGGGATACACTAGCCCCAATGTTGGCTGAGCCTTTTCTCCAAGTTTCTATTCCTAGGAGGTTATAACTAGGAGTCAGAAAATTACCATAAATCACCCTGGGGCTGGGGCTGGGGGTAGGCTGAAGGCCAGGGGGGTGGGAAATCACTTCCCCGAGGGGACCACTCCCACCACTGGCAGAGCCCAGAGCCAACATTGGAACCTGAACTTGAGAGTCCAGACTTTGTGGGGTGGGGTGCTGCTGGTCATGATCAAGCTTCTGTCACTTGAAAACGGCAGCGGTCTGGGGTCAGGACACACAACAACGCAGAGACACAGTCCCTTCCTCCACATCCTAATTTTGTTAGTTCCATTAGGAAAATATGTCATACAAATGAAGTTAAAACCCAACAATAATCCCAGTTTTTGAAATGGTATAAAACTGGGGCGCCTGAGTGGCTGAGTTTGGTTAAGCGTCTGATTTAGGCTCAGATTATGATCTCAAGTTTCGTGGGCTCAAGCCCCGCATCGGGCTCTCTGCTGTCAGCGCAGAGACTGCTTGGATCCTCTGTCCCTCTCTCTGTCCCTCCCCCGCTCATGCTCTCCCTCAGAAATAAAGTAAGCATTTTTAAAAAATGGTATAACATTAGAGTAAAACATCTTCCAGGTCTCCATGGCCCCTGACGCCCGCCCCTCCCGACGGCAACCCCAGGAGAAACGTTTACTTTGTCCCGCTGCATTTTCCTTGTGTTTCTATATATAGTATCTCATTTATTTACAAACAACGTGAGCAAGCTACATCTGTGAGGCACTTCCTGCGGCAGGCCCCAGTGCAGCTGACCAGGGTTCACTCTCCCTCCAATCATCCTGCCTCCACGGATAGGCGTGTCCTTTCTCTCCTGTATTTTGGAGTCCGGTGGACGTCCCTGCAGGGACAGATGAGCGTTGACGAGACTCATCTCGGGCGGGGAGAGGGGAGGGGGCAGGGCGCTGCCTCAGCCCAGCAGGACCGCCACATGTGGGGCGGCCTGGCCTCCGGGGAAGATGCCAAGTCCGGGCTGAGCCTCCCAGGAGGAAGGGGGTCTCGTTTACCCGCAGCCTCCACCTGGAAGGAGCTGTTTGATTCTGTCAGAGAGGAGGGATTGCCTGTGGGTAAGGACTTCGGCTGATATAGAACAAATGTTTTCAGGGCAGAATGTGTCCTCCTGTTGTAGCCAAACGTTGAAGCATCTTTACAAAGTCCTGGGTGAAGCTTGGAGACCCTCTGGCTCTGTGTTGTCCCCACCTCCAGCCTGGGCAAGCCATCCACCTGCCAACGCTCAATGTTGCCTTTTTACGGAGCCCGAATAGAGAGAAGGGGCAGAGGCGGGAATCCCGCAGAGCAGCTTAGCTGAACTCTGGACAGTCTGTCCTGGGATGCCCGGCCCTCAGCAGTAGCCATCGATGGAGGAGCAGATATGTTTGTTTGTTAAATGTTTATTTATTTTTGAGAAAGAGAGTGGGGGAGGGGCAGAGAGAGGGGACACAGAGGATCTGAAGCAGGCTCTGTGTGATCAGCACAGAGCCCAACACTGGGCTCGAATTCACGGACTGTGAGATCATGACCTGAGCCGAAGTCGGACACTCAACAGACTGAGCTGCCCAGGTGCCGCAAGGACCAGATCTGTTAAAGGACATAGGTCCTGCTTTCTGCAGCCCCCAGAACGTACGTTGAATCGAGGCCGTCACAATGAAGCCTGGAGTGCATAGGCTCGCTGCTGTTTGCAGTCCTGTTCTCAGCCATTGCCCCCAGGTGCATGGCGGGAGCCCTGCGACAAATCAGGGACCTCGGGGAGATGGAGGTTGTTGGATATTTCAGTTATATTCTACCTGACCCGATATCTGGAGGCCTCTCCTTGAGGTTGGCCTGTACTGTCGTGAGTTGTTCTGAGCAAAGCAAGGGGCGCCCGAGGCCCCGCACCGAGGCCCCCGGGAACCTGCCCAGGTGGACCCCATCACCATTTGCCCAGCCGGTGGTGCCGTTGCTGATTCAGACTCGGAGCTTGGTGCTGTGTGTGGTTGATTAGAGCGGCTGGGAATTGCTCTAGGATGTTCTCCGTTCCTGCAGGGCCAGGGGAGCTGGCCAGTCCCTTACAGGATGGGAATAAGAATGGCTTTTGGTCAGCCAGCAGGACATGTTTGGGGGAGATGCCCAGAGGGCGAAGGGCGCTGGAACAGTCAAGGTAACACAGTTGCAGGAACAGGGGCCATCCCTGCAGATGGCTTGTGGGTGGGCACGGTCTGCTGGACTCGCTCCTGGGCCTCGAGTCAGGTCCACTCTAGAGTCTGAGTGAGGCGTGGCCATCGGGGGACAGTGAGTACCCAGGGGGAGGTCCGGCCTTTGTGCTGGAGTGGAGCTGGAAGCCTTCGGACGGTGCCTGGGGTGCTGGCGGTGGTAGCGGGAAGCAGGGAGCAAGGCCTGTTGCGGACGTGTCGCACGCAAAGCAGGAGCTGTGTCCCAGTGCACCAAGCAGTGAACGCGGCAGCAGGAGGCCCCTGCCTCACGAGGCCCAGGCCGTGGGCACTCTGCGGGAAGTGCCCTCAGAGTGGCTGCCGTGGTTTACGGTCCACTGTTTGGCCACAAAGGTGAAATGCTGCCCAGGGTGCCAGCCCGTGGGCAGGGGACTTACTCCCAGTTTGCGAGCCTCTGCTAGAGGCAGGGTCTGCAAGCCCAGCTATTCCGGAAAAATAACACTCTGCACGGTTGTCAGGGTCGGTCAGGGGGAGGCATGTGTGCAACTTGGCCTCCAGGTTACTGTGCCACGGGCACTGGCCCTCCCCCCCCACCCCGCCATGTGCAGAGAACACCTGGGAGGGGAAAGTCCCAGTGTCCAAGAGGTCACCGCGCACCGTCCCCATCATGCTCTCGGGCTGCGGTGACGCTGTCCGAGGCGCTGGCGTACTTGGGGTGGTGGGGGCCAGCCAGGCGGAGGGCGACCCACCCAGGAGGAGACCCATGAGGGGCAGGAGCGGGCTGGTGCTAAGTCCTGAGTCCATCTCGAGGGCCCGGGCTCAGGGTGCCGCTGCAGTGTGGGCTCTGTGGCTCGGCGAGCGGATTGTAGGCAGTTCCACCTGCTCGTGGCGGGTGCGCCTTGTCCGTGTCCGAGTCTCGTGGAGACTCTATCCACGGTGCTTACAGATTCCGGACACACTGATGGGCTAGTTGTCACCACGTTTGTGGATGGCGGCTTCACAGTCCGGAGACTTCCCCATTAAACTGTGGCATATCGTCAGAGCACACCCCTGCCAGCCAGACGGGCTGACTTGGTTACACTGGGAGGGCCCTCTGCCCGGGGCATAACCGGAGGCAGGGGATAAGGAGGAGCAACCCGTTTCCACGGCCCCAGTTAATGAGAGGGAGGTGAGCTCAGGGCCAGAACCCACGGCTGGCGGCCCACTGGCTGAAGCCCTTCTGACAGGGCCTGCAGCACTGGCACTGATTCTGTTCCAGCCCATAGTCCGGGACGCGTTACCCTCCGAGGCCCACCTGCCACCCTACCATCCGGGCTGTGCAGGGGAGAGCAGGAGCCACAACCCAGGAGAGCGTGTACGGGCTTGCGGGGCCTCTTGGGGACTCGGTCTGGATATTGACCCCAGGTGCAGTGTGGCTGCCTCGGAGCCCGAGGTCATTCATCCCTCCACCTACAGCCTGAGGTCATTCACCCCTCCACCTAGGGCAGGGTGGAGGCTTGGCCCACGTCTGCCGATAACAACCACTATATTCCAGGATTCCTTTGTGGATTTCACTTCCCAATGGCATCACTAAGCAGAAGACCTCTTTTCCTGTCTCTGTGATCCACACAGTCCCACTAGAGAGGGAGAGAGAGACAGAGCGCAATCAGTAGAGGGGCAGAGAGAGAGGGAGACACAGGATCTGAAGCAGGCTCCAGGCTCTGAGCTGTCAGCACAGAGCCCAACACAGGGCTTGAACTCACAGACCATGAAATCGTAACCTGAGCCGAAGCCAGACGCTTAATGGACTGAGCCACGCAGGCACCCCTGATGAATTTTTTAAATTGATCAGCTATTATAACAGAAATGTGAGGCAGCATCATCGGCCTTAGTTTTGCAGCTGGTACTGGGCCATCGTAACCGGGACCACTGAAATCTGAATGACCTCTAAGAATCTGGTGGGGTTGTCCCCTTGACTTTCTATTATAAGAGGGTCATATTACACAATCAGCCCTCAATTGGGTCACCGGTTCAAAAAATGAAAATAGAAATAAAAAACTCAAAAGATCTCAATGGCGAGGGGAGCTTCCCCCGGTGACAGATGTGAATGACGCCCTCTGTGCTATCTATGGTGGGATGAAGATCCCTGGAACACTCACAAGGAGATATCGCAGGAGACAGGTAGCTGGTGCGAGGGTTTTGGAGCCCTGAGAGCTGGGACTTGAGCAAGACCAGAGCTTAGGGCAAACTCTCTGTCCACCGGAGGGACCCCCTTTGTTTAAAAGCTTGAGAAGCACGTCTTTGAGTAGAATGTTTTGCCTCTCTGTAAGCCGGGCTGCTTGGGACCGGTGAGCAAGGTGGAAATTCCACAAGGTGCCACGTTCTAGAACTCACGACAGGACAGCCTGGTAAGTGAAACGGGCACCTTGATCTCAAGCCACGATGTCTGGTGTGTGCGCCAAGGGAGATGAGCCCAGACCTGCTTAAGAAAGTGGTTACAGGTTGGCGGCAGCATTTCTAGAGGAACGGCCAGCAGGAGTAAAGTGAAGGTGACCCAGATAGTGGTGGGGTGCCTGCTGTCTCTAGTGGGGGCTGCTCAAGAATAGGGTCTGTTCCCCTGGGGCACGGGTCCTCTCCTGGGAGCCAGTTATGTACCAGCAAGAGACAATCCTGTGCCACCACTTTGCCTGGAGCCGCGGCGAGGGGCTGCCGTGCCCTGTGACCCGGTGTAAGGGGCCAACTCTGCTAGCGTACCTGCTAGTGGGTCAGCCGTGTCTAGAGGACTCGTCGTGTCGGGCTGTGTCTGGTACGCGTGGAGGTGGCTCGAGTGGCACGTCGGAACAGGCATGTCATTCGGAGCTGGAGTCCGCAACGTTACTACAAGGTGCTTCCGGTATGTGTTGGTGTGTGTGTGCAGAGATGCATGAGCACAGTCAGCATGCATGAGCTGGCGATCTTTTTCCAGATGGAGATGCCCCAGGGAGGCCACTGTCTAGACCAGGCTGCTAACCCATTGCGTACCACCCAGGAGTCAACACTGTGTGTCTTGGGAGTCTCTTTTTTTTTTCTTTTCTCTTCTTTTCTTTATTTGTTGTTTTTTTGTCTGTTTGTTAAGTAAGCTTCATGCACCGCACGGAACCCAATGTGGGACACGAACTCAGGACCCTGAAATCAAGACCCGAGCTGAGCTCAAAAGTTGGATGGTCAACTGACTGAGCCACCCAGGTGCCCCCTCAGGAGTGTCATTTTTCTGACCTATTGTAGAGCCGGGCATAATGTCACCATTCTGCCGGGACTGCCCACCCCCATCAGGGACAGGCTGTGGGACATGCCCTGGCTTTCTGGGGCGCTGTGCTCCATACAGCGGCAGCCCTGCCATTGGTGAAGAACTGGCTCCTTTTCCATGCCGTACCCTTGATGCCAAGGGCCCCCCAAACCGCTAGAGGGCCGGCAGTGGGGGTGCGGCCATCTGTGCCTCTATGTCAGTGGTGAGGGGGCCGAGTGTGGGGGAAGCCACACCTTCCCGTAATCTGAAAACAAAAAACTCCAGTTCGACAGTGAGGCCTCGGTGGCTATGCTGAGCCAAGGCAGGATGGGGACTGTGTGCCTCCTGCTCGGGCTGGGAACCAGTAATGCCTCTGTCTGTAATAGGGCCCGGTAGGCTGCCAAACTTTGGCACTTGAGTGGCATGTACCAGGCTGCCGTCTGGGGCAGGTTTGGCCCAGAACCCCGTGCTCATCCTGGGGACGCCTTGAGGCATAATCAGGGGCAGCCAGCGATTGAACTTGGAAGTCTGAGCCCAGAGGGACCAAGGGCAGGGCAAGCTGTAAGGCAGTTTTCTGAGGTTCTCCCCAAGGAAGGCAGCCAATTGGCAAGTAACGGCACAAGTAGGGCCAAGCGGAATGGAGAGTGGGGACGTTTTGCCTCCAAAAGGTGGAGAGACCTGCTATGTGCTCACCTCCCGCAGTGTCGTGGGAGAACCGGCTGTGAGGGGTGGAGGTTCACAGCCAGAGGAGTCCCGTGGCCCTCAGCTGACCGTAGTGTGCCAAGAAACTTGACAGAGCGGCTGGTTCTGGATCGTATTCGGAGTGGTGGTTCATCCCCTGCTGTAAATGTCATGCTGCCTGGCGTGAGTCTTCCCGGACAGCATCTCAGGACCCCTGTAGCAGAATGTCCTCCATATGATGCTAAAGGCCACAGCGGGTTAGTTTGAGTGGATTTAGAACTTGTCTGCATAGGTTATAGGAGACGCAGGGCTGTGCAGGGAACCCGTCCACAGCCGAGTAGGTGCCCTGGGTGTCTGAAAGTGAAAGCAAATCGATGTTGTGAGTCTTTACTGATGGGAATAGAGTAAAACACGCTGTCTAGATCTCAGACTGCAAAGTAGGGGCCCTGAGTTTTTTTTATGTCATCGATCATCTCTGTCTTACTGGAAATGGGAGACTTAGTGGCAGGAAACTGTGCATTTAAGTTGCCAGAGTCAATTGTTAGTCTCCACTCCTTGGTGGCCAGTTTGACACTGTCCAGACGGGGCTATTACAGGATGAGGTGGCGGGCTAATGACCCCAGGGTCAAGGGGCATCATCCCTCCGCACCCTGCTTCCGTCAATATTTGTGCTAGAGAAGCAGTTGAGCAGGTTCCCATGAGAAATGCCAGGAATTTAGGCTTATTCCAGTAGATGTGTGTTGAATCACAGCCTTCTTGGAGCTTCCCTGGTGAAACCTGAACTTGGCCCCTTACACAGAGGGCAGCGAGACACCAAAGAGAGAGGCAGCTGACTCCCAGTTGGTAGGCGGTAGCTTTACTAAGCAAAGGAAACTTACATACAAGGCTTGTCTTGAGCAGCAAGATGAATGGATTCCTGCACCCGCCCCCCAAGTCTTAAGCGTTTACAAAGAGGCCCTCAGTGGGTTTAGTCACATGCACGGTGCAGGTATTCTCCACGCCACATCGCTATCTCAAGTCCACATCCTTGGAGCAGCCTCTAGGATCGGGAAAGCCAAATGGAACCCACATTCCAAGGGCGGGAGGGGGTGAGGAGCCTCCAAGGGCCCGGGTCCAGCTCACAGGTCAACCGGCAGTCAATTCTCTTTGGTGACATTTCCCAACAATGTGTTGGTGAGCCAGGGCATCCATACCTGTAACAGGAAGAGGGAGCCAGGGGGCCAATAACACTAGCAGCTAATTTGGAAATATGGTGCCACAGAC
Source organism: Panthera tigris (assembly GCF_018350195.1). NCBI lineage: Eukaryota > Metazoa > Chordata > Mammalia > Carnivora > Felidae > Panthera > Panthera tigris. The sequence goes on along the minus strand of NC_056672.1, from coordinate 2,237,308 downwards.
ACGTCCAGCTTGACTTGTGCTCCCTCTGGAAGAGTATAGGAGGCTCCCTTGGGGAATTTAGAGGGGTTACCTGGAATTACCGCGACTCAGGCTCCTGTGACTAAAAGAGCCAGGAATGTGGTTATTACCTTTGTCCCGGTGGACCACCAGAGTCATAAATGGGGGCTGTCCCTGGAAAGGACAAGCTTCTCGTAGCTGCTGAGTCCTTAGGGTAAGGCTCTCAGGGCTCCCGAGCTCCCAGGTTGGGGAAGATTTGGGGGAGGGGGAAAGAGTAGGCCCCAGGGCCCTCTGCAGTCCCCTGGGCCATTGACACCGGGCTGTGTTGTGATCACCTGTCAAGAGAAGCCTGCACCAGGGCTGCAGAGATACGAGCTCACTGGGGACGCCCAGCTGGCAGAGCCGTGGCATGCAGCGCCCTGCTCCTCAGAGCCATCCTGGGCTTTGCCTCCGATGGGGGTGGTATGTAGCTCAGGACCTGGAGGTGGAAAGGACGCTCTGGGAGGTGGGATGGGGGACCTGGCATCCAGGGGCTGGCCTTCAGGTTGTGGGCCATTAGAATACTGCAAAAGCTGAGACTGAGTGAGCGTCTCCCTCATGGCAGGCCTCTGTGTCTATTTCTCTAGGGCTCCCCAACATTATGGGAGTTACCCCAGAAGTGCAGGAGTGCTGCCCTGTAATAATTTAGCGGGGCGGCGGGGGGGGGGGGATGCTCCCTGTAAGAAGAATTCTCTGGAGGTGGGGTTGACTGCTACGTCTTCGGGATTGGAGACGAAATCTGGGTCATCCAGAATGCTACCTTCAAAGGGGTGATGGAGGGCTGGGAAGATGCAGGAGGACCTTAAACTTGCTTCCTTCCATGGGTACAACTAGACAACCTTGCTTCCTTCCATGGGTACAACTAGACAACTCATACCAGCGTAATAACCCAGAAATCGACCTGAAGCCCAGCATAACGAACCCCACACCGAAAGGTTGTGAGGAGATCACATCAAAGAAGGTAGGAAGGGCAGAGACACAGTTTGGGGACAAAATGGACTATGGCCGTCCTCGGTGAGGAGAGAGCTGGTGGTGTGGAGAGGGGCAAAGAACAGACTTTCACACAAAAGCCCGTGACCCAGGAGGACAAACCCCCATAATATTTGGCTTTGAAAGCAACAGGGGCCGGAATCTCATGGGTTCTTACAAACAGCAGGACTTAAAGCCTGGAGTTTCAAAATCAGTGGGCTCAGCTCTGGGAAAGCCCGGAGGGCATTAGGAAGTGGAGTCCCCGCCCTTAAAGAGACAGTATGACAAATGGCCCATAAAGATACAGCATAGAACTAACAGTCTGAAAAAAACGCTGGGGGCAGCTGGGAGGGAGAGTGACTTGCTCATCCTAGAGTGTAGCCCAGAGAGGCCGGGATCACAGGGCGACCCGCCCCCCAGGGAGAAGGGAGCTGGCAGGCACCATTTCCCTCCCCTGCCCCCTGGCATAAACACGGGGCTACCTTCAGGAGCCGGTGCCAACACTCACTACATAACTTGCTTACACTAAGCCCTGTCCCCCCGCCACCCCCACCTGCTCCTGGGTGGATCTGCCCTTCCCAGTCACACTTGCCTGAGTCCCAGCATTGTGGGCCCCTCCCCAGAAGACCAGAGCAGACCCCACCAAGACCTGACCTATACATTTTGCTGGACCTCACTATATCTGTAAAAATCAGTCAGGGGATTCACAAAATGAAAGGATGTAAAATATGACACCATATACCAAAAACAGGGAGGGGAGGAGTAAATAATGGCTTCACATTTAAGTGATCATCAACTTAATATAGACTGCTATATGCAGATGTCATATACAAATCAAATGGTAACCAAAAATCAGAAACAACTACCGGATGTGCAAAGAATGAAGAGAGAGGAAACCAGCAAACTATTTAAGAGAGAAAGAAGACAAGAGCAGAGGGAAACTTCAGAAACAACCACAAAACAAACGACAACATGGCAATAAATACGTAACTATCAATAGTTACTTTGAATGTACGTGGACTAAACACTCCAGTGAAAAGACATAGGATGATGGAGAGGATAAAAAGACAAGACCCATCTATATGCTGCCTCCAGGAGACTCCTTTCAGACCTAACTGTATGGTAACTAACTTGAATTTAAATAAATAAGTTTTTAAAAATAAAAAACAGAAGTGGTACGTGTATAATGGAACATTACTCATCCACAATAAAGAATGAAATCTTGCCGTTTGCAACAATCTGGGTGGAGCTAGAGATTATGCTAAGTGAAATATGTCGGAGAAAGACAAATACCATATGACTTCATTCACGTGTGGAATTTAAGAAACAAAACAAACGAACTAAGGAAAAAAGGGACAAACCAAAAAACCAGACTCTTAACTATAGAGAACAAACTGACGGCTACCAGAGGGGATGTCTGTGGGTGGGTGAAGTAGGTGGGCGGATTCAGAGAACACTTATCGTGATAATCACTGAGAAATGTATAAAATTGTTGACTCGCTATATTGTACGCCTGAAACTAATGTAACACTGTACGTTAATTATACTAGAATTTACAAAATAAATTTTAAAAATAAAGCAGTAGGGGCGCCTGGGTGGCGCAGTCGGTTGAGCGTCGGACTTCAGCCAGGTCACGATGTCGCAGTCCGTGAGTTCGAGCCCCGCGTCGGGCTCTGGGCTGACGGCTCGGAGCCTGGAGCCTGTTTCCGATTCTGTGTCTCCCTCTCTCTCTGCCCCTCCCCCGTTCAAGCTCTGTCTCTCTCTGTCCCAAAAATAAATAAAAAACGTTGGAAAAAAAAAAATAAATAAAATAAAAATAAAAATAAAAATAAAGCAGTAAATGAAATTCCTATGTGAAAGATGTCCTCCCTCCTGAAGATAATCCTCTTTCACCTGGCGATTGTGCAGGGAGCGGTTCCTGTGTGAGAGCGCCCCCTTCAGGGCTTCCTGGCTCCATTCTAAATGAGGTGTCCTTTATTTTCACAAAGGCATGTGGTAGGGTGACATACTCTAGTTTCTTTTTATTTTCCTGACCAAAGTTGCTCGGCAAATCAGTAATAACCCTAGAAGTGGGTCTTAAAACAGCCTCCTTACTTCACAAAATGTAGGGTTGGGAACTGGAGATTCGTGAACAAACCCTCGAGACCTGGTTCCCAGACTCCCACCAAAGAGAGCAGTGGGGTCATGCTGGTGGGAGGCGGTGGTATTCCTAGAGAGGCCTGCCCCAGACAGTGTGCAAGACGCTGGACCAAAGCCACCCAAGTTACCCGGCAGGGTCTGGGAACCCCCTACTACAGGGCTAGGAACCCCTTAGAACCTGGACAAAACCCCACAGGGCCAGGAAAACATGGGGTGGTAGTTTCTCAAAAAATTAAACGTAGGATTACTATGTGATCCAGTGACAATTCCATTTCTTGGTATATACTCAAAAGAATTAAAAGTAGGAACTTGACGAGATGTGTACACACCCATGTTCACGAGAGCTGGGAGATGGAAGCAGCCAAAAGTCCAGACGGCGAACAGATAAAATATATATTGGTATATGTGGCGGTACAGGAATCCAATGCAATATTATTCAGCCTGCAAAGTAAGGAAATTTTGACCGTATGCTGCAACAGGGATGGGCCTTGATGACATCATGCTCACCGCGAACTATGAATGTCAAGAGTTCAGGTCAGGCGCTCTACGGTGTTGCTGCCTCGGCACCCATTCTGTGTGGCCAGGTGGCCTGGGGAGCCTTGAACTGACACCCCTCCCTGGAACACGTGCCCTAGGTAGCCCTCAGAGTCACAAGCAAACGTAAGCTTCGGATATGACTCCTCAGTAGCCCTTTAGAACAAGTGTCCCCCACCCCCCCAAACTGTTACCTCTCAGGGTCCTCTTCGTGTGTGTCCCTTAGATAAGACCCCAAAAGGTTACCAAAACCCCATTGTTTTTGAGGTGACTAATCTGCCCTTAGAAGAGGGGGACCCAAAGCACTGCACCCATAGACCCTAATAAAGGCATGAGCCCCAGGTCCTGCCTCTCTGCCTGCACTTTGCCTTGACCTCCCCGTGTGACCCCTGGAGATGGTACCTTGACCTCCCAGTGTGACCCCAAGAGATGTGTACTTCCTCCAGGACCTGTGAATAATAAACTTTTCTATTTCAATTTCCTCGGTGGTGCTTTTTATTGTTAAACCAGAACTCACCACGTGGCACCTGGGGCTCCTCTTTACAAATGCTAATTTAACTAAGTCACAGCAATTGTCTTCCTGAATGGGATGGATTCATCTGCTGGCAAGTGACCTGGGGGGGTGGGGAATGCCTTTTAGCTGCAAATGCTTACCAACAGCCTCTCCCAGGGGATAATCTATCCGAGAGGGGTCCACCACCCTCTGGCTTTCAGATGCTACTGTGGGCTGTACAGTATTGCCTATGCAGAGTACTTATGGCCTGTGCAGAGTACTACCTGTGCAGAGTACTTACTTCCTGTGCAGAGTACTACCTGTGCAGAGTACTTACTTCCTATGCAGAGTGCTATCTGTGCAGAGTACTTACTATCTGCACAGTGTGCTGCTGTTGCATAGTGCTGGCTGTGCAGAGTAGTTATTGCCTGTGCAGAGTACTTACTGCCTGTGCTGAGTGCTGGCTGTGGAGAGTACTTCCTTCCTATGCAGTGTGCTGCCTTTGCACAGTGCTGGCTGTGCAGAGTACTTGCTGCCTGTGCAGAGTGCTGCCAGTGGAAAGTACTTACTGCCTGTGTAAAGTGCTACCTGTGCAGAGTACTTACTGTCTGTGCAGTGTGCTGCCTGTGCAGAGTACTCATTGCCTGTGCAGAGTGCTGCCTGTGCAGAGTATATACTATCTATGCAGCGTGCTGCCTTTGCAGAGTGCTGACTGTGCAGTGTGCCCCCACCCTTCTCATCCCAAATTGCAAGCTCAGAGGAAGGCAGGCAGAGTTCCCCCCAAATTTTGGAACACTGCTTGTTGGAGCTGGTTGAGGTGTCATGGACATGTCTTCACCTATGAACACCCGTGGGAGTTAAGTCCTCCCGAGGTGTTATATTCTAAGATGGGACCTGGCTGACGGCTGTGAGGTGAATTGGCCAAGATTTTTGCAAGGTCCATTGCGTTAGTTAATGGACTGAGTGTCAACCCTCCCCGAGTGTGGGCTACCAGACAAGGGTGGCAAGCATGCCCTTAGGACAGGGAGGCTCCCCTTCTGTGACTGCTGTGCTGAGGAGCAGCACCAGGACTCCAAGCCCATCCTCCCTTTGGAAGTCATAGCTCCTGCAAAGGCAAGTGTGGCCATAGTCTGGTCCCTCAGTCGCTACACACCTTCCTGCTGTCCTGTCTTGTCCCCTGATCCTGTGAGATATGGTGAGTCCCACTCCTGGGGCAAGGTGGCATAAGAGCTAATGGCCCTAAATAGCACCTGGTACTAAAATGCCCAAGGAGCTTAGCAACCTCCTCACTGAATGCAAACCACCCAAGGAAACAGCCCAAGGAAACAGCCCAGGCACTGCTCAGTGTGTGCTGACCCCTCATGCACTTGTTCTTGCTCTCGAAGGTCTAGAGGCCACACCTGCACTGCACTAGTGGAGGCTGACTCGGATTCCAGGGACATCTACTGGGACACCCTGGGGAAGGGAGCAGCCACATACAAGTCCGAGCACTGGAGAGGTCCACTGCAGATCTTTCCAGTGACAACGCCTGAGGTCAAATCAATGAGGGATAATAGAGAATTAGAAACTCAAACTTGAAACTTCATGTGTCTTGAAACTCAAAATATTTTAAAAGATTTTGTACAGCAGGAGGGAGACAAAAGGGCCAACTGGTTGTTGAGAGTACCTCGTTCTGGTTCTGTGCTATGTCGGTCAGTATTTCCAAGGACCCCCAAATTCATAATTTTTTATTAAAAGACCCCCAGAGCCTGAGGACCAAATTCCTGAAAGATGCCAATGACCCTGACCCCTACCCACGAGGGACTGCCCTAGAAACCATACCACTAAGTCCACCAGAATTAAAGGCTCCCACCACAGATGATCCCAATGCCATAACTGAGGCTACTGGTGACAAGGGAGAGCCAAATTATGCCCTGGTGCCAAGCCCACCCCTGTGTCATTGTTATTACAGCAGAGGCTCAAAGCCAACAGTAGTCACTGGATGAATCCTGACTCACTCTCCATCAGATTGGTGTGGTCAATGGGTCTATCGCTTCTTTTTTTTTATTATTTATTTTTAATTTTCTCTACAGGGTGTTATAGGTTTTGTTTTTATTGTGGCTTTCTTACTAAGTGCCAGATACTGTGCTAAAAGTTACACATGCACTGTCTCATTTAATCTTTTTCTTATTATTAAGTTTTATTCCAGTATAGTTAACATACAGTGTTATGTTAGCTTCAGGTGTAAAATACAGTGTTTCAACACTTCCATATGTCAGCCAGTGGTCATCACAACAAGTGCACTCCTTAATTCCCACACCTATTATGAGTACAGGTCTTTCCCAGGTATTTTATTATTTTTGGTGTAATCGTAATTGGAATTTCTCTTTCTGCTACTTCATCATTAGTGTACAGAAATGTAACAGAATTCTGTGTATTGATTTTGTATCCTGTGACTTTATTGAATTCATTTATCAGTTCTAACAGTTTTTTCATGGACTCTTTTCTCTTTCTCTGTATATATACATATGTGTGTGTGTGTGTGTGCATGTGTGTGTGTTTGTGTGTGTGTGTGTATGTTATCTGCCAACAGTGAAACTTTTACCTCTTCCTTACCAATTTGGATTCCTTTTATTTCTTTTTCTTGTCTGATTGCTGTGGCTAGGGCTTCCAGTACTACGTTGAATAAAAGTGGCAAGAGTGGACATCTTTGACTTGTTCCTGACATAGAGGGAAAGTTTTCAGTTTTTCTCCATTGAGGATGATGTTAGCTGTGGGTTTTTTATATAGGGCATTTATTATGTTGAAGTATGTTCTCTCTAAGCCTACTTTATTGAGGATTTTTATCATGAATGGATGTTGTACTTTGCCAGATGTTTTTTATGCATCTATTGAAATGACTATATGATTTTTATCCTTCTCTTATTGATGCAATGTATCACATTGATTTGTGAATATTGAACTACCCTTGCAACCCAGGAATAAATTCCACTTCATTGTAGTGAATGATTGATGGACTGATTGATTGATTTTAAGTAATCTCTACACCCAATATGGGGCTCTAACTTACAACACTGAGATCAAGAGTCACATGCTCCATCCACTGAGCCAGCCAGGCATCCCCAAAGTTTTTTTTTTTTTCTTTTTTAAAGTAGGCTCCATTCCCAGTATGAAGCCCAACATGAGGCTTGGCCCTGAGATCAAGACCTGAGCTGAAATCAAGAGTCAGATACTTAACCAACTAAGCCACCTAGTGAATGATGTTTTTAATGTACTGTTGGATTCAGTTTGCTCATATTTTGTTGAGGATTTTTGCATCTATGTTCATCAGAAATATTGGCCTGTAGTTCTGGTTTTTTTTGTTGTTGTTGTTCTTTGTCTGTTTAGTGGTGTCTTTATCTGGTTTTGGTATCAGGGTAATGCTGACCTCTAAGAATGAATTTGGAAGCTTTCCTTCCTGTTCTATTTTTTGGAATAGTTTGAGAAGGATGAGAATTAACTCTTCTTTAAATGTTTGGTAGAATATACCTGTGAAGCCATCTGGTCCTGAAATTTGTTTGTTGGGAATTTTTTGATTACTGATTCAATTTCATTGGTGGTAATCAGTCTGCTCAAATTTTCTATTTCTTCCTGCTCCCATTTTGGTAGGTGATGTTTGTAGGAATTTATCCATTTCTTCCAGGTTGCCCAATTTGTTGGCATGTAGTTTCTCCTAACATTCTCTTATAATTGTATTTCTGTGGTGTTGGTTGTTATTTCTCCTCTTTCATTTTTTATTTTGTTTATTTGAGTCCTCTCTCACTCCTCCTGCCCCTTCCCTTTTTTCTGAGTCTGGCTAAAGGTTTATCAATTTTGTTGATCTTTTCAAGAACCAGCTTCTGGTTTTATTGATCTAATCTACTGTGTTCTTAGTTTCTATATCATTTATTTCTACTCTAACCTTTATTATTTCCTTCCTTCTGCTGGCTTTGAGTTTTGTTTGTTGTTATTTTTCTAGCTCCTTTAGGTGTAAGGTAGGCTGCTTATTTGAGATTTTTCTTGCTTTTTGAGGTAGGCCTGGATTGCAGTATACTTCCTTCTTAGAACAGGTTTTGCTGCTTCCCAAAGATTTTGGACCATTATGTTCTCAATTTCATTTGTCTTCATGTATTTTTTTATTTCCTCTTGATTTCTCTGTTGACCCATTCACTGTTTAGTTACATGTTATTTAACCTCCACATATTTGTCCTCTTTCCCGTTTTCTTGTGGTAGATTTCTAGTTTCATAGCATTGTGGTCAGAAAAGATGCATGGTATGACTTCAGTCTTTCTGAATTTGTTGAGACTTGATTTTTGACCTAACATGGGATCTATTCTGAAGAATGTTGCATGTGCACTTGAAATGAAAGTGTGTTCCACTGTTTTAGGATAGAATGTTCTTAATATATCCATTAGATCCATCTGGTCCAATGTGTCTCATCTTCTGAAAGAAAAAAAGAAAGAAAGAAGGAAAGAAAGAAAGAAAGAAAAAAAGAAAGAAAAAAAGAAAGAAAGAAAAGAAAGAAAGAAAGAGGAAATAAAGAAAGAGGAAGGAAAGAAGGAAGAGAAAGAAAGAAAGATAGATTTCTCCCTGCCCCAACAACTATGCAAACAATGTTTGCAGTCAATGAGATACTGCCACAACCTTGAACTCCTACTCTTTCCCAGTAAACTTTTGTTGAAAACAACCTTTCCCAATTTCTTTCTAAAACCTAATAAAAGCTTACCTTCCCTTTGTCTCTTCTGATTTGCCTGTGGTTCACCATAGCATGCATGTTTCAAATTATAAGTCCTCTGTTATCCCCAAATAAGCTCATTTTGTTAGTGAAATAACTGGCTCTTTTATATTTAAGGTTGATGCCTTAACATAAAAATTATTTTGAGCTGAAGCATATTGAGAAGCAGCGAACCCAGAAAAAGCTTTCTCTTTACTGCCTAAAAGCAGGAAATAAATTCTCCTTTACTGGAGACAGACTTATCAGGCCCATGATGGCACCAGAGGAATCTGCAGAAAACCTATGTCAGTAGTTTCCTTCTGTGTTTCTACCTTCACACAGTTTGCTGCCTTTGGAGCCTAAAATCCTCCCTTGTCTTATCATTTCTCTGCAAATGTATTATTGTTCATTGAAGATGGTACAGAAGCTGGAGTGCTAAGCCAGACTGCTTTTGAGTTACTTTTTTGAGGTTTCTCTATGCGATGTTCGCTGCTTGCACTATATAAAGTTTTTCTCTTGCTAACCTGTCTTTATGTTAAAGAGCCCCAGCTGAAAACGTCAGATAGGTGGGGGCCATGTTGCCTTCCCTACAAGGTGAAGAAGTCTACATTCCTTCCAAAGAGGTCACAGTCTTAGACACCTGGTTCTATCACCAGTTTCTCAGTTTCCTTCCATTTCTTACCTACACACTTGATTACCCCCTCACCTCCCAGCCCACCTTGAGACCCTGTACCCCCACACCTGGACTCTTTAATCTTTATTCAAATTATCCCACAGCATGTAAAGCCCCCCTTCAAATGCAAGTCAATTCTATCACCTTCCTCATAGAACTATCTCCAGTTCCTCAGCTGGAAATAACAAGTTCCTCCCTTTGGTTGTCCATCCCCCTTAGATAGTAGCAGGTGAGTGAATGGTAAAATTACAAGAAAAAAACCCTGTAAACCCAGCTATGGTGCTCTAGGCAAATCAATTAATAGCTGTGAAATTTCTGTCATCCAGAAAAGAAAATCATGTTGCAGTATATGAATAATATTATGTAAATGATGTACTGTATCCATATATAAATAATATCCTAATTGCTTAAAATGTCCATTTAACTGTTGTATCTCCTATAATGTGTTATACATACGCATGAAATACATACTCCTAGTCAGTATAACATTTCATAAATGTAAAAGAACAATAGCACTGTTCTCTGAGTGATAAGATTGTGGGATTTTCACCACATCTTCACTGTTTTGAAATCAAGCTACTTTGTCCCCCTCTGTAGCCACACAGCTTCTGCCGATTTGTCAGTTTGTTGCTTCTCAGCTTCAAATTCACCCTTCTTGCCTGTTCCGGACAGTGGACAGCTGATCTGGCCCTTTCCTTTCCCTCCTGTCATGATAGGTATGAATCTCTGCCAGTGGGCCATGCTGGAGCACAGAGGAGGAAAGACTTTCCTTCCTGTTTCCAGTGTGCTTACTCATCAGGCCCTCCAAAACTTCTCTCCAACACAAGAGCAACAGGAAACCTGGAAAAAATGGTCAGAAACAACATTTTTGAAACTCTAGAAATTAGGGCTGCCTGGGTGGCTCAGTCGGTTAAGCGGCCGACTTCAGCTCGGGTCATGATCTCGCGGTCCGTGAGTTCGAGCCCCGTGTCGGGCTCTGTGCTGACAGCTCGGAGCCTGGAACCTGTTTCAGATTCTGTGTCTCCCTCTCTCTGACCCTCCCCCGTCCATGCTCTCTCTCTGTCTCAAAAATAAATAAACGTTAAAAAAAATTGAAAAAATAAAGAAACTCTAGAAATTAAACAAAGACGTAGAGCAATACAGGAGCCTTTATTCGAGGAAAACAGTGGGATCTCAGTAGGAACAGCAGGCCTTGTGATACCTGCACGTGCCCTACTTCCTTTCCCTCTTCTGAAACCCTACAGTAGCCTCGACAATGAATAGCCCTCAATCTTGGTGAGAATCGAGATGAAAATGAAGCATGGCAGCTCATGCAAGGGAAGTAGCACTCTGGAAATGTATTGGAGATACTTCCAAGCCTCACTCCCAGAGCACTGCCATTACTTGGCCTGTCTGGGAGCTCCCTGAATACCCCACTCATAAGGCTATCCTTATTTCACCTGATTCACAACTCACCCAGTGCAAAAAGCCTTTACGCTGGATCATTTATTAAGGATATCCCAGGCAGTTGACAACTTTGTGGCCACGTGATGCAGAGCATAATAGTGGGGTAGACAACAGGCTAACTAAAAAGCTTCAAAGGAAAAGCTGAGGCTCCAGCATGTTCCTGGGAAGCTAGAAGGCCGTGTGCATATGTAGGGATGTATGCATGCCTGCACTGTGCATGTATCCAGGAAAGGCTTGCAAAGGCTAACCCTGAGGCTCTGCCCAAGCAGCAAGTGAAGCGTAAGGCAGACTTGTCAACCGTCTGAGCATGAGAGATGGCCCCAACACACACACACACACACACACACACACACACACAGAACCCCTCCGCAAAGACTGGAAAGTCTATAGGAAAGCTCTCCCCAGTTGTTCACCGACAACTAAGCTCCCTGAGCAGAGATTTCAGAGGCCATGCATTGTAAAGAAAGCAGACATTACATGATTCGATAAGAAAATATACCAAACAAACATCAACAAAAAGCAACAACAGCAAATCTGGCAAGGGAAGATAATCTGATTTCTAGAGCTGCCAAAATATTTTATTTTATTTTATTATTTTTTTCCAAAATATTTTAAAAGTCTAGTTTTTTTAAAGTTTATTTATTTTGAGAGAGAGAGAGAGAGAGACTGAGAGTGCAGGTGCTTATAAACAAGCATGTGAGCAAGCAGGGAGAGAGAGAGAAGAGAGAATCCCAGGCTCCAGGCCGTGAGCACAGAGCCCGACATGGGGCTCAAACTCATGAACTGTGAGATCACGACCTGAGCCAAAATCAAGAGTCAGACACTAAACCAACTAAGCTACCCAGGCACCCCAAAAGCCTAGTTTTCAATACAAAGTTGTAAGACATGGAAAGAAACAAGAAATTAAGATTCACATGCAGGAAAATATGCATACAACAGAAACTGTCCCTGAAAAGCCCACATATTGGTTTTGTAGACGAACTTTAAATAGTCTATTTTAAATATATTAAAATAACTAAACAAAAGCAAGCATGTCTAAAGAACGAAAGAAAAGTAGAAGAAAGATGTCTTACCTGATAAAGAATGTCAGAAAGAGAGAAAATATAAAAAGTAAAAATTCTGTAGTTTAAAACTATAACTGAAATGAAAAATTTAATAGAGGCTCAATATCAGATTTAAGCATTCAGAAGAAAGACCAGCTAACTTGAAGATAGAGCAACAAACCTTTATCCAGTCTGGGGACAGAATGAAAAAAATCAAGAAAAATGAGCAGAACTAAAAGGGACCTATAGGAAACCATCATGTGTCAATATACACATAATGGGAGTCCCAGTAGGAGAGAAGAAAAGGGAAAAAAGAATATTTGAAGAAATTATGGCCAAAGTTGTCCTGATTTTCATGAAAAACATTAATACGTATATTCAAGAATCTTCACAAACTACAAATGGAACACACTCAGAGAGCCATCTCTAGACATGTCATAGTCAAACTTTTGAAAACCAAAGAAAAAGAGAATCTACAAAGTAGCAGGAGAGAAGCAACCCATTACTTAACAGATCCTCAATAAGACCTAATCATCATGGAGGTCGGAAGGCCAGAAGGTAGAGGAAAGGCATATTGAAAGTGCTGAAGGTAAAAGACTATCAGCCAGCCAGTCTACATCCAGCATGATTATCCTTCAAAAATGAAGAAGGAATTGAGACTCGCCCTACAAGAATACTAACAGGAGACATTTAGGATGAAATGAAAGGACACGAGGCCATAATTCAAATCCACATAAAGAAATGTGGAGCTCCAGTAAAGAAAATTATATAAGTAAATGTAAATGTAAAAGACAGCATAAATATATATATTTTCTTTGTAACTTCTTTCCTATCTTATTTAAAGGCAACTACATAAAGCAATAATTATAAATCTGTGTTGAGCATACTCCATATAATCGTTCATTTGTATGGCAATCACCACATCAAAGAAATGGAGAGGAACAGAACTATATAGGAGCTACATAGCAAAGTTTTTCTATAGTGAAATTAAGTTGGTCTTAATAAAAACTAGACTGTGGCAGCTCTTTCTGCCCATGCGTTCCCCATGCTTTAATAAAACCATCTTTAAGGGGAGCCTGGATGGCTAAGTCAGTTGGGCGTCCAACTTCAGCTCAGGTCATTATCTTACGGTTCACAAGTTTAAACCCTCGTCGGGCTCTGTGTTGACAGCTCTGAGCCTGGAGCCTGCTTTGGATTCTGTGTCTCCTTCTCTCTATCCCCCTCCCCCGCTCATGCTCTGTCTCTCTCTCTTTCAAAAATGAATAAACATTAAAAAAAAATTTTAAAAAACACCTTTAAAAGAAATAAAAAATAGATTCTTAGAAGATGTGAATTTTAATCCCCAGAGACACACGAAAAAAAAATCTAAACATACAGTAAAAAAAAAAAATGGCAAGAAAATTAATATAGAACACACTAGAAAACATCCATTTAACACAAAAAGAGGTCAATAATGGAGGAGCAGAGAAATGAAAGGAGACATGGAAAACAGTGATTGGCAGATGTAAATCCTGCTTTATAAATAATTACAACAAATGAATTAAACACTCCAATCAAAAGGGAGAGATTGGCAGAATGGATTTTTAAAAACATGATCTAACTATGCATTGTTTATATGAGGAGGCTCACTTTAGATAGTAAATCAATGGGAAAAGAAACAGCATGCAAATAGCAACCAAAAGAGATTTGGAGTGTTTATGCTCACATCAGTCAAAATGGACTTTTAGGCAAAAATTGTTATTTGAGACAAAGAACATTTATAGCTGTATTTAGGGAAATAAATGGGCCAATCCAATAAGAAGAATAACAGTGACATGCATATATGCACCTAACAACAGAACCCTAAAATACATGAAGCAAAAGCAGACATAATTGAATAGAGAAATATATACATTTCAACAATAAAAGTTGGTAACGTCAATGCCTCGCTTTCCATAATGGATGGAACAACTAGGCAGAAAGTAAACCAGGAAATAAAAGACTGGAACAACACTAAAACACAATCAGACCTAATAGCCACCCATAAAAGGATCCACCAACCAACAGCTAATACACATTCTTCTCAAGTGCACAAGAACATTCTCCAGGATACCTCATATGCTGGGGCATAAAATAGTCTCAGTAAATGGAAAAGGAGCAAAACTACACAAAATGTGTTCTAAACTCACAACGGAATGAAATTAGAAATCAACAACAGAATAAAACTTGGCAAATTTACAAATATGTGGAAATGAAACAGCACTGTCCTAAATAACCAATGTTTCAAGAGGAAAAACAAAGAAAATGAGAAAATGATACTAATGAAACACAAATACCAAAACTTATAGAATGCAGCAAAAGTGGTGCTCTGAGTGAAATTTATAATTGCAAATGCCGGTATTTAAAAATAAAAAGAAAGAAAGATCTAAAGTCAATAGCCTAAGGAGAGGGCATTGCTACTGACCTAACAGGGAAATAATTAAAATGGAGTGTTATGTACTGACAAATTAGATAATCCAGATGAAATGGATAAATTCATGGGAAGACATGTACTCCTAAAACTGACTCAAGAAGAAACAGAAATTTTGAACATATAGCAAGTAATAAATAATCATAAAGTTTCCCACAAAGAAAACCCAGGAACAGATAATTTCACTGGTTCATTCTACCAAATGTTTAAAGAAGAAGTATTATTAATCCTTCACAAACTCTTGGAAAACATAGAAGAGGGGGGAACACTTTCTAATACGCCGGGAGCCAATCCATCCAGCCTTCCTGGTGGCACAGCCCGGGTGGTTGGCGGAAGGGCAATGCACAGCGACCCTCCGAATGGGAAGCTACTGGTATCCGTCCTCTTACTCATCATGGCCATCCCCACGGTCCAATTGGCACTGATGATTCAAAAGAAACCCATGGGGGCAAACTCGGGGACATATTCTGGGGATGAGGGAAAAACCCTGAGAATCCGAAGATGGATAATGAAACCTTATATCCAGCCGGTGCCACCCCTGCCTGCCCGTCCCCTACCTAAAGGAAGGATAGCCCCATATATCTCTCAGCCAGGGAGGGGGGCAAATGGGTTCGAAAGCCCCACTCCGGCAACAAAGGGATGTCTCTAGGGATACAAGTTACTCCAACCCCTAGGCCCACTTGGCCCCCAGGAGGCATTCCAGATGGTAACTGGACCCGGCGGGTTAAGGTACAGAATGGTTCATTAGTTCCCAGGTATACATTGTCTCTCTGGGAGCGTATAAGGTGCGGGTTCCCAGGGCCCTCTTGGCTCCCTCTCGGCACCCAGACCAAAGCGAATACTTTTGTTCCTTGTACCGCAAACCGTTCAAAGGAACAATCAACAAGTCAGATCCCTGTAAACGTTCCACTTGAGGTGTTGAGAGCTAGATGACCTTCCATGAAAATAGCAAAGCAAATGCTTTATAGACTATAAATAAACGTAGATACATAATGAAAGTCGTATGAAGAAATCAATCAATAAGCAAAAGGCAGGAGGAAACGTTACAAAGAAATAACCGTGAGGTTCCTTAATGGGTGATCACACCAAGGAACGTTTTTAGAATCAGGTAAAGCCGAGAAACATAGATGACCACGCGACAAGGAAACTGCTAACAAACATAATGCCACGTTTGCCACAATAAAGCGGCCAGTCGAACACACTGCTGTCGTGTCCATTTGTTATTTTCGCCGACGCCGTTCATCCTTCGGGAGCCCCTGGACCTGCTGGGGCCGGACCTCGTCACTAATACATTCTATGAGGCCTGTATTACCCTCATACCAAAACTAAACAAAGATATTACAAGAAAAGTACAAACCAATATCCTTTACGAATATGGATTTTTTTTTAAACTCTCGAAAAAAAAAAAATACTAGTGTCATGAAGCTAGTAGCAAATCATGAGAAGAGAAGCCACAGACTAGGAGAAAATATTTGCAAAAGACATTTGTAATAAAGGGCTGTTATCCAAAATGGACAAAGGACCTGAACAGACAATTAAACAAATGAGATATACAAATGGTAAATAAGTGTATGAAAAGATGTTCCACATCATATTTCATTAAGAGATGCAAATGAAAACAACAAGAGACCACTACACAGCTATTAGAATGGTGAAAATCTAAAACACTGACAGCACCAAATGCTGGTGAGGATGTAGAGGAAGAAAAAAGCTCATTTATTGCTTAGGAGAAGGCAAAGAGGTGCAGTCACTTTGGAAGAAAGTTTGGAAGTTTCTTACAAAACAAAACATACTCGGGGCGCCTGGGTGGCTCAGTCGGTTAAGCGTCCGATTTCAGCTCAGGTCACAATCTCGCGGTCTGTGAGTTCGAGCCCCGCGTTGGGCTCTGGGCTGATGGCTCAGAGCCTGGAGCCTGCTTCCGGTTCTGTGTCTCCCTCTCTCTCTGCCCCTCCCCCGTTCATGCTCTGTCTCTCTCTGTCTCAAAAATAAATAAACGTTAAAAAAAATTAAAACAAAACAAAAAAACATACTCTTACCATTCAATTCAGCAACTGTTCTCCTGTTTTGGCGTCTACCCAAAGGACTGGAAATCTCATGTTTATACAACACCTGCAGATGGATGTTTATAGCAACTTTATTCCATAATTGCCAGAACCTGAAAGCAACATAGGTTTCCTTCAGTAGGTGATTGGATAAATAAACCTTGGTCTATCCCGACGATGGGATATTACTGATGTGCTAAAAAGAGATGAGCTCGTCCACTTTTGTGTACATGTCCTTGGCAACTGAGGTGTTGGCAGGCAGGCACCATGGATCAGGTAATGGAGTGCATAAAGCCAAGTCGGCAGTTTGTGAAGGACTCAGTTTGACTGGTTAAAAGATGCACTACACCCGACAGGAAAGAATTCCAGAAGATTGTCATGGCAACAGCAATAAGATATGCTATAATAGGATTCATTGGCTTTTTTTGTGAAATCGATGCATATTCCTATCAATAACATCATTGTTGGTGGCTGAATATCTTTTAAGAAGAGTTTCTCATCTTGGGGATTGGTAAACAAGTGAGAATTTAAGAAGCTCATGGAGTAAAAATTTGCCTGTATGTTTTGGGTTTTTCTATCATTTTTTTCCTCCAGATGTTTCATATTTCTTTTTTTTTTTTTTTAATTTTTTTTCAACGTTTTTTATTTTTATTTTTGGGACAGAGAAAGACAGAGCATGAACGGGGGAGGGGCAGAGAGAGAGGGAGACACAGAATCGGAAACAGGCTCCAGGCTCCGAGCCATCAGCCCAGAGCCTGACGCGGGGCTCGAACTCACGGACCGCGAGATCGTGACCTGGCTGAAGTCGGACGCTTAACCGACTGCGCCACCCAGGCGCCCCAGATGTTTCATATTTCTAAATTAAAATAATTTTGAAATAACAAAATAAAAATTGAGCTATCAAACCATGAAAAGACATAAAGACATAAAGGAAAATTATATGCATATTACTAAGTGAAAGAAGCCACTCTGAAAAGGCTACATACTGTGTGATTCCAACTCCGTGACATTCTGGAAAAGCCTAAACTGTAGAGACAGTAAAAAGTTTGGTGCTTGCCAGGGGTGAGGGGAAAGGATATGAATAGGATGAACTCAGGGGATTTCTAGGGCAGTGAAACTATATACTATAATATAATACCATAATGGTGGGTATGTGTCATTATGCATTTGTCAAAATTCATAGAATGTACACCAAGAATGATGTAGACCATGGTCTTTGAGCAATAATGAAGTGAAAAACCGCTAATAAATAAATAAATAAATAAATAAAATTTTTACCTAACCCAAAAGTCATTAAGATATTTTGTTTTCATCTAAAAGCTTCATTGCTTACATTTCATATTTAGTTTTGCAGTACACCTGGAATGAATTTTTGTGTATGGTGTGTACATTTTTTTCTTCATATGACTTTCCAAATGACTGTACTATTTTTTGAAAACCATCCTTTTCCCATGCCACACTGTATTTATCCTCACCCTTTGTAATAGCTATAAAGTATTCCATTCTAAGTCACTCCCATTACTTATTTACCATCTGCCACGGTCTCTGCTATCATCAAACAGCATGAACATCTTTGGATATCAAGGCGTTCTTCTGCAATTGTTAAAAGAAAAGTGGAACTGAACTTCTGAGCCAGAAAACATTTTTTGAAAATTAATAAATGATATGGTTCAAAACTGAAAGAATACAAAAAGGCCCAGTGAAAAGTTCACCTCCTACCAATCCTTCCAGTCCCTCCACCAGGTAACTGCAGTCATGAAATCTTGAGTATCTTTGCAGAAACCTTATAATGGACGAACAAGCATTAGTTACATGTTTTTCTTTACATAGCTAGTGGCACACTGTATGTTCTGTTCTGCATCTTGCCTTTTTAGCTAAACAATGTATGTGAGAAGTCTTCCTATTACTGCACATAAACAAGCATCGTCATTCATTTTTGAGGCCACATATTCCATTGGAAGGGTATACCGCCACTTAGTCTCCTACTGATGGACATCTGGAACGTTTCCAGTTTTTGCTGTTCCAATAATGCTACAATGAGTAACTTTGCACATGCCGTTTTACATGTGTGTGGTACATCTGTTGGGGGAATTTCTAGAAGTGGACTTGCTGGGTCCAAGGGGATATGCATCTGGTATGCATCTGTCATTTGATCAGCATCACCAAATTACACTCCCACAAGCAAAGGGTAAGAGTTCCTGTTTTCCCATAGCCCTGGCCTTTTATTTATTTATTATTATTTAATTTTTTAAATGTTTATTTACTTTTGAGAGAGAGAGAGAGACAGAGACAAAGAGACAGAGCACGAGTGGGGTAGGGGCAGAAAGACGGAGACACAGAATCCCAAGCAGGCTCCAGGTTCTGAGCTGTCAGCACAGAGCCCAACTGGGGGCCGAACCTACGAACCTTGAGATCATGGCCTGAGCCGAAGTCAGACACCTAACCGACTGAACCACCCAGGTGCCCCTGACTAATGGCCTTTTAGATCTGGGATCTTTAGCCATTTGATAGGTGGAAAATTGTAGATTATTTCGCATTTATTTTATCGTGGTGAGATCGCGCATCTTTTCCGAAGTTTAACTTCGCAACTTGTGTTTTTTGTCAAAATCCTTTGTATACACTTCTTTAAAATCGCTCACTGCAATTTCCTCCTAATGTTTCCTCATGAGAAGCCTTAGACTTGGGCTTCCTGGTCAGAGTTCGAACTTTTTAAAAGGTCCCAGCTGACCGTCCAGAAGGGAGGCCCCGTTGATGCTCCTTCCACAGCTTGGTCCTGAACCGGGCTCCCTTCCTCACTGACTCCTGAGTAAGCTTGAAGCTGGCATCTCCAGCTACAGATGGGGAACCCTGGCCGGCTGGGGAGGAGTTGGCCCCGCCCAGTCACCAGGAGTCCCCGCCCCAGACGCGTAGCCCCGCCCCCGATCCCGACCTATCACGACCACGCGGCACCGCCCCCTCTGCGTGCCCTGGCGTCGCACGTCACGTGACGTCCAGAAGCGGCGGGCAGGGGAAGCCGTCCGCCATTGATCCCCCGCCCCGGCGCTGGCGCCCTCCGCGCACGATGGCTTCCCCCGAATGAAGCGCGCTGCGGCCGGACCGCGGGGAACCGGCGAAGGCGCAGACGACGCCCGGACACCGTCCCCAGCTCCGGTCGGCCGCCCGGTCCGGCTCCCGGAAGCAGCCCGTTGCTAGGCAACCGCGTCGCTCCAGCGGGGAGGGGCGGGGCGTGCGGAGGGTCTGCATGGACCAGTACTGCATCCTGGGCCGTATCGGGGAGGGCGCGCACGGCATCGTCTTCAAGGCTAAGCACGTGGAGGTGAGCGGGGCCGTGGGATCTCCGTCTGCAGCGGTTCCTGGCGGAGGGACGCCCCCCCCCCCACCCCCCGCCACCGTTTCCCCTGCCCGCGTGTGCACCGCTGCGCCTGCCTCCTCGCCCCGCTTCGTGGTGTGCGCCCACCACTTTGGCCCCCATCAGTGGGGGCCGTCCGGGTTGCAAGCTTCCCACCCACCCGCGAGGCCACAGCAGCTATGCCGCGAGTGCCCGAGGAGCGTGGCCTGAAAGCCTCTTAGCTGTTTGCGCGGCGCTGGGACAGCTGGTCCCGGGCTGTACCTGATTTCCCTCCCTTCCCACCCCATGAGGCCCCTGGGCCTCTGCGTCCCACCCAGGTGGCGCCTTTCCCGTCCCCGCGGCCCCTTTCCCAGCCTGGGATGGGTGGCAGTGTCTGCGTTCTGTCCTGCACAGACTGGGGAGATCGTGGCCCTCAAGAAAGTGGCCCTGCGGCGGCTGGAGGATGGCATCCCCAACCAGGCCTTGCGGGAGATCAAAGCCCTGCAGGAGATCGAGGACAATCAGCACGTGAGTGGGGCTGGGGTTGGAGGGCCTCTCCTTCCCTTGTCCACCTCATCCACCCACCGGCTTCACTCCACACTCATCCCTCTTACCCACTGATTTCTTCCCTTACTCATTCTCTTCTTCACTGACTTCTTTCCATAAAGCATTTAGTGATTTTTAATGATCATGATCACTGCCACCCATTGAGCTTCTGTTCTGGTCACAGGCTGGGTTAACTGTTTCGGGTATTTGTCATTCTGAGTTCTCCGCTGCTCAGCCAGGCCCATTTCAGGATCTCCCCTCTGCCAGCTTGTGGGCGCTCAGCTGGTCCCGGGAGGCTTTGGTCAGGGTCTGATCGAGGACATTCTAACCTTGGGTCCTCTCATGGGCCCTACCCTGTGCTGGGCGTTGGCCCTGAGCGGACTTCTGATGATTTAAGTGCTGCAGGGGAGATGGACAGAGGCTGCAGGGCCCACGTGGCTTGGTCCATGGGGCTGGGAGGCGCTGTGGGCACGCGAGGAGGGGCACTTCCCCCCAGCCCCGTTGTTCTTCACGGTGCTCTCTCTCATCCCTGGGAGGTGACTGGTGTATCCTGTCGTGCTCTGACTTGCTTGTTATCCTCTGGAGATGTCCATGACATGTTGGCTATGTAACAGAAGCACTTTGTAAACTGCTTGTAAAACACATAAACTATGCGCCCTAGTTTTGTACAAACATGTGTACCTATATGTGAGTGTGGGATTGTACGTACCCTATCTGTTGTAAAGTCGGCTAGAATGTGCTATAAGTTTGATTGTAGGTGATAGGGTTTTTCTTCTGTTGTTTTTCCTTTATAATTCTGTGTATTTGAGTATATGTGTGTGACGTGGGGAATGATTGGGTGCTATCTTCAAATTCTGAAAACCAGCAATAAAAGTCCACGGGCTCAGGGCACCTGGGTGGCTCAGTCGGTTGAATGCCTGACTTCGCTCAGGTTGTGATCTCACGGTTTGTGAGTTCAAGCCCACATACGGGCTTGCTGCTCTCAGCTTAGAGCCTACTTCAGATCCTCTGTCTCCATCTCTCTGCTCCTCCCCCTCCCCTCAAAAATAAACAAACATTAAGAAAATTCAACAAAAAAAAGGTCCACGGGCTTGCACACACAGCCCATACATGGGAGGGTGACACGGGCCCTCCACCTGTGAGTCAGCAGCCCTGGAGGTCCCACCTTCAGATGCCCCAGCGTGGAGCCCAGGCTGCCCTCATCTCCGACCCGAATGATCGCGCCATTTCCTTGCTGGTGCTCCCCTCCCCACCGTCCAAAAGTGTGGATGAAACCCTTCACTTCCCTGCTGGAAAAGCCCACTGGCTTTTCTTCACACCGAGAGCTGCAGCCCCTCTTCGTCCTACATGACCTCTGAAGCGTCCCCTGTGACGGGTACCGTCCGGGCCTCAGCACAGGGCAAACGTCCTTCCCGTAAAGGACCCTACATGCCTGTGTCCCTCCTGCCGCCTCACTGTCCCCTCTGCCCCCAGGGCTTTGTGCTTGGTGCTCCTCTGTCTGTGCTCCTTCCGCATCCCTGCCTTACTGACTCCCCTCGCCCTATTTGTTCTGTCTGTCCTCGTCAGAACCGGGACACCCCAGCCGTTGGCTCACTCAGTTGTCTGTCTCCCTGTGCTGTGAGCACAGCGCAGGCCCTGCCAGGCCTTGCTCCTGCTCGATGTTGTGCAGCCTGGCCCCGCTGACCCGTGGTCCCTTGGGAAGTGTATGTGACGTGTGTCCAGCTCTCCTGGTGCTGGGGTTTCATGGCCCTAGAGGAGCCCAGAGGAGACCTGTGCCCTGTGTGTGTTTGTCTGTGTGTGAGTGACGGGCAGGGGGTGGGGGGGGGACACTGCAGGTGGTTTTCCAGTTCCTGGGCTGGGGGGATGCCCAGTCACTGCCCTGGGTGACCTTCCCACCTCCTCTTCCCTGAGTGAGTGAGTGGAGTGTTAGATGGGGACCACCTTCTCTCTGGAGAGGGGAACAACCGGGGGTTCCGCATCCCTGGTTCTGAGCTCAGGTCTCACGTCACCCACCCGCCTGGTCCTCTGTCTGGGGCGGGGCTGGGGTCCCCCAGCGGGTCTGAGTGATGTGGGTCCCAGGGCTGACGGGATGCCTGCCCGCAGGTGGTGCAGCTGAAGGCCGTGTTCCCGCACGGCGCAGGCTTTGTGCTGGCCTTCGAGTTCATGCTGTCGGATCTGGCCGAGGTGGTGCGCCACGCCCAGAGGCCCCTGGGCCAGGCACAGGTCAAGAGCTACCTGCAGATGCTGCTCAAGGGTGTGGCATTCTGCCACGCCAACAACATCGTGCATCGGGTCAGTGTCAGCACGGGCTGCGGCGGGACCTGCGGGCCAGCCCTTGAAGAGGGGGTCAGAGGGGCAGGACCCGCGGTGTGGCCACACCACAGAGTCAGTGGCCCTGGAGAGGGTGGGGCCTGGGCTGACCCGGGTGCTTAGCCTCCCACATCCTCCTGCCCCAAGGTCCTCCAGGGGTGTGGAGGAACTGATGCCTCCTTTGGTGTCTTCAGGACCTGAAACCGGCCAACCTGCTCATCAGTGCCTCAGGCCAGCTCAAGATAGCAGACTTTGGCCTGGCCCGGGTCTTCTCCCCAGATGGCAGCCGCCTCTACACACACCAGGTGGCCACCAGGTAGGGAGGGCCAGTTCCCAGGCAGGAGTTGGCAGAGGACAGGCCCCAACCTTCTCACCGGGATGAGATGCTTCTGGACCTTCTGTTCAGACATTGCTTGTGGGGCTGATGTGGGGCGGGGGTGACCTTTCTGGGCAGCCTCCGTCAGACTAGTGAGCTGGCTGTGCCCACCCCCTCCTCCCAGGTGGTATCGAGCCCCGGAGCTCCTGTATGGTGCCCGCCAGTATGACCAGGGCGTCGACCTGTGGTGAGACTTCTGTGGGCTGGGCACGGGGGAATGTGGGGTTGCTAAGCCATTTGGGGGTGTCTTCGTGCTGTGAGCTCTAGGTTGCCTTGGGGGTGTTTCCCCTCGTTGGGGAGTCTCTAAGGAGTCTGGGGTCAGTTTTCACTTGGGTGGGGGTCAGGTGTGATGGGAGTGGGAAGCATCTGGGCTGGGTCAGGGAGGCACTTGAGGCTCAAGGCATGGATCCTCTAATCTGGTAGGCAGGGGTTGGTTATATGCCTGGGTGTGAAGGCTCTGAGCCTTTATTTGGGTAGGATGGTTTGCCCTTGCTTAGGCACTTGAGATTTAGGGGCTATTTTGGAGGTCTGTCCCAGAAAGTGAGGAGTGAGAGACGGTGGCTGCGTGTGCCAGAAACTGAGGCTCTGAGAAGTCTCAGAACCACTGAGGGGGTTGCTATGTTTTCTAGGGTTGAGGCCAGTGAGCTGTTGGAGAGGGGGATGTGGTCTGTGTTCTAGGCTTGTGGGTTTTGTTTACGAGTCTGTAGCCTCAGGTACGAAGCTGCTGTGCTATTCTGTGGTTCCTTGGCCCTAGTATGGGGTGTGGGTGCAGTGTGGGGAGATCTGTGTCATAGTGTGAGGCGACCGAACTGGTGTGGGGAGATCTCTGAGCTGTCTGGGTCTGTGTCTGCAGGGCTGTGGGCTGCATCCTGGGGGAATTGTTGAACGGATCCCCTCTCTTCCCTGGGGAGAATGACATCGAGCAGCTTTGCTGTGTGCTTCGAATCCTGGGCACCCCCAGTCCTCAAGTCTGGCCGGTTTGCAGGGGTTCCCGGCGGGGAATGGGTGGGGGCAGGTGTCTTCCCTTCCCCCCAACAGCTAGGACCACCCTCTGTGCCTTTTCTCTTGTGGCTCCACACCTCCCTGGCCCCCTCCCGTCCCCCCAGACCACTGTTCTGGCCTCTCTTGGCGGCTCCTCCCATCCTGCCCTGCTGGATGCAGGAAGCCAGGTCCTGTCCTTCCCCTCCTGCCGGCACACTGGCACTTTGTACACGTGCCTGAGACGTGGGGGGGTGGGAGGCGGGATGACCGGTGAGCAGGTGGGCCACGGCCGCACGGACTGATGACCATGGTCCTAGGAGATCACGGAGCTGCCCGACTACAACAAGATCTCCTTCAAGGAGCAGGCACCTGTGCCCCTGGAGGAGGTGCTGCCCGACGCGTCTCCCCAGGCCCTGGACCTGCTGGGGCTGTTCCTCCTCTACCCTCCGCGCCAGCGCATCTCAGCCTCCCAGGTAGGGTGGCCCCGTTTCCCTGACCCTCCTCACTCGGGGCCCTGTGATAGGCTGGCACCAGAACCCGGGGGGCCACGGGCAGGCGGGGGCCCCAGTAGAAGGCATGGCCACCTTGCCGGAGAGCGCGCCTGGGTTGTGGGTGACCGGCTGCCTCATCCCTCCAGTGGATATTTACTCTGCATCTGCACATGCCTGGCATCTTCCTGGGCCCTGGGGGTGGGCAGGTGGGACTGACTCTGGGGGGGTTGTGGCAGTTTAAGCTTGGGGAGGTGTTTTTCAGGGAGAAATGATGAGCAGAGGTCTGGCGAGGGGGACCTGGAAGGGGGTTGTGTGGCTGGGAAGGAGAGGCAGGACCATGGGCTGACGTGGGAGCCTCTCTCAGGTGTACCTGTGCCCGCAGCCTCACCGTCCCCATGCCCTGCCCGCCCCAGTACTAGCAGGCCCCTGGTGAGCCGTCTCAGCGGACCAAGGCTCCTGGACCAAGGCCACCTGCCCGCCTCCCTGTCTACGCCACTGCCTCTCAGATCCTGCTTGTGTCTCTTCGGGGCACCCTCCCCTGGCAGGCCAGCTCAGACCCCAGCAGGGCTCTCCTGTGGCTCCCTCTCCGAGCAATCACATGCTGGGGGACATCACCTCTGTGACCCTCCTGGCCACTCTCCCCCCGCCCCCGGGCCCCAGGCCTGCTGTGTGTCCTCAGGCCTTAACTGTGCGCCTCTGGGATTTCTGCTCCGGCACCCCTCCCTGGAGCTCGCCCGCACTGCTCTGCAGGCCCGCAGCCTCTCTGGTCCCCTCAACCTCCGCTGTCGCTCTGACACAGCACTAGTCATCTGACACTCCCTGTCCCTTTCTCCTCTGTCTTGTCTGTCACCCATACCCCTGACTTGGGGAAGACTCACGGGGAGGCTCTGTGTTGTGCCCCCTGCTGGCTCCCGAGAACCTGTAACGGTGTTCAGGTGCTGCGCACGTGGAGATGCTGTGGAGCAGGTGTGGGAATGAGCCTTGGCAGGGCAGTGCTCCATCCTCCCTCAGAGGCAGGTGAGCTGAGGTTGGGACGGGGAGGTGACTCATTGCCTTCTGTCCCTTGCTTGCCGCCCGCAGGCCCTCCTGCATCAGTACTTCTTCACGGCTCCCCTGCCTGCCCACCCCTCGGAGCTGCCGATTCCCCAGCGCCCAGGGGGACCCACCCCCAAGGCCCACCCGGGCCCCCCCCACGTCCATGACTTCCACGTGGACCGGCCTCTCGAAGAGTCACTGTTGAACCCGGAGCTGATTCGGCCCTTCATCCCGGAGGGCTGACGCTGGGCCCGCCTTGCCGTCCTGTCCCCCGGAGCCCCCTGGGCTTCTTGTTTCTCTGCTGGGCCTGACCCGACCTCCTGTGGCCTCCACACAGCCTCACCAGGTCCACCCCTCACCTGGTCTGCTCCCAGGCTGGGGATGAGGACATCCGGCTCCAGCAGAGAGGACCTACAGCCGGTGCCGTTGGCCTCCCATGTGCGTGCTGCCAACTGACCCATCAGAGGGAGACCGTGAGCTCTGTGGCTGTGGCTGTGGCTGCCGTGGTGCTGGTTGTCCAGGCCCTGACTTCCCGGTCAGGGATGGCCCTGGTGGAGCCATCTAGGGGAGCGGAGAGTGTAAGGTGTCCTCACGTGGGAACACGAGTGGGAGGGCAGCTTTGTTTGATTTTGTTTTCAGAGGCATTGAAGGCTAGTTCACTTTGGAGGTTTATCGTAAAAAGCCCAGGTAGTTCTGCCTGGTGTCAGCCCTCCTCCATTCCTACCGAGGGAAGTGGCCAAGGTGGCAGGCATCATTTCCCGGCCCTTGTTTCTCTGTGGTCACCAGGAATGCGGCTCCATTCACGGCTCCTCCGGTCCTGGGGGCTTCATGCAGTGGGGCTCCCATTTGGAGGTGCAGTGGCAGAATTCAAGCCCCAGGATGGCTCAGGTTGGGGACCGATCAGGGTCAAGCCACTTACCAGCATCTCTACCCTGAGGACAAGGGTGAGCCAGGACCAGACGTGCCACCTCCTTACTCAGGTACAGAGCAAGTGAGGAGATAGGCATTCTTGGAAGTCATTTGTTAATTCAGTAAATCCGAATATTTAAGCCCAGTTGGCTCTTGTTTGCTTGCTTAATAAATTTTGATCAGCTGATTCTATAATCTACACAGAAATGAAAGGGTTAAGAGAAGTCAGAAGAGAAAAACCAGGGAAGGACTCACTGTTAGACCTAAGACTTTTCATAGGGCCTGTTGAGACAGTGCAGTCCTGGTTCAGGAAGAGTTAAAAACGGACCAGAGAAACAAACATATCCTTAGCAATCGCTTACTCTTAAAATGTGCATTTTGTTCTTCATGTGGCTAAACCCGTGTCAGCCCTGAGCACAGGTGACACTGCCAGGCATTGCCTCCAAGCTTCTGGGGAAATACAAAACAATAGACACAGCGTTGCTTTCAGGGAGAGGTCTGATGTTTTAGGGATCTGTCCTCTGCCTGTTTGTCCAGCCACATCTTCTGTCGATGCCAAGCTCCAGTCTAGCTAATTTCTGGGAGCTCTCAGCTCCGTATAAATTTGAGCCTGTACCCACGTCTGGATCACTGACCCTCCACCAACTCCATCCACAGGATACTCTAAACTTGCCCTTGAACCTGACCTCACCTTGAATGTCAAGGTCAGAGTGAGGCTGAGGGTCACTGTGAAAGCAAAGGTGAGGCCAGGGTGAAGATCCCAGTGATGGTCACAGTGAGTGTCAGGGTCAGGTGAGGGTAGGGATTCAGGAAAGCGTGGATGGCAAGGTTGAGGGTTGTGAGCAGGGCGAGGTTGGAGGAGGGTCAGGGTCAAGGGTGAGTGTCAGGACCAGGAGCAGGCCCGAATCTGGTAAATGAGAGGCCCATGTCAAAGGCCAGGTTGAGAGCGGCAAGGGTCCGAAATGGAGGACAGGTCAAAGGTGAAGTCAAAAGGCCAGAGCAAGGGCTTGGGAGGGGCTGGGTTCAAGACCGCCACAATGTCCAACGTGAGGGTCAGTGCAGGGGTGAAGGTCAGAGTGAGAGCCAAGGGGTGGTCAGAGGCAAGTGGAAGGTCAGGGAGGAGCGGGGCCGACTGGCTCCAGCTTAAGGCAGAGGGCTGACAGGCTGGCAGGCTGGCAGGCTGGCAGAGGATTGACCCAACAGAACGGAAGAATTGAGCACTGGGTGGGTGTAGTCTGCGGGGCGGAAGTGGGGTGGGATGGGCGGGGTTTGGCCGTCCGGAGCGGAAGGAAGCATCTTGGCGAGCTCCCCGGCCTGCGGGGCAGAAACACGGCGTGATGGGCGGGGTTTGGCCCTCGGGGCGGAAGCGTGGCGAGATGGGCGGGGTTTGGCCGGAAGGCCAGAAGCGCGTGGAAGGCGTGGCCGGAGGGCGGAGGCTGGGCGGTGCGGGCGAGATGGAGCCGAAACTTGGGTTCCATGAGCTCCTGCACGTTTTCTCCTTCCTGGAGGCCCGAGACCTGCTCTGCGCCGCCCAGGTGGACAAGGTAGCGCGCCCTGTCCGGGAGGCAGGACTGGCTTTATGGTTCCTGCGTGTCCAAGGCTGGCCCCTTTCTGGGCCTCAGTTTCCCCGTTTGGGGGGCGGCGTCCGGCGGCCAATTCCGTGGTGGGCCGAGCGCGCTGAGGCCGGGGTGGTGACCTGGAGGCTTGTGTGGGTGCTGCGAGCCGCCGCCCCGGGGACTCCCAGAGCCCTGTTCGCTGGTCTGCTGCGGCCCCCCTGCCATCAGCCTTCACTGCCTGGATGGGTTTGGGGGAGCTGTTTCCTTGCCCCTCCCACCTCTTCTGGAACATTCTATAATTTCCCTCTGGGTCTTGTCTGGGAAGCCAAGAGTTTCCTGGGAGTGGTGAGTCCCCTGGGGTCAGGGCGCCCGCACGCCTGGGTCCTGGCTGTCATCCGCCCCGTGTGCACCTGCGACGGCTCCTCCTAGGGCTCCGTACCCCTTAACTGCTGGTATAGTGTATGTAGTTCATGTCCGCTTTCCCCCCGCTGGATTCATGCCTGACAGCCAGCATCCTGTCTCTAGCACCCAGCGTGCCCTTTGTAAATACTTGTCGAGTCAGGGAATTTCATAAAGGAACCTAAAATACATTTGTTAACCTTAGATAGAAAACTGCCAGTTATCTTACCGGCAAAAATGGGTTTATTTGGGAATAACGGAGAATTGCAATTCAAGACCAGCGGGGCCTGGCAAAACAATAGGCGAGTCCAGAGAAGAAAGCTGAAGAGGCTCTTTTACAGAGGAAGGCGAGGCTGGAAGGGCTGTTGTGAACTAAAAGTCCATTGCAGTAAACTGGGGACTGGAAGTGTGGTGGCTTCTCCCTGGCTGGGCTGTGACAGTCTCCTTTGCTGGGCTGTTGGGAGGTGGGGTGGGGAGAAATCTTACTCCCTCTGAGGCAGTGAAGGAGTAGCTAAACTAGCATTGGTTTGCAAGGTGCTGGGTCTGCAACTGACCAGGGCTGTGGCCTGAGAGCCCCCCTGCTGGTCTCCAGAGGATTTTCTTTTTCTTTTTTCGTTTTTAAGGTTTATGTATATTTTGAGAGAGAGCGTGAGGGGGAAGGGGCAGACAGAGACGGAGAGAAAGGATCTGAAGTGGGCTCTGTGCTGACAGTAGAGGGCCCGGTGTGAGGTTGAACTCCCAAACCATGAGATCGTGACCTGAGCCCAAGGCAGACATTTAACTGCCTGAGCCACCGAGGCGGCCCTCCTGAAGATTTTCCTTATTAATTGTCACACATTATCATATCGTTTTACAGAAAGATCAATAAACAGATTCGTGTTTGGATTCCATAACTATATTTAAAATGTGTCGGGTAAAATACCGGGTTTTCATCCCCTTTTTTACCAATAAAGAGACAGTCCCACCCAGCTAGTCCCAAACAGGGCTGGGACTGGATCCCTGCAGCAGGCTAGGGATGGCGCAGGGGCAGAGTTAGGAAGGAGGGCGACTTGTAGCCTTGGGCAGCACAAGCTTCTCTGGGACATGGTTTCCCTGCTGGGTAAGATGAAGTCACTTATCCTTGCCTCACTTTGTTGTCGTGAAGGCCAGCATCTAACAGAGGGGTCCTCTGGGTGGGTAGTATTTATTTTTCAGATTATATTGCACATCATACCATACTCTGTGTTTGGGAAATAAGGTCTCAATTAGGTTTTGAACTGGGAACTCCATAAAAGGAAAATGCGTAAATCTTCTTGACTGTCTTGGCTTGATTTCTGCAAATTATAAACTTCACATTCCTGCCAAAAAGACCGAGGCACTTTGATCCAGCAGGTGAGCAAGGGCTGTGTGAGCGGGGCCCGGGCTGCGAGGATGGTGTTTGCTTCTGCCAGGGACTGGACAGCCAGGTTCTGGGATGGGGCCTTCAGTGCGTCTGGACCACAGACAACTCTCCAGAGCGGTTCCCTCGGAAGCTGTGTGGGCTCCGGGATGCAGGCTGGCCTAGCTGGAGAGGCCAGGGCATCCCAGGACGCAGCTGTGGGTCTGGGTGAGGGCAGGCATGACACTCTGGTTCCCGCCCAGGACTGACTGATCCCGAGCCTCTCTCAAATACTTCTGCAAGGGGCGGTTTATGGGAGCAGGGCTGACCGTCTCCCAAGACGGCTGTTCTGCCATCTTGGCGTCTCTGGGATACCCTCCAGGCCAGTGCCTTTAGTTACTCCGCTGCGGCAGCCTCTCTGGAGCCTGTTGCCCTGCCCTCATTTCCAATTCTTCCTTCTCGAAGGAGCCAGTGATCTAACTAAACAGGCTACCCCGCCACTCCTCCATTCACAATTGCCAAGTGGCTTCTCACTGGTTTTGCCATTACGACTTTGCGAGTTGGGTCTAAGCAGATTTCCAGCTCCTTTCCCCAGACGCTTTACTCCACTTAAGGCAGAATGCTCACTAGTTTTTTCACACTTCACAGTCTTTGCTCCAGTAGTTTTCTCTCTCCCTGGAATGCTTCAGCTATTGGGGATTTTGTCAGTAATCACTTCTGAGCCCCTCAGCTCCACCGACATTGTTATACTCTCCTTTCTCACTCTTGATTGTTTTTATTGGGCCGTCTACATATGTCTGATTCCCCAGGGTGAGTTTTCTTGCCCACAGGCACTGAGTCTCATCTAGCGCTCTGTCCCGTCTACGGTGCCTGGCAGGCTAGGTGCCAACTGCATACAGACTGACCAGACTTCTCTGTCCTCTTGTTCTAGGTCTGGAATGAGGTTTCAGGGACCAAGGAACTGTGGAGGTAAGTGAAGGAAGAGCCAAACGTGGGCAGGAGAGGGTCCTGCGAAGGTGAGGGGTGTAGCGTGTAAGTGTTTTGAGCACCGTGTGTCTGGCTCTACTGAGTACATCAGAAAGGACAATCCGTAGCACCTGTCAGTGGGGAACTACTCCTGTCATGCATGTAGTGAATACTTTTTTTTTTTTATAGTATATTGAAATATAAGAGATTTTATTAATTGAATGGGAGATTGACACGCATCAGGAGTACCAAACTTGGGCAGATATGTACAGCAGATGCATGTGCCAGCTGATAGAAGACAAATCAACAAGCCACTTTTATTTTTTTATTTTTAAATTTTCTTAAATGTTTGTTTATATTTGAGAGAGAGACACACAGAGTGCAAGCAGGGGAGGGGTGGAGAGAGAGGGAGACACAGAATACGAAGCACGCTCCAGGCTCCGAGCTGTCAGCACAGAGCCCGATGCAGGGCTCGAACTCAGGAACTGTGAGATCATGACCTGAGCCAAAGTCAGACACTCAACCGACTGAGCCACCCAGGTGCCTCCAAATCACTTTTATTTTAACTCATCTTTGGTGTAACAACATAGCTGTATATGAACGCATATGGTATTAGAATTTTTAAAAATTTAAAAAATTAAAGTTGAAAATAAAAAATATCTTAATCGTTAATTTATTAAGTTTTTTTCTTATTCTTTTTTCCTTTGGAACCTGACTCCTTTTGACCCAAGAGAAGAGTCTCACATCTTCTCTCTCTTGCTGAACACAAGACAGGCCGTGGCCTTGGCCGTCCACTAGGAGCTGTGTTTAGTTTTAGCCACTGATGATGGAAAACAGCTGTTCACACACAAAGAATCTTCCACGCTTGGAGGGAATCTCTGCTTGATGGGTTTTGCTTTCAGGGTAATGTTGCAGTTGTGGTCCTTGAGGATTCTGGATGCCAGGCCTGCCACTGCCGTGTTCGGTGTTCTGTGGCATCTGTTGCTTCTCATCCACTTCTTATTGCTAATGTTTGTTAGAAAAATGATGCTGATCTCTTCAGTTAGTCTTGAAGAGAGCTTTTATCGGATTCCAGTCTTCATCTCTGCACTTTGGGGAATGTCTCTGGAGAGAACATTCAGTTCTGGACGTTGATTTCTCTGTAGGGGAGTGGACAAGATTTTTTGTCTTCCCAAATGTGATTCCCAATGACATTGTGTCCTGGGAAATAAATGGATTGACTCCTGGGTTGGTGTATTTGTGGAAGTGCTCGCAGAGCCGTATTCCCACATTGGGATAGGTAGGAAGCCAGCCCTAACCCTGCTCTTTGTTCTTATCTCTGCTGAGAAGCCAGGAAGGAATTTGAGTGATGGGAGTGAGTTCCTTCCCACAGCTCAGAAACTATCTTCTGCGGCTTATCACCTGACCTCTGCGCGTATGTGTGTGTTATCACGTTGTGCTTCCAGGTGCCTTGGGTAGATGGTTTGGCGTTTGCAAACCAAGTCACAGAGTAGTTTCAGTTCATCACTGTTTCATAATTGGGGCTAAACTTTTAGCATAAAGTCATTCCTCAAGATTGTATCCTTGGACTGCGTTCTTATAAAAACCCTAGGTTTAGGGGCGTCTGGGTGGCTCAGTCGATTAAGCATCTGACTCTTGGTTTTGGCTGAGGTCATGGTCTCACAGTTCTTGAATCAAGCTCCACATCAGGCTTCGGATTCTCTCTCTCTGCACCTCCCCTGCTCATGTGTGCGTGCGCTCGCTCTCTCTCTCTCTCTCTCTCTCTCTCTCTGTCTCAAACTTAAAAAAACACACACATACAAAACAAAAAACACTGAGTTTATGTTTCTGGAGCTGGGACAACAGCATTTCAGGAACATTGTCATCTGTGGTCACATGCATGTCATTTCTGATGCTGTGTCTTATGAGGACCGGGCCCCAAAGTTTCCCAGGCCCGTTAGAAATTCTCATGGACACAGTAAATTAATGTAGTTAACTGGTCATGTATTTTTAATATGTATTGTATAATTTTATTTTGTTTCTTTTATTTTTTAATTTTTTAAAGTTTATTTATCTTGAGAGTGAGAGAGAGAACAAGACTGCGAGCTAGGGAGCGGCAGAGAGAGGGAGGGAGAGAATCCCAAGCAGGCTCCGTGCTGTCAGCACAGAGTCCAAGTGGGGCTCGATCTCATGAACCATGAGAACATGACCTGAGCTGAAATTAAGAGTTAGCCCCTTAACCAACTGAGCCACCCAGATGCCCCTGTATTGTGTAATTTTAGTTGGAAATGCTGCAAGGTCCTTTTTTTAATGCCTCAGGACCTTTTAAATTCTGTTTCTTCAATACAGTAAGCGTTATGTTTTGGTTAGAAATAAAATCGCAGATATTTGCTTTTGTTTAAGGTACATAATTTCTGTTGTGTACAATAGATTATTTTGTCATTAGTTGCTATCTGAAAAGTTTTGGCATCAGTATTTTTTTCACTTGATATATTGCAATTCAGAGGCATATCACATAATTTATTCATCTTCATACTTCAGCCTTTTTGATGGTCTGCCTTCATTTTTGTCAAATCACTTTTTCATTTCTCAGTATTGCTCATAGGTCCTACTTAAGTTTTGAGTGTGTAATATGTAGAAATAGACTTAACTTCCACAAAGAAATGTGCCTTCTCCTCTTTTTCTTAAGCCACATCATTTTCTTGGTCTAGCTTTTGTTTTCACACTTTTCAGATTGAGGTGTGGGTGCAAGAAATCTGTCTTCTTATTTCAACTCAAAGCCAACAACAGGAGTGGTGGTTTGAGGTGTCTCGGTCTCACCACCCAGAAGAGAAAAGAGACAGTGAAGCCGAGGGCTCGTTCTTGTGTGAAGGGCTCAGCTTCATGTGGCTCCAGACCCCTTTTGTCCAATGGGAATTTAGGTTCAGCCTAACCAGACCACCTGCCTTTTCCTGATTTTTATGTGAAAACTCAAGAGTTTTAAGTGTCGGCAGCTAGTTCACTGGGCTAATCCTGTGCAAGCCAAACAGAATAATCTGGGGGTCCATTCTGCCCACAGGCTGCCAATATGGTGCTTCTGATAGAAGGACTAGAGTTCCAGAAAACACAGTAAAACCCGTTCAGAGCGCAGGTGGTGGATCCTTCTCCGTGTGTTAGAAGGTCTCTAGTGCCTAGCACAGGCCTGGTGTGGAGGTACTCGATGAGTGGAGAGGCAATGAGGACTGGGTGTGGTACTTGTTGAGGCCACGGACCGTGAGCCCTGCATTTCCCACCTGACCTTGTGTTCTCCGTGAGGTAGGAGTGCTGGGCTGGAGCCACATGATGCCACTTCAGCTGTGGGGACAGTAAATGCTGGAAGCCTCTGCCCGTGAAGCCTCCCCAGCCCCCTCCCGGCCGGACATCCGCTCTTGGTGCTCAGTACCCATAGCTCCACATGTTGCCCCTCCTGAAACGCCACGTTTCTCCCCCGCACTTTTGTTCTGCTCATCCTCCTCCCAACCACTGGCTGAGAGTGCCCTCGGCAGAAGCCGTGTCTCACTTGCTCTGGTGCCCACAGACCGGGTGGGGATTCTGTAGTTCTCTACAGTGTGGCTGAGCTAACATTTCTCTCCTGAAAAGTCTCATGAGAGAGGTGCTGTCAGAGAATTGACACTAGTCGCACGGAAGCTCAGAACGCAGGCTCTTGGGAAATGGTGGATTTGAAGTTTTTCTCCTCCCTAAAAGCAACGAGGAAACTGACACAAAGTGTCAAAATCAATTTTTTCAGAACTCTGGAAATTAACAAGAGACTTGTAGTAGCTTAGGAAGTGTTTGTTCAAGAAGAAATATTTGAATCTTAGAACACCAGGTTTTCTTGCCCTGTTCCCATAAAGCCCTCCAGTTCTGTGTTAGCCTTGAATGTCATCAGCGCACAATCACAGTGAGACCAGGAGCCTGGCAGTCACTGGAGGGAGAAGGATGGGATTGGATTTTCGTTCCTGGAAAATTGTCATTATTTGACCTGTCTGGTATTTCTTGGAAGACCCCATGGGCAGACTGTTTTTATTTGGTCTGACTTCGAGTTCACCCAGTATGAAAAGACTTTTCTTTGGGACCTTTGTCCAAATAATAACAGACAATTGATGAACTTTGTGATTGTCAGAGCTGATGGACAGCAATTGAGCAAACAAGTAGGCTAACCAAAAAGCTTAAAAGGAAAAGCCGAGGATGTGACATCTTTAGGGACTTGGACCTTGAAAAGCTGTCACATTCCTAAAAAGCCCAGGCACGTGTAACAGGGTTGTGCACAAACTCAGGGAAGACCTAAGAAGGCTCTACACTCACATGTTTGGCTAACCCTGAGGTTCTGTGCAAGTAGGAAGTTAAGTCTAGGGCAGAGTGGTCAACTACCTTACTGGGTGTTGAGTCCGTGCCCCAACATGCACAGAAGCCCTTTGGTGATGACTGGGAGAGTTGGTGGTTCTAGGTGTTTGGGAAATCCCTGTCCAATCATTAGTGAGCACTAATTTAACTGGGCGAGAGTTCAGTGGCCACAGGTAACAAAGAATGCAGGCTTTTCAGAATTTATTCAGAAACATCACTAAACAAACAATAACAGTAAGGAGGTAGAACAACAAATCTAGGGGTGGGGTCAGATTTCCAGGGTCCACATTATTTAAAATGTTCAGTTTTCAACAAAAGTAATGAGTCATGCAAAGTAATAAGGTGTAGCTTCTACACAGGAAACAAAGCAAACAACAGAAACTGTCTTTGAGAAAGACCAGGCCTTGGACCTACTAGATAAAGACTTTAAATCAGCTATTTTCATTATGTTCAAAGAACTAGAAGAAACCATGTACAAAGAACTAGAAGTAGGACAACGTCTCATCCAATAGAGCATATCAGTGAAGAATCATTATAAAAATAACTAAATAGAAATTATGGAGTAGAAAAGTATACTATTGACCTTTTTAACTTTTTTAAGTGTTTTATTTATTTTTGAGATAGAGACAGAGTATGAGCAGGGGAGGGACAGAGAGAGGGAGACACAGAATCCAAAGCAGGCTCCAGGCTTTGAGATGTCAGCACAGAGCCTGATGCAAGGCCTGAACTTGTGAACCACGAGATCATGACCTGAGCTGAAGTTGGACTCCTAACCAACTGAGCCAACCAGACACCCTGACCTTTTTAATTTAAAAAACTCAGGATTTGAGCAGATAGAAGATAGAATCAGTGAATTTGAAGATAGGTTGGTGGAGATTATCTGAAGAATAGAATCAATATGAAGAAGGAAGAAAAGTCAGCAGTGCCTAAGAAACCTGTGGGCCACCATCAAGCATGCCAACATTGTATAACAAGAGTCCCAGAATGAGAGGAGAAAGGGAGAAGGAATAAAATATTTAAAGAAATAAGGTGTGGAAACTTCCCAAATTTGATGAAAAATGTTAATTTATACATGCAAAAGCTCAATTAGCTGCAAGTAGGATAAACTCAAAGAGTTCCACATCAAGACACATTGGAGGGACACCTAGATGGCTCGATCAGTAGAGCATGCAACTCTTGATCTTGGAGTGATGAGTTCAAGCCCAACATTTGGTGTACAGATTGCTTTTAAAAATAAAATATTTAAAAGGACCCATTGTAATCAAGAGCTGAACACCTAGAATCTTGAAAGCAGCAAGAGAGAGGCAACTCATCATGTAGAAGGGAACCCCAATGAGATGACCAGTTGATTTCTCATTAAAAACCATGAAGCCCAGAAGGTAATGGGATGACATATTGAAGGTATAGGAAGAAAAGCTTGTTACTAAGAATTGTATGTCTAGAAAAATGAAGGAGAAAATGAGGACCTTTTCAGATTAGCAAAAAGCTCAGAGGGTTTGTTGCTATATGCTTGTCCTACAAGAAATCCTAAAGGGAATCTTTCATATTGAAATGAAAGAACATTAGGCAGGAAGTTGAATCCACATTAAAAAATAGAAAACACTAGTGAAGTAACTCTATAGGCATATAGAAAAGGCAGTATAAATATATTTCTTATTTGTAAGTCTTTTTTTTCTGTATTATTTAAAAGACAACTGCATAAAACAACTGTAAGTCTCTATTCGTGTATATTTAACATGTAAAATGTAATTTGTAGATGTAGCGGCACAGTTGAGAGGAGCAGGAAATGGCTCTACAAAAGAGCAAAATTTTTGAATAATGTTGAAATTAAGTTGCTGTTGGGGCACCTGGGTGGCTCAGTAGGTTAAGCGTCTGACTCTTGATTTCAGCTCAGGTCATGATCTCATGGCTTGTGGGTTCAAGCCCAGTGTTGGGCTCTGCACTGACATCATGGAGCCTGCCTGCTTGGGATTCCTCTCTGCCCCTCCCCTGCCCGGGAAAAAAAAAAAGAAAAAGAAATTAAATTGATATTAATTAAAACTAGATTAATCCTCAAGGCAACCACTAAGAACTCAAAAAACATGATAGAAGAAATGACAAGGGAATTAAAATAGTATATCAGAAAATATTTAAGGGGTGCCTGGGTGGCTCAGTTGGTTAAGCATCTGACTCTCGATGTCAGCTCAGGTCATGATCTCACAGTCCTGAGATTGAACCCTGCATCAGGCTCTGGGCTAAGTGTGGAGCCTGCTTGGGATTCTGTCCCTCCCTCTCCCCACCTCCCTCACTTGCACTGTTTTCTCACTCTTTCACAAAAATAAAAATAATTAAAAAATAAAATATTTAACACAAAAGAAGGCAATAATAGAGAAAATGCATCAAACTTATAGAAATAAGTAGCCAAATAACACATTAATTGTGCCTTATCATTAATTACATTAAGTGTATTTAATGTACACTCCAATAGAAAGAGGTTGTTAGAAGGGATAAACAATATTCAACTTTATGCTGTCTACAAGAGACATACTTCAGATTCAAGGACATAGATAAATTGAAATTAAAAGAATGGACAGATATACCATGCAACAGTAACCAAGGGAAAGCTGGAATGGCCATGCTAATATCAGACAAAATAGACTTTAAGACAAAAAGGCATTACTAGAGAAAGAATGCCATTTCATGATGTCTATCCACGAAGATCAAAAAATTATAAACATATACGCACCTAATAACAGCGACAAAATACACGAAGGGCTGGCAGAACTGAGAGGAGAAATAGGCAATTCAGCAGTAAGAGTTGGAGACTTCAAGAAATACTCTTGAATGGCAGTTGCATGACCAAAGCTGCATGCCCTTGGCCTTAGGTCAATTGTTAAAGTTCCCTGTCGTATACAAGGGGATCAGGTAGACTTCATGGGGGTGTCAGGAAAACTGGCTAATACACAAGAACCACTGACACCTGATGGTGGTGAGCGCTTGCTCATTGTCACTTCCTTGTTTTCCCCATTTTACGTTGGGGACAGTTAAGGCATAGGTAGGCAGAGTGAGTTGTCTAAGCTACTAGATGGTGAAGTCAGGAATCAAAGCTAGACCTGTCGACACCACAGTACCTTCTTCTAACGTGTGTTCTGTCCTGCCTGGGATCATGGGTCTGTTTTCCAGGCAGCTGTGTCTGAGACGCTGGTCATCATGTAAAACCTCCCAGATGACCTTGGGCACACAAACATGGAAAGAGTACTATCTCTGCCGATCCGAGCTGGAGTTCCGAATGGAATGTGGGCGGCCAGAGAAGGACTTCATCTGCAAAGCCATTGCCGGGCACACAGGTATGGTGGGGAATGTAGTCCTGTGTGCTTTCCCACTGCTCACTCCTGGTCGAGTGTCGTGGGACTTGGTGTTCAGCCATTGAGCAGGAAGGTGACAGTTGATGAGTACGTGCCCTGCTGCGTTCTATATTTGCGCTGTGTCACTTGGTGCCTGCGGTAATCCTGTGAAGAAGGAATCGTTACATTTATTTCAGAGTAGAAAGAAAGAGAGATATTAGGCACTTGTCTGTGGCTTTGTGGGTGGTGGAGTGGGGCAGTCCAAGGTGTGAAGCCCTAGTTCTTTCTGTCCACTGCTCACCCCTAACGAGCACCTGTGTGCTTCTGAGAATGCGAGAGGAATGAGTGTCCTGCCTGTCTTTCCCCAGGCTGAGTGTCCATATCCCAGGCATCTGTGTATGCATTCAAGGCCAGTCTGTGTTCTCTTCCAGGAGAGATAGACGAGCTGGCTTACATCTCAACCAAGGAGTGCCGGTTTGATGGGCAAGAGAAGTCCATGGTGTGCACCGTGTCCTCGGACAGCACCGTCCGTGCCTGGGATGTGCAGGAGGTGAGCCTGCGGAGGGGCCAGGGTGTGACCCGCTGGGTCTCAGTGAGGTCTTTCCCTTTCGCCAGCTATTCAGGCCTCCTGGCCAGCTTGGAGGTGGTGGGATCCCCGTGGTACAGACGAGAACTCTGAGCTGCAGGAGACCTGGTCACACTTGGAACTCAGGTCTGATCGCAGATGGAGCCTGATCTGCCTTTGACTCTGTGCTGCCTGCCTCGGAGAGGTGGCCACCTGCCTCAGTGCCAGTCCCGGACCTGCGGTGTCTACTTTGGAGCCAGTGCCCAATCTGGGTGGTTTTTCCCAGACAATTGCCACTTTTAGTTACCCTCGTATACCAATTAAGTGTTGAGACCTTGATAACACGATCGGTGTTTTCATGCTTGGTTGTCACAGTTAAAAAGCTTCCTGGTCTTATTTTCTCATGTGGTTCTCACAGCAGCCAAGCAATATGTGCATTGTTATCATCATGATTTTATAGACCGTCAGCCCGAGACCAAGAGGGAAGGTGTCTCAGAGTCTTGAATCATGTGGTTCCCTGTAAATCCATGGGTTCTGTGCATGTAGACAGAACCCAACCTCCTATAAAGGACTTTTTCCTGGATAACTACAGATCAACTCACGATTTTCCAGGTCCTTGCTACATTAGGTAGGGAGCCTGCTCATGTCCCCGTTGGTCAGGTCTGCTGGAAGTGCCCGGCCCTGCTCATGGGAGCCTCGTGCACCAAGAGCAGAGGGGCTCCCCCGACCCCCCTGGCCCCTGTGAACAGGGCATCCTGACTCTCAGCAAACTTCCTTGTCAGTGTGCGAGGGAAGCAGACCACTGGGAGCTGCATCTTTGCACCCCCATGCTAGCCGTGGGGTCACTGCTCTGCCCAGATGTCACGTTAGAGTCTGGTAAGTGTGGGTGTGCACCACATTTGGCCACATGGGGACACTTGAGAGGCCACCCGAGGCTCCTGGTGGTGAGTGAGCCTCAAAAGCCTTAGCTGGGCTCTCGCCAGATCGTGAGGGCCAGGGGGCTGGGGCAGGGTCTGGGGACAGAGGCAAGTGGTGCTGGGTGGGGGGACTTTGGGGATGGGCTGTGGTTAGTTACAATTCATTTTGCTTTTGAATCATGAAAGTGAAACAGTTGAGGGTTTGGGAAAGTCAGGACTAGGAGATATTTCATGAGTGAAATAGTTCTCCCTGCTTGTTCTCAGCAGCTCTTCCCAGAGGTGATCACTGTTCAAGTGCTGTCTGAACTGGTTCCCGGTTCAATTCACCAGTGTTTATGTTAGTAGACTCGGTTTCTCGATCTGCATGCTTCGGAGGACATGTTGTCTGCCTACTTTACAGAAACTTCTCTAGTTTCCAGGTCCCCATTCTTATCCCCTATTGTTCTGTTTTGTTTAAAGGGTCCAGAGTCATTTGTGTCCTTTCACTCTTCTCCGTGGTCAGGTTTTCGGTTGTTGTTGGGTTCCTCTTTCTTGTGCTTGGTTTCTAGGGTCATTTCATGGGAGGGCCCTGCGTGTGCCGGTGTGGGGGCTGCCCGCCTCCCTGTGCCTTCTCTGAGGACCCGCCTCAGCTGCAGACCCCTAGCTGAGGTGTGTGGCTCCGGGTGGGGACCCGGCAGGAGACCAGGCGGCTGGGAGGGCCCAGCGCTGCCCAGATACATGGTTCTCAACTTGAAAGGGGCGGGCGCCTGGGTGGCTCAGTCAGTTAAGCGTCCGACTTCGGCTCAGGTCATGATCTCAGTCTGTGAGTTCGAGCTCTGCGTCAGGCTCTGTGCTGACAGCTCAGAGCCTGGAGCCTGCTTTGGATTCTGTGTCTGCCCTTCCCCTGCTCATGTTCTGTCTCTCTCTGTCTCAAAAAGGAATAAAAACATTTAAAAAAAAAAAGGGGAGAGTGCTTTGGTGCAGGCTCGGCCGACATTTTCTGGAAAGAGCCCTGTGGTCCTATTGCAACCACTCAGCTCTGTCCTGCAGGAGCGGAGAGCAAAGAGAGATACGCTGTGTTCTGGCTGAGCTCGTGATGTGGCTGATGGACAGGTGCACGTGTTTCCATGTGTCGTGAAGTATTCCTTTGATTTTTTTTTTCCACCAAAATACAAATATGGGCAGTGGGCCAAGTTGTACTTGCATGTGGTCTGTGTTTCCATCATGGGCCTGTTTCAGAGCGGTCTGTGCACATTCTGCCTGGTTGCACAAACTCAGTACTGTGCACGAGCAAATCTCTTGTAGAAGACGACCCCTCTTTCCTCCTCCTACATCCACACAGGATAACCTTCCCGTCCCCACATAATAATGTGTATTCTTAGTATTACAATCATTGTGTAAAAGCTGTTCACACCAAGCCAAG
Source organism: Panthera tigris (assembly GCF_018350195.1). NCBI lineage: Eukaryota > Metazoa > Chordata > Mammalia > Carnivora > Felidae > Panthera > Panthera tigris. The sequence goes on along the minus strand of NC_056672.1, from coordinate 2,195,971 downwards.
AGGCGAACTAACATTTTGCTTTTCCAGAAGTGAATAAATATTCCTAATCTGTTGAGACCACATTTTTGACTGGTGATACTGGTGTCTGATCTGGCTGTCCATCCGGTTGTATCCGCTGCCCCCGGAGAATTCTAGGGTTTGAGTTTGTCTTTTTCTGGCATCAGTCTTGGTGCCACCAGCAGAGCCCCCTTCCTTCCTGTGGCAGGCGTGTGGCCTGCAGTCCCTGGCACGTTCCTGCGCTCTGTCCCCCTGACCTCCTGCAACCAGGAGTCTCGTGCCTTCTTCACTGACGCTGTGTTCCTCAACACTCCCTGCCCTTCCCCCATCACTGGTGCCCAGCTCCTGCTCGCCGAGCTGTTGCTGGTTGATGATGGTCATCACCTTGCTGCTTGAGCAACAGAAATCAGCTGAGAAAGCAACCCATAGAGGAGTCAGACATCTGGTTGGAAAGAGATACAGATCGTGGTACAATGCACATGTGCTAGAACAAGGTCGTAATGACCCGGCACTGGAAAGGAAGCCCAGGGGGCAGCCCTGGGACACTGGAAGAGTGGTTAGTGGATGGTTCTCTGCCCCCCTTCAAGTACCCTGGGCCTACTGGCACTGACTCTTTACCACCGATTCCGGTTGTACAGTCCTGGGAGAGGCTGTGGAATCACCCAGCTCGGGCCTCGGCCAGGGCACGCCATAGGAAAGGGGGTGTTCTGCGCAGGGCAGCACAGACACGCCCTGTGAATATTCATACCTGCGAGCCTGAGTTAGCCGATCTAAATGGGGCTGCCTGAGGACAGGTGAGGAGTTTTCTCTATGCAGCCATAGTGGCCCAGGCTGCGCTCCCTGGCCGGCCTTCCTCAGTGGAGCTGGGTAACCACCGTGTGCACGCCTGGCCCCCCGCCCCCCAGTCCCGGTGGTGCCTCTCAGCCCTGGGGAATTTCCACACACCCTCAGTTTGGCCACTGCTCTCCAACGTCTGTGTTGTGCTCTTTGCTGCGTGGATCCCGTGAGGGTGGGGACCCTGCTCTTTCCCCCTGTGCATCCCCTGTACGCACTAGGGAATGATTGTTGAATGAACAAAAACAGTACATTTGTGAAACGAACAGCCCCCAAGTAAGTTGTTATGTTCCTTTTGTTGTTGCCCAGGGCACAGAGATCTGGTCAAGCCCTCTGCAGCCTGCTGCTCTGGTGAACGTGGTGACCTTCCCTCGGCTCCAGCTGGCCATCACCGTGGATGAGCGGGGCCTCATCAAGGTTTGGGGAGCGGAGAATGGATGGGAGCAGGCCTCCTTCCGCCTGCCTACATTCTCGTCTGCATTGCAGGCCTGCGACCATCCAGAGGGCCCTTTCCTGCTGGTGAGTGACTGGCTCTCGGGAGCCTCTGCGTGTCCTAGCCGTCCCCCAGGGTCGTGGACACTGTGATGGGGGGCGCCTGGAGCTGGGCGCTCGCTGTGGCAGACCAGGCAATGATTCTGCTGTCTGCACAGCCGGTCTCCCTGGCCCCCCTCTGCCAGTCCCCAGGTGTCAGCGAGACCGGGCCGTGGGCTGCCTGTGCCCTTGCTTTCTGCCTCCTGACCTTGCTTGTATTCTTTCTTCTTCGGCAGTTCCTTCTGTCTTCTGCATTCTTACCCTTCCTTCCCTTGTTTCAAGTCCCAGCTATGGTCCCACTCAGGAGAAGCTGAGGCACGTTTGACAAAACATGAGCGTTTGCCCAGGACACCAAAGGCTACTGTTACCAGGATGTCCATTTAGAAGTGACTCGGGCATCAGGAGGGTTTGGCGAGAAGAAGAAACCAGGAAAGTGGGTTTACGGTGGCAGGTGGACGAAGTGGCTCTTGGCTGGAGGCAGTGTCCCCACCTGTGGGGAGGAGGCCCTGGAAAGGACGGGCAGGCTGGTGTCCCAAATATCAGGAGGAGCGGGTATCCTGGAGCAGCTTTACGTGCGCACGGAATCAAATGGAAAGGGACTAAGCTCAGCAAACAAAACAAGTAATGTCTAGCGAAACAGATTTCTCATAAACCACTCTGCAGTTGTTGAAGACTTTAGAATAAGTGTGATTGGTATCCCCAGATGCGTTTGAGAATCTGTCACGCAAATGAGGAGGCCGTGGGCTGTCCCTGGGAGTGGTAGACGGTGTGATGCCCAGTTACTTGTCCGCGAAGGGCAGTTGGAGAAGTTAGAGGGCACACAGTAGTGGAGAGCAGAGAGCTGGGTGCAGCAAAAGGGTCTGGACCGAGGTTCAGGAGATGCGGCGGAGACCAAGTGCTGAGCCCAACGCTGCGGCTGCTCTGCCCTGGAGACGCTTTCCCCGGGCAGCCGAGAGGCCACAGGCCTTTGAGAGCTGAGGGGACGAGTTGGGGTGCGGGGCCACTGAGGGTCAGGCCCCGTGCCTCCCCTTTTATTTGGGGGTTGTCAAGTGGTACGGGCCAAAAGGAGGGTGTGAAGGTTGGCAGTTGCCCGCCCTGGCTGCAGCCTGGCACCCTGGCCACCTGGGAGGAGTTTGCGAAAATCCTTCCCGGACCAGGATAACAGCACCGAGACCTCATGTTATTTCCGTTTGCAAGCGTAGCATTCAGCACACACTTAGAGCTAAGGGGACCACGAGGGAGGAACTAGTACCAGCCACGGTGGCTGGGTGAACCGCGCGTGACGTCGGGAGAGCCACAGGGTTTCAGACGCTGCAGTTGCTGCACACTGAGACAGCTGTGGCCTCTGTGTCCAGGGAGGTGACTTCGAACAGAGAGCTCAGAACTATGAAAAACGACGCAACGGATTTAGAAAAGAGCCAAGTAGAAATTCCAGAACAGAGAAATGGGGCACAAAGGTTAGCTCGGGGGCTGGGGGTCATAGCAGGGTGGACAGTGGAATCACTCCAAGATGGGGGGCATAGGGGAGCTTGTGGGCCTCTGGCAACATCCTGTTTCTTACTTGCACGGCGACGTGAATATTTGCTTTGTAACAACGTATGGAGCGCTATATTTGTGTTTTGTGCACTTTTCTGTCTATGTGTTTTCTGCATCAGTGAAAAGTTCATAAGAGAGGTTACCTGGAGTGACATGGGGATGTCGAGTGAGGTGAATGGGAAGAGAGGGGAGGAGATGTAGACAGTGCTCCTCAGGCTTTGGTGGGTTGTGAACCACTGAGATGTTGTTTAAATGCAGATTCTGATTCGATGAGTCCCTGGGGGTGACTAAATTCTGACTTTTTAACAAGCTTCTTCGTAGTATTGGTACTGCCTGTCCGCAGACGACACTTTGAGTAGCAAGGCCATAGAGGAAGACCCATGACAAATTCTGGTATTTGGTAGCAGGAGCAGGTGAGGGAGTGCATGGGTCAAAGGCAACATTTGAAGAGGTGACGGCAGACGTTTTCCTAAAGTAGACTAAGGACGTTAATCTCTGGAATCAAGAAGGCCTGTGAACCCCAAGGGGGATAAACCAAAATAGATCTGCACACGGGCCTGTCAGAGTGAACTGAGATTATCCAAGGACCAAGGAAGCACACGGGCCCATCAGAGTGAAGATTACCCAAGGACCAGGAAAGCAGCCTGGGGACGTAGACTGCCTTCAGCATCTGACTTGTTAACAGCAACTATGGGACCTCAGAGACAGTAGAATGGTATCTTGGAAGAAATAATTGCCGGCCAGGAATTCTAGAAGAGAAAGTGTCCTTTAGGAATGAAGGGGAATAAAGGCATGTCAGATAAAATGGAGAATTAGCACCAGCCACGCCACCAGTGAGAAGGACAGGCGTGGGACTTGAAGCAGAAGGAAGATAAGCAAAGCTGGTATCCCAGGGTGTTGGGAGACGTTGATGAACAGCACTGGTGGAGGCAAGGAGATCTGAGGGTACCGACTGTAGAACAGCAGTAACCATGTCTTGTGGATTTTAAACTTAGGTGCAGAAAAAATATTTGTGATGTCAGCATTTACATTAGGAGGTTAGGAAGCACTAAACAGCCCAAGATCCTTGAATTGGGCGGGCTGAGTCATGTACTGATGGGCAGGGACGTCTGTAAGGCAAGGCTGCATGTAGCAGCCTGTCCCCTGACTCCCAGAGAGAAATGGAGGAGCGTGTAACCTTTAAATCGTGAGAGGAAAAGGGGTAGGATCAACTCTGGCACCAAATTTGGCTTATCAAGCCTGATGAAGCCACATGAGCCCCAAGAGGATATGAAGAGGTAATCTGCCATATAACAATCTGCTTTTGGGGACAGTGGCTCCCAGGAGGCTGGTCTGAATGGCTGGAGGCCAGCAAGTGACTGGCTTACTCTTCCTGTGGGTGGAGCAGGTGGTGGGAGGGCTAGTGCGCAGGGGCCGGGTTTCTGTGGGTCGAATTCTCCGCAGGTGCTCTTTATCTGCTCGGCCTGATTGGGAACAGAGCGGGGGACCAGCAGGCCTGAAAGCTGTCAGCAGCCAAACATCAAAGATGGAGTCGGACTCCAATATGCTTCCCTTCTGATGACTTTACTGTAGTTCTGTCTTCCGGCCGATGGCTGAAATGTGCAGATTTTATCTCCTTGAACCAGGACTTGTGTAAGCCAGCCATTTGTGCGGTGCCCCACGAGGTTCATAAGGTTCGTTCGGGTGCTCAAGTGTCGTGTATTTGAGAAGTGAAGTGAGTACCTTGGTCGCTGTTGCTATGTCTGGGTCTCCAGAGGGGAGGCGGTGTGTGCTGTGTGCGGAGACATGTGTGATGGCCATTTATGTCTTGGGGGGGGCGGGGAGTCCAGGGTTCCTGAGGTCTTCACCAAGAGGGAGAATTTTGGACGAGACGCTTTGTTTCTGGCCACATGGCTGCAGCGCTGGCAATGGCCTGAGAGCGTAAATGTGCATCTGTGGCTGGTCCTTACTTGGGGCTTCCCGGGCTAAGGTGACCGCCCGAAGTTAGGTCCACATTTTTCAGGGATGTTCCCGTTAGCAGGTGGGCTGCGGTGGTGGGCCCTTCGCGTGCGATGGCAGCAGTGCGGCCTGTACACTGCGGGATCGCTCTTTCCTGTTTATCTAGAGGGTGGCCTTCTCCAGGGTCCTTGCATGTGACAAGGGTCTGAGGACAACAGGAAGCTCCTTCCTTGTGCAGAGGGAAAGCCCAACATGACCCAGGCAGGCCATTTTTAGGTCAACAGGGAGGCTTCTGTGGCTGTGCTGAGCCTGCAAGGTGCTGCCCCACATCCCCAAGACATAACGCCTCCCTGGGAAGTCGGGGACTCAGGCCCTCTGAGCACCAGCCACACCACAGGGCCCAGATGTGGCCGGCAGCATTCGCCGGATGGGTTGTTGTGTGGACAGCAGGCTTTGGCCACAAGCACTCGTGTGTTTTGGGTTGCCCTGTAGGAGGATGGGGCAGGGTCAATTCCCTACTGAGATTTGGCTCAGATTTGGAGATTGCTAATTCTGTACATGTACCTGGAGAGGATGGTAAAGGGTATCCCCACTCACCACCCCCCAAATTCATGTCTACACAGAGCCTTAGAATGTGACCTTATTTGGAAATGGTGTCTGGTTAAGGATCTCAGGTAAAGTCATCCTGGATTTAGGTTGGGCTGTCATAAAGGGAGGAGAAGACACAGACACACAGAGAAAGCCCTGTGCACACTGAGGCAGACAAGTCAAGGAAAGCCCTAGAGTCTTTAGAAGGAAAGGGCCCTGCCGGCACCTTGATTTTGGGCTTCTAGCCTCTGAAACCATGAGAGAATTAAAAAAATATATATATATATATTTTCAAGCCACCTGATTTGTTATTGCAGCCCTAAGAAGTTAATATAAGACTCTAAAATGGAACACTTTGGGGCCTCTGGCTGGCTCATTTGGTAGAGCGTGCGACTCTTGACACCAGGGTTGTAGGTTCAAGCCCCATATTGGGTGTGGAGATTTATTAAAAATAAAATCTTTTAAAAAACCCAAAAAACAAAAAACAGCACTTAAGGACGTTTGGAATGAAAAGGATGAGAAGAGGACACGCACTGGAGATGCTAACCAAAAGCAGGCTGATAAGCTATTAATGTTAGGCCAGAAGACTTCAAGATGAAAGTCATTGCTAGATATTCAGGGACACTTTGCAATAATAATTAGATCAGCCTCCTAGGAAGATACAGCAAAGCTAATTTTGGATGCACCTCAAAATTGGCCTGAACATATATAGAACAAAATTTGTGGGATTTCAAGGAGACTGGTCAAATCTACAGGCATTATGAGAAGTTTGTTACACAGCTAAAGGAAAATGATCTGGGTGGGCCCACTGAAATCCCATGAGTGCTTTGAAGGCAGAGAGTTTTCTCTGGCTGGACACAGAAGAAGTCAGAGGCTGGAGCCCTGGGGGGCAACTCACGTGAACCGGTCATTGGCTGCCATGTTGGGGGGGGGGGCCTGGGAACCAGGAACGCCCCACCCCTCACCACCAGGGAGACTTCAGTTCTGCCTGCAGCCACAAGGGACTGAGCTGCCAACAACCCTAGTGGGCCCCCAGGTGAAACCCTGGCACCTAGACTCAGCTTTGTGTGACTTCTCTTACCCATGGATTACTTGGAAGTGCAACATGTAGATCGTTTAAAGTTAAATTATGTGTGTGTGCAAGGTCAGTATTGAGGTTCTTTTTTATTTACAAATGGATGTCCGGAACATGTAGGAAAGGCCATCCTTTCTTCACTGAATTACATCAGCACTTTTGTTTGTCAGTATACCAACATCATGTGTGAATCCATTTCCACTGCTCTGTGTGTCTGTCTTTAAGACACAGGCTCTCGTTAAAGTAAGTCATGATCTCTAGCAGCTTCTTTCTTTCTTTCTTTTTTAATGTTTATTTTTCGGAGAATGAGAGGGACAGAGTGTGAGCAGGGGAGGGGCAGAGAGAGAGGGGGACACAGTATCCAAAGCAGGCTCCAGGTTCTGAACTGTTATCACAGAGCCTGACACGGGGTTTGAACTCATGAGCCACGAGATCATGGCCTGAGCTGAAGTCTGATGCCCAACTGACTGAGCCACCCAGGCGCCCCCTCTAGCATTTTCTTATTTCAAAATTAGATTTCTAAAAATTTTCAAGTCAGCTTGTCAATTTCTATTAAACTGCTTACTGAGATTTTGATGACATTGAATCTGTAGATTAATTTGGGGACAGCTGACATCTAAATATGTAATCTAAGTCATAATAAGGCATATATGTCTCTATTATAAAGTTTTTTTTAATGTTTATTTTTGAGAGAGAGAGAACAAGAGAGAGACAGAGCACAAGTGAGGGAGGGGCAGAGAGAGAGGGAGACACAGAATCCGAAGCAGGCTCCAGGCTCCGAGCTGTCAGCACAGGCCCGACACGGGGCTTGAACCTACGAGCTGTGAGATCATGATCCAAGTTGAAGTTAGACACTTATCCGACTGGGGCACCCAGGCGCCCCAAAACATATCCATTTAGAGGGGACTTATGTCTCTCAAGAAAGTTTTGTAGTTTTAAGTGAAGAGGGCTTGCATATATTTTATTAAAATTATTTATTTGTATTTTATACTATTTTAAATGTTATTGTTTAAAAAAATAATTTTCCAATTTGTCCTTGCTAGAATATAGCATATATAGAAATATATGGAAATGTGTAAATAATTTATAAATGCATAGTTTTGCATTTATAAATTGCTTTACATACTATAGCACACATAAAAATTATTTCTATATAAACATACATGGGAATACATTTGAATTTTGTGTATTTTGTATCTAGCAGCCTTACTAAGCTTGTTTTTTAATTTTAATAGGTTTTTTTTTGGTGGACGAGAAAATTTTCCTAGGTAAAGATTTCTTAGGACACAAAAAGCACTAACTGTATAAGAAAAAAATAAATTGCACTTCATCAAGTTGAGAAACTTTGCTCTTTGAAAGCATTGTTCAGCAAAAGAAAAGGCAAAACTTAGGAGAAAAAATTTATAATAATGCAAACTGTCTCAGGACTTTGTCTAGAATATATAAAGAGCTGTTATCACTCAGTAGGTAGGAGACAGCCCCACTTTTAAACTAGGCAGAAGATTTGAACACTTCACAAAAGAATATAAACAGGTAGCCATTAGCACATGGAGAGAGAAGCTCCATCAGTCATCAGTGAGATGCCACTTAGAACCATGGTGAGATCCAGCACCATATTGTCCTAAAGAGCTGAAATTAAACACGTGTTTACAAAGATGCAGCACAGCACTTTGGAGAATTGTTTGACAATTATTTTAGTATTAAAAAATGCTTACCATATTTTCCAGCAGTTTTCTCTTTTAGGTATTTACCCACGAGATACAAACATCTTTACACAAAAAGACTTGTACACAAATATTTGTAGGAGTTTTAGTAATAATAGCCAAATTGGATGCACCCCAAGTGCTTATCAACAGGTGAATGGATTTATAAAAATGGTATATGTGTACAGTGGAATATTACTCAGCATGGAAAAAGAACAAGGTTGTGGATCTGTGCAGCAACGTGGATGAAACTCAGAAACATGGCAAGCGAAAGAAACCAGCTACAACAGAGTATGGATATGCTGTAGGATTCTATTTCTGGAAAGTCCAGTCCCAAGAGAATAATCTGTACTGTCAGCAGACTGGTGGTCCTTGGGTATGGAAGGGACTGATAAAGGACACAACTTTTTAGATGATGGAGATGTTGCAGAACTGGATTATGGTTGTGATATCTAGTAAGTCTGCCTCCCCTTTTATTTTTTCAAGGTTTCCTTAGCTACTTTCATGTTTATTTTTCATATGAACTTTCTATCTCCTAGAAAGAAAATGATGTTTTCATTGATACCAAGTTCAGTTTAAATACCAACATGGAGAAAATGGACATCTTTATGATGCAAAGTCTGTCCAAGAATAAATGATGTATTTCCATTAATTCAGGTTTGCTTTTTTGTTCTTCAGAAGTGATTTATATTTTTTTCCTCAGATTAGTTTAGCACATTTCTTGTTGTTAACTTTATTCCAAAGTATTTTATTTATTTTTTTGTTCCACTGATATGTGAGAGTATTTTCTGTCCTATTGTTTTCTTTTTTTTTTTTTTTTTTTAACGTTTATTTATTTTTGAGACAGAGAGAGACAGAGCATGAACGGGGGAGGGTCAGAGAGAGGGAGACACAGAATCCGAAACAGGCTCCAGGCCCTGAGCTGTCAGCACAGAGCCCGACGCGGGGCTCGAACTCACGGACTGCAAGATCATGACCTGAGCCGAAGTCGGCCGCTTAACCGACTGAGCCACCCAGGCGCCCCTGTCCTATTGTTTTCTAACCAGATGGTGTTTGTTTAAATGAAGGCTGCTGTTGTTCTTTTTTTTTTTTTTTTTTGATTTTTTTTTTTTAATTTTATTTTTGTATTTTTTAAAATTTACATCCAAATTAGTTAGCATATGTGCAACAATGATTTCAGGAGTAGATTCCTTAGTGTCCCTTACCCATTTAGCCCATCCCCCCTCCCACAACCCCTCCAGTAACCCTCAGTTTGTTCTCCATATTTATGAGTCTCTTCTGTTTTATCCCCCTCCCTGTTTTTATATTATTTTTGTTTCCCTTCCCTTATGTTCATGTTTTTGTCCCTTAAAGTCCTCATATGAGTGAAGTCATATGATTTTTGTCTTCCTCTGACTAATTTCACTTAGCATAATACCCTCTAGTTCCATCCACGTAGTTGCAAACGGCAAGATTTCATTTTTTTTGATTGCCGAGTAATACTCCATTGTATATACATACCACATCTTCTTTATCCATTCATCCATCGATGAACATTTGGGCTGTTTCCATACTTTGGCTATTGTTGATAGTGCTGCTATAAACATGGGGGTGCAAGTGTCCCTTCAAAACAGCACACCTGTATCCCGTGGATAAATGCCTAGTAGTGCAACTGCTGGATCGTAGGGTAGTTCTATTTTTAGTTTTTTGAGGAACCTCCATACTGTTTTCCAGAGTGGCTGCACCAGCTCACATTCCCATGTTGTTCGTTTTATATTCTGTCATCTTATTGAATTCTCCTACTTGCATTTATTTTATAATTGATTCTCTTAATTTATAACGTTTATTCATTCATGAGAGACAGAGAGAGACAGAGCATGAGTGGGGAAGGGGCAGAGAGAGAGGGAGACACAGAATCCGAAGCAGGCTCCAGGCTCCAAGATGTCAGCACAGAGCCCGACGCGGGGCTTGAACTCAGGAGCTGCGAGACCATGACCTGATCTGAAGTCGGACACTCAACTGACTGAGACACCCAGGCACCCCCTTTTTTTTTTCCAATTTTTTTTTTAACATTTATTCATTCTTGAGAGGCAGAGAGTGACAGAGCATGAGTGGATTCTCTTCATTTTTTTTTTAGGTAAATACTTTATCATCCAAAAGTAGAGATACTTATTTTTTCCAAGCCTTCGGCATCCAGCTTTCTTTTCTCTGACTGCTCTGGCTAATACTTCCAGGAAATGTTAATTAGTGCTGGCACTGGTGGCCATTTCTCCATGTAGCTGAGCATAGTGGGCCGACCTGGAGAGCTTCGCTCTGGGGGAGGGGGATGCTGGCTTCAGGAATGATGTTAATGAAAAAGCCATCAATGACTATTTGACTATTAGTTTTGTTTTGTTTTTTCTCAAAAAGAGTCCATGAGTTTTATTAGATGCGCATGTGAGTGGAAGAGAGAAGCGACAGTTTCTGGTTTGAAAACTCTCTAGATATTTACACCTTTTAGATAATAGAAATAACCATTACAAATTCATTACCAGGCAGCAAGTATCAAATAAAACAGTCTTTCAGAGTTAGTTTTTTTAAGATTTTTTAAAACTATATAAAAGCGTATTTTTAAAAATAATTCATTGTCAAATTAGCTAACATACGGTATATACAGTGTAGTCTTGGCTTTGGGAATAGATTCCCGTGATTCATCACTTACATGCAACACCCAGTGCTCCTCCCAACAAGTGACCGCCTCAATGCCCATCACCCATTTCCCCCACCCCCATCGACCCTCAGTTTGTTCTCTGTATTTAAGGGTCTCTTATGGTTTGCCTCCCTCTCTGTAACTTATTTTTCCTTCCCTTCCCCTGTGGTCTTCTGTTAAGTTTCTCTAATTCCACATATGAATGAAAACATAATATCTGTCTTTTTCTGACTAATTTCACTTAGCATAATACCCTCCAATTCCATCCCTGTTGTTGCTGATGGCAAGATTTCATTCTTTCTCATTGCCAAGTAGTATCCCATTATATATAAACCACATCTTCTTTATCCTTTCATCAGTTGATGAATTTGGCCTCTTTCCATATTTAGCTATTGCTGATAGTGCTGCTATAAACATTGGGGTACGTGTATCTCTATGAAGCAGCACTCTTGTATCCTTTGGATAAGTTCCTAGTAGTGCTATTGCTGGGTTGTGGGGTAATTCTATTTTTAATTTTTTGAGGAACCTCCACACTGTTTTCCAGAGCGGCTGCACCAGTTTGCATTCCCACCAACTTCACTATTAGTTTTTAAAAATCATGATAAGGTGTAGAATTTTGTGAAAGGTTTTTTCAGCATGCAGATATAATTACAGGACTTTCTTCTTGGGTTTATTATGGTGATGTTTTTAGATTTTAAAGTATTAAATCACATATTTCCTTTTTTTAATATATACATATATATGTGTGTATATATATATATATATTTTTTTTTTTTTTTTTTTTTTTTTTTTTTTTGAGAGAGAGAGAGAGCACGAGTGGGGGAGGGACAAAGAGAGAGGGAGACACAGAATCTAAAGCAGGCTCCAGGCTCTGAGCTGCCAGCACAGAGCCCATCGCTGGGCTCGAGCTCACTAACTGCGAGATCATGACCCAACCCAAAGTTGGAGACTTAACCGATTGAGCCACCCACGCACCCCATATATTTCTTTTTAAAGTGCTTTTTAAATGCTAGTATTTTAGTTGGATTTTGGATCTATGTGAAGTAGGTCTTTAGTTTTTTGTAGCTTCCTTTGTCAGGTTTACATATAAATGCTATACTTCATTTGAGGAACCTGCACGTTTTTATTCTTTTTTAATGCCCTGGAACAATTTAAGTTACATTGGGATTATATGGTTTTTTCAGTTTGGTAGAATTTATTTTTGACATTATTTGGTGCTGGGTGCTTTTTTTTTGTGGGGAAGTTTTAAAACAGTTTTCTCAGTGTCTTCTGTGGAAATTGGTCTGTTCAAGCTTTTCTTTCTCTGCTAGGATCAAATTTTAATATATTGTATTAAACTACCCACTGTATCTAGGCTTTCAACTTTTTTATGCATACAGTTGTCTAGAATGCTCTTTAGAGATTCCTTAAATTTCCTCTGTTTGAACATTTGTTTCCCCTTGTCATTTCTTTCTGTATATATGTGCTTTTTCCCATTTTTTGTGCTTATTTTAGCTGGCACCTTGTCTATTTTATTTAATATTTCCATTAATTTCTAGTTTCATTTCATTTCATTGTGATCATTGTGATCAGGGACTGTTGTATTACTTTACCATATAGAATTTACTGAGATTTCTTTGTGATGATATATTCAAGTTCTGTGAAAGTTTGTGTGTGCTTGCAGGGAAGGGGTATTCTCCATTATTATGATGCAAAGATCCAAATTCTGTCATTAATTATATTGTTAGGTCTTATATTTATTTACTGTTTTCTACTTGGCCTGCCTTAGACTGCGAGCATTGTTACTATTTATTTTTATATAATAATATATTTAATTCTGGGGCACCTGGGTGGCTCAGTCAGTTAAACAACTGACTCTTGATTTCAGTTCAGGTCATTATCTCACAGTTGTGGGATCAAGCCCCATGTGGGGCTTTGTGCTGGGCATGGAGCCTGCATGGGATTTTCTTTCTTTCTCTCTCCCTTCCTCTCTCTCTCTCTCTTTCTTTTCCTCCCCCCTCTCAAAAAGTCACAATATATTCATAAATATTTATTTATTATTTTTTAATGTTTATTTATTTTTGAGAGAGAGAGAGAGAGAGAGAGAGAGAGACAGAGACAGAGCTTGAGAGGGGAAGGGCCAGAGAGAGAGGGAGACACAGAATCTGAAGCAGGCTCCAGGCTCCGAGCTGTCAGCACAGAGCCCGATGCGGGGCTCGAACTCAAGAACCACGAGATCATGACCTGAGCCGAAGTCGGATGCTTAACCGACTGAGCCACCCAGGCGCCCCATAAATATTTAAGTATTATTGTGTTTCACTCTGTTTCTCCTTGTATCTGCTTCATAAAGGTGATTGGGGGTGTTTCTTTAATAGGTGTAATAGGTTTTATTTCTTTGTTGTGAATTACAGCCTTTAATATTGTTAACTTTGAAAATAAAACTTCCAGTTGTTTTATTAGCAAAAATGGGTTTATTTGGGAGTAGCAGGGAATTGCAATTCAAGACAAGCTGGTCATGGCAAAACTATAGCTGAGTCCGGAAAATAAAGGAGAGAGAGGCTCTTTTATAGAGGAAAGGGGGTATAGGGAGGAGCTGTTGTAAACTAAAAGTCTGTTGGAGTAAACTGGGAGCCGGAAGTTGAGTGGCTTCTCATTGGCTGAGCTGTGACTGCCTCTCATTGGCTAGGCTGTACTGGTGAAGAAGGAACCTTCCTCCCTCCTGCTGGGGTAGTACAGTAGCATCCACCTGTGAGCTCCTTCTCTTCTTGTTGGGTCTACAAGTAACAACCAGTGTTTGGCATGGGCACTCCCAATGCCCACCTCCTGACTCCCATCTTATTTTATTATTTTTTTTTTTAAGTTTATTTTTTTTTGAGAGAGAGGGAGCACGAGTCGGGGAGGGGCAGAGAGCTAGAGGGAGGGGAGAGAACCCCAAGCAGGCTCCGTGTTGTCAGCACAGAGCCCAGTGCAGGGCTCGAACTCACAAACTGTAAGATCATGACCCGAACTGAAGCCAAGAGTTGACACTCAACCAACTGAGCTACCCGGGTGGACTCCATTCTAAATGAGGTTTCCTTTTGTTTATTTTCACAGTGTGGGGAAGTGTCTATTGTTGCATTTCCTACTTTGGGCCTGAGTCCTCCCTTTTCTGGTATCAGGCCCACTTCACCTGCTTTCCAAGGATTTGTGTGTGCCTGGCACACCATTACCCTTCCATCATGGTTAAACTTTCTGTTTTGATTGAGCCTCTTGAATATTCAGCCATGTTTTCTTTTGTTCATCAATCTGATCATCTTTTTATTCTAACAAAGTGAGTTAAGCCATTTATATTGAACAGTGTAACTTACGTGCCTGATCTCAACTTTTGTTTTATGTCACATTTAGGGTGTGATGTGGCCTATCACTGAGCTCCTTTCTCTGAATATGTTTTCCCATTTTTACATGTTTTTGGGTAGTGGTGATATCTTATGTTGTTTAGAAAGGTTTGTATTTTTGTGGGGGTGGTTACCTTTGTTTTAATACTTTCTGTCTCCATTTTCTCTATTCAAGCCTATGTACTATTTTGTTGGCTTTAAATGATACCACTTACCTCCCATGGCAATCGGTGAACTTATTCTACTTTGATACTTCGCCCTTGTCTTCCCACTTTTGAAGATCCATTATTCCCACCTTTTTGAGAACATGCAACATTTACACACCTTTTCCTTGTCTCCTTTTTTTTTTCTTTTTTTAATTCTTTGACCCATAGTGTACTGTACATAGTAGCCACACCAGTTCTGTGACATTTTCCCTGCATCTTGTGATCTGGTGGGACCCATTCTCTAGTAGATCCCCAAGGAAGTCTCGTGGATGCATCCTTGTGCAGATTCCAGTGGGCCTGACACTGCTTTTCTGTAGCCTGGAGGCTTGGAGGATGGCCTGGATGGGCCTTAAATCCCTGGCTCAACTTGTCTTGAATTTTGTGAAAATATTATTTCACTGTGTATGTGTCTTTTGAAAAGTCTACTCCGACCTTGACTTTTCCTTGTTAGACACTTGGGACTTTTAAATCAAAGACCCATACGATTTTTGAAATATTTAAAGGGTAGTAGTTTTGTTGTGAGATGTCTATGGTGACTGTCTGGAGTTGAATTTTCCAGGAACATATGTACTCTTTCAGTATATGGATTCAGGTTTTATTTGCAGAAAGTTTCATTGTACATGAGTTTTAAGTATTCGTCTGTTAATTGTTTGCTTTTCCTGCAGGAGCTTCACTTGTCTTTTTACTAGGTCGTCTTTGCCTGTCTTCTTGGACACCTACTCTTGGATGCATCTTAACTCTTTATTCCGTCTTTGTTCTCTTGCCCATTTTCCTTCTTCTCTTTAGTGTCCTTATGGGTCCAGTAGAATGTATTCTCCCTTAGGCATATTGCTATTCTTAAGATAATTTTTTCTTCATAATCTTTCCTGAATTAATTTAACTCTTATTTCACATCTTGGCTTTTTGTCCATTTCGGTCTGAGTGTAAAATTTCTGATTCAGAGTGTTCTTTCATGTCTGCACATACTTATTTTATGATAACTTGATTCATGTTGGGGTGTGGCTACCGGTATCTTGGTTCCTGGTTGTTCTTTGGGGAATCAGCTAAAAAGTTTTGCTTCTCACTTACTTTCTCTTCCTTCTGATGACTTTGTTTGAATGTTGCCTGCCATTTTCTGCACATTGTGAAGCTTTTGTGTTTTCTTGGCCAGTAGAACAGGTATCTTTATGTAAGTTGAACAGAATACAAAGTCCGGAGAGGGTTCCATGTGTAAATGCCTGTGGAAAGATGTCCTTTTAAAACAGTAGGTGAAGTCTTTTTTCCAAGATGGCGGAGCAGCATAGACGTTCTCAGCTTGTCTCATCCCTGAAATGCAGCCAGATCAACACCAAACCATTTTGCACACCTAGGAAATTTTATCTGAGGATTAACACAACAATCTGCATAACTTGAGCCACAGAACTTGGCAGGTATGTGAGGTGGAGAGGTGAACTGGGAGAGAAAAATCCGTGGAGGGTAAGGAGCTGTTTTTGCAAAGAGAGGGCAGAGAAAGGGAAAGGGGGAGAGTGCAGCACACCAGGATCGTGCAGGAAAAGCACTCCCCTGAAAGTAGCTGGCGAGAAAGAGAAAGAGTGGAAACTCTTACAAAGGATTGAACAATAAATCTGTTCCCCAAAGACATTCATGGGAAGAAAGAAGAGGGTTTCACTACCATTAGGATTCTATAAACAGTGGAGCATAGAGTTGGAAATTCTGGGGCTCAATATCTGGCAGTGCTCTGGTGAGGAATGAATCTCCAGGAGCAGGCAGTGAGGTCCAAGGGGTCTGTGGGCCACACGAGAAGCGGTTCCCCTGCTTGGAGTGCATTTGGTAGAGGCCATACAACCTCCCCACAGGCAAAAGTCCCAGCCGACCCTGGAGAGCAGCCATGTTTGCTGGTATTGGGACAAAGGTGCCACAGTGTGGTGAAACCTGATGCTGGCTGTGTGTTGTGATCTGTCACAATCTCTCAACCTCTTGTTGCAGTGTGATTGCTGAACATTTTCTGGGGCAAGCTGGCACCCGGCCATTGCTCAGCGAGACCCTCCCCCAGAGTGTCAGGGGGCATCCAAGCCTTAGGGTTCTCTGAAGTGAGGGGTTTGGAGATACAGCCCCATCTGAGCTAAAACTTGGAAGGGAGGTGCACCTGGCAGGCTGACAGCTTGAACACAGACAGGATAGAAGTGGGGAGTGGACAGAAGCCTGAGACAAAGCAGGGGGCTTGATTACCAGTCGGTGAGAGCACAAAGTTCTTGTGCCAGAGGCTAGGAAGCTAGGTGAAGCCATTTCCACCCCACCCCACTCACACGCGCACACACACACATACACATGTACATCACGCTGATCCACCTCAGTAAGCTAAGCAGTGACATCTAATGGAGAATGGAGCCATTACACCAACCCCCCGCCCAACTGTACCCTCCAGGCACATCCCCCTAGAAGACCAGCACAAGTCACTCTGCCTGCTTAGTGTACAGACTATGGAGTGCTTCATAGTTTTATTTCCAGGGAAACTGGATTCATTTGGGTTTCAATCTGTTTGCTGGCTCATCTTTTGTTTCTTTTGTTTCTTTTTGCTCCTGTCTTTGTTTAAATTTTTTTTTTCTCCTTTTTCTTGGATACAGAAAGAGAAAATTTTATTTTTCTTTTCTTTTTTTCTTTTTTAAAGTTCTTTTTACTATGTTTTTTATTTTTTCTAAATTTTAAAATTCTATTTCACTTTCTTCATTTTATTCTATTTTATTATGTATATTTTTAAATTTTTAAACTTTTTCTTACCTTTTCTTTTAATTTTCTTTTTTTTCTTTCCCTTTTTTCTCTATTACATCAAGCTTCTTTCAACAACCAGACTAAAACACACCTAGGATCTAGCTTCCATTATTTGATTTTTTGTGTTGTTTTTAATTTTTAGTTTTTAATTTTTATTTATTTTATTAACTTTTTTTCTTCCTCCAAAATGACAAAATGAAGGAATTCACCCAAAAAGATAGAACAGGAAGAAATGACAATCAACACAAATATAAGATGTCTGAACTAGAATTTAGAATCACGATAATAAGAATACTAGGTGGGGTTGAAAAAAGCATAGAATCCCTTACTGCAGAGATAAAAGAAGTAAAATCTAGTCAGGACAAAATTTAAAATGCTGTAACTGAGATACAATCTCAAATAGATGCCATGGTGGCAAGGATGGACAAATCAGGGCAGAGAATCAGCAATATAGAAGACAAAATTCTGGAGAATAATGAAGCAGAAAAAAAGGGAAACTAAGGCAAAAGAGCACAATATAAGAATTAGAGAACTCAGTGACTCATTAAGAAGGAGTAACATCTGAATCATAGGAGTCCTAGAAGATGGAGAGAGAAAAAGGATAGAAGGTTTATATTAGAATTATAGCAGAAAACTTTCCTAATCTGGTGAAAGACACAGACATCAAAATCCAAGAAGCACAGAGAACTTCCACTAGATTCAACAAACACTGACCATCAACAAGGCATATCATAGTCAAATTCACAAAAAACACAGACAAGAAAAGAATTATGAAAGCAGCAAGGGGAAAAAAATCCTTAACCTATAAGGGAAGACAGATCAGGTTCACAGCCGACCTACACACAGAAACTTAGAAGGCCAAAAAGGAGTGGCAGGATATATTCAGTGTGCTTAATTGGAGAAATATGCAGTCAAGAATTATTTATCCAGCAAGGCTGGATTCATTCATAATAGAAGGAGAAATAAAGAGTTTCCCAGACAATAACTAAAGGAGTTTATGACCACTAAACCAGCCCTGCAAGAAATTTTAAAAGGGACTCTCTGAGTGGAGAAAGATGAAACAAAACTAAAAAGACCAAAAGCAACAAAGACTAGAAAGGACCAGAGAACATCACCAGAAACTCGAACTCTACAGGCAACATAATGGCACTAAATTCATATCTTTCAGTTCTCACTCTAAATGTCAGTGGACTAAATGTTCCAATCAAAAGACACAGGGTAACAGAATGGGTAAGAAAACAAGATCCATCTATATGCTGTTTCCAAGAGACCCATTTTAGACCTGAAGATAACCTTCAGGTTGAAAGTAGGGGGGTGGAGAACCATCTATCATTCTAATGGTGGACAAAAGAAAGCTGGAGTAGCCATGCTTCTATCAGACAATTTAGATTTTAAAATGAAGACTGTAACAAGAGATGAAGAAGGGCATTATATCATAATTAAGGGGCCTATCCACGAAGATCTAATAATTGTAAACATTTATGCCCCCAAGTGGAAGCACCCAAATATATAAATCCATTAATCACAAACATAAAGAAACTAATTGATAGTGATACCATAATAATAGGGGACTTCAACACCCCACTTACAACAAAGGACAGATCATGTAAGCAGAAAATCAATAAGGAAACAATGGCTTTGAGTGGCACACTGGACCGGATGCACTTAATAGATAATAGAACATTTCATCCTAAAAGCACATTCTTCTCAAGTACACATGGAACATTCTTCACAATAGATCACATACTGGGACACAAATCAGCCCTCAACAAGTACAGAAAGATCGAGATCATACCATCCATATTTTCAGACCATAATATTATGAAACTCAAAATAAACCACAAGAAAAAGTTTGGAAAACCAAGAATACCTGGAGATTCAAGAACATCCTACTAAAGAATGAATGAGTTAACCAAGAAATTAAAGAGGAAATAAAAAACCTCTGGGATGCAGCAAAGGCAGTCATAAGAGGGAAGTATAGAGCAATCTAGGCCTTCCTAAAGAAGGAAGAAAGGTCTCAGACACACAACCTAACCTTACACCTTAAAGGACTGGAAAAAGAATAGCAAATAAAGCCCAAAGGCAGCAGAAGTCAGGAAATAATAAAGATTAGAGTAGAAATCAATGGTATTGAAACCAGAAAAAAAAAAAAAAAACAGATTAATGAAACCAGGAGCTGGTTCTTTGGTTCTTGAAAGAATTCACAAAATTGGTAAACCCCTATCCAGTTTGATCACAAAGAAAAAGGAAAAGACCCAAATAAAATCAAGAATGAAAGAGGAGACATTACAACCAACACAGCAGAAATACAAACAGTAATAAGAGAATATTATGAGCAATTATATGCCAATAAAATGGGCAATCTGGAAGAAATGGGAAAATTCCTAGAAACATATAAACTATCAAAACTGAAACAGGAAGGAATAGAAAATTTGAACAGACCCATAACCAGCAAAGAAATTGAATTAATGGGGCGCCTGGGTGGCTCAGTTGGTTAAGCATCCGACTTCGGCTCAGGTCACGATCTCATAGTTCGTGGGTTCGAGCCCCGTGTCAGGCTCTGTGCTGACAGCTCAGAGCCTGGAGCCTGTTTTGGGTGCTGTGTCTCCCTCTCTCTCTGCCCCTCCCCTGTTCATGCTCTGTCTCTGTCTCAAAAATAAATAAACATTTAAAAAATGTAAGAACTCAAATTAGTAATCAAAAATCTCCCCAAAAAAATGAGTCCAGGGCCAGATGGCTTTCCAGGGGAATTCTACCAAATGATTATTTTTTTTTAAGTTTTATTTTATTTATGTTGAGAGAGAAAGAGTGAGGTAGGTGCAGAGAGAAGGAGAGAAAGAATCCCAAACAGGCTCTGCACTGATGTGGGGCTTGAACTCACAAACCTTGAGATCATGACCTGAGCCAAAATCAAGAGTTGGACGCTTAACCAACTGAGCCACCCAGGTGCCCCCAAACATTTAAAGAAGAGTTAACTCCTACTCTTTTGAAGCTGTTCCAAAAAACAGTAATGGAAGGAGAACTTCCAAACTCATTCTACAAGGCCAGCATTACCTTATTTCCAAAACCAAAGACCCCACTAAAAAGGAGAACTACAGACCAATTCCCTCATGAACATGGATGCAAAAAATCTCAACAAGATACTAGCCAGTTGGATCCAACAATACATTTAAAGGGTCGGGGCGCCCGCGTGGCTCAGTCGGTTAAGTGGCCGACTTCGGCTCAGGTCATGATCTTGCGGTCCGTGAGTTCGAGCCCCGCGTCGGGCTCTGTGCTGACAGCTCAGAGCCTGGAGCCTGTTTCAGATTCTGTGTCTCCCTCTCTCTGACTCTCCCCCGTTCATGCTCTGTCTCTCTCTGTCTCAAAAATAAATAAACGTTAAAAAAATTAAAAAAATAAAATAAAAAAATAAAGGGTTATTCACCATGATCAAGTGGAATTTATTCCTGGGATGCAAGGCAATATCTGCAAATCAATCCATGAGATACATCACATTAATTAAGGAAAGAATAAGAACCACATGATCCTCTAAATAGATGAAGAGAAAGCATTTGACAAAATACCCCATCCTTTCTTGATTAAAACCTTTAAGACAGTAGGGATAGAAGGATCATACCTCAAGATCATAAAAGCCATATGTGAAAGATTTACCGCTAATGTCATCCTCAATGGGGAGAAACTGAGAGCTTCTGCATAAAGTCACAACACTGTCCACTCTCGCCATTCTTATTCAACATAGTGTTGGAAATCCTAGCCTCAGCAATCAGACAACAACAACAAAAAATAATAGGCATGCAAATCGTCAAGGAGGGAGTCAAAACTTTCACTCTTTGAAGAAGACATGATACTCTATGTGGAAAACCCAAAATATTCCACCAAAAAAACTGCTAGAAGTGATCCATGAATTCAGCAAAGTTGCAGGATATAAAATCAATGTACAGAAATTGGTTGCATTTCTATACACCAATAATGAAGCAACAGAAAGAGATATCAAGGAACTGATTCCGTTTACAATTGCACCAAAACTATAAAATACCTAGGAATGAACCTAACCAAAGAGGTGAAAAATCTGTACACTTAAAACTATAGAAAGCTTCTGAAATATATTGAAGAAGGCACCAAAAAAAAAAAAAAAAAAGGAATACATTCCATGTTCATGGATTGGAAGAACAAATATTGTTAAAATGTCAAAACTACCCAAAGCAATCTACATATTCAATGCAATCCCTACCAAAATAACACCAGCATTCGTCACAGAGCTAGAACAAACAATCCTAAAATTTGTATGGAACCAGAAAAGGCTCCGAATAAGCCAAAGCAATCCTGAAAAAGAAAACCAAAGCTGGAGGCATCATAATTCCAGATTTGAAGCTGTATTACAAAGCTGTAGTCATCAAGACAATATGGTACTGGCACAAAAACAGACACATAGATCTAAGGAACAGAATAGAGAACCCAGAATTGGATCCACAAACATATGACCAACTAATCTTTGACAAAGCAGGAAAGAATATCCAGTGGAATAAAGACAGTCTCCTCAGCAAGTGGTGCTGGGAAAACTCGACAGCCGCATGCAGAAGAATGAACCTGGACCACTTTTTTACACCATACAGAAAATAAATTCAAAATGGATGAAAGACCTCAATGTAAGACCGGAAGCCATCAAAATCCTCGAGGAGAAAGCAGGCAACAACGTCTTTGACCTCGGCTGCAGCAACTTCTTACCTGACATGTCTCTGGAGGCAAGGGAAACAAAAGCAAAAATGAACTATTTGGACCTCATCAAGATAAAAAGCTTCTGTACGGCAAAGGAAACAATCAGCAAACTAAGAGGCAACCAATGGAATGGTTTGCAAACACTGAGAAGATATTTGCAAATGACATATCAGATTAAGGGTTAGTATCCAAAATCTATAAAGAACTTACCAAACTCAACACCCAAAAAACAAATAATCCAGTGAAGAAATGGGCAAAAGACAGGAATAGACACTTCTCCAAGGAAGACATCCAGATGGCCAACTGACACACGAAAAAATGCTCAACATCACTCATCATCAGGGAAATACAAATCAAAACCACAATGAGATACCAGCTCACACCTGTCAGAATGGTTAACATTAACAACTCAGGCAACAACAGATGTTGGTGAGGATGTGGAGAAAGAGAAACCCTTTTGCACTGCTGGTGGGATTGCAAACTGGTACAGCCACTCTGGAAAACAGTATGGAGGTTCCTCAAAAAATGAAAAATAGAACTACCCTACGACCCAGCATTTGCACTGCTAGGTATTTATCCAGAGGATACAGGAGTGCTGTTTTGAAGGGGCACATGCACCCCAAAGTTTATAGCAGTGCTATCAACAGTAACAAAGTATGGAAAAATCCCAAATGCCCATTGACAGATGAATGGATAAAGATGTGGTATATGTATGACAATGGAATATTACTCGGCAATCAAAAAGAATGAGATCTTGCCATTTGCAACAATGTGAATGGGACTAGAGTGTATTATGCTAAGAGCAATTAGAGAAAGACAAATATGCCTTCACTCATGTAGAATTTAAGATACAACACAAATGAACATAAGGGAAGGGAAGCAAAAATAATATAAAAACAGAGAGGGGGAAATCCATAAGAGACTCTTAAATACAGAGAACAAACAGGGCTGCTGGAGGGTTTGTGGGTGGGAGGATGGGCTAAATGGGCAAGGGGCAATAAGGAGGACACTTGCAGGGATGAGCACTGGGTGTTATGTGTAGGCGATGAATCACTGGATTCTACTCCTGAAACCATTATTGCACTATATGCTAATTAAAAAAAATAAATTAAAAAAAATAAAACATAAGTGAAGGAGAAGCTATTTGAGAAACTCAAGACTTGGTCAGGAAGAGAAAACAAGTTATTCCCATGTCATTCAGTAGAAATATATTTAGAATAATTAAAAACTAATGCAGAAGGCAAGAGTATAAAGTTAAATGGTTTTGAGTCAAGAAAAATTACATAGGTTTGATTTACCTAAAAGTCTGTTCAGATTACCAAAACATCTGAACCAGAGAATATCGTAACATTAAGATCCATGAAAAATTGTGAGTAAACACTGTATCTTCTTTAACAAAGCACTGATAGCAGATGATATGAAGCATAGAGTGTAGGTGAAAAAAACAGCACAAATGGTCAATAATATGTAATTACTAACTGGTAAGAAAGTGACATTAGGATGAGGCTTTTCAAAATTTGAGGAAAAAAAGTTAAAAATAGAAAAAAAAGGTTGAGGCTTTTATTTTCACTTATTAGGTGAGCAAACATTTTCAAAGATTAGCATTATAATAAGTTGGATGAGAAAAAGGTATTTTTTTGTACATGCATGAGAACATAGATTGAGCTCTTTTCAAAAAATTTTTTAAGTTTATCTTGTGAAAAGAGAGAGAGAGCGAGAGCACACATGTGAGCAGGGTGAGGGGCAGAGAGAGAGGAGAGAGAGAATTCCAAGCAGGCTTTGTGCACTGTCGGCCCAATGTGGGCTTGAACCCACAAACCGTGAGATCATGACCTAAGCTGAAATCAAGAGTCGGATGTTTAACCAACTGAGCCACCCAGGTGCCCCAGATTGAGCTTTAAAAGACAAATGTTTATTTACTTTGAAAGAGAGAGAGCATGAGTGGGGAAGGGGCAGAGGGAGAGAGAAAGAGCCTAATCAGGCTCCACACTGAGTGTGGCTCAGTCCCACCACCCTGGCATCATGACCTGAACTGAAATCAAGAGTCACATGCTCAACCGACTGAACCATCCAGGCACCCCAGGTTGATCTTTTTTGAAAAGCTTGTTGGTTTTCTTCTGCTAAAAGTCTTCAGTCTGATGCTCTTTGACCTAATAAAGCCGCTCTCGGGATCTCTCAGGAGGAAATCCTCGTGTCGGTGCACAAAGCTTATGCACAGAAGTGCTCGGTGCTACAGTGGCCAAAATTGTGAACATCTCACATTTCCGCCGCAGTGAGAGAAAGTGAAAGGTCGTGGGAAGTCTCCTCTGACAAGAAATAGTTCCGGGGAGTATTACAGGCAGAAAGGCAGTCTGCAGACAGCGCCTGAGTCTCACACAGAGAAGAATCCCTGGAGGTCCTGCCCGGAGGCTGCGAAGAGCAGGCGGAGGGTTCCCTCTGAAGGCTTACCTCCTGTTCGGACGTTCCTGTTTCTGGTGTCGGGAGGTGGCATTGCCTCAGCAGGGAGGCGGGCAGGCCGCTGACCTCTGCCCTGGGGTGAGGCCACGTGCTGACCGTGGCCCTTGCCTTGCAGGTGGCCTGTGCCGAGGGCTTCCTGTATGCGCTCACGGTGCCCCAGCTGCAGCTGCGGTCCAGGACTCGCGTGTTCCCGAGCAGCCCCACCAGTCTCCTCTGCTCTCCTGACTGCCAGTGGGTGTTTGCTTCAACCCAGAACTCAGACCTGGGCCCGAAGGTCAGTGGCGGGCTATGTCCCTTGCTCGGGGGGCCTGGCTTTGCGCACGTAAGGTGGTGGGGCCTGTGCCCAGGCTTGTGGATGCGTCTAGGAGGGTGGCTTCCGGTGCAGGACCAAGCCCGCCAACAGCACCGGCACCTTGACGGGATGGTCCAGGGACAGAGGAGGCATCTGAAGCAGACCGCAAGCAGATAGGACAGGAAAGCAGAGGCATGCCAGGGACATGCGCTGCCCCAAACCACCAGAGTCATTGATTCGGTCGTCCTGGTACACTGACCCGACGCGGGACTGGCGGGCGAGGCGTTTCCCGCCAGGCCAGACGGGCTGGTCCCAGCAGTCTGGGGGTGCACAGGTGGTTCCGGCAACCCCGTAAGACAGAGTGAGGTCACTGGGTGTGGGTCTGCGGCGCTCCTGGGTGGTTGTCAGCGGCATGGGCCGCGTGATGGTGTTTCCCCAGGTGTTCCACACTCGCTCCCTGCTGTGTCTGGTGGAGGATGAGCCTCCCGTCTCCACCACTCTACCCATCTGGCTGACCTCCAGAGCCTGCTGGGCCCCTGACGAGACAGCCAGGCTGATGGTGACGCACAGAAATGACAACGGCATGCAGCTGGTCATCACCACCTACGAGCTCAGGACCAAGCAGTCACGGGAAGGGGTAGACGTCGTGGGTAAGGATCCCCGTACCAGGACTGTCACCGTTGTGCTGTGGTGCTTCCAGCACAGATTGCTCAGGTTTCCTTCGGGCCACTTTTCTTCCCTCTCAGTGAATACAGTGGCCCAACAATTGTTTTGTTGTTTGTGATCGTATGTACTGGCCGAGTGGCTGAGCACTTGCTGTGGGCAGGGCCCTCTCTGTGGCCCTGGAAGCCAGACAGTAACCGCTGGCCACGTAGTCTCGCCTCCTCACTGTCTTGTCACAACTCTGACAAATACACTCTTCTCAGTCCTCAGTGTGCACAGAGGTGACTAAAAGCCACAACCATTTCTTCCCCAAGGAGCTCCTAGGCCAGCAGGCAAATAAGACCCACAGTCATCTCCTTTTCTGCCTTCTCTGTCTCCCAAACCACACGTCACTGTGCCTGGCCAGCCCTGTGGCCCTTAGCATTTTTTCTTTTATATTATGTTCATTTGTTTTCATATCATCATTTGACAATAAACTTTACTCTGAGCTTCCTAGCACCTGAGGAAAAAAGGGAAATGGGATGTGTAATATAATCCCTTGTCTGATACAAGCATGCATTCTTCAAGAGAGGTAATTTTTGGGGTGCCTGGGTGGCTCAGTTGGTTGAGCGTCCAGCTTCGGCTCAGGTCGTGATCTCACAGTTCATGGGTTTGAGCCCCGCATCGGGCTCTGTGCCGACAGCTCAGAGCCTGGAGCCTGTTTCAGATTCTGTGTCTCCCTCTCTCTCTGCTCTTCCCCTGCTCATGCTCGCTCACCACCCCCCCGCCTCTCAAAAATACATAAACGTTAAAAAAAAAAGAGAGGTAATTTTTTTTCCTGGTGCTAAACAACATAAGGAAGTGATCCAATTAATTGTTTTTAAATGAGGAACGCCATCCAGTATAAAAGATAGTATTGTCAACAGCAGTTTTTCGCAGATGTTGTGAATGTCACAGTTCTCATGTAGCCACTTCTTACCTCACCCTGCCGTAGATGGGGAAGCGCGGGGGGCCCATTCCCTGGAGGGTATGTGTGCAGGTATTGTCACTTCCACATGCATATTGCCTCAAATCTTTGTAGTGCCCGTAACTAGGGTGTTGGCATCGGTGTTGGAGAGCTGGTGAAGGGGAGGCTCCGGGGGGTAAACGCTTGGGTTGGGATTGAACGTAGGCGTGACCGCAAAAGTGCTGCTCTTTTCAGTGCCACGCACGGCACATTCGGTGAGGCCCGTGTGCTCCGGGCCCCCAGCTGTATCACAAGATGACAGTCCGTGTGTTTTTCTCTCACAAAGTACAACAGATGGCAAGTTTCCTCCTGCCCAACTCCATGATACCTCCTCACCTCATGAAGGGCCACGGCTCTCAGGTGATCCTGCTGGTGTCCGGGTCGGAGCTGGCGCTCTTCACCATCCACGGGGTGCAGCTGGCAGCCTTCCAGGACCACCAGAGGCCCATCACGTCCATGTGGGTGGTGAGTGTGGGCTTGCCTGTGTTGCACCCCCACCCGAAGAGCCCGTGGCCCCACCTCACCTGGCTTTTCATTTCAAGGACCAGAGCCGAGTCATCACCGCTTCCTTTGACCTATCCCTGCGAGTCTATGTGTGGAATAAAGAAACGAAGCCTCCCGTCCTCAAGAGCTGCTATCACCTGCTTGGGGGCTCCCACAGATGGGCCAGGTAACTGCTTCCACTTTCCTTCACAGTGGCCTCACCCAGCCTGCCAGCGGCATCTGTAAGATGGCCATTGGAAAGGGTGAGACTGCGGCTTGGGTCTTAGCTCCGCCATTCCCTCCCTGTCTGGGTACCCGAGGCAAGTCACTGCTCAGGTGCTATTTCCTACTGTGCTTAAAAAAAAAAAGATGCTAAGCATCATGTACATTATCTCCTCTAATGTACAATGTACATTACAAAGCCACCACCTGAAGTTGGTGTTACCCACTTTTCCAGATGAAACAGAGGCTCTGGGATGCGGATACTTTGCTCACAGTCCCCCAGGGACGCATAGTAAGGCCCAGGTGGGCCCAGCACCGCCCTGCAGTCCAGCTCTCACGTGATTCCGAAACCATATACCACGTACAGGTGGTGGTGGAGTCAGTGGGGGTGAGATGGTGAAAGTCCCGAAGAAGGCAGTTTTGCTTTGGGTTCTGAAAGTAGTGTTTGGAATCACTTATGTTTCTTCTTGCCACAGTGAGTTCTACAAAGTAGACAGGCCGTGGATCTTACTCCCCCGGCCTGCTCACGACAAGAGTGCTGACAGCCATCAGTTACTTGGTATGAGGTCTGGGGTAAATTCGACCTCCTGGGGCAAACATCTTACCTTCGTAAATGAAAAAACACTAAGCCCAAAACCAAATATTTTAAAAACTAGATTTCTATAACCTACTTCATTTCTGAGTTTTCAGTTAGTTGTCACTCGAAGATAATTATTAAAGCAAACTCCTAATTAACACAGAAGAATCTTCATTTTTAGTAAACAACTCAACTTTCTGATAAGGTAAAGAATTAACTAGAGAGTCAACTTAAATCTTAACGACAACTGGCCTGTAAGTCGGTTTTAACCCTCTCTCTTAAATTTCTAAACAAACTGTACTGGACAGCCTGATGCTCTCTTTCTTATTGTTTTTTAAAGTTGATTTATTTATTTTGAGAAAGAGAGTATGAATGAGTGGAGGAGGGGCAATGAGAGAGAGAGAATCCCAAGCAGGCTCCGTGCTGTCAGCACAGAGCCTGATGCAGGACTCCATCCCATGAAATCATGAGATCATGACCTGAGGTGAAAGCAAGAGTTGGACACTCAACCGACTGAGCCACCCAGGCCCACTGCGCCCCCCGCCCCCCCCCTCCACCAGACGCTCCCATTCTGAGAAGGACTTGGCATCTTCACAGTTGCTTCTTCACTCAGGATTCCTCCTTAAATTCCTTTGAAGTTCGAGGCCACGTTCACATCTGTAGGTGCTGTGTTTTTGCTAGTTAATGCCCCAGTGCTGTTACCCCTTCAGGCCCCTGCCCTCAGCGTGGGGGTCTTGTGGCCTTGTGGTGCTGAGTCTGTGAGTGACCAGAGGCCTTTGCAACAAGCCTCTCAGGTGGGGGAGGTCCCGATTTATAGGCCGTAGACACTCAGACTGTCGGTCTGCAGCGGCAGGAAAGCCTCTGTCTTCTGGGGGACACACAGCACACACACTTGTCCTCATGGTCGCTGAAAAGAGGCTGGGTGGGGAGGCTGCCTGCCAGGGATTGTGCTCCCATGTCGGCCTCAAAATACACTTTTTGTCCTCTCTTTTCTGTACGCGTCTTTGAAGAATTCTCTACATCATTACGGAGTGGTTAGAACAGCCTCTCACTGAAATAACACTGTTCTCAACTTAGCAGGCAAGTGGCACTTTTAGAAATTTATTTTTTGCATGTCTTTTAAAACACATACCCATGCATTACACAATACATCCATTCACTGACATGACCCTGTTCCTTCATGCTGAGCACGTAGCACTCTTAGAATCTTCTTTTTCGTATGTGTTTTTACACACTGAATTACACGGATGTAGAATGGTGAACACATCCTTCACTGAAATGACACCATTCTCAATGTGACAAGTAAGTAGGACACTAAGAAATATCTTTTTAAAAATGTGCTTTAGGGGCACCTGGGAGGCTCAGTTGGTTGAGCATCCGACTTTGGCTCAGGCCACGATCTCGCAGTTTGTGGGTTTGAGCCCTGCACCAGGCTCTGTGCTGACAGCTCAGAGCCTCGAGGCTGCTTTA
Source organism: Panthera tigris (assembly GCF_018350195.1). Lineage (NCBI taxonomy): Eukaryota > Metazoa > Chordata > Mammalia > Carnivora > Felidae > Panthera > Panthera tigris. Next base: position 2,166,929 of record NC_056672.1, on the reverse strand, counting down.
GATTCCGTGTCTCCCTCTCTCTCTCTGCCCCTTCCCCACTTGTGCTCTGTCTCTCTCTCTCAAAAATAAATAAATGTTGGGGCACCTGGGTGGCTCAGTGGTAAGTGTCCAATTTCGGCTCAGGTCATGATCTCACGGCTTGTGGGTTCGAGCCCCATGTTGGGCTCTGTGCTGACAGCTCGGATCCTGGAGCCTACTTTGGATTCTGTATCTCCCTCTCTCTCTGCCCCTCCCCCACTCATGCTCCATCTCTCTCTCTCCCCTTCAAAATAAATAAACATTAAAAAAAATTTAAAAATAAGTAAATATTAAAAAAATTAAAAAATAAATATAAATTAAAAAATAAAAATAAAAAATGTGCTTTAATCAGGACCCTGGAATGAATCATGATAATGAATTATGCCCCATTCCTAATTGAAAACAGATTCCTCAGGAAATCCTTAGTTGAGTGGTAATTTCTCTTGGGGAGCTTCATTTGACAACAAGAAATCCTGCCATCTTGTTTCATGCTGTTCCCCATAAATTTTTTCCAGCATCTTTTGAATGCTGCAAGACATAACCAGTACTTTCTGAGAGCTTTTCAGTTTCCCAAAATGTTATCATCTGTGAATACCTACTGATTCTCTAAAGAAAACAGGGAAGACAAGTATGTTAACTATAAATTTACCAGCAACCTAGCTGCATACTCCCAGGTATCTACCCAAGAGAAATAAAACTTATGTCCACACAGAGATTTGTACATGAATGTTCTTAGCTTTATTCAACATACCCCCAAAGTGCAAATACTGTGAGTGCCCATCTGCTGGTAGATGGATAGATTCAGTCGGGAATGTGACTCCACAGTCACAGAGAACAGCTTTTTGACACGGACACTGTGGGTGAACCACAAAAACATTGTGCTACATGAAAGAAGCCAGATGTGTGAGACCTCGTTGTGTGATTCCATTTACATGACCCTTCAAGAAAAGACGAGTCTGTAGAAACAAGGCTGCCTGGGGCTGGGCGTGGGAGGGGATTCACTGCCGACGCGCCCCACGGATCCTCTGGAGTGATGGAAATCCAAACTGGATAGTGGTGATGGTTGCACAACTCTGCACACTTACTAAAAATCAACGGACGAAAAAAGACTAAGGAATTCTCTAAAGAGAATAAGAAAGGAAGCAGATGCGGGTTCAACTTTTCTTGCCAACAAACCGTGAGGACCACTGGCTGACTGACTATGCTGCCTGCTTCCTGCCCAGCCCCAGTGTAGACTATCCAATGCTGCAGTTTTCTGAGAGTCTGGAGATGCCACCTTGCATTCTTGATACTAATTTCTAAGTTAAGTAGAACTTCAGTTGCTACTTAAACTCAGTAAGTCAGTGTGGAATTTACTCCAAGCTAAAAGGTATTTCATAAAAGTCAGAGTGGCAGTGTTTTTAGAAGCAATCTATAGCCAGAAACAGCTTCTGCAGGAAACTCCAATCCCTTCTGTGGTTCGGTTGGTTTGGTTCTCTCACCGGCTCATTCTCTGTCATGCTCAGAGCAGCACTGTCTGGTCTTTCTAGGTGAAGAGAACACTGTAGAAAATGATGGCCCCATTAGCTCCTGCATTTGTCTTTCACTGAGACTGGTCAGGAATTGATGGGCTGATTCTCACTTCCAGGGAAATGACTCTACCCTGCCAAGATTGGATTAGATACCAGTTCTTCTCTATCAGGAGATGTTTCTAGACCAGCTGGAATCGTTGCGATTCAGGCAGCTACTGTCAGGAGGGCCCCAAGCTGTTATCCCCACTCCAGAATGTGATCATCTTGCTATCTGTTAGAGTGAACACAGGTCTCAACACAGACGGGGTGTGCTGGCTGGGGACAGTCAGGACATTGCACTCCATTCTCTGTGTAAAGGCTTAGCTACTTAACCACATGTCTCTTCCTCAAATTAACGTGCAACCTGTCCCTTCCTTTCGCAGTGGATTCACCCATGTGGAAGGCGACAGTATGAGCATTGTAGGTGTGGAAGCCAGAAACATTGGGACGAGTATTCTGAGGTCCTATTGCTTCAAAGTGCAGCGTGGCTCAGATGACTGCATCAATTGAAGATGATCTCACTTTGGTGAAGAGCTTGTCTACATACAGACTAAATGATGACTTAACACCATTGAAACAGAAATGAGCAATTCTCAGATACCTGTTATGGACCAGGCACTGTGCTATGTGACTTTTTTTTAATCCTCACAAACCAGTTAAAGAGGTATGATGTCTCTGTTTTTCAGATGAGGAACAGGACCAGTAATGGGAGAGTAACCCATTATTGGCCCGTTGTCCAGCTGCCACGCCACCCGCCTAAGCTTGTTCAGATAGTAAGTGGTAGAGAGGAGTGGATGCCAGAAGGCCCAAGTACAAGGGCCTGGGCTTGTACCATGATTATTTTGTTGTTAGATATGTAACGAAGTAAGGACATGGTTTTTCCCCCCATTCTGTTATGTGCTTTAGGCACACGTTAATAAATGGTTGTGTGGCACCACACTGCCCAGCTCTAGGGATGCCATTCTGTGTCTTGTACAGATGGCATCCCTGGAGTTGGTCCACAGGGAGGCCCTGGCTGCTTTGGTGGGTGGGTCACCGGGGTTCTCAGCTACAGGCAGCAGGGACAGAAAGCTAGCTAACTAACACCAAGAAAGGAATTTACTGGAAGGAGATAGAGAAGTGTGCCGGGTCGGCGGGGGGGCTGGAGAAACAGATCTGGAACCGTAGGAAGCAGGGCCTGTTCCAGCAGTGTCTGGCCTACCGTCCCTGTTGTCCCCAACACTTCCACGCTGCTGCCACTGCATCTGTGGCACTGACACCGTCTGAAAACTTACCAGCTGCTTCTGGGGAAGGGTGACTTCAAGGCTGGGAACACCAGGATGTGAGTGTGATTTTCTGACTTTGCCGCAAGCCCTCACCATCCAGGCCAGGATGGGAGAGTCTGACCCTTTAAGCTTCAATAGAGCAGCTCCCAGTCCAGACTCACACTGTGAAAAATTCTTCAAAACTAGGAAAAGTTCCTGAGAAACAGACAATGAGGATGAAAAGCTCGCTACCGCAGCCTGCCACTTCAGCTGTCCGGTACCGATACCCCCTTGCCCAGTACTTGCACGTTATACCCAACACAGCACCTGTGTCCCATACAAGCCCAGACGCAGTTATTTACCCAAGAGGAGAAGATCTGTGTCCTCCCCCTTTTGAAATCTAAGATTTGTTTTGGGGTAATTTTACATTTACAGAAAAGTTGCAAAAATAGGGCAGTGGATCCCCATATATCTTGCTCAGCCTCCCCTCGTGTGAATACCTTACATAAGGTGGGCATTTGGAAACCCAAAGTCTTTGTCAGCTTGAAGTCAGAACTCTCTGTTTGTCCCATCACAGTCCTACCGGGTGTTCAGCGGTCCTAGTGCATCCTGCTTACAGCCATGGGGGAAGGGAGAGGAGGCAAAAAATTCGCTGCAAAACACACACACATGACACAGCAAGAGAGGAAATAGCTGTTCAGAAGATAAAGGGAAGATTCAGGTAAGTTGAGATAGAGGAGTTTTTGCTGAAGACACGGGAAAGGGGTTGGAATGTTGGCAAAAGAGGGGAGGTCCGATAAGGGACTGGTGAGGGTACAAGCCACCCGAGAGGCATGGACATGTGATAGCTGGGGAAGCAGTGTGGTCAGTTCTTAGGGAAGGCAGCCCACCAGGGCCTCATGTGTGCTGGCAGCAGCATTAAATGGTGTCACGTCTGGTTGTGGTGGCCCTGCCCAAGGACAGCTCTGTGGTGCGGGAGGCTTAGGGAGAGAGTTGCCCTGACTCGAGCACGGGAGACTCTTGCAGAAACCATGTGTTGAGTCTGGCAGATGGGCTCCTTAGGGAAAAGCAACATCTATGAGGTGTGATGCCACAGCCTGGGGGAAACACAGGAAGTGTGTCCTGCTCCCAGGTACTCTAAATCCAAGTTCTGAGGCTTCTTTCCCTTTGAGGGCTGATGCTGCCGGGGAGCATGAGGGCCTTAGCAGCACCTCTGATTCCTGCCAGCAGGTAGATCTCAACCTTCCTCAGAGCCTCTGGTACTGCAGGTGCAGCCCAAGATATTCTGTAGAAGTACAGAAAATACTGAAAAAAATTCCCTAGTTCTTGGCCACAGGTGACGTCTTAACAATTTCTAAAATATTAATTACTAACTATAATAATGCCTTTTTAAAAAGACAGTTACCACAAACACAATCACTCTTTAAATTCACTTTTATTGTTTAAAGTTTATTTTTATTTATCTTGAGAGAGAGAGGAAGAGAGAGAGAATCGCAAGCCGGCTCCATGCTGTCAGTGCAGAGTCTGACACAAGGCTTGGACACACAAACTGTGAGATCATGACCTGAGCTGAAACCAAGAGTCAGGTGCTCGACTGATTGAGCCACCCAGGCGCCCCTAAAATTCACTTTTAAGTAATTGATGGGTTAAGTAGAAAGTACAAAATAACAAAATAAGAATGGAAGATAATTTTCTTAACTGGATAAAGGGGATACAAAAGAGCAAAAATGCTTAATGATGAGTAGTCAGAAATGTTTCCACTGATGCTAGAAACAAGGTAAGTGTGACATTGGTCACCACCATAATTAAGTATTGCCCTACAGGGGGAGGAGTCAACATGGTGGAGAAGTAGGGGGACCCAAAGTTCCCTTGTCCCTCAAACATAGCAGTATTGAGGCCAGAAGACTTGGAATTCCAGGCTACAGAGTGACAAAAACATCTCCAGGGGCCCATGAGGATAGCTTGGCAGGCCATAGGTGCATGACTGTGAATTGGGAGAGAGAAAATGGACAGTGTAGGCATGGAGGGGAGGAATCCCCTTTGGTGGAGAGACAAAAGGAAGAGACTGTGTAGGATTGTATTTGGACAAAAGAAAAACGTCCAGACCATAGACTAGGGAACAGAAAAAAACGGAGAAGGAACAAATTCCTAACACAATCCAGGGTTGCAGGGCTTTCTCTGGACTGGGGTCTGCTGCCCTACACACGTGCCCTGGGGGAAGGGGGAGGCAGAGCCCAGCCCTGGGCTCAGTAGCCAGTCCAGAGGTGCAGTCAGAGGAGTCCTGTCCCTTGAGTGGTGTGGGAAGAAGGTATATAGCCTCCAAGGACAAAAGACCCTGCAGGTGCCCACCAGCCAGAAGCCCTTTGTCATCTGGTTGGGTAGAGTGGCACGGCCCCAGAACCGGGGCTTGTGGAGTGGGATCCCTTAAGACATCAGGGTTTGAGTCCCAGCCAAGTGCCTGGGAGGTGTGGGAGACTCTGGAGTGGGACAAACTGGCCTGCTTGTGCCCCCGCAGCACTGTGAGAACAACCTGAACAGAGTGGTCTGGGACACCCAGTCCAGGAAGGAGAAACTGGGGTTTCACCATTTTTCTCCCCATCCAACAAGGTGGGGCTTCAGGGAAGGGACAGCAGGCCCACAGTGGAGGCGGGACTCACCTCTACAAATTGTGCCCCTCCATGCCTGGTAACTGCGTATCTACAAGAGCGGGATTGATGCTGACAAATCAGACAGCCTCTCCTCCAGACCAGCACAGCCACCGACTCCAAGGCACTGTCATATATTGGTCCAGTGGTTTTGCATTTTCTGATATGATTATTGGTCAATTCTTATTATAGATTATATACATATATATTATTATATGTATACACATATATCATTATATGTATATATGTGTGTGTGTGTGTGTGTGTACATATATATGTGTATATATGTATATGTATGTGTATATATACACACACACACACATTTCTTCCTCATTTCTTTCTTCCTCATTTCTTCCCTTCTCTTTTCTGGTTGTCCGTTTGTTTAAGCAGACAGTTTTAATCTAGTCTTTTTACACCTATTCTGTATCTCCTTTATTTTCCTCTCTCTCTGGATTAAACCATGTAGTTTCTCTGATTCTCTCCCTGGTCAATTTTTTTTTTCTTTTCTTTTCCTCACCACCATCATTTCTCTCTTTCTATGGGATAAGGCTTCTTCCACCACCACCCCCCTTTTTAAAATTTTTCCAGGGTCACTTCAGTGAACAAGTCAAACCACAACTGGTGGAAGATCCAAACCGCCACTATGAGTAAGAAGAGAAAGCAACCAGAGTCACAACAACAGAGAGCACGCAACACACTCCAAAAACACCTCCTGAAGGGTCAGGCCCTGGACAGTGTATGACCCCTTTTTAATATAGTAGTGCTTGTAGGTGCAGGACACATAACAAGCTATTAAAACACATGAAGGATAGAAAACTAGCCCAAATGACAAAACGTAACTCTCACTAAAAATTCCAGGAAGAAATGGCAGCTAGAGAATTGCTCAAAACAGATAAAAACAATATAACTGATCAAGAATTTAGAATAATAGTCATAAGATTAATAGCTGGGCTTGAAAAAGCATAGAAAACAGCAGAGAATCTATTGCTGCAGAGATCAAGGAACTAAGGCATAGTCACGACAAATTAAGAAATGTAAATGAGGTGCAAAATAAACTGCAATGACAGCAAGGATGGAGGAATCAGAGGGGAGAATAAGTGAAATAGAAGATGAAGTATGGAAAATGATGAAGCTGAGAAAATGATAAGAAAATGCTAGACCATGAAGGGAGAATTAGAGAACTGATTCAGTGAAATGTAATAATACCCATATCATAGGAGTTCAGAAGAAGAAGGAGAGAGAGAAAGGGGCAAAAGGTTTACTTGAACAAATTGTAGTTGGGAACTAACCTAATCTGGGTAAGGGAGCATAAATCCAAATCCAGGAGGCACAGAGAATTCTTCAGAATCAACAAAAATAGGTCTTCAACATGGCATAACATAGCTAAACTGGCAAAAACAAAGATAAAGAGAATTCTGGAAGCAGTTGGGGAAAAACAGGCCTTAACCTATAAGGATAGACACATAAAGGTAGTAGCAGACCTGTCTACTGAAATTTGGCAAGCCAGAAGGGACTGCCAGGAAATATTCAGTGTGCTGAATAGGAAAAATATACAGCCAAGAATCCTTTATCCAGCAAGGCCATCATTTAGAAGGAGAGATTAAAGCTTTCCCAGACAAGAGCTGAAGGAGTTCATGACCACTAAACCAGCCTTGCAAGAGATCCTAAAGGACACTCTGAGTGGAATGCTGTAAAGACTACAAAGGACCAGAGACATCACCACAAACATGAAACCCACAGATAACACAGTGACATTAAGTCCCTATCGTTCAGTAATAACTTTGAATGTGCATGGACTCAGTGCTCCAATCAAAAAACATAGGGTATCAGAATGGATTAAAAAAAAAAAAAGATCCATCTATATGCTGTCTACAAGAGACTCATTTTAGACCTGAGGACACCTTCAGATTGAAGGGGATGAAACACCATCTATCATTCTACTAGAAGTCAAAAGAATGCTGGAGTAGGCATACTTATATCAGACAAACTAGGTTTTAAACTGAAGACTGTAACAAGAGATCAAGAAGGGCATTACATCATAGTTACAGGATCTATCCATCAAGAAGAGCTAACAACTGTAAATGTTTATGCCCCCAACTTGAGAGCACCCAAATATATAAATCAATTAATCACAAACAAGTAATCTTATTGATAAGAATACAGTAATTGTAGGTGACTTTAATACTCCTCTAGGCAGGAAATCAATAAAGAAACAATGGCCTTGAATGGTACACTGGACCAGATGGACTTGATAGGTATATTCAGAACCTTTCATCCAAGAGCAGCCAAATACACATTCTTGAGTGCACATGGAACATTCTCCAAGATAGATCACATACTGGGTCACAAAAAATGAAAATGAAAACACGACGGTCCAAACCCTTTGGGATGCAGCAAAGGCAGTGCTAAGAGGTAAATACGTTGCAATCCAGGCCTATCTCAAGAAATAAGAAAAATCCCAAATACAAACCTAGCCTCACACCTAAGGGAATTAGTAGCAGAGCAGCAAAGAAAGCCCAAAGCCAACTGGAGAAGAGAAATAATAAAGATTAGAGCAGAAATAATAATAAAAAAAAAAACAGTATAACAGAGCAATGAATCTAAGAGGTTTTTTTGAAAGAATAAACAAACTGGATAAACCCCTAGCTAGACTTCTCAAAAAGAAAAGAGAACCCAAATAGATAAAATCATGAATGAAAGAAGAGAGATCACAACTAATGCCACAGAAATGCAAACAATTATTGAATATGAAAAATTATATGCCAACAAACTGGACAACCTGGAAGAAATGGACAAATTCCTAGGTGCCCACACACTACCAAAACTCAAACGGGAAGAAATAGAAAATTTGAACTAAATCAGTTATCAAAAATCTCCCAACAAATAAGAGTCCTGGTCCAGATGACTTTCCAGGGGAATTCTACCAGACATTTACAGCAGAGTTAATACATTCTTCTCAAGCTGTTCCAAAAACTAGAACTGGAAGGAAAGTTTCTGGACTCATTCTATGAAGCCAGCATTACCTTGATTCCCAAACCAGACAGAGATACCACTAAAAAGAAGAATTATCCCTGATGAATATGGGTGTGAAAATTCCCAACAAGATACTAACAAATCAAATTCAACAGCACATAAAAATTATTAACCGTGATCAAGTGAGATTCATTCCTGGGCTGCAGAGCTGGTTCAACATTCGCAAATCAATCAGTGTGATACATCACGTTAATAGAAGGAAGGATAAGAACCATGTGATCCTGTCAACAGATGCAGAAAAAGCATTTGACAAAATACAGCATCCTTTTTAAGTAAAAACCCTCAAGAAAGTCAGGATAGAAGGAACATACCTTAACATCATAAAAACCACACATGAAAAGGCCACAGCCAATATCATCCTTAATGGGGAAAAACTGGGACCTCTCCCCCTGAGATCAGGAACATGACAGGGATGTCCACTCTCACTGCTGTTGTTTAACATAGTGTTGGAAGCCCTAGCCTCAACAATCAGTCAAAAAATGAAATAAAAGTCATCCAAATTGCCAAAGAAGTTAAACTTTCACTTTTCACAGATGACATGATACTCTACATGGAAAACCCAAAAGACTCCACCAAAAAACTGCTAGAACTGATACATGAATTCAGCAAATTTGCAGGATGTAAGATCAATGTACAGAATTCAGTTGCATTTCTGTACACCAATAATGAAGTGACAGAGAAATCAAGAAATTGATCCCATTTAAAATTGCACCAAGAACCTTAAAATCCCTAGAAATAAACCTAAGTTGCAAAAGATCTGTATGCTGAAAACTTTAGAAAACTTATGAAAGAAATTGAAGAAGATACACAGAAATGGAAAAACATTCCATGCTCATGGATTGGAAGAAAAAATATTGTTTAAATGTCAACACTACCCAAAGCAATCTACACATTCAATGCAATCCCAATCAAAATCGCACCAGCATTCTTCTCAGAGCTAGAACAAACAGTCCTAAAATTTGTATGGAGCCACAAAGGACCCGAATAGCCAAGGTAATGTTGAAAAAGAAAACCAAAGTTGGAGGCATCACAGTCTTTAGCCTCTACTACAGACTTTAGCCTTTGCTACAAAGCTGTAATCATCAAGACAGTATCATATTGGCACAAAAACAGTCACATAGATTAGTGGAATAGAATAGAGAACCCAGAATTGGACCCACAAATGTATGGCCAACTAATCTTTGACAAGGCAGGAAAAAGTATGCATTGGAAAAAAGAGAGTCTCTTTAGCAAATGGTGCTGGGAGAGCTGGACAACAACATGCAAAAGGATGAAACTAGACCACTTTCTTATACCATACACAAAAATAAACTCAAAATGTGAGGCAGGAAACCATCAAAAACCCTAGAGGAGAAAACAGGCAACAACTTTTTTGGCCTCAGCCACAGCAACTTCTTACTTGACATATCTCTAAAGGAAAGGGAAATAAAAGCAAACATGAACTATTGGGACCTCATCAAGATAAAAGTCTTCTGCACAGCAAAGGAAACAACAAAACTAAAAGGCAACAAATGGAATGGGAAAAGATATTTGCAAATGACATATCAGATAAAGGGTTAGTATCCAGAATCTATAAAGAATTTACCAAACTCAATACCCAAAAAACAATCCAGTGAAGAAATGGGCAGGCAGGAGACATGAATAGTCACTTTTTCAAAGAAGACATCTAGATGTCCAACAGACACATGACAAGATGTTCAACATCACTTCTCATCAGGGAAATACAAATCAAAACCACCATGAGATACCACCTCATATCTGTCAGAATGGCTAAAATTAACAACTCAGGAATGAACAGATGCTCATGGGGATGTGGAGAAATGGGAACCCTCTTGCACTGTTGGTGGGAATGCAAACTGGTGCAGCCACTCTGGAAACAGTATGGAGGTTCTTCAAAAATTAACAATAGAATTATCCTATGGCCCAGCAATAGCACTACTAGGAACTTATTCAAAGGATGCAGGAGTGCTGATTCATAGGGGCACATGTACTCCAATGTTTATAGCAGCACTATCAACAATAATCAAAGTATGGAAAGAGCCCAAATGTCCATCAACTGAAGAATGGCTAAGAAGATGTGATTTATATGTACAACGGAATACTACTTGACAATGAGAAAGAATGCAATCTTGCCATTAGCAACAACGTGGATGGAACTGGAGGGTATTATGGTAAGTGAAATAAGTCAGTCAGAGAGAGACAGATATCATATATTTTTACTCATATATGGAATTTGAGAAACTTAACAGAAGACCATGGGGGAAGGGAAGGGGGAAATAGTTTCAAACAGAGAGGGAGGTAAACCATAAGAGACTCTTAAATACAGAGAACAAACTGAGGGTTGATGGAGGGGCAAGGGAGAGGGAAATGGATGATGGGCATTGAGGAGGGCACTTGTTGAGATGGGGCACTGGTTGTTGTATGTAAACAATGAATCATGGGAATCTACTTCTGAATCCGAGAGCATACACTGTATGTTAGGTAACTTGACGATAAATTGTATTAACAACAACAACAAAAAAAAAGTATTGCCCTGGAGGTGCTGATTAATTGTAAAATTTTTAAAAATTAAATTCTAAAAATATTAGAAATGGATGTTTTTTGTAATTTCCAAACAGTACCTTCTCCCTTAGAAACCTAAGAAAAGCATTAGAATTAGCAAATCAGCATGATTTGGAAATAATATTTGAAATCAGTGTAATATATTGAGATCAGTGTAATAATAATTAGAAAATATGATAGGAAAATTATCCCATTTGCCACAACACTGGCAACTATGATACCTTGGAATAATCTAAAATGAAAAAAACTTTATGAAGAAAAAACACAGCTTTTCTAAAGGAATAAAGAATAGAGAGATAACCCATGTTCATGATAGAAGAATTACTACTTTTAAGAGGCCATATATTGAAAGCAATACTGATAAAATTGCTACCGTTTGAAAAATAGAATGTAAAAAGATGATTATCTGGTTTATATGCATCTGTACAAGTACATGAGTAGTCAAGACAATCTTGCAGAAACAAAAAGGCAGAGGAAGGGGTAGACCTGCCCTGTGAATTATGAAGACAAAGTTAAATTTTATCATTGAGACCAGCAGCATCAGTGCATGAATAGACAATAGAGGATCAAGAAACAGACCTATGTATATTTTGAAATTTGGTATACAATAGGTGACATTTCAAATCAGAATGGAGAAATGATGCTTCAGTAAGTGATCTTGGAAGGACTGGCTATCCACATGGAATGAAGCAGATTCTTTCCTCATACTGTGCACAAAAGTAAGTTTTTTATGTGTGAAGGATCTAAACTTTCTTTTAAGTTATAGGGAAAAAAATTATAAAAGAGTAGGCTTTTAAAGCAGGATTAAATAATACAAAAGCAAAACTTAGAGCAAAATAATTAGTCTATATAAAGATTTAAATCTTTTGTACAAGTGACACCATAACCAAAATTAAGACATGCTGTTGACAGCAACCCCTAAATTGAGCAAAGAGGAAACATAATTTGCAGAAGAAACCAAATCCTAAAGTACAGATAAAGTGCTCAAAATCATTAGTAATCACAACAAAATAAAACAGTAATGACCTATCACTTTGTACTATTAGGCTGGCCAATAAAAAGAAAGAAAGAAAGCTGGATGATGCCGAGTGTTTGCAGACGCATAGAGATATGCGACCCAATGATGGAAGCTGCCTCTACCTGGCTCACATCTGAACGTCTTTGGCCAATCCAAGGTATGTGTTCCCAGTAGTGCGGGTTCCGGGTAACAGTGTCTCAGCTCCCCACCATGTCCCTGCCCATCCCCTGTTCTGATCATCAGAAGGCTGCATTCTCTACTATTCCCTGCATCTGGCAGGAGGGCCAGACTTAGATGCTAATCTCCTTTGCTCTGAGGGTATAGCTTTTTGAAGTCCTAGTTCAGTGTGAGGCTGACTCCTGTGCACCTCCATTATGCACATCCAGCACCTAGGTGGCTGACAGAGAGCCAGCTCTAAATGCCCTGCAGTATATACCTCAGTCAGTTCCAAGTTTGGGGCAGCCTGGGGTAGATGGGGTGCCAATCGCAGGAGAGCAGGAACTGGTTGAAGGAACTGGAGAAGGTGTACAAGCTTTGTGTCCCAGCTTAGTCCACCATTTGCATCACTCCCATTGTGTACAGCTTTCATACACATTATGGGGCCTGCCTTCCCTGAGCCTCCCTCAACTGAGAACAAAGGCATCGTTACTCTTTGCAAGTGTGATTGGAGTCTCCAAGTTGATGATGACCTGTTCTCATCTGAACACCTGTGCCAGAGCACTAGCAAAATGAGCAAGAGTTCTTCTGCTGGATTCCCTTTACTCTAAGCAGCACTTTGGGCTCTGTGGGTTGCTTGTTTGGTGGGGTGATCCAGACCTTCATCCCCAGGGTGATGTTGTGGTGGTTTTCCTTGCTCATTGAAAGTCATTGCTGGGTATGACAGTTAAGAGATACCCAGTTATTTACATAGACACACCCCACTCTACTTGATTCTCTACTAGCAGTCTAGTCCCTGATGCTTGTCAGTTACAATCCCAATCATCAGAGCCAATCCTTTCTTTACCTTTGGGCCACTGGCCAAGAACAGAGAATAGTCAGGTGGTAGTCGTAGCTTCCACTTAAGAGGAATGTTTGCTGTGACCCTGAAAGAAGTGTCTCCACTCATATCTCCAGGAGCTAGGACCTGTAATCCCAGAGAGCCAAAGGTTGCATGAATGGGAAACAAAAAAATATGTAGGGTTGCTGTCTGTCATAAGAGAGGGGGCCACCCCTACACTTGTTGGTTCTCAGACTCATGTATTCTAGTGATAGTGGCACTATTGGTCATCAGTCATTATTGATTCAGAATGTATGCCACATCCTGGATTGGAAGATGGTATCCAAGCCAAACCAAGTATTGACTCTTGGCCAGCACCTTAGGGGAACCATCAATAGGGCATCCCACCATCATATCAGACCAGTTAATTCTGGATGATGGGTAGGGGACAAGATCAATGCATTCCATAGTCATGAGCTCATGGTTACACCTCCTTTGGTGTAAAATGGGCCCTTTGTTCTGAGGCAGGACTGTGGGATATCACAGGTAAGGCATTCTGCAGGCGTCTGGGTGATGTGCTGGTAGAACCATGGGCAGGGGTCATAAGGACAAAATCCTGCCTTGTGATTAATGGTGCCAAGTTGATAGCATCAGTCTGCTGTCTACTAGATGGGCCTTTGGCAATGGTGGCAACTATGTCAGTCTTGATATAGGAAGCCCTTGCCATTGGGCCTGTGCTTAGCTCTTATCCCTGACACTGTTCACGGGCCTTTGCACAAGGACTGGGTTGTCAAGAATAGTCTGTCTGGCATGGCAGCCAAAAGATGGTCATCCTGTTACCAGTAATACTGAGAGCCTTTTCTGCAGTGTGTGGTCTCTGGCAGGCTTTCAAGTAAGACACAAAGATCTCCTGCTGTCTGCCCTACTGCACATCTCTTTCTCAGACCTCAGACCCTTCTAGGCCCCTGACCAGACAAGCCATCTGCCACTGTCAAAAGTCCATGTGTCTCTGTACCTCTAGTCATTTTCTTTCATATGAATGAATTACTAACAGAGCCACTCCAAGCTTGGCTCACCTGAAGGACTTCCTTTCATGGTGTCTTTCAGGGATGTCCCAAGTGGCATTCTAATGAGGCAGGGGTGCAGCAGCAGACCATTTCAGCCAACACCCACATAATGAGCCAGCCTAGTTGTGATTCACTCTGAGTCATTTCTTCATGCTGGTTAGTCATAGGAAGCCCCCGTGAAACATGGGTGCTGGTTGAGGGAGAGGCAGCACAGGTAGGAGTCCGGGCCACCTGTTCCTGTGATTTACCTGGGCCTTATGGCCCTGCTTAAGCCCAGTCCCAAATGGGCCACTACCATTACACGATTGATCATTGCTGTACACACCAATTTCTGTGATGATGGATCATATCAAATCTAGTTTATGATGGCAAACTCAGATCACTTGTCACTTTGTGTCCTGTGGTGGGGTGATCTGTAACTACCAGGGCATGAGAGCTGCTCTTCAAATGACTGGTGCTCCTCTGTAGAGGGTATCAGTTTACTCCAAATCATACCTCTCTGTTCTGTCTTCTCTATTGGAGCTTTCCAGATTCCAAACAACGTCCTTACCAACCGTAGATCTCACGAGCAACTTCTGACCTGCTGAGTTCTAGGATCAAGAAGGAGGGCAGCTTGTGCCACAGTTGGGATCTTCTCTGGACCCTTGGGAATTTGGCAGCCTCTGGGGTTATCCAATAAATGAATCAGAGTATTCCCAACTTTGGTACTTGTTTCCTCCAAATTCAAATTCCAAAGAGACCCACAATGTATTGTTTTCATTGTTTTTATTTAAGTGGAGAGATATTTCAAGTGCAGCAGCTTGCCCATCACCTGTGAAGAAACATCCCGACCTGACCTTGATCTACCCAGTGCCTGGAAATAGCCATAAGCTCCTTTGAGAAATGGTTGCAGGAATATTTACTGTGTACATTTGCATGGAGTTACAGGAGTGTTACTAAAGGGGGACTGACCTTCCACTTCATGTACTCTGAGTCTGTAAATTTAGAGCTGAGCCCTGGGTGTGGGACCCTGATTTTCCATTAAGGTAGCAAACGGCTAATTATTTATTTATTTTGCTTGCTTGTTTATGTAGATAAATTATCACCCTAGAGAACTGTGGTATCAGCCACCACCTGAGATCCCTGCAGATCAAACCATCTTAATTGCCACTCCAACTTTGCCTGTCCTTAGTCTGCTGAGATGGCTTTAGGTATTTTTGCTTAAGTAAAAATCATGAATCAAAGGTGAGTGCCCGGGTCAATAAATGACCTCTCTGCTCTTAAGTTCTACATTCCCTTATCTAACACCAGGGTCCATTTTTACACAGACTCCCCAGGCCCTGTTGTTAGGCAGCTCCTGTAATACCTTTTGTTATATAGGCATTTTTTCCTCATAGGAGGACTTTTTATTTCTCTCCCCAGGCTGTGCTGGTACCTGACTCTTGGTATCAACACAGAGACAATGAGGAGTTGGGGGAATGGAGGGGCAGGTAGGTCCTGAGAAGGACAGACATCATCATTTAAGGCATCCACTTCAGGTGAGGCTAATGTGGAAAACGCTGTTTCTGCCATCAGGAAGTGTTCAGGGACATGAGGGGGAGGGGTATCAAAATTATCAGATTGTGCTTCCAAATATCCCAATTCCAAATATTAGAGTATTACTCATCCTGCATCTGGGCCTGATTTTCACATAAAACCTGCTGAGGCTGTAAATGTAAACTCCTTTGCATTCCACCCTGTGTTGACAGGAGATAAAGTTCTCTGGCTTTCAGATATTTTCTTAAGTTGGAGAATGACTGTCATTTAATTTTTGTAAACTGACATGATATTGAATTTCATCCAAGTACTAGAAGGTAAACTAATTCAAGTAGGTCACTGACCAAGAGAAAGAAGCAGGAGTTCTCGAGAATATAAGGAGGTACACAGTTTACTTCCCAATATGGACATCACATCTACAACTACAGAATCTATTTTCTTTGCAAGTACACAGAGCATTTACAAAAAAAATGAAATATACTGGGAAATAAATCAAGTCTCAGTAAATAGTAAAGAATTACTATTATTCAAAGTATGTTCGCTGACCACAATAAAATTATTTTAGAAATAAATGACAAAAATATCAGAAATTTCCATGTTTTGAAATTAAGCTTACTACAAAATAACCACATGTCAAAGAGCACGTTGAAAGAGAAATTTAATTACTTTTGAACAAATGATGAAAAAATACTATGAATCAAAACCTGCAAAGTGCAGCCAACTCAGGATGAGGTCGAATTTTGTAACCATAACGGCCTATATTGGGAAAGAAAAAAAAAAGCTACAAATTAATGAGCTTCCAATCGATCTTAAAATGTTATAAAAAATAACAGGAAAACAAAAATGGAAATGAAACAATAAAAACAATGAATTCGTAAAACAAAAAAATGCATGATAAAAAGGAACAACAAAAGTTAACATGTGGCTCTTTGACAAGACTAATAAAACTGACAACTCCTTACGAAGACTAAGTAACAGAAAGAAACAGCACAAAAAGCCAACAGTGGGGATGTGAAAGAGGACATTACTAAGGAGAGTGTGGAGGATATCATGAATAATGATATGCCGGTAAATTCTCAATCTGGATGACATGGATGAATCCTACAAAAGTATTACCCTGCTAGAAGGAGTCAGAAAGCTGAAGAGTCCTATATTCATTTAAAAAAAGAATTGAACAGAGTTGAGAGTTTCCTCAGAAATTAACAGAGAAGATATGTAGATGACAAATAGCGCTTGAAAAATGTTCAGGATCATTAGTTACTGTGGAATGAAAATTACAATCACAGCTACTAGTATAGGTAAAATTTTAAAGGTAAGAGTGGAAAATAACAATTGTTGGCCAGGATGTGGAGCAGTAGGAACTCTCCTGGCCTGCTGTGGGAAAGACAAAATGGTTCATCCTCTTTGGAAAATGGTTAAACAGTTTCTTACCAAGTTACACATGCACTTAACAGACCAGCAATCCATCCCATTTCTTGTGTTTACCTAAGAGTAAAAAAAAATACATGTGTACCATAAGAAAGAGTCTAACATCTTTTGATGTTTTGGGACAATTTTTAAGCCTAACACCTCTCTCTTCCCCTTCTTCCCAGTTTCAAGCAAGCTAATAATACCTCAACACAGGTGCTCTCTCACTGCTTTCGTGAAGATATGAGGCTCAAACCACACAAGTCCCTGCCCATGCTCTGGAACCTTCCTCCAGCCCCACTCCCATAAAACTCCAAGCCAGTCTCCTTTCCTTGATCTTCTAAGTCATTTTTTGGGCCTGCTTGGCAGGCATTCTGCTCTCCCCAGAAAGCCTCCTTATGTGAATAAGTGAGTAAGAAGTCTTTTCTTAATTTGGGGTGCCTGGGTGGCTCAGTTGGTTCAGCATCTGACTTCAGGTGATAATCTCACAGTTTGTGAGTTTGAGCCTCACATCGGGCTCTGCTGACAGCTCAGAGCCAGGAGCCTGCTTCGGGTTCTGTGTCTCCCTCTCTCTCTCTCTCTCTCTGCTTCTCCCCCGCGTGTGTTCTGTCTCTCTCAAAAATAAATAACTAAACATTAAAACAAATGTTTTTTTACAAAAAGAAGTCTTTTCTTAATTTGTGCTAGCATCATCAGTCTGGACATCCAAACCAAACTTGGCAAATCTGCCTCTGCAAGGTGACTGCCATATCCGTGCAAAGGCTTGCGTGTGAATGTTTATAGGAGCTTATTGAAAACAGCCAGGTACAGGAACAACCCAAATGTTCATCAACTGGTGAGTGGATAGACAAGTTGTAGTTCATCTATATACACAGTGAAATACCACTCAGCAATAAAAAGGAACAAAATCCTGATACATACACAAGCATGGATGAATCTCAAAGGCGTTATGCTAGGTGAAAGAAGCCAGTCACAAAGGCTATATACTGGTTGATTCCACTATAGGAATAGAAACCAAATTAGCAGTTTCCTGGGCCTGGGTAAGGAAAGAGGATTGAAAACAAAGGAGCATGAAAAGATTTTTGGTTGGTGTTAATGGTCTACATCTTGTGGTAGTGGTATATGATGTGTACATTTGTCCAAATTCAATGATCTGTACATAAACCTGACTTAAAAGGAAAAAACTTCCTCAAAATGGAAGCTCCAGGCTTCACTGGTGAGTTCTGCTAAATATTCAATGAAAAAGTAATTCTAAACCTTATACCGTTCCCAGAGAATAGAAATAAGTGAATATTCCCAACATTTTACAAGGCTAGCATAGCTTGATAATGAAACCTGACAAAGACATAAAGAGAAAAGAAAATTATAGGTTTATAATTATAAACATGGATACAAAATGGCAAAATGTCAGTAAAACAAATCCAGTGATATATTTTAAAAACACAATATATCATAGTCAAGATAGGTTTATTCTAGGAATGTAAGGTTTGTATATTAGAAAACCTATCAATGCAACTTACCACATTAACAGATTAAATAAGGATAAAAATCATGTTACACCTCAGAAGATGCAGAAAAATTATTCAGTAGAATTTAAAATTTATTTTAATAAAAAATTAGCAAACAAGGAATAAAGGGTAACTTATATTGAGAAATGTGTCTATATTAAACCTACCACAAAGCATCCTTACTGGTACATTGAAATCTTTCTATTTATAATCAGCAACAAAACAATCCACTTCTGTTTAACGTTTTATATATCTATATCTACATCTATATCTATATAATTTATTGTCAAATTGGTTTCCATACAACACCCAGTGCTCATCCCAACAGGTGCCCTCCTCAATGCCCATCACCCACTTTCCCCCTCTCCTCCACTCCCTCATCAACCCTCAGTTCTCAGTATTTAAGAATCCCTTATGGATTGCCTATTTCCCTCTCGGTAACTTTTTTTTCCCCTTCCCCTCCCCCCTGGTTTTCTGTTAAGTTTCTCAGGATCCACATATGAGTAAAAACATATGGTGTCTGTCTTTCTCTGACTGACTTATTTCACTCAGCATGGAACCCTCCAGTTCCATCCATGTTACTGCAAATGCAGGACTTCATTCTTTCTCATTGCCAAGTAGTATTCCATTGTATATATAAGCCACATCTTCTTTATCCATTTGTCAGTTGATGGGCATTTAGGCTCTTTCCATAATTTGACTATTGTTGAAAGTGCTGCTATAAACATTGGGGTACAAGTGCCCCTATGCATCAGCACTCCTGTATCCCTTGGGTAGATTCCTAGCAGTGCTATTGCTGGGTCATAGGGTAGGTCTATTTTTAATTTTCTGAGGAACCTCCACACTGCTTTCCAGAGCGGCTGCACCAATTTGCATTCCCACCAACAATGCAAGAGGGTTCCCATTTCTCCACATCCTCTCCAGCATCTATAGTCTCCTGATTTGTTCATTTTGGCCACTCTGACTGGCGTGAGGTGATATCTGAGTGTGGTCCCTGATAAGGAGCGACGTTGAACATCTCTTCATGTGCCTGTTGGCCATCCGGATGTCTTCTTTAGAGAAGTGTCTACTCATGTTTTCTGCCCATTTCTTCACTGGGTTATTTATCGGGTGTGGAGTTTGGTGAGCTCGTTATAGATTTTGGATACTAGCCCTTTGCCCAATATGTCACTTGCAAATATCTTTTCCCATTCCGTTGGTTGCCTTTTAGTTTTGTTGGTTGTTTCCTTTGCTGTGCAGAAGCTTTTTATCTTCATAAGGTCTCAGTAATTCATTTTTGCTTTTAATTCCCTTGCCTTTGGGGATGTGTCGAGTAAGAGATTGCTACGGCTGAGGTCAGAGAGGTCTTTTCCTGCTTTCTCCTCTAGGGTTTTGATAGTTTCCTGTCTCACATTCAGGTCCTTTATCCATTTTGAGTTTATATTTGTGAATGGTGTGAGAAAGTGGTCTAGTTTCATTCTTCTGCATGTTGCTGTCCAGTTCTCCCAGCACCATTTGTTAAAGAGACTGTCTTTTTTCCATTGGATGTTCTTTCCTGCTTTGTCAAAGATGAGTTGGCCATACGTTTGTGGGTCTAGTTCTGGGGTTTCTATTCTATTCCATTGGTTTATGTGTCTGTTTTTATGCCAATACCATGCTGTCTTGATGATGACAGTTTTGTAGTAGAGGCTAAAGTCTGGGATTGTGATGCCTCCTGCTTTGGTCTTCTTCTTCAAAATTACTTTGGCTATTCGGGGCCTTTTGTGGTTCCATATGAATTTTAGGATTGCTTGTTCTAGTTTCGAGAAGAATGCTGGTGCAATTTTGATTGGGATTGCATTGAATGTGTAGATAGCTTTGGGTGTTCTCTGTATTTAAGAGTCTCCTATGGTTTACTTCCCTCTCTGTTTGAAACTATTTTCCCCTTTCCCTTCCCCCATGGTCTTCTGTTAAGTTTCTCAAATTCCATATATGAGTAAAAATATATGATATGTCTCTCTGACTGACTTATTTCACTTACCATAATACCCTCCAGTTCCATCCATGTTGTTGCTAATGGCAAGACTGCATTCTTTCTCATTGTCAAGTAGTATTCCGTTGTACATATAAATCACATCTTCTTAGCCATTCTTCAGTTGATGGACATTTGGGCTCTTTCCATACTTTGATTATTGTTGATAGTGCTGCTATAAACAATGGAGTACATGTGCCCCTATGAATCAGCACTCCTGCATCCTTTGAATAAATTCCTAGTAGTGCTATTGCTGGGTCATAGGATAATTCTATTGTTAATTTTTGAAGAACCTCCATACTGTTTCCAGAGTGGCTGCACCAGTTTGCATTCCCACCAACAGTGCAAGACGGTTCCCATTTCTCCACATCCTCGCATCTGTTCATTCCTGAGTTGTTAATTTTAGCCATTCTGACAGATATGAAGTGGTATCTCATGCTGGTTTTGATTTGTATTTCCCTGATGATGTGATGTTGAGCATCTTTTCGTGGCCATCTGGATGTCTTCTTTGGAAAAGTGTCTATTCATGTCTTCTGCCCATTTCTTCACTGCATTATTTGTTTTTCAGGTGTTGAATTTGGTAAGTTCTCTATAGATTTTGATGTCATTTGCAAGTATCTTTTCCCATTCTGTCAGTTGCCTTTTAGTTTTGTTGATTGTTTCCTTTGCTGTGCAGAAGGTTTTTGTCTTGATGATGTCCCAATAGTTCATTTTTGCTTTTAATTCCCTTGCCTTTGGAGATGTGTCAAGCAAGAAATTGCTGTGGCTGAGGTCAAAGAGGTTGTTTCCTGGGGTTTTGATGGCTTCCTGGCTCACATTTAGGTCTTTCATCCATTTTGAGTTTTTGTGTACGGTGTAAGAAAGTGGTCCAGTATCATTATTCTGTATGTTGCTATCCAGTTCTCCCAGCACCATTTGCTAAAGAGACTGTCTATTTTCCAATGGATACTCTTTCCTGCTTTGTGAAAGATTAGTTGGCCAGACATTTGTGGGTCCAATTCTTGGTTCTCTATTCTATTCCATTGGTCTATGTGTCTGTTTTTGTGCCAATATCATACTATCTTGATGATTACAGTTTGTAGTAGAGGCTAGTCTGGGATTGTGATGCCTCCCACTTTGGTTTTCTCTTTCAATATTACTCTGGCTATTTGGGGTCTTTTGTGTTTCCATACAAATTTTAAGATTGTTTGTTCTAGCTTTGAGAAGATAGCTGGTGCAATTGGCATTGCAGTGAATGTGTAGAGTGCTTTGGTTAGTATTGACATTTTAACAATATTTGTTCTTCCAATCCATGAGCATGGAATGTTTTTCCATTTCTTTGTGTCTTCTTCAATTTTCTCGCAAGTTTTCTATAGTTTTCAGCATACAGATCTTTTACATCTTTCGTTAGGTTTATTATTATTTGGCTGGTTAGGTTTGCTTTCTCTTTCTGTTGCTTCATTATGGGTGCATAGAAACACAACCGGTATCTGTACATTGATTTTGTATCCTAGGGTTTTGCTGAATTCATGGATCAGTTCTAGCAGCTTTTTGGTGGAGTCAGGTTTTCCATGTATTTTGTCATCTGCGAAAAGTTAAAGTTTGACTTTTTTGTCGATTTTGATACCTTTGATTTCATTTTGTTGTCTGAATTCTAATGCTAGGACTTCTAACGCTATGTTAAACAACACTGGTGAGAGTGGACATGCCGGTCGTGTTCCTGATCTCAGGAGGAAAGCTCTTAGTTTTTCTCCATTGAGGAGATAATAGCTGTGGACTTTTCATATATGGCTTTTTTGATGTTAAGGTATGTTCCTTCTATACTGACTTTCTTGAGGGCTTTTATTAAGAAATGATGCTGTATTTTATCAAATGATTTTTCTGCATCTATTGACAGGTTCATATGTTTCTTATCCTTTCTTCTATTAACGTGATATATCACACTGATTGATTTGCAAATGTTGAACCAGCTCTGCAGCCCAGGAATGAATCTCACTTGATCATGGTTAGTAATTCTTTTTATATGCTGTTGAATTCGATTTGCTAGTATGTCACTGGGAATTTTCACATCCATGTTCATCAGGGATATTGGCCTGCAATTCTCCTTTTTAGTGCTGTCTCTGTCTGGTTTGGGAATTAAAGTAACGCTGGCTTCATAGAATCCAGAAGCTTTCCTTCCATTTCTATTTTTTGGAACAGCTTGAGAAGGATAGGTATTAACTCTGCAGTAAATGTCTGGTAGAATTCCCCAGGGAAGCCATCTGGTCCTGGACTCTTTATTTGTTGGGAGATTTTTGAGAACTGATTTAATTTCTTCACTGGCAATGGTCTGTTCAAATTTTCTATTTCTTCCCATTTGAGTTTTGGTAGTGTGTGAGTGTCTAGGAATTTTTCCATTTCTTCCAAGTTGTCCAGTTGGTTGGCATATAATTTTTCATAGTATTCTCTGATAATTGTTTGTATTTCTCACGGGTTCATTGTGATATGTCCAATTTCATTCATCATTTTATCTATTTGGTTCCTCTTTTTTTTTTTTTTTTTTGAGAAGTTTGGTTAGGGGGTCATCAATTTTATTTTTTTTAAAAACTGAGCTCTTGGTTTCATTGATGTGTTCTACTGGTTTTTTTAATTCTATATTCTTTATTTCTGCTCTAATCTTTATTATTTCTCTCCTTCTCTGGCCTTTAGGTTTCTTTGCTGTTCTGCTTCTTACACAGGTTAATGATTACTATCTGTTTTCTTCACATTCACGCAGTAAGATCTTGAGAGATCAATAAATATGGGGGTGAAACCCCTGTTTGGGGCTCTTATCTACTCCCAGACATTAGCTTCTCTTGTATTCAATTCTGCATCCTCTGGGTCCTCTGGGACCTCTGCCTATGGGAGAGGCCATACAGCCTCTACAAAATGCCCTTCTAGCACGGGAACTGCTCCCCATGTGGCTTGTGGACCCCTCAGACCTCGCTGCCTGCTCCTGGAGGATTCATCCTTCCCACCAGAGCACCGCCAGGTATTGAGCTGCAGAATTTCTGACTCTGCCTTCCCCTGTTTATAGAGTCCTAATGGTATTGAAACCCTCTCCTATCTCCCTTTCTTGTTCACTTGTGGGTGTTTCCACTCTTTCTCTCCACCTACTTTCCCTGGGAATGCTTTTCCTGTACTCTACCCCTTTTCTCTGTCCTCTCTCTGCAAAAACACGTCCCTACCCTCTGTGGCTTCTTTCTCCTCCACTTCACCTCTGTTCCATGTACCTGTCAAGTTATGCAGATAATCCTCAGACCAATTTTATAGGTGTGCACAATGGTTTGGTGCTGACCTAGTTGTATTTCAGAGACAAGAGAGGCAGAGAACTTCCATGCTGTTCTGCCTTCCTAGCCTCCCAAGATTTTTGTTTCTTGAGGCAGGCCTGTATCACTCTAAACTTTCCTCTTGTAACTACTTTTGCTATGTGCCAAAGATTTTGGACCATCGTGTTTTGATTTTCAAGTGTTTCCATGTATATTGAAATTTGCTCTTTGATTTCTTCACTGACCCATTAGTTGTTTGGTAGCATGTTGTTTATTCTCCATGTGTTTGTGTTTTTCCTATTTTTTTTTCCTTATGATTGAATTGCAGTTTCATATCATTGTGGTCTGAAAAGATGCTTCCTGATACAATGCTAACCTTAAATTTGAGACTTGTTTTGAGGCTTAACATGATCTATCCTGGATAAGGTTTCATATGCACTTGAATGTATATTTTGTTTTGGGGGGATGGAATGTGTATATGTATTATCTGTTAAGCCCCTCTGTTCTAATATGTAACTTGTGGCCACTGTTTCCTTATTTTCTGTCTGATCTATCCATTCGTGTTAAATTTTCCTACTATTATTTTACTGTCAATTTCTCTATGTCTGTTAGTATTTTATGTATTTAGATGCTATTTTGGGTGGATAAGTATTTATAATTGTTGTATCATTTAGTTTGACCTCTATCATTACGTGGTTAATTCCCTTCTCTGTTTCTTGCTACCATCTTTGTTATAAAGTCTACCTTGTCTGATAAATAAGCATTGCTACCATGGGTTTTTCCCCCACTTCCATGGAATCTTTTTTCCATCCTTTTGCTTTCAGTATGTGTCTTTACGTCTGTAGTGACTCTCTTTTAGGTAGCATGTAGATGAGTCTTTTCTATCCATTTAGTCACTGTAAGTCTTTTTTTTTTAACGTTTATTTATTTTTGAGACAGAGAGAGGCAGAGCATGAACAGGGGAGGGTCAGAGAGAGGGAGACACAGAATCCGAAACAGGCTCCAGGCTCTGAGCTGTCAGCACAGAGCCCGACGCGGGGCTCGAACTCATAGACCGTGAGATCATGACCTGAGCTGAAGTCGGCCACTTAACCCACTGAGCCACCCAGGCGCCCCTAGTCACTTTAAGTCTTGATTGGAGCATGTGGCATGTAATCCATTTCCATTTAATTATTGATAGGTATGTACTTACTGCCATCGGAATTGTGTGTGTGTGTGTTGTAGTTCTCTGCTCCTTTCTTCTGCTTTCCTGCTTTTAGCATTATGCTTGGATTTGTCTTTATTGGGCATCTAGTATAGATTTAGATTTGTGGTTACCATGGGGTTCATATATATCCTATATGATTAGCAGTCTAGATTAAGTTGATGATCACTTAAGCTTAAATACATTTTAAAAGCACTGAAGTTTTACTCCCTGTTTTATGTGTATGTTTTATATCTTTTTAATGTATCCTTTGACTAGTTTTTGTAGATGTTAATTGATTTTACATTTTTACTACTTTTGTTTTAATCTCCATACCAGCTGTTATAATGTAAACCAATGATTTTTTGATTTTATGATTCTATTTCACATTTGGCAGAAAACAGCCTTAGACTGATGTTTTAGTCCACTTACAGTAATTGTAACTACTCACAACATAGGATTTCTGCCATATTTCTGTGTTTCCTCCATATTCTATTGCCTTTTTATCTATCTTTTAAGTATTTTGAAATACATATTTTAATTATCTCATGCTGTAGACTCTAAGTCTAAAGTTCTCTCTTGGCCAGCAAGAGAGCAGATGCAGGATTAAAAGCGAGAGACGGCTAATGTCTGGGAAAAGACAAGACCCCCAAGTAAGGGTCCTTACCCCATATTTATTAAAATCAGAAGGCTTACAAATGTGATGGGAGTGCACAAAGAGACAATGAATTGGTAAACATGAACTCATGGGCATGAGGGAAAGGGGGTTTTGAGGATATACGGTTGGGGTTTGGGTCAATATAAAACAATCCTGGCACCAGGCAGATGGTTGTTAACAGCAGACAGGAGGTGCCGTGTCTGTTTATCTTAGCCAGCCTAGGGGATAAGACAGAGCAAGTAACCTCAGGGTTAACAATGCACCTTTTCTTTTGCTAATCAGCTCTGCTCTGCAGTTTCATCTGCAGTGCAGTGGTCTACAGCCCTATTTACCTGTTTGCCTAATTTGGTCCGTCCTTCCTGTGAAAGCAGCTTTCTGCTATAGTACTAAATTGGGGGGCACTTTTGCCCTGAATACCTAAGCTTGCTTACCTCATATACCTTTGTATTGGGGGCCTTTGCGCCCCCTCCTCTATTCTGGGGGCAATCCTGTTTCCCAAGCGTGGATGTGAGCATCCTATGGCTTTGTAATTCTTTATGCCTTGTTAACCCATCAGTGCAGACTCAGGGAATTCCTAAGCTTATTCTCCACAGTGCCCCCTTTTTGTTTTTCTTGGTTCTTTTAGTTTTGTGTTTGAGGACCATCATGACAAGCTCCTGGTCCTTCTTTTGCTTTTGGATGGCTTGGAGGGTGATTCTGCAAAGACATAAAAAGAGACACGGTAAAAGCATTCCACTTTCCAGAGTTATCCAGAATTTGAGATGGGTGCTAGCTGTGAGAAAGGATTTACATTGTGCCACATTTCCCAGGAATCAGCCCATTTTTAAGCTGATCTTCTACATATTGTAGCTGTTGGCACAATGTCATATCTAAATTTTCTGTATTGTCAGAGAGTTAGGAAGAAAAGACACTGCGAAGGTGTGCCTGGACAGCATCCCAAGCCTAGGGGTGATTATAAGGAATGCCAGTCATGCAGATATGCTGGTAGTTAGGGTCACAGGGCAGTTTAGAGTGGAGGAACAAGCCTTCCTGTTGCTTTCCAATAAATTCCACTGCAGCCTCAAGAGCTTCGAGGCAGGCTGAAACATGTTTATCAATGGAAGTCTGGCTTATAAATTCTTTGGTAGTGTTGACCATATTTATTAAGGACATGGGCTGTCTGGATAGTATGATGCAGGCTGACTCCAGCTACAGTGGCAGAGGCGATAACACCTACTGCTGCTAGGATGCCCATGATCAGCAGGCCAGCAAATCTTTTTTGCCTTACAGCAGAATGCCAGTGTTAAACAGGCTTGGAAAGCGCACCTAACTCCTGATAGATGTATATAGGGTTCTAGAGCTATTAACAGGAACCCAGGCTGAGACATGCTAACTACTAAGAAGGAGGAGATATTTAATTGGGTGATGTTATCAGTACTTACGCAGGATATAAACCAACTCTGGGAGGTAGAGATATGATAATTACTTCCTAGTTGTTGGATCTGTAAAGTGGAGGTAGCAAAGAAAACATAGGGAGAAGGGACACAACTAGTGGTCCATGCAAATTGATTGTTGTGCAGGGAGGCCCAAGTTAGGTTAGTATGCTGATTTACATAAATTTCACCGTGGCTAATGGTACGAATGAAGAAGGGAAGACCTAGCTTCCAAAGGTTAACAAGACAACGTCCTTTTAATTTCCCTTTATGTGCAGAAATTATAGGTCCAGACAAACCTCCATCTTTCCAAAAAATACTCTCCCTTCTAAACTGGTCAAAGGATATGGTCTTTTTTGAATATTTTGTTTCAAGATGTCCTCTAGGACCCCTATCAATAATAGTCCAATTACCCCAGTGAAGGTTATGCTCAGTCTCTCCATTACAGGTTGTCCAAGGAATATTATTCCAGGGGTTGTCTGAATATTTGAGACTAGAGCAAGCTATAACAGGAATGTGAGATATGCCTTTTTTTTTTTTTTTAAGTATATCGAAGCTTATGGCTGAGAAAAAAAGTAAAATTGGCCTTGTAGAGGGTTTGGGTTGTACATGCAAAAGCCAGTTGATTTTTAAGACAAGCAGATAAATTGCTGAACTTAGTAACACACATAGGAGGCGCTGAAGTAAGCCATCACTGCGGTCTTGGCATATAAAGCTAATGTTTTTGTTCTGTTTGGAAGGGCGGGTTAAGACTGGCTCCTTCCATGAACTCTGTCATTATTGCTAATAGGAATATCTCAGGCTAGGAGTGTTAAGGTATCAAATATAGATGGCTTAAGGAGATGAGCCCAATATGAATATTGACCTTGGCCTGGACAAATGAGGGCAAGGAGAAGAATCAGGGTTACACAAATCGAATTTTTGTTAACGACAGAAATCATGGCCATCAAATGTGAATCAGGGGTATATATATAATATCACTGTGTTATAAGAGGATGCCGGCCTGGTTAGACAGGCATTTAAGGCTTCCCCATGTTATACGAGGGGCAAAGACTTGCATTTGTGGACTGGCTTCAGGATGAGGAGTCCGTGAAGAGGCTTCCTCCATCTTGAAAAAGAGGGGCGGTGGCCGCTCACTCAGTCATTCTCCGGAAGTCTTGATTCATTGGAAGATATCCTACAGGTCTCCACCATGCCATGGTAAGGCTTCACCTTACCCCGAGAGGGGATCCACAGAGGTCCGGAATCTGAAAGAACACGAGTATATCCTCAACCCTAGGTGAGAAGTTTAGTGAGCCCAGTTCGTGTGGGCCCCTTTCAGGGGTTTTGCATAGCACCTTAGGGTGACAGGGTTTATATTATTTTGAAGAATGTCACTCAGCTACAGTTAGTCCTTGAGGATTAAGATTTAAAAAGCTAAGAGTAATCATAGTATGATTAAGAAGGAGCTGAGGTTGTAATGCAGACAACCAGGGGTATCTCCCCCTTTTTGTTTTTTTTTAACATGTTTTTGAGAGTGAATATATGCTTATTTTACAACTGTTTCACCTGTGGATTATAAGGAATGGGTAATTCCAACCAAGGCTTAAGTAAAACAACTTAAAAGGGTGTGTTGTCCGGTTGTTTTACCCTTTTTTGTTAAAATTATTTATTTACTTATTACCATTAACAAAAATATATCTTTCTGTGGTTGTCGTAGGATGCACTAATTTTATTTTGGCTCAGCAGTAACTTATATATTGATCATCCATCGGCCATTGGGGGAGAGGGCTAAATGACCAAAGTCAGGGTCTATTCCCCTGCCTTTTTTAGCAATGCCCATATAAATATGTTTCAGCCATGTGGATACCCATTTGTGGCATACAATGGGCTATGTTTAGTAAAATGGCTTCCACGTATCTTAGTAAAAGCCCTTCATATATTATCCATTCTTCATACGGTAGAGGCATCCATTCCTCTGCTAAACAGGAACAACACAAATGTGGAGGATTTGGAGGCTGGCACCAAGAGTATTGCCATCATTTTCCCAGACTTTGGATCAAAGGAGGGGGAATCTTAATCTTAACCCTGTGTGTTTTTAAAATGCATTTATTTTAACCTTAGTCTGTTCTGAGCACATGTAAAATTTCTTTTTAAAGATTTTTCTTCACAAAACTTCTACAACTTTTTTTGCATTTAGATTTTGTCCCAAGGCATTTCTTTTCAAATAACCAGTCTTATTTAGGACAAAATTACTTTCTTTTACCTTCAACAAAATTATATTTCCATTTCTTATGTCTTTTTTTCATATCTACTTTTCTACATACAGAGTTGCTTTTCTTATTTTTATCAGTTTTAACTACATTTAGTAGATAAATTTTAATTCTTAGAAACTTCAATCTCCAGTGAAAACTAAGTAGTAACCAACTGTGAATTGTCTGTTATATGAGAAAATTCTTTAGGTGGTAGACTTATGAATCCATTAAGCATAAAGCATGTTTTTTTAATGGATTTATTTATTTATTTATTTTTTAATTTTTATTTTTTTTTAGCATTTATTCATTTTTGAAAGGCAGAGAGAGACAGAGCGTGAATGGCGGAGGGGCAGAGAGAGAGGGAGACACAGAATCTGAAGCAGGCTCCAGGCTCCGAGCTGTCAGCACAGAGTCCAACATGGGGCTCGAACTCACGAACTCTGAGATCATGACCTGTGAGATCATGACCTGAGCCGAAGTTGGCCGCCCAACCGACTGAGCCACCCAGGCACCCCTTTAATGGATTTAAATATTCTTTTTTTTTTTTTTTGACTTAAGTCAGAAACATAAACCTATGTTAAGTACAAAATGCTTCAACATTCCATTTGATTTAGAAGAGGCCTAAATGTCTGAAGAACTTAATTTATCATTTAAGCAAAACGTTCGAGTCTTAGGTTACCAAAGACCCTGAAAGCTATCTTAACAATTACCCATGAAAACAGCAAAAAGGCAAAAAAAGTTAACCATTAAGTCATCCTTTATGTTAACAAATTGGAACAGAGATAACATGAGCTTATTTGACCTTTAATAGACCTTAATAGAATAAGGATCTATAATTTAAAAGATATGCCTATCTTAACATTTCATCTGTGTCCCCTTAAAAGTTTACCATTGTTAATTTTTTTCCTGTGGAACCAGTGAGGAAATCTGAAGTTTAAGGGGGTGTTTTTTCCTTATGAGACACTGAAGAGCCAGATTTGAAGGCTGCACCCAAGGTAATGCAGAAACAGGAGGAATGGGAAGGGAAGGCAGAAAAAGTGAGGTGCCTCCAAGAGGCCTGAAGGCAGACAAAGGCACAGAGGGCAGAGAAAAGAGTTCACGTGGTCCTATAAAGCCTGTCAGCTCAGATAGGTGAGCAGATATCAATTTTTGTTTTGTTTTGTATTATTTGTTTTGTTTTCCACTAGTGGAATTAGGCAGTCTATGTCAGGCCAGAAAAGACAGGCAAGTTCCCCGAAACAAAAGGAGTTTCGGCAGCTGCTTGGGAATATTCCTTAAAATCTCTATCCAGAGATAGACTAGCCAGAGACAATTAGCTCTAGTCATCATACTCATTAATCCAGGAAATGAATGAGGGAGAAGCCCTCACATGTAGTTAAAAGTAACTAGCATGTATAGGGAGAAACAGTAAGAGAGTTAGAGTCTCCTATATTGGGGATAACCTGTGTAAAAATACACTGCACTATTTTAGTGGACTGTTTTACTGACAATGATAGGAAGCTGGGCTTGCTGCCTTGGATGGGAATATTGCCCTGTGCCAGACAGTTGTTAAAAAGACCCCAGAACAACAGCAGCAAAGTTCTGCATAGCACGAGTCATGCAAGCACATGAAACTCTGGGGCACAGATAGCATACCGGGCTAGGGTCAGAATGATGTCCATAGGAGAGCCCCAGTCCCAGACACACATGGAATAAGCACCACAAATATTTTCTAAAATGCCAATTGTAAAAGGGCTGTGATGGTCATACAGCTGAACTGATTTTTGCAATTCTTTTACCATTGGAAAGAGCAGGCCCTCATGGATGTAGTGCCCATTTTTCCTGATAATGGGAAACAGCTGGAATTTACTGGCCTCATGGGCTTTTTAAATGTACTTTTTCATTGGGCTAAGGACTTTATCAGAGCCGGCTGGTGAGGTTTTTAGAGGCTCGATATCGCCCCACCCTTTTGGGGGAGGAGGTGTATCTTTTGGCTGTACAGGCACCAGAGGCACAGCCTGATTATAGGGGGACGGAGGTTTTTCCTCCCTTTTAGATGACTCTGTGTCTTCATATACATTGTCCAAGCTCAAGGGGAGAAAAGCAGTGTGGATGATGGACCAGGTGAGGATTACCTCAGGGGGGACATTAGCCTTTTCAGAATGCCAGGCCTTCAGTGTTTTCTTTATTTGTTCCCATACTTCAAGATCTTAAGTTCCTTGTTCTGGGGACCAAGGGCAATTTTGTTGGACAGTCAGCAATAATCTAAGGAGAGCCTTATAATTTAGAGTAGTCCATGCTGTGTCTCCTAGGGACTGATGAATTCGAATATAGCACTTTTGTTTAGGGGCTAGGGAGCCTCCCATGGTAGAGCTCTCAAAACATCCTGTGGCAGCAAATCCTAATATAGTTCCACTTTATCCCTTACCTCGTCAGATAGAGACTGTATCCGGTGCGATTGTTTTCTTGGAGCCCCTTAATTGTTCTGCAGCATCATGCAGTCCTCATGTCGCACCACCTCTTGGCCATGTTGGCTCCTTGCCCACGTTGGTCCATAGTACCCCTTTCCTTCTTTCACCTCAGGGTCACCATCTGTTGTAGACTCTAAAGTCTAAAGTTCTCTCTTGGCCAGCAAGACAGCAGATGCAGGATTAAAAGTGAGAGATGGCTAATGTCTGGGAAAAGACAAGAGCCCCAAATAAGGGTCCTTACCCCGTATTTATTAAGATCAGAAGGCTTACAAACGTGATAGGAGTGCACAAAGAGACAATGAATCGGTGAACATGAACTCATGGGCATGAGGGAAAGGGGGTTTTGAAGATATACGGTGCTTGGGGTTTGGGTCAATATGAAACATGGGGCGCCTGGGTGGCTCAGTCGGTTAAGTGTCCAGCTTCAGCTCAGGTCATGATCTCATGGTCCGTGAGTTCAAGCCCCGCGTCAGGCTCTGTGCTGACAGCTCAGAGCCTGGAGCCTGTTTCAGATTCTGTGTCTCCCTCTCTCTCTGCCCCTCCCCTGTTCATGCTCTCTGTTAAAAATACAATAAAAAATAAAAATAAAATAAATAAACGTTAAAAAAAATATGAAACAAAATCCTGGCTCTGGGCAGATGGTTGTTAACAGCAGACAGGAGGTGCCCTGTTTATCTTAGCCAGCCTAGGGGATAAGACAGAGCAAGTAACCTCAGGGTTAACAATGCACCTTTTCTTTTGCTAATCAGCTCTGCTCTGGACAGTTTCATCTACAGTGCAGTGGTCTATAGCCCTATTTACTTGTTTGCCTAATTTGGTCCTTCCTTCCTGTGAAAGTAGCTTTCTACTACAGTACTAAATTGGGGGGGGCACTTTTGTCCTGAATACCTAATCTTGTTTACCTCATATACCTTTGTATTGGGGGCCTTTGCCCCCCCCCCCCCACCATTCTGGGGGCACTCTTGTTTCCCAAGCGTGGATGTGAGCATCCTATGGCTTTGTAATTCTTTATACCTTGTTAACCCATCAGTGCAGGCTCAGGGAATTCCTAAGCTTATTCCCCACAATCTTGTCATTTATTTCACTCTACATCTCTTAGTTGTTTTCTTTTTGGTTTCCCAGGGAATTACTAATAATATAACAACCTAGCTTGCATTAACACCAAATTCTTTTAATAGTATCCAAAATACTTGTTCATATACGGTTTTTGTTGTTGTGCCTTCCTTTGTGCTGTTACGTCACACAAAATCTCTTGTATATTTTGTGCCAACAACACAGATTGGTGCTTTATGCAGTTCTTTTAAATCAAGTAGGTTAAAAACAACAAATACATTTGTAGTGTCTTTTATATTTACCTCTCTGTAGTTAATACTTGCTGATGCTCTTTATTTCATCATGTGAGTCAAGTTTTCTCCATGTTTTTTCATTTAGTATTAATGACCTATATTTTTTTTTAATTTGAATTTTTTTAAATTCTGTATTAAAAAAATTTTTTTGATGTTTATTTTTAGAGAGAAAGAAGAAAGAGAGAAGTGAGAAAGAGAGAAAGAAGAGAGAGAAGTGAGTGGAGGAGGGGCAGAGAGAGAGGGAGACACAGAATCTGAAGCAGGCTCCAGGCTCTGAGCTGTCAGCACAGAGCCCGACGTGGGGCTCAAACCCAAGAACTGTGAGATCACGACCCGAGCTGAAGTTGGACGCCCAACCGACTGCGCCACCCAGGCGCCCCTTAAATTCTGTATTTTTGAGAGAGAACACATGCAAGCAGGGGAGGGGCACAGAGAGAGGGACATGAAGTGGGCTCTGCACAGACAGCAGCTTCAGTTCAGCGAGCCTGATGTGGGGTCTGAACTCATGAACCGTGAGATGATGACCAGAGACAAAGTCAGATGCTCAACCAACTGAGCCACTCAGGCACCCCAAGCATCCGACTCTTGATTTTGGCTCAGATCATGATCCCAGGTTTGTGGGATCAAGCCCCATGTCGGGCTCCGCACTGAGTGTGAAACCTGCTTAATATTCTCTCTCCCTCTGCCTCTCTCCTCTGCTTGTGTGAACTCTCAAAAAATAAAAGATTTAAAATATTTTTATTCAAGGGTACCTGGGTGGCTCAGTCAGTAGAGCATCCAACATTGGCTCAGGTTATGATCTCAGGTTTGTGAGTTTTTGTTTTTAATTATTTTTAATTTGCATCCAAGTTAGCATACAGTGCAACAATTATTTCAGGAGTGTATTCCTTAACTCCCCTTACCCATTTAGCCCCCCCTCCCACAACTCCTCC
This sequence comes from Panthera tigris, assembly GCF_018350195.1. Lineage (NCBI taxonomy): Eukaryota > Metazoa > Chordata > Mammalia > Carnivora > Felidae > Panthera > Panthera tigris. The sequence continues at coordinate 2,132,915 of NC_056672.1, read as the reverse complement.
AGCAACCCTCTGTTTTTTCTGTATATTTAAGAGTCTCTTATGTTTTGTCCCCTCCATGTTTTTATATTATTTTTGCTTCCCTTCCCTTATAGTCATCTGTTTTGTATCTTAAATTCCTCATGAGTGAATTCATGTGGTATTTGTCTTTCTCTAATTTTGCTTAGCATAATACCCTCTAGTTTCATCCACGTAGTTGCAAATGGCAAGATTTCATTCTTTTTGATTGCCGAGTAATACTCCATTGTGTATATGTACCACATCTTCTTTATCCATTCATCCGTTGATGGAAGTTTGGGCTCTTTCCATACTTTGGCTATTGTCAATAGCACTGCTATAAACATTGGGGTGCATGTGCCCCTTCAAAACAGCACACCTATATCCACTGGATAAATACCTAGTAGTGCAATTGCTGGGTAGTAGGGCAGTTCTATTTTTAAACTTTGAGGAACCACCATACTATTTTCCAGAGTGGCTGCACCAGTTTGCATTCCCATCAGCAGTGCAAAAGAGATCCTCTTTCTCTGCATGCTTGCCAACATCTGTTGTTGCCTGAGTTGTTAATGTTAGCCATTCTTACAGATGTGAGGTGGTATCTCATTGTGGTTTTGATTTGTATTTCACTGATGATGAGTGATGTTGAGCATTTTTTCATGTATCGGTTGGCCATCTGGATGTCTTCTTTGGAGAAGTATCCACTCATGTATTTTCCCCATTTCTTCATTGGATTATTTGTTTTTTGGGTGTTTGAGTTTGATAAATTCTTTATAGATTTTGGATACTAACCCATTTGCAAATATCTTCTTCCATTCCATCAGTTGCCTTTTAGTTTTACTGATTGTTTCTTTCACTGTGCAGAAGCTTTTTATTTTGATGAGGTCCCAATAGTTCATTTTTGCTTTTAATTCCCTTGCCTCTGGAGACACGTTGAGTAAGAAGTTGCTGCGGCCAAGGTCAAAAAGGTTTTTGCCTGCTTTCTCCTCTAGGATTTTGATGGCTTCCTGTCTTACATTGAGGTCTTTCATCCATTTTGAGTTTATTGTCTTTGATGTAAGAATGTGGTGGAGGTTCATTTTGCTGCATGTCGCTGTCCCGTTTCCCCAGCACCATTTGCTGAAGATACTGTCTTTATTCCATTGGATATTCTTTCCTGCTTTGTCAAAGATTAGTTGGCCATACGTTTGTGAGTCTATTTCTGGGTTCTCTATTCTGTTCCATTGATCTGAGTGTCTGTTTTTGTGCTAGTGCCATACTGTCTTGATGACTACAGCTTTGTAATACATCTTGAAGTATGGGATTGTGATGCCTCCAGCTTTGGTTTTCTTCTTCAAGATTGCTTTGGCTACTCAAGGTATTTTCTGATTCCATACAAATTTTAGGATTGTTTATTCTAGCTCTGTGAAGAATGCTGGTGTTATTTTGGTAGGGATTGCATTGAATATGTAGATTGGTTTTGGTAGTATCGACATTTAACAATATTTGCTCTTCCAATCCAGGAGCATCAAATAGTTTTCTTTTCTGTTTATCTTCAATTTATTTCATAAGTTTTCTATAGTTTTCAGTATATAGGTTTTTCACCTCTTTAGTTAGATTTATTCCTAGATATTTTATGGGTTTTGGTTCAATTGTAAATGGGATCAATTCCTCGATTTCTTTTTCTGTTGCTTCATCATTGGTGTATAGGAATGCAACAATTTTCTGTGCATTGATTTTATATCCTGCAACTTTGCTGAATTCATGGATCAGTTCCTGCAGTTTTTTGGTGGAATCATCTGGGTTTTCCATATAGAGTATCAGGTCGTCTGCAGAGAGTGAAAGTTTGACTTCCTCCTGGCCTATTTGTATGCCTTTTTTCCTTAGTGCTTCCTGACTGCTGAGGCTAAAACTTCCAATACTATGATGAATAACAGTGGTGAGAGTGGACATCCCTGTCGTGTTCCTGACCTCAGGGGGAAAGCTCTCAGTTTTTCCCCATTGAGGATATTAGTGGTGGGTCTTTCATACATAGCTTTTATGATCTCGAGGTATGATCCTTCTATCCCTACTTTCTAAAGCGTTTTTACCAAGAAAGGATGCTGTATTTGTCAAATGTTTTCTCTGAATCTATTGAGAGGATGATGTAGTTCTTGTCCTTTCTTTTACTGATATGATGTATCACATTGATTGTTTTGCAGATATTGAACCAGCCCTGCATCTCAGGTATAAGTCCCACTTGGTCATGGTGAAGAATTCTTTTAATGTATGGTTGGATCCAGCAGGCTAGTGTCTTGTTGAGGATTCTTGCATCCATGTTCATCAGGGTAATTGGTCTGTAGTTCTCCTTTTTGGTGGGGTCTTTGGTTTTGGAATCAAGGTAATGCTGGCTTCATACAATGAGTTTGGAAGTTTTCTTTCCATTTCTATTTTTTGGAACAGCTTCAAAAGAACAGCTGTTAACTTCTCTTTAAATGTTTGGTAGAATTCCCCTGGAAATCCATCCAGCCCTGGACTCTTGTTTTGGGGAGATTTTTTATTACTAATTTCTTTACTGGTTATGGGCCTGTTCAAATTTTCTATTTCTTCCTGTTTGAGTTTCAGTAGTTTATATGTTTCTAGGAATTTCCCATTTCTTCCAGATTGCCCATTTTATTGGTGTACAGTTGCTCATAATATTCTATTATTGTATTTCTGCTGTGTGGTTGTGATCTCTCCTCCTTCATTCTTGATTTTATTTATTTTGGTTCTTTCCTTTTTCTTTTTGATCAAACGGTCTAGGGGGTTTATCAGTTTTGTTAATTCTTTCAAAGAACCAGCTCCTGGTTTCATTCATCTGGTCTACTGTTCTTTTGTTGTTGCTGTTTGTGGTTTTGCTTTTTGTTTCCAGAACACTGATTTCTGCTCTAATATTTATTATTTCCTGTCTTCTGCTGATTTGGGTTTTATTTACTGTTCTTTTTCCAGCTCTTTAAGGTGTAAGGTTAGATTGTATATCTGAGATCTTTCTTCCTTCTTTAGGAAGGCCTGGATTGCTATTTACTTCCCTCTTATGACCACCTTTGCTGTTTCCCAGAGGTTTTGGGTTGTGGTATTATCATTTTCATTGGCTTCTATGTACTTTTTAATTTCCTCTTTAACTTCTTGGTTAGCCCATTCATTCTTTAGCAGGATGCTCTTTAATCTCCAAGTATTTATCTTTCCAAAGTTTTTCTTGTGGTTTGAGTTTGATAGCATTGTGGTCTGAAAATATGTGGTATGATCATGATCTTTTATGTACCTGTTGAGGGATGATTTGTGTTCCAGTATGTGATCTATTCTGGAGAATGTTCCATGTGCACTGGAGAAGAACGTGTACTCCGCTGCTTTAGAATGAAATGTTCTGTATATATATTAAGTCCATACGGTCCAGTGTGTCATTCAAAGCCATTGTTTCCTTGATGATTTTCTGTTTAGATGATCTGTCCATTGCTGTAAGTGGGGTGTTGAAGTCCCCTACTATCATGGTATTATTATCAATGAGTTTATGTTTGTGATTGATTTATATATTTGAATGCTTCCACATTTGGAGCATAAATGTTTACAACTGTTAAAACTTCTTGGTGGATAGACCCCCTTCATTATGATATAATGCCCTTCTTCATCTCTGGTTACAGTCTGTATTTTAAAATCTAGACTGTCTGATATAAATATGGCTACTCTGGCTTTCTTTTGGCAACCATTAGCATGATAGATGGTTCCCCATCCCTTTACTTTCCATCTAAAGGTGTCTTCAGGTCTAAAATGGGTTTCTTATAAACAGCATATAGATGAATGTTGTTTTCTTATCCATTCTGTTACCATATATCTTTTGATTGGTACATTTACTCCATTCACATTTAGAGTACTGGAAGATACGAATTTAGTGCCATTATGTTTCTTGTAGAGTTGGAGTTTCTGGTGGTCTCTGGTCCTTGCTATTCTTTGTTCCTTTTTGTCTTTTTAGTGTTTTGTTTGTTTTCGACTTTTCTCCCCTCAGTACACCTTAAAATTTCCTGCAGGGCTGGTTTAGTGGTCACAAACTCGTTTAATTTTTGTTTGGGAGACTTTTAATCTCTCCTTCTATTTTGAATGACAGCCTTGCTGTATAAAGAATTCTTGGCTGCATATTTTTCCAATTCACCACATTGAATGTATCCTGCTACTCCTTTCTGGTCTGCCAAGTTTCTGTGGATAGTTCTGCTGCAAACCTGATCTGTCTTCTCTTGTAGGTTAAGGACTTTTTTTTCCCCTGCTGCTTTCATGACTCTTTCCTTGCCTGAGTATTTTGTGAATTTGACTATGATATGCCTTGTTGATGGTCAGCTTTTGTTGAATCTAATGGGAGTTCTCTGTGTTTCTTGGATTTTGATATCTGTGTCATTCCCCAGGTTAGGAAAGTTTTCCAGTATGATTTGTTCACATAAACCTTCTACTCCTTTCTCTCTCTCTCCATCTTCTGGGACCCCTATGATTCTGATGTTATTCCTTTTTAATGAGTCACTGAGTTCTCTAATTCTTACACCATACTCTTTTGCCTTTTTTTTCTGCTTCATTATTCTCTGTAAGTTTGTCCTCTATATCGCTGATTCACTGCTCTTGCTTCATCCATCCTTGCTGCTGTGGCATCCTTCAAGATTGCAGCTCAGTTGTAGCATTTTTTATTTCATCCCGACTAGCTTTTACTTATCTCTGCAGAAAGGGATTCTAATCTTTTTTCAACTCCAGATAGTATTATTATCTTGACTCTAAATTCTGGTTCAGACCTCTTGCCTGTATGTGTGTTGATTCTTACTCTTGTTCCATTCTGGTGATCATTACATGCAGTCAGTTTCAAAACTCTTATTGCACTTTTCATTTTGGCCTGATTTATTTTTAGGTCTTTTATCGCTCTGGTAAGGGTCTCTCTGATGTGTTCTATGGTTTCTCAAGTGTAAGGGTCTCTCTTCTGTGTTCTATGGTTTCTCAAGCCCAGCTAGTATCCTTATGATTGTTGCCTTAAATTCTGGATCAGCCATATTACTTTTATTTGTTTTTATTAGATGCCTGGCTGTGACCTTTTGTTGTTCTTTCTTTTGGGATGAATTCCCCCATCTTGGCATTTTGTCTAGGTCTGTCTTCTTCTGTGTTAAGAAAGCCTGTTAATTTCCAGCTTCTGAGAGTAATGGCTTTACAAAGAAGAGGTCATAAAATGTCCAGAGCCTCGTGCTCCAGGAAGTGTCCTGCATACACTCTGCTGCTGTGTTTTGGTGCTGTATCCCTCAGGTAAGTTGCCCACAGAGTTTCTTCTTACCTGAAGTGGGCAGTATTTGGACCTTGGCCAGAGTGTGGCAAGTTTTAACTAGGTGTGCTCTGCTCTGCTCGTTAAGAGAGACCTGATGCTACTTACACTAGAATTGAAGCTTTGAAGAACTATGGTCTGTAAACATGTACAGGGGTGTGTGCTGGTATTCTGGGGGAGGGGTCTGCTACACTGTTCTTTAGGCACACTTGCCTGAGAAAGTACCAGAAGAGTGCAGGGGGGGGGGGGGTGGGACTTGGTGTAAGCAGGTCAGGCAGCCATATTGATGCTGTGCTCTTTGCTGAAGTTGGTTTATGCTTAGGGATGTGGGAGGAAAATGGCACCAGCCAGCTTCTCTCTGGAGAGAGGAGTACATGCTGGCTGCTCTCAGGGAGGCAGTTTCAGAGGAATTAATAAATTCCCCTTGTACATTTTTCAGATCCCTAATTTCAGTCTCTGGGCTGCTTGCCTTCCTGGAGCAGCTCAGTGCACCGTGGGCTCTATCCCAGCCAGGCCAGCTGACTTTTAAAATTCCAGATTTCCAGGACCTAGTATGGTGGGTATCTATACTGATCCTCTGGTAAAGGGTCTCACCATGCTGGGACTGATGCAGGCTTGACCCAGAAGGGCAACTGTGCCAGAGCACAGTGGCATGCAATATGGAGCAGAGCAAGTGTCTGGGTTGGCTGCCCTCAGCAGGTGTCTGTGCACCTATGCTGAGGGCCAGGGTAGGGAAATGGCACCCACCAGTTCTTTTGTCCCCAGAGAGGTAATGCTACCTCTCATAGCTGTGCTCTAAAGAGAATGAACAGGCTCTCCCTCTGCCACTTAGGTGTTCCTTAGATTGCACAGTGTGCCCTGGAGGTGTTTACCTGCCTCTGTCTCTTGAGTAAGGCAATGTCCTCAGGGTTCTATCCCAGCCAAGCTAGGGAAACTCTGATACTCTAATCTTTGAGCCCTGCTGCTTGCAAAAACTCATGAAAATCAGCCCTTGTCATTTTCCCAGCCAATGGCTTTAGGGGAAGTGCTCTCCTTGTGCTTATCCTTGTGCTCTCTACTCTCTCTCGCCTTTCTCTGTGACCAGAGCTCCCTCCTCTCTGCAGCACCATGATCCATTTCTTCCCCAAACCATGTCTCTGCATTTCCTGTCTTCCTCAAAGCAGCCTCTTCTCTCCCTTTAGTTGTGAAGTTTGTTCTATCCAACTCAGGTTGATTTGTTGAGTAGTCAAAATGATTTGATAGTTATCTAGCTGTGTTTGAGGGATGAGGCAAGCCTAGGGTCCTCCTGTTATGCTGCCATCTTAGCTTCCTTCTGATTATAGTGATTTTTTATTTATCTGTGTAGTTATCTTTATCAGTGTTATTTCTTCATATGGCTTTGAGTTACTGTCTAGTGTCCTTTCATGTAAACCTGAAGGACACCCTTAAGAATTTATTTTGAGGGAGAGAGGGTTTGAGTGGAAGAGGGGCACAGTGGGAGAGAGAATCCTAAGAAGGCTCTGCTCAGTGCTACCCCAGCTGATGCAGGGCTCAACTCCATGAACTTTGAGATCATGACCTGAGCCAAAATCAAGAGTCAGATACTTAACCAATGGAGCCACACAGGTGCCCCTAAACATTTCTTACAGGGCATATCCAACAGCCACACTCTCCCTTAGTTTTTGTTTATCTTGTGATACCTTAATTTTTCCTTTACTTTTGAGACAGTTTCACCAGATACAAAATTATTTGTTGACAGGTTTTTTTTTTCTTTCAGCAATTATTAAATATATTATCATCCTACCTCTTGCTAAAGCAATCTTCTGAGAAAATGGCTTAATTTTATTGAAGATCCCTTTTATATGATGTTACTCTGACTGCTTTCAATATTCTTTTTGTTTTTAGCTTTTGATGCTTTATGTTTTGGTGCAGGACCCTGAGGTTTACACACTTGGGAGTTAACTGAGCTTTTTAGATTTAAAGATGCATGATTTTTTTTTTTCTTATCACTTTGGGGAAGTTTTGGCCATGATTTATTCATAGATTCTTCCTGCCCCTTTCTTGCTCTTATTTCTGGGAGTCCTATGATGCATATGTTTATATTCCTTTTTTTAAAGTTTATTTTATATTTTATTTTAAACTTTATTTGAGAGGGGGAGAGAGAAAATCCCAAGTAGGCTCCATGCTGTTGGCGTGGAGCCCAAACTAGGGCTTGATCCCATGAACCACGAGGTCATGAACTAGGCCAAAATCAAGAATCGGCCACTTAACTGGCCACCAAGGCACCCCCATATGTTTGTATTCTTGATGGTATTCTACAGGTCTCTTCTCTGTTCACTTTTCTTTTTTCTTTCTGCTCCTCAGACTTGATCATTTCAGTTGTCTTACCAAGTTTATTGACTCTTCTGTTCAAATCATCTTTAAAAACTCTAGCGAATTTTTCATTTGTTATTGTATTTTTCAGTTCTAGAATGTTATAATTTCTTTATATAATCCTTTATGTTGAGAAACTTTTTCCTGGTTTTGTTTAGCTCTTTTGAGCATATTAAAGATAGCTGATTTAAAGTTTTTGTATAGCAAGCTCAATTTCTGTGCTTCTGGAGCTCAGTTTCTCTTAATTTTTCCTCTTTGTGAGCTATATTTTCTTGTTCCTTTGCATGCTTTGTCATTTTTCTTGTTGAGAACTGTATGTTTTAAATACTATAATTTGGTAACTCTGGACCCCAGATTCTTCCCCCTCTTTAAAGTTTGCTTTTGTTACTTAGTGTTGGTTGTAGTAGTTTGTTTAGTGACTTGAGTAAAGTTTCCATTTGTGGGATAGTCTCTAAAGTCTCTGTTTCTTTAATGTATGGTCAGTTGAATTCCTAAGGAAGGAAGCAAAGGAAAGGAGGAACGAAGGAAGGAGGGGCAAACACAAAAGGAAAGGAGGAGGGAAAGGAAATGAAGGAAGGAAACAAAGAGGAAAGGAAGGAATAAAAGAGGAAAAAAATACTTCTTCAGTCTTTTACAGATTGGCTCTGTGTTGGAGCACTCACTCATCGTTTATTAGGCTTTTATAACACAGAACATGGAACAAGAATTTAAGGAAACCAGGAGAATAGTGTCCTAACAAATATACAGTATCAATAAAGAGAAATTATGAAAAAGAATGTAAATTCTAGATTTTAAAAATATAACTGAAGTGAAAAATTCTATGCAGAAGTTCAATAATAAGCTTAAGCTGGCAGAAGAATGAATCAAAAAATTTGAAGATATGTCAACTGAGATTATTCAGTTTGAGAAACTGATTGAAAAAAAAAAACTAACAAGAACATAGCCTGAGCTACCTGTGGAATGCCATCAAGCATGCCAAAATGTACATAAATAGATATACAGAAGGACAGGACAGATATAAAGAGGCAGAAACAGCATTTGAAGAAATAGTGATTGCAAACTTCTCAGATTTGATTAAAAACATTAAAAAGTGGGGGAGAAAGGGAAATGGCAGAGTAGTAAGGTCCTGAGCTTACTTCATCCCACGGACACACCGAGGGAACAACAAAGATGTATTGTATTTCACTCTGAAAATGACCTGAAAACTGACAGATCTTCCACAGCGACTCACAGAGGGAAGGCGACATCAGAAATGGCAGGAGGGGCAGAGAAGTGGTTGGGAACCAGGTCCCCAGGGTGAATGACTGCAACAAAAGGGACATCACAAGCTTGGAGTGAGGGAATCAGATCCCACAATGGGCACCACTACCCTTAGGACATGAACTGGGAAGATGAGTCCTCATATGTCTAGTTTTGAAAATCAGTCTGGCTTAACTCTAAAAGTGTCTGAAAACTACAGGAAATCTAGCTTCCACCATGTTTAGCCAGCATGCTAAACAACTATGCCAAGACAACCACAGAAGCAGCAGTTTCAAAAGTGCCTCAAGTACATGGGGTAGAAGGGAAGGGATCTCCAGACTTCTCCAGGAACAAAAGTATTGGCAGGTACCATTTTTCTTACCCTTCCCCAGCCTAGATAACTGGACCTTGTAGGAGCTAGTTCTAACATTCTCCATCTACATTGCTAGCACCACATGCGCTGCCCATGTGTTCCTCTGATGACCAACCCCACCCAACTCATCCCAGCACATGCCCCTCCAAAGCAGTTACTATCCTGCCACATCCAGCAGGCAACCCCACTGGTACCAACACCCCTGCAAAACAACTCTTGCCCTGAGTATGTAGGTAGCTAACCCCATACACTAACATGGCTGTAGCTCCTGCAGGTAGGGCTCTTACCTGGGTGTGCAGTGAGCCAGCCCTGCCTTTTGTTGCCCCTGGTGTCATAGCAGGTAACTGCAGACAACCAGACTAAGCGCTGGTCATGCCCAAGAGCAAGCTTATGGTGGATGCAGCCAGTCCTCTCAGAAGCACAGGGAGAAACTCTTCCCACCAGTGAGCCTGCAGCAGCTGCACTGGACCTCTCAGCCACTAGTGTATGGAGTAAAACCTGTCCACAATGCACCTTCAGCATCCAGAGGAGATCATTACAGCCAGTTCTTCCCACCAGTATGCCCACAGCCATTAACAATTAAGGCTCAATGTCAGCAAAATATTAGCAACCCAAATTCAACACTACAGAAAAGGATCGTTCACCATAATCAAGTGGAATGTATTCCAGGAATGCAAAGATAGTTCAATATTCACAAATCAATCCGTGCAATACATCACATTAACAAGAGGAAGGATAAAAACCGTACAGTCATCTCAATAGATGGGAGAAAGAGCATTTGACAAAATACAACACTGGTTCATGCTAATAACTCTCAACAAAGTGCATTCAGAGGGAGCGTATCACAACATAATAAAGCCCATATACAAAAATCCCACAGCTAACATCAGACTCAATAGTGAAAAACTGAAAGCTTTTTCTCTAAGATCAGGAATAAGATAAAGTGTCTACTTACCACTTTTACTCAATACATTACTAGAAGAAGTTCTAGCTATAGCAATCAGACAAGAAAAAGAAGGAAATGGCATCTGAATTGGTAAAGAAGAAGTTAAATTGTATTTGCATATGACATGATACTACAACTTGAAAGGCTCCACAAACATTATTAGCACTAACAAACTCATTAATGTTGCAGGATTCATAGTTAATATACAGAAATTTTGTGTTCCTATATGCTATGAATAGTGTAGGAGAAAGAAATTAAAACTGCCATTTGTAAATGCACCAAGAAGAATAAAATTCCCTAGAATAAATTTAACCAAGGAGGTGAAAGACCTACACTCTACAGGACACTGATGAAAGAAACTGAATATAAACAAATGGAAAGATATACCACGCTCAAGGACTGGGAAAATTAATATTGTTAAAATGTGCATACTACCCAAAGCAATCTTCAGATTGAATGCACTTCCTATCAAAATACAAATGGTGTTTTTTTAGAACTAGAAAATAAGCCTAAAATTTATACAGAGACACAAAAGACCCCAAACAGCCAAAGCAATCTTGAGAAAGAACAAAGAAGGTATCACAATACCAGATTTCAAGAGATACTACAAATCTGTAGTAATCAAAAACAGTGTGGTACTGGCACACAAAGAGACATATACTTCAGTAAAATATACAGAACAGAAATAACAAGTTTATATGGTCAATTAATCTCCAACAAAGGAGGCAAAAACACACAACGGTTAACAGGCACTCTCCTCAGTACATGGTGCTGAGAAAATCAGCTGATGCAGAAGAGTAAAATTGGATCACTTTCTTACACTATACACAAAAATAAATTAAAAATGGCTGACTTCTGGGGAAAATGGTAGAGTAGGAGGATACTAGGATCACCTTATCCCATGGATACACCTAGAGAACACCTGGCAGACTGGCAGAACAGACTCCCTAAAGCTAAATGTAGAGAAGAAGCCACATCAAAGAGGGTTGGAAGGGTAGAAACAGAGTCCAGAGTTAAATAGACCCATGGGACTATCCCTAGTAGGGAGGAACACCTTATACATGAAGAGGGAAGAGAAACAGACTCTCACACCAAGCACCCCAGGCATGGGGGGACCTGCATAAGACGAGTCTGTGTAATATTTGGCTGTGAAAACCAGAGGAGCCTAATACTTTGAGTTTGTATAATTTGTGGGGCTTAACACTGGAAGTTTAAAAATCAGTGGGCTCCACTCTGGAAGAGTGGCTATCTGATGGGCAATAGGAAAATGAGTCCCTGCCCTTAAAGAGACAGAAAAAATGGCACCATGGTGATACAGCATAGAAGCAGCAATTTGAAAACCATTAGGGGTGTACAGGAGGGACATTTGTTTACTAATCTCATGTGTGTGCTGGAGGGGCAGGGATCTCTGGGGGGCTTCTCCAGGAACAAAGAAGCTGCCAGATGCCATTTCCCTCCCATGCCCCCCCAAGCCTTGACACACGGACCCCCTCTGGGAACCAGTGCAGTGCAAACACTTTTGGCCTAGCGTGTTAACAGCACCCACACCCTGTGTTCTCTTGTGGACCCAGCCCTCCAATATACCCTAGGCCCAAGCCCATGCAAAGTGGTGCCACAAACCTGGCAGTGTGCAAGCAGCCTTGACAGGAGGCAGCACCACTCCAAAGTGACTCCTGTCCAGGGTAGAGGGGGAAGATGACCACACACAACAGTCCAAATGTGAACCCAGCTGTGCACTAGGGTCAGACATCTGTGGGAATGGCCAGGCCCACCAACAAAAGCTTCTCAGGGGACAACACAGAGAAATCACCCTGCAGTTTGGTGCTACTGTATCTCTGGCAAATACCTGGTCTGACTCAACTCAAGCTCACAGTGGCCCAACACTGGCCCACTAACAGCAACAGGGACCAAACCCTGCCCGTGACAAAGAAAGCCACTGCAGATGACTGAAGACAAAAGTGGCTCAGCCATAACAAGAGGGCTCACACAACACATATAGACACCCCTGAAGCACCAGTCTCTGGTGAGTGGGAGACTTTGCACAGGAAGATCCAACAGAGCCTATTCTTCATAAGGCCACAACTTTCAAGAGTGGGAGATATAGCTGACCTTTCTAATACATAGAAACAGACACAGAGAAGTAGACAAAATGAGGATACAGAGGAATATGTCCCAAAGAAAGAACAAGACAAAATCACAGCAAGAGAGCTAAACAAAATGGTCATAAGTAATATGCCCGCTAGAGAATTTAAAGTAATGATCATAAAGGTATTCACTGGATTTGAAAAAAAGAGTACAGGACCTCAGTGAGACTCTTAATAGACTGAAAACATAAAGAACCTATCAGAGATGAAAAACTGAAATTTAAAATACAGTAAAGAAAATAAATAGACCAAAGGAAGCAGAAGAATTGGTTGAGTGATCTGGAGGAGACAGGAATGAAAGCAAGCTGAACAGAAGAGTGAAAAATAATAACAAATGAGAGTTAGGGAACTCAGAAATACTATAAAGAGTAATAACAGCATTATAGGGATCCCAGAACAAGAAAAGAGAGGAAGGAGGCAGAAAATGCACTTGAAGAAATAATAGCTGAAAACTTCCAGAATTTGGGGAAGGAAACCAATCAGGATCCAGGAGACACTGAAAGCCTCCAACAAAAATCAACCCAAGGAGGTCTACACCAAGACACCTGGTAATTAAAATAGCAAAAAATACTGATAGACACAGAAATGTAAAGGTTGCAAGAGACAAAGATTACATACAAAGGAAACCCCAAAAGGCTATCAGGTGATTTTTCAACAGAAACTCTGTAAGGCAGAAGGGAGTGGCACGATGTATTTATTCCAAGTGCTGAAAGGGAAAAATCTCCAGCCAAGAATATTATATCTAGCAAGGCTATATCATTCAGAATAGGAGAGATCCAAAGTTTCCAAGACAAAAGTTAAAAGAATTTGTGACCACCAAACTAGCCCTACAAGAAATTTTAAGGGGGACTCTGAGTGTAAAACAAAAACCATGAGTAAGAAAAGTAGGAAGCACAAAAGCAAAATAAATAAATTATATCTGTAAAAATCAGTCAAGAAAAGCACAAAATAAAGACATAAAATATGATACTGAATATCTGAATAGTGGTGGGGAATAAAGAATGAGTTCAAAATTAAGCAACCATCAGTTTAATATAAACTGCTACATGCAGATGTCATATATACATCTAATGGTAATCATAAATAAAAAGATACGCAAAATATAAGAGTAAGAAATCCTTCACTAAAGAAAACCTGCAAACCATGAAAGATTGAAAGTATCAGAGAAAAATTACAAAAGCCACAGGGCCAGTAACAAAATAGTAGTAAGTGCATAATTATCAATAACTACTTTGAATGTAAATAAAGTTCCAGGTTTTTTTTTTCACAGACTGAAAAAAAAATACATAGATTGACAGAATGGATTAAAAAAAAATAAAAACCAAGATCCATCTATATGCTGCCTACAAGAAAATCATATCAGACCTAAAGACACATGCAGGTTGAGAGTGAGAGGATGGAAATGGGGAGCCAAGGAGGCTCAGTCAGTTAAGCATCTGACTTTGGCTCAAACCATGATCTCATGATTTGTGAGTTCAAGTCCTGCATCAGGCTCTGTGCTGACAGCTCAGAGCCTGGAGCCTGCTTCAGATTCTGTGTCTCCTCCTCTCTCTGCTCCTCGTCCACCCCCCCTCAAAAATAAACAAATATTTAAAAAAATTAGAAAGTAAAGTAAGGGGATGGAGAAACATTTACCACAGAAATGGATGTCAAAAGAAAGCAAGGGCGGCAAAACTGATATCAAAATAGATTTTAAAATAATGACTGTAAAAAGAAACACACTATATAAAAATAAAGGGGACAAACAATGAGATACAGCAAGTATAAAAATACATGTACCCAACATGGAAGCACCCAAATAAAAGCAGCTAATAATAAATATAAAGGAAGTATCTGACAATAATACAATAATAATAGAGAACATTAATGTCCCACTTACATCAATGGACAGGTTATCTAAATAGAAAATAAATAAGGAAACGGTGGCTTTGAATGACACACTGGAGCAGATGGATGTAACAGATATATTCAGAACATTCCATTCTAAAACAGAATATGCATTGTTTTCAAGTGCACATGGAACTTTCTCCAGAATAAATCACTTGTTAGGTCACAAAACAAGTCTCAACAAATTAAAAAAGATCGAAGTCATACCATGCATCTTTTCTGACTACAACACTATGAAATTAGAAATCAACCACAAGAAAAAATCTGGGAAGAATGCAAATCATGGAGGTTAAATAACATGCTACTAAACAATAAGTGGGTCAACCAAGAAATCAAAGAAATAAAAAAGTACATGGAAACAAATGAAAATGAAAACCTACCTACCTCAAGAAGAAAAATCTCAAAAAAACCTAACTTTACACCTAAAGGAGCTAGAAAAAAGAGCAACAAGCAAAACCCAAAACCAACATAAGGAAGGAAATAATAAAGATTCGAGCATATATATATGTATGCATATATATAGAAACAAAATGCATGTATATGTATATATGCATAATATAGAAACAAAAATAAACATCAATAGATCAAGAAAACCAGTTGATTCTTTGAAAAGATCAACAAAGTTGATAACCTCTATCCAGACTCATCAAAAAGGAAGGAAGGAAGGAAGGAAGGAAGGAAGGAAGGAAGGAAGGAAGGAAGGAAGAAAAAGGACCCAAACCAAATCACCAGTAAAAGAGGAGAAATAACAAACACCACCACAGAAATACAAACTATAAGAAAATATGAAAAACTATATGCCAACAAATTTGACAACCTGGAAAAAATGCATAAATCTCTGGAAACATATATATTAACCAAAATTTAAACATGACAAAATAGAAAACTTGAACAGACCAATAAGCAGCTCAGAAATTTAATCAGTAATCAACAAGTAATCAACTCCCAACAAATAAAAGTCCAAGATCAGATGGCTTCAACAGGCAAATTCTACCAAACATTTAAAGAGTTAATACCTATTCTTCTCAAACTATTCCAAAAAATAAAAAAGGAAGGAAGACTTTCAAATTAATTTTCTGAGGCCAGCATTACCCTGTGCTACCAAAACCAGATAAAGACTCCACTAAAAAAGAAAACTGAGTCAACATCCCTGATGAACATGGATGCAAAAATTCTCAATAAAATATTGGGAAATCGAATTCAATACATTTAAAAAATCATCACCACTATCAAATGGGATTTATTCCTCCTAGGCTGTGGGGGTGGTTCAATATTCACAAATCAAGTGATACACATTAAAATAGAACCATATGATCGTTTCAATAGACACAGAAAAAGCATTTGAAAAGTACACCATCCATTCATGATAGAATCCTCAACAAAGTAGGGAGAGAGGGAACATACCTTGACCTAATAAAGGCCATATATGAAGACCCTACAACAAACATTATATTCATTTGGGGAAAACTGAAAGCTTTCCTCCTAAGGTCAGGAACAAGACAACATGTCCACTCTATTATTCAACATAGTACTGGAAGTCCTAGCTACTGCAATCATATAAGAAAAAAAAGGTATCCAAACTGGTAAAGAAGTAAATCTTTTAACTATTTGCAGATGATATAATACTACATAGATAAAACCCTAAAAACTCCACCAAAAAAAAAAAACTACTAAAAGTGATAAACTCCAGAATGTCACAGGATATAAATTCAATGTACAGAAGTCTGTTGCATTTCTATACATGAAAAATGAACTAGAAGAAAGAGAGATTAAGAAAATTCCATTTACAACTGCTCAGAAAATAATAAAATTAGGAATAAAATTAACCAAGGAGCTGAAAAATCTGTACTCTGAACACTGTCAAAAACTGATGAACAAACTGAAAATGACACAAAGAAATGGAAAGACATTCCATGCTCACGGATTAGAAAAACAAATACTGTTAGTATATCTATACTACTCAAATCCATCTACAGATTTAATGCAATGCCTATCAAAATACCAATAGCATTTTTCACAGAGCTAGAACAAACAATCCTAAAATTTGTATGGAACCACAAAAGATCCCGAATAGCCAAAGCAACTTTGAAAAAGAAAAGAAAAGCTGGAGGCATCACAATTCCAGACTTCAAATTATATTATAAAACTGTAGTAATCAAAACAGTATGGTACTGGCACAGAAAGAGACACATAGATCAATGGAATAGAATAGAGAACCCAGAAATGGACCTACAAATATATGGCCAAAGCAGGAAAGAATATCTAACAAATGGTGTTGGGAAAACTGGACAGCAACATGCAAAATGAAACTGGACCACTTTCTTACACCATACACAAAAATAAATTCAAAATTCATGAAAGATCTAAATGCAAGACAGGAAACCATCAAAGTCATAGAGGAGAACACAGGCAGGAACTTCCTTGACATCAGTCATAACAATTTCTTTCTAGATATTTCTCCTGAAGCAAGGGAAACAAAAGCAAAAATAAACTACTATGGCTACATCAAAATAAAAAGCTTCTTTCTGTCACAGTGAAAGAAATAATCAACAAGAATGAAAAGGCAACTTACTGAATAGGAGAAGACATTTGCAAATAACATATCTGATAAAGGGTTAGTATCCAAAATATATAAAGAACCGATATAATTCTACATTCAAAAAATAAATAACCCAATTTAAAAAATGGGCAGAAGACATGAACAGACATTTCCCCAGAGGACATCCATATGGCCAACAGACACATAAAACGATGCTCAACATCACTCATTACCAGAAAAATGCATATAAAAACTACAATAAGATATCATCTCACACTTTCCAGAATGGCTAAAATCAACAACATAAGAAGGGATCAAGTGTTGGCAAGGATGTAGAAAAAAAGGAACCTTTTGGATTGTGGGTGGGAATGCAAACTGGTGCAGCCACTGTGGAAAACAGTAGGGAGGTTCCTCAAAAACATAAAAATAGCACTACTCTACAATCCAATAATTGCACTACTGGGTATTTACCAAAACACACACACACACACACCCCAATTCAAAGGGATACATGCACCCCTATGTTTATAGCAGCATTATTTACAATATCCAAAGTATGGAAGCACCCCTACCATCCATCAATAGATAAATGGATAAAGAAGATGTGGTACACACACACACACACACACACACACACACACACACACACACACACACACACTGGGTTATTATTCATCTATAAAAAAGAACAAAATTTTGCCATTTACAACAACATGAATGGAGCTAGAGAGCATAATCCTAAGTGAAATAAGAGAAAGAGAAACACCATATGATTTAAGAAACAAACAAACAAAAATGAACAGAAAAACCAAGAAAGAGACTCTTAACTATAGAGAACAAGCTGATGGTTACCAGAGGGGAGGTGGGTGAGGGTATGGGAGAAAGAGGTGATGGGGATTAAGGAATGCACTTGTCTGATAAGCACAGGGTGATATATGGAACACCTGAAGCTAACATAACACTGTATGTTAACTATATTGGAATTTAAAATTAAATTAGGGGCACCTGGGTGGCTCAGCTGGCTAAGCACTGACTTCAGCTCAGGTCATGATCTCACAATTCATGAGTTCAAGCCCCACATCGGGCTCTGTGCTGATGGCTCAGAGCCTGGAGCCTGCTTTGGATTCTGTCTTCCTCTCTCTCTGACCCTCCCCCACTAATGTTCTCTCTCCCTCAAAAATAAATATAATAAAAATGTTTAAGGGGCACCCGGGTGGCTCAGTTGGTTGAGTGTCTGACTTCAGCTCAGGTCATGATCTCATGGTTCATGAGTTCAAGCTCCACGTCAGGCTCTGTGCTGACAGCTCAGAGCCTGGAGCCTGCTTTGGATTCTGTCTCCCTCTCTCTCTGACCCTCCCCCACTAATGTTCTCTCTACCTCTCAAAAATAAACATAATAAAAATTTTTAAGGGGCACCCGGGTGGCTCAGTTGGTTCAGGTCATGATCTCATGGTTTGTGAGTTTGAGCCTGGCATTGGGCTTTGTGCTGACAGCTCAGAGCCTGGAGCCTGCTTCGGATTCTGTGTCTCCCTCTCTCTCTGCCCCTACCCCCTTCGTTTGTTCTCTCTCTCTCTCTCTCTCTCTCTCTCAAAAATAAACATTAAAAACAATTTAAAAAAAATTTTTAAAGAAACTAAAGACACAAATAAATTGAAAGAAATTCCATGCTCCTAGCTAAGAATTACTATGTTTAAATATTCACACTACAAGCAATCTACAGATTAAGTGCCACCTATATCAAAATTCCAATGGCCTTTTCACAGAAATAGAACAAACAATCCTAAAATTTATATGGAACCACAAAATACCCCAAATAACCAAAGCACTTTTGAGAAAGAACAACAAATGATTTCAAATGATCTTACAAAGCTGTAGTAATTAAAACAGTATGGTATTGGTATAAAAACAGACACATAGATCAATGGAGCAGAACAAAGGGCCCAGAAATAAACTCATGCACATATTGTCAATTAATTTATGACAAGAGAACCAAGAATATTCAACAGGGAAAGGACACTCTCTTCAATAAATGGTTTTGGGAAAACCGGATAACTATTCCATACACAAAAATTAACTTAAAATGAATTAAAGATATGAATATAAGACCTGAAATCCTAAAAAGTCCTACAAGAAAACATAGGGTGTAAGCTCCCTGACATCAATCTTTGTGATGCTTTTTTGGATTTGAACCAAAAACAAAGACAACAAAAGCAAAAATAACCAAATGGAACTGCATAAAACTAAAAAGCTTAAGAACAGTAAAGGAAATCATCAAGAAGATGAAAAGGCAACTACAGAATGAGAGAAGATATTTGCAAATCATATATCTGATGAGGGGCTAACATCCAAAGTTTATAAAAACTCATATAACTCAATAGCAAAACCAAACAATCCAATGGAAAAATGGGCAGAGGATCTGAATAGACATGTTTCCAAAGAAGACATACAGATGGCCAACAGATACATGAAAAGAAGCTCAACATTATTAATCAGCAGGAATTGTAGATCAAAACTATAATGAGACATCACCTCACAGCAGTTAGAATGGCTATTACCAGGAAGACTAAGTAAGTGGTGGCAAAGGGTATGCTTGCATCCTCTTGATAGGAATGTACATTGGTGCAGTCACTATGGAAAACAGTATGGAGATTGCTCAAAAAATTAGAAATATAACTACCATATAATTCAGCAATCCCATTTCTTGTTATTTATCTGAAGGAAATGAACTCACTATCTCAAATAGATATAAGCACTACCACGTTCATTACAGCACTGTTTACAACAGTCAAGATATGGAAACAACCTAAGGATGCATTGTTATATAAATGGATAACTATGTTGTCAGATATATATAGATACATGCATACATATACACATAATGGAATATTATGCACCCATAAAAAGAAGAAAGTTCAGGTATTTGTAACAACATGGAACAGACTCTTAACTATAGAGAACAGACAGTTACTATAGGGGAGGTGGGTGGAGGGATGGGTGAGTTAGGTGAAGGGGGATTAAGAGTACACATATCTTGGGGCGCCTGGGTGGCTCAGTCGGTTAAGCGTCCGACTTCGGCTCAGGTCATGATCTCGCGGTCCGTGAGTTCGAGCCCCGCGTCGGGCTCTGTGCTGACGGCTCAGAGCCTGGAGCCTGTTTCAGATTCTGTGTCTCCCTCTCTCTCTGACCCTCCCCCGTTCATGCTCTGTCTCTCTCTGTCTCAAAAATAAATAAACGTTAAAAAAAAAATTTAAAAAAAAGAGTACACATATCTTAATGAGCACTGAGTAACACATGGAATTGTTGAACCACTGTATTGTACACCTGAAACTAATATAACACTGTATGTTAACTATGTTAGAATTATTTTTTTAAGGCACAAACTTCCAGTTATAAGATAAATAAGTTCTGGGAACGTAACGTGTGGCATGGTGACTACAGGTAACAATAGTGTACATTTGAAAGTTACTAAGAAAGTAGATCTTAAAAATTCTCATCTCAAGAAAAAAGAATAAAATCGTACCTGTGAGATGATGGATGTTAACTAAACTTATTTTGGTAATCATTTTACAATATATACATATATTAAATCATTATGCTGTTTACCTAAAGCTAATATTACATGTCAATTATATCTCAATTATAAAAACCGTACATATCCCACCTTACAGAAGATAGAAACAATAATGAAAAAACAGCAAGGAAGATAAGCTGGGAGGAAATTTCTTGGTGTGATCACACCACCACTTCCCAAGGTACCACCCCTGAAGCTACAAAAGCTGTACAAACATCTGCCCTAGATAGAGACAAGTGGAGCATGTGGTCCTACAGTGAAACACAGCAACATTCTCATAAATGGGCAAAAACGGGATGAATGTGTATACAATTGATGTCTATTTTTGAAATAACTTGGCCCACCTGTGAGGATCCCATGTGTGAGTACCCCATGATGAGGCTCTAATTTGGTACACAGCTAAAGTAACCTTTTTTCAAACCACCAAGAGCACCTGTGAAACTCATTCCACACTCATGGAAGCACACTGATGCTCCTTACTACTGACAATCAGGGGGAAGCTCAATCCCTAAGGCACAATAATCTGAGCAAAAAGGAATATACAACCGCTCACCAAACCAAACCTGTGTACAGCCTTAGCCACAGCAATATATACCTAAACAGACCTACTCGCATGCTGGACGTCATTCTGACAACTTGATTTTGGTGCACATAAGAATAATAGCTCTCCCATTGCCAAAGTCTCCTTTAAACTTCACTCATCGACGTGAACCTACTCCCCTCAACGAGAGCATTGAAACCCAATGAATCTGCGTGAGGCTAGCCACAGAAATGTGTGGGCAATGGTGGGCTAAGCACAAAACCCATTTAGTTGACCCGGGTGCTGAGTGTGAAGTTAACATCCCTGACCATTAGACCATAATTATATGCTCCTATTCACACCACTTGGAATCTCACTGAGCCACACAAACTCACCCCTCTCAGGAACATATACAGGGAGCAGAGGGAGTCTGGTGGACCTAAAAGAGTCAAACAGCCTCCCCATCATAAGCTTTCCCCCATCCAACACTGCAAAGTACTTTCTGTACTTGGATATGGCTTAAAATCCCATTAGATTTTTACTCGGCAAGGGAACCCCAAGTACTTGTGTTTACAAACCATGCCAGCCAAAATTCTCCAATGCCACAAATGAGTTCTCCCACCAGTCCCCTGGTGCTAACCACTCTAGAATCACCAATTCTGGGCACCAATTCTGAGGACACCAGGCGTGCAGGGCACCTCACAACAGGTAAAAGAAACAAACAGCTGTGTCCAAGGAATTATCCACAGAAACTAAATGGCCCAGGGACAGGAACTCTTGGCTGAATGTCCATGTACTTTAGGACCATAGTGTTACACAACTGCAAAGGCTTAGATTTCTTACAAGCTATTAAAGAGGGGTGGGATCGTGCACTTGCTCACACATCTTGCTGTATGTGGGCTGGTAAATATTCATCAAGCTTTACAGATAGCCAGGGACATGTATCAATGGGACCAGAATGTCACTCTACTGACTAAACAGATCAAACAAGTCAAACTCATCATTTCTGATCTATTCTCTGGGCTTTCCCTGCAGCTGGCTGTAAATGGGCTTTGAAATCTTGCTTTTGTAGGATAGGGGGTCCTTAGAATGCTTTGTCACTGGCTCCAAACTTGGGCGTTATAAAATAACACACAATTTCAATTGTAAAACGAACACGGAGCCAACAGATGGAGTGTTAAGTGAACCAAAGACGCCCCATATATTGGCTCCTATGCTGTTTATTTCTTCACAGCAGGCTGAGACCTCCAGTTCATAACATACTATTATCAAACTCAAATTTTTACATTTATGCTTTAAATATAGTCCAAATAAGCCCATTTACAGCCCACCTGCTTTGCATACCTTGTGAAACTGCACCTAACATCTGCTAGCTACAGATAAAGCAAACCTTGGGGCCATGAAAGACCCTACTATGCGGCTGCTCTTCAGAACATACGAATGTACCCAAATTCATATGCTGTCATCTTAACCCCCAGTACCACAGAATGGGATTTTATTAGCAGATAGGATCCTTAAGAACTAATTAAAGTAAAATAAAGTCATCAGGGTGGGCCCTAATCCGACCTGTGTCCTTATAAGAAGAGGAGATCAGGACACAGACACACACGTGAACGACCCTGTGAGGACTCCCTAGAAGATAGTCACCTGCAAGCCAAGGAGAGACCTCCAGAAAAACTTTCACTGCCGATACCTTGACCCCAGATCTCCAGCCTCCAGAAATGAGAATAAATTTGTGTGTAAGCCATTTAATTTGTGGCACCTTGCTACAGCAGCCCAAGCAAACCAATGCACTTCCCATCCTGTTGCTGAAGAACACTGCCTAGACACCTAAGCCCCCGTCCAATACCCCTCTTTCCCAGGAGTTCCTTTGCCTTGTTCCCCCTTCTGGGCGGTAGTCCTGAGCCACTGCCTCTGGAAGGTTTTCTGTGAGGGACTCTGCCTCTCATGTAACCTATGAAAGCACCACCCTAATAAAGCTTACTGTGTGCTACTGCTGTCTGTGGTCATGTCTTTTCCTTGATCAGCCTTGGAATCCTCAAACTCACTACATTCTACCTTTAGATCTTTCTCATCTTTTTTGAATACACATATACACATTTCTGTTGCGTGTGCCTGTGATCTAGCTAAGCAGGTCATCTTATCTGAGCTTCAAGAGTAATGATACAGTCCATAATGTCATTTCTTAGCTCAGAAGCTCCAGTTGTTGCCTATTCCTAGAAATTCCATGTATTGAAAGCCTACGATGCGTTAGACGTTGTGCTAACATCTATCTATATATACAGTATCACAGGAAGACATCACAACTATCTTCCAACTGAAGTATGGTTATTCCCATTGTACAGTTGAAAACCGAGACAACTTAAGGTACACAGAGGGTATTCAAGTGTTAGCTAATTTACCTAGTATCAAATAGCAATATCTGGCAGAATCCATGTCTGTTTGACTGCAGAGGCTAAACAGGTAATAAAGACATGCAACTCAATCCCAAAGGCTTTCAAGAAGTAGGTTGCATTTGCTCGGCAGTCACCCAGAAAATACATCACAAGAGGCTGCTAAGAATATACATACTTGAATAACATTTACCTTTAAACGTGTGAGGGGCACCTGGGTGGCTCAGTTGGGTAAGAGTCCAACTTCAGCTCAGGTCATGATCTACAGTTCATGAGTTCGAGCCCTGCATCAGGCTCTATGCTGACAGCTTGGCGCCTGGAGCCTGCTTTGGATTCTGTGTCTCCGTCTCTCTCTGTCCCTCCTCTGCTCATGCTCTGTCTCTGTCTCTCTAAAAAAAAAAAAAAAAGATAAACATTGAAAAAAAATTTAAAACATGTGATTGGTAAGTCATGGATGAACAGAAAATGTATCCAAGCCTCTAAAGTCACCTAGGTATGCATTCTGATTGCTGGATCCTTTCTCTGTGCTGTAGACACCTTCTGAAGTAGTGCTGTGTTAAGTAGCTGACAGGTGGAAGAGGCTTTGGAGATGGTCCAGTCCAGTTCTCACATTACAACCTTGCAAAACCGAAGGCCTGAGGATGGAAACAGACTTGCCTAGAAACCTAGGATGTTAGTAAAAGAACGAGGAATAAAACCAGAGCTCTATTACACAGGAATAATTAAAACAGAATCAATTACAATACTAGCTATTACTATGTCGAGGGTGTCTGCAGTATGCCCTGTATATACAGTATCTTATTTAACCCTTAAAGCAATCTTTTAATGGAGGTGTTATTTCCATCTTGAATGAGAGAAAGGAGTTTCTAAGTCCAGAATCACACAATACATGGCAAAGAAATTTGAATCAAGTTCTTTTATAGATTCAAGATTTTATGCTTTTCCTAATTTTTGCCTCAACTTTTATTCATGCTATTAAACTACAGGAAAACAATTAACAGTTGTATCAATGAGAAAAGAACAAAAGGCAAATATATGATGCATTCCACAATCAATATAAGAAAGATCTCTACAATAGCTAAGCTTTATTCTCGTCTCAAGGAAAGTTTGAATGGAAACAGCATATGCACTGCATGTTACCACTTCCAGTTGTAAAGTTATGGGAATTGTAGGATCATCTAGAAACAAGAAGGCCTTATTCTCTTTTTTGTAGGTGATATCTGTTGACTCCCTTATAGACATTCCACTTGGATCTTCCACTGTATAGTCTTTTTTCTCCACCTTGTCTCAGTGGTTCCTTGTACTGCTTTCTTGGGTCACACAGAGATAACATGGGACACAGATGTGTTTTGTATTGAGCCTTTTCCATAAGCTTTTCACCTATAGTGGCACTGGTCACCAGAAGGGCAGTCAAGGAAAATAGCCAGTTGTCTTGTGAAGCTTTCCCAAAAACTTCCTCAGGGCTGCTTTTTCTTTATCAATCTCCCTGAACCGGATATTTAAAGCCTTTTGGAGTTTCTGAATGTGGAGTCTAGTCCTCTTCTCCTCTCCAAGGTTGTTCACAAGGGCCTTCCTCAGGTACATGGGATCTCCTATTTTCAAGGTGCTCTTCTTTACTGGGTAGCCCATTCCACCCATTGTGAAACTTTGGCAGAGGAAGGTCAAGACAGGAGAGTGAGGCTTCCTGTAAATGTCTCAGTAAAATGAGTCTCCTACAGTTTGGAATATTAGAACCATGACACCATGGGAACAAGAGTCACAGAATCTTGGGGATGAGTGGCATCAGAGATCCATCTGCTTAACCTGAACTTTTGTGTCTGCCTAGCAGAGGAAGTTTCTTAAGTTTACATACACTCTTAGTTTAGAAACAGAGATGAGTGTTTCAACACACCAGAGTGGCATCAGGATGGCTACTGCTGTTTTGTGGTTACACGTAGGTTGAATGGTAAGTGCCTTTGGGCACCCATATGCAGGACAAGAATGTTTACAGATAAAGAAAAATAGAAAGTAGAGTCCATAATTCAGATTAGTTTTAGAAGCTTCATTCCTTATGTGTTCCCCCGAAGGTGCTAAATGTTTAGATTCTCTCATTTGTCTAGGTATTGGATTAGACTTAAAAGGCAAAAACTTCCTCATGAAGTATCTACTTTTCATACAAGAAGGAACAGGAAACAAGAAAATATACATGTTATCTATCACATGTGCAAAAAAAAAAACCCTAAAGAAAATACAAACTAAAAACAAATGAGATGATAGAGCTGGGAAGGGACAAGGGGTTAAGACGAGGAAATGGAAATAGGGTTGAAGGAACAGAGAGAGGAGCACTTGGGTATATCTTTTGTCAGTTAAGTGTCTGACTCTCCATTTCAGCTCAGGTCATGATCTCGCTGTTCATGAGATCGAACCCCGCGTTGGGCTCTGTGCTAACAGTGCAGAGGCTGCTTGGGATTCTCTCTCTCTCTCTCTCTCTCTCTCTCTTTCTCTCTCCTGCTCTCTCTCTCTCTCTCCGCCTCTCCCCACACATGTGCTTGCACTGTCAAAATAAACAAACAAACAAACAAACAAACAAACATTAAAAAAAGAAACTACAAACAAAGCAAAGGAGGAAGGCTATAATGTACTCTGCTGCTGGAGTGGAATTGAAGATATCAGTAGGACATGGTTCTAGGAGTCCATGTGGATACATGGTTCTATGAATCAGTACAAATTCATAGTTATATGAATCAGATTAATCTACAGTTCTATAAATCAGTATGAATTCTTGTGAAGAGTGGACCATTAGAAACTCTGGTCTTCAAAGATGACTTAAAGACTTTGTAACTCTCCCCAACATGGTTTGGGCTCCATTTATTCCTGAACTCAAAATTCCTTCTGGAAACGACAGATAACAGGTTTTATGGCTCTGTTTTTAGATTTTAGCTAGGACTTTATTAATTTCTTTTAAAGTTAGCTAACATACAGCATACCTGGCATCAGGAGTAGAACCCAGGATTCATCTCTCACATGACACCCAATGCTCAACCCGAAAAGTGCCCTCCTTAATGCCATTGTCCATTTAACCCACCCTCCCGTTAAGTTCCTTAGATTCCACATGAGTGAAGTCATATGGTATCTGTCTTTCTCTGACTTATTTCACTTAGCATATCCTCCAGTTCCATCCACGTTGTTGCAAATTAAAAGATTTCATTCTTTTTTCAGCGCCAAGTAGTATTCCATTGTATATATAAACCACATCTTCTTTATCCATTCATCAGTTGATGGACATTTGGGCTTTATTTCCATCATTTGGCTATTGTTGATAGAGCTGCTATAAACAAAATCTTTGATGATATTACTTTATTCCTTTTAGCCTCATTAAGAGCAGATACATGTATATTTGTTCTAGTCCTCTTTAATAACGGGCAGGAAAACTGAGCAATGTGGAATGCTTCTAATTAACAGGAAAGCACGTTTTTCTTCTAACAAGAGAACTTTACTAATTTTCAACTTTCAACTGTAGCCTTTGGAAATCATCAAAAGGTTTAGCAGAACTTGTTTGTATTATCAACTAACTACTAATGAGTACAAATACTGATAGCCCAATCAGACCACACTTTAAGGGAGTCTGATGGGCCCACACTTTTGGAAGCAAGGAGCAAAGGGATCTTTACAAACATGACATACCAGAAGAGATTATCAGATTGGCAAGAAGCGTAGAAGTGATCTTTTGGTGGAGAAGATTTGGACAAGACACTGCTTTCCAATAACTCAAGGACTATCATAAAAACTGCATGTATGCTGACAGGAAAACTAGTGTTAGCTGGTAGAGATGGACGATTACAGCTCAGGATAATGAGCAACTCTCCCAGCATCTGGAGGTGACCATTAATAACATATTTGCCACTAGAGATGTTCAGGAAAAATCATTATAAGGGTGTCATACACAGCAATCACTCACATTGTATTTTGGAATATATCTCTAAGATGTCTTTTATATCTGAAATAAGGATGATAATGATCAGCACAGCACCATTTACAACAACCCAGCATCAGGAAAGGATTACTGTTGCCATTTTACATGTGAGGAAACTGAAGCTCAGAGAGTTGAACTCTGTCCAAAATGGACCTCTAACCCTACGTGACTCCCTGCAGCCATTATCCCATCTGCAGAGCCAGCAGCATACATAGAGATGTGAACTCAAGAAGGCACTTCTGGGTACACAGATGCAAGCAGCACATGAACCAATGCATACATTCATGAACTAGGACACGTAAAAACACATGGGTGCACAAACACACAGTCTAGGGCAGGGCTGTCCTGTAGAAGTTTCTGTAATAATGAAAATGTTCTATAATCTGTGCTGTCCAATACAGCAGCCACTACCATATATGGATTGAACACTTTGAAATGTGGCTGGTGTGACCGAGGAACTAAATTTTAAATTTTAATTTTAATTAAACTTAAATTCAAATAGCCCCATGTGACTTGTGGTTATCGTACTGGACAACACAGGTCCAGACTTACAGGTGATGAAACGTGCATGTCCTTAGGTCTGTGACATGCTGGAGACAAGCATTTATACAGAGTCCCTTGTGCCTTCATGCAGTCACAACCAAACAGACATACTGCACTCTTCCACCCCTCAATCCCTCAGGTGTGCATGCACAGAAACACGCGTGCACCCATGTAACACATGGGCAGACAGCAGCATCATTCCTTCACTGGAAGCCACCCCCTCCACTCCACTGAGGGTGGAGGATGCAGGCCATCCTAGGACATGCATTCCTGCAGGACTGTCTTGGACTAGAAGAGAGGCGTGAAAGTGCTTACAGAGCGAACGTGTGCTTTAGAAGCTGTTCCGTGCAAGTTAAAGGGAGAGGATGGCTAATGCTTTAACAACTGTGTGCTGTCACTTGTGTCGAGCTGGCATTTTCTGTAGTCCTCACAGGCTCCTCAAACCCAGTAATATCTCCCTTGTAATGTGTGTTCATTAAGCAGGACCTAAACTATACAGGTTTTACTACCGCCAACAGTGAATGGGTACTGTACCCCCAGCATGTCCCAGTGCCTCTCTGGCCTGTGCATGGTCCTGCATCTCTTCTGACCACTAAACCCTTCTGTGTCTGCTTGTGCTCACCCTACCCCTACTCATCCCACATTCCACAGTCCCTGCAGCCTGACCACCAAGCCCTCTGTCAGTCAAAGCTGCTATGATAGAGGTCAAAGTCCAGCTTTTGGAGAATGGGAGGAGTTCATACAAAGTTTCAGAAGTCGCCATAAGGTCTGGTAAGAAGGAACATCAGAAGTGTGTGTATGATCCCAGCCTGTCCTTGACCAGGGCTAAACAGACCTCACACGATTCTTGCTGGAGGCAGGCCAGGGTGATCAGACACCACCTGGGGGATGGTGGAGGATGAGGAATCTAACCAGATACCAAGGGTGGAGACTCCAGCTGAACTGACTTAGAAGGACTCTTGCTAAAACTGAACAGTGCAGAGAACTCAGAAGAAGCTGGTTGGAAAAGTTCATAAAAGCCTGAGTAGAATCTTCCCAGGACAGAATCTCTGTCAAGGGGAAGGAGCACTTCATTCTCATCCCCTCAAGATACCTGAGGACGTTTCTCAGCTGACTTAAGATCACAAATCTCCTGGTCAATGTGTCTGGGCACTCCTAAATGCCAGAGCCCATTAGCATACTATGAGTCTGCTCAAAAGCCCCTCAAAAGCACTGCTGCAAAATCAGGATGCTGCCATCACTGTTCTCCTGGATGCTGACCCCAGCCCACCTGACGCTGACTGCAATGCCTGAGAAAGGGTGGTTAGCACTCAGAGCAGGAGCCACTCAGGAGCTAATAGGTGAACACCCAAAGAAAGAAAAAGCGGGGGTGGGGGGGACAATTGGGGACAGACAGGTAAAAATGAAAGAAAAACAAAAGAAAAATCCTACACACCTAAAGTTATAAGTCATTCTAAAAGATTTTGTTTATAAAAATAAAAATGAATGTTAGAAAAACCTACCACATGCCTATGCTCAGCTGGGTCCCTCTGGGGTTTGGACTTGAATCCGTGAATGATATGGCAGGGCATCACTGCACTGTCAGTCTCAGGAGTGACTGAGATAATTAAGGCACCCAAGGCATAGCTCTGCCAGAAGTCCTAAGACCTCTTGGATCTGAAAGGCTCTCTGGTCCATCAGTTATGAGAGAGGATTTTTACATTAAAATGGCATTCTGTTTATGCTGAGGCTATTCATACAATGTTACAATTCTCTATTCTCTAAAACTACTCAATTGGCAGATAAGTGGAAAAACCAAAACTGATTATTTTCTTTGTCCAAAATTGTCTTCAAGTTTTAAATCTGTATAATTTTCAGAACACTTATAATTATTCTACAGAACATGAAACAAGAAAACTAATTTTTTTATTGCCTTGATATTTGTATTATCAGGTATCTAAGACCCAAACAAAAATGTAGGCCAGATATACAAATCTGTGAAATTTTAAGTGATATTTAGGGAGCTGCAGTTAGAAATGCACATTCCACTTCATAAAGTCTAGCTGATCTAATGAACCTTGCTTGGGTCTCATGGATGTACAGGCCTATATTTTTATGACAGTTAGGCCTGCTGTATTATTTTATAAGATTTCTCTCTTGCCACTTTTAAATGTTTACAAAGTATGATCACATTTCCCAAGTGGGATCCTTGCAACTTTCCTGTAGGTGAGTTACAAGACATGTTCACATTGTCCCCATGCCACCTGCCAGCAGCTGAGTGGTGGTGAGAGTGGGAGTGTGCCACCTCCGTACTGCTTTCCACAGTGGCTTCACCAATTTACAATCCTATTAACAGTGCATAAGGGTTCTCTCTTCTCCGCATCCTTACCAGCACTTGTTATTTCTCAGACAAAATAGAGTTTAAATACACAGTTACAAGAGATAGTGAAGAACATAATACATTAATAAACAGTTCAACACAGCAAAATAAAACAATTGTAAACATCTATGCACCTAATAAGAGACCATCAGAGTATATGAAGCAAAAACTGACAGAACTGAAGGGAGAAACAGTCCTACAATAATAGTTGGAGACATCAACATCCCTCTGACAATAATGCATGAAACCACCAGATGGAACATAAGGAATCAGAAGACTTAAACAACATAATAAACCAACTGAATCTAACATATACAGAGCACTCTACCCAACAACAAATGCATACACATTTTTCCTCAAGTGTTCACGGGGCATATTCTAGGATAGGCCCTATGTTAGGAACAAAACTAAGTCTTGAGATTTAAAGAAATAGACATCATACAATGTATCTACTCTAACCACAGTGGGAAGAAGACAGAAATCAGTAACATAAAAAATGAAAACTTCACAAAATTGTGTAAATTAAACAGTTTTCAACAACTAGTGGATAAAGAAGAAATCACAAGAGAAATTAGATAATACTTAGCTGTGAATGAAAATGAAGATACAACACACCAAAACTTACGGCATACAATGAAAACAGTGCTTAAGGGGTAAATCTCTAACTATGAACACATTAAAAAACAAAAGAGATCTCAAACCAACAACCTAAATTTACAACTTAAGGAACTAGAAAAAGAAAAGAGGGGTGCCAAGATGGCTCAGTCAATTAAGCATCTGACTCTTGGTTTTGGCTAAAGTCATGATCTCACGGTTCATGAATTCAAGCCCCACGTTGGACTCTGTGCTCACAGCGCACAGCCTGCTTGGGATTCTCTCTCTCCCTCACTCTCTACCCTCCTAAGTACATAAACAAACATCAAAAAAAAGAACAAACTAAACCCAAGCTATCAGAAGGAAGGAAATGATAAAGAAAAGAGATAAATGAAATAGAGAATAAAAAAATAATGAAACTGAAAACTAGTTCTTTGAAAAAATCAACAAAATTGACAAACATTTAGCTAGGTGGACTAAGAAAAAAAGAGAACACTCAAATAATCAGAAATAATATTCAGAAATGAAAGTGGGGACAATAATACCGACCTTACAGAAATAAAAAGGATTGTAAGAGAATAAAAGGAACAATTGTACACAAAAAATTTGGATAAGTCATGTGAAATGCACAAATTCTTAGAAACACAAGACATATCAAAACAAAATCATGAAGAAACAATCTGAATAGATCTATAACTAGTAAGGATATTTAATTACTAATAAAAAAATACCCAATAAAGGAAACCCTGGACCTGATGGCTTCAATTGTGAATTTCACTAGACATTTAAAGAATAATCAATCCTTCTCAAACTTTCCAAATAATTGAAGAGGAGGGAATACTTCCTAACTCATTCTGTGAGGTCAACATAACCCTGATACCAAAGCCAGAAAAGCCACCAGAAGAAAATTGAGACTAATATCTTTCATAAACACTTAATAATCTCAACATAATAGCAAACAGAATTCAACAGGGTATTGAAAGGATTATACAGCATGACTAAGTGGGATTTATTCCTGTAATGCAAGGATGGTTCAACATAGAAAATTCAATCAACACACCACATTAACAAAATGAAGAAACCAACATGATCATCTGAATTGATGCAGGAAACACATTTTACCAAATTCAACACTTTTTCATGATATAAACACTTAACAAGATAGGAATAGAAGGAAATTATCTCTACATAATAAAAGCCATAAAGGAAAAACCCAAAGCAAACATAATCCTCAAATGTGAGAGACTGAAAACTTTTCCTTTAAGATCAGAAACAACGCAAAGATGCTTTTCACAACTTCTATTCAACATGGCACTGGAAGTCCTTGCCAGAGAAATCAGGCAATAAAAAGAAATAAAATTATCTCTGTTTGCAGAGAACATATTATATGTAGAAAACCTTAAAGAAAGATACCACAAAAATCGTTAGAATAAATTAATTCAGCAATGTATCAGGATATAGAGTCAACACACAAAAACCAGTTGCATTTCTACATGCAAAAATGAACAATCTGAAAAGGAAATTACAAAAACAAGTGCATTTACAATAGCACCAGAAAAGAATACTTAGGGATTGACTTAATCAAGGAGACAATGAAAGCTAATGAAAATTCCAAGATGTTGCTGAAAGAAATTAAGAAGATATAAATAGAAACACATCCCATGCTCATGGATTAGAAGATTAAGTGTTGTTAAAATGTCAATATTACCCAAAGTAATCTACAGATTCAATGCAATACCTACCAAAGTATCAATGATATCTTTTCTGAAATAGGAAAACCTATCCTAAAATTCATATGGAATCTCAAGAGACCCTGAATAGCCAAAACAATCTCAAGAACAAAACTCACACTTCCTGATTTCAAAATCTACTACAAAGCTACAGGAGTCAAAACAGTGTGGTATTGGCATAAAGAAACCACAATATGGACCAATGGAATCAAATATAGAGCCCAGAAGTAAACCCTTGCATATGAAGTCAAATGATTTTTGACAAGAGTGCCCAGACTATTCAATGGAGAAAGGACAGCCTTTTCAACAAAACTGGATATTCACATGCAAAATAATGAAGCTGGACTCTTACCTAACACAATATACTAAAATTAACTCAAAATGGATAAAGAGCTCAAATGTAAGACCTAAAATAATAAAGCTCTTAGAAGAAAACATGACTAAAGCTTCATGACGCTGGCTTTGGCAGTGATTTTTTGGATAGGATAACCAAAGGCATAGGGAACAACAAAAAATAGACGAACTTGGGGCACTAAGAAAATTTAAACATTTTGACATCAAGAGGCACTATCCACAAAATAAAAACACAACATATAGAATGGGAGAAAACATGTAAATCATGCATCTGATAAGGTATCACTATCCAAAATATGTAGAAATTTCCTAAAACTTGATAGAAAACAAAACTGATTCAACAATGGGCAAACAACTTGAATAGAATTTCTCTAAAAAAGATAAACAAATGACCAATAAGCATGTGAAAAGATGCTCAACATCACTTATCATTAGGGAAATGCTAATCAAAACTCCAATGAGATACTACCTTACACCTATCAGGATGGCTACTGGAAAAAAACGAGAGGATTTGGCAAGGATTTGGAGAAATTGGAACTCTTTTGCACTATTGGGAATATAAAATGATATGGTCACTGTGGAAAACAGTAAGAAGGTTCCTCAATAAATTAAAAATAAAAGTATGATAGGACCCAGCAACTGCATTTCTGGGAATACACCCAAAAGAAACGAAAGCAAGGTTTTCAAGAGATATTTATACATTCATGTTCAGAGCAGAATTAGTCACATTATGTGGGATGTAACCCAATTGTCCAACCAATAAACACATAGGAAAATGTGCTATATACATAAAACAAAATGTTATTTAGCATTTAAAAGCAATGAAATTCTCTAATGTATTACAACATGGATAAAACTTGAGGACCTTAGGCTAAATTCAATAAGCCACTCACAAAAATACAAATACTTTAAGATTCCATTTATATGATGTATATAGAGTAGTCAAATTCACAAAGAGAAAAAATAA
The DNA here is from genome assembly GCF_018350195.1 of Panthera tigris. Lineage (NCBI taxonomy): Eukaryota > Metazoa > Chordata > Mammalia > Carnivora > Felidae > Panthera > Panthera tigris. The sequence goes on along the minus strand of NC_056672.1, from coordinate 2,099,183 downwards.
TGGTTGCCAGGTGTGGGGTAGAGAGGAGAATGGAAAGTTAATAGGTATAGATTTTCAGATTTAAACTGTGAAAAGATCTTCAATAAATGGTGTTTGGAAAATTGGACAGCTACATGTAAAAGAATGAAACCAGACCATTTTCTTATAACATGCACAGAATAAACTCAAAATGGACTAAAAACCTAAATGTGAGACCTGAAACCATAAAAATCCTAGAGAAGATCATAGGTAGTAATGTCTCTGATATTGGCTATAACAACTTCTTTCTAGATATATCTCCTGAGGCAAAGGAAACAAAAGAAAATTAACTATTAGGAGTAGATCAAAATAAAAATCTTCAACATAGCAAAGGAAACAAAAATAAAAGACAATCTACAAATGGCATCTCTGATAACATACAAACCCAACACCAAAAATACAAATAATCCAATTTAAAAATGGGCAAAAGACATGAACAGACATTTCTCCAAAGTCATACAGATGGCTGACACATGAAAATGTGCTCAACATCACTCATTATCAAATACAAATCAAAACCACAATGAATTATCAACTCAAACCTGTCAGAATGGCTAAAATCAAAAACACAAGTGTTGGTAAGGTTGTGGAGATAAAGGAACCTTCATGCACTGTTGGAGGGAAAGCAAACTGGTGTAGCCACTGTGGAAGACAGTAGGGAGGTTCCTTAAACAATTAAAAATAGAACTACCCTAGATTTCTACTGTGTCTATTCTCACTCCAGCAGAAGTCTGGGATTTTATTCTCTGGAGAGGTTTCTGTACTGCATGCACATACCCTAATCCTAAACCCAACCCTAACCATCTGGAGAGGTCTGAGCGGCAAAATACAAGACATATACCCTAACCCTAACCCTAATCCCTAAAAGCTAACTCTAACCATAACCGACTCTGATTTCAGCTCAAGTCATGATGCCAGGCATGGAGCCTGCTTGGGATTCTCTCTCTCTCTCTCTCTCTCTCTCTCTCTCTCTCTCTCTCTCTCCCTCTCTCCCTCTCTCCCTCTCTCCCTCTCTCCCTCTCTCCCTCTCTCCCTCCCTTTGCCCCTCTCCCCCATGCTCTCTCTCTCTCTCTCTCTCTCGCTCTTGCTTCACACTCATGCTCTCTCTCTTTCTTGCTTCACACGCACCACACCCCCATACACCAGTGGTTAAATTCTGGTAAATGTTTAATAAAATGATCTTTAGGGGTAGGTGGTAAAGCGTTAATCTGTGGCATTTAACAATTTGCCTGGTGTTCATATTCTCAGCATGACTAATTCCACCTGATGTCACAGAACTGGGAAGAGATATGCACCATTGACTATTCCAAGCTAGTACAAGCCAGTTCCAGTGCACCCTATCCTCATTCGCAAAAACATGTGCACATAATTCACTTGTATCCCAAGTAATACCCTAAACTTTTACCCAAATATACAAAATAAGAATGTTGCATATCTCCAAAATATACAACCTTTCATATACCTAAATACATACATACAATTTCTACCTGCACCCTGAATATACTACAAACCACCTCTTACTAACCAGATTTTTACAGACAAAACCTGATTCACCTCAAATACTCACATGCCACACCTACAAGTATATACACACACACAACTGGTGCCCAAATACAAACATGAACAATGAACACGCTCCCAAAAGTTTACAGTGAATACCCTGAAAAGACACATAGGCTCTCAAAAACTACCAAGTACCCAGTTGTTTCATGAACCACCCCAAAATATTCCCATAATATCACAGCTCTAAAATGCACATACTCTACCATTCCGGAACACAAACACAACCTACTCAGACTGTTTCAAAATATATACACTGAACCTCCCACATCTTGTAGAATACACACCCCATAAGCTACCATGAACCCAAATACACACACAGCCACAAAAAAAAACCTAATTTACCAAGTCCATAGAAGACTACCCCATAAATGCTGAAACCATGCATATAAGCCAACTAGCCAAATTCTGCAACCATTACATTCCAGAAGTGACACAAGCAAATCCCTGAACCCATGAACACACATACTCACAAACTAGCCATGAATATAAATATACATAGAACCCTCACAGATACACACAAAACACCAACAATCATTGCACTCTACATTCATACTTCCACACGTGAACACAAAACACACACCCCCACACACACACTCCAAATCTCTAAATACATCACCCAAAACGCTATGCATCATCTTCACATTTCCAGAATACAACATTACCACCACACTTCCCAAACAATCCCCAAAATGTACAAAAACCCTAGCATTCTCCAAAGGAGATAACTTTGACTATTCCAGACAACCCCAAACCCTATGAATAAACTTACAAAATTCACATGTGTGCTGGTAAATGTACATACAAACTAGTATACACTCCTACAACAAGGAAACACCTCTGGCACATCATATATAAACACACATAAAACCCTTTGAAGTCCCCAATGAAAGATCCCCAATTAAGTACTCACAAAGCCATATTATGCACCCTCAGTACATACAAATACAATTCTCCAACTCCCCTGTATAAACACATAACTCCATTACTCTGTCAATACAAAAATATTCCCAGATACATACTAATAAGCCCCTAATGAAAAATGCAAACACTCACCATAAAAAATATTCATCCAATCTGCCATGCTCCTTGAATACAAAGACAACACACATTTCTCACAAGCCCCAAATATATCACAAATTACCCAGCACACTACAAATGTGAAAACAAACCACCTTATACCTCCCAATACACATAAAGCTTCACATAACCCACATACACATAATCAGACTCTCATATACTCAATAACTCCACCATCTTCCAGAATACAGATTAAGCCCACACCATACAATCCATTCATCTGCACATATCTGACACACCGCCAGTTATACCTATGAAATAGTCACATACTGTCCTCACCCCCCAGATATGTGCTCACAACTCCTGGAAATCACAAAAGAAACACATGTAACAATACAGCATGTCCTGAGCGCACAAAGGACCCATCCACTTTTCAAAATGTCAACCTTAAAAATAGCCAGCCATTTTACCAGCAAAATTACTTTATTCAGGAATAGCAGAGGAAATGCAATTTGGAACACGCAAACTATGGCAAACCATAGGCAAGCCTAGACAACAAAAAGAGATGCTTGTTTTTATAAAAGGAGTAAGTTGGGAGGAGTGGTTTTGAATCAAAGTTCGCTGGAGAAGGTCAAGAGTTTGATGTGGTGGCAGTTTTCCATTGGCTGGGCTGTTGTTGGGCAAGGAGAAAATCTTCTACTGCTGGAGTAGTCAGGTATGCTTTTTCCTACTGGGTCTACATATGGGAGTGACTGGTAGTGCCTGAGAGCTCTTTACTTATTTTCATAGAAAATATGCAGAGACCCTACACCAAAAGTAACAAACACACTCTCCCCAATATTGCCAGTCCAAACCTGACACTACAAACTGCCAACATTCAGGGGAATAACATACATACACAAACAATCCCAAAGTCCTAAATTACAAACACATAACCCAAACACCCGGACTACATCTGAATTACAACTCAAACCCGCTAAATAAACTTAACCCCACCCTGAAGAAACACACTCGTGTCTCCCACTTAACCCCAAACATCCACATACACATCACCAACACACAGATGCGGATATACTAGTCACATTCCCATCAACTCTATAAAAAGACAAACCTCAACTAAGAATCCATGTAAACATATTTCCAAGAGACTCTTTAATACGACAGGTACAAAGCCACCACTGCCCATGAAATCCTACAATCTGTAGGAGACCCACAAACACACATACACCACATTTCCAGATACAACCACCGACAACGTCCCAATCTCCAACCAATCACAAAACTTATCCTCAGATAAACACTGAATCTCAACAACCCACGAACACATATACATACACTCTGCACTACAAACTCACCCACACAGTCTCCTCACTCCCACAGAACACAAGCATAAACCACCTTAAATCCCAAAGGAACAGGCAGCAGCGTGTGCTGGCAATGGCTTCAGAATCCGAACCAGCTGCACCGGACCCAAATACACACACACGTATTTCACTTCCATGATACCATGGATGTGCAAATAACTTACGATTAAACAGAAAACAATACTCTTCCTTGTAAATTCCACCTACTCAACGGAATCTTACGTACTGATGTTGGTTTTTCCTTCGCTCCCGCATCAGTGCCACCTGCGCCCCGCTTCCCTCGCGGAGCTGCACCCTCAGACGCCAACCACGACGTCTCCTCGCCACCCGCCCATTCCACACACCCGACCCCGGACCCACGGCCGCCGGACCCTGCCGCCACTGACTCCCAAGAACCGGCCGCAGCCCCGCACGGTCCACACCCGCACCCGCAAACCGCCCAGATAAACTCGCACGTCAGCTCACCATCGCGGCGGTAGTCGCCGAGCGTACTTACTTCCGGCTACCACACAAGTCGCGCGAACACAAACAACGGTGTTAACACTGATGACCACGGCCTCGCCTGAGCAACTAACACCCCGCGAAACTTTAACTTAGAGTTTAAGTCACTACATGTAGCACAAGGCCACCTCCCACGGCACCGCCCACAGCAGGGAGGGCCGTTGGGCCCCGCCCACACCTACAACCAGCGGGACTGCAGCCCCGCCCCCCTGGGCGTGTGCCTGCAGGAGGACGCGGGATATGCTGGAACCAACCTGGAGGTCCCTGCGGGGTGGGACCCCAGGGGACCCTCTCGCGCTGGGAAGCCACTCGGGCGGCTCGAGCTCAGACGGGACGGACTCTTTATGGCCGTCCAGCCGTGGAGCCGGCGCCTGTGAAGCCAGCACTGGCGATTGTAACACCGCACACGTGCGCTCCGCGCCCTCTGACGCGGCCTTCCCACCGAGTCAGGGACCAGGTGCACCTGCAGCCCCACGGCCTCCGGTGGGGCCACGGCCGCCCTCGGCCGGGACCGCCCGTCCCTCTTCTCGTCCCCGCCTTTCCACAAGCGCTGTGCCCCTTGGACGCCCGAGCCCGAAGGTTCCATGAAGGAACAGATCAGGCGGAGAATGCAGACCTGGGGAACACTCCAAGGGCCCCCTCCCTCCCCGCCTCCTTTCCCGGAGTTTCCCGAACGCACCGCCTGTGCCGGGTTAGGTTGCTTGGTGTAGCTGCTGATACACGGGCTGCTCAGTACGTGGGATGCACGGACGTCTCCTTAGAGGCTTGTGCTCTGCCTTTGATCCTGCTGGACAGATGCAGTCACACAGCTGGGCTGGGAACGATTTGCCCTCCCCTCCCTCCTTTTCAAAACAGCGAAGAATTTCAACTGATTTTTTGAAAAAGACTCCACTTCTTGACCAGATTTTGTAGTATTCTTGGGAGAAGCTGCAACCTCCACAACCTCTTCGTGGCCACTTGCCACCTTCGTGCTATTTCTCAGCCACAGCAGAACGATGAAACCTCGCACGGCACACCCCCAAGTGCACGGGCTGCAGACTCCAAGAGACACAAGCATGATATCCCCCACTCTGCTAACGTCCTTGCTTGTGTGGAAGGCCACCCCTCTTCTGAGGCCTGTGATCCGTGTCCAGAGATGGGTTTGTCTCAGAAGTTAATGCGGGAACGGCCAGAGATCAGGGTCTAAAGGAATGCTCTTACTCCCTCCTAGGACCAGTCTTCCCAAGTTACATTTGGGCTCATTTGATGCCATCTAGACTCTGGACTCTAGATTTCGAAGTGTTCGAAAATGATTGCAGAATTGGGACCAGAGAATTTTTCTGCAGTGTAATCTTTTATCAGTGGCCCTGAGAAGGGTCACTCAAGTCCTACCTCTGAGCCATGAGTGAGAATCTTAGCAATAACTGGTTGACTGACTGGACAAAGGGAGCAAACAAGAAGGAGCCTGCTTTCACGAGTGCCTGAGTATATGTTGCCTCAAAACTCTCTAAAACAAAGCTGTTGCTTGAAACCCATTTCAGCCTTCCCCTGATAAAAGCTCAAGTCTTGAGACATGCCTGCAAGTTGTTCACTTTTTCAATGCCCAGCAGGGATGTTTGCCATAAAGTTCACTATGATTTGCTTGAATGGCTCTCAGCTCATCTCCCCAGCTCACGTCCAGGAAGCGTGCTCAGAGCAGCTGCCAGAGAGAACACACAGATGGGTGCCTGTGGAGAGTCCCTTCCACACTGCAAGTGGGAGAAGCCTGGGGAATGCCCTGAAGGGCTGCACCGTGGAGCTCACCTGCTTTGGGTGGCTGGTCCTACACTCCAGAAGTGCTAATACAAATAATCCCTGGGCCCTGTCAGGGTGGGAGTTGGGAGAAAACTTAGAAACTGTGTGGAGATTGGAGAGGAATTGGGAAATGACTCTCCTACGTGACCATAGTACGGAGCAGGGGGAGGGGAGGAACTCCAGGTCCCGAACTCAAAGTCCGGTGCCTTTCCGCATCAGGGTGTCCACTGTTCAGTTTCCACACAGTGGTGGCCTTTGGAGTCAACTTTCCTCAAGGGGGCAAGGAATTGTTTCAGTGCCTTAACCAGGAGTCTTTTTCAGTGTATGTTCAGTGTGGAGCCATCCCTCTAAACCTCCCTTTCCTTCCCCAACACCCTGCCATCCTAGGAGCTGCACTGCTGTGATAGCAGGAGTGAAGCAGGTCTCCCAAGAGATTGGTGACAACCACTGAGGTTCTTAACCCTCGTCACCCTTGGCCAATTTCCTGACAGTCCTCTCTTCTGACAACACAAAACCCCAATGCTCTTTCATATCATTTTGAACCTTCCCAGTAAACTGATGTTGATGTGCAATTTGAAAAGAAGAATCAAACAAGACTTTAAAGAGGTGCTCCCATGATTCTCATGCAGATAGGGCCACATGCACTGATGAGCATGGATTCCAAAGAACAAGGGTCTCTCATGCAGACAGGAAATACACAACCCCGTGCGCAGGGCTTCCAGGCTAGCATTGGCCAATTAGGACTTAGAGGAAGCTGGTTGTGTGAATGGGGGTTGGACGTCAGGGATAGATTGCAGGTGCACATCCATTTCATGGGGATTGATTTTAACCCCTAGGAAAACCAGGACTGTAGGATGTTAGGGAGGGGAAGGTTTCCTAACCCTTACTTCTGTCCTTAGTCCCATTAATTCCAGATACTCAATTCTGTATATTTGGCGCCTCCAAATTCCATATCACCCAAAGAGCCTATAGACACTGTGTGTGTGTGTGTGTGTGTGTGTGTGCACGTGCGTGCGCAGGCAAATGATTTTGTGGGTGAGCCAAGGTAGCACTCTTTTTTTTTTTTTCAAAGTAGCACTCTTGAGTCTCCTAATCCAAGTTCTCTTTCTCACAGGGTGACTAATATTAGCTGAATATATTACACTGTTTGGGTAGAGATGCCACATAAAGTACAGAACCCCAGCTAAATGCAAAATTCAAATCAACTGGGAACAAATTTCCATTAAAAGTTATATCCAAAATATTGCATGGGACACAATTATTCTAAAAGCTGATCCCTATTATCTGAAATTCTAACTCACCTGAGCATCCATTATTTCATATGCTAAATCCAGCCACCCTATTCTACAGGGTCCTTGAAATGTAAAGGACTGTTGAACTACATGTTCCCAGAATCCAGTCTCCAGAAATAAGGACAGGAGCCACAGTATCAGCATAAAGTCAATCACTGGGCACACTCACACATATTTTGGAATATGTGTCAACTTTTAGCCACAGAAAAAAATACAAGCATTTTTTGAAAATGAAAATAGCTGACATGTACTCTTAGTTGCATAATCCGTCTCTCTGAAGCTTTGAACGTCACAGATAACACTGGTTTCCTGCGAGAAAGGGGCTTGGTGCCCAGGAGTAAGAGGTGGGAGGAAGAGTCATCACTGCATATTCCTTTATGTCCTTTGACATTGAACCACACAAAGCTATTGATTCTTTGAGATATTCCACTAAAAGAAGGAGAAATGTTAACAGTCAATGTTGAATGACAGCACAGGATGCTGGGAAACAAAAAGTAGTGATTTCTGGTCCTGCATGTGTAGGCTGCACGACCTTTGTCTGATAGGCTGGGGCTTTCCAGCAGAGGAGAGCATTAGTAAGGCTCGTCCTGCTTGAGGCTGAGCAGCTTCCAGCGCCGGAGGGCGGCGAGGACAGAAGGACCCATGTGCAAGCACGCACGCAGGATCTGCTGAGACCATGCTAATTTGGAAGCTCCGTTCCATGTGGCCTTCAGGACCCATGTGTTCATCAGAATACATGTTCTGAATCTTGTTCAGAAAGTCCGGCCTCGGTTGAAGTGAGTCAAGAGCCAGGTGGGAAGCAGAGTGCGTTGAGGGACGCAAACTCGGCCGATGGATGAAAACGGAAGCAAAGGACCACCGAGTAACACCTCGGTGCTCGGAATCTGAGCAACTTGTATAAATTGCCTCAAAAGGCACACAGCAATTGTGTTGCCCCTGTGTCATTTGAGAGGGACTTGTGGTCCTTGCCTACCTGCCAGAGCCCTCAGGGAATGTCTCCCCACCCCCACCCAGGGCCCTGGCCCTCGGCCCCTCCCCCGCTGCAGAATGTCAGGAGCCCTACATTCTGTCCCTGTTTACATTCAAACTTTTCCCTCCTTAATTGGATCTTGAGCATCTGCTGGAGCAGGTCGCTGTCTGGGACCTGAACTCGACGTTTCTCACTGTGGTGGCTGCAGGGTAGCAGTGGTCCCTGCCCGAGCCTGCGGGGATGGCTTCAGAAGGAGGTAAGCCTGTGGGTTGGGCAGGTGTGTCTGCGTGCCTGCCATCCCTCAAATCCGTGGGATTCAAATGTGACGCTTGGACAGGGGCACATGGGGGCGGGGGTGGGGGTTGAGTAGGGAAAGAGGGTGGGGGCCAAGGACAGCTCATCTGGGAGGCTGGGAGCCCGTGGAAACCTGCAAGGACCCTGGGGAGGAGGCCGGGTCGAGACCTCGTAGGGGAAACGCCCTGGGTGTGGAGAACGGATGGAGGCAGGCACACTGCGTGTCTCTGAGTCACACACCACTTTGACAGTCTGTAGGAGAGGTGGCATCGTGTCGTGGTGGTGGCACAGGCAGGGTCCCAGGGAAAGGACAGCCGGGTGTGGTGTTCCTCAGACACCTGGACCTCCCCCACCATACCCTCCAAGGGACTTGACTGCAGATTCTGGGTCTCCATAGTGCCTGATCGGGATGTGGGGGGAGATGGTCTGAGCCAGGACGTGGTTCAGTGGGGCGGTCTTATGGCCAGTGTCCTCCCCGGGAGCGGGGCTGGAAGTTCCTCTAACACCCCCGGCCCAGGACTTCCACTCCTTCCAGCCCAGAGCTGACTTCTCCCCAGCCCAGGTGACCCTTTTCGTAGATTCAGCAGGGACAGGGCATCCGGGGGCCTCAACCAAGGCAGGCCTTGGGTTCCTCAGCTGTTCTGGGTCCCTCTTCCTCTTGAGGACGTGCAGTCCTTCCACCTGCTTCATCTTGTCCAGTGTTTCCTGGCCAACCCTCAGCCCTGGGAGCCACCTTTGAGGTGAAGAGTCTGCTTGTATTCCTCGTCCCTGTGCCGTGGATGGGGAACAGAGTGTAGCGTGGTTGGGTGTCCCAAGCAGCATCTGTGAAAGCTGAGTCCTCCTTACAGGGGGTAGGAGGGGAGCCTGGACGGGAGGACCATCTTCTCTGGTTGTATCACATGTCGTGGGACACCTGTTGATCAGTTAGATGTGCAGGTGTGTCCCTTGTCCTCCCGAACGAGGACCTGCATGGGTTCTTCATGAACAGGCACAGGATCCAGCCCCTTTTCCTTCTGGCACTGGGCTCATGCTGGGCTCCTCGTGTGTCTTCACTTTCACTGTTGGAGCTGGAAGGGGAAGACCACAGAAGCCTGCATTCCCACAACCAGTCCCACGTGACCCAGCTCCAGAGTCCCCCCACCCCAACAGCCCCGCTGCCCCCTCTGCATTGCCCTTTGCTAATCTTCTGTAGCCACCGTGGCTGCGAGTGACAGGAACCAGGGAACATGACGCCCGCCTCACACTCTCCCAGGATCCGAGCTGCTGAGCGGCGGCAGAACCTGGCCCGTGATGCGTGTGGGCTGTGGGGTTTCCTAAGACGGGGTTACGTGGGGGCTTGGAGGCCGCGTTTATAGGGAGAAAGATATTACAAGCGTTTGTTTTCTTATGTTAGGACGGGAAGAAAGGGAGGGAGTTATACTGAGCGTCAGGTTTTGGGGGTCTGAGCAGGAGAGGGGCCCAAATGGTTTAGACGCTGCCCGTTCACAAAGGCCCTTCGGGTGACTCGGACGTACCTGGGAGCAGAACCCAAGCTGCCTGGGAGCCGGCCGAGGGCATTTCCCACAGGGCAGATGTCCACCCAGCCCCTCGTCCAGGAGGACAGCCCGTGAGGATGGAGGGTGGTGTCTGGGGTCCTGGGGAGGTTCCCAGAGTCAGTGCTGGCCAAGGCTGCCTCTTCCAGGCAGGCAGGCTGTCTTGTTGAGAAGGGTGGGGACAGTAAATGTCGTCTGGAGGCCAGAGCATGGAAGTCACTCCAGGACACTTGCAAACCGCACCTTTTCCTGTAAGTGTCCCTCCCGTGTCGCGATTCCCCATCCCCCTCCCTAGTGAGCAAAGGGGCCCAGGATCCTGCGTCCTGGCTGCGATTCTCCGACTCGATCCGGCCCTTCCCTTCTGTCCACAGCATCTCCAGTGCTGGGACCGCATGTGGCCATGGACCCGGAGGCCTCCGTGTCTTCTTTGACGGCAGAGCCGTTTCCCCCACCTGCTGCTGGCGCCTCGCACTGGTCACCCCGGGGGCAGCGCTCGCCGCCCCACGTGACCCCGCCATTCACGCCTGGCAGCCCCGTGGTGCTGCCCACTTTCTGCAGGACACCGCTGGTGGCAGGAGATGCCGTCCATGGCCCAGGTGGGACCCGGGCCTGTAACGCCATCGTCCAGGTCAGGTCAGAGTGGGGGCCCGCAGATGCCCCCCAGACTCAGACCGTCGTCCTCACCCAGGCCCCCGTTCGCTGGAGTCCTCCCGGGGCCCTCTGTGGGGGTGCTGCGTGTCCCACACCCCTGTTCCTGGCAACGTCGGCAGCGGAGAGCAGCGTGTCCGCCCCAGCCATCGGGGGCACCTGGGCCGGCAAGGGAGGCTCCACCCCAGGCCTTCGGCCTCAGGCTCCCCCCATGGCTGTCCGGCTGGCCCCCATGGTGCCCCCGGTGACCGCAGGGCCGCAGCCCCCCGCAGCTGCCAGGGAGGGCAGCCTGGCCAGCGGCCCCGCCAAGGCCTCGCCCGTGGACTCCTGTAGCCCCAAGAGTGTGTACGAGAACTTCAGGCGCTGGCAGTGCTTCAAGGTCCTGGCCCGCAGGCACCTCCCGCAGAGCCCCGACGCCGAAGCCCTCTCCTGCTTTCTCATGTGAGCGCCTTCTGCCCCCCGCTGCCCTCAGCCAGGACCCTGGGGTGTGCCCAGGGCGGGGGCCTCAGGGTGAGGAGAGGAGGGTGTGAGCCAGTGCCGCTCTGGGAAGGCAGTGCGGCGCGGGTCCTCTGGGGTCCCCCCCCCGGACACGGGGTGACGGCACTTCGCGCAGGGGACCGGGGGACCGGATCACTGCCTGGCACGGCACGCTCAGTATCGTCATTATGGAACGCAGGGTCCGGGGGCAAAGAGCTCCCTGATCCAAGTGCGGGGGGTGGTCAGTCTGGAGCCCAGTGCCCAGGGCTGCCCAGTGTGAGGCAGTGACAGTGGTCGCCTGGAGGGGGCTGGTTTGCACGGCCAGACACCGCCTGTCACCTGCCAGCACTGAGTCACAGTGGGCGGGGGACACGTGCTGCACAGGGCGGGAGTGGGGCAGGGTGGGGGCCACCAGGCCACAGCCACCGCCTGACCCCGAGGGCTTGCAGCCCGGTGCTTCGGTCCCTGGCCCGCCTGAAGCCCACCATGACGCTGGAGGAGGGAGTGTGGCGGGCCGTGCAGGAGTGGCAGTGCAGAAGCAACTTTGACCGGGTCATCTACTACGAGATGGCAGGAAAGTGAGTCAGGGTCCCAGCCCCAGGCCGGTGGGCGTGAGGCCGGGCTGAGCACAGGGTCCTCCTCACCTACCTGCCCAGGCTTCAACCCCAACCTGATCGACACCCACCCCTGCCTCCATGTGAAGGTCTCAGGATGGGGGCTGAACCTGCGACCCCGGGGAGGTGGGACCCCCGCTGTGTCTGGGCCGGGCTGGATCGGCCAGCCTGCTGTCTCCTGGGGGGCCAGGACCATGGCTGCCGCTGCCGGGCACTGCCTCTTCCGGTCCCCCCACGGCCTCCGCCTTTGCTGGGCTCCACGGCAGGGCCCCTCCTCAGTGTGGCCTGGGTCTCCTTACCCCCAGGTTCATGGAGTTTGAGGCAGAGGAGGAGATACAGATTCAGAAGCTGCAGTGGGTGAAGGTGGCCCAGGGCCCATCTGTTCCAGCCCCACCCAAGCCTGGAACCCAGGGGTCCCCAGCCCTGGAGGGGGGCCGGCAGCCAGGTACAGCACCCACATTCCCAAGGGAGCTGGCGGCCAAAGGCAGTGGGGCCTAGGGAAGGTCGCCGTCCCCACGTCCTGTCTCCTGCTTCACGTGGGCCTTGGTCTTTCAACCAAACCAGCCGCAGAGAGCCTGGGGTCGTAGCTGCCCTTTGTCACCGTGAGATATTGACCTGGCCAAGTTGGTGACTACTCTCCCACCTCCCTGTCAAGGGACCCAACGAAACTCTGCCTGGAAAGCGGGCTGCGGGGGGAGACCCTTGGAGAATCGGTGGGTCCTCTGTTGCTCACAGGAGACGCTATTAGATGATCCTCCCCTCGGCTCCCCCGTCCCAGGGTGCCTGTGGCTTCAGGTGGCCCTGACCCAGCCCTCCACCGACATCAGTGTCCCCCAAACCCTGCCCTCTCCACAAGCAAGCTGGAGCCCCTCTCACCTCCTCCCTCGTTCCCGCTCTGCCTCAGCCTGCATTCCCAGGAAGGCCGGCTCCAGGGCCCGGCCACCCTGCCCGCAGCCACACAGACCCCCGCAGCCCAAGGCACCCAAGGAGATCCCCCCTGAGGCTGTGAGAGAGTACGTGGACATCATGGAGGGGCTGCTGGGGCCTGCCTGCTCAGCCCCGGGGGCGCTAGCGGGTGAATGGGGACAGGACGGAGAGGAGCCACAGCAGGACGAGGACGCCATCTACCTGGACCCGGGTCTTCTCAGCTACATTGACAAGCTGTGTTCCCAGGAAGACTTCATCACCAAGGTGGGCTGGCCCACAGCCTGGCGTCTGGAAGATCCCAGGCATTGCCACTCCGACACCCGGAGTGGGGCTGTGCCTAGGCCTTTGGGATCAAGCTCTGTTCCTCGTTCCTGAGCTGTGTGTGTGCAGGCACGTGTGTGTGCACGTGTGTGTACTTGCGTGCATGTACGTACATGCAAGGGTTTGTATGTGTGTGTATTTGAGTGAATGTGCTTATGTGCATGTGCGTGTGGGTACTTGTGTGCATGCATGTGTGTATACTTGTGTACATATGCGTCCATTTATGTGTGTGCATGGGCATGTACTTGAGTGCATGTACACACATGCAAGTGTTTGTGTACTTGTGTGAACGTGCTTACGTGTGTGTGTGTGTGCCTGCATGTAGTGTGCGTGTGTGTACTTGCGTGCATGTCCGTACATGCAAGGGTTTGTATGTGTGTGTATTTGAGTGAATGTGCTTATGTGCATGTGCGTGTGGGTACTTGTATGCATGCATGTGTGTATACTTGTGTGCATATGCGTCCATTTATGTGTGTGCATGGTCGTGTACTTGAATGCATGTACATACGTGCAAGTGTTTGTGTGTGTACTTGTGTGAACGTGCTTACGTGCGTGTGTGTGTGCCTGCGTATAGGGTGCATGTGTGTGTGCTCTTGTGTGCATGTGCCTACATGTGTGTGTGTGCATGTGCGTGTACTTGTGTGAATGTGCTTACGTGCACATGTGTGTGCCTGCGTGTAGTGTGCGTGTGTGTACTTGTGTGCATGTACGTACATGCAAGGGTTTGTTTGTATGTGTACTTGTATGAATGTGCTTACGTGCATGTGTGTGCCTGCGTGTAGTGTGCTTGCGGGTACTTGTGTGTATGCATATGTGTATACTTGTGTGTTTGTGCGTCCATGTATGTGTGTGCACGTGTGTGTACTTGAGTGCGTGTACATACATGCAAGTGTTTGTATGTGTGTGTACTTGAGTGAACGTGCTTACATGCATGTGTGTGTGCCTGTGTGTGTGTGCAGGTGTGTACTTGGGTGCATGGACGTACATGCAAGGGTTTGTATGTCTGTGTACTTGTGTGAATGTGCTTACGTGCATGTAAGTGTGCCTGCGTGTAGGGTGCACCTGTGTGTACTTGTGTGTGTGTGTGCGTCCATGCACGTGTTTGTGCCTATGTGTAGTGTGCCTCTGTGGGTACTTGTGTACATGAATGTGTGTGTACTTGTGTGTGTGTGCACATGTGCAGGTGTGGGTGAGCCTGTGTGGGTGTCTGTGTGTGGCCTGTGTATGTGTACGTGCATGTCTGTGTGTGCATGCATATGTTTGTGAGGATATGTTGGTGTCTACCATTTGAATGCTTCTGTGTCTCTGTGTGGGCACATATGTGTTGGGGGTGTGTGTGCATATGCGTTTGTGTGTCTTTTTTATGTGTGTATGTATGTATGTATAGGCTTTCTCTCTGTGTATGCGTGTGTGAAATTGTGTTGTCTGCATGTGTGCCTGTGTGTGCATGTGTGTGTGTGCGTGTGCGCCTGTCTGCGTGTGCGTGCAGCCAGTGACCCTGATGGTTCAAACATCCTGCCTTGTGCGGAAGGCGGGGTGGGGCTTCACGTTCCCACTTTCCCTCCGGGTCCTCCTTGGCTCACAGGTGCCCCCTGCCAAGGTGCCCACAGCCTGTTCCTTCTGTCCCAGGTGGAGGCAGTCCTTCACCCGCGATTCCTGGCAGAACTGCTTTCTTCAGAACCACAGCTGGATCTTTTGGCCCTCGCTGAGCAATTGGAGCAGGAGGAAGGACTCTCCCTTGCAGAGGTGAGCAGGGCAAAGAGAGACGCAGGAGAGGACCTGAGCCAGGGGAGGGAGGGGACCCAGGTGAGCCAGGGGAAGGGGGGCACTCAGTACACAGGCACATGTGACGCGGTCCCCCGCTCCCCTGCCTAGGAGGCATGGCACTGGGGAGGCGAGCTCCAGGGCAGGTACTGAGCAGAGAATGGCCTCTACAGGATGGGGAGCCTGGGGAGGGAGGGAGGGACTCAGGGGGATATCAGGAGAGCCAGGGCCTCACGGGCCACCCGTCCCCTCCTCCCACCCCCCCCTCCGCCCCCCGTGCCACCGTCCCACCTCCCCTCTCACGCTCCCGTGCTGGCCAGTCACCGTCACCTCCCTCCTCCCAGCTGGTAGAGAAGAGACTGGTGGCCTTGGCGGTGGAGGACGGTGTGCCCACAACCCCGAGTCACTGTGCAGCGACACTGGGCTCCGGGCCCGAGGGTGAGCCCAGGGCCCGGCCAGGGGTCAGCCGTGAGGCCTGCCCAGCAGAGAGCGAGTGCCAGGACCTCCGGAGGCACAGCCGGGCACACGCGCACCCGTGCAGACCCAGAT
Source organism: Panthera tigris (assembly GCF_018350195.1). Taxonomy (NCBI): domain Eukaryota; kingdom Metazoa; phylum Chordata; class Mammalia; order Carnivora; family Felidae; genus Panthera; species Panthera tigris. The sequence continues at coordinate 2,083,559 of NC_056672.1, read as the reverse complement.
CCTTTGCCGCGTCTCCAGGACAACAGGAGCTGCCTGCCCTCCGGGCTGGCGGGCTCTCCTCTCCTCCCCAGGGGCCAGGGCGCACCCCTCCTCGGCCGGACCCCAGGGATGCCCCCGTGTTCAGAGAGGCCCCCCCTGCTAGGGAGCCTGGCGGGCCAGCAGATGGGTCCAGTGAGGACGAGGAGGAGCTGCCCAGCCTGGCCTTCCTCCTGGCCTCTCGGCACAGCCTGCTGCCCTGGGGGCTCTCCCAGAGTCCTGCTCCGGCCCCGGGCCTCCCCAGCCCTGGAGGGCGCGGGCCGCGGGGAGCTCCCCAGGCCCCCGCTGCTCAGAGAATAGGCCGCGGCCCAGCCGCTCCCCCAGCTGCCAAGTCCAGAAAGCGGGCTCTGTGTGCGGGTCTGGCCGCTGCCGGCAAGACGCCCCTCGCAGGGGCCAGCCTCAGGGGCTCGGTGCGGGCCTTGGCCGTGGGGCTGCTTGGGCCCTCTCTGCCTCCAAAGAGAAGGTGTGGCTCCTTTGTCCCAGGGAGGAGGAAAAAGCAGCACTGCAGCCCCTAGGGAGCCCTGGGCCCACCCTTCAGTGCTGATCCTGGCTGGGGGGAGAGGGGGAGGGCACGACTGCGGGCGGGGTGGCAGCAGCCCCCAGGGGCGCTGCGTGTACGTGGGAATAAAGATGGTTTTGCTGGGAAATGCGTCTGGGCCGCTGCATGGAGATGCCCTGGCCGGAGGGAAGGGGTCTGGGAGGGGCCTCCAGGGGCTTGCGGTCACCATGTGCGTCCCTGAACATCCAGGGATGGGCGCCCTCTGCACCACAACCATCTTCCAGAGTGCAGTCTGCAGTCAGCCCTGTCTTCTCCGGGAGCTGCCCTCTGCCTCCCTGCGGCGTCCAGCCATGGGGCTGAGCTGGGGCGGGGAGGGGGGGGTTTGGGGGGAGGCTACATCCTCCTTGGCTCCTCCAAGGCTCCCCGTGTGGGCCTGAGGGAGGGCAGAAGGCCTGGCCTCAGGGGACAGGCTCTGGGGCTCTGGCCTCCTGGTATGAGGAGCATCTTCGAGTCCCAGTGGGACCGTTGAAATATGAGGGATGGGGGGGTCCTCTTCATCCCCGTGAGGATGGACTCGGGGAAAGCACGAGGCGGGACTCGGGGGCCACCAGCCGAGGTGTGCGCTGCGCTGTCCCAGGCGGCACCTCCCGGTCAGCTCACTGGGCCTCCACAGGGAGCCTGGAGGGAGCCAGGCTTCACCGTTTTCTGAGGACCGTGGGCTCCGGGAGGCCAGGGGATGAGGACAGTCACGGGCGCCAGGGCGGCTGCCACACAGCGTTGGCTCCAGAGTCCTCCTCCTGCTCCCCTAAGAAGAAACCCCTCAAAGTAGCCATGGAGTCGTGGGGAACTCCCTCGCATCCAGGTGCACGCCTGTCCCCACTGATGACGGAGTCATGTCTTCTGATGGCACCCGGGCAGTCGGGCTCCCTGTGGCCCCCCTGTCCTGGCTGCACGTTTGTTCTTCATTCCGAGCTGCGGGGTGTCCTACAGGTCACTGTGCGCTGGGCGGGAAGGGGGAGAGCAGGCTGGTTTGGGGAATCCTGGCCAGGGTGCCCCCATGCTCCCCCAACGCTGATCTTGGGGAGGCCTGCCCGCACCCATGCCTCCATCGGTCATCAGCCATCACTGGGCACGGGTGTCTTAGGGGGCTCCGGCAGAGAAAGATGGTGTCCGTGGCCAGTTGTTAGGACAGACAGTGCTGAGCCATCCCCGGAACCCCTACAAGCATTTGCTCTGGAGATTCTGGGCCGGGAATCAGAGGGCTCGGAAAGTCCCCACTTGTGGTCCCCACGACCTACTTGACGGGACCCTTCCTCCAGATGAGCTGGCACGAGTCCCCACAGCCTCGCAGGTCTCCTGGGAGGCCCTGGACGTGACTCACGGAGTCTGAGGGCCCGTCCGTCTGGGATGCCTGCGTGCCAGCCTGGGCTCTCTCTCGGTGCTCATTTTAGCAAAATATCTTGCGATTAAGCTGGGCTGTGTGAGGGTTCATTTTCCCTACTTCACCGCAGTCTCTGAAGGCCAGTCTCCACCCTCCTCCCATAGTCTGTCCTTTGGAATGTCCTTTGTCGTGGTTCGTTCCGAAGATCATGCTTCAGGGCCGTGTATTGTGTGAATTCGTACAAAGTGCATGGACATTAAAAGATGTTTTCCAACCCCACACACAATCTACAGAGGTATCCGTAAGGTGTTTCTAGGTTGTAAGGCTCCTAAAAATATATAAATAGAACAATTGGTAAAGTGCTCCTGCCCTTTACAATCTGTTCATATGAAAACAGCCAAATGCAGATTTTTCTCTTGCAAATTGTGCTGAAGTGGATCCTCAAAACCATCTATACAGACCCACCTATGCCACTGGGAGCACAGTGGTGTTATCAGTACCGAGAGGGTGATTCAGATCACACACCATCCTTCCCCCCCTATTTTTACCTCGATGTTGGCTTTGCTGGATCCCTTGTGCTGTCCCAGAAAGCAATGGATATACCACTATTGTAGTCTCTGTGTACTTCTGATAAGTACGTCTTGTAGGCCTGGAGTCATTTTTTCAGGGCATTCGCTATTGGTTGGTCTGCGTGTGCAAGATATTGACAACCTCTAGATAAAACTGACATTAAAAGAATTTTCTCCAATGGTATTTGGAGAACAGTCATAAAGTAACTAAACAAACATAATTGCATTATACTCTAATGTGTCCAAAGTTTAAGCTTTAAGTTATATATAGATAAAAATGAAGATAAAGTTTTTCCCCTCAGTTCAGCAATAAGACCAGAATATCTGCTCTCATCTCTCCTTTTTCAACTTAATATTGCAGGTCCTAGTTAGTATAGTAAAGCTAGAAGTGGAAATAGAGGCATACGGTTTGGAGAAGTAGAAATATATCTGTCATTATGTGCTGATGTCATTATGTGATGATGAAAATTCCAAGGACTCTACAAGAAACTCATAATTAATTATAATAGATTTCTTTAGCGAAATCTCAGAATACAAGATCAGTGTAATATGCAACATCGATCATATTACCGTAGTCTAGCAACGAACAATTGGAAATGAATGTCTAGAACATATACAATCATTCTCTCAGAAATGAGATGTTTGGTGTAAGTCTTTTAAAAAATGTAAAGAACCTGCACAATGAACCTTACAGAACTGATGAAAACAAACAAGCCCACGCAAGCACAAGAACATACTGCTTTCAAGGTAGTAGACCGTCAATTCTTGTAAAATTGATAGACAGGCTTAAAGTGGAATTCCTGTCAGTTCCCCATAAGGCTTTTCTTTGGTCAAAATAGTCAAACTTATTCTAAAACTTATATCAAAGTTAAAGGAAGAGTGACAGCAGCAAAATGATGGACAGACTAGGATGGTCCAAGCTCTTGTTTCTGCACAGAAAATTAAAAAAAAAAAAAAAAAAAAGAAAAGAAGAACACACACACACACACACACACACAAACTCTCAGAAACCTCTAAACCAACTTTATAGGAGCTCCAGAAAATAGCCAAAGGCTTCCAATGACCAGCATATGCCCAATCAAGAAAAAAACATCTTCAAAAAGGTAAGAAGTTCTTGTGGCATTTTACCCGCCCTTGTCCCATACCTCCCAGCAGGGCCATGGTCTTAGTCCTGTGCAGGGGCAGGGCTGGTCCCCTGTTCCCCTCCTCCATTGTGGGGAGCAGAGCAGACCTTCCTTGCAGATAACTGTGTTCCCTCATTCCAATCTGCCTGGGGGCCTCCTGAAGGCCTGGAGGGAGATGTTTGTGTGTGGTTTGTACAGGTTGGACACAGGTGGGAAAAGGCAGGTGCTGCTCCTGAACCTACAGGGCACCTCTGAACCTACAGACGCCTGAGCTAGGAGATTCAGGCTGGGGACACGCAATTGACCGTTTAAAGCTCAGGAGATAAGCTAAAGTAAGACTTTGGGAAATGAGGATTTTCTAAAGCAGCCTGTATACAGGGGAGTTTAAAAAGCCATGTGCAGGACAGGCAAGAATGCTCAGAAAAGTCCTGAGAAGACCTCAAGCTTCCACCCCAGGCTGACTCCTAGCCCAGAGCAAGCCTAGCAAAGGGGGAGGGGGGACAAGGACTCCAGCACAGAGCCAGCATGCCTGGGGGAGGTAGCTGTTCTCTCTCATTATTTGTTATTTTTGTTTGTTTATTTGTGTCAGCTCTGGAGATTCAAAGAAATCTTTCAAAACATAAGCTAAACACAGACTAAAGAAACAAAGACTTCAGTGTTTAAACTCGACAAGTAATCAATCGTCTTTGCAAAAAAAAAAAAATAATAATAACTGGAGGTGTGCCTGGGTGACTCAGTCATTAAGCATCTGACTCTTGACTTCGGCCCAGGTCATCATCTCACAGTTCATGAGTTCTAGCCCCGCATCAGGCTCTGTACTGAGAGTGCGGAGCCTGGTCGCGATTCTCACTCTCTCTCTGCCCCTCCCCCCCTCTTTCAAAATAAATAAATAAACTTTAAAAAAATGGAAGCATCAAAATGAACACACTACTACAGACTTCAAAAATAAGTAAAAACCCAACAAACCATGGGGAACAGGAAGATTCTTATTTCCAGAGTTACCAATGATAACCAATTTCCAACAAAAAAGCCACAGGCATACAAAGAAACATAAAAATAGTAAGCTCATCTTGACAAAAGAGCAAAAGCACTTCTATGAATGTAGGATAGTTGTTTTATTTGTTTGTTTGTTTGTTTAGCAAGTATATGAGTGGGGGAGGGAAACAGAGAATCTGAGGCAGGCTCTGCAGTGTCAGCACGGAGCCCCATGTGGGCCTCGAACTCCCGAACCCTGAGATCATGGCCTGATCCAAAAGCAAGAGTCAGATGCTTAACTGACTCAGCCGCCAGGTGCCCCGAGGATAGTTGTTTTAACAAATTGTGTTGAAACAATTGAATGCCCACAGGCCAAAAAAACAAAAAACAACCCCCCCCAAAACCTCCACCTAAACTTCACACTTTATATATAAAAATGAACTCAAAATGGATGATACATCTGTACATAATGTAAATAAACACATCTGTACGTAATGTAAATACCTCTCTACATAATGTAAAACGTAAAACTATAAATCGACAAAAACATAGGAGAAAATCTTTATGATTTAGGGTGAAGCAAAGGTTTCTTAGCCATGACACCAAAAACATGATCTATAAAATTAAAAACTGATAAATTGTAATCATCAAGATTACAGACTTTTGTTCTGAAAAAGACCCCATGAATAAGATGAATAAACAAATTGATATATTGGTGCCACCCTCAGAATCCACTTCGATTTCAACAGTTTTATATGTACTCATTTGTATGTTTGTGTATAATTTTTTTAAAGCGATTCTTCTTCTTTTTTTAATTTAAATTTTCATTAGTTAACATACAGTGCAATATTGGCTTCAGGAGCAGAAGTCACTGATTCAACACGATATGAAATTTTATGACATGGACTCTTATAAACACCACAGTGAAGAAGATGTATCACCAGGGTCGTACCTAATGCTACTCTTCACAGACCCGCCAGCCTCTCCTCCCTCCCTGGGGTCCTCCATAACCCCTGGCAACCGCAAACATGTTTTCCATCTTGACAACCTTCTCTTCTTAAGAATGTTGTATAAAAGGAATCGTATGTATGTTATATAAGCAAAATGTTATATCAATGATTTTTCACTCAGAAAAATCCCCTTGAGATCCATTCGACTTGCACACATCAATTTGCTCCTTTTTATCAGAGAGTAGCATTTACTAGTATAGCTGTACCACAAATTGTATGGCTATTTACTGATTGGAGATCATCTGGGTTGTTTCCAATTCGGGGTTCTTACAACCAAAGCCACTATGAACATTCACGTACAGGGTTTTGCATAGACATGCTTTTCATTTCTCTGGGATAAATGCCCAGCAGGGTGATGCTGAGGATTTGGTAAGTGTATGCTTATTTTTTTTTTAAAGAAACTGCAGTCTGGGGATGCAGGGGACTTGGGTGGAGTCTAGGGAGTCTGGGGGGTGCATTTGACCTGGAAGTGGTGGCAAGAGTGTCTCTAGTCACAGGAGACATGGGCCACTGTGGTTGTAACCCAGGTCACAGGGCACTCGAAGAGAGTCACAGGGGTATCTAGGAGCACAGAGATCTTGGAAGTAACCAAAGAGGTGTTGGGGGGCACCAGAGGCTTGAAAGGAGTCATAGCAGTTTCTGGAGGCACAGAGGACATGGGAGGATTCCCAGAGATTTGGAGTGCATGGCAGCCTAGAAGCAAACAGTTGTCTCAAGGAGGAGTGGTAAGACCCAGGGAACACCAGCATCATTGGGTGGATGGTGGGTTCAGAGAAGCACCAGCAGCATCAGGGTGCATGAGGGCCTGAAGGAGCACCAGGACTGTCTGGAGGTGTTGCGACGTGTACGGTCACACGAGGGATGTGGAGGGAGTTGCAGGCACGTGTGGGGGAGCAGAGAACTGGGAGAAGTCACAAGAATGTTTAAGGTACAGGAGATTTGAGAAGAGTTCTCTGCCCAGGGTCCCATGAGGCTGAAGTGGAGATGTTCACTGGGCTGCGTTCTCATTGGGAAGCTCTGGGTAGAAGATCCACTCGCAAGCTTGTCCTTGCTCCTGGCACAATTCAGTTCCATGCAGCAGAAGGTCTGAGGCCCTGGTTTCTTCCCAGTGTCGTTGAGGGCCACTCTCAGCTTCATTAGGCCAGTGCATCCCTTGCCGTGTAGCCCCACCATTTTCATGCCAGCAACACCAAACCTTTCTCATGCTCTGAACTCAGACGGGGATCACACCACTGGCTTTCCTGGGGCCAGTGTGCAGATGGCAGATCATCTGAGCCTTCACAATCATGTGAGCCAATCCCTCATAGGTAAACAATCTCTGCCACTCCCTCTTTCTTGCTCTCCTGATTCGTATTAGCTCTGTTTCTCTGGAGAACCCCAACAAATGTAGCAACCACTATGAAAGTCACTAAAAATATAGGTATAGAATTAACAGAGGAATTAGATGGTACAATAAAAAATGTTAGTGGAAAAGACAGAAGTAGAGAAGTAAAAGTGGGGGAAAGATAAGAGAAACACAGAAAACAAGTAGCAAACTGGAAAATGTAATTCAAACCACATCAATAGTCACATTAAGTACAAATAGACCAAGCACTCTAATTTAAAGATAGACATTGAAAGACCATATTACAAAATTTAAAAAACAAGGCCCTTATAAATATGATCCCTAAGAGGAAGAAGGAAAGAAATGAGAAATTAAAGTAATCCAACTTTGAATGGAATAAGTAAAACTTTTATTTGCAGAAGTCATGAACCTCTATGTAGAAAATTCTAATGAACTTGCCAAAACAAGAGACTATAGTTAATAAATAACTTGAAGATCCTAAGAAGCAATATTTCTTACAAAAGTCCATGATATTTCTGTATAATAGCAATAGAAAGATGAAAATAAACTAAAATAATTTCATTCACAATAGCATAGAAAATAGATATAAGTTTAATAAAGAAGTACAAGATCTGTACATTGAAAACTATAAAACATTGCTGAGAGAAATCAAAGATCTAGTTAAATGGAGAAACATATCTCACTCATGGATTGAAGGATTTCTTTTTTTTTTAATGTCAGGTTTATTGATGTATAATTCACATATAGCTATGTAATCATCACCACAATCAAAGTATAGATTGTTACATAACCCCAAAAAATTCCCCTGTGCCCCTTCATAGTCTTATTTTTTTCATTTAATGTTTTTATTTTTTTAATTTAAATTTTAGTTAGCCAACATACAGTTCAATATCGGCTTCGGGAGTGGAACTCTGATTCATCACCTACAAACAACACCCAGGGCTCATCACAAGTGCCCTCCTTAATACCCATCACCCATTTAGACCATCTCTCCACTCACCTTTCTTCATCAACCCTCAGTCTTTTCTCTATTGTTAAGAGTCTTTCATAGTTTGTTTCCCTCTCTCTTCTACTCCCCTGCCTTCCCATATGTTCACCTGTTTTGTTTCTTTTTCCCCATATTTTTATAATTCATTTTTTTAATTCTTTTTTTATTCTCAAGTTATTTAACATACAGTCTAGTCTTGGCTTCAGGAGTAGAACCCAGTGATTTATCTCTTACATATAACATTCAGTACTCATTCCAAAAAGTGCTCTCCTTAATGCTTGTCATCCATTTAACATATCCCCCACTTCACCCCTGACAGCAATCCTCATTTTGCTCTCTGTATTTAAGAGTCTCTTATGGTTTACCTCCCTGTTTTTATCTTATTTTTCCTTCTCTTCCCCTATGTTAATATGTTGATTTTCTCAAATTCCGCATGAGTGAAATCATGTATCTTTCTCTGACTGATTTATTTTGCTTAGCATATTACCCTGCAGTTCCATCCATGTTATTACAAACGGCAAAATTTCATTCTTTTTCATAGTCCTATAGTATTTCAGTGTGTGTGTGTGTGTGTGTGTGTGTGTGTGTGAGTGTGTGTGTGTGTGTGCGTGTGTGTGTGTATATATATATATATATTTATATACACACCACAATATACCACATCTTCTTTATCTATTCATCAGTTGATGAACATTTGGGCTCTTCCCATAAGTTGCTACTGTCAATAGCACTGCTATAAACGTTGGGGTGCATGTGCCCCTGTGTATCAGCACCTTTTTATCCTTTGAGTAAATACCTATTAATGCAGTTGCTGGGTCATAGGGTAATTCCATTTTTTATTTTTTTAGGAACCTCCATACTGTTTTCCAGAGTGGCTGCACCACTTTGCATTCCCACCAACAGTGCGAAAGTGTTCTCCTTTCTTTGTGTCCTTGCCAACATCTGTTGTTTCCTGAGTTGTTAATTTTAGCCATTCCGACTGGTGTGAGGTGGTATCTCATTGTGGTTTTGATGTGTATTTTCCTGATTATGTGTGATTTTGAGCATCCTTTCATGTGTCTGTTGGCTATCTGGATGTCTTCTTTGGAAAAGTGTCTATTCATGTCTTCCACCCATTTCTTCTCTGGATTATTTGTTTTTTGGGTGTTGAGTTTGGTAAATTCTTTATAGATTTTGGATACTCTTTATCAGATGTCATTTGCAAATATCTTCTCCCATTCTGTCGGTTGCCTTTTAGTTTAGTTGATTGTTTCCTTTGCTGTGCAGAAGCTTTTTATCTTGATGAGGTCTCAATAGTTCATTTTTGCTTTTGTTTCCCTTGCCTTCAGAGACATGTTGAATATGAAGTTGCTGCAGCCTAGGTCAAAGAAGTTGCTACCTGTTTTCTCCTATAGGATTTTGATGGTTTTCTGTCTCATATGTAGGTCATCATTTCAAATTTATTTTTGTGTATGGTGTAAGAAAGTGGTCCAGTTTCATTCTTCTGCATGTTGCTGTCCAGTTCTCCCAGCACCATTTACTAGATTGTCTTTTTCCTCTTCTTTTCTTCTTCTCCTTCTCCCCTCTCCTCCTCCTCCTCCTCCTTCTTTTTTCTGAGACTGTCTTTTTTCCACTGGGTACTCTTTCCTGCTTTGTCGAATATTAGTTGGCCATATATTTGTGGTTCCATTTCTGGGTTCTCCATTCTGTTCCATTGATCTATGTGTCTGTTTTTGTGCCAACACCATACTGTCTCAATGATTACAGCTTTGTAATACAGCTTAAAGTCCAGGATAGTGATGCCTCCAACTTTGGTTTTCTTCTTCAACATTGTTTTGGCTATTTGAGGTCTTTTGTGGTTCCACACAAATTTTAGGATTGTTTGTTCTAGCTCTTTGAGGAATGCTTGTGTTATTTTGATAGGGATTGCATTGAATGTGTCGGTTGCTTTAGGTAATATTGACATTTTGACAATATTTGTTCTTCTAATCCATGAGCATGGAATGTTTTTCCATTTCTTTCTGTCTTCTTCAATTTCTTTCATAAGATTTCTATAGATTTCAGCATATAGATCTTTTACTTCTTTGGTTAGGTTTATTCCTAGGTATTTTATGGGTTTTGGTGCAATTGAAAATGGGATTGATTCCTTGATATCTGTTTCTATTGCTTCATTATTGGTATATAGAAATGCAACTGATTTCTGTACATTGATTTTATATCCTGTGACTGCTGAATTAATGTATCAGCTCTAGAAGTTTTTTGGTGGAGTCTTTTAGGTTTTCCATGTACAGTATCATCTCATCTGCAAAGAGTGAAAGTTTGACAACTTATTTGCCAATTTGGATGCCTTTTATTTCTTTGTGTTATCTGATTGCTGAAGCTAGGACTTCCAACACTTTGGTGAAAAACAGTGGTGAGAGTGGACCTCCCTGTTGAGTTCCTGATCTTAGGGGGAAAGCGCTCATTTTTTTCCTACTGAAGATGATATTAGCTGTGGGCCTATCATATATGGCTTTTATGATGTTAAGGTATGTTCCTTCTATCCTGACTTTCTTGAGGATTTTTATTAAGAATGGATGATGTATTTTGACAAATGCTTTTTCTGCATCTATTGACAGGATCATATGGTTCTTATCCTTTGTTTTATCAATGTGGTGTCACGTTGATTGATTTGTGAATATTGAACCATCCCTGCAGCCCGGAAAGAAATCCCACTTGATCATGGTCAATAATTCTTTTAATGTACGGTTGAATTCAATTTGCTAGTATCTTGTTGAGGATTTTTGCACCCAAGTTCATCAAAGATATTGGCCTATAATTCTCCTTTCCAGTGGGGTCTTTGGTTTTGGAATTAAGGCAATGCTGGCTTCATAGAATGAATTTGGAAGCTTTCCTTCCTTTTCTATTTTTTGAAACAATTTGAGAAGAATAGGTATTAACTCTGCTTTAAATGTCTGGTAAAATTCCCCTGGGCAGCCATGTGGCTCAGGACTCTTACTTGTTGGAAGATTTTTGATAACTGATTCAATTTCTTTGCTGGTTATGGGTCTGTGTAAATGTTTTATTTCTTCCTGTTTCTGTTTTGGTAATTTGTTAGTTTCTAGAAATTTGTCCATTTCTTCCAGATTGCCCAGTTTTTTTGGCATGTAATTTTTCACAGTATTCTCTTCTAATTGTGTTTCTGCAATGTTGGTTGTGATCTCTCCTCTTTCATTCATGATTTTATCTATTTGGGTCCTTTCTCTCTCTCTCTCTCTCTCTCTTTTGATAAGTCTGGCTAAGAGTTTATTAATGTTGTTTATTCTTTCAAAGAATTAGCTCTTAGTTTCAATGATCTATTCTAATGTTTTTGTTTCTATATTGTTTATTTCTGATCTAATCTTTATTATTATCCTTCTTCTGTTGGCTTTAGGTTTTATTTGCTGTTTATTTTCTAGCTCCTTTAGATGTAAGGTTAGGTTGTATATTAGTGACCTTCCTTGCTTCTTGAGATAGACCTAAATTGCAATGTACTTTCTTCTTGGGACTGCCTTTGCTGCATCCCAAAGGTTTTAGGCTGTTGTGTTTTCATTCGCATTTGCTTCCATGTATTTTTTACTTCTTCTTTAATTTCCTGGTTAACTCATTCATTCTTTAGTAGGATGTTTTTTAACTTCCCTGTGTTTGAGGGTTTTCCAAACTTTTCTTGTGGTTAACTTCAAGTTAGTTGAAGTGTAGTGTAGTGATCTGAAAATATGCATGGTATGATCTCAATCTTTTTATACTTATTGAGGGCTGATTTGTGACCCAGTACGTGATCTATTCTGGAGAATGCTCCATGTGCATTCAAAAAGAATGTGTATTCTATTGCTTTAGGATGAAATGTTCTGAATATATCTGTTAAGTCCATCTGGTCCAGTGTGTCATCCAAAGTCATTGTTTCCTTGTTGATTTTCTTCTTAGATGATCTGCCCGTTGCTGTAAGTGGAATGTTAAAGTCCCCTACTATTACTGCATTATTATAAATGTGTTTCTTTATGTTTGTTAGTAATTGATATATATCCCAAGTTGGGAGAATAAATCTTTATAATTTTTAGATCTTCATGATGGATAGATCCCTTAATTATGATATAATGCCCTTCTTCATCACTGGTGATAGTCTTTGGTTTAAAATCTAGTTTGTCTGATATATGAAAGACACTTCAGCTTTCTTTTGATTCCCATTAATTGATAGTTGGTTCTCCATCCCCTCACTTTCAATCTGCAGGTGTCTTTAGGTCTAAACTGAGTCTCTTGTAGGCAGCATATAGATGGATCTGGTTTTTTATCCATTTTGATATCCTCTGCCTTTTGATTGGAGCATTTAGTCGATTTACATTCAAAGTGGTTATTGGTATGAATTTAGTGCCATTGTGTTGCCATAGATTTGGTGTTTCTGGTGATGTTCTCTGGTCCTTTCTAGTCTTTGTTACTTTTGGTCTTTTTTTTTTTCTCCACTCAAAGAGTCCCCCTTTAAATTTCTTTCAGGGCTTACTTAGTGGTCATGCATTCCTTTAGTTTTTGTTTTTCTGGGAAACTATCTCTCCTTCTATTCTGAATGACAGCCTTGCTGGATAAAGGATTCTTGGCAGCATATTTTTCCCATTCAGTATGTTGACAGTATCCTGCCACTCCTTTCTGGCCTTCCAAGTTTATGTGGACAGATCTGCTATGAAACTGATCTGTCTTCCCTTGTAGGTTAAAGATTTTTTTCTCTTGCTGTTTTTAGGATTCTTTCTTTGTCCGTGTATTTTGTGAATTTGACTATAATATGCCTTGGTGATGGTTGGCTTTTATTGAATTTAATGGGAGTTCTCTGTACCTCTTGGATCTTGATGTCTGTGTCCTTCCCCAGATTAGGGAAGTCTTCAGCTGTTCAAATAAACTTCTGCCCCTTTTCCCTCTCTTCTGGGACCCCTATGATATGAAAATTATTATGTTTTAAAGAGTTGCTGAGTTCCCTAAGTTTGCCTTTGTGATCCATGACCTTTGTTTCCCTCTTCTTTTCAGCTTCATTATTTTCCACAATTTTATCTTCCATATTACTAATTTGCTCCTCTGCTTTGTCTGGCCTCATCATGGCATCCATTCAGGTTTCCATATCGGTTATAGCATTTTTAATTTTGGCCTGACTAGATTTTAGTTATTTTATTTATGGAGAAAGGGACTGTCTTGTATCTTCCATGTTCTTTTTTCAAGCCCAGCTAGTATCCTTACAATTGTTTTAAATTCTAGTTCAGACATCTAAATTATGTGTGTTGATTAAATACCTCACCATGAGTTCTACCTCTTGTTCTTTCTTTTGGTGTGAATTCACTGTCTTGTCATTTTGTTCAGGATAGAAAACAAGAAAAGAAAAATGAAGAAAAAACCCACAAAAACCCACAAACAACAAAGAAAAAACAAGCAAATGAACGAAACTAGATTGTGGGTATGTTTTGGTCTGCTTGTTAAAATAATCCAGATCCAAAAATAAAATAAAATAAAGTAAAATAAAGTAAAATACAAGTAAGGAAACCACAAAGTTAATTAAAATATTAAAAAAATAAAACATATATGAATAAATAATGAAAGTCATAATAATAAAAAGTCTATAAAGTAATTGAAAAAATAAGAAAATAAATAAAAATAAAAAAAGAATAAAAGTAAAACGGAAGTTAGATCTTATTTCCACTAGAGCTGAAGATTTGCAGTGCTATGATCATGGACTTGGTGCAGGGAGTTATTTGCGCTGGTCTTCTGGGGAAGAGGCCTGCTGTGCTGGTTCTCAGGCTGGCTTGTTTGAGTGGAAATCCTCATCTGGGGTGCAGGGGGCAGGGCTTGGTGTAAGTGGATCTTGCCTCCACTAGGTGGCACTGTCTTGCTCCCTGAAGGCGCTTTTCACTGATGGGTGGGATGAACATCACTGTGCCCACCTTCTAGCCCGGAGATGAAAGTTTGCACCCCCCACTCTTCAGGGAACCCTCAAAGAAGAGCAATCAATCGCCCCTCTTGTGTCCCCCGGTTTCCATCAAAACCCCAAGTTCACCCAGCTTGTGTTCAAGCTTTTTTATCTCAGGTGCAACACTGAGTTTCAAAACTCCACATTTTAGGGATTCCTGTGGCATGGACGAGCACTGCTCCTCTGGGGGAGGGTCTTGCCATGCTTTTGCTGCCCGGCTTAGGAAAGCAGTTGCACAACTGCACGGCAGTTCAGAGCTTATGTCAAAACAGAGCAGAAAGCTGGTACCCGCGTCTGACTCCTATGCCTGGGAACAGTGCGGCACATTGGTGTCACCTGTTCTTCTTGTGAGCCAGGAGACCCTCAGACCACGTTGTCATTCCTGGGATTCCGCCCTGGCACCTGAGCACTTTTAGGCCAGGATCATACCTCACGGTAGCACACTTCAAAAAGTTCTGCTGCTTATACTACTTAGCAGTAGCCTCTGAATGCAGCCCCTCCCCCTCTGCTGTATCTGCAGCTATGTCTCTCCCAAGTCAACTCTCTCCTCCTCCTACCTTCCAGAAGGTGGTTGCTTTTCTACTTGTAGTCTTACAGTTTTTGTTCTCTCAGACCTCCCATTGATTTCTGGGATGTTCAGGATGATTTGATAACTATGTAGCTGTGTTTGAGGGACCAGACAAGCTTGGGTCTCCCTACTCCTCCTCTATCTTAACTCTCCCTCCTTCACAGTCTTTCCCTTTTTCACCCTCAGCCCCTGGTAACAACTGATAGTTTTTCTCCCTGTGGCTTCTTTTCCACGTATGTAAATGCGATCTACAGCATATGACCTTTGAGCCTGGCTTCTTTCATTAAACCTAATGCATTTGAAATTTATCCATGCTATTCTAATTTTCTGTAACTCCTTCCTTTTCATTGCTGAGTAGTACTCATTGTATGGGGGCAGAATACTTCTTCATATTCCTAGGTGACTGTAGTTTATTTAAATCTATCCACACATTTCAAACTTTTTAACACATGTTGGTAATCCCCTTTGTCAATTAAATTACCTTATGATGCTGACTACTCATTTTTTTAAAAAAGTTTTATCTTTTTGTTCAGACTTTCAAAAATATTAAGTAAGCCCTACCGTATGCCAAACATTTTTCTAGGTGTCGAAGATACAATGCTTAAAATAAATACAAAGTGACAAAAACAAAAAGCACATATTGTCTGTGGACTTTCCTTGGTAAGGAGGTAGAGATAAAAATATGTGTGTAATATAATGTCAGGTATTAATTGAAGTTTTAAAAGTATTTAAAAAAATTTTTTTTAACATTTATTTATTTTTGACACAGAGAGAGACAGAGCATGAATGGGGGAGGGTCAGAGAGAGGGAGACACAGAATCTGAAACAGGCTCCAGGCTCTGAGCAGTCAGCACAGAGCCCGAGGCAGGGCTCGAACTCACGGACCGCGAGATCATGACCTGAGCCGAAGTCGGCCGCTTAACCGACTGAGCCACCCAGGCGCCCCTAAAAGTATTTTTAAACAATTGATGGAGATTTCATATTATCAAGAAATTCACTTATAAATTTAATGCAGTCCCTGTGGAAATCCCAGCAGACTTTTTGGGGGGTAGAAATTGACCAGGTGATTCTATAATTTATATGGAAATGCTAAGGGCCTAAAACAGCCTAAATAGTTTGGAAAAATAATAAAGCTGGAAAACTTGCACTACTTAGTTCAAAATTTGCTATAATGCATGTTAATCTAGACAGTGGAATTCTGGCATGAGAATATGCATCTACGACAATGGCACAGCATTGAAAGTCCAGAAATAAAATTTTATTTTTTACTATGAATTGATTTTCGACAAAGGCTCCAAGACAATTCAGTGGGGAAAGGATCATCTTTTTCTTTTTTTTAAACTAAGAAATGGTGCTGGGACAGATGGATAGCCACATGAAAATCCAAAAATCAAACAAACAAAAAAACTTACATCACACTAGACAACAATGAACTAAAAATTGATCCAAACGTAAGAACCAACCCTTAAAGTTTCTCAAGGAAAACAGTAGAAAACTTTCATGATCTCTTAAGTATGACACCGAAAGCATGATCCATACAAAAAAACCTGAACTTCTTAGAAGTCATCAAGATTAAAATATTTTTCTCTTCAAAAGCCACTGTTGAAAGAATGAAAGACAAGCCGGAGACTTGGAGAAAATATTTACACATTACACATCTGGTAAAGAACATAGGTACAACTTGGTAAAAAGACAAATATTTTTTGAAACAGGAAAAAGATTTGAATGGACATTTTTACTAAAGAAAATACAAGAGTGGCAATGGAGCACATGAAAACACATTCAACATCATTAGTCATTAGGGAAAAGTGCATTGAAGCCACAGCAAGTCAGGACTTCACGCCATTAGGATGACTATAATAAAAAAAAGACACGTGTTGGCAAGCATGTAGAATAAAGTGTAAGCTTCCTCCACCCTGGCAAGAATGTAAAATGGTACAGACTCTTTGGGAAGCAGTTTGTCAGCTTAAAAAATCTGAAAGCTAAACTTAGGTATGACCCAGCACTTTCATTCTTGTCCTAGGAATCCACCCCCCAAAAATGAAAACAGATGTCCGCACGAAGACCAGAACATGAATATTCATAGCAGTGTTATTTGTAACTGCCCCAAACTGCAGACGATCCAAATGTCCATCAACTGGTAAATGGATAATCAAAATGTGGTACAACCATTCCACGGAAGGAAAAGGAACAGAATACCAATATGTACCACAGCATGGATGAACTCCAAAACCAATGTGCTAATGTTACTGGACAGAACCGGTTCTGACCTCAGGCTCTGCTGCTCTGTGCTCAAAAATCAACACTTGAGAGAGGAGTGATGGTGGGAAAAGAGAGGTTTCTTTACTCAGGAAGCTGGCAACCTGGGAAGAGGATGGACTAATGTCTTGAAGGCCATCTTCCCCGTCCAGGTGAAGTGGGAGGGTTTTCGAGGGGAAGGTGTGGGGAATGGGAAGGGGTCTGCATGCAGGAGAAGGGGTGCCCAGGCAGTGACTTCTGTGTCGCCGTGACCTTGGATGGACCTGCTGGCATCCTTGGCAGGTGTTTTCGAGTGTGGTCAGGCCTTATCGTCCTTCATCCTCAAGGCCAGTGGTCTGCAAACCCAAGACAAGTAGGTTAGTTCTACTGCAGACCAAGGACTCGGGTCAGCCAACAGGAGCACCTGAGCTCGAGGCCAGCTCCCTGCGAAGGCCGGTGGGAGTGCTGTCACACTAAGCGAAAAAGCCAGATTGAAAGACAACATAGTATGTGATTCCATTTATATGATATGTCCAGAAAACATAAATTTAGAGGGACAAAAAGCCCATAGGTGGCTATCTAGAGCCAGCAATGAGAGAACATTAGCTGCAAATCTGCTGATTGCTTCACAATTCTCAAAGTTGACTGAAAATCATTCAATTGTCCCTTGTAATGTATGAACTTTATGGTATATAAACTATGTCCCCATAAAGCTGTTTAAAAAGTGATTAAGAAATCTTGTAGTTGTGTAATTTAGTGTTTCTATGGTTTAAATTCACCCTATGCAGGGCGCCTGGGTGGCTCAGTCGGTTAAGTGTCCAACTTCAGCTCAGGTCATGATCTTGTGGCTTGTGAGTTCGAGCCCCGCGTCGGGCTCTGTGCTGACAGCTCAGAGCCTGGAACCTGCTTCTGATTCTGTCTCCCTCTCTCTCTGCTCCTCCCCTGTTCTCTCTCTCTCTCTCACTCAAAAATTAATAAACATTAAAAAAAATTTTTTTTAACTCACCCTATGCAGTCCTCAGTCTCTTACTGGCTCCTTTTTCTTTTTTGGCTCTTTTCTGTGTTTTGGTCTCTGATTTTGTTCTATGTGTTTTTTTCAATGATTTTATCCTCTCCCGTAGACTCAACTATCACCTCAAACCTCACAGTACTCTCTATCTCCAACCCCAAGGCACTTCCCCAAATCCTAAATTGGTACTTCCAAATGCCTATTGAACGAATCCAACTGTATATTCCACAGACACTCCGATCTTAACTCATTTAATATGGTCTTCATCATCACCTCACCTTCTCCATCAATCCTATATTCCCTTTTATAAAATTCATGAATTATTCTTCTAGTCTCTATATGAAATACACATTCTTCCTAACACCAGCTTAGGTAAACTGTGGTGTAGTTTGGGTAAGAACCCAAAAGGTGACTTTTTAAAATTTATTCAAGTATAATTTCTTAGCCAGTAAGTAAAGCTGGGTGCCCCTTGGCTTCTGTTTTAATTAAATAACAATAGTAGCTATTAAACTGAATTTCAGGGTCTACGGTGTGCAGCTCTAATCCCCCTCCTCTCTTGCCCCTAGACTCAGTGGTGAATAAAATAATTTCCCTGTGCACACAGAAAGTAAGTGTGAGCCGATAGGATCTTACTCCCAATACCAACAAATGCAGGACACTCCATCCTGGAGTAGACAATAATAAGCGTGTCTGAAATTTGGATGTTTTCCTCACACTGTGGAGAAATCACTGATTAACCAAGGTGTATGGGTCTTTATCCATCCCAGAAAATGTTTGCAATTTGATGATTGAAAATGACACACTGTAATGTTTCAACTCCCTTTTCTAGTTAACCAGTTAAATGAAGCATGTTTTCTTGC
This sequence comes from Panthera tigris, assembly GCF_018350195.1. Lineage (NCBI taxonomy): Eukaryota > Metazoa > Chordata > Mammalia > Carnivora > Felidae > Panthera > Panthera tigris. Next base: position 2,065,019 of record NC_056672.1, on the reverse strand, counting down.
TTACAGATACTTTAAATTCCCTCTCCCATGAATTGCTTTCTCGTACAGTTGCTATTTTCTATGTGGTGTCTACTGTCTTTTCTCTTGGATTCATAGGAGCCCTTGATTGCACTGAGGTCCCGCCCTCCTGGGACCAGCTGGGCAGGAGGCCAAGAGGGGTGGGGTCAGGACCAGATGTGGGGAGGAGTCCAGGCCTGAGTCAGGGCTCAGTGGGGTAGGGTCTGGGCAGGATTAGGGCCCAGGATTAGGAGGGGGGGGGGGGGGCGGACAGGGGCAGGGCAGGGCCTGGGATAGGAGCGGCCAGGGATTGGCTGGCCTGGGGTCAGGGGTGGGGGGGGGGGGTCAGGTCGGGTCAGGCTGGGGTCAGCGTCCCGGGTCATGGGAGAGGAGGGGCCGACCCCCCGTGGGCGAGGCTGGCTGGCGGCCCTGCTCCGGCTGCTGCTGCTGCTAGCCACGGGCATACGAGGATCCTGGCCGGTGGTCTCCCGCGTCCCTGCTCCAGCTCCAGTGGAGGCAGCGACTGAGGAGCCCGGGCGGCGGGCGGGTGGCGCGCAGCGGTTGGCGCTAGAAGCAGGTGCGTTGGACTGAGGCGTGTGGGCGGAGGGGGGGCTCCGGCCCCGGGAGGGGCTGGGGCGCGGCCACGGCCTTTTCTTCTCTCCGCCCCCTCGCAGGGCCCACTGTGGACCCACCTGGAGCCGGGCGGGTGGCAGGGCCTGACCCTGGGATGGGGGCTGGGAGGGGGAGGACTGCTGAGTGAGGCACACCCCTGGCCCTCCCCCGGTGTGAACCCCAGAACCGGGGCGTTCGTCACTAGACTGCTCCCTCTTCCTTAAGAAACAGCGTCCTGAGTCAGGGGAGTGGCCCTCCCGGGGTCACCCAGCACCACAGACTCCTTCCTGCCGTGAACCTCCCTCCCTGAGAGGCGGGGTGAGGTGGAGGGCACACAGGAAGCCCCCTGGAAAGCATCACGGCCAGCAGGTCGGGTTAGGAACCCCTGAGACCTTCAGTTGTTCCATTTGCAGAGTGGGCGAGGAGGCGGAGGCTGCCAGTTGAAGGGAACACTGGCCCAGCCCCCCGCAGGTGCATTCAGGGACATCTGTCTCCCTGGGGATGCTGCTGTGGCCTCTCTTGGTCCTCCTTGCCTGGCCTCACCAGACCCCTGGGCCCTCATCCTGACCACAGGGCTTGCCGGCCTGTGCTCGGCTCTACTGTCCTCGACAGCAGCTGATGAAGGCAGGGTTCCGGGCGGCCCTGGCATTTTGGCCAGGCCCCTTGACCCTTGGCCTTGGTTTTTGCATCTGTGAAGCGGAGGAAGGCCTCTGTGCTAGCGTCACTTGGGGTCACCGGTGTCTCTATCGTAGACAGGGCAGGGGTGTGTCTCCACAGTGTGCGGGAGGCCCAAGGTGACGGGGAAGATCTATGGTGGCCAGGATGTGCTGGCCGGCCAGTGGCCTTGGCAGGCCAGCCTGCTGTACCAGCACACACACATCTGCGGAGCTGTCCTCATCGACTCCCTCTGGCTGGTGTCTACTGCCCACTGCTTTCTCAAGTGAGTCCCCCCTCCTGGGTGCCAGCAGAGGGGCCAGTGGGGCAGCGGGATGCAAGGGGGAGAGGAGGAAAGGGGTGATGGGCGTCCAATGCGCTGGGCTTTGCTCTGGAGCAGCGTGTAGCCTCCAGACACGCGTCATTCCTGCCTTTGACCGGTGTCCCCTCCACCTGCATGTGCTCCCCACTCACCCCCTCTGTCCTCAGCCCCTGTGCCTGTCCCCCAGCACAGATTGGCAGTGTCTGTCCTGGCTGCCACGCGGTGTGGGCAGGCGCTCTGCCTCCTCAGATCAGGGCTTGTCCTCCGTGTCCCCACACTCCTCGGTGACAGACTGTAGGCAGGGACCCGGGACTACACACACAGCCAGCAGCCGGCTGATTTTTCTTATCATTTTTGCAGAACTGTGTGCCCAGGAGGAGGCGTGGCTGCCGGCACCCATATGCCAGGCTGCCTGGGTGGGAGGTGGGCTCCTCGACCTTGGAGGGTGCCTGGCTCGGCACTCGGCTTCTGAATAGATGAGAAGGGGTCTCAAGGGTGCAGCTGGGCATCACAGCCCAGGCCAGGGAGCTAGAGTTCGGGCACTGACTGGCTTTAAGGGCCCAGAGCCCTGTCAGCACCTACCCTGTTCCATAGCCCCTCTGTGCCATGGCGGGGGGTGTCAGTCCAGCGTGGGTGAGACGGGAGGGCCCCATGGACAAGAAGGGAGGTCAGGAGAGGTGCCAGCTGGCATGGGTGGAGCCAGAAGGGAAGGGTTTGGGCACCGAGCGGGGGTAGGACTTTCCACCAGAAAGTCTGGCAGGGCTGGCAGGGCCGGATGTTTCGTCACTCATGTTCCGGGGACAAGGCTCCTTTTCCTGCACTCATCCACTCATTTAAGACATCTTTTGTGGATACTTATGAACAGGTGTGCACACAGCCCTCAGGCAGGAAGGCGTTTACAGGAAGAAGGGGCAGGAAAGATGTGGGGCCAAAGTTGGGCCGTGGGGAGCTTTGGGAAGGGTCAGGCCAGAGCTAGGCTTGAGCCAGGGTTCCTCTGTATAAGCTGGAAGGCCTTGATGCGAGGCCCCACCAAGGAGCCCTGAGCACAAGGAGTCCCCACGCTTCCAATTCAAGATGTGACAGGGAAGCCACGCGTCTCAGGTCGGGGACAGCAGATCGTGCAGGCAGGGGCGGGTAGATGAGGGGCAGGGAGAGCGAGCTGACCCCGGGCTCGGAGACAGTGACGATGAGCTGTTCCCTGCCAGCAAATCCCAAGCCCCAGCGGACTACCAGGTTCTGTTGGGAAGCACACGGCTATACCAGCACGGCCAGCACACCCGGGAGATGTCTGTGAGCCGGATCATCGTGCACCCAGACTTTGAGAAGCTTCACCCCTTCGGGAGTGACATAACCATGCTGCAGCTGAACGTGCCTGTGAACTTCACCTCCTACATCGCCCCCGCCTGCCTCCCGAGCCCCGGCATGCAGCTGTCCAGCAACTTGTCCTGCTGGATAACCGGCTGGGGGATGCTCAGCGAGGACCGTGAGGGCGTGTGGGAGAGGCGGGGAGGGGCGGGGGTGAGAGAGGGAGGGAAGACGGGAGGCCAGGTTCAGCCCTAGGGGCCCCCCCCTGGCAGGCGGGCACGGGACCTTGCGCCTCTGTGCCTCATTTCTAGAGGACTGGACCGTTTTCGTTCTAGTTCTGAAAAGTGTGCGATTCTAAAGCTTTAGAGTTCCTTAAGTCTGAAGGACTGTCCCAGCCATAGGGCAACCTGGCCCCCAGCACTCTCTCTCTGTCTCTGTGTCTCTCTCTGTCTCTCACGCACGTGCACCCACACGCAGGCACAGAGACTGGTTCTTCCTTGAGGGCGAGGACCATGTCTCACTTGTTTTAACATCCCCCCCACCCCCACCCCAGGCACCTGGCACGTGCTCCGCTATTGCCTCCCTGGTCTGACAGACCATCGCGTCTTGCCTGTGCCTCCAGACTCGGCTCCCAGCTCCCACCCTATGTGTCCTGTTTGGTGCCCACACAGCTGTCTGCTCACTTTAAATCGTGAATTGTGCCACTTCCCTGCTCAGCTCCCTGCGTGCTCTCATAGCTGTTTGGACTGTTAGAACAAGTCCAGAGTCCCTGCCTTGGCGGTCAGACGCTCCAGACCTTGGCCCCAGCCCTCCCTACATCCCCTGCACACCCCAAGTCAGCCACCAGCCTCCTTCCTGCCGTCCTCACCCCAGGGCCGGCTTCTCCACCTGCCTCTCCGCCCACTGGTGTTTGCGTGCAGGGGGCCACCCTGTCTTTACATCGATGACTCGGCCCCTCCTCTGCGGAGTTCCGCTTGCCCACGTGAGCTGAGAGGGGTCCCTCCTCCTGTTTTGTTTCCTTCACACCGCTTATCACTTCTCAAACAATCCCGTCCACGTTCCTCACTTGCCCTGTGTCCCCACAATCCCGTCCATGTTCCTCACTCGCCCTGTGTCCCCAACAACAATGCCCCCTGTGTCAGTGGCGTCTACAGTAAGCCCAGCATGAGGACAGACGAATGGAGGGGTGAGTGCTGGTGGCTGTGTGGGGCGGCGTGGCTGGGAGAGGAGTGGCTGGTGGCTGGTGGGTATTGACGGAGGGATGGAGACAAGCATGAGAGGCGGGGTGGGTAGGCGGATGGGGGGAATCAGTGGATGGAAGGATGGGAGGAAGGGCAGTGACAGACGGGCGGACGTGGTGTGTGACAGCGTAGGTGGGTGGGTCAGTGGTGGCCGAGGCCCTGAGAATGGCTGTGCTGGTGGGATTTGCCTTCTTTCTTCGCGGAGTGAGTGAGGTAGAGGGAATGGATGAGCGTGTGAACTGTTCAGGAAGTAGGAGAGGAGCCTGTTAGGGACGGATGGAAGACCGCAGCCGTGTTCGAGGCCCATCTGTGTTGAGCAAACCGCGTGTTTCGTGGTGGCCGGGGCTTCCCCACGGCGCACGCCACAGGCCCCCTTCCTATTCACACAGAACATCTGCACTCGCCCTTCCATCTCCAGGAGGGTAAGGTGAGCCTCATTGAGAACAAGTTCTGTAACACCTTATACAGACGAAAACTTAGCAACAGCAAGACCTACTCAGTGCAGGAGGAGATGCTGTGTGCTGGTGATTTCTCGACAGGAAAGGCCACCTGCCACGTGAGTTCCTGTTCTTCCCTTGCCTGTTTGCCTCAGTTTCCCCAGTGGGCCTGTGTTGCTTCTGCTCTGTGGAGACCTGTGGGCCTTCCTGTCTCCCGGTCCCCAGCAGCGTCGCCTGGCTCACCCCTTCCTAAGCCACATGAGGGCATCTGCTGGCAGGACCTCCAAACAGCATCTGTTGTTAGCACATTTCAAGCTTTTCGCTCCAGTGTAACACGCACACAGAGGCATATATGATTGCCAAGTGACCGACTCCCCACCGCCCAGCCCACTCTAACACCCGAGGGGGCCCCAGCCGCCACCCCTAACACCTTACGATGGCTTCTGAACCCTCCCTCCGTGGGGCTCATTTGCAGCTGGCAGCCGGCGTCTCGGTGCTCCGTGTGTGCGTTTCCTCGGCCCTGTCTGCGCGTAGGGCGCGTGCCGTCGTGCGCATTCAGTCCTGTTGTTGGGTCCACTGTCAAGGAGTATTTTGGGAGCTTTCGGGTTTTCCACTCCATTCACTTCCATCCTCTTTCTATTCACAGCAGCCCACGAGTAGAGTCGTTGGATTGTGTGCACACCCAGCTTTGGCAGACGTTAGGGGATGTGGTGCCCCTGCCCCACCACTTTGAGCAGCGGATGAGTTTATATTCTTGCCAATACTCAGCACTCTCTGTCTTTGCTCCTTTTGGTGTGTGTGCATCGTGGTATCTTACTGTGATTTAATTTGTGTTTTCCGGATGACGGATTAAGTTAAATAAATTGTCCCGTATTTGTTGTCGCCAGATATCTTCTTCAGTAGAGTTTCCCTTCTGGTTTTACCCCCGTCACTTTTCTGTTGGGCTGTCTGTCTTTTTATTTCAGGAGCTCCTTATAATTTTGTATATTCTGGGTGTGTGTCTGCCATGGGGCACAACCCAGTGGATTGTGAAGATTTCTTTCCACTCTCTGCGATGCCCCATCCTGCAGGTGGGCAAGCAGGCCCAGAGAGGGAATGTGACCAGCCCTACATAAGGCAGCCCACGCCTGCTCTGCCAGCATCCTGACTCCAAGCCCACCCAGCCTCCAAGCACACTGTCAGGCCCCAGCCTTAAGAGCTGATGTCTGTGCACCTGCCTCCTGCATGGAAGGCACCGAGGATTGGGGGAGGGGGGGTCTGGAGTCAGAGACACGGCTCTGCCATGTGTCCCTGCCCTGGGACCTCGGGTGGCACCTTTGAGCCTGCATGGGATTCTGAGGCCTCCTCCATGGGGTTGTTGAAAGGATGCTATAGTGGTCTGAGTGCTGTCCCCAAAATTCACGTCCATTTGGAACCTTAGAATGTAACCTTACTGGGAACTGTGTAGGGTCTTTGCAGATGTGATTAGAGTCTCAAGATGAGACCATTCTGGATTTGGAGGGACCCTAAATCCCAAGTCCTGGTGTTGCTAAAAGATCTAGGGAAAGGCACAGAAACACCTGTTCTCAGACTCTGACTCCAGAACTTTGAGGGTAAGTGTCCGCTGTGGTCATGTGTGGTGGCAGCCCGAGGAAACATGGGCAGGAGGCATGAGGTGGGCCTGCCGTGGGGAGGCCTCACTGACAGTTGCTCTCATTACTGTCCGGGGAGCTGCTGAGTCACAGCAGGAAGCTCAGCCATCCACCTCCTGGTAGGACGTAGGTCTGGTTTCTTGGTTCCCAGGCCACAGATGATGGTATGGACTTTCTGACCCAACCTCCTCACAGGTCTCAGCCCCTGAGTCCCCACACGGTTGTCACCAAAGATCTCCCTTCCAGCCTTGCCCCCCACCTGCCTTCTCCTGTGGAGTTTAGAGCCGATGCCCTTTGTCGGCCTGCCTGCTGGACATCCATGGTGCCCTTGACCCCACTCCCCCTCTGGGGACCCCCAGGCTGAGGACATCACGGAGCTGGACACCTGGTAGCCTTCCAGCCACCATAGCCTGTCCATGACATTCCATCTGGTCCAGTGTGGGCACAGGAAACAGCTCTAGGGAGCGGGGGACACTGCAGAATGGCTCAGGACTCAGATTGTGGGGCAGGTGGACCTGCTCTGGTCTCTGTCTGTCACTTACCGGTGCTGTGACCACAGCCAATTTCCTCACTCATGAAGTGGGGGGTGCTACCAGCCTCCCCTTCATAAGGCTTCTGTAGGGAATTCAGTGCGGTGTCTGGTCTGTGGTAACAAGTGTTGGCCTTCGTTCTCCTGCTGGGTCTGCCTCCCCTGATCTGGGCTCTGTTTGTTCCTCTGGGCCACCCGCCCTTCCTGGGGTGCAGGGGCAGAGGGCAGAGTCCACGTGATGACGGATTTAGATCTGTGATTGTCCTCAGGATCACTTGGGAGCACCCTGAAGTGCATTTCCAAGGCCCGCCCGTGTCACCTTGATGTGTCCATAGCTCGATGCTGGTCTGGACTTTCATAGACCCAGGGGCACCCCTGCCACCTAGTGTTCTTAGACCCTGCTCGGTCACCTGCACTAACTCCCCTCTCTTTCCTAGGGCGATTCCGGGGGGCCCCTCGTCTGCAACCTCCTCAGTGCGTGGGTTCTGGTGGGGCTGGCCAGCTGGGGCTTGGACTGCCGGCACCCTGTCTACCCCAGCGTCTTCACCAGGGTTGACCGCTTCACCGACTGGATCGACAAGATCCAGAGGCTCACACCTCCCCCTGATCCCACGTCTGCTCCTCAGACGCAGTTTCCAGATCAGCCTTGGCGGACGGCTGGCTCGTCCGGGCACAGCACAACCCTCATGTCTCCCCAGACATGGTTCCTGCTGCTGTTCGTGCTCAGGGGCCCGCAGCAGGCCCTGTGGTGACCCTCCGAGCCCCTCTGTCCTGCTCTCTGCCTCAGGCCCCAGTCTGCTTGCTGGAACCTTCCACTCCTCCCCTTCCCCAGCCCCACTGGCTCTCAGTGGTTCCTTCTCCTGGACTCTCCTGTCCATCAGCTGCCATCCCCCAAGCCAAGCCTGAAACAAAACAAAACAAAAACAAGCAAAAGACTCATCTCACTCCTGTCTTGGGACCCCATTGCCCCTCCTTCCCTTGAGGTAAGTCAGCTGGCTCCCTGTGGAAGGAAAAGGGACTCATCAGGGAGACTGTCCCAGGAGGGAGCCAGGGCTGCCAGCTGGGAAGAGAGCAGACCGTCTCCACTCAGACCCTGCTCCTGCCTCAGGGACCATGCAGGCCTTCAGAGGAAGTGTGTCAGTCAGCACAGGCTGCATAACAAACATCAGAGCCCACGCAGCTTCAACAGCAGGAATTTATCATCTCCCAGTCCTGGAGGCTGCAAGTCCAAGATCCAGGTGTGGGCAGGGTTGGTTTCCCCTGAGGCCTCTCTCCTGCCATGTAGATGCTGTCTTCCCCCAGTGTTCTCATGGGGTCATCACTCTGTGTGTGTCTGTGTCCTGATCTCCTCTTCTTCACAGGGACACTGGTCATTTGGGATTAGGGCCAACCTAGTGGCCTCATGTTAATCACCTCTGTAAAGATCTTATCTCCAAATGCAGCCAGATTCTGAGGCACTGGGAGTTAGGTCTCCAATATATAAATTTGGGGGAACACAATTCAACTCAAACTTGAAGTAAGACATTTCACTAGATGTCTACACTGCAAGGGAACAAGAGTTTCCCCAAAGTAGAGAAACACCATTCAAGAGGTTTGGAGGAGGGAGGACAGACTCCCCATGGAGGTGGACAAAAGTTCCCAGAGTGCAGGATGACTCTGCACTGAGTTGGACTGGGGTGCATGACCCAGGCCATACTGTGGCCACCAGTATAGAGGGCTCTCAGACATGGAGGGTCTATGAGAGTGAGTCAGAAGCAGAGGAGGCTGGATGCCAGGCTGAGAGTCAAAGTTCAGGCCGGCAGTCTTCAGACCTCTGTTCCTAGAGCTGACTGCCAGCACCTTCCTCACCTGTCCTCACAGCCCCACTCTCCCCAGTCTGAAGGGGCCCAAGTCCAGTGAAACTGCTCCCTGCTTCCCACAAGCCAGTCTGCCTGAGGTGTCCACACACCTTCAGCAGCTGGATCCTGGTGTCACCTTTTATGCTTAGCTGACCCAGGACATAGTGGCCTGGCAATATGCCTTGAAGCAATGTTCCAGGGCATCCTTCCTGGCAGTGTGCCTGACAAAGGCCCTTGTGCAGCCAGCGTAGCCCCAGCCGCACAATGCACCCACTCCAGCCCCCAGACCCACAATAAGGTGGGAAAGCTCCTATCTGGTGCATGTCCAGTACAGACCAAGTGGCATTTGGAGGGTTCAGTGCAAATTCTTTCCAATTCTGGCAATGCTTAAATATCCTGGATCCTTGTTGGCAGGTGGGCACAAGTGGACTCACATGCCTATTAACCCTGGGTTCTCACTTATGCAGGAGGCCCCTTCCAGGATGATCTTTGGAGGCTTCAGGAAAGTGTCTTCTGGGGCACCTGGGAAGCTCAGTCGGATGAGCATCTGAATCTTGATTTCGGCTCAGGTCATGATCTCATGGTTCATGGGATCAAGCCCTGCGTTGGGCTCTGCACTGACAGCATGAAGCCTGCTTGGGATTCTCTCTCCTTCTCTCTCTCTCTCTCCCCCTCTTTCTCTCCCCCTCTAAGTAAATAATAAAATTTAAAGTGTCTTCCCAGGGCTCACATCCCTGCCCAGGCCATCCCTCTGGCTGGAGCCCCACTAGTGCAGTGCCCTATGCCTGGCCATATGCCTGCCAGCAGCTCAGCTGTCTATGGAAGAGGAAAGAGGATGCCTTCCCTCGGTGGTAGATTCACTTATGGGGCCCCGGGCAGGGCTGCTCAGGCCCCTGGATGCCAGTGAGTTACTGAGATGGCATGCGGTTGACGCACACTCTCACAAGCTCAGGGCAGCTCAGGCAGTTGAGCTGGAGCGTCAGCTGCTCTTCTGGTCCTAAACTATCCTGCAAGCATGGCAGCCATGGCTGGCTGTGCTCTGGAGCCTGCCTGCTGCAGCTAGGGGATTCTCTGCCCCTCCCGAGGTTCTCAGACCTCTGATGGAGGCATCCCACACATACCTCACCCACATGACAGAACAACCAGCTTTCAGCTGCAACCCAACCAGTTTCCCCATCACTTGCAACCAGCTCAGTGCTCAGTACTAGCCTGCTTTAGCTTCCTTCTAAAGATGAAATGAAGCCCTGTAGTGTTCTGCAGCAGATGTAGAGATGGCACAGGCCGTAAGCAGTGGAACAAGGGATCGAACCTACATCTCTCTCCCCAAGAGCTGGAGCCCCTTGTTATTCTGGCTCTAACAGGCTGCAAGTAGATGACCGTTACCCTGCCCGCCCTCCCCTCAGACATCAGGGAAAGGCTTACTCCACTTGTCCCAAGAGTGAGTTCCAGATACCCACTCCTGAGTAGGCAGACTAAGGGAGAGGTGGAGGAAAGGGGCCAAGCCAAGGGGCCGGTGAGTCTGGGAGCAGGGCCTGGAGGGGCACTGGGGCTGTCGGTGGAGAGCGGGACTAGGAAGGTCCGCCATCAGGGACTCCTTGCCCTGCTAGATGGGGCACTGGCACGGGCTGCCAGCTGTCATTGCCAAGTCAACCCCAGACAAGCTACAGAAATGAAAACAAACTAACAAGAATCAATTAGAGGCTTTCTGTTTCCAGTCTGGAGTACAAGGAGCTTGGAAGCCATTACTCCCATCCACAAAACACAAAAAAAAATTGAACAAATTAAAAATCAACAGCTTTTCTTAGACCCAGCAGAGAATTGAGGTCACAGGGCAAACCTCAGCATCCTGGCTTGCCTGAGTGTGGCCAGCTTGGACAGCCAGCTGTGCTGTGTAGAAGCTTTTTATTTTGACGCGATCCCAATAGTTCATTTCTGCTTTTGTTTCCCTTGCCTCTGGAGATGAGTTGAGTAAGAAGTTGCTATGGCCAAGGTCAAAGGTTCTTCCCTGAAGAACATGGATGCAAAAATCCTCAACAAGATATTAGCCAACCAGATCCAACAATACATTAAAAAATTATTCACAACAACCAAGCAAGATTTATATCTGGGATGCAGGGCTGGTTCAATATCTGCAAAATCAGTGTGACTCATCACATCAATAAAAGAAAGGACAAGAACCATATGATCCTCTCAATAGCCACAGAGAAAGCATTTGACAAATACAGCATCCTTTCTTGGTAAAAATCCTTAAGAAAGTAGGGATAGAAGGATCATACCTCGAGATTATAAAAGCTATGTATGAATGACCCAACACTAATATCATTCTCAATGGGGAAAAACTGAGAGCTTTCCCCCTAAGGTCAGGAACAAGACAGGGATGTCCACTCTTGCCACTGTTATCCAACATAGTATTGGAAGTCTTAGCCTCTGCAATCAGACAACACAAAGAAATAAAAGACATCCAAATCAGCCAGGAAGAGGTCAAACTTTCACTCTTCGCAGATGACATGATACTCTATATGGAAAACCCCGAAGATTCCACCAAAAAACCGCTAGAACTGATCCATTGTAAGGGTAGGGCTAACCTGTAGCCTTAAGAAATAACAGCTTTGTTTTAACACTATAGGTTAAGGGATAACAGCCTTATCCTATCAATCAAGGGATGGATTAGCGCTTGATTGGATTGGGGCAAGGGCCTGTTTGAACTGTTTCCACCTGGGAACTATTCCTTTGTTCTGTTCCCAGGTGATAATAAGATGATGTGGTTGGCTATAAAAACTCTGTACCTCGGTTGTTCGAGACTGCACTCTGGTCAAGAGTGTCGGTCCCAATCGGTTGGTTTGCCTTGCCTCTCATTGCAATAAACTTTGTTGTGACTGTCACTGGTGCCCGTAGCATTCTGTTTCAGGAGTCATGTGGATGCAACACCATGAATTCAGCAAAGTTGCAGGATATAAAATCAATGCACGGAAATCGGTTGCATTCCTAAACACCAACAATGAGGCAACAGAAAAAGAAATCAAGGAATTGATCCCATTACAATTGCACCAAAAACCATAAAATACCTAGGAATAAATCTAATCAAAGAGGTGAAAAATCTATACACTGAAAATTATAGAAAGCTTATGAAAGAAATTGAACAAGACACAAAAACATGGAAAAATATTTCCTGCGGAGGCGGCACCTCCCTACTGTGTTTTATCTCAGATGCGGCTGTGTTTTCCGACCCCTCATTTCTGAGGGACTGCGGCTTTCACCCGTTCTGACCCTCTGTGAGAGGGTCTTACCAAGCAATGGCCAGGTGCCAGCTGTACCCAGGAACGTTCGAGGGACCGTGCTGTTGCTGATGACTAGAGACTGTGGCTGGGTGCCAGCCCGCCCCAGAAAAAGTTTACACAATCGCGTAGCAGCAGCATTTCAGGGATTATGGAAAATCACAACACACATCTGGCACCAGGCTTCACCCTTAATGACCTTGTTGCAGCACCAGCAAATGTGGTTGTTCTCCCGGGTCCACTGGGGCCTTGTCTTTGGGGGAGCCACACAGCCTCTACCAGGTGTCCTCCCGGCAGGGGAACCACCTCTCCTCATCTGGCCTGAAGACCCCCGGACTTCACTCTGCTCCTGGGGATTCGCCCTTCTCACCAGAGCACCACCAGGTATCGAGCTGTGGTGTTTCAGACTCTGTGCTCCTCCTGTTTATAGAGTCTCAATGGAATTTCAACCCTCTCCTTTCTTCCTGTCTCCCTTTTTAGTTCAGTTCCTACAGCTGTTTATACTTTTCCACTTTCTCTCCAGCTGTTTTTTGGGGGGGTTGCTTTTCCCATACTCTCCCCCATCTCCATCCTCTCTGCAAGGAAAAACAGCTTCCTGCCCTCTGTGGCTTCTCTCTCCCCCAGTTCACCTCTCCGTGCCATGTACCTGCTGAATTCTGTGGTTCAGGTTGTGCAGATTGTTGTGTTAATCCTCAAATCAGTTTTCTAGGTGTGCAGGATGGTTTAGTGTTGATCTGGCTGTATTTCATGGATGGGAGATGCAAAAAAACTTCCATGCTGTTCTGCCATCTTGGCTCCTCCCTCTTTGGATTTTCTATGTAACTAGTGATGTCATCTATGAATATGGATAGTAATACTTCTTTCTTTCTAATCTGTTTGTCTTTATTTCTTTTTCTTGCCATACTTCACTGGCTAGTACCCACAGTACTAAGTTGAAACGGAGAGATGAATGAGCATTCTGGTCTTGTTTTTGAGTTTAAAGGAAAAACATCCATTCTTTCACCATTAACTATGATGTTATCTGTAGAGTTTTTGTAGCTAGGTTGAGGGAATGCCCTTCTATTCCAAGTTTTCTGAGAGTTTCTAACATGAATGTGTCTTGAATTTTGTCAAATGCTTTTTCTGGATTAACTGATGTGACCATGTGGGTTTTCTTCTTTAGATTCTTAATATGGTAGATTGCATTGATGGTTTAAATATTAAACCAGGCTTGCATTCCTAGAAAAAACACCATTTAGTCATAGTGTATTATTTCCTTTCTTCTTCGTGTATTGGCTTTATTTTCTATTTTTGTCTGGTTTCCTTCGGTGGAAGCTTAGATTTTTGAGACCTTCCTTCTTTTCTAGTATGAGCATTTAGTGCCATTTGTTTCTTTCTTAGAAATGTTTTATCTGGATTCTACCACATTTTTTAAAAAGGTTATTTATTTTGGGGGGGGGAGAGCGTACACACGTGCACAAGCCAGTGGGGGATGGGCAGAGAGAGAGGGTGCTAGTGGGGGAGGGGTAAAGATAGAGAGAGAGAGAGAGAGAGAGAGAGAGAGAGAATCCCAAGTGGGCTCTGTTCTATCATCAGGGCTTGATCTCAAGAAATGTGAGATCATGACCTGGGCCAAAATCAAAAGTCAGACACTTAACCTACTGAGCTACTCAGGTGCCCCTGGATCCTACCACATTTTATATGTTGTATTTGCATTTTCATTTAGTTCTGTGTATTTAAAAAATTTCCTTAAGGTCTTTGTCTTAACCGTGAATTACTGAGCAGTGTGCATCCTAATTTTCAAATATTTGGAGACTTTCTTCTTCTCATTGTCATTTTTATGTTATTTAAAGCTTATAGTTTGGACCCAGTAGAGTAAAATGCATTGTTTTTATTTTAGTTACTTTATATGGATTCTTCAAATATCATTGGAGTGAACTTTTCAAACATTAATTTTGCATAGTAGTTCTCAGTCTTTGGTACTTGTTAGAGTAATCATAGGGAATGCCCTGAAATATAAATCTCAGACTGCTGGAGTCACGTTTATTAGGGGAATAGTGGGAGTTTGTGAGCCCCTGTCACACTTGCTCTCTGGGCCAGCACACGGGGATCCTAAGGGATCCAGGATCCAGGATCCAGGAGAGGCTCCTGTGTGTGTAGGGACTAGAACTAGCACCTGATACCCAGGACCCAGGCCCAGCCCCTCCCATCTAGCAAGTGCTCAGGGGGAGGAGGCAGCAGCCTCTTCCTTGCTCGTCAGTGTCTGATTCTGAACTTGTGGTTGCAGCTGTGACGCTCAGGCTGAGCCACCAGGCAGCGCTTACCAGCTTTGATCCTGTGGGCTTGGCTATGGGCAGTGTCCATGAAACTTTAAGGAAGGCCAGTCTGCAGGGAAGCGTCTTGGACAGGTTAACCCTGTGTTCTTGCCATGTCAACAGTCAACATATTCATCATGGCCCCTGACTATCCCCATCCAGATAAAGGCACAGCTTCTCATGAGGTTGCCAATCTTTTATTTTTCAAATATCATCAATGTCATTTCATAACAGAAAGGACATCCTAACCCCAATTAACCAGGAAGCACATCTCACAAAAGTTAAGCAGGTTTTCCCTAAAACAAGACTTTTAGTGACTTCTGTGGACCATCCTCTTTTTATCCAATTGTGGAAAGTCCATGCTGGAGAAGGCCTCAGCCGTTGTGTGCTGCCAGGAGTTTCTATGAAAGCAGGAAGCTGGCACCTTCAGCGGCTGCCTGGGCAGTGGAGGTGAAGGGACAGCATGTGCCAGGTCTGTGCTCTCAATGAGGCTGTCCTCTGCCTGTGTCCCTTTGTGTCCCTGCCTTCTGAGGAATGATGGCAGTGCCAGGGACACTACCCAGCTTCCCACTGAGTTACTGTAGAATTGCTCCTGCCTGACAGGAATGTCACCTACAGGCAAGAGGGCCCCAACCCTTCCTGGAACACATCAATCCTGGCCCACCGCTTAACAACCCCCTTGAAACAGAGCCACTTGAGCAGCATGTTGGTAAAAGTTGTTGTCAGGATATGCAGTCTGTGACTTGGAAAATGCTGACTCCTTGCCCTGCTCTTGGAGAAACGTGACATTTTGTAGGAAGAACTCAGCCCAGGGAGACCCAGAGTCTCATTGACTGTCAAGTCTGTTTCTTCAACCAATGCTTTCATTCCTGGTTGGGGATAGTGAAGATGGATAGTTACTGCCTTCACTGTGATGGCCTTTTGCTGGCATCACTGGCCAAGTTTGCCTTGGTCAATATTATGTACAGAAGTTTGCCCAGAATCTGTGTGTCTCTCAATCAGGCCGCAGCCATGCTGCCCCTGGGATGAGGCATCTCCTCTGTACACCCTAAACACAGTGGTTACTTCCCTGATTATATGACTGTGTCAGCCATGTAAACTATTATTTCTTTTTTTTCTTTTTTTTTTTTTTAACGTTTTTATTTATTTTTGAGACAGAGAGAGACAGAGCATGAATGGGAGAGGGGCAGAGAGAGAGGGAGACACAGAATCGGAAGCAGGCTCCAGGCTCTGAGCCATCAGCCCAGAGCCCGATGCGGGGCTCGAACTCACGGACCGTGAGATCGTGACCTGAGCTGAAGTCGGACGCTTAACCGACTGAGCCACCCAGGCGCCCCTAAACTATTATTTCTTGATGTTCTTTGCAACTTTCAATTCTGGAGAAATTGAAATCCTCTTTGTGGATTACAGAACAGTAGGGGCACATCTTGTCTAACTAACCCAGTCCCTTTAAAGTCCTTAGTTTTGCCCCTTTGAAGGCCTCCCAGGGGTCAACACCCATGGTCTGGTGAGTTGACAAGATATCATGTTCTATGCAGGTGTGGAAACCCCCTCCAGTGTCTGGGGGGAGTAGGTAGGGGCTTCCGGATGGGAGACAGGAATGCATGTCAAGCACCGGGGTGAATCCCAGGAAAGAGTTCCTACATCAGGTGTGGGTCACCTTTCTGCCCCTGTCTGAGAAGAGGCCCTTCAATGTGGGATGATGACCAGCTACTCTCAGAGGGGACGAGGTGGAGCCATGTGTCCCCTACGCACAGAGCCTGAGGCCTGCAGGGAGCACCTGTCAGCACGTCTGTGGGGGTCAGGGCCCAAAAGGGACCTTGGGAAGTCCTTTCTGGAAGGATTTATCTGTCCTTAGTCTAGACATCAGTGCCTTAGGCCTCCACCACACACCTGTCTTTTTAGGGTCCCACACCCAGCAAGCCACAACCCTGACTTCCACGTGCAGTTTCCCCCATGTGTGGTCAGCCAGGCTGCGACCACCTACCCTGAGGGTGTAGATAAGCAGGGCAGAGCCCACTGCTCCCCACTGGTGAGGCAGCTACAACAGAAAGGTGGGGTCCTGAGAGCAGGGCCCAGGAGTCAGGGAAGTGGAAGCAGAAGCCCAAGAAAGCTGATGCCTGACAGATGGACCCATTGCCTGAGCCCACATCCATGGTGTAATTCAGGCTCCTGTGTTTGCTCTGGGATCACATGACCCCATGGTACTGGCTGTCACAACCCTGTGTGACAAGTGCAGTCAGGCAGGGGGGTGTTCCCTGGGTGAAGTGACAGGACACAGCCTCTCAGGGCACAGTGGGCTCCAGACTCAGCATTTATGTCTAGATTGTGAGCCCATTGATTCTGGGGGGCATGACAGCATATGGTGAACAGACGATCTATACTCTGAGTCACACAGACCAGGAGCCAACCACCGGCCACCACCCTGGGTTGTCAGCTGGCCTGGCCACACTCTGGTGTTTTACAGTTCAGCCTGCAGAAAGCTTGCTGTTGGGAGGGCACACACAAGACAGCCATGCAGAATGTGATCAAGGGTCTTGGGTGCCTCATGCCATCTAGACCAGAGGCTCTTAAACAGCTGGGGGTAGGAGACCCCCAAATCTTTACTGAGATTTCTAAGCCTATCCCCATACCCCAAAGTTTGCACAGATTGCCAAGAGGTTCATGTACCTCATGATAGAATTATTAATCAAAAAGGAATCAGAACTTTGGTGCTTTGGACAACTCTTAGCCTATCCACATTTCAACAATGGGAAAGCTTGTTTGAAGGTGAACACTGGGGTGCTGCTGGGCCACCATTTGAAAGAGAGACCATGGGTGCAGCTCATGCATTTAATCAGCCACCCCAGCAGAGGCTAGGAACAGAGACAGGGTTACTCCAGCAGACGCAGTGACCATCTGAAACAAGGGGACAGAGAAGGCTGAAGGAATGAAGGAGGGTGGCCCAAATTCTTGGATCCTATAAATGGGAGAATGGTGCTATTTGGCCATGAACATGTGCTTCCCTTTGAGAAAGGGAAGGCAGACCCCAAAGGTAGTAGACATCATCAGGACTGAAAATTCCAGCACAGACCTAGAGGACACAGGCCCAGTGTCTCAGTTTTGAAAGACAAGATCTCCATCTCCCAGAGCAGTGGTAGTCCACCAAGCTGAGGGAGTGGGGCTGCCTCCTGACCTATGGAAGTGATGTCCCCACCCCACGGGGCCTGGAGGCAAAGTATCTCACCCACAAGGGTTGTTGTCACACATTAAGATCTAACGGGATTTGCCTCACCGGGTTTGGACTTGCTTAGGACCCCTCACCCCTTCCCTCATTCCTATTTCTTCCTTTTGGCATGGGAGTATCTATCGCACATCTGTCCCACACATGCAATTTGGAAACCCATGACTTGTCTGGTTTCACAGATTCATAGGTGGAAGGGAATTTGCCTCAGCATGAATCTACCTCCAGTCCCTCCCAGACCTGATTTGGATGATATTCACATGAGACTTTGGATTTTGGATTTAGAGTTGATGGAGGAATGAGTTAAGACATTTGAGGCTGTTGGGATAGGATGAGAGTATTTTCCAATACGGACTTGGGTAACAGTGGAAGATGCTATGGACTTGTGTTCTCCAAGATTCTTAAATTGAAGCCATAATTCCCAGTGTGAGGGTCTCGGGAGGTAGGGCCTTTGGAAAGTAATCACATCATGGGGGTGGGACTTTCACGATGGGATTATTGCCCTGATAAGGAGAGACACAGACATCTCTCTTCCTTTCCTCTGTGTGAGCACATAGCAAGAAGGCAGCCTTGTGCAGGCCAGGAAGAAGACTCTCCTCAGGAACTGGATGTGAAATCTGGGTCTTGGGTCTCTCGCCTTCAGAACTGTGAGAAGTAAATACTTGTTTTTTAAGCCACTGGTCTGTGGTATTTTATTATAGTGACGTGAGCTGGAGAAGACACAGGGAATATCTAAAATGGTCTAATATACATATACCCAAAAGTAGAGACAAGAGAGGACAAGGAGAAGCAACATTTGAAAAGATAATATTATGTTTTAGAGTTGATTAAAAAATGTGTGTTGTCTATTAATAAAGCAAAAAAGATCACACAGAGGATAAGAAAAAATTTTTAGCCTGAAACTAATCACACCTCATGAAACTGTGGAACTCAAAGACAAAAGGTAATCTTAAAAACAATTAACAAGGAAACATTGATCACCAACAATGAGAGGGCTATTAAAATGGTGGCATAATTTTCAATAGCAAAAAGAAAAGCCTGATTAGATAGAATAATTTTTCAAATTCCTAAAGGGAAAATCTTTCTATATAGAACTGATTACCCTGAAACATTGTAATTTATAAAAGTTGGCCAATAAGAGAACTGATAAGTTATTTTTAATATATTCACACAATGCAAAATTATAAATAATTAAAATGAAAGAAAATCTAATATGTCAATTGTTATCACCTTGAAGTCAGAATGTTGAAACAAAAAGCCAAAGACAATATGATACATAGATTATGACACCATACATGAACAAAAATATTATCATTATGTATAATTTTGATTACAGCTAAAAGCATAAAGGCTTTTATAAGATGGATATAAACCAAGCTCTATTTATTTTTTAATTACAGTATAATTAATATACAGTGTTTATTAGTTTCAGGTGTACAACATAGTGATTCAACAATTCTCTATGTTACTCGGTGCCCATCATGACAAGTGTACTCTTAATCCCCCTCACCTACTTCACCCATCTCCCTGGCCCCCAAGGTCTTGATAATGGTTATCTTTCCCACTGTTGGTAGGAGTGTAAGATAGTACAGCCCTTATGGAAAACAATGCAGAGTTTTCACAAAAAATTAAAACTATAACTATTGATGAGGGAGCGTGGGGCAGGCTGAGGGCAAAGTACAACCTAGCACCTCCTCTCTTAGGGTGGGATATGTATGATATTCCTCAGGCACTCCTGGCTGGCCAAGGACAAAGGAGAGGACAGAAAAGAAAACAGTTAAACTGATAGAGTCTACATCAGTTTACAAATATCTTAGTAAATTACAAGAAAAAGGCAATCTTATCAATAGCCTAATTTCCAGAAACCTATAGATTCAGTTTCCTGGAGCCCCAACATCACCCTCCCCTCCATAGTGATATGGGGAACAAAGGCAAGAAGGAAATGGCAGACAAAATTAAATTTCCTTATATCCTGCAGCCCTTTGACAAATACGTGAGGCAGCTGAGCAAAACATTTCTCCAGAAACTCCCTACTGTCTTAACATTAATGCTTTGCTAGAGGGAAAAACATTAGCTTGACAATAGCTAGGCCTCTAGTAATCTGTATTTAGCATATGAAAATCTCTTCAGAAACTTCCCTCTTGACTTTGTCTCCCCAGACCCCATAGTATACAATGAGCCACTTTTCACAACCCCAATGCAGTTCTTCCTGCCCACGGGTCCTGTCCCCATGCTTTAGTAAAATTACCATTTTGCACCAAAAATGTCTTCAAGAATTCTTTCTTGGCCATCAGCTCTGAGCCCCATGAACCCACCATCACCCCAAAACCTCATCAACTAGCATATGATCCAGCCATCCCATTGATTGATATGTATCCAAAAGAATTCAAGCAAGATCTTTAAGAGATATTTGCATGCTCATATTTATTGTGGCATGATTCACAATAGCCAATTGGAAGAAACCCAAATGTTCATCAACAGATAAATGGATAAAAAAAAATGTGGTCTAGGAGTTAAGATGGCAGAGAAGTAGGGAGACCCTAAGTTTGTGTCATCCCTTGAACACAGCTAGATAGTTATCAAATCATTCTAAACACCAGAGAAATCAACCGCAGGTCTGAATGAACAAAAATTGCAAGACTGCCTATACAAAAGGGACCACCATTTGGAAGGTAGGAAGTACAGAGAATTTACTGTTATGCCCAGAATTCGTGACCTCCAAAGACCACCAGGGAGCCGAGTCCGATGCAAAAGCAAAGAGCCTTTATTTGAGCTAGCTCGAGTTCAATCTCCTACTTGCACCGACACAGTGGTGAGATACCAGAGAGAGCGAGTTTCAAAAGCACAAAGGTTTTATAGGGGTCTAGGGGCAGTTGGTGAGGTAATGGTTGTGGCCTCAGCTGATTGGCTGGGGAAGGGTTGTGGCCTCGGCTGATTGGCTGGGGAAGGGTCGGAGTCCTGTTAGGCAGGTCGCTGGGTGTGTTTTAATCAGGAAGTTTGAAGGGGTGAGGGTGAACGGGAGGTTACTCAAGGGGAGGAGGCGTGGTCTGAGGTTTCTGCGTTTTTCCGGGAAAGGGGGCATGTCAGGGACATAGTCACTCAAGGTGGAGGACACAGAACAAGATGGAGTCGGCCGGCGTAGGTCCGCTCTTTCATTACCAGGAGAGATATTGCTCTGGGCCGGGCTGCAAGATGGGAGCCAGGTTAAGGAGGCTACCACAAAGTAGTATAAGCAGTCTGCTACCATGGGGAAGCACCTGGATTAAAGGTGCTCAAGTGGTGAATGCGGGTAGAATCCCAGGAGTGACAGCGTCATCTGAGGATCCCTTGGGTCGCAAGGATGGGTCCTGCCAATGGGCAGTGTTTCCAGGCTTAAGAGTGGGCACTCTCTCTGCCTGAGGGCTGAAAGCAGGGGTTCCTGCATTCTGCTCTGTTCTGACATAACTCTTAACAGCAGCACAGTTGCACCACTGCTTTTTTCCTTCTGCCAGAGGAGCACCATGACTGCATGCTGTGGAAATCCCTAAAATTTGGGAGTTTTGAAACTCAGTCCTGCACTGAAATAAAAAGCTTACACAGGCAGGGTGAATGTTGAATTCCAAGGGAAACTGGGGACACAAGAGAGGTGATTGATTGCTCCTTTATGAGGGTTCCCTGAAAAGTGGGTGTGCGAACATTCAGCTCCAGGGCTAGAGAGTGGGGCACCGCCATAGTCATCCTGCCCATCAGAGTTGAAAACCTTCAGGTAGCAAAACAGGGTCACCTAGTGGAAGCCAGAGCCATGTACACCAAGCCCTGCCCTCCAAATCCCCAGAGGTGCATTTCCACTCAGTCAAGCTAGCCTGAGAATCAGTGCAGTAGGCCCCTCCCTCAGAAGACCAGTGCACTATCATCAAGTCTGTGATCATAATGTTGCAAAACTTCAGCTCTAGGGGAAATAGGATCTAACTTCCTTTCTTACTTTTATTCTTTATTTCTTATAATGTTTTTCATTTATTTGCCTATTTTTATCAATTCTTTTTTTTACTTTTTACTATTATTTTTTATTTTTATATATACATTTATATATATTCTTTTTGTAATTTTTATTTTATTGTTTTATTTCATTGTATTTTACTTTATTTTGTTTTGTTTTATTTTATTTTTGGATCTAGATCCTTTGCTCTTTTATCAAGCACACCAAAACACACCCAGGATCTAGTTTTATTGTTTGTTTTAGTTTCTGCTTAGTTCTTGGTTTTTTGTTTGTGTAGTCGTTTCTTTTCTTTCTTTGCTTTTTTCTGGACAAAATGACAAGATGGAGGAACTCGCCTGAAAAGAAAGAACAGGCAATAGAACTCATGACCAGGGATTTAATCAAAACTGATATAAATAAGATGTCTGAACTAGAATTTAAAACCGTAATTATAAGAATACTAGCTGGGGTTGAAAAAAAGCATAGAATATGCCATAAAATCCCTTTCTGCAGAGATAAAAGAACTAAAATCTAGTCAGGCTGAAGTAAATATGCTATAGCTGAGATGCAATCTCCAATGGAGGCCATGACAGCAAGGAAGGACAAAGTAGAGCAGTGAATCAGTGATACAGAAGACAAATCATGTAAACTCATGAAGCTGAAAGAAGAGGGAAACAAAGGCCAAAGATCACAATACAAGATGTAGAGAACTCAGCAACTTAGTAAACAGGAATAACATTCACATCATAGGAGTCCCAGAAGAAGAAGAAAGAGAAAAGGGGGCAGAGGTTTATGTGAGCAAGTTATAGGTGAATACTTTCCTAATCTGGGGAAGGACACAGACATCAAAATCCAAGAATACAGAGAACTCCCACTAAATTCAACAAAAACTGACCATCACCAAGGCATATCATAGTCAAATTCACAAAATACACAGACAAGGAAAGAATCCTGAAAACAGCAAGGGAAAAAAAGTCCTTAACCTGCAAGGGAAGACAGATCAGGTTTGCAGCAGACCTATCCACAGAAACTTGGCAGGCCAGAAAGAAGTGGCAGGATATATTCAAAGTGCTGAATGGGAAAAATATGCAGCCAAGAATTATTTACCCAGCAAGGCTGTCATTCAGGATAGAAGGAGAGATAGAGTTTCCCAGACAAATAAAAACTAAAAGAGTTCATGAACACTAAACCAGCCCTGGAAGAAATTTTAAGGGGGATTCTTTGAGTGGAGAAAAAAGTGAAAGCAAACAAAGAACAAAAGCAACAAAAACTAGAAAGGACCAGAAAGCATAACCATAAATACCAACTCTACAAGCAACACAATAAAACTAAATTCATATCTTTCAATAATCAGTCTGAATGTAAATGAACTAAATGCTCCAATCAAAAGAGATTAGGTATCAGAATGGATAACAAGACAAGATTCATATATATGCTGCCTACAAGAAACTTGTTTTAGACCTAAAGACACCTGCAGATTGAAAGTGAGGGGATGGAGAATCCATCATGCTACTGGATGTCAAAAGCCTATATCAGACATAATAGACTTTTTTCTTTAAATGTTTATTTATTTATTTATTTATTTGTTTTGAGAGAGAGGGAGAGAGAGAGAGAGAGAGACTGGGGGAGGGGCAGAGAGAGAGGGAGATAGAGAATCTCAGGCAGACTCCACACTGTCAATGCAGAGCCTAACATGGGGCTCAATCCCACAAACATCAGATCATGACCTGAGCCGAAATCAGTTGGACACTTGACGAACTGAGCAACCCAGGTGCACCAGATAAACTAAACATTAAAACAAAGACTGTAACAAGAGATGAAGAGAGGCATTGTAGCATAATTAAGGGGTGTATCCATCAAGAAGATCTAAGAGTTGTAAATATTTATGCCCCCAGCTTGAAAGAACAGAAATATATAAATCAACTAATGACAAACATAAATAAACTCACTGATAATAATACAATAATAATTGGGGATTTAACACCCCACTTAAAGCAATGGACAGATCATCTAAGCAGAAAATCAACAAAAAAACACAATGGCTTTGAATAACACACTGGACTGGATGGAGCTAACAGATATATTCAGAATATTTCATCTAAAGCAGAAGAATAAACATTCTTTTTGAGTGCACATGGAACATACTGGGTCACAAATCAGTCCTCAACGAGTATTAAAAAAATGTATTAAAAAATACCATACATATTTTTGAATCACAATGCTATGAAATTTGATGTCAACCACAAGAAAAAATTTGGAAAGCCCTCAAATACATGGAGGTTAAAGAACATCTTACTAAAGAATGAATGCGTTAATCAGGATATTCAATAAAAAATTAAAAAATACATGGAAGCAAATGAAAATGAAAACACAACAGTTTAGACTCTTTGGGATTCAGCAAAGGCAGTCCAAAGAGGAAAATATATAGAAACTCAGGCCTATCTCAAGAAGCAAGAAAGATCCCAAACACACAAGGTAACCTTACACCTAAAGGAGCTAGGAAAGGAGCAGCAAATAAGGCCTAAGGCCAGCAGAATAAGGGAAATAATAAAGATTAGAGCAGAAATAAATTATATGGAAACAAAGAAAAATAGTAGAACAGATCAACAAAGCAAAGAACTAGTTCTTTGAAAGAATTAACAAAATTGATAAACCCCTAGCCAGACTTATCAAAAAGAAAATAGAAGGACCCAAATAGATAAAATAACAAATGAAAGAGGAAATATCACAAACAACATCACAAATACAAATAGTGATAAGATAATACTATGAAAAATTATATGCCAATAAACTGGGTAATCTGAAAGAAGTGCACAAATTCCTAGAAGTTCACACACTACCAAGACTGAAGAAATAGAAAATTTGAACAGACCCATAGTCAGCAAAGAAACTGAAACAGTAATTAGAAATCTCCCAACAAATAAGAGTTCTGGGCCAGATGGCTTCCCAGGGGAATTCTACCAAACATGTAAAGAGTTAATACATATTCTTCTCAAACTGTTCCAAGAAATTGAAGTGGAAGGAAAACTTCCAATTCATTCTATGAAGCCAGTATTACCTTGATTCCAAGACCAGACAAAGACCTCACTAAAAAGGAGAATTACGGGCCAATATCCCTGATGAAACTGAATGTAAAAATTCTCAACAAGATACTAGCAAATCAAATTCATTTACAATTGCACCAAAACCTATAAGATACGTGGAGATAAGCCTAACCAAAGAGGTAAAAGTTATATACTCTGCAAAACTATAGAAAGCTTATGAAAGTAATTGAAGAAGACACAAAGAAATGGAAAAATGTACCATTCTCATGAATTGGAAGAACAAATGTTGTTAAAATGTCAAAGACATTTGAGGTCAAAAGACCTCAAATAGCCAAAGTAATGTTGAAAATGAAAACCAAAGCTGGACGCAGCACAATTCTGGACTTTAAGCTGTATTACAAAGCTGTAATCCTCAAGACAGTATGGTATTGGCACAAAAGCAGACACATAGATCAATGGAATAAAATAGAGAACCCAGATATGGTCCCACAAATATATGGCCAACTAATCTTCAACAAAGTAGGAAAGAGTATCCAATGAAAAAAAGACAGTCTCTTTAGGAAATGGTGCTAGGAGAACTGGACAGCAACATGCAGAAGAATGAAACTGGACCACTTTCTTACGCCATACACAAAAATTAATTCAAAATTGATGAAAGACCTAAATGTGAGACAGGAAACAATCAAAATCCTAGAAGACAATATAGGCAGCAACCTCTTTGATCTCAGCTGCAGCAACTTCTTCCTAGACACGTCTCCAGAGTCAAGGCAAACAAAAGCCAACATGAACTATTGGGAATTCATCAAGATAAAAACCTTATGCACAGCAAAGGAAACAAAAGATAGCCTATGGAATTGGAGAAGATATTTTCAAACAACATATCTATAAAGGGTTAGTATCCAAAATCTATAAAGAACTTGTCAAACTCAACACCCAAAAAACAAACAACTGAGTTTAGAAATGGGCAGAAGACATGAATAGACACTTTTCCAAAGAAGACATCCACATGGCCAACATCCAGACACATGAAAAGATGCTCAACATCACTCATCATCAGAGAAATACAAATCAAAACCACAATGAGATACCACCTAACACCTGTTAGAATGGCTAAAATTAACAACTCAAGAAACAACAGATGTTGGTGAGGATGTGGAGAAAGATGAACCCTGTTGCACTGTTGGTGGGAATGCAAACTGGTACAGCCACTCTGGAGAACAGTATGGAGGTTCCTCAAAACTAAAAATAGAACTACCTTATGATACAGCAATTATACTACTAGGTATTTAACTAAGGGTACAGAAATGCAGATTTGAAGGGGTATATACACCATAATATTTATATCAGCATTATCAACAATAACCAAGCTGTGGAGAGAGCCCAAATGTCCATCAACTGATGAACGGATAAAGAAGATGTAGTATAAATATACAATGGAATATTACTCAGCCATGAAAAGAATGAAATCTTGCCATTTGCAGCAACGTGGATGGAGCTAGAATGTATTATGCTGAGCAAAATAAGTCAATCAGAGAAAGACAATACCATATTATTTCATTTACATGTGGAATTTAAGAAAGAAAAGAGATGAACATATGGGAAAAGAGGCGAATCAAGGAGAGAGGTAAACAAACCACAAGAGATTCTTTTTCCTCTTGGACATTATGCTGATTAAAATAAGCCTGTCACAAAAGAAAAAATATTGTATGATTCCCTAATCACTCATATGAAGTATCTAAAGTAGTCAAAATCATAGAGAAAGTGGACAGGTGGGTTGCCCAGGTCTGGGGAAGGGGGAGGGAGGACTAGTGTTTAATGTGTACAGAGTTTCAGAACTAGAAGATGAAAACATTCTAGAGATCTCTTGCACAGCAATGTGAATATACTTAACACTACTCAACTGTATACTTCAAATGGTTAAATGATTTTAAAAAGGTAGAAAGCAGAGGCATAAATATTCACAACATAGGGTCAGTCAACATATTTTTAGGTCTGGCAAAATGGCACAAACAACAGAAGAAAAAATACATACATTGGACTTCATCAAAATTAAATACCTTTTTACTGCAAAGAACTCTATTGACAAACTAATAAACAGCCTGCGGAATGGGAGAATATTTTTGCAAATCATCTCTGAATAAAAGATTTTATCTAGAATATATAAAGAACTCTTACAACTCAATATTAAAGGACAAATAAACCAATGAAGAATGGGCAAAGGATAAATATATATCACTCCAAAGAAGTTACAGAAATGGCCAGTAAGCACATAAGATGCTCAACATCAGGGAAATGCAATCCAAAACGACACTGAAAGCCCACTTCAGAACCACAAGAATGACCATTAGCAAAAACAAACAAAAACAAAAACAAAAAACAAACTAGATGGTAGGAAGCATTGGCTAGAATGTGGAGAGAACGTAGAATCCTAATACACTGCTAGTGCAAACATACAAAATGGTGCAGGCACTTTGGAAACAGTCCAACAGTTTCTGAAAAGGTTGAATATAGAGATTTCAAACAATCCAGCCGTTCCACTTTTAGATATATAGCCATGAGAAACGAAACATGCATCCACACAAAAGTTCACAGAATTATTCGTATTAGCCAAAAGTAGAAACAACCCAAATGTTTGGCAACTAATCCATGGATTTAACAGACAGTAGTACATCCACACAATGGGATATTATTGAAAATGTGCAAACACGAGTGAAACATGGAAACCTTATTCTACGTAAAAGAAAGCAGACATAAAAGGATTATCATATAATCCCATTCATACAGAAGTGCAGAATGTGGGAATGTATAGAGACAAAGGAATGAATGGGTGCTTAGGCCTGATGTCCACATGGGAAGACAGGGGGACGGCGAGAGGGTACAGGATTTCTTTTGGGGCTGATGAAACGTTCTATAATTTATTGTGGTAACGGTTACAAATTCTATAAACAAGCTGAAAGCCATAAAACTGTACACTTCAAATGAGTGAATTGTATTTCATGTGAATGTCTAAAAACAGTTTTTATTTTATAATTAGGCTAGAGAAATTTGTCAAAATGCTAACGTTGCCTATATCTAGGTGTTGTCTATTGTGGTTTCTATTGCATTTTTTTCATTTTTTCTATAAGCTTGAAACATTCCTACTGAAATTACCCATTTTCTAAAATGGAAAATAAGCAGGTAGTGTGAATGCAGGCCATCTGGGATCTATGGACCCTTGTCGGCTCGTTTAGAATCCCAGAGGAATCTCCTAGCATCACCTAGGGTATGGTCTGTGTCCAGCACAGACCTGTTCTGATGATCTGATGTCCTGGTTTGATGACATCAGGCTGGTGACAGTGACATACCATTGTGTGACTAGTGCCTTGGGGGCTCTCCTTCTCTACATTATGAAGGATGAGAACATCAGCATCTGGCCAGTTTCATTAACAGACTGTGCAGGGAGAGCAATTAACAATGACCACCCCCCGAGTAAATAAATTAGGAGCCTTACAATTGGGGATGCCTCTTTAGTTTGTGGTTGGAAAACATCTTTTAATGTCCATGCACTTTGTACGAATTCACACAATACACGGCCCTGAAGCATGATCTTCGGAACGAACCACGACAAAGGACATTCCAAAGGACAGACTATGGGAGGAGGGTGGAGACTGGCCTTCAGAGACTGCGGTGAAGTAGGGAAAATGAACCCTCACACAGCCCAGCTTAATCGCAAGATATTTTGCTAAAATGAGCACCGAGAGAGAGCCCAGGCTGGCACGCAGGCATCCCAGACGGACGGGCCCTCAGACTCCGTGAGTCACGTCCAGGGCCTCCCAGGAGACCTGCGAGGCTGTGGGGACTCGTGCCAGCTCATCTGGAGGAAGGGTCCCGTCAAGTAGGTCGTGGGGACCACAAGTGGGGACTTTCCGAGCCCTCTGATTCCCGGCCCAGAATCTCCAGAGCAAATGCTTGTAGGGGTTCCGGGGATGGCTCAGCACTGTCTGTCCTAACAACTGGCCACGGACACCATCTTTCTCTGCCGGAGCCCCCTAAGACACCCGTGCCCAGTGATGGCTGATGACCGATGGAGGCATGGGTGCGGGCAGGCCTCCCCAAGATCAGCGTTGGGGGAGCATGGGGGCACCCTGGCCAGGATTCCCCAAACCAGCCTGCTCTCCCCCTTCCCGCCCAGCGCACAGTGACCTGTAGGACACCCCGCAGCTCGGAATGAAGAACAAACGTGCAGCCAGGACAGGGGGGCCACAGGGAGCCCGACTGCCCGGGTGCCATCAGAAGACATGACTCCGTCATCAGTGGGGACAGGCGTGCACCTGGATGCGAGGGAGTTCCCCACGACTCCATGGCTACTTTGAGGGGTTTCTTCTTAGGGGAGCAGGAGGAGGACTCTGGAGCCAACGCTGTGTGGCAGCCGCCCTGGCGCCCGTGACTGTCCTCATCCCCTGGCCTCCCGGAGCCCACGGTCCTCAGAAAACGGTGAAGCCTGGCTCCCTCCAGGCTCCCTGTGGAGGCCCAGTGAGCTGACCGGGAGGTGCCGCCTGGGACAGCGCAGCGCACACCTCGGCTGGTGGCCCCCGAGTCCCGCCTCGTGCTTTCCCCGAGTCCATCCTCACGGGGATGAAGAGGACCCCCCCATCCCTCATATTTCAACGGTCCCACTGGGACTCGAAGATGCTCCTCATACCAGGAGGCCAGAGCCCCAGAGCCTGTCCCCTGAGGCCAGGCCTTCTGCCCTCCCTCAGGCCCACACGGGGAGCCTTGGAGGAGCCAAGGAGGATGTAGCCTCCCCCCAAACCCCCCCCTCCCCGCCCCAGCTCAGCCCCATGGCTGGACGCCGCAGGGAGGCAGAGGGCAGCTCCCGGAGAAGACAGGGCTGACTGCAGACTGCACTCTGGAAGATGGTTGTGGTGCAGAGGGCGCCCATCCCTGGATGTTCAGGGACGCACATGGTGACCGCAAGCCCCTGGAGGCCCCTCCCAGACCCCTTCCCTCCGGCCAGGGCATCTCCATGCAGCGGCCCAGACGCATTTCCCAGCAAAACCATCTTTATTCCCACGTACACGCAGCGCCCCTGGGGGCTGCTGCCACCCCGCCCGCAGTCGTGCCCTCCCCCTCTCCCCCCAGCCAGGATCAGCACTGAAGGGTGGGCCCAGGGCTCCCTAGGGGCTGCAGTGCTGCTTTTTCCTCCTCCCTGGGACAAAGGAGCCACACCTTCTCTTTGGAGGCAGAGAGGGCCCAAGCAGCCCCACGGCCAAGGCCCGCACCGAGCCCCTGAGGCTGGCCCCTGCGAGGGGCGTCTTGCCGGCAGCGGCCAGACCCGCACACAGAGCCCGCTTTCTGGACTTGGCAGCTGGGGGAGCGGCTGGGCCGCGGCCTATTCTCTGAGCAGCGGGGGCCTGGGGAGCTCCCCGCGGCCCGCGCCCTCCAGGGCTGGGGAGGCCCGGGGCCGGAGCAGGACTCTGGGAGAGCCCCCAGGGCAGCAGGCTGTGCCGAGAGGCCAGGAGGAAGGCCAGGCTGGGCAGCTCCTCCTCGTCCTCACTGGACCCATCTGCTGGCCCGCCAGGCTCCCTAGCAGGGGGGGCCTCTCTGAACACGGGGGCATCCCTGGGGTCCGGCCGAGGAGGGGTGCGCCCTGGCCCCTGGGGAGGAGAGGAGAGCCCGCCAGCCCGGAGGGCAGGCAGCTCCTGTTGTCCTGGAGACGCGGCAAAGGATCTGGGTCTGCACGGGTGCGCGTGTGCCCGGCTGTGCCTCCGGAGGTCCTGGCACTCGCTCTCTGCTGGGCAGGCCTCACGGCTGACCCCTGGCCGGGCCCTGGGCTCACCCTCGGGCCCGGAGCCCAGTGTCGCTGCACAGTGACTCGGGGTTGTGGGCACACCGTCCTCCACCGCCAAGGCCACCAGTCTCTTCTCTACCAGCTGGGAGGAGGGAGGTGACGGTGACTGGCCAGCACGGGAGCGTGAGAGGGGAGGTGGGACGGTGGCACGGGGGGCGGAGGGGGGGGTGGGAGGAGGGGACGGGTGGCCCGTGAGGCCCTGGCTCTCCTGATATCCCCCTGAGTCCCTCCCTCCCTCCCCAGGCTCCCCATCCTGTAGAGGCCATTCTCTGCTCAGTACCTGCCCTGGAGCTCGCCTCCCCAGTGCCATGCCTCCTAGGCAGGGGAGCGGGGGACCGCGTCACATGTGCCTGTGTACTGAGTGCCCCCCTTCCCCTGGCTCACCTGGGTCCCCTCCCTCCCCTGGCTCAGGTCCTCTCCTGCGTCTCTCTTTGCCCTGCTCACCTCTGCAAGGGAGAGTCCTTCCTCCTGCTCCAATTGCTCAGCGAGGGCCAAAAGATCCAGCTGTGGTTCTGAAGAAAGCAGTTCTGCCAGGAATCGCGGGTGAAGGACTGCCTCCACCTGGGACAGAAGGAACAGGCTGTGGGCACCTTGGCAGGGGGCACCTGTGAGCCAAGGAGGACCCGGAGGGAAAGTGGGAACGTGAAGCCCCACCCCGCCTTCCGCACAAGGCAGGATGTTTGAACCATCAGGGTCACTGGCTGCACGCACACGCAGACAGGCGCACACGCACACACACACATGCACACACAGGCACACATGCAGACAACACAATTTCACACACGCATACACAGAGAGAAAGCCTATACATACATACATACACACATAAAAAAGACACACAAACGCATATGCACACACACCCCCAACACATATGTGCCCACACAGAGACACAGAAGCATTCAAATGGTAGACACCAACATATCCTCACAAACATATGCATGCACACACAGACATGCACGTACACATACACAGGCCACACACAGACACCCACACAGGCTCACCCACACCTGCACATGTGCACACACACACAAGTACACACACATTCATGTACACAAGTACCCACAGAGGCACACTACACATAGGCACAAACACGTGCATGGACGCACACACACACACAAGTACACACAGGTGCACCCTACACGCAGGCACACTTACATGCACGTAAGCACATTCACACAAGTACACAGACATACAAACCCTTGCATGTACGTCCATGCACCCAAGTACACACCTGCACACACACACAGGCACACACACATGCATGTAAGCACGTTCACTCAAGTACACACACATACAAACACTTGCATGTATGTACACGCACTCAAGTACACACACGTGCACACACATACATGGACGCACAAACACACAAGTATACACATATGCATACACACAAGTACCCGCAAGCACACTACACGCAGGCACACACATGCACGTAAGCACATTCATACAAGTACACATACAAACAAACCCTTGCATGTACGTACATGCACACAAGTACACACACGCACACTACACGCAGGCACACACATGTGCACGTAAGCACATTCACACAAGTACACGCACATGCACACACACACATGTAGGCACATGCACACAAGAGCACACACACATGCACCCTATACGCAGGCACACACACACGCACGTAAGCACGTTCACACAAGTACACACACAAACACTTGCACGTATGTACATGCATTCAAGTACACGACCATGCACACACATAAATGGACGCATATGCACACAAGTATACACACATGCATGCATACAAGTACCCACACGCACATGCACATAAGCACATTCACTCAAATACACACACATACAAACCCTTGCATGTACGGACATGCACGCAAGTACACACACGCACACTACATGCAGGCACACACACACACACGTAAGCACGTTCACACAAGTACACAAACACTTGCATGTGTGTACATGCACTCAAGTACATGCCCATGCACACACATAAATGGACGCATATGTACACAAGTATACACACATGCATGCACACAAGTACCCACACGCACATGCACATAAGCACATTCACTCAAATACACACACATACAAACCCTTGCATGTACGTACATGCACGCAAGTACACACACGTGCACACACACGTGCCTGCACACACACAGCTCAGGAACGAGGAACAGAGCTTGATCCCAAAGGCCTAGGCACAGCCCCACTCCGGGTGTCGGAGTGGCAATGCCTGGGATCTTCCAGACGCCAGGCTGTGGGCCAGCCCACCTTGGTGATGAAGTCTTCCTGGGAACACAGCTTGTCAATGTAGCTGAGAAGACCCGGGTCCAGGTAGATGGCGTCCTCGTCCTGCTGTGGCTCCTCTCCGTCCTGTCCCCATTCACCCGCTAGCGCCCCCGGGGCTGAGCAGGCAGGCCCCAGCAGCCCCTCCATGATGTCCACGTACTCTCTCACAGCCTCAGGGGGGATCTCCTTGGGTGCCTTGGGCTGCGGGGGTCTGTGTGGCTGCGGGCAGGGTGGCCGGGCCCTGGAGCCGGCCTTCCTGGGAATGCAGGCTGAGGCAGAGCGGGAACGAGGGAGGAGGTGAGAGGGGCTCCAGCTTGCTTGTGGAGAGGGCAGGGTTTGGGGGACACTGATGTCGGTGGAGGGCTGGGTCAGGGCCACCTGAAGCCACAGGCACCCTGGGACGGGGGAGCCGAGGGGAGGATCATCTAATAGCGTCTCCTGTGAGCAACAGAGGACCCACCGATTCTCCAAGGGTCTCCCCCCGCAGCCCGCTTTCCAGGCAGAGTTTCGTTGGGTCCCTTGACAGGGAGGTGGGAGAGTAGTCACCAACTTGGCCAGGTCAATATCTCACGGTGACAAAGGGCAGCTACGACCCCAGGCTCTCTGCGGCTGGTTTGGTTGAAAGACCAAGGCCCACGTGAAGCAGGAGACAGGACGTGGGGACGGCGACCTTCCCTAGGCCCCACTGCCTTTGGCCGCCAGCTCCCTTGGGAATGTGGGTGCTGTACCTGGCTGCCGGCCCCCCTCCAGGGCTGGGGACCCCTGGGTTCCAGGCTTGGGTGGGGCTGGAACAGATGGGCCCTGGGCCACCTTCACCCACTGCAGCTTCTGAATCTGTATCTCCTCCTCTGCCTCAAACTCCATGAACCTGGGGGTAAGGAGACCCAGGCCACACTGAGGAGGGGCCCTGCCGTGGAGCCCAGCAAAGGCGGAGGCCGTGGGGGGACCGGAAGAGGCAGTGCCCGGCAGCGGCAGCCATGGTCCTGGCCCCCCAGGAGACAGCAGGCTGGCCGATCCAGCCCGGCCCAGACACAGCGGGGGTCCCACCTCCCCGGGGTCGCAGGTTCAGCCCCCATCCTGAGACCTTCACATGGAGGCAGGGGTGGGTGTCGATCAGGTTGGGGTTGAAGCCTGGGCAGGTAGGTGAGGAGGACCCTGTGCTCAGCCCGGCCTCACGCCCACCGGCCTGGGGCTGGGACCCTGACTCACTTTCCTGCCATCTCGTAGTAGATGACCCGGTCAAAGTTGCTTCTGCACTGCCACTCCTGCACGGCCCGCCACACTCCCTCCTCCAGCGTCATGGTGGGCTTCAGGCGGGCCAGGGACCGAAGCACCGGGCTGCAAGCCCTCGGGGTCAGGCGGTGGCTGTGGCCTGGTGGCCCCCACCCTGCCCCACTCCCGCCCTGTGCAGCACGTGTCCCCCGCCCACTGTGACTCAGTGCTGGCAGGTGACAGGCGGTGTCTGGCCGTGCAAACCAGCCCCCTCCAGGCGACCACTGTCACTGCCTCACACTGGGCAGCCCTGGGCACTGGGCTCCAGACTGACCACCCCCCGCACTTGGATCAGGGAGCTCTTTGCCCCCGGACCCTGCGTTCCATAATGACGATACTGAGCGTGCCGTGCCAGGCAGTGATCCGGTCCCCCGGTCCCCTGCGCGAAGTGCCGTCACCCCGTGTCCGGGGGGGGGACCCCAGAGGACCCGCGCCGCACTGCCTTCCCAGAGCGGCACTGGCTCACACCCTCCTCTCCTCACCCTGAGGCCCCCGCCCTGGGCACACCCCAGGGTCCTGGCTGAGGGCAGCGGGGGGCAGAAGGCGCTCACATGAGAAAGCAGGAGAGGGCTTCGGCGTCGGGGCTCTGCGGGAGGTGCCTGCGGGCCAGGACCTTGAAGCACTGCCAGCGCCTGAAGTTCTCGTACACACTCTTGGGGCTACAGGAGTCCACGGGCGAGGCCTTGGCGGGGCCGCTGGCCAGGCTGCCCTCCCTGGCAGCTGCGGGGGGCTGCGGCCCTGCGGTCACCGGGGGCACCATGGGGGCCAGCCGGACAGCCATGGGGGGAGCCTGAGGCCGAAGGCCTGGGGTGGAGCCTCCCTTGCCGGCCCAGGTGCCCCCGATGGCTGGGGCGGACACGCTGCTCTCCGCTGCCGACGTTGCCAGGAACAGGGGTGTGGGACACGCAGCACCCCCACAGAGGGCCCCGGGAGGACTCCAGCGAACGGGGGCCTGGGTGAGGACGACGGTCTGAGTCTGGGGGGCATCTGCGGGCCCCCACTCTGACCTGACCTGGACGATGGCGTTACAGGCCCGGGTCCCACCTGGGCCATGGACGGCATCTCCTGCCACCAGCGGTGTCCTGCAGAAAGTGGGCAGCACCACGGGGCTGCCAGGCGTGAATGGCGGGGTCACGTGGGGCGGCGAGCGCTGCCCCCGGGGTGACCAGTGCGAGGCGCCAGCAGCAGGTGGGGGAAACGGCTCTGCCGTCAAAGAAGACACGGAGGCCTCCGGGTCCATGGCCACATGCGGTCCCAGCACTGGAGATGCTGTGGACAGAAGGGAAGGGCCGGATCGAGTCGGAGAATCGCAGCCAGGACGCAGGATCCTGGGCCCCTTTGCTCACTAGGGAGGGGGATGGGGAATCGCGACACGGGAGGGACACTTACAGGAAAAGGTGCGGTTTGCAAGTGTCCTGGAGTGACTTCCATGCTCTGGCCTCCAGACGACATTTACTGTCCCCACCCTTCTCAACAAGACAGCCTGCCTGCCTGGAAGAGGCAGCCTTGGCCAGCACTGACTCTGGGAACCTCCCCAGGACCCCAGACACCACCCTCCATCCTCACGGGCTGTCCTCCTGGACGAGGGGCTGGGTGGACATCTGCCCTGTGGGAAATGCCCTCGGCCGGCTCCCAGGCAGCTTGGGTTCTGCTCCCAGGTACGTCTGAGTCACCCGAAGGGCCTTTGTGAACGGGCAGCGTCTAAACCATTTGGGCCCCTCTCCTGCTCAGACCCCCAAAACCTGACGCTCAGTATAACTCCCTCCCTTTCTTCCCGTCCTAACATAAGAAAACAAACGCTTGTAATATCTTTCTCCCTATAAACGCGGCCTCCAAGCCCCCACGTAACCCCGTCTTAGGAAACCCCACAGCCCACACGCATCACGGGCCAGGTTCTGCCGCCGCTCAGCAGCTCGGATCCTGGGAGAGTGTGAGGCGGGCGTCATGTTCCCTGGTTCCTGTCACTCGCAGCCACGGTGGCTACAGAAGATTAGCAAAGGGCAATGCAGAGGGGGCGGCGGGGCTGTTGGGGTGGGGGGACTCTGGAGCTGGGTCACGTGGGACTGGTTGTGGGAATGCAGGCTTCTGTGGTCTTCCCCTTCCAGCTCCAACAGTGAAAGTGAAGACACACGAGGAGCCCAGCATGAGCCCAGTGCCAGAAGGAAAAGGGGCTGGATCCTGTGCCTGTTCATGAAGAACCCATGCAGGTCCTCGTTCGGGAGGACAAGGGACACACCTGCACATCTAACTGATCAACAGGTGTCCCACGACATGTGATACAACCAGAGAAGATGGTCCTCCCGTCCAGGCTCCCCTCCTACCCCCTGTAAGGAGGACTCAGCTTTCACAGATGCTGCTTGGGACACCCAACCACGCTACACTCTGTTCCCCATCCACGGCACAGGGACGAGGAATACAAGCAGACTCTTCACCTCAAAGGTGGCTCCCAGGGCTGAGGGTTGGCCAGGAAACACTGGACAAGATGAAGCAGGTGGAAGGACTGCACGTCCTCAAGAGGAAGAGGGACCCAGAACAGCTGAGGAACCCAAGGCCTGCCTTGGTTGAGGCCCCCGGATGCCCTGTCCCTGCTGAATCTACGAAAAGGGTCACCTGGGCTGGGGAGAAGTCAGCTCTGGGCTGGAAGGAGTGGAAGTCCTGGGCCGGGGGTGTTAGAGGAACTTCCAGCCCCGCTCCCGGGGAGGACACTGGCCATAAGACCGCCCCACTGAACCACGTCCTGGCTCAGACCATCTCCCCCCACATCCCGATCAGGCACTATGGAGACCCAGAATCTGCAGTCAAGTCCCTTGGAGGGTATGGTGGGGGAGGTCCAGGTGTCTGAGGAACACCACACCCGGCTGTCCTTTCCCTGGGACCCTGCCTGTGCCACCACCACGACACGATGCCACCTCTCCTACAGACTGTCAAAGTGGTGTGTGACTCAGAGACACGCAGTGTGCCTGCCTCCATCCGTTCTCCACACCCAGGGCGTTTCCCCTACGAGGTCTCGACCCGGCCTCCTCCCCAGGGTCCTTGCAGGTTTCCACGGGCTCCCAGCCTCCCAGATGAGCTGTCCTTGGCCCCCACCCTCTTTCCCTACTCAACCCCCACCCCCGCCCCCATGTGCCCCTGTCCAAGCGTCACATTTGAATCCCACGGATTTGAGGGATGGCAGGCACGCAGACACACCTGCCCAACCCACAGGCTTACCTCCTTCTGAAGCCATCCCCGCAGGCTCGGGCAGGGACCACTGCTACCCTGCAGCCACCACAGTGAGAAACGTCGAGTTCAGGTCCCAGACAGCGACCTGCTCCAGCAGATGCTCAAGATCCAATTAAGGAGGGAAAAGTTTGAATGTAAACAGGGACAGAATGTAGGGCTCCTGACATTCTGCAGCGGGGGAGGGGCCGAGGGCCAGGGCCCTGGGTGGGGGTGGGGAGACATTCCCTGAGGGCTCTGGCAGGTAGGCAAGGACCACAAGTCCCTCTCAAATGACACAGGGGCAACACAATTGCTGTGTGCCTTTTGAGGCAATTTATACAAGTTGCTCAGATTCCGAGCACCGAGGTGTTACTCGGTGGTCCTTTGCTTCCGTTTTCATCCATCGGCCGAGTTTGCGTCCCTCAACGCACTCTGCTTCCCACCTGGCTCTTGACTCACTTCAACCGAGGCCGGACTTTCTGAACAAGATTCAGAACATGTATTCTGATGAACACATGGGTCCTGAAGGCCACATGGAACGGAGCTTCCAAATTAGCATGGTCTCAGCAGATCCTGCGTGCGTGCTTGCACATGGGTCCTTCTGTCCTCGCCGCCCTCCGGCGCTGGAAGCTGCTCAGCCTCAAGCAGGACGAGCCTTACTAATGCTCTCCTCTGCTGGAAAGCCCCAGCCTATCAGACAAAGGTCGTGCAGCCTACACATGCAGGACCAGAAATCACTACTTTTTGTTTCCCAGCATCCTGTGCTGTCATTCAACATTGACTGTTAACATTTCTCCTTCTTTTAGTGGAATATCTCAAAGAATCAATAGCTTTGTGTGGTTCAATGTCAAAGGACATAAAGGAATATGCAGTGATGACTCTTCCTCCCACCTCTTACTCCTGGGCACCAAGCCCCTTTCTCGCAGGAAACCAGTGTTATCTGTGACGTTCAAAGCTTCAGAGAGACGGATTACGCAACTAAGAGTACATGTCAGCTATTTTCATTTTCAAAAAATGCTTGTATTTTTTTCTGTGGCTAAAAGTTGACACATATTCCAAAATATGTGTGAGTGTGCCCAGTGATTGACTTTATGCTGATACTGTGGCTCCTGTCCTTATTTCTGGAGACTGGATTCTGGGAACATGTAGTTCAACAGTCCTTTACATTTCAAGGACCCTGTAGAATAGGGTGGCTGGATTTAGCATATGAAATAATGGATGCTCAGGTGAGTTAGAATTTCAGATAATAGGGATCAGCTTTTAGAATAATTGTGTCCCATGCAATATTTTGGATTTAACTTTTAATGGAAATTTGTTCCCAGTTGATTTGAATTTTGCATTTAGCTGGGGTTCTGTACTTTATGTGGCATCTCTACCCAAACAGTGTAATATATTCAGCTAATATTAGTCACCCTGTGAGAAAGAGAACTTGGATTAGGAGACTCAAGAGTGCTACTTTGAAAAAAAAAAAAAAGAGTGCTACCTTGGCTCACCCACAAAATCATTTGCCTGCGCACGCACGTGCACACACACACACACACACACACACACACAGTGTCTATAGGCTCTTTGGGTGATATGGAATTTGGAGGCGCCAAATATACAGAATTGAGTATCTGGAATTAATGGGACTAAGGACAGAAGTAAGGGTTAGGAAACCTTCCCCTCCCTAACATCCTACAGTCCTGGTTTTCCTAGGGGTTAAAATCAATCCCCATGAAATGGATGTGCACCTGTAATCTATCCCTGACGTCCAACGCCCATTCACACAACCAGCTTCCTCTAAGTCCTAATTGGCCAATGCTAGCCTGGAAGCCCTGCGCACGGGGTTGTGTATTTCCTGTCTGCATGAGAGACCCTTGTTCTTTGGAATCCATGCTCATCAGTGCATGTGGCCCCATCTGCACGAGAATCATGGGAGCACCTCTTTAAAGTCTTGTTTGATTCTTCTTTTCATATTGCACATCAACATCAGTTTACTGGGAAGGTTCAAAATGGTATGAAAGAGCATTGGACTTTTGTGTTGTCAGAAGAGAGGACTGTTAGGAAATTGGCCAAGGGTGACGAGGGTTAAGAACCTCAGTGGTTGTCACCAATCTCTTGGGAGACCTGCTTCACTCCTGCTATCACAGCAGTGCAGCTCCTAGGATGGCAGGGTGTTGGGGAAGGAAAGGGAGGTTTAGAGGGATGGCTCCACACTGAACATACACTGAAAAAGACTCCTGGTTAAGGCACTGAAACAATTCCTTGCCCCCTTGAGGAAAGTTGACTCCAAAGGCCACCACTGTGTGGAAACTGAACAGTGGACACCCTGATGCGGAAAGGCACCGGACTTTGAGTTCAGGACCTGGAGTTCCTCCCCTCCCCCTGCTCTGTACTATAGTCACGTAAGAGAGTCATTTCCCAATTCCTCTCCAATCTCCACACAGTTTCTAAGTTTTCTCCCAACTCCCACCCTGACAGGGCCCAGGGATTATTTGTATTAGCACTTCTGGAGTGTAGGACCAGCCACCCAAAGCAGGTGAGCTCCACGGTGCAGCCCTTCAGGGCATTCCCCAGGCTTCTCCCACTTGCAGTGTGGAAGGGACTCTCCACAGGCACCCATCTGTGTGTTCTCTCTGGCAGCTGCTCTGAGCACGCTTCCTGGACGTGAGCTGGGGAGATGAGCTGAGAGCCATTCAAGCAAATCATAGTGAACTTTATGGCAAACATCCCTGCTGGGCATTGAAAAAGTGAACAACTTGCAGGCATGTCTCAAGACTTGAGCTTTTATCAGGGGAAGGCTGAAATGGGTTTCAAGCAACAGCTTTGTTTTAGAGAGTTTTGAGGCAACATGTACTCAGGCACTCGTGAAAGCAGGCTCCTTCTTGTTTGCTCCCTTTGTCCAGTCAGTCAACCAGTTATTGCTAAGATATTCACTCATGGCTCAGAGGTAGGACTTGAGTGACCCTTCTCAGGGCCACTGATAAAAGATTACACTGCAGAAAAATTCTCTGGTCCCAATTCTGCAATCATTTTTGAACACTTCGAAATCTAGAGTCCAGAGTCTAGATGGCATCAAATTGGCCCAAATGTAACTTGGGAAGACTGGTCCTAGGAGGGAGTAAGAGCATTTCTTTAGACCCTGATCTCTGGCCGTTCCCGCATTAACTTCTGAGACAAACCCATCTCTGGACACGGATCACAGGCCTCAGAAGAGGGGTGGCCTTTCACACAAGCAAGGACGTTAGCAGAGTGGGGGATATCATGCTTGTGTCTCTTGGAGTCTGCAGCCCGTGGACTTGGGGGTGTGCCGTGCGAGGTTTCATCGTTCTGCTGTGGCTGAGAAATAGCACGAAGGTGGCAAGTGGCCACGAAGAGGTTGTGGAGGTTGCAGCTTCTCCCAAGAATACTACAAAATCTGGTCAAGAAGTGGAGTCTTTTTCAAAAAATCAGTTGAAATTCTTCGCTGTTTTGAAAAGGAGGGAGGGGAGGGCAAATCGTTCCCAGCCCAGCTGTGTGACTGCATCTGTCCAGCAGGATCAAAGGCAGAGCACAAGCCTCTAAGGAGGCGTCCGTGCATCCCACGTACTGAGCAGCCCGTGTATCAGCAGCTACACTAAGGAACCTAACCTGGCACAGGCGGTGCGTTCGGGAAACTCCGGGAAAGGAGGCGGGGAGGGAGGGGGCCCTTGGAGTGTTCCCCAGGTCTGCATTCTCCGCCTGATCTGTTCCTTCATGGAACCTTCGGGCTCGGGCGTCCAAGGGGCACAGCGCTTGTGGAAAGGCGGGGACGAGAAGAGGGACGGGCGGTCCCGGCCGAGGACGGCCGTGGCCCCACCGGAGGCCGTGGGGCTGCAGGTGCACCTGGTCCCTGACTCGGTGGGAAGGCCGCGTCAGAGGGCGCGGAGCGCACGTGTGCGGTGTTACAATCGCCAGTGCTGGCTTCACAGGCGCCGGCTCCACGGCTGGACGGCCATAAAGAGTCCGTCCCGTCTGAGCTCGAGCCGCCCGAGTGGCTTCCCAGCGCGAGAGGGTCCCCTGGGGTCCCACCCCGCAGGGACCTCCAGGCGGGTCCCTGCGTGTCCTTTGCCCGCCCGCGCACGCCCAGGGGGGCGGGGCTGCAGCGCTCTGGACCCGCCCCCCGGTGCCCGCCGCGTCCGTTGAGGGGGCGTGCCGGGGAGCGCGCGCGTACGTGGGGGCGGGGCTCAACGGCACTGCCGGCTGGAGGCGGTGCCCTGCCTGGCGGCCTCGTGCCACCGTGACGTCAAGTCGAGGCCAGGGTCGCGCGCTGTTAGTCGCTCAGGCGTAGCTGCGGTCGCCGTGTTAAGGCCTTAGCTAGTGTGCGCGCGTGTCACGTAGCAACCGGCCGCGTGGACGCTCGGCGACCGCCGCCGCGACGGTGAGCTGGCGCGCGAGTGTTTCGGGCGGTGTGCGGGTGTGGACCGTGCGGGGCTGAGACCGGTTCTGGGAGTCGGCGTCGGCAGCGGGGTCCCGGGCGGCGGCGGCGGGTCTGGGGTCTTCGCCTGGGCGTCTCGACCCAGTGGTTCTGCGGCGGGTTCTTGGGAGTCGGCGTCGGCAGTGTGGTCCCGGGCGGCTGTACGTCTGGGGTCTTCCCCTGGCGTCTCGACCCGGCGGTTCTGAGGCGGGTTCTCGGGCGTGTCGGCGTCGGCATCGGGGCCCCGGGCGGCCGCGCGTCTGGATGTGCGTCCCGGCGGTCGGGCTTCGGGGGCCTGGAGGGTGCGGTGGGCGGGTGGCGAGGGGCCGTCGTGGTTCCCCTCCGAGGGCGCGGGGCCGCCAGGCGAGCGGAGCACAGGTGGGGCCGCGGGAGCTTGTCCGCCGGGAGTGTGGCACGTGTGTTCGCACGTGTGGGGTAGTGCGGTCTCTACCGCCCTGCCGTAGGGCGTTTGTGAGGGAGGGGCCGAGGCCGAGTGTGAGCGTGGGCGGAGAGTCGCGTGTGGACGCTGAGTGCCCAGCTCCTCGGGCAGTTGGCGGTTAGCTGTGGGTACTGTGGGGAACGTGCGGCTGTTTCCCCCTCTGACTCGGGGTCCGGTGCGAGTCGCGGCGGATTTGGAAGGATCAGGCGCGCGTGCGTAGGGGCAGGGTGTGGACGGCGCCTGCGCGTGTGAGCTTCGGTGTGTGGCGTGCTGCGTGTTACTCGGCCAGTGTCGCAGGACCACGTGGTTTAGGGTTCAGGTTCTTTTCCTGATTGTCGGCAGCTGTGTATCTGTCCCTCACCAGCTGCAGGAATTACCCAAGTTGTTCGCAAGGTGTGGAGGTTTCAGGAGCATTCCAAGGGTATTTCTTCGGGTAGTGGAGCTGTGTGTGCGTGTTGGTGTGTAGAGGGCAAGTCCGTGACTCTTTCATGGCGTCGGGGGTGGGGGCGGGGGTTGACGTGCCCTCGTGATGTGGGCTTGTGCGAAGCGTTGGGGTGTGACCTGTGCCGACTCGGGATGGTGAGTGGTGCGCATCTGTTCCTAGTTCCGTGTTTAGTGTCAGCAGGCGGGTCGCTTGAAGGAGTCAAGCTGCGAATGCTACGTAAAAGCCACAAATGAAGCCTCTCCCTCCTTTCTCCGGGAGCATTTTCCTGAGCATTTACGAGCACACCACCGGTCTGTGTGGGTGGATGGATGGATGGATGGATGGATGAGCGAAGCAAGCATATTCAGGCATCGTTGGGTGTTGGGGGGGGGGGTGACTCTGTGAATTGTGAGTGTCGCTTCCGGAGCTCTGGGCCCGGAATGTGTGCACCGAGCCTGGTCATTCTGAACCGTTGCGTCACTCCTAATGAGGTTGGCCCACTGGTTAGGGCCAAAGCACCCCTGTAAACATTGGTGATGTGCAGATAGGTTGGGGGTGTCTGTTAGGTGGGTGGAGACTCCTTCAGCACCTGCGGTCCTGGCATCTGGGTCCCAAGTGGGATGGCCTGGGGGGCATCGATGGCTGTCGGTGCAGAACCTTCACCAGTGTGCTGTCGGTGTGATGGGGATTCCTGGACGGGAGGCCGGAAGGTCTGCTCTCGCGGGCAACCCCCGCAGGTCAGCCGGGCAGCTACGGGCACTGCTGTCTCCTCTGGGGCATGGCTGCTAGGCAAGGACACCCTCCACGTGGGTTCCAGGTGGTGACGGTCTGTAGAAACATGTATCTGCGAGAGCAGCTGCCCCGGGTGGTGGGGGATTTGGGCGATCATGCTGGTCAGCCATGTCGCTAGTTCTCAACCAGCTCATCTCAGTGGAAGCCTGAGTCCTCGGTGCTCGGCAGGACCTCTGGGGGCGGGGCGGGGGGAGGGGGTCAGTGAACTGACAAGCCTGGAGTTGGGAGGCTTTGTCCCTGCAGAAGGGCTGGGGGCTGAGACCCGGGGAGACTGGGATGTTCTGCTCTGGGTAGGTATGGCTGTGATGTTCCAGAACCCTGTAGGGTATGCTCTCTTTTCTTTTCGAAGGTTCAGGGTGCTCCTAGTCCTGGGAAGCTTATCTCAGCTTCATGTTTCTCTGATGGGATGACCTGATGCTCTTTCTCTCCGTCCACATGGACCTGCAGACCCACCAGAGGGTTCAGTCAATATGGCCACCAGCTGACCACATACACAGCTGCCTCCTGCCTCCCCCTCCCTGGGACCCACCCAAGCCTTTCTGGGCCTTCCTTATGGGGAGTCTCCCACTGGCCTCTTCTCCCTCATGGTGGATCTCCCTCCAGCAAAAGGTGCCGACGTCACCTTCTTGAATGCCCCAATACCACCTCTCTTAGCACTAGCGGATTCCTAGGGCTCTCACTGCCTCCGTTGTAACCTATCCCCAATAAAGGGACAGTACGGTACGTTAATTGCATTGTGTTTTGTCGGCAAAACGGACCTTTGCCTGTTTTTTGTATTTTAAAACAGTTGATGTTCTAAAAAGAACATGATGTAACACATGCAAGGTAGACGTTCTTGGGTTCCTTTAATTTGTTTTGTTTTTGATATGGGAAGGTGTAGACCCTGAGCTTTAGGGGAGAAGAACAGGAGTGTCTCGATATCCCAAACCAGCACTGAAAACGCCCCACTCACGTGGAATGGATGGAAACGTCTGGAATGGCTGAGGCCGATCACAGCTGGTTGTTCTGGGGCCACTGCGTTCCCCCCTCTCTCCCTGGGCAGAAGGGATCCTCTGTTCCGC
This sequence comes from Panthera tigris, assembly GCF_018350195.1. Classification (NCBI taxonomy): domain Eukaryota; kingdom Metazoa; phylum Chordata; class Mammalia; order Carnivora; family Felidae; genus Panthera; species Panthera tigris. Next base: position 2,020,961 of record NC_056672.1, on the reverse strand, counting down.
ACGGAGCGGCCCCTTTGGCCAGGCCATTAGGAGCTCCCACCCCTTGGACTTCGCAGCAGTTGGTGGGGATAAAGGAGCTGAACGCTCTCACCCACACTGGGCTTTGGGGGCTCAGGAGCCCTGCAGCAACACAGGAGTGGGTCTGAGGACACCCAAAAGGTGGCTGCAGAAAGGAGGCTGCTCTGATGTCTGCTGTAGGAGCTGCGCGTCCAAGGGCTTACAGCCTGCAGGGACTGGGAAAAGCAGAACGGGGTCAGTGGGACTAGGAACAGAGCAGGGAGAGGATGGGAATCAGGACGGGGCTGGAGGCAGGCTTTGACTCCGCTGGGAGAGGAGGAGGGAGCAAGTCAGGGGATGAAGTCCGCCACCCTCATCCCTCCGCCAGACCCTGCTCCTGTGGCTGCTCCTGGTTAGGGACCCTGAGAGAATGTTAGCTTGGAGGTCAGCGGTCCAGCTCCTTCCCGAGGCTCACTCACGCTTTAAACAACAAACGTGTCCATGGTGCACCCTGGTTAGAAATGCAGCGTTTAAGGAAGCTCAAGGCCTCTTCCTTGGGAGCGCCCCAGAAACAAAGTTAGAAACAGTAACCGGTTTTTAATAAGTTGTATATCGGTGCTTGTAGCCTCTCCTCCTTCCATGTGCAGAGATCAGAGTTTTTGGTCAAAGTGCTGACTGGACATTGGCTGATGCTGTGCGTGTGTGTGTGTGTGTGTGTCCGTGATGCAGCTCTGTGTTTACTATCTGTTTTCTCCACTGGAAAGTAAGAGCCAGAAGAGGAGTCTTTACCGTGCTTGGTAAATACTTGTTGTAGCTTGGATTCTCCCGAAAACAGACCTGAACACGGAGTTTAGGGAACAGGATGTTTACTAAACAGCACCTGTGAGGGAAGAAGCAGAAAGCAGGATTGGACCCATCGATCTCTCCCCCAGACTCCAGCACAGCCTGTGCTGCCCCCACTGAACTCTCTTTCAGAGCTGTCTGTCCTCAGTTGGAGGAAACCGGCCAGGCCGCCATCAACCCGTGGGACACATGCCTTCCTGGAAAGGGGATGCCCCGTGGTGAGGCCACTGTGTGTAGCTCGGCAGTCCCTGAAGGAGCCGGGAGTCGACACTGCCTCCCGAAGGCACCCTTGCCAGCGGGGGACACCGGGCCTTCCCTGGAAGGAGGGGCAGGTGATACTTGCCGTTGTCACCAACTCCTCCCCATCGCAGTTTCTGTATATAGATTCTGAGTGTGTGGGTGTCTTCAGGTGGTGGAAACTGTGTAAGTGCGCATCGGTGTTGTGAATATTGTGAATGTTTGTACGAGCATGGAGTTTTTGTGTGTGAAGTTGGGGAGTGTGTAGGTTTGCGCTTGTGTCTGGGGGGGGTGGGCGTTGGATGGCCCTTGTATGTTGTGCTGAGGATTGTTGGGGGTCCCGAGCTGGTAGATCGTATAAGAACCAGTCTTGGATTAAGACCTCCTTCAGCCGGTCATACCCACGCGGCCTCAGCAGGGAGCTCCCTCGGCACCTGAGCAACACCGTGGGGAAGTGAAAAGCACAGGGTGGTTTGATCGAACGCACAGTTTCAGCACACCCGCCTCCCTCGAAGGAAGGAGAGTCACAAGATTGACTTCCAGGTCCCCGTAACGGGCGTGCAGTGAGCCAGGGGAAGGGCAGTTGTCCATCTTGGGCCACAGCCAGCAGACGTAGAGTGCAGGGTAGCAAGCACCTAGTACTGCCAGGTGGTTGGGGTGGAGGTTGCTCGCTTCTCACGGGCTCAGCTCTGGAGGGTTACTTTCCAAGGTGCCCTAGGAAAAGCAGAGTGGGAGCTTGGGGTGGGAGTTCTAAGCTCAGGCCCTAATCGAAATGTCCAGACTGGGTGTGAGCAGGCTGTCCTACTGTAGTCACGCGGGCAGCACCTCACGAGGGCGGTTTTCTCATTGTGACACTGGAGCTCTGTACGCGTGTGTGCCAGTGACGTGAGGGTGTGTGTGCGCTGGGGTTGTGTGAATTCCTGTGAATATTCAGGGTGCTTGCAGGAAGTTTGTGTGGTGTGTTGAGTGTATATAGTACAGGCTGAGTTGTGTGTGTGAATTCAGTGTTTAGTGAGTCATCTTTTTCTTTAAAAACTTACTTAAATTCTGGCTAGTTAACATGCAGTGCAATCTTGGTTTCAGGAGGAGAATTCAGTGATTCATCCCTTATGTCTAACACCCAGGGCTCATCCAAAGTGCCCTCCTTAATACTCATCGCCCATTTACCCCACCCCCGTCAACCCTCAGTTTGGTTCTCTGTCTTTAAGAGTCTCTTATGGTTTGCCTCCCTGTGTATTTCCCCCCTCCCATATGTTCATCTGTTTTGCTTCTTAAAACCACATATGAGTGAAATCATAGTGAGTAATCTAATATATACGTTTGAGGATTGGGGGTTGCTTATGTATGTGTCTGGGTGCATGTGCACTTGGGACACGAAAGGTCGCGTATGTGTATGTTTCTATTTGTAAGGGGTCCATAGTGTGTTTGAGGAATTTTGAAGGGTTCCTGTGTATTTTGAGAGGTTTAAGGGGTTGGTTCTATATATTCAGTACTTTTATTTTTCTGGAGGCCTCGGGTTGGGACAGCGGTTGGGGGGACTGTTGTATGTGTGTGTGTTTTGTGTTTGGAAGGAGGCTGGGGAGAAGCAATGTGAATCAGGACAAAGAAGGTTGTGGAATAACTTGTGGGTATGTGGGGGTATGAGATAGTTTGGGGTAATTTTAAGGATGTGTAGGGATTGTATATGTGTGATTTGGGGGGGCAAGGAGAGCTGTGTGTATACAGGTGGTGTGGAATGGTGTGTGGGTGGGTGTGGGTGCGTGTGGTTTGGCTGGATGGTGTGGCTGGTTGTGTGCATTTTGAGACTATGGTGAATATGTGTATGTGCGTTTCAGAAGAGGTAGAGTTATGCATTTTAATGCTTCATGTGTTGGTTTTGTGTGTGTTTGCAATATCAGTGTTATACCTGTATTCATGCATCCTGTCAGGGTAAGAATTTAGGGAGTGGAGGGATCTGGGAGATTGGGGTTGTTAGTGTATTGGGGTGTTTTGAGTTGTGTGTGCAGAATTGAGGGGTGTAGACATGGTATTTATAGGTTCTCAAGAGGGAGATGGGTGTACGTTTGTATCAGCGTGGTAAGGTCATTGTTTTTTGGGGGGAGTGACCATTTAGGAGAAGGTAGGAAACCCTGTCTGTGTCTGTCTGAGGGTATTTATGTATTTGAGCTTTGAAAGCATGCCTATGTGGATGTTCACAGCTCTAGGGGACTGTGTGTGGTATATGTGGGATTAGAGGATTGTGTCTGACATTAAGGAGTATGTGAGTTTGGTTTTAATGTATTCAGTTATTGTTGGAGGGTTTGTGTGCATTGCATTGGGGGTTTTATGAGGTTGAGTGGATTTTTTGGGGATACGGGGATGGTTGGAAGTGCATTTTTTTAGTTAAAAATTTTTAAATGTGTGTTTGTTTTGAGAGAGAGGCAGAGTGTGAGCGGGAGAGGGACAGAGAGACAGGGAGACACAGAATCTGAGCAGCCTCCAGGCTCTGAGTTGCCAACAAAGAGTCCGACGCAGGGCTTGATCCCATGGGCTGCAGGATCATGACCTGAGCCGAAGTCGGATGCTTAACTGACTGAGCCACCCAGGTTCCCTGGGAGTGCATTATTTTATTGAGGACCATAGCTGTAATTTTATTGGGGCTGAGGGTTTATGTATATTTGGGGCATGAGGGTTCTGGGTACACAACCAGGCATCTGATAGGTAGAGGGTTTGTGTGTTTGAGGATGTGTGGAGCTCTGTGGGCCTGTTTGATGGTGGCACAGATGACTGTGACTGGGTGGAGTGTCTGTTGGCCTGGGAGTGGGATATGGGGCTGTATTGGTGGCTGTAAGTCTCCCCCATGTGTACTGACCCTTGTTTGTTCTGACCTTCTGTGACTTGCCGTCATCTTGTCTCTTCTCTAGGGCAGCCATTCCCCTGGAATTGTCAGCAGTCTTCTCATTTTCACCTGGATTGGACTGGGAATATCACTTCTGCTGGTGGCTGGATGCAGAATGGGGCTGAGTCCCCCAGGAGTCCTGTCCTCAGTGGGGTGGCTGGTAGGTCAGGACTTGCCCTCCAGGAAGTCAGACATGACCAGTCCTCTCCAGAATGTGCTGGCAGGCCTGACCTATTGGATGGACTCTGCTAGGAGTAAAGTAGACCCAGACCGTTCCTGAGAGAGAAACCTGTTTCCTCCCTTGGGTGGCTCCCACTGGAGCAGGCATGGCATAGAACTTCAATAGACTGGCTTTAAATTGTAAATGGTGACCTTTTTAGAATGCAACATGTTTCCCGTTATCCAAATATTGACAGCCAAAACTCTTGGTGTCCTAAACTGTTGAAGAAAGAGCAGAGCCAAACTGAGTGCCCAGCTGTGTTTATCAGGCTCCACTGAAAATGCAAATTTGCATCATCACTGCATCACTTGAGTTTCTAGTGTGTGCAGGGCACTGTGTGGAGTACTTTCACACGCATGTATTCCAAATCCATAAAAACCCCACTAGGTGGAAACATTAATTGTTTCACTTTTGCAGGTGATGAAGTGGATGTTCAGAGGTGGGCAATCATGATGAAGCACCTTGTATGTGCCAGAGTATCAGTCATACTTGTTAACCCCTCCCAACAACTAAACATAACCCTGATCAATGCATCCGGATGCCAGGCTTTGAAGACACAAAGTAGATCCCAGCAGCGGAATCTCTGTTTTTATCTAGTAGTTTCAGGTCTTAAGTCTTTTTTATCCATTTGGAGTTGATTTTTGTGATGGAAGTTGAATAAGGGACCAGTTTCACTCTTAAGCATGTTTTCCCATCACCATTTATTAGAGACTACCCTTTCCCCACTTTGTGAGTTCTTGGAATCCTTCTTGAAGATCACACTATAGATGGATTTATTTCTGGGCTCTTGGGTCCATTTACCTGCAGGTCTATATGGCAGTACTGTATTATTTTGATTATTGTAGCTTTGTAATATATTTTGAAATCAGGAAATGTGATGCCTCAGGCTTTGCTCTTTTTCAAAGTTGTTTTGGCTCTTCAGGATCTGTGGTTCCCTATAAATTTTTGGATTGTTTTTCTATTTCTGTAAAGATTCCATTGGAATTTTAATACGGATTGCATGAAATCGATAGGGCACTTTAGGCAGTATGGGCATTGAAACAATATTTTTTTGGATTCTATATTTTTTATTTCTGCTCTGATCTTTATTTTTTCTCTTATTCTGCTGGCCTTGGGGTTTCTTTGTTGTTCTGCTTCTAGTTTGTTTAGGTGTGCTGTTAGATACTGTATTTGGGATTTTTCTTGTTTCTTGAGATAGGCCTGAATTGTAGTGTATTTTCCTCTTAGGACTTGAGGCATCACTTTTTTTAACGTTTATTTATTTTTGAGACAGAGAGAGACAGAGTATGAACAGGGGAGGGGCAGAGAGAGAGGGAGACACAGAATCTGAAACAGGCTCCAGGCTCTGAGCTGTCGGCACAGAGCCCGACACGGGGCTCGAACCCACGGACCATGAGATCATGACCTGAGCCGAAGTCGGACGCTTAACCGACCAAGTCACCCAGGCGCCCCGAGGCATCACTTTTTATTGCATCCTCTTTCCCTTCTGATTTTCTTGATTCAAGTCCTCTTTACTTAATTAATGTAGTTAAGGGTGTGTTGAATTTATCTTTTCAAGAATCACCACTTAGTTTTTAAAACTTTTTCTGCTGTTTTTTCTGTTCTTTACTTGATATAGTTCTGTTTTAATTTGTATTATTTCCTTTCTTCTGCCAACTTGAGGATTATGTTTTTCTTTTTTTCCTTAGGTCCTTGAGGTGTAAAGGTAGGCTGTTTATTTGAGGTCCTTTTTATTTTATTTTTTTGATAGAGGCATTTCTGACTATAAACTTCCATCTTAGTACTTACTGCCTTTGCTGCATCCTGTGAGTTTGGGTGTGCTGTGTTTCTTTGAGTTTGTCTTGATATACTTTTTCAATTCCCTTCTGATTTCCTCTTTGAGCAAATGGTTGTTCAAGAGTGGGCTGTTTAGTTTGTACATTAGTGAATTTGTTTTGTTCGTTTGTTTGTTTTTGCTGCTAGTGATTTCTAGTTTCATTCCCTTGTGGTCAGAAAAGATCCTTTGAATAATTTTGATCTTCTTAATTTAAGATCTGTTTGTGGCTTAAGGTATTATTTATCCTGGAAAGCGTTGCTTGTGTACTAGAAATGAATCTTTGCTGCTGTTGGATGGAATATGAGTTCTGTGTATGTCTATAAGGTCCATTTGATCTATAATATTGTTCAAGTCAACTGTTTCTTTACTGATTTTCTGTCTGGATATTCTATGTTATTATAAGTGAGTTTTTAAAGTCCCCTAACATCATTATAGTGCAATATAATACGTCAGCATTTACTTTATATGTTTAGGTGCTTGGATATCGGGTGTACATATGGTTGTTATATCTTCCTGTTAAATGGACTCTTTAATCATCATATACAGACCTTTTATGGTCTACAGAAAGTTTTTGACTTAAAATCTATTTTGTATAAAACTCCTGGTTGTTTTTTGGTGTTTTGTTTTTTTTTTTTTTTTGTATAAAAACTCCTAGTTTGTTTTGGTTACTATTTGAGTGGGGTATTGTATCCTTTTCCATCCCTTAACTCTGAGTCTATATAGGTTTGAATATAAATGAATATCTTGTAAGTAGTGTATACATGTCATCCTTGAACTTCACGAATTTGAACTACATGGGTCCATTTTTTCTCCACATTCTTGCCAACACCTGTTTCTTGTGTCGTTGATTTTAGCCATTCTGACAGGTGTGAGATGATACTGTAATTTTCATTTTCATTTCCTTGATGATGAGTGATGATGAGCATCTTTCCACGTTGGCTATTTGGATTCTTTGGAGAAATGTCTGTTCATGTTTTGGGCCCATTTTTTAAATATTAAACTTATTTAAATTCAAGTTAGTTAACATACCATGAAGTATTGGTTTCAGGAGTAGAACCCAGTATGATTTATCACTTACATATGACACCCAGTGCTCATCCCAACAAGTACCCTTCTTAATGCCCATCACCCATTTAGTCCATTGCCCCCCAGCTCCCCTCTGTTAACCCCCAGTTCTCTGCTATGATTTGCCTCCCTCTATTGTTCCTTCCCTTCCCCTATGTTGATCTGTTATGTTTCTGAAATTCCACATAGGAGTGAAATCATATGATAATTGTCTTTCTCTGCCTGACATTTACTTACCAAATACACTCTAGTTCCATCAGCGTTGTTGCAGGTGTCAAGATTTCATTCTTTTTCATCGCTGACTAATACTCCATTGTGTGTATGTGTATATGCGCATGTTCCATATCCAGCAGTCAGTGGACATTTGGGCTCTTTCCATAATTTGCCTGTTGTTGCTAATGCAGTTATAAACATTGGGGTGCGTGTGCCCCTTTGAATCAGCATTTTTGTATCCTTTGGATAAATACTTAGTAGTGCAATTGCTGGGTTGTAGGGTAGTTCTGTTTTTAATTTTTTGAGGAGCCTCCATACTGTTTTGCAGTTTGCTTTCCCATCAACAGTGCAAAAGTGTTCTCCTCTTTCTGCATCCTCACCAACATCTCTTGTTTCCTGAGTTAATTTTAGCCGTTCTGACAGGTGTGAGGTGGTATCGTGGGTTATTTGCTTTTTGGGTGTTGAGTTTTATAAATTCTTTATATGTGTTGGATGCTAATCCTGTATTGGATATGTCATTTGCAAATATCTTTTTTTTTTCCATATTTTAACGTTTATTTTTGAGACAGCACAAGCAGGGGAGGGCAGAAAGAGAGGGAGACACAGAATCCAAAGCAGGATCCGGGCTCTGAGCTGTCAGCACAGAGCCTGACGCGGGGCTCAAACTCATGGACTGCAAGATCATGACCTGACCCAAAGTCGGATGCTTAACTGAGTCATCCAGGTGCCTCAAAACCCACAAAATTTGAATAAAGCCATCCCCCAGTGAATTCGGATGTAAAGTTTGCTTTAAATACTTCTTTGGGGAAGACAATACCATGCTGCTACTCAATTAAAAGAAACATTTTTACAGTCTTGACGTCTTTTTTTTTTTTTTACATTTATCACGCCATGAATTCATAGGGAATGGGTTCCAACAGCTCAGGCTCCTTTCCATTGGCTCTCACAAAGTGTGCTTCTGTGGGTGGGGCAGGCTGGCGCTTCAGTTGAACCCAAGTACCTTTCTCCTGGGCTTCCTTCTTTTTCTGATCATTTTCCTTCACACACTTCAGGAAGCTGTCTCGGCTCTTTGAGTGCTTAATGTGCTCGATACGTACATTAATTCTCTTAGCAAGAATCTTGCCCTTAACTTGTTTGTTTACAACAGTGCCAACAGCGTGCTGGGTAACATTGTAGACTCTTCCAGTTTTGCCGTGGTAACATTTGTGGGGCATTCCTTTTTGAACAGTGCCCATTCCCTTGATGTCCACAATATCACCTCTCTTGTAGATTCGCATGTATGTTGCCAAAGGAACACCTCCATGTTTTCTAAAAGGCCTAGAGAACATATATGGAGTACCTCTCCTCTTTCCCTTTGTGTTGGTCATTTTGGCGAATTACTGGAAGATGGCGGTTCTGGCCGAAAGGCAAATATCTTCTAAAGGTTGTCTTTTAGTTTTGTTGGTTTTTTTCCTTCACTGTGCTGAAGATTTTCATTTTGATATGGTTCCAGTAGTTTACTTTTGCTTTTATTTCCCTTTCCTCAAGAGGTATATCTAGAAAGAAGCTGCTATGGCCTGTGTCAAAGAAAATACTGCCTGTATTCTCTTCTAGGATTTTTAAGGTTTCAGGTCTCACATTTAGGTCTTTAATCCATTTTGAAATCATTTTTATGTATGGTGTAAGAAGATGGTCCAGTTACGTTCTTTTGCACGTTGAGCCCAGTTTTCCCAACACTGTTTGTTGAAGAGACTGTGTTTTCCTATTGGATGTTCCTTCTTGCTTTGTCAAAGATTAATCGACCGTATAGTTGTGGGTTTATTTCTGGGTTTATGTGTCTCTTTTTATGCCAGTACCATACTGTTTTGATTACTGTAGCTTTTTGATAGAACTTAAAGTCCAGATTGGCAATGCCCTCCAGCTTTGCTTTTATTTTTCAAGATTGATTTGACTGTTCAGGGTCTTTGGTGGTTCGATACAAATTTTAGGGCTGTTTGTTCTAGTCCCGTAAAAAATGCTATTAGTATTTTGATAGGGACTGCATTAAACGTATAGATTGCTTTGAGTAGTATGGACATTTTCACAGTATTTGCAGATGACATGATGCTGCATACAGAAAATCCTAAAGACTCCACTGAAAAACTGCTACAGCTGATAAATGAATTCAGTAAATTTTCAGGATACAAAATAAACGTGCCAAAATCTGTTGCATGGCTATACACCAACTGTGGGAGATGCAGGAGAGAAGCATCAAAGGAAAAGACTTCAGAAGGGAAGGGCTGGAGAAGGTGCAAGGCCTTAGGACATGTTTACACAGCTGACCACGGCTGCGACTAGTAAGGAACGCCTAAAGCCATTAACATTGTCAGGGCCAGAGCCTCCTTCACACCTGACACTTCCTCGTGTTATAGAAACCAACTAACTCGAAATTCAACCTTGAAAAACTAAACCATTAGATTGATTAACACACTTGCTTAGCTGACTTTATGCACATAGTCTTTATCGATTATCCTAATGAAAAGAAGCTTCATTGTGGAGTCAGGGCCTCATTCCGACTTGAGTATGAGGACCTTCACTTAACTGCACTTTGTTTGCAGACTCATCTTTTGCGACTCCGGCCGTACTCCTTGCAACGACCAACAAGGAAGCATCAGAAAGAGAAATTAAGAAAACAGTCCCATTTACAGTTGTCGCCAAACTAGTAAGATACCTAGGAGTAAATCTTACCAAAGAGGTGAAAGACCTGTACTTTCACCTGTACTGTGAAAACTATAAAACACTGATGAAATAAATTGAAGATGACACAAAAAATGCAAAGACGTTCTGTGCTCATGGATTGGAAGAAAAATATTGTTAAAATGCACTGATTTTTTAGGGACTCTTGGGTGGCTTAGTCGATTGGGCATCTGACTTCGGCTCAGGTCATGATCTCGCAGCTCATGAGTTCGAACCCTGCATTGGGCTCTGAGCTGGCGGTTTGGAGCCTGGAGCCTTCTTCGAATTCTGTGACTCCTCTCTCTGCCCCTACCCCACTCGTTCTGTCTCTCTTTCTTTCTCTCTCTCTCTCCTTCAGATTCTGTGACTCCGTCTCTCTCTGCCCGTCCCTCTCGTTCTCTCTTTCTCTCTCTTAAAAATAAATAAGCATTAAAATTTTTTTTAATGTCTTGACTAATTTTTTTACAGAAATACTTATTTTTACTTCCTTTGTGTTTTCCTGACTCCACACTGTCATTTTTGTTGTTTGCTTTCTACTCAGAGTTCCCTTTAATATTTCTTGAAGGGCTGGTTTAGTGGTCATGAACTCCTTTAGTTTTTGTTTGGCTGGGAAACTCTATCTTTCCTTCTGTTCTGAATGATAGCCTTACTAGATAGAGTATTCTTGGCTACAATTTTTTCCCATTCACACGTTGAGTATATCATGCAACTCCCTTCTTACTTGGAAAGTTTCTGTTGAAAAATCCCCTCATAGCCTTATGAGGGTTCTCTTGTTTGTTACTGTCTACTTTTGTCTTGCTGTTTTTAAAATATCTCTTTTTATCACTGTATTTTGACAATTATATATCTTGGAGCGAATCTGCTTCTGTTGATTTTGTTGGGGGTTCCCTGTGCATCCTGCATCTGGATATGTTTCCTTTCCCAGATTAGGGAAGTTTTCAGCTTTATTTCTTCAAATACATTTTCTGTCCCCTTACTTTCTTCTAGGATGCCTATAATGTGAATATTACTATGCTTGATGGAGTCACTGAGTTCCCTGAGTGCCTTCTTGTTTTGCATAATTCTTTTTTTCTCCCTTTTGTTCAGTTTGATTACTTTTTGTTACTCTGTCTTCTAGGTCATTATGTTCCCCTGCTTCTTCCAGCCTGCCATTCATTCTATTAAGTGTGTTTCTCATTTGTTTATTGAACAATTTATCTCTATGGTACTCCTTATCTCTGTGTTAAGGGTCTCACTCATGTCTTCCACTCTTTTCTCAAGCCCAGTAAGTATCCTTATGATCACTACTTTAAATACTCCCATCAGGCACGTTACTTATATTTGTGTTGCTTAGGTCTTCAGCTGAGACCTTGTCCTGTTGCTTCATTTGGGATAAATTCCTCTGTCTCCTCATTTTGCTTATGTCTCTGTGCCTGTTTCTGTTTGTTAGGCAAGTCAGCTGAGTCCCCTGTTCTTTTTTTTTTTTAATTTTTTTTTTCAACGTTTTTTATTTATTTTTGGGACAGAGAGAGACAGTGCATGAACGGGGGAGGGGCAGAGAGAGAGGGAGACACAGAATTGGAAACAGACTCCAGGCTCCGAGCCATCAGCCCAGAGCCTGACGCGGGGCTCGAACTCACAGACCGCGAGATCGTGACCTGGCTGAAGTCGGAGGCTTAACCGACTGCGCCACCCAGGCGCCCTGAGTCTCCTGTTCTTGAGGGTAATGGCCTATTGAAGAAGAGGTCCTGTAGTGCCCTGCAGTATAGTGTCACCTGTTCCCCAGGACCTGGTGCTTCCGGGAGTGGCTCTAAGGTATGCTGTTTGCGCTATGCTATTGAGTACGGGCTGCTTTATTCTTTGGGCCAGTTACTTGCAGAGCTCTCTTTGCCTGCTGTGGGCAGTGTTTGGTTCCTGGCTTGAATGTGGCGAGTTTTAACTGGGTGCTCCCTGGTCTGCTTGTGGAATGAGACCTGTTGCCACTGCCATGGGAACAAGACTCTGCAAACCTCCTGATTGGGAGATACATGTGAGCAGGGGTTTGGGCAGGTCTCCATGAGGAGGGGCCTGCCAAGCTGGGAATGAGGCTGTTGACTGGGAAGAGTGGTTCTATCAGAGGGTGTGGGGGTGGGACTTGGTGTAAACAAGTTAGGTTGTGAGTGCTGATACTGCACTGGTTCCTACAGTTTGCCCTGTGCTTTTGCTAAGGGGTAGGGGAGGGAAATGGCTCTGGCCAGTTCCTTTGTTCCCAGAATGTTCCATGAATGCTGCCTCTCTGAGATGTGCTGTAAAATGAGCACATAACCTCCCCACTGTGTGCCCCAGGCACTCTTCAGATTCCTATTTTTTTTTCTTTTTCTCTTTTATTTATTTAAATTCAAGTATTGGCATACAATGTAGGCTTGGTGTCAGGAATAGAATCCAGTGATTCCTCACTTAGGTATGACACCCAGTGATCATCACAAACAAGTGCCTTCCTTAATACCCATCACCCATTTAGCTCATCCTCCACCTCCCCTTCAACAACCCTCAGTCTGTTCACTGTACTTAGAGTCTCTTATGGTTTGTCTCCCCCGCCCCGCCCTGTTTTTATCTTATTTTTCCTTCCCTTCCCTCATGTTCATCTGTTGTGTTTCTTAAAGTCCACCTAGGAGTGAAATCATAGATATTTGTCTTTCTCTGCCTGACTTATTTTGCTGAGCATAATGCACTCTAGTTCCATCCACATTATTGGAAACGGAAGGCTTCATTCTCTTTGATTGCCAAGTAGTATTCCATTGTGTGTATATATGTATGTATGTGTATGTATATGTATATGTATGTAGGTATGTATGTATACATACATATACACCACATCTTCCTTATCCATTCATCAGTTGATAGACATTGGGGCTCTTCCCATAATTTGGCTATTGTTGATAGTGCTGTTATAAACATTGGGGGTGCATGTGCCCCTTTGAATCAGCATTTTTGTACCCTTTGGGTAAATACTTAATACTGCAATTTCTGGATTGTAGGATAGTTCTATTTTTAATTTTTTGAGAAACCTCCATACTGTTTTCCAGAGTGGCTGCACCGGTTTGCATTCTTACCAAAAGGGAATAGTGTTCCCCTTTTTCTGTGTCCTCACCAATATCGGTGGTTTCCTGAGTTGTTCATTTTAGCCATCTGACAGGTGTGTGGTGGTATCTCATTGTGGTTTTGATTTGTATTTCCCCAATTATGAGTGATGTTGAGCATCTTTTCATGTGTCTGTTAGCAATCTGGATGTCTTCTTTGGAAAAGTGTTCGTGTCTTCTGCCCATTTCTTCACTGCATTATTTGTTTTTTGGGTGTTGAGTTCTTTATAAATTCTTCATAAATTTTGAAAACGAACCCTTTATCTGAGATGTAATTTGCATATATCTTCTCCCATTCCATAGCTGCCTTTTAGTTTTGTTGATTGTTTCCTTTGCTGTGCAGAAGCCTTTTATCTTGATGAGGTCCCAATTGTTCATTTTTGCTTTTGCTTCCCTTGCCTCTGGAGACATGTCTAGTAAGAATTTCCTGTGGGCATAATCGAGAGGATGCTGTCTATTTTCTCCTATAGGATTTTGATTGTTTCCGGTCTCAATTTAGGTTTTTCATCCATTTTGAATTTATCTCTGTTTATAGTGTAAGAAAGTGCTCCAGTTTCAGTTGTCTGCGTGTTGCTGTCCCGTTTTCCCAGCACCATTTATTGAAGAGACTGTCTTTTTCCCATTGGATCTTCTTTCTTGCTTTGTTGAGGATTAGTTGCCCATATGTCTGTGGGTCCATTTCTGGGTTTTCTGTTCCATTGATCTGGGGGGTTTTGTGTCCATACCATACTGTCTTGATGATTATAGATTTGTAATACAGCTAGAAGTCTGGAATTGTGGTGCCTCCAGCTTTGGTTTTCATTTTCAACATAACTTTGGCTATTTGGGGTCTTTTCTGGTCCCATACAAGTTTTAGGACTGTTCTAGCTCTGTGAAGAATGCTGGTGGTATTTTGATAGGGGTTGTGCCGAATGTGTAGATTGCTTTGGATAGTATCAACATTTTAACAGTATTTGTTCTTCCATTCCATGAGTATGGAATGTTTTTCCATTTCTTTGTGTCTTCAGTTTCTTTCATAAGCTTTCTATAGTTTTCAGTATACAGACCTTTTACCTCTTTGATTAGGTTTACTCCTAGGTATCTTACGGGTTTTGGTGCAATTGTAGATGGGATTGATTCCTCAATTTCTCTTTCTGTTGCTTCATTGTTGATGTATAGAAATGCAACTGCTTTCTGTGTGTTGATTTTATATTTTGTGACTTTGCTGAATTCACATATCATTTCTACCAGTTTTTTGGTGGAATCTTTTGGGTTTTCCATAGTGTCACGTCATCTGAGAAGAGCGAGAGTTTGACTTACTCCTTGCCAGTTTGGATGACTTTTATTTATTTTTGTTTGATTGCTGAGACTAGGACTTTCAGTATGATGCTGACAACAGTGGTGGGAGTGGCCATCCCTGTTGTGTTCCTGATTTTAGAGGGAAGGCTCTCAGTTTTTCTGCATTGAGGATATTAGCTGTGGGCCTTTCATATGTGGCTTTTATGATCTTAAGATATGTTCCTTCTGTCCCTACATTCTTGAGGCTTTTTATCAAGAAAGGATGATGGGGGTGCCTGGGTGGCTCAGTCTGTTAAGCGTCTGACTTTGGCTCAGGTCATGATATCACAGTTCATGAGTTCGAGCCCCGCGTTGGGCTCTGTGCTGACAGCACAGAGCTTAGAGCCTACTTCAGATTCTGTGTCTCCCTCTCTCTCTACCCCTCCCTCACTCACACTCTGTCTCTCTCTCTCTCTCTCTCTCTAAGATAAATAAACATTAAAAAAATAAATAAAAATTTTTTAAAAAGATGATGACAAAGAGGTCGGAAGAAATTTATTTTTTTAATTTACATCCGTGTCAGTTAGCATATAGTGCAACAATGATTTCAGGAGTAGATTCCTTAATGCCCCTAATGCATTTATCCCATCCCCTCCCACACCCCCTCCAGTAACTGTTCTCCATATTTAAGAGTCTCTTATGTTTTTGTCCCCCTCCCTGTTTTTATATTATTTTTGCTGCCCTTCCCTTATGTTCATCTGTTTTGTATCTTAAAGTCCTCATATGAGTGAAGTCATATGATATTTGTCTTTCTCTGAGTAATTTCGCTTAGCACAATACCGTCTGGCTCTGTCCACATAGTTGCGAATGGCAAGATTTCATTCTTTTTGATTGCTGAATGATACTCCATTATATATATATACATATGTGTATATATATATATATATACCAGTATGTATATATATATATATATATATATACACACCAGATCTTCTTTATCCATTCATCCATTGTTGGACATTGGGCTCTTTCCATACTTTGGCTCTTGTTGATAGTGCTGCTATAAACATGGGGGTGCAGGTGCCCCTTCAAAACAGCATACCTGTACCTGTTGGATAAATACCAAGTAGTGCAATTGCTGGGCCGTAGGGTAGTTCTATTTTTAATTTTTTGAGACACCTCCATAACTATTTTCCAGAGTGGGTATAACAGTTTGCATTCCCACCAGCAGTGCAGAAGAGATCCTCTTTCTTTGCACCCTTGCCAACATCTGTTGTTGCCTGAGTTGTTAATGTTAGCCATTCTGACAGGTGTGAGGGGGTATCTCATTGTGGTTTTGATTTGTGTTTCCCTGATGATGAGTGATGCTGAGCATTTTTTCATGTATCGGTTGGCCATCTGGATGTCTTCTTTGGAGAAGTGTGTGTTCATGTCTTCTGCCCATTTCTTCACTGGATTATTTGTTTTTTGGGTGTTGAGTTTGATAAGTTCTTTATAGATTTTGGATACTAACCCTTTATCTGATATGTCGTTTGCAAATATCTTCTCCCATTCCGTTGGTTGCCTTTTAGTTTTGCTGATCGTTTCCTTTGCTGTGCAGAAGCTTTTTATTTTGATGAGGTCCCAGTAGTTCATTTTTGCTTTTGTTTCCCTCGCCTCCAGAGACGTATTGAGTAAGAAGTTGCTGCGGCCAAGGTCAAAGAGATTTTTGACTGCTTTCTCCTCAAGGGTTTTGATGGCTTCCTGTCTTACCTTTAGGTCGTCATTTATTTTGTTTTTTTTGTGTGTGTGTGTATGGTGTAAGAAAGACGTCCAGGTTCATTTTTCTGCATGTCACTGTCCAGTTTTCTCAGCACCACTTGCTGAAGGGACTGTCTTTATTCCATGGATATTCTTTCCTGCTTTGTCAAAGATTGGTTGGCCATATGTTTGTGGGTCCATTTCTGGGTTCTGTCTTCTGTTCCATTGATCTGAGTGTCTGTTCTTGTGCCAGTACCATACTGCCTTGGTGATTACAGCTTTGTAATACAGCATGAAGTCCGTTTATCGTCATTGTCTTGAACTCTCTGTTGGGTAAGTCACTTATCTCCCATTTCATTAAGTCAGTTTCTAGAGATTTATCTCATTCCTTTGGAACATATTTCCATTTCTTCACTTGACTGTCGGTGTGTGTTTTGTCTCACAGTTGAGTGATTGGCCTTGTGCAGGAGAAGCTCATCAGTCATCCTGGCCTGAGCTCCTCTGGTCTCTTAAACCTTTGTGATTGTTCCAGTTCCTGTCTTTGTTCTTGGTGGCTCCCTGTGGTTGAGGGTATGCCAAGAGCCATCAGTTTCCCAAAGGCATGGGAAATGGCCACTTGCCTGTCAGGTTCCCAATAAACTATTAGTTGCCTACCCCTTCCAGCTCCCTTAGGCTAGTTCGAAGGCCAGTCATCAAGCAGCAAATGGGAAAGTCAGGACATTGAATATACGATCTAGCCTCTGTTGGGGAGAAACCAGGAGATGGGTTTTTTGCTTACATACTCTGTACTGAAACAAGGGAAATTATGCATTGCTGTGAATACTTTTGCACCCAAATACAACCTCCACCTTTTTTTCAATTGTCCCAGGGACTACCACATTTCATCATTACATAGAGATGGTGATTTGGGCTCCAGTCCCTGGAATGGCAGCTGAAAGAGTTGTGATGCTAGATATGTGGACAAGCTCCTTTCAGGAAAAAAACTGCAGACTTGATTTTACTGTTTAAAGTGTCCCCTCCCTGTGCTTTATCAGGGTATCAGGAGGATCCCAGTCAGCTACCACATGTAGGCTAATTAGAAGCCAGAACCTTAGGCAGCATCTAGGCAGATATGCACTCCTATTTCTTCCAGGTAGTAACTGGGAAATGGGCATTTTTACCTACGCCCACTGTGCTGAATCTGGGTGCACAGATACAGGAAATCCTTGTAAGCCCATTTAAAAAATGCTTGTTTGCTATAGTCCCATGAGACTCATCAGTGCATGCCCTATTGGCTTTCAGAGATAGTTGCTTTGATCCTTCACCCCTCAAGTGGAAGCTATAAAATTTGGGCTATTAGGTGGGTAGGCAAGCTGCTTTCAAGGATATGCAGGTGACTTAGTTACATTGTTTCAGCAAGCTGGAAAAAGAGGGCAGGAGAAGAGCCCCCTGGCTCTTCTGGGCTCCAGAGAAGCTCTAAAATTCAAGCTGATTAGAAGCTGAATATTCAGGCAGCAACTAGGAATGTATGCAGGGCAGTCTTCTCAGTGAAAACTTGGGAGATAGAGATTTTTGTCTGCTCTCTGTGTGCTGAGCCCAAAGGGATAGCTAGGGGGAGTGTTCATGTACCTGGCAACAGCTGCTTCCCTGTTTGCTATACTTCAGTGGAACTTGTGAATCCAAGACCCACCGGCTCTCAGTGCTAGGTAATTTAGATAGATCTATGTCCCTCAGGTGGCATTCTCAAAAGTTGGGGCACTAGACGTGTGGTCTAAACCCTTGTCTCCTCAGGGAGAAATAGGAGTTGGGGGTTCCCTACTGATTAAAAAGCAATAGGCCAAGGTAGGGTTATGGTAAGAGTGTGTGTCACAGCCTTTCCTATCCAATTTGATGTGGGTATTTTCTTTGTCACCTAGTATGTAGGAGTTACTCAACTAATTTATGGGTTTCTCTTTGAAGGAATTAACCTTTGTGTAGTTGTATATTCAGTTCATCTATAGAAGATTCAGGAGCTTCTTATGTCACCATCTTGGTGATATATACCTGTTGATTTTTTGAAAAAGGCAACTCTTGGTTTCATTGTCTGCTTTTCTGTTCTTTGTATCTGTGCATATTCTTTATCTGTGTTTATTATTGTCATATACTAGTTTTGAGTTTAGTTTATTCTACTTTCTTAAGGTGAAATATCAGTTTGATCATAATGTGTCTCAACGTGGGTCTCTTTGACTTTATCTTATTTGGGCTTTGTTTAACTTGTATTTTTATATCCATGTATTTACAAAACTAGGGAAGTTTTTGTTTTTGTCAGATAAGCTCTCTGGCTCTTTCTCTCACTCTTTTTATTCTTTCTGGACTCACATAATACATATATTAGTTTGTAAGATGGATAACCATAATTCCCTTAGATTCTGTTTACATTTCTCTATTCTTTTTTCCTTTTTACTCTGAGAATTGATCACTTCACATCACTGTCTTCAAGTTTGTTGATGCTTTCCTCTGCCTGTTCAAATCTGTGTTTTAACCCCTTTTATGAAATTTTCAATTTAGTTACAATTTTTAGTTCTAGGCTTCTGGTTAGTTCTTTTTCATAAAGTCTTTTTGTTGATATTCACATTTCCTCATATATTATCTTACTGGTTTTCTTTAGTTCATTATTTGTGTTCTCCTGTTCCTTGAGCATATTTAAGGTAGTTGTTTTAAAGTGTTCCTCTAGTCAGTCCAAAGCCTGTATTTCTTTAGGAATGAGATTTATTGTGTTTATTTGGGCTTCATTTTCTTCTTTCTTTCTATGTTTTGTGAGCACTGTCAAAACCTGGATATTTGAAAACCAGCCACCTCACCTAGTTTTTACAGACTAGATAGATACATATACAGAGGAAAACCTTCACTATCATCTAGTGTAAAGACTTGAGTTCTTCTCAGGTTCCTTCCGAGGATGTGTCTTCCCTCAGCCTGTGTATATTCTTTCCTTCTCAATTATTCTGCATTCACAGCTGGTTCTAAAAGTCTTAATTTCCGTAAGAATCTCTGCTGGCTTCTTGAGCCCTAGATGTTGTATCTATCACTAATCTCTGACCTCCAGGTGTGTGCAAATCTTAAGTTATCATAAAGTTTTCACGTGCCATGGCACCCATCACTGCTTTCACAGCCACTAATCTGCTAAAATATCATGTCATTTCTATCTCAGCTCCAAGTCATGTGAGACACAAATTAGCATCTCAGACAGCCTCTGACAAGTCAAACATTGCAGTCAAGCAGCACTCTTTTCTGCCAAGGGTGAAACAGTATTGGTTGGCATCACCCTACTGCACCATATCTCACTGGAATGAGCTAGGACAAGAGTGAACAAAAATAATGTGAAATTTCCTGTCCTCTTGAGTGTGGCTCTCTCTTGAATGGGTGTTCACTTGGTTGCTTCAGATCATTGACTGATCGCTGGAGCTCCCACAAAGCTGTTTTACTCAGTCATTATCTACTTGATGTTTTCTGTGAGAACAAGGGCCTGGAGATTCCTTGTTTGTCATCTTGCTTATGTCACTCCTTTCCATTAAAAAATATTAGCTTTACATATACAGTTTGATTCATTTGGACCTGCAAACATGGTATCATCACTTGAGTCAAAGTAATAGCCCTATACAATAGCTCCTAAAGTATACTTGTGTGTCTGTTTGGTGTTAAGAACACTTAACGTGAGATCTAGCCTCTAAAATTTTTTGAAGTTCATAATACATACTGTTAACTGTATACATCATGTTGTGTAGGAAATCTGTAGAGCTTATTCGTGTATTGTAACAAAAACTTTATTTCCACTATTGTATGGTCTGTTTCTCTGAATTTAACTATTTTAGTTAAATATCTTATGTAAGTGGAATCACACAGTATTCCTGTGTGACTGGCATATTTCGTTTATCATAATGTCCTCCAGTTTCATCCATGTTGCCACAAATGGCAAAATTTCCTCCTCTTTTAAGGATGAATAATATTCCACTGTGTATATACCACATTTTGTTTACTGTTGAGAGATACATGGGTGTTCATTTGGTTCACTTGATTGCTGCACATCTCTGAATCGTTTCTAGGGCTCCCACAAAGCTGTTTTTACTGTGTCCTTTAGTAACTTGATGTTTGCATGGGGATACAAGGCCTAGAACTTCATACTGTTGTTTTCTGAATGCTTTCTAAAATTTGTATTTTTTAAATTTTCAGACAACATTTAAGATTCAAACCTTTGACAAAAGTGTATTGAACACCTGGTCACCCTGAATTTTGCTTTCTATAAGTATTTCACTAAGAATATCCAGTGGTGATATTTTGAATATACATATTTCCACATCATGCCACAGACTGCTAGTGCCTTTTCATTCATTTGTTCATTTATGTATTTATAGCATGAGCAGGGGAGGGGCAGAGAGACTGGGAGAGAAAATCCCAAGCAGGCTGCATGGTCAGTGCAGAGCCCAACATGGGGCTTGATCCCATAACCCTGGGATCACAACTGAAGCCAAAACCGAGTTGGACACTCAGCCGACTGAGCTCCACAGGTGCCCTGTTTGTGCCTTTTTAAAATGACTAAAAACAGAATAGTTGAGTCCATTCATGTTAGGTTATCAATTCCAGAACCCCAGAAACCAGTTCAGATTGACCTTTTGTTAAACTGGAAAATAAAATGAAATTTATTGGTTGCTCTGGTGCTGGAGAAAGGGAAGGAAATAAAACCATGAAGTCAAAGCTTTAAATTCCCAGTTAGAACTACACATAAGTGACCTGAAATTATCTGTCTCTGCCCTAAAAGAAATATTTATCTCCTGTAGCCAAAGAGCTGACATTTCTGAAAACAAAACCCAGAGTCTCATTCTGAATTACTGTGCAGGGTGAGTTTCTCACTTTGTATGGTGTGTTCTGTTAAAATGTGGACATTTATTGAGGAGGAATGGATCCCTGAAAATTGGAGTGAAAACATACAGAAAGATTCTGATGAAGCTAGAGGCATTGAGCCCCTACATTACACTGACTCTTTTCTGCTAGTAGAAATAGCCATTCTGTCACCATCTGAGATTAATCCTGCTTTGCATGAATAAACTGTAATGTCTTTCTCTAAGGAAGTTATCTCACAAGATACTGCTGATTTTTTTCACAATTCACCCCCACCACTGTCCTTGTTTATAGACTTGAATTAGACTTCAGTTTCAGCAGGCCACAGGGTGAGGTCAAAAATGTGACTCGGAGGAGGGGGATACTACACTCCAAAAAACTGTATGGGTATTTCAGTATATACAGACATAAGGTTAGGAGTATGTTGGAAATTTTGTTAATGGTGTAGGATAATGGTAGAAGGAACATAACATTGTATCAGGCCTAATGTATTGGTAAAGGCCCACTAAGAGATTTTAAACTCAGTTATTGAATGGATAGACAGGGCTCTAACAATTTGGTTGGTTGGTTGGTTGGCTGCAACATGGAACAAAATGTGGCCTGTGCTAAATGAGGTTGAAATGCCAGAGCTTTCTCGATATACTGTAAAGTATTCATAGATTTAGGGAGACTGTTTAGGGAGGATGTCAGGATTTATCATGGTCTCACCCCAGGAGGGACCAGAGGGCCCAACTTTCACTACAGCTGTTAAGAAAGAAATCTGTGAGCACGTCCCAAGAATCCTTGGAGAGCATCATGGTCATTCTTCTCTGTAGGTCAGAAATTTCAGTGGGAACTGTAGCCACTGAATTGGGATCCTTTAACTTTAGTTTAAATTGTGGTAAGGGCACATGATATAAACTCTATCCAGTGAATATATTTCTAAGTATACAGTACAATATTCTTAACTAAAAGTACAATTTGTACATATTTTTAGGACTTTTTCATCTTGCATAACTAAAACATTATGCTTGTTGAGCAGTAACAATATGTCTGTATATATCTTCCTACCTCCAGACTCAATCAAAGAACATTCTACTTCCTTCATCTGTAAGCCTGACTGGTTTATGTACTTCATGTAAGTAGAATTGTAAAGTATTTGTCCTGTAACTGACTTATTTTGTCATATTTTTGCATATAGCAGGATTTGCTTATTTTTTAAGCTGAATGGTATTCCATTGTATATGTACTTTTTCTTCATTTATTCATCAATGGATGTTTAGATTGCTTCAACATTTAGGCTGTTGTGAATAATGCTGCAATGAACATAGAAGTGCAAATATCACTTTGCTGTCTTGATTTTAATTCTTTTGGATAAATACGTGCAAGTAGGATTGCTGGATCATATGATAGTTCCATTTTTAATTTTTTGAGCAGCTTCCATGCTGTTTTCTGTATTGGCAGAACCACCTTACATTTTCACCAACAGTGCACAGGTGTTCCAGTTTGTCCACATTCAAGTCAAGACTTGTCTTTGAACTTTTTAAAAAATAATGGCCATCCTAACAGGGACGAAATGATCCTATTGTGGTTTTGATTTGCAGTTTCCTGTTGATTAGTGATGTTGCACCACAGTTTCATATACCTTAGCCATTTGTATGTCTTCTTTGGAGAAATATCTATTAAAATCCTTTGCGTGTTTCTAAATTGGGGTATTTGACTTTTTGCTATTGAGAGTTGTGGTAGTTTCTTCTATATTTTGGATATTAATCCCTTACCAGATGACTATTTGCAAATATTTTCTCCCAGTTTGTCAGTTTGCCTTTTCATTATGTTGTTTCTTTTGCTGTGCAGAATCTTTTTATTTTGATGTAATCACATTTGTCTATTTTTGCTTTTGTTACTCTGCTTTAGGTTTCATATTCAAGAACTCACTGCCAAGACTGATGTTCTGAAACTTTCCTTGTGTTTTCTTCTAGTAGTTTTACAGTTTCAGATCTTAATGTTTTTCAAGTCTTTAGTCCATTTACAGTTGATTTTTGTGTATGTGTAAAATAAGGGTTCAACTTTGTTCTTTTGTACATGAATATACAGTTTTTCCAACACCATTTATTAAGGAGACTATGCCTTTCCAATTGTATGTTCTTGGCACCTTTGTTAAAGATCTGTTTATTGTATATGCATGGGTTTCTTTCTGGGTTCTCTAATCTGTTACACTGGCCTATGTCTGTCTTTTAGCCAGTACTATATGTTTTAATTGCTGTAGCATTGTAATATATTTTGAAATCAGGGATTTTGATGTCTTGTGCTTTATTTTTCTAAAGATTGTGTTCGCCCTTTGGGGTCCTTTGTGGTTCCATATGAATTTTAGGATCATATGTTTTACTTCTGTTAAAAAAAAAAAAATGTTCGTATTTTGGTAAGGTTGCATTGAATCTGTAAATTGCCCTGGCTAGTGTGGACATCTTAACAATATTAAGTCCTGTTGTCCATGAAAACAGCATGTATTTCCATGTATCAGTGTTGTCTTTAATTCCTTTCATTAGATTTTTTATACTTTCTAGTTTATAAAGCTTTCACCTCTGGTTAAATTTAACCTTAAGTACTTTTTTGTTCTTTTTGATGCTGTTGTAAATGGGATTCTTTTCTTAATTTTCCTTTCCTATATTTCATTGTTAGTGTATGGAAACATAATTGATTTTTGTATGTTGATTTTGTGTCCTTCAACTTTATTGTTTCTAAGAGTTTGTGGACTCTACAAACAGATAATTTCACTTCTTCCTGATTTGGGTGCTTTTTATTTTAATTTACCTGGCTGAGACTTCCAGAATCATGTTGAATAAAAGTGGCAAGAGTGGGCATTTTGCCTTCTTCCTGATCTTAAAGATTACAAAGTTTTTAGTTTTTCACCACTGAGTATGGTTAGCTGTGGGCTTTTCATATATGGCCTTTATTATATTGAATTAATTTTCTTCTATTTCTGTCTTGTTGACAGTTCTTGTCATGGAAGGATGTTGAATTTTTTAAAATCCTTTTTCTGCATCTGTTGAGACAATTGTTTTTTTGTTCTTTCATTCTGTTAATGTGGTGTGTGTATCACACTGATTGATTTATATATGTTGAACTATCCTTGCATCCCTGGGATAAACTCCACTTAGTCATGGCATATAGTCCTTTCAACAACCATTTAATGTGCAGCTTGCTAGTGTTTCATTGAGGGTTTTTTTATATCTGTATACATTAGGGGTATTGGCCTGTAAATTTTTTTCTTGCGTCTTTGTCTACTTTTGATATCAATGTCATGCTAGCCTCATAAAATTAGTTTGGAAGACTTCCCTGCGTGTAATATTTTGCAGGAGTTTGCTATGGTCTACATGTGTTCCCTGCCACACCCCATTCACATATTAAAAACTTAATGGCCAATCTGATGGAATTAGTAGGTGGGGCCTTAAGATGCTTGGGTTCTGAGGGCAGAGCCATCATGAATGGGATTAGTGCCTTTAGAGAAAAAAAGACTCCAGACATACCTGTAGCTCCTTCAATGTGAGAACACGATGAAAAGGAACTAGCTTTGAACCAGAGAGAGGGCCCTCATTCAACTATGCTGACACCATGATCTCAGATGTTCAGCCTCTAGAACCTTGAGCAATAAATTTCCTTTATTTATAAGTGACTCAGTCAGTGCTATTTTGTTATAGCAGCGCAAATGGCCTAAAAGAGCTTGAAAAGGATTGTTGTTAATTCTTCTTCAATTGTTTGGTAGAATTCATCTATGAAGCCATCTGGTCCTGGGGTTTTCTTTGTTGAGATGATTTTGATTACTAATTCAATCTCTTTATTGGTTATAGGTCTGCTGACATTTCCTATTTTTTATTTAGTGTTTGTAGGTTGTATGTTTCTAGGAATTTATCTGTTCCTTCTAGGTTATCCAGTTTCTTGGCATATTGGCATATAATTGTTCATAATAGTCCCTTATAATCCTTTTTATTTCTGTGGAATCTGTTTTAATGTCTACTCTTTCATTCCTATTTGATTTATTGGAGTCTTAGTGTTTCTCAGCTTTTTGGCTAAGATCAAGTGATTTATTGGAGTGTTTTCACTCGCACTTGCAAGCTGTTTTCTGTCTAGATGTTCTATCCATTGTTGAGAGTATTGAAGTCCCTTACTATTGCTGTGTTGCTGTTGTCTCCCTTCTGTTACATCATAATTGCTTTGTGCATTTATGTACTCTGATGTTAGGTGAACTTAGGTTTATAATTGGTTATATGTTCCTGGAGAATTGATTCATTTACGGTTATACAATGTCCTTTTTTGTCATTTGTGACAGTTTTTGACTTAAATTCTATTTTGTCTGATTTAAGTATTCCTACCCTGCTTATCTTTTGGTTGCCTTCATCATGGAATACTTTTTCCATCTCTTCACTTTGAGCCTGAGTGTGCCTCTTAAATCTAAAGTGAATTTATTGTAGACAGCATGTAATTGGGTCTTGTGTTTTGTCTTATCCATTCAGCTGCTCTTTTGACTTGAGACTTCAAATCCATTTACATTTTAGTTAATTATTGGTTAGGAAGAACTTAGGATTGCTGTTTTGCTAATTGTTTTTCTGTCTTGTAACTCCTTTGTCCCTCTTTTCCTCTCTTGCTGTCTTCCTTTGTGTTTCACTTTTTGTAGTCAACATGCTTTGATTCCTTTTCTTTAAGCTGATAACAGAACTTCAGTTGTATGCAAAATCTGTATACATTTACTTCTCTTCCTACACAGTGTTATTGACATCAAAGTTTACACCTTTTATATTGTGAATCTCTTAACATATTTATATATTTTATATGTCTATTACTAGACATATACTAGAATAAGTGATTTTCTCATCATTATTACAGTATTTCAGTAGTCCATATTTTTCTACATATTTACCTTGACCAGTGAGTACAATACTTTTATTTGCTCTCCTGTTGCTGTTTAGCATGCTTTCATTTCACCTTAAAGAATTCCCTTTAGCATATCTTGTAAGGAAGGCTAGTGGTGATGAACAACTTCAGCTTCTGTTTATCTGGGAAAATCCTGATCTCTCCTTTGCTTTTATTTTTTTTTTTTTAATTTTTTTTTTTATTTTTTAATATATGAAATTTACTGTCAAATTGGTTTCCATACAACACCCAGTGCTCATCCCAAAAGGTGCCCTCCTCAATACCCATCACCCACCCTGCCCTCCCTCCCACCCCCCATCAACCCTCAGTTTGTTCTCAGTTTTTAACAGTCTCTAATGCTTTGGCTCTCTCCCACTCTAACCTCTTTTTTTTTTTTTTTTCCTTCCCCTCCCCCATGGGTTTCTGTTATGTTTCTCAGGATCCACATAAGAGTGAAACCATATGGTATCTGTCTTTCTCTGTATGGCTTATTTCACTTAGCATCACACTCTCCAGTTCCATCCATGTTGCTACAAAAGGCCATATTTCATTTTTTCTCATTGCCACGTAGTATTCCATTGTGTATATAAACCACAATTTCTTTATCCATTCATCAGTTGATGGACATTTAGGCTCTTTCCATAATTTGGCTATTGTTGAGAGTGCCGCTATAAACATTGGGGTACAGGTGCCCCTATGCATCAGTACTCCTGTATCCCTTGGATAAATTCCTAGCAGTGCTATTGCTGGGTCATAGGGTAGGTCTATTTTTAATTTTCTGAGGAACCTCCACACCGCTTTCCAGAGCGGCTGCACCAATTTGCATTCCCACCAACAGTGCAAGAGGGTTCCTGTTTCTCCACATCCTCTCCAGCATCTATAGTCTCCTGATTTCTTCATTTTGGCCACTCTGACTGGCGTGAGGTGGTATCTGAGTGTGGTTTTGATTTGTATTTCCCTGATAAGGAGCGACGTTGAACATCTTTTCATGTGCCTGTTGGCCATCCGGATGTCTTCTTTAGAGAAGTGTCTATTCATGTTTTCTGCCCATTTCTTCACTGGGTTATTTGTTTTTCGGGTGTGGAGTTTGATGAGCTCTTTATAGATTTTGGATACTAGCCCTTTGTCCGATGTGTCATTTGCAAATATCTTTTCCCATTCCGTTGGTTGCCTTTTAGTTTTGTTGGTTGTTTCCTTTGCTGTGCAGAAGCTTTTTATCTTCATAAGGTCCCAGTAATTCACTTTTGCTTTTAATTCCCTTGCCTTTGGGGATGTGCCGAGTAAGAGATTGCTACGGCTGAGGTCAGAGAGGTCTTTTCCTGCTTTCTCCTCTAAGGTTTTGATGGTTTCCTGTCTCACATTCAGGTCCTTTATCCATTTTGAGTTTATTTTTGTGAATGGTGTGAGAAAGTGGTCTAGTTTCAACCTTCTGCATGTTGCTGTCCAGTTCTCCCAGCACCATTTGTTAAAGAGACTGTCTTTTTTCCATTGGATGTTCTTTCCTGCTTTGTCAAAGATGAGTTGGCCATACGTTTGTGGGTCTAGTTCTGGGGTTTCTATTCTATTCCATTGGTCTATGTGTCTGTTTTTATGCCAATACCATGCTGTCTTGATGATGACAGCTTTGTAGTAGAGGCTAAAGTCTGGGATTGTGATGCCTCCTGCTTTGGTCTTCTTCTTCAAAATTACTTTGGCTATTCGGGGCCTTTTGTGGTTCCATATGAATTTTAGGATTGCTTGTTCTAGTTTCGAGAAGAATGCTGGTGCAATTTTGATTGGGATTGCATTGAATGTGTAGATAGCTTTGGGTAGTATTGACATTTTGACAATATTTATTCTTCCAATCCATGAGCAGGGAATGTCTTTCCATTTCTTTATATCTTCTTCAATTACCTGCATAAGCTTTCTATAGTTTTCAGCATACAGATCTTTTACATCTTTGGTTAGATTTATTCCTAGGTATTTTATGCTACTTGGTGTAATTGTGAATGGGATCAGTTTCTTCATTTGTCTTTCTGTTGCTTCATTGTTAGTGTATAAGAATGCAACTGATTTCTGCACATTGATTTTGTATCCTGCAACTTTGCTGAATTCATGTATCAGTTCTAGCAGACT
This sequence comes from Panthera tigris, assembly GCF_018350195.1. Lineage (NCBI taxonomy): Eukaryota > Metazoa > Chordata > Mammalia > Carnivora > Felidae > Panthera > Panthera tigris. Next base: position 1,993,050 of record NC_056672.1, on the reverse strand, counting down.
TTTGGTGGAGTCTATCGGATTTTCCATGTATAATATCATGTCATCTGCAAAAAGCGAAAGCTTGACTTCATCTTTGCCCATTTTGATGCCTTTGATTTCCTTTTGTTGTCTGATTGCTGATGCTAGAACTTCCAGCACTATATTAAACAGCAGCGGTGACAGTGGGCATCCCTGTCGTGTTCCTGATCTCAGGGAAAAAGCTCTCAGTTTTTCCCCGTTGAGGATGATGTTAGCTGTGGGCTTTTCATAAATGGCCTTTATGATCTTTAAGTATGTTCCTTCTATCCCGACTTTCTCAAGGGTTTTTATTAAGAAAGGGTGCTGGATTTTGTCAAAGGCCTTTTCTGCATCGATTGACAGGATCATATGGTTCTTCTCTTTTTTTTTGTTAATGTGATGTATCACGTTGATCGATTTGCGAATGTTGAACCAGCCCTGCATCCCAGGAATGAATCCCACTTGATCATGGTGAATAATTCTTTTTATATGCTGTTGAATTCGATTTGCTAGTATCTTATTAAGAATTTTTGCATCCATATTCATCAGGGATATTGGCCTGTAGTTCTCTTTTTTTATTGGGTCTCTGTCTGGTTTAGGAATCAAAGTAATACTGGCTTCATAGAATGAGTCTGGAAGTTTTCCTTCCCTTTCTATTTCTTGGAATAGCTTGAGAAGGATAGGTATTATCTCTGCTTTAAATGTCTGGTAGAACTCCCCTGGGAAGCCATCTGGTCCTGGACTCTTATTTGTTGGGAGATTTTTGATAACCGATTCAATTTCTTCGCTGGTTATGGGTCTGTTCAAGCTTTCTATTTCCTCCTGATTGAGTTTTGGAAGAGTGTGGGTGTTTAGAAATTTGTCCATTTCTTCCAGGTTGTCCAATTTGCTGGCATATAATTTTTCATAGTATTCCCTGATAATTGTTTGTATCTCTGAGGGATTGGTTGTAATCATTCCATTTTCATTCATGATTTTATCTATTTGGGTCATCTCCCTTTTCTTTTTGAGAAGCCTGGCTAGAGGTTTGTCAATTTTGTTTATTTTTTCAAAAAACCAACTCTTGGTTTCGTTGATCTGCTCTACAGTTTTTTTAGATTCTATATTGTTTATTTCTGCTCTGATCTTTATTATTTCTCTTCTTCTGCTGGGTTTAGGCTGCCTTTGCTGTTCTGCTTCTATTTCCTTTAGGTGTGCTGTTAGATTTTGTATTTGGGATTTTTCTTGTTTCTTGAGATAGGCCTGGATTGCAATGTATTTTCCTCTCAGGACTGCCTTCGCTGCATCCCAAAGCGTTTGGATTGTTGTATTTTCATTTTCGTTTGTTTCCATATATGTTTTAATTTCTTCTCTAATTGCCTGGTTGACCCACTCATTCGTTAGTAGGGTGTTCTTTAACCTCCATGCTTTTGGAGGTTTTCCAGACTTTTTCCTGTGGTTGATTTCAAGCTTCATAGCATTGTGGTCTGAAAGTATGCATGGTATAATTTCAATTCTTGTAAACTTATGAAGGGCTGTTTTGTGACCCAGTATATGATCTATCTTGGAGAATGTTCCATGTGCACTCGAGAAGAAAGTATATTCTGTTGCTTTTCTCCTTTGCTTTTAAAGGATAGTTTTGCGGGGCACCTGGGTGGCTCAGTCGGTTGAGCGCCCGACTTCAGCTCAGGTCATGATCTCGCAGTTTGTGAGTTCGAGCCCTGTGTTGCGCTCTGTGCTGACAGCTCTGAGCCTGGAGCCTGCTTCTGATTCGGTGTCTCCTCCTCTCTCTGCCTCTCCCCGCCTCTCCCCTGCTCATGCTCTGTCTTTATCTCTCAATAATAAGTAAAAATGTTAAAAAAAATAAAATAAAGGATAATTTTGCTACATACAGTGTTCTTAGTTGGCAGTTTTTTTCTTTTAGTGCTTTGACTATATTGTCCCACTACCTTCTGGACTGCAAGGTTTCTACTGAGAAATCTCAAATTTTATGGGAGGTCCTGTACATGAAAGGTTGCTTTCTTCTTGTTGCTTTTGAAATTCTTTGGTTTTGGCTTTTGACAATTGGATTATAATGCTTCTTGCTGTGGACTTCTTTGGATTCCTCTTACTTGAGTCTGTTAAGTTTCCTGGAAATGGATGTCCATTTCCTACCCTAGATTTGGAGAAATTGGGGCCATAAGTTTTTTTTATTAAATTCAATATTCTGTGCTGCCTTGACATTTGAAGCCATCAGGACCTCATATAGTATACTGGCAAGGTCTCCTCTCCACTCTTGTCCTGTCAAACAACCTTCCTTATCATAAAGACTAGGCATAGTGCCTTATTCATGAGAAGTAGGTTTCAGTTCCTTGACAGTCCATAGAATTACTCAAACAAAACAATAACATAGTCCTGTGGAAACCAGAACACTGTACAGTTTGTCTCCCATCATGGAAGGATCAGTGCTTTGTTCCTAGTGGAACAGACACTTAGTCTATTAGATATGGTTTTGCATTCCCTGCATGCACTGCTTTTGCCAAAACTATCATCTGTGGATTTACAGAATGTTTTATCTACCATCATGGTATTCCATACAGCATTGCTTCTGGTCAGGGAACTCACTTCACAGCAAATGAAGAGTGAATGGGCTAACACATGGAATTCACTGGTCTTACCATTTCCCCACCATCCTGAAGCAGTTGCCTTGATAGAACAATTAATTGGCCTCTTAAAAACTCATTTATAGTGCCAGGCTAGATGGCAGTACTTTGCAGGGTCAGTACAGTGTACTCCCAGAAGCTATATATATATGCTGTAAATCTGCCTTCAGTATATAGTGATGTTTCTCCCACAGCCAGGATTCACTGGTCCAGGAATCAAGGGGTGGAAGTGAAAGTAGTTCTGCTCACTATTAGCCATAGAGATCTGTCAAAAATTTTGCTTCTACTACGAGACAGCAGTAATTCTACTGACCTGGAAATTGCTACTTTCAGATCCTCATGCCTCTCAATAGGCAAAAAAGGAGGACACCATACTGGGTGGGGTGATTGATCCTGATTATTAAGGAGAAATTGGGCTGCTACTACACAATAGAGTTAAGGAAGAAAGGGTCCAGAACAGAGGAGATACCCTAAGACATAAAGGTGTGATTCAAGACATAAAGATGTCATTCATCCTGTGATTAAAGTCCATGGAAAATTATAATTCAGCTAGAACTAATGGCCCATTCAAAAATGAAAGTTTGGGTCACTTCATTTGGCAAAGAAAATACGGAATGGGTAGGGAATAAGGTAGGTGTAAATACCAGATTCAGCCACATGACCTTAGTGAACTCCATATAACCAAAAAGGAACTACCACTTCCCTGCAAAGGAGTTGTATCATGTTAGGCAGAAGTATGACTTTGTTGTTGTTTTTATTTGGAGATTAAGTATGGTTTAAGGAGATGTATATAGGTGTTGAGTTGACAAGGGGTGGGCTGTGATAGATAGTTCTATGTGTTAACTTGGCTACACTGTAGTACCTAGTTATTTAATCAAACACAAATCTAGGTATTTGTGTGAAGGCGTTTTGTGGATGGTAATTAACATCTACCATCAGTTGACTTTAAGTAGAGATTACTCTTTGAAAGTGTGGCTGAGCCTCATCCAGTGATTTCAAGGCCATAACAGCAAAAACCAAGGTTTCCCAGGTAAGTTATATCCTAAGCATCATTTTTGTTTGTTTGCCTGTGTTCCCCTCTGGGAATCATGAGTTTGTTTTCTATATCTGAGTCTATCTCTGTTTCTGTTGTTGTTGTTCATTTCTGCCCCCAAGCATAACTCTCACTAGGTTTTCAGCCTCCTGGCTTGTCCTACAGATTCAGAACAGCTACCCGTGAATCATATGAGCCAATTCCTTAAAAAATATACATAAATCTATTGGTTCCGTTACTCTGGAGCATCCTAATACACTGAAGTTTTTTTTGTTTTCTGTTTCATTTAGTTTCTACGATTATCTTTCATGTTTTCTATGTTCTTTTTCCTTGAGCATTTACCTGTTATTTTTCTGACTTTCTGAGGGAAATCCTCATTTCCTCCTAATATTAATGTCTAATGATGTCATCTTGGCTATTGATATCCCTTTAACATTTTAGTTCTCTATGATATATATTGGGTTTAGTGTTATTCAGTTACAAACATTATTAGATTTACACTATGATTTCATTTCTGATGTGTTAATTAATAGAATTTTGTTTTCTAAGAGGTTTTTTATTATTTGTAATTTTATCGTATTTTGGTCTAAGAAAATGTTGTAAGGTCAGCTCCAATGTTTTGATTTTGGATTTTTGTTCATGTTTTATTTGATGATTTCCATTTTTCAACATAAGTTTTGTATCAAAACTGTATGATTTTCTAGAATTTCTGTGTTGGGGAGTGGGTATATACGTTAGCACAGTGTGTCCTATTCCAGGGAACCTGATGTTTTATGAAAGGGGAAAAACCCCTAAAGTTTTTACTTTACAATTTGTTATAGAAGAGCTAAAGTTAGCAGTGGGAGGTTTCTAATATTTGTTGATTTCCCTCCATACCTTGAACATTCTACATGTTGCCTCAATTATTTCTTAAACAAAAAACCTAAATGGTAGATGTTATTATGACCAGTTTCAAGGGTGACAAATAATTGTCCCGTGGACAGAATAAATGCGAGTCGTGTGCTTGGCCTCCAATATCCTGGAGTCCTGTGACCGTTTGTGCCACCTTTTCTCTATCTGGACCATTTCTTCTGAGAGTTCTCAGCACACTTCAGTCTGATTCCTTCTGGAATGGAGCCAGGGACCCAGAGAGGGGGCAGTGCTGATTGCAAACCCTATCCCATCAGGAGACCCAAGAGTGAATAAATAGTGGCTTGCGAAGGAAACCAGAATCTTCCTACAAAAGACCCTCCATTTTGTGCTCAGCTGGGCCAACCATAGGCCAGGCCTTCAGAGCCTCCAAAAGATTTGGGGGATTTAATAGAAGAAAAAGTTGTTGCCCATCTTTCCACCATTTTAAAAAAGGTGATTGGACTTTTTTGGTTCCCAAATGGAATAGAAGCAGCACCACAGTTGCTTGGAATTGGGAAGATTCACGTTCTCTGTTCTGAACCTCCAAAACACACCACTGCACAAACTTCCCTTGTGGCCTTCAGCTCTGCCCTGGTTGATATAGCTAAGGCCAGTGGACTTTATTAGAAATGTGGTGCTTATGGGGCCCTACACATTGTTTTTTTTTCTCCTTTGTAAAGTTTTGAGTTTATTTACAATTACTGAAGTGCTTATTGGTCTGAAAAGTTACTCAGCACAAGAGCAGTTGTAGATCTTAAAAGTTCCTGAAAAAGAAACCAGGCCTAGATGGTTTCATTGGAGTATTTTACCCAGCATTTGGATTGGATGGATGGATGAATACCAATGCTGTGCAATCTCTTCCAGAAAAGAGGAAGGAATATTTCCTAACTTAATTTCATGAGGCCAGTTCTACCCTGATACCCAACGCAGACAATGTTAAAGTATAAAACGATAGACCGGGGCCCCTGGGTGGCTCAGTCGGTTAAGCGTCTGACTTCGGCTCAGGTCATGATCTCGCGGTCCATGAGTTCGAGCCCCGCGTCAGGCTTTGTGCTGGCAGCTCAGAGCCTGGAGCCTGCTTCAGATTCTGTGTCTCCCTCTCTCTGGCCCTCCCCCATTCATGCTCTGTCTCTCTCTGTCTCAAAAATAAAAATTAAAAAAAAAATAAAGATAAAACGACAGACCAATATCTCATGAAGATGAATGCAAAAATCCTCAAAAACATTAGCAAATAGAACCCAACCACGTATAAAAAGAATGATACTATGAATCTAGTTTTCTTAGTGGTTATGTAAATACTCAGATTCTATCTATTTGATTTGGAGTTTTCAGATGTGTTTTTTGAGGAATTTGTCCACTTCAAAGATACATAGTTCATGACCGTAGTAAAAATTGTTCATAGCACTCCCTTGTTACCCTTTTGATGGCTATAGGATCTGTAGTAACAGATATCCTACTTTATTCCTGACTTCGATGATTTGTATTTATGCTCTAATTTTTGTCATTCGTACAAAAGGTTAGTCAAGTTTATTTTACTTTTTGGAGAACCAGCATTTTGTTCCCTCCATTCTTCTATGTGAACTACACTGATTTTTGTTTTTATTATTTCTGTCCATCTGCTTTCTTTGGGTTTACTTTGCTCCACTTTTTAAGCTCTTTAGTATAAAGTTCTGTCACTGATTTGAATCATTTTTGTATGTATAATGTGAACATTTAGTGCTATCATTTTTCTTCTCACGGTGTTAGCTGCATCCCACAATTTGCTTTGTTGTATTTCATTTTCATTCAGTGCAGTATATTTGTTAATTATTTCCTATGAAACATCTTCCTGTTTGACCATGGTTTAGTACTATGTTGTTAAATTTCAGAGTCTTTGTAAGTTTTCCTTTTGTCTCTGTTATTGATGTCTAGTTTGACTCCATTGTAGCTAAAGAATATACTCCTTATGGGGAGCCTGGGCAGGTCAGTCAGTCATTTAAGCATCTGACTTTTGGTTTCGGCTCAGGTCATGATCTCATGGTTTTGTGAGTTTGAGCCCTACATTGGGCTCCATGCTGACAATGTGGAGCCTGCTCGGGATCTCTGTCTCCCTCTTTCTCTGCCCCTTTCCCACTCACACTGTGTCTCTCTCAAAATAAATAATAAATTTAAAAAAAAACTAAAAACAAAAGAAAAATATACTCCTTATGATTTCAATTATTTTAAATTTGTTTAGGTGTGTTTTATGAGTCAGGATATGTATGGACTGTCTTGGTGAATGACAAGTGAATGACTTGGTGAATGACTGTCTTGGTGAACAGAAAAACATTCTGTTGTTTTTGGATGGAATGATCTATATGTCAGATCCTAGTCCTTGATTATGGTGTTCAGGTTTACTGCATCCTTGCTGATATTTGTTCTGTAGTCCTCAGCTCCTGAGAGAGCAGTGTTGAAGTCCTCAATGATAATGATGAATTTTCTCAGTTTCTGTTTCAGCTCTATCAGTTTTTGCTTCATGCATTTTGTTATTTGGTTCATTCACATTTAGGATTGTTATATCTTCCTGGTGGATTGATTCCTTTATTACTATATAACATCCCTCTTTGTCTCTAGTCAGTTTCTTTCCTATGAAGTTTATTATATTTGATATTAATATGGGAACTTAATGCCTTTTAAAATTCATGGTTGCGTGGTTTTGTTTTTTCTTTTGAATCCGCCTTCACAATCTTTGTCTTTTGATTAGCGTAATTAGAACCAATGTTTAGATAATAAAGTAATTGCTGCTATGTTAGGGCTTAAGTTGGCCATTTTATTACTGAATTAAAATTTGTTTTCTCTAGATCTCATTTTTCTGTATCTCTTTTATTGCTTTTCTGTGGGTTATTTGTTTAAGATTCCATTTAGATCCATTCCTCATGTTTTTTAGTGTATCTCTTTGTATAATTTTCTAAGTGGTTCCTGTGGGTATTACAATACACATATGTGCCTTATCACAGTCTATCAGTATATTATCACTTGGAGTGAAGTGTGAAAATGTTACTTTTGTTTAGGCCCCTTTATTACTGTCCCCACTTTTAAGTCATTGTCTAGAGTATCAAGTGATATTACAACTTATCACATTTGATTTTAAAAACCTGTGGGTGGAAGGATGCCAATTTATATAGTTCTATTTGTGCTCTTTCCATGATTTTTTCTTCCTTCCTGATGTGCCAGTGTTTCTTTTATCATTTTCTCTATTTGAAGAATTTCCTTTTAGCCATTTTTCAAGGTCAGGTCCGCTAGCAGCAAATTCTTAGTTTTCTTTCCCTGGGAATGTGCTTAATTCTACCTTCATTTTGGAAGGATAGTTTTGGTAGATATTCACTCTGCAGTCAACAGTCTTCTTTTAGGACTTCGAAGAAAAATGTTGTGCCACCTTCCTGTGACCTCCGTGATTTCCTGAGAAATCTGCACTCATTTTGTCCCCCTATGGGTAGTAAGTCATTTCTCTGGGGTTGCTTTCAAGATTTTTTTTTTCCTTTAGATTTCAAAATTTTAATTATGATGTCTTAGTGTAGATTTCTTAGGATTTGTTTTATTTAGTATTCATTTGGCTTCTTGACTGTATATTTATGTTTCTTGCCAAATATGGGATATTTCTGGGCATTTCTTAAAAATATTTCTTCAAATATTTTCTCAGTTCCACTTCTTTTCTTACTTTCTAGGACTTTGATGACACATTAGCTTTTTTTGTTTTTCTCCCAAAGATTCTGGCTCTTTTTCTCAGTCTTTTTTCTCCATTGTTCAGATGTGCTGAATTCAATTGATCTGCCCTCAAATTCTCCCCAATTCCATTTTCTGCCATAACTCTACCCTTAAGCCCGTCCAAATAGTTTTTACATTTGTTGTCTAGTTTTTTTTTAAATTTTTTTTAACGTTTATTTATTTTTGAAACAGAGAGAGACAGAGCATGAATGGGGGAGGGTCAGAGAGAGAGGGAGACACAGAATCTGAAACAGGCTCCAGACTCTGAGAGGTCAGCACAGAGCCCGACGCGGGGCTCGAACTCACGGACCGCAAGATCATGACCTGAGCTGAAGTCGGACGCTTAACCGACTGAGCCACCCAGGTGCCCGTTGTCTAGTTTTTAATTTAACAATTTCCCCTTCAACTTTGGTGTAACTTCTATTTTTTGTTGTTGCTGAGATACTGTACTTTTTTCATTTGTTTCAAGAGAACTTGTGATTGCTTGAAGCATTTCTATGATGGCTGCTTTGATATCCCTGTCAGTTCCATTGGCATGCTTATCTCAGTGTTGGTGTCATTTGATTGTCTTTTCTCATTTAAGTTGTGTTTTCCTGGTTCTTAGAATTATGAGTAACTTTTTATTGCATTCTGTACATTTAGCTGTTAAGAAACTCCGGGTCCTCTCTAAACCTTTCATTTAAACAGGGTGACCAGGCAGGCAGTCACCCTGCTTTAAAGGGTACCTCCCCAATTGCAGCCTACTTTGTGGGCTCTGTTTGATCCAATGACAGTGTCGCTTTCAGAGTTCTTGCAATGCTATTTAGGTCTACTTGACATATTTGATATCACTATTCCTCCCACTTTTCACTGCTGGTATTAGAGTGTGGAAGGAGTTTCCCTAAAACAGGCTACTTGGTGTCCAGATAGAAGGGATGCTCTGGCCCCAAAGAAGAAAAAGCTTCACAGGTTGAGCTGCTAATATGTCAGGATCCCCATGGTGTCTGTCGGTAAGGGAGATGGGTCTCCAGGTGTGGAGGAAGGCTTAGAAAGCAGCCATGTCCAGCTCCCCTCTCTCCTCAGCCACTGAAAGGACCAGTATGCTTCTTGCATTCCACTTGAGGAAAGTGCAGCACTGCCCATTGCTTCCTGCTGGCTTCACACTCATGGGAAAGGAAAGGTCATGACCATTAATGGCAGGGGTTGAGGGCCAGGTAGGAATTTGGGGGAGTCCAGAGAGCAGAGTGCTATGAACTGAATGTGACAGTGTTTGGGTACAGGACCTAAGGAAGTAATGAAAGTTAAATGATGTAAGGATGAAGCCCTCATCTGCTAGGCCTGGCATCCTTATAAGAGTAAGAAATACCAGAGCTTACTCGCTTTCTGGCACACGTACAGGGAAGGGAAATACCATGTGAGGAGAACACACCATCTGCCAGCCAGGAGGTGAGGCTTCAGTAGGTCAGGGTGATCTTGGACTTCCTGTCTCTGGTTTTGTTACGGTAGCCCTGACAAAAGAATACAGTTTTGGTACTGAGAGTGGTGTGCTATCATAGTATATGTGAAAAACTGTGGAGGTGTTTTTAGAGCTGGGTGATGGGTAGGGGGTAGAAGAGCTTTGAGGTGCTTGGTAGAGAAAGCTGGGGTTGCCTGAAAGAGACTATGGTAGGAATAGGGGCATTAGAAGTGATTCTGCCCCAGCCTCAGACATAAATGTGGAACATTACTGGAAACTGAAGGAAAGGCATTCCTTGTTATTTATTTACATATATATGGCAGCAAAGAATATGGCCAAGTTGTGTCCCAGTGTTTGGTGCAGGGTAGAAATCTTAAGTAACAGAAGTGACAAATTCCTAGCAAAGTGATGGAAGGTGTAACCTGTTTCTTCTCATAGAAAAATGTGACAAGGGAGGTGAATCGAAGGAAGTGTTCGGCAAAAAGAAGCCAGAACTCGAAGATTTAGAGAATTCTCAGCCTGTCCATATTGCAAAATGAGAAAGCACGTTCTGGAGAAAATACCAGTGGTGTTGCTGGACAGTCATTTGATGGAGATTAGTTTGGAACCGGTCAACCCTCAGTGGAAACTGTGTGGCTCAACTAAGCATATGTAGATGGGACACAGTGAAGGTCAGGTGTCGGACCTCTGTGGTGTTATCCACCAAGAGGAGGAAACAGTGACCCTCATGGTGAAACATATCAGGTCTGCCATCCCCACAGTGGGCTCAGAGGGTGAATGCCTCCATGGTCTCACAGGGGCTGCATGCTGCTACAACAGCAGGACCAGAGGGCAGAGCATCCAACCAGAGATTTTTCTCAAGCCATAAAACGTAACAGAATTTGCTTGCTAGGTCATAAGATGTGCTTGGGACCCATCAATTTTTTCTTCTTTCCCCCTGTGGAAAGGAATGCAAATTCTACATCTGTGGTAACTTGTCTGGTTCACAGATTCACAGCTGGAGAGGAACTTTGCCTCAAAATGAAATATAGCCCTAACCTCACCCACACTTGATTTACATGAGATTTTGGATAGAGTCAGTGCTGGAATGGGTCAGCACTTTGGGAGCTTTTAAGAATATGGATGTGAGGGGTGCCTGGGTGGCTCAGTGGGTTGGGCGTCTGACGTCGGCTCAGGTCATGATCTCGCGGTCTGTGAGTTTGAGCCCCGCATAGGGCTCTGTGCTGACAGCTCAGAGCCTGCAGCCTGTTTCAGATTCTGTGTCTCCCTCTCTCTCTGACCTTCCCCCATTCATGCTCTGTCTCAAAAATGAATAAACGTTAAACAAAAATTATTCTATGGATGTGAGAACATGAATTTTGGGGGTTTGGAGGACTGAGTATTATGGACTGAATTACTCCAAATTCATACATTGAAGCCAGAACCCCCCAATGCAACCTTATTTGGTCATAGATTGGGGGCTCTAACCTAGTAAGTCTGGTATCCTTAGAAGAGGGGCAGACACCAGGAAAGAGCATGCACAAAGGCCATGTGAGGACACAGTAAGAATGCAGGCATCTGCCTGCTGAGGAGAGAGGCTTCAGTAGAAACCCAAGTACACACATCGATCCTGGACTTCAGTCCCAAGAACTGTGTGAAAACTGTTCTTCAGCCATCAAGTTTGTGGCGTTTTTTTAATGGCAGCTTTAGCAAATCAAAACCATCGCTAGTACAGAAAATAAACCATAAATTAATGATCTTACAATCATTGAAAACACATTTTTTTTCCCTCCACTGCATTTGAAGAAAGTGGAACATTTCCTAGTGCTTTCTGCTATCTTCACAACCGTGAGGAAAGGAAAGGTCAGGAGAGCAGCTCTTGAGGTGGGAGGCGATGGCCAGACTTGGTCCTCCTATGTCTGTGGAGGTGAGACTTCTGGCTGAAGCCTCGGCCACACTCCCTGCACACATACGGCTTCTCTCCTGAGTGGGTGCGCTGGTGTCTGATGAGGGCCGACCTGAAGCCGAAGCCACGCCCACACTCACTGCACACGCACGGCTTCTCCCCTGAGTGTGTCCTCTGGTCAGAGGTGAAGTGAGACTTCTGGCCCAGTCCTTGCTCACACACTCTGTACACATCAGTCGCCTCCCCTGAGTGTGTCCTCTGGTGTCTGGTGAGCAGCGACTTGAAGCCAAAGGTACGTCCACACTCCGGGCACAGGTAAGGCTTCTCCCCTGTATGTGTCCTCTGGTGTCTGATGAGGGTGACCTTCTGGCCAAAGCCACGCCCACACTCAGGGCACAGGTAAGGCCTCTCCCCTGTATGTGTCCTCTGGTGTCCCATGAGGGAGACCTTCTGGCTAAAGCCGCGGCCACACTCAGGGCACAGGTAAGGCTTCTCCCCCGTGTGTGTCCTCTGGTGTCTGACAAGGGTGACCTTCTGGCGAAAGCCATGCCCACATTCAGCACAGATATAAGGCTTCTCCCCTGAGTGTGTGACTTGGTGACTGAGGAGCAGTGCCTGCTGCCTGAAACCACGCCCGCACTCAAGGCACAAGAAGGGTCTTTCACTGGAATGTGAGCTTCGGTGTTGGAGGAGCGATGCCTTCTGGCAAAAGCCTCTCCCACACTCGGGACACACAAAGGGCTTCTCCTCCAAGTGTGTCCTCTGGTGCAGGATCAGGGCGATCTTTTGGCGAAAGCCCCGCCCACATTCCTGACATTCGAAGGGCCTCTCCCCAGAGTGTATCCTCTTGTGGTTGGTAAGTGAGGACGTGTACCTGAAGTGGCGGCCACACTCCCGACACACATAAGGCTTCTCCCCTGAGTGTTTCCTCTGGTGGATGGTGAGGGAGGACTTGCGGCCAAAGCCTCGCCCGCACTCCCTACAGCTGTAAGGCTTTTCTCCCGAGTGTGTCCTTTGGTGCTTGGTGAGGTCTGACCTCTGGCAGAAGCCTCTGCCACATTCAGGACATACGTGATGTTTCTGGAGGCTTAAGAGACTGGATTTGGGACCGAGTCCCAGTCTGTATTTCCCACACATGGCTGCTCCAGATGCTGAAAGGTCTGCTTCTTCAGGACACATCCCCTGGTCCACTCCCCCAGCTCTTTTGCCTTCTACCCGGTCTGCTGGCCGACCCTGAGAGGATCTGAAGAGCACCCGGGAAACCCCACTCAGCTCAAGTCTCCTTTCTATCTCTTCCTCCTCTCCTTGTTCACTTGAGCAGCTTGGAGCTTCCGTTGAGATGGGGCTTCCTGCATATGAGCTTGGGAAGATCTGAGGAAGGTGACCGCACAGCACGTACTGTTGAAGGAACTGTGGACTGGAAAAGGCCACCGGGCAGGAATGGACACATGGCTGGAATTCTGTTCCTGGTTCTGCCGGAGAGAAGATGTTGGTCAGAATCACTACAGGCACCTTGTGAAAGGTTGGTCGTACCTGCCCAGCAGTCATTGCTCCGATGTTCTCACAACCAAGACTTCCTTTACAGACCTACTTTCCATCCTTTGCTGACACATTATTGCATATCTTACTACAACACAGAAGATACACATGATGAGGCAGCTCTAAACACCAGCCCAGCCCTATAAACTGCTGCCATTAGAGTTACACATTTCCACCAATACAGTTCACTTGCAAGACCTAATCAATGCTAATGCAAACGTTAATCCACAAATGTATATATGCTTCCACTAAGAAACAATGTGACTCATGGGGGCAGGGAGCGCGAGATGGCGGAGTAGGAGGACCTCAGCTCACCCCATCCCATGTTTACAACTAGGTGTCACTCACATCCACATCAGTAAACTGGAGAGTGATCTGGCAGAACAGACTCCACAACTAAACAGAGAGCAGCCACATCTGAGAGATTATGAAGGACAGAAACGGTCGTCAGGAGCTGCCCAAAAGGAGGAAAGAAGGAGCAGTGAGGAGCTGTGGTCACGGGGATGGGAAGCCCACACAGAAAAAGGAAATCCCCATAGCATCCTGCCCTGAAAACCAGAGGAGCTGAATTCTGTGAGTTTGTATACCCAGTGGGATTTGGAGCTAGAGCTTTAAAAGTCAACCACTTCAGCACTGGGTGAGTGATAACCAGGGCCTGTCCCTAAAGTGCAGCCCAAGGAGAGTCAACACAGAAACGACAGCTTGCACAACAGGAGGGAGATCTGTTTATGCTGATTTTGGAGTGTGCTGAGGAGACTTCTCTGGGAACAAAGGAACTGGCAGGTGACATTTTCCTTCCCCCACTCCCCCAGCATAAACACAGGGCCACCTGTGGGAAGTGGGGCTGCACAGACACTTGCTAGCAGTGTGCCATGTCCATGTATTCTCCTGAAGACTTGCTCATCCTGCTGGCCTTGGCCCTGGGCTTATCACAAATTCTTTTAATACCCTGTGTGCCATGCCCCCCTGGCCTGCATTTCTTTGGGGGATCTGGTTTAGGATTAGCAGCTCAGTGCAAATTTTGCTAATGTAGTGTACATGCCCTGCCCAGTTCCTGCAGAACCCCAGGTCACAGCCACTCCTGTGCTCTGCACCCCTGGCTGTTGCCTTGCTTTGGGGGGATCAGCCTAGGACACATGGCTCAATGCAAATTTTGTTAACATCATACATGCCATGACCGTCTATCACACGTCAACTGCCACGTGCCCGTTGTTGCCACCTCAGCTGCTTGCGTTACCCCTCGCCACTGCCAATGTGCACCACGCTCCTAGCCACCACCGTGCTTTATGGCATCTATAGCCTAGGACTAGTGGCTCAATGCAAATTTTGCTAATACTGCCATCCCACTCTTGAGCCCTCGTATGGTCACTCCACTTTCAGAGCCAGCCTGATTCAGTCTCCCTAACACCACAGAGCAGGCACAGCCCATAACAGGCAGAATGAGTGAAGTCTGGACTGAAAAGAAAAGCTACTCAGACACAATAGTAGGATGCAAGCAACACACTTAGGAGACACCCCTGAAGCGCCAGGTCCTGGTGAACAGGGGACACTACAGGACCTCTTCTTCATAGAACCACTGCTTTCAAGAGCAAGAGACATTGCAGACTTTCCTAACACATAGAAACAGACAAGATGAGACAGAGGAATATGTCCCAAATGAAAGACCATGATAAAAACACAGTAGGAGAGCTAAGAGAATTTAAATTAATGACCATAATGATACTCACTGGACTTGAGCAAAGAATGGAGGACATCAGTGAGATTCTTAACACAGAGATAAAAAATAACGTATCAGAGATGAAGAACTCCATAAATGAAACCAGAAATACAACAGATGGAATAGGCAACAGGAAGGAAAGGAATGTATCAGCGACCTGGAGGATAGAGTAATGAAAAGCAATCAAGCTGAGCAAAAGAGAGACAAATACTCCATAATGAGGATAGAGTTAGGGAAGTCAGTGACACCATCAAGCATAGTAACATTCACATTATAGGGATCCCAGAAGAAAGGGGGGGGGGGGATAGAAAATGTATATGAAGAAATAATAGATGAAAATTTCCTAATTCGGGAGGGAAACAAATCCAGATTCAGGAGGCACAGAGATCCCTCAACAAAATCAACCCAAGGAGGTCTGCACCAAGACACATAGCAATTAAAACGGCAAGAAACAGTGGTAAAGAATTTAGATATTGCAAGATAAAAGAGGACAGGTACATGGGGAAACTCCATAAGGCTGTTAGATTTTTTAGCAGAAACTTGCTGGCCAGAAGGGGTTGGCATGATGTACTCAAAATGCTAAAAGGGAAGTATCTGCAGCCAAGAATACTCTATCCACCAAGGCCATCATTCAGAATAGAAGAAGAGGAACAAGAATTTCCCAGACAAAAACTATAGGAGTTTGTGACCACTAAACCAGACCTGCAAGAAATGTTAAAGGGAATTCTTTCAGTGGAAAGTTGATAAGTGAGAGTGTGAAAAGTAAACACAAAAATAGTAAGAATAAGTATTTCTGTAAAAAATCAGTCAAGACATTCATAAAAGGATATAAAATGGGACACCATATATCTAAAACATGGAGGGAAGGAGTAAAGAATGAGTTTAACATTGAGCAGCCCTCAGCTTAACATAGACTGCTACAGATGCAGAAAATGTTAGATATAAACTGAATGGTAACCACACACAAAAAAAAGTAATAGATAAGCAAAACATAAAAAATCTATCACTAAAGAAAACCAACAAACCACAAAAGAATCAGAAAACTACAAATATAACCGCAAAACAAGTAACAAAATGGCAATACATAACTATCAATAATTACTTTCAATGTAAATGGAATAAATGCTCCAATCAAAAGAATGACAGAAGGGTGACAGGATACATTAAAAAAAAAACAAAAAAAACCCCATCTATATGCTGCCTACAAAAGGCTCATTTCAGACCTGGAGACACATGAAGATTCAAAGTGAAGGGATAGAGAATATCATGCAAATGGATGTCAAAAGAAAGCTTGGGGTAGCAATACTTATATCAGACAAAACAGACTATAAAACAAAGTCTGTAAAAAGAGACAAGTACACTATATAATAATAAAAGGGACAATCCAACAAGATCTAGCAATTGTAAATAGTTATGCACCCAATATGGCAACACCCAACTATGTAAAACAGTTAATAACAAACATAAAGGAACTATGTTATAGTAATACAATAACAGTAGGGGACTTTAACATCCCACTTACATCAATGGACAGATCATCCAAACAAAGAAAAGCAACAAGGAAAACAGTGGCTTTGAATGACACATGGGAACAGATGGATTTAACATATGTTCAGAACATTCTACCCTAAAACAAGATAGAATACACATTCTTTTCAAGTGCACATAGAATGTTCTCCAAAATAGATCACATATTATGCCACAAAACAAGTATCAACAAATTTAAAAAGATTGATGTCATACCATGCATTTTTCTCAACCACAACCCTATGAAACTAAAAATCAACCATAAGAAAAAATCTGGAAAGACCACAAATACATGAGGGTTAAATACTATGCTACTAAACAATAAGTGGGTCAACCAAGAAATCAAAGAATAAATCAAAGAAAGAGTACATGGAAACAAATGAAAGTGAAAACACAATGGTCCAAAAACTTTAGGAATGCAGCAAGAGTTGTTCTAAGAGGGAAGTTTATAATACATCAAGAAGCAAGAAAAATCTCAAACAACCTAATCTTACACCTGAAGGAGCTAAAAAAAGAACAACAAAAACCCAAAACCAGCAGAGGGAAGGAAAGAATAAAAATTAGAGCAGAAATAAATGATACAGAAACTAAAAAAATAGAACAGTGAAACCAGGAGCTGGTTCTTTGAAAACATCAAGAAAACTGAAAAGGTTCTAGTCAAACTCATCAAAAAAAAAAAAAAAAAAAAAAAAAAAAAAATCAAAATCAAAATCACAAGTTGGAGAAATAGTAACCAACAATAATACAAACTAAGAGAATGTTATGAAAAACTCATGCCAACAAGTTAGACAACCTAGAAGAAACAGATAAATTCCTAGAAACATATAACCTACCAAAACTGAAGCAGGAAGAAATAGAAAATCTGAAGAGACCAATTATCAGCAAGGAGACTGAAATCAATAATCAAAAACTTCCAACAAACAGAAGTCCAGGACCAGATGGCTTCACAGGCAAATTCTACCAAACACTTAAAGAGTTAACCTATTCTCGAATTCATTTTGGGAGGCCAGTATACCCGATAGCAAAACCAGATAAAGACACCACCAAAGAAAAGAACTACAGGCCAATATCTCTGATGAACATAGATGCAAAAATCCTTCACAAAGTACTAGCAAAGAGAATCCAACAATACATTAAAAAAATCATTCACCAAGATCAAGTGATTTATTCCCAGGATTCACAGGTGATTCAATATTTGCAAATCAATCAATTTGATACATCACATCAATAAGAGAAAGTATAAAAATCATATTTCAGTAGACACAGAAAAATCATCTGTAAAAGTAAAGCATCCATCCATAATAAAAACCCTCAACAAAGTAGGTTTAGAGGGAATATAACATAATAAAGGCCATATATAAAAAACCAACAGTAAACATCATCCTTAATGGGGTAAAAACTGTTTTCCCCCTAAGGTCAGGAACAAGACAAGGGTGTCCACTCTCACCACTTTTATTCAACAAAACATTGGAAGTACTAGCCACAGTAATTAGACAACATACAGAAAAGGAATTCAAATTGGTAAGGAAGAAATAAAGCTTTTACTACTTACCAATTTGAATTCCTTTTCTGTATGTTGTCTAATAACATAGGTGACAGGAGAGTATACATAGAAAACCCTAAGGACTCCACCAAAAAGCTACTAGAACTGATAAAGGAATTCAGTGAAGTTGCAGGATACAAAAGCAATGTGCAGAAATCTGTTGCATTTCTATATACCAATAATGAAACAGCAGAAAGAGAAATTAAGAAAACCATCCTATTTACAATTGCACCAAAAGGAGTAAAATACCTAGGAATAAACTTGAGAGGTGCCTGAAAACTATAAAGCTAATATAAGAATTTTATATTATAAAATTCTATAAACTATATTTATAAAACACTATAAAAAACTATAAATATAAAAAACTATAAACTATAAAAAACTATTTATAAACTATAAAACTAATATAAGAAATTAAAGACAACATAAGGAAATGAAAAAAACATTCCATGCTCACAGATTGGAAGAACAAATACTGTCAAAATGTCTATACTACCCAAAGCAATCTACACATTTAATGCAATACCTATCAAATACCAACAGCAACAATCCTAAAATTTATATGGAACCACAAAAGACCCCAAATTTTATGAGAAACTGATCTTAAAATTTAAGTGGAAATGCAGAGGACCTACACTGCCCAAAGCAGTCTTTAAAAAGAAAAATTAGGGGTACCTGGGTGGCTCCATTGGTTGAGCATCTGACTCTTGATTTTGGCTTGGATTTTGGCCCAGGGTCATGGGATCAAGCCCCATGTTGGGGGGTGGGGGAGGAGGGGGTTGAGCATGGACCCTGCTTGGAATCTCACTCTCTCTAAAATAAAAGAAAAACTTCTACCTGACTTACAGAGAGAGGGAGAGTACTTCCACTACCTGGCTTCAAGACTTCTGGTGGTCCTACAGTAATACAGTGTGGTTTGTTTAAGGATAGGGCTATTCTATTGAAGAAATAGAACTGAAAGTGTAAAACAGACCCACACTTAGCCATTGGATTTTCAACAAAGCAATTCAGTGAGGGGAAGGCAAGTCTTTTCAGCAGTTGATGCTAGAGCCACTGGGTATCCATACGAAAGAGTAAAATCTTGATTCCTGCCTGACACCATATACAAAAGTTACTTCAAGGTGGATCATGGACTTAAAAGCTAAAACTATATAGCATTTAGAAAATATAAATTATCTTCATGACAATAAAAATTTTAAAGGAGAAAAATTAGACTTCCTCAAAATTAAACATCTGCTTATCAAAAGTAACTTTAAAAAATGAACAGAAAGGTTTCAGACTAAGAAAATGTTTGCAAAATGTACATATGACAAATTGGTATCCAGGATTAATAATTCATAGAACTCAACAATTTTAAAATGCAATAAACTGGAAGAAGATTTAATAAATACTTCACAAAGTAAGATATACAATAAAGCACAAAGAAAGTGCTCAACACTTAACCATCAGGGAAATGGAAATTAAAGATCCCATGAGAAACCACTACATATCCATCACAGATAAGGTGAAAACTGTGGGGGAAGTTGTGAGACAAATGTCACTCTCTTCTTGTGTGTTCATGGAAGTGAAATATGGTACAGCCAGTTTGGAAAATAGTCATTTCTCATAATATTGCATATACTGTACCCTGTGACTCAGTGTATCAAACTGAATGGTATCCCACCAAAATTCATTTCTACCTATAGGACTTCTTTTGAAATCAGGTTTTTGCAGATGTGATCAAGTTAAGATGGGTCATACCAAATTAGGGTGAGCCTTAATCCAATGACTGGTGTCCTTACAAGGAGAGAGACTTAGATACAGAGATGCATAGAAGGAAGGCTGTGTGGTCACAAGGCATGGATTGGACTGACAAAGCAACAAGCCAAGGAATGATTGCCAGCAACCACCAGAAGCCAGGAGAGGTGAGGAACAGATTCTCCCTCCAAACCTCCAAAAAGAACCAACCCTGCCAGCAGGTTCATTTTGGACTTCTAACTTCTGAACTGTGAGAATAGATTTCTTTTGTTTTAGCCTTTCAGTTTGTGGTAAATTGTTACAGCAACCCTAGGAAACTAATACACCTGGCGTTACTCTAGGTCTTTATCCAAAGGAAATGAAAACATAGGCTTACCAAAACAAAAAACCTAGCATAAGATTACTAATAACAGCTTTTTCACAATAACTAAGGACTAGAAACCATCAAGGTGTCTGCCAAGGAGAAAGGATAAATAGTTGTATATTCACATGATGGGAAGCCACGCAGCATTAAAAAGGAACAGGTTACTAATGTATGCAACAACATGGATGAAGTTCAAAAACTTTGTACTGGGTGAAGAAGCCTACACAAAAGAATACGTATCATTCCACTCATGCAAAATTGTATAGTGGGCAAAATTAATCCATGATGAAATAAAATCAAGACCAGAGGTACCTCTGAGGGTTAGGGTGGGAGTTTACTGGAATGGGCCATAAGGAACTATCTGGAATGCTAGGGATTGTAGAGATAGACACATTGTTTGAACTCTAGCAAACTTAAGAATTTGCATTTCCTGTAAGTAAATTCTACCTGAAAAGGAATACACTAGGTAATGATACACATCTACCCATTGCTCCTGTGGTCAACCACCTTACATGACTCTGCTTAGCTGAGAAGAACTACCAGGGATTACCCTCTTAAAATGCAGTGTCTGAAGATGCTTAGCTGGACACCCTAGACCTAAGTCCGTGGGCCCCTGCCTGCCAACTACTCACATGAGCCAACCTAGGAAGAGATTGTCTCTTTCCCCTCACTTGTTAGACCATCTTTGCCAGGTCCATTCAGTGGTCAGATCAGATCTTACACACACACACACACACACACCTGCCAACCACTTTTGGATAGAGATCGTCTGGGAAGAATGAACAGAGATGCAAGGACATGCCACAAAGACCTTGCAAAATGACAGCAATAGCCGTCCATAACCAGAGGCTTCATAAGCTCTTTACCCATAGGGAGAACACCAGTCTCTTTTCCAAGGAAACTAAATCCTTTATACAGTGCACAGACTCAGATATGCCCAGCTCTCCATGAGAGGAACTGCTTGCACTAAACCCCTCACTCTTACTAACCAAGGAGATATTGCTAGAAATCTGTCAGAATGGCCAAAATAAAAAATAGGGCTAATACCAGATACTGGCAAGAATGTGGAGAAACAATCATGCAGACGTTGCTAGTGGGAAGATAAAATGGTGTAACCATTCTAGACATGGCTATGGCTCTTTTTTACAAAACTAAACATTTATTTACTATATGACTCAGCAACTGCACTCTTCAGCATTTATCCCAGAAATAAGGCCTTAGGTTCACACAAAAACCCGTATAGAAATGTTGAAAGCACCTTCATCTATAAAAGCCCCAAACTGTAAACAACTGGAATATCCTTCAGTGGGTGAATGGTTTAACAAACTGTGGTACATTCATACTATGGAATACTAGTCAGCAATAAAAGGAATGAAGTATTGGTACATGCTACAGTTTGGATGGATCACAAGAATTATGCTGAATGAAAAAAGGCCATCCCAAAATGTTAACATACTATATGATTTCTTTTATATAACATTCTTTTATATAACATTCTTGAAATGAAAATTCATAGAGAAAGAGAACAGATTAGTAGTTGCCAGACAGGACAGGGGAGGAGGGAGAGAGTTGGCTGTGGCTATAAAAGAGCAGCACAAGGGATCCCTGTGATGGAACTATTCTGTATCTTTGGATATACTGGCAGTTACAGGAATGTACATGGGATAAAATTTCATAGATCTAAACAAACATACACCCACACATACAAAAGAGTGAAGGTAAAACTGGTGAAACCTGAATAAGGTCAGTGCATTATGTTAACAAAAATACAAGCCTGATTTAACAAGGGGGGAAAAAAAAATCCATTCACCTCATATGTGGAATTTAATACACAAAACAGATGAACATAGGGGAAGGAAGAAAAAAAAAAAAAGAAGGCAAACCATCAGAGACTATTAACTTTAGGAAACAAACTGAGAGTTACCAGAGGGGAGGTAGGTGGGAGATGGGCTAAATGGGTGATGGATATTGAGGGCACTTGTAATGAGCACTGTGTATTAGATATAAGTGATGTATCACTAAATTCTCCTGAAACCAATATTACCCTATATGTTAACTAACTAGAATTTAAACTTGAAACATAAAAAGAAAAAAAGGACTGCACTTGTCAAGAATGACACATGGAATTGTTTTGAATCACTCTATTGTACACCTGAAACTAATGTAACACTGTATGTTAACTAAAATTAAAATAAAAACTTTATAAAAGACTAAAAAAAAAATAGATCATAAATGATCACCTCAAAACATGCCCAGAAAACATTTAACAAAATCCAACATCTATTCCCAATAAAAACTTTTAGCAAAGAAGGAACAGAAGTTTGTTGTGCTCATAAAGGGCAGCTATAAAACTTAAACTTAGGAGAAAGCATTCCCCCATAAGATCAGGAACAAGGAAAGGATGTCCACTCTCACCATTTAAATTGATCATTGCACTGGATGTTCTCGCCTGTGCAATGTGGCAAGAAAAATAAAGACATACTGAATGTAAAGAAGTAAAACTATGCTTATTCACAAATAACATAATCATCTATTAGAAAATCCTATAGAATTTGACAAAAGCTACTAGAACTAAAAAGTAAGTATGCAAGTTTACCAGATACAAGATGATTATCCATAAGTTAATTGTGTTTCTCTGTACTTTCAACAATTGAAAACAATGTGAAAATAGCTTCAATAGTATAAAAAATATGAAATATAGAGGGATAAATCTGAGTAGAAATGCATAAGACCTCTGTACTAAAAATTATAAAACAAGGCTGACAAAAATTAAAAGAACTCCCATAAAAATGGATATACCGTGTTCACATATTGGGTGATACAGTGCTATTTCCATGTAAATTCTCTCCAAAATGAGGTAGATTTAATTCATTCCAAATCAGAATCCCAAGTAGGGTGTGTGTGTGTATGTGAAAATTGCTATTCTAAATCCATATGGAAATTCAAAGAACCTAGAATAATTAAAACAACTTGAAAAAGGAAAAAACGTTGGAGATTTATACTGTCTGAACTCCAAACTTATAAGGCTACAGTAATCAAGACCGTGTGGTATTGGCATCAAGGTAGAAAAAGGAGTGAAAAAAAAAAAAATAGAATCCAAATATAGACCTGTACACATTTGGTCAATTCATTTGCCACAAAGGTAAATAGGCAATTCAATAAACAACAGGTTGCCTTTTCAATAAATGGTGCTGGAAAATTTAGGTATTTGTATGCAAAAACAAATGTACTTAAATCCAGAGGTGGTACCAAGTATAAAAATTTATTCACAATAGATTATAGAGCTGAATATAAAATAAAAATTGTAACACTTCTAAAAGGAAAAAAAATATGAAAATCTCTTTCACCTTAAGTCAGGCAAATATTTCTTAAACACACTACCAAAAGTGAAATTCGTGAGACAAAAACTTGGACTTCATCAAAATTAGGAATTTCTCTTTGAAAGACTATTAAAAGATTGAAAAGGTGGGGCACCTGGGTGGTTCAGTCGGTTAAGTGTCCAACTCTTGATTTCAGCTCAGGTCATGAGCTCACAGTTCATGAGATTCAGCCCCATGTCCAGCTCTGTGCTGACAGCACAGAACCTGCTTGGGATTCTCTCTCCCCCTCCCCTTGCACACTCTCTCTCTCTCAAAATAAAGAAAAGAAAAGGAAGCCATAGGGAAAATATTTGTAAATCAAACATCTGACAATGACCTTCTATACAGAATATATGAAGAACTTTCAGAACTCAGTAACAAAAATATAAGAAAACAATTTTTTTTAATGGGCAAAAGATTCAAAGAGACATTTTACCAAAGGTGTACGGATGGCAAATAAGCATATGAAAACATCATCAGCCATTAGGAAACTGTCAGGCAAAACCAGATGCCACTACACAGCTATGCAAATGTCTAAAATGAAAACAATACCAGGGTGTCTGAGTGGCTCAGTCGGTTGGGTGGCTCAGTAGGTTGAGTGTCCGACTTTTGATTTCAGCTCAGATCATGATCCCAGGGTGGTGGGATGGAGCCCTGCATCCACACTGAGCATGGAGCCTGCTTAAGATTCCCTCTCCCTCTGCCCTTCTCCCCCCCTTCGCATGTGCTCACTCTCTCCCTCTTTCTCACAAAAATAAGAAACTTTTTATTTCTTTGCCAACTTTTGGCAAAGATGTGGAGCATCTGGAACCCTCATACCTTGCTGGTGGGAATGTGAATAGCATAGCCACTTTGGAAAACAGCTTTTGAATTCTGTAAAAAGTTAAATATACACTATATCCTATAACCCAGCCATTCCCAGTTCCGGGTATTTATCCAAGAGAAATAAAAGACTTGTCATGAACATCCATGCTGATTTTACTTGTATTAATCAAAACTGGAGACTACTCAAATGTCTTTCAGTAGGTGAATGGTTAAATGAATTGTGCTATCTATGTAATGGAATACTATCCAGCAGTAAAAAGAAATGAACTATGATACAAACAGCATTATGGATGAAATTAAAAATAATTATGTTGAGTGAAAGAATCTGGTATACATTCTATATATTTAACTTACATTAATTCTGGAAAATGTGAGCAAATCTATGATAGAAAGCAGAGCAGTGGGTACCTGAGTCTGCGGAGGAGGGAAAGACGAAAGGATAGGAGATAGGGACTATAATGAGGCACAAGGAAACTTTGAGGTGACAGTTATGCTTGGTATTTGGATTGTAGCAGTGATTCCATAGCGGTAGCCAAATTTTACACTTTAAATACGTGTAGTTTTTTATATTAAATTATTTATCCCTAAACTGTTATACCATAATATACCATAATACATTTTATATTATACCATTATTATAGCTTATATAATAGTTTCTCTTAAAAAAAAAAAAAGACAAAAGCACTGATTTTGCTATAAAGTACAAGTCCAGATATATGGTTGTATTTAGAAACAAAATGCCAGGAATGTTGAAAACAAAAGAATAAAAAAAAATAAATCAGGAAAAAATTTATTCTTACCTCCAGTCATTCACATAAAATTGATTCCCACTGGATTAAAGACCTACATGTTCTCAGAATTTATATGGAATTTCTACAAATCAATAACAGAAACAGCCCAAATGAAAAGGAGGGAAACCCCATGAACAGACAAATCACAGAAGACGTAAATGACCAAACAACAGAGGAAGAGATACTCATGCTCCCTGAAAAGCAAAGCTCCTCTGAGATTCACCGCAAAGGGAAGAAGTCTGACAATACTTGGTATTGGTGAGGATGTGTGGGACAAGAACCTCGGAGATTCACTGCAAAGGGAAGAAATCTGGCAATACCCAGTATTGGTGAGGATGTGGGACAAGAAACTCTAGGCTGGAAAAATTCTTGCCCGTTTCTATGGAAGTAACAGGAATATGTAGATAGCATTATTTAATAGCCAAAATTGCAAATAAGTGTCCAAAAGAAGGGAACTGGTAATGTGTTTTAACAGGATACTCACACAAAGTCAGTGAAAAAGCATGTTCCAGAAGGATGGGTACAGCACAATACTATGTGCTGAATTTACAAACATGCAAAACAACACTATATGCTTGAAGGACCCATCGAATGGGGAAGAAGAAAAAGGGCACATGAGAAAATGCTAATGCACAAACTGGATTCTTGGCTGGGGTGGAAGAGCAGGACACAACAGGGAAGGTGTGGGGGCTGTTAGCTGGTGTCCTAACATCTATTTCTTAGGCTGCAGGGAAGGCACACAGGCACTCCTATAATTCTACACACCCTGTTGTAATCTTAAGTAATCCATCATAAAAGAAGCAAGCTTATGGGAATGTATGGAGTAAAACCAATGCACTAAGAAATTCACATGTTATGAACAAAAAAACTAGATAGTGTCTCCCAGAGACAGCAGACTTAGTCTCAGAAGGCAAGTGCTATGCAGAATATCAGGCCAA
Source organism: Panthera tigris (assembly GCF_018350195.1). Taxonomy (NCBI): domain Eukaryota; kingdom Metazoa; phylum Chordata; class Mammalia; order Carnivora; family Felidae; genus Panthera; species Panthera tigris. The sequence goes on along the minus strand of NC_056672.1, from coordinate 1,967,125 downwards.
CCAACAAAAGCCCAAGAACAAGGAGACCCTAGAACTGGAAAAGGTGCTGGAAAAGAGACACCACATGAACAGAATGAGCCTGCGTAGGGGAGGGGAGGACGGCCAGGGAAGCCCTCTCTGGGTAAGCAGGATATCATGGAAGGGGGGCCCAAAGAAGAGCCCTCCCCAGGAGTTCATAAGCACTCCTTCCTCATCTGCTAAGCACCTCACTGCCTGGTCTCCTCTCCGGCCCACTGCTTCCCACTCACCTGGACAAAGGTCCAGAAGACATTCGCTCTCCTCTTTCCAGGGCTCATCCCCTTGCTCCAGCTGGGTGATGAGTTTGGGTTTGGAAAAGGCAATTCCTACTCACAGGGAAAGAAACCAAGGTGACCCTGGGTTAGTGGTTTAAGAGGCTATGGCAGAACTCAGAGTCAGCAGGGGAATGCAATAACCCAGAAAGCGGGTCGGGGGGGGGGGGGGGGTGGGCGGTGGCAGTACGCAAAGGCTCTCTGAGTGCTGAGAAAGGATGACTAAGGGGAGGGGGAGTCCCGGATCTAAAGTCTCCCCTGTGGTTAACTGAATACCAGTATTCCCAAATTTGAGGCAAGATCACTTTGGAGGAAGGGCCCAACCTTGGAAGAGTCCTGGCAATTCAGTGTCACATAGCTTCACCCCCACCCCGCCACACACACACCTTCACTATTTCAGCTCTACAGAATCCAAACACTCTCTAGGGATATAGGGAAAATATTGTTTTTCTTTTTGAGCCAAACGTATCATGGCTACTACATAAAATCTTAAGATGTTCACAGGCAGTCTGAGACCTGAGACAAGACATCCTTACCCAGCGACACCAAGTGGCTGTAGTTCTCCAGCATCACATCCCGATACAGGGTCCTCTGAGCAGGACTCAGTAGCCTCCACTCCTTCTGGGTGAAGGCCACAGCCACATCCCTGAAGGCCATTAATGCCTGTAACACAAACACATTCCTGCTCACCCAGAAGCAAACCACATGCACTAGTCAACCTAAGCTAAGCCACTAACTAGGGCCAAGGTAGGAAGAAAGGCTGGTGTGGGGCCCCAGGTGAGATTCAAAGCCCCTGCTTTTAACCCAAAATCTAGTGCCGTGTGTTCAAGACTATTAATCCCCTTCTCACATTGCTCATGGGTCTAGTTAGGGGGTCCTCTCTTTTCTTCTCTTGATCTTATGTCTATGAAGCTGCTATATAGTAGGTCTTGAAATCAGGTAGATCACCTTAGTCTTCTTTTTACTCTGTTGACTGTTCAAATCCACAAATGTGGTATGTCTCTCCATTTATTGTCTTCTGATTTCTTCCATCAGCATTTTGTGATTTTCGGCATACAAATCCATATGTTTTGTTAGATTGACACCTTAGAATCTCTTTAAGTGATTTTAATGGTATTTTTAATTTCAGTGACACTATGTTCATTGCTAGGATACAAAAATACAATTGTTTCTATCTTTATCTTAAATCCTACAGCCTGGCTGAACTCACTTAGTTCTAGGATTTTTTTTCCTCCTAGATTCCTTTAGATTTTCTACATAGACAAGCATGGCATCTGCATATAGGGACAGAATTATTTCTTCCTTTATAATCTATAATCTATATGCATTTTATTTCCTCTATTTTTTTGGTGCCAATTTTAAATACAGTTTTAAGACATTGTATTTTCTACTTAACAATACAGTGCTTATAAAGTGTAATGTTGTATTTCCTTTCCTTGTGCACATATTCCATATTCAAGTATCAAGAATGCCCAGTTTATTAACTATAGCAGCTCAACTTCACTGCCATGGAATTTGCTACAAATTTGGGTCCTTCAAATATTTTGTGTGAAACAATGCTAAACCTATTCTCAGGTTGGCTTAATCAACCTCTTCAATGGTGGGCCCAGAGGAGGCACCACCAGAGGGGGGAGCCCCACCACCAGGGAAGCCTCCAGGCATTCCTTCAGGCATGCCTCCTGCACTCTGGTACAGCTTTGTAATGATGGGATTGCAGACCTTCTCCAGCTCTTTCTGCTGATGTTCAAATTCTTCCTTTTCTGCAGTCTGGTTCTTATCCAGCCAGTTGATGATTTCATTACACTTATCCAGAATCTTCTGTTTGTCCTCATTATTGATTTTACTCTTTTCATCTTCAACAGTTGCTTTCATGTTGAATGCGTACGATTCAAGTGAATTCTTGGAGGACACTTTGTCTCGCTGCTTCTCATCTTCTGCTTTGTACTTCTCAGCTTCCTGGACCATGAGCTCAATGTCTTCCTTGCTCAAGCGACCTTTGTTGTTTGTGATGGTGATCTTATTCTCTTTTCCTGTACTCTTATCCACAGCAGAGACATTGAGAATGCCATTAGCATCAATATCAAAGGTAACCTCAATCTGAGGAACGCCATGGGGGGCAGGACGTATGCCTGTGAGTTCAAACTTGCCAAGTAGGTTGTTATCCTTGGTCATGGCACGCTCACCTTCATAAACCTGAATGAGCACACCAGGCTGGTTGTCAGAGTAGGTAGTGAAGGTTTGGGTCTGTTTAGTAGGAATGGTAGAATTGTGCTTGATGAGAACAGTCATGACTCCACCAGCAGTTTCAATGCCAAGAGAAAGGGGAGTGACCTCCAACAGCAGCAAATCTTGAACATTTTCAGATTTGTCTCCAGGAAGGATGGCTGCCTGGACAGCTGCACCATAAGCGACAGCTTCATCAGGGTTGATGCTCTTATTCAGTTCCTTCCCATTGAAAAAGTCTTGTAGAAGTTTCTGAATCTTGGGGATACGTGTAGAACCACCCCCCAAGACAATATCGTGGATCTGAGACTTGTCTAGCTTGGCATCCTGAAGAGCTTTCTCTACAGGGCCCAGGGTGCCACAGAACAGGTCAGTATTTAATTCTTCAAACCAGGCACGAGTAATAGAGGTATAGAAGTTGATTCCTTCATATAGAGAACCAATCTCAATACTGGCCTAGGTGCTGGAAGAAAGTGTACGCTTGGCATGCTTGCAAGAGGTACAGAGGCAACGGACTGCCTTCTTGTTCTCACTGATGTCCTTCTTATATTTGCGCTTGAACTCTGCAATAAAATGGTTTACCATTCGGTTGTCAAAGTCTTCTCCACCTAAGTGGGTGTCTCCAGCAGTAGATTTGACCTCAAAGATCCCATCTTCAATAGTGAGGATTGACACATCAAAAGTGCCACCTCCCAAGTCAAAGATCAGCACATTCCTTTCGGCTCCAACCTTTTTCTCTAAGCCATAAGCAATAGCAGCAGCAGTTGGCTGCTGTACTTTGATGATTCAAAGTACATTAAGACCAGCAATAGTTCCAGCATCTTTGGTAGCCTGACGCTGAGCATTGTTAAAATAGGCAGGTACTGTGACTACAGCATTGGTAACAGTCTTCCCAAGGTAAGCCTCTGTGATTTCCTTTATCTTTGTCAAAACCATAGAAGACACCTCCTCTGGATAGAAACTTTTGGTCTCTCCCTTGTATTCTACTTGGACCTTGGGCCTGCCAGCATCATTCACCACCATGAGGGGCCAGTGCTTCATATCAGATTGGACAACAGCATCGTCGAATCCACGCCCAATCAGGCGTTTGGCATCAAAAACTGTGTTGGTGGGGTTCGTTGCAACTTGATTCTTTGCAGCATCACCGATCAATCGTTCAGTGTCAGTAAAGGCTACATAACTTGGGGTGGTTCAGTTTCCCTGATCATTGGCAATTATTTCCACTTCCCTGTGCTAGAAGGCACCCACACAAGAGTAGGTGGTGCCAAGACCAATGCCACCGGCAGGTCCCTTAGACATAGTTGCTTCATTATGGGCCCAGCCTGGCTTTCGAAGGAAACAGCTACCTGGAGAGCAGTCAATGATCTGTTTCCTCTTGCTTTATTGCAGAACTTGTAGCACAATGAGAGTGGTGAGAGCAGACATCTTTGCCTTATTCTTAACATGAGGAGAAAAGCATTATGTCTCACAGCGTTAAGATAAGATGCCACGCCATACCCTCTATGATGGCTACTACCAAAGAAAAGGGAGAGAACAAGTTCTGGCAGTGTGGAGACATTTATGCATTTCTGATGGGAAATGTAAAATGGTGTGGTTTTTGTGGAAGAGTCCAGCAGTTCCTCAAAATGTTAAACATACCACTGACCCTGTGATTCAGCAACTCCACTCCTAGCTATCTACCCCTATATACTTGTACAGCAAAGTCCCTAACATAATGGCATTATTCACAATAGCTCAAATGGCCATCAACATAAAATGTGGTGTGTGCATACAATGGCATATGTTGAGCCTTAGAAACAAAGGAAATTCTGATACATTCAACACCAAGGATTAGCGTTGAAAACGTTAAGTGAAATATGCCAGTCTAAGAAGGACAAAAAGTGTTTGATTCCACTTACAGCAGGTAACCGAGAATGGGCAAGTCCATAAAATAAAACAGAGGTTACCAAGAGCTGGGAGGAGTGGGGAATGAGGAAGGAGTCCATGTTTAATGGACACAGTTTTAGCTTGGGAAGATGAAACAGTGCTGGAGATGGAGAATGGGAATGGTTTCACAACAGTGTGCATGTACTTAACACCACTGAACCGTGCATTTAAAAATGGTTAAGAGGCACCTGGATGGCTTGGTGGAGTGTCTGACTCTTGATTTCGGCTCAGGTCATGATCCCAGGGTCATGGGATAAAAGCCCATGTTGGGCTCCACACTGAGCGTGGAGCCTGCTTAATGCTCTCTTTCTTTCTCCCTCTGCCCCCGTCTCTAAAATAAATTTGTGAAATGGTTAAAACAGTAAATTGTTTTATATATATAGTTATATATTATTACAAATAAATATATATACAGCAGTAGACATGTATGTTTATATATATATAAGCAATAAAGAATGTTAGATATAGATATTTTTGTAGATGTTCCTACTCAAGTAGAGGAGTTCCCCTGCATTCCTTTTGTTCTAAGATTTTTTTTTCCCCACAGTGGTTATTGAATTCTGACAAATAATTGATTTTACTGCATCAACTGATATAATCATGTGGTTTTTCTTTTTTAGTCTGTTAAAATGGTGGATTACACTAAGTTTCAAATATGGAACTAGTCTTGCATGCCTAAAGTAAATTGTACTTGGTAATAGTGTGTAATTATTTTGGTGTTAACATACCTGCTTCACAGAGTGAATTGGGAAGGGTTTGTTTCTTCCTCTTCTATTTTCTGGAAGAAATCATGCAGCACTGGCACTAAGTCTTTAAAGATTTGGCAGAATTCCACAGTGAAAACATGTGGGCCTATACATTTCATTTGTAGGAATTTTTAGATTGCAAATTGAACTTCCGTAATAGTTATAGAGCTGTTCAAATTATTCCATATTGGGAAATTTTCAGTAGTTTGTGTTTTTCAAGGAAGTAGTTCATTTCATGTAAGTTGTGAAATTTGTAGGCTGGTATTCTTTTGATGGCTTCAGAGTATGTAGAGATACCCTTTTTTCATTCTTGATGTAGTAATTTGTGTCTGCTCTTGTTTTTCTTAGTCTTGCTAGAGGTTGTTTCAATGTTATTATTTTCAAAAGAACAGCCCTTTCTCTGTTTTTTTCAATTTCACTGATTTCTGCCTTTATCACTATTATTTCCTCCTATGTGTTTCTTGAGTTTATTTAGCTTTTATTTTTCTAGGTTCCTGAGATAGAAGCTTATTGATTAGAGACTTTTCCTCTTTTGTAACATACACATCCACTGCTACAGGTTTTCCTCTCAGGACTGCTTTAGTTGTACTCCACATACTTTGATACATTGTATCTTCCTCTCCATGCTCTTTTCATGGAGAATGTTTTATTTCCCCTTAAAACTTCATTTTTGATGCATGGATTACTTAGAAGTGTGTAGTTTAAATATTTTCTAAGTGTTTAGAGACTTTTCTGTCAACTTTCTCTTACTGACTTCATGTTTGATTCCATTATGGTCAGAGAACATACCTTGTGTGGTATCAATTCTTTCCATTTGTTAAGGTAAACAAATTTCTTATGTTTTATGGCCCAGGATATGCTTATCTTGGTATATGTTTTTGTGAGCATTTGAAAAGAATATGTATTCTGCTATTTGGGGGTGAAATGTTCTGTAAAGATTAGATTCTATTGGTTGATGGTGTTGACAAGCTCTTCCTGATTTGGGGTTTAGATTTTCCACCATTGAGAGAAGGGTGTTGACGTCTCCACTTGTTGATTTGTCTATTTCCTCTTCACATGTTGTGAAACTGTATGTGAGACACACATATTCAGGATCACTGTCTTCCTGTAATTGATCACCCTCTGTGTCTGGTAACTTTCCTTGCTCAGAAGCCTACCTTATTCATTTAGTATAGCCACTCCTTTCCTTTGATTAATGTTTGCATGTTTCTTTTTATCCTTTTAACTTGCCTAAGCTATAATATTTGAAGCTTCATTTAGGCAGCACATTGGGTTTACTGTGGCTTCTTTTTTTCTTACTCTGTTATGCCAATTTCTCTCTTTTGGTTGGTGTATTTAGACCATTTTGTTTGTTCTTTTTGCTTGGTTTTCTTTTTACTGACTTCTTTTGGGTTATTTGGACCTTTTTCTTTTTCCTTTTTAGAATTCTATTTTGAAATATCCAGCGCTTTCTGTGTATCTCTTTGTATATAGCATTTTTAGTGGTTACTCTGGGAGCTCCATTACATATGCATAACTAATCAGTCTACTGGTATCTTCATTTTGCGAGTTTGAATGAAGTATAGAAGCTTTATCTCCCATTACATCCTTTTGCCCTTACTGTAATTTTAAGTGTTTCCTCTCTATATATTTAGAATCATAGCAGAATGTGTAATAATTTTTGCTTCAACCATCAAAATTAGTTCAGAAAATCCATGTGTAAGAGGAGTGCCTACTATATTTACCCATATTTTTCCTGTGTTTTCTTTCTTCCTGATTGTGTCAGGGGTTCCCAAGACCACCCCCAGGTTTGATGTTCACTAGGACTCACAAGACTCACATGGTTGCACACTTGGCTATGATTATAACAAAGGGATACAAAGCAAAATCAGCAAAGGGAAACCATACAAGAGACAAAGTGCAAAGGAAACCAGGAACAAGCTTCCAAAACTCCACTCCCAGTGGAGTCACACACGACCCACTTAAATCCTCCACCAATGGCTGTGACAACATGTGTTAAACGTTATCTAATGAGGAAGCTCATTAAAGGCTCAGTGCCCAGCTTTTTTAGTGGGGGCTAGTCACACAGGCACATTCAACATAACCCTACAGTTTGCATAGTTTTAGGCACAGTGAGCCATTCTTATCAGTTCTGGGAATGGTGCCAACCCTCTAGAAATGCAAGATCCCAATGCCAGCCAAAGGATAATCTTGCAAGCAGGATTTCCTAACAATAGCAGTCTCAGGCCTATTATGTTAACTCCTTACTGCACACAGATGTTCCAAGGTTCCCTCTTTTATTGTTTCCTTTTTGCTTATAAAATTGCCTCTATCCGCTCTCCTAGGGACAAATTCTCAGTTTCCCTCCATTTGAGAATGTCCTGCGTTTCCCTTCAATTCCTGAAAGATATTGTCATGTGGTACAGGATTTGGGGTTGACAGTTTCTTTCAGCACCTGAAGAACATCACACCCCTTCCATCTAACCTCTGTGGTTTCTGGTAAGACATCCACTACCATTCCAATAGTTTTCCCTATAAGAAAATGTGTTGTTTTTCATTGGCCACTTTCAAGATGTTTCCTTCATTTTTAGGTTATGGAGATAAACTGTAATGGGATTTGACATGGATTTCAGTGGGCTTATCATGTTTGACATACATTCAAGCTCTTTGAATCTTTAGGTTTCCATCTCTTGCCAAATTTGGGAAGTTTTAAGCCATTAGCTCTTCTAATACTGCCTACCTTTACTACTTGCAGAACTACAGTGACACAAATGGTATTTTGTTATACTCCCATAGTTTTAGAGGCTCTCTTCATAACTTTTTTCCCAGTATAATTTCTATTGTTCTGTGTTCCAGTTCAGTGATTTGTTACCTCTAATGTGCTAGTAAGCCATCTACTAACCATTTTCTTTCAGGTATGTATTTTTCAGTTCTGAAATCTCTACATATGTATTCATTATATCTACTTCTTCAGAGACTTTCTAATTTTTCATTTATCTTGTGTTCTTTTAGCATAGGTATCTAGTTGTCCAAGCACCATGTGTACAGACTGTCCTTTTCCAACTGTAGGGACTTGGTACCCTTGTCAAAAATCAATTGACCATATATGTGAGGGTTTTTCCTCAGGCTTAGTTCTGTTCCATTGATCTATATGTTTATCCTTATGTCAGTAGCAAACCGATTTTGCCACTGTTTGTAGCTTGGTACGGAGTACTGAAATCAGACAGTGTGGTTCCTCCATACTTTTTGTTTTGCAAGACTCAAGGGTCTTGTGATGTTCCAAATGAATTTTAGGATAGTTTTTTCTATTTCTGTAAAAATAACCACACACACAAATGGAATTTTGAGGGAGATTGCTTTGAATCTATAGATCACTTTGGGTAGTACTGTCATCTTAGCAATATTAAGTCTCCCAGTCCATAAGTATGGGAAGTCTTTTCATATACTTTGGTTTTCTTTAATTTCAGCCATATTCTTTGGGTGTCAGTGAACAAGTCTTTTGCCTCCTTGGTTAAATTTATTGCCGAGTACTTTATTCTTTTGGATTCTGCTATAAATTGGAATTTTATTAGAATGTATTCTTTGGAATTTTATTTTATTGGAACTTAAAAAATATATACTTCCTGTTCGGATAGTTCATTGAAAGCATATGGAAATAAAACTGACTTTTTGCATGTTGATTTTGTATCCTGCAACTTTGCTAAATTCATTTATTAGCTCTGACATTTTTTTCACGTGTATGGATTCTAATGTTTTATGGATATGAGAGAGTGGCTCCAGTGAAGGTATCATTTTACTTCTTTTACAATTCCTTTTCTTTTTTCTGTGTAATCATTCAGGCTAGAACTGTCAGTACTGTGTTGAACAGAAGTGGCAAAAGCTGGCATCCTTATCTCATTCATGTTCTTCAGAAAAAAAGGCATTCAGTCTTTCGTCACTAAATATGATGTCAGTGTGAATTTTTCATATGTGGCCTTAATCATGTTGAGGAAGTTCCCTTCTATTCCTAGTTTACTGAATGTTTTTTTTTTTTGTGTGTGAAAGTATGTTCAGTTTTGTCATTCGCTTTTTGTGCCTCAGTTGAGATCATGTGGCTTTTATCATACATTCTCTTAATGTGATGTATTACAGAATTGATTTTTTTTTTAATTTTTTTAATGTTTACTTATTTTCGAGACAGAGACAGAGCACGAACGAGGGAGGGTCAGAGAGAGAAGGAGACACAGAATCCGAAGCAGGCTCCAGGCTCTGAGCTGTCAGCACAGAGCCCAACGCGGGGCTCGAACTCACGGACTGTGAGATCATGACCTAAGCCGAAGTCGGACGCTCAACCGACTGAGCCACCCAGGCGCCCCTACAGAGTTGATTTTAACAGGTTGAAACATTCTTGCATTCTGGGAGTAAACCTCACTTGCTCAAGAGGTACAATACTTTTTTTTTATTAAAATTTTTTTTAACGTTTTATTTATTTTTGAGACAGGGAGAGACAGGCATGAACAGGGGAGAGTCAGAGGGAGGGAGACACAGAGTCTGAAACAGGCTCCAGGCTCTGAGCTGTCAGCACAGAGCCCGATGCAGGGCTCGAACTCACAGACCAGCCGAAGTCAGACACCCAAACGACTGAGCCACCCAGGCACCCCAGAGGTACAATACTTTTAATACGCTGCTGAATTAGTTTTGTGCATATTTTGGCAAGGATTTTTGCAATTGCTCATAAGAGATATTAGCCTGTAGTTTTCTTTTCTCATAGTGTCTTTGTCTAAGACTTCTGGTATCAGAGTAATGTTGTCCTCATAGAATGAGTTAGGAAGTGTCCTCTTCAATATTTTGGAATAATTGGAGAAACATTTTGTTAATTCTTTATATGTTTGGTAGAGTTAACGAGTAAAGCCATCTTTACTTGGTTGTGAGCTTTTCTCTGTTGGGAGGTTTTTTATTATTATTGATTTAATATCTTCACTATTTCTAGGTCTTTTCAGAATTTCTATTCTCTCCTGAGGTTTGGATAGATGGTGCATTTCTAGAAAGGTATCCATTTCACCTTGGGTAGCCAATTTATTGGCATACAGCTATTCCCTTGTATAAGTATTTACTTGTAACACTTCTTAAAAAAATTAACAGTAATGTCTCCAATTTCATTTCTGATTTTAGTAACTTGGGGGGTTTGGTTAGTCTAGATAAAGGTTTGTCAATTTTATCTTTTTCAGGAACCAGCTTTAAGTTTTGTTGCTTTCTCTATCATTTTTTCTGTGCTCTATTTTATCTCATCTTTCCTCTTTTATTATTTGCTTCCTTCTTCTAGTTTGGGTTTAGTCTGCTCTTCTTAAATTGTATAATTAGGTTGCAGATTTGAGATCTACTGTTTACATGATGCACCTACAGCTATAAAATTCCCTCTATGCATTGCTTTTTCTGCATTCCTTAAGTTTTAGTATGTCAAGTTTTCACTTCCATTGTCTCAGTGTATTTTCTACTTTCTCTTGTGATTTTTCTTCTTTGATACAAAGGTTTGAGTGTGCTATTCAATTTCCACATATCTGTGAATTTTCCAGAGTTCTTTCTGCTGTTCATTTCTAGTTTCATTCCACTGTGATCAGAAGTTACTTTGCATGATTTCAGTAATTTCAAATTCATTAAGACTTACCTTGTGGCCTAATGACCTATCCTTTCAGGTACAATTAAGTTAAATATATATTTTGCTGTTGTTGGATAGATGGTGTGTGTGTGTGTGTGTGTGTATTAGTGCAGTTCAAGTTGTATATTGCCTTTGATCTCCTGTCTGGCTGCTCTGTTATAGAAAGTTGGTTACTGAACTACACCCATTATTGTAGAACTAGTTTTCTCTTCAATTCTGCCCATTTTTACTCCGTATATTTTGGGACTGTACTATTAGGTAGTTATATAATTGTTATATCCTCTCTTCATAGTGAACCTTTTATCAACATATGATATCCTTCTTAATCTTTTGTAACTTTCTTTTTAAATTGAAGTATAATTGACATACAATTTCCCGTTAGTTTCTGGTGTATATCATAGTGTTTCCCTCTGCTATACATTGTATCCTCATGAATTATTTATAATTAGAAACTTCTTAATCCCCTTCTCCTTTTTGGCCTACTCTCAATCCCTCCCCACTCTGGTGACCAATAGTTTTGTCTATCTGTGAGCCTGTTTCCATTCTGGTGTATTTTTTAGACTCCACATATAAGTGAAATTGTACCGTATTAGTCTTTCTCTAATTTATTTCACTTGGCATAATACCTCTAGGTCCATTCATGTTGCCACAGACAGCAAGCTCATTCTTCTTTTATGGCTAAGTGATATTCCCGAATGTGTGCGTAAACAACTTCTTTATCCACTCATCTGTTGCTGGGCACTTAAGTTGCTTCTGTATCTTAGCTTTTATAAATAATGGTAATGCATATATCCCTTTGAATGGGTGTTTTTGTTTTATATGGATAAATACCTAGAAGTGGAATTCATGGATCATACAGTAGTTCTATTTTTACATTTCTGAGGAGTCTCCATACTGTTTTCCACAGTGGCTGCACCAGTTTTTATTCCCACCAACAGTGCATGAGGGTTCCCTTTTCTCCACATCCTTACCAACATTTGTTATTGTCTTTTTGATAAAAGCCAGTTAGACTGGTGTGAGGTAGTATCTCCTTATGGTTTTGATTTGCATTTCCATGATGATTACAGATGCTGAACATGTTTCCAGATGTCTATTGACCATCGGTATGTCTTCTTTAAAAAAATGTCTATTCAAGTCCTCTGCCCATTTTGAATCAGGCTGTTTGTTTTTTGTTTCCTGGGTTGTTTTGTTTTGTTATTTTTTTGTTTGTTTGTTTTGAGAGCGAGCACGCAAGCAAGGGAGAGGGACAGAAGGAGAGAGACTGAGAATCTTAAGCAGGCTCCACACTTAGCATGGAGCCTGATGCAGGGCTCAATCCTGGAATCATGACCTGAGCCAAAATCAAGAGTCAGACACTCAACCAACTGAGCCACCCAGGCACCCGTTTGTTTTTTGAGTACTAAGGTGTGTACACTCTTTATATTTTTTGGTTATTAACCACTTCTAGGATGTAGGATTTGTAAATATCTTCTCCCATTCAGTAGAATGCTTTTTCATTTTGTTGATGGTTTCCTTTGCTGTGCAGAAGCTTGTCAGTTTGTCATAATCCCATCTTTTAATTTTAGCTGTTGCTGCCCTTGCCTGAGGAGAATGGTTCAAAAAAATATTGCGAAAACCAATGTCAAAAAGCTTACTGCTCACATTTCCTTTTTTATGTTTTATGGTTTTGGGTCTTACATTCAAGTCCTTAATTCATTTTGACTTGGTTTTTGTATATAGTGTAAGATAGCAGTCCAGTTTCATTTCTACGCATGTAGCTGCCCAGTGTTTTCAACACTATTTACTGAAGAGACTTTTTCACACTGTATAATCTTGCCTCCTTTATCACAGATTGACTGTATATGCATGGGTTTATTTCTGGGCTCTCTATTCCATTGATCCAGGAGTCTGTTTTCATTAACCTTCTTTTGATTTAAAATCTAGTTTGTCTCATAATACAGCCTTTTTTTTTTGTATGGAATACAAAATCTTTTGCAATATTTTTTTTCCATCCTTTTACTTTCAACCTCATTCTTTATAGTAACTCTCTTGTAGGAAGCATATACATAGATCTTGGTTTCTTAATCCAGTCTACTAATCTGGACCTTTTAATTGGGAAGTTTATTCCATTTGTATTTAATATGAATACTGAAAAGTACTTACTTATACCATTTAGTTGTTTGTTGTCTGTGTCTTTTGTTCCTCCATTCTTGCCTTTTTTTATATTTACTGATTTTTTTTGTAGTGTCACACTTTTATTTCTTTCTTCTCTTTTCAGTTTTTCTTTTAGTATTTTCTTAGTGTTTACCTTGTGGATTAAAATTAACATAGTAAACTTGTAAAAATCCACTTAGTTTCAGTAGTATATAGTCTGTTTCTATACTTTTTAATCCCTCTCCTACTTTTGTAATTGTCACAGATTGCATTGTTATACACTATAACCATTGACATAGATTTATAATTTTCTTGTCTGTTTGCCTTAAATCATACAGGAAAAGCAGAAGTTATAAACCAATAAAAAGTACAATATTGGCTTTTTTAATGTTTATTTTTTAGAGAGAGTGTGTGCACAAGCGGGGAGGGGCAGAAAGAGGGGGACAAAGGATCTGAAGCAGGCTCCACACCGAAAGCAGAGAACCTGATGCAGGGCTCAAATTCATGAACTGTGAGATCATGACTTGAGCCAAAGGTTGGATACTTATTAACTCACTGACCCACCCAGGCGCCTGCAATAGTGCCTTTTATATTTGCCTATGACGTTACCTTTTCTAGCGTTCACTTTTCTTTCTTATGGTTTAGAACCACTGCCGTGTCCTTTCATTTCAGCCTGAAGCATTTTTTGTTTTTATTTTTTTTTAATATTTGTTTATTTTTGAGAGAGACAAATACAGAAGGCTAGTGGGTTAGGGTCAGAGAGAGAAGAGGCACAGAATCCGAAGCAGGCTCCAGGTTCTGAGCTGTCAGCAGAGCCTGATGCGGGGCTTGAACCCACAAGCTGTGAGATCATGACCTGAGCCAAAGTTGGACGCTCAACTGGCTGAGCCACCCAGGTGCCCCCTGAAGCATTTTTTGTAGAGCAGGTCTACTGTTAATGAGCTCTCTCAGGTTTTGTTTTTTGTTTTCGTTTTTTTAAGTCTGCAAACCTCCTAATTTCTCCCTCATTCTTGAAGGATATTTTGCTGGATATAGAAATCTTAGCTGGGACGCCTGGGTGGCTCAGTCAGTTAAGCGTCCAACTTCAGCTCAGGTCACGATCTCACGGTTCATGGGTTCGAGCCCCGCGTTGGGCTCTGTGCTGACAGCTTGGAGCCTGGAGCCTGCTTCGGATTCTGTGTCTCCCTCCCTCTCTGACCCTCCCCCATTCGCTGTCTCTCAATAATGAATAAATGTTAAAAATTTTTTTTAAAAAATCTTAGCTGACAGTCTTTCTTCCAAGACCTTAAATATGTCATCCCACTTACTGGTGGTCTCCATGGTTTCTGATGAGAAATCAGATCTTATTGAGGATCCCTTGTAGGTAACAAATAACTTCTTGCTGCTTTCAAAATTCTGTGTGTATGGGTTTTGAGAATTTGACTATAATGTGTCTGGGTATGGATTTTTTGGAGTTTATCGTGCTTGGTGTTTACTAAGCTTCTTGGATGTAAATATTTATGGATTTTTTTTTTAATCAAATTTGGGGAATTTCTGGACATGATTCCTGAAAACTTTCCCCGTCCTTTCCCTCTGCAAGCGTATGCAAGTACATCTGTTGGTGTCTCACAGGTCTCTCAAGTTCTGTGCATTTTTCATTATTTTCTTTCTGCTCCTTGGAGTACATAATCTCAGTTGAACTATTTGCAAGTCAGTGTCTCTATTTTGCCTATTTAAATAAGCTGTTAAACCCCCTAACAAATTTTTCACTTCAGTTTTTGTACTTTGCAGCTCCAAAAGTTCTGTATGGCTTTTTATACTTTCTCTATCTGTTCAAACATTGTTCACCTAGTTCTTTTAGTTCAGTGTTCATGGTTTCCTTTAGCTTTTTGTGTATATTTAAACAGTGCAGGTAGTTTAAAATGCTGTAGCACTCTCCTGCCATAAATTAAGAGCTGCTTCACCAAATTTTCCACTTTTGACTAGGTTCCAAAGTTCGACAAAAGTTAATTCTGGCAGATTTTAGCAGCTCATTAGTTGCTTTGGGGAAGGCACAGAACCTCATACTTCCCTTACTCTGACATTTTGATGTCACAGTGTTTCTAACTGTATGATCCCATTTATACAAAGTATCCACAACAGTTAAATCCATAGAAACACAAAGCAGGTTAGTGGTTGTCAGTATCTGGGGAGGAGCAAAGGAAGAGTAATTGCTTAATGACTCCTTGGTTGCACAACACTGAATGTCCTAAATGCCACTGAATTGTACATTTAACGAAATTTTTTTATTTTTATTTTCTAGAGAGTGCACATGTAAGTCGGGGAGAGAAGCAGAGGGAGAGAGAAAAGGTGAGGTGGGGGGAGAATCCCAAGCAGCCTCCATGCCCAGTATGGAGCCTGACATAGGGCTTGATCCCACAACCCCGGGATCATGACCCAAACCAAAATTAACAGTCAGATGCTCAACCGAGCCACCCAGGCACCCCTGAACATTTCTAAATTGTTAATTTTATGTTATGTGAATTGCACATCAATAAAATTTTTTAAAGTCACTTTCAAGGAGGAGATCTGTTTCGAAGGGCACTTTCCATATCCTAGTAGATGGCTCAGAAGAGTAGTTTCAACAAACTGGAACAGAGACTGCTTACATGATTCTCACCATCCTATATACAATCACTGAGTTTCCTCAGAATCTCCCTTACACTTGCTGGCGTCAACACTCTCACGTGGAATTAAGCCCTGTGTGGGCTTAGCACATAAAAGCTTCCTCCATGTCACTTGTAGCTATGGGCTTTCTCCCCCTATCAATTCTGACATTGAACAAATCCAGACAGTCACATTGACTGTATTTACAGGGTTCTCTTCACCCCTCTGTATTTTCACTTATGGACTACTGTGAAGTCATAAATTTTTACTAAAGGCTTTTCCACATTCATGACATTTATCGGGTGCTATGGAGTGAACTATGTCCTTCTAAAATTGGTATGTTGAAGCCTTAACCCCTAATGGAGACAAGAGCCTCCAAGGAAGTCAGGTTACATGAAGTCATAAAGGTAGGACTCTGGTACAGTCGGGCTGGCACATAAGAGACCACAGCTCCCTGTCTCTCTGTCTCTCCATGTGAACACACAGCAAGAAGACAGCCGTCTGCAAGCCAGGAAGAGAGACCTCACAAGGAACCGAATCAGCCAGCACCTTGATTTTAGACTTCCCAGCCTCAAAAACTGTGGATAATAAATTTGTTATTTAAGCCACCCAGTTTATAGTACTTGTTAAGGCACACTTCTCAAACCAATACAGATTTTGGTATTGAGAGCAAGGAGCCGCTGTTAACACATACCTAAAACTGTGGAAGCAGCTTTGGAACAGTGTGATAGAGGCTGGAAGACTGTTGAGCCACATAGTAAAAGAACACAAGATTGACATGAAGGGACTGCTAATAGAAATAACAGGAGTTAAAGGTGATTCTGATGAGAGCTCAGAAAGAAAAGAGCTGGAGAGAACACTTCCGTTTTAGAGAATACACAAATAATCATGGAAATAATACTGGCAAAAATATAGACATTAAAGGCCATTCTGATGTCTCAGATGGAAATGAGGTACAGGTTACTGGAAACCATAGGAAATATGATTTTTGTTATAAGGCAATAAAGAACTTCACTGAACTATGTTCTAGTGTTTTGTATAAGGTAGACCTTGTGATTAATGAGACTGGATATTTTAGCTGAAGAGATTTCAGAGCCAAGTGTTGAAGAAATGACTTGGTTTCTCCTGACTGCTTACAGTAAAATGTAAGAGACATAAGATGAGCTGAAGAAAAAAATTGTTAAGCAAAAAGGAACCCAAGCTGAAGATGTGGAAAATTCCATTTATCCACATTGCAAAAAGGAGAGAGAGGGAAGGGGAGAGAAAACTTGTTCTGAAGAGAACACTGAAGGTGTGTCTGAAAAATAATCTGATACAGAGATTAGTATCGATGTAAACCATGAATTTAATCAGCCACCTAGAAGCCAGGAATTGAGATGGAATTATACCAGCAGAAACACTGCCAGCTGGGATTAAACAGAGGAAACAAGACAGAATGAGGAAGGCTGCAGACACGCGTTATCTTTCAAAAAGGGGAAAGAACGACCCTGAAGGCAATTCAGAGGTTGTCAGAGCTGCCAATCCCACAGCAGGCCCAGGGGCAAGGATGCCCACCACTCCTCAGTTTGGCAGGGCCTTCTCAGCCACAGAGGTAGGGGTCACCCATCTGACCTAAAGGGACACTCAACCCAGTGGGTCTGGAGGGTAGAACATCAAACCACACAGGATTATTCATCAACATTAAGATTTAATACGTTCTCCCTTGGTAGGTTTTAGACTTGGTGGGACCCATCACATTTCTCCATTTTGGAATGGGAGTGTGTATCCTATGTCTGTCTACCATTTTATTTTGGAAGTATATAACTTATCTAGTTTCACAAGCTCACAAGAAGAGAGAGATTTTGCTGTAGGATGAATGATACCTAGATTCATGCCTGATCTATATCTGACTTAGATGACATTTACATGAAACTTTGGACTTTAAATCTGATGCTGGGTAAGTCAAGGCTTTGGAGGCTGTTAACAAGAAATAATGTATTTCTGGGGCACCTGGGTGGCTCAGTCGGTTCAGTGCCCAACTCTTGATTTCAGCTCAGGTCATGATCCCAATCAAGCCCCACATTGGGCTCCACACTGAGCATGAAGCCTGCTTAAGATTCTCTCCCGCCCCCGTCTCCCTCCCACCCCTTCAGATAAATTTTTAAAATAATTCATTTTCATGTGAGAAGGACATTGAATTGGGGGGGGGGGGCCTCCAGGGGTGGAATGTTATAGCCTGAATTATATACTGAAATTTCATATACTGAAGCACTGACTCCAATATCAGTGTTTGTAAGGAAGTAACAAAGGTTAAGGGTGGGGCCCTGATCAAACAGGAATGGTACCTCATAAGAGGAAGAGATACTCCAGCTCTCTGTCTCTACCATGTGGGCAAACAGTGAAAAAAGCAGCCATCTACAAACGAGGAAAAGTCCTCACTAGGAACTAAACTGGCCAGCACCTTGATCTTGGACTTTACAGCCTACACAACTGTGAGAAAATAAGATTTCTGTTGCTTAAGCCACCTACTGTGTGGTATTCTTTTATGGCAGCCCTAGCAGACTAATGCGTGGGGTTTCTTTCCAGTGTAAACTTTCTGACGCTGAATAAGGTTTGCATTTTGACACATTTATCACATCCGCAGGGCTTCCCACCTGTGTGGATTCTGTCGTGAAGACAGTGAAAGCTCAGGCTGAAGCGCTCCCCACAGATGCTGCATTGTTACGGCTTTTTCCCCATGCTTCAAGTTCTGTGACACTGGCCAAATTGTGGAAACCCCTCCCACATTTATCACATCTGTTGGGCTTCTCTCTGAAGTATTCTTTGTTGTTGGGCCAGATGTGAGCTACAGATAAAGTACCTCCACGCTCCATACACTCATAGGCTTCCCCCTAGGAGTCTGTGAGAACAAGGCATGAGCTCTAACTAAAGGCTTCCTCACCCTTCCAGAATTTCCAGGGTTTCTCAGGGGGGTGCACTGATTCGGAAAGAGATTTAAGCTGGATTTGAATCCTTTCTTTTCCTACATTTGTCGCATCCATAGGGTTCCTCTCCAGTATGAAATTTCTAACACTGAAGATTCGAATTCTGACTGAAGCTTTTTAAACATTTGGTACACTTGTAAAATTTCTCTCCAGTGTGAATCCTCTGATCCTAAGTTTTGAACTTTGAATGAAGAACTTACTGTCACACACAAAAGGTTTCTCTCCAGAATAGATTTCCTCATGCTGCCTAAGCTCAAAATTGAGTAGGAAGCTTCTGCCACAGTGAGACACTGTGAGTTCTTCTTTCTGAAGTCTCACTCTGTAGGAAGGTCTGCATTTAGACTGACATTGTTTACACGCTCATCACCTCCCCGGGCTCTTGCTCACGTGGAATTTCTCTTGTGGAATATAGGTGCTTGCCAGGAACACAAGAGTCCCTTGGGGAGAGACTTGCAGAAATCTAACCTGAGCCAGTGTCACAAGCTGTCTCCACACCAGGTTCCTGAGGACCGTTCCTCAATGCCAAGAAGAAACCATCATCTGAGATTTCTTCTTTCACAAAACAAGATTGTGTGTCTCCGTCTTTATTGTACAGCTGCCTGTTTTGATTTAGGTTGTGTACATGAATCTTCTCCTACTTGAACATGAGTCCACTGAAGGCAGAGCCTGTGAAGTTTCTGTCCTGAAGTTCTCATTTGCATTAGGCAAAGGATGCCCTGCCTTCTGGCCAAAGTGTCTAAGACCTAAGAAATGCAGATCCAAAGGGGCTCATCAGCCAAACTGGCAATCTAGCACTGTGGCCACACAGTTACCTCTGTCCATGTCTGAGAAAGCAAGCAGGTGTTGGCTCTAGTCACTTTCCAACTGCTAACCCCCCCTTTCATCCTCGGTGCTGACCCTTATAACCTCAGCATCAGTCACAGACCCTAAGCTTCAACATGAAGAAGCAGAAAGTCAGATGGAGGGAGAACATGGAAGCCCAATAAAGCAATAGGCTGTCCTCTCTTGATCCCTCTGGCGATATCCAGGATGCCAGGGTTGAGGCTAGCACAGAGATCCTATCCCAGGGGTGGTAGAGGGCACTGCCAGAGTGCTGCTGGGGCAGAGCCACCCAGATTGGCCTCCCACAGATTTAATGATCTATTTCTATCATTCTGTTTGAAATATTCTCTTAATTTTGCAGTTTCTCCTTTGATGTAAGGATTAGTGAAGAATGTGTCGTTCAGTTTCTAAATATTTGAGATTTACTTAGATATCTTACGGGTCTCTAATATAATTCAACTGGAGTTACAGAATATACACTGTATTCTTTAAATCCCTTCAAATTCACTAAGTCTGTCTTGCTGAGCATACCAAATGTACTTGAAAAAGTATATTCTGCAGTTGCAGGGTAGGGTGTTCTATAATTTTTGATCAAGATGATGAATTTGCTAGTTTTCTTTAAATCCTGTCTTTACTGACTTTTCACCTAGTTGTCCTATCAGTTGCTCAGAGGGGTTAAATCTCTTTTTAAAGGTATAATTGCCTTTTTCTCCCTTTAATTGTCAAGTATTTTAAAGCTTTGTTATTAGACACATACATATATAATTGTCATGTCTTCCTGAAGCTACTCTTTTATTATCATTCTGAAATGGTCTTCTTTCCCTTTGTCATGAAGTGGATTTTATTGATATTACTACATTTTCCTTTTCCACACTGAGCATAGTTAAAATAGAGACTTTGAAGTCTATCTGATTATTTCATCCACAGGATGAATTCTAGGCTGTGAATTATATCTCTAAAAAATTAAAATTTGAAAGATGGGTAAGATTTAGAATAATCAAGAAAAGAGTAGAGGGCTGAGAATCTAAAATGAAGCATGTTCCTAGGAAAGTAAGGAACACAGATATCATGAGAAGAGGAAGAGAGGGAAAAAGCCCATGGTGTGGGTGAGAAGCACCTGGCAGGAGGAAAAGGTAGCTAGTGGTAGAATAGAAAGCAGAGGTGTTCCAGTATCCTGCAGATGGTTTTGAAAGCCAACAAAAAAAGAACACAGACACTCTTTTACAGAGTTGTAGCTCATAAAACTTAAAATACTCGTGTCATCTTACTTGGTCATTTGCGTTGAGAATAACTGACTGTAATCCTAAAATTCATTTCATGAACAAAATTACCCACAGAAACAGGTTCTCAGACATTAAGAACAAGTTAAATTTGCAATGACTGAGAAATAGTGGGATGGGATGGTGAAAATCTGAATGTTTTTAACCTGTAACGAGTCATAGATTTGAATGTGAATGTAAGTGGTTTCTTCATCTTTAAAGATCTGACACTGGGGTAGTCACTAGTTTTAATACAATTTTATCATTAAAATCTATCAAAAATGTCCACAGACCAAAGACATTAAGTTCCAGTGACAGGACATGTCTATCAACTGATGAATAAAAAACAAAATGTCATATATCCATACAATAGAATGTTATCTGACCATGAAGAGGAATGAAATATTACTGACTCGGGCTACGACATGGATGAACCCTGAAAATATGCTAAGTGAAAGAGAACAGATACAAAGAGTACATATTATATGATTCCATTTATATGAAATAACCAGAATAATCAAATCTATAGAGATAGAAAATAGATTAGCACTTGCCAGAGGTCAGGGAAGGGGAGAAGAGTGACTCCTAATGGGTGTGCGATTTCTTTGGGGGTTATGAAAATATTATGGAATTAGATAGTAGTAAGGGTTGCACTACTGAACTATACACTTTAAAATGGCAAAATTTATCAGATGTGAATTATACCTCAGTAGAAAGAAACTTTTAAATGTTTAATTCCATTTGAAGAATGATGACTAATTTATAATTTCTTAAAAATATTATGTATAGAATTAATACCTTGCTTTTATCATATAAATCCTAATTTATATGTAGCACAGTAGGGATTATGAGGAAAAGCACTGCCATTCTGCATTGTATAGTGATGTGCTATCTTGTGGGAAGAGGTCTATTGTGCATTGTTTTATTAGAGATTTAATGGTCAGGAGGAATTTTCTCATTTAGGTTTTCACCACTGAAAGAATAAAAGTGCAGTTTGTCTTCAAAAAAAAAAAAAAAAAAGTTTAATTCCAATGATAGGTAAACCCCTAAATAAGATGGGAGTCTTATAAGAATGGCGGCTGTGGGGCACCTGGTGGCTTAGTCAGTTAAGCATCTGACTTCGGCTCAGGTCACGACCTCACAGTTTGTCAGCGCAAAGCCCACTTCAGATCCTCTGTCCCCTCTCTTTCCCATGCTCCATGTGCACACGTGTGCTCTCTCTCAAAAATAAACAAACACACACACAAAAAGAATGGAGGCTGTGCTATAGGTATCACTATTTGTTGACCAAAGACTCCTTCACACAGCAGACATTCAAAACAAATTTTAAGATTCTGTAAAATAGTGCTAATTTCATACTAGCTAAGAGCCTTTAGGGCCAGCCCCAATCTATGCCACAATCCTAAAGCATATTACAGTTTCTCCTATTAAGCCAAACCCTTTAGACATGCATAAATATCGTGTGTGTATGTAGTCAACAATATATTCAATTAGAACAAAGAACATAGAACATTAGAACATTCTGTATAATTCAGATCAGCCACATACCTAAGTATCTGGAAATGTAATTTAACGAATCCTAAAATACGTAATTTCTATGCCTCAAATAACAAACTTAAACAACCCTTTGTTCTTTCATTCTTTCAAAGTAAGTTAAAATTATGGTCCCTTTATGAAACAAGCCAGTGCCATGTCCCATTTTGGCCAAGAATGCTTCTCTATTAACACCATAAATGGTAAAGTAAAATATAAAAAAGTTTTCTCTCTTACCTTAAGGAACACTCTGAACTGCATGCACTACATAAACATGTTCTCTTAAAGGTATACAAGATTTGACAAAGGAGAGACACACAGTTCTCAATGGTTCTGATGAAGTCAGTCATTTTTAATTTGTACATTAACAGGCAAATGTCCACTATATGAGCCCAGTATTAAGATCAAGTTGAGATTTTCTGCAAAGAAATTCTACACTTGATATGACAGGCACTGAAAAACTGAATGACACTATTTTGTGTAATTGATATAATAAGCACAAAAGTGTCTTACTTGGTATCTATTTAGGTGGTTAGTAAATGTTAACTTTATCCAATTATGTCAAGTTCACATGCTGCCTAGTCTTAAGGATGAGAAAATCTGTCCGAAAGGACATATATTCACTCGGTTACAGTTAACAGTTGAACAACACAGGGGGATAGGGGTGCCAACCCACCATACAGTCAGAAACCTGCGTATAACTTTTGACTCCCCAAAAACTTAATAGCCTATGATTAACCAGAAGCCTTACTGGCAACATAAACAGTCAATGAACACCTATTTTATATGTTATGTATACTATATACTATATTCACACAATAAACTAAAGAAAGTATTAAGAAATTTGTTTAAAAAAAGAAATGCTTAAGGAAGAATAAATGTTTATAGCACTGTCGTGTATTTACTGAAAAAATTCCACATATAAGTGGACCCACATAGTTCAAGTCCATGTTGTTCAGGGATCAACTATACCGCTTATTTCCAAATCCTTGATTTCAACATGGCAAACTCCTTCAAAATCCAGCTTGCTCCAGGTTCAAGCCCCCACTCCTCAGCCTACCTTTGTAGATTCTGGCTGAATCTGGCTCAGAGCAGGGAAAGTGAGTGAGGCAGACTCTTCAGCCATGGGCGGGGGTGGAGACACTGTTTGGCTTCAGCTACTTGTCATCCACCAAAAGGGTGGACTCTGGACAGTGGTAAGCAATCTTTTCTCAAAGAGGTTGGCAATCCAGACCTTCAGATATAATCTTCCAATTTTTAGGTGTGGAAAACTCATTTAAATATAAAGCATGGGGCTGGCCAAACTAAATGTATCCGTGAGTCCCAAGCAGACAGCAGGTCTGCATCCTCACCTCTACACAGAGAAAACTGATGACCAAAGGCCACTGGCTGCTCCAAGCTTTCCAAACAGTGAGGGACGGCCTGCCCAGTCACCCAGTCTCTGATGTGTACTAGACTTGCTGTCACACTCCCACTGGAAGACTTTCTCTCGGTTCTTCAACTTGCCAAGTCCATCAGAGGCAGCTCAGGCAACTCTGAAAAGACCTTTCTCCTGAAAGCCTTCCTTCAATTTTTCAGGCCTTGGGAATCACTGGGCACATAAGCACGAATGTCCTATATTTGTATGTTAATTGTACTAATTATAGTCACACTTTACTGCTTGGTGAATGCCTGAGTCATGAATGGAGCAAGTCTGAGAAAGGGCTCCAGGTTAAGATGGGCCACATCTCCAAAATCGGGGCTAAATATGACCTAACACCACCAGGGGAGCTCCAAGGACAAGGAAAGGCAAGGACTCCATCCTGCAAGAGCTAGGAAGAAATTTCAGGACTCACCTCATCCCTGGTTGTCAGGGGCCCTGGGGCCATATTCCTGGTCAGCTGAGTGCTCTTTCTAGAGAAGAGTCAAGTTGCAGAGGTAGAGCTGGGGAAAGAGAAGAAAGTGAGGGGGCGCTTGGGAGGAGTACCCTTCTATTAGCCTCCCAGTTCAGGGGAGATAAGGCAGGTTGTAGAGGGCATCAGAACAGCCTATTCTTAACCAGTGTCCTGTTAAAAAGGCCCCCCAGAACTAGGCCAGCAGCAGGCTCAGCCCCAATCTCCAGTTGGGAATGGAAGCCTCCAGCCTCCTACAGCTAGGTGAGACTTTTATCACTGTGGGGTTTCTATTAAGCAGGAAAGGGCCTCAGAATACCCACAGGAGAGCACTCACGTTGAGAGCCAAAGTGACCTACCATGGGGAAAACAGAAACTCTCCATCCATATCTGCCCTAAAGCTAAAGGACAAGTCCTAGGAAATCCAAACAGAAAGAGTGTTACAAGTCTCCACAGAATTTGAGGGGAATGTGAAGCAGGGTGGACACCATTATCTGGTTGCCCCCCTCATTTCTATATCCAAGATTGAGTTCCCAAGATTTGAAATGAGACTTGAAATTTAAGAGGCAGTCAGCAAATGGCCCAGGTCTTCAGCACGACAATATCATGAAGAAATAGGAGAGGGAAACCTTTCCTTAGGCAAAGATATTTACAGGATAACCGTTCTTCAGATGTCCTTATATGCTTTGACTAGGTCCTATTTTGCACAGATGAACTGGAAAGCATTTTGGGGATTACAAAGGACACTTCAAGAGGAAGTGGGTGTCAGATGGT
Source organism: Panthera tigris (assembly GCF_018350195.1). Taxonomy (NCBI): domain Eukaryota; kingdom Metazoa; phylum Chordata; class Mammalia; order Carnivora; family Felidae; genus Panthera; species Panthera tigris. Next base: position 1,942,346 of record NC_056672.1, on the reverse strand, counting down.
GTTAATTATCATGAACATGGTTAGCTGTGATCATGATATTCTGCACATGGGGAAAATAAATTGTTATTAAGTGGTGCTGAAGTACTGAAGAGTGAATTAACATATGTTTAATCTTTTTAAAATGTGAAGCTTTCAACAAGTTAACAGCATAAAAAGAAAAAGAAAGAGAGCTCTTGTAGAAATAAAAAAAAGACTTTAGATACACAGCAACCAAATGCAACACATGGACACTGTTTTGGCAGTTTTGAGCAATCCAGGAAATATGAACACTGAATGTCAGAGAACAGTAAAGGAGTAACATTAATTTTGTCAGGTTCACAGGTTAAAAACAGGCTGTGCTGACAGCCTCTGCAAATAACTGTGGTCATGCTTAAAGAAAGAGTGGAAAAGCCACCAATCACAGTACTGCTTAGTGCTGAGAAAACAGATGCTGTCCCTGAAGAACAGGAACAAGGCAAGGATGTCCCCTCTCATCTCTCCTATGAACATCACATTGGAAGTCCTACCTAACCTAAGAAGACAAAAAAAAGAAATAACGGTACACAGATTGAAAAGGAAAAAACAATACTATCTTTGTCTGCAGATGACCTGATTGACTATATAGAAAATACCAAAAAGTCAAGAAATTTCTGGCACTAAGAAGTGATTATATTGAGGCTGCAGGATACAAGGTTAGTAATATGAAAAAAATCAACTATTTGCCTATATACCAGCCACGAACAAATGGAATTTTAAATTAAAAACACCACAACACTTATATTAACACCCAGAAAAACGAAATACTTAGGTATAAATCTAAAACAAATTTGCATAAAATCTGTGTGAGAAAAATTATAAAACTTCTTAAAAAATCAAAGAATATCTAAATAAATGGAGAGATATCAGTCAGTTAAGCATCTGACTCTTGATTTTGGCTCAGGTAATGATCTCATGGTAATGGGATCAAGCCCCAAGTCGGACTCTGTGCTGACAGCATGGAGCCTTCTTGGGATTCTCTCTCTCTCTCTCTCTCTCTCTCTCTGCCCCTTCCCCTCTTGTGCACACGCATGCTCTCTCTCTCTCTAATAAATGTGCACAGCAGGGTACAACAGAACCTATTCTTCATAAGGCCATGACTTTCAAGACCAGGAGTTGTATGTAGCTGACTTTCCTAACACAGAGAAAATGCACAGAGACTTAGACAAAATGAAGAGAGGAGTATATCCCAAATGAAAGAACAGGACAAAATCACAGCAAGAGAGCTAAACGAAACAATGATAAGTAATATGCCTGATAGAGAATCTAAAGTAAGTTTTATAAAAATTCAAATACTCACTGGACTTGAGAAAAGATTGGAGAACTTCAGTGAGACCCTCGACAAAGAGACAGAAAACATAAAAGAACCAATCAGAGATGAACTTAACTGAAATTAAAAATACACTAGAGAGAATAAGCCCTAGACTAGAGGAAGCAGAAGAACGGATCAGTGACCTGGAGGACAAAAGTAATGGAAAGCAATCAAGCTGAACAGGAGAAAAAATAATAATAAATGAAAACAAAAAACTCAGCAACACCATCGAGAGTAATAATATATGCATTATAGGGATCCAAAAAGAAGAAAAGAGAGAAAAGGGAACAGAAAATTTATTTGAAAAAATAATGGTTAAAAATTTCCCATATTTGGGGAAAGGAACAGAATTCCAGATCCAAGAGACACAGAGAGTCCCCCACAAAATAAATTCAAGACACATAGTTATTAAAACGGCAGAAAATACTGATAACAAGAGAATTTTAAAAGCATCAAGAGAAAAAAGTTACCCACAACAAAACCCCATAAGGCTATCAGCTGATTTTTCAGAAGAAGCTTTGCAAGCCAGAGGAAGTGGCATGATATATTCAAAGTGCTAAAAGGAAAAAACCTGCAACTAAGAATCTGGCAAGGCTAGGGGCACCTGGGTGGCTAAGTTGGTTAAGCGTCTGACTTTGGCTCAGGTCACTATCTCGCAGTTTGTGGGTTCGAGCCCCGCATCGGGCTCTGTGCTGACAGCTCGGAGCCTGGAGCCTGCTTTGGATTCTCTGTCTCCTTCTCTCTCTGCCCCTCCCCCACTTGTGCTCTGTCTCTCTCTATCAAAAATAAATAAATGTAAAAAAAAAATTTTTTTTAAGAATCTGGCAAGGCTATCATTCAGAATGAAAGGATAAATAGCTTCCCAGACAAACAAAAGGTTAAAGAAATTCATGACCACTAAACCAACCCTGTAAGAAATGTTAAAGGAAACTTCATGAGTGGAAAGAAAAGGCCATAACTATGAGTGGAAAGAAAAGGACAGAACTAGGAGTAAGAAAAGTAGGAAGCATAAAAGCAGTAAAATTAAGTACACCTATAAAAATCAGTCAAGGGATTCACAAAATAAAAGGATATAAAGTATGACACCATATAACTAAAACATGGGAGAGGAATAAAGAACGGGTTCAAACTCCTACAGCCATCAACTCATTATAAACTGCTGTATGCATAAGATGTCATCTATAAACCTAATGGTAATCACAAATCAAAAGCCAATAATAGATATGCAAAAAAAAAGGAAGTAATCCAAATATATCACTAAAAAAAGCCAGCAAACTGTGAGAAGAGACCAAGAGAAAAAAGGAACAGAAAAGAACTACAAAAAAAATCATAAAACAAGTAACAAAATGGTAGTAAGTACATAGCTAACAATAATCATCTTGAATGTAAATGGACTAAATGCTACAATCAGAAGACACAGGGTGGCAGAATGGATTAAAAAGAAACAAACAAAAAAAAACCCCAAGATCCATCTATATGCTGCCCAAAAGAGCCAGACACACACAGATTAAAAGTTAAGGGATGGAAAGGCATTTATCATGCAAGTGGTAGTGATAAGAGAGCCAAGGCACAGTGTCAGAGAAAGTATGCCAAGCCTGTTTTTAACCTGTGAACCTGACACTGTGCCTTGGCTCTGACACTGGCCATAGCAACATTTTTCTAGATATGTCTCCTGAAGCAAGGAAAACAAAAGTAAAAATAAACCATTGGAATTACATCAAAATAAAAAGCTTCTGCACAGCAAAGGAAATAATCAAAAAAACTAAAAGACCTACTGTATGGGAATATATATACTGGCAAGGTACGTATGCAATAAAGGGGTTAGTATCCAAAATATATAAAGAATACAAAATATATAAAGAACTAATACAACTCAACACCAAAAAACAAAACAAAAACTAGTCCAATGACAAATGGGCAGAGACAAGAATAAACATTTCTCCAGAGAAGACAGATGCCCAACAGACACATGAAACGATCCTCAATATCACTCATCAGGGAAATGCAAATCAAAAGCCACCTTACACCTGTCAGAATGGCTAAAATAAAAAATACAGGAAACAACAAGTGTTGGCAAGGATGTGGAGAGAAGAAAACTTTGTGCTTTATTGATGGGAATGCAAACAAGTGCAGCCACTGTGGGAACAGTATGGAGGTCCCTCAAAAAATTAAAAATAGAACTACCATATGATGAAGTCATTTCACTACTGGGTATTTACCCAAAGAATATGAAAACAGTAACACAAACAGATATATGTACCCCTATGTTTGCTGTAGCATTATTTACAAGAGCAAAGATATGGAAGCAACCTAATTGTCTATTGATGGATGGATAAAGAAGATGTGATACACACACGCGCGCACACGCACACATAGTGGAATTAATCAGCCATAAAAAACAAGAATGAAATCTTGTCATTTACAACAAGAATGGATCTAGAAGGGACAATGCTACGTGAAACAAACCAGTCAGCAAAAGACAAATACCATATGGTTTCATTCATATGTGGAATTTAAGAAACAAAACAAAGGAAAAAAAGAGACCAAAAAAGACTTTTAACTATAGAGAACAAAGTGATAGTTACCAGAGAACAGGTAGGTGGGGGGGGATGGGTGAAACAGGTGAAAGGGATTAAGAATACACTTATCCCGATGAGTACTGAGTAATGTATACAATTGTTGAATCACTGTATTGTACACCTGGAACTAATACAACAGTGTATGTTAACTATACTGGAATTTTTAAGAGAGAAACCCCTCAAAATGGGTTTCTCACCTAAATGTGAGAACTGAAACCATAAAATTCCTAAAAGAAAACAGAGGCAGTAACTTCTTTGACATCAGCCATCACAGCATTTTCCTAAATATGTCTCCTCAGTCAAGAAAAACAAAAGCAAGAATAAACTATTCAGACTACATCAAAATAAAAAGGGTTTTCACAGTAAAGGAAACCATCAGCAAAACAAAAAGGCAACCTACTGAATGGGAGGAGATATTTGCAAACGATATATCCAATAAGTGTTTAATATCCAAAATACATAAAGAACTTCTACAGTACCACAAAAAATAATTTTCTTAATTGTCAAAGGACCTGAATGACATTTTTCCAAAGAAGACATACAGATAGCCAACCGACACATGAAAAGATGCTCAACATCACCTATCATCAGAGAAGTGCAAATCAAAACTACAATGAAATATCACCTCACACCATTCAGAAAGGCTAGTATTAAGAAGACAAATAACAAGTGTTGGTAAGGATATGATGAAAAAAGAACCCTTACATACACACTGTTGGTAGGAATGTAAATTGGTACAACCACTGTGTTCAACAGTATGGAGTTTCCTCAGAAATTTAAAAATAGAATACCATATGATCTAGTAATTTCACTATTATTTACCCAAAGAAAATGAAAATGCTAATCTGAAAAGATACATGCACCCCTATGTTTATTACAGCATTATCTAAAATAGCCCAGATACGGAAACAATGTGTGCCTATTGATAGATAAATGGATAAAGAACAAAAACACATGAACCAGTAAAAAACAGACTCACAGAGAACAAAATGGTGGTTGTCAGAGGGGAGGTGGTGGAGGTATAGGCAAAATAGATAAAGGGGATTAAGAAAAACTTCCAGTTATAAAATAAGTAAGTTATGGAGATGAGAAGGAGTATAACATTGTATGGTGACAGATGGTGACATTTGTTGTGGTAAGCACTGAATAATGTACAGAATTAAGTCAATATGTTGTACACCAACTGATATAATAATGTATGGTAATTATATTTCAATAAAATTTAATAAAAAATTTTTTTAATTCCTAACAGATGCATACTGAAGTATTCACTGGTAAAATGATATCTGGGATTTGCTGCAAAATACTTCAGCAGAGAAAACCAAAAAGGAAGAGAGGAAGAGCAGAATGTTGACAATTGCTGAAGCCGATGCACAGATGCTCTTTGAAAATTCTCGCTATCTTTGTATTTGTAAAATTTTCATAATAAATTTTAAATTTAATAATCCCATTTCCCTCCACACCCTCAAAACTAAGAAAAGTAGAAGAAACTTTAAAGGTAGTGTCATTAATGTCACCAACAGAAGTTCATGTCATTAGGGGCTGAGACCAAGGATCAGGAGAAAATTTGGGGGTGTGGGGAGCCTGGTGGCTCAGTTGGTTAAGTGTCCAACTTTGGTTCAGGTCATGATCTCATGGTTTGTGGGTTCAAGCTCCACATCTGCCTCTGTGCTGACAGCTCAGAGTCTGGAGCCTGTTTCAGATTCTCTCTCTCTCTCTCTCTCTCTCTCTCTGCCCCTCCCCTGCTCGTGCTCTCTCTCAAAAATAAACATTAAAAAACTTTATGAAAATGAATTTAATTAGCATTAGATGTATGAGACAGTCTAAAAATAGAGCACCTCTCTTTTTAAATTTTCATTAACTTTGAAAGTTAAAGAACAGCTAGCTCCGTGGTAAAAGTTATTTAATCCTCTACTGTACCATTTACCTTTCTACAAAATGAATATTCTACCACATAAGGTGCAAGATGGCTGAGGAAATAAAAATATGGCCAACACAAGACTACTGTTCTCAAAACAGCACCTCTCACCATCTTTGTTTTGGCAACACCACAAGGCCCTGAGAATACAGCAGAGTGAACGTATGGAGATGCTGAAAAGCTCCTGAATGAAGGCAGAGGATGTGCCCAGGGAGGACACCCTGTGCAGGAATGTGTCCTTTCAAGAACAAGCCTGGCTTCCTGGGAATCCACCTGCAGCTCTGACCCCACAGGGCATACTACACACACACTAAAGCCGACACCACAAGTACAGGAGGAGGTGGTGCCCATCCACAACAGGCTACCGGGCCCCTAGGAGTCCTCCCCTCCCTAACAGGCAGTTAGTTCCCTCTGGATTGAGGGGGAGTAGGGAGGGGAGACTGCTTCAGGGCCCACCTGGGCACACCAGAAGTAGTTCCCTCCCTTAGGAGTCTCTCCTGGCCCAGAGAGCAGGCTGGAAACCTCCAAGTATGCAACTGGGTTCCACTCCACTGAAATACTGGAAGCAGGCAGGGAAGGTCAGGACAACCCCAGGAACAGTCAGGGTGTGGGTTTTGGAGCAAACCTGCTCTGAACGCATGCTGACGCCCAGGAGATTAATCCTCTATGTGCCGGGGGGGGGGGGGGGGGGGGCACTTAGCATGGGTCAGACACAGGTTTTAACTCTTTCCACACTCCACTCCAGGAGGTTCGGTACCTTGCCCAGGATGAGGCAGTGAGAAAGGGGCAGGTCTGGATTTGAACTCTCCCTACAAGGAAGGGGCGTCGGGGGCTCCGACAGCAAGCCTGGCACAGGCCCGTGGGCAGACACAGTGCCCAAAGAGATGTACACTTGGGGGTTGCAGGCTGGGGGAGAAAAGCTAGGGTTCTCGTTGATAACTGGTGGATCAGACTGATGAACCCATAGAACTTCCCGGCTACTCCTGGGTACGCTCGAGTTTCATTTTCACAAAGGAAAGTTTAAGGCCGGAGTTCTCACCATTCATTCCCTCTCCCACCTCCGGTGACTAGGGGATGTAGGGAAAGTGCTCTGCCCGGTAGGGTCCACTCCAATGGCACCACCCCATGCTCCTGGAAGGGCCCCAGGAGGGGGCTGACACAAGCGGAAAGCGCCGAAGGGGACCCAAGGGCTCCCCACGCAACCCGGGGATGTCTGACCCCGCCGGGCCCTTCCAACGCCCCGAGGAGCCCACGGTCCCGAGGCAGCTGACCCGAGTCTCCGCCCCGGCTGCCCCCACCATCGAGGCGAGGTTGGGTATCTGCCCCAGGCCAATCTTCCTCCAAAACCTGGGGGCGGGTGGCGAAGCGGCACCCGCATCACCAGAGCCGGCTTCGCCGAGCAGCGCCGCCCCACCGCCCGTGTGCCCCAAGTCGCCCAGGCCAGCCCGGCTCCTGCAGGACGGGTCGCTGGGCCCCCAGCCCCGCCTGACGGCGCTTCCCCCAGACTCCCGCCCACAGCCCCTCCCAGGTGGGCCGCCCCAACCCCGCCGGGAAACCCAAACCTCCAGCAACCCGCGGCGACAGCGAACCGACCCCGTCCGCTCCCGCCCGACTCTCCCCACCGAAGTGCCCCGGAACGGCGGCAGCGGCGGAATCACTCACCACAAGCGCGCAAGGACGGTCACCAGCCACCAGCGACGCCGGCGGGCGCAGGACAGCACTACCCACAGTGCCCCGGGGTGCGCTACCCACAGTGCCCCGGGACGCGGGACTGCGCTACCCACAGTGCCCTGGGAGAGGGTCTTCAATACCCACAATGCCTCAGACCACAGCGCGCTGCGCCGCCCCCTCCCGGCCAGGGCGGGGTCTAGGGCGACCTCATCTGGTACTTGCCCCTGAGCTCCATGGGATGCCTCAACTGAAGGGATTGGGTTACAGTCCGTTCGTTGGGCTCTTGAAGAGATTGTGAAAAGTCAGGTGAGCAAAATCAAACTGACTTTCAGGTGCAAGAGAAGGGTGGTTTAGGTGAGCAGAAGGTCGTCTTAATTTATAGAGCCTTGTAATTTTCGTTTAATAATAATAAAGTCAGTTACCTGGATGTGTGTCCTCCATCCTGAAGATTCACCCCTGTGAATCTTAATTTGAATAACAGTATGAAATAAACGAACTTCTTAAAAAATGCCAAAGGTACTGGCATTTTTCTTTGTTAAAGAAGGTCATGAAGTTTTTAAAAAAAAAAAAAAACATGGGGGTGCATGGGTGGCTCAGTTGGTTGAGCTTCCAGCTCTTGGCCTCGGCTCAAGTCATGATCCCAGGATCATGAGACTGAGGCCCCCCACCCACCCTGTGTCCGGCTCAACTAGCCCTGAGGAATGAGGATGGTATTCACCATGAAAATGTTGTAAAACTGGCCAAACAGCACAGATTTGTCAAACCACCTGACTGGTAAAAGGGGTTCACAGGTGAATTCTCCCAAACATTTAAAGAAGAGTTAATACCTATTCACCATAATCAAGTGGGATTTTTTTCAGGAATGCAAGGAATAGTCACAAATATTTACTATTCACAAATCAATGTGATTTGCTACATCAAGAGAAAGGATTAAAATCATATGATCATCTCTATATATGCAGAAAAAGCATTTGACAAAGTACAACATCCATTCATGATAAAAATTCTCGACAAAGTGGGTTTAGAGGGAAGATACCACATCTTAATAAAGGCCACATATGAAAAACCTGCAGCTAGCATCATATACAATGGTAAAAAGCTGAGAGCTCTTCCTCTAAGGTCAGGAACGAGACAAGGATGGCCACTCTTGCCACTTTTATTCAACATAGTACCAAAAGTCCTGGACACAGCAATCAGACCAGAAAAATAATAGGCATTCATATTGGCAAAGAAGAAGTTAAACTATCACTATTTTCAGATGACATAATAGTATACATAGAAAATCGTAAAAGAATCCACCAAAAAACTAGAATAAGTCAGTAAAGTTGCAGGATACAAAATTAATTCCCAGAAATTGGTAGCATTTCTATTCCCTAATAATGAAGTAGCAGAAAGAGAAATAAAGAAAACAGTCCCATTTACAATTGTACCAAAAAAGAATAAAATACCTAGGAATAAACTTAAAGAGGTGAAAGACCTGTACTCTGAAAACTATAAAACATTGATGAAAGAAATTGAAGATGACACAAATGAAAAGATATTCCATGCTCATGAATTGGAAGAATGAATTGGAAGAATGAATTGGAGGAATAAACATTGTTAAAATGTCCATAATACTCAAAGCAATCTACAGATTTAATGCAATCCCTATCAAAATACCAATAGCATTTGTCACAAAACTAGAAATAATACCAAAATTTGTGTGGATCCACAAAAGACCCAGAATAGCCAAAGCAATCTTGAGAAAGAAAAACAAAGCTAGAGGTATCACAATTCCAGATTTCAAAATATACTACAAAGCTGTAGTAATCAAATCGGTATGGTACTGGCACAAAAGCAGACACATTGATCAATGGATCATAATAAAGCACCCAGAAATAAGCCCACTATTATACAGTCAATTAATCTACAACAAAGGAGGCAAGAGTATACAGTGGGGGGAAAGATATTCTCTTTAATAAATAATACTGAGGGGCAACTGCATGGCTCAGTTGGTTGGGCACCCAACTTCAGCTCAGGTAATGGTCTCGCAGTTTGTGGGTTTGGGCCCCGCGTCTAGCTCTGTGCTAACAGCTGTTAGCCTGGAGCCTGCTTCCAATTCTGTGTCTCCCTCTCTCTCTGCTCCTCCCCCTCTCTTTCTCTCTCCCTCTCTCTCTCTTTCTCAAAAATAAACATTAATTTTTTTTTAATTTTAAAAAATAAATAATACTGAGAAAACTGGACAGCCACATGTAAAAGAATGAAACTGGACCACCATGCCAAAAAATAAACTCAAAATGAATTAAAGGCATAAATGTGAGACCTGAAACCACTAAAAATCCTGAAAAAAACAGAGGCAGCAATTTCTCTAACATAGGGGACATTTTTCTAGTTATGCATTCCAAGAGAAGGAAAACAAAAACCAAAATAAATTATTGGGACTATACCAAAATAAAAAGGGTTTGCATAGCAAAGTAAACCACCAACAAAACAAAAAGGCAACCTATTGAATTAGAGAAGTATTTGCAAATGATACATCTAATAATGGGTTAATATCCAAAATACAGAGAGCTTATATAACCGAACACCAAAAAAAAAAAAAAAATCCAATTTAATAAATGAGCAGAAATTCTGAATAGACATTTTTCCAAAGAAGACATATGTATGGCCAAGAGACACATGAAAAGATGCTCAACATCACTGATCATTAGTAAAATGCCAATCAACACCGCAATGAGATATCACCTCACATCTGTCAGAATGTCTAAAATCAAAGAGATAAGAAACAAGTGTTGACAAGAATATGGAGAAAAAGGAAACTTCATACACTGTTGATGGGAATGTAAACTTTTATAGCCACTGTGGAAAACAGTAGAGGTTCTGTAAAAGTTAAAAATAGAAATACTATATGATCCGATAATTCTACTACTGAGTACCCAACAAAAACTAAAATACTAACGTGAAAAGATACATGCACTCCTATGTTTATGGCAGCATTTATCTATAAGAGCCAAGTTATGGAAGCAACCTAAGTGTCCATCAATAGACAAATTGATGAGGAAGATGTGGTATGTATACACATACATACACACACAGACACACACACACACACACACACACACACAATGGAATATTATGCAACCATTAAAAAATATGAAATCACGCCATTCATAAAAACATGGATGAACCTAAAGAGTATCATGCTAAGTGAAATAAGTCAGACTGAGAAAGACAAATAACATGATTTCACTGTGTGGATCTTTAAAAAAAATGAATAAACAAATAAGCAGAATCAGAACTTTAAATACAGAGAAGAAATGGATGGTTGCCAGAGAAGAGGAGAGTGAGGGCATAGGAAAAATGGGTGAAGGGGAGTGGGACATACAGGCTACCGGTTAGGGAATGAATAAATCATGGGAATAAAAGGTCCAGCATAAGGAATACAGTCAATAATATGATAGTGATGTATGGTGACAGATAGTAGCCACACTTACGGGGAATATAGCATAATGTATAAACTTTTCAAATCACTATGCTGTACACCTGAAACTATTATAATAGAGTGTGTCGATTACACTGAAATAAATAAAATAAATTACTTTTGGTTAAATCAGTGCACATGAGGAAGGACCATAGTCGTGTGTGTGTGTGTGAGAGAGAGAGAGACAGAGAGAGACAGAGAGAGAGAGTGTGTGTGTGCACATGAGCAGGGGAGGGACAATGGGAGAGGGAGACAGAGAATCTTAAACAGGCTCCACACTCAGCATGAAGCCCACCACAGGGCTTGATCTCACAACCCTGGGATCATGACCTGAGCCAAAATCAAGAGTTCACACTCAACCAACTGAGCCACCCAGGCACCCCTGACCATAGTCTTTTTAAACATAAAACTAGCTGGAGTACCAGTGTGTGTTGGGGGGAGTATTCTCAAAGTATTTTGATGATGGGGATCCCATTTCTTAGAGATTTTTCTCTACAGCAAAGAGAAAAATCCTGAAAAAAACACAATTTCAGCAGGAATAGTCTGGGTCCAGAAGGAATCAGACCAAAGCTAGCATGGTTCCAGTAGGAACAGGCAATTCCAAAAAGAAGTTGGATTGAAGGCTAAATAAGTACTCTCAGAAAAAATAAAGCCTTAAAACAGATCCTGAATAAAGCCTAGAGAGCTGGAACACAAAGAGAGAAGAGCTCAAAATCCAGGAGAAAATCTACCCTCAAACTAAAGAGCCAGCAGGACCCAATGAGCCTGGTTTGCTCTGAGGAGACCAGCACCCATTTGCTTCCTAGTCTTGGAGTGGTTTAGGGTCTTTGCTGGATCTCACTTCTGATTAGCAAGTAATGTTAACTTTAGGAATAAGACAGCCAGTTATTCAACCAGCGAAAGCTGGGTTTATTTGGGAACAGCATAGGATTGCAATCTGGGACAAGCAAGCTCCAGCAAATGGTAGGCGAGCCCAGAAATTCAAAGAATGAAAAGTTATTTTATAGAGGAAAGGGGGATTTGGGAGGAGATGTTGTAAACTACAAGTCCATTGGTGTAAACATGGAGCTGAAAGTGCATTCAGCTGAAAGCTGAAACATGGCTTCTCATTGGCTGAACTGTGACAGTCTCTCATTGGCTGGGGAGTTGCTAGGGAGGAAGAAATCTTACTTTCTCCTGCTGGGTTAGTAAATTAGTAGCTACAGTAGTGTCTACTTGCAAAGTGCACCTCTTCCTGTTGGGTCTGCAGTTGACCATGAGTGGTAATTAGGGAGGGTGTGACAGTTCTCCCTGCTGTCCTCCTGACTCAATACTAAACCAGATTTCCTTTTATTAATTTTTACAAAGTAAATGTGAAAACACTTAAATCTATAGTGATTAAAACTAAAATTATTTGACTAATACAAAAAAATCACTGATTTGATGTAATAGAACAGAGAGCTCAGAAACATCAAGGTCTTTATAAAGAGACACACCTCTTTTTCTAGGAATTTAACAAGTGTTTTCAAGTTACTTCTATTAGCTTCTGCTCAAAATGAAGTAACAGGAACCAGATTTAACCTCCTGCCTAAAATAACTTTTAAAGGACAAAACATACCGGAAAGTAGGTTTGAAGACATTGGATATAAGACAATGAAGAGCAGAGAACCTTGGGAGGTCAGTAATAAACCAGGTGAGCCCTTGAACTTTCTGGATGGAGAGAAAGTTCAGGTCACACAGTCCAGAGAAGGGAAACCCAAGTGGGGATGCTCCTCAAGTGTCAGCTGAGTGCTGACCAACACATGTGTGTGCAACCCCGAGCAAGGAACCACTGGATGGGATTAGAAAGAAATACTGTGAGCTCACATAGGCCAGAAACCGCCCCTGTTCCCACCAGATAGAATGAAAAATCTTCATAATTCACATGGCCTGGAATAAAGTACTCAAAAGGTTTTGTCTCAATAGTGGGGCAAAATTAGACCTGAATGCTTGATAGATAATTCTTATATTAAATTTGGGGGAGAAAACATATGTCTTAGGAATCTTAGAAGTCACTTTCATTTTTACATGAATTATGTATTCAGAATCACACATATTCTTATATAAATAAAATTTTAAAGAAGACTGAATTCATGGTCTCCATAAAGTGAGCTGTACACTTAATATGATCCAATCAAATAGCATTTGCATACTTTTCAACACCACAAAGCAATTATCTGGATGACTATATTTTCAATACAATGGTGACAAACAATAGAGCTTAATTTTCTGTATCATTAGCATTTTAATACAAAACTATAATAATCAGTGTGATGATGGTCTGAGTCAGCTGAATGGAACTAAAGGGAACTAGGAAGGAGACGGAGAAAGAGAGGAAAAGTGAGACAATTTCAATTCAGTTTGAAGTGGTTGAGAAAATAGTTATTTGCGGGAAGTTAAGTTGGTTCACAAAAGAAATGTAAAAAGAGAAATCAGAGACATAACATGATGAAATATAAATGATTTTGCAAACCACTCTGTTCCATCTGGTGGTACGGAAGGGCTTTGCATGAATTATAACAAAGCAGAGACACGAAGAGAAAGCCTCAAGACAGCAGCACCAGGACAAATGTGCTCATGCTCGTACACAGAGATCTCTCTCATCTCACTGGACTGAAGTTCAGTGGAAGTGACTGAGTCTGCTATGGAGAAAGAGAAGGTACATTTCTGGAACTTCGTTACTGGTGGCTTAAGTTTTGAAACCACAGAAGAAAGTTTGAGGAACCACTACAAACCATGGGGAAAATTTACAGACTGTGAGGTAACAAGGAATCCTGCAAGCAAGAGCTCAAGAGTATTGGGTTTTGTAAGTTCTTCATACATGGCAGAGATTGGTGCTATCATGGCTGCAAGATCTCATTCAAAGGATGGGACAGCGGTTAAGTCCAAATGTGCTGTAGCAAGAGAAATCCAGAAAACCTGGAGCTCATGTAACTATGAAGAAGCTGCTTGTGATGGAATTAAAGACAATACTAAAGAATATCAACCTAGAGATTATGCAAGGAATATAGAAAGCTTTATACCATTTGAGATCATTACTGATAGGCAGACTGGAAAGAAAAGAGGCATTGGTTTTATTACTTTTGATGACCATGATCCTGTGGATAAAATTGTACTGCAGAAATACCATACCATCAGTGGGCTTTGTGCAGACAAGAAACACAGGAGGTAAAAAGTTCTAGGAATGGCAGAGAAAGGTATTTTGCTTTGAAGGATTAATGCAGGGGCAATGGATCAGAGGCAAGTTTAGAGGAGGTTCTTGTGGATGAGGAAGAAGACATGGCTTTAGGGATAGCTATAATGGGTATAGAAGAGGATTTCGGTGGTAGTTTTGGAGGCAGTACTGGTTATGCGGGACAAAAATGAAGATATAGTGATGGAGGACCTGGATGTGGGAACCGGGGTGGGGGCTACATAGGTGTTTTTGACAACTATGTAGAAGAAATTATGGAAGGGGAAAATACAGTGACTTTGGATATTACAACTAGCAACCTTATGACTATGTCTAGTGAAGAATGGGCATTTTGGTGGCAGCAGGAACACAGGGACAGCATATTGTGAAGGAAACTATGGTATAAGAAGGAGTGGAAGAAGTGAAGGTTGTGCAGGAAGAACCCAGTACTGACTTTCTTCCTATTTTCCATGGGCTTCACTGTAGCCACTGAGCCGAGAAGTAATAAAACAGCTTTGAGCTTTCAAAATAACAATATTTAGAAAACTTATATCACAGACATGCATAAATATGGAATGATATGGTCATACTTCCCCCTAACATGTAATTATCCTGCATACAAATGAAGACACTAACCCTTTTTCCAAAAGACAATGCAAAGACCTTAAATGATGTTTACTGTTCTCCTTTGATATCACATAACTTAAATACTATAATGTAAAATTAACAATATTTAAAGACTATAATATAAAGTCAATGCAGCTTACATTACATGATAAGGGGATAAGAGAACAACAAAAACAAAGATACTGTATTATGTACACACACACACACACACACACACAACCACAACCACAAACATGTTCATAACAAAATAAGGAAGAAACATTCATGCCAATTACAGTTCTCATTTCTGTAACTGAGCACATGGTTGCAGCTGATATTGATAACTACCTTTATCACTGCCCATTCCATATTCTCTTAGCCCTCAGCTAATATCTCAGCTGCTCATGGTTATTTACCTGGTGGGGTGACCCAAACCTTCATTCCTGAAGTTTTTGGGCCAGTAGCCAACCTGCCTAGATTGCATTGTTGTACTTTTCCATTGACTTTAACCACAGATAATGGCAATACTAAGATACCCTAAGGAATCTCCTCTGTTCCATATATACTCTTCCTTACCTCTATTGTGGAGTTGTTTAGCTTCTCTGGGTAGTCCAAATCAATCAGCCCAGCCAGCATAGCAACTCCTTTCTCTCCCTGTTGATTCAGAGGCATGAGGAGTCCAAAATGGCCAGATGGCAGTCTTAATTCCCAGTTTGATAGGATCATTGTTGTATCTCCTGGTGGAAGTATTCCTGCCTTTGGAACTAAGACTTCTAGGCCAGCAGAGTATAAGACTGTGGGTATAGGAGGCAAAAATATTGTTAGCAGGTTATTAGGGGTAGTTGTGAGTGATGCCACTCCCAATTCCATCCCTAGATTCCTGGACCTGTGAATCCTGGCTACGGGAGTAACAGCACCATATATTGAGTGGTGATTCAGAGTATATTTAGCCTTCTAAAGAATCTTGTCTCATTCCTACAATGTATTGCCACCTGACCGGAAATGTGGTGTGAATCACCACCCCTGCATCTTCCCAGTCCTTGATGGTAGCACTAATCTCAGAAATCCCTCCAGGAATTCAGTTCTACTTTTACTTTACTATTTTTCTAAGTAGAGACAGTTCTAGTGGCTTCCACTTGGCCTTTCCCACCATGGTAGCTCTTAACCCACAGGTCAGGGAATCCATGTGAGAATTCCTCAGCTACTGAGTCTATTTTAATGATGCATTCTAGAACTGGAGAAATAACCACAGGATGGTTTGGGGACCCATTTGGCCCAGTGTGAGAGGAATATGAGCCAAAACTCCATTTATCATGTAACATGCAAAATCCCTGATTTTAACTGGTGGACACCAGTGACATTTGAGTCTCCTGGAATTGGTATCAGTTCAGAGCCCCAAAAAGTCTATTATTATTATTCCCTTTCCCCAGTACAGAGTTAGCCTGGTAGAGGCTATAGGTTCCTTTGGGAAAGGCTGGGAAAACAACTAAAATAAATTTTAGCAGTATACCAGTATACCAGTGTCCTTCCTCAAGGGAACCCATTCTTCATTCAACAATTTCTGGATCTAACTCAAGTCTGGTAATCTACTCAGGGGCTGTGACTCCCTATCTTTATTATTCAGGTACAACTTTTGTTCTCTTGACCTAGAACTTTTCTCCTTATACAGACCAAGTAAAAATGTAGTAGGCTTCCAATCTACTTCACTTCTAAGGACACCACAATCAACTAGCCAAAGTCATAGGTCTGGAAGCAGAGAAGGGTGGTAGGGGTGGATTCTGAAGAGAATCAGCATTGTCTTGCAAGGCAACTGCCTCAAGGGAGGCCATCAACAGTTTCCTGAGACAACACAGTTAGTCTCCTCAGACTGGGTGAAGAGGTTGCTACTACTGGCAAACAAGTCTTATCAGAATTTAGGTGCTCGATGTCCCCAGATTCATCCAGGTCTTTCCACACATCCCCGTGCCAACTTTCAGAATCTCATTTCTTCCTAATCAAGAGACATCCTGCAAAGCTGGGAATTCAAAATGCGCTGTAAGTCATCCACTTGCAAAATGCAATTCTGGGTTTGGTTTTCAGCAATCTTAATCCTGTGGCGATAGGAGATAAGAGCCTCTTTCAGGAAAGACATAGACACTTTCAGGTCATTTATCTGGCACTTGAGCCAGAAATTTAAATCCCTGAACTCATCTGTTTCTTTCTCCGCTTTGTTCAGTGATATTAGGAGCAACCAGCAAAGTTCATTATACTCATTAGTTTGACAAAAGTGTTTGAAAATATATACATTGCCACTTAGATTCTTAGTTCTTATAAGTGTTTTATTAGAAGTACACAATGATGTGGTTTCATTCATATGTGGAATTTAAGAAACAAAATGAAGAAAGAAAGAAACCAAAAAACAGACTCTTAACTATAGAGAACAAACCAATGGTTACTGGAGAAGTGGGTAGGGGGTGGGTGAAGGGGATTAAGAGAACTAAGTGAAGGGGACTAAGAGTACGTGTATCATGAAGAGCACTGAGTAATGTATACAATTGTTGAATCACCATAATGTGGACCTGAAACTACTATAACAATGTATGTTAACTATACTGGAATTTTATTTTTATTTATTATTTTTTTAAGTTGGCTTCACACACAGCACAGAGCCCAACACGGGACTTGAACTCACAGCTCTGAGATCAAGACCTGAGCTGAGATCAAGAGTCAGATACTCAACTGGTTAAGAGATATGGGTGCCCCAACTATACTGGAATTTTAAAAAATAAAATAAGAAGTATCCAATGATGATATTTTATATATCTCTATTGCCAAATCACATCATGGCTCTCTTTATTAACAGAAATAGAATAATTAGTGTCTTTAAGTCTTATCAGGTTAGAGAGCCAATTTTAGAAACCCTAGAAGCAATTCAGAAATTTCATCCTTAAGATTCTATTCCTAGACGATTCTGGGAAGATGGTGAAGTAGGAAGCACCAGGAATCTGTCTCCTCATCCAAACAATTACACTGGAAGAATCTATCTAATGTAATTATTTGGAACTCTGGAGTCTGTTGAAGGGTCACAAGTTCCAGGGGAAGATTGGACAGTAAATTGTGGCCACGTTCATTCAACTCCAGCTCTTAGCACAGTAACAAATATCCCACATACCAGGAAGCTGTACTCGTGTTCTTGTAGCAGCTTGCACAGAGCTTGTGAAAGTTGAGGTAGGCAAAAAGAACTCTGTCCCTCAAGTATTGGAGTTCTGTGCTCTGATTGCTGCTTCTGAGTTCAGAGGTGCAAAGAGGTGGGCAGCCATTGTTGCTGCACTGCCCCCTGTTGTTGCAAGCCCCTCCCCACTCTGGCTCAAGTGACTTCCAGAAGATTTAAAAGTCTAGAACTCATTATTTTTCCTTCATTTTTTGCTTTTCTCCCTTGGGAATGAGATATTAATGACTAGGACATTCAAAAACAACTGCATATATGGAGAACATTACAAAGTGACAGTGTATGCCCAAGGAAAAGCTCAGAAAAGACATAAGAAGACATTAGGTTTATACCTCAGGTAGACTTTTGGCACGGAGAGGCTATAAAAATTTTAAAAACCCAATAACAATAACAGAGCAGCAAACCCTAGGGAAGGGGAGGGATTCAATTTCCAGATTTACCACATTATTAAATTCAAATGTCTAGTGTTCAACAGAAAATCACAGACACACAAAGAAACAGGAAAGTATGGCCCATTCAAAGGGAGAAAGAAATAACAGAATCTGCCCCTGAAAAAGACTTACTGGAAGATATATTAGACAAAGAATTTGAAACAGTGGCCTTAAAGATGCTCAAAGAACTAAAAGAAGCTGTGGAGAAAATCATGAAAACAAGGTGTTAACTAAATGGAATTATAAAGAAATATAAAAAAGAAATAGAAATAAATAGAAAACCTAAATTTAAAGAAAGAAATTCTAGAGCTAAAAATACAGTAACTGATATGAAAATTTTATTGTAAGGATTCAAATACAGATTTGAGCAGGAAGGAGAAAGAATCAGTGAACTTAAAGACAGAACATTGGAAATTATCAAGGTTGAGGGGCATAAAGAAAAAAGTTTAACAAAACCTAAGAGATCTATAGGACACCACCAAAAGTACCAACATTTGCATTGTGGGAGAGGAAAGAAAGAGGAGAGAGAGAAAGGGACAGAAAGAATATCTGAAAAAATAAAAGCTGAAAATTGCCCAAATTTGAATAAAGACATGAATATGAACATCTAAAAAGCTTCACAGACTCGACATAAGATGAACCCAAAGAGACCTACACTGTGACACATTATAATCAAACTTTCAAAAGACAAAGAATAAATCCTGAAAACAGCAAAAGGGAAGTGAATCATTACATACAAGGGATATTCAGTAAGAAAATCTGCAGACTTCTCATCAGAAGCTTTGGAGGCCAGGAGATAGTAGATCAATATATCCAGAGTGCTAAAAGAAAAAAAAAAACCCTATCAACCAAGAATTCTACATCCTGAGGGAGAAGCAAGACATTCCTGGATAAATAAAAGCTAAGGGAGTTTATGACACTAGACCTGCCCTGCAAGTAGTACTCAAGGGAGTCCTGAAAGGTGAAACAAAAGGATACTAGACTGACTCAAAGCCATACAGAGAAATAACGGTCTCCATAAAGGTAAATACATGTACAATTATATAAGCTAGTATTATTGTAACAGTGGTTTATAACTATACTTTTTGTTTTCTTCATGATTTGATACTAATACAATTAAAGAAACAATGATTATTAATGTAAGCTGCCATTATAACTTTAGTTTGTAACTCCAAATCTTGTTTTCTACATAATTTAGGAGACTAATTCACTTAAAGGAATTAGTAGTTTAGGTTTTCAGACACACGATGTATAAGATGTAACTTTGTGACATCAACTACTGAAAGGGGTGGGGTCAGAGTTGTAAAGGAACATAGTTTCTGTGTTATTGAAGTTAAATTGCCATATATTCAAATTAGAATGTTATAACTTAAGAATGTTGAATGTAATCCCCATGGTAACTACAAATAGAATAGCAAAATATACACAAAAAGAAATTAAGAAGGAATTTAAATGGTTCACAACAAATAAATCAACTAAACACAAAAGAAGACATGGATGTAGGAAATGAGAAACAACAACAACAAAAAAACCTATATGGCATATAGAAAACAATACAATGACAGAATAAATTCCTTCCCTATCAGTAATTATTTTAAATATGAACAAATTAAACTCTCATATCAAAAACCAGAGATTGGCAAAATGGATAAAACCACATATGCTGTCTATAAGAGACTAACCTGAGATCAACAAACAAGTTGAAAGTGAAAGGCTGGGAAAAGATATTTCATGTAAAAAATAACCAAAAGAAATAAGGAGTGGCTATATTAATATCAGACAAAACAGACTTTGAATTAAAAAGTTTACAAGAGACAAAGAAGGATACTATATATTAATAAAAGGTTCAATGCAATAAGAAGATATAATAATTATAAACATTTACACACCCACTTATAGACCATTAAAATATATGAAGCAAAAACTGACAGAATTGAAGGGAGATATGGACAGTTCTTCAATAATAATTAGAATTGTCAATACTCCACTTATAATAATGGACACAAAAACTAGACAGAAGAAAATAGAGGACTTAAACAACACAGTATACCAAATAGACACATACAGAATACTCAACCCAACAATAGTATACACATTCTTCTCAAATGCACATGGAACATTCCGGATAGGCCATATATTAGGCCACAATTTAGTCTCAAAAGATTTCAAAAGATACATATCACACAAAGTATCTTTTCTGACCACAAGAGGATAAATTAGAAATCAATAACATAAAGAAAACTTCACAAAATTGTAGAGACAAAACCACACACTTTGAAACAACCAATGGATCAAAGAGATATCACAAAGGAAATTAGAAGATAGAGATGAGTAAAAACAAAAATACAACATACCAAAATTTATGGGACACAGCAAAAGCCTATTAAAGGAGAAATTTATAGCTATAAATGCTTCCATCAAAAAACAAGAAAGATCTTAAATCAACAATCTAACCTTACAACTTAAGGAATTGGAAAAGAACAAACCAAACCCCAAGCTAGCAGAAGGGAGGAAATAATAATGCAGAGATAAATGAAATAGAGAATAGAAAAAAAATAGAGATCATCAATGAAACCAATATATCATTCTTTGAAAGGATCAACAAAACTGACAATACCAGCAGCATTTTTCACAGAACTAGAACAAACAACCCTTAAATTTATATGGAACCACAAAAGGCTCCAAATAGCTAAAGAAAATTTGAAAAAGAAAAGCAAAGCTAGAGGTATCACAATTCCAGACTTCAAGTTATATTGCCAAGGTGTAGTAATCAAAACAGTATGGCCCTGGCACAAAAATAGACACATAGATCAGTGGAACAGGATAGAAAACCCAGAAATGGGGGTGCCTGGGTGACTCAGTCAATTGAGCATCTGACTCTTGAGTTCGGCTCAGGTCATGATCCCAGGGTCGTGAGATCAAGCCCTGCGTTAGGCTCCTTGCTGAGTGTGGAACCTGCTTATGATTCTCTCTCTCTCTCTCTCTCTCTCTCTCTCTCTCTCTTTCCTTTTGCCCCTCTCCACCACTCACGCTCTCACTCTCCCTCCCTAAAATAAAAAATAAAATAAAGTAAAATAAAATGGAAACGAAAAGAAAACCCATAAACAAACCCACAACTATATGGTCAATTAATCTCTGATAAAGCAGGAAAGAATATCCAATGGTAAAAAGACAGTCTCTTCAACAAATGGTGTTGGGGAAACTGAATAGTAACATGCAAAAAAATGAAACTGGGCCACTTTCTTACATTATACACAAAAATAATTTCAAAATGGATTAAACACTTAAATGTGAGACCTGAAACCATAAAAATCTTAGAAGAGAGCACAGGCAGTAAGGTCTCTGACATGAGCTGCAGCAACATTTTTCTAGATATGTCTCCTGAAGCAAGGGAAATAAAAGCAAAAATAAACTATTGGGACTACATCAAAATAAAAAGCTGCACAGCAAAGGGAAAAATCAACAAAACTAAAAGGCAACCTATGGAATGGGAGAAGACATTTGCAAGTGACATATCGGACAAAGGATTAGTATCCAAAACATAGAAAGAACTTATACAAATAACCCCAAAAACAAAGAATCCAATTTAAAAATGGGCAGAAGACATGAGCAGACATTACTCCAAAGAAGACATCAGATGGCCAACAGACACATGAAAAGATGTTCAACATCACTCATCATCAGAGAAATGCAAATCAAAACTATTATGAGATATCACCTCACACCTGTCAGAATGACTAAAATCAATCCCATTTCCAAAGTGGCTGCAACATTTCACATTTCCACCAGCAGTATATGCAGGTCTCCATATCATCACCTATAAATATTATTGTCTTTTTTATTATCACATCCTAGTGGGTGTGAAGTGGTATCTCATTGTGGTTTTGATTTACATTTGACTACTAGTTTATGATGCTGAGCATCTGTGTGCTTATTGTACATTTGTATATCTTCTTTAGAGAAATGTCTATTCAAATCCTTGCCCATTTTTTAACTGGACAATCTTTTTATTATTGAGTTGTAAGAATTCTTTACATACTTTAAAGTCCTTTACCAGACATGTGATATACAGAAATTTTCTCTTAGCCTGTGGATTGTCTTTTCACTTTCTGATGATGTACTTTAAAGCAAAAATATTTTAATGAGTGAGGTTCAATGCATCTATTTTATTGTTGGTTGCTTATGCTTTGGTGTCATATATAAGAAACCATTGCCTAATCTAAGGTCACAGAAATTTATGCCTATGTTTATCTTAAGAGTATTGTAATTTTAACTTCTATATGTACATCTTCAATCCATTGTGAGTTAATTTTTGGGTATGGTGTAAGAGGAAGTTCAATTTTTTTCTATTCCATGTAGCCATCCAATTCTCTTGGCACCATTTATTGAAAAGAATTGTTACCCCCACTGAATTATCTTGGGTTTGTCAGAAATCAGTGAATCACATACATTCAGGTTTATCTGTGGACTTTCAATTTTATCCCATTGATCTACTGTCTACTTTATGTCAGTAACACCTTGTCTTGATACAGTAGCTTTCCGGTCAGTTTTAAAATAGAGAAGTGTGAATCTTGCAAGTTTGTTCTTCTTAAGATTTTTTTGAAATCTAGGCTTCTTGAATTTCTATATGCATTTTAGGATCAGCTTATCAATCTCTGCAAAGGAGCCAGCTGGGATTTTAATAGAGGTTGCTTTGAATCTGTAGATAAATTTGAGTAGGAGTGCCATCTTACTATAAATCTTCCAATCCATGAATATGGATTGTTGTCCCAACTCTTTAGATCTTCCCTAATTTATTTCAACAATTTTTGTTGTTTTAAGCATATAAGGTTTACATTTCTTCCATTAAATTATTCCTAAGAATTTTATTCTTCTGATGCTCTTATAAAATGAAATTGTTTCTTGGTTTTATTTTTGGATTGCTAATTATAAATTTATGGAAATAAAACTGATTTTTATATCTTGATCTTTTATCTTAACCTTACTGAACTCACTTATCAGTTAACTTTTTAACAGATACCTTAAAATTTTCTATATATAAAGGTCATCTACAAATAGAGAAAGTGTTATTTTTTCCTTTCTTATATGGGCCTCTTTTATTTCATTCTTTTTTATGTTTATTTATTTATTTTTGAGAGAGAGAGAGAGAGAATGCATATGTGAGTTGGGGAGGGGCAGAGAGAGAGGGAGAGAGAGAGAATCCCAAGCAGGCTCCATGCTGTCAGCACAGAGCCCAACGCAGAGCTCAATCCCACAACCCTGGGATCATGACCTCAGCCGAAATCAAGAGTTGGCCAGGCTCTCCATTTCATTTTCTTAACCTAATTCCCCTAGCTAAAATCATTAGGGAAATGTGAATAAAAGTGGCAAGAGAGAGCATCCTTGTTCTGTTCTTGATCATAGGAAGAAAAAACATTCAGTGTCTGAACATTTAGTATGATACTAGATGTTGATTTTTCATATATGCCCTTTACTAGGTTGATAAATTTACCTTCTCCTCAAATTTGTTCAATGTTTTTATATTGAAAATGTGTTAAGTGCTGTCAAATACTTTTTCTAAGGCTATTAAAATGATCATGTAAATTTTGTCCTTTGTTCTATTGATATGATATACAATGTTCATTAATTTTCAGACATTAAATCAAAGTTTTGATGCCTTTCTGAGAATAAATCCCACCTGGATGAGGTACATAATACTTTTTATGTGTTGTTGGATTCAGTTTGGTGGGTTTTTATTGAGGAATTTGCATCTATATTCCTAAGAGGTATTGGTCCATAGTTTTCTTTTCTTTTTTTAAGATTTATTTATTTTGAGAGAGAGAGAGCACAAATCAGGGAGGGGCTGAAAGAGAGGGAGACAGAGAATCCCAAGCAGGCTCCATGTTGTCAGCACAGAGCCCGATTCAGGGCTTGAACCCATGAAACCATGAAATCATGACCTGAGCCAAAACCAAGAGTTGGATGCTTAACCTACTGAACCATCCAGGCGCCCCCATAGTTTTCTTTTCTTGTGATGGCTTTGGTTTCATATCAGGGTAATGTTGGCGTAGAATGAGTTGAGAATGTTTTCTCCTCTTATTTTGGGGAAGAGTTGATGAAGAATTGCTATGCATTCATCCTTAAATTGGTAGAAATCATCAGCAAAGTCATCCGGGCCTCAACTTTTCCTTTGTGGTCAGTATTTTGATTACAGATTCAACATATTTTCTTATTATAGGCTTATTCACATTTTCTCTTTCTTCTTGAATCAGATTCAATAGTTTGTATCATTCTAAGAATTTGTTGACTTCATCTAAGTTGTATGATTTATTGGCAAACAGTTGTTCATAGTAGTTCCTTATGATCATTTTTCATTTCCGTAAGGTCAGCAGCAATATCCCCTCTCTCTTCATGTTAGTTATTTCAATATTCTCTATTTTTTCCTTGATCAATGTAGCTAACCATTTGTCAATTTTGTTAATCTTTTCAAAGATCCAACTTTTGGGTTTTGTTTTTATTTTCTTTCCCATCCCCCCAAATTCACATGTTGACATCTAATCACCAATATGATTGTATTAAGAAGTCATTAGGTCATGATAGTGGAGCCCTCATGAATTGGATATAGTCTCCTTGTAAAAGAGACTCCAGAGAACTCCTTCACCCCTTCTACCCAGTGAGGACACAGTGAGAAGACAGCTGTCTATGAATGAGAAAGTGGGTCCTCACCAGACACCACATTTTCCTGCACCTTGATCTTAGATTCCCCACCCTCCAGAACTGAGAAAGAAATGTTTAAGCCGCTCCCCTCAATCCAAGTTTTGGTTTCATCCAACTTGTCGGCTGTATTATTACTATTTACCATTACACTGAGTTTCACTCTCCTTTCATTATTGCCTTTCTGCTTGTTTTGAATTTAATTTGCTCTTATTTTTCCAGTGTCTTAAAATGGAAGCTTATTAATTTAATATCTTTCTTCAGTTTTTTTTAATGTTTATTTTTGATAGAGACAGAATGTGAGTGGGGGAGGGGCAGAAAGAGACAGCGACACAGAATCCGAAGCAGGCTCCAGGCTCTGAGCTATCAGCACAGAGCCCCACGCGGGGCTGGAACTCACAAACCATGAGATCATGACCTAAGCCCAAGTGGGATGCTTAACTGACTGAGCCACCCAGGCACCCCTCTTTCTTCAGTTTTAATATGGGTGTGTACAGTTATCAATGTTCATCTAAGTACTGCTTTAGCTGCATCTTTTAAGTTTTGGTGTATTGCGGCCTTATTTTAATTCATCTCAAAGTACAGTGCTTTCTAACTCCCATTGTGGTTTTTCTGACTTATTGGTTATTTAATCAACTGAGCCACTCAGGCGCCCCCCGACTTATTGGTTATTTAAAAGTCTGTTTAATTTCTACATATTTGTGAATTTCCAAACTCTCAGTCTGTTATTAATATCTAATTTTACTCCATTGTGGTCAGAGACATATTTTGTATTATTTAATCCTTTAAATTTATTGAGGCTTGTTTGAAGACTTTGTGCATTTATCCTAGTTCTTGAGAAGAATGTGTATTCTATTGTTGGGTCTGGAGTGTTCTATAGATGTCTGTTAGGACGATGTGGTTTATAATCTTGTTTCAGTCATCTATTTACTTATCAATATTCTGACTAGTTGTTATATCCATTATTAAAAGTGGCATATTAAATTCTTTAACTAGTATTGTTGAATTGTCTATTTCTCACTTCAGTTCTGTGAGTTTTTGCATCATGTGTCCTGAGTTTTGATACTAGATGCATCTATATTTATAATCATTATAAATTCCTGATGGATTGGTCCTCCTGACATTATAACATATATCTCTTTTTATCTATTAAAAGTTTATGTTTAAAATCTATTTTGTCTGAGATTAGTGTAGCCACTCCAGGTGTCTATGGTTGCTATTCAATAGGATATATCTTTTTCCACTCTTTTGCTTCCAAATATTTGTATTTTTAATCTGAGGTCTGTATTCTGTAGACAGCATATTTTTGGATCTTACTTTTGTATCCAGCCTGACAATGCCTTTTGATTGGAATGTTTAATCCATTCACATTTAACATAATTATTTTGTTCCATATGTATCTATTTTATTTTCTACATAACTCATGTGGTTTTTATTCCTTTTTCCTCCTTTACTATTTTCTTTTGCATTAAATATTTTCTAGTATAATATTTAATGACTTACTATGTTTTAAAAATTCCTTTCTTAGTGGTATCCCTAGGACTTACCACATATATCTTATTAGAATCTACTTCAGATTTATACTAACTTAATTCCAATTAGATACAGAAATGTTACTTCCATGTAGCTCTATTCTGTTTTTTATGCTATCAATCTTATACATATTGCTTTTATATATGTTTAAAAACCAACATACTACATCTAATTTTATGCCTATTATATAAGCTGAGAAAAGAAAGGAAATATAAATTTCTAGAGTTTTTAATATTAAAATTGTATATAACATTGTTAATATTGTTAATATTGTTATATTAGCCTTTCTATTCACCATTTTTGGCTTTCTTAATTTGGTTCAACTTACCATTGGATGATTTCCTTACTCCAATACAGCTTTGCTCTGAGCTACTACCTTTGTGCTGTTGAATATATTACATTTCTATATGTTATATATTCAACAATATATTTTTTTATAATCAGTTAATAGGAGAAGAAATGTGAATTTATACTCTTTTATAATAACATAATTACTTTTACTGTTGCTCTTTGTCTTTTTCATGTGGATTCACATTACCATCTGTGATCAGCCTAAAAGTCTTCCTTTAATATTTCTTGTAAGTTGGGTATATTAGCAATGAATTCTCTCTGTTCTGAATTCAGTTCTTGTGAATGTGTTTCTTCTTGTGGATGTATTCGCTTCTGGGAATGTGTTTATTTCCCCTTCATTTGAAAGATGACTTTTCTGGTTATAGAATTCTTGTTTCATAGTTTTTTTCTATTGACACTTTGAATGTGTTAATTTGTTCTGGCTTCCAAAGTCTCAGCACTTTAATGTTATCACTTTGAATATGTCAATATGTTCTGGCCTCCAATATTTCTGATAAGTCACCTAGTTAAGTCTTGTTGACGTTCCCTTACATGTCATGAGTTGGGAGGGTTGATGCTTTCAAATTTTTCTCTTTGTCATTCGAGATTTTTGCTATTACATACTTGGGTATGGATCTCCTACTAGGAGTTCATTAAGCCTCTTGGATATGTGAATACATGGTTTTCATCAAATTTGGAAAATTTTGCAGCCATTATTTCTTCTAATTATTTTCTGCTCCTTCCTCCTTCACCTCTTTGGTACTCCTATTATGCATATGTTGGTGCACTTAATGGCATTCAATGTTTCTCTGAGGTTTTGTTAATTTTTCCTCATCCTTTTTTCTCTATACTATTCAGATTGCATAACCTCTATAAATATATTTCTAAGTTTTCTTAGTCTTGTTATTTAAAATCTACTGTAATAATTTTCATTCTTGTAATAATTTTTATAATTTTTTAGAATAATTTCTTGTGATAATTTTCATTCTTCCTGTTGCACTTTTCAACTCCAGAATTTCTATACGGTTATTTTTAACAATTTCTTTTTTATTGGTATTTCCTATTTGGGCATTGTTATCATAGTTTCCTCTAAGCATAGTTTTTTCTTTAGTTCTTTGAACATATTTAAAACAGCTGCTTTGAAGTCTTTGCTAAATCTGACATCTGGGTTCTGTCACAGGCACTTTCTTTTGCTTGTTATTTTTTCTGTGTATGGATCACAGCTACATTTTTTTGCAAGTTTTATAATTTTTTGTTGAAAATTGAACATTTTAGGTAATATAGTGTAATAATTGAATGTTGATTATCCTACCCCCTCTATGGCTTGTTATCATTTGCTTGTTTACTTGTTTAGTGGTTTGGGCTAGACAAATTTAATGAATAGATGATTCTATTTCCTCTGAAGTTTGAAGACCCTGATGTAACTCCTCAGACAGTACAGCACTGGGTAATCACACAGGTACCCTGGAGTGACAAAAGTTTTAGCAAGGTAACTGCTGAAAAGGAAAGGCTTTCCTGATCTCCGTGTTACATTCTTTCCCTTGCCTTATATTACACCCATCTGTTAAGCTCCACTAATTGCTGGTTTATCACTCTATTGTTTACAACAAATTCCTGGGGCAAAAATTGCCCCACAGTCAGATATAATAAATTCAGGAAGAGTTTTTTTCATGATTATTTATTTTTGAGAGAGACAGAGTGTGAGCGGGGGAGGGGCAGAGAGAGAGGGAGACACAGAATCTGAAGCAGGCTCCAGGCTCTGAGCTGACAGCTCAGAGCTTGAACCCATGAACCGTGAGATCGTGACCTAAGTCAAAGTCAGACACTTAACCAACTGAGCCACCCAGGCGCCCCAGGAAGAGTTATTTTTTGAGACCAGTAGTTGAGGTTTGTTTTAACCCCTGGAAGTTTCTTCCTAGCTGTCTTTCCCTGGTTCTCTCTAGTAAACTAGCTGGTCTACAATTAGCTTGTTGCTTTCATTGCTTACCACCAAGGTTTTGTGTTACTGTCCCACAGAACTGAGGTCCTATTCATTCTTTATCATTTCTATTCTCACTTCATTTCTATTTTCTCTATGTTGTTCAGATTGTGTAATTTCTATTTATCTCATTGACTTCATTAATCCTTCCTTCTAACATCCAATCTATTGTTTTGCCCATCGATGGGTTGTTGATTTATTATATTTCAGTTCAATAAAATTTAAAAAAAAATTTTAATGTTTATTCTTTAGTTTTTGAGAGAGACAGAGAGAGAGAGAGACAGAGCAAGAGCCGGAGAGGGGCAGAGAGAGAGGGAGACACAGAATATGAAGCAGGCTCCAGGCTCCGAGCTGTCGGCACAGAGCCCAACACAGGTCTCAAACTCACAAACCATGAGATCATGACCTGAACTGAAGTCTGACACGTAACTGACTGAGCCACACAGGTGCCCCCAATAATTTTTAATGCTTATTTACTTATTTTGAGATAACGTGATCAAGCACAAGCAGGAGAGAGGTAGAAAGAGGAAGAGAGAATCCCAAGCATTCTCTGTGCTGTCAGCGCAGAGCCCAACATGGGGTTCTAACCCACAAACCATGAGATCATGACCTGAGCTGATTATCAAGAGTCAGTCACTTAACCCACTGAGTCACTTTGGCACCACTCTTTTTGTTTTTTTAAGATTATGTATTTTTCTACTGAGATTTTCTAAATTTTTTCATCTGTCTTGAGAATTTATAATTACTTAGTGAAGCATTTTTATGATTGCTGCTTTGAAATTCTTATCAGTGGTGTCAGTGTGACCAAGTAAGGAGCTAATATTTTATCCTTTGCCTCGTGGAATCAGGAGGTACTATAATTCAAGTTACAGAAAATCAAAGATGAAGAAAAAATCCTTAAAGAGCCCAGAGGAAGAAAGCACCATGTATATATAGAAACAAAGACAAGAATTACATCTGACTTCAGAAACCATGCAAGCAAGAAGAGAGTGAATTGAGTGTTGATAGAAATAAAATACCAACCTAAAATTCTGTACCTTGTAAAATTATCCTTCAAAAATAAAGGAGAGATAAGGAAATACGAGTGCCACCTCTTGCTACATAGAGTGGAATGTGGGTGTAAGATTAACTTCATGCTCAGCCCACTAACTCCATGGGGATAGTGGTAGTTCTAATGGTGTTTGGCTGCGGTAAGGTATATACTGTCAAAGTTTTTTTTTGCTATCTTCTCAAGCCATATTTTTCTCAGTCCTTTGACTAGAAGAAAAGGATTTTCTTGCAGCAAACCCTAGGGAAGAAAGAGAGACTGATTCCAGAGTTGCCACATTATAAGATTCAAATGTCCAGTTTTTAACAACAACAATGAAAAACTACAAGGCACATGAAAAAAAAAAAAAACATGCCCATTTGAGAGAAAAAATTAATCCACAGCCAGTGGCCCTGAAGAAACACAGACATCAAACTCACTACCAAATACTTTTTAAAA
Organism: Panthera tigris; assembly: GCF_018350195.1. Classification (NCBI taxonomy): domain Eukaryota; kingdom Metazoa; phylum Chordata; class Mammalia; order Carnivora; family Felidae; genus Panthera; species Panthera tigris. Next base: position 1,911,936 of record NC_056672.1, on the reverse strand, counting down.
ATTGTTTTGAAGATACTCAAAGAGCTAAAAGAAAACATGGACACAAAGGCAAGAAAACAAGATTTTTGACAGGGGTGATTTTTCCAAGGGTGCCAACATTTTTCAATGGAGAAAGAATGATATTTTTTCCAAATGGTGCTGGCAAAATTAAATATCCACATGCAAAAGAATAAAATTGGATCCTGACCTTATACCACATACAAATATTACCTCAAAAATAGATCAAAGATCTAAACATAACAACTAAAACGATATAACTTTTAGAAGAAAATGTTGGGGAAAGCCTATGTGACATTGGATTTAGCAACAATTTCATGGGTATGATCCCAAAAGCACCAGCAACAACAATAACAAAATTGGACTTCATCATAATTAAAAATTTTTGTGAAAATCAAAAGAGTGAAAAGGCAATCCACAGAATGGGAGAAAATTTTTGCAAATCATATAACTGATACGAGATTAGATCTACAATATAAAGAACTCCTACAACTTAGTGACAAGAAAACAACCCCGTTCAAAAATAGGCAAGGACTTGCTTGAGTAGACATATCTCCAAAGAAGACACACAAATGGCTAATGACCACATGAAAAGATGCTCAACGTCATTAGCTATTAGGGAAATACGAATCAAAACCACAATGAGATACCACTTCACACCTTCTAAGCTATAATCAAGAAAATTAAAAACAAGCATTGGCAAATATGTACCTGCATTTGTACCCCTGTGCATTGCTGGTGGGAATGTAACATAGTGCAGCTGCTGTGAAAAACAGTTTGATAAACAGTTTTATTTCTCAAAAAAGTAAACAGAACCACCATATGCTACAACAATTCCATTCTTAGGTATATATCCAGAGAGTTGAGACCAGGGACGTGAACAGTTATCTGTATACCAGTGTTCATAGAAGCATTATGCACAATAGCCAAGTGTCCATCAACAGTTCAATGAATGAACAAAATGTGCTATATACACACAATGGAATATTCAACCATAAAAAGAAATGTTTATATGTGTTGCAACATAGATGGACCTTGAAAACATGGTGAATATATTTAGTGCCACCGAATTGTACACTTACAAATGGTTAAAATGATAAGTATTATGTTATGTATCTTTACCACAATAAAAAACTTGTTGTTTTTTTTAATCAGTACCGTGCTTGAACCATACCAGCGCTAGAGTCACTGACCCCTCACACACTCACAATTCCACATATAACTTTACTCCCAAAAAACTTACCCACTAATAGCCTGTTGGCCAGAAGCCTTACCAATAACATAAATAGTTAACACATATTTTGTATGTTATATGTATCATATGCTATATTCTTAAATGTTTTTAATTTATTTTTTATTTTTTATTTTAGAGGGAGAGAGCATGCACACACAAGCCGAGGAGAAGGGCAGAAAGAGAGAGAATCTTAAGCAGGCTCCATGCTGGGCTCTAACATGGGGCTCAATCCCACGACCCTAAGATCATATGCCATATTCTTACAATAAAGTAAGTTAGAGAAAAGAAAATATTATTAAGAAAATCATAAGGGGGGCGCCTGGGTGGCTCAGTCGGTTAAGTGTCCGACTTCGGCTCAGGTCATGATCTCGTGGTTCACGAGTTCGAGCCCCGCATCGGGCTCTGTGCTGACAGCTCGGAGTCTGGAGCCTGCTTCCGATTCTGTGTCTCCCTCTCTCTCTGACCCTCCCCCCATTCATGCTCTGTCTCTCTCTGTCTCAAAAATAAATAAACGTTAAAAAAAAAAAAAGAAAATCATAAGGAAGTGGAATGCCTGGGTGTCTTAGTCAGTTGAGTGTCTTGACTCTTGATTTAGGCTCAGGTCATGATCCCAGAATCGTGGCATTGAGTTCTACATTGGGCTCCACGCTGAGCATGGAGCCTTCTTAAGATTCTCTCAGATTCTCTCTCTCTCTGCCTTTTTTCCATCCCTAAAATTACATATATATATATATATATATATATATATGAAAGAAAAATAAGGAGGATAAAATACATTTAAAGTACTATATTTATTGAAAATATTCCATGTATAAGTGGACCTGCACAGCCCAAAACCATGTTGTTGAAAGTTCACCTGTATATTGCTGGCCAAACAATGACAGGATCTCTAATTTTATTTTATTAAAAAAATTTTTTTATGTTTATTTATTTTTGAGAAAGAAAAAGAGAGCACAAGCAGGAAAGGGGCAGAGAGAGAGGAAGACACAGAATCTGAAGCAGGCTCTAAGCTCTGAGCTGTCAGCACAGAGCCCGACACAGGGCTCGAACTCATGGACTGTGAGATCATGACCTGAGCTGAAGTCAGATGCTTAACCAACTGAGCCACCCAGGCATCCCTAGGATCTCTAATTTCAATTGGTTCTACAAAACTACCTCAGAGGTATATACTATTGTTAGTTTCATTTGTTTCTTTCCAGAACTGTTTAACAATTACAAACCATGTCACAATGAATATTCTTGAATATGCCTCATTTTGCACAGTAAAAACTGTTCTGTAAAATGCATTTCAAGAAGTGAAGTTTTTCGAGTCCTATGGTTTTTATGTAATTTTTAAATATTTTGGACACCAGCTTTCCAACATGGCTACAGGAATTTATATTACCACACATTTTACCATTTACATTTCCAATACACATTGGCCAAGACAGACAGTATTCAACTTCTTTAAACTTTTTTTCTATCTTTATTCTCCCTAAGTTTTCATTTCCTTAATTATATTTCATCACTGAGATACAATGATGGTGTTGATCACATCTCCTCATTTTATACTTCTGTGAATTGCCTGTTTATAAATTGTCCTATTTCTGTTTTTTTTCTTTAATTTTTTAAACATTTATTTGAGAGACAGAGCACAAGTGGGGTTGGGGCAGAGAGAGAAGGAGACACAGAATCCGAAGCAGGCTCCAGGCTCTGAGCTGTCAACACAGAGCCTAACACAGGGCTCGAACTCACGAACTGCGAGATCATGGCCTGAGCCGAAGTTGGATGCTTAACCAACTGAGCCACCCAGGTGCCCCTGTCATATTTTTCTTTGAACTTGTGTGCCATTAGGTCCTCCAGGAAACAGATACTGAGATAGAATTATGGGTAGAAAAGGGCTGATTAGGGAGTACTTTTCCTGTGAAAAGGAAAGAAAAATAGCAGGACCAGGCAAGGGGCTGTCAGGACAACACGGGCTGGGTGGAGATGGCCGGCCCACAGACCACGGCATTGCTGAGTCAGTGATGGGACCACCCCAAGAAAAGTGTGGCCTCAGCTCCAGAGTTTAAGTGAATCTGAAGGAGTCAGAAGCTGAGGCCATTTGCTAACCACACCCTAGAAGCTGCCTTTTTTTTAGTGGGTTGCTGAATTTATTTATATATTATGATTTCGAATCTTCTGTTGTATAAGTGTTTTCTTTTGTGTCCTAGCTTTAGTGTCTTTATTAGATATGCCTTCCTCACACTGATATTATAAAATATATTATTGATATTATAAAAATATTCTCCCATATTTTCTTCTAATTCATTTAGACACTTAATCTACTTATAATGCATTGTATATGGTATGAATCATCCAGGTAGTAGAGGTGTGAATAGTTTCCAAAATAGCCATCCACTTAGCCTGATAGCCTCTGCCAAGTTCTGGGTCTTAACCACTTATTTGGTAGGCTGTCTTAATTTGATATTCCTGATCCCTGCACTTCAGTAATCAAAACTCCACAGGGGTGACATAATAGATAAAAATCAAGAAAAAAAGCACAGTTTATAAACTGTCCCATGACTCACAAAAGAAACTACTGAACCAAAACTACAATGTCTGTTGGCAACTCTGTACAACTCTTGTAACAACAGTTTGCTCTGACGGACCCAAATGCGTTCTGGGATAGAACCACAGATGAAGCCCAAGAGGAACCTGAAGAAACTTGTGCATTCTAAAAAAAGACCACTATTTATTAAAGTCCCTAATTTATAAATTTGGACTAATCCCTGCCAATGTCATCTTATGGCCAACTCCAGCCCCCAGACTTACTCTAGCAGCCCCCGCCCTGCCCCATTCTGAGATGCCCCACACAGTTCCATATGGTCTTTGTTCTCCCCGTTCTGCATAGTAACAAATGTGACTTTGACTACAGGTGTGTTCCTGATGGTCTTTGGGCAATGACTTTATCAATTTTTAAAATTTTAATACTAAACCTGAAAACAAAAAGAATACTATCCCTTGACCAAAAAAGACGACAACTCTTTGAAAGCAGAGGACTAGAACAAGAAGCAGTTAATGGAAGACATGGTCTCATACAACAGCTGCAGCCCAGAAGCAATGCTGGAGAATTCCACCCTAGACAGTGAGAACAGAACAATGGTTTTCTTGCCACATAGTGAAGAAGCCAAGAACAGGAGCAGCCTAAGGACAACAGATAGGAAAACTGGAGACATATTTCATCAAAGTTAAGAACATTTGTTCATCGGGGCACCTGGGTGGTTCAGTCGGGTAAGCATCTGACTTCGGCTCAAGTCATGATCTCACGGTTTGTGAGTTCAAGCCCTGCATCAGGCTCTCCACTCTCAACACAGAGCCTCCTTCAGGTCCTCTCTCTGCCCCTCTCTCTCTCAAAAATAAACATTTTTTAAAAAGTTTGTTCATCAAAAGACACTGATAAGATTATGAATAGACCACAGACCACAGATGTTTGCAAAGCATGTTTCTGACAAAGGATCTGTATCTAAGAACATACAATGATATCTTAGTACTCAATAAGATAAGCAGCTCCATTGAAAAATGGACAGAAGATTTGAAAGGCACTTCAGCTAAGAATGTATACAAATAGCAAAGCAACACACGGGCAGCATGCAGCATCAGTCAGATGTTAATTTAAACCTTGGTGAGATACCACTACATATCTACTAGAATCGCTAAAATTAAAAAGACTATCTGCACCAAGTGTTGGCAAGGGTGTGGTGCAACTGGAACTCTACTTGCTGGTGGCGATGCAAAATGGTGCAGTTACATTAGAAAAAAGTATGCCAGTTCCTCATACAAAGTTAAATATTCACTTAACGCGTGACCCAGCAATTCCACTCCTATGCATTTACCTGGGAGAACTGAAAGATTAAAGACATATACTTGAATGTTCATACTAGCCCCAAACCAGAAATGAACCAAATGTGCATCCAGTGGATAAAGTTTCGTGTACCCGCAGAATAGAACACAACTGAACAATAAGAAAGAGTTCTGTTTTGATACATGATTCATAAGAACATGGATGAATCATACAATCCATAGGCTAAGTGAAAGAATCCGGCCAGAAAAGGTTACACTTTATACCATTCCATTCGTGTGATATTCTGGAAAAGGCCACATCATAAGGGCAGAAAATAGATCAGTAATAGATCAGAGGCTGGAGGTGGTGGCGAGGGGATTTACTGCAAAGGGCCATGAGGGACTCTATGGGGAGATGGAAATGTTTTGTGCCCTGATTATAGTTGTGGTTACACAACTGTATACATTCTTCAAAACTCATCGAATTGTACAATCCAAATCATGAATTTATTGGATGTAGATTATGTCTAAATAAAATTGATTATTTCTTTTTAAAAAGCTATTCCTGGGGCACCTGGGTGGCTCAGTTAGTTAAGCGTCCGACTTGGGTTCAAGGTCATGATCTCGTGGTACATGAGTTCAAGCCCCGCATCAGGCTCTGTGCTGACACTTCAGCTGCTGGCTTGCTTTGTATTCTTTGTCTTTCTCTCTCCCAGAAATAAACATAAGAAAAGCTACTCCTTAGGTATTAAAATTACAAATGCACATATCCTTGGGCCCAGTAATTCCATTTCCAGAAACATTCTACAGATACACTTGCACATGTGGAATAATTTGAACATGGGGTTATCACACCATTGTTTGTGATGCCTGTTGAAGGGGAAACAGGGTAGTTAGGGGAGCAGATGGGAGGGAAACTCTTTCTTTGCTTTTGTATTTTTTGGATTTTAAATCACTGAATGTATTCATTACTTAGTTTAAAAAGAAACAGTATTCTTTTTTTTTTTTTTTTTTTAAGCAATTTCCATGGTCCAGGAGAGAGGTGCTAGTGTCCTGGTCAAAGGTCTCCTTCCCTCAGGGCAGCTGTTTATTTATCATGTGGCTCCAAGCAGGCCATTCCCCTTCATCTCCACAACTGTGAAAGGACTCCTTGTTTCTAGAGCCCTCGCACATCTCTGGCTGAGTATCATCCTGGGTCTTTCAAAATCCCAGGGTACCTCTGCACGTTGGCTCTTTCTGCCCTCTTTTCTCTCACACTAGTTTAAGGGCACCCCAGAGCAGAAAGCAGGTAACTTTCTCTTCTTTGGTGCCAGCACAAAACCTGGCCAAGGGTGGGTACTTGGGCTGCTATGTGATGGCGTCACCACCAGATGGCAGCATGGCTCTGTTTCAGGAGGCCAGGTCTCAGCTGCTGAATCTATCCAATATGGTAGCCACTAGCCATGTAATGGTTATTGAGTGCTTGAAATGTGGCAAGCAAGTCCTAATTAAGATTGTTTTACATGTAAAATACTCATGGGCTTTTGAAGACTTAATATGAAAAAATAACATGAAGTACTTCATTAATATTTTTTACATTTGTTACATATTGAAATAATATTTTAGATATGAGTTTAAATAAAATAAATTAAAATTTACATCTTTTTTTCTTTTTACTTTTTTTTAAATTTTTAACATTTATTTTTGAGACAGAGAGAGACAGAGCATGAACGGGGGAGGGTCACAGAGAGAGGGAGACACAGAATCTGAAACAGGCTCCAGGCTCTGAGCTGTCAGCACAGAGCCCGACGCGGGGCTCGAACCCACTGACCGCGAGATCGTGACCTGAGCCGAAGTTGGACGCTTAACCGACCAAGCCACCCAGGCGCCCCTCTTTTTACTCTTTTTAATGTGACTACCAGAAAATATGAACTTACATATGTGATTCACATTCCATTTCTACTAGATGGTGCTGTGCTAGACCCTCTATAGGACCGCCCAACGGGATCTGCACGGAACCGAAGACGGACTGCTACATGGCATGTGGATGTCACAGAACTCCTTCCCCATCCCAGAGCTCCAGGTCACAGCAAGGCCCTGGAGCAACAAGGGGACTCTGACCATCTTGCCGGCTCCTGCTCTCAGTCTGGTCTCATGGGGAGCCCGTGCAGGAGAAGGCCGCCCCACTAGGCGCTGGCAGGGCCAGCCATATGCAGCACTTTTCCTGGATTCTCTCCCTGGCCTCTCTCATCAGCCCAAGTTCAGGGTAGAAATAGGATCAGAGAAGTGGAGAGATCTGCCCAAGTTCCCCAGCAGTGACTCGCAGAGCTGTCACAAGATGTCATCAGATGCAGACTGTGTCTTCCCCTGCATCACATCGCTCCTAGCAAACCCACCAAGGCCACCAAGGCTGCAAGCAGGGAAGGAACCTTCCTCAGACATGAGTGAGCTAGAAACCTGGGCCGCCAGTCATCTCAGCTCTGCTCTGCTCCCGGGTTGCCTGGGAGATCCTGGTGGCAGAAACAGCGTGGCTTACCTCTCAGGTGATGCCCACATAGTGAACGCGGGGAGAATAGCTGGTTTGTGTCCTCAGACCGCACTGTCTGTGGGTGGGACATGCTGGAGGAAAGACTGGCTGAGACAAGGCCTGAGCAGAAGGCCTTACTGGAGGCTGGCTTCATGCCGTACCCTGTGCTATGTGTGCACTTCTCTTACATTATCTCACTCAATCCACATAGGACCCTTCCAAAGTAGGTGCTGTAAGCCCAATTCACAGTTGAGGAAACTGAGGCATACAGAGATCTGTGTGGACAAGCAGGATAAGCTGAGACCTTGTGGTCACAATCTGTGCCTTTCTCAGGTCTTCAGGCTGTGGTGTCTCGGCAGGGAGTATGCAGACATTACCTTCCTGATGGCAGGTGAGGCTCGGCCTCCCCGAGCCCATGAGGGGAACAAAGAGGGAGGGGAGCATCTAGAATCTACTCTGAGTGACCTCTGCGATGGTTGCAGCAAAACCAGCAGAAAGATGCCCTGCAGGGGACGCAGATGGCCATGTCTTTTCCCCCCAAACCACATGGGTGGACTCCTCTTCACCTGCCGAACAAGAGCCAGGCATCCTAGACCTGCACACACGGTCCAAACGGTCCAGCTGTGGATGACGCTCTCACAGCACACATCTTCTGTGCACCCCAGGCAGCCTGCTTCCCGATTTCCATACACGTCATCTTGCTTACCCGTCCCCTGGCCTCTGCTCCCATTACTTTCCTCCTAGAGATGTTCTCTGCCACACGACTTGTAGCAGCCCTCGGCCTGTCCTCAGCTCGCCCACCATTCAAGGCACAGCCAGAGCGCGCATGGGCTAAACATAGCAACGAGGCATGCCTGACAGGTAAGTTTGTGTGGGACTGCCAGGAGACTTGAATGCTGAGGTAATTAAACTTGAGAGAGCTCCTGGCGATGAAGAACAAGCAAAGGTTTGGGTGCAGGTGAGAGACCTTAAGAGCATTCTTTTTTGGAATATGTAACAAAGGTGAGGCAGAGAGCCCAGGAAGCTATTCAGAGACCACAGAACTCAGTGATTCCAAATGATGCCTTGGGCATCCCAGACGTGGGCTGCAGCCTAGTCCTGATGCAAACCATCCACATGGCCCTGGGCAGGTCACTTCCAGTGTGACAGGCAAACATCACAAACATAATGCTTAATTCTTACAATTACTCTGTGGGATTATATGCTATTTTTATCCCCGGTTTAAAATAAAGAAACCAAGGCTTTTGGGTGTTGTACTATCTAACACCACATATCTGCTAAGAGTTAGTTGCAGGAATCCATAGGCCACATCTGTAATAAGAATAGCAGTCATTTAAACGTCCAACTCCTGATTTCAGCTCAGGTCGTGATCTCACAGTTTGTGAGTTCAAGCCCCGTGTGGGGCTCTGTGCTGATAGTGCACAGACAGTGCTTGGGATTCTCTCCCTTCTTTTCTCTCTGCCCCTCCCCTGCTCACATGCATGCATATGCTCTCTTTCTCAAAATAAATAAACTTAAAAAAAAAAAAAAGAATAGCCCAGATGCCTAAGTGACATCAGGGCACCTATCATATACTAAGCTTCAAGTGAGAAATGCAGCCCTGAACCAAAGCGTGGATGTACTGATGGAGAGAAGCCCTAGGCTCCACAGATACTGAAGCTGCAGAAAAAAAGCACTTCATCATTAGCAAAGACATGCATGCAGACTGTACATTTTATCGAGCTCATTCACGTCTATTATTCCAGAAGAATCTCCCAACAGATTCATGAGCAGACAGAGCAGGGAATTTCATCGCTGCTTTACAAGAAGACAAGCAGAGGCATTTCTGGTAGAGGCAGCTGCACAGTATTCCACGGTGCCCGCTGCTGTTAGGGCTCGGGGGCCGCCTCAACCTCAGCAAAAGGGGAGGATGGCAGGATGATGGGGTGGAAGTGCCCCCTCATAAACTGGGACTGGGACTCAGGAGACACTAGGAGCTTCCACTCCTGCTTAGGACACAGCAAGTCACGGGGAAATATCTCTCCTACCCTTAAGATCAACAAAAGCCAGATACCCTACAAAATCATGCGTTTTTAAACAATTTTTAATGTTTATTTTAGAGACAGAGAGTGACAGAGCACAAATAGGTGAAGGACAGAGAGAGAGAGGGAGACACAGAATCTGGAGCAGGCTCCAGGCTCTGAGCTGTCAGCACAGAGCCTGACGTGGGGCTCGAACTCACAAACCACAAGATCATGACCTGAGGTGAAGTCAGACACTTAACTGACTGAGCCACCCCGGTGCCCTAAAATCATAGGATTTTTTTCTTTGAAATGATGGTTTAGCCCATAAGAAAACTGAGGTCACCAAGAAATCTGCTAAGCTAAAATACGAAAAGTGACAGACTCCTCTTGAAAGAAAAGGCACCCCAGTTATTTTAGCAAGAAGAAGAGGAGGGTGCCACAGACATGAGAAGGAAGACTTTCTGAAGGCCCAACTGGGGCTGGTTTGACAGTTTGGAACCTTCAGGAGCCCCAGACATAAAGGGAGCCTACAGCCACCACACAGGCTTTCACTGAACACTCTCCAGAAAGATGGGGGCAGAGCAACAGAGCTGAAAGAGACCCCCTTGAGGCACAGACACTCATAGACTGCTGGGAAAAAAAATGGGGACAAAAAGCAAAACAGAGGAACTCCACAGGACCTCTGGGTGTTCCACTGGTATGGGGCTATGGTGGTCCGCAGAGTGGGGACGGGCCAGGGGGCCGAGAGAACTGGCTGAGGGGGCAGGCAGTGTCTGCTGAAGTCTGGGGGACAGGAGGAGGGCGGAGGGGACTCTGAGACAGTGGCGTCTACAGCGGTCAGCTTCAAGACGGGAAAGATTCTGGATCCAGGGAGGCTCCAGAAGTGGGGCAGAAAGACAGAAACTACAATACCTATGACAACTATTTCAAGGAATCCAGTGGAAAGAGAGGACAACATGAACAATGGGAAATTCTAGCACACAGATGAAAACTACTTTTTTTCCCTTCAAAAAGAGCCAAAAGGAAATGCTAGAAGAGATACATCAGAGAAGAAAAAAATCTTTCAATGGACTTACCAGCACAACACAGCAGAGGAAAGAATCAATAAATTCAAGACAAGTCAAGAGAAAATATTCAAATTGAAACATAAAAAAGTAAACAATGAAAAAAATAGTTAGGGAGATTTTTTAATTGAATAATAATACATCATAGTCAAGTGGGTTTATCCTAGAAATGCAAAGTTCACTTAACATTTGAAAGTCCGTGTAACACCCCATATTAATAAGCTGAAAGAGGAAAAAATTTTAAACAGACACAGAAAAAGTAATTGACAAAATCCAATCCATATGTAATTTTAAAAGCTCTCAGCAAACTATGAGCAGAAGGAAACTGTCTCAACCTGTGAACCCATACTTGATATCATACTGAATGAAAGGTTTTTGCTCTAATAACAAAAAGAAGAAAACAATGTCCACTCTCACCACTTCTATTCAACACTGAATTGGAGGCCAGTGGAATAACTGTAAAACAATAAATAAAAGGCATCCAAAATGGAAAGGAAAAAGTAAAAATGTCTTTGTTCACAAATGGCATGACCATCTATGTAGAAAATCCAATGATTAGTTTCAATGAAACTACTAAGTTTAGCAACTTGCAAAAAATATTTTTAAAAGTGTGTTTTCTAATGAACCCTTTTTATGAAGAATGATCAGAAATTAAAGATTTTATTATAATAATTACAATATCATCAAAAGTATAAAATTCTGACAGATAAATATGACAAAATATTTGTAAGATATAAAACTACAAAACATTGCTTTTAAAAGACATTTTAAAGATACCCTGTTCATGCATAGGAAGACATAATGTTATTAAGATGTTAATTCTCGGGGCGCCTGGGTGGCTCAGTCAGTTAAGCATCCGACTTCGGCTCAGGTCATGATCTCACACTCCATGAGTTCCAGCCCCGCGTCAGGCTCTGTGCTGACAGCTCGGAGCCTGCAGCCTGCTTCAGATTCTGTGTCTCCCTCTCTCTGACCCTCCCCTGTTCACGCTCTGTCTTTCTCTGTCTCAAAAATAAATAAACATTAAAAAAAATTTTTTTTAAAGATGTTAATTCTCCCTAAATTGACCTACTGATTCAATAAAACTCCAATCAAAATACCAGAAGATATTTTTGTAGGAACTGACAAGCTGATTCTAAAATTCATATGGAAATGCAAAAACCTATAAGAGTCTAAACAACTTTTAAAACACAGAACAAAGTGGTAATCTCAAGACTAAGAAAATCTAATTTCAACACTTACCAAAAAGCCACAGTAATCAAGACAGTGTGGTATTGACATCAAGATGGGCAGATAGTAAATGGAGCAGAATTGAGAGTCCAGAAATAGATCCACACATATACAGAAAACTGAATTTTGATAAAGATACAAAGGCAATTCAGTGGATAAAGGATAGTCTTTTCAACAAATAGAGCTGGAATAATTATATATCCATATGCAAAACAAAAAAAGGAACTTCAATCCATACCTTCTACCATATTAAAAATTAATTCAAAATAGATTATAGACCTAATCAGAAAACCCAAAACTATAAAACTTATAGCAGAAATTCAGCACAGTTATAGGATACAAAATCAAATACAAAATGAACTGCATTTTTAAAAATGTTTGTTTTTTAGAAAGGGAGAGAGAGACAGAACATGAGAAGAGGAGAGGTAGAGACAGAGGGAGACACAGAATCTAAAGCAGGCTCCAGGCTCTGAGCTGTCAGCACAGAGCCCAACGTGGGGCTCAAACCCAAGAACCACAAGATCATGACCTGAGCCGAAGTTGGATGCTTAACCACCCAGGTGCCCCGAAATGCATTTCTTTTTTTTTTTTTTTTTTAATTTTTTTTTCAACGTTTTTTATTTATTTTTGGGACAGAGAGAGACAGAGCATGAACGGGGGAGGGGCAGAGAGAGAGGGAGACACAGAATCGAAAACAGGCTCCAGGCTCCGAGCCATCAGCCCAGAGCCTGACGCGGGGCTCGAACTCACAGACCGCGAGATCGTGACCTGGCTGAAGTCGGATGCTTAACCGACTGCGCCACCCAGGCGCCCCCCGAAATGCATTTCTATACACTGACAACAAACATTTGGAAACCAAAACTAAAACCACAATACCATTTATAATTTTTCCAAAGAAACTGAAATAATTAGATATAAGTCTAATTAAACATTCACAGGATCGGGGGGGGGGGCAGTTAAGATGGCAGCGTAGTATGGGGACCCTGAGCTTGTCTTGTCCCTGAAACTCAGCTACATCAACATTGAACCACTTTTGAACACCTAGGAAATTGATCTGAGGATTAATGCAACAATCTGCATAATTTGAGTGAGAGATCTTGGCAGGTACACAGTGTGGAGAGGTGAATTAGGGGAGAAAAAAGCCACAGAGCAGTAAAGGGTAGGAAGCTGATTTCAGAGAGAGAAAGTGAAAAGGGGAGATAATGAAGCGCGTTGGGATCATGCAAGAAAAGCACTCCCCCTGAAAGTAGCTGGAAAGAAGGAGAGAGAGAAAGAGTGAAAACACTCACAGAAGACTGGACAAGAAATCTATTCCCCAAAACCATTGTAAGTGAAAAAGGAGAGGATTTCAATACTATCAGTTTTTTTTAAAACAGCAGAGCGCAGCATCTGCAGTTTTGGAGCTCAGTGCCAGGCGCTGCTCGGGTGAGGAAGTAGGGTGAATCCCCAACAGTGGCCAGCACGGTCTGAGGCACCCCTATGCCACTTGGAGAGAAGCAGTTTCCCTGCTTAGAGTGCAATTGGTAGAGGCCCTATGGCCTCTCCATGGGTAAAGTCCTGGAAGATGCTGGAGAGCTGCTATGTTTACTGATACAGGAACAAAGACGTCAGCTGAAGACGGCAAACCCTGGTGCCAGCTGTGTGTCGTGATTTGCCCTAAATTCTGAACCTCTGCCCCTACACAGTCGTGTGGATGTTTTCTGGGACAAGTCAGTACCCAGCCATTGCTCAGTGAGACCCTCCCACAGAAGTTCAGTGCAGGTCCAAGCGGCAGGGGTCTCTGAAGTATGGGGTTTTGAAACACAGCCCCATCTGAGATAAAACTCTGGAGAGAGGCACTGCCTAGCAGGTGGGCAGCTTGGACACAGACCGGATAGAGGCAGGGAGTTGACGGAAGCCTGAGACAAAGGAGGGGTGATTGATCGTGAGGGCATGAAATTCCTGCTCCAGAGACTAGAGAGCAGGGTAAAGCCATTTTCACTACTAGCACACCTGCACTGATCAACCCTAGAGAGCTAAGCAGTACCACTAAGTGGAGAATGGAGTCATTACACCAAGCATCACCCCCTCCCCCCCAACCTGCGCTCTCCAGGCACATTTCCAGTAGGGCAAGTAAGCCTGAGAACCGGAGCAGCAGGCTCCTCCCCCAGAGGATCAGCACAAATCCCTTCCCCCAGGCTTAGTCTACAGATCACAGTGTGCTGCCAAGTTTCAGATCTATGGGAAACTGGGTCTAGCTTCATTTCGGTTTCTTTTTGTTTGTTTGTTCATCTTCTTTGCTTCTGTTTTTGTTTATGTTGAGGTTTTTTCTTTCTTTTTCTTTCTTGGATACAGAAAGAGAAAATTTTTGTTGTATTTTCTTTATTTTATTCTATTTTATTGTTTAAAATTTTTTTGTTTTAATCTTTTTTTCTTTAAAAATTTTTTTTATTTTTTTTCTCTTTTCTGTCACACTTCTCTTAACAAGCAGACAAAAACACACCTAGGATCTAGCTTCTTTATTTGATTATTTGGCTTTGTTTTTATTTTTTTAATTTTTAATTTTATTTTACTAATTTTTTTTCTTACTCCAAAATGACATGGTGAAAGAATTCACCCCAAAAGAAAGAACAGGAAGAAATGATGGCCAGGGATTTAATCAACACAGATACAAGTAAGATATCTGAACTAGAATTTAAAACCACAATTATAAGAATACTAGTTGGGGTTGAAAAGAGCATAGAAGACACCAGAAAATCCCTTTCTGCAGAGATGAAAGAACTAAAATCTAGTCAGGCCAAAATTTAAAATGGTATAACCCAGAAAAAATGAGGAATGGATGCCATGATGGGGAGGATGGATAAAGCAGAGCAGCGAATCAGTGATATAGAAGATAAAGTCATGTTAAATAATGAAGCAGAAAAAAAAAAAAGAGGGAAACAAAGACAAAAGATCGTGATACAAGACTTAGAGAACCTAGAAACCTATTAAAGAGGAATAACATTCATATCATAGGCATTCCAGAAGATGAGGAGAGACAAAAAGGGGTAGAAGGTCTATATGAGCAAATTACAGGTGAAACCTTCCCTAATCTGGAGGATTCAGACATCAAAATCAAAGATGCACAGAATTCCCATTGAGTTCACCAAAAGCTGACCATCACCAAGGTATATCATAATCAAATTCACACAATACACAGACAAGGAAAGAATCATGAAAGAAGCAAGGGAAAAAGTCCTTAACCAACAGGGGAAGACAGATCAGGTTTGCAGCAGATCTGTCCAGAGAAACTTGGCAGGCCAGAGGGAGGGGAAAGACATATTCAATGGGCTGAATGGGAAAAATATGCAGCCAAGAATTATTTATCCAGCAAGGCTGCCATTCAGAATAGAAGGAGAGATAAAGACTTTCCCAGACAAACAAAAACTAATGGAGCTCATGACCACCAAACCAGCCCTGTAAGAAATTTTAAGGGGGACTCTTTGAGTGGAGAAAAAACAAAACAAAGACCAAACACAAGAAAGACTAGAAAGGATCAGAGAACATCACCAGAAACACCAACTCTGCAGGGAAGACAATGGCACTAAATACATATCTTTCAAAAATCACTCTGAATGTAAATGGACTAAATGTTCCAATCAAAAACAGAGGGTACCAGAATGGATTTAAAAAACAAACAAAAAAAACCAAGATCCAACCATGTGCTGTCTACAGGAAACTCACTTTAGACCTAAAGACATGCTGCATGTTGAAAGTGCATGGAGGGGAGAGAGAAACGTCTATCATGCTAATGGACATTAAAAGAAAGCTGGAGTAGCCATACTTGTATCAGACAAACTAAATTTTAAAACAAAGACTGTCACAAGGGATGAAAGAAGGGCACTGTATCATAATTAAGGGGTCTATCCATCAAGAAGAGCTAACAATTATAAATATGTATGCCTCAAATATATAAATCAACTAATAACAAACATAAACTCATTGATAATAATAAAATAATAGTAGGGGACTCTAACACCCCACTTACAGAGATGGACAGATCACGTAAGCAGAAAATCAACAAGGAAACAATGGCTTTAAAGGACACACTGGACTGGATGGACTTAACAAATATATTCAGAATATTTCATGCTAAAGCAGCAGAATACACATTCTTTTCAAGTGTGGCATTCTCCAGAATAGATCACATACTGGGTCATATATCAGGCCTCAACAAATACAAAAAGATTGAGATCATACCACGCATATTTTCAGACCACAATGCTATGTAACCTGAAACCAACCACAAGAAAAAATCTGTAAAGACCATAAGTACTTGGAGGTTAAAGAACATCCTACAAAAAAATGAACAGGTTGACTGGGAAATTAAAGAGGAAATTAAAAAGTACATGGAAACCAATGAAAATGAAAACATGACAGTCCAAAACCACTGGGATGCAGCAAAGGCAATCATAAGAGGGAATGATTTGGCAATCCAGGCCTTCCTAAAGAAGAAGAAATGTGGGGAGCCTGGGTGGCTCAGTTGGTTAAGCATCGGACTTGATTCCAGCTCAGGTCATGATCTTGCGGTTCATGGGTTCAAGCCTCACGTTGGGCTCTGCACTGGCAGGGCAGGGCCTGCTTGGGATTCTTTCTCCCCTTCTCTCTTCCCAAATAAATAAACTATTTAAAAAGGAAGAAATGTCTCAAAAACACAACCTCACCTTACACTTAAAGGAGCTGGAAAAAAACAGCAAATAATGCCCAAAGCCAGCAGAAGAAGGGAAATAATAAAGATTGGAGCAGAAAGCAATGATATCAAAATCAAGGAAACAGAACAGATCAATGAAACTAGGAGCTGGTTCACTAAAAGAATTAACAAAACTGATAACCCCCTAGCCAGACTTATCAAAAAGAAAAAAGGAAGGACCCAAATAAAACAAATCACGAATGAAAGAGGAGAGATCACAAACAACACCACAGAAATACAAAGAATTACAAGAGAATATTATGAGCAATTATATGCCAACAAATTGGGCAAACTGGAAGAAATGGAAGAATTCTAAAAACATAAAAAATACCAAAATGAAACAGGAAGAAATGGAAAATTTGAACAGACCTATAACCAGCAAAGAAGTTGAATGGGTAAACAAAAATCTCCCAACAAATGACAGTACAGGGCTAGATGGCTTCCCAGAGAAATTCTACCAGATGCTTAAACAAGAATTAATACCTATTCTTTTGAAACTGTCCCAGAAAAACAGACATGGAAGGAAAACTTCCAAACTCATTCTATGAGGTCAGCATTACCTTGATTCCAAAACCAAAGACCCCACTAAAAAGGAGAATTACAGATGGATTTCCCTGATGAACATGGGTGCAAAAATTCTCAACAAGATACTAACAAATCAAAGTCAACAATACATTAAAGAACTATTCACCATGACCAGGTATGGAATTTACTCCTAGGTTGCAGGAGTGCTTCAATATCCACAAATCAATCAACATTATACATCACATTAATAAAAGAAAGCATAAGAACCACACGATCCTCTCAATACAGGCAGAGAAATCATTTGACAAAATATAGCATCCTTTCTTGATAAAAACTCTCAAGAAAGGAGGGATAGAAGGAACATACCTCAACATTATAGAGGCCATATACGAAAGACCCACAGTTAATATCATCCTCAGTGGGGAAAAACTAAAAGCTTTCCCCCTAAGGCCAGGAACATGACAAGGATGTCCACTCTCATCACTGTTGTTCAACATAGTAATGGAAGTCCTAGTCTCAGCAGTGACACAAGAAAAATAAAGGCACACAAATTGGCAAAGAAGAAGTCAAACTATCACTCTTCTCATATGACCTGATACTCTACATGGAAAACCCAAAAGTCTCCACCAAAACAAAACAAAACAAACAAAAAAACTGCTAGAACTGATACATTAATTTGGCAAAGTTGCAGGATAGAAAATAAACACACAGAAATCTGTTGTATTTCTGTGCACCAATAAAGAAGCAGCAAAAAGAGAAATCAAGAAATCAATTCCATTTACAATTGCACCAAAAATCATAAAATTCCTAGGAATAAACCTAACCAAAGAGGTAAAAGATCTGTATGCTGAAAACTATGGAAAACTTACAAAAGAAATTGAAGACAATACAGAAATGGGAAAGTATTCTATGCTTATGGATTGGAAGAACAAATATTGTTAAAATGTTTGTAATGCTCAAAGCAATCTACACATTCAATGCAATCCCTATCAAAATAACACCAGCATTCTTCACAGAGCTAAAACAAATTTGTATGGAACCAGAAAAGACCCTGAATAGCCAAAGTAATTTGAAAAGAAAACCAAACCTGAGGCATCACAATTCCAGACTTCAAGCTGTATTACAAAGCTTTAGTCATGAAGACAATATGGTACTGGCACAAAAGCAGACATGCAGATCAATGGAGCAGAACAGAGAACCCAGAAGTTGACTCACAAATGTATGGTCAACTTACCTTCAATGAAACAGAAAAGAATATCCAATGGAAAAAATGACTGTCTCTTAAGCAAATCGTACTGGGAAAACTGGACAGCGACATGCAGAATAATGAAACTGGACCACTGTCCAGTACCATGCACAAAAATATATTTAAAATGGATGAAAGACCTAAATGTAAGACAGGAAACCATCAAAATACTAGAGGAGAAGGCAGAAACCTCTTTAACCTCAGCTGCAGCATTTTTTTACTAGACATGTCCCTGGAGGCAAGGGAAACAAAACCAAAAATGGACTATTGGGATGATAAAAAGCTTCTGCATAGCAAATGAAACAAGCAGCAAAACTAAAAAGCAACCAACAGAATGGGAGAAGATATTTGCAAATGACATATCAGATAAAGGGCTAGTATCTAATATCTCTAAAGAACTTATCAAACTCAACACCCCAAAACCACATAATCCAGTGAAGAAATGAGCAAAAGACATGAATAGACATTTTTCCAAAGAAAACATCCAGATGGCTAACAGACATATGAAAAGATTCTCAACGTCCCTCATCATCAGGGAAATGCAAATCAAAACCACAATAAGATACCACCTCACACCTGTCAGAATGGCTAAAATTAACAACTCAGGAAACAACAGATGTTGGCGAGGATGCGGAGAACGGGGAACCCTTTTGCACTGTTGGTGGGAATGCAAACTGGTGCAGTCACTCTGAAGAACAGTATTGAGGTTCCTCAAAAAGTTAAAAATATAATTACCCTATGACCCAGCAACTACACTACCAGGTATTTATCCAAAGGATACAAAAATGCTGATTCAAAGGGGCACATGCACCCCACGGTTTACAGCAGCGCTATCAACAAGAGCCAAACTATGGAAAGAGCCCAAATGTTCACTGACTGACAAATGGATAAAGAATTTGTGGTATATATCATTCAAAAAGAATAAAATCTTGCCATTTCCAACAATGTAGATGGAACTAGAGTGTATTATGCGAAGCGAAATAAGTCAGAGAAAGACAAATATCAAATGATTTCACTCATATATGGAATTTAAGAAACAAAACAGATGCACATAGGGGAAGGGAAGGAAAAATAAGATAGAAACAAACCATTAGAGAATCTTAACTACAGAGAACAAACTGAGGGTTGCTGGAGGTGAGGTGAGGGGGAAGATGGGCTAAGTGGGTGATGGGCATTAAGGAAGGCACTTGTTGGGATGAGCACTGGGTGTTATATGGAAGTGATGAATCACTAAATTCTACTTCTGAAACCAATACTACACAATAAGTTAACTAACTTGAGTTTAAATTCAATGAGTAAATAAATAACATGTACAGGATCTGTACGATGAAAATTAGAAAATGCTGATAGAAAAAAGAATTAAAAAAACACCTAAATAAATTGGAAAACTGAACACAGTAAAGATGTTAATTTTACCTAAATTGATTGTTAGGTTCAATGCAATTCCTATCAAAACTCCAGCAAGTTTCTGTGAATTTATTCTAAAGTTTAATGGAAAGGCATAGGGCCTAGAATAGCTAAAACAATAGCTAAGCAGAAGTGGGAGCTTACTATGTAGTTACAGTCATCAAGACAGTGTGATGCTGGCAGCAGGTTAGATACATAGATTAACACAAGAGAGATCCCAAAATAGACCCCAAAAATGCTCAACTGATTTCTGACAAAGTTGCAAAAGCATTGCAAGAAGAATAGTCTTTTGGGCTAATGGTGCTGGAGCAACCCTCACACTTTATACAAAAACTAACTCAAAATGGATCACAGATTTGGGGTGCCCAGCTGGCCCAGCCATCGAGTTTCCGACGTTGGCTCAGTTCATGATCTCGTGGTTCATGGGTTTGAGCCCCACATCGGGCTCTCTGATGTCAGCATGGCTCCTGCTTTGGATCCTCTGTCCCCCTGTCTCTCTGAGCCTCCCCTTGCTCCCACTCTCTCTCTAAAAAAACAAACAAACATTTAAGGGGTGCCTGGGTGACTCAGTCAGTAAAGTGTCTGACTTCAGCTCAGGTCACGATCTCGCTGTTCGTGAGTTCAAGCCACGTGTCGGGCTCTGTGCTGACAATTCAGAGCCTGGAGCTTGC
Source organism: Panthera tigris (assembly GCF_018350195.1). Lineage (NCBI taxonomy): Eukaryota > Metazoa > Chordata > Mammalia > Carnivora > Felidae > Panthera > Panthera tigris. The sequence continues at coordinate 1,891,544 of NC_056672.1, read as the reverse complement.
TTCAGATCCTGTGTCTCCCTGTCTCTCTGACCCTCCCCTGCTCACATTCTCTCTCTCAAAAATAAACATTAAATAAACAAACAGCTTAAAAAAATGGATCACAGACTTAAATGTAATGCATAAAACTTTTACCAAAAAACGAAAACAAAAACAAAAACAAAAACAAAAACAGAGAGAGAGAAAGGCCTTGAGACCTAAGACTAGCAAGTCTAGGCCTACAATTCTTAGCATTGACACAAAAAGCATGATTCATAAAAAGAAAAACTCATAAATTGAACCCAATCAAAATACTTCCACTCTGTAAAAGAGAATAAAACGGCAAGCTACCCACTGGGAGAAAATAACTTCAAACCACAAATCCAACAAAAGATTTACATCTAGAATATCTTAAAACTCAAACTCAAACAACCCAATTTTTAAAAAGGTCCAAAAAATATGCAAAGACATTTCACTAAAAAAGATATATGGATGGCAAATAAACACATGAAAAGTTGGTCAATATCACTAGCTATTAGGGAAATACAAATTAAAACAACAATGAGATATCACTACACACTTATCAAAATGGGCAAAATAAAAGCAGTGATAACACCAAATGCTGGTGAGGATGTGGAAAAACTGGACTGCTCATACATTGCTCTGTGGCATTTATCACAGAGAAACAAAAACTTACACTCACACAAAAACATGTGTACAAGTGTTCAAAGCAGGTTTAGTCCTAATGACCAAAAAATAGGAACAACCCACTGTCCTTCAATGAGTGAATGTTACTTATCAATAGGAGTACAACAGCTTGGATGGATCCAAGGGAATTATGCTGTGAAAAAAAGCCAACCTCAAATGGTTACATACAAATAATTCCACTTCATAACATTCTTGAAATGCTAAAATTATAGAAATAGAGATCTCATTAGTGGTTACCAGGGATGAGGAAGGGGGAGGAAAGAAGGTAGCTATGGCTATAAAACATTAGCATCAGTGATCCTTGTGATGGAACAGTTTTGTTTGACTGTGGTGCTAATCACATGAATCTACATATGTGATGAAAATTACATAAACCAACACACACACACACAAATGCAAATGAGAGCATGGAAAATGTGAAATCTAGGAAAGGTTGGTGGGTTGTACCAATGTCAATTTCCTGGATATGATAGTGGACACCCTAGGACACTGTTAAGAAGAATGGAAAAGAAATCACTGGCTGGAAAAAAGTATTGTTGGGGCACCTGGGTGGCTCAGTCAGTTAAGCATCTGACTCTTGGTTTGGGTTCACGTCATGATATCATGGTATTGTGGGTTTGAGCACCATGTTGGGCTCCACACTGGCAGTGCTGAGCCTGCTTGGGATTCTTGCTCTCCCTTTCTCTCTGTCCCTCCCCTACTCACACTGTCTCAGTCTCACTCAAAATAAATAAAAATAAACATAAAAAAAAGAAAACAATATTTGTAAACCAAGTATCTGAAAAATAACTCATATCCAAATATAGAAAGGACACTCAAAACTCAATAATAAGGACTCAAGTGACTCACTTGTTAAAAAGGGGGAAAGTTTTAACAGAAATTTTACCAAAGAAGATGTATGGATGCCAAATAGGCACATGAAGAGAAGCTCAACATCATTAGTCATTAGGGAATGAAAACCACAATAAAATACCACCACACACCTACTAGAATGGCTAAACTTGAAGCCATTCAAGTTTACAAGTGGAGATGATGAAGTGATAGTTTTATGTATGCATAAATAAGTCAAAACTTACTAAATTTAGAATTTTATGTCCAATTTTAATGTATACTTTTATCAAATTTTATGTACATTTTAAATATGTCATTACATGTCACTTATTCTTCACTACAGGTTTTCTTTAAAAATGGAGTAAAGCCTCTGAAGTAATTGACACAATATCAGTCTAACCTATGTGTTATTGCAGTACAAGAAAAAGAACTGGACAGATGAAATATTTGAAGATATGATGGCCAAAATGTAACAAAATTCGTGAAATATATCCACCCATAAATCCAGCATGATCTGTGAGCCACAAGTAAATAAATGCAAAGAAATCCACACACAGTCATATTTTAGCCAAACTGCTAAAAACCAAAAATAACAAAATCGTGAAAGCAGTCAGGAAAAAAAAAAAAAAAAAAAGACAATGCATGTAGAGGAATGAGAAGAAAAATGACTGACATCTCATCAGAAACAATACAGCCAGAAGACAATGGAACTACATCTTTAAAGAGATGAAAGACAGACTGTCAGCTTACAATTCCATATACAGTGAAAATACTCTTCAAAATAAGGATACTATTAGACAAACAAAGGCTGGAATATTTTGTCTCTAGTATATCAGACCTACACAAAATGTGAAAAGAAGTCCTTCAGGGTAAAAAAGAAATGATACAGGGAGAAACTCAATTCTGCAGGGAGAAATAGAACACCTGACAGTAAAATCTTTTTGAACGACATACCATTGTATCAGCTGGATATTCCAGAAAGCAAATGACAAGATAGAGTTAGGAATGCAAGAGGTTTATTGAAGGTGTTGTCTGTGAAAGATAAGAGGGGTCAGAATTTGGCAGGGGAAGCCTTCAGACCACAATGTAAATTGAACATCTGAGAAAGGAATGGGAGAAGGAGCAGGATTTGGCAGGAAGATCTGCTGAAATTGTAGTCAATCTAACAGGGAGCTCCACAGCAAAGAAAACCCACCATAGGAGCGCGACACTGTGCTGGAATGGACAAGTCCTGGCCAGCCCACCATGCTCGTTCATTGGCTGCAGGTTGCCTAAGGAACCATGGCCTCAGTTCTAAAGCTGAGGCAAGTCCTGGATGTTCTGTAACCAGAGGCTCTCATATAACTGCACTTCTCACAGGAACCATGAGTTTTTTCTTAAAGACAGCTCTGAGAGGCACACCTAGTCTATGGATTCCTAAACTGTATAAAGTGAAGATAGCATAACACGGGGGTTTTACCCTATAGAGAAGTAACATATGTGACAACAAAGGCACGGAGGTTACAACTGGAAATATACTGTATAAAGTTCTTATATTGCCCATGAAGCAACATAGCCTATTTTAAAGGCAGACAGTGATAAGTTGCATGAGTATATTGAAATCTCCAGAGCAGTGGCCCCTAAATTTTTCGGTTTCAGGACTCCTTTAGATACTTAAAATTATTGAAGATGCCAAAGAATTTCATTTATTGGTTAAGCCTATCAATATTTACACATTAAAAGTTAAGATTGAGAAAATGTTTAAATATTTAAAAAATATATTTTTCAAAACAAAAAAAAAATAAGGAAAGAGTGGCATTGCTTTACATTTGCAAAACACTCTTCAATGTCTGACTTAGAAGACAAGTGCATTCTCATATCTACTTCTCCAGTCTGTGGTGAGAATACTATTTTTGTTGATAAAAATCTAGCCTCATACCAGTATGCAGTTGGAATGAGGGGATTTTCTTAATAGTGTTTCTTAATGGCTTTTTTTTTCAAGTTTGTTTATCCCGAGAGACAGAGAGAGAGAGAGAGAGAGAGAGAGAGAGAGAGAGAGAGAGAACACAAGTTGGGGAGGGGCAGAGAACAAGGCAGAGAGAGAGAAACCCAAGCAGGCTCCACACCATCAGCACAGAGCCAGATGCAGGGCTCAAACCCACGAACTGTGAGATCATAACCTGAGCCAAAGTCAGAGGTTTAACTAACTGAGCCACCTAGGTGCCCATTTTGTTTTGTTTTTTAGATAATTACGGATATTCTAATTAAAAAAATTTTTTTTAATGTTTATTTTTGAGAGAGACAGACAGAACATGGGTGGGAGTGGGGCAGAGAGAGAGGGAGACACAGAATCCAAAGCAGGTTTCAGGCTCTGAGCTGTCAGCACAGAGCCCAACGCCAGGCTCGAACTCACGAACCATGAGATCGTGACCTGAGCTGAAGTCGGACACTTAACCGACTGAGCCACCCAGGCACCCCTGGGTATTCTACTTTAATACTACACTGAAACACAGTAACTGGTAGTTTTTTTTAAGGGAATGCAATGTAGAATCTGAATACCAATCAATAAATTCTCATATTGTTTACATTAAAAACCATTAGCCTAACAGTAATCAAAACAGTATGATACTGGTGCAAAAATGGACAATCAAACCAATGGAACAGACTAGAAAACCCAGAAATAAAACTACACTTTTAAGGTCAATTAATCTAGACAAAGGAGGCAACAATATACAATGGAGAAAAGACAGTCTTTTTAATAAAAAGTGCTGGGAAAACTGGAGGGCGACATGCAAAATAATGAAACTGGGCCACTTTCTGACAGCATACACAAAAACAAACTCAAAATGGATTAAAGACATAGGCATGAGATGTGAAAACTCCTAAAAGAAAACATAGACAGTAATCTCTTGAACAACAGCCTTAGCAATATATTTATGGATATGTCTCCTAGGCAAGGGAAACAAAAGCAATAATAAACTATTGGGACTACACCAAAATAAAACACTTCTGCACAGAAAAGGAAACCATCAACAAATCAAAAAGATAATCTATTAAATGGGAGAAGATATTTGCAAATGATAGATCCAAAAGGGGTTATTATCCAAAATATATAAAGAATTCATACAACTCAACACCAAAACAAACAAACAAAACCCACAAATAATCTAATTTTAAAATGTGCAGAGTACATACAGAAGGCCAATAGACACATGAAAAGATGCTCAACATCACTCATCATCAGGGAAATACAAATCAAAACCACACTGAGATACCACCTCACACCCGTCAGAATGGCTAAGATAAAAAACACAAGAAATAACACCTGGTGACTTAGTTGAACATCTGACTTTGGCTCAGGTCATGATTTTGCAGCTCGTGAGTTTGAGCCCCACGTCAGGCTCTCCACTGTCAGCCTCTCAATGCAGAGCCCACTTTGGATCCTCTGTCTTCCTCTCTCTGCCCCTGCCCCACCTTGTGCTCTCCCAAAATAAATCTTTTTAAAAAAATGTTAAAAACAGAATTATCATATGATCCAGTAATTCCACTACTATCTACACAAAGAATACAAAAACACTAATTTGAAGATACATGCACCCCTGTTTATTGCAATATTATTTATAATAGGTAAGATATGGAAGCAACTCAAGTGTCCATTGATAAATAGATAAAAGATGTGATACACACACACAATGTAATGTTACTCAGCCATAAAATAATGAAAATCTTGCCAGATGGATCTAAAGGGTATAATGCTAACTGAAATAAATCAGACAAAGACAAATACTGTCTGATTTCACTCATATGTGGAATTTAAGAAATAAAATAGATGAATAGAGAAAGAGTGGATAAACCAAAAAAACCAGACTCCTAACTATAGAGAACTGACAGGGAGATAGATTGGGTGGGGGTAGGGGGGGTTGGGGGATAAACTAGATGAAGGGGATCAAGAGTACACTTTTCTTGATGAGCACTGATAAATGTATAGGATTGTTGAATCACTATATTGTACACCTGAAACTAATACTGTATATTAATTATATCGGGATTAAAATTCTTAAGAAAATGGACATAGGACTTCAACAGACATTCTCCAAAGAAGACATACAAATGGCAAACAACTACATTAAAGAGTGCTCAACATCACTAATTATCAGTGAAATGCAAATGAAAACCACAATGAAATATCATCTTACACCTGTTAGGATAGCCATTATCAAAATGGCAATAGATAACAAGTGTTGGCAAGGATGTGGAGAAAAGAGAACCCTGTGCACTGGTGGTGGGAATACATAATGGTGCAGCCACCAAGAAAAACAGCATGGGGAGTCCCTCAAAGACTTGAAATTAAAACTACCGTATGATCCAGTAATCCCACTTCTGGGTATCTGTCCAAAGGAAATGAAATCAGTATCTTGAAGACATATCTCTTCCATGTTAATTGCAGCGATATTCACAATAGCCAAGGTATTGAAACCATCTATGCCCGTTGACAGATTAAAATGTGGCATATATGTGCAATAGACTATTATTTAGGCATGTGAAAGAAGGAAATCCTGCCATGTATGACAATGCAGATGAACTTGGGAGGACCTGATGCTAAATCCAATAAGCTAGATGCGGGGAGACAAATACTGCAGGGTTATCACTTGTCTGTGGAATTTTAAAAAGTTGAAACTTAGAGAAATAGAGTACAGAATGGTGGTTGTCAGGGGTTGGGACATGTGGGAAATGGGGGAAATATTGGTCATAGGGTTCACTTTCTTCAAACTTCAGTTAACTTTCAGTTATAAAATAAGTTATAGAAATCAACTGTACATGTGGCGACTACAGTTGATAATGTATCATATACCTGAAATTTGCTGTAAGATTAAATCTGAGTTGGTTTTAACACACACGGTATGTCTATGAGGTGATGGACACCAGGTGTGTTTACATCAAAACACCAATTGTACACCTTAAATAAATATGATTTTTTGTCAATCCCCATCGTAAGTCAAGCTTATAGTCAGGGCTCAACCAACGCCTTCGGATGCCAGAGACCCACTCTTCAGCATCCTTATCTCAGCCGCAAGGGTCCTTCCCAGCTGATAACCTGGGCACTCTCTCGCAGGCCGGCATGCCTGGGGGCTTGCCCTGCGCTTCCTGACCTGGGTGGGATCCAGTGATTTCCTCTGCAGGGAACAGCACACCCACTCACTGTGGTACAGTTCATTCTTCTCACACAACTTAAGGTGTGGAGGTGAGCAAGTGCTGGCGTTGCCCCAGGAGCTCAGTGATGTCAGAGGAGGTGGGCCTGAACCCCTCCTCGGGCTCTTGGTCATCACACAACTGTGTTCAAAGGGAAGCAGCCGCGTTCTCCTCCACAACCTTCCTAAGGAACCCTCTTCCCCTCCACCACTCCTTACATTATCAATGGTTGGACCGAGTCACAACTTATCCCTAGACCAAGAGCTAGGGCACACCTCCCCCACCCCAGGTAAGATTCACACCTCAGTGAATCCAGGACCCTGCAGGAAGCCCTTTGGGGCGGTCTTCCAGCCACCCTGTACCGGCTCCCCGGAAACTTCGCATATCCTGGGGAAGGGCGGCAAATGCGCCCCCAGCCCCTGCACTCCCCCTAGGCCACCCAGGGAGCCCCACCAGGGCCTGTCCCAGATTGCTGAGCCCCAGCACCTCCCCAGAACCATTCCCACCCTTACTGCCTGCTGGTTAAACCTCCTCTCCGGGTGGAGAAAACAGCTAATCGCAGTGTCCTCCATCTGCTGCTACAATGCGACTCCCTGCCCTCAGTCCTCCGGGTTTACCGCTTGGCAAGTTTACACGAAATGCAAAAAAACCCCTCATTTCAAGTGCCTACTTTTGCCACTTATTTTCCAGTTGATTTGGCGCTCAGAATCAAGCATTTGTCCCCTAGTCCTTGCTGCTTCCATGGGGCAACGAGCTAAGCTTCTTAGCCTAATTCCTGCCGCAGAAGAGTTTCGAGCAAGGGAAGAAAAGGCGCTTTAGGCTGCAACGAGGAGCTCAGGTGGCGGTGGCAGGGAGCGGCCAGGGCCCCTGAGCTCTACTTTCTGCCCCGTTTTGCCACGGACCTAAAACCATCCTAAATGAAAGGAGAGTCTGTGAAAGGGTTCAAGGCCTTCTGAGCTGCACCAGGCGGGGAGGTGGCACCTGGCGAGGGCCCCACACAGTCCTGGGGGCAGAACCGGTCTCAGCCGAAAGGGTGCCTGCCAGGTGTGAACACTGGGGGTGGGACCGAGCCCACTCATCCTCTGGCTGCCCCTCTGCTGCGTGCCCTGCATGCGTGTTGTCCCACCACCGACCCACTGGGCCAAGCCACACGCCTAAAGCCACTCCCCAGCCTGCCCCGTGTGACACCCACTGTGGACACAGGGGTCACTAGGTGGCACTGCCGAGAGAACTCTCCAGAAGGCTGGCGGCTGAAAGGTCTGCCCTCCCCTTCCATCTTCAAGCCTGAGAGAAGGGCGATGGCCAGTTTAGGGCAGGCAGTCATCATGATGAAGAGGCGACACCTTAACAAGGGAAACCATGTGTTAGATGGCAGAGAAGCTAGAGTTCGGGGCGTCTGTCAGGACGCCCCCTACAGGCTGTAGGCAGTCAGTCTTGGGAGTTGTGTGAAACATGATTAATAGCGGATAAATGCAATTACTCTGCCCCACACCCTCTGACTTAGGGAAAAATAGCCTTTAAGTCAAACTAGAATTTTTAGTTAAGGGCTTCAAGCAAGACGGAGGACTCCATAATCCGAAGGGATCGAATACAGATGCTTGCCCTAGGCGGCCGAGCAACCCCCGACAATGCCCAGGTCCCACCACTCCCCTCCTGCCAACATCCCAACAGTGGAAGGCAGACTAGGAAACATGAAGTGGGGAAAGCAAGGAACGCCTGGAAAATCAGTTCAAGGAAACGGAAGAAAAAATGAGGGCTGGCTAGTGTGGCCCACCTGATTTGAGGATAACTAGAAATAATTTAGAATACTCTTACAGGCAATACTAGAAGGAATTTGAGACGTTGATTAAAATACCACCCTAACCTTAGTATGGCCAATATCATTTCCACTTTCTGGCTCTTCCCCTATGCATTTTCCACTCAAATTAGTGTACAGGGGATTGACAATCTTGCCACTCATCAACTGAAATCTTTAAAGGGATACACAATGTAAAATGTGCCTTAGAAACCACACCCAGCTACGTCAATTTACAGAGGAAGTTAAAGCCCCCGTCACAGGTATGTACTATGCCTAGAAGCACCTCCTGACCTTTTCCTCCGCTGAAATTCCCTTGCAAACTTTCCACCCTGGAGTCTTTTAATTATAGTTTAACATAGCTTGAAATAAATTATATCTAGTGCTGGGATACTAATGCACACACATCCCAGGCTCAATGTTTGAACCACACTGGGGAATTAAGGGAGGGACACACCAGTTTCTGCAAGGTACTGTCTGCTTGAGTCGATGCAGAAAAAATCACTGCCAGACAGTGGGGCATCCCAAGCACATGCAACTGTGTGTGGAGACACGCAAGCACTTGCAAAAATGGAAATGCCAGATACGGCTCAAGTTAGCTTCATTAATGTGCATCTGTGAACAGCAGATCAGCAAACTATTCCGAACAAAACAATGAAATCAAGTACTTCAACAGATCTTAAAACAAGCCTACATACAAATAAATGTATCTAGTTCTGCAAGGACAGAGGTGAAAGAATGATTTTAAAACAAGTCTTAAAACAATATTTTATTGAAAAGATATTTAACAAAATATAGTAACTCCACTACTCAGCCCTCATACACATTTAAGATTCAGCCACAGGGGTACATATCATAATGGTGCCCAATGCGATGATGGGTTGCCACAATATGCAACACCAAAGAGCTGCCCCAAATCCTAAGTCCGGACCCAGACCTACTGCAAAAATATTTACAAATACAGCAAACATTTCCACAGCCTTGTTATATGCCTTCATTCAGGTTTAACAGAGGCCACAGAGGGGGAAACAGCTGGCAGTTTCTAGATCAGAAACAGGAACTTCACCATAAACAAAAAGCCTGTTTGCCATAACTTTCCAGTGACCTCAAAGCCAGGCACATAAGCACCTAGTTCTTCAGAGTCCTAACTTCTCACGAGAGGACTCGCAGTTATCGACATTGGTGCCACGCTGCACGTTTGTAAGTCACTAATGCAAGCATCGCTTCCTTGGGTCTTCCTGCAATGTTTTCACTCCTAAGAGGACATGCAGGTCAAACCAAGGTGCCAGGAACCCGCAAGCGTGGAATGATCAGGCCCTAAGAAAGGCAGCAGGTCGTATAGTTACCTCCTTGTGGGCACAACCCCTGCCCTAAAACTATGCAACCCACTACCTCTTCCTAGGGGCCCACGTCCCCGCTGGGCATCCACGTGGCAGGTGCACGGCACAGTAACCTGTTAGGTCAAGGCCACCCTGTTTGGCTTTCAGTTCAAATTCAAACCAATTACAATTTCTTCACTGATGCTTTCAGAAAGGTACTGGCCATGACCCTGGTAAAACTCACAAATCCATTTGCTTAAAACCAAACCTCTTGTCACAAAGGCACAAAAATGTAACTGCATCCGAAGATGCAAATCGCAGAAGCCTAATACCCAGTCCACCGTACGTTGTTGGAACCACAGACTTTTAAAAACATTTGAAGTATTACAATTTAAGTATCAAGTTTCACAACATCCCCAGCCTCTCTTGGTACCCCAGACAATTAGGTGACACTCATGTGTACATGCTGTTTGCCACTTCTACCGGCGCACATTACCACACCAAGTCCCCTCTGGAGCCCACGGTTTTTGACCTAAGTGTTTTCATAAAATGTAGCCGTTCTCCACAATTTGATTTACTTACTGGGTTGCGCTAAGTAAGATCTGAAGTGGGTCCTTGTTTAATTAATGAAAGATACAGATTCGTGTTTCCCCAGACCTTAATTATTCGGCTGCAGAACAGCAGCCAGGCTGCTAGGGGCAGTACGTGCGTCGGAAAACCACAAAACCCCATGACTCCACTAGACACGCAGTGAGAATTATCCAACTTGTCAGCTTCACAAAAATTAAGCCAAAGAGAATTTCTTGAACATTCCTGCTTTTCTTTGGCACACCAGAAAGCAACGAACGTAAAAGGTTTCCCCCATCTGTCCAGTTATGTATAACAAAGATCAATTCTGGACCACGCAGGTATCCATCTATACACAGTAGGAATGACATAAAAAGCATAAATCCAGCCCAAGGAGATCACCTGGGCCCGGCCCATCCAAGAGAATCGATGTTTTCTCTCATGCAAAGTTCCTGCTGCCAAATGCAATAAACTGGAATTATCCTAGACATGAAGGTTCAGGACAGATGGAATTATCTGGGAAGAGATGACCTCTCCCTCACCTCCACACTTTGCACCTCTTTTTCTTCTCCCACAACAAAATAAACAGCAAGTACTTTAAAAAGGGAGCTTTTAGCGTTGATCCCAAGGTAGGGTATGGCCTGACCACGGAAGAAAGCTGAAACGCAGGCCTCCATGGGTGTTACAACTCAAGGAGCCCTTTCTGGCATTATCCTCCCATTTCCTCTGAAACAACACCCTGTGGATTTCCCTCTTTGACAGCTTCAGGAGATTCCTCTTTGTGAATGAAGGACCCCTTCAGGTTTGGGGCGACTAAGGTGAGGTCTTCGCAACTTATCAGAAGCAAGGGTAGAACCCAGGGCCCATTTCTCATTTCCCAAGCTGGAGATTAAGCTGTCCAAATCAACATACCAGTGAAACAGTGGTCACAACTTTGCCAAAGGCCACCCTCGAACCCAAACTGGGGGTGATAAGTGACCTGACCCCGGTTCAGCTCAGGCAGTGCCTTTCTGGTCTGTATTTACCACTGCCACACTGGACACGTGTGGCAGGATATAGAGTGATGAACCTATTCTAATCCCAGAGGGGCTTAGTCCCCTATGAAAATTTGCTCTCTCCACTCTTTGAGATTTCTGTTTAATTTCAAATTCCTGAAAACATACCATATGTGAAACGGAAAAATATTTGATCACTGTCTCTATCGTAGTACACTATCCTTCTTGAACAGAGAAAATCAGCAACTGATGTAAACGAAGTACAAAACAATGTCAAAATTAATTCTTCTGAGTTTTAATATCATCTAGATAAAACCAAAATGCAGCAAGTCTACTCCTCAGGGAAGGCAATAGATTGTATAGTTATCTCCTGAACAGGGTAAAATCACTACCCCACAACTATACAATCTACTACCTCACTCTGATAGAGCAATCTTTTCTTCTGGAATGGAGAACATAATCTTTCTCAAAAGAAAAATGTAACGTAAAATCATCAGCATCAAATTAAAATATACAGTTATTCTTATACACAGAAATGAGAAAAAGAAAGTATTCCCATCACCATCTAGTCTACTTGCTCAAGTTTTTAATCTTTTAAACATGCAAGCAACTTGCACACCACAAAGAAATGCAGCACCACAGCATTTTTACACAAGTTAATTTAAAACACTGTACAATCAGTTATTAACTTTCTAGGAGGTCGCTGAGATGCAGATTGTTCTATCACGTTAGGAAAGACAGTAGATTGTATAGTTATCTCCCAGTGGTGGGTGTGACCCTAAAACTATACAACCTACTACCTCATCCCACAGTGAAGACAAGGTCCAGGGTAAATGCTGGAAAGGGACCACAGCTGAGCACCACAGGAAGGCTTTCTCCTCAGTAACCCTGGTTCCCCTGTGTGATGAAAGGAAAAAAAGAAAAGTATTAGAACAATTTCATTCACTCAACTTGAACTAAGTGTAACTGAACAAACCTGAAATCAGCATTTTAAGTTATAGCTACATGTATGATCTATGTGGTGCCCTCATTTCCCATTATGACTGAATAGTCATAAATGCTGTTATACGAATGTGCTCCCAATATACCATATATTTACAAGATTCAGAAATCACTTATTACTATCAACTTTTGATTTTTTACAGTTGCCACAAATGAAAATTCATAAAATCACATATCCTTCCATGAGACACAAACAAAATCCATTATAAAAGAACACAAGAACCTCTACTGAATCCTTATGCCCTCAAAACCCAGAAGTGCTGTACAGTTTGCATAATCTATGATTAAATGCATTTATATACAAAGGGAGGATATAAAAAATGTAAAAGGAACCTAATTTTTATTAAAAAAATTGTTTTAATACTTATTTTTGAGAGAAAGTGTGGGACAGAGGATCCGAAGCAGGCTCTGTGCTGATAGCAGACAGTCCAACGTGGGCCTCAAACTCCTGAACCGTGAGATCGTGACCTGAGCTGTCAGACACCTAACCGACTGAGCCACCAGGTACCCCTTGAGAACGTAATTTTTAAATTAACGTAATGCACGTAATTCCATGCCAACAAACACTACGTGGTCTTTGTAAAAGAAAATTAACTGGATCTCACCAGGATCCTTCCTTTAACTGGAAAGGTGCTGTGATGGTGTCAAAGGTAGGGACCAAGCTATCTAACACCTTGGCAAAATACTTTTGAACTAAGCAATATGATCGCTTTAGTTTTATCATCAACATCTTAAAATCCAAGTTAGTCTAAATCACAGTAAATATTAGTCTTCAATATACAGACTTCATACTTGAGAGGTAACCACTACAGATTATTTTTTTTAAGGCATACACTGATTTTAATGACAAAGTTACTAAGTAGTGACTTAGTGACCAAAACCTGTAATCAAAAACACTCTTTGACAATACAACTCAACATGGAATGGAATTGAAAGTCTAAAAATAAACCCCACAGAATGAGAAAACTGATTTTCAGTAACAGTGCCCAGTCAATTCAATGGGGAAAGAGTAGGTTTTTCAACAAATGGTGCTGGGACAACTGGATATCCACACATGAAAGAATGAATTTAAATTTTTTTAAATTTATTTTTGACAGAGAGAGAGACCGCGCATGAGTGGGGGAGGGGCAGAGCGAGAGGAAGACACAGAATCCGAAACAGGCTCCAGGCTCCAAGCTGTCAGCACAGAGCCCGATGCGGGGCTCGAACTCACGAACTGTGAGATCATGAGCTGAGCCGAAGTTGGATGCTCAGCCCACTGAGCCACCCAGGCGCCCCTGAAAGAATGAATTTAGACCCCTACCTCACAACATATGTAAAAGTTACTTAAGACAACCTAACTTGAAGAAGGGCAAAGGATTTGAACAGACATTTCTCCAACGATTAATAAGCGCACAAATGGCCAAGTGTCTAAGATGCTCAACATGATTTAGTAGTTATTAGGGAAACCTAAACCAAAACCACAATGGTATGCTAATTTCAAATCCACCAGGATGGCTCGGATCAAAAAGACAAAAGTGTTGATGAGGATGTGGAGAAATTAAAATTAGAATCTTCATATACTGCTGGTGGGAATGGAAAATGGCACCAGGTATTCTGAAAAAGTTTAGCAGTTCACTAGAAAGTTAAATAGTTAGTTGCCACTTGACCTAGCAATTTCAAGTCATAGGTATATTCAGGAGAAAATTAAACACAAACACTTGTACACAAATGTCTCAGAGCAGCAATATTCATTCAGAATCGTCAAAAACCAAGCTTCAAATCCTGGCCCAGTTCACTCACTGCAACCACAACCTTGTACAAGTAATTCAGCCTTTTTAGTCCCTCAGCTTTCTTAGCTGTAACTTCAGTACATTGGACTAAATGATCTGTAAGAATAAGGGGAAAGATTTACGATGCCGACATACATAAGGCCCCATTTGTCAAGCCCTTCACGGATGCCATCTTATTTAATAGCCACCATCTCTATTTTCCATAGGTGGAAACTGGTGCTAAATTTAATAACTTGCCCCAGATTACAGAAGACAGCACTGCATCTCCAAAGTTACTACAGCTGAGCTCGTTTCCATTCTACATGGCCAGAAGATCCAAGGTATGAACATGCAGACAACTGTTCCTAAAAAGTCAAGCCTTTATAAGCCAAAACCTTTCCTCAGAACCCGCATGGTTCTTTTACAAGAAATGACAGCCAACAGTAAAACTGGCTGGTACCTTTACCCCAACCCTCAACTCTAAATAATTTTCTCATTTAAAACATGTCTGAATCCTCCTCAAACATAGGTATCTAAAAATGAAATAAATGTACAATCTAGCTTACTCTGTACTATTTTTCCTGATCCAGCAATGTAAATCCAGTACATTGGTAGAAAGTAATGTGGCAATTTACATACCAAGGACTACTAAAATATTCCTCAGTTTTGTGGGAAAATATACACAACATAAAGTTGGATGTTTATGAACAAGGGGCAGGGGAAACATATCTACTATGTAGCATCAGTATTCATTACAGCAGTGGTTTCCCTCTTTCCACAACCTACAGCAAGAAAAACATCTCATGTTTCTAAACAGTATTCATAGGGGCACCTGGGTGGTTCAGTCGGTTAGGCGGCCGATTTCGGCTTAGGTCATGATCTCACAGTCCGTGAGTTCGAGCCCCGCGTCGGGCTCTGTGCTGACAGCTCAGAGCCTGGAACCTGTTTCAGATTCTGTGTCTCCCTCTCTCTGACCCTCCCCTGTTCATGCTCTGTCTCTGTCTCAAAAATAAATAAACGTTAAAAAAAAAATTTTTTAAAAATGGGAACGTCACCTGATGCCATTTAAAAAAAATAAAAATAAAAAATAAACAGTATTCATACATGTCTATACCTAAGTATTACCAATAAAATAAATTGTCTATGTTCACAAATCAACACTATCTCTTATTCTTATGTTTTCTATTTCATTATACACAGTAAGTTGATTTTATGATCCACTGATGGTTCTCAGCCTCAGCTTTCCAGAAAGCATGGATAAGAGCAAATTTTGGAAACTAAAATCTGACAGCTGAGAGGAGGCTGTGTTTACTTAAGCAAGCTTTCAGAAACACAGAACACAATCCATATACTAGAATTTAACAGATTATGAGGACCCATGGAAATGTTCGTTAAGAAATAAGGTTAAGTAAAAACCCTAACATGTACACAATCACAACTATATAATGCTTGGCTACCAGGAAAGAGAAAGGAGTATGGGTAAGTAGCTAGCATATTTTCAGTTCTTGAAACTTTTCCTTCTGTAAAGTGTATTTCAGAATCAAAGACCTGATCTGAATCCTGGCTCTTTATTCCCCACATATTTATTTACATCATGTAATCTCTGAGCCTTTGTTACTTTAACTTACAAAAATCTGCCAAATTTTACATGGCTGTTAAGAGGGGTTCAAAATAAAATTCAAAAAGCACCAATTACAATGCCGAGTACATAATGGATGCTCAGTTACCTGTTATTATTGGACTGTTAACTAAAACATTCTTGGACAAGATGCTATTAGCTAAAACTATGTGAATTTGATCTTTCAGATAAATTTTTGGGTAAGTAACACTTATATATCCACTTTCTATGCTTATTCACATACTATCTCAATCTGTAGCTTGATACTCCTCACCCATTAAAAATTACTGTGATTGGGGCATCTGGGTGTTTCAGTCGGTTGAACATCAGACTTGGTTTCAGCTCGGGCCATGATCTCATGGTTTTGGGAGTTTGAGCCCTACATCAGGCTCAGTGCTGGCAGTGAGGGGCCTGCTTTGGATTCTCTCTCTGCCCCTCCCCTGCTAACACACATACTCTCTCGAAATATAAGTAAGTTTTAAAAAATAAAAATTATGATTAAATTGAACTTGGGCAAAATGTACTTTAAGAAACTGATTTTAGCACAACATAGCAGTATAGGGAAGGAATTCAGGCCAATGGCTTTGGGGTCAAGCAGGTACTCAGTGACTGTGTTTTTGGGTAAATTACGTAACCTCCTCAAGGTTTAATTCTCTTATCGCAGGTTAGAGAATGAACATGCACACCTCATGGGGGTTGTTTTAAGAACTGGGAACATGTGCAAAGCACCTTAATGACCCAGAAGTACTCAACAAGTAACTCTTCCTTTTTACCAAATTGTATCAATTTGAGAAACTGTCTGAAAGTTCCCTTTGCTAGATATACTTGTGATAGAAATACTTATGTTCAATGTAAAACTTGCTTTGTCAATTTACAATGTGCTATGAAGAGGCAAGTCTAGTTATTACGAATAAGCTTGTTTGCCTATATCTATACTTATTTTTAAAATCCACTTATTTCAGTAAATGACAGTGTATGATATTATGTCATACTATTTAACACACTACTTGTATAGCCAACAGCCTAAAGTCAGGGTTCTTAACCTGCATCCATAACAGGCTTCAAAAAGGGCTACAGTAACCCCCAGAAATTGTATATACAATTTTTCTGCAATAATCTATAGCTCTTATCAACATTTGCAAGAAAGTGTATGACCAAAAGGTTAAGCGTCATAGTTTGAAAAACACATTTGAATATACATTCTGAAGGCTACATATTAATGAAGTAAAATATATAAATTTCACTTCTGCATTTATCAATTTTACAAATATAGTATTTTAAACAAACTAGCTTCTAAATTCTTAAAATATGCTAAACTTAGTTCAGTAACAGGCCTACTCTACCTTTGACATACTTCATACCTATTAAGAATTTGAACGTGAGCTAAAATGTTGATGTTCTAGGGGTGCCTGAGTGGCTCAGTCGGTTAAGCGCAAACTTTGGCTCAGGTCATGATCTCATGGTTCATGAGTTCGAGCCCCCCATCGGGCTCTGTGCTGTCAGCACATAGCCTGCTTCGGATCCTCAGTTCCCCTCTTTGCCCTTCCCCTGCTTGCGCTCACAATATTTAAAAAAAAAAAAAAAAAAGTTGACTTTCTAGAAGTCTAGTTTCCCAGACCTTAATTTACATACTATCAAAGTAGCTCAAAAAGTTTATTTTTAAAAAACTTTTATTCAACTGAGGGTTGATGACGGGTGGGAGGGAGGGGAAAGTGGGTGATGGGCACTGAGGAGGGCACCTGTTGGGATGAGCACTGAGTGTTGTATGGAAACCAATTTGACAATAAATTTCATATTAAAAAAAAAAAACTTTTATTCAGATGCAATCTACAGTTGTATTAATTTCATTTTTGCCAAACCTCCATACAAACAAAGTAAAACATTTCCTTCACGCTCATCATTCAGTTTCACTTGTAACCAAATAGAATACTGGCTACTTCATAAAGATTTCCTTCGATTTCGAATATCCAGTTGAATATTAATGAAGCTATTTACCTGATGATGCTGGTTGAATAGTAAAAACATTATTTCCATTCCTTTGGCAGAGCATATGCAGGATTTAGCAAGGGATCACTCCATCAACATAAGTTGACATGTGAAATTGACAAGATGTTTTTAGATATGTTTTTCTAATGAAAATTAACCTAATTCTAGGGGCGCCTGGGTGGCTCAGTCGGTTAAGCGGCCGACTTCGGCTCAGGTCATGATCTCGCGGTCCGTGAGTTCAAGCCCCGCGTCAGGCTCTGTGCTGACCGCTCAGAGTCTGGAGCCTGTTTCAGATTCTGTGTCTCCCTCTCTCTCTGACCCTCCCCCGTTCATGCTCTGTCTCTCTCTGTCTCAAAAATAAATAAACGTTAAAAAATTAAAAAAAAAAAAAGAAAAGAAAATTAACCTAATTCTAATCTAACATCTCAATTTTTTATTCTACCAAACACTGTACTGAGGATCCATGTCAAATTCTATGTAGCAAAATACTTGGTCTTATTTTCCAAAACAATACCTTTCCATTCACTTAAATATATAGCAGGTACATAGATGTTCTTGATTGTATCTTCTTCTTGAAATATCTCATTTTCTGAAATTTTTTAAAAAGGTAACTAATGCTACCTCAATTCCTGGTATTCCTTTGTACATTTTCCAATGCAGAGTGTTAATTTGGGGCCAAGCTCCCTGCTACCACAACTGCATTCTATGCTACACCTGTATACTTACAAAAATTCTGCTATAAGTCCTACAATGTTATGCAAATATTAAGGGTGAGGCAGTGTTCCACTTGGGTGACTTGTTCTGCTCGACAGTCCTCATATATACACCATCATTTCTCAATCCTTTAAAATCTGCTGTCTTCCTATCTTTCATTATACTGATATGTTCCCAGACTGAAAAATCACTGTATTCTTTACACATCCACAAAAGTCAGAAAAGGTGCTGGTAGGTTCTGGTTTTTAAATCTAGATTCCAGTCTCCTGTAATTATCTATATTCTAGGTAGACAATTCATAGTCTACAATGTACAAAAGTGAATTCTAAGAAAACACGCTCCCTCCTATACATTAAGTTATCATGTAATTGACCAAATAAAAACTACTGGGGGAGAAGAGAACACCTCCTAAGTGAACAGAAAGCTGGTACAGAACTTCCTGATAATGAATACTGACACAAAGCAAAAAATAATGGCTACTTAACAGAACAAAATGCTCCCAAATCATATTCATCATTAATATGTCATTTTAAGACAGATCATCTAAAAATCTCTTAAAATATTCTTAGAGCAACAAAAGTCACACTTCACAAAAGTGTAGTTGTCAGCTGACTCAGAATACGTAAATCTTAGACCTAGAAAGAGCCTAAGAAATCACCTAATGCAATTTCCCCACATCTGAGATGAAGCTGTAGAGACAGGGAACATTTCTGCTGATATGAAACTGCAAACAGCTAGAGAAAGCTAATTTTTAAAAAGCAGATAGACAATCCACTAGAATTGCATTATTCATTCGGTAGCCATCAGCCACTTGTCACTCCTGAGCACAATAATGCAACTAGCCCAGATGTGCTGGAACCGGGAAATACAGTCTAGATTTCAAAGATTTGGCACCAAAAAAAAAGGGTTGGGAGTCTCGTTTTATCTGGTTATTTAATGAAGTCCACTCTTAAGTGATTGTGCAATGCTTAGAACACCCATACAGGCAAAGGGCAAGAGTGACCAGGCCTCCTTTTACTCCAGTCCTGAGGTCACATGAGGCAATGTTGACAACTCATTACTGGGGATCCAAATTCTTCTACTCTCATCTAGACATGGAAAAAAAAAAATCACTGGAATTAATATCCTGAGATCCTACTGTCTAAATAAAAGCTTCTCACAATATTAAAAATGCTAAATGATTAAAATGTATCAGGTCATTGGTGACAAATCTATTTTCCTAACTCCTGAAAGTAAGAGTTAAGGGGACCACCCTCCACCAAACATAAATGAACAGGGCTTTTAGTATTCCTTGCAGAAGACCAGTCCTATAAGGGAGAAAAATATCTTTGCGAAGTACTGTCTTTCAAACCTTTTTGACACCCTCAGAAAAAGATTTGGGGGGAAAAATAGATATGCACAGAACTGAATCAAGTTTCATGTAACACACTAATATTTTCTATTCTAGTTTTTTAAAATTCTGACTACCAGCCGCTGAAGAGATTTCATGACCCAAGGAGTCAAGACCTAAGTTTGAAACAATGGTGTAGAGCTCTTAATACAAAACAATTCCCACTATTAGTAAAGCTATTACTGTATTAGCTATTGAAAAAAAAAGCACAAATATCTAGTGTGCTGTACTCTAAACCAAGAAATACTAGTTCATGATAAAAATAAAATGCCCTTAAGGAGTAACCATTTGAGACTACCTTGTATAATACTGATCTCCTCATTCTAGAGTCTGAATTCCGTCGTTTGCAAATTCCCTCTCATTTCTGAACAGGTGTTTTGTTTCCCTCACACCTGCGTAATTCTCCAGCCTCTCAAATTTAACAGAGCTTCAATTTAGTGGAGAGGGAAGGACGCACAGCCCCTTTCAACACGAAGAAAAGGATCTTCTAGCTATCACTGCAAAATAACTACCCAAACGCATTACTTTTCCCACTACCAACCATAATTGCCTGTACCCAAGCAACACATTTAAAAATACTATTTAATTATAACTGAATTCAGGAGAAACGGGAGAGATTTGTCTCTCAAAAAACTCAAGTTTCAAGACGACACTTCTAGCAACTGTGTATAATAAATCAAACACCCTCACAAAACCCGAAGTATCTTACAAGTTCTTACTTCCTTAACTACACACTCCCTGAACATACTGTAAATGAACCTAAACTCCATTCAGCACAAAAACCTGGATACGACTGTTTTCTAAGCTACGTACAAATCTAAAATTTGACCCTAATCTCCTTACATTATCGCATGACTCTCAGGCCAACAGAAGGAAGTGCGGGGGACTGCTAAACGACGTTTTCACTTTAGGAACTGAGGGCCAAGGCAGCAGTGTTTACCAGCAAAGCTAAAAAAGGAAAACTCATCGTCTCCTCATTTGCGGCAGGAACGTAACACTCACGGCCTCCCACCGCCTCTTCCCGCCGGCCGAGCCTCTCGCGAGCGAGAAGTCCATCCGAGAAAGAAGGGCTGGAAAGGAGCACACGCCCTCCCCCGACACGGAAGGCAGGGGGCCAGGCCCTACTGTAAAAGTTGGAGACGGAAGGCCACTGCTGGCCAAGGACAGAAAGGTTACGCATTCCTCACCGGAGCGCGCCGGGGACGGGCCCCGGCCGGCCCGCCCGCAGGGCGACCAGCCCCGACTCAGGGCGGCGGCCGCTGGCGGTGGCCCAGGTCGCCGCGCACGAGCCCGTCTCCCGGGAGCCCGCTTCCTCCCGCCGCCCGCCCCGCTCCCTCGCCAAGGACGGCCGCCGCAGCGGAGCCGGCCGCACAGCTGCTCCGGGACCGAGGCGGCGCCCGGCCGGGCGGATTAGGGGCAGCGAGCCAGCCCAGGGCCCGCCCGCGCCCGCCCGCGCCGGCCCTCCCCCCGCACTTCCTACCTTCCTCCTGCATCCCAGCCCCCAAGGCCAAGGTCTCCCCGGCCCACAAACCTGATAGCGGAGGTGACGTCAGGGAGACCTAGCTGTGCCCAGAGCCAGTCACGCCACAGCGGGAGGCGGCGCCGGCCAATGGGCGCGGCCCGGGGGCGGGACTTCCCCCGCCCAAGTTTGATTGAAGCAGGGGGAGGGGCGGGGTGAAGAATGTGAAGAATGACCCCTCCCCCCGGTCCGTGAGGCGCTGGGCGGGAAGCGGAGGGGGTTGGGGCCGGCCGGCCGCGCCACGCGGCGCCCATCCCCCGCTCGCTCGCTCGCCCGCCCGCTGCCGCCACCGCCGCCGCCACGGCCCCCGCTTGCTACCCGCCCAGCCTGGTCACAGGCCCGCGCCGGCCGGCCCGCAGCGCTGCCCTCTTTTACCGCCACTAGGATTCGGAGGGGAGGAAAATGGCGACAGGCCCACGCTCGCCGTCCATCTTCGTACCCACCTCGAGCTCACAGAAGAGGCCGCCGCCCGCCGCCGCCCTCCGCGGGGACGGCCCAGCCCTCGCGCCCACCGCCCGCCGCCGCCCGAGAGCCGCGCGCGAGGACCCGGATGGAGGCGCGGGCGGGCGGGCCGTGGCGGCCTGAGGGAAGGCAGCGCGGGCGCCGGGAGGCCGAGGCGGGGGCAGGCGCAAGGGCAGCGCGCGAATCCATTGGCCGGACTGCCTGACTGACATGCGCCTCGCCCCGTCGCCGCGGCCCAGCCAGGCTCGTCGGGACCCCACTGGTGGGTGGCGGCTGGGCCCGCCCCGCGCTGGGCGGACGGCGGAGGGGCGGGAGGGCCCGCCTTCCCCGCCCGCTCCCCGTTTCCTATTGGACGAGCGAGAGAGTGGCGGCGGCGCCCCGCCCCCCGCGCGTGATGGAGGGCCGCCGTCACGTGGCACCGAGAGCGCGCGGGGCGGCGGTGTGCGGGGCAAAGGCCGGGCGGGCTGCTTCGGTGCCTCAGTGTAGCCGTCTGTGGCGGCGGCGCGGTGTACGCAGGCTGCCCCAGCTTTCGGAGATTTTTGTCTTCGAACGCTTTTCAAAGCGAGCGTTAGTCTTTGCACTTCAAAGTCGGCCTCAAGCGTAGATCCTTCAGACGCGCTGCGACTTTACCGGGCCAGGCCCCTGCAGCCCCCGGGCCGGACCGCTGCGGGTGGGTCCGCGCTGCTCCCTGCAGCCCCGGGGCCGGGCCCCTGCGGGTGGGTCCGCGCTACTCTGCAGGCCGCTGCACCTCCGTGCTCAAGGGCTGAAGTCGAAAGACAGCCCCGAGCGCTGACTGCCTAGCGTTTGCCCACACGGTCGCAGGTGCACTGCCCTTCCAGCTCTCGCAGTGCACCTGCCACAAATGCCAGAGTCGAGACAGTTCGTTTGGAGGGCTGAAGGGAGCAAGAAACTAGAGGAGGGTAAACTTGAGCTTGGGCCTGGAAGCGGGGCAGCATTTTGGGAGGACTCCTGGGTGGAAGAGGTGCTCAGAAAGGAGCCGAGAAGCCAGATTTGCTGTGGAGCGCACGGAGTACTCACCCATGACTGGCATCTGCACCGCGGCCAGGGGTGGCCCGAGTCGTGCTGCCCCAATGAGGGGAGGGAAGGGTACCGAGGAGGCCAGCTCATACCTGGGCAACAGGTGCCATGGGCTTCACCCACACGGCCCAGGCTGGGGGCCCCGTAGCATTATGCGCCTTTCTGACATTTTCTTCACTTACCAAAAAGTTCTCGGCAAGTTTGGAAAAGTACATATGAAACACTTTGCCCCCTACTTTCCAGATAGTGCCCACCCAGGGACTCCAAAGTCCATAAGGAAAAGATTAATGGATTTGACCATATATGTTAAAAACCAATTTAAAAACAAAAATCTTACAATGAAAAGACCAATGACACATTGGAAAAACCAATTTTGTAAAATCTATAGCTGGCAAAACATGAATTAAAATGTCTAGTGGTTAAGAGCGAGAACCTGAACCAGAATGCTGAGTTTAAATCCCAGTTCTGACTCCCTGGACTATACCACGACACAGTTTGGGGCACACTGCTTATTCTTTCTATGCCTAGGAAGGGTAAAATGGGGATTACAGCAGTACTTCCCTTAGAGAACTATCCTAAGGATTAAATGAATATACATTACAAGGACTTAGTGCACATAAGCACTATAGGAGTGCTAATATATTATCCTTCATATGTAACATGGATTTTCTTTTCAAATCAATAGGAAAAAAGTGAACAGTCCATTAAAATATCGTCAAAGGATATGAACTGGCAATTCACACACACACACACACACAAAATAAAAATGGCCAATAAATGTGAAAAAATGTTCACCCTCAGTAGTCAAATAAATACAAACCACAGCCATCTCCAAGTTCATCATGGTCATCACTTAAACATGTCACAAACAACTATGATGGTAACATAGGTCACTATTGATATGGGGAGGTTACCAGGATTATACTGCCATGCAAGAACTAAGGTTACAAAATTATGTGTATGCTATGACCCCATAAGTCTTTTTTTTTTAATTTTTTTAATGTCTATTTTTGAGAGAGAGAGTGCAAGTGGGGAGGGGCAGAGAGAGAGGGAGACACAGAAGCAGGCTCCAGGGTGTGTGCTGTCAGCACAGAGCCAGACAAGGGGCTCGAACACATGAACACACGAACCACGAGATCATGACCTGAGCCAAAGTTGGATGCTTAATGGACTGAGCCACCCAGTCGATACTGCCCCAACCTGTAAGTCTTAAACTTAGCTCTGGAATTCCTGGTGGTTTTATGGTCTTTACCTATTTCTGGATTCTTAGCACTGAGTATGTACTGTTTTCATGATCAGAGAAGAAAAATGAAGATAAAAGTGATCCAGACATGGTTAGTTTTATTTTTGTGCAGTAAACAGGAACTTGGTTTGTAGGTAACAGAAGTAAAGGGTCCTGGGATGGAGCTGTGTGACTGTGCTCTGAGGTGTGAGGAGGACGCACAGGTGAGATTTCTGGGTTCTGCCCTCCAGGGAAAGGGCTTGCCTCCTCTCTCCCTCTTCTGGTTCCCAGCGGCCCTGGGGGGAATGGGGTATAGTGGAGAGCCACCTGGTGTGAACCCCAGCCCCTGGGGTCATCAGAGGGCATCCTCCACAAAAACTTAGATGGTGACAGACATGACTTCCATCCAATCGGAGCCCCTGATGTGTGGACACTTGCACAGCAAGATGCCCACACTGTGCTCTCATTATGCTGGTGGGGCCTTAGAAGGTGCAGAGGGCGTTTTGTGGAAACATCTTACAGCTTTTGGAATAGCGCAAACGTGGGCCAAAGTCCCAGCTTCTGTTTCCCAGGACATACCCTTGGGGCACAGACGCCATGTTCAATTAGATGGCAACAGGGAAGTCCTTTGGAATGGCTGGGTGGCAAACAGAGGGGGAAGCAGCAGGAAGGACATGTATCCCTGGGCACGAGCGGAAGGACCTGCTGGCCATGCAGACCAGCCTGCAGTGATGCTTGGGTTCAAGGTGGAGTTTGTGCCACAGCCTGGCCCCAGCCTCCCCGCCTGTTCCCCATGCTCACGGGGGCACGGCTGCCTGGAATGCCTGTCCCCTCTTTGTCTGGCAGGTCCTCATCGGTCAGATGGCACTTAGACCTGACCTGCTCAGAGAGCCCTTTTCTCGCCGTGCAGCCTGAGCCCCACATTTTGATCACACCTAGGTGTCTCTGAGCCTGGCCTGTGTGTCTGCATTTTCACCACAGTGTCCCCATCTCCTAGAACAGGGTCCCAGGCACACAGCAGTGCCCAGTCTCTTAGTGTGGAATTAAAAGGGAAGAGACAGGGCTGTTCACAGTGCCGGAGCTGAAGGACACCGATGGTGGAGAGGTCACAGTGAGTCCAGGTCGTGAGGACCATGACCAGTAGGCAATGTGGAAAAGAAGAGTGAGCAGGGGACACTGAGTCCTCAGAAGACCTGCAAACTCCCACCAGACCCCAGAGGCCCAGTGTCCCTGAGGCCCTGCTGTCCCAGATCCCACTGCTGGTCCACACCTCTCTGCAGGCAGCCTCAGGACAGAACCCACTCTCCACCCTCATTTGCCGGTGGCCTAGACTCCAGATAAAAAGAACACACTCCTGGGAGCATCTCGTGACGCCGTCAGAGCCCAGCTTGCCTGTGGGCCTCCCTGCTTCTCAAAGCTCAGACTCCTCAACCTTCCTCCTGGGTCCCCGCCTTGGTGGGCCCAGGTCTTAGCCGAGTTCCAGGGTGTGGTGATCAGGATGAGCAAGAGGAAGATGTCTGCGCAGTGCCTCCAGGGGGCCCCCCACTCCCCACTCTGCCTGAGGCTCCAGGGGCCTCCCGCTTTCCTTGCATGCCTGCTGGAAAAGTGCCTGCCTGGGGAGTCACAGCGGATGGGGGAGAGCCTGGGCTTGGTGGACGCCCCTCAGCGTCCCTGGGCTGGAGGGCCAGTCATATCGGTTATTATATGGTCCACCTCCACCAGAGGCTGCAAACTGGTGATAGCTGGGAGGTCCCATCTGGTTCACAGAAGGGCTTTGTTCCGCCCACGCGATGTTTTAAATCTATTTTTAATTAGCTGACAGCTTTCAAAAGAATCAAGACATTTAACATAAAAAATCTGGATTTCTTGCTTTTCTCAAAAAAACTGGGATCTCTGGCTACACTCAGCCTACATTCCAACAGGACAATCTTTTCTTTATGTGCAGCGTGGGCTCTGCTATTTGTCACAGTCCCCTCACCCCCACCCCCATCCCGCCTGCTTCACTTTCATTATGAGCCTGGCTCCATGGTCATCTATGTGCTCACCACCTCCTCTTTGGGGCACTGCGCCGGCCCCACTTGGGTCTAGGCCGAGCAGAATCCTTTCCTGGGAATGTATTAAAACAGGAAGAGAGTGAAGAGACACCACCCCCCCCCCACCCCCCAGCTTCATACCCCAAGCTATGATGAGGGGAGAAAACAAGTGAAACAAGCATTGAGAACAGAGAAGAGAGACAGGGCCGAGTCCCGGGTCCGTCATCCCCAAGGCCATGCCATCCTGCCCCTGTGTGTTTCCCTTCTGGTTCCCAACACCAGCCTGGGGGTGGTTTCTGTCCTTTGCAGCCAGTCCGGAGTAAAGAGGTAGCAGAAGGAGGGGGCTTGAGAAAGACACTTGGACCCCGCGTTGCTGTGATTTTGGACAAATCTCAGATCTCCCTCCCAGTTTCTTCATCTGCCCCATGGGGGCTCCACTGCTAACCCCCTGAGGTGGATGGGGCTCTGATAATGTCATGTGCAGGAAGCTTAAATGCGATGCTTGTGCATAAAAGGATTCCACAAAGACTGAATTTTATGGCCAATGTTTAGCTAAAAACTGGTGGGCTAGAATGAAGAAGAGCCCCCTCCCTCCTGAAGAAGGTAGCGGTGTTCTTTAAAGAAACATTTCAATGTCAGTGCCGCCTTGGAAGAGACCACCCCAGGCCTCCGCCCAAAGGACTGGGATTTGCACCATGTCCTGTCTCTCTAAGGACTGTGTCATCTTGGGCTGCTTATCTAAATTCATGGGGCACCTGGGGGGCTCAGTGGGTTAAGCGTTTGACTTCGGCTCAGGTCATGATCTCAGGGTTCATGGCTTCGAGTCCTGCATCGGGCAGTATGCTGAGAGCTCAGAGCCTGGAGCCTGCTTTGGATCCTGTGTCTCCCTCTCTCTGCCCCTCCCTTGCTTATGCTCTGTGTCTCTCTCTCAAAAATAAATAAACATTAAAAAAATTTTTTTAAGTAAAATGAAATAAATTTTTGGACCCTGAGTTTGCTCCTATAAGGTGGAGATAATAATTCTCATCTCTTTCAGTTATTTTGAGAATGGAATTAACTCATTAGCAGAAAGTGTGCCTCATAGTTATGCAGAGCCTTCGACGAGCCGTAGTTATGTTGGTGGACGTGTAAAAGCCCCGGGCAAGCCAGCCAGAGGCTTCACTCGTGGGGAATCACTGCCACTGAGATTTCTAGTCTCCGAGGCCCAAGTGAGCAATGAAAGTCATCAGAGCACAAAGCCGTTCTGTTCAGCTGTGCCTAGAACCCCCCTCGTGCAGCACTCACCCCACGGCCACGCCAGCGGCCCCCACAAGTCGAAACCTCCCGAGTCAGCTCCACACAACAAGCTGTGAGAGCAGATTTCTATTTAAAAAAACAAGAAAAGGAAAAGTTTTGGATGGTCAGTTAGCAACATGAGGCCCCGAATCGAGAGAGAAACCACAATGTGGAAACAATCTTTTCTTTTTCTTCTTAAGAAGTAAAGCCTAGCAACCTTCAAGTTGCAGCCAAAATGATAAAAGCCGACATTTTGAGGCCGAAGGACCACGTTATACAGTTGGTTCCTAGATGCGGCCTCCCCATGCCGAGGACATGCCAGTGGAGCGGTCTCTTTATCTGGTTCTGGCATCGTGCCTGACGTGGCCTCGCACAGTGTCCTCACACCCTCGCTGAGATGAGTGGCGGGTCAGGAGCTGGCCAGCACCGGGTCAGTGTCAGGGGCGACAGAGGCAGCGAGGTCTGTTCCTTGGATGAGCTCTTGAGAATAACGCCCGATGGAAATAGCGTCCGTGGGGGTGTGGGGGATGGGGAGGAACCTGGGGGGACACAGAGCCCTCCACGAGCCTCTGCATCTCCACCTTGACCTTTTATGCTCACGGAGAATCCGCACCGGGTTCGAGTGCTGCCAGGGGAGCGTCTTCATCCGCCGGCCTAGCTGCCGGGGTGCGTCAAGTTCCCGGGCAAGCGGCTGCCTTTCCGAGGTGGCTCTCCAGCACGTAAGCAGGCTGTCTCCAGCGGCATCGATCGTGGCCCGCGTGTGGGTGGCACTGGCCCGGAGCTCCCGGATGAGCCTCTCCATAGCCTGGTCACCTGCTTCGTGGCATCGCCTCGGCCTCTTGACCTCCCCGGAGCCAGGGACTCCCTCCCGGGTGTGGCTGGCACGGATGGTCACCGGCCCAGCACCAACCTTTCACCCGTTTCCTACCTGAAGAACCCTGAGCCCCGCCTGCAATGTGTAGACAACTAAAAATACTGTCTTGGCTTCCTGCTTCCCTTGCAGTTAGGGGTGACCAGGCGTGCAGCAGAAGCAGAAGTAGGAGTCGTTGGGTGGGGCCTCTGGGAAAGGGCTTAAAGAGGGGCCGGTGCCTGCAGGGCCAGTCTTCACCCTTGTTTCCCATTCCTCATCGGTCCCGCCGGGCCGCGTCGGTGCCCACATGGGTGTCCACGTGGGTGCCCACGTGGGGCAGCACCTTGTGACCGTGTGTGACAGGGCACACCCAGCATTGAACAAGAGGGCAGAGCACCCAGGACCCTCTGGATGTCTCCGTAAGGAAACAGAACCCTCACTTTTCAAAAGCCACGGCTCATGGGTTTTTATTATAATCAGATGCAGATCCTTGTTGAAAGAGTGGCAAAAAATAGAAGAATGCGCCCAAATAATTTTGAGGGGAATGAACCTCAGCCCCACCCGTTGTGATAGTCCTGGAAACAGTCACAATCTCCTGCTCTGGGATGTCCGCGGCCACAGCGCCTCCCTGTCTGGTCCCCCTGTCAGTCACCCGCTGGTCCTGTGAACCTCAGCCCCGGGTCAGCTCTGGGACCAGTCTTCCCTTGAGGGAGGCGTGGTGACATCCTACAGACCCTGGCGTCATCTGGGATCTAATGTCTGCATAGTCCTGTGTCTGAGACTCCTGCTCGTGGAAAAGGGATCATGGGTTCTGGAGGCAACGGGGTCAGAGGACGGTTCCTTGGGCTGCCGACCACGCCGCACACGATGGGCGCCACACACGGTGAGCTCGCCCTACCCGCACCTCCCCCTGACTCCGGCAGTGGCAGGTTCTTGCACCTGACACGTTGCTACAGGTCTTGTGTGTCACCGTAGGTCACCCTGGTCACACATCCTAACATCATATGCCAACCTGGAAATGACGTGACTCTCCCCTGCTGAGAGCACACCAGGAGTCGCCGGGTCCGAAGCCGTTTGCAGGTTGCCCGTCGAGGGGACAAACAGATATGCCTGCCATCCTTCATCGCCATTCGTCGACTGCCCCGCGGTGCCAAGGGGTCTTATTTGCCCCACTGGGCTGATCCTCCTGAGGGCAACCAACGTGGACAGACAGGACACGTACACACGTATACACGGGTCCCGGGTGCTGACGGACCTGGAGAAAGACGGAAGGATGCGCAGCCGGTGGGGGCAACAGTGGAAGGTCCGGGAGGAGGCGGCCCTGGGCTTGCAGTGCTCTGGGAGGGTGTCTCGGAGATGCTGTCCACCAAGGACAGGACAGAACGATGGTCGAGCAGTGGTCCTGTCTGAGGGAAGGCTGTCCAGGCAGAAAGGCCACGGGCACAAAGGGAGCCATCAGGCCATGAGGCTGAGACGCGGCCCGGCTCAGAGGGCGGGTGTGGAGGGTGGAGGGCCAGGGGGGCCAGACTGTGGATTCATTCGCAGTATGTGGACCCCCCCACCCCGCCAGCAGGTGGGGATTTGGAACGTGGGAATGGCAGAAGCCGGCTGTTAGTGGGAGCCACTGCAGTGTCCGGGCCAGAGAGGGCGGGCTGCCGGGGAGGGGACATGTCTGGTGAGGGAACAGAGGGCGCAGCGAGGCCGGAGCACTGCTGGGGCAGCGGCAGAGGTGAGCCACAGAAGCGGGGGCAGCCGGGAGAGGCCAAGGGGCCGTGCCCACTCTCACCAGTCTGGAACGTGCTAGGGCCACGGACAGGAGGGTTTCCTGGGTGGGGAGGGGGCTCTCGCAGGCCAGAGAGAAAGCAGTGGGCAAAGAGCAGGCCAATGATCTCATCTGTTTCCGTCACGCACTTGGTTCTTGTAAGATTTTAAATCCCTCTTCCTGTTTCTCTTGACTTTTTAATATTAGTTTGGTAGTTCCTTCGCTTCCAGAAAACTTACAGTTCTATCCTACACAAGAAATATTAAATGCCACCAGTTGTGGGCTTTCTTACACTTGTCAAATGATCTATTTTGTGATAAGTATAAAATGATGTATTTTCTAAGTAATTTAGGCTCCGTGTAGAGAACAGAGCCACAACTACAACAATAAAAAATGTAACACAGATTCCAACACCGAATGAGTCATCTGAATTTCTGTGTTTATGATAAGGAATAGGCGACACAGTAAGATTGTTTTGGAACCGGACCAAAACTCCCAAGGAGAAGCCCACGGAAGAACAGCCTTGCTTATGTCCCCAACCCCTATCTCATTTAAAATACAACTGGTTTTGGGGCACCTGGGCAGCTCAGTCGGTTGAGCGTCCGACTTCGACTCAGGTCATGATCTCACAGTTCGTGAGTTCGAGCCCCACATCGGGCTCTGTGCTGACAGTTTGGAGCCTGGACCCTGCTTCGGATTCTGTCTCTCTGTCTCTCTGTCTCTCTCTCTCTCTCTCTGCCCCTCCCCCGCTCATGCTCTGCTCTCTCTTTCAGAAATAAATAAACATTAAAAAAAAAATACAACTGGATTCTCCCGCCGGGAGTGAGCTGGGAGTGGGACCACTTGGCATGTGTACCGTGTGGCCAGCACCCAGAACTATTGGCGTTTGTCCATCACCAACGAACTTCAGCTTAAAACATTGCTATTCCTCCAACAGAAGCGCCATGTTACTGGTTGACAAACACGTGGTGGTCAGCGCATGTGTCTGTGGCACGGCATCAGGGGCGTGAATTCACTGGGCGGGGCCTCCATCTCACTCACTGTTGGATGCCCAGTGTCGAGCACCCAAGGGGCACCCAACAGATACAAACACCCAGATGAACGAATGAGGGAGGTGATGCTTTCTTTACTGATAATGCCACAGGCTCAGAGGAGTGCAAGAAACCCAGTTCTTTACTGAGTGTAACTGACATGCAGAAAGTATCCAGTTTGATAGGTTTCGAAACGTATTTGATGAGTGGAAGCCATCACCACAACCACCATCATGAACACATCTATGCTTGTGCCTTTGTAATTTCCTCCCGTCTGCCCGTCTGCCCGTCCTCCACCCGCCCTCCCCCAGCAGTCCCCGCCCTTCGGTCTCTAACTGCATGCTACTTTTCAGTTTCTAGGATTTTATATAAATGGGATCGTATTCTTTTTTGTCTGGCTTCTTTCACAGGGCAATTTTCAGGTGCATTTACAGGTTGCTGTGTCTTTCCATTTGTTTGTGCATTTGTCTGGATGTTTGGGTGGTTTCCAGTTTTTGAATCTTGTAAGAAAGCTGCTATGAACATTCGTGTGCAAGTCTTTGTATGCACGTAGGTTTCCTTGCCTCTTGGGTTTTGAAACCTGGGATCGGAATGACTGGATCACATGTTCAACTTAAAAAAAAAAACTGCCAAACTCTTTTCCCAAAGTGTTCATACCGTTTCACGTTCCCGGCGACCAGGTATGAGAGCCCCCCTTCCTCCACATCCTCGCCAACACTTGGTGTCTTCCTAATGGTGCAAGTGGGATCTCACTGTGGCTTCTGTTTGCATTTCCCCCTGTGACCAGTGACGCTAAGAAGCTTTTCATGTGCTATTTGCCGGTGAAGAGTCTGTGCAAACACTTAGATTGTTTTTATTGACTTGTTTTCTTATTGTTCAGTTTGAGAGTTCTATATGTATTATTTATCTTTTGCCAGACATGTGCTTTACAATTTTTTTCTCCTGTTTTCTTCTACAAGTGGTATAGTTTCCGGTGTTTTCTATATACAGGTCTACGACCTATGTAGGGTTGACTTTTGCATGTAGTATGCATGGATACTGGTTCATTTCTTTTTCTTTCTCTTTCTTTCTTTCTTTCTTTCTTCCTTTCTTTCTTTCTTGTGCTCTCTCCTTCTTTCTTTCCCTCCTCCCTCCCTCTTCCCCTTCCTTCCTTCCCTTCTTCCTTCCCTCTTTCTTTCCACCTTTGTGCATACGGATTGCCAATGGTGCCAGCACTATTTGTTAAAAAAGCCATCCTTTCTCCACTGCATAACCTTTGCGGCTGTGTCAAAACTCAGTTGTCCATATATGTGTGGGTCTCTTTCTGGAGGCCCACTTGTCTATCTTTATGCAATATAATGCTGTTTTGATTACCCTCACTTCATAGTAATTCTTGAACCAGGCAATGTTAGCCCTTCAACTTGCTTTTCCAAAACATTTTTGGTTTTATTCTAGAATCCTTGCTTTTCCACTTGATCACTAGAATAACTCTGTCTTAGAAACACCCTGGGGTGTTAAATGGGACTGCATTAACTTTATAGAGCAGTCTGGGGAGAACTGAACTCAACAATACGGAGTCTCCCTGTGCACGAACCACATATGCTTCCATTCATTTTGGTCCTCTGTATTCCAAACAGCAATATTTAATAGTGGCTAGGGTAAAGATGTCACCTTTTATACGATTTTTCCACAAAGCATTTTATATTCATTTCTTTGATGTTATTATAAATATTTAAATTTAAAAAATTTTTAATGGTTTGTTACTAATTTTTGTATATTGATCTCGTAACCTTCAACATAGCTAAACCTCCTGATTAGTTTTAGTAGCTTGTATTTCCATCATATTTTTTTACACAGACGATGACATTATCTATGAAGAAAGACAGTTTTGCTTCTTCCTTTCTTATCTGGTTTTAAAATTTCTTTTTCTTGCCTTATTGCACTGGTTAGAACCTCCAGTACCATGTTAAGTACCTGTGACAAGAACAGACATTTCTGTCTCGTTCCTAGTCTTGAAGGAAAAACTTCAGTGTTTCAAGATTAAGTATGATGTTGGTGGAAAGTTTCATAGATGCCTGTTATTGTTGCTTTATTCTGTGGTATAATGTGGTATTCTGTGGTGTAATGGTAAATATATATTTGGTCTTTATCCTTGCTTCCTGGCATGAAGCTCCTAAAACTTTTTTTTTTTTTTAAGTTTGTTTGTTTGTTTAGAGAGTGTGTGTGTTCGAGCGAGTGAAGGAGGAGCAGAGAGAGAGAGAGAGGGAGGGAGGGAGAATCCCAAGCAGACTCTAGGCTGTCGGCGCAGAGCCTGTCACAGGGCTTGAACTCATGAACCATGAGACCATGACTGGAGCCAAAATCAAGAGTTGTACGCTCAATGTATGAGCCACCTGAGTGCTCCACGGAGCTCCTAAAACTCTTGAAATTCCCTGGGTGATAGGTGTGATAAGGTCATCTTCATTATTCATAAGCTCCCTTCTACCAGATCTGACTTTACGCTAATGAGGTGACTCTTGGTGCACCCCTAGATGGCTTTAGGATGGGACTGGCTGCCAGAAAGGCCAAGCCTTGCCTAGTGGGTTGGAACTTCTAGCCCCACCCCTCCACCTCTGGGGAAGGGAGAGGGACCAGAGACTGAGGTCCATCATCAGTGGCCAATGATTTGATCATTCATCCCCCATGTAATAGGAGATCCATAAAAACCTCTAAATGACAGGATTCAGGGAGTTTCCAGATTGGTGAACACATCAGTGGTGCACCCGGAGAAGGTGTGGAAGCTTTGTGCTGTCCCACCCCTCAGCCCCAGCCCTTACTTTGCCCCATACCATTGTATGGAATGTTCCTGAATTGTATCCTTATAATAAACTCATGAATGCAAATCAAGTGTTTTCTTGAGGTCTGTGAGTTGTTCTAGTGAATTATTAAAACTGAGGGGGGTGCGCCTGGGTGGCTCAGTCAGTTAAGCGTCCAATTTGGCTCAGGTCATGATCTCACAGTTCATGAGTTCCAGCCCCACATCCAGCTCTGTGCTGCCAGCTTGGAGCCTGGAGCCTGCTTCAGATTCTGTGTCTCCCTCTCTCTCTGCCCTTCCCCTGCTCATGCTCTATCTCTCTCTTTCTCAAGAATAAATAAACATTAAAAAAAATTTTTTTTAAAGACACCAGTTTCCTCATTAAAAAAAAAAAAACAAAAACTGAGGAGGGGGGTGATGGCAACTTCAGACTTTCAACTGGTGTCCAAAGTAGGGGTAGTCGTGGAGGACTGAGTGCTTAGCCAATGAGGCCTGAACTAACTCCGGGTAATTAGTGTCAGCATTTAGTTAGCGTTGGACACCTAGATGGTGTCAGAGAGTCAGAGAATATGAGATTATTCCTAAACTGCTGAGTTTTTATAAAACGGATGTTAAATTTTTTCAATTTTTTTCTGTTATGACCATATGATTTTTTTTTCTTATCTTATTCTTATAGGGAACTATATATTTTTTTGTTATTGTTGTTGGTTTTACTTTCAGATATCTGATCATTTGGGGTTTATTCTAATGTAAAGTATACGGCATAGATCTGATTTTCTCTTTTTCTGAACGTGCACCCAGTTGTTCTGGCACCATTTACTGGAGGGTTTACCTTGGGCCCAGTGATGTGGGTGCCACCCTCACCATATCCTGCACTTTCACATGTACTCGGGTCTGGTTTGGGACTTTCTGTTCTGGAAATTGGCCTGTCTGCTCCGGTACCAGTACCGCAATTATAGAGGCTTCACAGTCTGTTCCAATATCTGGTAGGTCTAATCCTCCCTCAGAGCCTTTCCATTTTAGTGTTTTCCTGGCTATTCTTGCATTTAAAAATTGTTTCCATGTGAACTTTCAGTATCAGTGTGTTCACTTTTGAAAAAAATCCCACTCGGCCCTGGTATATTATTATATTAATGTGGTGCTATGGTTTCTCTGCTAGTATAGTTACTGTAATTGCACTGGTTATTTATAAGTAATAATTGTAAATTTTCCTTTTTCGATATTGTCTTTTCAGGATTATGTCTCATCATCTGACTTGCTTCATAAAAGGCACTTGAAAGTCCTCCCTGTTCTGCGCTCGGAAGCAAGTGGCAGATTTGGTAGAATTCTTTGGAAACAACGGGGCCAGGTGGTTTTGGGTGGGATGGTTTCTTGATAACTTTATTTGATTGTACAGAAACTATTCGGCTTAAGCTTTCTCTCTCCAGTGACATCAGTTATGTTAAGCTATTGTGTCTTAGGAAATTTTCCATGTCATCTAGATGTTACATTTCATTAAAAGTATTCTTCTATTAAAAAATATTCATTTGAGGGGCGCCTGGGTGGCTCAGTCGGTTAAGCGTCCGACTTTGGCTCGGGTCATGATCTCGCAGTTCGTGGGTTCGAGTTCCGCATCGGGCTCAGTGCTGACAGCTCAGAGCCTGGAGCCTGCTTTGGATTCTGTGTCTCCCTCTCTGTCTGCCCCTCCCCCACTCATGCTCGGTCTTTCTCTGTCTCTCACAAATAAATAAATGTAAAAAAAATTTTTTTTTAAAATATTCATTTGATTTAATGGTTCTTTTTCCCTTCTCATTTCTTATTTCGTATGTTTTTATCTTTTCTCTCTTTCTTGATTATTTAGTGGTTTATTTTGGTATCACTTTAATAAATCAAGATTTTATTTTGTTAATTATATCTATTATTTCTCTATTCTAGCCATTTCTGCTATTATATCTATTAATTCACTTGTCTTTCCTTTTATTTAGTTTTTGTGGTGAGAATTGAATTCCTTTATTTTCTTTCCATGTTACTGGCATGTGTTTAAGACTGTGTAGCTTCCTTTGATTATTCTTTAAAATGTATTATATAGATTCTGATATGCAGTGTTTTTATTATGTTTTAGAGATTCTGTTAAGTTTGTTTTGTATGTGACATTTCATTCAGTTGTTTAACTAAATTCTTAAAATTTCCAGGTAGAAGGCCTTCTTGCACTTTTGTTGTTAATTTCTTTTTTTTTTTAATTTTTTTTAATGTTTACTTATTTTTGAGAGAGACAGAGACAGAATGTGAGTGGGTTGGGGCAGAGAGAGAGGGAGGCACAAGATCCGAAGCAGGCTCCAGGCTCTGATCTGTCAGCACAGAGCCTGATGCGGGGCTCGAACTCACGAGCTGTGAGATCATGACCTGAGCCTAAGTCGGAAGCTCAACCGACTGAGCCACCCAGGTGCCCCTTTTGTTGTTAATTTCTATGTTAATTGCATTTTGATCATAAAGTTTTATAATATTTTTTTCTCTTTTTTATGAAACTCAGTGATATAATTTTTGTGTCCTAAAATAAGACCAATTTGTGTGACTATTCAATGTGTACTTGAAAAGAATGTTTTCCATTACCGAGGTGTCATATAAATATTTCAATAAGCTCTAGCGCATTTATTACATTGTGTCGGTCTTCTGGAGCCTTAGTTTTTTGTACTGCAAATGGTATGTTAAGGTGTCCTATTAGTGTGATTCAAAAATTTGTCTTCGCATGCCCTGCGGTTTCTGTATTCTAAAATCGCTGCTGTGTTTTGGCACATATTCAGATTTTTATATCTCGTTTGTGAGTTGTGGCTCACAGCACTATAATGTCTCCTTCTTTGTCACATTTATTTTTTTTAATTGAGATATAATCGACATATAGTATTCTATTTGTTTCAGGTGTAACATTGATTGTTTTGAATGTTAAACCGACCCTGTATTCCTGGGACACCCCCTTATTGATGTATTAGCTATATAAGCTATATATATATAATATGATGTATTAGCTCCCTCATATCGTTTTTGATTTGACGTGTAAAATTTTGAGAAGAATTCTTTCATCAGAGATCCTAAGGGATACTGGTTGTGGCTTTCTTTGCCTGGTTTTGGTTTCAGGGCAATGCTGGTCTTACAGAATGAATGGACGCATATCCCCATTTCTTCAATTTTTGGGAAGTTTGTGTATATTTGCTATTGCTTCTTCCTTGAGGGTTGGGTAGAATTCCCCAGTGGACCTGTGTGGGCCTGGGACGGTGTTTACAAATTTAACTTTAATAACCAAATAGCTATTTTTGCAGCTGATTTCTTCTTGGGAGATCTTTTTTTTTTTTTTTTTTTTTTTTTTGAGAGAGAGAGAGAGAGAGAGAGAGAGAAGGGGAGGGGCAGAGAGAGAGGGAGAGAAAGAATCCCAAGCAGGCTCCATGCTGTCAGTGCACAGCCCTACTTGGGGTTCCATCCCACGACCTTGGGATCATGGCCTGAGCCGAAATCAAGAGATGGATGCTTAATTGACTGAGACACCCAGGCGCCCCAGGAGATCTTTGATAGTTGGTGCCCTTCACAGAATTTAACCTGAGTTGTGGGCTTATCGACATTCAGTTGTCTGCAACAGGCCCTCATTACCTGTTGCCTCCTCATCCAGGGCGG
Source organism: Panthera tigris (assembly GCF_018350195.1). NCBI lineage: Eukaryota > Metazoa > Chordata > Mammalia > Carnivora > Felidae > Panthera > Panthera tigris. The sequence continues at coordinate 1,854,116 of NC_056672.1, read as the reverse complement.
CCTTCTGGAGGAAGCAGGGAAATGGACAGGTCTGAAGGCTCCCACGCACAGGCCGGGCTGACTTGGGCTTGTCTACCAGCTGCCCAGATGTGAGGTGAGAGGGAGGGGGACCTGTAGCTTAGAGGTTCTCAGAAGTCACACATCAAGCATGGAGTCTGCCCTTTCATTATATTATCTTTTCAGTGCCTGCAGAATGTGTAGTGATGCTGAGTTTCCCGATGTGGGTAAACTGTGTTCCTTCCGCCCTTTCTGCCCTTTCCCTGGGCAGCCTGCCCAAAGGTTTGATTCCATCCATCTTCTTGAAGACCTAGTTCTTGGTTCATTGATTTTCTCTGCTGTTTTGGTTTTCTGTCTCCTTGTTTTGTGCTTTGGTCTTTATTAAATTATTTTCTTCTGCCTAGTTGGGTTTACTCTGCTCTTCTTCTTTTTTTTTTTTTTACATTTTTTTAAATGTTTATTTATTTTTGAGAGAAAGAGAGAGAGACAGACAGACAGAACATGAGCAGGGGAGGGGCAGAACCTGAACAGGCTCCAGGATCTGAGATGTCAGCACAGAGCCTGATGTGGGCCTTGAACCCACAAACCGTGAGATCATGACCTGAGCCCAAGTCGGACACCTAACCGACCGAGCCACCCAGGAGCCCCTTACTCTGCTCTTCTTTTTGTACTTTTTGACCATGAAGCTGAAGTGGTAGTTTCAAATCTTTACTCTTTTCTAATGTAAGTTTCGCACTAACGCTGCTTTAGTGGCGTCCCTAACCCTGATCCGCTGTGTTTTCAGCCCATTCAGGATTCCTGGTAGTTTTTATTGTCTTCACTAATGCCAACATCTGTCTCCATTCTGGTTTGATTTGGATCTCGTTTTCAATGTGGGCCGTATTTTCCTGCTTATTGCCTGCCTGATAATCTTTGATCGGAGGCCAGACAGGGTGAATGTTACCTTGTAGGATGTTGGATATTTTTGTACTTTTACAAATCTTAAATTGTGTTCTGAATACAGTTGAGTGTGATCCTGTCAGTTCTTGCTCTCATCATCTGTTGGATGGGTCTGGAGCAGAGCTGGGCCTGGGGTTGAGACCTCCAGAGTGCTTGTCCTAAGGTCTCATGATGTGGGACCTTCTCCAGTCTCCTTTGTCGGAACAGGTGTCATTGTTGGGCCTGTTTGAGCTCTGGCACTGTCCCTCAATCCTTCCCTGTGGCTCCTTCCCCCACCTGGGTGAGTTTCCCACAAACGAGTGTTTCCCGGGTCTCTGTCGGACCCTCACGGAACCCTCTGCAGGCCATTAGGTCTCTATCCCTTAGGAATTATCATCCTTCATCGCCTGAGGTCCGGTGTCTTGAAAACCATCGTTTCGCGTTTTTCTGTTTACTTCGTTGTTACCGTTTCAGGGAGAAGGATAAATTCTCCCCGTAGCTCCACCTTGGCCAGATGAGGAAGTAATAAAACCAATTTTAACAAACATTCGTGGGTATTGAGAAGATGTATGAAAATGTGGCAGACACAGAGATGTTCTCCCCAGATCCCCCTTCCCAGGGAGGATGTGTTGCCTGCTCTGGTGACACCAGCTGGCAGCGGCCAGGTTCACACGCTTGCTCTCTGCTGTGCCCCTCATACAGCAGCCCCGACTCGGCCCTACATGGGGTACCGTGATGGGCAGTGCCGGCTCGAGTCCCCACCTGCGTCAGGGGCGTGTCAGGCCTGCTGCTCAGTCCGCCTTCCCCCTTCCATCTACTTCTTCCCATTCCATGTCTCCTACCCCAAACCCCGTCTCAGCTTCTGCTTCCGCAGAACCCAGCCTGCCGCCAGCCCTCAGGCGGCCGGTGGGGCCCAGATATTGGTCCCCAGGGGCCTCCGTAGCGTCTCTCGTCTACATGAACTGAAAGCTCACCACTGGAATTTGTCTCTGAAAGACCATCTGGTCTTCAGCGTGTGTCTGTGTATCTGTGTGACTTAGAGGATTTTGTTCTCTTGACAAAAACGTATACAGAGATTAGTTCCCAAGACCTATATTGCAGGGGGGAAAGTCGTGAAATAAGAGAAATAGGCTGTAGAAGCTAGGATGCGCTTTATTTGTGCATCTCGTAAGAGAGTAACCAATGTCACCATTAAGTGACTATTTTTGGAAGCCCTCCACGCAATAGGAATTCAGCCATGTCTCAAGGCACGCCTTTCAGATCTTGACTAGTCTTGGACCCAGTCAAGCTCTGGGGAATGCATCGTGTAATTTCTGCATCACTGCTGTCAGCCTCGTGCCCCGAAGAGAAAACCATTTGAATTAAACCCAAACATGGCCCTGCCATTCACGCGGGGAAAGCACCCGAGCCATGTGAGCCATACCTGTGCTGTGCACCACACTCTGGGATTTCGGCAGCACCAGGCGGGTGTCCTCAGCAAAGCTCCCCTTCCTCTCTGCACAGACGTCAGAAGTCCTGGCCACCTGGTCCCGGCGAGACGTGTGGTCCCCAAAGGGCTGGCACATCCCACGAATCAGTTCTTCATCACTGAGGCACCTCTGATTGACAAAAGAAAAGTCAATGATGCTTGTCTCCCTTCATGTCCCTGCTCTACGCACTCAGGACCCGCCAAGCCGCAGGCCAGTGGCATGTTCGGAATATGTTCTTGAGCAGGTATCAAGGACACCCTGGCGGGCGGAGGACAGAGGTCATGGCAGTGGTGGGTGACTGGCCGCTTAGCAAAAGCACAGCACACACGCTGGGTCCTTGTGGGACCCTCACCACGACCACTTCAGATGTTACTGTGCAAGGTGGCCGGACAGCTGCCGAGACGCTGGGTGAAGCCCGCAGGGACGTGCTGCTGGGAAGGGGCGGCTCTGGGATTAGAAGAGGGCTTTCTGACACCAACAGCAAGGTCCCTTCCACTCAGCCACGCCACGGCCGCCAGGGGCTCGTGAGCAGGACCGACTGTGGTGAGCGTGGCCTGGTGTGGTGCCCGTCACTCGGCAGACGTTACACACGGGGAGGCGACCAAGGATCTCACGGGGCCCCCACAGTGTCCAGCCCACTGCAGGCCCGCGACAAGCTGGGCATCGCGTGAGTGGAAGGGATGGGGGGCACCCTTCTCCCTCCCTCCACTACTGGGGGGCCTTGGGATCAGCACTCACACCTCGGGGCGAGATAACCACCAGCCACGACGCAGAACCACGTTGGATTTGTGGCAAACGAAACTGATTCTGGAAGGCAGAGTCCGACCACAGCGAACTGCAGGCTCTCCTCTTGCGCCCTGTCGCCGGCCTGGCCGGCCTGCCCGGGAGCACCGTGAGTTCTTGGAGGAGGGGGGCAGCCGAAGGAACAGAGCGGAGGCCGCCGTGGCCTGGCGGCCCGGGAGGCCGGCTGAAGGCAGGGAGGCCCGGAGACGCGCTGGCCCGCGAGGACGGGCCCCTGGCGCTCACACCAAGGGGCCGGAAGGCTCTCGGCCACGGCTGCGCGCCCGGAGTGACCGCAGAGCCTGGAGCCGGAGCCGGGTCCCGCCGACCGGGGAGCAGTCACCGGCTTAGCTCGAGCCCTCGGTTTGCAAAGCAGCCTGCGGCTGGCGGGCAGGGCTGCGTGACCCGTGAACCCGAGGGCCCGCCCCCCAGGCCACGGGCGTCACATCCGACTCGCACCTGAGTTACACCCGACACGGGATCATCCTAAAGTCAGGGCCAAGGGGAGGCCTACCTGTCTCAATCGGCCTTCGCAGGCCGGTTAGCTGGAGCGCGGGAGGCAGAGGACGCGGCTTTGCGTGAAGCCCGCTGCAGACGTGCGTGTACGCAACAACGTACGCAGCGGGGGCTCCTGCGACGCGCCGTGTGGACGACTCACCGACCTCAGGCGCAGAAGCAGGCTCGGCTGTCCGGACAGAGGAGCGGGAACCGGGGGAGGAACGGCCGCTCGGCTGGTCCCACCTCCCCCACCCTCTCTCTCTCCGGAGTCCGAATGCGCTGCCGTTTCACTGTGACCCGTCGGGCCCCTCTGTGCGGGGCCGCTGCACACCCACTGTGGCCGCGTGGCCGACACCACACACCTCCCGTGGCCGGGCTCCGGCCTGAGGGGTGAAGGACGCGGTGGGCGTCGGCGCGGGAACGTCTTCCGGAAGCACTGCTCTGCCCGCCTCCCGGGCAAACACCTGATCTCAACCAGAAGGTTGCCGAGTGATCTGGCAGCTTGGCTAGCTCGGCGAGCATCTGCCGAAACTCGATTGGATGCGGGATTCGCGGCCTCTCCGGGCTCCTCGCGCATCCGGGCGAGCTGACTGTGCGCCGTGGGGTGAAGGGTCTTGGGGGCCTCCTCAAACTTGTCCAGCACCTTTTCAGCCGGGATGTCTCTCCGCAACCCATTCCTTCCCCCCCCCCGAGACACGAACTCGAACACAGAGAGGCGCGAGCCTGTGGCAGGTTCCCATCGCCAACCGTGACGTCGCTACGGGGAGGAGACAGGGCCCGCCAGCCTGCTTCCCGGGTGGCCTGCGTGCCTGCCTGTCCCCAGGGATGCTCACAGGTGACAATGACGCACAGGGGAGCGCAGGCAAGGAGGAACCAGGTCTCCGGGGTGACAGCGCAGACCAGGGCCACAGCACTGAGAAGAGGGTGCCCGAACCAGGCACTGAGGACTCAAGTGTATTAACCACATCTTTCCTTTACTGTGTTTGGTGCTCTGGCACCTGGGGCCCTGCAGACCCGTAGGGATGGGATAACGCGTGGAGTCGGGGAAGGACTCACCTGGGGCTGCCTTCACCTGCGAACCTCCCCGTCACCCAGCACCAGGTGCCAGACTCCCCGTGGGGGCCCTGTTCCCAGAGCCCGCTGACTCGTGCACACTGCTGATCCCAAACCTTTCTTACGGTGGGAATCAGGACAGCAATCCTGCCTACAGCCCTCCCACACCGGCTGACCCCGTGCTTCCCCGTGTGGCCCCCCATGGCAGGTCCCCGCTTGGGGACTGTGGGTAACAAGCTGTGTTCTGATCCGCTGGCCGCCACCACACCCGGATAATAATAAAATCTGCATTTTCAACACTAGTAAATAGACACGACCAGGGGCCACTGTACGGTCCATCCCCAAATCCACGTTTGACAAATTTTTATTTATGTTTGTTTATTTATTAATTATTATTTTTTAACATTCACTTTTGAGAGAGAGAGAGAGAGAGAGAGAGAGAGAGCAAGCAAGCATGAGTGGTGGGGGGAGGGTCAGAGAGAGAGAGAGAGAGAGACAGACAGACAGACAGACAGAATCTGAAACAGGCTCCAGGCTCTGAGCTGTCAGCACAGAGCCCAACGCGGGGCTTGAACTCACGAACCTTGAGATCATGACCTGAGCTGAAGCTGGATGCTTAACCAACTGAACCACCCAGGTGCCCCAATATTTATTTATTTTTGAGAGAGGGAGAGAGAGAATGATTGAGCAGCTTGGGGCAGAGAGAGAGAGAGGGAGAAAGAGAGAACCTCAAGCAGGCTCAAAGCTGTCAGCACAGAGCCCAATGAGGGGCCTAAACTCACGAACCATGAGATCATGACCTGAGCAGAAGTCAGATGCTTAACCGACTGAGCCACCCAGGAGCCCCCATGTGTTTGACAAAGTTTTATTCAGCTGCTGCTATGCTGGGGATGTAAGGGTGAACGAGACAGACACGCTTGATCCCTCTCGGGGATCTGAACGCTGGAGGGGGACACAGATGTCCCGTGGCCACCACTCTGGCTCCATCCTTGGATGTCCGGCCAGACCGTTAACCTAAACCTGTCTTTTCCGTGCCGCTCTGGGGTCAGCGAGAAAAGATAGCTGCATGTTACTCTGTGGGGGAAACACGTGGTAATCGAGCCCAGGGTCTGAAGGGAAAGCTCCAAATTTAAGTCCCATCTTCGTGAAACTGGGAACTCCCCAGGTAAGCGGAAGGACAACGGTAGATAGGTGGGTATGTGAGCACATACAGTGGAACAGCAAAGAAAACGTGAACCACGGGTACATACAGCATGAGTGAACCTCGAGAAAGTATGTAGAGTGGAAGAAACTAGGTGGCAATAATATATACCGTATCGTTCCATCTCTATAATTTAGGCACAACCCTCCCCCGCCCCATGAAAGAAGTGGAGGGTCTCGTGGGCGTTGGGGACCGCTGGCTGCATGGTCTTGGTCTGGGAGGGTCCTATGGAGACACACTGTGTGCGCTTCCTGTGCCTTGAGGGCAAGTCAGCTGTGTGAACTCAAACATCGTGACTTGAATTTTAAGCCTGTTTCCGTGTCTGGAACCCCTCGGTCTGCTGTTGGGGTTGCTCGTTAGCAGTAACATGCTTGCAGATTTAAAGGGGCTACTATTGCTGATATTCTGAAAGTGAATTTTCTGTCCCTTTCTTTGAAGAAAGTGCCTGTTTAGGCTTTCGAGGAGGCCCTATGATGTGAGCAGGACTGGATTTAGAAATTGTCTTGCCTGGAATCCCGATGTGGCAAATGTCCTCGTGTCTTCTGGATTGTCCCTCTCTCTGAACGGAGGACGGGGCTGCTCAGTCTGTCCCAGCAGCTGATCCCGGCTTGCCGGGTGGTCTCGCTGGGGGGACCTGGGCTTGTACCCCCCAGCACTCACTGTGGGACTCTCCTCCAAAATTCAGGGGTGTGACTGCTCCATGGGGAATGAACCAGCCAGGCCCCTCAATGCCAGCACCTGGGATGTGGGCCCTATCTCTATTCAAACAGAAGTGAGGGAGCGTTGGTGTGTCCCAGGTGGCCGGTCCTGCCTCTCCTGTGGCCCCTGCCATCGCTGGCCTCTCCGCTGGGCACTGCTGGGAGGGCCTGACCCACTGCGTCCTGTCTCGGCTGCACCTGCTACACGTGCCCTTTCCTCTGGGAACACCCGTGAAGCCCAAGGCCGCCAGCACACTTCCCTGAGTGTGGGAGGAGGGATGTCACATGAGCCTCGTTTTACAGTGTAGTCGGAGGGTCTCTCATCCCTAGGTTTAAGTGTGTGACTTAGAACCACACTGGGGAGACCAGGGGTGGCGTGAAGTGAACACCAGCCATGTCCGTGGCTGGCAGTAAAGAAACAGGCAGAATGAGCCTCTTACTTAGCGCTGTGAGGCCACCACAGGAAGAACTCTCCAGAACAAGTTCTGAGGGCCTGCCCCTGGGGGCCTGGGGCAGGGGAGATCGAGCAGAGGCTGCGGCTTTTCCTCTCGATCGTTCCTTTATTTATTTATTTATTTATTTTTAATTTAATTTAATTTTAATTTACATTCAAATTAGTTAGCAGATAGTGCAACAATGATTTCAGGGGTAGATTCCTTAGTGCCCCTGACCCATTTGGCCCATCCCCCCTCCCACAACCCCTCCAGTAACCGTGTTTGTTCTCCATATTTAAGAATTTCTTCTGTTTTGTCCCCCTCCCTGTTTTTATATTATTTTTGTTTCCCTTCCCTTATGTTCATCTTTTTGTCTCTTAAAGTCCTCATATGAGTGAAGCAATATGATTTTTGTCTTTCTCTGACTGACTAATTTCACTTAGCATAATACCCTCCAGTTCCATCCACGTAGTTGCAAATGGCAAGATTTCCTTCTTTTTGATTGCCGAGTAATACTCCATTGTATAGATATACCACATCTTCTTTATCCATTCATCCATCCAAGAGCATTTGGGCTCTTTCCATACTTTGGCTATTGTCGGTAGTGCTGCCATAATCATAGGGGCGCACGTGTCCCTTCGAAACAGCACACCTGTATCCCGTGGATAAATGCCCAGTAGTGCAATTGCTGGGTCGTAGGGTAGTTCTATTTTTAGTTTTTTGAGGAACCTCCATCCTGTTTTCCAGAGTGGCTGCACCAGCTTGCATTCCCGTCGACCTTTCCTAAGGTTGATCCTTTCAACCTGCCGTGTTCCTTTGACACGACTTTAAAACAAATAGACAAATACGTGAAAATTCCAAGTTGCAAAATGAAAAGCATAATAAATCCAAGCATCTGGTGCTTCTGAACTGCGGCCCCATCACCGGCCCCCCGTGTTGAACTGAGGACCATGGTGGCGGTGGGCCCGGCCCTTCTGCCGTCCGCCACCCTGCTTCCCACTGGGCCCGAGTAGCTTCCCTCGTCCCGTGATCTGTCCAGTCTGCGTTCCTTCCTTCCTTCCCTCCACAAATAGCCAAGGGGCCTGGGTGAGCTCCAGTCGTGGCTCCTGCTCTCCAGCTCGGGGAGACACCACACAAGATTAGGTCCCACAGGATGTGTGGTGTGGAAACGGTTTCCAGGTCCACACTGCTGGCCCCCACTGCCCCGGGACAAAAGGCAGAGCCCTCCCGGGGCCACATCCCCTCTGCTCCACTGGAGTCTCTCACCTGCGTACACACCAGCCCCAACACCCCTCCCTCATCCCGGAATGCCCTCTCCACCCGTGTCGGCCCCGCTCTGAGGACCCTCCCAGCTCACCGCCTCTGCTGGGGGGCGCCCCGCGTGTGCGTCTCTGGGCCGGGGTGCAGGTGCCCACAGAGTGAAGCCCCAGGGCACGACCCCCGTGGCTCCCGGCCTGGGTCGCCCCTCCTCTGAGCCTGCCTCTGGCCGGCCCGTGTCCCCGGTCCCGACGTGGGGCAGGTTCCGACCCACGTGTGCTGACCGGAGAGAAACCTGCCACCTCAGCAGAGGGCCCCGAACCTCTTCCACCGTCCGACACACGGCACAGAACCGCCCGCCGGCGGGGCTGCAGCGAGAGACACGGGGATGGGCCAGGACGCTGCTTGTGGGAGCGGGACAGCATGTTCCCAGTAGCCTCCACGGCCGCAGCAGCGCCTGCCCGCCCGCCCTGCTTCTAGAACAGGCGCGGACACAGCCCCGTGAGACCCATCACGATGCACACGCCAGGCTTTCCTCACGCCGGGAACAGGGGCATTTCCACAGACGCCCGGGGTGCCAGCCGCAGCTTCTCCGTGTACAGCTCACCAGACGCCAGTGGGTTTTACGTGAAGAGGCGGGAAGGAAGAAAACGAACAGAAACACAAACACACAGTAGTAACGGAGACCGTGTGTTCTGTCCAGCTCTGTCCCGAAAGTCTGCTGGCCTCTCGAATGCAGCAGATGGACAGCTGGAGCCCAGCCCACCTCGTGGGCACGGTCAGCTCCTTCCGGCTGGAGGGGCTGTGGGTGCGGGGCGTGTCTGAGGTCCCGTGCAGCCCTGTCCTCCTGCATATGACAGCCTCGGCGTGGCACCGTGTCTGCAGAGAGGGGGCAGGCGTATGCGTCCAGCTGGCTGCGGGTGGCTCGGGAGATCAGGCAGCCTCAAGCTGGGGCGTGGGCAGCACGAGGCCGGGCCAGGTAGCTGCCACATCCCCTCTCGGGTGTCTCCACACCCGGGGAGCGGCTCTCCCTACGCTCCCGCTCCCGATGGGCTCGCTGACGAGGTCCTGCAGACGTGAGCACTCCTGGCGAGACGCACGTCTTCCTCGCACTCCTAGACATGCTTAGGAGACCACGGGCAGCAGGGAGAACGGAACCAGACCCACCGTGTGCCCTCAGCCTCCATCCGACAGGCACAGGCTGAGAACCGAACATGCTAGGGCCACGTGACGGCCGCGTGGGGGCTGCGGTGCTGCCCGTCCAAACGACGGTCACAGGCACCTTGCGGGCTCACGGGCTCTGCCTTCTCTACACGGGCCCCTTTCCTCTGTGTCCTCCTAGGACACCACTGCAGGGCCAGGTGCCCCTGGGTCTGGGAGTCCGGTTTCAATTGAAAGCCGCCCTGCCTTCCAAGAACCTGCAGTCTGGTGGGGGCACCAACACGCAGCCCCCAGACTCGGCTGTGGAGGTGAGTGCTGTCCCAGCAGAACTGGCCCAGGGAGGGCACCTGGCCTGGGGCCCAGGAGGCTGTGCAGAGAGGGGGTCCCTGGGACGGGTGGAGACAGAGCAGGAGGGGGCTCAGAGGTGGGGGGGTCCTGGGCCCCCAAGAGCCCGTGGGACTTGGAGCGCAAAGACCACCACCCGGGAGCCGGAGCAGAACAGATGGTGGGTGTGGGCAGGGGCGAGGGGCGGGGGGCGAGGCACAATCCCTGGAGGGCAGCCTAGGCCTGTCCCTGGCTTTTCACCAACAGAAATCAGGGCTGAGCCCACGGGAGAGCCCACCGGCACATCACGTCCTTATTCACAGCCCGAGCGTCCGTGGGAGAAGGGACCCGCATGCCGTGGCCAGTCCACATGGCGGGACCTCCGGAGCCACAGCCTGACACACAGGACAGTGAGGGCGCACCTGGGCCGGCCAACAGAGGCCCGCTGAGGCGGCAAGCCCAGAGGACAGAGCGGTGGCTGCGTGGGACAGCAGGGAACTTGCACTGTGGTGGCAGTTGTGGAAAGTGGAGCATCTGACTCCACTCTGTCACTAAACCCGACTGTGAACTAAGCAGCCCCGGTGGGGAGGCCTTCCCCAGGGGAGCAGGGTGGCGGCTGAGGAGAGGCCGGACCCTGGGCCGCTCTGGGGGACGGTGGGGAGGGGCCCTCCGACAAGCGTGGTCCTGGGAGCCGGGGAGGGACCCAGCCCGGCGCCCCGTCTCTTCCTGGTCACCCTGTCTGCGCTCCGGGCCCGAACCGCCCCAGCAAGCCTCCTCCCTCTCCCGGGAGTGACCAGGGGCCCTGGCCCGGCCTCCTCCTCCTCCTCCTCCTCGGGCGGCCTTGGGCTCAGGGTCAGATCCCGGATGGCAGACAGCCCCCGCCTGCGGGGAGCCCCGCTCGCACCACACGCGGCCCCTTCGGGGCACACTTCTGTATCTTCAGGAGAGACGTGCGCGCACTCCAGGCCTGCCGGGCCCACTGTGGCAGCCGGGAGGGGGCACCGAGGACCCGGGCTGCTCTGACATCTCAGACACAGCCTGGGGGAGATGGGGACCCGGAGTCTGCACCGAAGAAAGACAGTAAAGGTTGTGCCGTCTCTCGCCCACCTGTGTCTGTGGACTTAACACTGGGGGCTGGGGGGTGGCTCTTTGCAGTGTGGCACCAGAGCAACCCCGGGACAAAGAAGGGTTCGGTCTCAGGACAACGGGCCGGAAGCGGCCCGGCACACTGCTCCTTTGTCCGGAATTTTCGGACTTTCCGTAGGCTGAGCCCACGTCCTCCCTCCTCCCAGAGGAATTTGGTTGTGAGGGCCCCGAGTGGTGACAGCCTGTCCTGCCTCCTCGGAGGGACTTGCTGTGCGTCCTTGTCCCTAGGGCCAGGGCCACAAGGTGCCGCAGCGAGGCCGGAGTGAGCGCCTCCAGGGGTGAAGAACGTACGGAGTCCCGTGTTTCATTCAGCTTCCTCTTTGTTGGTGCGGACACACACTCTCCAAAGAGCCATTTCTTGTCTGCCAAGGGTTTACTTTGCACACGGGGTTTCTTCATGACTCACAGGCCCGGGGTGGCGGCCAGGATCTGTCAGAATTCCCGGGGGATGACTTCCGGGCACACCAGCGGCGCCCTCGCGGGAGGTGACAGGCCCAACCCTTTCTGAAACTCTGTGATTAACTCGAGGGTTCTGCGTCGTCGGGTTAGTTTGCGAATGCCAGTTGTCAAAGCTCTCAACTGCTAAAAAAATCTCCTGAAGCAGGAAGACAGACGTGTGGTGGGGGAGGCCCTGCTCCGAATGGGCGGTGGCCACAAAATCCACGCGTGAGTCAGAGTCCAGAAAAACAGTGTTTGACTCTTACCAAGTAATGTTTAGAGACAGAACCGAGCAGGGAATGTGGGGCATCTGCTCACAAGCAGATTTTCCCAAATCATCCCTCAGAAATCCCCGGGGCGGGGAACATTTAAAATCAGAAATGCGTTTCAATTCCTGTAAAGAGTTCAGATTGTGGAAACAAAGCTCTGGCTGCACAAACATCGCCACCCACGGAGGCTCCTGGAGCATTCGAGCTGCCTGTTTCCTTGTAACTCTGAAGAGCAGCACAGCCACGACGTGGGCACACGCGTGTTGTCCACGTTCAAATGCAGCTGCAGCCCCAGCGTGCCTGGAACAGAATGTCTCGGTCCCTCCCAGAGGACACTCACATGGCCGCTCCAACGCTCCTCCCTCCTCTGACGAATACGGTCTATTTTCTGTATTTTCTGTAGGAGCCTCACTGAGGGAAGATCAGTGTAAACAGCGCACCTGGGGAACGTGTGACACGAACGCACCCGTGAAACCAACACCACGGTCCCTGTTGTGAGTGCATCTCTTCCCCGGGGCGGCCGCATCCGTGCTCGGTCACCACAGGTTACTCTGAATCTCCTACTTTGATGTACACGGGATCGCACACGGTGCGAACTCCTGTTGTCAGGCTTCTTCCACTCGGCACCGTGAGTCATTCCCGCTGTGAGTCACTGATAGTTCACGCCCTCTTCCTGCCGCGTGGCACTCCTCGTGTGGCTCCACCACCGTGGCGTTTTCCATTTACCTGTTCATGGACAAGTGTGCTGTTTCCAGGGTGTGGTGTTCCCAACAGAGCTGCTGCACATCGTCTGCAGGGACACCTGTGCAGGTGTCTGCAGGGACGCGTACATTTTGTTCCCAGGGACAAATGCCTAGGGAAGGCATGGCTGGATCACACAGTAGCTACCCGTTTCATTTCTGAAGCCACTCCCAAACTGCTTTCCAAAGTATATGCCGTTTTGCGTCCCTGCTACAGTGTACGTGAGTTCCCCTTTCTCCCCATCTACCCACACTTGGTGTGGTTTTGCTCATTTCAGCATGTCACGGGGTGTGCAGGGACCCCTCACTGTGGCTGTCATTGACATTGCTATTATTTCACTCCAGTTACACAACATACGGTGTAATATTACATTCAGGTGTACAATGTGGTGAGATTCAGCACTTCCATAACACCCAGAGTTCATCACACATGCCCTCCTTAATCCCCATCACCCACCTAGCCCATCCCCTACCCACCTCCCCTCTGGTAACCATGTTTGTTCTCTATAGTTAAGAGTCTGTTTCTTGGTTTGCCTTTCCCCCACTTTCCCCATTTGTTTCTTAAATTTCACATGAATGAAATCATAGGTCTTTCTCTATTTCACTAGGTGAATATAATAGAAATAATACATTCTAGCCCCATCCATGTTATTGCAAATGAAAAGATTTCATTCTTTTTGACGGCTGAGTAATACTCCATTGTGTATATAAACCACATCTTCTTTATCCATTCATCAGTCAGTGGACATTTGGGCTCTTTCCATAGTTCAGCTATTGTTGATAGTGCTGCTATAAACACTGGGGTGCACGTGTGCCTTCGAATCCGTACTTTTGTATCCTTTGGATAAATACCTAGAAGTGTTATTGCTGGGTCATAGGGTACTTCTATTTTTAGTTTCTTAAGGAACCTCCATACTGTTCTCCAGAGCGGCTGCACCAGTTTGCATTCCCACCAACAGTGCAAAAGGGTTCCCTCTTCTCCACGTCCTCACCAACACCTGTTATTTCTTGTGTTGTTAATTTTAGCCGTTCTGACAGGTGTGAGGTGGTTATCTCACTGTGGTTTTGATTTGTATTTCCCTAATGATGAGTGATGTTGAGCATCTTTTCATGTGTCTGTTGGCCATCTGGATGTCTCCTTTGGAAAATGTCTATTTATATCTTCTGTCCATTTCTTAAGTGGGTTGTTTGGTTTTTGGGTGTTGAGTTTGACATGTTCTTTATAGATTTTGGATACTAACCTTTTATCCGATAGGTCGTTTGCAAATATTTCTCCCATTCCATTGGCTGCCTTTTAGTTTTTGTTGGTTGTTTCCTTTGCTGTACAGATTCATTTGCCTTTCTATGACTAATAATACTTAGCACCTTTTCATTGACTTATTTGCCAATTATGTATTTTTGGTGGCGTATTCAAATCTTTAGCACTTTTATAACTTTGGACTATTTTTTCTTTTACCTTGTTGCATTTTGAGAGGTTTCAGATAGTCCTTTATCAGATATATGCTTTGCAGAGTCTCTCCTAGTCTATAGGCTTGGTCTTTTCATTTTCTTAACAGTGCCTTTTGAAGAGAAGTTTTTAATTTGGTCTAGTCTAATCTATCAACTTATTCTTTAATGGTTTGTACTTTAGCTGTTGTATTCACCAAATCTCTGATTAACCTAAGATCACAGATCTTCTCTTAGGAAGTTTATAGTTTTATATTTTACACTTAAAAGTTGATTTTTCTAAGGGGTGCCTGGGTAGCTCAGTCAGTTAAGCATCTGACTCTTGATTTCAGCTCAGTTCATGATCTCATGGTTCATGGGATTGAGCCCCGCATTAGGCTCTGCGCTGACAGGGTGCAGCCTGCTTGAGATTTTCTCTCTCTCTCTCTGCCCCTCCCCTGTTCGTGCACATGCTCTCTAATAAACTTAAAAAATAAAATGACAAAAGTTGATTTTTGTAGATAATGCAAAGTATGGATCCAATGTTAATTTTTTTTAATGTTTATGTTTGAGAGTTTATTTTATTTTAAGCATGAGTTGGGGAGGGGCAGAGAGAGGGAGACACAGAATCCGAAGCAGGTTCCAGGCTCTGAGCTGTCAGCACAGAGCGACGCAGGGCTTTAACCCATGAACAGTGAGATCATGACCTGAGCAGAAGTCCCATGCTTAACTGACTCATCCACCCAGGTGCCCCCAAGGTTTTGTTTTTTTTTTCAAATTGTTGTTTTGCATATAAATACCCAATTGTTCCAGCACCCTTTGTTAAGAGCCTGTCCTTTCCCTGCATTGCCTTTTCACCTTTGTCAAAACTCAGGTGTCCATGTGCCTGTGGGTCTCAATCCGGACTACGTTATTCCATTGATGTAACTACCTATCTTTATATGAGCACCACACAGTTTTGGTTAGTGCAGCTTTATAATAATTCTTGAATCAGTTAGTGTTAGCCTGCTAACTTTGTTATTTTCCAAAGTTCTTTTGGCTGTTTAGGTCCTTTGCCTTCCCATGTGAATTTCAGAATCAGTTTGTCAATTTCTACAAGAAAACCTAGCTTGGGCTTTGATTAGGATTGTATGGAATCTAGAGATCAACCTGGATGGAATGGACATATTAACAATCTTGAGTCCTCCAACTCACAAACAGGTGTATCTCCATTGTTTTTGGTCTGTCGAAGTTTCTCTTGGAAATATTCTGTAGTTTTCAGTGTGCAGGTGTAGTGAGTTGAATCATGCCACTCACCCTGACCCCCCATTATGTCCATGTCCTAGTCCCCGGAGCCTGAGAACATGAGTTTATTTGGAAACAAAGATCTTTGCAGTTGTACTCGAAGGTCTTGGAATGAGGAGATCATCCTAGGCTATCCTGATGGGCCTAGATCCATTGACAACAGTCCTTGTAAGAGCTCCACAGAGGACAGAGAAAAAGGAGAAGGCAGTGTGAAGATGGAGGCACAGATGGGCATGACGTGGCCACAAGCCACGAAACGCCATGGGACACCTGTGGCTGGCAGATACTGAAAGAGGCAGGAAGGACACTCCCCTAGAGCCTCTGGAAGGAGCATGCCCCATCAACACCTTGATTTCAGACGCCTGGCCTCCAGAGCTGTCGGAGCCGGAACAAGTTTCTGTTGCCGCGAGCTCCCGGCTCGTGATGATGTGCTGTTGTGGCGCTGGGAGACGACACAGCAGGTGGCTCACTCTTCTGTGCAATTCATCTGCCAGCATTTGATGCTCAGGTACCCGTCATTGTTCTAGGTCAGGTGCTTCGCTGCCAGTGCACAGAGAGGCACTGGCTTTCGTGAACCAGTCTGGCACCCGTCTGCTTCACTGAACTCGCGGAATGTTCCACAGCTGTTTCCACAGATTCTACCATGTTGTTTACATGGATCACGTCTGAGAATAAAAATAGTTTTACTTTTCCCTCTGAATGCCTCGTATTTCTTTTCCCTGCCTGATCACAACAGCCAGATCTGCCAGCACAGCGTGGGCAAGGCTGGGGGCAGCCCTCCCTGGGTTGTTCCCGGTCTGAGGGGCACTGTGCTCCCCTCCTGTCCGCTACCCTGTTCTTCCTTTTACCCACATGTGCTGATCCCTTCTGTGTGCCAGGCACACAGGCTGTGGAAGGATCATGGAGGAGAAGAAAGAACACTGACAGGCAGAGCACCATGTGTTTAAATGCTGTAGGAGACACTCACATAGGTGCACTAGCACTTGAGAGGAACTACAAACAGCCCAGAACACGTGATAATATAACTCACACCTGCCGAGTCTGGCAAAAACCAGGAACGCAGCCAGTACTAAGTGTCGACAAGGCCGCCGAGCAACGGGAACGTTCATAAGCGGACGCTATCGTTTTTAGAAACACTCTGTCACTGCGTAGGAAACCATGTGTGCCTTACGGCCCATAAATTCCACTCAAAACTCCACAGCCCAGAAAGACTTCCAACTGGGTCCCGAGTGCTTGTATTTATGCACAAATATAAACCGTCCAAGTGTCCACTCCAGGCCAGAGGAACGAAGCGTGGGGTGTCCACACAGCGGGCTGCCACGCAGCTGTAGCATCACACATCAACACAGATAAACTTGAGGAGCATGTTGAACAAAATCAGCAAGTCACGGGACAATACACTGCATTCTTCAATCTATATAAAGTGGAGACACCAGCAAAACCAAGCCATGTGCTGCCTGAGGTCACGGGATGAAGAAACACACACGAGGCGCGGTGGGAGCATCGAGTATACTGGTCAGCTTGGGCTGTGTAACAAAGACCACAGAGACGGCGGCTTAAACAACAGGGACTATCCTGTCACAGTCCTGGAGGCTGGAATTCGGGATGCAGGCATGGGCAATCTTCCTCACTCACTCAGTGGTCTCCCCTGAGACATCCCTCCTGCCATGTAGACACCATCTTCCCTGTGTCCTCACATGGGTCATCTGTCTGTGTGCATCTGGGTCCTCTTCTTATAAGGACAGCAGTCACACCGTCTTAGGGCCCACACATATGACCTCATGTTACTTTAATCACTTCAGTAAAGGCTCCATCTCCAAATAAAGTCACATTCGGGAGTTTTGGGGGTCGGCACTTCAGCACATGAATCCAGCCTGTGATACCCCTCCATCTTCTTGGGCTGTGTAGTCAGGTAGCTGAATTTAACTACAGTTAACATATTCTGTTCCAAGGAATCAGAGCTGAGTTTTGAAGGACATTTAGAATTCAGTGAGTCACAGTGCTGAGAATTAGGCTTCCAGCATTAGTTAAGAACATGCGCTAATCGTGGCTCCTGATGGAGGGCGAGTGACTGAATGGCTCCTGTGTGTCCCTGGCAACAGCGGAGGCCAAGCACTGAGTGGGCGCAGGCTCGCCGAGTTTCACACTGGTGTCTCCCACTTGTTTTGGAAGTCCACTGGGGGCATATAGAATATTCTTAGAAAATAATTGATCATCTAATCTAAACTTTGTTAAAATAATTCAGGAAATATCACCTACTTGTCTCAGGAACATTACATTTAATATTAGGTTGAACTATATAAAATGGCCGTATTTGATCATTTTTGACCTGCAGGCTTTTCTACCTGGTTCAATCTAATTCAATGTCTAAGTTTTTTATTTTTATTTTTTATTAAAAGAATTTTTTAATATTTATTTTTGAGAGAGAGAGAGCGAGCGAGCGAGCACATGAGTGGGGGAGGGACAGAGAGAGGAGGGAGATACAGAATCAGAAGCAGGCTCCAGGCTCTGAGCTGTCAGCACAGGGCCCGACACAGGGTTCAAGACCATCTGAGACCATGATCTGGGCTGAAATCAAGAGTTGGACACTTGACTGAGCCATCTAGGTGCCTCAGTGACTGGACTTTTTTTTTTTTTTTTTTAAGTTTTATTTATTTATTTTGAGAGAAAGAGAGAGAGCCAACAGGGGAGGGGCAGAGAGAGAGGGGGACAGAGGATTTGAAATGGGCTCCGTGATGACAGCAGAGACCCCGATGTGGGGCTCAAACTCCCAAACCGTGAGATCATGACCTGAGCCGAAGTCGGACGCTCAACTGACGGAGCCACCCAGGCACGTCTGGATGTTTTAAATGATGGCTGAGAATGAAGGATTCCCAAAGCTACACTACTCAATGGTTCCACTGTGATTATTTACAAATCAGTCTTCGTGTCAGTGTTGGGCTAATCAGAGACCCGCTCATGCCTAAAAGCGTAAGTAAAACATAATGCACACCTGCATAACAGGATTTGTTGCATTTTTCTCTTGCCATGTTATCTGTAAACAATTTTCAACCATCTGGTATCGAGTAGACTCTTTTAAATAAGGTGATACTCTTTAGCCACATTCATAAAAATAAAAAATCCAAAGGGAATATCATCTTTGATTTACTTGCCCTGAAAATATATCAATATTGTTCATTTGGAACAACAACAAGAACAAAGAGGTCTTGAGGAAACGATCAGTTTCCATCAATTCCCAAAATTACTTGGGGGCCTTCAGACATCAAGAACTTGGGGCAAGCACTTTGTCTGCTGCGTACTGGCTCTGGAGATTTCTTCGGACATCTAGAGAACTGGCTGAAACAGGACACAAACACGTGCAGAAGCAGGTGTCCCCCATTCAAGAGCAAACAGAAACTTCGATGACGTATGACACGTGGTTTCTTGTGGACCCCGGTCTTCTTGAGGTTAAGACCGGGAAGCTGGCTGAAGACACGACTCGGCACATCACAGCGTGTCTCTGAGTTCTGCAAACAGAGCGGTCTGGAAACCAGTAGCACCAGCGAGCTCTTGGACAGGAAGTCCCGCGCTTCCCAAGTGTGATATGCTGAGATCACATGACAGCACCACGGCAGCCCAGCCTGCTCCAGAGGATGGAGACCATTGCTAAGTCACAAACAACACGATGCTCTATGGTGCCACCACAGAGCCCAATGCTGAAAGGGCCCTGCGGTCCCTGCCGGGCACGCCACACACAGGTGGCTTTGGGGGGAAGAGCATGGGGTCTGGGGTCCGTCAGACCAGGACTCCTTCATCAGGCAAGTGTGAACAATACTTCTCTCTGGCCTGAGGCAGAGCGCGTGCGCGGCCATGGCGGTCAGTTCTGGATGTGTGCGCTCTTGGCCCTGGAGCTGAATCCCCCACCCCGGAGGTCCTTCCTTTGGGCTACAGAGAACTCCTCACCCACTCCAATACAGGAAAGGCAGGAGCCCCGCTGACCTCAAGACCCCCCTCACTCCTTCCTCCTGGAGCCCTGCTCCCCTCCCACCCCGACCTGCTCGTCTGGAACCAGCAAAGTCTGGGCTGACCACAGCCCACAGGGTCATCTCCTCCCAGGGCACCTCCGTATCGTCAGGGTCTCAACAGCTCCAAGCTAAAGACATACGAGCCTTATGGTTTGTTGTTTGCACTTTTATTCGAATAAATACAAAACCTGGAGACAGCCTGGTTTACCTGTCCCACCAGCCTCCTCAGGCTGGCGTGAGGCCGTGGTCACATTGTGGCTGCGCGGGATCCGTCCTCTAACCTGACCATTGCAGACACAGGCCAATAGCCACTTGTCGAATGAACCCTGCTGGCCCTTGTCCACGTGACACTGACAGACATGTGGGTAAACATCTTTTTGGGTAAAAAACATATTTTTATAATGTACCTTTGGATAAAATGTTATCTTTTCTCCCCTTTCCCAGATCAGGCACTTAAAAATGAGAAATCTCAGCAACAGGCAACCCAGTTCATTAAAATTCACTGGATCTGGTTTCCCAAGAAAATTCAAACAGTGTAGGAGGAAACGGCATTCAGCATCTGCCGCCAGAGTCAGTAAGAGCCATAATGACTAAAACGTTTCTGATGTGCCAGTGCCGGCTTCAGAGATGCAGGAGTTGGAGAATCTCATCCAAGGTTAGTCTCGCTTCCCCCAAGTTTCTGTCTCTAAAATTACGTGACAGCTTTAGTGTGAAACTGGTTTGATTAGTATCACATCTGTTGGGAAAAACGATCACCCTGTGTGGCCTGGCCTCTGATAACCGCACACATTTGTTACAGCCTCAACTGCTGAATGACAGCTCGGTCCACAAAGAACCCGTTAGGCAGTTACTAGTCAGGCAACAAATAGTTTACTTACTTCTTAACTAAAGCCCATATGGTGAATGCAGGCTACGTGCTCACATTTCAGTTTAAGAATCTTAATTTTCCTAGTGAAAAGTGGCAGAAGACAGGGCCCTAGGGCAGCGGGGTCTGCAGAAGGACGGAGGTGGGAGGTACGGGCTGCGTGGCCCTCACACCGTCAGCACAGTGCCTGCCTGGGCCTGATGCCTGATCCGTGCGGCCCTCACACCTCACACCGTCAGCACAGGGTCTGCCTGACCACTTCCTGCGAAGACGCTGTTTGGAGAGAGTAAGGCTGGATGTGTGGAGAGATCAGCAAGGCCATCTGGAGGCCCGAGTCTACTTCCTACAGTAAAAAAAATCCCAACCACCTCACGACCACCCTTAACACAAAACTAAATCACTCCAAAAAATAATACACTTTGAAACCCTTTGACACATTTATAAAAAGAAAAAACAAAAAATTTCCAAATTAAAAAAATCCCTTAAAAATGTTATCAATCGCCTTCTTATTAACAAATACAAAATAGTTGAAGACACTTTGTGACTTCCTCAGGTCATGGATCAGGCTCACGGATCCACAGTGAAGTTTTACTGCTAAAATTACCTACTTGGTAAAAACTCCAGCAAGAGCTCCATCAATAAAATAACTGTTTTGGAAAGAAGAATTACAACTTTTTCCAAAATGTCAAAAAGAATAAAGATGTAAACACCGTGTACTTAACATATTAACACAATATTAATTCAGTTAAATAAATACAAGAAAGTGGCACCAACATTATGGCAATTTTTCAACACAAAAATGTAGCTCAAGGGTATTTTAAAATAAATAATCGCTCACAACAGAAATGAGTGTTCTTTGCACAAACCAAGAGTGTCTGAGATAAAGTGCTGGGACCCGAAACGGCTCCACACCCCCCTTCCTGTTCATCTGTACGCACGAACGCCGCCTGGGTCTCCGGGTCTGGAGTGTCCGCCGCGGGGAGGCGTCACTAAACGTCCGGCTGAGGGCCATCTTTTGTCATTTTCCCTTTCTCCTCCAGTGTGTGCTTAAATATTTTCTTTAGGGTGTCGTAAACTATTGGTCCATTTTCAGAGTCAAAATTAACCTGGTGACAAAGAATATATGGATTCAGGACACCGTAACAGAATTTTAATCAGCCTGTTTTGGTAGGAAAGAAAGGGGGTGGAGAAAACCTGACTTACAAACACAGTTATATTCAACTAAACACACACAACTCACGTCCCACGTTAATTATGACCGAGAGACTGTATGAGAACTGTTGCCTGTGCCAAAGGCAAACTTATGAATGAAAACAAAAGATTCAATCCAGTGCCTGGACAGGTCCACTCACTGAGGCAGGGCAGCCACGGGGGCGGAGTGGTGAATCTGACACTAACTGCTGCTGGCACAGGGAAGAGCACAACAGCCGCACGGCGGCACCGCAGCCACCTGACAGGGAGCCCGGCTTTCCACCTGCCAGCCATGCTGCGTCAGCTCGCAGCCGACCTCCGCGACACGGGACTGACCCCCCCCCCCCCGCCACCTTAGCACTTCCGGGAGGAGCTGGCAGAGGCTCGCGGCTTCATCTGCCACACAGAAAACTGTCCCAGAAGCCAGCCAGCTCACCCCTTGGTGGGGAGGTACCGTGTCCGTGCTCATGGACTGTTTGCCCGTGTTCACCGGGACACAGGGTTGAGTGATGGTAGGACACAGAACGGGACACCTCCACCCACACCCACACCCACAGAAACGAGCCACCCGGTCAGTAACCCCTCCTCCGGAGGGGGTGCAGGAAGGCTGTGCCCGGCTAGCACATCTGTGGACACAAGACCACCGGCTCAGAGACAAACAAGTCTACGACTCCGGACAGTGTGTGCGTCCCAATCACGGGGCCCCTTGCCCTCCACATCCCCATCCTTGACGAGGTGGGGGTGACGCGCAGCGGCCCAGGCGGAGGCCACGCACACAAGGGCTTTGCATCACAGCCGATGACTCCAGGCTTAGGTGACCCCAGTGTTTGATGAGGGGCCGCAGCGGGCCTGGAAAGCTCTGGACAAAGGGTACCAGGACCTTCCTCATATGGCTGCAGCTGCTGCACAGCTCTCCTCAGAGAGCCAGCCCTGGACAAGAGCGGTCGGGGCCCCTGCTCACAAGACCATGCACCCGGGGAGACACCCAACATCTCCCAACCTCTTTACAGTTGGGTTTGCAACAGCTGCTATGTTTAACTTTTCATTAGGATCCTCTAAAAGGCCAACAGAAATTGTACAGAATTCCCACCACTTTTAGAGAAACAAACACTAATAATTTTTTTCAATTAAATTCAGAAAGGAAATCATACTGTCTATCCTACCTGCAAAGACTTCTCATTAACCTTAGTAGTGGTTTGAATTGTTCACTTTGCTAAGCATCCAGCTAAGCCCTCCCCAAGGGCAGGTGGCCTCACGGTCCCTGAAGACATAAATGCAGATGTGAAGGACCATGCACCCTGGGTCTGAGCCACTGGCTCTGGAAACTGTCAACAAGAGACCAGGAGACCAGGGTGGTCAGTGCCACAAAGACCCCGCGGGTAACGAGGAAGCTGCAGGAAGGACAGCACCTTGGAGAGCGGAGGGGAAGACGCTGTGATCGCGGACAAACATAACTAGTGTCGTCACTAACATTTACCACAGATGCTGTCACTGAAAAGCGGGACTCTTTGTTTAATGACGTTTCCACATGGCCTATGAGAGGCTGCAGGGTAAGGGGTGCCTTTTCCCCTGGCATGGACCTGGCTTCTTGCTTCAGCCAGGAAGCACTGCTGTAAGCCAAAAGGGCGTACATACGAAGGAACCTTTTCTTTCACTTTCTTTTTTTTTTAAGTATTTTTTTTTTTTTTTTACATTTATTTTTGAGAAACAGAGTGAGACAAAGTGTGAACGGGGGAGGGGCAGAGAGAGTAGGAGACACAGAATCTGAAGCAGGCTCCAGGCTCTGAGCAAGCGGTCAGCACAAAGCCCGACGCAGGGCTTGAACCCACGAACTGTGAGATCATGACCTGAGCCGAAGTCGGACGCTCAACCGACCGAGCCACCCAGGCGCCCCTAAAGTTTTTTTTTTAATGTTTATTCTTGAGAGAGAGAGCACGAGCGAGAGAGGGGCAGACCGAGAGGGACACAGAATCTGAAGTAGGCTCCAGGCTCTGAGCCGTCAGCACAGAGCCTGACGCGGGGCTCGAACTCACGAGCCGTGAGATCATAGCCTGAGCTGGAGTCGGTCCCTTAACCGACCGAGCCATCCAGGTGCCCCTCTTTCACTTTCTGCTTAGATTTGCTAACAGGACAGGGGACCGGGCCATCAATGGCGGATGCGGGATTCTCAGGGGCCGGTTACTTGTTTATGCCCAAGGCAGAACTCCTCCACCAGAAAAGACTCTCTGACTCCTACCAGGCATGTGATTTAGAAGTATTTTCTCAATATCCAAGTGCTTCTCTATCAAAGCTCTCTGTTCCAGCATTCTTCAAAAAGTTCAGCTCTTTCTGATAGCACTGTTGGGAAATTAATATATTTTGGCTAAAGTCTACAACTACATTTGAGAAATGTCAAACACACTTCCATTAAGGAAAAACAGCTGAAAGTTTTATTTCAGAGCAGGTGAGTGACCTCTGGATTATGCCCCCTGCGGCGTGTGACCCACCTTGGTGAAGGCTTTAATGGCGCGGGCAAGGATGGCCTCCTCCACATCCGCAGGGATGGGCTGCAGGTTCACAATGCAGTGCAACACGCAGAGAATGGTCTGGTGCTGGCCCTGTGTTTGCAGAAATCAAAATCAAAATCAAAATCAAAATCAAAATCAAAATCAAAATCAAACTCAAACTCAAACAAGCGGTTTGAAAAATGCCTCAAGAAATAAACTCAAAGCAACTGCAGAGCCAGGAACTGGTTGTGACCAAGTACTCATAACCTCTGATACTGAACGACCTACCAAGGGCTCTACCGATATTCACTGTTGGGTGTTAGTGTCATCTGAAAAGCTTTCAGGAGATAAAATCCAAGCTGCCGAGTTATTATACAGAGTAAAACTGAATATGCACGCAAGTGTCATTGCAGATCAAATGTCTTCCTTGCCGTGAACAGAGACGATCCGCTTATTTCTGGACAAAACTGGTTCTGTGCAGCTACCGAATGCTGACTTAGCACTGGGATAGACAGGAGGACCAGCACGGGGGACAGACAGACAGTGCTGTGGCCTCCAGCAGTGCGCCAGCTGGAACCTCAGGGGAAGGACGGGGGGTGTCTGGCTTGACCCCCCGGGGGCTGTTCACTTCAGAGAAGCAAAGGAGACACCTCAGCACTGGAAGAACTTGCGCCCAGTACAGGCGCCCCTGCTGTGGCTTCTGAAATCTACTGTAAGGACCTGATCTGAAACGCAGAGGACCCGCAAGCAGAACTCAACATTACAGGGCTGTGTGGAGGGGTAACAACTTGAAATAACGTAAGTGCCCTGCATACGGGGATGGCAGTGAAGGCCGTGGAACCCGGGGCGGGTGCCGTGTGACAGATGGGCGCGAGCTTTGTGCCAGATCAGAGTTCGAGTCCTGCTCTATACACGCTGCCCCTCTTCCCTATAAGGTGGGGCTGTACTCTGTCTGGGCCGTGGAGGCGAACAAAGCTGAAAACGGAAATTATGACCCAGTGAGGGCCTGGCCGACGCCCCAGGGGTGACCTCCCCCTGTCTCCCCTCCAGGTTCATCTCTGTCAGGCAGCTGCTCAGAGGGCAGCCTGGCAAATGGACTCCAGACACGGGGCGTGCTCATCTATAAGGTCGCGTGCGAGCGTGTGTGTCTGAAACATGAAATATGAAGTTGTTTCTGAAAGGATTTGCAGCTTCTTAACAAATGTTTGAAAGAAAGGACTTGAAAATGTTCAAAGTGGTGTTCCTAGAATCATGGGTATTTTCCCTTTTTGGTTTTGCATCTTCTTTTTAAAAAAAAATTTTTTTTTTAACATTTATTTATTTTTGAGACAGAGAGAGACAGAGCATGAACGGGGAAGGGTCAGAGAGAGAGGGAGACACAGAATCCGAAACAGGCTCCAGGCTCTGAGCAGTCAGCACAGAGCCCGATGCGGGGCTCAAACTCACGGACCGTGAGATCATGACCTGAGCCGAAGTCGGACGCCTAACCGACTGAGCCACCCAGGCGCCCCCGGTTTTGCATCTTCTAAGTGTTATGCTGGGTGTGCATCTCTTCCCGCCTTGGAAAAACCTAAATGAGCCCCAGATATGGGATTCGGCACAAGTTCCCTTTTCCGCGAGAGTTCTGAGCACAAAGCCCGCACTTTGTGGGCCTTGGTTAACTTATCAACTGGCCAACAGCCTCTTACCTTCTCTAACAAAAACAACGCTTCTGCGGCCTCTGTGCGGCTGCCAGCCAACATGTCCACGTCCTCCTTGGTTATCACAGGCTCCTTCAGCTGCTCCACCCAAGACCACATTAAACTGCACAGGATGGAAGGGTCCCTTTCACCACATATTCTTTCCCAAGCTCCGTCTCGGGAATTCAGTTCTTTCTAAAAAGAAGAGAACAAAGAGGAAGAGAACGAGGGAGAGGAAGGAGAGAAAGAGAGGGAGAAGGAGAGGAAGAATGAGAGGGAGAGGGAGAGGGAGAAGGAGAGGGAGAAAGGGGAGGGGAGGGATGGAGAGGACAGGGAGAAGGGTAAAAGGGGAGGGAGAGGGGGGAGGGAGAGAGGAGAGGAGAGGGGGAGAGGAGAAGAGGGAGGGGGAGAGGAGAAGAGGGAGAGGGAGAGGAGAAGAGGGAGAGGGAGAGGAGAAGAGGGAGAGGGAGAGGAGAAGAGGGAGAGGGAGAGGAGAAGAGGGAGAGGGAGAAGGGGAGGGGAGAGGGAGAAGGGGAGGGGGGAGGGAGAAGGGGAGGGGGGAGGGAGAAGGGGAGGGGAGAGGGAGAAGGGGAGGGGAGAGGGAGAAGGGGAGGGGAGAGGGAGAAGGGGAGGGGAGAGGGAGAAGGGGAGGGGAGAGGGAGAAGGGGAGGGGAGAGGGAGAAGGGGAGGGGAGAGGGAGAAGGGGAGGGGAGAGGGAGAAGGGGAGGGGAGAGGGAGAAGGGGAGGGGAGAGGGAGAAGGGGAGGGGAGAGGGAGAAGGGGAGGGGAGGAGAGGGAGAAGGGGAGGGGAAGAGGAGGGGGAGGAGTGGAGAGGGGAAGAGAAGAGGGACAGAGGGGAGGGGAAAGGGGTAGGTAGGAGAGTGAGAGGAGGGGAAGGACAGGGGGAAGAGGAGAGGAGGGAGAAAAGGGGGAGTGGGAGCGGAGGGGTGAGGAAGAGGAGGAGGGAGGGGGTAAAGGGAGAGGGAGAGGTGAGGAGGGAGAGGTGAGGAGGAAAGGGAGGGGAGGGGATGGGGAGGGAGAAAAGGAATAGGGTGGGGTGAGAAGGGAATAGGGGAGAGGGAGGGGAGGGGAAGGAGAGGGAAATGAGGAGGAGGAGGGGTGAGAAGGGAAAGGGGAGGCGGAGAGGGAGGGACAGAGAGGCAGCACCACTGAGGTTTGAAGGCCCTCAGGCTGTCCACGAGTGACAGTCCCGGGCTCCAGGCTGTGGATCGGGACCTTCCCAGTGCCCCCACCAGCAGGTGGCACACTGGGCTGAGACACTGAATCTCTCTGAGCCTCAGTTTCGGTCTGTGAAGCTGGGGGCCCTGCATGTTGGGCCGATTTAGCTTAAGGTCTGCTCAAGAACCAGCCCCCCACCCCCCACCCCCAACCACAGAGGGAGGGTTGGCCTCAGCGCTAAGCTCTGCACCCCACCCTGAAACCACAGAAACTGTTCAGGAAGAGGGAGAGGGAGCCTTCCTTTTCAGGGTGCTTGGAACAAAGCAGAAATACTCACCGCAATGAAGCGGAACGGCAGAGGAAAAAGCGTGACTGAGAGCACATCTGCGTTACCCTGGGTGAGAAGAGCTCCGACTAAACCTCCCAAGACGGCCCCAGCAAAGAGCTTAGAAGGCGACAAGCGGGGCAAATGCACTTCTTTCCAATTCCCTTCCGGAGTCCCATGTGAACACGGGACAAGCCCGCGTTCTGAGATCCGATGGGGGGAGTGACCAGAAGTCTTGCCCACACCCCAAACGCCTGCAGGCGGCTTTAAATGCTGACCTCACAGAGAGCAGGGAAAAGAAGAGTTTTAACTTCTGATGGGGTTCAGACCTAGGTTTCAGTCAATACGGTGCGTGTGTGCTACAGTAATATGCATAATACTTGCCACATGCATTCATTCACCGTCCTTGGAGGCCCAAAGGGCACACGTGCAGCCCAGGGGAGGGGGCCCTCGCTCAGAGGTCCGAAGTGAGAAGGGGGCACACAGCATTCCCCGCGTTTGGCTGGACCCCAGACGTGAGGCTCCTGCCGCGCTGCTGCCGGGTCCCCCGGCTCCAGGTCCCTCTTCATTATCTCATAAAGAGGCCATGAAGTTCGGCTGTGGGGCCCCGTTCCCCGCCGATCACGTGCAGGGCAGATCTGGTGCGCAGTGTGACCAGAGGCTGGGCGGGACGGCACGAACCAAAGGCTCGCCCAGTAAAATGCCGTCACGTTGTCACGTTCTCTGACACGACAGAATGCAGTTCTCTGAGCTGCACCCGCGCAGCTGTGTTCGGCCACAGGACCCGACCCCTGTGACCCTTGATTTCCCGGTCTGTGATGCTTAACTCATGAGGACTGTTAAGTTAACAAAGAATCTGTGGGGTATCCCCTGCCTTACGGGTTCCTGCGAGAGCAGGTGACGTAACAGCAGATGAGGGGGAACAGGCAGCACTGTGTGGTCCAAATCACAGAATTCAACTAACTGGTCTTATTGCTCAAAGGTCCATGATGAAATCCAGAAAAGGAAACAGAGGGCAAGCCTATCTAAACCAAGGGCCTGTGTTCACCTCTAGGAAATGCTTTCACATGACAGTCCAGCCGCGCAGGGCTGGCCCACGAGGGGTCCTGCCACCAGCTCTGTGGCCCACGGCCACGTAAAGGAGGGGCCCACAGACTGAGCAAAAGGCTTGTTCAGTTTGGAGCGGAAAGAAAAGACTTCATGTTGTGGGAAATCCGTGTGTGTTAGGTATTCACTCGGCAAACACCCGTGGCTCTGATGACAACGAGCACTTGCTCTGCGGTGACACGGCCGTAAGCGGGTGCGAGGTTCCTTGCCTCAGCTTCCCACCTCTGCACCTGGAAGGTTCTGACCCTCCTGGAAAGTGCACGTGCCTTGCTTATTAACTTAGAATACACAGGAGCAGCTACGCGAATGATCTGTGGGACATTATGGGCTAAGGAGTCTAGATCCCACGGAGCCAGGCCTGTCAGCTCCACACCTGGGTGGTTTACTAGCTTCTGGTAACCATGTGGGAAGGCCTGCCTTTTGTCTACACTAGCTGCTCATGCCGGGTGAAGAGTACAGCTGATTTAAGACTGTGTTTCTAATGAAAGTGCACCACAGAAAGGGGTTAAAATTTCACGTTCCAACTTAAAAGCCAAGAAATGGACCCCAAAGACCCAAGGTCAAGAAAAAGTGACAGCACAAAGGCACTCCATGGCTGCTCCCGTCTGCTCTGTGGAATCACCCCCCACCCCCCCACCTCACTCAGCACTTGGGTCCACGACTCGGGGAAAGAACCTCTCTCCGTGGTTCTCCAGGTGCAGCTCCCTGACCTGAGTTCAGGTTAGAGATGCTCAGAGCGGCCCCCAGGCCAGGTCTCACAGGCCCAGCCAGAAGGAAGCCCCCCGCCTGACCCGTCAACGAGCACCCACACCCTGCTCACTCAAGCACCCTAAGTACTAGGCGCCGAGCCCTTTCTTTCACACACACACCGAGAAACCTCAAGTTCCAGAGTTAAGTGTTACACAAACAGGTCTTCAGATTCCTGTCGCACTTAAATTCGGTAAGTGTTTCCCACACATTAGTTAAGTGAAATAGAAGTACCTGCCACATCTCTACCTTCCTTTTCACTCCCTCCTCTTCTGCAAGCTCACTGAGATCTGCCAGGGCTTTGGCCGCCAGGACTCTCCTGGCTTCGGCACTCAGTTCAGCCTGCGAAGCAGCGTGCGCAGCGACCTCAGGCAGGTCTTTGCCTTCCCGGGCTGTGGGTCCAACCGAGGAGGGTACTTTGCAGAGGAAGTCACAGTCCCCGGGGCTGCGGGGAGTCTCAGAGCAGTGAGCGGCGGGAGCTCCACACAGACGGGGCGCTTGCTGGGGACAACGGTCCGGTTCCTGAGGGACATCTGCAAAGCTGGGTCTCACTGGATCCCCAGGGTTGTAGGGACCTGAAACCCCCGAGGAGAAGGTTCTACTCCGCTGCACTTCCTTCGCGGCAGTCTCCCTATGGAAACCCGGTGACCCCTCATCTCTGAGTCCTTCCAGGCCTCCAAATTTAGCTTGATTCCAGAAAGAGCATGTATTTCGGACCAGCGTTTCCTTACTCAGATCGAGCTGTGGAGACTGGGGGGTGTGACAGTGGCTTATGGGCTTCTGCTGTCTGGGGTTCTGGCCAAGCAAGGCTGCGGCAGGCCCCGTCCACGGAGCTGCCCCCTGCCCCAGAAGTGACTCAGCCCTCTTTAAGTCAGAGTCGCTGTAGCTGAATCGCCTTTTCAGAGGCGTCAGGGGCTGAAGGCACTCAACATTCCGCCTCTTCCAAAGAGGGTCAATCTGCTGTTCGCTGGAAAGAATCACATCCTGATTCTCAAAATCCACGGCCATTGCAGCGGGCGGCAAGGAGTCTGAGGCGTCACTGCCCTGCCTCAGTAACTCTTTGTCCAGCTGCATGGTGATCACCTCAGAAACAGTCTTTTCGATCTCCGCACACAGGCTGGGCCCCTCTGCCACGTCTTCTGTCGCCACTGGCCTGTTCTCAGCTAAATCCAGCAGCAGTTTGCAAACGAGGTGGATAATTTTGGGTACGTGTTTCAGAAGGCGGGCCTCATAACCGTGAAGCAGATGCCGCTGGCGAATCAGATACTGTGCTAAAGTAACGGCGTGTGCCTTGGGGTCACAGCAAGAGAATATATTGCGGAGAGGGATGAGAAACTGGGTAAATTCCCTTACACAGAGGAGCTGTCCTCGAGTTTGTATGGAATTGGGTCGCTTCGCCCGAACAAATATAATTGCTTGGTCAGCAGTCATTCTCGTGGCGAAAACCAAGTAACATGCTATCAAGACGCCTAGAGGTAAAGAGAAGATTGGTATGAAGAAGATTATCGTTTAGTTACCACTCTTTAAGATGTAAAACTTGAGTATGTGTTAGGAAAGCATATTAAGAATCATTTTAAGAGCCACTAGAACTTACTGGCTTCTTGTACAAGTGTTTACTCCCTGTCTGTATGTCACGTCTTCCCCTGAGAATCCAGTCATCTCTCTACCCAGAGAAGGACAGTGTGGGTGATGGGGATGGATGCAGGAGCGAGGGGGACCAAGAGAGTGTGGCAAGGGATGGGGGGACGAGGGGCAGGTGGCAAGGGGATGGGGGACGGGGGCGGGGGGGAGTGTGGTGGGGGGGACAAGGAAGTGAGAGGGGATGAGGGAGATGTGAGGGGAAGGTCCACCAAGGTGTGTGGACTGACTGGATGGGGTATTTTAAGGGTGTTCAGAGCAGAAAGCAGACCGTGGATTTGATGTGGTCCCCGTGGGGCTGGGGAACAGGAGGATCAGAGGCTGGACCACAATCCCTCCGTTATCACCCCTCCCTGCACACTTCCTTCCCACCCCTGCCAGCTTTGCCATCGGTTGTTGCCACATTCCCAGCCTGGCATTTTTCCTTTCTGGGTATTTTTTGCCTGGGCATTATTATTCATATTCAGTCTATTTCTGGACTTTTCGTCTATACTAATAGTACTTTTCTCCAAACCAAGATATAACTTTATTCTGTAAGTACTTGTTATTAAAGAAAACAAACTTAGCATTA
Organism: Panthera tigris; assembly: GCF_018350195.1. Lineage (NCBI taxonomy): Eukaryota > Metazoa > Chordata > Mammalia > Carnivora > Felidae > Panthera > Panthera tigris. Next base: position 1,823,233 of record NC_056672.1, on the reverse strand, counting down.
CAAACATTATACATTTGCATTAATTAATATCAAATTAAAATGAATAACATACTGGTGATAATTGATCAATTAATCCAACAATAACAGTTGAGTAATATCAAGATAAAAGGCAAATCAGAAGGCGTGCATGTGGTTCGCCAAGTCTGTTAAGCAAGCAGGACGGAGCCCCTGCCCTCCCAACGCTCCCAGGCACGTGGAGACCTGGGGGCTGGCGCACAGCTCAGGTGTCTGCTTGGACCAGGCTACAATTAAGATTCTAACCTTACGGTATTTGCTTTTGTAATAGTATCAGCACTACACTGAGATTTGCTGCATTTTTAAGTAAAATCATTGATTTTTACATAGAATTTGAAGCACAGATAGACTCCCATCACCACCCAAATCCTTCCAGCCCTGAATTCGAATCCTGGCTCTGCCACTTACTCAGCGTAGCAAACTACTTAACCTCCTTCAACGTGCACGTTGTTGCCAAAGACTTAAAAAAACAAAAGTGTAAAATGCCTAGAACGCACCAAATGAAACAATGCTTTCTATTCTCATTACTTTGGTTAAGGAAAATGCCATTTTTAAAATACATTAACTATTAAAGTGTTGGGGTTTTTTTTTTCCTTTGAAGAAGAAAAACCAGACGGATCGTTTAGTGAGCCGTGGAAACCCATCTGTTTACTAAATATGATGAGTTTTCAGTCCTAGGTCTTTCAAAAATACTCTCACAAATAAATGGTCACTGAAACTGTCTTTTCCAAAGATAGTTCAAATTTCTTTCAGTGGTTTCTTTCATTTGAATCCAAAACTCTGACAGGATTCTGAAAACTACTTCTCTTCTCTCCTCGTATTAGGAAGCATCGCTCTGTCCAGGTTTAGATATGCTCTAAGACAGTAAGTCCACTTCCTAGAATTTACCTGTTCGACCAAGCCCTGCATGACAATGGATGGCTACTTTCCCTTCCTGTAAGGCAAATGTCGTCACCTTCACCATGTCTAAGACAGTGGTAAGCGATGCCACACCGTAATCCTTCCATCCGAAATTGTAGAAATAGACTGGACAATGAAACAGAGAACAGAGAAGAAAAATCAACATAAAGGACAGTACGTGAGCAGCCGGGTGAAGGAAGCGCGTGGATTCGTGAAAAGCGCACAGCTGTGAGGCAGGCTGGCTGCACCGCATGCGGAGGCTAAAATAATAGGTTCTTTATATTTCCGGTAAATTCACTGTTTGCATTTCTTACAAAGCACATTCTCTATTACTCAAGACATTTCCTGCTAAAACTCAGCCAGAAACAATTAAGGAGAAACAGGACTGCAGATTAATAAAGGCCACGACCTTCACCCAAATTACTCAGCCACAGAAGGACAGCACGCCATCTTGTTCAAGAGTGGAAATGCGTTTAAAGGACTGGCAAGTGGCACAAGCTGGGTGCATACAGATTTTCCACCTAGTGGAGACAAAAAAGCGAGGCACACGCTTCTTAGAAACAAGTCCCCAAAGTGGCCTGGGCTGGTCCTCTCCAGCCTGGTGAGAATGGCACGTGTTGAGTGACCCCATCCCTAGGCTCCCGGACTTGGGCTCCTGGGACTGCCCAGTAAAGAACCCCTGAGTACCACCCAGGGGCAGAGTTGGGCTTCAGTAACAGCATGAGTGAGTGCTGTGTTCCAGTCCCGCTGCCATGAGTAAGCCGTGTGGTCTGAGTCGGAACAGAGAGCAGTACCACGGGATGGGACGGATGGGTAGGACAGGTCTGGCACACTATGATGGCAATTCATGCACGCTGTGTTTCTACAGGGCTCCTCCCAAGATTGCTCGCACGGGACAAAAGAAATCCTGTACTTTCAACAGCAACGCCAGAGAAGAATGGTCGCATTGTCTAGAATCAGTCAGCTCATCTCCCCCGTCGGGAGCCTACAGTAAGCGTTCGTTCATTCCATCACCCTCTGACCCAAGAGCGGAGTGGGTGAAAGCCTGGGTGCTGTCCTTGGTAACTCACGGAGGGGAAGTGGGGGACTTACTGCCGGCCTCCATGAAAGCTTCAGGAAGGTACGTGAAGCCACTTTCTTGTTCCAGGGGGTTCCCGCAGCTGGCATGCTCCCCAGGGCGCTGCAGGTTGATGATTGTTTTTATGCCATGGCTTACCGGAGAAAAGAAAGAAGTTACCATATTGAGAGCTAGAGTTTTAAAAAAATCAACCATCTTTTGGCATTCATAAACATTACTAGTAACTCTCAAAACCTTAACTTCCTAGTTAAAAGGTTGAAAAGAAGCCCTTCACTGCCTACTCTTTGACCATTTGAAGTCAAAAGTGACAGACAAGAAGACGCGAGCTGGCTTATCGAAGTGTGTCAGCGTGCAGCATTTACCTTCGGAACTGCTCGATGATGCAGTACTTCTCGAGGAGCTCAGTGGACGGGCGAGCCATGGCCAAGATGTTGTCAGTGACCCTGCGGTGGGAGGACGGGGCTGGTGAGATACACAAAACCTGGAACGTTCTAGCTCTAAGTACTGAGAGAACGAGTTATCAAGTCCCTGTTTTTTCTACGATTTCAACAGTTGTAGAACAATTTTCTTATACAGCTCTGGCTTCAATTTTGCATCACAATTAGGGCTCTAAGAGACCCTGAAAGCCTGGAAAAAATTCCAGGACGTAAAGTATTTGTGGACTGCAGCAGAGTGTTTTCAAGGACTCTCATGAGATTCTAGCAGACGTGACAGAGCCACCTCATCAGGCATCAAAGGCAATTCTGCCCCCCGGTCACCCGTTGTGTGAGGCAGGGATAACGCCTGCCTCGTGGGGTTGGCATGACAATTCGACAAGGTGTGGGTGTAAAGTCTTTAGCACAAATCCTGGCGCGAGTGGTTATGAATAAATGCTGACTTATTGTGATTTAGCGTAACATCTGGGCTTTGGGGTCAGCCGGGTCTGGTTTCGAACGCCGGCTTTTCTGCTTTCTAGCTAAGTAGTAGATTACTTAGTTGCTCCGGACTCAATCCTCTCATCACTAAAAGGACATTAACAATGTCTACTTTTCCAGCGCTTCATGAAGATGACATTATAATGTGACAGTGTCTAGCAGAGTGCCTGGCCTGTAGACGAATGGATTTTTACGGAATGTACGAATGGACAGAGGCCCGACAGACAGCGGATCCTGCTTAGGGCTCTAGTGAGAAACACCGGGAAGTCCATCGGGGGCTGTGGGCCACATGAACCTGAGCAGTAACAGAGACGTCGGCAGAGCTGATCAGGGTCCAGAAGGATACCGCAACTCTCCCCCAGGGCAAGTCCTGACATTTAACGGGCACCCCCCAAATTCAGCAGTAGTTAGACCAAGGCGAGGACAGAAGGACCATGAAAGCATCAGAGGTGAAAGACTCAGATGGCTTAGTCAACAGTGAAACAAAAATATTCATGTGGCCTTGAGCTGCATTATTAGAAATTTAGGGTCCGACCACATCTCAGGAACATTGTTTGCTTTCTCACAACACTCCTCAGGCTGGAATGCGATCTGTGGGGAACAGTGGGGACAGCCGACCCGATTCCACCAGCACACGCATACCAGCAAGCCCAGGACGCAAGAGCGCGGGGTGCAGTCGGGTAAGCAGGTCGACAAACGTCTGACCTGGAAGTGGGATTCCCGCTGCAAGAAATGACTCACTGCTAGAGTTCTTTAAACGGTGAACTCTTAGTGGGTTTCAGACATGATGTGGTTTGATTACCAGACGTTTTCAGAGGTATCACTACATCAAAACAGGCGTACTTGACAGTTTACTGTTAAGAACAGAAAGCGGTATGACCGAATGCTGAGCGAGCCGCATCCCATACTACGCACGAGGCGTGTGCCTTACGCCATCCTGAGCCAACGTGGCGCACGGCTCCCCACCGAGGCAGATGGGCAGCGTGTGCACCCACGCGCGCCCTTTCACACGGCAGACGGGAGCAAACAGGAGGCCAACGGTACCTGCGTCAGACCAGGAAACCACACACGCACCTCGTAACTTCTCAAACTTAGAGCCGAATCCATTATTTCCAGTAACTTCTGACATGTAAGACCTCCCCGGTTACCGTTTAAGATACTTTACACACGTCATTTCACTTGCTTAAAAAAACACTATGGGGTGGTTTTATTATTTCCATCTCACTGACGAGGAAACGAGGTTTCACACCGCTTCTGGAGCTGCCGGCCCGCAGGCTGCACAGCCCCACCGCCCTGCGCAGGTGCCCAGGACCACTCACCAGGACGAGTAGACCCCCTTAATGGCTTGCTCCTGCTCGCTCCAGCGCGCCGGGTTTTCGTACTTGCAAGCTCTGCCGCCACACGCCACGGAGCAGGCCACGTGTCCAGGAATCACGTGTCGCAGCCGCTCTCCGACCTTTGTGTACTTTGGCGTCGGACGCCCTGGATTTCCTAGAATGTACACGGAAGGGAAGATTCAAAACCCAGTCTCCAGATGGAAGAGTAACGTGAGAACGCCCTCCAGGATTGGAGACGACGGCCCTGCTGCACCCCCTCATTCTGCCACAGTGAAACCGCTGCCTTGTGCTCTAAGAGCGGGACCTCCCGACACAGAAGAGGCGCTCGCACACGATCACCTCCACGTGTCACACTGGTGGCGAAGAAGAAGAAACCGTAAAAGCAGATCTTTTACAAGGGCATGGGTTTTTTCAAAAATTATGTTTTCGTGAAAAAGCACAAAACATCCGATCACTTTATCTCCTATTCCATGTCCACTGAAGCCCTGAGTGCAACAGACGGTAAAAAGCAGAACGCAGAATTAACTGTCAAAACCTAGACGGTCTCAACACAGCATGCCACCTGCAGTCTCAGTTCATACTCAAAGCTGTGGCAATCTGAAAGAAGGAAAAGAGCTTTACTTTTTCTCTGGAGGCACGCTGAGTCCCTGTCGGCGCGGCGGACGGAGGCCACGGCCACCATCACCTGCAGAGAGGACGAGGACAGCGTCTGGGCGGCGGAGCCCCGGCGGCCCTGCTGCAGCTGCAGGACAGGGTCCGAGGCCGAGTGGCGGCGGCCCTGCAGGAAGGCGCTGAGGAAGGGCAGGGCAGAGCCCCGCCGGGGCAGGTCCTGCATGGCCGGGGATGGCAGCGCCAGCCTGCTCCGCCACCAACTCACTCACTGAGCCCAGAGCACCAGCCTGCGATCAGCCTGCGAGATCCACCAGCCGCTCAGGATAGGCGGGCTTGTTGCCACGGTGACGAACAAAGAAACTACTGATTCCCACTCAGAGCTGCATCCTCGAAATCCCACATGAATGGACTGCAGTTTGGAGGGATTGTTGGAGCAGGGGGAAGAGGAACGTGTATTTTCAGTAGATTATATACTTAAGTTGTAATGAGTCTCTTTTTTCTCAGACTCAGCTGGAAGTCCTGACAGATCAAAGAATTACATCTAACAACACATTGTGATGAATTAAGAAAAATGTGTTTATGACACAAACACTGCCTTTTATACACACTTTAAAAGGTTTAAATTCTGCTGTTCTTCTCGTATCTATTTTCTGAACGTTCTGAAAACCCTTCCGTTTCCACCCCTCTGTGCACAGGGCAGAGAAGTGAACCATAATGAAGGATTCGCAGTACAGCTCGTGACGTTATGAAAACACCATTCAGTTCTTCAAAACCAAAGCCCCCTGTAATTTTCTCGATAGAACTTTTTAAAAAATACCGGGACAGAACAAACAAAGACGTGTGTAGCGCTGATGTCTTAATCAGAAGACCTTTACTTTCGTATTTTTATTTTCAGGACGTGACAACGCAATCCCTGGTCATGCCTTTATCGGGCTGAGACAACAGCCAGGCCTCTCAGAAACTCAGATGCAATTCTGTGCCTTTTGTCACCGACTGCGGGGGGGCGAGGGGGGGGGGAGGACAATGCTTCAGGAATGTCCTGGTGGAGGCGTGCAGCAAAAATTCACTAAGTACCACATTCTTGTCAGGAGCTGGGTGAGGAGGAGGCTTCAAGCTGAGAACAGACAATCCAGCACTGATGTCCGCCTCCTCCCTCGGGAATGTGGGCTGCGCCTGCCCCGTCTCTCTGCGTCTCTCTGTCTCTCCAGGTGGTGTTTCAGCCGCGTGCACAGAGAAACGAGCTCTTGTATGTTTGTTCTATTTCTATGATCAGTCATGCTGTCAGAAAGCTCCTTCTACAGTGCACGCCTAACTCCCCAAACCAACAGACTTTGTCCAGTAAGAGAGACAGAAAAGCTTAAGCTGGCACCCAAATTCCTACTCTGCGTATAGTGCCAGGACTTGTCATTTCATATACAGTGATGGAAAAGAAATTTTTTTTTTTTAAGTAGGCTTCACAACCAGCGCAGAGCCTGACGCAGGGTCTGAACTCACGACCCCAAGATCAAGACCCGAGCTGAGATCAAGAGTCAGGCGCTCAACCAACTGAGCCACTGAGGCCCCCAGAACGTCTTACTGTGAGTGACCAGAAAGCACAGTTCCACAGAGCTCTACAGGAGAGCTCAGAGTACAAGGGGCTGCACCAGGGGTGAGCTGGAGTCTGAGGGCTTCTAACTCGGCCGGGCGGACAGCCTCTGCTCTTCAGGGCTGGGGGTCTGAGCCAGCCTCCAGGCGGTGGTTCACGGGGTGGGGAGCTGAGAACCAGGGGCCTACTGGGACAGCAGCGGCGCGAGTGGACAGGAGCGGACAGGCGGGAGCCGGGGTTCAGGTTCCTGCAGCTGGGGGTGGGGAGACCCAGCAGGCCAGCTACATGAGCAGCAGCTGGGAAGTCTCTAGCCCCAAGTAGGGGAGTAGGGGACACCTCACGTCTACGGCACTAAGGACATCCCCAGACGAGGGTGCAAGCGACGTTGCTCTCAACACTTCCAAAAATGAAAATGGCTTTGCTGAGGGCAGTACTTGTCTGGACGAAGCTGAGGAAGGAAGGGACGGCTCACGTGTTCTCTCAAGAACCATCTCTGCTGTGAAATCCACAGAAGTGGGCCGACCTCACCTGAACGAGTCAGCACCGAGCGGACGCCCGGGCACCCTGAGTGCAGGCCCTCCTCTGAGCGCGTCCTCAGGCTCACCCAGGACACCTGAGGTGCTGGGGTCCACCCAGGGGCCCGCCTGGACACCCCCACTCCCTTAGCACAGCACCACTGGCTGGCAGGCTCAGCCTCCAAAACCACCCGCTGGCAAAATGCCCAAATCACGACTAAATCCACGTTTGAAAACTTGGTTTTACCCGTGCCAAACGGCTTTCTGGTAGGGAGCGTGCCTCAGTCCTGCCTGAGACCACACAGCCCCCTCCCGCCCATGCACTGAGAGCGCACGACCCCTCTCCCGCCCATCCCCTGAGACCTCACAGCCCCCCTCCCGCTGTCTGCATGGGGCCTTGGGCGAGTCTGGAAGCCCACCACAAGCCGTTTCCTGCCCTTCTACACACCCGCTCACTCAGGGACGCACACGCAGGGGCATCGCCACTGACCCACTCCTGTCTTCACTGCCAGACATTCAGGCCCCCACCCCCGACTTTATTTACAGACAAGACAGAAGCACTTCAGGCCCAGGACCTTTTGATTTCCTCGTTTCTCCTTCAGCAAACCCCCAGGGGTGAGGTGGCTGGTGAGCAGGTTTCACCACTGAAGCTCAGACTTCCATTTGGTCGAGTCTTCACCCGTTTCAACAACCACGTGTGAAGACACTGGAAGGGGAAATATTTTGAAAAACTCAACACAGGTTTTTTTTCTCAGGTCAGAGAGAAACACGGCATTAAAATAGGATCGAGGAAAGCCATCTCAGAGATGCTTTGTTTCCGCCTCCCTGACCTCAGAAATCTCACATCTCCTTAATTTGTGGCCTGCGAAAACCACGTTTTTGTTCACAGAAAGTCACTGGAAATCAATCATGCAACAATTCAAAAGAAACTGTTTTCAAAGTCTTGGAAGAGAAGATATTATACTTGTACCAAAGTGATCTCTTCTTTTGTGTTCATTAAGAAGGCATATTTGTACAACCTAAAAATCCACTAAAAATTTTAATTTATAATTTATATTTATGAATTTATTTCTATTAAATTATTATAACTTATAATTGGGATGAATTATAGATGGCTAATGATGAACTATTCAGACACTTAGAAATAACATTTTAATATTTAAATCCCCAATAGGAAAAAAAAATAGAAGACTTCTCTTTAGATAAACAGAAGCAAAAAGACTTTTAATTCCTATTTTACGTTATATATAAAACAGAATTTTTTAAAGTCAGAGTAATTTGTGAAGGGCCATGCTGTCAGCAGACACTTAAAAGGTAAAGAGCGTTTTTTCCTGGTGGCCACAGAGAAAACACCATTATCATAAGCTCCTTGTTGGCCCACAGTTCTAATTTATTTGCCACAAGGGCCTTCCCACTCACCTGCTAATAACTCATTTGTTTTCACTCCTGCCAACATATTTGTCTAAATACATAATAAAAAAATGTCAGTTTTCTACATTCCCTAAATATAAACTCATGGGGACCCTACCTTGCTACTATTCTTACCGTCTCCTCACTTCCAAATATGCTGTGTCTAAAAAGAAACCAGGCTCCAAGAAGTAGGAAAACAATAAAGGATAATCCCCACGACCAACCCTCTGTGTCCCAAGCTGCTGTCATCACCAACGCACAAACGGCCCCTCAAGGCGCGAAGAATGGGGGTGCCAGGTGCCCATCTCCACGCCGTAACACCCTCCCGGCCAATGGCCTGTGTGCAGGTGGGCAATCAGACCTTCCCCAGTTCAGAATAATGTTTATGGAACCGGGATGTCCTGGTCACTGCAAATGTGAAACTGTCTAGCCCTGTGATGAGGGCAGTAAGCAACAGAGAACCCCACTGTCCTCTCCTCAATTCCCACACGTGGCGGTTAAAGCAGACGCGGAGCCCCAAGAACCGGTCATTTCTCTCACATCCAAGGTTTCAGAAAGGGCTGGGAACTTCCTACTTGAACGACATCACGTGACCGTGGGCCCAAGAGCGTGGTGAGAGCCGCAGATCCACGGGGCCCCAGCCCGCAGCCCTCAATCACCGGGGAAGTCACATCCAGGAGTCGGGCAGGACGCCGACCGCGCCGTGTCTGCTTGCTAAGTTTTACCCCAGGGGGCTCGCTTCTCGCAGGAGTAACAAGCGTCCAGCTGCTGGATAGGTCAGCGTGTCTTCCGACGTCCAGTCAGAGCCGCCCGCTCTGCGAACTCCGGCTCTGCTTCTTTCCTCTAAAAGTTAACACGAAGCATCTCTTTGACTCTGCAAGAGTTCAAATATGTTCAAATATCTGAAGACAGAACTTCTCCAAAACTTGCCCTACCTGGGCTGCGGCTTCCCGATTTTCCAAGCACATGTCACTGTGTCCAGACCCTTCCCCACAGCCCCCCGCTTCCAAGGCCCTTCCGTCCCCCTTCACAGCCAACACTCTGAAAAGTGGACTGTGGTTGCCGCTGCGTGTCTCAGTTTCCACCCGTATCCCTCTGGCCTCCACCATCCATGGAAAGTTGTTCCAGCAAAGGTCTCCGATGGCCTCTTCGTGAGTTTTGTCTCGGACTGCTCAGCAGCATGCCACACAGTCGGGCAATTTAGTTTCAATTTAAAAACTTTTTTGGAAAAGACGTTATCTTTTATTTTGAAGCAATCTCAAACTTAAATAAAAAGACAATACAAAGAATATTTTTTCTTGAACCGTCTGAGAATACGCTGCATACACGTCGCCCAATACGCCAAATAATTTAGCGTTATGTTTCGACAAAGACAACCTCTAGATTCCCCCAGATCAGACGACGACTGATACGTGACCAGTCGCCGCTATCCCTCAGACCTCACTGGAGCTTCCCTGGTGACCTCAGTGCTGCTCACGGCAAACACGCCACAGCATCAGAACCACATGCTGTACCCGCTGTCCTGTCTCTCACTCTCTAGAGCAAGCTCCAAAGTCTTTGCTGGACTCTGACGCCCCTCATTTCTGCGGAGTACAGGCGCTTAGCTTGCAGAATGTGTCTGTTTCCTCACGATTAGACCCACGGAGCCTGGGGGGTTCATGGGTGAAGAACAGCATTTAGGAACCAAGTCTGGGTGCTGGGTGTGCTCGTGGCTATGGGCATGCTGCCGCCAGCGGGCCTGCTCAGCACACAGAGCTAAACGATACGAACACGTGGGACGCCTGGGGGGCTCTGTCAGTTAAGTGTCTGACTCTTGATTTTTGGCTCAGGTCATGATCTCACAGTTTGTGAGTTTGAGCCCCAGGTTGGGCTCTGTGCTGATAGTGTGGAGCCTGCTTGCGATTCTCTCTCCCTCTCTACCTGCCCCTCCCCTGATCATTCTCTCTCTCTGAAATAAACTTAAAAAAATACATGTACACGCATGCACACATTCCACATGTTTGCAGCCACACTATTTCTAAAATTTTAGTGTTTATTCATTTTTGACAGAGAGACCGAGCGCGAGTGGGGAAGGAGCAGAGAGAGAGGGAGACACAGAATCCGAAGCAGGCTCCAGGCTCCGAGTTGTCAGCACAGAGCCCGATGTGGGGCTCGAACCCACAAACCACAGGATCATGACCCGAGCCCAAGTCGGACGCTTAACCGACAGAGCCCCCCAGGCGCCCCAGCCACGTTTATTTCTACGTGCATGCATCATCAACTGGAAACTGAGTTCACCCTAGTACTATGAATTCCAATCCAACACACAGGGCCCCTCTACGTTTCTGTCATCCTTAACCAGGACCCTCTGTGCGACCCTTCTCCCCTCACGGCTGTTGCCACCACCTTCAGGGAAGCCCGGGCCCTGTGTGTGTTCTGATGCTCCACACGGGGCCACCCGGCCACACACAGGAGCCCTGCTAACCCCAGGCAGGCTCTGACTCCCTGAGTCAGGTTAGCTTCTCACACGCTCGCCATCCTGCTGTTGCCCTCAGCCACATCTCGTGGCCCTGCCAGTGGCTTTTACACGGATTTGTTCCGGAAGGGAAGAGAAAAGAAGAGGAAGAGAGAGTGCCTTCCTTTTTCCCTTTGCTAACTGTGGTAAAATATACAGAACATAAAATTGACCGTCTTAGTCAATATTCAGTGTACAATGGCATTAAGTACATTCACATTGTGCAACCGTCCCCACCAACCATCTCCAGAACTTCATCTTCCTAAACCAAAACTCTGTCCCCATTACACTAACTCCCCAACCCCCCCCCCCCCCCGCCGCCGACCCAGCGCCCTCCCTATGGAATTGACTCTTGCAGTTCCTGTATAAGAGAAATCACACAGTATTTGTCCTTCTGTGTCTGGCTTATTCACTCAGCACAATGTCCTCAAGGTTCATCCATGCTGTAGCAGGTGTCAGAATCTCCTTCCTTTCTAAGGCTGCATCGTATTCCACTGTGTGTATGTGCCACACCATGTTTTCCCCGTGCACCTGCCGATGGATACACGGCTCGTTTCCAACTTCTGGCTATGGTGAACGCTGTATGAACGTGGGTGGACGAATATCCGCTCGAGTCCCTGCTTTCTATTCTTTTGGTATATACCCACACGTGGAACGGCTGGGTCATATATTTATTTTTTTTTATTTGTTGAGACACTGCCATACTGTTTTCCATAGTAAAACCATTTACCACACCAGCAACATGCAAGGACTCCAGTCTCTCACTCACCCACACCTCTTACTTCTGGTTAGTTCATTTGTTTTGGTAACAGCCATCCGGGTGGATACGCAGTCTATCTCACTGTGGTTCTGATCTGCATTTCCGTAACAGTTAAAATAGGCTTTTCATGTGCTTATCAGACATCTGTGTATCTTTTCCAGAGAAACATCTACTCAAGTCCTCTGTCCATTTCTGAGTCAGGTTGTTTGTTTCTGGTTGCTGAGCTTCAGGAGTTCTTTATGCATTCTGTATGTTAGTCCCTGATTAGACAGCTCTGTGATTTCCAGTCTCTCCCGTCTGTAGGCTGACTTTTCATTCTGCTGACAGCATCTTCTGAAGCACAGAAGTTTTAAATTCTGATGAAGTCTGATTTACCTATTTTTTTCTCTTGTTGCTTGTGCTCTTGTGTCACAGCCAAGAAATCATTGCCAACTCCAGCATCACGAGGCCTTTCCTCTAAGGGTTTTATACTTTCACCTCGTACGTTTAGGATTTTTATCCATTTTGAGCTAATTTTTGCACAAGGCATAAGGTAAGGGCCCAATATCACTCTTTTGCACATGTACACCCGGTCTTTCCACCACCAACTGATGGAAACGCTGTCTTTACGCCAATGAACGGACTCATTATCCTTGGCAAAAGTCATTTAACCACACATGCAAGGGGTTTTTTTCTGGGATCCCTACTCTATTCGCTGGTTTATGTCTGTCTTTATGCCAGTACCACACCATTCTGATGACTGATTGCCTGTCCCTGCCCCACGCCCCCCACCCCCCCAGCTTGGCAGCTGTCAAGATGGCAGCAGCCCGCGTCCCAGTATGGGACCCTGGTCTCTAATTCCAGGATGAGCAGAGAAAACCTTATTTGAAAATTATTGTATGTGCTTGTTCTAACCTGTCTGGGCACCTGAGCACCTTGAAGGCAGAAAAGTAATTTCAACTATTACTCGAAAATACTGTGTGATAAAAAATCTGCAGGCTCCTGGGGCACAAGACTACTGCTGAGACACTGGAAAATGCCACCAAACATCTAAAGAATGAGCACCAGTTTTCAGTGTCTTCCAGAAAACAGGGGAGGAGGGAACATTTCCACCCCCTCTAGGAAGCTAGGATTACTCTTTCACCAAAGCAGACAACGATAGTACAAAAGAAGAGAACAATAGTCCGACGTCTCTCCAGAGCTTAAGCACAAAATCCTGAACAAAATAGCAGCAAACCAAATCCAGCGATGCACAGAAAGAATTATATGCCATTACCAACGGGATTTATTGTAGGTATGGTAAGGATAGTTAAATATTGAAAAACAATAAAATCTACCATATCAATAAGCTAAAGAAAAAATAATTCTATCAAATGACACAGAAAAAGCATTCTACAAATTCCAACAGCCATTCATGACCAAAAAAATCTCAGTGAGTTAACAACAGAGGGCAACTGGTTCAACTTGTTGTAGAGAACCTGCCAGAATCTGTAAGCATCATGTTGCAAGGTGAAACATGGTCTTCTCCCTGAGGGAGGAGGAAGGCAAGGCCGGTGGCCCTCCTAACTCTCTCTGCTCAGCAGACATGCTAGGCCACTACCGTAAGGCAAGAAGAGAAATACTGGCATACAGATTGCAAAGGAAAGAAATAAAACTGCTCTTATTTGCTGATGTGATTGTTTGCACACAAAATCGCAATCTCCAAAAGCCTCCTAGACCTAGTGAGTGAGCTGAGCAACCACAATAAGACACTAGCACGCACCTGCTGGGACAGTGAAACAGCAGAGAAATCGGATCACTCGTCCATTGCTGGGGGACACAAAATGGCACAGCTATTTTGGTTAACACTTTGGCAGTTTCCTATAAAACTGAACATGCAACTACTGTGTGAACTAGGAAGTTCCTTCCTGACCCCTGACCCCAGAGCAAGGAAAACTCCTGCTCACACATAAAGCTGCTCATTTGTGTTCACAAGAGCCCCAAACGGAGACCACCTGGCCATCCTTTGGGGAGTGAATGGATAAACACCCTGTGGTGCACCCCTACCAGGCAAGGCCACTTGGCATTAAGAACAAGTACACCGTGGATACACAACACCAACAGAATGACACCAAGTGGAAAAAGCTGACTCGAATGGCTACATGCTGTGTGATTTCACTTATATACAATTCCTGAAATGACAAAAATCATAGAAGTGGGAACAGATGAGTACTTGTCAGGGGCCAGGCTCATGGGAGGAAGTGGGTCCGGCTACAAAAGGCAAGAGGAGGGATCCTTGCAGTGACAGTGCCATCCTGTATCTCGACTGCAACAATGTTGACATCCTGGCCAGGACACTGAACTACGGATGCGCAAGATGTTACTACTGATGGAAACGGAGTAAAGGGTGTATGACTTACAACTGCATGTGACTGTATAATTATCTCAGTATTTTAATTAAAAGTGTACACATAATCAAGATAAAAACAGCCACAAAGCAGGCCTACTTAGCAAAGGTCAGGCCCCACACAAGGAAGGCAACCACAGGTGACCCTTGAACAACATGGGTTTCAACTCCATGTGTCTACATATAAGCAGATGTCTTTGGATAAATACCGTATAATACTGTAAATGTAGTTTCTCTTCCCTAGGATTTTCTTAATAACATCTTCTTTTCTCTAGCTACTTTATTGTAAAAATACAATATATGACACACAAGATATGTGTTAATCAATGGTTGTTGGTGAGGCTCCCAGTCAACAGGAGGCTATTAGTGGTTAAGTTTTCAAGGAGTCAAAAGTTATATGTGGATTTTCATCTGTGCTGGTGGTCAGGGTCCAAACCCGCCTGCTCAAGGGTCAGCTGTAGCAGAGTCTATGGCACTCGAGCCAGCAGGGCACAGGCCCTGTGTGGAAGAGCGAGCGGAGGCAAGTGATGGCAGGGCGGGGCTGGGAGACGGGTCATGAAAAGGAGGACTCACTAAATAAGAGCAAGGTTCCTCATTCTTGGAGAAGGGAATTATAAACTCAGTAAGGGGAAAAGCTAGAACGATGGTACAGTGATGGATGAGACAACAGCAAGTACCAATATGAACTCATAGTTTTCAATATATAAAAACAAATATGTGTATAAAAGTGGGTAGATATCTATGCACACTTATACACTTCCTGGCTTTGTCTTGCAGGGAGCTTGGGGACACATTTTGGGTTTCCCAACACCACTCTGCACTGGAAGGAACCAGAGCTCCTGGCAGAAACGGGTGACTTCAGGGCTGGACCAGGAAAGGTACAAGAGGACATCAAAGACCTTGCTGGGCTAGGAGGCAGGAAGCAGGGAGCAGGGACGTGTCCAGATGACACAGCTACAGGCTGGAGAGGCTCTTCTGGCCCAATGGGGGACAGCGGAGTGCGAAAACAAAGGACAGTGAAAGAGTACACTCCCTGCACAGATGAGGATCTACGCCGGAATGGAGAATAACTGAATGAACCAAGGGGAAGGGGAACTGCTCCTGGAGAATGCCAGCTAAGAAATGCAGAAGCAGTGATGGGGTCAGGAAGCCTCCCCTCCGTCATCTGTCATCACAATACTTAATTCAGGCAAGAGACGCCAGCGGATGCTGCGGGGCTGGGAGAGAGCTGGGTGAAGACCAGGTGCCCACAGCCTCCCAGTGCCTCTCCACCAAGTACGAAGTCGAAGGGAGAAGGAACGACTTACAGTGGATACAGCCCGCAGACACCACTGCACTGATGGGACCAAACTGAGCACCCCAGGGATGTGGCATGATGGCGTTCTGGGTCACTTAATGGGATGCCGTGAGAAGAGAATGAAGTCATTTCTGTGATGTTCCTGCCAGAAACGCAAAACCTTAATGGTGTTATGATGAAACAGCAGACAAACCCCCAGGGAGGAATATGCTGCAAAGCACCTGGCCTGTAAGTTTCACAGACATCAAGGCAGGACTGTGGTCACAGAAAGAAACTGGAAAAACATGACAAGTATCCTTTTGCTGTTAAAGGATGTTACTGGCACAGCTGACCAAACTTGAGAGGGGGTCTCTGGGTGAACAGTATTTAGGGATTTTTTAATGCTTCTCTATGAGTCTGAAATTCTTGCAAAATGAAGAACTAACATCACGAGAGACGACTAGACATCATAGGCATTCTGATGGAAGAATATAGTGCCATCCATGAAATATGGTTGTAAATAAAAAAAAAAAAAACTTGATTAGGCTCTACATCCTTCCACTAATCCAGTTTATAGGAAATAATGTGGGAATAAAATCAGAAAAATACAGATTGTGGCAAACTCCATAGGGCAAAAAACCTGGTTTCTTCAAAAATAAAGTGTAAGGAAAAAGAGAGAGAAATCCACATGTAAAACAGATGTAAGATACATATCAACCAATTATGCAATATGGATTCTGTTGGATCCCGATGCAAACAAACATACATACGTCTATGACTCCGCTAGAAATCTGAACAATGTTCAGGTATTGAGGATATTAGGTGACCGGTGTTAAATTTTTCTAGTTATGGTGATGGTGATATGGTTAAGGAATGAAATGAAGTAATATGGAAGCAGGGAAAGGAGTAGAGGAAGGGAGTGAGCCGAAATTGTTAAAGATGGGGGACGGTACCTCTCGGGGAAGGGGACCTCCCTGGGGGTGGGGTCTCCACTGGCACCCATACAGGCAGTGGTACCTCCACAGAGATCTTTGTAGTATTCTATATACTTTTGTGAATGTTTGAAATTTCCCCACAAATTTTTTTTCCAAAAAGTAGAATATTTAAATCTAGGTTTGTCTCATTCTAAAGCTAGTTCTTGTTGAGTTTTCTTTCTATTTTCCTTTAAAAATAATTTAAATACTTTACTTACTGACCCCCTAATTAAATTTCCTTATGGTTCATTAGCCAACATTAAAAAAAAAAATGCTTCCTAGCCCAATGTTAACCCAATAGGTAGAACTACCTTTAGAGATGAGACTCACTCTAAAAAAGTTAGATATAAAGTAAGTTTCTTATTTCTCCAGACTTTTTCCTAATTAAAAATTAGCTCCATATTATACACGAGGAGATTTTCAATTAAAGAGATGGCTTTAGGAGAGGTAAAACCAGCTTCTCTAGAGGATCACAACATGGGTATGACGACCTCCCCCAGGGCATCTGAAAACACATCAGGTTTTCTGGTTGTCACCGCAGTCTGGGGACATCACGGGACTCGGTCAGGGATGCCGTCACCTGGCTCCTGTACGACAAAGACTCGCCCATCTCAGAAGCCAAGAAAATCCCTGATGGGAAACACCAGCTAAGAGGGGACATTTCGACAGAAGGGAGAGGGAAAAAGGTCTGACTCAGGGTTGTTAGCTGGGGCGTCCTTTAGGCAAAAAACATGTCGTACAAAGGAAGCAGCAAGTAGGCACCGCTACCGCCCTTGTATTAGATAGCGCTTTCTCAAACAGGGAAACTAACAGTAAGTTAGCTCTCAGACGCTGCCCACAAACCGTGGTTACCAACAGGCCGGTCCCTACTGAGTCAGAAAGGAGCAGACAGATGCAGGAGGGACTACAAAGAGGGGAATTCTGACAAGTAAGAGGAGGGAGACACTGGTTTCCTGATGACAGAGGGCTCCCCCTGGTGGGGTGGTCAGAGTCCTACGAGAGAACAGTCAACAGAGCCCATTATTCCCAGCAAGTGCAGGACTCCAATACCTTCAGACCCCTGCCTCTTTACTTTCTGTACATTACCTCATCTGACTCAGGGGGAAGCCCTTCAAGGTTCCCGATACAGGAGCCCTAACGTGAACAGGGCAGGACCAAAACCATGTAAAGGTTTTGCCAAAAAAAATGACCTGACGTCTGGCTGATGGCTCATGGCAGGAAATCAGTCACCAGCCTAGTAGCTGCGACAGCAGCAAGGGTCCCCGTCACAGCACCCTTCTTCCCAGGGCTACCATGTGAAAAATCAAATGTGTGGGATGGAATGGAGAAGAAACAAACTGGGAGGAGCAGGGGCACCTGCTTCAAAGTGACACTTGCGAGGGATGGAAGAGAAAGCTTGCCTCACAAGGAGGCTAGAAATGAGAGGAAGAGGTCATTTCAGTCTAAGGATAATGCAGGAGGCAAACTTTGTTTTCAACATTCCCTCTCAAAAGACCGCTTATTCAAGATTTTGAAAAGGAGTTTCAACAGGTCAAAACAGGGAGGCAGAAATAAACAAGAGCCATAAGCAGTGACTGCACTTGGGATTCTAGTGTGAGGCCTCGAGGCTTTTCCATCATGTCTACTCATACTGTTTCATTAGACGCTACTCTGCACAAAGCGTCAAAAAGTGTGTCAAAGAACTTACCCTTCATGTTGGCAGCATATGGACTGTCATTCACCAAAGTGGAGTATGGCTCTTCATTTTGAGGCAAGATTCCCGCAGGCATGGTAGTCTGTTGAGAAAAAAACATTACTTTTTGAGAGTTTGCTTATGGGATGTGCATTTATGAATCACCTACAAAGTGCTGGACTTCTGCTGCTAATAGTCATTAGCTCTGTGTTTCCCCAGCTCTGGAAATGTGGACAGTGTAGACGTGAGATGTGCTGTCAGTGTCAAATACGATTTTGAAGACCTAATACAAAAAAGACTAAAATAGTTCACTAGTAATTTTTTTTTTAATTTTTTTGATATTTATTTATTTTTGAGAGAAACAGAGACAGAATGCGAGTGGGTTGGGGCAGAGGGAGAGGGAGGCACAGAATCTGAAGCAGGCTGCAGGCTCCGAGCTGTCAGCACAGAACCTGACGTGGGGCTCGAACTCACGAGCTGTGAGATCATGACCTGAGCTGAAGTCGGACGTTCAACCGACTGAGCCACCCAGGCGCCCCAATAATTTTTTACACTGATTTTACATTGAAATATTTTTGATATGCTGAGTTAAATAAAATACATTATTAAAATTAATGTTCTGATTCTATTAATGTTGCTCTTAGAAAATCTAAAACTGAATCCAAGGCTCACATGATATTCCAGTGAACAGTGCTATCTACAAGGTAAGGATATTACAGACAAACTGACAGCTAACAACACACACAATGGTGAAAGCCTAAAAGCCTTAATAATATTGTAATAACTTTGTATGGTGACAGATGGTATCTAGACTTACTGTGATCATTTCATAACATATATAAATGTTGAATCATTATGTTATATACCTAAAACTAATATAATTATACTCAATTTGAAAAATAAATTTATCAGGGCACCTGGATGGCTCAGTCAGTTAAGTGTCCGACTTCGGCTCAGGTCATGATCTTGCAGTCTGTGAGTTTGAGCCCCGCGTCGGGCTCTGTGCCTACAGCTCAGAGCCTGGAGCTTGCTTCAGATTCTGTGTCTCCTTCTCTCTCTGCCCCTCCCCCACTCATGTTCTGTCTCTCTCTCTCTCAAAAATGAATAAATGTTAAAAAAAATTTTTTTTAAATGAATGTATTAATACACTTCCTGCTTCAGGGCTTAGCTCTTCTCCTTATGGGGACATCTGTCCCTTTGTTATTGACTTACAAGATGTCTTTTTATATTAAGAATATCAAGGGCTTCATTAAAAAAAAAAATCACACACCAATGTGTCAACCAAGAAATCAAAGAAGAAAAAAAAATTATGAAAATGAAAACACAGTGGTCCAAAATCTTTGGGATGCAGCAAAAGTGGTTCTAAGAGGGAAGTTTATAGCAATACAGGCCTACCTCAAGAAGCAAGAAAAGTCTCAGGGTGCCTGGGTGGCTCAGTCAGTTGAGCGCCCAACTCTTGATTTAGGTTCAGGTCATCATCCCAGGATCATGGGACTGAGTCCCACATCAGGCTCTGCGCTAAGCATGAAGCATGGAGCCTGCTTAAGATTCTCTCCCTTTTTCTCCTTCTGTCCCTCTCCCCTGTACTCTCTCTAAAAAAAAAATGAATAAGAGAGGTGCCTGGGTGGCTCAGTCGGTTGAGCGTTCGACTTCAGCTCAGATCATGATCTCACGGTTTGTGGGTTCAAGCCCCGTGTCAGGCTCTGTGCTGACAGCTCAGAGCCTGGAGCCTGCTTTGGATCCTGTCTCCCTCTCTCTCTGCTCCTCCCCTGCTCACACTCTGTCTCTCTCTGTCTCAAAAATAAATAAACATTTAAAAAATAAATAAATGAAAAATAAAAATAAACAAAAATTTTTAAAAAAGAAGAAGAAAAATCTCAAATAAACAACCTAACCTTACACCTAAAGGAGCTGGAAAAATAACAAAACCCAAAAATAGTAGAAGGAAGAAAATCATAAACATTACAGCAGAAATAAATGATATAGAAACTAAAAAAAAAAAAAAAAGACATATCTGATAAAGGATTAGTATCCAATACATGAATAACTGATACAACTCAACACCCAAAAAGCAGATAATCCAATTTAAAAATGGGCAGCAGACATGAACAGACATTTTTCCAAAGAAGACATCCAGATGGCCCTCACATGAAAAGATGCTCAACATCACTCATCATCAGAGAAATAAAAATCAAAATGATGAAGATATATCACCTCATACCTGTCAGAATGGCTAAAATTTACAACACAAGAAACAACAGGTGATGGTGAGGATGTAGAGAAAGGGGAACCATCCTGTGCTGTTGGTGGGAATGCGAACTGGTGCAGCCATTCTGGAGAACAGTATGGAAGTTCCTCAAAAATAGAAATACCCCGCAATCCAGTAACTGCACTACTAGGTATTTACCCAAAGGATACAAGAATACCGATTTGAAGTGGCACATGCACTCCAATGTTTATAGCAGTGCTACTGACAAATAGCCAAACTCTGGAAGGAATCCAGTGTCCATTGATAGATGAAGGGATAAAGAGGATGTGGTACAGGCACCATGGAATATTACTCAGCCATACAAAGGACTGAAATCTTATCATTTGCAATGACGTGGATGGAGCTAGAGAGTATCATGCTAAGTGAAATCAGTCAGAGAAAGACAAATACCATATGATTTCATTCACATGTGGAATTCAGGAAACAAAACAAAGAATAAACATTAAAAAGGAGAGACACAAGCCAAGAGACAGACTCTTAACTAAAGAGAACACACCGCTGGTTACTGGCGGGGAGGTGGGCGAAGGGATGGAGGAAACAGGAGATGCAGGTGAAGGAGTGCACTTGTTGCAATGAGCACAGGGCCATGCATGGAAGTGCTGAGTCACTATTTTTGAATACCTGAAACGAATATAACGCTGAATGTCAACTACTTGGAATTAAAATTAAAAACTTAATTAAAATACTACTTTTTTTTTTCTACAGTTTATCACGTCTTACATATGTTTATGGTGTGTTTTGCCTAGCAGTCCTGTTTTATATAGTCCAACCTGTAAGATTTTTCCTATGACTTCAACTTTTCTGCCACAATAAGAAAACCTTCTCCAATACAACATGTAAATCCGAATTTAATATCTCCCATTTTGGAGTGATAAATGCTGTCCCTATTGCAGCATGACAGTATTGCTAAAGCATAATAGTTAAACGACAAAATTAAAGATGGCCCATCTTCAAAGAATATCGTATGTATGCTAACGTGACTTTATAAAAGTCATCTTGTTAAAATGTCAATAACACCCAAAGCAAGTGACACATTCAGTGCAATCCCTACCAAAATACTACCAGCATTTTTCACAGAGCTAGAATAAACAATCCTAAAATCTGTATGGAATGACAAAAGACCCCGAATAGCCAAAGCAATCCTGAAAAAGAAAAACAAAACTGGAGACATCACAATGCCCGATTTGAAGTTATATTACAAAGCTGTACTCATCAAGACAGTATGGTACTGGCACAAAAACGGACACATAGATCAATGGAACAGAACAGAAAACCCAGAAATGGACTCAGAACTATATGGTCAACTCATCTTCAACAAAGCAGGAAAGAATGTCCAGTGGGAAAAAGGGAGTCTCTTTAGCAAATGGCGATGGGAAAACTGAGCAGCGACATGCAGAAGAATGAAACTGGACCACTTGCTTACACCATACACAAAAATAAATTCAAAATGGATGAAAGGCCTAATCTGAGACAGGAAACTATCAAAACCCTAGAGAACAAAGGCAGCAACCTCTCTGACTTAGGCCATAGCAACTTCTTACTAGGCACATCGCCGAAGGCAAGGGAAACAAAAGCAGACGTGAATTATTGGGACCTCATCAAGATAAAAAGCTTCTGCACAGTGAAGGAAATAATCAACAAAACTAAAAGGCAGGCTATGGAATGGGAAAAGATATTTGCAAATGACATATCAGATAAAGTGTTAGTATCCAAAATCTATAAAGAACTTACCAAACTTAACACCCCAAAACCAAATAATCCAATTTAAAAATGGGCAGAAGACATAAGCTTTTCCAAAGAAGATATCCAGATGTCTAACAGACACATGAAAAGATGCTCACCATCACTCACCATCAGGTAAATGCAAATCAAAACCACAATGAGATACAACCTCACAGCAGTCAGAATGGCTAAAATTAGCAACACAAGAAACAACAGGTGTTGGGGAGGATGCAAAGGAAGGGGGCCACTCTTGCACTGCTGGTGGGAATGCAAACTGGTGCAGCCGCTCTGGAGAACAGTATAGAGGTTCCTCAAGAAACTAAAAATAGAACTACCCTATGACCCAGCAATTGCACTATTAGGTATTTACCCAAGGGATACAAAAATACAGATTCAAAGGGGCATGTGAACTCCAATGCTTATAGCATTGCTGTCAACAACAGCCCAACTACGGAAATAGCCCAAATGTCCACAAACTGAAGAATGGATAAAGAAGATGTGGTATACATATATGCAATGAAGTATTACTTGGTAATCAAAAAGAATGAAACCTTGCCATTTGCAACAACGTGGATGGAGCTAGAGTGTATTATGCTAAGTGAAATAAGTCAATCAGAGAAAGAAATATCATGACTTCACTCATATGTGGAACTTGAGAAATAAAAGAGATGAACATATGGGAGGGGGAGAAAAAGAGAAGAGAGGGAAACAAACCACAAGACACTCTTAACAATAGAGAACAAGCTGAGGGTTCATGGAGGGAGGTGGGTGGGGGATGGGCGATGGGTACTAAGGAGGGCACTTGTTGGGATTAGCACTGGGTATTATATGTAAGTGTTGAATCACTGAATTCTACTCTTGAAACAAATTATCATGCTGTATGCTAACTAACTAGAATATAAATAAAAAAGAACAGAACAGTAAAATAAAACTCTTTGTAAATCACTTACATTTATATAGCTTAAACACTGTGTTATTTATTTATTTATTTATTTATTTATTTATTTATTTAGAGAGAAAGAGACAGCATGAGCAGGATAAGGGCAGAGAGTGGGGGAGAGAGAAAAAATCCTAAGCAGTCTCCATGCTGTCAGCATAGAGCCCGATGCGGGGCTTGATCCCACCAACTGTGAGATCATGACCTGAGCTGAAATCCAGAGTCAGGCCCTTAACCAACTGAGCCACCCAGGCAGTCCTTAAATACTGTGCTTTTGCCAACAACATGAATACATGCCTTTTATTAAAAGTAATCTTTCTAACCAAGGAAAAATGGTGCAACAAATGGAGTGTTTTCTTTATTGGTCTAATTACCTGAGAGTTACTATACATACTTAGTGTTAAATTATAAATTTTCAGAGATCTGAGATATATAA
The DNA here is from genome assembly GCF_018350195.1 of Panthera tigris. Classification (NCBI taxonomy): domain Eukaryota; kingdom Metazoa; phylum Chordata; class Mammalia; order Carnivora; family Felidae; genus Panthera; species Panthera tigris. The sequence continues at coordinate 1,799,962 of NC_056672.1, read as the reverse complement.
TCAACATCAGTTTGGGAAAGAGTATATTTCAAGCCCTTTCTGAGACTGAGAGTTAAAGGAGAAAATGAAGGGCATCCACACAGGCCCCTTTCCATGCATGCAGTTGCCCATCACTACCTTTATCCACAAAGTCTGGGGGCCCCCGGCTCCACAAATTCAGCGACCTTCCTCTTTACCTGAACACCAGACCTTCTTCTATCCCGCCTCACCTTCCAGCTTCCTCCAGGGAATCCCCGCTGCTTATCCAACGGGTCTCAGTTCCTAACCTCTTGTCCTCATCTCATTAGACGAATTCTATGGAATCAGGAGGCAGCTCTACAGCAGCCTTCGCTTTAGGCTAATTTAGTCCCATCGCTAAGCCGACACCTTTCCAGGCCTCCACCTGCTGCTCTGAGTATCGTGAGGCCCTTCTTGTCTGGCTGGTGGGAATGTGAACTCCTTCCAGCTGTCTGAGAGCCCCAGAAGGTGTTCTGTCCACTCCTTCTGTGTCCAGCCCTGGCCTTGGGTAGCTCGCATGGTCAGTATTCAGTCAAACACAGGTCAGCGGAGCCCAGCAGGCCCTCTGCACACGTCCATGGCCCTCTCCGTGCCACTTCCTTCCCGCCAGGGCCCTTCACCGCAAATTCCAGCCACCTCAGCTCTCAGTGGATATCCAAGGTAGCTTTGTGTCTGTCCCCGTCCCACAAGGCAGCCTGGGAACTGCCTCCCGGGAGTCCAATCCTGGGCTCACACACGTCTTCTTCTCGTCTCTCAGAGATCATGGTCCCGAGCTGCCTGCTTTCCACTGTCCCAAACCCATTTTTGTATATTTCATCTGGTTTTCTAGTTGTTTAAGGCAGAAGGTAACCCTGCTCTCCGCAATTTCACCATGGCTGGAAGCAGAACCCCCCTTGGCCCTGGCTAGGGGACTCTGCAGGAGTGTCCACTGTGGATTAACTCTGTGTGAAAACACTGATGTCCAGTCCAACTAGAGGAACGGCTGACCAATTAAATACAGCTCAACTAGGCCAGACCATCCTGTGCAGTCACAAGTTCTGTGTTTAAACCTTGACTCTTGGGTGGGACAGAGTGGAAAGTGGGTCATGGGCATTGAGGAAGGCACCTGTTGGGATGAATGCCGGGTGTATGGAAACCAATTTGACAATAAATTTCATATTTAAAACAAACAAACAAAAAACCTTGACTCTGTTCATTGCTGGCCACAGGAACCATTTTCAGCCTCAATTTTCTCCCCTGTAAAATGGGGATTATTATTAGACTACTTTCCTAGCTTATTGTGAGGATAAAGAACAACTATGTGTGTGTGTGTGTGTGTGTGTGTGTTTCTAACACAATGTCTGGCATATAGGTATCCGATATATTACTGTTGTTTTAATTTGCAAACCAGTATCGTAATATTTTATAAGAATCTGTAAAGCATTGCCTTCATGACGTGTAGAACAGTCCTGCCAGCAGTTGGTAATGGCTGACCTGAAGAAGATTTATGAACCATTAGCTTCATGCACAACTGGACTGATTTTGTGTGCCTGGTTGTAGAGTCAGGAGAAAGAGGGTTTGAAGAGTAATCCTGTCATTTCACTGCACAGTCCTCTTATTTAATTTCATTTCCTGCTGCTAATAACAGACATTTTGCTCACTCTATCCTGCAATTTGCTTTCATCTCAAGAAGTCCCTCGAAATGACTGAAAATTCAGAATTAATCACAGGCTCACTAATTAGTACCTAATACTTAAAACTCAGAACAGCAATGGACGATTACTCATACTGTTAGGAAGAGTCGTCACCGAGTAAGAGTTTGACATAAAGAATGTTCTACTTCATAAAAAAGTCACTTGGCCCAAGAGCCAGGCTCCGTGACAGCCTGAGGGGTTCTGAGGTCACTGCCTTCCGTTCCGCCTTCCGCACAAAAAGCCTGCGTGTGTACTTCTGGGAGAGCTGACGGGGACAGCCCTGAGAAGTCGGGAGGTCGGGGGTGTGGCGTCACCCTTCCCACCTGCTCTGGGGCTCGGAGTCCTCTCGGGCGCCCGTGGGAAGTGCAAGTCTGCGGCCCACCCTCAGGATGTCTGAGGAACGGAGCACGTTATCCGCCCACACTCCGTCCAGCTCCTCCTGACGTAAGAGGCCCTCTGCCCACATTAAAGAAACGTGTCAACGGATTACCTTCTACACAGCAATCATGGTAGAAGAATTTGAGGCTGGAAATTTAAGTCTGCGTGGGCAAAAATAGACATTTCCAAGTATATGAGTGAACACAGGACAGCTACATAAACACTTTCATGCTTGTGAATAATCTGTTAGTAATCATAAACACGTAGGCTGACTCCAGCCAGGCACTGTTCCAAGTGCCTTGTTTGTTGCAACTCGGAGCCCTCACCACTACACCATTCGGGAAGTACTACCATTACTCCAATCAGAAACACAGTTTATTATTAGGGCAGTTTTAGGTTCACAGCAAAACTACGTGGAAGGCACAGAGAATCCCTGCACACGCCTGTCCCACCCGCACGTGCACGGCCTCCACTGTCGACACCCCCAGCAGATAGCACCTTCGCCACAACCGATGAGCCCACACGGACACGTCATCGTCACCCAGATGTACGGCTTGCCTAAGGCACCACTCCAGGTGGTGGACATTCTACGGATTTGGGCAAATGTATGAGGACATGTATCTGTCATTATGGGATCACACAGAGAATCTTCACTGCCCTGAAAATCCTCTATGCCCCATTCAGTCACCCCTACCCCCACCCCAGCAACTCCTGATCTGTTCACCGTGCCCACAGATTTACCTTTTCCAGAATGTCATGTAATTGAATCATACAGTATGTGGCCTTTTCACATTGGCTTCTTTCACTTAGTGACACACATTTAAGGCTTCTCCACATGTTCTGTGGCCGGCAGTCCATTTCTTCTTAGTGCTGAGTAATACTCTATTATCTGGACGGACCACGGTCTGCTTATCCAGCCGCCTGCTGAAGGATATTCTACTTGCTACCAAGGTTTGGCAATTATGAATACAGCTGTGTACACATCTGTGTGCAGATGTTTGTGCGGGCGTGGGTTTTTCAGCTCCCGTGAGCAAACACCAAGGACCACGACCACAGGACCATATGGTAAAAACATGTTTAGGTTCATATATTATTCCCATTTTGCAGATTACAGAACCAAGGCAAAGAGAAGTCAGATAACTTACCTGCAGTCACACAGCTATTAAATGGTGGAGCTGGGATCTGAATTCACATCGTTCATTCCACAGTCTGTTCTCTTCACCACCACACACACACAGCCTCTCAACAGTAAAGACCTCGCACTGAATAAAGGAAACTCCCCTGTTTGCATGCAATGCAATGAATGCAATGTTGTATGCATTCTAACTTTGTGGCGCTGATAATTCCTTGGCTCCCAAGAAACTTTTCAGACCTCCCTATCCACACAGCAAGACTTTCACATTCGTTCTGCTCTGTGCAGACACTTAGCTGATCCTTCCTTCATCCAAATCTCAATGCACTGCTGTCCCAAAGACATGTGTCAACCACACACCTCCTTCACGTGTTTGGGCTCCTCCACGATGGAGGGTTGTTGGCACTTACCAGCTCTGCGACCGTAAGCACATTCACTGCCACCTCTGAGCCTCACATCTGCCCTGCGGTCACCGTAAAGATGCCCCACGAGCTTGCATACAGACCTAATTCCGTGCCCGACTCATAATTCAGTCTATCCTCAACACAGCAGCCAGGGTCACCCGGGTCACACCACCCTTCTCTTCAAACCCACGTAGCCACCCTGTTTACAATTTAAACCAGCTCCCCTCTGTTTCCGTGTCCTCAGGACTTCTGAAGAAAACATGGAACATGGCACATCATTTACTGATTTATCCCTATTATTACATTATTATCTGCCTTCCCCACTAGGAGGTCAGCTCCACGAAGGCAGAGTTTTGTCTGCTTTGTCAACTACTGTATACAACAGGGCCCAGCACACAGTACATGCTCAATAAAGAGTTAGTGAATGAATACACGAATAGCCATTCAAAGGTCATGACCACCAGCACCACCGTCATTTGACGTGGCTGTAAAGGGGAAATAGCAGCTATGCCTCACCTGTCTCAGGTTACAGCACCACATGCAAACACAAGGAACTGTTTCCTTATCTTAGTTTTCCTGATCACATTTACATCTCCAACCCCTGGCTGGTCTTCAACCTGACAGATCGGTGTCCCTTCTAATTCCCTTCTAATTCCCGGAGGGGTGGGTCTGTTGAACTTCAACTTCCTCTCCTTCAGGATGTTTTCCCTAATACCAATTACGTATTTTATTACATCCCTTCATCATGCAGGGCCGGCTGCAGATTTACCTAGGGGCCCGGATGCTTCCTGACACCACACTTGTATTCTGTCCTTAAAGAATTATAGCACTTTTTATGAGTCCATATGCAGTAAAACAAATGAAAAACCCTATTTCTTTTAAATGGAAACATCCCCACTTCTGAATCTGCAAACTCAAACAAAATGAGGAAACTGAATGAAATTCTTTTTCTCCTCAAATCACCTGGGGGCAGGCAGGCAACATTTAAAAGGTGCCTTTTCCTTCTTGAAGCCCCTCCAGACCTTCTTGCAAGGTAGGTCCTCTGGGAAAGAGCTGGCAGTCTGCCTGAACCTCACGGGCTCCTGTGATCTCACACCTGCACTGCACCTCTGGGAAGGTCCCTGGGCTCTCAGGAGACTCATCACTGATCAGGGAAAACAACACACAGCAGGACCCTTGCTGCTGCATCGTCTGAAGAAGTATGCTGTCTGGTTCAGATGCTCCAGAAAACACATTATGATAAGGCAATGGGTGCGACGTTAACAATAGGCGAAGCAGATCTTCGCAAGCAGGGTTCCCACGCTCCTAGCCTTTTCCCACAAACAGCCACACCAGGATCATTCCCACAGATGTGAACACACCTCACTCACATCAGTGTCACCACCACAGGTACTTCTAAACTCATCAAGATGTCAACCCTTCCTGACTCAACACCCATCAGAGGGGTTCTCTTAAAAGCCCAGCGGCCGGGCCTCACTCCCAGAATTTCCACTTGGTAGGTCTGGGTGGGGCTGAGAATCTGCATTTCTGCCTAGTTTGCAGGGACGCTTTATTTTTTTTTTATAAATTTTTTTTTTTAACATTTATGCGTCTTTGAGAGACAGAGCATGAGTGGGGGTGGGGGTGGGGGAGGGGGAGAGGGAGAGAGAGAGAGAGACACAGAATCCAAAGCAGGCTCCAGGCTCCTAGCTGTCAGCACAGAGCCCGATGCAGGGCTCGAACTCACGAACTGTGAGATCATGACCTGAGCTGAAGTCAGACGCCCAACCAACTAAGCCACCCAGGTGCCTCTCCAGTGATGCTTTGAGAATGCAGCATTAGACAAACAGCTTGCATTCACATAACAGCAGGTATTCATGGAGGCTACTGTGAATGCAGGGCCCCTGGGTTCTGTTTAGCAGTCACATAATGAAGGCTTCCTTTTACAGTTCTTCCACCAACCTTCACAAAATCCCAAAATACATTAAGAAGCCCCACCGCATCAACCAGACCTAGATAAAGCTTCACATACCTGGGTGAGCCCTGGGTACTAATGTTCCCACCAACATCCTAGTTTGGACCAAGCAATCACCTGGAATGAGGTATCCACAGGAAGAAACACCCCCCACAGCAGCCACCAGATACCACACCACTTTGCACAGCCTAATTTGGATTCTTAACCAACAGATGTTCATTAACTAAATATTCCTTTTTAGTAAATATATAAGTAGCGTGGATATAAAATTATGTTCACATTTAATATGACATGTTGTTTACAACTTTTTATTTTTTTATTTTTTTTATTTTTTTTAACGTTTATTTATTTTTGAGACAGAGAGAGACAGAGCATGAACAGGGGAGGGGCAGAGAGAGAGGGAGACACAGAATCTGAAACAGGCTCCAGGCTCTGAGCTGTCAGCACAGAGCCCGACGCAGGGCTCGAACTCACGGACCGCGAGATCGTGACCTGAGCCGAAGTCGGACGCTTAACCGACCAAGCCACCCAGGTGCCCCTGTTTACAACTTTTTCAATTTCAGGTAGTTCAACATGAAAAGCTTAAAATAATGAGGAAAACAGTTTGTTATTCACTTTTCTATCCTTATTTATTGACTAAGAAGATAACATGATTTTCTACCTCTTCACTTCCTGAACTATTTCTCTAAAAGAAACTATTCTTTAAAAAAAATTTTTTTAATGTTTATTTATTTTTGAGACAGAGAGAGAGAGAGAGAGAGAGAGAGAGAGAGAGAATGAACAAGCAGGGGAGGGACAGAGGGAGACATAGAATCCAAAGCAGGCTCCAGGCTCTGAGCTGTCGGCACAGAGCCTGATGTGGGGCTCGAACCCACAAACTGTGAAATCATGACCTGAGCCGAAGTTGGACGTTTTACCAATTAAGCCACCCAGGCGCCCCTAAGAAAAAACTATTCTGTGAAACATATTTCAGTACTTGGGTGACAAGTCTGGGTGACTTAAAACATAAGCGGGAGTGTGGCTCCTGGATCTTCAAAGGTTTAGATCAAACTTTCTACGGCAAGATACATAGAATTTCTGGTTTAAGTAGTGGACTAAGCTAGCTTTCTCTTACACTCTCATACTCTAGCTTTCTCTTCCTCCTAAGACCCCAATGCAAAGAAATTTTAAAAAGAATAACTCCACAGAGAAGAAGCAGGAGGAGGTTATCGGTGGACTAGTTACCTTAGTAAGCTCCCAGAGGAAAGAAAGCAAGTAAAATAAAGAGGTCAATAAACCAGAGGTGAGGAAGCTGTAGCCCAGAATATGCCCATGCATATTCTGCAGAACACATAGCTGTGTCTCTTCAGAAAGATGGAGAACAGGGAGGTAGCCATCTTCCAAGTGTTGAAAGAAATAGACAGTCAACCAAGAATTCCACATGCAGCTAAACTCTTCCTGAAAAAAATGGAGAAATTAAGTCATCTCCAGATTTAAAAACAAACTTCAAAAAAACAAAACAGAATTTGTTATTTGCTATCAGTCTTGCTTTACAAGAAATACTGTATTTCAGTCCAAAATAAAGGACACTAAAGGGTAACTTGAATCCAGACAAAGAAAGAGCAACAAAAAGCTCACAAAATAAGCATTATAAAAATACATATAAATAAAACTCTTTTCTTGATCTGTTTTAAAAGATGCCTACATAAAGCACTAATTATGAAAACGACTTGAAGAGCTTATAATGTATAAAGATGTAATTTGAACTGAATGCCGGTAATAGTACAAAAGAGAGAGAAAGGAATGAAGGTATATTGGAGCAAAGGTTTTGTATGCTACTAAAATTAAACAAGTATTAATTTGAATTAGACTGTTTTAAGCTAAGATACTAATTGTAATACCAGGGTAAACACTTAGAAGATTACTCAAAATACATAGTCAAGAAACAAAAAGGGAACTGAAAATGTATATTAAAAAAATATGTAACATGAAAGAAGGCAAGAATCAACGAATAAAGAAATGCAAAAGACCTCAGACATACAAAAAAATACAAAAATGGTAGGTACAAATTCTAATTTATCAGTAATTTATCAGTAATGTAATTACGTTACATTGAAAGTAAATGGATCAGATATTCTACCAAGTAAAAGAATGGCAGAACAGATTTTTTAAAAGATCTAACAAAATACAGGTAAGATCTACATGAGGAGAACTACAAATCATTCATAAACAAAATCAAAGATGAACTAAATAAATGGAAAGATATTTATGTTCATGGCTAGGAAGACTCAACATTGTCAAGATGTCAATTCTTCTCAACCTGGTCTATAGACTCAATGCAGTCCCAGCCAAAATCCCAGTAAGTTATTTTATGGATATCATTAAAAATATTTCTAAAGTTTATAGGGAGAGGCAAAAGACCTAGAATAGCCAACACAATACTTAGGGAGAACAAAGCTGGAGAAATGACACTACATAACTTCAAGACTTACTATAAAGCTACAGTAATCAAGACAGTGTGGAATTGGCAAAAGAACAAAACTATAGATCCATGGAACAGAATAGAGAGTCCAGAAACAAACCCACAGAAGTACAATCAACTGATCTTTGACAAAGGAGCAAAAGCAAAACAACGGAGCAAAGACAATCTCCTCAACAAATGGTGCTGGAACAACTGGACATCCACATAACAATAACAACAAAAATCTAGACACCAATCTTATACTCTTTACAAAAATTAATTCACATGGATGGCAAACCGAACCATAAAATGTAAAACTATAAATCCATGATAAACCAGGAGAAAACATAGATGACCCTGGATGTAGTGATGCCTTTTTAGATACAACACCAAAGACATGACCCATGAAAAAGTAAATAAGCTGGACTCAACTTAAAAATTTGTGAAAGACAATGCCAAGAGAATAAGAAGACAAGCCACAGACTGGGAGAAAATATTTGCAAAAGACACATCTGATGATGAACTGTTATCCAAAATATACAAAAAACTTTTAAAATTCAACAATAAGAGAACAATCTGATTTAAGAAATGGGTCAAAGACCTTAACAGACACCTCACCAAAGAAGGTATACAGATGGAAAATAAGCACATGAAAAGATGCTCCACATCATATGTCATCAAAATGCAAATGAAAACAGTGAGATACCCCTTGACACCTGGCTCACTTTAGATTCAAAGACACAGGCTGGCAGAAAAAAAGATGGAAAAATATATACCATGTAAGCAGTAACCAAAATACGGCTGAGATAGCTATACTAATACCTCACAGAACACTGTAAGACAATAATTGTTATCTGAGGCAAAATAAGGACATTGTACAATGATTAAGAAATCAATTCATCAGGAAGATATAATGACTAAATATCCATGCACATAAGAACAGAATCCCAAAATACACAAAGTAAAACTGAAAACCTGAAGAGGTTGTGTTGAAATGGGACAATTCAACAAAAATAGTTGGGAGACTTCAATATTCCACTTTCAGTAACAGAGAGAAAATGAGGCAGAAGATCAACAAAGAAACAGAAGACTTAATACCACAACTACCTAGTTGTAGCAGACATTTACAAAACACTTCAAGTCCACAAAAGCAGAACACGCATGCTTCTCAAGTTCACATAGAACATTCTCCATAGTAGACCATATCCTAGGTCATAAAACAAATCACAGTAAATTAAAAATGAATTAAATCATAGAAAATATCTTCTTTGACCACAATGAAATTAAATTAGAAGTTAATAACAGAAGAAAGTCATAGATATATAAAAGCTAAATATATATTTAAACAACCAATGAGTCAAGGAAGAAAATACAACAGAAAATATAAAATACTTTGAGATGAAATGAAAACATACAAAATATCAAAACTTGTGGGGTAACCAGTTATAGCAGTGCTTAAAAAGGAAATTTAGAGATATAACTGCATGTATGAAAAAAAGGGAAAGATTATGGTCTGCTGGGGGGGAAAAAAAGGAGAAAGAACTCAAATCAATAACCTACTATTTCACCTTAAGTAACTGGGGAAAAAAAAGAACAAAATGAATCCCAAGCAAGCAGAAAGTAGGAAATGAAAAAGAACACAGTGGAAATAAATGAAATAGAGAAAAACAAAAACAAAAGAGTAAATCAATGAACCCAAAATTTGGTTCTTTATAAAAATCAACAAAATTGACAAATTTTCAGCTAGACTAACCAAGACTCAAGTACTAAATCAAGAATAACATGGGGTGCTTGAGTGGCTCAGTGGGTTAAGCGTCTGGTTCTTCATTTTAGCTTGGGTCATGATCTCATGTTTTGTAAGTTTGAGCCCTGTGTCGGGCTCTGTGCTAACAGTGCAGAGCCTGCTTGGGATTCTCTCCCTTCTGTCTCTGCCCTACCCCACCTGCATGCGCGCTCTTTCTCTCTCTCTCAAAATAAACTTAAAGAATAACAAAAGGGACATTATAACTAACTTTACAGACATAAGGATTATAAAAGAATACTAAGAAGAAAAATATTCCAACAAATAGTGAGATGAAACAAATTACTAGAGAAACACAAACTACCAATACCTTCATGAAGAAATAAAAAATCTGAATAGACCTACAAGAAGTAAAGAAATTAAATTATTTCAAAAATTTCACACAAAGAAAAACCAAGCCCAAATGGTTTCACTGGTGAGTTCTACCAAACATTTAAAGAATTAACACTAACCTTTTCAAACTCTTTCAAAAACAGAAGACTGTCATAATTGATTCGATAAGTACAGTATTACACTGATACTAAAATGGGAAAGATATCACAAGAAACCACTGACCAACATCCCTTACAAATACAGAGACAAAAAGCCTTAAGCAATGTTAGTAAACTGAACCCAACAACATAGAGAAAAGTATATACACCATGGTCAAGTGGAATTTATCTCAGGAATGTAAGGCTGGTTTAACATTAAAAAATCAATTAATGTAATACATCAACATAATAAAGGACAAAAACCACATGATCATCTCAATAGACACAGAAAAAGCATTTCCAAGTCCAACATCCTCTCAAGGTAAAAGCACTCAATAAACTAGCAGAAGAGAATTTTCTCAACCTGATAAAGGGCATCTATGAAAAGCCCACAACTAACATCATGATCTACAGAAAGATGGAGGGCTTTTTCCTAAGATCATGAATAAGACAAGGATATGTACTCTCACCATGTCTGCTCAACATTGTAATGAGGTTCCAATCAGTGCAATGATCCAAGAAAAAGAAATAAAAAGCTTACATATTGGAAAGGAAGAAGTAAAACTATTTCTATTTGCAGATAGGGTGTTATATTTAGAAAGTTCTAAGGAATCCACTAAAAAGACTAGAGAACTGATAAGCAAGTTCAGCAAGTTGGCAAGATACAAGAATGATACACAAAAACAATTTTATTTCTATAAGCTTGAATTATAGTTTTAGTTCTATAAATTCTGTTAAAAATGCTCTTTTTCAAGTCAAGGCAGTTCCCTTTTACTCCTAATTTTCTGGTAGTTGTTTTTTTTTTTTTTTTTTAGAGACAGGAAGAGGGAGTGCATATGTGGGGAGGGAGGGATAGGGGGACTGGAGGGGGAGAAAGAAAAAGAGAGAGAGAGAGAGAGAGAGAGAGAGAGAGAGAGAGAGAGAGAATCTTAAGCAGGTTCCATGCTCAGTACAGAGCCCAATGAGGGGCTCTAACCCATGAGTCTGGGATCATGACCTGAAGCGAAATCAAGAGTTGGATGCTTAACCGACTGAGCCACCCAGACGACACCTCATTCTGAGAATTTTAATAATGGTCACTGCTTAATTGTGTCAAATGCTTTTTCTGCATCAACTGATATAAATGTATAATTTCTGTCTCTTTAACCTGTTGATATAGTGGATTACCCTGACTGATTTTCAAATACTGAACCAGCCTTGCTCCCTCTCTCAGCACTGCTTTAGGTGTGGCCCACAAACTTTGGTATGTTGAGATTTCATTCAACTCAATGTATTTTCTTTTTTAAAAAAATTTTTTTAATGTTTATTCATTTTTGAGAGACAGAGCATGAGTAGGGAGGGACAGAGAGAGAGGAGACACAGAATCTGAAGCAGGCTCCAGGCTCCAAGCTGTCAGCACAGAACCTGACGCAGGGCCCAACCCACAAACCGTGAGATCATGATCTGAGCGGAAGGCGGACATTCAACCGACTGAGCCACCCAGGCACCCCTCAACTCAATGTATTTTCTACCAAGACAAGCACATCCACACTTGTCACTTTTATTTAACACGGTATGGAGACCAGAGCAATAATTCAAGAAAAAAAAAGTGAAAGGTTTTTGAAAAGGAAAAAAGTATAATTATATTTGTTCAAGGATGACATATTATCTATGTAGAACATCTGATGTAATCTACAAAAAAATCTATTAGAAACAATAAGTCAATTTAGCAGGACTGTGGTATACATATCAGTATATAAAAACCAATCACATATTATATAATAAGGATAAGTAATGAAGTTAAAATTGAAAACGTAATAACATCAAAAAGTAAGAAATATTTAGGGCTACATCTGATAAAAGAGGTAAAAAGTTTGAATACTAAAAACTATAAAGCACTACTAAGAAAAATTACAGAGGACCTAAAAGGAAGGGCAAGATCTACTGTGTTCATAGTTGAAAAGCCTAGTTAACATATCAATTCTCCCCATAATGACCAATAGAGCCATCACAATTTCAACCAAAATCCTATGGGGACTTTGTAGAAACTGAAAGCCAATTATGAAACATATAGAAATGCAAAGGATCCACAGTAGCTAAAACACCATTGAAAAAAAAGAAAAAGTTGTCTAACACTACTTACTCTCAAACAACAGAAATAAAAAGTGAGGTAGTAGCTTAAAGTCAGATAAATGGAACAATGGGACAAAAAAGAACACCCAAAAACACAGCCACACCCGCTGGACAACTCATTTTTGACAAAGATGCTAAAGCAATTAAGTAGAAAAAGTATGCTCTTTTCAACAAAGTGTGCTGGAACCACTGAAAATCCATGTGCAAAAAACGTGAACTTCAGATGACATCTCATACCTCATATAAAAATTAACTCAAAATTATCATACACCCAAATGCAAGAACTAAAAACATAAACTTCACAAACATGAGAAAAAACTGACAGAACTGAAAGCAGAAATAGATAAATCCACCATGTATAGTTGGAGGCTTCCACACTCTTCTCCAAAAAATTGATAGATCAGGCAGGCGGAAGGTCAGTAAGAATACAGGTGACTTGAACAGCACTCCCAATCGGCTTGGTCTAATTGGTACGTATTCACCCACCAACAGAAGCGCACATAGAACAGCACCGGACAGACCACTGCTGCCACATAAAACACATCTTAACAACGTGAAAGCATAGGAGTGACACAAAGTCCTGCTTCGTGGCATATCAGAACCAAAGCAGAAGTCGGTAATAGAAAGATGGCTCAACAATTAGAAATATTGGGAAGTTGAACAAATACTTCTAAACTACACATGGGTTAGGAAGTCTCAAGAGACATCTTTAAATATTTTAAACTAATAAAAATGAAAATACAACTTATCTTGCACAACAATGTGAATATACTTAATACTACTGGATTGCACACCTGCTTGCTAAAAGGAAGACCACAAAATTCTCAGTTTTCAGCTCCAGCGAATGGAGGCCCCGAAACAAAACCAAAACCTCATGGTTTCTGCTCTTACTGCAAAGGGCCGGGACGCTGCGGAAAGACCGTTGCCAAGTGGAGTGATCCAGGCACCTAGGACCCTCTAGCCAACCTATTCCAATATCCTCCTCATTCCCAGGGAGGGGCGGGGGGGGGGTCCACGGAACTCCTGGCGTTTCCCAATCCCCCCTCTTCATCGACCTGGAGGAACCACTCTCCAGACTGGGAGGGAATCTCCACTCGCCACCACCAAGCAGCCCTCCCCTCGGAGCACTGGAACAGCTCACGGAGCGGGGTCTCCAATAAACCTCAGCAGGTTCCGTCCCTGAACCCACTCCCCCCGTCTGGGCCCTCCGAGAGACACACGCCCTTTTCTCCTTACTTCCTCTGCCCATTCACTTATTGGGCTGAGGTGTCTTAGAAAAATTTCATGCTGCGACTCCTTCCTCCCCAAAGGGGGACATAATCCTAGAATTTGACAGCAGCAATCAAAGCAGCCAAATCGGTAAGTCAAATGACCCTTCAACGTCTCCTATTTGCTCCTTCTCCGAGCTAACTGGAGCTAAGTCCAAAGACACTGATCATTTGTCCCTGTTAGATCAGCTACCACTCTCCTCATGGGCAAAACCTTCAGCTGGTATTAGCAGAACCCACAGTGCACCTCCCATCAAGATTCGAACAGATCCTTCAAACCCTCTCCCCAGAATTAACCAATACTCTCCAAATAAAGAAGCCCTTCAAGGCATCAAGTCCATAATACAAAGTTTCAAGGCTCAGGGCCTCAGTGATTCTGCACTAGTTTCTGTAATACTCTATTTTACCTGCGAGAAAACTCGATGGCTGAGGATGAAAGTTTGTCCAGGATCTCCACACTATACATCACACTGTTATCACTAACCCCCATCCATACCGACACCCAATCCCACTGAAAACAAAATTTTCACTGTGATTGATCCATACAGTGTATTTTTAGTATTCCAGTAGATAAGGACAGCCAATATATTTTTGCTTTCACTGGGGAAGACTTAAAATCCACCTGGACAGTCATGCCCCAGGGTTCCTCAGAGTCCTTACTTTTCACAAACTTAAAAGCTGATTCAGACGACAGAAAGTGTTCTGCAGGCTCTACTTCGTTCCAATACGTAGAGGATTCGCCCTTCCGCCCCTCTTCTCAGATCTCTTCACAGGAAGGCAACGTTCATCCGTTCAAAGCTTTGGCCTTAAACGGACATAAAGTCACCAAAGGAAAACTGCAGTTTGCTCAAACTCAGGTTCGATACTTAGGGCCCCTGACCTCAGAACCAGGGCTAGATTTGGACCCAGGCCGACTTCAGGGCACCCTGAACATCCCTAAACCTAAAACCAGCACCAATTACGAGGTTTTCTTGGCCTAGCTGACTGCGTCAAAACTGGACTCCAAACTCTCTTACAGCTCAACCTCCACACGCTTTCCTGAAAATCAACCAACCTGACCCTGTTATTTGGAAAGATCAGGATGACACAGCTTTTGGGACTTTAGGGAAAAGCCTAATACGACCCCTGCCTTTGGACGTCCTTTCAATTCCCCTTTTCCCTCTTGGTATGTGAGAGGGAAGGGAATGCCCTTGGAGCGCTCACCCCAAAATCACGGGCACCATCGCTGTCCCGTAGGGCATTATAGCCAACAACTTGAACCTGTGGCTCAGGGATGTCCCCCCCCACCCCGCCCCCTTGCCTCCCAGCCATTCCTGCCACTGCCCTCTTGGTTGAGGCCACTGCGGAAATAGTCACGGGGTCCCCTCTAACCATCCTTGTGCCCCATGCAGTGGAAGCCCTCCTGAACTCTCCCCACACTCAATACTCTTCAGCCAGTCGCCTCACTTACCAACCTCCTGCTAACTGCTCCTCATGTGACTCTTCCTTTTTGCAACAGCCTTCACCCCACTATTCCTCTCTCCTCCCTCATTGACAAGACCCTCACGACTGCTCGATGTTGACACATCACCTTTTGACGCCCTGTGACAAGTTACAGGAATTTCTCTGCAGATGAAATACAGACTTTTAATGGTTCACTGATGGTTCTTATTTAAAGGATGAAAATGGTAAATATCGTGCTGGGAGTGCTACTGGAACCCCTTTTGAAGTCACTAAGGGGGCACCTTTACCTCTGCCTACTTCAGCCAAAGAGGCTGAGTTACATGCCCGGACTCGAGCTGGATACCCTGGCCAAGGGTAAAACCACAGGCATTTATAATACCAAGAGCTGGTACCCCTTCCAGTAAGTAACTCAGGACTCTGAAATAGTATGGCAACAGCGAGGTTTACCTCCAATGGAGATAAAATTTTAAATGCCAGTATCTAAATATATTACGTGCCATATTTTTAGGGCTGCTCTGGCCATTACCAAGGTTCCTGGGCATTCCAGACGTGAGTCCCTGGAGGCCAAAGGAAACCACCTCACTGACATTTCTGCCCCAAATGCTGGTCTCTTGGAGGCCAACAGCCAGACCTCTGCCCTGGTCCAAAGGGATGTTCTCTCAAATGATAATTTGGAAAAATTGACCAGAGACCCCAAAAATTGGTCCCAGAAAAGGAAAAACAGTATTAGAAATCTAGTCATTGTTGGTTTGATAGTAATAGAGAACTCTGGTTTGGACCAAATAACAATCTGCCCACAGAAGTTTCAAAATCCCCACTGCTCACCACTGTACGTGCTTTCAACCACTGGCCTCCTGACACGGTGATGGCATTCGTGGACCAATACTGGTGCGGAAAAGATAACAGGGCCACAGAAAGTGCCTACTTCGCTCGTCCCACATCCAAGGTATAATCCAGGGAAAACAGCACTTCTCCCAGACTCTGAACCGTCCAACGGACCATTAGAGGTTTGGCAAATGGATCTCATACGGCTTCCCTACCTCAGGGAAAGAAATATGTTCTTGTCGTGGTCTGTATGTTTTGCCACCGGACCGAAGCTTCCCCTTGTAGACAGGCCAATGCTTCTTCTGTGGCTAAAATTCTGTTAAAGAAGATTACTCCTACCTGGGGGCCCCTCTCACACATCGCGGTGGTCGGGAAACCCACTTCACCATTCAGGTGCTTTGTTAGTTAGGCGTGCACTGTTCGGCCGTGTGATGTTACCACACTTGCGCTGTGCACACGCCACACTCAGTCCTCAGACTTGTCACACTCACTCGTGGCATCGTGAAGTCTCAAGGGGAAAACCTTGTAGACTATACTGTAATTTGTTATTGTCATATTACTTTTTTTGTTTTGTATAATTACTTTTAGGTTTTGCATTTTATTACCTGTCAAACTTTTGTAAAAACGATGTACCCAATAAGGTGATTCTAGCTCATGCTTCAAGGTGATTTCCAACACTTACAACGTTGAGAAGACAGAAACTTTAGTTGGAAACCACCCGAGGGTCTCTCCCTCCTAACCTTCCTCGTTACTCAAATGTGGCCTGAAGTGGTTTCCAACTGCTATGCATTTTCCCTCCGATGAAGGACATGACAACCAGCAAAGGTCCTCCGTGCCACTGAGGGACTAAACCACTAAATACAGAAAACCTGACTCGGGACAGGTGCTGCTTTTGGGGAAAGCTCTTGATTAAAAGGGGGAATGTGAAAATGAGTACAGGAAACCTTACTTAGAGTGGAGTCGGGGGTCAGCCGGGGTGAGGGTGGGGGGACTCTCATGCCCCCACCCCCGCTCCTTGCAGCCTTTGCAGATGCAACAGGAAGAGCCCTACCTCGCATTCAGTCAGGACCAAGTTCGCTTTACCACCCCTCCAGGAGGAAGGAAGATTTTCTCCTGACCTGGCAACAGCCCAGCCAATGACAGAGGGCACAGCCAGCCAATGAGAGGTGTCACAGCCCAGCCAATGAGACACTGTAATATCCAGCCAATGAGAGAGGGTCACAGCCCAGCCAATGAGAGAGGATCACAGCCAAGCCAAAGAGAGAGGTCATAACCCAGCCAATGAGAGATGATCACAGCCCAGCCAATGAGAGATGGGCACCACCCTGAAACTCCCATTTACCTCCACTGGACTTCTGTGCAGAACAGCCTTTGCAAATCCCCCTTCCATCCATAAAAGTGCATTCTTCTGCTTTGTTCTGAGTTTACCTATGGTTTGTAGTAACCTGAACGTCCTAGATTGCAATTCTTCTACTCCTGTACAGAGTAAAATAACTAGCAGTTTGACTTTTAAGATCAACAGAAAGGACGACAGGTCTAAAATCAATAACATAAGCTTCCAACTTCAAACATGAGATAAAGAAAAACAAAACCTAAAGCAAGTAGGAGGAAGGAAACAATAAACCAAACCAAGAGCTAAGAAAAAAAAAAAGAAGACGCAAATTACCAATCAGGAGTAAAATAGGAGTCATCACTACTAATCTTACAGACATCAAAAAGTTAGTTAAGCGAATAGTACAAACAATTCTATGCCCATAAACTTGGTAATTCATTTTTTTACTGTTTATTTATTTTTGAGAGGGGGAAGGGGGAGAGAGAGGGAGACACAGAACTCAAAGCAGGCTCCAGGCTCTAAGCTGTCAGCACAGAGCCCGACGTGGGGCTCAAACTCACAAACTGTGAGATCATGACCCGAGCCGAAGTCAGACACATAACTGACTGAGCCACCCAGGCACCCCTAAATTTGGTAATCTAGATAACATGGACCAATTCTTGAAGGGTGCAACCAACCAAAACTCACCCCAGGAAATACAGATAATATGAATAGCCCTACACCTGAAAAAGATTAAATCAGTGGTAAATCTTCCCCCAAAATGAAAACACCAAGCTCAGATGGTATTACTGGTGAATGTTACCAAACATTTAAGGAAGAAACAATACCACTTTTACAGTTTCTTCCAGAAATCAGAAGGGAGATCATCTTTCAACTCATTTTGTAAGTCCAACATTACCTTCTATTCCAAAACTAGTAAATATATTACAAAAAAGAAAACTATAAACCAAGATCTTTCAAGAATTTAGATATAAATATTAGCAAAATGAATCCAGCAAACTGACTATATAAAAAGGGTAATACATGGTAACATGGGGTTCATTCCAACAATGCAAGGCTGACTCAACACCTGTAAATCAATGTAATTCGTCATATTAATGGAATGAATGAAAAAAGATATGATTATATTAATATATGCAGGAGAAACAAAGTTCAACATCCATTCATGATAAAAACCCAAAAAAACTTAGAAGGGAACTCTCTTAATCTAATAAGACTATTTTTAAAAATCACAGCTAACATCACACTAGTGAGATGTTAAGTTTCTCCCCAAGATCAGGAAGGAGGATGGTCCCTCTCACCACTTCTAATTCACCTTCATACTAAAAGTTTTAGCTAGTGTAATCACACAAGAAGAAGAGGTATACAAATTGGATAAAAAGAAAAATAAATAAAATAAAAAGAATAAAATAAATAAAATAAAATAAAAGAAAGAAGAAAATAAAAAGAATAAAAAAATAAAATAAAAAGAAATAAAGCTATCTTTATTCACAGACAACATACCTCTCTATCCAGAAACCCCAAAGAATCTACCAAATAACTCCTGTACATAATAAGTGAATTTAGCACAGGTGAAAGGGACATAATCAAGATAAAAAAGACACCTGCTTTCCTACATACCAGCAATGAACACTTGGAATTTGAATTATAAAAACTAATACACTTATAACAGCACCTCCCCGCATGAAATCCTGAGGTATGGATGTAACAAAATATGTACAGGATCTGGGTACAGAAAACCAGAAATCACTGATCAAAGAAATCAAGGGAAATCTAAATAAAGGGAGAGATATTTCATGTTCTTGTATTTGGAAGATCCAATGTAGTAACGATGTCAGCAGATCGATGGTTTAATGCAACTCCTACTGAAATCCCAGCCAGCTTTTTGGAAACACACTCAAGTTTATTCTAATATTTATATGAACAAGTAAATGTGTTAGAATAGCCAATTTGATTCTGGAAAAGAGCAAAGTTGGAGGATTCACACTACCTGATTTCAAGACTAACTATAAACCGGTGAAAGAACCAACTCATGTTATGGAACATAACAGAGCCTGGAAACAAACCCACAGAAACAGTTTTTGACAAAGGTGCAAAGACCATTCAATAAAGAAAGAACAGCTTTTTCAACAAGTGATGCCAGATACTGGAGTACATATGCAACAAACTGAACCTCACACAGATATTAACTCAAAATGGATCACTGACCTACATGTAAAATGCAGACATTATAAAATTTCTAGAAGAAAGTGCAGGGGGGAATCTGCATGACCTTGGTTTTGGTGATGAGTTTTTAAGTATACCAGCAAAAGCAAATCTATGAAAGAAAAACTTTTAAGTTGAAATTAATTAAAATGAAAACCCTGAATTCTGTAAAAGCCACAGAGGATGAAAAGACGGACTGGGAGAAAGTACCTGCAAATCCCATGTCTGATGAAGGACACGCATCAAACACATGCAAACAACTTTAAAGGTTGAATAAGAGGACAACTTTTTCTTTTTTTTTAAATGAGAGAGAGCATGTGCGAGCACGGGGGAGAGGGGCTGAGAGAGGGAAAGAGAGAACCCTAAGCAGGCTTCATGCTGTGAGCGCAGAGCCTGATGTGGGGCTCAGTCCCACAACCCTGGGATCACGACCTGAGCTGAAATCAAGAGTGGGACACTCAACCGACCGAGCCACCTAAGCACTCCTAAAAACTGGCAAAATGAGAAAGGGAGGAGAGAGGGCAGGGGTGGGAGGACAGGTTCCCAGGATGACTGATAACTACTCTTTCCTGCTCATATGTTGGTTAATTGGAGATATTATAGATATTTACATATTGTATTTTTTTTAAATGTTTATTTTGGGGAGACAGAGAGACAGAGTGTAAGCAGGGGAGGGGCAGAGAGAGAGGGAGACCCAGAATCTGAAGCAGGCTCCAGGCCCCGAGCTGTCAGCACAGAGCCCGATGCCAAGCTCCAACCCACGAAGTGCAGGATCATGACCTGGGCTGAAGTCAGGTGCTTAACTGACTGAGCCACCCAGGCGCCCCACATGTTGCATTTTTATTTAAGAAAAAAATGAAAAGGCCATCAGGGTGTGTAAATTGTGGTTGCTGCAGAATTTTTCTTGTAGAAAAGAAACTGGTATGAATTTGAATACTTCTGAGTAAGAAATGGTGAGCAAACTCTAGCATACATTTCTCACGGAACACAAGCCAGTTACATTCTCACCAAGTTATGTTTACATGCACTGAGCTGGAACTTGACTGCAATACGGCAGTAAGTTAAAAAATAAAAGCAAGTTGCAGAGTAATAGTTTGGGTTGAGTTACATTTGTGTGTTAAAAAAACTTCAAAATTATAGAAAAATGCATTTGTGAATTAGAAACATAAGGGAAAACTGGCGCCATATGTGTCAATCTGTTAATACCAGTTTTAAGAGATTTACATTTGGAGCAAAAAAGGGAGCATTTGTCCTATTTATTCCCTTTATACACTTCTGTATTGTTTGAGCTTTATTTTGAAGTTAAAAATAAAACCTTTATATTATACTTTTTAGTTTCTACCGAAAGAAAAAAAAATGGGCAAAAGATGTGAACAGGCACCTCACCAAAGACAGATGAAAATAAAGCGTATGAGAAGATGCTTCGTATAGGGAAGTGCAACTTAAAACCACAATGATATACCACTCTATGTCAGAACAGCAAAACACAGAAACACAAGAAAACCTAGCAATGTCAACTGCTGGCACAAATGGGGGGCAAGAGGAAGCCTCTTTCACCACTGGTGGGAGAGAGGGCAACGGTACAGCCATGCAGAAGGCAGTGTGGCGGTCTCTCAGCCAGCTCAACACAGCCCTAGAGTAAGACCCGGAAACTGTTCTCAGCTATTTACCCAACTAATTTGAAAACACATCCACTCAAAAACACATATGTGAATCTTCACGATGGCTTCACTTGTAATCGCCAATATCTGGAAATGACCCACCTGTCACAAAACCTACTAGACCACTGTTCTGTGATTAAAGGGAAAGGATCATTATTCTATGCAACAACGTGGATAAATTTTACATGTAGCACGCTAAGCAAAAGAATCCAATGTAAGATTACACTGTAAGATTCCATTTATATGACTTTCTGGAAAAGAGACAAAACAGTCTTTTGCAAGACGTCTGAAAAGGGCAGAGGGGCGACCAAGTAAAGCACAAATTTTTAGGGCCATGAAACTATTCTGTCTAGTACTACAGTGATGGATACATATGTTATCCATTTGTCAGCCCTCCCAGAACCATTTTATAGCACAAAGAATAAACTTTATGCAGTATTTTAAAATGCAAACTAAAAAAAATCAACTAGGAGGGTGTAGAGTGGGGAACCCCAGCAGGGAATGCAGACAAAAGAATTTAATTGTATTACAAATGTGTGAATAATTTCACCGGGGAGGAGGAGGGGGGATGGCAGAAAGGGACCTGAGTAACTCTGGAAATGACCGGAGACTGAAAGTCAAAAGGAACCATACACTCCACTGTAGCTGGAAATGCGACTTCTCAGGGAGGGGCTGGTTAACAATCTTGATACTCCTGCGCACATATCCTGGAATGGAGAAATTAAGTAGAAACATGGTGAATGGCAGAAGCTGGGTCTCTCGCTGTCGAAGATGGAGGGTACAGGTAACAAGTAAGCACCGGGGAAAAGGCCAGAATGAACTGGGTGGGGGGTTCTGAATTAGAGTCTGAGGCATCAGTCGGAACTCCTATTTAGCTTAATACAGAAACCGATGACTCAAAGTGGAAATATTACCGAGATGTGTGCACACACAGGTAAGTAAATATCCACATATTTATCTCCTAGCTCTGCTCACTCACGGGACCTAAAAGCAAGGACACCCCAGTAGCGATGAGCACATCAGAGCAAATCCTGGCTTTTAACACCAGGATCCAGGGATCCTTGTTGAAATGGCTGATTTTAGGGCTGGAACAGGGAATACACTAGATGAATCTGAAGCATCCTGTAGTGCTGGAAAGTAGGCAAGTGCTCCAAACACAAACAGAAACCACCGGAAAGAGCTCTCAATGGTAAAGTTGGAACAATTTGAGCAACAAATAAATACTGCACTTTTCAGTTGTATCTACCTGGGAACAGAAACCTCTGACATGCTCAATAATACAAAATTGTGTCACCGTGCAGGTATATTTTTCCCAAAGTCGGAAGGCAGGGGGACAAACCAGAGTATGCCTTAGAGGGGAAGACGCCAGAATGCTTAGGGAGTCACACGAACAACAGTCCAATTCAATATAGTAAATATCTGAGCCCCTACGAGGTGCCAAGAGCTCTGAGAACATGGGGGAGTACAAAGACCAAATAGTTCCTGAGGTGCGTGGCCTGAGGGACGGCTCAGGACACCCTCATAGGCTGAGTTGGAGTCAACATCTGGCACCAAGTAAGTGATTAATATATGTTACGAGCTCTTCCCCAAATGCCCAATGCAACAGGACTCACTCTACTGAAACCAGTAAATTTCACCACTTATGTGACAAAAGGATATTACTTCCATTCTATATTGTTATAATCAACTAGAGAAATTAGCGTTTTAGAAGTACAGAACTTAAAAGTCTAAAACTTAACATGCAGAAAAACTGTTCAGTTTTCTTTCTGTCTGCATGAATGGGGGAGTCCTGTACTTTGACTCAAGGAGGCCACCAATGATCCAAGTAATAGGCAATTAGAAAATAAGACTTTGGACAGCACAAACTGAAAAGCAGAAATACTCCACGATCACTTTATAGAACTTTAGACCATTAAGGGCATGAACACTTTAAAATTCCACACATAATTAACATTCTGTTTCTCTGTTTTGAGATATGGAATGGCTGCATCAGAGGGAAGAGAAGAAAATTATCCGGATGAGAATGCTTTCCCACAGGTACCAGGAAACACACACAACTGACCACCGAGAGGAGAAAGCCTCCCCAAAGTCCCTGCTTATCACCTCTGCTCCCAAGGAGCTTTTGCTGAAAGAAAACAGTTGATTCTGTACAGCTTTATACTCACAAAATTAAACACAGGCTAAGCTGGATGCGTGCTAGGACCTTTGCAAAACAGGCTTATGGAGGGCGTGTGGACACGAGTCAGCTCGGGGCGGAGACCAGGAGCTCAGCCACGGGGGCCAGCAGGGGAGGGCACGGCGTGACGCCAGTGTTCACAGGGCACGGTGACGGTGAGCGTGTTCAGGTGGGCCTATGACATGAAGCGAGAAGCCCGAGATGTGTTCAAGACACGACAGCACTGACGGCGGTGAGCACAGGAGGCCCGCGGGTCGGGAGGGACCGTGGCAGGGGACGGCCTGGCCTGCAGGGACAGAACTGCAGGACAGCACTTCCGGGCCATACGGACACGCAGAGAGCTGGCTGGAAATGGAAAGGCTTTCCCACTAAACAAAGTCAAACACAACAACTGTACACACAGTGCGTCCACACAGGCGGAGAGAAAGCGCTTGAGAGACACCAGGTGGCTGACTTCCCCTGACACGCTCCCACAGCTTCCGTTATTACTCGCAGTACATATTCGGCCACTCTTGAGTCCTTACTCAGGTGGCCACCACAGACTTGAAACGCTAGCTCACCAGGCCCTTCCCTAAAGATTCCTGAGGAGCCAGAGGTCCGAAGACGTCCGGAGAGGTCACAGTCTGGAAAAAAGAGTGGACAAAAGGTGTTGACCTTAGAATAAGTGCCTCCATTCACGGAACACCCAGAGTAGAAAGCACACACTACGCGCCCTCGCAGGAGATGCAGCGTCCAGCGCTCACGGGACAGCTGGCCTTGTCTACCACCATCCCGAGTAAATCCACCGCAGATCAACAAAGGCGAACGCAGCTAATACGATACTAACGCTGCTGGAGTTGCAAGGCTGTTTTTCGTTTTGGCTTATCAGTATTTTCTAAATTTTTATGCTCAGTGATGTTTTACTTTTATAGGAATACAATTCCACTTTCAAAAGATCCTATAGTTGTAATGGTTACTATTACATTACACACAGCCTTAGTTACTTTCGTGCTACATGTTACAATATATTCCTGCCATTGTTTCTAATGTCTGCTATAAATTTAATCTGTGGCCTGGGTCAATTTATACATAGTTTCTCATTGGGGGATAAAGACAAAACTACTGTATATTTCAAAACAGCCACAATTTAATAGTCAAATATATTTGCCCATCAGTGATAGACACAACAAAATTGCTACCAAGTTTGAGGTAATATACAAAACGCTAGACAGAATTTTTAAATTGGGCCATTTTCTTTGGGACACAAAAATTTTAAACTTGAATATCTATTACTCAACTCAACATATTTTCAGTCAGCCATCTCCCCTTTCCCTACAATTCTGAGGAAAAGTTCCAGCATGTGATTTTACTTTTCCATACTGACCCTAATCCGCTCAAGTCCACTCTTCATGCTCTGCCTCTAGCAAATAAAGTAAAAAATAAACATTCTAAAGGATTGGCTGACAAAGTTTGAAAAGAAGAGAACTGAAGGTGCTACCTGTCACCAATAGGATAAATCTTCCTTCAGAGACCTCTTCCGACAGAGACCCCTCCGGTGGGCAGTAAGGCTGAGAGGCCAGGGTTAGGGAAGGAAAGGAGCGGATAATTGATTTTGTTCCTGGACAGGCAGTTTGGGTTTCCAAATTTATCCTGTAGACCAATTCAATAAATGGATTCTTCTGGTCCTTATTCTAGCAATAAAACACCTGCTTAAAAAGAACTAGAATTGGGGCACCTGGGTGCCTCACTCAGTTAAGCGTCCAACTTTTTGTTTCGGCTCAGGTCATGATCTCACGGTTTGTGAGTTCGAGCCCTGCATCCGGCTCTGCACTAACCGTGCACAGCCTGCTTGGGATTCATTCTCTCTCTCTCTCTCTCTCTCTCTCTCTCTCTCTCTGCCCCTACCCTGCTTGCTCACTCTCATTCTCTCAAAATTAATTAACTTAAAAGGATTTTTTTTGATGAAATAAAGTCTTGAGTTCACATATAGGGCCAAACATCTTTCCTTCTGAAGGGTAGAACGCCACAAATTACTACACCGACCGTGCAGAAAAAAATGGTGTTGCTTGAACTATAGTGAAAAGAAATGACTCCCAGACCAAAAAGACTTTTATTTCCCTCAAGAAACTATTAGTGGGCTTTCTCCTAGCTGGTCTCCACCTACAGTGGCCGGCTCCTATGCTCATAAGCAGGACAGCACTCAGACGCAAAGGTCTGATCCAGAGACTGACAGGTGTTGGTGCCCACAGAGAAAGAACAAAGGGCAGAAGTGCTCTTTCATAGCAACTACAAGGAGGCTAGCTGATGGCCTGGGGGCGGGGGGGGGGGGGGGGGGACCTGCCAATCAAGAGGTTAAGGACTAGGCGCTAAGCATCCAACTCTTGGTTTCAACTTGTTCATGATCCCAGGGTCATGGATGTCAGGCTCTGCGCTGAGCATGGAGCCTGCTTAAGGTTCTCTCTCTCTCCCTCTGCCCTTCTCCCTCTGTCCATTCTCTAAAATAAAAAACAAAACAAAACAAAAAAACGATCATGGACTAAAATCATAAGGTTTACCACCAAGAGGACAACTGTTAGGTTTTAAACCATGGCAAAAAAGTTATGTCCAGGGGCGCCTGGGTGGCTCAGTCGGTTGAGCGTCCGACTTTGGCTCGGGTCACGATCTCGCGGTCCGTGAGTTCGAGCCCCATGTCAGGCTCTGTGCCGACTGCTCAGAGCCTGGAGCCTGTTTCAGATTCTGTGTCTCCCTCTCTCTGACCCTCCCCTGTTCATGCTCTGTCTCTCTCTGTCTCAAAAATAAATAAACGTTAAAAAAAAAAAAAAAAAAAAAAAGTTATGTCCAAATACTTAACTAGACAGCCCAGGAAACATGACTAATAACGAACTGAGAAAATGATAAGCAGAATGCCTGTTAATATTTCTGTTAGTTTTTTTCATGCAAGTGTAAGTAGTTAGGGAGTTTCAGATTTTCATCATCGTAACTGGTCACTTGCAAAAGTCAGTTTCCTTAAAAATCCAATTTGTTCAATTTGCTGTCATCAGATCTATTGCTGTTTGATCAACTAGAAAAATAAAAACATGTACCTTATAAACGATGGCTAAGGTCATGGGTTAGTTGTTCTCTCAGACACCTGTTTAATGGTCAGTCCACACTCACTGTTCGTGTTAAAAGTCTCATGGGCTTGAGGATCAGTACATTTTCGAGATCACGCAGAAAGATTTATGGGGACACAATTTTCTACAAAACTAGGTGCCCATACTAATTGCCATTAAAGGGAATGGTTTCCAAGAAAAAATACGATTATAACTTCTTGTAAGTTAAGCCAAAGAACTGTCAAAGCACTGACATTTTTACGGAACAAATTTAAGTTACATCTCTTGGATCAACTGTGAAAAGTATTTCAGACCTGTGAAATCTTCAACTGTGCTCGTTTATTTTCTTGAAGTTTCCTATTTTCTAACACACAATGTACTTTTAATTGAGACTTTAAGAGTTTAAGAGAATTTCCCAACCACTATTTTGTTACAAATTAAACTCAGTGAGAAACACATTTCCTCATCATGCTAACATTCAGAGACTTTGTAGTTGTACTGTTCATGTATCACAATCTGTACTTACCTTTGTTTTTTTATTTGCTTGTATTTTTTTTCCCATATAATTTCTGTAAGATCAGGGACCCTGTCTGCCTTCCTCACTGGTATATCCCCTCCACCTAACACAAAGCCTGGCACCAATAATTGTTCATAAATATTTACTGAATTAACAAATGGATGATTTTAGTCATAGAAAGGAAAGCATGATTAGGAGCTAAATAAATAGCCCATGCCTGCAGATCTCTCAAAAATATTTAAAAGGTGGCTCATTGTTATTTTTTTAAATGTCTTTATTTCATTTTTGAGAGAGAAGGAGCACGAGTTGGAGAGGGGCAGAGAGAGAGAGGGAGACACAGAATCCGAAGCAGGCTCCAGGCTCCAAGCTGTCAGCACAGAGCCCGACGCAGGGCTCGAACCCACGAACCATGAGACCATGACCTGAGCCGAAGTCACCCGGTCGCCCCATGGCTCATTATTATTCTTATCGATTTTTTCTTTTTATGCCTTGCATGCAGTAGGTCCTCAAAAATAAATTGCATCTTTTTTGGAAATGAAAATGACCTGGAATATTACAGCAGTATGGGAACGCACTAATCTCTAAAAACAGGGAAGGCGAAAGAGAACAGGACAAAACTGGTTGTGCTTAGTACTCTACCAGGCCCTTCCATATGCTGTCCCAAATAAAACCCTGGAGGCACTGTCCCCATCTTAAAGATGAGCAAAGTGAGACTCAGCCAGGAAGTCACGGGCCCAAGGTCAGGAAAGTGTTAGAACTGGGGTTAAAATATGAGTTCTTGCTTAAACCAAAACCCATTTTATTTTCTCTACCCTAAGTTGCCTCCACGGGAACCAAAAAATACTCCATTTTTTTCAGTAACAACACATTAAGTGCACTAAATGACACAGTCAATATTTTGCAAAGTGGGGCGCCTGGGTGGCTCAGTCGGTTGAGCGTCCGACTTCAGCTCAGGTCATGATCTCGCAGTCTGTGAGTTCAAGCCCCGCGTCGGGCTCTGCGCTGACAGCTCGGAGCCTGGAGCCCGCTTCGGGTTCTGTGTCTCCCTCTCTTTCTGCCCCTCCCCTGCTCATGCTCTCTCTCTGTCTCAAAAATAAATAAAAACTTAAAAAAATATATTTTGCAGAGAAATGTTTTGATTATTCAACTTACATATTTTAGAACAGGAGATGTATGAGTAAACTAAAAAAAATCAAATGTATCTTTAGGTGAGGCCGAAATGTATCTTTAGGTGAGAAAGAACGGATAAAGTCACCAGCAAAGAAACATTCCAACGTACACGTTCTCACACCCACCGTGCTGCTTATTTTAAAGCTAAAGAAAATCTTCAGATGTTGAAGCGGTTTTAGTCGGAAAAAGGATGAGATGTGCCTTTAAGAGAACTGTGATTTAAGGTTTGTCCTCAGGATAATTTCCAGACTTCCAAGTGGAATTTTGAAGTGCAAGCCCCTTCTCTCCCAAGATTTTCCTAAATGCTGGGACCCTGAACAATCTATCCGAGGAGCACCGGGGAGACTTCATCATCACTAGGGGATTCGGCAGGGTGTGGAAGTGATTCTGCCACACTGGTTGCACTCGGGGAAACTGTGCTTCTCAGACCCCTTTTCATAGCGTCCAATGTTACCTTTAAAGTAACTGTCGTGGGCCTGAATTTTTTTTATGAGGATCAGAGGAGCACAGGAGGAAGCGCTACACTGGAAAGGAGGAGAGAAGGGAGGACAAGGCACCTTCCCAGACCGCGCGGACCAGGCAGGGCGCCAGGCCCGGTCAGCAGCTGGTCCCCGCCGAAGCCCGGGGTGCAGCCCCTGAAGATGGCCCGGGACCCGGGGCACCTGGGGCACCCGCACCTGGAGGCACCTGCACCTGACCGGGAGAACCAGACCAGGGAGCACCCGCACCAGGGGGCGTCCCAGACGCCGGCGGGACACCTGCACCTGGGAGGCACCCGCACCTGGGGACACCCGCACCAGCAGGCGGGAGGCGGCGCGGTCCCAAGTCGCCGGCGGCGGGGTCGCGCCCAGGGGCCTCGGGACCGCCGTGGCGGACGCGGGCTTCCATCCCAGCCTCGGCCTCCCCGCGCGGACGGCGGAACGACCCCCGCCCCCCGCCCGGTCCCCACTCTCCTCACGCGCTTCCCACAAACGGCCGACGCGTCGGGATCCGGGCTGCGGCAGCGCAGCGCCGACCTCCGCCTCTGGAGGAGACGCGCCAGGCCTGCCGCCCGCCCGCACTCACCGCGCCGCCCGCGCCCGCCAAGGACGCCGCCGCAGCCGCCCGGCAGCTTCCGCCCGGCGCCACACAACCGCCGGCGCCCACCTCGGCCGCGGCCGGCGCAGGCGCTCTGGGCCGCTCCCGGGCCGCGCGCGCCGCCTCGCCCCCGCCGCCGACGCACGTGACGCGCGCCGGCCAATGGCAGCCCGAGGCGGCCTGGGACGCGGCGGCGGAACGCGGGAAGGCCGCGGGATGCCGCCTCCCGGCCAGACTCGGAGGTCGGCGGCAGCGGGAAGGGAAGGCAGGGCCCGGGTTCGGCCAGCCTGTGCCCGCGGGACGGGGAGCCGGAACCTGGGCCCCGCCCCCGAGCTACCCCGCCCCGACGGCCGCGACTGGCCCACGAGTGTCCCAAGGGGCCCGCACCTGCTCCCCCAGCGCGCGGCGGATGGGGTTCGCCTGCGTGTAGCAGAACCCCCAAATCCCAACACCCCGAGCCTCATCGCAAGGCTGCCTCCCCTCCAAGAGCAAGGGGAGCTCGGGACCCCAGGGGCCCAGGCTCTCTGCGCTCTGGCCTCACGGCTTGGCTTCCGACCGCAAATCTGGGGGAGCTCCGGCAGTCACCTCCTTAATTTAGGACGGGCCTTCCAGAAGCCCCTTCCAACAGCCTCTACCCACATCTTACACACTTAACCTTAGCAGCTCACCCAGCTGGGAAATGGAGTCTCAGCACGTTTCTGCCCGCGGTGAAATCTCCTTCCAAAAAAGAGGGAAAGAATGCTACGTCCTGGTGGGTGGGTGGGTGTTGTGTGTGTTGTGTGTGTTGAAACCGGTGCAGGTGGTCCTATATCACACAGTTCCTTAGAAATAAGTCCTCCTGGATGTGAACAACTTACTAGGCGAACACATGCTCTGCGGCTGACCTTGTGCTGGATGCTTGCATACATCTTCCCATTTAATTCTCAACAACCCTGCGAGGTAGGCATGATCACCTCCGCACCACCGCTGATCAGGGATGGCAAACTAGAACGCAGATGGCTTTTCCGTACACCAGATGATCTGGTGTGGGCGGCTCTACAGTGCTACAAACACATGGGCCCAAGTAATATAAGTCTGTGTTGTTAAATCAACAAGGCCACCCAGCTCTGACAAGGTCACTCCTCTCTGCAGCTCAGGAAGCAGGCCTCACATAATACACCAACGTAAAGATATTACCGTGCCAAAACAATACAGTGAGATTGTAAAAGGAAACGTTTTTGATGAACAGTAGAGTCTAAAAGAGAGTTGAGAAACTTGAACTTGATTTTCCTCAAGTTTGTCCAAGGGAGAAGAGTGCCCACACTATGGTTTATTAATAAGTAACCGGACTGGTTTAAAGGCCTCTCCAGGAGCACCTGAGTGGCTCAGTGGGTTGAGTGTCTGACTCTTGATTTCATCTCAGGTATGATCCCAGGGTTGTGGGATTGAGCCCTGCATCAGGCTCTGCACTGAATGTAGAACCTGATTAAGATTTTTTCTCTCTCTCTCTCTTTCTCTTTCTCTCTCTCTAAAATAAATATACAAATAAATACCTCTCAAATATTGTTGCTGCATTAAACTTTGACAATTAGTGGGGAAAGTTAGACATTGATCTGCCTGTAGGGAGCCCACAGTCTATGGGGAGAAAGACCAGAACACAATCTGAACTCATCAGGACAACCCTGGGTGGTGTAGGAACATGTGAGAAGGGTATCCAATCTGGAGGGGAGGCAAGGAAGAAGTAGGGAGTCATCAGAGAAGGCCTCAAGAGATAATTGAATGGGGGTCTTGAAAATTGAACTGGAGAGGACCAAGCTAAGTGTAGGGAATAGCAGTACAAAAGTATGTAGGGCAAAAGGGTGTCGCTTATGTGACTGCTGGGTTTGAAGAGAGGACTAAAAGAACATAATAATTACGTGGTGCCCTGCCGTGACAGGTCATGTATGCACGTAACTGGTCATGTATGCACATAAGGACTTCACATCGCTATGGCCACTTGCAGCCATTGCCTCCTTGATTTGGGGGTTTCTTTACTTTGTGTATAGTCTTGGTGGTATTCCTCATTTAGATACCCTCTGGTATCCAAATATCCAAATCCATTCCTAATTTAGATACCCATTGGCATCCAGCCAACAGATGGGCAGTTGACTCAAGCTAAGCCAGCATCATCTACCAGGAGTGAGAGGGAAAGTCAGGGGTTCAAACATCCCCACCTGAGAGCAGGCAAGGGGGATGCCTTGTGGGTCCACGAAAAGCTTACAAAATTGCATGGAAAGCACAACCGAGGGTAGGGGTTATGTGTGTGATGTTTTCCTCAGCCAACGCAATAAAGTCTCATTACTTCATTTTCACACCTCAGAACTAGATCGGAATAACTGTATTTTAGTCCCTGAAAAGATGTATTCTTTACTTACTCTGATCATACTTTCTAACCCCAAATTAAATACTCGGTATTTTAAATCAGCACTATTGGGGAAAGTCTGGACTATGTCAACATCATTTCTCTATGACAGTTTGGATGGGGTGTTCCACCAAAACAATTTTGTGAGTAATATGTGCAAAGATTGCCATCCAATTTCACTCTAATGCCATGTTCAAC
Organism: Panthera tigris; assembly: GCF_018350195.1. Taxonomy (NCBI): domain Eukaryota; kingdom Metazoa; phylum Chordata; class Mammalia; order Carnivora; family Felidae; genus Panthera; species Panthera tigris. Next base: position 1,768,277 of record NC_056672.1, on the reverse strand, counting down.
TGACAACCTTCTCGGAGTTTTTTTATTGTGCTGTAAGATTGATTGCTTTGATGGAGGCCATGACAAGGGTTTTGTGGGTTTTTTTTTTTTTTTCCCTTGAGTTATTCTAGATGACCAACTCTAGAGCTATTTTATTTTAAAGATGAGTCACTCGTTGCCACAGATTTGGGGGAAAGAGAGAACAAATTAGCACTGTGGAATGTCCTCATCATGTGGTTCTCTGAGTAATTTAATTTCCAGTGGTACCCACTTTTTCCTGAAATTGTATGGAAGTGTGCTATAACAACATGATGTAAGAGGATATACTTAGTGACAGAATTGACAACACAAATAAATCAACGTGATCAGAGGACCAGGGACAAGGACCAAACCATAACGGGCCATAAGTAAGAGGGCAGGTGATCTCGCCACAACCCCATCGCTCTCAAAAACAGTACTACTGAGGCCGGGGGCAGGAGGCTCCTGTTGAGAAAGTGGCTAATCCTCACCGCAGGGGGGAAGTAAGTGGGGGCACAAGCCCGGCTGGCCTGTCTCCAAGAGCTCCTGTGAGCCTTGAAGTCTCTTGAATGAATGCGTGAGTGAAGAAGCAAAAGTGAGGACGACATCCAGATGCTGGGGCTCGTCTGCCAGCGATTCTCAGCTCTCAGCACAGAGCCCTGCTCGCTGTGGGGTCCCCACCCCATCCTCCTGCTTGTCTCAGCTCCCCCCCCAGCCCTGCCTGCCCTGGCGGCAGCTTAGCCACTGGCATCTTCTCACGCACTTAGTGAGTGTTTATGGGATGAGTGATTGATGGTTTGAAGAAACCAACGTAGAGGAATTGAAGAGGGAGCTTAGTTACAGTCCAACAATCAAAGCAGCCGGTCTGTGCTCCGTGCTCCCTACACTTAGTTCAGTTCATCTTCACGATAGCCCCACAAGATAAACATGTTATCATTGCCTCATTTTACAGGAAGAGGAAGCTCAGAGATGCACCAGAGTTACCTAATTAAGTGGAGGAATCAAGGTCTAAAATCCTGAACGGTCTGATTACAAAGCCCATGCTGTTTTCTGACATTCCCTTATAGCCTCTGGTAAGTTCACAGGAAACTCTGGTCACCGTATAGGCATGTGCACCCCTGACACATTTCATGTGGGCATTTATCTTCCAAGAGGACAAGGCCTACACCACAGATTGGGCAGGACCATGTGGGCCAGCGAGAGCTCACTAACCTTTCACATTCCTTCAACTCGGCCCCTGGAGAAGGAAGACAACAGATGGTCAGCGAGCTGCTCACTTCCCCAGCCATGTGGCTTTAACTAAACAGGCTGCTTGGGATTCCTAGTGGCCACAGGGTCTGGCATGTTCAAGTTCAGCGAGAGCCTGATGCCTGCTTATTAAATCTGCTCAAAAGGCAGCCACCAGGCCACCATACCAATACAGTGGGAGACAGAAGGTACTAGAAAGCATGGTGGGTGGGGAGTAGGAAGTCAGTTGCAGTGCACCGTTTTTATTATTAATGTGCGTTATCGAGGGGAGGCTGGGAAGGGCTCCATGTGGGTACTCGTGCAAGTAAGCCAGTCCTTACTAAATAGAACAATCAAGACTGAATTTTTATTTTTTTTATTTAAAAAAAAATTTTTTTTCTTAACGTTTATTTATAATTGAGAGACAGAGAGAGACTAAGCGTGAGCAGGAGAGGAGCAGAGAGAGAGGGAGACACAGAATCGGAAGCAGGCTCCAGGCTCTGAGCTGTCAGCACAGAGCCCGATGTGGGGCTCGAACTCACAAACCGCGAGATCGTGACCTGAGCCGGAGTCAGACGCTCAACCGACTGAGCCACCCAGGCGCCCCAAGACTGAATTTTTAAAAGAGAAAGGGTGTTCTAAGTGAGGGCAGCAGTGTGGGGCCTGCTCCTCCTGCTTTCTGACAACTGCACTCCCGCCCATGGCAGCTAATTACCACCGCGCACGCCATATGTCAGGTTTTCTTAGATCCTCGTGGGTTTTGAGGTACTTTATGAAGCAACTACTCCACTGGTTACCAACTTTATCAGAAGGCTGCATACTGGGGCGCCTGGGTGGCTCAGTCGGTTAAGCGTCCGACTTCAGCTCAGGTCACCACGGTGTGTGAGTTCGAGCCCTGCACCAGGCTCTGTGCTGACAGCTCAGAGCCTGGAGCCTGCTTCGGATTCTGTGTCTCCCTCTCTCTTTGCCCCTCCCCCATTCATGCTCTGTCTGTCTCTGTCTCAAAAAAAATAAATAAACGTTAAAAAAAAAAAAAAAAAGAAGTCTGCGTACTATTATCCCCCTCCCCGGGTGGATCATGTTTTGAAAGGTATCTGAAAGCAAGAATACACTTCTTCCCCTGCCCTGCCACCCAGCCTATTAACTGGACAGCCCTGGTTACATTATTAAATTCATATAATTCCATTTAAAAGCAAAGAAACATGGTTTTGGTTTCATTTTGCTTCTAATCCCCAGGTCTGCTTTAAGGGTCCTATCTCAGTTCTCTGTGGACTATTTCCTTACCTGAAAATGGCGATGGTAAAGTAGGTCAACAGCACCTACCTCGTTAAGGAACTAGGGAAACGTGAGCCTGGTGAGTGAGAGCCTGGTGAAGATTTATTCCTGTTGTAGCTTCTCATGGGCCAAAGTTCCGTTCTCCTAGCTCACTGAGCCATGCAGGTCTCTGAGGCTCCCTGGGAATCATGGGATCCCATTCTTGGTGTCCAACCCGGTCCGGTTCACCCTTCTCATTTTACAGATGAAGGAACTTAAGACCCAAGTGGAAGATCCTGACCCCACTTCTGCCCTTGATCTTGAATTGTATGTCAATTTATGCACCGTCACAAAGAAGCAGTTAGTGAAAACAAGGCCTGGAGCATCCCAGAAATGCAGAGAAGCCCAGAATGGCAGGGGAGGAGCGGTGGCCGACTAGGGGAGATGGGAGCACGAGGCTGAAAAGGCAGGCAGGACCTGTATCACACAGGACCTGCTGGCCAGTTTAACTTTGGTCTCTAGTTCAGAGGCACGGGGAAACCAATGAGAAATGATAATTGTTGGTTGAGATTTGGAAACATCTGGACAACCATATTTTAAATTTTTTATCCATGTGTTTGAAATAGTCCAACCATAGGTTTAAAGGCATAAACTGTTATTGTGTAAACTTATAGCAAGAAATTGATCTGATTCTAATAAGGACAAGAACCAAAAGCAATGGGCTTAACCAGACAAAAGAGATCGTAGGTTGGATGTGGACGGAGATCCCTGACCTCAAGCATTGTGAGCAGTGGACAGGTTGTAGAGAATGACCCGTCCTGGAAAGCAGCTGAATTCTTAGCAGAGATCATTGGGAATCAGACTTTTCAAACTGAACTGTGCAAGATGAAGATTTAAACTGAAGAGCCAGAGCTCCTGAGTGGCTCAGTTGGTTGAGCGTCCGACTTCAGCTCAGGTCATGATCTCTGTAGTTTGTGGGTTCAAGTCCCACGTCAAGCCTTGTGCTGACAGCTCAGAGCTTGGAACCTGATTCTGATTCTGTGTCTCCTCTCTCTACCCCTCCCCCACTTGTGCTCTGTCTCTCTCTGTCTCTCAAAAATAAATGTAAACAAAAAATTTAAACCGTCTGAAGAGCCTTTAAAATGTACGGTTGAGTATCCAACTCTTGGTTTCAGCTCAGGTCATGATCCTGTGTTTTTGTGAGTTTGAGCCCCGTGTCGGGTTCTGTGCTGGCAGTGCACTGTGTCTCTCAAAATACATCAATAAACTTAAAAAATAAATAAAATGTGCTTTTAATATTGGGGTTCCCTGTTTGGTTTTCTTTTATAAAAAATCCTGAGGAATGAGGGTGGGGAGTTTGAAAACCACTGGATGTAGAGTGTGTTCCATATCAGCTGCAAGGCAGCGACCCCAGTAACACACTGGGAGCATCTTCTCAGGGAGAGGGAGGGACGAAGGCAGGGAAAGAATGTGTCTACTCTGCAGAACAGGCAGCTACCCAGGTTGGAGCTGAGGGCCTGTGCAGAAGCCCCCTGAGTTGCCCTAAAGTTACTTTAGCTCATTGTAAAACTAAGATCTCTTCCTATGGGCAGGGTTTTCAGCCACTTTTTAAAAATATTTATTTATTTTTGGGGAGAGTGCAAGCAGGGGAAGGGCAGAGAGAGGGGGACAGAAGATCTGAAGCAGGCTCTGGACTGACAGGCTGACAGCAGCGAGCCCTACGTGGGGCTCGAACTCACAAACCACGAGATCGTGACCTGAGCCGAAGTTGGACGCTCCACCTGACGTTCGGTCACAGTACAACAGCCCCCGGTTGGGTTCTTGACATGCCTGGCCCCGGCGGGGGCGGGGGGGGGTCTTCCAGCCTAGTCTGTGCCAGGTCCCTCCTCTGTGCCCCACTCCCAGGGAGCTCTCACACAACAGACCTGGTCTCGCCCTCTCCAAATGCCTTGATGGCTCCCTACATCCTCCAAGGCCACACTCCCTCGGGTGACACCAGAAGGGCTTCCTGACCTTGCCCTGCCTGCTCCAATACCTCCCCCCATCCCCCATTTCCCTCAGTCCTTAAACCTGGCTGTGCAAACTCTGAGCAGTTTTCTGGATCTGCCCCGCCCTCCCTCACCTTTGCCACCTTGTTCTTCTGGCCGAAAATACCGCCTTTCCTTTCCTCCTTCATGATTCAGCTTGGTTCTCCAACCTTCCTGCACTTCTCCGTATGTTCCAGCCCCTGAAAAGGAATGTATCATTGTGATATGCTGCATTTTACAAGGAATTTTTTGCAAAGGTCAAATGGGGTAGATTTGTATGCACTTTACAGACCAGGCTCACGGCGTTGACTTGTCCAAGTTCCCACAACTCGTTAGTGACAGGACGCGGCGATAAGCCAGGTCCTCCAGGGCACGACTCTTGCCCTGTCCCTGTGAACAGACCGCCACCAAGGAAGTGGGGGCCGCAAGAAAAATCTGTCTGCCCCGTTTCACCCTCATCTGGCCTAGGAGGAAACCTTCTTATGTAGCCCAGTGTTTCTGGCTGGGGAATGCATTTTAAGCTCTGAAAAATATCATTTCTCCTGACATTTCTGGAAGAAATGAAAGCCAATTAACCAGTGACTTTGTTGATTAATTTACAACCTAATTCATGTTAACAGCAGATGAAAGAGGCTGCAAACAGAGCTTTTTTCTGATGTTGCAAGGTGGGAGCTTGGGTCAAAGTGTATGTTCAGAACAGAAAATGGGGAGAAAACCTTTCTCTAAAAACAGATGCTAGAGTTTTGATGGAGTCGGTGGTGTGGAGGCCAACGCGAGGGGGTGGGGTGGGGTGGAGAGCAGGAAGAACCCACGTCTCCCTGGAGGTTTCTGGGACCACCTGGACCCCGGCTGGCTGAGAGCGGATGGTACAGCCTGGGACTTGAGTGGACCAGACGGATCTCTTCCCCTCTGTACTCTACTGCCACATTAATGGGAGCAAAAAGGAGGGTTTACGATCTTCTCTGCCGGTGGACGTCTTTCCGTTGACTTTTGTGTCCGGATTCTTACATTTCTTGTATTCCGTTAACAGACAGTTACATGCATTGCTCACTGCCGTATCAGGACTGTTTGTAGGCGGTTTGATCAAGTATGCACTGCCTGGGAACCCCCCTCCCCACACCCCCCCCCCAGGACACGGCACGCCTCCCCCCGCGTCCCTGATCCCTGGTAGACTCCAGGGAACACTGATTTGTTTCAACTGTCCAGCACGATGCGGGGGCTCAAGGTAAGAGGCAGAGTCTACTGGGGTTGCTGGTACTCTCACTGTATTTCTCCCCCTTCCTTCCTGATCTTTCAAAATCTTTCCTTTGTCGGCTTCAGTCTCGAGCTCTCTCAGAGTGGGTCTGCTGGCGACCCACTGAACTTCTCCTTTCTGAGCAGGTCTCGCTCTTCTCTTTATTCCCAAGGGCTATCCCCACGGGGTGTAGGATTCTGGGTTCACAGTGGTCCTCTGTCCGAGCTTGGAGCGCACCGCGTGGCTTCCTTCTGGCCGCCGCGGTTTCTGACGCCGACTCTGCTGTCCGCGGCTTGTTTGCTCTACAGGCAAGGGGTCACTCACTTGTCTTGCGGATTCAGATACCTTTTCAGTTTGACTGTGGTGTTTGGTGTGGGTTTCACTGGGTGGATCCTGTTTATCCTCGACTTCTTTAATCTGCGGGTTTATGTCTTTTGCTAAATTTGGGAAATTATCAGCAGTGATTTCCCTGAAAATCTTTCAGGCCACCTGCTTCCTCCCCTCCTTCTGAGACTCTGAAGTCTCAGCATGTGATTTTTGTTATTGTTCGACAGGATATGCGAGCTCTGTTCGTTTATTCTTCAAGTCTATTTGTTCTTGCTCAGGTTGGGTAGTTTCTTTTATTCTACCTCCAACTTCGCTGATTCTTTCCTCTCCTCTCCATTTTCCATTGTGTCCATCCATTGAGGTTTTCATTTGTATTTTTCACTTCTAAAATTTTCCTCTTATTCTTCTCTACATCTTCTATTTCTTTACTTAGACTTTCTATTTCTTCATTTGTTGCAAGCATGTTCGTATTTGCTCTTTGGAGCATTTTTGTGATGGCTATATTAAAGTCCTTGCCAGATAAAGGGCGTCTGGGTGGCTCAGTCAGTTAAGCATCCAACTTCAGCTCAGGTCATGATCTCACGGTCCATGAGTTCAAGCCCCGCGTCCGGCTCTGTGCTGACGGCTCAGAGCCTGGGGCCTGCTTTGGATTCTGTGTCGTGCTCTCTCTGCTCCTCCCCCACTTGTGCTCTGTCTCTCAAAAATGAATAAACGTTAAAAAAAATTTTTTTTAATCCTTGCCAGATAATTCCGACATCTGCATCCTTTCAGTGTTGACTTCTGTTGATTGTCTTTTCTCGATGAAGTGGAGATGTTCCTGGATCTTGGCTTAACTGTTGATTTTCTATGATATTCTGGACATAATATGTTATGAGGCACTGTTTCTTATTTAAATCCTTTGTCTCTGCACTTTTCTAACTTCTGTGCACCTTCTATGTCATGGCCTGACAGTTATGTTGGGGGCCCTGGGAAGCCAGGAGTGGGGTGGCAGGGGGGGGAGGGGGGAGGCACACAGGAGCACCAGAGGGCTCAGGAAAGTTCCAGAGCACTTGGAAAGAAAGCACATTTCCTTTTAGCCAGGGAAGACCAGCCAATCTCACTGAAAGCAGCAGCAGGGTAAAGACAGCAATCTTTTCTGGATCTGCCCTCAGGGGAAATAGCAGGGCGGGGGGTGGGGGAAGGAATCTTTGAATAGGGCCTAGAATGAGAGGGTCCTGAGGAACTGAGCCAAAACATCGCCTTCTGAGACAGTGGTACCCTTAACTTCAGGGCTTTGATTTGCTGAGGAGGGGATGCAGATTTGGGACCAGAAATGAATTCTCTGGAGGTGGGGAGATGCTGGGGGTGCTCGCTGAGCCGTTCCTCCTTCCGGGCCCTTCCTTCATTTATCTAGAGCGCTCACCCTTTTTGCTAAGCAAATACTTTAAAACCACCGTGTAAATGGTATCAGGTGATTACCCTGTCTCCACCTACCCCCTGGGCAAGGCTGCTGTGCTTACTGTGCTACGCCACACCAGTGTTTTTGATACTAGGATTATTGTATTTGTCACAGTCTGGGCAAGGAAACAGAAACTCTACTAGGTATTTAAACAGAAAAATGTATACAGAGACTTGGTTACAAACGACGAAGAAGGTACAGAAGAGCAAAAAGGAAGGAGTGATAACCAGGCCCCACCCCCCCCTCCCCGCCCCTGCCCTTGCCTGGGTCCCCTGGGGCACAGCCACACCTCTCCCACCCGCAGAGCTACCTCGAGCTGTCTTCCCTCTGCAGCTTCGTGTCTCCTGCCAGTGCTCCCCATCCTCAGGACCAGAAGCCAGCTGTCAGGTGACCCTAGGAAACACAGACTTGAGACACTCGGCTCCAGCAGCCAAAGGCAAAGCGCAGCAAGGCAGGTGTGGACCTCAATGACAACAGCCATAACCCGTGCAGTCAAGCATCGTCGCAGCCCCTGTAGCGCCCAGCATCCCTACCTCCCACCATCTGCGTTTACAGTCACGCTCAGCAGAGGACAGAAGCCTCATGCGCTTCCAACAGGATGCAGTCATGCTTCGTGGGGGATCCTCTGACTCTCACCCCCGGGAGGGGACCGCAAAGTCCCATTTCGCCCCATAATAACGTCTGAATGGTCATTCCTGTTCTGGCTGAAAGTCCTACTGGAAATTCTGTGACCCCAAAGATAATGGAAATGAATCACCGTCAAAGCTGCTGACTAAACAACAGGTGGAGGAGGTGGCAAAACCGGGTTTCCACACACACCCCAGAACAGCCAACAAGAAACCCGTTCGTGTGGACAACTGGTCCTGAAGCCACAGCCGACATCTGCAGTGGTCTCCCCATCGTGTGTGTGTACTCCATTGTCAGCCAGCCCCTCAGCTGGTGGGGGTCCTCTCCCCAACATCTGACGGTTTGAATTCTTAATAATCCTGCTTTCATTGAGAGGCCATAGTTTCCCACTAACTTTTGAAAAATAGCTTTATTGCGGCATGACTTACATAAAAAATACGCACCCACCGTAGTGTAGAGCTTTATGAGTTTTGAAAGATGGGTACATCCACTTACCCAGCACAACTGTAAAAACAGAACATCCCCATCATCCCAGAAAGTTGCGCGTGCGCCTTGGCAGTGACTTCCCCCGGGAGCCCCATCCAGCTGACGCTTTGCCGGTAGACTCTTTCCTACTCTACCGGTAGAGTAGTCTTTCCTACAAACAGAGTCACGTGCCATGGGCCCTTCTGTGTCTGCGGCTCTCAGAAAAATGTCCTTGCGACATACGTGTGTGGTGCGTGTGCCAGTGATAGGCTACTTGTTATGGCTGAGTGGTGTTTCCCGCTGCATAGACGTGCCCCACTGTGTTCATCCATTCACCTGCTGATAAACACTGGTGTGGTGTCTACACTGTGGCATGAGCCAGATCTATATATGCCCCTGAGCTCCAGGGTTGCCCCAGGAGCACCTCCTCTGTGACAGCCTGGGATCCATCGGCATTTCACCTTTGCAGGGTGTGATGACCAGAATTGTCAGCAGCCGGCACTAGGGGCCAGTGCAGGGGCAAGGGGTCCCTCCCCTTGATAGCCACATGCTGTATCTGGCTTTTTCTGTCTTCTGCCACACCCCCTGGGAACCCCCAGTGGTGCTCTGCCCCAGCCACAAGCCCAGAGCCCTGGAGCATGTGTCCCTCACGACCTTACTGCCTCGGGGACTGGCCTGGTGGCCATGTGGCTGCAACTCTTCCAACATGAACCCCATGCACTGGAGACCGTGTGCTGTCTTGTCTGTGAGGAGGCAAATTCAGAGGGTCTTTTCCTGCTGCCAGAGACTGTGGACCGGCTCTGTCCAGGCAGCCAGCAAAATCACACACTGCACCTCCCCAACAATGTCTGAGCCCTAGGTTTGGGAAGCAGGCTCCTTCCAAGTCTGCTCTCCCCTGTGTGTGCTGCGCACAAGAACGATGTGGCGTGCGTGTTCTTCCTGTGATGAACCCCAGTTTGTTTATCCAGCTGACAGGTTCCCTTTAGAGATCTCTTTCCACCTTTATATTATTCCCTAATCAAAGCTTCATAATTCCTTAGACTAAACTTTCCGTTGAAATCACTGTGTGGTTTCTGACCCTTGCTTGGATCCAAACTGATACAGAACTGGTTCTGGGACTGGTCCTGGGAAGCAGACCTGCACAGATGGAATTCGGGGGTTGGTTTAGCGGTACCCTCAGGATCATGCACAGTGCTGAGCTTCTCACCAAGGGAAAGCAGGAGCTAGTGACCGTGAGGCACCATGGACCACAGCGATGGGTTATGATCCCAGTGACCTTGTGCTTGACTGTTACAGCAGCGGTGGGGGCACCTGAGCTCTTGCAGAGAGAAAACAAGAAGCTCGGGTGTGTTAATAATCAGTTGAAGTCGGGGTGCCTGGGTGGCTCAGTCGATTAAGCGTCCGACTTCGGCTCGGAGCGTGATCTTGTGGTCCGCGAGTTCGAGCCCCGCGTCGGGCTCTGTGCTGACAGCTCAGAGCCTGGAGCCTGTTTCAGATTCTGTGTCTCCCTCTCTCTGACCCTCCCCTGTTCATGCTCTGTCTCTTTCTATCTCAAAAATAAACAAACATTAAAAAAAAATGTAAGGGCGCCTGGGTGGCTCAGTCGGTTAGGCGGCCGACTTCACCTCAGGTCATGATCTCGCGGTCCGTGAGTTCGAGCCCCACGTCGGGCTCTGTGCCGGCAGCTCAGAGCCTGGAGCCTGTTTCAGATTCTGTGTCTCTCTTCTCTGACCCTCCCCTGTTCATGCTCTGTCTCTCTCTGTCTCAAAAATAAATAAATGTTAGGAAAAAAAATTTAAAAATAATCAGTTGAAGCCTTTTCTGAAAACCAGAGAGGGTCCAAGACAGCCCCTGAAGCTGGAAATCAGGCACATTGTTTAGCTGTGCAGGGTGCTAGATTTCGGCAGCCAGATTCAGTCTTGCCGAGCTTCCCCTGTGAAAGTTAGGGTATTGATCGGGAAGGAACGGAATCTTGAAACTTGGAAATGGAGACACTGGGAATGGAGAAATCTGGTTGGACCCAGATGAAACTGACAATACTGGACCGGCAAATCATTCTGAGCCTCCACCGCCAGGGAAACAGCTTGTTTGCTGTCGAAGGAGACAGCTGCTTCTGCTTAACACCCTTGATATCGGGAAGCCTGGGCAAGTGCCTCAAAAAGGGATACTCATCCTTTTCAAGGCCCACCCCAACCACTCCCTGTTGCCTCTAGGCCCGTGGTTTAGGTCAGACCTGAGCATGATCCCAGGGAACATGGGGAGGTGACCCAGGAGGACGCAGTTTCAATGCTGGAAGATTTTCAAGATTTTGCTAATGCGGGTCAGAAACCTAGGGAGCGGGGCGCCTGGGTGTCTGTCAGTTAAGCATCCGACTTCAGCTCAGGTCATGATCTCACAGTTCGTGAGTTGGAGCCCCGCGTCGGGCTTTGTGCTGACGGCTCAGAGCCTGGAGCCTGCTTCGGATTCTGTGTGTGTCTGTGTGTGTGTGTGTGTGTGTGTGTGTGTGTGTGTGTGTGTGTGTGTCTCCACCCCTCCCCTGTTTGCACTCTGTGTGTGTCTCTCTCTCAAAAATAAATATACATTTAAAAAAAATTAAAACGAAACCAAAAAAACCCTCTAGGTCTGGTGGCCAAAAACCGGGCTTGAAGTGCCACAATGGAGAGTCGGTTCACTGGCCCCGAATCCCTCGAGAGACGACCCCATGCGGATCCTGCGGATTCACACACGTATTCTCACCCACGTCTCCCAAAGGGACCTCAGTCCGCTTGCTAAAGTGACCATGCACCGGGGGAAAAGAAGTGTATTTTCCGTGTCTGCACTGAGGCTGATTCCCAGGGACTGAACGTGTGGGGCAGCATGGGGGGTGATGGGTCCAGTCATGGCCTCCCAGAGGCCTGGAGGGTGCACAGACCCCTCCCCCGCAAGCGGTACCCCCCACATCAGCTCCCTGACCCTTCTTCCCTGAGGGCTGATGGCAGCCCCTGGAGCATCCACTCCCCGCGGAACAGGGAAGCAGCACTCCGTCCCTGGGCACTAAAGAAATGAATGCCACCATCACAGCCCTGAATGAAGCCTCCCCACTTAACTCGGCGGTTGGGCCTGTGCAGAAGCTCTCGAAGGACTGTGGGCAGGTGGTGGCTCCGATGTCACCTGCTGCCCCAGATACGGTATCTATACTGGGCAGATCAACACAGTCTGTGGCACTTGGTTAATGCGTTTCCCTCCATGCCCACTTGCAGAGCATCCAATGCTGTTTGCACTACTGTAGGGGCGCCTCGCATAGTTTGTTATGTGTTGTTTTCATTTTTCTCAGTTCAAAGTATTTCTGCGTCAAAGCCCTAACCCCTGGTACCTCAATGTGACTATCTGGAGGTAGGGTCTTTGAGATGTGATTGGTTCTAATGGGGTTGGGAGGGTGGGCCCTAGCCCAACATGACTGAGGAGAGGAGATCAGGACACAGACACACGCAGAGGGTTGGAGGGGCGACACGGGGAGAGGATGGCATCTACACACCAGGAGAGAGGCCTCAGGGGACACCAGCCCTGCCCACGCCTGCATCGCGGGACTGAGAGCATCTGTTTCTGTTGTCAAAGCCGCCGATCCGTGGCACTTTGTTAGGGCAGCCTTCTCTGATGCCTGGGGTCCGACTGGAGCCTGGCTTTCCCAAACCAGCTAAAAAAGACATTTGGGGGCCACTGGACTTGACCTTGTAGTCTGCTTGCCCATCAGGCCCATGCTCTGTCCCTCGTCCCCGCTACCCCCAGACCTGGTCAGGCTCCCTGGTTGGGGCAGATTGTATTTTTCCAAACGCTCATTTCTCCTTATGACCAGAGTTGGCATCTCCACCAGCTGAGCCCCTGACAGCCAGCTGGTCATGTGAACTTTGGTTGATGGCACAGAATGAAACCATGGCCCCGGCTCACACCCCACCCGAGTCTGGAGTCCCAGGCGGGGATGCGCCTCCAGCCTGAGGCCAGCTGGACAGATGGAGTCCAGCCTCGACCACTCAAAGCCAATGTGGACCGGGCAGGAGGACACCGGTGCTCCTGGAAGCTGCTTGTAATGAAGAAAGAATCGGGGTCCGAATCTCATAGAGTGAGGTACAGCTTCCCACCAGGTCCTGCTCCTTCCTTTCTCCTCTGAACGTTGCCAGGCCTGTTCCCTGGGCCAGAAATGCCCTTCCTCACTCATCCTCTGAGGACACCCCCTTGGCACTTGTCACCGAATCCAGCGAACAGAGGGGCTCCCCAAACCTGACCTGGCTCGTGTCACTCCCAATGCTGCATGGCCCCCTCCCCCCCCAGGCCCTTCTGACCTCCATCTCTCACCACCTTGGCCCCTTTCTGCCACTCAAATCTGCAGCCTCTTTCCTTCCTGAGCCCCCCTCCTGCACATCTCCTGCACTTGGGAGCCAGGGTGTGTGAACCTCCAGCAGCCGTAAGAGCCATGACGAGCCATGATGAGCCACAGATGAGCCACAGAGGCAAAGACACAAAGACCGTCTGATGCCGAGAGAAAACAGCCTCAGCCTCAGCCGTGCTAGGACAGAATCGGGTAACTGACAGGGGCCTCCAGTGAGGACACAGCAAAGGAAGGCCCAGGCAGGTTTGAGGGCACAGCTCTGGAGCCACTGGGACATGCCCACCTGAGCGAGAGCTGGCGAGGGGAAAGGTGGACATCCCAGGTGCCCTGTGTCCCACTTTGATCACTGCCCACTTCGGAGGAGGCACTGGAGTCTATAGGCAGCAAGGCAAGAAGTTCACACAGCACCCCTGCTTGGGGCCTCTGGCTGCCTGGGCAGAGCCCCCAGACCTGGAGCCATCTGGGAGCGCCAGTGGCCAGAGAAAGGACATCAGCAGAATACACTTATTTTCTAAGTGCCTCCCAGGGGCAGAATGGAGACGCGGGTTCAGGACACAGCGACAGATTTTGACTCAATACAAGAAAGAGCTTTTGATGACCAAACCTAATTTAGGTAGTGAGCCCCTGGCTTTCAAGGTATGCAAGTGGGGCTACACGGTGCCTTATTGCTGCAGAAGCGTGTCCAGCAGGAGCAAGGCAGATCGGTATTCAATCTGAGTGTGCACCTGATTCACCGAGGACTTGGTAAGACGTGACCGCTGGGCATTCAGGGACGTGCAGTGTCTCAGCCAGCATGGACTGCTGTAACCAAGCACCACAGACAGGGCAGCCTCAACAACACACATTCCTTCCTGATGGTTCTGGAGGCGGGGGCTCTGAGATCAGGGTGCCAGTGGGTCACGTGAGGACCCTCTTCTGGGTTGCAGACTTCCTGTTGTATCTTTACATGGTGGAGGGCACGAGGGGGCTCTCTGGGCCCTCTCTTACAAAGTCACCAGATCTCCTCCCAAAGTCCCACCTCCTAACATCATCACATCGGGATTAGGAGTTCAACATATGAATTTTGAGGGGACTCAACCATTCAGTCCATAACACACGGTTCTAGGACGGGACCTGAGGATTTATGTTTCTGTTTTTTTTTAATTTTTTAAAGTTTATTTATTTACTTAGAGAGAGAGAGCAAGTGAAGGGTAAGGGGGGAGAGAGAATCCCAAACAGACTCCACACTGTCAGCACAGAGCCCAACGTGGGGCTCAAACTCACAAACTGCGAGATCATGCCCTGAGCCGAAATCTAGAGTCAGACGCCTAACCGACTGAGCTCCCCAGGCACCCCTGAGGATTTACATTTCTAACAAAGTCTACATTTTGAAAAACCCCTGGTTGATAACGCTGGGATTTAATAAATTCTGCAATAGATAACCCCCAGGGACCACATGTCACTCACGAAATTCATTCCGAAACTAATGCATTCTGTGGCCATACTTGCAACTCTCTGCTTACAGAAAACGAACAGCCAGAACAGCCAGTCGGGGCCTCTCTGTTCTTTACCGGCAGACAAGTGTGAGGGAGTGGGAGCAGCAGAGGAGGCCCCATGTGGAGGAGGTGGCCCGCCTCCTGCTGCCCGCACGGGGGCGGGCAGGTGTCGCTTTCACAGTGAGAAAAGATCCTTGTAGGTGTGACGGGTGTGACGGACCACAGGTCTGAAAGCAACCTCTGGGGTCAGGAGGAGGCGTGTGGCCATCACGCTAAGCCTGTGGGGTGTCGCTCGAGTCTTCAGACGTGCTGGCTGTTGACTGACTTCAGCAGACCCCGCCCTGGCCTTCTCAAGGATGTCAAACATGCATCTACGACCTAAGAAAAATGGGCCACTGCCCCCATAGCAAACCGCAGGGAGACGGTGCCGGGTGAGGCTCTCACTCTTCCCGCACGAATTTCCTACTGCTGGTAACAAACTACCACAAACCTGGCGACTTAAATAGCCCAGATTTCATATCTTACCTTTCTGAGGCTCAGAAGCATGAAGTTGGTTTCATGGGCTCAAGTGTGGCTGGGGCTGGTTCCCTGTGGGGCCTGGCGGGGAGGGAGGGAACCCGTCTCCCGGCCTCTTCAGCATCTGGGGGGTTGGAGAGTCTTCGGCTGCATCACTCTGATGGTGGCTTCCAGCATCTGCCTCTTTGTCCTGTCTCCGGATTATCGGGGCCCAGTGATGGCCTCGCCCGGCCCCCGATCATCCAGGACCATCCCTCATCTCAGGACCAGTCTACCACGTCTGCAGGGACCCTCTGGCCGAGTAAGGTCGCATGGTCGCAGGTCTGGGAGATCGGGACGAGGACAGCGTTGGGGGTCAGTTACTCTGCGGCCCATGCCCTGGAAGGATGCGGACCGGCCAGGCTGTGAGCCCACACGCAGGCGTCGGGCGCTGACGGCTGAGCTGAGCCCGAGGCGCTGCGCGGAGAGGGCGCTGGGGCACGGGGACCCCGGAGGACAAGGGGCAGGCTGGCGTCTGTGGCAGAACTGCTGTGGCAGGAGCTGGGCTTGGGGCCTCGCCCTTTTCTTTCCTAGCCCTCCAACCTCCGGGAACCCCCTTTTCTGGAAGAGTGACCTGGGTCTCACAGTGGTAAGTCACTTTCCAGAATTCAATCAGGCCCACGACGTTCCAGACCTTGTGTTACTTTGATGCCATCGCCGGGAGAAGCAGCACCGTGTCGGGAAACTGGATGGCCCGAGGCGTCGGCGGGAGCACGGGCCACACACCCCAGAGAACAGCGAGGGAAAGACGAGGCAGGGAGCGGTGCTTGGGGCACCCTGCCCTGGACCCTAGCCCTCCGAGTCCCGCACGCAGGCCTGCCTGCAGCACTCGTGAACTTCCGACCCGCCAGGCCTCACAGCCGCCCCGCCGCGGGCCTGGACCGGAAGCCCCGCCCCGACCGGAAGCCCCCCTGCCGCAGAGAGAGAACCGAGCGGACCTGGCGGGGGAAGGCCTGGGTTCAGGTGGAGGGGAGTCTCTGCTCCGCGCCCAGGACTTGGGGCTTCACCGTAGGCACAGCCATGAGGACCCGCTGCTCGGACGAGCAGGCGTGCGTTTGAGTCAGTTAAACAGGAGCTGAGCACCAGAGGAGCTGGACTTGGGGGAGGGGGTGGGCCTCCTTCCGTGTTCCCACGTGATGGGGGGCGGGGAAAGGGGTCAGGGGCGGAGTGAGCGGGGATGGGTGGGGGCGCTACCCTCGTGGGCATTGCAGGGAGCACGGGAGGGACAGGTGTGTTTTATTCTAAGGGCGATACCAATCCATGGTTTAAAATTGTTTTCAAGACTATAGAGGAGCGAAAGGGGAAAGCGTTAAGTTGCCGCCACTTCCGTTCTCCGATTCCGCAGGTGACCTCCTCTGATGTGGCCCCATTAAAACAGTTTCATCCAGGGGCGCCTGGGAGGCCCTGTTTTCAACAGGGGCGCCTGGGGGGCTCAGTCAGTTAAGCCTCCAACTTCAGCTCAGGTCACCATCTCACGGATCATGGGTTCGAGCCCCTCGTCGGGCTCTGTGCTGACAGCTCAGAGCCTGGAGCCTGCTTCAGATTCCTTGTCTCCCCCTCTCTGTGTCCCTCGCTTGCTCATGCTCTCTCTCTCTCAAAAATAATCAAATGTTAAAAAAAAATAGTTTAATCTGTGTCCTTTCAGAACTTTTTCTCTGAAAAAAAGGGATTTGGGGGGAAGACAGCAAGTTTAGCCCAGGCCCCTGCATCCAAGGTGCTGTTGGACATCAGGGGGATGTTCTGGGGGCAACTGAGGAATGGGGTCCAGTCCAAGGAACTGGACTAGATTTTTATGACATGCCCTCAGAAAATCCTACATTTTGCCTGCATTTGCCAGCAACTCGGACTTGAATGATTTTTCTGGGACCTTAATGTGATAACCGAGTCCCTCAGCTTTGGGCACCTAGCTGACCACACCCTGTTTAAGGAGGCACCTGCATGTGGCCCGGCTGTAAATCTCTTCCATGACTATTTGCCCTAATTCAAGGATCCTGAATCCTGGCTTCATTAAGGGAGAGGTGGAGGGTTCTGTTCACCCTGATCTGGCGTTCAGGAAGTTGGAGTCAGCCCTGACTACAGGGGAGTTCTTGGCGATGTTACACTGGCCACAGCCGCTGCCCTTTCAGGTTCAAAAAGTACTACCATGAAGAAATCCGTGCTGAGTTTTATTTCCTGTAATCATGTATCAGCATGTCTCAAACTAATCCTCGAACCAAGAGCGACTAGAAAAGATGGACACAGTCTCTAACTAAATGTCTGTCAACAGCACTGCAGAGAGACAGAAAGCCCAGGGAGGGGAGCCCGATTCCAGTACCCTTCCCCCCAAGGTATGTATCCGCTGCTGCACAGGCCCCAAGGCTCACTGTCGGTGGCTCCTTGGGCTTGGGGACAAGCATTGTTCAGAGTTGTTCAGCATTGTTCAAGCGTTGTTCAGAGTTGGCCTAGGAGGAGAGGACATCCCAGGCTTTTGGCTGGGTCCCTGGAGGGGTGCACCCCAGGAGAGAGGGCAGACAGGAAGCAGATCACTGATTGCCAGGACAAAAGGCAGCTTCTGGCAGCTCGATCTGTCGTGTGAATGAGGGAGTCTGTCCCTCACTAACCGCTGGCTAGCAACAAAAGTAAATCCTCTCTGTCTGAGAAAGAATCCAAAATCTCGAGCTGTCTTCATAGTTTGTAAACCACAGATGTCTGGCCCTCAACCAAATTTAGGAAGGCATACAAAAAGATAATAATTGACCAAAAGTTCAGAGAAAAAAATAAGACTAAAGACAGACACAGAATGCCCCCGATCCTGGGATTATCAGACATGAACTTTAAAATAATTAAGTTTCGTATTTCATGTCTTCGACATATCCAATAAGAAAATGGAAAATGATTCTCAGAGAACTGGAAACCATTAAAAACAATCAAACAAATTCTAGAATTGAAAACCATAATGACTGAAATTAAGAACTCAATGGATGGCTTCGACTTCTGCCCGTGAAGGATCGAGTACTAAGGGAGTTGCCCTCTGGCCATACAAAAATAGAACAGCGGAGACAAATATCTGCAACACCAGGCACCAGAAAGTTCCAGGCACCGGAAAGCGGCAGCACAGGGCGGAGAAGCTGAAAAGCAGGTGAGCCCCACAGGTGTCCCGGCTCACTGCCCAGAGCAGACATCTGGGTGGCAGAGCAGGGCAGGGCAGGGGAATCCAGCAGGACTCAGAGCTCTCGCTGAGCTCCAGACACAGACACTGAGTTCTGGGGATGTCAAGAAGGTTAGGAATTTCAGAACAGAATGCAGAAGGGAATGGTGTTGTAGACAGAGTCCCAGGCATCTGCAGAGGGGCCCAACGAGTCTTTGGCAGAGAAACTCCCAGACTGAGGAAAGAAATCCCGGAAAGCAGGAGACACCAATTCCTGGAGTTTAGATGAGGCTGGGAATAGTCTGTGTTCCCAGAGTCCTCATGATGCCTAGGGCATTAGGTAGTATGTTCTCAAGGGCCATGCCTAGTACCGGGGTTCAGTTACCTGTAGGACCAGAGCTGCTCAGAAATCCCTCTAGTAGATCTCAAAATCAAAACCCGAAAGGATTGGATTCATCTGCAAGTAACATAACTTCAGCCAGAACAAAATGTAACACTCTGTAAAAAAAAAATGACAGCACTGAGGCATCTGGGTGGCTCAGTCGGTAAAGCGTCCGACTTCAGCTCAGGTCATGATCTTGCAGTCCGTGAGTTCGAGCCCTGCATCGGGCTCTGTGCTCGGAGCCTGGAGCCTGTTTCGGATTCTGTCTCCCTCTCTCTCTGACCCTCCCCTGTTCATGCTCTGTCTCTCTCTGTCTCAAAAATAAATAAACGTTAAAAAAAATTTAAAAAAAAATGACAGCACTGAACAGCACTCTAAAGCTTACACTGTCCACAAATGAGCAGAGATGCAGAGAAGCAAGAAAAATGGCCCAAGACCAGCAGAAAAATCAGGCCATACAAGCAGACCGAGAAGTGACAGGTAATGGTGTTAATAGATGGAAATATTAAACGACTACATTAAAAATCTTATAACTGTGATCAGGGCCAGAAGGGAGAATGTGAACATCATGAGGAAAGAACCGGGAAGTGTTAAAAAGACACAAGTGGAAGATGGAGAGATGAGGACCGTGATGTTGAAGTGAACAATAAGCCGGGCAGGGCCGAGGGCACAGGAGATTCTGCAGAAGAGTGAATCAGACACCTCGTAGCCAGCGATTGTAATTATCCAAAATAAAGCGCACAGAGGAAACAAGAGATACTGAAAACAAATCTCCCAGAGGTTTAGTGAGCTGTGGGACAATATCTGGTGGTCTGGCAGACTAGTAATTGGAGTCCCAGAAGGAGAGGGAAAACATAAAAATATTTGAAGAAATTATACTTGAGATTTCCAAATTGGAGGAGAATTGCATGCCCAAATATCCATGACACTGAGCAAATGCTAAATAGCAGAAATATAAAGAAAACCCCACTAAGGTACATCGTACTTAAGACAGCTGGAGAAGGAAAGGCGTATTGCAAGATCAGAGGTAACAGTGACGGTGGCTTTCTTTCCAGAAACTGTGCAGGCCAGAAGACAATCAGACAACATTTTTAAGTGTTCAGAGAAAAAAAAAATGACAACCCAGAATTCTATATTCCATAAAAGCATCTTTCCAGAAAGATGAAAGAAGCGCTGAGCTAGCAGCTCACCAGTGGACCCCAACGACAGAAAATGTTATGGGAGGATTGCTTCAAGCAGAACGAGAATGGGGCCAGGACGACATTGTGCTTCTACAGGAAGGAGACGGACAGCATCCAGACTGGCGACTATGTGGATACATTTGAAATACATTTTGCCACTAAAAAATTTTTTTTAATGTATTTTTTTTTTTTTTTTTTATTTTGGGGACAGAGAGAGACAGAGCATGAACGGGGGAGGGGCAGAGAGAGAGGGAGACACAGAATCGGAAACAGGCCCCAGGCTCCGAGCCATCAGCCCAGAGCCCGACGCGGGGCTCGAACTCACGGACCGCGAGATCGTGACCTGGCTAAAGTCGGACGCTTAACCGACTGCGCCACCCAGGCGCCCCTGTATATTTTTATTTTTGAGAGAGAGAGAGAGAGACAGAGAGAGACAGAGCATAAGCAGGCAAGGGGCAGAGAGGGAGGGAGACACAGAATCCAAAGCAGGATCCAGGCTCTGAGCTGTCAGCACAGAGCCCGACGCAGGGCTCGACTCTTAACCAACTGAGCCACTCAGCAACCCCCCCCCCCGAATAATTTTTTTTTAATGTTTACTTATTTTTGTGAGAGAGAGTGATTAGGGGTGGAACAGAGAGAGAGTGATTAGGGGTGGAGCAGAGAGAAAGGAGGACAGAGGGTCCAAAGCAGGCTTCAGGCTCTGAGCTATCAGCACAGAGCTCAATGCAGGGCTCAAACCCAGGAACCACAAGCTCATGACCTGAACCAAAGTGGGATTCTTAACTGACTGAGCTACCCAGGCACTCCACATTTTCCCATTTTTTAATCTTAAATGATGATTGACTGCTTACAGCAAAAACCAACAACGTATTTTGCAGTTTACAACATATGTAGGATTAAAGTGTATGATAACAACACACAAAGTGTGGGGGAAAGGACATGTAAGTTGACTGTTGTAAAATTCATGTATTATATACGAGAAAATATGATATCATTTGAACATAGATCGTGATCAACATAAATCTCAGAGCAACTAATAATACAAATGCATAAATAAAAGAAATCTACCTAATAAGACAAGCATGGAGACAAACTGAAATCATAAAAAAAAGATATTTGCCTTAAAAGGAGGCAGGGATTAAAAAAAAAAAAAAGCAATGAAGAAAAATAAAAAATATCAATACTGTAGACTTAAATCCAACCGTATGGATAACTACATTAAATGTCAATGGTTTAAGGGCGCCTGGGTGGCTCAGTCGGTTAAGTGACCAACTTCAGCTCAGGTCTAGATCTCACAGTCTGTAGGTTCAAGCCCTGCGTTGGGCCCTGTGCTGACAGCTCAGAGCCTGGAGCCTGCTTCGGATTCTGTGTCTCCCTCTCTCTCTCTCTCTGCCCCTCCCCCACTTGCGCTCTCTCTCCCTCTCTCTCTCCCTCTCTCTCTCTCTCTCTCTCTCTCTCTCTCAAAAATAAATAAACAAAAATTAAATGTCAGTGGCTTAAGTGCTCACACTAAAAGGCAGAGATAGATAAAAAAGAAAGACACAATTATGTGTTGTCTACAAAAAATTCATTTAAATGTAAAACCACAGTCTCCTAGTCAGAGTAATTAGGAAAAAACAAGAAATAGAAGGATCGAAATTGGGAAGGAAGAAGCTGTCACATTTGCAGACATGTGACATTACACATACAGAACCCTACAGACTCCACCCTGAGCCTTCTAGAACTCATAAATGAATTCAGTAATGTGACAGGATACAAAATCAATATGCAAAGATCTGTTGTGTTTCTATATACTAATAATGAACTATCAGAATGAGAAATTAAGAAAACAATTCCATTTAAAATTGCACCAAAAAAGAATAAAATACTTAGGAATAAATTTAATCTGAAAATTATCAGGCATTGATGAAAAAAATTGAAAAAGACACAAATCAGTGGAGAGATATTCCATGTCCATGGATGGAAAGAACTAATCTTGTTAAAACGTCCATACTACCCATACTAATACAATGTTGTCACTGAAGCATGCAGGTCTTAAGGAATCCTCTCTCTGATCCTTTGCAACTTCCCTGACAAATCGGCCTGTCTCTGCTTGCACACATGCAGTGTTAGTGAGCTCACTACCACACAAGGCTTTCAATTTCACCAGCGGCAGTTGGTGCTGGGAACTTGAGGTTTATTTCTGCCTGCGATGGAGGCAGTGTAGCCTAGTGGTTAGTGTGCTTTGTGAGAGCTGAGGTTCAAGCCCCAGCTCCACGCTCACTACAGAGTAAACAGGCAAGTTACCAACGTAGCTAGCCTCAGTCTCCTTATCTGTAAGGAGGAAAGACCGTGCCTAACCCCTAGGACTGTTGTGGGTTAAGTGGCTGATGGACCCAGCAGCCACATGGAGGAATAAATAGGTCCTGGACAATGAGAGCTGGGACAAAAATGACATCGGTGCTGGCAGGTGGCTGGAGAGCCAGCCAATCACAGACGGGGAAACTGAGGCCCAGAGGGTGAAGTGGCCCTTGAGCTGTGTAGAGAGCAGTTGAGCAGAGTGACGTGTATGTGGTGGCGAGGATGAAGGGACACAGCACGCCCACATGTGACCCACTGGCTCCTTACAGCAGCATGTAGACAAGTGTCTGTGGATGGGCCCCTTTACACGGGAGGCCACGGGGGGAACACGGCTCCTCTAAGGACTCTGGCCCGCCAGCCTGACTCCCAGGGGTCCATGTGTGCCGGGTCCCAAATGACCAAGAGCACCCCTAACAGGGTGTGTTTATAATTACACCTGAACTGTGCAGCCTTCGCCTTTGGGGACAAAGCTTCCTGAAACTTGCTTCCCTCCTAAGAACCAAATGCAGAGTCAGCCTGTCCTTGACATTCAGGGCCACAGGGGCACCTGTGTTTACCCTGTGCTGCCGAGCCACAGATGTGCAGACAGGTCAGAGGGTGGAGGGCGCCGGGCAGAGCTGGGTTCAGGCCCCAAGCAGTTAACAGGGTCAGTTTGGGCCCCGCAGTGCATACAGCATGCCTGGTGCTCCATTATTTAGCACCCTCTCCGGGACACAACAAAACTGTTTTCAGGAATAATCATGAAATGACATGAATCAACCACCATCATGGCGGTAAAGGGACTCAGACAGTAAACTTTTACCGACCTTCATGCCAGTAAAAAAAAAAAAAAAAAATCTATCTATCTATCTATCTATCTATCTATATGGTACAAAATAGGAAGAAACCAATAGGTTAGTACCCTTGACTTACTTGAGTGTTTTTGAAAGGGGAAAACCTTAAACCTACACATTGGTCTATTGTGGTTTAATAACAATTTAATTTTTTAATGTTTATTTATTTTTGAGAGAGATAGAGACAGAGACAGAGTGTGAGCGGGGGAAGAGCAGAGAGAGAGGGAGACACAGAATCCAAAGCAGGCTCCAGGCTCTGAGCTGTCAGCACAGAGCCCAACGCGGGGCTCGAACACACGAGCCATGAGATCACGACCTGAGCCGATGTTGGAGCTTAACTAATTGAGTCACCCAGACGCCCCAATGACAATTAAATAAAAATTAATTAAGTAGCATAATTTTAATTTTTTTTTTCAACTTTTTTTTTTTTTATTTATTTTTGGGACAGAGAGAGACAGAGCATGAACGGGGGAGGGGCAGAGAGAGAGGGAGACACAGAATCGGAAGCAGGCTCCAGGCTCCGAGCCATCAGCCCAGAGCCTGACGCGGGGCTCGAACTCACGGACCGCGAGATCGTGACCTGGCTGAAGTCGGACACTTAACCGACTGCGCCACCCAGGTGCCCCTTAAGTAGCATAATTTTAAAAGAATAATAAATTCTAATTTCAAAGATAACCAAATTCAGTAAAATGTTTCAGGTACAAAATAAATTTGCACTCACAAACAAAATGATTACACTCTACAATCTGCACCGTCATGGTGTTTTGGAGTTTTTTTGTTTTTTGTTTTTGAGATCATTCTTGTGTACCATTTTTTATATATATATATATATGTGTATATATACACATATATATATATATACACACACATACACACGTGTATATGTATATGTATATATATATATATTTTTTAAGCCTATACTTTTCTTAAGCATTTATTTATTTGTGGGGGGGGGGAGGGGCAGAGAGAGAAGGGAACAGAGGATCCAAAGCGGGCCCTGTGCTGAGGACAGAGATCCTGATGTGGGGCTTGAACTCATGAACCGTGAGATCACGACCTGAGCCAAAGTTGGACACTTAACCAACTGAGCCACCCTGGTGCCCCTCCGCCATTATATATATATTTTTTTAAGTTTTTATTTTGAACCATATCACAGATTCAAAGGTCGTAGAGAGAGGTCCCCGTGTACTCTCCATCCCACTCTGCAACCGGTGACATCCTAGGTTAATTAACTAGGGTTAACCAGCGTCAAAAGCAGGAAGTTGACGTTGGTATGTTGATGCTGTTCTTGCCATTTTATCACTCGTGTGGTAACGACCACTGTGTTCCGGACCATGGCACTATTAGCTCTCACCTCCCACTGGATCTCCGTCTCACTGTCGGAGGGTTTAAAAACTAATCAAAACTTCCCGGGGTCTTGCGGAATGGCAGATTTGAAGAAGCTGGGGGTCTGTCTGTCTTTGTCTTTGTGGTCGCTCTGCTTTCCCGAGGGACACTGACTACCCTGGGTCTCAGGGGTGTGCAATCCCACAGGGCCATGACTGCCAGTGGTCCCGAGCCTTCCACACTCAAGATGGATGTGAATGTCTGGCCTGGCTGCAGAATTCCAGTTATCTGAACAACTTCTGTGCCGGCCACAGTGTTCATGAAAAGACAAATAATAAGTGTGCACTAATCTGAAAACTCTGTAGTGGTCGCTTAGAACTAAGACCAACAGGAGATTTGAGTTACACTGTTTAGAGTCGTGGGTGCATGGGGACAATGAAAAGCAGATCCACTTTTACCGAGCTTTTGCTATCGTTCTTAAATTCTCCACAGACAACGTACCCCCTGTGGCCTTGCCTGCTGCAGACCCCGCCTTAGCCTCTCCCTTGGGCTTCATAGCACCTTCTGGCCCTGGTTGACATTGAAATTCCAGTCTGGACTTTTTATCTGGGATGGATGTTAAGCTTCCAAATGAGAGGTTCCAGAACAGAGCTGCTGCTTCCAGTTGTGCAGATTGTTCACTGCACAAGGGTACCTGCCTTAAGGGCATGTGAGGGGCTCAAACCCAGCCTGTTCTCTGCTGCTGCTGCCATGCCTACCTGCACGAGGGGTGGTCTTTACCTAATTTGTACAAAGATGCTATGCGGGCAGTGTCAGGTGAATCGCGACTGCCGAAGAGACATACTGAAGTCCTAACTCCCCATCCCCTGTGAATGTAACGCTTTGGAAATAAGCGTTTTTGCGGATATAACTTGTTAAGATTCGGTCAGGCTGGATCAGGGTGGGCCCCCACCCAATGACTGCAGGCCTTGTGAGGAGGGAGACCTGGACCCATGGATGGGAATGACCACAGTGGCAGACATGGAGGCCAGCAGGGGCTGGCTCCAGGAGCTTGAAGAGACAAGGAAGGGTCCTCCCCTGGTGTTGGGAGGGAACGAGGCTCTGCGACCCCTTGATCTGGGGGTCCTCCAGCACAGCGAGAAGATAGACTCTGTTGTTCTTTTCTTATTTAAAAAAAAAATTTTAATGTTTATTCATTTTTGAGAGAGACAGAGCGTGAGTGGGGGTGGGGCAGAGAGAGGGAGACACAGAATCTGAAGCAGGTTCCAGGCTCTGAGCTGTCAGCATAGAGCCCGACGTGGGGCTCGAACTCACAAACCACGAGGTCATGACCTGAGCTGAAGTCCGACGCTTACCCGACTGAGTCCCCAGGCGCCCCTGGACTCTGGTGTTCTAAGCTGCCCCGTGTGTGGGGCTGCTTTGGCAGGAGCCCCGGAAAGCCACACAGGCAGCGATGGCCCTGTTCTAGAACCCTCCTTGTCGGCATTTTTAAACATCAGACCTTCCCCGTCCCCCTGGAAACGTGAAGTCCTCGGCAGGGGTGGAGGTGGGGGTCGGTGAGTCTTGTTCTCAAGGACCTTAAAGTCCTGTGGCAAAGATGACACAATACACATAGACCGCGTCCACAAACGTTCAGTCTGCAGCGGGAAGGGCTGGAGAGAAGATGGCTCGGGCCAAGTTGCTGTTCCCCGAGCACCCACCAGAGGGCGGTTGGGCCATGCGGTCCGTGCCAGCACCCTGCAGGGGGCACCGGCCTGGCATCCCTGAGAACCTGCTGGGTGGATGGCAGGCTGTGCTCAGGGCTCCTCCTCCTCTTCCCACAGGAGGGGAAGCCCCCCCACCCCTGTCCTGTAGGGTCCCTGGTTCTCCAGGGGATGGGGGTGGGGTGGGGAGGAAGCTGAGGCTCGAGAGAGGCAGGGAGGGTCCAGCCTGGGCACATGCATCTCCTCTGTCCCCACCTGTCCTGGAAAGGCACCTGGCTTCACCCCAAGATCTGAAACCCAAGGCTGGGCCTGCACAAGAAGGGGGGCAAGAGCAAGACAGCAAGTGGCCAGGGGCTCTGGGCAGTGAGCACACAGCCATCTATAGGCGGGGGCCTACACGGACAGGGGTTCATGCGGGCGGGAGGAGGCATCTCCTACAGCATCTCTGCGCACAGGCCTCTCCAGACGCATGCACAGCGCCCGCACCTCCCCCCTGCCCACTGCACTGGGCCCGTCGGGGCCTCTGTCCATCTCTTATTCCCAGTACATACAGGCTTCCTCTCTGCTGCCGGACCACTCGGTTCCCCTCCCAGACCTGGGCGCCTGCTGATCTCCTAGCACAGGGCTCGAATCTTGGCTGTGCCCTCACTCGCTGCCCTGGTCTGTTTTGGGAATGCCTCCAGTCAGCTTCCTTGTCAGAAAGACGAAGACAATCGTACTAATTGCTCGGGCTTGTGCTCGCTCCCACAGTGACCGCTGGCTCCTAAACCCACCTCCTCGCTCCAGTCTTGTGAGCACTTATTCTGAACCTGACCTTTTGCTAAGCACCTGGAAAACAGCACCTCATTTTATCCACAGTAACCCCTGAATGTGCGACTGTTACCGTCCCCACCAGGCAGATAGGGAAACTGAGGCTTAGAGAAGTCCTACTGTTTGCCCACAATCCCAGGCTGGTGCTGGGGAGCCAGAGCTGTTGCGGAGCTGTGATCCGCCATGGAAACGCAGCATGGACTGGTTTTGTCTCAAAATGTCAGACTAGGAGGGCCCTGGAAGAGCCTCAGTTTCCCTGGGGGAGTGCGGGGGTGATACCAGCCGCCCATCCAGTGATGAGGCTGGAAATCGGGATCTGGAAGAGATTGAGGATGGGGGACTTGGGGGCAGCAGGAAGGAAAAGCAGAAGGCAGAGCCAGCGGAGTGGGGATCCAGGGCAGCAGGAGCCCCGAGCGGAAGGAGACTAGGGGGTCGCCCCAGTGGACAGGCTCTGGCAGGGGTCTCGGGCGCAGGGCAAGAGCTGTGCTCACTCAGCACCTGCTATGGGCCAGGCCGGGAGAGCCGGCGGTGCCTTTCCACCCCCACACCCACCCTTTGAGGAAGGCTCTCCAGGGACAAGGTGGCTATTAACACAGCCGATGCCCCACCCTCGTGACGCCTGCCGCTGCTTACAAGGGATGAAGGGACCTGAGGAACCACAGCAGCCTGCGACAGTCAGGCCCTTGCAGCCTCATGGTTAGGGAGGTAGGAGCCTTGCAGGGCTGCAGGACTCCAGGGAGGGTCTGGGCCCCACACTGGGAGGGTCAGTGGTGTCAGGGGGCCAGGAGAGAGGTGGCCTGCCCAGCTGGTGACAGGCTCAGGGTTCTCCCCACGGCATCCAGATAGTGGTATGGCCCCGGTGCACTCAGACCCTTCCCAACACCCCATTTGTTCACACTCACCGAGCAGGCAAACCCCCCACCAGGCACGGCTGTACCAGTCACCTACTCCTGCCAGGACCTAAGGGTCCTGTCAGGGAACAGGAGAAGCAAGGGCACCGGGCAGCCCAGGCTGCCGGGCTCACGCAGACACTGGCATCCGCAACTGGGGTCTGTCACCACGAGGGAGGGGAGGACTCCTGTGGGCAGTGTGTTTGCAGGGCAGTGGGGAGGGGAGTGTTGTGACCTGACCCAGACCCAGCTCCAGATGGCAGGTGGGGCAGTGCAGACACCAGACCCGGGTCTCAGAAGAGGGTTAAATTCTACTTGCTACCTTGTCTTGCCTCCCAGAGCCCAGAAGAGCCAAGCAGGGATGGAGACAGAGGACTGGACACCCTCGCCCCTGCCTGTGTGCACCACCAGCCAGCTCAGCAGCCTCCCTCTCTGGGCAGGGTTTTTCCTGCACTCAACTCTTAATTGCAGCAGGATGGTATCTGGATACCGGGTGACCAGAATGATCTTTGTTCTCTGCCCCAGGCAGGCAAGCGGCACAGAGGTCCTGCCCACTGTGGCCAGCTCCCTGCCAAAGGGCCTCCCCGGGTGTCAGCAGGCATGTGGGGACCGGCATGCTGTGATCTCTCGGCAGGGCAGACCCCCCGCTTTGCCCCTGGGGCATGGAGGAGTGTCCTGTCCTCTTGTGTTCTTTTTACTCCAGAGCAGAAGTCACATTTGACAGCACAGGTCTCCGTACTGAATTGGTTTCTACTGCTGCCTAACGAATCACCACAAACAGCACGCACTCGTTATCTTGGGGTGTCTGCGGGCCAGGGGCGCAGGCAGGGTTCTCTGCTGGAGGTCCCACAAAGGCGCCCAGGCCGTTGGTAGGGCTGCCCTCATCTGCAGGTCCAGCTGACCATGGACCCACTTCGAAGCTCATTTGGGCTGTTGGCATCACTCACCTCCTTGCTCTCTGCTCCCGGAGGCCCCCCTGGGGTCCTGGTCCCATGGCCCCTCCGTAGGGCCCTCACCAGGTAGCAGCCGATTTCCAGGCCTACAGAACCATCCCCTGACCTCAGGGAGGCCCCTGTCCCCCGGTTGGGTCAAGTCCGGGATAATTTCCCTTTTGATCAATTCAACACAACCAGTTAGGGACCTCAATTACGTTAGCAAATCCTGTCTGTCAGATAAGGTACCAACCAGCAGGTATGCCCACGGTCTGGGGGTTACACAGGGCACGTCACCAGGGGGCGCTCACAGAATTCAACCGGCCTCGATTCTATGCTCTGCACTTAGAGAAATTTTATTCTCATCTGTAGTAGAAACATAAAACAGCAGGGCATTTAAAACCTGGATTTCTAAACTAGGGTAGGTCTCTCACATGACGTATACTGAAAGGATCTGCTTCCTCTTGTTCCAACACGTGGCTCATCGTCTGGGAAAGAGGCCCACAGAGCAGGATGAGCTGAACGACAACGGTCTCTTCAACCCCCTTTTGTTCCATGAGAACAGAAGGTAATGAATAATTGGCAGGCCTCCTGGACAGTTGTATGGGTTGTGCACTGAAGTGCCCTTCACAGCACAGTCAGTGATACTCCCGAGAGCTGTGTAGTCTGTACATGGTGGTTCTGGCTATGTGCTTACAACAGGGGTCTCCAGAGCTTCCCTGGTCCCCAACAGCTGTCCCCAGCCTGTCTCCAGGTGCCAGGAGGGTCTACAACTGTAACTCCCTGGCTGAGGATGCTGCTGGGTGTACCACTAAATGCAAAACCATTTGGGAACCACCGTGCTTCTGGAACAAGCCTTTTAGCCTCAAAGCAGGTGACTACCCAGACCTCCCAGAAGGTCTTGGACCCCCACCCCAAGCTTACATTCCAGAGGGCTTTCCAGCCCCGGCAAATGATGTTCCTCCACCTCCTTGCCCCTGCCCGCCACACCCCGACACCGAGTCAGCTGCCTCCTCCCCTGACCTCTCCTGGGGTTCCCAGAGCGGACCGTTCTTCCCAAAGCCACCACGTTTGGTCACCTCCCGTCTTCAACGCCCATATGCTCTCCTAGACAGCCAGGATGGGCCCGGGGCAAGGCTGGCACAGGGGCCCAGAACCCTGAATGGGGCCTGCCTCCCAGGGCTGCCTGCAGTCAGCAGCCAGCGGAGGCCTGTGTGCACTGATGGCTGCTGGGCCGGTCCTCCCCACCCACCCCCTGTGTGGGAGCAGGAGCGGCTGCCTGGGGAGGTGCAGGGAGGAGGAGTCCAGATTTAAACACAGTGAGCAAGGTGTGCTTCTGGACACCTGGCTGGAGGTGACATCTGGCAATGGGAGTACTGGCTCAGTAGCCCTTGTCCTAGCGAGGGATTAAATGAGATGGTATGAGGGCGGGACTCCAAGGACATGCTCCTCAAACCGTTCCCAGGGTGATTCCACTTGGGGAGTGCACCCTGGAGCCCTTCTCAGCAGTAGGGCCCAGAAAACATCCGCAGATGTCAGGAGAGGGCGTGGGGCATGGAGCTCCAGCCTGCTAGGTTTCCAAAGGCTGGCCGTGTCCAAAATATCCAAACACTGAAAAGCCGACACACCGCCAGCACACTGATTGGAACATTAACACCCCCCAGAAGCCGTGAGCTCATCGCGTCTGCATCTGGAAGCTCTTCACCCCTGGCTGGGTGCGACAGCATGTCACCTGCTCTAGAAAGCTGTCCACCTCTCCCCACCTGTCCCCACCCGTGTCACAGCTTCACCCTTGCTATCAGTTGTGAGCACATCTCTACCTCTCTCCGCGGCTAAACTGTGCTCCTTGAGGGCAGATAAATTGCCCTTTCCTTTGTCTCCTTAGCATCCAACGTCTGGTACGTAAAGGGGAGAGAAATTTCTGGCTTGTTTTTCCTTTTGATGAGGAAAAGAGCCTCCTGGGGACCCCGGTTATGACTCAATCCGACCAGCAGATGGTGCGAGAGCCATTGAAGATGCAGATGGGGGAGCCGTGAGGCCTCTGCACGAACGAGATTTCCTGGAAATATTTCTAGCAAGTAACACATTTATAATAGCTGTTTTTCTGTCATATTCTTTCCCGTTGCATATTCCTTGCAGGATTTGTCACTTGGCAGCTGCAAAGGCCTGCAAAGGCTCAGGACTTGGGAAACTTCCAGAAAATCAAGGATGTGGCTCCCTTGTCCATCCACATTTCAACAGCTGGAGAGGATTTAGATGGAATTGAGTAGAGATGGGAAAGGACGGGCCCTGGACGGAGCACTCATACCCACGGTAGCCTTTGCCTTTCCGGGGCCAGCAGGCAGGTCACTGGGCTCTCAGTAGCCAGGACTCTCCAGAGGACCCAGCCCTAGGAGTCTCTTAGCGCTGCCACTGAAGGGAGTGAGTTCCCTGTCACCAGGAGTGTGCAAAGCACTGGAAAGGGGGGGGGGTAAATAAACAATCCTTAAAGGACTATTGTGAGAGCCCATCTATTCGATGAGCTGACAACTCTAAACCATGCGTGTATAACACAGTATGAGCATCGAGAAGATTTTAAATTATTAAGAAGTCAAACACGGTCATAGGAATGAACTACATAATTTATGTGTCCAAGGCTCCAGCGCTAAACTAAAGGGTGCTTATGTGGGGAAAACACTAAAAAAAATTTGTTTTTGCTTAGGTAACACCTCTGATGTAGAAGTACGTATGTGTGTGCATGAGAATCAGAAATAGACTACAAATAGTAGACCAGAAAACCAGACTGCCTGGCTGTGCACGGCCCCTACACCCACGACGGCTGTGACATTTTTAAATGGTCAGAACAAATACAAATAAGAATAATATTTTGCCACATGTGAAAATTAAATGAAATCCAAGTGTCAATGTGCATAAATCAAGTGTGGTCGGCACACAGCCAGGACACGTTCTCTCTGGCTGCTTTCTCACTGCCGAGCAGAGGGGGTTACTGCAACAGACCGTGTGGACGCAAAGCCTCAAATCTTGATGTATCCGGCCCTTAACAGAGAAAGTCTGGGGCCCCTGATCTAGGCTATTAAAACTGGCAAGGAGGAGAATTCACCCAGTTCACTCCTTTCATTGTCTCATTTGGGGAAACCGAGGCAATAGACAGGAAGTGGACTTGCTCAAGGGCAGGAGAAGGAAAGGACCAGAAACCATGGTCCTGGGCTCATTGTGGGGTCCTTTGTGCTCTGGATGGCATTTGGACACTTGCGAGTCGGGCCTCGGGGCCCCTCCTTAGCACCCAAAGACAGGTACAAGATGCTGCAGGAAGCCCAGGTCAGGCGGGGGCAAGGGGCAGGACAGCCTGGTGTGTGGGGACGGCACCAGAGTCCTGACCCCATCCCCGCTCAGACCAGCAAGAGGGAGGAGAGTCTGGGGACCAGAGGCTATACTGTCCTGCTGTCTGAGGGGTGAGGCAGCTGTGGCTTCTCTGTCCCCTGTAGCCCCGCCCACATCCCCAGTCCCAGGAGAATGGATGGAGGAAGAGGAGAGGCACGGGTGTGAGTCCCTACTTGAACTCGGACAACCTGATCTGTCCTCCCAGCTGCTGGCGGACCCAACCTGAGGAGTTGGTGCGGCCCTCCCAACCTGCCTGGGGGGAGGGGCGGCGGGGCCAGACAGTGGCTTGGTCTCCACCTGGGCCCCCAGGTACCCCGCTGGCTGGCTAGGAAGGAGACGTGGTCCAGGTACGCAGGCCACGGGCCCCTCCACGGGTTCTGCATCGGGCACCCTGGAGCCACCCATGAGTGCAACCCTCGCCTTACCATCAGGAAGACTGACTGGCTTAGCCCTCCTTCTGACTGAAGACACGGGGGAAGGAGCAGAAGGACGGAAGGGAGCCCTAGCGGAAGGTGACCCAGGTGAAGGAAGAGCGAAAATGTAAAAGAAGAAGGAGGGTGAGTGAGTGCAGGGAGGGACGAGAAACAGGAGGGCCAACAAGGATGGAACAGGAAGGCAAAAGAAAGGGAAGCAGAAGCAGTTTCCAGGCGCACCTGGAGAGGGGGTCCGGCTGGAGAGACCCTGCCTCCGCTGTGGGGCCTCTCCTCCTCTGCTGCCTTCGAGGCCAGTGACGCGGAGGGGGGGCGGCCAGTGGGCGACCTGGCACCTGCTGTGATGGCGGAGATGGCCGTGGGGGCGTCCTGCACGGACCCTCCCTCTCCCTGAGGCGGAGCAGCTCCGAGTCCCAATGCGGTCTGGCATGCACGCCCAGGCAGGAGTCTGACCAGTCTGGGGGCCTGGCACCGTGTCCCCAGTCACAGGGCCCAGAGCGCGGGGCACATCTCCAGGCCGCCCACACCCGTCCTCGATGTTCCTGCGCACGCTGCGGGTCCCCGTCAAACACCGGCCCCAGCGGCCACCGCTTCCGGCCCCGGGTGTGGACTGGGATCCAAGGTCCCTGCGGAGCCTCCTGGGGCCAGGTGGAGGGGTCGGCGTGAAAGGAGGCGGGACATACAGGGGGCTGACGAGGCTGGGTGGTCTGGGGTCTGCGCTGCCTCGAGCCAGTTACTACCTGCCTACAGATTTATCTTTTAAAATTCACACTTCTAAAGAAAACCACACGTTTAAGAAAAAATAACTACAAAACAAAAATAAAATAGCACATTCCAAAGGAGCAAGTTTGTAAAATACCAGAAAAGGAATAATTTGAAGAGAAGAAGGAGGGATGTGTCTTAAGGCGCTGTCCCGAAACCCGATTTGAGCCCCAAGCTCACAGGGGTTTGAAATGATCCAAAACGAAAAGTCTACACTTGACATCGAAACTTTCGTAAAGGAAGGCGTCTCCAACGAGAAAGTCACTCGGCGATCCCTGAGAGATGTGACCTGCGAGCGTGAGGACCCCGAGATCTTCTGCTTTGAAGGCAGGACAGAGGTGGCCAGTCTCGAACCCGCGCACCGGGAGCGCGAGCAAGGCGCGAGCCGAAGGCGCACGGTGCGTTCGGGGCGCTGCGCACTTGAGGTCCGGCGGGTGCGGGCGCCACCTCCGCCTGCCGGGCCGGGCCGGGGACAACCAGAACCGTAGGCTCCCGGGAGGGGAGCGAGGATGAGCACCTGCGCGCGGGGCTGCGCCGGGACCCGGGAACCGCTGGCCCGTCGGGGCTCGCGGAGGACGCGTGGGAGTCCCCGCAGGCAGCTGCTGACCGTCGCATTGGGAGGTGAGCCCACAGGTCTGGAAGCAACGTACCCTCCGTTCCCGCCCTGACTCCGTTTTGCGGCGTAAGATCCAAGCCCACGGCCAACGGGGGAGGAGACGCAAAGAAACCGGCCGGGGCCGGGGTCGGGTGGGGGCTGGTCCCAGGCCCCTCCCGGCCCCTCTGGGCCCCTCCCGGCCGTGCAGAAGCAGCGCCGCCGGCCGCCGGCCTCGCCCAGGTCCGCGCACTCCCGACTCAGCCTCCCCGTCTGCGTCGGGGCTCGGGACGCCCACGGCGAAAGGCTCCCTCGAGGAGGCGCCGAGGGAGGAGGGGGAGTCTGGAACCCGGGCACCCCTGCTGAGGGGTTGCTTAGGGAGGGAGTTACCCCCTCCCCGCGTCTCGCTTCCAGCTCGGCCGCGGGGTCCGGAAGGGCAGCGCAGTGGGGGAAAGCGGCCCCAGCCGGCGCCGGGACCCCCCAGCCACCTGAAGCCCCTCGCCGCCCGCCGCTGGGAGAGGGTGGCTGGCCTCGGGCGCTGAGGTCACCTTTTCCACTGCGCCCGCCGAGAGCGGACGGTTTCCGGGATTTTCGCGGCGGCGGCGGCGGGAGGCCCCAGTCGGGTCCCAGGCGTTGGCTCGGCTGCTGCGCCCCTGGGGTGGGGGCTCGGAGGCTCGGAGGCTCCTCCGCCCCGGGGGGCCCCCTCCTATAGGACGGGGAGGAGGGACCCACGGTGAACCTTTGCCTGCCCACGACGCGGCAATTCCCGAGCAGAAGAGGCCCTGCTACCGTTCGTGCGCATTTTTTCGCCTAAGAGGGGTTTATCTGCGGGTCTGCTTGGGATCGCGCCCGCGGGGAGGCCTCCTCCGGCGGGGGAGGTCAGAGGCCTTCCCACCGGGTATGGGAGACCGGAGGGAGGGTGATGGGCGGGCCGGCTTCTCTTGGGACCGAGGCCCCGACCAAGGCCTCCGACTGGTCCCCTGGAGGCATTCTGCGAAGAGCCCGGGGCCTCATTCCCTGCGCGCAGACCTCGCCAGCCACGGAGAAAGCGCCCGGGCGGTGTCCAAAGAGCTGGGGGAGGCACTCTGGGCCTCCGCACCTGCGAAATGGGGTGTGGGCTGGGCTGCGCAGTGTTCTGACTCCCCCAAATCTAGAGGTGAGGTCTCACCCTGACAATGACTTCCTTCCCTCAAGCCTGACCTAGGAGGCCAATGGGGGGGGGGGGGGCAGATGGGTCTGTTGACCGCTGCTGGAAACCCAGTGTCATCTGGGACCTGGTCTTCCATCTAAGGACCTGAGACCGCCTGGAGACGGCTCAGAGCTGAGAAACTTCCGTCAGGGGTCCAAAAGGGGGGGTGAAGGGATAGAGTGGAGGTGGCTGGGCCTAACCCTTCAAAGGAAACACCCCCATCTGTGCCCTTGTAAAGTCGCTGCGAAGAGGGGGAGGGGGAGGGGTAGTGAGGATGGGTGGAGGCTGGTGGGCCCAACTGGGGTGGGGGGCGGTGAGAGGAAAATGGTGTGATGCTGACATGTGCAGGGAGCAATGGTGAATGAGCCCTGCTCCTCGTGGCCCGGGGTGGGGGGGGGGGGGGGGGGTGGGGGGGTGGGGACGGGCAGTGCCGTCCAGAAGCCGCCGGGTTCTCCCTGGGACAGCTGGCATGGTGGCCCCACCCCCCATCATGCCACCTCTCATGGGGAGGGTGGCCGGCTCAGTGTGGGACACTGTCATTCTCGGTGGGTCCCACACCGTCCCCTTTCCAACAACAACCATGTGACTCACAAGACCACCCACAAGTGGAGCACTGATGCTGGCTGTTACGTCCAGGAAGGGGCAGCTCCAGCCAGTCACCCGACCACTGCAGGGGGAAGCAGCTGGGATCTCAGAGCCTCTGGCAAGACATTGTCTTTGCCCCTACGGACGAGAAGTCTCGGCCATCTCCTAGTTCACGAGGGGGCTAGGGCGGGTGCAGGGAGTGGGGCTGTCCTAGAGGTCTCACTGCCTGCCCTGGGGCTAGAGAGCCTGCATCCGCTGGCAGAGTGCAGGCCGTGGGTCTGTAGGCCATTTCCCAGAAGCAAACACTGAGGCCTGGGGCAGAACTCATATAGGGGGAGAAGTGGACCAGGACCTCGGCCGAGGGACTGCCGAGCGGCTCTCCTCAGCCTCCCAGAGACACCCGTCCACCCCCATTGACACCCTCCTTGCCCAGACAAACGGTGTACTCCTCCCCAACAGACCTGTGGGGCACATGGGTGCAGGACCCCCCCCTACTGAGTTGTCATAGCCTCCCTGGAGCCAAGAGTCAGCATCCCCTCAGGACAGGTCTGGAAGGTGAGGCCCAGATGGGGCAGTGGCTTGTGGGGAGTGGTGGGAGCCAGAGATGGGAGAAACTCCGCCGAGAGGGTGTGGTGGTGGTGGGGGGGGGGGGGGGCTGTTCACCCGACCGCTTCGGTTGATATTCCCGCAGTGATGAAGAGAAGCAGCCAGGGAAGGCTGGACCTCCTCCAGTCACGTGGGGGTACTCTAAGGCTCAGAGACCCGTAGGGCAACGCCAGTTGCCCCCAGGCTCTCAGCGCGCCCTGTGGCCCCTCGGCCGGCTCAGCCCTGGGGGCAGTTTTCTCTCTTACTGTAAAGCTGGGGAAAGGGGAGGCTGCAGCCTGTCCTTCCCGGACATCCGTGTCTTCCTCCAGGGGGGCAGAACCCACCCCACAGTCAGCGGGGTTGCCAAGGAGGACGTGTCCATGCATCACTTGGCGATGTAATGAATCCCGCTGGAGCACCCCTCAGGGCAGCCAGCTCCGGACAAATGAGGCCATGCCTGGTAAACTGAGGCGGGGGTGCACAGGTGCGGCCGCCGCTCTTCGAGTTTCGGCTGCCTCCCGCTGCACCCCGGCCTGGCGGGCGGCTCTGAGCGCCGGCCAGGAGGCTTGCGCGCAGCTACCCCTTTCCCAGCGAGCTTCGCGGCCTTTGCCTCTCCTCCCCCGACCTCTCCAGGGCTGCCTACCCACCCACCCACCCCACCGCCTCCGGCCAGGCCGCTGCCTTCCTAGCGGCCCCGGCTCTCTCTTTACCGCCCCTTGCCCAGCCCTGCCCGCCTCTGTGCCCTGCGGCACGTCGCGGCCCGCGGCTCCCGCTTCTGCCGGCCGCTCTCCGCGCACGTCTCGGCGTCCGTGGCACCCCCACCCCTGTCTCGCATCTTGTGTGGCCTCGCCGTTTCGCGCTGGCCCCTCTCACCTCGGTCTCGAGCCCTCCGCTCCCACCTCTGGGGTCTGGTCCCCGAGCGCTCCGGCTCTCTCCTTCCTGGGAGTGCGCTTCGCCGGGTCCCCTCGGTCTGGTCGGCCCGCCCCTCGAACGGCCCCCTCTCTCCCGCCTACCTCCCGTCTCCGGCCTCCCTGGGGCTCTAGCCCTGGGGGTGGGGGTGGGGATGGGGGCGGCGGCGGCGGCGGCGGCGGCGGCGCGGGGCGGGGCGGGGCGGCCGGGCGGGGCGGGGCGGGGCGGTGACGCGGGGCCGGCCGGGCAAGAGGCGCGGTGGCGCGGGGCGGGGGCGCAGTCCCGGGTCCGACCGGCCGAGCCCCGCGCGCCCCGCCCGCGCCCTGCGCCTCCGCCCCGGCCGGCCGGCGGGGGAGGGGGGCATGAGCCGGCGCCCGCGCGCCGCCCGGAGCTGCGGGCCGGCCTAGAGCCCCGCGCGGGGCCCCCGCGCCCAGCCGCCACCGCCACCGAGCCGCGGGCGCCGCGATGCAGCGGCCTGGGGAGCCCGGCGCCGCGCGCTTCGGGCCGCCCGAGGGCTGCGCCGACCACCCGCCGCACCGCTACCGCAGCTTCATGATCGAGGAGATCCTCACCGAGCCGCCGGGGCCCAAG
The DNA here is from genome assembly GCF_018350195.1 of Panthera tigris. Lineage (NCBI taxonomy): Eukaryota > Metazoa > Chordata > Mammalia > Carnivora > Felidae > Panthera > Panthera tigris. The sequence continues at coordinate 1,730,739 of NC_056672.1, read as the reverse complement.
GGCGCCGCGCCCGCCGCCGCCGCCGCCGCCGCCGCGGGCGAGCTGCTCAAGTTCGGCGTGCAGGCGCTGCTGGCGGCGCGGCCCTTCCACAGCCACCTGGGTACGTGCGGGGCCGCGCGGGGTGGGGGTGGGGGGGGAGGAGAGGGACGGGCGCCTCGAGGTCGCCGCTCGGGGCAGGCGCCGGGCCGCGCACGGACCTGGCCGGCTGGAGGGGGGCGTCCGCTCTCCCCTTCGCCGCCGACCTGCGGCCTCCGGGCGCGGGCGCAGGACCGGACTGCTAATGTCTGACTGCGGGTCAGAGCGACCTCAGGCTTCGGGCTCCCGGGCCTCAGCCGCAGAGGGCTGGTCGGGAGTGGCCGCGGCTGCCCACGGCGGGGAAGCCGGACCTTTGGGGAAGAAGCCCGTGTCTCCGGGGGGCTGTGCTGGGGGCTGACGCCGGTGCCGGCGCCTCAGGTGGGAGCCCCGCGGCCTCTGCTGCAGCGCCCACGCCCCTGGGCCTGGCCTGGGGACCAGAGGCCTGGCTGTGAGCCGCTGCCCGCCTGGCCCTCCCCCTGCAGGTCGGCTGGGCCTCCTTGGGTCTGGAGCTGCCTGCTCCGGCCTTTTCTGACGCCGCGGGTCCTTCCTCTTCCTTGCTTGGCCGATCCTGCCTTTCCCTGCCGGTCCCTCTCCGAGGCACCCCTTCTTCTTCTGGCCTTTCCCCCCTGCCCCCGCCCCGTCGGCTTCTCCCTAAGGGGTCTGTCTGCCCTTACCGCTCTCCCCTCCTCCCGCATCGGCTTCTCTCTAAGGGGTCTGTCTGCCCTCCCTCTCCCACCGTCTCCCAAGGATCCTTTCTCCCCTCCTCACATTTGCCTCCACGCTGCCCGGCCCTCGCCTCCTCCAGCAGGGCGAGCCTGGGCCTCAGTGAGATGCCCGCCCAGGCAGGACCCCCGCCCTGCAGACCGCCTTGCCCTGCACCCTTGACTCTCCAGCCGCTGCTCGGCCAGCGCACGGGGCAGCAGGGCCCGTTCGTTCGTTGGTTCGTTCCAAGTCCAGCTCTGAGGGAGCCTCCCCACTGCTCTTTGCAGCGCTGTTAACAATTCGTTTGAAGCGGGCAAAAAAGAAAAACCAATCATCACAGGACTAATGAAAAATGGAAAGGTCTTCGCGGGAAGAGTCTAAACAGAGAAAACAGGAAGGGTACTTTCCTGACTCGCGGGGTGCTCGGAGTTTCCCGGAAGCGCCCAGCCCCACCCCCGCTAAAGACCAGCCGCCTGCCCGCCGCGTGGCTGTTGTGCCCGGCCCAGGACGCCAGATGCGCTCACTCATTTAACAAACATCTTGTTTCGGCCGGGCCGCAGCGATGCCGACTGGGTTGCGGCAAACGCTCACCCTTCTCTCTGCCACTTCTTGCTTTCCTTTTCTGTGAAAGACACACACTGTGCTTCTCCCTGCCGAAACCTCGTGTGCATTGAGAATCCCAAAATCCCGGAGGCGGTTGGGGCCTGGGGAACAGCAGGCAAAGGCGGGGGTGCGGGAGGTCCCCCCTCGCAGACTCCAGGGACGCTGGCTTTGAAGAGTGTCACCCTAGGCGTGCGGCACAAATCGCGCACTTTGTGACCAGGCAGGAAGGGTTTGTGCTGGTGGCGCTGGCCAAGCTCACAGTGCTGGGGATCTTTAGGAGGGAGCAGGGCCCAAGCTCACCGGCTCCCCACTCTCTCTCCCTCCAGCCGTGCTGAAGGCCGAGCAGGCAGCGGTGTTTAAGTTCCCGCTCGCGCCGCTGGGATGCTCGGGGCTGGGCTCAGCGTTACTGGCCGCAGGGCCTGGACTGCCCGGCGCCCCTGGCACACCGCACCTGCCGCTTGAGCTGCAGCTCCGTGGGAAGCTGGAGACGCCCGGCACCGGGGAGCCGGGCACCAAGGCCAAGAAGGGGCGTCGGAGCCGCACAGTGTTCACCGAGCTGCAGCTGATGGGCCTAGAGAAACGCTTCGAGAAGCAGAAGTACCTCTCCACCCCCGACAGGTAGCCTGGGTCCCGGCTGAGCCCGGCGGATGGTGGGAGGAGTCTACTTGCCCAGCTGAGGGTGCACCCTGCTCTTTCCAGAATAGATCTCGCGGAATCCCTGGGCCTGAGTCAGTTGCAGGTGAAGACGTGGTACCAGAATCGGAGGATGAAGTGGAAGAAAATAGTGAGTGTGCCTGTGGCTTTTCGCCCCTGGTTGGCGCCAGGCCCCTGTGCCCTCCAGGAGCCACCCTCCTCTCTCCCCTCCCCACCTCCCCACCGCCTCCTAGACGTCGCACCAACCCTTCCGATTCCCTCCGCGGCTGGTGCCCGCAGGGAGCCTCTCTGCTCTCTCCGCACCTCTGGGTGCCCTAGCACAGCCCACATTCCTTCGTGCTTCGCTGCGCCCCCAGGCTTCCTGGCAGCCTGAACCCCCAGGCCCAACCCTTCGGCTCAAATGGCCGCCATTTCCTGGGCCAGGCGCGGCCTCAGATGGCCTGGTGGTGCCCGTGGGAAAGTGCCCGGCAGGCCCTGCCTGGGCACAGGGCACGGAGTCCCGCTGCCTGGTCCCAGCTCACCGCGGTGCCGGCCCTTCCTCTGCGCAGGTGCTGCAGGGCGGCGGCCTGGAGTCTCCCACCAAGCCCAAGGGGAGGCCCAAGAAGAACTCCATTCCCACGAGTGAGCAACTCACGGAGCAGGAGCGCGCCAAGGAGGCGGAGAGGCCGGCGGAGGCGCCAGGCGAGATCATCGACAGGAGCCGCGAGGACTGAGCGTGCAAAGCGGCGAGCCGGGACCCCCGCGCTGCCGAGGCCCCCTCCGCGCGCGGGAAGCCGCGAGTAGGCCCTTCTGCGGCCCCGCCATTTGCTTTCTAAACGTTTCATTATTACCTTGAATGCGGACAGTTAGGGGCCAAGAAAGGACACAGACCCTGCAGCCAAGCCCGGCCCCAGTGCGCTCCCCGGCCCGGGCCTGGAGACTCGCGTCTGGCGCGTGGCACGCCTGGGCCCGGAGCTCCGCGCGCATTCACGCCCCGCTCCTCTCCCGCACCCCCACCGGCCTCGGCCGGCCCCCCCCGCGTCCGGACGCCGCCGGCACACACCAGCTTCCGCGCGTCGGGGACTCAGCGGCCCGGCGCAGGCCACCACGGCCCGACAGGGCGCGCGGACAGCCCGGTGGCTCTACCCTGAGGCCGGGTCCCCGACGTCGCTGGGGCTCCTACCCCTCTCTTGCGAAGACAGTGATTTTTTTCCAATAAAATATTTTATGACACAGCCGGGCTTGATGAAGGGGTCTCTGAGTCCGCGGGGCTAGGGGAGGGTGGTCGCGGCAAAGTAGGAGGGACGCTTGCAGTGGCTCCTGAAACATCCTTTCCCCGGGCTACGTGGAAGCGAACCGTGACCTGCCCCACGGGCTCGGACTGGGCACGGCAGGCGGCTGGGTTGCTGCAGGATTCCTGGAACCGCTTCGGCTCGGTGTGAGGGGCTGGGGTGAGCCTCCGCCCGTCTCCTCCAGCCCAGGGCGCCGGCAGTAGCAGCCACGCTACGCGGGAGCCCCAGGCCACCGCGGAGCTCGCTCGGGAAGTGTCCCGGGGCTGGGAGCGGCCTCCGGTTGTTGGTTCAAGAACCGCTCGTGAGGTCCTCGACGTGGTCTCGGCCAAGTCTTCGCGAGGCAGACAGGACGCCCGGGATCCAAGGCTCACGCAGAGGCGCGCCACCTGCGCAGCCCTGCCTCCCGGCCTTCACGTTTTGCGCGGCACACGCCGAGCGGCGGCGCCTAGCCCCGAGGTCCCGCTCGGGGCAGCGAGGGCACCTGACCCAGTCACAGGACGGGGAGCGCAGGGCGCGCTCTCCAGGGGTGGGGCTTGGAGGCGTGTGTCCGCGGGCGCCCTCTTCTACCCGAAGGCTTCGGTGGACTTCTCTCCCTCTAGGATGGGCTGGGCACGCCAGTGGGTTCCTGCCCATGCACTTCTCACCAGGATGACGACCAGAGTCTAGGGTTGGACAGATGGCCACTTCGCTGGTTACAGCTCAGAGAGAGACTGCATTTTGGCCCTGCAGAATTCCAAGTGGGACCAGGATTTAACCAGGCCCTTCTGGCGCAGCTACGGGGGACAGAGGAACATCCTATCCACGTTCAGGTTTTGGGTCTCCCGAATGTGAAAACGACAGTTTTGGCCTCCACCTGTGGTGGCGACGGCTGCCTTTCAAATTGTGACTTAATCGTTCCTTGGTGAAACCAGCGCTTAGATTTCTGGTCCCTGAGCATCGCAGGCGTCGGGTTAAGGCCGGGAGGAGTAAGAGAGTGGGTTCTTTCTGAGGACCGCAGGCAATTCTCCGTGCGCCCCAGCCCTGCCCGGTCTCAAGGAAACCAGCTCGCACTCAAAGGCTCAATCTTGCAAACAGCTTCCAGCCTACTAGCTCGCTAGCGTCTCCGAGGCGCCCCCAAAACCCGGTGTACCGCTGCGCCCCCAATCCCTTCCGGCCCTGAGGGTCACCCCTGGTTGGCTCCCTGCGGCGGTGGGCGGTAACCTTCCTGCACCCAGCCCGGCCAGTCAAGCCCGCACGCCGCTCCGTTTCCTTCTCTCCACTTCAAAGGGAAGGGAAGGTCCCACCAGTTTTGTCCCCGGGTGCTCCCAGGGCGCAAATTCCAGCTACGGCCCCTGTTCAGCGGCGCGGAGCTGTATAAGGAAGGAGGGTCCAAGAGAAGAGAAGGAGACGTTCTGACCCACTCCTCGAAGTCGCTGCCGGGGCCCTCGGTTGGACTCGTTCTGAGCAATGCGACCTTGGGCAGACTGCCTCGCGCTTCCGCGGCGTATCCCCAAGGCAGCCCCCTTACCGGACTGCAGGATAGGGCCGCGGGGGACGAGGGCTTGGGGCGGGGGGCATCCGGCCGGACCGGGCGCCAGAGCACAGGGGCCCCTACTGCAGCGACGATAGCCCCTCCAGGCGCAGATGGGGAGCCTGTTCGGGCACTGCTGTCGAGAGGTCACTAGCCGGTCAGAGGGGGAGCTGGGCCCCCAGTGCGGGCGGGGGTGGGAGGGTTCCTTGTCACTGCCTGTGCAGCTGTGGGCCTGGGAGTGGGCGACCGCAGCAGGCCTGGCCCCCGCGGTGCGTTCCTTGCCCTGGGGACCCCGGGAGGGAGCTCAGCCCTTCCCGGAGAAGAGGAGGCGCCGCAGCCACGACGTGTCCACGGCGCCCCAGACTTGGCGCGCAGCCCACCGCCCGCAGAGCCGCGACTCCAGGGAAAGGGCCGCACCGCGCCCCCTCCCCCCTCCACGGAGGTGACGCGGTGCCACCCCGCGCGGAGGCCCCTCCTCCCCCACCCGGCAGCGCGCGCCCCTCCGAGCAGGCCCGGCGGCAGGAGGGACGGCCCCCTCGCCCCCTCGCCGCTCCCGGCCGCACCGTTCTCGGCTCCGCCCCAAGGTCCTGGGAAACACAGCCCCGGGACTGCGCTGGGGACGAGGTCGCGGCCGCGCCTGGGGCGCCCTGGGCCGGCGGCCGGGGGAGGGAGCGCGCTCCAGCGTCTCGCGAGAGCCGTGCCCTGGGGTGGGGGACGGGGGGAGCGACGGCCGCATCCCGGACCCTCTCGGCGGGAAGGGCCGGAGGCCGCCCGCTGGCTGAGCGTCTCCGGATTAGCCTGGCGGCCGCGCTCCGCAACCGCCGCCAAATTTGCGCTCTGTGCTTATAGGGCAGGGGAAGGGGGTCGGCGGGGCTGGGCGGTAGGGGAGACATCGGGGGAGGGTCTGCGAGGGGCCGAGGGAGGGATGCGGGATGGTGACCCTGACCCTGAGCCCGTCGCTCTGGCCCGTGCCAGCGGGAGCCTAGCTCGGGCGGCACACAGGAGCGTTTGGGGACGGGGTGGTCCCATCGAGGCGGGCCTGGGGCCGGCAGCCAGTCCCCTGGCCCGGGAAGTGACAGGTGCAGCCGGGAGTGGGGGCTCCCCACCCTCCCCGTGCCACACCACTTTGTAAGAAAGTAAGTTTACTCTGGCTTAACCCTTTCCCGGTTCGGAGTTCTCCTGGAGAACTGCTGGTGGGAACCCTTAAGTCAGAAGAGAAGGGCGTGCCGGGCCACACTTAACCGGCCGGTGTGAAGTTTGTGCCTCCTGGAGGGAGGGCGCTCCTTACGGTACCCAGGAGCAGACGGAAGAGGGAGCGGAGCCGGCCTCTCCTCCTGAACTCGGCACCGCTGCCTCACCTTCCAGGGGCTGCAGGGGGGAGGAGACACCAGGCAGCCCCTTCACCGTCGGGTTGCCCCTCTGCCTGATTTTCTTGCCACACTCAAGAGGGGCTCCTGCCTCAAAGTGACATCTCTGGTTCCACGTCGAGGTCCAGAGAGGATCCCAGCCGACCCAGGAAGCCTCTGCCCCCAAAGCCCCTCCAGGAGCGGGAGGGGTTCTCCCCCGCCTCCACCTGCCCCTGGCCTGGGCTCTCCGAGCTGAAGGAAATTTCTCAAACACCACCTCCCCATCCCCACTTTAGGGAGTGAGGGAGGCTTACTCCCTGTCAGTGAGTGGGGAAAAAAGGTGGCCACAGAGACAGGACTATGCATGCGGAGTCAGCTTGGCTCTGGGCCAGCCTCTCTGCTGGCCCTGCCCCCTGGGTCACTGGACACAGGGATGCAGTGAAAAGTAGATCTTCCTGTGTCTGCAGTAAGGCCTCCGGAGGCACCTCCGGGCCTGACTCTGCAGGAGGCCTCTCCCTTGTGTGACTTCAAAGGTCCCCTTTTCCTAGTTCTCACACCCTGTCACTGAATCTCATCAAATTTAAGACAGCATCTTCCCTTTCCTGAAATCTGAGTTCATATGACAGTTGGGGGAGAGGTGTCCCAGGCACTGTGGGTCCTGGGGTCTGCAGGATGTGACTGTCCCCGCAGCAACGGCCCTGACCCTCAATGGAGAAAGCCAGGAAGCTTCCTAGAGCGGCAGGGGAGGGGGAGACCTTCCTGGAGGTTCAGGGAGACACAGGCAGAGGCCAAGAGGCACAGGGCTTTGGCTGTGGGAGGTCATGGATTCAGAAGCAGTTCTGACCTCAGAGAGGTTCTCCAAATACCTCAAGCCACTGATTTCCTTGATAGTTTCCTTTTTATGTAAACTCAGTAGTGACCTGTGAGAAAAATCAATGTCTTAATAGGCCCCAAAGAGATCCTTGAGTAAGCATAACATAAAAATTCTGATGACATAAAAACATGGGGTGATGGCTACATTGTCAATGTCCTCACAAACTTTTCTTTCTTAGTGCTTCCAGAAATATCAGTGTCTGCCTTCGGTGGCATGGTGGACTGACTCTAATATCAACCAAGCACTTCCTTGGACCATTCATTCATTTAGCAAAGCAGTTACTGAGTGTGGCAGGCAGTTCCCAGCACGCGACACAAGCCCACCCACTATGTTGATCCAGTGACAGCCCAGTAAGGTACGTACCTTACTCCTATTTTACAGATAAAGTTCAGAGATGTTAGGCAATTTGCCCAGGGACACACAGCTATTAGCAGAATTCGGATCTGACTTCACCTCTGTGGGCCTCCACTGCGCTTTGCCCAGCAGCCTGGAGGTTCAGCTCGGGGTGTTGTGGGTGCCTTAGGGTCCCCTGCAGCCCCTGCCTGCCCGGAATGAGTTTGTGCACTTGTTCACTAAGTATTTATTAAATGCCTGTTGTGTGCCAGGCACTGTGCTAGGCGAGGGGCACGCAGCCTCTGACCCAAGGACCTCATGTTGGGGGTGAGGGCGCTTGGGTAAACCTCAAAGAAGGCACAATTAAACCTACAAGATGGTTTCAGGGAGTGACCAACGTCTTATAGAAAATAAAGCAGGTGATAGGCAATGAGTGGGGTGGGGCCTTTGGTCAGCATGGTCAGAGAGGATCTCTGTCCCTGGGCTGATCCTTCAGTTGAGACCTGAAGGAAAGCATGCCAAGCAGCAGGCGTAGCGCATGCAAGGGTCCTGAGGCGGTTAGGAGTTTGGCCAGGGTGGAGGAAACAAGTGTGGAGAGGTGGTCAAGGGTAGTGGGTGAGGGAGCGAGGAGGTGGGCCCAGGCGCTAGCCGGAAGGCGGCATCCGGGCTCCCTCCGCCCTGCAGCTCTAGCAGCCCCCGGGCCGGCGCCTCCGCCAGCCCAGCCCCTCAAAACTCGCCGCGCGGCCGCCAGAGCCCCGCGGCAGCTCCGCCTCTACCAGGCAATTTGCTTTTTTTTTTTTTTTTTTTTTCATAAGGATGCAATTTTCTGCGTGCTTTAAGGACATTAGAAGGGCGTTTGACTGACGCGCCATGCGAAACGCATTAGCGAGGCTAGCGGCGCTGTGCGCAGGAGGCGGCGCGGCGCGGGGCAGGGGCAGGTGGAGGCGGGGGCGGGCCCTGGGGACCGCGGGGGGCGGGGCGGAAAGATGCCGGGACACAGGAGCGACGGAGAAAGAGATGTGCAGAGATCGGAGATGCAGAAACGGACCCCAAATGTGGAAGCGTCCGAGCGAGAGAGGGCGAAAGAGAGGGTGGGAGTGGGCGCCGTGGGTGAAGCAGCCTCGAGCTGGGCAGGGGCGGGAGGAGGACGGGAAAGGGCCCGCAGGAGAGGGAGGTGGGGGAAGGCGGCAGACTTGGAGGAGGGGACAGGAAGGAGGGGACCGCAGGCATGGGGCTCTCTCCGGGCCCCTGTCCCCAGACCTCCGGACAACCGTGTGCACAAAAGTGACGGTGGGCGGCGGCGCCCGGCGGGGAAAACGCCAAGCGGCCTCGGGCGCCTTTGCCCGCAGCTCCCTCACCGTTTGAGCTTCTCAAAGGCGCCAACCTCCCTTCTTCCTCGGGCCTGTGGCTCCCAGCGCGCAGCTCTAGCCGCCCTGCCTTGTTGGCGGGCGCTCCTTTCCGCTCGGTCCCGCGCGTTCGCTGGGGTCTGTGTTGGGACCCCGCGCCCCAGCCGCGCACAGCCTCAGGGCCCCCAGTGGCTGCTGCCCCGCGCCTGGCATCCTCCCCAGCACAAGGAACCCTGGCTTTGCGGCCAGGCGGACGTGGCCGCAGACCCGGATTTTGCTGGGGCACCCACTGCAGATGCCCGGCAAACTCTCCAGGAGGACACGCGGCTGGGCCCTCTCCCCTCGCCGGGGTCTCTGCGGTGTTCCTCCTTTCCGTCTGGGCGGGGGTGTGCGGGCTGGGCTCCGGGGCCCTACGCCCTGCCTCTTCCAGCGTGCTGCCTGAGCACGTGGTGCTGGAGCTCGGGGGGACATCACCCCGCAGCCTTGGAGCCCAGCTGGAAGCCACGGCCCTCCTGGGCTCCTAAGTGGGCCACACGCCGCGCCCACGCTTGTCCGAGCAGCCGTGCCCTGCGGCCGCCTGGGTCACGCCTCAGGGCGTGGTCTGGAAGCCCTCAGAAACGGAGGCTACCGAGGTCCTTTCACAGGGGAGGAACCGGCAGCTCGGGAGAGGGGTGACTTGCCTCTACTTCCAGCCGGTTCCGAATCGTCCACTCCGGGGGGTTCCTATGATCAGGGTTAGCTGCGAGTGAGGGAAGGAGCTGGCTCCGTGGTTACGGACACGGGTTCTGAGCCGGGTTGCCTGACTTCACCACTTGTTAGCTGTGTGACCCATTCTCTCTGTGCCTCAGTTTCCCACTCTTTAAAAGGGGGACCAGTGGGGCGCCCGGGCGGCTCAGTCAGCTGAATGTCCGGCTTCGGCTCAGGTCATGATCTCGCGGTTCGTGGGTTCGAGCCCCGTGGAGGTCTCTGTGCTGACGGCCCGGAGCCCGGAGCCTGCTTCGGATTCTGTGTCTCCCTCTCCCTCTGCTCCTCCCCCACTCGCACTGTGTCTCTCTCAAAAAAATGACTAACATAAAAAGAGAAACATTAAAAAACATGTTTAAATGGGGACCAATATTAAAACCTCATACCCTCCTCGAGGTGCCTGACGGCTCAGGAGAGGGGGATTTCCCCACGAAGGACTTTAGGAGTTAGCCTGAGGGTAGGAGGTGGTGTGGGTGCCCTGTCTCAGGGGGTGTGGGAGCTGCCGGGTGTCAGCAGGGAAGCAGCCCTCCCCTGGCTCTCCCCCACCCCACGTGTCATCGCTGGCACTTCCCAGGTTTGAGACGTCATCAGTGGATGGGGTTCTGGCTGTCCACCGCGCTCACCCCTGCACCCCTATTTCTGGGACGGTGCCTGGGGACACGCCGAGTGCACGAGAAACGTCTGTGGGCCCACCCGAGGCCACTTACAGGCAGGGAGGCCCTGGGGCAAACCCCCACTGTGTGCTGCGGGTGCATGTGAAGGTCTCACATGACAAAAGGTCGCCTGACCTTTGCCCCGCCAGGCTCTAGAACACGATGTCCCTCCTCCCGGGGCCTAGTGCTGGTGGGCTGAGACAGGGCAGGGTGACGGGCAGGCCCCTGGCAGTCTGGGTGTGGCCCGGGGAGGAATCCACTCGCTGGGAGGGGGGAGGAGCTGCTGGGTCTCAGGTCCCGCGAATTCCCGTGCTTATTCTCTGTCAGCCCCCGCACCTCGTCCCAGCCAGCTCACCCCTGCATACCTCCTCTGAACACACTCTTCCTGTCCCCCTGGTGGGGCCCACGCTGTCTGGGCGCCCACCCTCCAGAGCTGTGGCTGCCTCCGGTGACCATGGCACCACTTCTGCTCCTCCTCCGTGGGCCAACCAGATGCTTTCCGAAGCAGCCTCTCCGCAGTGCTCCCTGACTTCGCCCCTGTCTGGGTGGGTGCCTCCAGGCTGTGGGCAGACACCATCAGGCCTGCAGTGAACGAATGAATGATGGCCCGGGTCTGGGCCATCAGCGCTGGCTGAGGCCTTCTGCGGCCACCAGCCCCTCCCTCCCGCCTGGGAGCTCGCACCCCAGGCCCCCAGCGTGTGGCCCCAGCAGCAGCTGCGGGAGTTGCTGGGTGAGCATGGCCCCTGACTCCCAGTTGCCTCCATTGGGAACTTGCTGGAAAACACACGCTCTGTTCTCTGTAACATGCACAGGGCAGGTACCTCAGAGGTCAGGAGGGGTGACCACAGAAGCCGTCCCCCCGACGGCTCGCTGTGTTACTGGGGCTCTGCTAGGATTGTGTTTGAACAATGGGGTTTAAGACTGTCGGGATGTAACAGATGCTTTCTGACGACCCCTTCCAGCTCAGAGCTTCTGGAATCCTTCATGTCCATCCACCTTCAGGCTCTGCTGGTTCTGCTGACCGGTCAGCAGCCACCTTGCTGTATGCAGGGGAGCGGGAAGGACTCAGAGGGCGGGGAGGGGAGGGGAGGAAGCAGAGAAGGACACCAGCACTGCCCTCATGTCTGGGCTGTGTGCTGCTAACAGTTCAGAGTCTTCTGAACACGGGCCTGCACTTCCTGCTGCCCAAGCACATCTTGTGTGTTGTGAGAAAACAGACTGGCAGGAGCCCTTCTGAAGATGGCAGCCCGGGGGCACCTGTGTGGCACATTCGGTGGAGCATCCGACTTTGGCTCAGGTCATGACCTCATGGCTCGTAGGTTGGAGCCTATGTCGGGGTGTGTGCTGAAAGCTCAGAGCCTGGAGCCTGCTTCGGATTCTGTGTTTCCCTCTCTCTCACTGCCCCCCTCCCTCAAAAATAAACATTACAAAAAATTAAAAATAAATAAAGATAGGCAACCTGTTTCTTTGTAGGTGGTGGGGAGGGAGGACACAGTAGGCACATCAAAGGGCTCTGTGAGAGCCTGCATGCTCTGAGCATCTGCCATCCATCCATCCATCCATCCCCCATCCATCCATCCATCCCCCATCCATCTCCCATGCATGCATGCCCCACCCATCCATCCATTCCCCATCAATCTCCCATGCATACCTCCATCCATCCCCCATCCATCCAGGCCCCATCCATCCATCCATCCATCCATCCTTCCATCCATTCCCCATCCATCTCCTATCCACCTCCTATCCATCCAACCATCCACCCATCCATCCATCTCCCATGCATGCATGCATCCATCCATCCCCCATGCACGCATGCCCCACCCATCCATCCAACCATCCATCCCCATCCATTCCCCACCCATCCCCCATCAATCTCCCATGCATGCATGCATCCATCCCCCATCCATCCAGGCCCCACCCATCCATCCATCCATCCCCCATCAATCTCCCATGCATGCATGCCCCACCCATCCATCCATCCCTCATCAATCTCCCATGCATGCATCCATCCAGGCCCCATCCATCCATCCATTCCCCATCCATCCCCCACCCATCCAGCCAGCCAGCCATCCCCCATCCATCCACCCATCCATCCATCCCCCATCCATCCATCCCCCCATCCATCCATCCATCCATCCAGGCCCCATCCATCCATCCATCCATCCCTCCATCCATCCATCCATCCATCCCCCATCCATCTATCCACCCATCCATCCATCCATCCATTCATCCCCCATCCATCCATCCATCCATCCATCCAGGTCCCATCCATCCATTCCCCATACATCCCCCACCCATCCAGCCAGCCACCCCCCATCCATCCATCTATCTCCATCCACCCCCCATTCATCTATCCATCCATCCATTCATCCATCCATCCATCCATCCATCCATCTCCATCCATCTCCCATCCATCCTCCATCCATCCACCCCCCATCCATCTATCCATCCATCCAGGCCCCATCCATCCATCCATCTAGGCCCCATCCATTCATCATCCATCCATCCATTCCCCATCCATCCCCCACTCATCCATCCATCCATCCATCCCCATCCATCCATCCATCCATCCACCCACCCCCCCATCCATCTATCCATCCACCCATTCCCCATCCATCCCCCATCCATCCAGCCAGCCAGCCATCCCCCATCCATCCATCCATCCATCCCTCCCCATTCATCCCCCATCCATCTACCCATCCAGGCCCCATCCATCCATCCCTCATCCATCCATCCATCCATCCATCCAGGCCCCATCCATCCATCCTTCATCCATCCATCCATCCATCCATCCCCATCCAACCCCCATCTATCCATCCTTCATCCATCCATCCATCCATCCATCCCCATCCATCCATGCATCCATCTCCCACCCATCCATCCATCCCCCATCCATCCATCTATCCCCCATCCGTCTATCCATCCATCCATCCCCCATCCATCTGTCCCCCATCCACCTCCCACCCATCCATCCATCCCCATCCATCCCCCATCCATCCATCCATCTCCATCCATCCCCCATCCATCCCCCATCCATCAATCCCCCATCCTTGCCCCATCTATCCATCCATACATCCACTCATCCATCTCCCATCCATCCATCCATCCATCCATCCCCCATCCACCTCCCATCCATCCCCCATCCATCCATCCCCCATCCATCCATCCCCCATCCATCCATCCATCCATCCAGGCATCCACAACCTCACAGCCTGCTTTGATTCTGCAACAAGAAGGTACTTATGCCTATCTGCACATGTATGTGCAGAGCACCATTATTCCCAATAACCAGAAGGTAGAAATGACCCAAATATCCATCAGTGGAGAATGGATAAGGAAAATGAGGTATATCCATACAATAGAATAGTATTTAGCCCTAAAAATGAGGAAATTCTGACACATGCTACTGCCTGGATGAACCCTGAGGGCTCTATCGCTGAGTGAAATAATCCCATCACAAAAGGACATATCCTGTATGATTCCACTCATCTGAGGGACCCACAGCAGTCAGAGTCATAGAGACAGAAAGGACAGGGGTACCAGGGGCTGGAGGCGGGCAGTGGGGAGTTAGCACTTCATCAGTGCATTGTTTCAGTTTTACGACATGAACAGAGTTCTGGGCATGGGTGCTGGTGACAGACACACAACAGTGATTGACTCCACCCATTGCCCTGTACACTTACGAATGGTTGGTGGTAAATTTGATGCTGTGTGTACCTCACGATAAAACAAAACCTTTAGAAAAGTACATATGTGGGCCGGACTCAGGCTCCAGGGCCTTTGCACCTATGCCCCTTCCCTGCCAGGTGTGTGTCTGCAGGACAAGCCCCTGTAGCTCTATCCCCGGAATATTCCTAGAAACCACAAATCCTGGAGCAACCAGCTCGCCTGTGCCCTCACTGTGGGCTCTGCTTCTCACTTGCACCAGAGGAGCCCTGGGTCCTTCTAGAAAGGGCCTGCCTGTGTCTGGGGCAGGAAGTGTGCGAGATGCAGCCTCTCGTCATTAGCAACAACAAGGAAGTGACCAGGAGCACTGGGCCCACGGGAAGAGGACCCACGGGCCGGCGAGGAGAGCTCCCACGGGCCAAATATGGAATAATTTTGCAACACTAATAACTGAAGTGGTTTGAAACACATCAAACTATTTGAAAACTCAGGACTTTATAATGATACGAAGCAAAACCACTTAGTGGCTCTTGGAGGAAACGAGGTGTGAAGGACTAAATATTTGTGTCCCCCTCACTTGTGGAAATCCTGATCCCCAAAGTGAGGGGCTGGGTGCTGGGCAGGAGCAGGGTCAGGCCGGGGCTCTGTTCAGCCACTAGGGCTATTCGTGAGGGAGTGAGCGCCCTGTCACGGGCCGTGTGAGATGCGAGAGGGGCCCTAGGAAGACTTCTGTGGTGTGGGCTGCCTCTGGAGTCTTCTCTGGCCCCTGGAGTCAGCTCTCCTCTCTAGTCCATAAATGGGGAAACTGAGGAGCCTGTGATGAGCCGATGAAATGCAAGGCATCATTTCTTCCCTCCGCCGCACCCGCCACAGGGCCACCAGCTCTGCCTGCGGTGCCCGGAGAGGGGCGCAGTGTGGGACGTGGGCCGGACTCAGGCTCCAGGGCCTTCGTGCCCGTGCCCCTTCCCTGCCAGGTCCGTGTCTGCAGGACAAGCCCCTGTTCCCTGCCATCTTCACCACAAAGTGCTGTTTGTGAGTTTTTAAAAAACACACTCTCTGTGAGTGACTCATGCATTTAAAATTATTTTAATATATTTTACACACTTGTGTATAAATGGGGCCGTGTGTTTCTTTTTATTAAAGGCGTCTTATTTAGGCCGGTCATAATATGATCAGGAGGCTCTCTGCCTAGGCCAGGGTATTTATAGGGACCCAGAGTGGTAAACAGCGTGCAGGGCAGTGCCCGCACCCAGGGGGCCCCTCTGGGGTGCCGCAGACCTGGGGCCTCTGCACGCAGTGGCATGAGATGCCCACCCCAGGACCCTGGGACCTGCTCCAAGGGAAGGCCTGTTCAGGTAAGAAATGTCAGGTCCTGGGCTAGACACTGGGCTGCACCCGGCGGCCGCGGTCCTGTCCTTGAGGGGCCCACTGAAGTCGCCGCATTTTCGAGAACCTGCAGAGGATCAGCTTGTGGGGTGCAAAGGTGGGTGGGGGCCGCCCCGCCTGCCTCAGCTCCCGCCCACCCAGCGGCCCCTCGGGCTCCTGCCCTGTGGCTGCAGTGGTGGCTCGCTGGGATTTTAATTTCCATTCGTGCCTTCTCCTGGGATTATTGCTGTGTGGACATCCTCTTCTGTGAAATGATCATGCAGGACTTCTGTTCTGCTTCCTTTAGGGTGGCCTTGTTTTATTTGTTTCTTCTTATTAAATTGTAGGAGACTAAGGGTGTTCTAGATAAGATCCTTGGTGACAGGATCCAGGAGGACCTGGTCTGAGAAGTGCTGCACCCCTCCCTCCTCCCATCCTCAGGCCGCCCTGGGGCAGGATGCACAGAAATGTGCCCCCAGACTTGCTGCCTCCTTCTGCCATCTTTTTGCCATCATCAATGGTAACATCAATGTAGCGCCTTGCAAATGTCCTTTCTACGGAGGCATTTTAGCAAATGTGCTCAGGAGCATGGGTCCCCCACTGCGGCCCACCCCTCAACCCTCCCTATCTAGCCATGTCCTGGACACTTGGCGGGAATGCCCCCCTGACCCCCTGGTCTGGTGAACTCCTGCTTCTCTTTCAGATTCAGTTAAGAAGCTGCCTCCCCCAGGAAGCCCTCCAGGATCTTCCTACCTGTATTCTCACAGCTTACTCTGTTGCACCGTCCTTGCTCACATACATGCCTGCCTCCGTGGCCAAGTGGGAAACGTGATTCCCTGACCCTCAGAAACTGCTGCCTGCACATGACAGGCCCAGTGCGCAGTAGGTGCTCATGTGTGACATTTCATGTGCCGAAGAAGCCCGTGGATTTGGATCTTGGGGCCGTGTCCTCCCCCTGGTTGGGCAGCACAGGCTGAGTGAGGACACCCATGTCCTCCCATGTTGGTAGATCTTTTCATTTATTAAAAAAAAAAAAATCATAAATTCTTGTTTCCATACTTCAGAAATTTTCAATATCTTCTTACAAAATAAACATTATTTTTAGGGCAGTGTTAGCTTTACAGCAAATTGAAAAGGTACCGAAATGTCCCATATGCACCCTGTGCCCTCCCCCCCACCCCCCGGCACAGCCTCCCCACCATCAGCACCCCACCAGGCGGCACGTTTGCTACAATGACAAACCTACATGGACGCGTCCACATCACCCAGAGTCCACATTCCCGTTCAGGCTCCCCTGGTGGTGCATTCTTTGGGTTTTGACAAATTCCCAGTGTCACGCCTCCCCCGCTGTAGAGTCGTCCACAGTGTTTTCACTCCCTAAAAATCCTCTGTGCTGCACCTGTTCACGACCCCAAACCCCTGGCAAACACTGATCTTTTTACGGCGTCCAAGGCTGTGCCTTTTCTGTGTGTCGCATAAGCGGAATCACACAGCATGGAGGCTTCCCGGGTTGGCTGCCCTGGTGACGTGCATTCGAGGCTCCTCCACATCTTCATGGCTTGGCGACCCATTTCTTCTTAGTGCCGGGTTATGTCCCAGCGTCTGCATGGCCCACAGTTCTTTCATCCGTCCACCTGCTGAAGGACGTCCTGGATGCTCCCGGGTTTTGGCAATTATGAGCAGAGCTGCTGTAAACATCCGTGTAAACGTCCAGGTTTTCGGGCGGACGTCAGTGCCCAGCTCCTTTGGGTACATACCGGGGAGTGCGACTGCTGGACTGTGTCGTCACAGCATGGTCCGTCCCAGTTCTAGTACCCTCCAAATGGGACTATGTTTGGAGAGGGGTCTTTACAGAGGTGATTAAGTTGAAATGAGGCTGTCAGGTGGGCCCGGATCCAACATGGCCAGTGTCCCCGTGGAGAAGAGGTCAGGACACAGACACGTATGGAGGGACGAATGTGAGGACACAGGGAGAGGACGGCTGTCTGCACACCAGGAAGGAGGCCTCAGGGGAAAGCAGCCCAGCCCGCGCCTGCCTCCCGGACTTCCCGCCTCCGGGATGGGGGCGGAATGATGCCCCGTCTGTGGTGCTCTGTGATGGCAGCCCCAGCAAGGTTACAAATCCCCTGACGGTTCTTTTGTTTGTATAGTACTGTGGTTCAGAACTTGAAGAACTCTCCTAGTGGTTTTAGAAACCATTAAACACAAGTCTGGACGCTCACATCCGACAGCCAGCGCTCCATTTGGTGCGTGCTCATGCCCCGTGTGGCCCGGACCCTGCGGGTGGGTCACGGAAGCTTGAGAGGTTCCATTCCGCCTCCAGGGGAGCAGCCCCGAGGCCTGTCCCTCCACGCCTGCTCGGGACCAGGCTCCGCAGGCGCCTGGGAGGTGAGAGTCCCAGCCAGGCCCTCAAGGGGGGGGCACAGGGCAGCAGGAGCCAGGATGCACACCCAGCCCCTCACCCACCCACTCACTCTTTGGGCAAACGTCAGTCCCTACCTCGCGTGGTGCTAAACACACGGTAGAAAGTGGGTAGCCAGGCTGGCTCTCCGTCCCTCTGACCCCTTCCCCCCGCCTACACGCCAGAGCACGGGCTCGTCCCGGGCACGGGTGTGTGTGTGTGTGTGTGTGTGTGTGTGTGTGTGGAATAGACCGGGCGTCAGGGGCTGCCTCTTCCCGAGGCCAGAGGGGTTGACAACCACACCAGCGGTCGCACCAACCCCAGGGCAAGCTTGAGGTCTCTGCCTCAGCCAGGAGGAGGCAGGCACTGTTGGGAACCTGTGTCCCAGCCCCGGGTCACCTCACCAGCATTCCTAAGTCACTGGTGCGGAGGGGCCGTCTCCTCCACAGGCTTTCCCGTCGTCGTGAGAAGCAGTTGCGCTGAGCCAGTTTGAGGGTTTCTTACGCAGCTGTGGCTAGCTGCTGCGCCACTGCCATTCAGGCCCCAGCCCCACCCCCCCCAGTCTCTCAGGGGAGACCCTGGCTTCCTGCGGTGCAGGGAAACCAAGCTCCTCCTCCCCCCCATGCCCTCCTCATATTCACCTTGCTCCTGCCTGCTTCTCCTTAGGGAGGGGATGCTCCTGAACCATCCAGCCTCCGTCCTAATTGCCGGGCCTTCCTGACCTCCTCCCCAGGGGCGTCAGCTTCCCGGGGCGGCCACAACAAAGCACCACGCTGGGCACCTTAAACAACAGAAATTCACCGTCCCTCAGTCTGAAGCCCAGAGGCCCAAGGTCCAGTGTGCTCCAGGCCTCCGTCCGAGCTACTGCTGGTTTGGTGGCTGTCCTCGGCTTGGAGAAGTGTCACCGGGATCTCTGCCTCCATCTGCATGTGGCGTTCTCTGTGTATCTCTCCGTGTCTGAATTTCCCCTTTGTGTGGGGACATCAGTCATGCTGGATTAGGGCTCATCCGACTCCAGGAGGACCTCATCTTAACTAACGGCATCGACAACGACCCTATTTCAAATAAGGTCACATTCTGCTATCAGGACTTGAAGGTATGGGTTTGGGGGGACCCCCGTCACGCGGGGCAGTGAGTGTGGCGGTCGGGGATGTGACAGAGCCAGAGGCCTCTTGGCTTTGCCGGAAACCCAGCTCAGTGCAGAACGCTGAGGCCCCTGTGTCATTGACAGACCGACAGAAAGGGTGCAGTGCAGACGTCCCCGCATGTCTCCGAGGCACCTCAGACCAGCCGGTCCACAGCCGACTCACCGACTGCTCCCTCAAACCCCCCCTGCAGGAAGTGACAGCGCCATCCCCCAGACCCGAGTGCCTTCGCCTGAGCTGCCATCACCTCCATGGGGACCTCGGCCTCCCCGGGGACTTCCCACGGCCCTTCCTTCGTCCCCCACCTGCTTCCCAAACACCATACGGGCGGGATTTTCCCGAGGCACAGAACTCTTGTTCCCTGGCCCTGCTTACAGACCTCCAGCCACACCCTCCACATCTGCATGGACTCTGGGCTCACCAGCCCCGTTTTAGCCCCAGACCTGCAGGCTTTCCCACCCCAGGGCCTTTGTACAGGCTGCCCCGCTCTGCCTGGAAGGCCTTCTCTTCCCCCGCTTGGGTGATTCTTTTGTATCCTCCTACACTCTGCTGGAAGAGCACTTTCTCCAACAGCCCTGCCACGCAGGGACACGGCGCCCTGCCTGCCTTCTCTCCGCACCCTGCCCGCCTCTGCTCGGTGTCCTGCCCGCCTCGGCACCTTGCCCGCCTCCTCTGCGCTCCATGCCCAACTCTGCGCCCTGTCCCAGGGCACTTACCTGTCAACTGTCAGAAGCTGACTCATCAGGCCTCGAGTCGTTCAGTGGTGCCTCCCCACGCAGGGTGCCATGGCCACACGGTCACATTCCCGCGTGTCCTCAGAGTGCAGCGCAGTGCCTGGCACACAGTAGGAGTGCAGTGAGGACCTGGGGAGTCTGGTGAGGAAGAGAGGCCCCATGGGGAGGACTGAGTGGGGGCGGGCAGAGCAGAGGAGCCCGATCAGGGAGGACAGGTGATGGCTGAGACTCGTGCAGGTGCCCTGGGGTCTCCTGCTGCTTTCTCCCCGGGCCTCCTCCTCCTCCTCCTCCCTGTCCCACCCCACACCTCTCCCTTCTCCGTCCACCTTTCCACGGTCCCTGTCGGTGGGCGGAGGCCCGGAGCTTTCCACCAAACTCCCCTGCGCCCGTTTGGTCACTGTTCTCCCAACCACGTCAGTATTGAACAAACAGATGTTTATAGTTAATCCCTAATTTTGCCATCAAAAAATATACAATCTTGGGTAGAAACTGAAGAGGAAAGAATTTTTTAATTTACAGTGTCTCCCCACTGCCCCACTCCTGAAATTTGAAATTGCTGAACTGCCTCCAAATTCAATATTCCAAGTCAAACAAATCTATGTGTTCTCCAGAAGGAAGTATTGAATGTCTGACCAAGACGGAGGGGGCGGGAAGTCAGGAGAGGAGGGAGAGGCCGCCTGCTCCTCCCGCTCCACAGCCCCGGAGCAGCTCCCAGGACGCCTCTTTTCCGGTGTTTGTTCGGTCTTCCTTCTGAAATGCCTCTGGCGGTTGGCTGCCCTTCCCCCCAAGGGGTCGATTGCAGTCTAAGAGGGCCAGAGGGCCAGAGGGCAGTCAGGCTGACCAGATCTGGGCAGTGCGGTGCTGGGACTCGGGCGGGTGTGTGTGTGGTGGGGCTGGTGCAGCCTGTGCCCTCGGGGCGTGGTGGGAGGGGGAACAGGCAGATGGTGCTGCCCCAAGTCACATCTGGGGACAGCAGGTGGCCCAGGTAGGGATGCACTCAGGGCGGTGGGACGTGCTGGGGCTCGCTGCTCTCACACACTTGGGCACAGGAGGGCACGTCCAGGAGCGGACTGCAGTCAAGACCCCACCCTGGAGCCTTCCCCACTCCGCAGGGGGAGCTGGCTTTGCCCCTTCCACTCCCGTGGTCCAGGTTGTTCCCGGGCAGCGGTTTCTGCTGGAAGAGTAAATGCCCTGTATGTTCCATCTGGAGACCCTCAGAGGCTTGGGCCAGGCAGGGTGCAGGTGATCGACTGCAGGTGACACGTCCCCGACTCCTAGGCATTGTCCTGCCCCCCTCTCCCTGACCCCCCTCTCCTGCTCAGCCTTGTTCTTGGGCAGCTGTGTGGCTCCTGGCCTCAGACCTGGGCCATCCGTGCAGCCGCCTCCCTAGCCTCTCGCCCGGGCCATCCACGGGGCCGCCGTGAGTTGAAGCACGCAGGTGGCAGTGTGCATGCCCCTAGCGACTCTTGTAGAAGTTGGGGCAGCCTCCGTTTTAATCGATGGGGGTTAACATTAGTCCAGGCTCTCCTGGTTGCAGGTGACAGGAACCAACCCCAGCGGGTTTGAACACGGAAGGGAATTTGTTGATTCATCCATGACTGAGAAGCCCAGAGGCTCAGGGGATCAGGGAAGGGAATAAGTGCTCTCTGCAGAATGTCCCCTGTGCTCTTGCTGGTTCCCTGTCATGGGGGCGGGGCAAGCTGGCACCAGGCTTCAGGCTGTGCTCCCAGTCCCGCCACCACCTTACGGAAAAACATGCCTTTTTCCAACAGTACACGTGAATGCAGGGACCAGCTGTCCTGGAGTCCTGTGCTCTTCTAACAGTCACCATGGTGACTGGGGTGGGGCCTGGGCCACGGACTCACTCCCGAATCCCAGGTCCTGACCAGCCCATCAGACCACAGAGACCAGGGGCCGGGTTCCCAAGCAGAGTCGGCGGATGCATCTGAAGAAGGACCGTGGAGGGAGGGGACCGCTGACCGGCTCCACTACAGCTGGCCAACCAGGGTGGCGGGACGCCGTATGCTCCGTCTGGAGCTCCAGGCCGGGCGCAGGCATGCGGTGCTGCAGGGGCCATTCCGTCCTACGCCTTTGTACTGCCTCTTCCGAATGCGTGTCAGCATTCCCGTGGGGTTCGCCAGGCTGGAATGGAGGAGTGGGCAGAAGAGTCCCCCGGGGAATGCAGGCTGCACACGTGGGAGGGTCAGGCACCACGTGCCCAGCAGGGTCTTGGACAGGGATACCCCGCTGACCCACGGGGTGGTTCTCGGGGTTACGTGGTAGCGGCAGAGCTCTGCTGACAACAAGATGGTTTTTGGAGTCCCGAGGATGCGTCGCAAAATTCACTCAGCAAATGTCTGCCGGGCACCACTGTCGTAGGCAGGATAGGAGCCAGGGAGGGCGTGCCGCAGGGGACCAGCTACCACAGTTCACAGAGGCGTGTGGATGTTGCAGAAACGTCAGGCGTGGAGCAGACCAGGGTGTGCATGAGCTGAATGGGTTAAAGCATTGGCTTCTTTCTACAAACAGAAGTTCCTCCAACGCTTTACTGAGCACGCAATCAGACTCAGATGCTGTGGGGTTTGCAGTCAGGAGTTGGTGTGCAGGCCAAGGGCCTGAACCAATGTGAGTGTGACCAGGCCCCGAGCTGCCCACTCGCCCCTCGTGTATATTTGACCCAAGGTCCCGTGTCAGGTGCAGGTGCTTTATTAGCACTGCTCCTGAGGCTGCAGCCATAGAGCCAGAGTTTGGGAGGTGAGGCTGGTGCGGGGCCTGAGCCCAGCATGGGGGTCTCCACGTAGCCCTGCAGAGGGGACAGAGGCAGACTTTCTGTCCAGAAAGGCCGCCGTGGCCCAGAGCAGCCGGCGGCATGAGGACAGGAAGGTCTGCTACCCGGGTCCAGGAGGGGGCTCTGTCCAGGGAGGGTGTGTGAGCACACGTGCCTGCAAGAGGAGGAAAGTCCGCTCCCCCAGGGCTGCTGGGGGCTGGGCGTGCCGCTCTCCTGGGCAGGACGGGGGTGTTGGAAGTCCCTGCAGTTCTCTTGTTGGCTCAGGGCTTCACCTTCTGTGAAGGGCATGGTGCTATCTGTCCACCTGGCACAGGCCCAGGGACCCAGTGGGGGCCGGGATGTTTGTCTGAGCCTAGTCCGGGTCCCTCGTGTACAGGGATGAACCGGGAATGTCCTGAGGTGCCCTGTCCACCCTCGTGCCCCCCAGTATCTGCCCCCAACATGCCGCTCCCCATCATCGGTGCCCCATCCGCAGGTCCTGGCAGCAGCCTGGCCTCACTGCTGCATGTGCCTAATTACCACGAAACCTAATTCTTCCAGGCTGCGTGCTCTGCTCATGAGGACTCCTCTGTGTTTTCCTTGGCTGTCTTGTGACA
Organism: Panthera tigris; assembly: GCF_018350195.1. NCBI lineage: Eukaryota > Metazoa > Chordata > Mammalia > Carnivora > Felidae > Panthera > Panthera tigris. The sequence goes on along the minus strand of NC_056672.1, from coordinate 1,707,933 downwards.
ACAGGGTTGGGGAAGAGAGAAGCAATTGGGGGAGGTTTGCTGTGGACAGTGAGGGCCCCAGCCTTGGCTCTACTCAGCAGACCCCGAGTGCCCAGGTCTGGGGCCAAACTGTCTCTTGCTGTGGGGGTGCCAGGGTGCTGGGCATATCCCTGCCTCCACCCACCAGATGCCGGCATGACCCCCTCCCCCTGTGCTGTGTTGTCAAGTGTCCCCTGGGGCAGATGCTGACCTGGAGTCAGAGGGGCGGGAGAGACAGACCCAAGGGAGGGGGGAGGTGCATGCCAAAGGGCCAGGTGGCCTAGGGCAGGAAGGATGACCTTGCAGTTAGGGGGTGGGGAGTTCTACTAGAAACTGGGCAGGAGAAAGTCAGAAATTCTGGGGAGGGCAGGGAAGGGCATGAGGGGAGAAGGCCAGGCCCAAACCTGTGTGTGGGCTGGGGTCTCCGCGGTGGGGCGTGTACACCCGAGGGGCCAGGAGGGGCCAGGCAGAAACAGAACCACTGCACTTTCAAATCTAATCCTGTGGGAGGCTGGGGTGCCCTCTCTGTCTCACCATCAGGCAGGTCCAGGGGGTGGCGGGGGCTCCACTGCTCGGAGGCTGAGGGTCGGCCTTTGTCTTCAGTCCTCTGCTTTGGGGGTGCGGCGACATGGCGCAGCGGGCCCATGTCCCGTGGGGAATTTCTGGGTGGCACGTCCCACAGCATGGCGTGCCTGCCACGGGGGAGGGGGTGGAGACCACGCAGGTCGAGTTCCCACACAGCCAGGCAACCCCCCTCTCTGGGCTTCTGTCACTAGTCCATTGCCTTCTGTGAAAATCAATCACCAGAAACCTCATTTAGTGTCGAGCGGTGAGCTCTCGTGCAGTACGCCCTGTTGCTGCTGGCTTCAAGTTTTCTTTACCAGCCCTGCAGCATGAAGGAAGGTTTTCTCCACCCTGGCAACAGCCCAGCCAATGACAGAGGGTACAGCCAGCCAATGAGAGACCAACACAACCCAGCCAATGAGAGACCTCACAGCCCAGCCAATAGGAAGCCGTCACCACCCTGAACCCTGGCTGCCGTCTGTTTTGTTTCTATTTACCGAAGCTTCTTGGTACCTCACCATCCTACTCAAAATGGATAAAACATGTGATTCCCAGTGATTTGGAACAGCTGTTGGCAGACAGCGACCCTCATAGTTGAGACATTTTAGGGAATCCAAAGGCAAGATAGGTTCCACCTGGTCTTTGGACCAGGCTCTTGCGCTTTTCCGGAAAAATAGGTGAAACTTCCAATAATTTGTAATTGTAATGGGCATTCTAGGGAAACTTTGATTTAGATAAGTCCACCTTAAGGGGCACCCTCTAAAGAGAGGATCCCAAACCTCTCTGGGACAATTGAATGCATGGGTTTGATTGGTAGGCAGAAGCTTCTAAAAAACAAAATGACTTCAAAAACAGTCCTAAAAGGATCTTCACAGCATGCAAATAAAGAGTCTTTGCATTGAGTAATGAATAGAATTGTTGAATCAGTATGTTGTACATCTGAAACTGATATAACATTGTATGTTAATTGTACCTCAATAAGAAAAACACTTTGGTAAAAATGTTGGCCATCCGAGCAGGTAACCTTAACTTAGGTCATCTGCCAGAAACACAATTTTGATCTAACTATTCTTTTGAGTTTTGTAGCTGAGACATGCTTAAGAAATCTATAAGATTTCTGTGTCTGTCTATATGCTTATGTAAGTCTGTGTATGTGTATGATATTTTTTTACCCTCCCTCCCATGGTATCACCAAAATTAACTTGTAAAGAGTTCTCTTTAGTTGGCTTAAAGAAAGTCTTCTATAACTTTTTTTTTTTTTTTTTTTTTTTTTTGAGACAGAGAGAGACAGAGCATGAACGGGGGAGGGTCAGAGAGAGGGAGACATAGAATCTGAAATGGGCTCCAGGCTCTGAGCTGTCAGCACAGAGCCCAACGCGGGGCTCGAACTCACGGACCGCGAGATCATGACCTGAGCCGAAGTCAGCCGCCTAACCGACTGAGCCACCCAGGTGCCCCTAAAGAAAGTCTTATATAAATTAAGTAAACTAACCCAAATGTTTTTCAAGTTCATATGATCTGGGATAATCTTTGATAATTAAATGCTAGTTTAAATTTCTTGATTTCATTAATACAGGCATGCCTTAGGATTATCAACTTTGAATATAGTGCAAACACAAAACTTTAATTTTACCTGGGTTTATTACTCACCTAAGTGCATGTATCTCTGTTGCAAAATTTGTCAGCAAGAAAATTTGCTTGAGATGATGCTAACTTGGTCTAGCATCACATCAAGTTTTTGTGAATAATCTAAACATAATTGTTGGGAACGGTGTGATTTAGATGGATGAATGGAAATGGGTAAGAGTTTTAGGTGCAATAATTATAGTATGTTTGCTTAAAACAAGTAGTTAGCCTAAATCTTTTTGTGGTGCCTCAAAACTTCAGAGTTTTTCTAAGTTAAATTAAATGATGGAATTTCATTAAATATCTGGATTTTCTAAACAAGATAAAATACTAAAACATTAATTACTGAACATAGGTTTATCCACCTTTGACTTCTTATTTCAGAAAAACTGAAGATATTTGAGTCTATTACTCAACATGTTTTATGCCACGTTGAGAAAATTTTCTGTTTCTAGAAATTGTGAAATGTATTTATAAATTTGCCAGTGCACAATAGCTTACTCCTTAGTTTTCACTAGGAATTAAAGATTTTGATTGATATATGTGAAAAATAAAACTACTAAAAACAATAAGGATGAAAGAAAATGGCAATATGTGAAAAGCAGACAAGACGTTTTTAGTAAAAGAAGGTATGAAGAGTGGAAATGCATTTTGTTGAGGGAAATAAATGTGATTTTGTTCCAAAGTAGAGCTGGTTATTTTGGAAAGGGAAAGAGAACAAGAGACAAACTAAAATGGACATAAAAAGTTATAGAAGATTTGTAGGAAAAGAAACTTGGGAAGGGAATTTTATGTGTGACCAAGCTGGCTAAGATTAAAATAAATTTACTTAAAATGAATTTTAATATAAAAAGTACAAAATTACAGTAAAGTAAAGTACAGTGCAAAATTAGAATTTAGTTTTGTCATGTTACTTTCAATTCTATTTTGTATAATTATTTTTAGGTTTTGCATTTTATTGCCTGTCAAACTTTTGTAAAATAATGTACCCAATAAGGTCATTCTAGCACATGCTTCAAGGTGACTTCCAACACTTAACAACCTTGAGAAGACAGAGACTTTAGTCCTTAGATCAATTTCTTGTGTGTTCAGAATGAGTTGATATTTATCTAGCTGGGGATGAGGCAGGCTTAGGGTCCTCCTACTCCTAGCCATCTTAACTCCAAAACGTTTTCCTTTTGTTAGCAGATGCAAAAGATGTTAAAACAAGTGTCTGGGAGAGGAGGGTGTTAGCCTGAGCCCAGCAAGGGGTACAAAGAGCATCCTGATTAATCCTGGGGTGTGCTTGGAGGGTGCACCCTAGGGGAAGTTTTTTAAGACAGAGACTTTAGTCCGAAAGCACCCGAAGGTCTCTCCCTCCTAACCTTCCTCGTTACTCAAATGTGGCCTGAAGTGGTTTCCAACTGCTATGCATTTTCCCTCCGATGAAGGACATGACAACCAGCAAAGGTCCTCCGTGCCACTGAGGGACTAAACCACTAAATACAGAAAACCTGACTCGGGACAGGTGCTGCTTTTGGGGAAAGCTCTTGATTAAAAGGGGGAATGTGAAAATGAGTACAGGAAACCTTACTTAGAGTGGAGTCGGGGGTCAGCCGGGGTGAGGGTGGGGGGACTCTCATGCCCCCACCCCCGCTCCTTGCAGCCTTTGCAGATGCAACAGGAAGAGCCCTACCTCGCATTCAGTCAGGACCAAGTTCGCTTTACCACCCCTCCAGGAGGAAGGAAGATTTTCTCCTGACCTGGCAACAGCCCAGCCAATGACAGAGGGCACAGCCAGCCAATGAGACACTGTAATATCCAGCCAATGAGAGAGGGTCACAGCCCAGCCAATGACAGAGGGCACAGCCAGCCAATGAGAGGTGTCACAGCCCAGCCAATGAGACACTGTAATATCCAGCCAATGAGAGAGGGTCACAGCCAGCCAATGAGAGATGGGCACCACCCTGAACTCTCGCTTTCATCCGATGGACTTTTGTTCAAAGCAGCCCCTCACAACTTCCTCCTTTTTCTCTATAAAGAGACATGTCTCTGCTTTGTTTTCCAGACTTGCCTATGGGTTGACATAGTTTGTGTGTCCCCAATTGTAGTTTCTCTGCTATTCCTGAATAAACCCATTTTGCTTGTAAAATAGCTGGCTATCTGGTTTTTAAGGTTAATACCAGAGCAGCTCGGGGAGGCAGGTCTGATCATTAGCAGGAGCCACATAGATGGGGAACTGAGCACAGACTGGTTAAGCAACTCGCAGAAGGTCTCAAGTAAACTTACTTATGCGGGGAGGAGGCATCCAGGTGCAGAGTGAGGGGGTGGGTGTGGCCTATATGACAGGGCGTGGCCTGTGGTGGGGTAGGGCGGAGGTAGGGAGGGGCCACAGTGGGCGGGGCCTCGGAGGGGTTGGGCGAGGCCTGGGGATGGGGTGCTGGGGTGACACCTGTGGTCGGGGAGCCTGTTTTGCAATGGCAATGAAGGAATATGGGCCCGTCGTCAGAGGCTGGTCACGAACAAATCTGCTGGTCCAGGAGGTGACAGGCCAAACCCAGCGGAGCAGCCCATTCCCAGCCGGGTCGTTTGTTACCTAGCATCGCCGCAGTGGTTCCTAGAGATGGGTCTCGTCAAGGACCCCCCTGGAGCCACCTTTAAATAATACCATTTATCACCTTGCGCTGAGGACCCCGGTGTGCCAGGTCCAGCTGTGCGGAGGAGCAGGCTGTCCCCAGAGAGAGGCGAGGCCACTTGGCCCAGCCCACACCAGGGGAGGAGGCCTGTCCGATCCCAAAGTCTCTGCACTTCCCCACCTCCCTGGGATTTCTGGGGTGTGCGCCAGACCCTCCGGAGCTCTGAGGTGGCCTCCTAGGGCTGCCACAACAAAGCAGCACAGGCTAGGGGCTTCACCTGCAGAACTGTGTCCCCCACTGTTCCCGGGGCAGAGGTCCCAGCTCCAGGTCTCTGCAGGGCTCACTCCTCCCGGGGCCTTGAGGGAGGTCCAGGGGCCCCCTGGCTCTCGTGGGTCCTTGGCTTGCAGATGCATCCCAGCCTCTGCCTTCACCTTCATGTCCTTGTCTCTGTGTGTGTCTGTGTCCAAACTTCCCCTTTTATAAGGACACCAGTCATACTCCAGGCTGACCTCATCTGAACTAATTACCCCTGCAATATCCCAGTTTCCAAAGAAGTACCGGGGGTTAAGACTTCGACAGGCGGGTTTGGGAGGGACATAACTCAACCCGTAGCAGCCTCTCAACGTGGACGTCAGTGCTGTGGCTCTAGCCCTGGCTGCTTGTTGGCCACCAGAGGAGTGGGGGTGACCACTTGGTGTCCCCAAGAAGCCAGAGCCGCTCCCATGTCTGCTGAGGGCTGAGCTGGGGTGTGGTTCTCAAGGAGAAAGGGAGGGACAGGGCTGTGTGTGCACACACTTTCCTGTAATGACCCCCTGGAAATGTAGAAATCCCTGTTTCTGGGGCAGGGACTCTATCAGGGGTGGGGGGAGACCTGTTCCTGATCACCCACCCACGTGTAAAGTTCCATTGTGGATCACGGAAAGGAATTGCAAAAACGATTTTTAAAAATCTTATTAAAAATGGCTCTAAACCTTAAAAAACTGGACCTACCTGGTAGGCATGGGAAGGAGCCAGTGAGCTAATGGATGGAAACAAGGAGAGCCACGCTATTATTAGCTCCAAAGCCCGTGCTGGCCTCTGAGCTGGTTCCAGCCTCGGCTGCCTTGGCTGAGCAGAAACAACTGGGTCCTTCCAGCCCCGCCCCGGGGGAGCCCTCTGAGCCCGCCTGGCCTGGCCTGGCCCGATGAGGACGGGCGCGGGGCACAGGCCCGATTCAGAGGCCTCCAGATGGGCCGCCCCGTCCCCGCCTGGGGCTCCGGCCGCCTCTGGACAGGTGTGAAAGCCCCAAGGCCTCCCGCCTCCAGGCAGCCTTTTCCGGCCCTGCCAGCCCGCAGTGAGGCCAGGCCGCCCTTGGGCCTTGGCAGCCTGGCCAAGCCTCCAGCTGGGCGGATGATGGATGGGGCGGCGTCAGCGCTCGCCAGAGAGTGGATTTTGTGTGTGTTTGACATTTATTTACTGTCCGTATAAACACTAACACCTATGAAGCATGCTCCCCGTGTGATAGCTTGGCCGAAGGCAGCTCTTAAATACATAAATTATGCACACCTCGCTAATGAAGGGCCTGACAGCCGGGAAGGTCTATTTACCGCGGCCCAGTTTCCATATAAAATCCGGGCACCAGCGAGCCGGGATTTGCGCATGATCACAGCCCTGCCTGTTCAGACTCCAACTCGTTTCTTTCTTCTTTCTAAAAAGTTTCTCCTCGGTCTTCTTTTTTATTTCCCCTTTTAAAGGTTTGACATAAAACTGAAGCCGCTGTGTAACTGTGCTGCCTGGAGCACATGTGGGGAGCCGACCCATCTGGCGCGGGCTTTGCCGACGGGCGTGTGCGCGAACAATATGTGGTTTGACAAATTTCAAGGCAGGCTTATGAAAAAATAACAGCGGCGCTGCCGTCGCGGTGAGCGCCCGTCCACCTGTGGGCGCGGCGGGGGTGCCCGGCCGCGTGAGTCAGGATGCCCGGCGGGGATTAGGAGGCCCACGTCAATCACCGTCGTCCGCACGTGTTGACACAGCAGTGTCTCGCCGCAGAGACCTGGGTCGTGGCCATCCTCTGGGCGTCGGGGGGACGCACACTCCCTCAGGAGCCTCAAGACCCTCTAGGCAGGTGGTCCTCTGGTGACTCAGTCTACTCAGCTGAGAAAGGGGTGTGTGCGGGGCCACCGGCTTCAGATGAGCTCCACCGCAGAGCCTGGCCTGTGTGCCCAGTGCCAGGGCGTAGGGGTTCGGTCCTCAGGCAATCCTGCCCCGCAGGCCCTGGCCGGCTGCTCAAACATGGCCTGGGGCCATGCGGCCCGCTGCGGGTGGGGCTCTTGCCCTCTCTGTGCCTTGGCTCCCTCACAGGAAAAGCGGAGGCTCTGAGGGGCCAGGCAGAGAGTTGCCAGAGGTTCTGGATGCTTCCTGTGGGCTGGGGGAGCTCTGCCTGCAGTGTGACCAGCCTCTGTGGGGGCCTTGCGTGTGTGGGGCAGGGCTCCAGGCTCCTGGTGCCAGCTGACCCTGTCTTTATGGATGGCACAGGCCATCCTGAGCATCCCAGGAGGAGATGCAGGTGGTCCTATGGCTCTGGGACTCCTGGCCACTTAATACCTCCTGGACTGGTCCACAGCCTCAAACACACCTTTCCACCACATGCATCAGCTGTGTCTGGGCCCCTACCAGGGCAGGGACTGGTCTGCTTCTGTCTGGTCTCTGGCCTTGTATACAGAAGGTGCTTACTAAATGCATCAGGCGGGGTAGGAGGCAGGAGGTGTGTTGTGAGCAGGTGTGGGGTACGGGGTTCCCTCGCTTCCTGCGGGATAGGGCTGCCCTGCCTGGGACTCTCCTCTCCCGGGGGTGAGCTGCTTTCCTCCAGAGTCCCAGGCTCACCCTCTACCTGGCGTGGGGCAACAAGGCTCCCCCTGGAGGACCGCCTGGCCCAGGGCGGGTCTGAGAGGCTGTGGGCCAAAGTCATGGAGGGCTTCTGGGGGAGGGGACATGCTGGTTCTAGACCAGAGGGTGTGGCTAGGAGGGGAGACCCAGGAGGGACACTCCAGGGGGAGGGGGTGGTGTGAGCAAAGCCTCAGAGCCCAGCGGCCTTGAGTGGTGGCGGTGTGGAGGCTCTGGGGCAGGCTGTGGCAGGCCCACAGCTCCAGACTTGCCTGCAGAGAGTCCGCAGACCGCTCTGAGGCTTGGAGGGGATGCAAGTCGCTAAGGTCACAGAGCAAGTCAGTGGTGGGGCCGCCCAGCCCTGCTCCGAGTGGCCCCGGCTGCTGGGACACTGGCTCTGAGGCCCACGGAGCAGGGCCACGTGCCGCCAGCTTCATTAAATTCATATTTCCACCTCCGTTCTGCACAAATATCTGTATTTACCATCAAGTTCGGCAGTATTTATTTTCTAAAGTAGTTCTGTTTAAACAAGGAGTTTCTCTCTTAAATTCATCGACTCCAATTTCCTGTGGACCCCAGCCCTCCAAGGAGCTGACATTAATCATTTGCATGACTGCAGGTCCTGTGGTCTCAGGGGGCCTCCGGCAGGCGGCGGCCATGACGCCAGGCTCCACCGTGGCTTCTCCTGACTCTTCCAATTAGAGGGGGGGGATCGGGCACTGGGCCCCCACCCTGTCCAGGTCCCCACTGTGCTGGTCACACCCGGGGTGACCAGAGGTGGACCGTGGCTGGGCAGCACGGGGCCCCCCTGGGCTGAGTGGCTCCAGTGAGCTCCTTCCCTGCAGGGGCCTTGGCTTGGACCTCAGGCATCGAGACCTAGTGCCCGGACAGTTGTCTGCCTCCAGTGCTGACCCCATGTGCCTCTGTTTGCTTATCTGCGAAATGGGACGCTACCCACCCCTCCTACTCCTGGCGTGAACTGGGTGAAGTATTGGGGTGGCTGTGTGCTGTGACTTCGTTGTTGTGGCTGGCGGGACCCGAAGGCACAGGGCTGGCACAGGGAGGATGCTCGGTGGGGGTCATTCCTGTGCCTTGCCATTCTCTCCACAAGACTTCCTGCAGATAGAAGTTCTGGCCTCTGCCTCCCCAGGGGTGGGTGGTGCACGCGCACTGGGAGTCCTGCACCCCTGGAGCTCGGCTGCCAGCCGCAGCAGGGAGGGCATGAGCGGGAGGCTCACAGGTGAAGGGAGGCCCCAAGCGCTGGGTTTGGAAGGAGACAGTAAGTAGGTCAGCCCCGAGGGATCTCAAAGATTCCACAACAGCTACAGGGCTCAGGCTTGACCAGCCCTCGCAGTCTGCTAAGCACCCTGTACTGTGTGTCGATCGTCTGACAGCCCTATACAGGTGGGGAAACTGAGGCACGTCGTGGGCAAGCAGATAAGTTGCCCAGCTGGTGAGTTGGGGAGCTGGGTGCCCTGACCCCAGCTCCACCCCTGCCAGCTGCACGGGGCCCCCCGCCCCAGCCGTGGGGGTTTCAGGTAGGACGAGCCACGAGAGCTGGGCTAGGGCCCTAGAACAGTGGGCCAAGTTGACCGTCCCCAAGGGAGCAGAGATTTTGGAAGAGAACCCGGTGCTACCTTCAGAAGCAGGTGCCAAGATCACTCATGTCCCCTAGAAGGGCCACATAGTGCCTGGAAGTCTGGGTCCCATCCACAGCCAAGGGAAACCGAGGCCCAGAGCTGGGATAGAGTCCAACCAAACTCTCCTGGTTTGGGCTCCTGCCCTCATGTCCTGCTCTCCCCGTTTCCCTCCCGAGGCTTCTCTTCAAGGTGCCAAGGGTCTCAGCTGTTCGTCCTCGTGCACCCACCTCAGGTCTTCCGTCAAAGCCCCAAAGATGAGTGGAGGCCCACAGCAGTTCAGTGTTGCTGTGTGACCACCGCCCCAGGACCTGGCATCTGAAACAGCAACAACCTTTTCATTGCCCAGCTTTTGCCACTCAGGGGTAGCTGGATAGGCGCAGCCCCTCTCTGCTCCAGGGTGGTCTCGCTGGGCTGTGCGCCTGTCTCCACCACCCTCTCCTCCTGGGTGCCTCCCCCACACGGCCCCCTGCCTCACTGGGGTTCCGGAGGGCTTCCAGGAGGTGGGCCAGGGAGCACAGGCCCCGACAGGCGCAGTCTGCAGGGATGAGGTCCCTCCCGCCACCTTTTGTTGGTCAGGGTGAGCCACCAGGCCGGTCCAGATGCCAGGAGGGCAGAGGAGGAATCCTTGGCTGTCTCTGCAGACAGTCTGTGCAGCCCGCAGGCCACATCAGTGACTGTCCTGTCGAAGACAGAGGTGGGGACAGCCTTAAAGAAGGTCAGGAACAAGGTCAGGTCTGGATTTGACAGAGGGGGTTGACGAGGTCCAAGAGGTGGGGGCCCTGATCCCATAGCACTGCTCCCCTTACAAGGGGAAGAGACACCTGGGCTCTCTCCCCACCACACGGGACACGAGAAGGCCCATGTGCAAGAGGGAAGAGTACCCTCCCAGACCGCACCACATCGGCTCCGGCCTCCAGGACCAGGAGGGGTGTCTGGCACTTGTTACGGTGGCTGAGCCCCCTGAGACAGGGACCAGAGGGTGGGCCTCCTCGCCTGGCGTCGTCCCTGACACCATCACATAGGAGACGTTTGCTGGTCCGCGGCCACAGGAGGGTGTGGGGACCACATCCTTCTCTTTGGCTTCTGCGTTCCTGCTCCAGGGCTGGAGGAAGTGACCTTGGCCCACACCGGTCAGCAGCTTCATCCCTGAAGATCTCCCCTCTTTGCCGATTCCAAGTGTGCAGTAGAACTTACTCGTCTTAGAACAGAAGCGTGTTACCCTTCTGCCCGTTCTCTTAGTTATTCAGCTGGGAGCAGCGTTCAAGTGCATGAGTAAAGGCGAGACAGTGGCGCCTGGGCTTTGGCTGGAATAACCCACTGGGGGAGGGGGCACAGAGGGGCCAAGAGCGGCCCTGACGGGGGTCTGGAGGAGCCGTGTCGTGGGCGCGCAGGCTCTTTAAACCGTTCTGTTTGAAAATCCCAACAACATAGTTAAGGCCTATAAAGCAATTGTATCTATTCTCTCTGCAAAAAAATGAAAACCTGGCAAGTTAAGATTCACATTCCCATGATGGCCCCCACCTCCTGATCCCCTCCGCGGGTGTCCACTTTGCCTGGTTGGAGCACATCCTTGCAAACATTGAAACAGGCCTCGTTTACGTGCATCTGCGTGTGCAGAAAGCAGATGGGTTGCTTCACGGGCCTTAACTATATTGTTGGGATTTTCAGACAGAACGGTTTAAAGAGCCTGCGCGCCCACGCCACGGCTCCTCCAGACCCCCGTCAGGGCCGCTCTTGGCCCCTCTGTGCCCCCTCCCCCAGTGGGTTATTCCAGCCAAAGCCCAGGCGTCACCGTCTGGTCTGCAAGCACCTCAGCGTGTCGCCATCCCTGTGTGCCCGTTACCCGCACCGCTCCATCAGCACGCTGAACAGAGTGAGCGGGCGTTCCACAAATGTCCTCCTGTGATCCGCGTGTTGACTCAGGATTTGCTGGGCTGTCAAGGCGCCACGAGATCATGTTTCTGCACCTCACCACGCAGGCCACTTCCTCCAGTGTGTCTCAGAGATCCGTCTTGTCCAAACCTGCAGGAGGCCTCAGAGGGCTTCCGAATTTACTTAGCGACACCTCTATTCACGAAGACACATTTAGGCTGCTCTGGGGTTTTGCTACAAAAACAAGGCTGCAATTAACATTCTTGTCCCACTCTCTGCACCCTCGGAGTGTTATTGTAGGGATGATGGCTGGCTCTTGGGCAAACCCCTTCTCTCTGAGCCTCGGTTTCCCCTTGGTGAGGGCGGGAATGCATGGATTGTGGCGGCACCCAGTGTTCTAGGATGGCTTCCTGAGGTCACACCTGCTGAGCCCCCATTGTTCTCTGTGAAGGGAGAGAAGGTGCTTGGCTCTGGCTTGGAGGCAGAGCCACCAAACGGCCTCGTCTTCCTTTGCTCTGTGGCAAAGATCCATGGCCAATGAGGCTCCTTCAATTTTGGGGTGTTGTCTGTCTCCCCCTGTCCTGGCTGACCCCCTCGAGGGCAGACCTGGGTGGGCCTGGGTGTGGGGCCAGTATGGCCTGACAAGGCCCCACAGGGACCTTGGGTCTGTGCTGGTTTCTCATGGCCGCCAGAGGAAAGCACCCACAATGGGGGCTTACAACAGAAATGTCTGGGGCCGGGAATCTGAGATCGAGCTGTCAGCAGGGCCATGCTCTGTCCGGAGGCTCTCTGGAGGATCTTTCCTCTGGCCTCTTCCTACTTGCTCCTGGTAGCCCCAGTTCCCTGGGCTTGTGGCTGTATCCCTGCAACGTCTGTTTCCGTGGTCACATGGCCACTGTCTCCGTGTGTGTGTGTGTGTATGTGTGTGTGTCTGTGCCCTCATCTCTTCTGCAGACCCCAGTCACTGGATTTAGGGCTCACCGAGATAATCCAGGATGATCTCATCTCAAGATCTTTAGCTCATTACACCTACAAAGACCCCATTTCCAAATAAGGTCACATCTACAGGCACCGGGAGGGTGTGACTTTGGGGGACACCATTCCTCCCCCGCAGGGTATGCACCCTGGAGACCCAGTGAGCAGCAGCCTCACCCTCTGGGGAATCTGGGGCTGCTTGGGAGGCAGAGGGGGGCCTCTGTGTGTCTTCTAAGCTACAAAGGTGCTGCCACATACCTAGTGACCGAGACCCCGTGGTCTTGCCCGGGGCCCAGGGCCTCTCCACACCCCCTGTGGTTGGCAGAATTCGGGCCTGTGCAGCTGGGGGATTCAGCTCCGGGCACCGAGCTCACTTCCGGAGGCCACCCCTGTGAAACAATTCACACCATGCTGTCTGTGCTCCCCAGGCCACGGTGGGGGCATCCCTCTGATGCTTCACCTTCTTGTAAGTCACCGCCACCCCCCCATTAGGTCAGGCCCACCCAGCACAATCTGCTTGGGGATGTGCTTAGTTACAGGTCCTGTCAGGTCACAGGAGGGGATATGGGTGGGCTCTGTAGGGGGAGGAGGGGCTGTAGAACTTCAGGAGCAAGGGCAGCCGGGAGAGGTGGCCGACGGGGTGGCATGACCTGCCAGAGGAGTCACAGAAAGGGTGTCTCCCACAGGCCCGTGCCCCAAGCTGCCGGGCTCTGATCAGGCCATCCGCAGAGGCCTCCCTCTCCCTGCCCTTCCGTCCTCCCCGACGAGGCTCCCAGGCACCTGGGGCCAGAGGTGGTGCCAAAACTGGCAGTGTCCTGCACAGTGGGCTGCTGGCTCCCCAAGTGACACTTGTTTATAACTAAACATCTCCATTCCCGAATGAAGGACCAGCGGTTACAGGACACACCCAGGTGTGGTCAGAAAATTCCTCGTCTTCACCAAACCCCTCTCCTTTCCCTTTGGCCTGGCCTCGTGCCGTCCCAGGACCCGGGAGGGGCTCTCACCAGTGCACAGTGGGCAGGAGAGATGAGTGTCTTTCCCGGCTTGACCCCAAAATCCCTGCAGCCTCCATCTCTTTTCCTCTCTGGTCCCTGCAGGAACCGGGGTCGAGAGTGCTGAGGCCCTAGTATGTGTTGTGAGCACCGGAGGCTGGGTCCCTGGACACACACAACTGAGGGAAGGAATCTCAGCAGACACGAGGGGCCCCAGAAGCAGCCAGAGATGAGGCCTTGCAGGGGGACCACCAGTAGCAGGGACATCCCCAGGCACACAGTCATGGCCCCTGAGTTGTCTCCCTCGCTGTGCTCTGTCCCTGCGGAATGAGATGACCCAAGAGTGACCAGAGATTAAGGAGCCTGCCTGGCATTTCCTGGGCTGGTCTGAGGGCGGTGGGGGGATGTTAAAGTTGCTTCAGAGATGGGGAGACTGGGGCCCAGGGAGGCCCGTGCCAGCCCCTACTTGGAGCCCAAGGGACAGCAGGTCCCCCACGCTGCCGAGTCTTGCCATGGAGACTTGGAAACCCGAAGTAAGGTCGCTGCTCTAGAGAACGTGTCCACGCCTAGCTCCACAGCTGTCTGGATGTCCCTGGAGCCCTGCACACAGATGCCCCTGCTGTTCTGTTTCCATGCGCTGGTTTGTAACCACGAGCCAGGCAGCATACCTCCCTTTAACAAGGCTCCAGCAGCTTCTACGACTTTTGCATCCTTGACCTCATGGAACAATGTCACCTGCAGGACGGGATTATGCCTGAGGCCCATGGAGAGGGTGGTCCATTGACGTCCTGCTGTCTCCTGCAGCCCCCAGCCCACCTGCAGGAAGCGGGGGTGAACGGGCCGTTCTCCAGGACAGCTCCTCACCTGCCCCACCCGCCACATTCTCTCCCCATGACATCACCTGGCACAGGCAGGTGGCAGCCCAAAGCCTCAGTGGCAGGCTGACAAAGGGCAGGGATTAGGTCTGAATGACAGGCCCGACAGTGCCTTGGGTAAATCCTCACGGGGGCTGCTCACGCCCTGAGAGGCGTCTGTGGTCGCTCCCTCCCAGGGTGGCCCCAGCCTCCTGGAACACTCATGTTCTCCTCACCGGGCCACCTGCTGCTCCCGTGGTCCTGCCACCTGTGCAGGTCGCCTGGCTGGAGACGGGCAAGGCCAGGACCTGAACCCAGGACCAACTCTGAATGCACATCCCTGGCTGCCCTGATTTCTTCTGGAGGCCCCCGGGCAGAGGGCCATTGAATATTGTACAGTGAGCCACTAGGTGACTGTGATTCCTGTTGAGCAGAGGCCAGGAGTCGGGCATCGGGGTGCTTAGAGGGTCCTGGCACGTCACTGGGAGGTGCCCTGGAGCATGTCCCTCCAGCCCTGGGGATGAGAGGGAAGCTGGGGAGCCCAGGAGGCCTCTTCAGCACCAGTTGTACCTGGAGCCCACGTCAGCCTTTCCATGGGCTGGAGCCCACATCAGCCTCTGAAACCAGCTGCTGCATTTGGGGGGGCCTCAAAGTCCACTCACGATAGCCTGGGAGCTCCCAGGTGTGTGTCCTTCCATAAGGGGGCGCCATTCCTCCTTTCTGGGCCTTGGTGTGGAGACCACAGACTGTGGACACAGGACACAGGACATAGAGGCAAACAGGTGCCTGAGAGGTGATGCCTGCCCACCACACCCGGGTCCTTCTGCTCCTTTCCTTCTGCCCTCTGGTTCTTCATTCCTTCCTCCCCTGATTCCTCCTTTTCCTCCCTCTTCCCTGCCCCTCATCCCACCCCTTGTGGCCAGTCTTGGACCCAGAATTCCTCCTGGCTGAGCAACAACCCCAGGCTGCTTGGTTGAGCCCCACGGAGAGGGAGCAGCCAAGCCAGGGCCTGGGGGCAGGCGTGGTGGGCACAGGCATGTCCTCCCAGGAGCCACATCACAGCCTGGGCCAGTGGTACCCCACGTGGTCTTCAAGAACCCTGGCTCTGTCCCCACTGAGGCTCTCTCTCTGCCATCCCTGTACTCAGCCAGCAGATGAGACACATGGGGTGTGTGACTGAGCCGTGGAAGGCCTGGCTGGTGCACTTCAGGGGTCAGACTGCCTCCCTCCACTGGCCACCTCTGGTACCAGTGACCGGCCTTCTCCGTGCGGGCCCAACAGCTGTCTGGCAGGGGCGTTGATGCCCATGGGCTGCCAGAAGGGTCACGGGGTCCACTGATTAGACTGTCATGATCCCACCTCCCTGGGATCCCACTGGGGGACACATGTGCTCAGGCTGCTCCAGTACCAGGAGGTGGCCCCACACCCAGGGGCCATGCCCTCTGCTTGGGACAGGAGATGTCCCACTACAGGGACCTCAGGCCTATAACCTCATGGAACTGAATTCTGCCGGCAAAAAGGACGAGCTTGGAACTGGGTTTTCCCTGGCACCTCTGGATGAGAATCCAACTGGGCCAACACAGGGCAGAGGACCCAGCCACACCGAGCCCCAGAACTGTTAGCGTTGTGTGAAGCTGCTAAGCATGGGGTGATTCTTTATGCAGTGTAGAAACTGAATACGGATCCCGAAACACACACCTCAGCGGGTGCAGCCAGGGTCAGTCCAGACTGCGCAGGGGCGCTAGCGTAGACTTATAAGCAAAATGAACCCTTGTGGTTTAGACCATCAAGGTATAGCCACTTCATCTGCAGCAGGAGCTGGTATGGCTTGTCAGCACCTACAAGCCAAGAGAGGATGGGACAGCCAGAAGTCTATGGGCTTTGAGAGTGGTGTGGGGGGTGGTCAGGAAGCTTCAGGTGGTAAGTCTGAGCTGAACAGGTAGGGAAGGAGGGAAGGAAGGAGGGAAAGGAGAGAAGGAGGGAGGAGAGGGAGGGAGGAAGGAAGGAGGGCAGGAAGGAAGGAGGGAAGGAAGGAAGGAGGGAAGGAAGGAAGGAGGGAAAGGAGAGAAGGAGGGAGGGGAGGGAGGGAGGAAGGAAGGAGGGAAGGAAGGAAGAAAAAAGAAGGAAGGAAGGGAAGGAAGGAGGGAAGGGAGAGAAGGAGGGAGGGGAGGGAGGAAGGAAGGAGGGAAGGAAGGAAGAAAAAACAAAGAAGGAAGGGAAGGAAAGAAGGAAGGAAGGAAGGAGGGAAGGAAGGGAGAGAAGGAGGGAAGGAAGGAAGGAAAGCAGGCAGGAAAAAGGAAGGAAGGAAGGCAGGGCATTTCTGGCAGAAAGATGAGCACCTGGGGGGGGGGGGAGGGGAGGGGAGCATGGCTCAGACAGGAGCAGGGGGACGAACATGGGAAGAGACAGGACTCAGGGACTTGGAGGACTTTGTCTGAAGGGCGGCTGTTTCAGTCTCACGGGGACAGTCCCCGCCAGGAGCTGGTGGTCACCGTGGAGCATGGAGTTGAAGGGGAGACAGTGGGTGGGGGACCAGTCAGAAGAATGGGGTGCTCATCCTGACAGCCTCTGCTGTCAGGGTCGTCAGTGGTAAACTGAGGCAGAGAGCCAGGGCCAGTGGGGGTGGAAGAGGGAAGGGAGCCATGCCTGAGGGCCCCTGGGGGAGGACCCGGGCATCGAGGGACATACTCAGCCTCCACCTGGGCATTGAGGGACATACTCAGCCTCCCACTCAGTGGGAGGGAGGGAGGGGGCTGCCTTGGGGGGTCCCGGCTGAGAGGGGGCCAGTCCCAGTTCCACGTGGACACCCCAAGCCTGGGTCCTCCCAGATGAGCTAAAATGGAACAGAACACCCCGCCCCCCACCGCCACGTTTGAGAAACTTGGTCCCAGCTGGGCTCACTCACAGAAGCCCCAGCCAGGAGTTTACAGTCAGGAGACTGGGGTTTGGAGGTGGGGACACCAAATATGGCCCAGAGGGGTCTGGTGGGGGCTCGCATCCCTGGGCTGGGGGTGAGGTAGCAGTTTTTATGGGAGGAGAGGGCAGGAGCCCACTGCATCCCCTCCTCCCTGGCGGGTCCACCCCAGCGGTAGGAGCCGGTGAAGTGATGGCTTGGAAAGCAGGAGACCACACGAGAAACCAATTTTTGCCTCCACTTAGTAAAATAAAATAAAACGAAATAACCCAAAGCTTTTGAAGTTCTGGCTGCCTTGGCTGCTTTCCCCAGGGGCTGGGTTGGTGCGGCCTCAGACGTGGGTCCCCGGAGCACCTGCCCCTGTGACCCGCCGCCTGCTCTGTGGGCCCCCAGCAAACCCAGCTCCTGGTGCAGGGATGCACCCTCAGGGGTCAGAGAGAGGTGTGCTTGGAGTCTCTGAAAATTCATGGTTCTGAGAATTCCCCCGCCTGGTCTGCGATGGCTCGGTGCCTGTGCCATGATAGTGGTGTCCCCCGCCCTGTGGGCAGCTTCATGTGGACCTCCACCCTGGACACACTCCCCAATCCTCTGCCTGCTCTGGGCGCCCATGTGGAGGACACAGGGAACAGGGGGAACAGGGGGAAGGTGGGGGACGGGCTGACAGGGAGACATGGTGGATACGGGGGACAGGGGAGACAGGGGGACCTGGGAGACATGTGGGACAGGAGGGACATGGGGACATAGGGGACATGGGGGACACGGGGGTCATGGGGGACATGGGGACATAGGAGACATGGAGACACAGGGGACGTGGGGGTATGGGGACATGGGGGACATGGGAGACAGGGGACATGGGGACACGGGGGACAGAGGGGACATGGGGGACAGGGGAGATGGGAGACATGGGGACATAGGGGACATGGGGACACAGAGGTCATGGGTGACATGGGGGACATGGGGGACATGGGGGACACGGAGACACAGGGGACGTGGGGACACGGGGGACATAGGGGACACAGAGGACACGGGGGACATGGGGATTTGGGGGACATGGGGATATGGGGACACGAGGGACATGGGAGACATGGAGACACAGGGGACATGGGGGGCATGGGGACATGGGGGACATGGGGGACACAGGGACATGGGGACAGGGGGACACGGGGCTCATGGGTGACATGGGGGACATGGAGACACAGGGAACATGGGAGACACAGGGGACACGGGGACACAGGGAACACAGGGGACACGGAGGACACGGGAGACATGGGGACATGGGGGACTCGGGGGACATGGGGATATGGGGGACACAGGGGACATCGGGGACACGGGGGACACGGGGGACAGGAGGAAGTCAGCATCTACATACCAGGAGGGAGGCCTCAGGGGAGACCGGCCCTGCCCATGCCAGTCTCCTGACTTCCAGCCTCTGGGATGGGGACAGAACAGTCACTGTGGTGTTTGTTACGTGGCCCCAAAACACATGCTCTCTCTGCTCTCTGCTCTCTCCTGTGTCACAAAGCTCCCGGGGTCTGATTTTGCATTATTCTGGCCAGAGGCAATTTGAGGCGTTATGGATTTTCCGAGGCCTCACCCCTCCGAGGCATCCTGGGTTCAGAAGCTTCTGGTCCTGCCGGACTTGGAGGCAGACTTTCTGGGCACCCTCTGCTCCTCTGCTCCTTTCTGTCCTGCCAGCTGTCCGCCCGGCACCTGCCTTCCTTTCCTATCGGCACTGCACGTGGGTCCAGCCCCGCCCCCACGATCGCTCCCCAACTCCTCACCCTGAGCCGCTCACTCGGGGCGAGCCGGCCGCTTGATCACATGGGCCACCATGCCACAGCTCCACCTGCCGCCTGCCGGACCCCCACACTGGCCACGCATGCCCGAGGGCGGCACCGATGCCGTCCGCGGTGTGAGCCGGAGAAGCGGGTTCTGCCCCAGACACAAAGGGTGGGATTTTCAGGCTTCATCCCAGAAGTCTTATTTCTCACATACGGCTCACTGGGGCCCTGCGCCCCACAAGTCACCGGGGACCCCAGGCTGCCAACAACGGCACCATGAGCGGAAGGAGGAACCGGGAGGTGGGGCTGGGCTCTAGTATGCTCCAGGCTGGAAGTGACACTGTCCCTGCCCACAGGCCATGGGCCAGAACAGACGCCCGCAGGGGCAGGAGGCCGTGGGGACACCTGGATAGCCCACCCCCCCTCTGCACCTGCCCAGTGCAGGTCGGGCCCAGGACTGCACCTGACTATGGCCCATGTAGCTCACCTTGGGCATCTGGGCATCGGGTCTGGCCGTCAGGGGCCTCAGCTCTGGATCAGGCTCAAAATAAAAGTGAAAACCAAAGGCCCCCACAGGGTCTGCTTTCTGAAGCCCTGGTCTGCCCACCAGCTTCTGCCTTAGACCTGCAGGCAAAGGCCTCTGTGAGGAGGGCGTCGTTGGCAGCCCCCCAGTCCTCCTCCCCCCTGGGGCTGCCACAGGTCTAGTTAGGGCTGGCTTCCACGGGTGCCTGCCAGTCCCCGCAGAGGGGCTGTGATCCACCCTGCAGAACCTTCCCCTGGGAAGCTCCAGGGGCCCAGCTGGGTGCCGTGTGCAGGTCTCTCTCTTCTGGCAGCTGGCAGGGAGCTTGCTGTGAAGGCTGAGGACTGGGGGGGGGGGGGGGGGCTGGGAGGGGTGGAGCTGAGCATGCCCCAGGCCACGGTCAGATCTTCAGGCCTGTTCCCGCACTGTTCCCAGCCTGCCCACCCAGGCGAGGACATCCAGCCTGGAGCCCCTCTGCCGGGAGGAACTGTGCGGGACCCCTGCCCCCCACCACACACCTCAGCAACCCCCCAGGACGCTGAGCTGTGTCAGCCCCTGTGCTAGCCCCTGTGCCAGTTCTGTGCCCCCAGAGCTCCAACTGTGGGGGGCAGGGCTGCTCACAGTCTCCGTGCCGGGAGGGCAGAAGTGGGAGCTCCTGGGCTGGCCCCTGGAGGGCTTCCTGGAAGAGGAGGTGGTGGTAGGCTGAAGCGAAGGGTGAGCAAGAGGGTCCCCGTGCAGGGATGGGGCAGGTGGGAGAGAATTGGGAGAGAAGCAGAGAGCATTGGAGAAAAGTGCTTCCAGGGAGAGACACCCCCCCCCCCCCCCCGCATCTTGGCAGAGAGCTCCTCCTGTCTCGACACTACCTCCCACCAAGCCCCGGGACCCCCCAGGTGCCCCCTCCCTAGGTGGCCCTCTTAGCTGCAGACTCACCTGCCGGTTCCTCTGCCTCCTGCCGCTGTGGGCCTGGCGCCCCCCATTCAAGGGAGCCGTGGCCTCCCCCGTGCCCCTGCGGGCACCTGCCAGGGCAGGGACTTCAGCCCCGTCCTTCCCCTGACCGTCATCCCACCCGGCCTGGCCCCCACCTACAGAGGAGAGATGCACCCAGCCCTCACCTCCACAGGCCTCCCCCCGGCTGCGGAAACAGCCCATTACACCCGGCCGATAATGGCCCCTCAATTGAATTAAGAGAGTTCACGGGAAGCCCAGGCATGAAATCCGTTTCCGTGAAAGTCCAAATTTGGGACAGCGGTAGGAGCGGGGGGTGGGAAGGCACTGTGGATCCACCAAAGAAAACACCCCCGTGCATTTGTTTCCAATTCCCTTCCAGCACGCTCGCCCTCTCCCTGCTCGCCCGAGGACCTTGGGCGTGGGGCCAGACGCCGCTTTTGTAATTCTCTCTCATTAATGGGTAATTTCCCCTCGAGTGGGGGAGGAAGGAGGAGAGAGCCTTGGGAGAGGCAGGCAGCACGGGCCCTCGCGGGGAGCCTTGCAGACCGGGCAGGCACAGCTGGGTCGCCTCTCGGCCCCCTCCCCCCGGGATCCCCGTGGCCATCCGGGAAACTGAGGCAGTAGCTGGCCGGGCTGGCATTCTCTGAGTTTTGTGTTGTTAACAATGCCAGGAAACGGGAAGGTGAGGCAGGGAGGGAACAGGAGCCCAGGAAAGGTGCGGAGCGGTCAGATCTCCAAATGCCCGGCCTCGGAGCCTAAAATCATTCTTGGTGTGGGATGGAGAACAGAATGGAGGCCTGGGCGGGAGTCCTGCCTCCCCACAAGGGCTTTGGGCAGCTGGCTTGGGTGAGTGGGCCCACCATGAGGTGCCTGCCACCCGGGACGGGATGCCCTCTTGAGCTCTGGGACATCTTCCCCTGCCCACTGCTCCCCACCCTTGAGCCTCACTAGCCGCTTTGCAAGTGTCAGCTCCAAAGACGCTCAGGAAATGGCCACAGGTGGCCCTGTATGTATCCCTTGGCGGATGTCTTGTGAGCTGGAAGCAGGCCAGGGACACCCTGTGGGAGAGGCAGCAAGGAGCGCAGGGCCCAGAGCCTCCCTGACATTGGGGGACCAGGCCGAGCCCCGGGCCCTGGCGTCCCACCCTGAGCGGGCCTATTTTAGGAATGAAGTGGGTGCTGTGGACGCTGTGCCCAGAAACAAGTGCCCCGCCGGCCTACGGCCAGTCTGGCCTGCTGATTCACTGGCTTCTGGGCCACAGGTAGGTCCCCGGCGGGAGGCACGTGGGACGTGTAGGGAAGCGATTCCCCCCGGGGCGCCGGCCCAGCCCCGCTCAACCCAGCTCCCAGGGTGGCCCGGCTGTGACTCCAGACAGAGGCAGCGGCCCAGAGCTCCCGGCAGAGCCACGCTCGCGGCCGCTGGACGAGCCAGGGCACGCCGGGGGACACTTTGAGCCCCGCCGTGTAAGAGCAGGCTCCCCCGCCCCCCCCCCCCCCGGCCGGCCCGATAGACCGAGTGTGACTAACGGGCAAAACGTGAGGCTAATGGAAAGCAAACAGGGCCGGACAGGCAGCCCACACGGTGTTTACTCAGCGGCTTGCTGCGTGGCCCAGCGGCCGGGCCACGGGCTGCGGCTGTCAATCACTCGCTGCTGTTTGCCTAACCTCCGCGAGTGTGTTTCTCTTTATTAGCAGAACACAGATAGGGAAGGAGATCTCCCCACAGATGCGCGGCTGCAGGAATGCGCCCTCCCAGCGGAGCAGGGAGCAGGGCCGCGCAGGAGGCACCTCCGAACAGGGCACCGTTCACCAGCCCCGGCTGCTCTGGGGGCCCGTGGGCTCTGCTGTGCTGAACATTCACCTGGCCGGGCTCTGGGAAGGGGTTCGACAGGCGCTCCGCCTGCAGACCCCCAAGGGGCCGTCACTCTGACCACTTATAAGCACGATGCTGAGCTTGCCGGTGAGGTGCCCCCCCCAACCCAGTGACACACATCTGGGAAGAAGTGGGGGGGGGCACTGGGGTTAAAATCGGCACTCTTCCCAGTGCCGCCGGGCTGACTCTGGCCCGAGTCAGATGCCTCCTTGGTCATTCTAGGTGCATCCCAGAGGGCCTCTGCACCTGGCGCTGGGGCAGGGCGGGTGCGACGCTTTTCGGTGCCCTTTGTGCCTGGCTCTCGCAGCCACACACCTTTGTTTTTGTAGCATGAAAACAGCCATAAGTGACTGTGAACAAAGGGGTATGGCTGTGCCCTGATAAAACTTTATTTATTTGTACAGTCAACCGTGGTGCTAGATTGATTGCAAAAAAGTTTTGCAAACACAGATTCAAAGGGGCACGTGCACTCCAATGCTTACAGCACTGCTATCAACAATAGCCAAACGGAAGCAGCCCAAATGCCCATTGACTGAAGAATGGATAAAGATGTGGTATATATACACAATGGAATATTACTCAGCCATCAAAAAGAATGAAATCTTGCCATTTGCAACGATGTGGATGAAACTAGAGAGTACAATTCTAAGTGAAATAAGTCAGTCAGAGAAAAACAAATACCATATGATTTTACTCATATGTGGAATTTAAGAAACAAAACAGATGAACACATGGAAAGAAGAGGGAAAGAGAAGAGAGGCAAACCATGAGAGACTTAAAAAAAATTTTTTTTAATGTTTATTTATTATTGAGAGACAGAGCACGAGCAGGGTAGGGGGAGACACAGAACCCGAAGCAGGCTCCAGGCTCTGAGCTGTCAGCACAGAGCCCGATGCAGGCCTTGAACTCACAAACCGCAAGATCATGACTTGAGCTGAAGTCAGATGCTTAACCAACTGAGCCACCCAGGCGCCCAACGATGAGAGACTCTTAAAGATAGAGAACAAACTGAGGGTTGATGGAGGGAGGTGGGTGGGGGATGGGCTGGATGGTGATGGGTATTAGGAGGGCGCTTGTTGGGATGAGCACTGGGTGTTGTATGTAGGTGGTGAATCCCCGAAGGCTACTCCAATATCGCACTGCGTGTTGACTAAAATGTAAATAATGAAAGAAAAATAAATGAAAAAGAAAAGTTCTTTAAGCTTTCCTGTGTCCGCACCCTCTGCAGGGTGGCTGATGGTTAGCTCTTCCCATGGGGAAGAGGGAGTCTGAGCTCCAGCCGGGAATCTGGGCCGCCCTCACATGCTTGGCTGACAGAAGAGCCAATGGTGTGTCGGATCCAAGCCGAAGCCTCGGGGATTGGCACACGTCCACCAGCATCCTCGAATCCTGCCCACACGATCATCACTGTTGGGGTTGGTCACCTGTTGGCCACCTGGCTGAGTTATCATTCATCAGCTTTCTTTTCTGGAAAGCTCTCTTCCCCCTTTCCACACCATGTTCTTAGGAAGAAAGTCATTTTGTGCAGCTCACACCTGAAGGTTGGGGGGACATGCTCCTGTCCTTGAGGTCAGTCTACCTTCATGAGTTATTTGAAATTCTCCTGCACGGAAGGTTTGTATCTTCTCCCATTTACTCATTTGTTCCCTTATTTATATTGGTACGATCCCATGGATATTTGTCTTATGGTTTCAGTTATAACCCAGTGCTACATTCTTTATTCTGTTGTTCAAGTTGCCATGGCTTTGGCCATTGGGAACTCTTCTGGTTGGCTCCTGTGCTGCATGCCTTTGGAATATCCATCACTCTGCGCATGGCGTGTGTGTTTTGAACACCTCCTTATTTTCTGCCCCCACAAGATGCTCCAGCTACGTCTTGTGTATTTCTCGCCCCAGTCTTAGGATCACTCATCTCTCCACGGAGCCCTGGTTCTTCATCTTGGAGGATGGCATTAGAAACCAAGATCTGAGTGCTGAGCGTGCTCGTTGATGCTGGGCTGTCTTTTCTCTTTGGCCCCCTAAGCTAACAGAGCAAAAGATAGATGCCTTCATACAAAGTGGCATGTATGCACGTGCCCGTACATGTTTCTATGTGGAGACATCGTATCTATATCAGGGCAAACATGAGTTTTTTACTGATGGTTTCCACTCAAGTCTGTCACCACGTGGGCCATTACAGTAGCCACCCCTTGCTTATGTGTAATTCACCACCAGTGAGGCTCCTGCTCCTCCCACCCCCACCCAGTTAGTCAATACACCTGGCACTCACACAAGGACCCCTTGGGAGACGCCTGTACCTACTGGAGCAGGGGGCTCACGGGCACTTCCTCTGCCTTAGTCCCATCCACTCTGCTCCCTTCCAAAGTTACTTGGGTCACACCTCTCCCACCCCCTCAGTGAGGTTGTTTCATGCACTTGTAATATAATTTCCTCATCAAGTGTGTCTTGCATCCTGGCCTCTTGACATTCTAAGTGACTAAAAAAAATTTTTTTCACATGTGAAGGTTCACTCTTTGTGGTGTCAAGTTCTATGGGTGTGACAAATGCATAGTGTCTCCTCTCCACCATTACAGAATTGTGCCCCGCACCCCGCTTGTTCATCCCTCTCCCGACTCTCTGGCAACCACCGATCTTTTCGACACCTCTACAGTTTTGCCACTGCCAGGCTGCCATGCAGGTGGAACCACAGAGTGTGGGTGATGTTGTGTCACCACCTTCATCACTCACTTCTGGGCACCCACGGTCTCTTGCCAGGGCAGCAGCCTCTGCACTGGCTTCCCTCCCTCTGTCCCTTCCTTCCTGCATCCACTCCCACAGCCACCAGAGTCAGGCCACATACCCTCCTCTACTCAGAACACCCCCCTGCGCGCCATCTGTCAGGAAACCCTGCAGGATCCACTCTCTGACCTCACTTCCAGCCCCTCTCCCCACTGCTCCCTGTGCCCAGCTCCCCGCCCGTGTGCCGGGAGTCCACCTGCCTCCAGGACTTTGTACTGGCTATTCCTTCTGCTGTTCCCGCAGACATCCTCGTGTCTCTCTCCTCGCCTCTTTCGGGTCTGTACTCATGTGTCATCTCTTCACAGAGGCTTTTGCTCCCCTTTCCTTGTTTTGCTTTGCTTTTTAATATTTTATTACCATTGGAAAAACCCTATAAAACTTTATTGAGGTAATAGTCATATAACATTCAATTTACCCATTTCAAGGGTATAATTCAGTGGCATGTTACATTTTGAATTCTTTTTAAACTATAGCAATATACGTAAGTTTGCCATTTTAACCATTTCGAGTGAACAATTCTGTGACGTTAATTACATTTACAATGTTGTGCAACTATCATCATTATCTATTTCCAAAACTCTTTCATGAGCTCTGTCCCCACTGAATACTGATTCCCCATCTACCCCTGCCCTGCCCCAGCCCCTGGCAACCTCTGAACTATGGTCTGTCCCTAGGAATTTGCATCGTCTGGATATTTCACATAAGTGGAGTCATTCAATATTTGTCCTTTTGCGTCTGACTACTTTACTTAGCATAATGTTCTCAGGATCCACCCGTGCGGTAGCAGGTGTCAGAAATTCATTCCTTTTTAAGGACGAGTAATATGCTGTTATATGGTGATACCACATTTTATTTATACATTTATCTGTTGAGAAACACTTGCATTGTTTCCACCTTTTGACTATCGTGAATAACGTTATAATGAATATTAGCATATAAGTATCCGAGTCCCTGTTTTTAATTTTTGGGGGGTACATATCTAGGAATGAAATTTCTAGGTCATATGGTAATTCAATGTTTGGTTTTCTTAAGAACCACCTACCAACAGTGGTTGCACCCTTTCACATCACCACTAGCAATGTATAAGGGTTGCAATTTCTCCACATCTTCACCAACACAGTTTTCTGTTTGTTTTTTCTTAAGTTATAACTATTATACTAGGTTTGAAGTGGTATCTCAGTGTGGTTTTGATTTATTTGTATTTCCCTAATGTCTCATGATGTTGAACATGTTTTCATGTACTTATTGGCCATTTTAATATCCTCTTGGCTAAGAGTCCTTTACTCATTATTTGTTTGTCTTTTTGTTGTTGAATTGTATGTGTTCTTTATGTATTCTAGATATTAAATCATGATCAGATATGTGATTTCCAATACATTTTCTCCTATTCTGTAGGCTGTATTTTCACTTTTTGGTAATATTCTTTGATGCACAAAAGTTTTTAATCTTGTCCAATCTAAAGTCCAATTTATCTATCTTTGTATTGCCCATGGTTTTTGGTGTCACATCTAGGAATCTGTTGCCAAACCCAAGATCACAAAAATTACCTCTGTGTTTTCTTTTAAGAGTTTATGGTTTTAGCTCTTATATTCAGGACATTGAGCCAACTTTATATATGGTGTGAGGTAGGGATCCAACTTTACTCTTTTGCTTGTAGAAATTCAGTTGTCCCAGCACCATTTTTTTGAAGAGACTATTCTGTTCCCAAAAATGAACTTGGCACCCTTGTCAAAAGTCAATTGGCCATAGATTTATGAGTTTACTTCTGGGCTCAAAATTCTTTTCCATTGACATGCACATCTATCCTTATGCTAATACCGCATTATTTTCTTTGCTGTAAGTTTCGAAATTGAGAACTGTGAGTCCTTCAAATTATTCTTTATTTTCAATTATTTTGGATATTCATGGCTCCTTGCAATTAACATGAAATTGAGGATCAGATTTTTCATTTCTGTAAAAAGAATGCTGTAGAATCTTGATAGGGATTGTGTTGACTCTGTAGATTCATTGGGTAGTATTAACACCTTAAAAATATTGAGCCTTTCTGTCAATGAACACAGGACACTTCATTTGCTGGGCCTTCATTAATTTATTTCAGCAATGTTTTATAGTTTTCAGTGTACAAGTCTTTTACTTCCTTGGCTAAATTTATTCCTTGGTGTTTTATCCTTTTAGGTGCTATTATAAATGGGATTGCTTCCTTAATTTCCTTTTTTGAATTGTTCACTGCTGGTATATATAAACACAACTGACTTTTATGTATTGATATTGTACCCTGCAAGTTTTGCTGAGTTTTTCAATTAGCTCTAGTAGCTTTCTCACGGATTCTTTGGGATTTTCTATATAGGATCATGCTATCTACAAATAGAGATAATTTTACATCTATCTTTCTAACTTGAATGTCTTTTTATTTCTTTTTCTTGTCTATTTGTTCTGGTTACTCCAGTGTAATGTTGTGTAGCCATGATGAAAGTGGGCTTCCTTGTCTTGATCCTAGGTTGGATCAGACTTTCACCATTGATTATGATGTTAGCTGTGGGTTATTCACAAATGTCATATATCAGGTTGAGGCAATTCTCTTCTATTTCTAGTTTTATGAATATTTTTATCATGAAACTGTTGGATTTTGTCAAACGTCTTTTCTGTGTCAGTTGAGATGATCACGTGGTTTTATTTTTTTCTTCTATTAATGTGATGTATTATACTGATTGATTTTCTTATGTTGAACTAGCTTTGTATTCATAGGATAAATCCTACTTAGTGTATAATGTGGTGTATAATTTTAAAATTATTCTGTTAGATTCAGCTTGCTAGTTGTTATGGACTTTATGTTTGCATCACCTCCCTACCACCACCAAATTCATATGCTAAAGTCCTAACCTACAGTGTGATGGTATTTGGAGGTGGGCCTTTGGAAGGTAATTGGGTTTAGATGAAGTTGAGGGCAGGACCCTCATCATGTGATTAGTGCCCTTATCAAAGAGGAAGGGAAAGAGTTCTCTCTCTCTTTCTCTCTCTCCAGACACATGCACTGAGGAAAGGCCACGTGAGCACATAATGAGAAACTAGCTATCTGCAAGCCATGAAGTAGCTTCCTACCAGAACCCTAACATGCCAGCACACTTATCTTGGACTTCCAGCCTCCAGAACTGTGAGAAAATACCTATCTGTTGTTTAGACCACCCAGTCTATGGTAGTTTGTTATAGCAGCTGGAGAAGACTAAGACATTAGTATTCTGTTGAAGATTTTTACACCTTTACTCATAAGGGTCATAGTCCATAATTTTCTTTTCTCATGATGTCATATCTAGCACTGGCGTCAGAAAATTTTGACTTTATAGAAAAAGATAGGAAGTGTTCACTCTGCTTTTTGGGAAGAATTTGATACAAATTGCTGTTAAATCTTTAAATGTTTCATAGAATTCACTAGTGAAGCTATGTGGTTCTGAATTGGGCAGGGGGAGAGTTTTTAATTAACTGATTTAATATCCTTAATAGCTATAGGTCTGTTTAAATTTTCCATTTGAGTCAGTTTTGATAATTTCCGTGTTTCTGGAAATTTGTCTAAGTTATCTAACTTGTTCATGCAACATTTTCATAGTATTCTCTTATGTAATTATCTTTATTTCTGTAGGGTTGATAGTAATATTCCCACTTTCATTTTTTATTTTATTTTTATGCATTGACTCTGTTTGTTTCTTTGTCAGTCTACTTAAAGATTTGTTGATTTTGTTGATCTTTTTATTATTTTTTTATTTTTTTATTTTTTTAATGTTTATATATTTTTGAGACAGAGACAGAGCATGAATGGGGGAGGGTCAGAGAGAGGGAGACACAGAATCCGAAACAGGCTCCAGGCTCTGAGCTGTCAGCACAGAGCCCAACACAGGGCTCGAACTCACGGACTGCGAGATCATGACCTGAGCCGAAGTCGGCCGCTTAACCCACTGAGCCACCCAGGCGCCCCTTTGTTGATCTTTTTAAAGAACCAATGCATCAATCTACGTGGGCAATCATAACAAAATACCACAGACTAGGTAACTTAAACAATGGACATTTCTGCTTCTGTTCTGGATGCTAGAAGTCAATAATCAAGGTGTTGGAAAACTCAGTTTCTGATGAGAGCTTTCTTCCTGGCTTGTAGAACATAGCCTTCTTGGTTATTCTTCACATTTTCTGTCTTCTGTGGACTTGCTTCTGTTCTCTTCTTATAAGGATACCATGCCTGTTGGATTAGGCTCCCACCCTTATGACCTCATTTAACCTTAATTATCTCCCTAAAGGCCCTATCTCCAAATATAGTCACACTGGGGGTTAGCACTATAACATAGGAATTTGAGCGGAGGGGAACACAATTCAGTTCCTATCAATCAACTTTTAGTTGGATTGATTTTCTTTGTTGTCTATTTTATATTTCATTTATGTCTTTTTGAATTTTTATCATTTCCTTTTTTCTGCTACTTTGGTTTTGGTTTGCTGGCTTTTTCTAGTTTATTAAGGGGTAAACTTTATTGATTTGTGATCTTTCTTATTTTTTAATTTAAGCATTTACAGCCATAAATTTCCCTCTTAGCACTGCTTTCACTTCATCTCATATTGGTATGCTGTGTTTTCTTCTTCAGTAGTCTCTGTTTGCTAATTTCTTTTATTATTTTTTTCTTCACTCCTTGGTTAAGAGTGTGTTGATTAACTTCCATTTTTTTTGTAAATTTCCAGATTATCTGTTATTGATTTTTAGTTTCATTCCACTGTGGTCAAAGAAGATATTTTGCATGGTATTTATCTTTTAAAATCTACTGAGACTTGTTTGGTGGTCTAACATATGAAGTATCCCAGAGAATGATCCGGACAAAAATGTGTATTTTACTGTTGTTGGGTTGAGTGTTTTATATATGTTTGTTGGGTCTAGTTGGTTTAGAGTATTGTTCAGTTCCTCCGTTTATTTGTTGATCTTCTGTCTATATGTTCTCTCTCTCATTGAAAGTGGAATTTTGAAGTTTCCAACTATTAATGTAGAACTGTCTATTTCTTCCTTGAAATCTGACAAAGTTTTTAATATATTTTTGAGCTCTGTTTTTTTCCAGCTTTATTGAGACAGAATTGATACATAACATTGTGTAAGTTTGTGATTTGATACACATATAAGATGATTACCACTATGAGGTTACTTAACACCTCCATTACCTTACAGAGTTACCTTTTTTTGTGGTGATGAGAAATTTTAAGACTTACTCTCTTAGCAACTTTCAAGTATATATTACAGTATTGTTAACTACAGTCACCAGACTATAGTTTAGATCTCCAGAATTATTCATCATATACCTGGAAATTTGTACCACTGATGACCTTCATCCATTCTCCCCAGCACATGCCATCCCACCCCTGGCAACTATCAATCTACTCTCTGTATCTAGCTTAGCATTTTAAGATTCCACATATAAGTAAGATCATATGGTATTTGTTTTTCTATGATTTCACTTAGCATAACGTCCTCAAGCTTCACCCATGTTGCTGCAAATGGCAGGATATCCCTCTTTTTTTTTTTTTTTTTTTTTTTTTTGAGGGGGGAAGGAGCAGAGCAGGAGGGAGAGGCAAAATCTTAAGCAGGCTCCATGCACAGCATGGAGTTCAATATAGGGCTTGATCTCACGACTATGAGACTGTGCTGTGACCAATACTTGTTATGTCTTGTCTTTTTGATAAAAGTCTGATAGGTATGAGGTGATATCTTGTTGCAGTTTTGATTTGCATTTCCTTGGTGATAAGTGACATCGAGCACCATTTTATGTTATCTCTTGGCCAGTTGTATATTTTCTTTGGGAAAAAAATGTCTATTCATGTTCTTTGCCCATTTTTTAACCAGGTTTTTTTTTGCTATTGAATTGTATGTGTTCCTTATATATTTTGTATATTAACCTCTTATACATGGTTTGCAAGTATTTTCTCCCATTCTATAGTTAGCCTTTTCATGTTGTTGATGGTTTTCTTTGCTGTGCAGAATAATTTCAGTTTGATGAAGTCCCACTTGTTCTTTCTTGCTTTTGTTGCTTGTGCTGTTGGTATCATATCCCCCCCCACCCTCCGCCAAAATCACTCTGAAGACCAACATTAGGATGACTTTCCATATTTTCTTCTAGGATTTTTACAGTTTTGGTTCTTATATATAAGTCTTTAGTCCACTTTGAGTTAATTTTTGCTAGTGGTGAAAGATAAGGGTCCAATTTCATTCTTTTGCATGGGAATATCCAATTTTCCCAACACCATTTATTGAAGAGACTATCTTTTTCTCATTGAGCATTTTTGGTACCCTTGTCAAATATTAGTTGGCCATCTATGCATGGGTTTATTTCTCAGATATTAATGCTATTCCATTGGACTATGTGTCTATTTTTATGCAATACCATACTATTTTGATCACTATAGCTTTGTAATATAGTGTGAAATCAGGAAGTATGATTCCTCCAGCTTTGTTCTTTTTTCTCAAGATTGCTTTGGCTATTGAGGTCTTTTGTGGTTCTATACAAATTTTAAGATTTTTTTTTTTATATCTGTAAAAAATGCCATTGGAGTCTTGATAGGGACCACAATGAATCTATAGGAGGATTTGGGCAGTATGGACATTTTAACAATATTAATCCTTCTGATCCATGAACACAGGTTATAATGGCATTGCCTCTTGGCTTCCAAGGTTTCTGATGAGAAATCAACTGTAGTTATTATCAAAGATCGCGTGTATGTGATGGGTCACTTCTCTCTTGCTGTTGTCAAGAGTTTTTGTCTTTGTCTTTCAGCAGTTTGATTATGATGTGTTTCAGTAAGTGTCTTTGAGTTTATCCTTCTTTGAGTTTGTTGAGCTCCTTGGATTTGTAGATTTATCAAATTTTGGCTTATTTCTTCAGAGTATTCTTCCTACACCTTTCTCTTTCTCTTTTTGAGACTCCCATTATGCCTGTGTTGGCCCACTTGATGCATTCCACAGATTCTTTAGGTTTCATTCACTTCTCTGTGTATTTTTTGTCTCTATCTCTGCTCTTCAGATTCAATAATTTCAATTGGCCTATCTTCAGGTTTGATATATTTTTTGCCTGCTCAAATCTGCTATTAAGCCCCTTCAGTGAAATTTTCATTTCAGTTGTACTTTTCAGCTCAAGAACTTTCTACAATTTCTTTGTCTTTATTCAAACTTTTATGTTGTTTTTATATTATTCTTCTGATTTTCTTTCATTCTTTGTCCATGTTTAAATTCTTCGTCATCTGGTAAGTCTGGTGTCTGGACTTCTTTGGGGACAATTTTTGTCAATCTATTTTTCCTTTGAATAAGTCTCTCTCTTGTATGCCTCATGATTTTTTTGTTGTTGAAAACTGGACATTTGAATGTTATACTGTGGTAACATTGAAGATCCGATTCTTCCTCTTTCTCAGCATGTGCTGTTTTGATTGTTGAAAGATGTGGCTTTAGTAGTGTATTTATTTAGGGGCTCTCCCAAAATATTTTTGCAAAGACTTTAATTGAGCTCTTGTTTCTTTACCTCATGCTCAGCTAATATTTTGACAGAGATTTCTTTGCATGCCAGGAACACAAAGAAAAGGAGAGAAAACCCACGAGCACAAACAATAAACAAAAGCAAGCACCTCTCCCAGTCTTTGCGAATCGTCTCCGGGCTGGGGCCCTCCAACACTCGGGCAGGATGGCTGAGCCTCAGGGTGACCCAGCCTGAAAGCGTACGGTCTTCTGATGTCGTTTCTAAGCGAGTGTCTTGTCCTGGGTATCTGTGTGGCTTTCAAAGTCCCTCTGTATTTTGGGTGCTTTTGAATATCCTATTTTCCCAAAGAATCAAGCATCTCCCAGTTTTTCCTCTTGGGGCTTAGGCAGGTGGTTCCATGTCCTCACCGTGTTTGCCCGAGTCATCTGTGGGCTCTTAGTTTGCCTTGCAAAACTGAAGGTGGTGCTCACCCTGTTTCTGGCCTGAGGTCTGAGTCAGGGGATCAGAGCTGGGTTCCTTATGTCAGTCCTCCAGATGGCCCCAGACCAGTTACAACAGACACACACAATAATTTTCAGGTAAAGTCTTTCTGCTCCCTGGAGCCAGGGACCAGGATTTCAGCCTGGGAATTTGGGCTGCTGCCCCTTGAAGCCTCTCACTGCACCAGGGAGAGGTAGGTAGGCCGGGGGCAAGTGAAATGCCCCAAAGCTTTCCTGCTGTTTTCAAGTTGTCTTTTTCTTGATTCATTGTTCATTTGGTTGCTATAAACCTTTGACTGTTTTCTGGAGTAATGGCAGTTTCTGTTTGTTTCTCAACGTTTCAGTAGAGGGACACGCGTTCGGAGCTCCCGTGCACCATTTTGCTGACGTCCCTTTCCTCGTGCTTTCCTGACCTCGTTGGATCGTGTACATCAAGTCCTACCCTCATGGCCCCCTCGTTCTGCTCCTCCATGCACAGTGATCTAGCAGCTGTTGCCAGGACCCTCCTCGGTGCAGGGGAGCCCAGGGTCATGGCGGTGTCCCGATTCACAGCGGTTCCTCATCCTTATTGCTTCAGGGAGGAAACATCCTCTGAACCCTTCCCAGGAGCAGCGTCAGCTGGAGGGTTCTCAGGACGTGGTAGAGGTTGTTCCCGCACACCCGCTTCTCAAGGTACCTGATCCCGACCCTGTCACTGAGCCAAAGCAGTTCTGACATCTGCATGTCATCTGATGCCGGCCCCCATTTCTTCCAAGCTTCCAGAAGCCACCCAATAGGGCATCCTACCTGGTGGCGTCTTAGTCTGCTCAGGCTGCTATAACAAAACGCCATGGGCTGGGGGCTTAAACAGCTTCAGGAAGGGGTGCAGCCTGGCCGGCACCACGGTTCAGCCCAGGAGACCCTGGGAAGAGGATGTGGCTGCGTCCCACTGACCTGGACTTCTGACCTTCTAGTCCATGCAATAGTGAGAAGAAGAATCTGTGACCCCCGGGCCTCAGGGTCCCATACGGAAGTGGAGATTCAGGCTTCCCTGTAGTTCAGCTACCCTCCCCTCCTTCCAGTCCCCTGTCCAGCTGCAGGCAGCGAGAGGCTCTTGACACAGACAGGAGGCCTGGTGTATCCCGCAGGGAGCAGAGGAGACGGATGGACTGTCCTCCAGAGCCCTCTGGTGGGGATGAGGGGCTGGGTGGCTGTACTGCCCCAGCTCGTCGAACGAATAGAAGGACGTTGAGCTGTTCTCCCGTTGAGTCACTCACTCACCTGAGCACACCTACCTCTTCTGCTTCAGTGCCCGGCTGTGCACATCCAGCCTCAACAAGAGGGTGCTCTGTGAGTCCCTGGGTTGGCAGGGAGGAGGTGCTGAGGAAATCTTCCCGGAGGTAGAGGTGGCTGAGGGGAGCTTTGGTATAAAGATGGCAAATTAATCATCCTGCAGCAGCAAAGGGGGATCCCTTTGCACCAGAAGCCGGGAGAGGCCTGTGAGCCTGGCGGTGCTGGTCAGGTCAGTCACTGGTTCCCGGGTCTCAGTCTCCACACCCAGAAGGGAAGGAGCTGGCTGAGTGGACCAGGGGGTCAGAGGCCCCTGCGCTCAATCACAGGGGTCAGTGTGTGGCTGTGGCCAGGCATCCCAGCCTCACATGCCGAGCCCCATGCCGTGGAGGGCTGAGAACGGCCTGCCGGGGGCTGGGGCTGCCTGGAGGCTCAGTACTATATGAGTGTGCATGCATGCATGTGTGTGTGTGGAGGGGTTGTGTCTGTATGTGCATATGTGTTGTACATACATGTCTGTGTGTGTTGCAGGTACATGTACGTGTGGATGCATGGTGTGTACATGCACGGGTACATGTGTGGTATGTGTGTTGTGTGTATATGTGTGTTGTGGGTACATGCATGTCGTGTGTACACGCATGGGGGTTGTGGTGTCTACGTATACACGCATGTGTTATGTGTGTCTGTGAGTCATCCCTCCCCCTCCTCCCCTCCCCCAGCAAGCCCTACAGGCTGCAGGATCTCGGCTGGGCAGATGCTGGGCCTGTCCTCCGGGGCTGCTTCTGTCCCGGTCCCGGCCCCTCAGGCGCAAAAAACAGGGGGAGCCTGGTGTCCAGGGCCTGGTCTGGGACTCTCAGAGGAGGGAAGGCAGGACACAGGGGCCAGGCGGGGCCGGGACCCCAACCTGACGGGTCGGCTGGCCCCTCCCCCCTACCGGACCGTCCATCAGGACAAGGGGCTCCCCCATACCACCCCCACTAACGTGTGGTGGTCACGGGAGCTCCGGGCTGCTCCTCAGCCCGCCCCACCACCAGGCCAGGAACACGGTAGGGGCTCACAGAGGAGAAAATGGCCTCGTCTCCTGTGTACTTCCCAGAGGTCTCCATCCACAGCTCCAGGGCAGAGGGAGCCCAGGGCACGGTTTGGATGTGGGGGGCTCTTTCCCTGGAAATGTGCCCACTTCTCAGGTCCCAGAGGCCTGCGCCGGTTCCGAGGCGCTGCTCCCTAGAGCCAGGACTCCTGGGAGGACTGGGAGATACGGAACCAGCAGGAGCGGGCCCCACTGTGCAGATCACATCCCCCGCTGCACGCTGCCTGGTGGGAAAACCCTCACGCCTCACTTCAACAGAGTTCACGGGTTTGTGTCTTTCGTGCAGAAATTGTGATTATTTGTGTGTAAAATGGTCATTTTACCGGGGCAAGTTAACCTGACCCTGTGTGTGGCCGCCCCATCGCAGAGGCTGGCTCTGATGTCCCTGGGGTTCGTTCTTGGAACACTGTTTTATGCATGAGAGTGTTCACTTTGGGTTATTATTACTCCACTCAGCCTGCTTCTGTAAGGCTCGGCCGGCCGTGCCTCCTACTGCTGCCTGGCCAAGCTGCCTCCCACTGAGTGCACCCCGACCCATCTCTCCCTCCCCCCCCCCCCCCCCCCCCCCGCTGCTTCTCTGCTCTCACAGGCTGTCCTCAACACCCTCCACTGCCCCAGGACCTGTGTGAAATGGGAACATTCTTAAAAGTAGCAGAGGCTCTCGGTGTCCCAGCCAGCTCAGACTGGAGCCCCAGTAAAGACTGCATGTCCTTTGGCTTTGAGCTCATGGCAGCCAGGCCCCTGGGGAAACATCTGAGACAACCTGGGCTCTGGAACCCAAAACCCGCAGGGCTGGTGTGATAAAGCGAGCGATGAAGGCGCACATACACAAGTACTCGCATATGCACATTGCACACACAAACACGTGCACACACAACAGAAGCACACACGCACACACACATAACACATGTGCACACACACTTGTAGACACATTCATAGGCACACAGTATGCACAAACATACATGCACACATAATGTAAGCACACACACGAACACATGCACTCACGGACACACACATGTGCACACATGTGTAAGGACACAGGCACACAATACACACACAGGCAGGGCCACCCACACCCCTTCACCATTGTCTTCCCTGTCCCACACCTGCTGTGTGAGGGCCAAGCACTGTCTGCTTCATCTCGCTGAGTCCCCCAACAAGTCTGGGGAGTTTATGACCCTCTGACAGATGAGGAAGACGAGGTTCCCCGGGGACCGAGGCTCAGGGCCGAGGGCCTGTCCTCAGAGGATCCTGTCCGGGGGACACAGGCAGCAGGTGCTGGGCAGGGTTCCCTGAAGGAATGAGCGGTGGTCTCAGCTTTGTTTGGGGGAATTGGGGAACCATGTAATACCTCTGATGCAGAGGAGGAGGGTGCTTCAGGGACTCTGGGTCAGAGGTCAGAGGTAGGGTGGGGAGATGCCCCCTGGCCAAGCGGCCTCTGGAAAGGAGGGGCGTCTGCAGGAACTTCCCCAGGAACAAGAGCACTTTCTAGGCCAGGTCAGGTGCCCAGGAGCCCTGAGGAGAGGCGGCCCCAGACTCTGCTGTCCTCCGGGGATGAGGGACGAGGGG
The DNA here is from genome assembly GCF_018350195.1 of Panthera tigris. Taxonomy (NCBI): domain Eukaryota; kingdom Metazoa; phylum Chordata; class Mammalia; order Carnivora; family Felidae; genus Panthera; species Panthera tigris. The sequence goes on along the minus strand of NC_056672.1, from coordinate 1,671,209 downwards.
GGACGGGCCTGGACCTAGGCCCCTCAAGAAATCACTTTCAGATCTCTCTCCAGCTCACTAGAGTGAGTGCTGCTGGAGAGCTGCCTTTTACCTAAATTGCCTCAATTTTCAATTTGCTTGACATTTGAGCAGCATGAGCCCTTCTGGCTCCCTTCCTGGAGCAGCCCCTGCCTGGGCAACCCCCAAGCCCGGCAAATGGGGTGCAGCACACCCGGGGGCCCCCGGGCCATGGGAAGGGCACAGATCCCCAGCCCCCACTGAGCTCCTAGATGGAACTCAGGTCGGCACCTCAGCCTGGCCACCAGGTCTGCGACACCTCCCCTCCCCCTCCGGGGACTCCCCCAGGAGCTCCCCACCCGCCCCTATCAGCTCCTTTACTGCTGAAGTTAGGGAGTCTGCAGGAAGGAGCAGGCTCACGTGCTCCACAGACCACGTCCAAGCCCGGGAGAGAGTGACGGAGAAATAAGTAGACTGCGTGCCCCATGAGGGGGAGGGATGGAGGGGAGGGGAGGGGAGGGGCTGAAGTCCGGTGTCTGGAGCTCCAGCAAATTGAGCAGGTGGAAGAAGGGCAGAAGGTGCCCCAAGGCTGGTGGCCCTCAGGGCAGGGCAGGATTGAGGGCAGTGTGCACTTTTAATGTCCTGCGGTATTTCATGGACTGAGAGGGATGGAGGCCAGAGGGAGAAGAGAGGGAGGTGAGACACAGGGAGACAGAGTAAAAGAGAGAGAGAGACCAACTAGAGAAACTTCTGCTCTCCCCCTAGGAGAAGGAATGGAGAGGAGTGGGGGGAGGAGGGGAGGAGGGGAGGGAGGAGTAGGGAGAAGGAAAGAAGAGGAGGAGAGGAGGGAGAAGGGGAGGAGGGGGAAAGGAGAGGGAGGAGGAGAAAGGGAGAGAGGAGGGAGAAGGGAGAGGAGGAGGGAGGATGAGGGGAGGAGGGAGGATGAGGGGAGGAGGGAGGATGAGGGGAGGAGGGAGGATGAGGGGAGGAGGGAAGAAGAGGGGACCAGGGGAGGAGGGGGGAGGAGGGAGCAGGAGGAGGGAGAGAGAGGAGGGGGAAGGGAGAGGAGGGAAGGAGGAGGAGGGGAAGAGGGAGTGGCAGGAGGAGAAGAGAGGAAGAGGGAGGAGGGAACAGGAGGAGGGAGGAGGGAGGAGGGAGGAGCGAAGAGGGAGAGAGGAAGGGGGAAGGGAGAGAGGAAGGGGGAAGGGAGAGGAGGGAAGGAGGAGGAGGGGAAGAGGGGGTGGGAGGAGGAGGGAGGAGGAGGGAGGAGGAGGGAGGAAGAGGGAGGAGGAAGCAGGAGGAGGGAAGAGGAGGGAGGAGGGAGCAGGAGGAGGGAGGAGGAGGGGAGGCAGGGGGAGGAGAGCAGGGAGGAGGATGGGGGCAGGGAGTGGGGGGGGGAGGCAGGAGGCAGGCTGGGCTGGGCTGTCTCCCGGGAGCCCTGACCCCGCTGGGCTGCGGCTCCCCTCCTGTTGGCGCTCAGGTTTCGGGCTGAGCGCAGGCAGATTGAGTAACAAATGCATGTGCTACGCATTATGAAGAAAGCCTTAAAAAGCCCTCGTTTATCGCTGTTTACGTTCCGTGATTGAGGGGAGAATTTGCCAAGACCAAAGGTTACTGCTGGTGTTTCTGTGACCAATATTACCTCAAACTAAAGCAATTAGCTTCAAGGAAACGTGCGTTGTCTTTGGGGGCCTTCGCCAGCGACCTGCAATGCGCGACATGGATCGCTGCGCTGCCCAACCAGCTGCCCCGCGCGGCCCCTGCAGCGGAGCGGGGCCTGGTCCCCTGTCCGCGGGCCTCGGTTTCCCCCTCTGTGGGATGGGCTCCCGGTCGTGCCCATAAAGTCCTTAGTTTAGCTCCCAGAGCATGTGCTTTTGGCTTTTCTCCCTGAGGCTGTTTCTACTCACATTTGGCCACTAAACTCCTGTCTTGAGACAATTACAGAGGAGAAAGCGTGAAGGGTAATTAGCGCTCGCCTTCCAAGGAGGAAAGAGTGAGAAACCTGCACTGTGTGTTTGCTCGGCTTCCCAGGCCAGGGCTCTTGGGATGGGGGGGGGTGGGGGCGTGACTGGGGGTGCTTCGGTCCCCCCATCAGTAAGCAGGGTAACGATGGCACGTGCATGGGGTCATGAGGAGGGAATGGAAAGGGTGCCAAGTGCTTAGAACAGTTCCCGCCAAGGAGGCAGCACAGACCAGCTCATTACCACGGTACCCGAGAATCTGGAGGGACTGGCCAGTGCAGCTGCAGGGAGAGAGGTGACAGGGGCAGACACCCCCGTAGAGGGAGAGGAAGGAGGCCGGAACCTGCTCTTGGGGTCGGGGGTGGCCCTGCCGGCTGCTTCCCACCACCTGTCCCCAGGCTTCTTGCAAACCAACCGGTTTAAGTCACTTAGTAGCTGCCACTGGCACTTAGTAGCTGCCACTGTGTCCCCCATCACAGCACATCTCCCGCCTAGCAGTAAGCCAGGTACGGCAGCCCCCAGGAGGCACCAAGAGCTGGACTGCCTTGAAGACACAGACAGCAGCCAGGCCCTGGGCCAACCCAGCTCTGCCTCTCGCCCTCTCGGCACCATCCGGGTGGTAGGGCCTCACGGGGAAACGGGGCTAGCTGTATCTCCCCCTCCTTGAGCTTGAGAAGTCACAGCGGGTTCTACAGGGAGCACACTCAGAGGTGTGCCTGGAGCACTGTGGGCAGCAAGGCCCGTGAACCCTGTCCCTGGGGAGGGGCTCAGACCAGGCACCGGGGGCCCACTGAGGCACACAACCACTCGGGTGTGCGTGCTGGCGAGGGAAGCCTCAAACAAATGCCCTGTCACAGCCGGATCTGGAAACAAAGCAGCACCCAGGCCAGATTTGAGGAGGGGTCTGGTCCATCCCCCAGGAGGGCTGGCGGCTCCTCCCTGCAGAGGCCCCAGGACAGCCCAGGGGTCACGCTCTTACACTTTGCACGGCCTCTGGGCTGACCATGGAAAGAGCAAAAGGGCCCTCAGGCTGGCCAGGGGCCTGAGACTGCAGCCCAGGAGCAGAGGTCCAGAGGTCACCGGGAGGCAGGAGTCCTGGTGGGTCCGTGCCAGCCCGCAGGACCTCGGGGTGCTCATCAGTGTGGCAAGCGTCCACTCAGAGACAGAGCCGCGGTGCAGGCGGGTAGAGCCACGAGCCGGACAGGCAGGCTTCACGCCCCGAACAGCAGGAGGGACATTGTGGCTCTCTCCAGATTGGCCCCTTGTCATTGGCTCCTCGCCTCTTATCGCCCATTTTAGAGATGACGAGGCCAAGGCTCAGAGGTGATGTAACTGTGCATTCGAGGCTTGAAAGGACATTTGCCACAATGCCGGATGGTATCAGGCCTCTTTGTACCCGTGACCCCAGCTTCTTGGAGCACGTCCTCCCTGGAAGCCCGGCTGACCCCTTCCTGTCTTGTCCACCTGCACATTCAACGTCACCCTGTCTCCATCAGTCTAGAGCCCAACTGCGCCATCCCTGACGCCTCCTCTCTGACATATCAGGGCTGGGGGGACAGCGGTGCGGGAGGCCAGCACCCAGCAGGCTTCCCGCTCCCCACCAGGTGCTTTCCGCTGGGCAGGGCCCGTCTTCGGCCGCTCTCTGATGCACCCAGCCCAGGGCAGCCTCGGAGTCCCCAGCCCTCTGGGGGTCAGCGACCCCCAGCCCTGTAACCCAAAGATGCCCTCAGGGACCCCACAACCCCTCACACCACTCCACTCGGCTTCCACCTCCAGAGAGACCCGCTAATTCTTCAAGGACGCCACTCACCCTCAGCATAAAGCGCCCATTCTTCCCCAGTGTGGGGCTGGGGTGGGAAAATATTTTCCAAAGGTCAGTTTTCCAATTATACTTAAAATTTGAAAGCTCATTTTTTTCTTTTTTGCCTCCCCTCGGTGCAGCCGCGTTCTGCTAATTTCATAAAGATACCATTTAGCTGAGGTAGGTGGGATTCTGGGCATCAGAACAGCTTCCCAACGTCAACAGCCAGCCGTAACCGTAACCACCAACTTCCCATCATTTGTGGGGGAAAAAACGTTTCTCTCCCAAAAATTATGGCCTGTAGGAATCAGACAACATCCCCATTGCCCGGCGGGAAATTACAGAGATTTTCTTGCGTACTTAACCTTAAGCCACGTTTATAAAGTCCTGCTCTGTCTTAATGACTCTCTCATGGTCCGCTGGGGAAGCAGGGTGTTTGAGGAAGTCACTTGGGTGTGTGATGCAGGTGAGTGCCCATGTCACGTGGTCCCGGGTCTGGCATGCAGCTGGGGGCTGGGAGCCCGGACCTACACTCCCTGGCACGCGTGTGTGTCTGAGGGCACGGAGCAGGGTGGACGGGATGGTCTCGGCCATGCCCTTCAGATGAGGACAGGATGAAGGGTTCACAGGCAACAAGTGGGGGACTCGGCCAAGACGCCCCTCTCCCTCTGCTGTCTCCATTGACCCCAACGGGAACAGGGAACCTTCTCCCTGCCTCCACCACATCTGTCCCCATGCTCCATTCTCCACCTCAGCCAGACCTTGGCCCTCCCCGTCCAAACCTTCAAGGCCCCAAATGGCTCAGAAGGAGGGGGCTCCTCCCTGAGGCCTGCCAAGCCACGCCCCCTTGCAGGTCGCTCGGCCCCTCCCTCCCAGCACGGGACAGCTAAGTCGCTGAGGGCACCAGATGATAAGGCAAGTGACAGGAGGGGGGGGGGATGTGAGGGGCCCAGGAGCTCATGCCCCTCCCAAGAGAGGAAGGCCGGTCTTTCCCCAGGGTGGGGAGGGGGCAAGCCACAGGGCAGGGCACAGCCTGTCCAGGATGCCTCCAGGGATGAGGAGCCTGCAGGCCTGCAGGCCAGAGCTGAGCTGAGCTGGGCTCAGGAGGCGGAGGAGAAGCAGCAAGCGGGAAGGCAGAAGCAGAGGACAGGCTGGAGCCTGCTGGGTGGGTCGGGTGCAGGAGCAGTGAGGGCGGGGGAGGGGGCGGCACAGGTGCCTCGAGGGGCAGGGGCCTGGGTTCAGGGCCTGTGTGGGCAGAGCCCACCCGTTACCCACGACCAGGACCAATGAGGACGGCAACGAGGCCCAGCTGGGGGAGGAGGGAGGCCGGTGCCCAGTCCTGGGGGAGGGGCAGGGCTTCTCATCTCCAGCCAATGGGCCTGAGGACACCAGCAACGTCCAATTCTAGGAGACGATGGGAATCTGACTTTTTGACCTGAAATACCCCAGTTTTCCAACTTTGGCCACTTACTTTATGCTCTTAAACCCTCGGCACGTCAAACCCCGTCCTTCCCCTCATTCCCAGGCTCCAGCCATCTCTTGCGAGTGTTTGTTCCTGCCTCACCGTCTTTGCACTGCTGTTTCCTCTGCCCAGGACACCCCTGACCCAGTGACTGCAGGGCTGGCTCCTTCTCCACTTGGAGGGCCCTGACCACTGCCCCATTTTGTCTTCCTCCCAGCCCTGCCCTGCCCTCCCTTTACATTATGTACTCATGGGTTCCTCTGTCTATTGTCTGCCTCCCTGACAAAAGTGAAAACTCCTGAAGGCAGCAGCTGTCTGATTTGTTCACTACTTTACCCTCGGTGCCCAGGACAGTGTCTGATACGTAGTAGGTGCTTAGGAAAAGCATAATCAATGAACAAATGGGTTATAATGTCCTGCCCCTTTACCACGTGGCTGGCCAGCACCCTCCTGCCCCTGTGACTCCCCACTCCTCCTGGGACCCTGGGCACTTCCTGCAGTGGGTCCTCAGCTGGGTCCTACAGCAAAGGCCTCTGCCCTGGAGAGAAGGAGGGGCCTAGCCCGGGGCTGATGTTGCTGGAAGCCCCTTCTGCCTGACCCCTCTGCCCTATAACCCCGTCTTATTCTGCTTGTAGGACTGTCCACCACCTGAAAGGACTGGGTTAACCAAGCCCATCTGCTCAGCTGTCATGAGGCCGAGTTGGGCTAAGCATACCTGGGGACAGCAAGGATGTCCATGTCTCTGGGTGTGGGCATGCGGGCTCCAATGGGGTGGTGAGGTCCTTGGCCTGTGGTCAGGGTGAGGAGCTGGGATTCTATTCTAGAGTCACTGAAGGGCCTACTGCAGACCCTGTGGGGGGCACAGAATGAAATCTGGTAGATGAAACCGGTGTCCTCAGCTCCCAAATGAGATGGTGAAACAGGGAAATGGAAGCCCATTCCTCGTACCAAGGCTCCTGCTGCACAGGACAAAGGAGGTGTGGCCCTGCCTCCAAGAGCTCAGACCCTACAGAGGCCACCGGGCTGCACATTCATTAATTCCCCCATCTATGCATGCATCTGTCCGTAATCCACCCACCCACCGTCCTTCCACCCAGGGGTGTGCCTGCAGGGCCTGGATGGTCTCCTGTACCCACTGTCTCAAGGTGAAGATTGTAAAGAGAGAAAGGTCAAGCTCCAGGCTTGGACTGGGCTCTCCCTTGCTCAAGTCCTGGGTGAGGAAGAAGAAAGGAAAGGAAAAAACTCTCTGGACACCTGTACTGTAGCCTGCACTGTGGTAGGCATTTGAGAGGAATGATTTCTTCTGCTTTTCAAAGCTACCTGATGAGGGAGGGATTATCCTTTATATTTTTCCCAGAAGAAACTGGAGATTAGAGAGAGTAGGCGGCTTACCCAAGGCCACAGAGCTAGTAAGTGGCTGAACCAACACTGGCACTAAAGGCTAGCTCATTCCAAACTCCCAATGAAAAGGAGGGATTCAAGGCAACCCGTGTAATTGCTGATAGGCAAGCGGTCTGTAAGCCAAAGCACAAGCCAACAGGTGAGCCGAGTGCTGCCTGCACCAAGATTTTTTATGCCATCATTAAATATTTGATATAAAGATAATACATGCACAAGGTGAAAAAAAAGAGGTCACATGTACAAGATGAACAATAAAGAGAAGGTCTCAATTTCCAGCTCCGGTCATGATGAAGTCCCGAGTGGAAGATTTACCCCTCCCCCACAAGCAACTCTAAAACTAGATAAAGTATATATGAGGCAGCTGTTCCGAACACTAGGCCTCACACAAAGGAGAACTGTAATTCTCAAGAGAAGGAGAGCACACAAGGTGAGCTCCACAACCTGGCTTTCTGTCTGATGCACTCACCCAGCTGTGGCACAGGGATATGGAACCTACACAGACAGCGTCCTGGGAAGGGGGGACACAGTGGTGCTCGGGACTGCTGAGGTGGAGAGAACTGCAAGGCAAGGAGTGGGAAGGAGAAGACTGCAGGGATGCACCAGAATTTTTCCGAGAGCACCTCAGCATCTCGGCAGAATATACTGGCTAGAAATGCACAGGGCTGCGCTCTGCTGGGGTTAGCAGAGAACGGCTGGTGGGTAGTTGAGAGCTGAAGGGGGGATCCAGGAGGGCTCAATGACATGGTGTTCTGCCTCACTGTTATGAGGGGCTACTCTAGGCCCTCCCTAAAATGCCTACCAGCAAACCTCAATGGAATCAAGTTCATCTGCTGATAAACTAATGGCCTGTCAGAAAACCAGTGAACACTCTCTAAAGAAAGAGAACATCCAGGTTCTCAACAGCATAGCATCCACAATGCTTGAAACACAATAAAAAATTACTAGACATACAAAAAGCAGGAAAAGGGAACCTATAACCAGGAACGAAAGAAAGAAAGAAAGAAAGAAAGAAAAGAAAGAAAGAAAGAACAAAAGAAAGAAAGAACAAAAGAAAGAAAGAAAGAAAGAAAGAAAGAAAGAAAGAAAGAGTAAACAGACATAGAAATAAAACATATGTTTGATTAACAGACAAGGACTTTAAATGATTGCGATACTGTATTATCTATTATACTACAGTCAAGAACTTAAAGTAGAAGAGTGAATGGGTCCTGGATGGCTCAGTTGGTTAAGCATCCAACTTTTGGCTCAGGTCATGATCTCATGGTTAGTGAGTTCAAGCCCCGCATCAGGCTCTGTGCTGACAGCTCAGAGCATGGATCCTGCTTTGGATTCTGTGTCTCCCTCCCTCTCTGCCCCTCCCCCACTTGTGTGCATGTGTGCATGCAAGTGCATGTGCTCTCTTGCTCTCTCTCTCTCAAAAATAAATAAACATTAAAAAATTTAAAGTAGAAGCATGAAAAAAAGTGGAATTTCATCAGGGAACATGAAACTATAGAGAAGAATCAAGTGAAAATTCTAGAGCTGATAAAATACTTGCAAGGTGAAATTTATTAGCAATTGGATTCTGCAGGAGAAAGATCAGTAAACTTGAAGACAAGGTGATAGAACTATCTGGTTGAAGCACACAGAGAACGAGATGTCAGAAAATAATCAGAGTCTCAGAATTGTGCGGAAAATATCAATTAGTCTAACGTGTGTAAAATTAAGTCCCAAAAGAAGAGAGAGAGATTGGGGTAGAAAAATACTTAAAGAAATAGTGGCAGAAAAGTTTCAAAATTGGATGAAAACCATAGACCCAAAGATGTAAGAGGCACAATGGAACTTGAGCAGGATAAACAGGGGGGAAAAAAAAAGAGGAACCCACGCTAGGACTCCTCATATTTAAATGGTTAAAAAGCAAATTAAAGACTGATTCAGTTGGTGAGCATGTGGCCCTTGATCTCAGGGTTGTGAGTTTGAGGTCCACATTGGGTGTAGCAGTTGCTTCAAAGTAAAATCTCCCACTGAGTTATCATCAGAAACAAGACAATAAAGTGACATCTTTGAAATGCGGCAAAAAAATTCAATCTAGAATTCTATAGCCAGCAAAATCACCCCTTAAAAATAAAGGGAAAATAAAGACATTCCATGCAAACAAAAGCTGAGATAATTCATCTACAGCAGATTTAAACTACCATAAATGTTAAAGGAAGCTCTTTGGACTCAACAGCTATAATAGCAGATGTAAGCCTACTTACATGAAGTAGTGAGGAGTGCCAACAATGACAAATACATGGGAAAGTAGAAAGGATTTTGACATGTCTGTAGAGAAAGAGAATTGATTCATAACGATAAAAGTAGATTCTTCAGGAAGATACAGCCATTCTGAACATGAATGCCCCAAACAACCAGATGTTCAAAATGCAGAGAAGCAAACACTGAGGAACTAAAGAAATAGACACACCCACGGATCACAGATATAGAGACGTAACCTTCCTCTTGGAGTAACTGAGGAGCCATCAATAAGGAGATGGAAGATCTGCACATCATAAGCCAAATTGACACAGTTGACATCTATAAACCACAACACTGATGAACTCACATTTTTTAAATGCATATGGAAGTTCAGCAAAATGAGTCATACTCTGTTAAAAAGCATTGCAATAAGAGTATGTTCTCTAGCCATTACTAGAGATTAAGAAATCCATAAGAAGTTAATAAGAAGATCTTTAAAAGTAACACACTTCTAAATAATCCATGGGTCAAAGAAGAAATCACAAAGGAGATCAGAAAATATTTTGAAGTGGTGAACACTAAAACATATCAAAATCTATGGAAGGAAGCAGAAATTGTTCTTAAAGGGAAATTTACAGCTTGAAATGCCAACAGAAGAAATACATACAATCATCTAAATTCCACCTTAAGAATTTAAAAAAGAACAAATTAAAACCAAAATAGAAAGAAGGATATAATAAAGACAAGAACCGAAGTCAATAAAGTAGAAAATAAACAATAGAGAAAATCAAGAAAAAAAAAAGTTGGTTATCTGAAGATCAATAACATTGACAAAACACCTAACTAGCTCAATTAAAGAAAAAGGGAAAATACAAGCTGCTGTTATTATGGATGAAAGAGGGGATGTAATTACATGTCCTGAAGACAGTAAAACAGCAATAAAGGAATGTTATGGACAACCTTATGCCAATATATTTGACAACTTAAATAAAATGGACAAATTCCTCAAAAGGCACAATTCCATATTTCATGTGGATGTGCGCACACACACACACACACACACACACACAGTAGACATGAATAGCCCTATACTTACTAACACTTTGAGATTTCCCCACAAAGAAAACTCTAGGCTCAGATAGCTTCACTAGGGAATTATATCAAATATTTAAGGAAGAAATAATACCAAACTTACACGAAGTCTTTCAGAAAATACAGGAGGAGGAAAAACTTTCTAACCATTATAGAAGGCTATCATAACCTTAATAAAAAAACTAGCAAAGGACATTACAAGAAAAGAAAATTACAGACCAATATTCTTTAAGCATATAGACACAAAATCCTTAGGAAATATTAGCAAATCAATTGCAGGAAAAGTGTGTGTGTGTGTGTGTGTGTGTGTGTGTGCGTGCATATGTATCTAAGTGCACACATGTCAATACCAGGAATGCAAGGTTGCTTTAATATTTAAAAAATCAGTATAATTTACCACATTAATAGAATGAAGGAAAAAATATATGATCACATCAATAAATATAGAAAAAAACATTTGAAAAATTCAACACCTGTCCAAATCCCATGATTTGGAGGACATGGAGGAACCTCTCAGCAAATTCTAGAAACAGAAGGAAACTTCCTCAATCTGATAAAGAATATCTATAAGAAACCAGCAATTAGCATCACATGCAATGGTGAAACATTGCATACTTTGCTTCTTAGAATGAAAAGAGAAAAGGGATGTCTGCTCTCATTCCTTCTATTTAACATTGTACTTGAGGTTATAGCCAGTGCAATAAGGTAATAAAACAGAAATCAAATACATAGAGATTGGAAAGAAAGAAAAAAAATGTCTTTATTTTTCAGAGGACACATTGTGTAAATAGCAAAGTCTAAGGAATTTACCAAAAAAATCTACTAGAAATAGTAAATGAATTAGGCAAGATTTCATGATACAAGGTCATTATAGAGAAATCAATTATATTTCCATATAATATCAATTAATAATTAGAATATGATTCTTAAAAAAACACAATACTATCTATGAAGCATCAAAAATGTACAATGACTAGGGGAAAACTTAACCCAAGTTGTACTGGAACTGTTCACTGAAAACTACAAAACATGGCTAACAGAAATTGAGGAAGACCTACATAAATGTAGATAAATACCATGTTCTTGGGTTGAAAGACAACATTGCTAAGACGTTAATTCCCAAATTGATCATAGATTTAATACAATCCCAATCAAAATCTCAGCAGTGCTCTTAGAAATTGACAAGTTTATCCTAAAATTTATATAGAAATGTGACATAGCTAGAGTATCCAAAGCCATCTTGAGAAAGAAGGGAAAGATTGGTAGACTTACACTATGTCAAGACTCATTATGGCATTGGCAAAAGGATGGAAAAACTGATCAATGGAATAGACAGTAGTCCAGAAATAAATCCACCCTTATAGGGTTAACCGATTTTTTGACAAGAGCTCCAAAGGAATTGAAGAAGAAAGAAAGACTTTTTAGGAAATAGGTCCAGACCTTTTCCACAATGAGTTTGCCACCAGAACACAGGTGTTGTGAAAACCACCGCTAAACCTAAAACAAGATGGGAAAGGAAAAGACTCATATCAACATCGTCGTCATTGGATATGTAGACTCAGGTAAGTCTACTACTACTGGTCATCTAATCTGAGGCCGCTGAGATGGAAAAGGGCTCCTTCAAGTATGCCTGGGTCTTGGATAAACTGAAAGCTGAATGTGAACGTGATTATCACCATTGAGATTTCCCTGTGGCAGCTTGAGACTAGTAAGTGTTATGTGACCAGCATTGATGCCCCAGGACACAGAGACTGTATCAAAAATATGAGTCCAGGCACGTCTCAGGCTGACTGTGCTGTCATGATCGTTGCTGGTTATGTTGGCAAATTTGAACCAGGCACCCCCAAGAACGGGCAGACCCATGAGCATGCCCTTTTGGCATGTAAAACAACTTACTGTTGGGGTTAACAAAATGGATTCCACTGAGCCACCCTACAGGTACGAAGGAATCATTAAAGAAGTCAGCACCTACATTCAGAAAACTGGCTACAACCCCCACACAGTGGCATTTGTGCCAATTTCTGATTGGAAAGGTGACAACATGCTGGAGCAAGTGCTAACACGCCTCGGTTCAAGGGATGGAAAGTCACCCGTACAGATGGCAATGACAGTGGAACCACACTGCTTGAAGCTCTGCATTGCATTCTGCCACCTACTCGTCCAACTGACAAGCCCTTGCGTCTGCCCCTCCAGATGTCTACGCAATTGGTGGTATTGGTACTGTCCCTGTGGGTCGAGTGGAGACTGGTGTTCACCAGGCATGGTGGTCACGTTTGTTCCGGTCAATGCTACAACTGAAGTAAAGTCTGTTGGAACCTACCATGAAGCTTTGAGTGAGGCTCTCCCTGGGGACAATGTGGGCTTCAATGTCAAGAACGTATCTGTTAAAGATGTTGGTCGTGGCAATGTGGCTGGTGACAGCAGAAATGACCCGCCAATGGAAGCAGCTGGCTTCATGGCTCAGGTGATTATCCTGGACCATCCAGGCCATCCCAGTGCTGGATACACACCTGTGCTGGACTGTCACCCAGCTCACATCGCCTGCAAGTTCGCTGAGCTGAAGGAGAAGATTGATCGTGGTTCTGGAAAAAAGCTGGAAGGTGGCTCCACGTTCTTGAAATCTGGCGATGCTTCCATTGTTGATATGGTTCCTGGCAAGCCTGTGTGTGTGTTGAGAGCTTCTCTGACTATCCTCCTCTGGGCTGTTTTGCTGTTTGTGTCATGAGACAGAAGGTTGCTGTGGGTGGTATCAAAGCAGTGGACAAGAAGGCAGCTGGAGCTGGCAAGGTCACCAAGTCTGCCCAGGAAGCTCAGAAAGCTAAATGAATATTATGCCCATACCTGCCTTGATCAGTGGCCGAAGAACGGTGTCACAACTATTTGCGCCAGATGGCCATTTAAGTACGATAGTAAAAGACCGGTTGATGATAACAATGCATTGTAAAACCTTCAGAAGCAAAGGAGAATGTTTTGTGGACCATTTTTTTGTGTGTGTGGTGTGTGTGGCAGTTTCAAGTTATTAGTTTTTAAAATCAGTACTTTTTAATGGAAACAACTTGACCAAAGGTCTGTCACAGAATTTTGAGGCCCATTAAAACAAAAATTTGATGAGGAAAAAAAAAAAAAGAAAAGAAATAGGTCTGGAACCACTGTATTTTTATATGAGGAATCACTGCCAGCCATCAAGATTGTGCTGGCAGCCTTAGGTGAGAGCTGGAGCATGCTGGTAGCTCCTGGCTGTGGCCACACCATTTGCCAGGCCTTAAGATGTTCCCGCCTACCATAAGTGGGGGATAGAACGATACCTGGGAGAAGATAAGCCTGGGAAAGTGCTTTGTTCAGATGCCAAAGGGGCCAGAAATAGGTCCTTTGCCCCAGGCAAAGTTCTACATAGAACTCTTCCTTCCAAGTCTCAAACAACCCTGAGCCACAAGACTGGGACACTGGCTGCAAAAGCAGAAACCTTCCTGGACTAGGAATCATGAGTCAAATCCCAGTGTGCCTGAATGGACATCTCCTGGTCTCTCTCTTCTTGCCTCCACACTCATCTCTGAGTCTGATCCAGCCCCTTTAAACTCTAGCCTTCCAGCCCACCCTCCTTACCTCCCAAGGTGATTATTTTCTTAATGTTTATTTATTTTTGAAGGAGAGAGAGACAGAGCGTGAGTAAGGGAGGGGCAGAGAGAGAGAGAGAGGGAGACACAGAATCTGAAGCAGGCTCCAGGCTCTGAGCTGTCAGCACAGAGCCCAACATGGGGCTCGAATTCATGAGCCACGAGATCATGACCTGAGCTGAAGTCAGACACTTAACCGACTAGGCCACCCAGGTGCCCCCTCAAGGTAATTATTTTTTATGAAGATTAACTTATGAAATTAAACAATGAAAAGACTTCTGCTTCTGGCCAACATAGAGTAACAGAGTCCAGATTTACCCTCCCATATGAAATAACCAAAAAATAAATACCACGTATGAAAAAAATGGTTTTTTCAAGACATTGAACATCAAGCAATGAAGAAAAGTGATTGATCTCTATGAGTCAGGAAACAAAGGAGGTGAGCCCCATGACTACTCCAGCTTACTGCCTTTGACAGTTTCTAGGTCATGGTGCAGGGAGAGGGAAAAGATAGAGTCCAGCGGTCTGAGTTGAGAGACAAAGATGAGACTGGTGAGAGTCGTAGCACAAGATACTAGAGAGTAGAGACCTGCATGGAGAAAGAACTTCAGAGGGCTCCCTTCAAGGATGTACCAGAGTATGGATCAGTATACACATGTGAAAAAGCTATTCAAGGATGGAGAAAGAGCCACCTGAGAGGATTAGAGGCAATGGTGTCCAGAGATTTCATAAGACCTGGGAGAGTGTCTGTTTCCGCCAGCCTGAGTGGAAACCCTCATGATTTACAGGGCTCTGTGAAGACAACACAGAATAGTCTTGGCTTGTTGCTAGGGAGTCATTTTCCCTAGACTGAATGCTGTTCTGGCCTCACTTGATAAATCTTTTTTTTTTTTTTAACGTTTATTTATTTTGAGACAGAGAGAGACAGAGCATGAATGGGGGAGGGGCAGAGAGAGAGGGAGACACAGAACCGGAAGCAGACTCCAGGCTCTGAGCCATCAGCCCAGAGCCCGACGCGGGGCTTGAACTCACAGACCACGAGATTGTGACCTGAGCTGAAATTGGACACTTAACCGACTGAGCCACCCAGGCGCCCCTCACTTGATAAATCTTAAAGCAAGACCTCAAATCATCAAACTGTTTCTGAGTAACTTAACTGTGTTCCATAATGAAGCTCAATAATATTTGTAGAAATACAAAATCATTGGGGTGCCACCAATTATTGCTGGTTTAGTCCGTTAAGCATCAACTCTTGGTTTCAGCTCAGGTCGTGATTTCACAGTCCCTGAAGTATTCAGATGCTCTGGGTACAAAAGTGAGACTTTTTTGTACTTGTGCTTGCATTCAATCTACCTACAATGTAATAGACTCATATTCCATTTCTAGGAATATTAATTGTTTTTTCAAATTAATTCAAAATAAATACATTTTCTTCTCAAAAATTAAAAAAACTGACCCAGAAGTGAAACATATTAATGTTAGCAGAGAAGAATATTAAAGTAGTTATTGTAATTGTATTCTACGTGTTTAAAAAGTTAAATAGAGACATGGAAGATATAAAAAAAAGACCCCAAACCAAACTTCTTCTCTAAAAAATAAAAACAAAGTTGAAGGACTAATACTAGCTCATCACATGACTTGTTATAAAACTACAGTAATCAGAACGGTATGATAGTGGCACAAAGATAGTAAAGCACGTTAATGTCCAGAAATCAATTCTCACAAATATATAAATACAGTTAGCTAACTTTTAACAATGCTCAAAGGCAATTCAGGAAAGAAAGATAGTCTTTTCAACAAACTACACTGAAACAATTGGATGTCAGTAGGGGAAAAAAATTGATGTTCCATCCCAAATTCGTATCTACAACTGAACTCAAAGTGGATCACATACTTAAAAGCAGAGCCCCTGACTATAACACTTTTAGGAGAAGCCTTATGATCTTGGGATAGGCAAAGATTTATTAGCTACAACACCAAAAGCACCATTCATAAAAGAACAAATTAATAACTTGGACTTCATCAAAAGTAAAGACATCCACTTTGCAATAGACACTCTTTTTTTTTAAATTTTTTTTAATGTTTTATTTATTTTTGAGACAGAGAGAGGCAGAGCATGAACGGGGCAGGGGCAGAGAGAGAGGGAGACACAGAATTGGAAGCAGGCTCCAGGCTCTGAGCCATCAGCCCAGAGCCCCACGCGGGGCTCGAACTCACGGACCGCGAGATCGTGACCTGAGCTGAAGTCGGACGCTTAACCGACTGAGCCACCCAGGCGCCCCATGCAATAGACACTCTTAAGAGAATGAAAAGACAAGCTACAGACTTGGAGAAAAACTTTGCAAGGCGTATATCCAATAAAGAACTTGTAGTGATAGTAGATAAGGAATTCTCAAAACTCAAAGAAAAATTCAACTTAATAATGGGCAAAAGCTTTCAACGGGCACTTCACCAATAAACATATATGGATGTCAAATAGACATATGCAAAGATGCCCAACATTATTAGCCATCAGAATATAAAGTTAAAAGCATAAGGAGATACCACTACATACCTATGAGAGTGACTAAAATTGAAAAGACTGACCAGAGACTGAGACTGTAGCAGAACTGGGACTAGTTGGGACATAACATGGTACGAACACTCAAAACACAATTTGGCAGTTCATTAAAAAGTTATGGCTGGATGTTAGCATGAGGAGTTCCATGGACTCACTTACTAGAGGAAAAAAAGCAAATCTGGTAAAAGCTATTAAAAGACCCAATTATTGGGGCATCTGTGTGGCTCATTTGGTTAAGTGTCCAACTCTTGATTTCAGCTCAGGTTGTGATCTCTCAGTCATGAGATAGAGTACTATCTCAGGCTCCACACTGACAGTGTTGAGCCTGCTTGGAATCCTCTCTCTTCCTCTCTTTCTCTCAAAAATAAATCAATAAACTTTAAAAATACAATTATTTAAAGTCTCTGGAAATTGTCCTGAGGGCATATAATAAATGAAGAAAAGTTTATTCAAGGAAACATACTAAAACTTGGTAAGAACAGCAAGAATCTGTGGCATTTGAACCATGGCCCATTCCTTCTTTCCTTCTTCACTCTCAGCTTGATAGAAGCTCTACTTTGGGTAAATGTGGCCAAGAAGACGGTGCCCTCCCTTCTTTTTAGCTCCCAAACAAATCTTAATATACCTCGCCAGGAAGGGCAGGCCACCAGCATTTCTAATGCCCTCCAGTTTCAAGTTGAGGAATTCCTGGTGAGTGTGGCCAAGGTATCAGGAGCTCCTTCCTCCACTAACCTCCACTCATAGTAAAAAGGCTCTACCTTAAGTACAGCCAGCCAAGAATACTAGGGCCCTCACCACCCTTGCCCCAGATTAGGGCAGAGCTCCCAGACCAAGAAAGAAGAGTCGTGCAGAGCAGAGGCTACCGCCCCATTTGGGGTCCAGAGTAGTGGGTCAGAAACATCGTTTAGGAGAAGAGGCTTCCCATAAGAAAAGAGAGCTCCAAAGCTGTCCACGAAGGAACCGATGTTATTTGAAAAGAAAAAAAAATCATGGAGAAGTTTAAGCTTAAGGTGGCTTTCAACAACAGCTCCTCTTAGGAGCAAAAAGCTAAACCACAGGTCATCTAGTTCATAAGCCTAGAGAGAACTAGAGAAATAAATGGCTAAGAAGACACCCTGAGGACAAAACAAACCTCAAAGACTGGCTTCAAAATCTAGTCCTGTCTACACTGAATTGGATCAGATTGCTGAGGAGCACATGGCCCAGGGGATTGTCAAAAACTATAACGTAAGCTGTTGGTGATTAGTTGCACCGAAGGCATGGGGAGTAACATCACATGAAGACAGCCTGATGGAACTTAGAGAAAGAGGTGATCAGAGAGAGCCCTGCCAAGGCATTGCCATTCTCGGGGAACTGTGTACACACTCAAGGCTCTGTCCCTAGAGGAGCAACAGCGATGGCTTCATGTGGTGAAAGCAGACTTCACTAAAATTGCCTAGCCAGGTCACAAAACAAAGAGCAAAATAAGTCACGAGAGGAGGAAGGGTGATCCGAGTTGCTGTAATATATCACCTAAAGTGTCTAATTTTCAACAAAAAATCATGACATACAAAGAAACAAGAATATATTTACATAGGATATAAAGAAAAAAGAAAGTGCTTCTAAGAAGGTCATTATGTCATACGCAACAGACTAAGACTTCAAAACAGCCATTATAAATATGTTCAGAGAACTAAAAGAAACCATGCTTCGGAAACTTAAGGAAGATACAAAGACAATGTTTCTTTCACCAAATAGACAATATCAATAGACATGTAAAGTATTAAAAAGAACCAAATGAAAATTCTGGAGAAGTATAATAAAAGAAATGAAAATTTTTATTAGAGGGGCTAAATAACAGATTTGAACCAGCAAATGAAGAATTAGTGAACTTAAAGACAGATTAATGGTATTACACAATCCAAAGAAGAGAGAGAAAATAGAATGGAGAAAGTGGAAGAGTCTCAGAGAAAATTGGGACACCTTTAAGTACACGAACATGTAATAGAATTCTAGGAGGAGAGGGAGAGGAGAAAACAGAAATAATATTAGGAAAAATAATGGCCGAGAATTTCCCAGTTGCTGAAAAACATTAGTCTACACATTCATGAAGCTCAGACAAGTCCAATCAGGACAAGTACACAGAAATCCACACCAAGAGTAAAACTGCTGAAAACAAAGACAAAATCTTGACAGCAACAAGAGAAATGGACTTATCACATACAAAGGAATCCAAATAAGATAACAGGCGACTTCTTATCCGAAACAATGGAGGCTAGAAGGCAGTGGTATGACATATTCAAAGTGCTGAAAGAAACATACTGTTTAACTCAGAATCTTATATCTGCCAAAACTATCTTTCAAATATGAGAGTGAAATAAAAACATTCTCAGGTAATCAAAAACTGAGCCAATTTTCTTCTAGCAGACCCATCTTATAAGAAATACTAAAAGAAGCTTTTCAGGCTAAAAGGAAGTAAATCCAAATGAAAATTCTAATCCACATGAAAAATAAAAAAGCACTGTTAAAGAGTAATTATGTAATTATTTACACCCCCCCCCCCCAGAATACATATTATTTTCTTCTTTCTTCTTTTAGCTGATTTAAAAAACAGTTGTATGAAACAACACATGTGGGGTGCCTGGGTGGCTCAGTTGGTTGAGCGACCAACTTTGGCTTAGGTTATGACCTCACGGTTCGTGGGTTCAAACCCCACGTCGGGCTCTGTGCTGACAGCTCAGAGCCTGGAGCCTGCTTCAGATTCTATGTCTCCATCTCTCTCTGCCTTCCCCTGCTCACACTCTGTGTCTGTCTCTTTCTCTCAAAAGAAATAAACATTAAAAATTTTTTAAGTAAAAGAAAAAAGAAACAGCACATATATAAATGTATTGCTGAACTACAGATGTCATATATTTGACAATAATAACATAAATGAGGTGGATAGGAGGGGAGTTACATTGGAGTAAGGAAATGACACCAGATTGTAACTCAAACCTGCGTGTACCAATTTAAAAAACAGAAATGGTAAATAATGAGGCAAATAGAACAACTCAGTAAATACATACTTGCTTTCTTTTCTCATCTTCTTAGTATAAAACAGCAATTATAACAATGTACTATTTGATTTGGAACACATATAAATTTAATATGTATAGCAACAATAGAACAAAAGGGTAGTGAGGGAATAGATTTATTTAGGAATATTATTTCTCTATCACACTGGAATGAAGTTAGTAGAAATACAAAGTAGATTTTTATAAGATATGTGTGGTAAGCCCTAGAGCAACTGCTAAAGTAGTAACCAAAAAAATATAGAGAAAGAGTCATTAAAAAAAGGAAAATGTTATACTAGAAAACATTCACTTCATGCAAAAGAAAGGATTAAGAGGAAGAGAGGAACAAAAGTAGTAAAGCAGACGTAGAGTAAACAAAAAGTAAAATGGCAGATGTAAGTCCAACTATGTCAACAACAACATTAACTGTGAATGGATTAAACAATCCATTCAAAAAGCAGAGAATGTCATAGTGGATAAAAAAAATCATCCAACTATATGTTGGCTATATGAGACACAGCATTAGGTTCAGAGATTCAAATAGGTTAAAATCATAAGGATGAAAGGCTCTATCATGTGTACACCAACTGTAAGAAAGCTGGAGTGGCTATTTAATATCAAGTAAAGTAGCTTTAACTTTTTTTACTAGGGACAAAGAGGGACATTTTATAATGATAAAACTGTTGATCCATAAGGAAATTATAACAATTATATACATACCTAACTATGGCCCTGCAATATATAAAGCAAAGGTTGATGGAGAGTAACATAGACAATTCAACAATAATCATCAGAGCCTTCAAGACTACACTTTCAATAATGGATAGAACAAGTAGGCAGAAGATCAACAAGGAGACAGAAGACTTGAACAAGAATACATACAAACTAGAGTTAACTCATATCTATAGAACACTGTATCTAACAGGAACAGAATATGCATTTTCTTCAAGTATACATGGAACATGCTATAGGATGTATATATATTCACAAATATATACAAATTAAAGAACACACTACTAAATGCCAATGGTTCAAAGAAGAAATCCCAAAGGAAATTAGAAAATACTTTGAGATTAATAAAAATTTAAAAATAACACATGGGTATTTCTGGGATGCAGCTAAAGTAGTGTTTTGAGGGCAGTTTACAGGTATGACTTACAGGAAAGAAGAAGAAAGATTATAAATCAATAAACTTCCACCTTGAGAACCTAGAATAAGAAGTGCCATCTGAACCCAAAGCAAGCAACAGGAATGAAATCATAAATACTACAGTGAACATTAATGAAGTAGAGAACATAAAAACAATAGAAAAATCAACTAAACCAAGTGTTTGTTCTTAGAAAAGATCCACAAAATTGACAAATCTTAAGCTAGACCAAAGAGAAAAAAAGAGAGAAGACTCAAATTACTAAAGTCAGAAATGAAAATGGGGACATAACTACTAACCGTATAGAAATAAAAATAATTATAAGAGAATGCTGTGAACAACTGTATCTATATGCCACAAATGAAATGGACAAATTCTTAGAAAGAGCAACTAAAAATGACCCAAGAAGAAATAAATCTAAATACACCTATACAAGCAAAGAGATTGACTTAGTAATCAAACAACTTCCACAAAGAAAAGCCCAAGAGCAAATGGCTCCATTGGTAAATTCTTCCAAACATTTGAAAAGGAGCTACTATGAATTCTTCATGAATGCTTCCTAAAATAAAATGGAATGGGGGCAGTTTCCAACTAATTCTATGAGACTAGTATTGTCCTTATATCAAAACCAGACGAATATCACAAGAAAAGAAAATGATCTACTATTCACTTACATTTTCTTAAGAATATAGACATAAAATCCTCAACAAAATACTATTAAATAGAATCCAGCAATGTATGAAAAGAATTATGCACCATGACCAAGTGGGATTTATCCCAAGAATGCAATGTTGGTTTAACACCTGAAAATCTGTTAACATAGTATACCACATCAATAGAATGAAGGGAAAAAAACCACATTATCATTTCAATTAATGAAGAAAAAGCATTTGACAAAATCTAACACCTTTTCATCATAAAAATACTCAACAAACTAAGAAGAAAATTACTTCTTTTTAAAATATTTTTAAAGTTTATTTATTTTGGGAGAGAATGCAAGTGGGATAGGATCAGAGAGAGAGAGAGAGAGAGCGAGCGAGCTCTAATGTCCCAAGCAGGCTCCACACTGTCAGCGCAGAGGCTGATGCAGGGCTCAAACTCATGAACTGCAAGATCATGACCTGAGCCAAAGTCGGACACTCAACCGACTGAGTGACCCACATGCCCCAGAAGTAACTTACTTCAAGTTAATAAATGCCAAAATGAAAAACTCATAATGAACTACATAGGTAATGGTGAAAAACAAGTATTTCCTGCCTACAATCAGAAACAAAACAAGGGCGTCTGTTCTCACCACTTCTATTTAACTTGTATTGGAGATTCTAGCTAGGGAAATTGGACAAAAAAGTTAAATAAAAAGCATCTAGATTAAAAGGAAGAAGTAAAACTATCTCCAGTTACAGATGGCAGGGTGTTGTGTGCATAAAATCCTAAGGAGTCCTGTCAAATCTATTACAGCTAATAAACAAGTTCAGCAAGGTTGCAGAATACAAGATGAATAGATAAAAAATCAAATCTATTTCAAAATGATTCTATTTATAATAACATCAAAGAAAGTAAAATATTTAGGGTATAAGTTAAACAAAAGTAATGTAAAACTTTTATTCTGAAAATTGAAAAATATTGCTGAAAGAAATGAAAGAAGATCTAAATAAAAAGATGTGTTTTGCACCAAACCCATCCATGTTCATGGGCTGAACGACTTAATATTGTTACAATGCTGATATTCAACACAATCCCTATCAAAATCCCATCTGAGTTCTTTTCAGAAATTGACAAGCTGATCCTAAAATTCATATAGAAATTCAACAACAATCTTGAAAAAAACAAAATCTTGCCCATTTCAAAACTTACTATAAAGCTATAGCACTGAAGGCAGTGTGATGCAGACACAGAAAAGACCTATAGATCAAGGGAACAGAATTGAGAGTCCAGAGGTAAATCTTCACATTTTAAGTCAACTGATTTCCTACCAGGGTGTTAAGATGATTCGATGGAGAAAGAATGGTCTTTTTAACAAATGGTGCTGGGAAAATTGTATACCAACACATCAAAGAGTGAAGGGAGACCCCTACACCTCTTACCACATACAAAATGTAACTCAAAATGGACCAAAGATCTCAACATAAGAGCTAAAGCTATATAAGCTGTAGAAGAAAACATCAGTGTCAGTCTTCCCAACCTTCTATAGAAAATGGTTTCTTAGATATGATGTTATAAGACTAAGCAACAGAAGAAACACAGACTGGATATCATCAAAATCAAAATTAAAACTTTTTGTGCTTCAAAGGGGGCACCTCA
Source organism: Panthera tigris (assembly GCF_018350195.1). NCBI lineage: Eukaryota > Metazoa > Chordata > Mammalia > Carnivora > Felidae > Panthera > Panthera tigris. Next base: position 1,648,627 of record NC_056672.1, on the reverse strand, counting down.
AGTGGTGCCTACGTGGTTCAGTTGATTAAGTGTCCAATTCTCGATCTCAGCTCAGACAGTGTGGATTCTCTCTCTCCCTTTCTCTGCCCCTTCCCTGCTCACATTCTCTCTCTTTCTCAAAGCAAATAAAAAACATTAAAAAATAAATAAAGGGCACTATCAAAAAGGTAAAAAGAAAACTGCCAAGTGGGATACAATACCTGCAAATCCCGTATCTTATAAGGGACTTGTATCCAGAATATATAAAGAACGACTACTACTCAGTGACAAAAAGACAAATAGCCAATTAAAAGATGGGCAAAGGATCTGAACAGACAGATATACAAATAGCCAATAAAAATAAAAGGATGCTCACCATCACTGGCCACCAGGGAAACGCCAATCAAAACTACAAGATACCACTTCTCACCCACTAGAGTAGCTCTAATTGCCATGACAGAGCAGCAGGCATTGGCGAGGACGTAGAGAAACTGAAACCCTCATACACTCTGATGGGAATGTAAAATGGCAGGGCTACTTTGGCAAACAGTTTGTTCCTCAAAAAAGCTAAACACAGAATGTGTTTATGACCCGGCAATTCCACTCCTAGGTATTTACCCAAGAGAAATGAAAATATAAGTCCACACAAAGACTTACATAGGAATGTTTAGAGCAGCGTTACCAACCAGAAATAGCAGCCAAAATCTGGAAATCAACGTGGATAAGATGTCCTTCAATGATTGAATGGTACACAGACTCTGGTATATTGCTCCCATGGAACACTGCTTGGCAATAAAAGGAATGAAGCTTTGATACATGTAATATCATGAACGAATTTCCACATAAGTATAGAGAGGAAAAAAATGCTGCACACGACGAACTTTCCAGGGTGCTGGACATGTTCAGTATCCTGAGTGCAGTGAGGGTTCCATGAAGATAGACAGATGAGGGATAGAGAGACTGAGATGGAGACAGAGAGACAGAGAAACAGACAGATGTGTACGTGCATGTCAAAATGTATCAACTTCACCAAGAAGGTAAAAACAGAACCTACAGAATGGAGGAATATATTTGCAAATCATATACCTGATAAGGGCTTTGTAGCCAGAATATATAAAGAACTCCTACAAGCTCAACAACAAAACAACAAACAACCCAAGTGAAAATTGGGCAAAGGACGTCAACAAACATTTCTCCAAAGATCTACAAATGGCCCACAAGCACCTGAAAAGACACTTACCATCATTCGTTGTTAGTGAATGCAAATTAGAACCAGAACGAGACCTCACTTCACACTTCCTAAGACGGCTCTAAGCAGCAAATGGAAAACGACGAGCGTTAGAACGCGGAGAAACTGGAAGCTGGCACAATGGGAGATGGCTCAGCCGCTCACAGGTTGGCAGTTTGTCAAAAACACTGAGCAGGGTTACCATATGGTCCAGCCATTTCACTCCCAGGTACACACACAAACAAACTGAAAACAAGGACCAGAGCAGACACTTTATGCCAATGTTCTGAGCAGCATCGCTCACAACAGCCGCAAGGGGGAAACAACCTGCTGGCCCTGACCGGTGGATAAACAGAATGTGGTCCATACGCACAACGGCATCTTATTCAGCCTTAAAAAAGGAGGAGATTCAGACACCTGTTCCAGCATGGATGAACCTTGAGGACATTGGGGTAAATGAATTGAGTACAATACTGTAGGATTCCACTTGGATGAAAGACCCAGACGAGGCAAATTTACAGGGACAGAAAGGGGACTAGAGGTCACCAGGGGCTGGGCAATTAGTGTGTTTAAAAATTTTTTTTATGCTTATTTTTTATTTTTGAGAGAGAGAGACAGCACGAACGGGGGAGGGTTTCTGTGGCCACAGGACACTAATGTAAGCAATGCTACTAAATCGTGCACTTGAAATGGCTAAAATTGCAAATTTTATGTCGTACATACTTTGCCACAATTAAAAATAATTAGTAATGTAATAGACCAAACCTCACTGAACTCTACACTTTAAATGGGTGAATTGTTTGTAAAGGTCATCACCTTTTACACTTTACAGATGAGCATTTTATTGTATGTCAATTCTATTTAAAGTAGCTAGCAAAACTATGCATGCGTTACTTGGATAAAAATAAAAATTGAGTTTTAAGAAACAGTGAATGCAGTCTCCTAAGAATTCCACCACACAGATCTCCACGGGCAAAATCTGCCGCCTCTCGTCACATCCCTGCTGCCCAGGGATTCGTTCCCTCAACTGAGAAGCGGGTGTGACCTTTGCCGGCTCCAGGAGGCAGGGATGGAAGCAGGCGGGCCTTGTTCCTTCTTCCAAGAGGCAGGAATAGCGAGAATGGCCACTTCAGAGGACTTACAGAGGCTTCTCAGAGAAAACTCAGCAGCATCCTACCACATCAGCTCTGAGTCTGGGGGGCTCTCGCCCCCCAGTAAAGGACAGGTGGACAGAGCCAAGAGAGGCCACGTCTCCCACGTCAGGGGACAGAGGGGAGAGGAGATGCTGGGCCAGGTGGCCTCTGAAGGTCCCAGAGAGGCCAGCAGGTGAGTTAACCTGGGAGGGAGTGTGGTGGTGGGGGCGGTGGGAGCTGTACCCTGCAGACCCCAGGTGGAGACCAGGGTCCCTGTGATCACGGGCTTCTCAAAGTGCCTCAGGCCAATGCTGGCCTCTGCCCCCCATGATGGGCCCCCACGGGCCACTACTGTACTCCATGGGGTGGGGGCCTCGGGTCCTCCTCTAGAGATGTGGTGGGAGCTACCTGGCCAGGTGATGAGGAGGATCCCCTCCTGCAGAGCCACTGACCCCTTCCCCCAGTCTGGTGCTCTGGGGTGTCCCCCATGCCCAGGGACCCAGCCACGCCCCCTGCTGCCCTCTCGGATCTGACCCCCCAGGCCCGGGCCCCAGCCCCCCCAGTCCCACCTCTGGACAGCCAGCCCAGCTATGAATAGCACACGGCCCTTTTCCTTTCCAAATATAAAATGTTTGCTTTCAATCAGGGGCGTCTGGGGAAATGGAAATTATAGGATTGGAGAGTGTCCTTGGGTAAAGAAATACCTCGAATGCCGAAGCCTCGCAGGGCCTCTGATTAGGGCTGGAATAATTCCTGCTGTAATATAAACAAGTTCTGCTCAGCTAATGGGGGCGGGGGAGGGGCCGGAAAACAGGGGCACACGCCGCCTCTTTGTTCTCTCCCCTCCTGGCGCGCCCCAGCCGCTGGACCCCGCGGCGTGGGGGCCTCAGGACAGCAGCAGCCCAGGCTCCTGGGGTGCCGAGAGACCGTGGGCGAGACCCTGACTTGCGGGGCCTGCCCCCACACCGTGGTGCGTGGGATTCTGTGGGTGGTGTCAGTCCTGGCCCCACAGCCCTGTCCTGGCTTTGGTGCCCTGGGCCTGCTCAGGGGGCTGCTGGGTGCAGGGGCAGAGGCCAGCTGGGCAGAGAGAGAGAGAAGGGAGGAGCCTGAGGAGAGTGGTCTGAGCGGAAGCTTCCCCGAGAGTCGGTCAGTCAGTCCACAACCCTCGTCTGAGCCCCCTGGAGGTGTGAAGGCGAGAAGGGGGTGGAGGGGCACAGGGTCTGACAGGGACGTCGCCAGCACACTGGCTCCAAGCCTGGCAGCCGTCGCCCCGACTCCCAGGTCAGGGACGGGCAGGATGGCCCCTGTGGCTGCGAGCAAGGAGGCTGGGCCACGGAAGCTGTCTGTGACTTGAGCACCCTGCCATTGCCCTTTGCGAGGGCCAAGCATGAGGTCGACTCTCACGACACCACGATGGGCCCTGTGCAACTAGTGCCCTGGTGACCCAGAGCAGGGGAGTGTCCTTCCCCCCAGTTACCCGGAGCGGGGACCCGTTCCCAGTTACCCATGTTCCACACTAGCAAAGCCAGACGGATTCTCTCCTGTGCACAGGAAACTCTGGGCTACTACTGCTCCTCCCGACCCTGTTCTAGAATGTTCAGCCCTTCATGGAGGCGCTCAGACAGCACAGACGGCTGCTCATGACCAGGGACGCTGGACACCCCAGGAGGCGTTTGTAGACTCACAAATCACAGAGAGATGCGTGGCCACCTGTGGAGGAGTCAAACCGGGCTTCAGTTCTCCCCGAGGAACCAGCCACAGGGGCTGCGGGTGGGCTCTTGGTGTCTCCCTGGCCACAGTCTCGCATCTGTAAAATGGGTGCAGATGGCAAAGAAAACCAGCCCAGGTGGCACCGAGGAAGGAGGGTTGCGGTGCTTGGTCAGTGATCAGGTCTCACCTCTGTGGGGCCCTCCAGCGCACCCCACAGGGAGGCCCCCAGCCGAGCCCAGGTCGGCCCCACGTGGTGGGAGGCCCACAGCGCCCACTGCATCCCTGAAGGGAACAGAGAGATGGCCAGGAGGGCCTGAGCTGGCCTGAGGTGAGGGGCTGGGGTCGCCCGCCCGTCGCCCACCCTCCCGGCGCCCAGACTCAGGCCAGGTCTCAGTGGGTGCAGAGCAGGGAGAGGAGCAGAGGGGAGGGGGACAAGGTGGGGACGCGCCGGCCAAGGGGTCCGGGCTGCTGCCAGACCTCTGCTGAGTGACGGATGACAGGGACCCGACCCTCACGTCCTGCTCAGCGTCTTAGGTGAGAACATGTTGAAAGCCCTGTCTGTGAGGGGCCCGTGGGGGGCGGCCCTGGCAGCAGGGCATCACCTGCAGCCCCCGGGGCTGGGGGCCCCGGCCGGGAGGGCGGACTGGGCCCCAGGAATGCGGCAGCCTCCGCCCGCGCAGATGGCCCCCACCCGCCGCCCCGGCCGCCAGCCGTTCCGTATTTACACTACATTAATAATGGTTTAAACGTTCTCATAAATAAATGCTGATTAATTGGCAATCCATTTGCCGAAGCCCAGCCTGCCAGACGGCTTCCTGGAGGCCCGCTCCACACCCTGTGCATTTACCATCAGGCAGCGGGCGGGCGCTGCTGCGGCCGGAGTCCCCCGCCCAGCAAGGCCGCAGCCGCTGGCACTGGGGCCGGTGCCCCCCGCAGGCCGTGGCAGGCGGCGCTCGTCCCCCGCGCTGGCCCTGGGGGACAGTGTCCCTGTGCTGGCCAGACCCTGGCCCCTCGGAAGAGATGGGAGGTCCAGGAGCCTGAGCGGGGAGGGCGGACCGCGCCCCGCTGCTTGTTCGCGCACGTTCACTCATTTGTTCAGCTGGTAGTCATTTCTTCGTTTGGTCGGCCCTAGGGCAAGCCCTGGACGTGGCCAGGGAAGGGCCTGGGGCCTGCAGCCCCATCATAGGCCCTTGGGCTCCAGGGAGGCCATTTCTGGAGGAGGCCTGGTGGAGGTAATTCCCAGGCAGGGGTGAAGCAGGGGTTCAGCTCAGCGTCACTGCCTGTGAGGGTCCTCTCAAGGCCTGTTCACCCTGCTTGGTCAGGTCTGGCACCTCTGCTCCCCCAGCCCGCATTGGCCCTGTCCTGACCGCCCAGCAGACACCCCTGTATGCGCAGCTGAGCCCCAGCTCTGCTCTGTCGGTGGGGGCCATGCTGGGCCTCATCTTGGCCACGGGGGGCAGAGGGAGGGCCTGGTCCGCTGCCCCCCCCCCCGCCCCCTGCACTATAGCCCGAAGCCCTGCCTTGTGCTCCAGGACCCGAACCGCACTCACCAGTGTTTACTGAACGATGTCCTCATCAGGCCACGGGTGCACATTCCGCGGATGGGAACGTGGCACTCCCAGTCACCTGCCCCAGGCCACCTGACTGACAAGTGCCGGTCAGGACTCAGACTCCCGGGCGGTTCCAGAGGGCCCTGACCACCAGGCCATGCTGCCTGATCCTGGGCCGTGGAAGGCGTGGCAGAGGAAGGGGTGAATGAATGAATTCCCCCGCCCAGGTCCCCAGAAGGCAGTGGGGGAGGGCCCTCCTGGTGACTGGTTTTTAAAGCTCCGCAGCCCCGAGCCCAGTGGGGAGGTCAAAGGTGACCGCTGATGGTTGTCACTCAAGCAAAATAGGCCCGTTTTCATTTTGCACTTGGGCCCAGACCCCTCCAAACAGACAGTGATTAGGCCCTGATTGAGCCTTTCCTCCGCCTGATGACTCCCACATGTGACCCGCTCCCAAATTACATGCAAATGTTCCGCCGATGAGCTGCCGAGAGCCCCACGGCCCAGCCAGCTCCTGCCGCCGTGCGGGCGCCCGGCGCACAGGTGCCTACAGGCCCAGGTCGCCAGAGGAGGCACCTGCGGCCGCCGTGCCCGGGCCTCAGTCTGCTCATCTGTGCAGAGGGCAGGGTGACGGTGGTAAGCACCGTACTACCCAGCAGGAGCCGCGGCGCCTGGGCGCAGGGGAGGCCCCGCTCGGTTATTGTGTGTCCGATTCTCGGCCGCAGATGGGGACCGAGTCCCTGCCTCCCGAGGCATTGGGGGCAGGATGGACGCACCACATCCCGCTGCGTGGAACAATGCCGGGCACGGGCATGCCTGCTGTCACTCTCACCGTGCTACTGGGGACAAAGAAGTGGGCTCTGTGTAGCACCGGTGGGGAAGCCCGGAGCCCATGAAAGGCACCTCACTGCTCCCTGCATGGGCTACCGTCACTCGTACCAGCTCCGGAGGGGAGGGTGGTGACGTGCCAAGTCTCATCGTCAGAGGAGGGCACTGTGGCCTGAGAGGCCCACAGTCACACGGCTGGTCAGCAGTGGAGCCGTCCTGAGGCCTCCACCCAGACCTGCAAGTTCAGAGCAGGGCCCCAGGCCCACAGATGGCAGAGAGGGGAGTTCTGAGGACGGCTCTGGCCACATGCCTCCGGTGACGGGGAGCTCAGTCCCACACCTGCTAGAGCCCTGCAGCCCCAAGCTGGGGGGCAGAGGTCTTCCTGTTGCACGAAGACCCTCCCTGGTGGTCTGGGGTCTGTGCTCTGAAGCCCCTTACTCTCATGCACTCGTTCACGTGCATTCATTCAGCAAGGCCCCCCTCACCACCCACCTGCCTGTCCCCTTGCCCCGCACATGTTTGCTGTGACCTCAGTGGGAGGTGACCTGCTTCGAGGGTTGGTTGACTTGTCTGTGTCCCAATTAGAACATCAGCTTCACCAGGGGAGGACCCCTGCTCGCCGACCACGCAGGGGCCAGGGTCGTTGTGAAATGAACGCTTAAGAGAGATATCGAGAGAGAGAGACACAGAGAGACAGAGAGAGAAAGGAAGGAGAGGCAGAAGAGGAGTTTGTGTTTTGGACTGGAGAAGCCAGGACTGAGGTGGGGAGAGAGGGAAGCCAGCCTTGGAAACAGAGTGAGCAGGTGACTAGATGGGAGCAGGCCTTTGTGTCCAACCATGTGAAGTGACCAGACCCGTTTCTGGGGTGAGGCTGAGTGGGAGGCGTGGAGGCACAAACACAGCAGGGCTGCAGGTGTACAGACGTGTGGGTTATGCACTGCACACAGGGACCCTGTGGAATCCAGTCAGCTCCCACCGCACCCACCCGCAAGAGGGGTATCTTTCCCTAAATCCCACACAGGTGCCCTGAGGCCAGCAGGGGCCTTGGGTGGGCTCTGGGCCAGAAGCACTTGGGACCCCGGGCAGCCTGCCTGGAGGTTTGTCTGTCTTTGAGTTTCAGGGTGAGGAGGACAGGACCCTGCTGGTGGGGGAGGCAGTCAGGAGGGAGGGCTGGGGCTCTTCCTTCCAGACCCACAAGCACCTTCATGCAGGGCGTTCCCCTCAGCCCACTGGGGCAGTGAGGGACTGGCCGGGTCCCACGGCCGGGTCCCACGGCGGGCACTGCCCCCCACCCAGCCCCACCCCACCCTGCCCCCGCCGGGCCTGGGCAGGAAGCAGCCCCAAGCACAGCAGGTGGGTGGCCCCTCATCAGCCTGATGTGGAAAGTGGAATAACTCCTCCCAATTACCCTCGAATCTGGAAACTTTTTGTGCCTCCGACATTTCCTCTAGCCTGAGAGCTAATCAGCCCCGTGGCCCTCCCCCCTCGGGGCCGGGGCGTGGGGGCACCAGGGGGCAGTTGTGCCCCAGAAAATTATTTCTCATCGCCAATTATTGCCCATTAGAGCTAATGGTCGCGCTTAATCACCACACACTTATCTGGGGTTTTCAAGCCACTGGAACGGGTCCCCTTCCCCCCACCCCGCTCTCTCTTGAGTAGAGCTCAAGCCATTGCCAGAAATATTTTTTTTAACCAAATCACACATCTGATACCGTTTTGTTTGAAAAATGAGCTGCCCTCCCCTTTCTTGTGAATGCTGGTTACACAGCCAGTGAAGTTCGGGGGACAGAGACGGGACCTCCATGGGGCTCATTTCCAGGCCTCTGAGGGAGGTGGGACCCTGACAAGGGGAAGGGCACTGAGCCCCAGTTACGGATGAGGAAACTGAGGCGAGGGTGTATGCTGAAGCTCACCCAGTGCGTGCAGGCTGAGGGGGCCCAGGCAGAGGGTCAGACCTGATGGGAGTGGGGACATGCCGCAGGGCAGACCTGGGGGACTTTTAACCCTTGGGATTGGGACCAGGCAACTCAGGAGGCTCTCCCACAGCAGCCTGCTGGGCCAAGATGTCAGCCAAGCCCTGAAATGTTGTTCAGGAGCCCCTCTGAGGAGTAAAAAGTCTCAGACGGGGCCAAGGCCGCAGCTGTCCCCTGCAGACGGGAGACCTGGCCCACGGGGGACGTTCACAGCAGGGCTGAAGCCCATGGGCAGAATCTGCTGCTAAGCTCTTTCCACGAAAGTGCCAAAGCCTCCCTGAGTTTGGGCTTCCTAATCTGAAAAGTGGAGCCCTGGTTCCCCCAAGGGCAGGGCTGCTGTGAGAGAGCTGGGAAGCAGGGACCAGGAACGTTGCCACAAGCTTGTCTGCCACGACCAGGGACTGAGCCGCCCGGCCCCTCCAGCCAGCTTGGTGCGTGGACCCCGCTTCAGACAAACCTCGGGGTCCACGCAGGCACAGCCACCGGTCAGAGAGTTCTTAAAGACCGCCTGTGTGCCGGGCACGCTGTGAAGGGTGGGCAGACAAGCCCACTCCAGGGGGACCACATAAGCACACCAGGTCATTCTAGAGCATTCTGTGAACCTCAGGATGGGGGATACGAGGAGCCCAACGTGCTGCACACACACACACACACACACACACACACACACACATCAGGTCTTGGCCACACTGTCCGTCGTGTGTGCCTGGCTCTGCTCCACGAGGGTCTCGGGAAGCAAAGGCCCTGCCCCCCAAACCCCTCAGAGCTGTGAGAGCGTCTGCACCCAGGGAAAGGATCTGGATTCTCAGAATACAGCCAATTCCAAAGCTGGGGCAGGGTCAGCACAATACAGGCCTGGACCGTGAGTTACATGCATTACACGCAGGTCCCCAGAAAAAGAATACCTTGTGCTGGCATGTCAAAGGCCGCAGGAGCCAGCCTCAGGCTCCCACGGGCCGAATCAGACAGTCGTGATCGTGAACCAGTCAACACTGGGACTCCCGAGCCGTCCTCGTAACCCCGGGTAAGGAGGGAGGCATCTTTCTTACGAGACAACGCGCGGGTTCTGTTGCCGGCTGGCGAATGTGTGGGGGGGCCTGTGTTGAAAATCAGCGTTTTGTAGCCACCGTGACACAGGCTGGCTCAGGCAGGAGACCCCCACGGATGCTGAATCCGGCCCGAGGCCTTTCGGGGAGCAGGGCGTCTGCTCTGGCGGGATCTGCCCACAGACCACGGATTAGATGCAAAAGGAGAGCGTCGCAGAGGAGAAATCAGGCAGCGCCTTAGTGGGTGATAAAATTTAGCATCATCACGAAGGCCGGCAGGCAGGGGGGCCTCTTCACGTCCTTCCTGAGGAGGACACGTCCCTCACGGCGCTCACACCCATGGGACGAGCATTCCGCTAAAGAGACTGCATTCTTCACAAATGCCGCTGGAAAAAAGAAATGGAGGAGGGCCTGCTTCAGACTGAAGGGGACCAAGGACACAAGAGGGCCCCGGACCAGGGGGAAAGCCACCCTGGGAGGGACGTCGCAGGGTCAGCTGACAAAAGCAGCAAGCAGATGGCGGTGGGAGGGCGGTGTGGCACGGCTGCCAGCTGTCCCGCGGTGAGCCGGCTCTGCTCACGTGGGGGACCGCCCTGTGCTGAAGCAGTGACCGCCCGGCCGCTGTGTGTGCACCGGACAGAGAAGGGAGCTGGCACGAGTTAACAGTCGGCGAGGACAGGCGCACCCTTGTCCCTGCAGCTTCTGTAAATGTTAACTGGGTTCCAAACGAAACATGAAAAAGGAACGATGTGGGTAAGGGGCAGCTCGAAGCAGGATCTGGTGGACACTCTCAGAGGGGACACTTGGGTGGAGGCCTGAAGCGTGAGAAGAAACCACTGAGAGGGTGTTCCCTCTGGAGGGGCCGTGTGTGCAAGGGCCCTGGGGCACCGGGTGCTGGGTTGAGGATGTGGGCGGGCGGCAGGTGGGGAGCTGGGAGCTCTGGTCTCAGCGCCACAGGAGCAGTGCGGCTGACCATAGCCCCGGGGGTGACGCCAGGTAAAGATGGATTTGCTCCTTTGTTCATTCAACAATTTTTTTTCACCATCTCCTGTCCCAGGCAGTTTGGGGAAAGTGACAGGATCCAGGAAGGGTGTCCCTGTGCTTCAGTCATAGCCCCAGGGCAGGGGGAGAAGGTTCTACCATGAAGAAGGGCACAGGTCTGCCTGAAAAGGAGTTTGGGGTCCATGAGTCAGGAGGGCTGGGCTTCATGCAGTGACAGCCCGTCCCGCCTGTCCCGGCCAAGCTCAACAGTGGTGCCATGTGCTGACGGCCAGCCTGGTGGGTCCAGCGGCTGGGATGGGGTGGGGACACTGAGCACGGCAGTCCCTGAGAAGGGGTGGTGGATGCCAGGAAGGACAGGGAGAGCCAGCCCCAGGAGGTCCCTGAGGACAGCCACGGGGAGAAGGGGCACCCACTCTGCTGTCCACTGATATTGGCTGAGGACACACAGTACCCTCCGGAAGAGGCCCCTCGGCTGACACCTAATGGTCCCGAGAACCAGCAACTTCCTGCCCCCACGTGGCCAAAGTGAGCAGTCAGAGGGGCCAGATGAGTGTGTGGGAGGAGAGCTGCCGGGGTGGACCCCGGAGGGACAGGAGCTTGCCGCAAGAAGGGGGAAGAGGCTGGAGACCCCACCCCGGGGGGACTGGGGATGCCGGGCCCACGGAAGAGCTGGAAGTCTCCGCAGGGCAGTTTCTGGGGCAGGGGGAGCCGAAGGAGGGCCAGGCCTGGAGAGCAGAGCCGGGACCCCAGGGGGATGGGGCAGAGGCAAGCGGGGAGGGAGGGGCAGTGATCAGAGGTAAGGAAACAAGGATGGGAGGCAGCTGAACAGGGGATGAGCTCTCTGTCACTCAAGACATGTAAGGAGGGGCAGATGGCCAAACTCTAGCAATCTGTAGAAGGGATTCCTAGCCCCAAGGGCTTCTGTGCTCCCCAAAGTCTGCATCTGTAGCTGGGCATGGTGGAGGGCAGGATGCGGGGAGGGCAGAAAGGGGTGAGACCTCAGCTGTCCTCATAGCCCCTGACCCACCAGCTGGGTCCCAGGTGCCTGCGGTGCGTGGACCCCATGCCGCCTGCGGCCAGGCTGGGCCCTCGGGGTTCCCGTCAGGAGCTGTGCCCCTCCCTGGTTCCAGCGGGTGACCCAAGGTGTTCGAGCCCCTCTGAGTGACCTCATGAGGTCAGGCCCCAGCATTGCCAACGAGGCTTTGCTCTCGCTCTCTCTCCAGCCCTCGACACCGATCGCAGGGGCAGGAAATGCAGGGAGGAACTAGCTGGTTGTCTGTGGTCAGGGCAGGGGCTGCAGGGGTTGGCCATGTGGGGATCACTCAGGGGTCCCTGGATCATCAGCTGTCCTAGACTGACCCCCGGGCGGCTTGACCAGCCTGTGTGCTGGTTACCATGCCCCCCCCCCCTCTACCCCTGTCTCCTGCCAGCTGGGACGGTGGCCAGGAGAGAACCCTGGAGGGCTGCCTGGTGGAGGCATCAGCGGGATGTGAGCACGCTGTTGGTGGCTCCCTCCACCCAGATTCTTCTTGCTAAAGCCCCCCACTGTCCCTCGGGCCTGTTGGACTTGGCACCTCTTCAGGGAGGGACCCATCCGTCAAGGAGCCGTCAAAGGTCAGGCACAAGCCACACACCACCCGGAAGGGGCCAAAGCAGCATTAATTCAGGAGCCGCCAGGTCGTGCAGGAGTGATGGATGGGCGCCACCCAGCCACTTTAGGGCCGTGTTTACGGGACGCCCAAACAGCGGTCAATCCCCCAGGACCATCACTCACGCTGGCTACCAGGCGACCCTCCCCAGGCCTCGGTGGGCTTGCTGTCCCTCTGGCCGCACTTAGTCTGTCAGCCCGCGGGTCCCATCCAGCCACGGGGCATGACAGATGAGCACAGAGCCCCCAGGGACACGTGGGGCCAGGACAGGCCTGCAGCCCAGCCAGGCCCCCTGGGCTCAGCCACCCCCCACAGCCCTGCTGTCCCCTTGTCCCTGTGGACCTGGAATCCAGGCCCCTCGTGGGGGTCCAGGAGCCTCTCCAGGGACAGTGCTGTTGTGTGTTCAACCCAAGTTCTCTGGTGTCAGGGTCTACGCAGGGCCTGGGGTCAGGTCCCGCTCTGAGGAAGTGCCTCCCTCCCTTCCTGCCTCCTTCTTCCTTCCTTCCCTCCCCCCTTCCCTCCCTCCTTCCTTCCTCTCTCTCTTCCTTCCCTTCATCTTCCCACCTTCTTTCGTCCTTTCCTCCCTCCTTCCCTCTGTCCTTCCTTCCTTCCTGGAGCCCACGTGCCTCAGTTTCCCCCATAAAGTGGCTCGCTGACCGCTCACACAGGACTGTGTTGGGGAAGGGACAGCAGGGTGTGACATCTCCCTCCCCGTGGTGGGGCATCTTCTGAGACCGTGAATGATGGAGAAGCGTAAACCAGGCTTCACCAAAGTTCCTAATGAAGGACAGCCTCCAGGAGTCAACATGAAGAAAGCAACTGTTCCAAGGACAGACCCACATCTTCCAAGATTAGCTCGAAGTAGATAGAAGGCTGGAGTGTAAGAGACAAACCATGGAGCCCTTAGAAGAAAACACAGGAGTAAATCTCTGTGACCTTGGGTTTGACGGTGTCCCTTAGATGTGACAGAAGCACATGCAACAAAAGAAAAACTAGCTGCAGTAGAAATCAACAAGATTAGAAACTTTTGTGCTTCAAAGGACCCTGTTGTGAAGGTAAAAAGCCCACAGCAGCACGGAGAGATTCTGCAGTCGTATGCGTCAGGGTCTCACCGCAGGACACACAGACCCCACCTCGAAAGGGGGGGGCAGAGCATCACTCGTCGGGGGGACGTTGCTCAGCCCGCAGCTCTGAAGCCCAGAGAACAGCCAGCACCCGCGAGGATGCACAGAGATGCAGACCCTTGTGTCCCCCTGGCGGTTCCTGCATGAGTGGAACGCAGAGCCAAGAGGCGACCAGGAATTCACCTGCACGTACAACCAGCTTGTGCCCCAGCACTCACAGCGGCTGTTTCATAGCGGCCACACGGTGACACGTGGGCAGACAGGCCGATGTGGCGCCAGTGGACAAGGAAGCGGACTGAACCCCTGCGTGCGCAGAGCCCCTCGGAGACGTGGTGCCGGGTGGGGGAGCCGTCACGAAGGCCACATTCAATGAGCCCTGCTCCACAGACTGCCCAGGACCGGACGCCCAGGGCAAACACAGGGCAGTGGCTTCTGGGCTGGGATTGGTGGGAGGTGCCTGCCCAGGGCGCAGGGCCTCCTCTGGAATCATCGCTGGCTGCACGTGTCTACACGCTAGAAGCCACTGAACTGCGCCCTGCAAAGGGGTGAATTTTATGACCTGTGAATCGGATCTCGACATAGCTGTTTTATTTTAAAAAGTCATTATCTGAGCTGGTACGTTTCAAAGTGGTTCCTGTGTTCCTCATTCTGGCCCCAGGTCTCCACCAGGCAGGTGAGGGGCCAGCGGGTTTCATCCATCAGAGCCCAGGATGGTAAGTGCGTGGGTTTAGCACGTCGACCTATTTGCAGTGGAGACGTTACAAGCCCCGGGACCTGGAACCAGCCCCCTCAAATGTTCGTGTCCTCTGGCAAAGTGACCCCTTCTTCGGCATGTTTTCTCACATAAATTGTTTACAAACCAATGATGGGGCACCTGGGTGGCTCAGTCGGTTAAGGATCCGACTTCGGCTCAGGTCAGGATCTCCTCGTTTGCGGATTCGAGCCCCGCGTCAGGCTCTGTGCTGATGCCTCAGAGCCTGGAGCCTGCTTCGGATTCTGTGTCTCCCTCTCTCTCTGCCCCTCCCCTGCTCGTGTTCTCTCTCTCTCTCAAAAAGAAATAAATAGACATTTAAAAAACTTTTAAAACAATGAGCTGTGTGCACATGCACGTCATCGGACGACCTGTCCTGGGCTGGAGGGAGAGCAGGGCCCTCCCCACGCTGCAGATGGTGGCGAGACACCAGCTGGCGGGGGGCTGTCGGTGGGGTGTCGGTGGCCGAGCGGCCTCAGCGGGGCAGATCTGTCCCGTGACATGTCTGTGCTGTGTCCCTGTGTTTCTGTCAAAGAGACGCCCAGGGGAGAGCAAATCCCACCAGTCAGGTGCTCAGTCCAAAGACTGAGCAGACAGACAGGACAGCCTGCGAGTGGCCCCTGCTGTGTGGGCCTGCGAGTGGGGGTGGCTGGAGCTGGGGGCTTGCCCGTGGGGCCAGCCAGGGCCCTGGAGGGCTGGGGATGGGGTGCAGCCCCACCCCGGGCAGGGCACCCAGACTGGGCCCCAGAGCCCACCGGCCACGACTGCCCAGGGCCACGGGGCCAAGCGCTGCCCCAGCCTGGCCGGACCCTCCTGGGCTGCGGAGGCTGTGGCCGGAGCACTCTGTGTGGTGGGGCTGCGGCCCCTCCCGCTCCCCTCCCTGGGGTGCAAACTCCCGCTGGGGCCTCCCGCCAAGCATCCTTTGTGTGGGGCCGCTGGGCTGGGAGTGGGGGCTTGGGGCGGGAGGTCGCACCCTGATGTCAAAAGCGTTTCCCCGTTTCCCGGGCATCTCATCTGGCAGCTGTCAGGGGCCCCCTGGGCGGGAGGAGGGCCGTGCATTAGCGGAGGCAGGTGCTCTGTAAACACAGGGCTCAGGGAGGGGCTCCGGAGGGGGCGGGGACTGCACCTGGGCACCTGAGCAGGGGCGGGGCCAGTTGCCACCTGGGGGGGGGGCCCTGCACCCAGGGAGCCACGCAGGTGAACAAGTGCCCACCACGCCCCCTGCCGAAGCCCCGCCCCTGCAGGGCCCCAGGCCGCGCCCCCTCCCGCGCAGGCACCTGGGCGCCCCGTCACCGTCACCGTGTCCAGATGGTGTCAAGTCCTTTTCACTCATGGGGTTCACGTGGCAGCTCTCTGCCCCCCAGCACTTACCACACGGCCTGACGGTCTGTTTACAAGGCTGTCTTCCGCACCAGACGGAGGGGCTCTGCAGGGATTTTAATGACCTCCGCCTCCCCTGTCAACGCTAATCAGTGTTTCCTGAATGAATGGGTAAAGGAATGAATGAATTCTTGAGCACACCCCCCACCCCGCCAGGCCCTGTGTGGAGGCGGGGGCACGGCAGGACAGTGTGTCAGGGGGCAGGTGGCGGTCCTGCTGTGGAGACCCTGGGGGAGAGCTGGGGGCAGGTGGGGAGGCTGCTTGCTGAGGAACAAAGCCATGAAGAGGTGAGGGCAGACAGCTGGGGGAGTGGGCTCCAGGGAATGACCTGTGCAAAGGCCCTGGGGCAAGCCCCAGGGGTTCTAGGAGCAGTGACAGGGCTGGAGCCCAGGGAGTGGGGGAGGGAGGTAGGGGAGGAGGCAGGGAGGGAGGCAGGGGGAGGTAGGAAGGGAGGCAGGGGGAGGCAGGGAGGGAGGCAAGGGGGAGGTAGGAAGGGAGGGGGGAGGCAGGGGGAAGACAGGGAGAGAGGCGGGGGGAGGTAGGAAGGGAGGCGGTGGGGAGGAGGCAGGGAGGGAGGTTGGGGGGAGGCAGGAGGGAGGTAGGAAGGGAGGCAGGGGGAGGCAGGGAGGGAGGCAAGGGGGAGGTAGGAAGGGAGGCGGTGGGGAGGAGGCAGGGAGGGAGGTTGGGGGAGGCAGGAGGGAGGTAGGAAGGGAGGTGGGGGGAGGGAGAGATGGAGGCAGGGGGCCAGCAGGTTCTGAGGAGCAGGTTCTGCTATGGGACCCTCACTTCACCTTCAAGCAAAGCCAGGAGGGAGGGTGGCAGACGGTTCCAGCCAACCAGATGAAGGGAGAACTGACCAAGGGAGGGGTGTCTGGGCGACATTGATCTTTCCCCTGAAGATGAGACAGACCCCACCCGGGTGGCCACCTCTGCCTCCCCCATGGCTGTGGTCCTATGTGCACGTGCTGTCTGGAGTGCTGGCAGCCACTTCGTGCCCATGAGGCAATTCAGAGCCTCCCCAGGCGCCCAGATGGGGAGCATGGCAGCACCCCGGTCACCTCACCACAGCTGTGACCCGTGTGACTTCTCAGAGCCCCTGTCTCTCTCCAAAATGTCTGTTTTCTGTTTAGAAGTCCTCTTGGCCTTCCTTGTCAGACCATCAGCTCAGGGCGCCAGGCTCACCTGTGTGTCTGCTACCAGGAGCTGGGATGGCACAGAATGGGTCAGTGCTCAGCATGTGCACACAGCCCAAGGCCACCACTCCACCTGATCTGCCCCTGATGGAGCACCTGGGGGCCTCCTGCCACAGGAACGGAACCTGGCACAGTGACCTGCCCGATGCTGCAAACCCAGCAGCCGGAGCCCCTTCACGGTAGAAACCGGTGACACACAGGCGGGGTATGTGGGCAGCACCACAGCCATCCTCTGAGGTTCCACAGCTATGGGGGGAGGGGCACCACCGTCTGCCGCGGCCAGCACCCAGCTTTGTGGCACAACCCACCCAGCACGACAGGTCCAAACCTCCCTATGAGCCTCGCTGCCATGGAAGGAGACTAAAGGAGATACGTGTTTCGGTGAGCAAACGTGTAGGAGGCCCGGCCACACTGCACGACGCGGGGCGCCCAGATGCCTGCGTGATGCGGTGAATACAGCCCGAGCCAGGACGGCGCGCAGTTCCGGTCTGGCCACCGCGTTGTTGCCCACGTGACATCCGGGGACCGCTGCTCCGTTAGGACGCGTCTGCGGGTGCGCCCACCCCCCCCCCCCCCACACCAGGCACAAGGGTCACTGTCTCCAGCAAAGCTGAGCAGCGCCTTGGAAGGCTTACACAATGCCACACACAGGCACTGTGCTCCTGGAAAGTTCCGAGTGTTTCTGAGCGCGGAGAAGGTGGTTTTCACCTGGCACAGAGCTGGGGGCCAGGCTGGGACTCTGAAGGGACCCTCACCTGCACGGTTGCTGCCACACCCCAAACGTCCCCTGCTGGTCTCCAGCCTGACCCTAATCTGCATCCCGTTTTCCCTGCCCCTGCCCGCTCCAGACCTAGTGGACAAAGCCCCGGGCCCCGCTCACTTTGAATGGCCCTGCTCTCGGGAGGCAGGCCCGGCCCCTACAGCAGGCCCAGCTGGGCGGGAGTCCCCGGTGTCAGGCTGTGGCCGGCCGGGCAGGCCCCTGCACCCCCGGTGCCCCACCGCCCGGCACAGCCAGGGGCAGAAGGTGATGGATGGGCGCGGGAGGCTCCATTCGGCACAGACATTCCTCCTGCAGATAAACGGCCTCGAGTGGCCGCCCCCGCAGCGGCCAGCGGAGAGGCCCTCTTGAAAGGCAGGAGATGAGGGGCCTCTGTATATAATAAAGGTGAAAGAGTGTCATCCAGACATTTTTATGCTCTTCTCGAGGCCCCAGCTGCCGAGAGGCCGGAAGGACCTGGGGCTTTTAACTGCGGCCTGAGGAAGCGGCTGCTTTTAGCAGGTTCCAGGCCTGAGAGGGAGCTCAGGTCAGGACCTGTGCATGGCTGGGGGCTCCTCTCCAGGCACGCCCTCCTTAGAAGGAATCCTAAAGGACTTGCCGCCTGCTCGGACCCGAACACTGGGGGCACTTGGCGACTGGTGGGGTCTGCAGCACGTGGGTCTCAAGTGCCCCGGACGGGGCTGTGGGCTGTCTGTCTGAGCTGGGATGTTAGGACAGCTCAGACTGTCAGAGCCTGGATGTCCCTGGGGCACCTGGCCAAACAGCATTACCATCACTGGGACAGAGGCTCAGAGGCCCCGGGGGGACCCTGCCTGTGACTGGAGCCTCTCACTGTAGTTTGTGGTTTGGAGGCCGGCGGGAGTGGGGTGGCGGGGCCCCTTCAACAGGGTCAGCACCTCATAGGTGCTCACTGACGATTCCCTCCGTGCCCTCCCCAAGTCTGAGTGTGCCATGCCAGGAAAGGATCGTCCACCTCACCCGTGAGAACACCAGGCCCGGGGCGGCCACACCACCTCCAAGCTCACCACGGGGAGGGGAGAGCTGAGCAGAGCGTGAGACGCCCCCACAGAGGCCCCGGGCGCCTGGGTGTCCAGGGCAGGGACATGCCCACAGAGGCCCAGGCCGTGTGACGTCTGGGAACTCAGTGATTACCCTCAAAGACAGGGTGTGCTCTCGTCACTGACACCCAGGGCCACTCAGACTCCCTGTCTGGATGTCTTGGGATCCCTGGGTCCACGAGCTGTGACTCTGCCAGTGCAGGCATCCCCCAGCCCTCTTTCCAGCCCCCGAACACAAGGGGCAGGTGACATGTAGCAGGCTGCAGGGGCGGGGTGAGCGGACCCACAGAGGGGAGGCCCCCGCCTGGTGCCACTGGCAGCCCCTGTCCACGGGGAGAACCCGAGGCCCCCACGAGGCCAGTGGCTCATCACGCCTTGCATCTGGCTCTAGGCACAGACTTCTTTGCACCCCCACACCTGCCCCTTTAGTACGTGGATGAATAAAGCAGTCCTCTGCAAAGGGAAATCAGAAGTGATGTGGTATTTGATCGACAGCACGGGTCTGCCTCTCCCGGCAAGGTCCCACATGGAGCTCAGAGTTTTCTGCAGAAGCAGAAGGAAAGGGATTGGTTTTGAGCCACTCAGGAGAGGAAGAAACAGTGTGTTCTTAGATTTTTCAGATTAGCCAGAGCCTGACCCTGGGTCCCACTTCCTGGGTCACCAGGACATCTCTGACCTGCGCGCCAGGTCACGGGAGTCTCTGCCTGCACACCAGGTTACCGGGTGTCTCTGACCTTGGGGAGAGGTCAAACCAAGAAGTGAAGAGGGCTGTCTTGTTTATTTAAAACTTTTGATAGACAACGCAAACCCAGTGACAGACCCCGCCGGCCCCTCACGCAGTCCTCCCCTGGGGGGGACACGGTGACTGTGGTGTCCAAGGCCCCACGGGACCAGGGTGCAGCTGCCCACCGTGGTTATGACACTACACCCTTAGTCATCAGGTCCTCGCGGCTACCCCTCTCTGCCCCACCCCTGCTTCCAGGAATCGAATCCCAGACAGAGGCCTCACCTATCAGAGAACCACAAGGGTGTCTCTCCTCCCCTTCCCAGCGGAGGCTGCTCACCCTGGGTCAGTCTGTGCCTGGGAGGCCGGGCCGCCATGGGTCGTCCAGAGCCCTCCACCCGGCCCACCTCGCTGCCCTCCACCCGAGCTCGCGCCAGAAACGCCAGGGCCGCCCTCCCGCCCACGCACGCAGCAGGCATTGGCTGACCGCGCCGTGGGGTGAGGGGCGTCCCCTGTCCGCAGATCAGGGGGCCAGGCCAGGCGCCCCTGTCACCCGCCTGCGCCAGCACCAGGACGCTCGGCTCCCGGGGCAGCACCGGCTGCCCAGGTCAGGTTTCTATCCGCCACCATCAGGCAGATGTCAAGCTGGAAGGGGCAGCAGTAATTTGGACAATTACAGCCGCTATTATTGCTTCCTCTTCTTAAACAGGGGCCCAAATTACTCAGACACAACCGTCAGCCACTCCCCAAGGCTGAGGGGACCCACGAGGGTGGGGGGGGGGTGGACGTGGGGGGAAGGGACTCATGGGGGAGAGGAGGAGGACCCACGAGGGTGGGGGGTGGACATGGAGGAGGGGACTCGTGGGGCAGTGGACGTGAGGAGAGAGGGGGGAAGGGGGATCCACGAAGGTTGGGGGAGCAGACACGGGGGAGGGGGAGGGGTGGGAGCAGATACACGGCAGGGGGGTGGACGGGGGAGGGGACTCATGGGGGAGTGGACATGGGGGGAGGGGAGGAAAGGTGTACCCATGAGGGGGAGGACGTGAGGGGTGGACATGGACGGAGGACACTTGTGGGGGGAGGGGGACCCATGAGGGTGGGGGCAGCAGACACGTGGGGAGGGGGAGACTGGGAGGGGAGCAGACATGGGGGAGGGGGAGGGGACTCATGGGGGGCAGTGGATGGGGGAGGGTAGGAACAAGCCATCTGGGGCAGTTGTCCAGGCAGGGCGTCCACCCACTGTGTGAGCCAGCAGGTCACTCCCCCCCTCCCCCGCCCCCCTGGGACTGGCTGTGCCATTGGCAGGGGCGACTGGGGGTTACTGCAGGACGAGGTGGGAGCGGGTCTGTCTGAGCCCAAGTGCCAAGTGGGGTGTCCGTCCCCGAATCCAGGGGCAGGTGTGGCCCTGAGCTGGGTGGAGGGCCCATGAGGGGCAGGGGAGGGGCAGGAAGCCTGGCCCAGCACACTCACTGCCCAGGAGGCGACAGCCCAACGGCCAGACTCCCTCCAGACTCCCTCGCTAGGGCTGGGCAGGCCCAGGAGGCACTTCTGCCGGTGGGCAGAGCTTGGCTGCCCGCTCCCTGGGGGTGAGGGACAAGCGGGGCTCCCTGAGGAGAGTGTGGCACAGGTGACCCCAGACCATCCCCCTTCCCAGAGCTAATCAGCCACAGCCGGCCGTGACCACCAGATCAACACGAGCACTTACGTAGCCCCTGCAGGGTGCCGGCTGGAGCTGGTTTACGTGCGGTTGTTTATTAATCCAAGGAACAGCCCCCTGAGCTAGGCATTTCCCGTTGCCCTGGCTTTACAGAGGACTGAGGCACAGAGAGGCTCACCAGCTGGCTGGGCCACGCAGCAAGGAGCTCACCTAGCTCTCTCAGGCCCCAGCCAGGCTGCTGAGAGAGAAGCAGCACAGCAAGGCGTTTTCACTATGTCCAGTGTGCGGGTGGGACTCAGGGAGGGCAGGGCTGCGGGGGGCTGTGAGGGCCCAGGTGTGCCCCAAGCAGCAGGAGTGAACCAGGTGGGCTGGCGGGGGGTGCAGGGGGACGGGACAGAGGACGGTCAAGTTGCAGTAGGGGAAGGGCGGGGGGGGGGGGAGCAGGTGGGCAGGTCCTGGATGGCACAGGGGCTCCCTGGGACTCCCTGGGGTAGGTAGGAGCCACAGCTGCAGGAAGCCGGCCGGGCTGATCGGGCTGATCGTCTGACGGGCTGGTCCGGGAGGTGCCCTGGTAGAAGGGAAGAGGGACGGGCCTCCCCACACTCAACATCCAGGCCCGCAGGCCTTGCAGGGGGACCTGAGCACTCAGATGTCTGGGTCTGCGGTCAGGAGGAGGTGCCCCAAGGAGCCGTGGGGCCAGGATGGCAATGCCAGCCACGACTTTCGGGGCACCGTGACCTGGCACCACAGCACCTCCCTTCTGTGAGGCAGAGTCACATGCTTATCCCACAGGTGAGGCGATCAAGGCTCACCCAGAGCGCAGACTGGAGCCTGTCACCCCAAAACGTTTTCCATTCCTGACGTCAACTCCAGTGATAAACGTGTGTGACTGACACTATTGCCTTTTTATTTTAACGTTCATTTATTTATTTTGAGAGAGAGAAAGAAAGCGTGAGTAGGGGAGGGACAGAGAGAGAGGGAGACAGCCAGAATCCCAAGCAGGCTCTGTAGCACGGAGCCTGACGTGGGGGCTTGAACCCGTAACTGTGACATCGTGACCTGAGCTGAAGCTGAACGCTTAACCCACTGAGTCATCCAGGCCCCACGACACTATTACCTTTCTAATGTTTAATAGCAATTCATTTGACATTAGTGCCTCTTTCTGACCCACTTGCCAAGCGTGCATTAAATAGCATCATTAAGTCCCGCTGGCAGTGTAGGTCAGCGACTGTGTTCTCTGCACTACACGGACCCCAGGGCCAGGGGGACAGTCCCCGTGTCACGTCCCCAGCTCCACCCTTACAAGCTGTGCACTCAGGGCCAATGGCTGAGTCTCCTGGGACCCAGACTCTTCATTTATAAAATGGCACGATGCCTTCCTCAGAGTCATTAACAAGGATTGTCTTAGCTCGAGTGTAGTGACAAGATACCATAGATGGGGGACTTGAACCATAGACGTTTCCATTCATCTCTCACGACTGTGGAGGCCAGCGTGGGGAGGGCAGGCTCTGGTGCCCCTTCTCCCGAGGCCACTGATCCCACCGTGGGCCCCAGACTCGTGACCTCATCTTACCCTGATTGCCCCCAAAGATCCCCTCCAGACACCATACCGCTGAGGGGTGGTTTGGGGGGACACAGCATTCAGTCCATTGCAAGGATTGAATAATATGATCTATATAAAGTACTCTGAACACAGTGAGCCCCGCCTGGGTCAGAGGGAGCCCTGGCATCATCAAGTCAGATAAACCTGGGCTCGATTCCCGGTCCACCACCTGCCTGCGGTGTGACAGTGGGCCCGTCACAGCCCTCTCTGAAATCCGCTCCACGACAGCTAACAGGTGCTCCTGTAGCCCCCCTCCTGGTGCGGCACAGCAAGCTTACACAAGAACACCGAGGCGTAGACATGTGAGCGGGTCCTACCTCAGAGTCCGGAGCTCACTGTCCCTGGGTGAGAGCCCAGGGGTGGCACAGAGGGGCAGCCCAGGGAGGCGACACCAACCCCAAATGCGGGTCCTCCTTGGGACGTGTGCCTCTGGGGCTGGGGGAGCCAGGGGTGCCGCTACTGATGGCCCGGGGTCACAGACTTCCCCAGCAAGCACACTCACCCCGTGGACCCCTAGTGGACCCGTCACAGGGCAAGAGGAGGCTGGGCCTGAGGATGTCTTCCCTGAAGGTCACGTGGGCTTTGAGAGAGGCTTCAGGAAGGTGCCAGGGCAGCACATGCTGGACGTGGGACCTACCTGCTGTTACCATTACAGCCACTGCTGCTGCCACGGGCTTGACTGCACGTGACCTCTCTTCCCTCAGCAGCCAGAGCACAGAGACCGCCCTTCCCTGCAGTCTGCAGAGTGGGAGGCCCGCTGGCCTTCTCAGCCCTGCTTTCTTTGTCTGAACCTTCACACCTGTCCCCAACCCGGTGATCGGGTGACCGAGTGACCGAGGTGAGGACAGTGCTTTTGCCACCCCCAGTGGGGCGGTTCACAAGGGGTGGTTAGGGGGACCTCAGGCGAGGTCCCCCCACACCTGTGTCCTCTTCTGAAAATGCAGACCTATCTGCTTCTGCTTCCCAGGGCTTGTGACATGACGTTAACGGTGCTCCCGAACGGGGCCTGGAACCTGGGTAGCGCTGTGTGAGGCTGGCTGGCGGCCACCACGGCTCTCATGATTACTACCGTGTGCAAAATGGAGGGAAGCGGGCTCCCGCCAGGCCTGCTGCCCAGTGTAGGCCCACGTGAGGTCTGTGGGGCGGACACAGAGCATCCAGGACCACCAAGGCACAGAGTGGCCTCATAGCCGAGGTGGAGCCCACGGTGAGCCGGGGTCTGCTCTGCTCCGCGGCCCCACCTGCCCCCCCCCCCCGCCGACACAGCCCCACACCTGCGAGACCTGGCCCCAGGGGAGAGTGGGGCCATCCCTGGGCCTCTCTCCCCGCAGGCTGCCCCACGGCACCCTTATGGGAAGAAGGCTGCGGGGCACTTCTCTGGGCATGAACACATGCCGCCTGCCAGGGGCAGTGAGAGAGGGGGAGCCGGCCTCGCGCTGCCAGCTGCTGGCTCTTAAGTAGCTGCAGGGAGAGGCCCCAGCAAAGCCCCCAGCACAGGCCGGGCGCCCCCTGCACCTGCAGGTGCCAGGACTCCTGTCCACCTCGATCCCTGTGGGCAACGAGGACGTGCAGTGAGGACTGATGTGTGCTGCATGCTCGATGCATTACCTCGGATCATTATGACCCCATTTTGCAGGTGGGGCACTGAGGTCAGAGAGGAGGTGGGGGCGTTGCTACTGCAGCTCACGCACCAGGAGGGGCAGATTGGGATGGCTGGTGAGCCTCCCTGGCTCAGAAGAGGTGTCAACCGGACAAGGCAGCGGCTCGGCATCCGCTCCCCTCGAGGCCCCCGTTGAGGCCTGGCTGGCCGGGCTCCCTGGGGCGTGGCTGCCGCTCCCAGTGAGCTCAGTGTCTTACACAGAGGAGGAAATGAGCCCCAGTGGCCCCTGGCCAGGCTCTGGCCTTCTTGGAGCCCCCAGCTCCCCGTCCAGAGAGGCCCACATTGTGGGGTGTGTAAGGGGCTGTGGGACCAGAGGAGCACCAGGCCCTGCCAGGGAGGGTTCCCTGGCATATGACCTCGAAGGCTGGGGTGGGGTGGGGGTCTTCAGATGTGCCCATCCAGGATAAAATCGCATCTCTTCTCTGGACATGCTGACCGGAGTTAGGGAGCTGGGCCTGGGACAGGTCACGGGTCTGCGCACACCTGCCCTAGTGGAAAGCACAGGGCCGGGCCAGGGAGACAGGGTGCAGCCCTGTCCGGCAGCGTTAGGGTGTGGTGTGGACGCACAGTTGAGATCCCAAGGCCTGCTGAGACCGAGGCCGACCCAGAGGAGGAGGTGCCCACTGAGGGGTCTCAGCCCCTCACCCCTCACCAGAACACTGGAGAAACGCCAAGCAGCGACTGCTGGTGAGTGGGACACGCGCCCTCAAGGCAGGCCAGATACTTTCAAGTCTCCTGGATGTGGAGTTAAAACTTAGCGTCACCCGGCAAAAGCACTTGCAGGTCTGTTGTCCTGTTTCTGGTCGCACCGGGGAGACATGCTCAGCTCGGCGACGGCGTCCTCCTGAGCACCCCTCTGGTCGTCTGGAGCAGAAGGAGCACCCCTCGCTCACTCAGCCCTCCGACACATGCAGCTCCACACCAGCACAGACTCTCCGCTGGCTCTCGTGACAGGTGACTGCAGGTCCTGGAAAGTGCTGCTGCTTGCTTATGAGCATGACCTGGTTTCCTTCAGATAGATAGACTGATGGGCAGATGGACAGACACACAGGTAAACAGCTACCAAGATAGGGAGATAGACGATAGAAGTAGGTAGGTAGAGATACAGATGTTTATTCATGCACATCACACATGGACACAGATGTTGGAGACACTCCATTTATCCAATTTGAAGAACAGGCAACACTAAATGGTAAGAAGGCAGAGCGCTGGTCCCTGCTGTAGGGCAGGGTGCTGGCTGGGAAGAGGCAGGGGGAGCTTTCCAGGGTGCTGGGAGCAGTCTCTGTCTGGGTTCCATGAGTGCGCACACCAGGAAAAGGCACCGAGCTGGGCACTTTTGTATGTGTACGCTCTTTCCCAACTTCTTAACACACGCAACTGTTGTCACACCGACGAAGCAACGTACGAGACTTTGCTTTTTTACAGCTAAGTTTTCGACTCGGTCTCAACCCAAGCTGCCAGTGTTTCCAACCATCAGAAGAGCCTGCGAATCTGATTCTGTCGTCACTGGTGTTGCTTATACAGGTTTTACAGGGAACAGGAGCTGAACCAGGAACGTGACCTGAGAGTCTCGGTTCCGAGGCGCCCCCAGCCGTACACCCACCCTACTCCTGCACACTCTCTTCTCTGGCGCTTCCCAGGGAAAACACGGTGGAACGCTTCACCCGATAAGGATGAACTACGTCTCGTTGTCCTTGCAAGCAACACTACGGTGCTCGTGCTGTTGTAGTCTCTCCCACACGTCCAGACGTGCTTACGCTCCGTCAGTCACTGGGACAGATGCCTGAAAACCTCCCACTACGGTTGCGGGCTCGTCTCGTCTTTCTGTTTTGTTACTCTTGAGCATTCGATATTTGGAGGCTCTATTAATAAGGTGCATGTAAATGTAAAACAGTACAATTGAATTCTGTGATATCGCCCTTCGTGTTTTATCTTGTTACTTAATGCGTGTCTTGTCTGGCATTGGCTCATTTTTGAATAGCTTGAAAGATACACTTTTTACATCCTTTTACTGTTTAACCTTACAACCAACACATATTTGTTGTAAGCAACACGTTGTTGACTTTTTAAAAATCCAGTCTGACGCTTTTACCTTTTACTTAGGATACTCAGCCCACTTATATTTGGTATAATTTAATGTATTTACTGATATATTCGGGTCTACCTCTAGCATTTACTCTTATTTTTCTCACCTGTTCTGTGTTATTTCTCTGCTTTCTTCTGGATTTTATCTCCCCATTTTCCCCCTCTATGAGCTTCTTCTACATTTGTTATTGCTCTCTTCATAGTAACCATAGAGATGACAACATGTAACACTATTTTATGAAAATCTCATTTAAATTTGTATTTTTACCAGTTGCTAGGCAGCACCAGGATCTTACAACACATGAACTCCACTGACCCCCCTCCGTCTCCTGTATCAGTGTTGCCGCACACATTCATGCTACGCGTCTTCATGTAAACTTTTCATTTCGAGATGATGGTAGTCTCTTGCAGGTGTGTGAAGTAGACATCTGGGGTACACGTCTCCCAGGTTCTCCGGCTGATAACAACCCGGATGCTGCCACCGGTCACCGGCCGCAGAGCATTTCCACCACAGGGACCCCTCACGTGGCCCTTTCCGAGCCACGTCCGGTTTCCTCCTCCCCCCACACACTAGTTTCCTCTTTGAAGTACACTTGTTTCAATAAACATGGAATAGGTTTAAGTAAAATATTACAAAATGACAGTATAGACGTTAAGATAGCAAAAATCAGGAGGAAATTTCACAAATGGGTCACGTGTGGGAAACGCCAACTGAAAGGTTTTGGAAGTGGCACCAGCTGGCCTGAGTCATGAGGTGAGGGGCCGAGGCCAGGGCCGAAATGGCAGCAGGAAGGTGGCATGTCACAATGCCCTGAAGTCACCTGCAGCTAGTGTGGGTGGTGGGCAGTGAACAGGTGGGAGAGGAGAGGGAGGGGAGGCCACAGACCAGTGTGGGTTTTCTCCGAAGTTAATAAGAAGCTGCTATGGGGATTTAAATGAAGAGATTATGAAATTTTGAAGTCTGTTTACAGAGACCCATTTCACCGTCCTGCAGTGTTGAAGGGCCCTCTGGCGTGTGCAGAGAACAGACCTGCACTGTGGGGGCAAATTCAGTTGTTCTGAGAGAGCCCAGGCGGCAGCAGTAACATGGCAGTAAGGGGGTGGATTCTGGGTAGGGTTTTTTAAATCAGCTTTATTGAGATCCTAGAGCAATACTGAATCATGAAGAGATAGAAAATTTGAACAGACCAACAATGAATAAAGAGATTGAAACAGTGATCAAAAACCTCCCATCATAGAACAATCCTGGACTAGATAATTTCACTGGTGAATTCCACCAAACATTTGAAGAAGAATGAATACTTCTCAATCCTTCTCAAACTCTTCCAAAAAAACTGAAAAAGAAAGAACACTCCCAAGCTCATTTTATGAGGCCAAAATTACTCTGATGCCAAAGCCAGATAAGGATGTTACAAGAACACTACACGCTAATATCCCTGATGATAATAGATGCAAAAAAATACTCAGTAAAATACTAGCAAACCAAATCCAACAGTACAATAAATGGGTCATACAGCTTGATCAAATGGGGTTTATCCTCAGGAGCAACGATATTTCAGCAGATGCAAGTCAAGAAACGGATATACCACAATAATATAATGGAAGATAAAAATCATATTATTATCTCAATACATGCAGAAAATGCATTTGACAAAATTGAACATGATTTTTTAAAAAACCTTCAACAAATTGGGTATATAAGGAATGTCCCTAACATAATAAAGGCATATATGACAAACCCACAGAACACATTATACTCAAAGGTGAGAGATTAAAAGTTTTCCTGGGAAGATAAGGAATAAGACAAAAATTCCCTCTCATCACTCCTGTTTAAAAGCCCTAGCCAATTAGGTAAGAAAAAGAAATAAAAGACATCCAAATTGGAAAGGAAAAAGTAAAACTGTCTCTGTCTGAAGATATTATGATTTTTTAGATGGAAAACTCTAAAGACTCCACAAAAACCAATTGCAACTAATCAACAAATTCAGTAAAGTTGCAAGATACAAAAACAACACACAAAAGTCAATTGCATTTCTATACACTAACAACAAACTCTCTGAAAAAGAAATAAAGGAAACAATCTCATTTATAATAACATCCAAAAAATACTTAGAAATCAATTTAACCAAGGAGGTGAATTATCTTTACACTAAAAACTACAAGATATTGATGAAAGAAATGTTAAGAGACACAAATAAATACAAGCTATGTTTGTGGATCAGAAAAATTAATATTGTTAAAATTTCCATACTCCCTAAAGCTATCTATAGATTCAATGTAATCCCTATCAAAGTTCCAATATTTTCCACAGAAATAGAAAAAACATCCTAAAATTTATATAAAACAACCAAAGACTACAGAGTAGCCAAAGCAATCCAGAGAAGGAACAAAGTTCAAGGCATCACAATTCCTGATTTTAAACTTTATTATGAAGCTATATGCTAATCAAAACAGTATAGTACCGGCATAAACATAAAAACAGACCAATATAAAATAATTGAGGGACCCACAAAACCCATGCATATAGTCAACAAATATTTGACAAGAGAGCCAAGAAGACTCAATGGGGGAAATAATAGTCTTTCCAAAAAATGACGATGGGAGAAACAGATAACCATGCAGGAGAATGCAGTTGGAACACTGTCTTACACAACTCACAAAAATTAACTTAAAATGGACTAAAAACTTAAATGTAAGACCCAGGACTGTAAAACAACTAGAAGAAAATATAGGCGAAAGCCTCACTGACACTAATCTTTGCAAAGATTTTTTTTGAATAGGACACCAAATCAGAAGCAGTGAGAGCAAAAATAAACACGTGGAACCACATCAAACCACAAAACTTCTGCAGTCCAAAAGAGACGACCAGCAGAACGAACACACAACTTACAGAATGGGAGAAAATGTTTGCAAACCATCTGTCTGATAAGGGATTAATATCTAGAGTACATTAGGAACTCCTTCAACTCAATAACAACAACAAAATCAGATTAAAAAATGGGCAAAGGGCTTGAAGAGACATTTTCCAAAGAAGACGCCCAGATGGCCAACAGACACCGAAAAGATGCTCAACATCACTCCTCATCAGGGAAATACAAATCAAAACCACAACGGGATACCATCTCACAGCTTTCAGCAGGGCTAAAATCAACAACCCAAGAAACAGCAGGTGAGGACATGGAGAAAGGGGAACCTTGTTGCACTGTTGGTGGGAATGAAAACGGGTGCAGCCACTCTGGAAAACAGTATGGAGGTTCTTCAAAAAAAATGGAAATAGAACTACCATGTGATCCAGCAACCCTGCTTCTGGATATATATCTTGAGGAAATAAAGTCTCTACCTTGGAGACATATCTGTACCCCCATGTTTATCGCAGCATTACTCACAATAGCCACGATATGGAAACACCTGTGTCCACTGATGGATGAACGGATAAAGAAGCTGAGTGCATATGTATACAATGGAATATTATCCAGCCATAAAAATGAAGCAGATCTTGCCATTTGAAACAACGTGGATGGAGTGTGAGGGAGTTACACCAAGTGAAATAAGTCAGACAGAATGGCGGTTGCCAGAGGCTGAGAGTGAGGGAGATGTTGCTCAAAGGGTACAAACTTTCAGTTATAAGATGCTAAGTTTTTGGGATCTAATGTACAGCACGATGACTGCAGTCGACAACACTGCACTATATACTTCAAAGGTGTTAAAAGAGTAGATCTTAAATGTTATCACCACCAAAAGGTAAATGGCATTTATGTGAGGGGCTGGAGGTCTTACCTAACCTTATTGTAAGAACCATTTTGCAATGCATACATGTAATAAAACATCACCTTGTATGTTTTAAACTTACACATGTTATATGTCAGTAATATGTCCATAAAGCTGGGGGAAAGTATCGAGGAGCACAATGGCTGGGTTGTAGGAAAAGGAAATGTTTGGGCTTCTAAGAAAGCACCAAACTGTCCTCCGAAGCAGCTGCTCGGGTCTGCGTCCCCACCAGCCGTGACCGGGCACTCTCGCCGCTCCGTGGTGCTGGCGGAGCTCTGGAGTTTGGCCGTTCTGGCGGGTGAGCAGTGGAGTCTCCTTCTTTGAAGGTGCAGCTCTGAATCACGTGTGATTCTAACCATGTTCTCACGCCTCTTCACCATCTGTCGTCTTCTCTGGTGAGTCGTGTGTTGATATTCTGCTCCTTTCTCTTAGCTGGGGTGTGTGTTTTCTCACTGTTGACTTGTAAGAGCTCCTTGTGTATTTCAGACGCAAGTCCTTTATAAAACAGTTTGCTGGGTGTCTTTAAGTAGGCTTTATGCCCAGCACAGAGCCCAGCGCAGGGCCTGAACCCAGGACCCTGAGATCAAGACCCGAGCTGAGGTCAAGAGTCCCGATGCTCACCCGACCGAGGAACCCAGGCGCCCTGTGGGTTGTTTTTTTTTTTTCCAAATGTCTTCTCTGAGTGTGTGCTTCTCTTTCCTCTGAACAGTGTCTTCCACTGATCAGAAGTTTTTAACATCAATGAAATCCAACTTACTATGCTCTTCTTTCATGGACCATGCCTGCGGTACTGTATCTAAAGACTCTTCACCAAACTCAAAGTCATCGAGGTTTTTCTCCTATGTCATCTTCTGGAAGTTTAATAATTTTTTCACTGTCAGGGGAAACAGAGAGCTCTGGGTTGTCCTTCCCCTTCCCTCCTCTGCTCTTCATCCTGAGGGCCTGGGAGAAGGAACTCCTAAAAGCGAACGTTGCATCTCTCCGCGAGCCCATGCTCGGGCCCTGGCAGCTGGTCCCTTGCCCCCGGTGCTCCCCCAGGTGCGGGCTCTAGTGTGGCTTCAGCTCATGGCAAGCTGTGATTCCGTGTATCTGCCCAATACTCCAGTCTTCAGGGGAGCTGTTTGCCCCGTGACCTCTGATTACTGCCTCCATAGCTCTGCCTTTCCACGATGTCACATAGTTGGAATCATACAGCACGTTATCTTTTCAGATTGGCTTTTATCACCTTGCACTATGCATTCAAGGCTCCTCCATATCTTTGCATGGCTTGACGGCCCATTCCTTGTCAGTGCTGGACGATATTCCCCGTGTGGATGGACCGCTGCTGATCCATCCACCTACTGAAGGACGTCTTGGTTGTTTCCAGTTTTTGGCAGTTAGAAATAAAGCTGGTACAAACATTGATGTGCAGGGTTTGGTGTGAAAATAAGTTCTCAGGTCGTTAAGTGCCTAGGGGAGTGATTGCTGGATAGTATGTGAGAACGCGCTCAATTTGTGAGAAACCGCCAAACTGGCTTCCAGAGCGGCTACACCATTTTGCATTCCCACCAGCAGCGAATGAGAATTTGGTGTCGTCTTTGCCTTCACTTTCAAATATATTTCTGCTGGGTGTAGGACTCTAGATTGACAATTTTTTTTTCTTTCAGTACTTTAAAGATGTGTCTCCATTACTCTCTGGCTTGCACAGGTTCTGACAAGAAGTCCACTGTTTTCTTATACAATGTTTCTTTTCTCTTATGGTCTTTCCTTTATAATAATTTTAAAGAAATACGATTATGGAACTTGAAGCCACTGGACAAGTTTTGAAGTTAGAGCCAGCAGGTCGTTGGGGATGCTGATCCATCACCAATGTGGGGGGCCAGGAAGGAAGGGATCAAAGATGTTGCCAGGAGTCTGAGCTTGAACAGCTGGAAAGACGGGGTGCAGGTTGCGGAGAAGGCAGCTGGTACAGGCTGTGAGGAATCGCGGTCTGGTCGGTTCAGTGAAGGAGCTGTGTCCCTCAGGCTGCCTCAGCAGAGTCATGGACAGAAATTACAGGGTGAGCAGCTTGAGAGATGATCCAGGCAGCACAGAACGGGAAAGGGACAGAAGGCAGGGGAGGAAGGCAGGCAGACGCAGGCGTGATGTAAGGGTTAGCGCCACGGCAGTGGGCGTCTCCCCTGCCCAAGAATCCCAGAAGCCCTGGGGGAACACGCAAGGCAGCCAACCTCAGGGGACGGGACAGAGGAAAGGGAGCCAGCCAGGGGCTGAGGGCTGGTCCCAGGCATTCACCCGCAGGCTCTGCTGGCCGGCCTCCCCCAGGCAGGGCAGGTACCTGGGGGCAGGTGGCCCCAGGTGGAGACGCAGGTGCTGGCAGCTGGTGGTAGGCTGTTGAGGTCCAAATGGATGGGGACAGGTGCCAGGTGGTGGACCAGACAACAGTCACGCATCAGCCCTCCACGAGCCAGGGGCTTCCAAATTTGGGAGGGAGAGAGGGCACCTCTGATATCTCCTGTTGGCTTGGCTGTTTGCCTGGAAGCTCCCACTGCCTCATCTCACCCTGGTCAGGGCGCGGTGACTCTTTGCCAAGACCTCAACGGTGGACACAGGCCCCCGGCCCTACTGCCGCTGAGAGATCTGCAGGCAGAGGGATCCACACGCATTCCTGACTATACTCCACGGAGGGGCTGAGCGCTGCTGTGGCCTACGTCAGGCCACTCGGGCCTCGGAGGTGGCTGCAGTCAGTGCCGACGCCCATCCACCTGCACCAGGCCCTCCCCCTGGCCAGAGCCCCTGCCTCCGGGAGCCGGGCCCCCATTTCCACGGCCCAGCAGTGCATGTCAGACACAGCCATCGTCCCGTTTATCACCGCGTCATATGAGGTCAGGTCCACGGGCGTTGGGGTTGGCTGTGTAAATATTTGGCCTTCGGGACTCTCCTCGGCCAAGCTCCTCAGGGTGCTGACGTTAAACACACTCCTTCAGGACAAATGCACTTGGTCTCAGGAAGGCCTTAGGGTCCAGCTCTCAGAGAGTGTCTGCTCAGGCTAATGTTTGACAACACAAAGCCCATTTTTCCTATGACTTTTTCTCATTTAAGACAAGAAAGATTGCCCTCTGCTCGCCAATACACATACTCACCAGTCATTACTACGCAGGCATTTTAAAACATTTGTGATCAGAAAGGTCTGTGTTTTCTCATTTCTTTACAGTGTCAGGAGATTTGAGTGAGGGAGTGAGGAGAGTGGGAGGGAGGAGGGAGGGGGAAGGGAAAGGGGAGGAGGGGGGCAGGAGGGAGGCAAGAGGGAGGAAGAGGAGGCAGGAGGGAAAGAAGAGGCAGGGAGGGAGGAGGAAGGGGGAGGGAGGAGGAAGGGGGAGGGAGGAGGAAGGGGGAGGGAGGAGGAAGGGGGAGGGAGGAGGGAGGGGGAGGGAGGAGGAAGGGGGAGGGAGGAGGAAGGGGGAGGGAGGAGGAAGGGGGAGGGAGGAGGGAGGAAGAAAGGGGAGGGAAGAGGGAGGGGGAGGGAGGAAGGAGGGAGGAGGGAGAGGAGGAGGGAGGGAGGAAGCAAGGGGAGGGAAGAGGAGGGGGGAGGAGGGAGAGGAGGAGGGAGAGGAAGGAGGAGGGAGAGGAGGAGGGAGAGGAGGAGGGAGGGAGAGGAGGGAGAGGAGGGAGGAGGGAGAGGAGGGAGGAGGGAGGAGGGAGGAGAGAGGAGGGAGGAGGGAGAGGAGGGAGAAGGGAGAGGAGGGAGGAGGGAGGGAGAGGAGGGAGAGGAGGGAGGAGGGAGAGGAGGGAGGAGGGAGAGGAGGGAGGAGGAGGGAAGAGGGGGGAGGGAAGAGGGGGGAGGGAAGAGGGGGGAGGGAAGAGGGGGAGGGAAGAGGGGGAGGGAAGAGGGGGGAGGGAAGAGGGGGGAGGGAAGAGGGGGGAGGGAAGAGGAGGAGGGAGAGGAGGAGGGAGAGGAGGAGGGAGAGGAGGGAGAGGAGGAGGGAGAGGAGGAGGGAGAGGAGGGAGAGGAGGGAGAGGAGGGGGAGGAGGGAGGAGGGAGAGGAGGGAAGAGGAGGAGGGAAGAGGAGGAGGGAAGAGGAGGGAGGGGAGAGGGGGGAGGGGAGAGGAGGGAGGGGAGAGGGGGGGAGGGAAGAGGGGGGAGGGAAGAGGGGGGAGGGAAGAGGGGGGAGGGGAGAGGGGGGAGGGGAGAGGGGGGAGGGAAGAGGAGGAGGGAAGAGGAGGGAGGGAAGAGGGGGGAGGGGAGAGGGGGGAGGGGAGAGGAGGGAGGGAAGAGGGGGGAGGGAAGAGGGGGGAGGGAAGAGGGGGGAGGGAAGAGGGGGGAGGGGAGAGGGGGGAGGGAAGAGGAGGAGGGAAGAGGAGGGAGGGAAGAGGGGGGAGGGGAGAGGGGGGAGGGGAGAGGGGGGAGGGGAGAGGGGGGAGGGGAGAGGGGGGAGGGAAGAGGGGGGAGGGAAGAGGGGGGAGGGAAGAGGGGGGAGGGAAGAGGGGGGAGGGAAGAGGAGGAGGGAAGAGGAGGGAGGGGAGAGGGGGGAGGGGAGAGGGGGGAGGGGAGAGGAGGGAGGGGAGAGGGGGGAGGGAAGAGGGGGGAGGGAAGAGGGGGGAGGGAAGAGGGGGGAGGGAAGAGGGGGGAGGGAAGAGGGGGGAGGGGAGAGGGGGGAGAGGCAGGAGGAAGGGGGACAAGGGAATGACCCGAGTACCCTGCTAAAGGGCTTTGTGGAAGTCTGTTCCACGTAAAAGGTCCTGCAGACCCGCACGTGCAGGTCCGTGTCAGAGCAGGTGTCAGAGCGCCGTCCGTCAGCGCCGCCTCTGTGCACAGAAACTGCTCGAGGGGTGGCCGTCAGAAGCATAGCTGCATCTCCTCCGGGTGATGGTTTTGCAGGTGTTTTGTCTTCACTCTGGGACGATACCCCGTGTGTGCGGCCCCCACGGCTGCCGGAAGCAGACAGGCGGCTCCAAGGACAGGTGTCCACTCTCTCTGCTCTCTCCAGGGAGGCTCCTTCCTGCCCCTCCCACTCCGGTGGCCCCAGGCGTGGCCGGCGGCCTCACTCTGATCTCCTCGGTCATCACTTGGCGCCTGTCCTCTGCGTCAGTGGCCACGTCTCCTTCTCAGAGGGACACCAGTCATGTGGGATGAGGCCCCTCCTGCTCCGGTGTGACCTCGTCTTAACTGACATCCTGAGGTTCCAGGGGTGAGGACTGTCCGCGCCTTGGAGACTGACCCTCTTGTGTCCCTAGAGTCACAGCCACCCCGTGCTGGGGGAGCCCCCAGGCGGTGTCCCAACTGCAGAGCCCTCCACAGAGAAGGGGACCGGCTCCACAGAGGAGAAGCTGGCCAGGTCAGGTGGAGGCTGCATCCAGGGCAAGAGGGCAGAGGGCGCCAGGCAGGGATCTGACCGCCAATGCCTCTGTCCACACTGGTAACCGCAAGCCACCAGGACACCTGTGGCGGGGTGACTGGGGAGGGCAGGAGCTGGGCAGGGAGGAGCACGTGCCTGGGATGAGCTGAGGACGACCTGGAGTACAGACACCAGCATCCGGGGCCAGCACAACTGGGCAGTGGGGGGCGTGGAACCCCGCCTGGGGCGCAGACAGACAGCCACAGGTGGGCAGGAGCAGGGGGCTGTCTCCAGACAGCTTCAGAGACCACTTGTGACAACACCGTTGGCAGAAATGATTACTTGTGAAGCGTGTGAGGCGTAGAGAAAATGAGTGCTGCGGTCCCTCAGGGCCTCCAGGTACCGCCCCGCCCCCCATGACCCGCCCGGAGCACTGTGTCAGCCTCCTCCTTTCCTGCACCCGCATCTCGGCACCCAGCGTGCGCCCCCGACCGCCGTCCACCATCCCACCCGCATGCAGACTTCTTGCTCCTAGACTCACTGAACGCATCCTTCTGTGACCCGCCCCCTCGGATGGCCAAGCACAGAGCTGTGATGAACTCGTGCTCGAGGCCCTACTGTTTTCATTGTGTGAATACAAGCAGTGTGTCCATTCTCTGGTCACGGGACACGTGGCTGCCCCACAGCGTCGCTGCCACGAGAAAGGTCTTGGGGACGCTCCTTTGCCAGGGTCGCGGTGCTGGTGCGCAGACACTCGCCCAGGAGCAGGACGGGCCTCGCTCAGTCTTGCCCACTGATGCTGAACCGGCGATCCAGGTGCCTTGGGCAGGTCCACCCGCCTCGTGAGAGGTGGGGGTCTGTGCTGCTCCACGCCCTCGGCTCCCCGGCCCTCAGACTCTGGGGTCCGTTGTCCCATGCTTTTCATAACTGCCAGAATACTGCTCACCAACATCACAGAATAACCCCATTGGCGGATCTGACCAACGGCTCCACGGTGAGGAAACGAGACCGTGTTTTTCACGCTCGTTCTTGCCGTAACACCCACAGCCGCCGCCTTCCTCTGGAACCACCACTGTGTTCTCTGTGATGCCCTCGGGGCCCCGGCCTGGGCTCCTGTTGTCTTCCCGCTCTGGGGATGCGTGGGGCAGGCCCCGAAAGGCCATCCCGCAAGGACACGGAGGTCTCGGGGGCTCCAGGCTGTAGCACGAGGGGCTGGGCGATGAGGGCAGGTTTTGGGGTCAGGCCGGCAGGCTGGAGCCAGGGTTCAGTCCTTGTCCCCCGGAAGAGGCGGTGACCATGTTGCTCCAAGACCTCGGGAGCACCTGAGACGGTGGCCATCACAGAACAGGGGCTCAGTCGGGACTCTCCATGCTCCTTGGCACTGAGGAGCAGCAGCTGCCACTGTCTGGGGGCGTCCGTGGGGAGCCCCCAGTGCCCTCAGAGGCCCATCTATGCAGTGGGCAGTGGAGCCTCATGGAGGAAGAAGAGAGGAATCCCTGGGACCAGGAGAGGGGGTAGGAGCGGCCCTCCTGTGGAGGTGTCCAGGGTGTGCCTGCTCACCCCTCCAAGGCAGGGTCACCGTGATTCCAGGATGGGACGCTGGCTCTCCTGAGCCGCACCCGGCCTCACAGCGCCCCAAGAGTCCAGCTGCTGCAGAAGTGACCCTGCGTGTGCCCTGGGGTGATGGGGTGGCCGAGAGGCCCCCAGCCAGAGGGGCAAGAAGGAGGCGAGAGGCCGAGGCATTCTAGAGGGCAGGCGGAGGGCCCGCCCACACTGGGAGGTGGCCAAGCAGGTGGTACTGACTGGCGTGCCCGTGGGCTCCCCACGAGGGAGATTTCACACACCTGTTCGGCCCCTGGCCCGGGGAGGGGGCTAGGGGGCAGTGCAGGCAGGCTCTGGGCAGGGGGGAGCCGAGCCAGGGCTGACTGTGGGCCCCTTCCTCCTGCCCACCGCCCCGCTCCACATGGCCCCTGCTCATGCCTGCCTCTGACCTTGGTTTCCTCACAGGGATGGGATGACAGGACTCCCGAGCCCAGAGCCTGTGGGGACGCGACTCCCTGCTGGGCCCACAGGGGCTTGGGGCTCTCAGTGACTTCTGTAGGCTGGCTGGGCCTCCTGTCCCTGACACGCCTCTAACCCCAGCCTCTAGCTGTTTATCCTCAACCGCGTGAAGAAGGCATAAACCATGGAGCTTGCCCAGGTATTTATTTTAGTTAGTGAAAATGCCTTGGACTTTGCCAAGAGCCATTTGACTTTAATTGGAAACTTTTGAGGCATTAAGACTGCGCTGAGCTTTAAGACGTGTCCGAGGCTCTGAAACCATCCATCACGTGAGGACTGCTTAGGACCAGGTGGAACGGAGACAACCTTTTAGCAAATCCACCTCCCTTAATGGACTCATTTATAACTCTCTGCATCACTGGGCAGCGTCTCTCTGCAGAACCCCAGGAGCGCCAGCCAGCGCGTCTGAAAGCAGCCAACATCTGGTGGCTGTAAATGAGGAACCCAGAAAAAACAAAACACAACATAAACAAGAGGCAGCTTGGGGAGGGCCAACCGGACGCCCCCGTTCTGCACGCAGGGTAGACGCTTCCCTGACACGTGTGAAAGCCAGGGGAGAGGCACCATCAGAGCTTCCTCTGAGAAATGTCACCCCAACCGCTCTGTGTAGGGAGGGTTTCTGGGGGCCGGGCTGGTCAGGAAGGCGCACCAGCTGCTCTGGCCTCATCCCATGACATGTTCGCAAGGGTGTCCCAGACCTGGCCCCGTCACCAGGTCTTTGCTAAGACTCTTCCCCATGCCCAGAGCACTCCTCCCTCCCCTCATCTGTGGCAGTCAGCTGTGGCTGTGAAACAAATTACCCCAACTTAGCAGCTGAGAACAACAAAAGTTCGTAATGTCGAAAAGGAAAGAACAACATTGAAATGGCTAAAAATAGAAGCAAATGTAATAAACTACCTTCTCATTAGTTTTTAAGTCATATTTGATGAGTGAAGCAAAAATTGTAATCCGGTGTGGTGCTCAACGTACGAAGAAGAAATACTTAACATCTGTTTTTCTAAATGGGACAGGTAATGAACCTAAAAGGAATTAAGTTTTCTACACTTCACAATATATTCAAAATATATTGAACATACATAAATTGGCTGCACCAGTTTGCCAACAGTTCAAGAGGGTTCCCCTTTCTCCGCATCCTTGCAACACCTGTTGTTTCTTGTGTTGTTGATTGTAGCCATTCTGACAGGTGTGAGGTAGTATCTCACTGTGGTTTTGATTTGTATTTCCCCGATGATGAGTGATGCTGAGCTTCTTTTCATGTGTCTGTTAGCCATCTGGATGTCTTCTTTGGAGAAACGTCTGTTCATGTCTTCTGCCCATTTTTAATAGGATTATCTGGTTTGGTTTTGTTTTGTTTTTGGTGTTGAGTTGTATGAATTCTTTATATATTTTGGATATTAACCCCTTATCAGATATAATCTTGTCATTTGTGACAATATGGACCTAGAAGGTATTGTGCTGATTGAAATAAGCAAGACAGAGAAAGACAAATACCATATAATTTCATTTATATGTGGAATCTAAAAACAAAACAAAATGAACAAAGAAGTAACAACTAAAAAGAGAGAAAGAAATAGACTCATAGAGAACAAACTGGCAGTTGCCAAAGAAAGGTGGGCGAGCTAGGTGAAGGGGATTAAGATGTACAGACTTCCAGGGGTGCCTGGGTGGCTCAGTTGGCTAAGTATCTGACTTGAGCTCAGGTCAGGATCTCGCAATTCATGAGTTTGAGCCCCACATTGGGATCTCCGCTGTCAACACAGAGCTGCTTCAGATCCTCTGTCCCATGCCCTTTCTGCCCCTTTGAGAGAGCTCATTCTCTCTCTCTCAAAATAAATAAATAAATTTATAAAAAAGATGTACAGACTTCCAGTTATAAAATAAATAAGTCATGAGGTGAAAAGTACAGCATAGAGAATACAGCCAATAATATTGTAATGCACTTACATGGTGAGCATTTCATAACATGGATAATTGTTGAATCATTGTTGTACTATATTGTACACCTGACACTAATTTAATATCACACATAAGCTACACTTCAATTAAAAATTTTTTAACTTAAAAATAAAGCTTAGAGATTGATAAAAAATTAAACAGGAAAACAATATAGAAATTTAATGGAAAAAAAGCTGATTCTTTGAGTAAACCAATAAAACAGATAATCCTTGGGACACCTGGGTGACTCAGTCAGTTAACCATCTGATCTTGATTTCGGCTCAGGTTGTGATCTCAAAATCTTGAGATTGAGCCCCATGTTGGACTCCACACTAGGTGTGGAGCCTGGTTGGGATTCTCTCTCTCTTCCTTTGCCCCTCCCCATATCTTCCCTTCTCTCAAAAAAAAAAAAAAATAAATAAATAAATAAAATAAAAATAAAATTTTAAAGGTACAAATCAGGGGCGCCTGGGTGGCTCAGTTGGTTAAGCGTCTGACTTCGGCTCAGGTCATGATCTCAGAGCTCGTGAGTATGAGCCCCGCGTTTGGGCTTGGTGCTGACAGCTCAGAGCTCGAAGCTTGCTTCGGATTCTGTGTCTCCCTGTCTCTCTGCCCCTCTCCCACTCGTACTCGGTTGTTCTCTCAAAAAAAAAAAAAAAAGATTGATACCACTTAAAAAAAAAGATAATCCTCTATTTAGCAAGACTAAAGGTGCCAAGAGAGCAAGAGAACAGATACCAGTAACCAACACCAGGAACGAAAAGGGCACTACCACTATAAAAGTCCTGAAACCACTCACATGATGATGGGGAGTTTTACAAACAGCTTGAGCCTCCTAAATTCAACAACTGAGAAGAAATGGAGAGAAAAAACAAGAGAGTATTTTCTCAAATACCACAAACAATGAAAACTCAACCAGATAAATGAGACCAACTATATAATCCTATAATCTTTAACAA
Organism: Panthera tigris; assembly: GCF_018350195.1. Taxonomy (NCBI): domain Eukaryota; kingdom Metazoa; phylum Chordata; class Mammalia; order Carnivora; family Felidae; genus Panthera; species Panthera tigris. Next base: position 1,608,484 of record NC_056672.1, on the reverse strand, counting down.
ATTGACTTGGTAATTTGTAAGCTCCTGAGAAAAATGTCTCCAGACCCAGATGTTTTGCTAGAGAATTCTAACAAACATTTAAAGAAGAATGGAAAGCATGTCTACTCAATGTGGCTCAGAAAATAGAGAAGGGAGTACTTCCCAACTTCTGTTAGAAGACCCATCACTTTCCTGACACCAGAATCAGACAAGGACTGCTTCAAAAAAAGGAAGAAAGGAAAACAATAGACCAAGATCTCTCACAAACTCAGATGCAAAGATTCTCAACAAAATATGAGCCAACTGAATCTAGCATTATGACACAAAACATTACACACCATAACCAAGTGAGATTTATTCTGGGAATACAAAGCTGGTTCAGTATTCTAAAATCAATATAATACACTGCATCCAAAGATTAAGGGAGAAAAGTCAAATGATCACATCAATTGAAACAGAAAAAACATTTGATACAATCCAAAACCCACTCATGATAAAAACTTAAGGAACTAGGAATAGAGGGAGAACCCCCTCAGCTTGCCCAAGAATGCCTACAAAAACTCTACAGCTGACATCATACTTCATGGTGAAGGGCTGGGTTCTCTGCCCCTAAATTTGGGGACAACCACCATGATCACTTCACATAGTCCTGGAGGTTCTAGCCGCTGCCTTAAGGCAAGGGGGAAAAGGCACACAGATTGGAAAGGAAGAATTTAAAACTTCCCTATTTGCAGATGACATGACTGTCTATGTGGAAAACTCAAAGGAATATACAAAAAAATTTCTTAGCACTAAGTGAGCTCAGTGGGGCCAGAGGACACAAGACCAACACATAAAAAAATCAACCACACTGCTATATACTACCAATAAATATGTGAACATAGAGATTAAAGATATATCATTTACATGCCCCCCCAAAAGTTATAAAGTGTAACAAATATGTACAGGATCTGACAATTACAATATGTTGATTTTAAAACCCCCAAAAGACCTAACTAAACAGAGAGCCATACCATGCTCATGAATTTAAAGACTCAGCATGGTAAAGAAGTCAGTCTCAACTGACATATAGTATTGATGCAATTCCTATAAAAACTCCAAGTAGATTTTTGGTCCATGTAAATAAGCTCATTCCAGAATGTACATGGAGGGCATGAGCCCCCGGGCAGCTAGTGGCTGTGAGCAGGCAGGATGACATCGGAGGAGCCCCTGGTCCCACAGTAAGGTCTCTCTGTAGCCACAGCAAAAAGGACTGGATGATGATGGGGGGGGGGTACAGACACAGACTTCAACAGGGCACAGCAGGGAGCCCAGAAGGAGCCCCACCACGAGGCAGGGTGGTAGGGGGAAGGGCTGCCAACTATGCAAAAGGAGGAAAAAGAGCCTTTCCACAAATGGCCTCTGAGGATGGGACCTACACAGGCAAACAAGAAACCCGACCTAAACTGCATGCTTGATACAAACACCAGCTCAAAAAGGGATCATAGATTTAAATGTAAAATGTAAACTGTAAAGCTTCCAGAAAATAACTTGGGGAAAGTCTTAGAATCTGAGTCCGAGTCACAGGATGCCATGTGACTTCCACCTTGCTCGCTGGAACACCCACCTTGGATCCCTGATCTGCCACGAAAAAAGTCTCATCCCTTGAGGCCACCATGCTAAGAGGAAGCTTCAGCCACACAGAAAGCCACAGCAGTTGACAGTCCCCACAGGGCCTGTACCCCAGCCATCCCAGCACTGTTGACAGCAGCATGCCATCTTCACCCCTCTCGTCCAGCCTGTAGCTGTTTCAGTCGCATAAAACTCTTTGAATCTTCCCAGCTGAAGCACTAGACACTGTGGAACAGAGACAAGCTGTCCCCACTGTGCCATTTGAATTTCTGATCCACAGAATCTGCGGGAATAATAAAATTCTTCTTGTATTAAACCACAAAGTTTGGGGTGGTTTTCTATGCAAAAGGTCATTCGAATACAAGATCATTGAACACTGGGAAAATTAACAGAATGAATAGAAAAGTGATCTAACTATATACTGTCACAAGAGACTCACTCTAGATCTAAAGATACAAATAGATCAAAAGTCAGAATGAAGAGATATTTCATGCAAATAGTAGACAAAGTAGAACTGGGGTAGCTATACTGATATCACAAATGGACTTTAGGTCAAAAACTATTATAAGAGGCAAGGACATTACATTATATATTGATGAAAGAGTCAATTCACAAAGAATATAAAATAATTGTAAACATATATGCACCAAACTACAGAGCCTCCAAATATATGAAGCAGTGACAGAATCAAAGGGAAACAGACAACTCAACAATAATAGTTGGAGATGTCATACCCAACTTTCAATAGTGGACGGAACAACCAGGCAGAACATAAATAGGAAATAGAGGACTTGAACAACACTATAAGCCAATTAGCCCTATAAGACATGTACAGAACCCTCCACCCAACAACAGCAGAATGCATGTCCTTCTCAAGTAGACATGGAACATTCTCCATAATAGAACATGCTAAGAGGAAGGTTAAGCCACACAGAGAGAGAGAGCCACAAAATAAGTTGGGCCACAAAACAAGTCCCAACACATTTAAAAAAATTAAAATGATACAAATATCTTTACTGATCACAATGAATGAAACTAGAAGTCAATAACAGAAGGAAAACTGGAATATCCACAAATATGTTAAAATTAAACAACTTACTCCTAAACAACCAATGATCAAAAAAAAAAAAAAAAAAGGAAAATAGGAAAATACCTTGAGATGAATAAAATAAAAAAATACAACATACCAAAATTTATGGGTCATGGAGAAAGCAGGACTGACAGGAAAATTTATAGCAGTGAATACGTACATTGAAAAAAGATCTCAAATCAATAACCTAACCCCAGACCTTAAAAAACTAGAAAAAGAAACACAAATTAAACCCAATGTGAGAAGAAGGAATGAAATAATAAACATTAAGGCAGAGATAAATACACTACAGAATAGAAACACAATAGAGAAAAATCAATGAAACTAAAAGTTGTTCTTTGAAAAGATCAACCAAATTGACAGACCTTTAGCTAAACTGACAGAGAAGAGTGAAGGTATGGCTTTCAAATTCAGAAATGAAAGTGAGGATATCACTGATTTTACAGAAATGAATAGAATTATAAGAATTAGAATTTAAAAGAATGCTGTGAACAATTACATACCAACACATTAGATGAAACCTAGAAGAATGGACTAATTCCTAGAAACACACAATGTACCAAAACTGACTTGTGAAGAAATAGAAAATCTGAATAGGACTATAGCTAGTAAGGAAATTGAATCAGTGGTTTAAAATCTCCCAATAAAGAAATATCCAGGGCCAGATGGCTTCCTTGTGAATTCTAACAAACATTTAAAGAGGAATTATGCCAATCTTCCCCAACCTCTTTCAGAAATTTAAGAGAAGAAATACTTCCTAACTCATTTGATGAAGCCAGCATTACCCTGATACCAAAGCCAAACAAATACACTACAAAAGAGGAAAACTACAGACCAATATCCCTTATGAATATAAGCACAAAAATCTTCATCAAAATACTAGCATACCAAATCCAGCAGCATATCAAAATAATTATTACTATGACAAAATGAGATTTATCCCAGGAAGGCAAGGGAAGTTCAACATATGAAAATCAATCAATGCAATACCCTACATTAATAGAATGACAGGAAAAACTACATGATCATCTCAATCAATGTAGAAAAATCCAATACTCCTTGATGATTAAAAATACTCAATAAATGAAGAATGGAATGGAATTTCCTCAACATGAAAGATTGTGTATGAAAAACCCACAACTTATCTAATACTCAAATGTAAAAGAGTATAAGGGTTTCCTCTAAGATCAGGAATAGGACAAAATTACCCACTCTCACCACCCTGTTCAACATAAAAAAGGCAAGAAAAAGAAATAAAAGAATAAAAAAGAAAAACAGTCAAAATTGGAAAGGAAGAAGTCAAATTATTTATGTCCAAATATGACACATTTATGTACATGTTATATGTACAAACACTAAAGAATCTATACACAAACAAAGCTGTCAGAGCTAATCAATGAATCCAGAAAAGTTGCAGGATACAAAATCAACAGGTCAAAATTAGTTGCATTTCTGTACACTAATGATAAAAAGGGAATTACAAAAATAATTCTATCTACAACAGCATCAAAAAGAATAAAATGCTTAGGAATAAATTTAACAAAGTATACAAACAATTTGTACACATAAAACTATAAAACATGGCTGAAAGAAATTAAAGCAAACATCAATGTTACGATATCCCATGTTCATGGATCAGGAACCTTAAATTGGCAAGGTGACAATACTACCAAAAGGATCTACAGATTTGATGCAATCTCTATCAATATCTCTACAGCACTTGTTTTTCAGAAATTAAAAAAAAAAAACTACCCTAAAATTCATATGGAGTCTCAAGTAAGCCTAAATAGCCAAAGAATCTTAAAAAAGAAGAGTAAAGTTGGAGGACTCACACTTCCTTATTTCAAATCTTACTAAAAAAACCACAGTGATAAAAACAGTATGATCTGGCATAAAGATAGACATATTGAGTGATGGAATAGAATGGAGATCCAGAAATAGACCCTCACATATATGGCCAAATGATTTCCAAAAAGGGAGTCATGACCATTCAATGGGGAAAAAGACAGTTTTTTTCAACCAATGGTGGTAGGAAAACTGCTTATACACATACAAAAGACCCTTCCTTTACCTTATATACAAAAATTAACTCAAAGCAGATCAAGACCTAAACATAAGAGCTGAAAGTATAAGGCTCTTAGTAAAAAACATAGGGAATAATCTTCATGATATCAGATACAGCAATGATACCTTGGATATGTCTCCCAAAGCACAGGCAACAAAAGAAAAACTAAGTAGGACTTTTTGTGTGTGTGCATCAAAAGGCAAAATTAGGAAAGTGAAAAGACAACCCACAGAATGGAAGAAAATATTTCCAAATCATCTATCTGATTAGGAATTAATATCAAAAAAACACAAAGAACTCCTAGTACTCAACAACAAAAAACAAACAACTGAATTCAAAAATGGGCAATGAATAGATCTATTTTTCAAAGACATACGCATGGCCAAACAACACATGCAAAAACGTTCAACATCAATTAGTCATCAGATAAACGCAAGTCAAAACCACAATTAGATATCACCTTCCATCTACTGGGACGGCTATAGTAAAACACGCACACACAGAAAATAACAAGTGTGGTTGGTGGTGGTGTGGAGAAGCTAGAACCCTCACACATTACTGATTGGAAGTCAAATGAAAACAGGATGGCGGTCCCTCAAAAAGTTAAGCATAGAATTACTATATGATCCCGCCATCCCACTCCTCAGTACATACTCAAACTGAAAGACTCACGCACATGCTTGGATAGCCATGTTCATTGAAGCTTTATTCACAAGCCAAAAGGTAGAAGCAAGCCAGGTGTCCACCACCAGGTGATTGGATAGCAAAACACGATACATGCATAGAAAGGGATATCACTAAAAGGAAGGAAATTCTGATACCTGCTACCACATGGATGAACCTCAAGGTGTCACCGCTAAGTGAAGTAAGCCAGTCGCAAAAGGGCACGTATTCTGATTCTACATAGACGAAGCCCCTAGAATAGGGAAATTTAGGCAGAGAGTAGAATGGTGGTCACCAAGGGCTGGCAGACAGGGATGGCAGGTTTCTCTTAGGGACGATGAAGAAGTTCCGTGGGTGCGTCACAGCGATGGTCATATAACCCTGCAAATGTACTTAACGCCATCACTGAATTGTCTCTTAAAATAGTTAAAATGGTAAATTTTATATGTATTTGTCTACAATAAAAAATAATCGGAAAAGAAAGGAAAGAAGGGAGGGAGGGAGGAGGCTCAGCATCCCGGCCATCCTGGCTGCTCCCCAGCCTGATGGCCCCAGACAACTGGCCTTCCCCTTCCCAGTGCTGATCAGCCTGCATTTGAACCGGGCTCTCCCGTGGGCATGCTCGTTTCCAGAGTAAGCAGAAGGATGCTTGAATCCCAGAGAAGGAAGCTGAGGGAGGGGCAGGTTCCTCCTCCGGCTCCTCACCAGGAAGAGCCTACTTCTCACGTGAAGTAGCTCTAGGAGGAAGCCAGGGTTGTGAGCGAGCAGTTATGACTATCCACGCATGAGCCTCACCTGGTCGTCACTGCTCTCCCCCATCAGGAGCGGGTGCTTGCCCCAACCACGGACACAGAATCCATGAATTGGCCCCAGGTCTCATAGTTATGATACATAGGAGAGTCGAGAATGGACCCTGAATCTTTTCTCCTGATTCCTAGGAATGGAAGGGAGGCTTCATCAGGCCAGAGGCAGAGAAACGTTGGATTCGGAAGCGGAAGGTTCACCTCCCAGGCTTTGGCCCCGACACACTGTATGTGTTTGGTCCAGTCTTTCCACCTCCTTGTGCTTTATTTTCTTTGTCAGCAAAAGGAGGATCTGAACGTCTGCCTTTCAGGGGCGTGGGCTTGAGTCACTGTGGTGATAGCCTATAGGACTCATTCAGGGGAGATTTATGGTGCCTGGTCTGATTCCTTCCCTCTGCTTGAGGTGGGCACCCTGGGAGAGGCACATTCTCTTGGTCTGATATATTTTCCTTCCTGACATGTTAAGGTGGAAGGGTAATGAAATAGGCTTTCCAAAGGGAGTGAATATCCACTCGTCGCTGGACAAACAGCCAGTTGGTGGAAGCATATGGGGTGATTTCTCTTCTGGAAAGGTGTAAGACCAAGTATTCTTTGAAAATCTTGTCTCGCATTTAGGTCTTTCATCCAAGGGGTACATGCACCCCAATGTTTATAGCAGCATTATCAACAATAGCCAAACTGTGGAGAGAATACAGTCTGCTGACTGATGAATGGATAAAGAAGGTATGGTATATGTCTATATATAATGGAATATTACTCAGCCATGAAAAAGAATGAAAGGTTGCCATTTACAATGATGTGGATAGAGCTACAATGTATTAGGCAAAGTGAAATAAGCCAATCAGAGAAAGACAAATACCATATGATTTCACTCATATGTGGAGTTTAAGAAACAAAACAGATGACTATATGGGAGGGGGGGAAATAGAGAAGAGAGGGAAACAAACCATGAGAGAGTCTTAACAATAGAGAACACGCTGAGGGTTGTTCTCAATAGAGAACAAGCTGAGAACATGATGGGGGATGGGTGCGAAGGAGGGCACTTGTTGGGATGAGCACTGGGTGTTGTATGTAAGTGATGAATCGTGGAGTTCTACTCCTGAAACCACTATTGCACTACATGTTAACTAACTAAAATTTAAATTAAAAAACAAAAACAAAAAGCCCCAAACATATGTTAAACCCTGAAAAAAAATAAAGAAAACCGTAGGAAGCCTGATGACCCTTGAGGAAAGCAGGTGGAGAAGCCAGGAGAGCTTGGAGTTCCCCTGAGGAGCCGCACAAGGAAACCCTGTGAGTAAAGGTGAGCGCTGGCTTGGGCTTCGCTAGCCGTGTACCTTTGATCCGTTCACCCCATCCCCGAGCCTCTTACTCCAGGTGCCTAGGAGCCATTAGAACAAAATCTTCCCACTGTGGCCAACAGAGTGTGTGGTCAGGCTTCCATGCTGGGGGGCTCCAACCCCCTGATGTCATTCCTTGAGAATAGGGCTTCTTAGTCAGCAGATGCATCATGAACACCAGTCCCCGCCAGGCTGCCAAGCATTGAATGCAAGCGTCCATAGAAGGTAACAGCCTCCCATACACCAGGGGGGCTGGGTCTAAGGCCCTCCGTGGAGAAGGAGCTCACAGTCACGGGGAGACTCAGAGACAGAGGCCCTTTGGGGAAACGAATGCTAATGCAGAGTGGTAGCATGAGAGAATGCACCAAGGGGAAACTGAGGCAAAGCAGAGTGACCCTGCCCCCAAATGAAGCCGCCACTCAGTCCAGCCAGTGGTTGCCATGCAGGAGCTTGGGCCCACGTGGCCAGAGCTCCTATTTTTTTCTAGAAAACCCAAATATGCCCATACTTGAGTGAAATGTGTGAGCAGTCAGGACCATCTGGGTTCTGCTGCAGTAACAAGCAAACCCGGACCTCAGCAGATGAAAGGAAAAGATTTTTTTTGTTGCTCAGCTACACTCTGTCCCACATAGTCTTCAAGGGCCCCTGGTCACCATCATCATGTCCTATGTGACTCACCAGGGGGATTTGTGGGGGCTGGACTCATGGACGCCAGCTGGAGGAGATTCCCCGTCTCAGGTGTCCCCACGGCAAGCACAGAGCTCTGGAGGCCACTCCCCACCCCACCCCAACTCCGCTGCCAAATGCCCAGTCCCAGTCCTCTGCTCACCCGACTCGGCTGACTTTGGAGACAACCATGGCACTTGGACAAACATGGCAGGAAGTCCCTGCCAAGCACACAACACGGTCGGCCGCCGGCCTCCTGATGTGTAACGCTGGCAGCTGACGCTAAACCATTTTGCTCCGTGCGCGGGCCGCACAGAACCCGCCTGCAGGTAGGCTGTGCACCGGGACCGTGAGCCAGTGGTGACAGGCACTGGAGGCCAGGTGCTGATAGCCAGCTGGAAGCAGAGCGGAGCCCACGAGGCCATCTCCACCCGAGCCCGCCTGCACTGCTCCTCTGCCCTCCCTCAGGTGCCGCCTCTCCCAAAGCCGCTGGCCTCGCGGGCTCTGCCCCTGCTCTCAGACGCCTCACTTCACCTCCTGCCCTATCCTTTCTGTCCAGGGGCATCAGGTCCACAGGGCAGGTGCTCGGAATATTTTGGAAGAAACAACACGTGAATGCATGGGGTCTCCATTTTTCAGATAAAAACGACTTCAGACAACATTGCTTCCCACGCGCACATGCCAGGTTCTGTGACAAGGTGCTGGCTAATCCCCCTGTGCCAGGCACAGTGCCATGTGACGGGAATCACCCTCACTCGTCCCTGTGGCAGCCCCAAGGTCAGCACTTGGGCATCATCATCGCCATCTATGGATGGGGAAACTGAGTCACAGAAGAGTTAGGAGCTTGCCCTCAGCCACCACGGGCCCTGGAACAAGGTGGGGCTTGGCTGCACCTGCCAGCGGCTGGCTGTGCCCGCCACGGTGGGGGGCGGGGGGGCGTGCTCCTCTCACCTCCAGGCTCAGAATGCTGCCTGGTTCCATCTCCCAGTGCCCTGGGCGTCTGCAGGGGAACTTGGCTCCTGGAAGCCAGATCAGCCCCTGGACACCTGCTGGGGGACACCTCTACCCTCCTCAGAGCCTCGTGCTGAGGAGAGGCAGGGACCCACTTCACAGGTGAGCAGTCCAGGGCCATGGGGCCAGCAAGCAAGGGAGCCACCCTCCAGCCAGACCACTGTCCCTAGTGGATGACTCTGGGCAGGGTCACTGCACCACGGGGACAAGTGATCTGGGGAGACGGGACCCCTATCCGCTGGATCGTGTGTGTGGTAAAATACACACAAAATGTACCGTTTTCACCATTTTTAAGTGTACAGGTGAGTGGCATTAAATGCATTCTCAGAGTCGTGTAGCGCCCCCCACCCCCACCCTGTCTCCACAGCTTTCTCATCCTGCAGAACGAGATCTGTCCCTACTAAGCACTCGCGCCCCAGCCCTGGCACCTGCCCTGCTCTCTGCATGATTAGATTACCGCTCACCGTTGTACGAGTGGATTCCTGCGGCATTTGTCCTTCTGTGACTGGCTACTTCGCCCGCCAGTGTCCACGAGTCCATCCATGCTGGAGCCGGGGACAGGGTGTCCCCCTCGTGTCAGGCCGAGTAACCGTCCATCATCCGCACACACCACAGCTGGCTTGCCCGTTCGGCCACGGAGGGACACTGGGCTGCGTCCACATTTCAGCTCTTGTGAGCAGCGGTGCCACGAACGGGGGTGTGCAAACATCTGCCCTCGGTTCTTGGGGGGTACGCCCAGAGGTATGGTTATTGTCTCATACAACAATCCCATGTTCAAGTTTTTGAGGAAGAGAGACACGTGTTACTAAGTGGCATTTTTGGTAATTCACATCGATTATAGAAAAGTAGGAGAAATACAGTCAAGAAAAAGAGAAACCCAAAAATGACTGTTTTTTCAGCTTTGCAGAAGGAAACAGCTATTCGCATGTGTGTGGTTCCCTCTGGAGGTGTGAACACGCCTCCACTCCCTCTGTCCGTCCAGTTCCGCTCCTGTCTGCCTTCCTTGTGGGCAGCTGTCTGTCCTGGCTCAGCCGGGCTCTCACGTGGACCTGCCCGGAGGGCGGCGTCAGGAGAGTGCCTCCTGCCTCGGGGGCCACACCAGGCCCTGCCTAGACAGAGACTGGATGAAGAGCTCGTGTGTCCCAGCTCAGCCCCTCTGCCCGCCCCGCGTGCCTCGCAGGTGCTGGGGTCCAGCGGCTCCAGGGTCATCTAGAGAATATATTCGAGCTGTCGTGTGGAGTTGAGTTTCTTTTGGCAAACGCTGGAGACTGACAAAAATATTCATGTCAAAACATTTCTGGCGCAAAATTTATGAAAGCATTTGAATTTGGCCTGGGCATTTTTTTTTTTTTTTTCCCTTTTTCCCTCTCCCCTCCTCCCCCGCCTTGTCCTGAGTTTGGGGCGGGGAGAAGAGATAGAGTCCAGATGTTGGTGGGAATCGCTCTCTTCTCTCCCTCCCCCAGCCCCTCCGGCCAGAGGGACGTTGGAATCAATGGCCACTGTGTGTCCTCGGGAGCACAAAAGGCCGGTATGGCCAGGCCCCGGGTCCTCCGGGCCGTGTGCACGCTGAGGAAGTGCCCGGCCTGGAGTCTGCCCCTAACCCCTGGGTCGGGGTAATTGTCTGCAGAGGCGGCCCTGGGGCGGGGGCAGTAATGATTTAGGCAGGATCTATTTCACCTCAAGCCTTGTCTACGCCGAAGAGACCTAATCGAAAGTAATCTGAAAATTAGGGAAAATAAAAACCATGCCCACCGTTACATAAATACCCATTTCCTCACGTTGGCTGCTCGAAACCACCTCATTCCAGAGCAGACTGATGTTTCCCTGATGGGCGAGGCCGGGCGGGGGGCCTTTGATCGGCTCCTCACTGCGCCTGCCTGCCCTCGCTCCATGGGGATCCAGGAGCAGAGGCTGGGAGTGGCCATGGCTTTGCCTCCCAGGTCCCCCTGGGGACGGCAGGGCCTGGCCCTGCAGACCTCCCGTGTGGCCTGGGGTGGGGAGGGAGGGGTCTGTGGGACTCGAGCTTACATTCCCTGCGACTGTCAGGTCCCCAAGACCTACCGTCCAGGTGACCTCTCCCGGGTCACTCCTCGAGCCCCAGACACTCCCAGTCCAGAACTGCTCTGCAGGCCTGGACGGTCCCGGCCCAGGTGTGGGCCTCAGGCCTTCTGTCCGTGGCTGGCCAGACGCAAGGCCACTCTGCGGGACTGGCCTCCCTGTACTCCCCCTGCCATGGGACCCTGTCCTGACTGGGTTCTTGCCTCTTGAAACCCATCCGTAAGCCCCACGTGACAGGTGACAGGGCCTCTATCAGCCATGTGCCCTCCAGGGGCCGAAGGCCAGCCACTCTCCCTCGGTGCAGTCTGGCTGGCCTGCGTTCGGCTCCTGGCAGCACATGTAAGAACGGGTGACTGGGGTTCACCGTGATGGGGTCAAGGCTGCCCTCCGAGGCTGGTTGGTCCACCTGGACCCCAGTGACCCCGGGACCCTGGGCCCGGGGCCTCTCCCAGGGCCACCACAGAGTTCAGGTCTGCTCGGGCACAGCGCCGCCCGGAAGAGGGCTCGTGGTCAGCCGTGCCCGTGGCCTTTCGGGCGGTGGGGCAGAAGGCCTGCATTCCTCAGGCTGACCCAAGAGGCAGGACCGTGGCTGGAGAGTGTGGAGGGCATTTCTGGAACCAAGCACCATGGCAGTAACCACAACCATCCTGTACCCAGAATTGCCAGGAGGTCCCCACACGTTATTCTTCCTAACACCCACCACGGTCCTGCCAGTTCACATAGAACAGCCCGCATCTTTATACAAACAAGGAAACTGAGGCACAAACAGCACGAGGACAGTTCTGGCCAGCACCTGGCTGAGTCCACAGCCCCAGTGCCGGGAGATCCTTTCCTGCCCAGCTCAGGCCCTGGTGGCTCTTGTGAGCGGGGTCCTCCCGGGACAGCTCAGCGAAATGGAGGGAAATGCCCGGGGTACAGAGGGGCATCACTGGCATTCAAGCAGGGGAGGCAGTGCCTACACAGGACGAAAGCTTCTGGTATTCGGTAGAGGCTGGACGCTGGCCTGTCCACATTTCCCCAGGTCCCCAAGGGGACAAAGCCATCCCACAGTCCCTCCGGTTTCTACTTGGGAGCCTGACACTGTGTCCAGAGCAGGGTGGGGGCGCTGGGAAGCCAAGTGGGATCCCTATGCCAGTCGCCGCACTTGGCCTGGCCAGGAGGTTCCATCCAGTGGCCCCGGTGACCCCCTCTGTTCCTTTAGGCTAGGGGCCTCCCAGGGGCAGAGATGAGCCCCTCAAGCCCCACGGGAGCCCTGACTCCTTTTGCTTGACTGCACAGGGCCGAGTTGTGTGAATTCCGGACCTGCCTCTGGAACTGGAATGGCCGGTCTGGGGCTTTGGTGAAAACATCCATTAGAATGCCCTGCACACAGGCCCGGGTTCTCCAGACGGCACGGGCTCCATCCTAGTCCGGGCGCGGGCAAAGCCACATATATCAGCACCAGCCTTGGAAGATTCCAGAAAGTTGTGGAGAAAGAAGTCATCCCCCTGGAGCTCTGGAAAGGCTGCTTTGAGGTGTGGCGGGAATGCAGACAGCAGCGAGTCCCAGGCTGGGCGTCACAGAGCACAGGCCCAGCAGTGTGTGCCCCAGCGGGCCGTGGGGCCAGGGCAGTGGCTCACAGGCTGGACAGAAGCTGCTGAGGCGGAGCCCAGTCGGGAACGACCCCGGCGGACGCAGGACAAGGGACGAGTAAGAGCTAAGTGGGAGGGACGTCATGTCTGAAGGCCAGGGGCCCACGGAAGCTCCCTTTCCCCACAGAGAAAAGCCTTCCAGAAGCCTTGTCCCTCCGTCTGGGGTGGGGGCCTGGCTGGCACGTCGACCCTGTGAGCTGTGGGGCGGGGGTTGGGGCAGGAGACGGAGGAAAGGCCGCAGGAAGGCCCCCAGAGCCGGCTGTGTGTTGCAATTACCCGTAAGCCTGGTGTTTACACGGGGGCCTCACAGAGAACTCAAAGCATATCTGGCAGCGAAGGCATATCAAGTGAGTGTTCAAAAGGGCCGAACCGCGTTTGCAAAAATAAAAACCAAATGGCTGAGTAATCTCCACCAGAGAAGGACCCACTCTTGCAATTGCACGGTCTATTTAGCATGCTTTCATAAAACCTTTTAACGAATCAGCCCTGAACCCGCACGCCAGGCCCACCCCACCTGTCAGACTTGCGTTTCCAAACATAGGTACGGCTGCTCAGGAGATTGGATGCAGGTTTCCGCCCTCTGGGGAGCGGAAGTCCCCAGCGCCCTTCGGGACAGGCCTGTGCCAGCTGGGGTGGAGGATCCCCAGGAGGAAATCTGGCGGGGGGCAGTGAGGTGAGGGACAGCAAGGGACCCGCAGGAGGCCCACGCAACCTGAGGAATCAGGAAGGAATTGCCTGAGCCAGAGACTGGAAGGAAAAGTAGGAGTGGACAGAGCGGCAGTGAGGGCAGCCCTGAGAGAGGACTGGACACGGGCCTGCGGAGGGTCTGTGGGTCATGCACAGCAGCCCCAGGCAGAGAGGAGGGAAAGTGCCTCACGCGGAAAATTCCATTCTGGAGCGCCAGGCAGGGCTGCTGGTGTTCACGGGGCAGGGTGTCAGTCTCCGATGAGGGGTACACGGCAGGTGTTTTTCAGTCACCCCCTTTCCCCCCAGTGCATGGAGCTCCCCCACTTGACGTACATGGCTGGGCACACGTGGCCCCCCGGGGCAGCAAGGATCTGACGTTTCCGCCATCCTGACACGTGTCCTCGTCCCGGCCCAGTGGCCTGCCGCATTGGAGGCGGGCACACCCCGTGTCCCCCGTGTCTGCGTGTGCCTGGACTTCACTCCCCGTGCTGCCGAGCGGGGCCCCGGGGTCTGGGAGCCCATTGCTGACATTCGGGCTGCTTCCTGTTCAAGCAAGTCCTCACCGAGGCGGCCGCCCTGGCCGCTGGCTTCTCGGAAGACAAGGAAGCTTGGCCAGTCTTACGGTAACTGAGTGCTCAACGTCACGAGAAACTACCAAAGTGTTGTCACCCTGTGAGGCCCACCTTACACCGCCCGCGGGGGGTGGAGTCCCAGCCGCTCCACATTCCCATCAACTCCGGTATGACCCGGCTTCGTAACTGCACCCTCGGGCATCTTGTCGCAGGTGTGGTCTGTGCTTCTCCACGAGCACTATTCCAGGCGCTTAGTGGCCACTTGAATACCCTCTCCTAGAAAGATTTTTCGAATCCTTTACCCCTTTTTCTGTGCTTGTCTTATTGAATTTAAGACTTCTATGTTTCAAGGGGCACCCGGGTGGCTCAGTCGGTTAAGCGTCTGACTTCAGCTCAGGTCATGACCTCACGGTTCATGGGCTCGAGACCCACGTCGGGCTCTGTGCTGGCGGCTCAGAGCCTGGAGCCTGCTTCGGATTCTGTGTCTCCCTCTCTCTCTGCCCCTCCCCTGTGCGGGCTCTGTCTCTCTCAAAAAAATAAATAAACTTTACAAAATAGTAATAAAAATTTTAAAAATTAAAAAAATACTTAAGATGTCTATGTTTTGGGTATATAAGTCCTATTTAGATTTTTTTCCCTCTGAACTTCAACTTGGCTTTTAACTTTTTTTTAAATGTTTATTTATTTATTTTGAGAGGGAAAGACAGAACGGACACAAGTGAGGGAGGGGCAGGGAGAGAGAGGGAGAGGGAGAGAATCCCAAGCAGGCTCCGTGCTGTCAGCGCAGAGCCCGACATGGGGCTCCATCCCATGAACCGTGAGATCATGACCTGAGCTGAAACCAAGAGTTGGACGCTCAACCGATTGAGCCACCCAGACGCCCCCTCCTTTTTATACTTTGAAGTAATTGTAGATTCAAAGCAAGTTGCAAAAACAAATGTAAGAGGAGGTGCAACACGCCCCTCTCCCAGACCCTTCAACGCTAGCACACAGCCCTGTGGTAGAGCCACACTGGAACAGGGAGGCGCCCGTGCCCCGAGCCACTCACCTCTGCGGCTGCACTCGAATCACTCTGTGCCTAATGCAGCCAGCACGGAGTGGAGACGCTCTGTGCCAGCCCCAGAAGACTCCCTCATGCCACCCCTTACAGCCACTGCACCCCTAACCCCCACAACCACTCATCTCTGCTCCAACTCCATAATTACATTGTTCAATAGGAACGCCTGGGTGGCTCAGTGGGTTGAGCGTCTGACTTCCGCTCAGGTCACGATCTCGTGATTCGTGGGTTCAAGCCCTGCGTCGGGCTCTGTGCTGACAGCTCGGAGCCTGGAGCCTGCTTCGGATTCTGTGTCTCCCTCTCTGTCTGCCCCACCCCTGCTCACACTCTGTCTGTCTCTCTCTCAAAAATAAATAAACATTAAACAATTTTTTAAAAATTACACTGTTCAATACATGCGACATGAAAGGACCCGTGCCACGTGTGCCCTTTTGACGCAGGCTCTTTCCCTCAGCGTAGTCCCCGAGAAACTGGCCCACATTTCTGTGTGCATCAGTATTTATCCCCTTTTCTCCAAGAGCAGCATTCCAAAGTCTGGATGCACCAGCATTCCCACTCCACGTGGTGAAGGTCACTGGGCTGTTTCCAGACGTTAGCTATTACGAATAAAGTTGATAGGAACATTCCTGTCCAAACTTCTGTGTGAAAATAAATGTCCATTTTCTGGGATAAATGCCCAAAAGGGTAATTGCCGGGTCTTCTAGTAATTCCGTTAATAGGTTTAACAGGAACCGCCCGAGCAGTTTGCAGGCAGCCGCACACTGCCCGGTGCTCCCGCCAGGAGCGTGGGAGGGGCCCGGGGTCCCTGCGCCCTCACCGTGCTTGGTGTCCTCACCAGATTTTGTCTCAGCTGTCCTGACAGGCGTGGAGTCACAGCGTGTCCCCGGACGGCCCCTGGGGTCAAGGGTCTTTTCACAAAGTGTGTTTGCCTTCTGCGTATCATCTCTTTTCAACTTCTGCCCAAGCGTTGGGCCCACGTCCTGACGGGACGGTTTGTTCTCGCTCTGGGATATTGAGGCGTCTGTACATATTGCACTGGGCTTTAGCCACCTGTGTGGCCTGCAAGCACGTTCTCTCCGTCTCTGGATACCTGGTCACCCTGCTGATGGAGTATCTTTCACAGAGGAGCACAAGCTTCTATTTTTGATCAATTTTCCTTTTAGGGATCATTCTTTTGATAGGAAGCCCAAGAACGCGGTGACTAGCCTACGTGCCAAAGATTTTCCCCTATTTTTTTTTTTTTTTGACGTTTGACAGTTTACATTTTACGTTTACATCTATGACCCACTTTGTGTTGGTGTGTGTATCAGGCGTGCGGTTTAGGTCGGGTTTCTTGTTTGCCTGTGGAGGTCCCGTCCTCCGAGGCCATTTGTGGACAGGCTCTTTTTCCTCCCTTCGCACGGTTGGCAGCCCCCTCCCCCCCGCCCCCGCGGTGGGGCTCCCACCGTGCCCCGTTGATGCCTGTGCGTGTCCCCCCAGCGCCACCCTGTCCCCGTTGCTGTGGCTACAGAGGGACCTTACTGTGGGGCCAGGGGCCCCTCCAGCGTCGTCCGCCTGTTCACGGCCGCCTGCTGCTCATATTTGTTCCCGGGGGCAGGGCGGCCGTAACAAAATGCCATGAGAGAGAGGCTTAAAGGAGAATTTGTTCTCTGGAGTTCTGGAGGCTGGGAACCCAAGGTCAGAATTGGTTCCTTCTGCGGCCGAGAGGGAGGCCTGTGCTCCCCTTGGCTTGTCGATGGTGTCCTTGTCCCACGTCTGTCTCCAACTTTCCCCTTTTTATAAGGACACCAGTTGTACCGGGTTCCAGCCACCCTAATCACCTCTATGTAATTCGGTCACCTCTTATCTCTGAATAAGTCCACATTCTGAGGTACGAGGGGTAAGGATGTCAACACATGACTCTGAGGGGGCACAATTCAACCCCCAACGCTACTTTAAGGTCGGTGCTTTTCCGTGTGAATTTTAGAACAGCTTGTCTGCATCTACCGAAAACTTTCTTGAGGCTTTGCCAGGGGCTGCAAGAAGTCTGCAGATCGATTTGGGAGGACTGACTTCTGCACCAGGCTGAGCCTTCTGGTCCACAAACCTGGCGTGGCTCTCTCCAGTCATGTAGGTCTTGGTTTCTTCCACCCACATTTTATACTTGTCAGCATTTTGATCCGATACACGTTCATCACACTCACACCTGAGTATGTTAGTCTCTTCAGAGTGAGTGTAAATGTTGTTTTTAATTTCAATTTTCAAACGTTCATCGTTACAATACAGATACGCAATTGACTTTTGTATTTTGATCTTTTTATCCTCCGACCTTGCTGAACCCACTTATTACTTCTAAAGGTTTGTTTGCTTTCTGTAGACTCCTCTCGATTGTCTACATAGACCATCGTGTCATCTGCAAATAGAGTCAGTTGAATGTCTTCCACCCTCCTATCTGTGTGCCTGTCTCCCCCTTGCCTTATCACAGTGGCTGGGTGAGATGACGGGGGACAGCAGGGACGGCAGGCGTCTTTTCCTTGTTCCCACACTCAGAAGGAGAGCATCCAGTCGTTCACCATCAAGTATGATGTTAGCTGTAGGGGTTTTGTAGGTGTTCTTTTTTAAAAAATTTTTTTTTTCAACGTTTTTTATTTATTTTTGGGACAGAGAGAGACAGAGCATGAACGGGGGAGGGATAGAGAGAGAGGGAGACACAGAATCGGAAACGGGCTCCAGGCTCCGAGCCATCAGCCCAGAGCCTGACGCGGGGCTCGAACTCACGGACCGCGAGATCGTGACCTGGCTGAAGTCGGACGCTTAACCGACTGCGCCACCCAGGCGCCCCTTGTAGGTGTTCTTTAGAGAGTTGAGGAAGGTCCCCCCTCTCTTTCTAGTTTGCTGAAGCTTTTTAAATCATGAATGTGTGTTAAATTTTGTCAAATGATTTTTCTGCCTCAATTGATATCATCATATGATTTTTCGTCTTTAACCAGTTGATGTGGACTGTGTTGACTGATTTTACAATACAGAACCAGCCTTGCGTTTCTGGAATAATCCCACTGCGGGTGCGTGATTTTTGTTTTGCACCACCAAATTTGATTTGGTCATGTTTTGTTGAGGGTTTTTGCTTCTAAAATCATAAGCAATACTAGTTTTTAGTTGTGTTCTATCACACTATCTCTTTTGGTACCAGGGTGCTCCCAGCCTCATAAAATGAACTGGGAAGTGTTCTCTCCTCTTGTCTTTTCTAAAAGAGGTTGTGCAGAAATGGTGCTAATTCTTTTTCAAATGTTTGCTAGAATTTTCCAGTGAAATCATTTTGGCCTGAAGATTTCTTTTTCAGGAGCTTTTAAATCACCCATTCAATTTATTCAATGGTTAGAGGACTAGTCAGCTGTCTCACTCATGTTGGTTGAACTTTGGTCATTTGTGAAGTTGGAGGAATGGGTCCATTTCTTCTAAGTGGTCAGATTCATGATCATAAGTTTTGTACAGTATTTCCGATTATGTTTTAAATCATAGAACCTCTGGTGACGTTTCATTCTTTGGTCAGTGATTTGGGTCTTCTCTCTGTTCCACATAGTCAATCTTGCTAGAAGGCCCCATCAGCTTTAATGATCCTTTTTGTTGATTTTCTGCATTGCTTTCCTCTTTTCAAGCTCATAGATTTCTGCTCTTATCCTCATCCTATTATTTCCTTTCTTCAGATTGCCTTGGATATATTTTGCTCTTCTTTTCTTCATTTCTGGAGGCACAAACATAGATTATTTCCCTGAGAACTTCTCTCATTTCTACCGTAAGCATTCTGTGTTACAAATTTCCCTGTCAGCATGGCCGTTGCTGGATCCTGCAAATTTTGACATGTCATATTTGTGTCTTTTACTGAGTTCAACCTACTTGTGTATTTTCCTTAGCACTTCCTGTGTGTCACATGGATTACTTAGAAAAGCACTGATCACTTCTCAAGTGTTTCTTTTGTCTTCACCGTATTGATTTCTAAGGTAAATCAATTATGGTCAGAGAACACGCCCTACACCATTTCCATTCTTTCGAACGTGTTGAGGTCTGTGTTATGGTCTGTCTTGGGAAATGCCCTTGGCTATGTGAAAAGGATGTGTGCCCCGCTGTGGTTTGGTAGACAGCTCTATGTCCTCTCAGCTGCTGCGAGGGACATGGTGGCGTCCTGGCCATGACTGTGGCTCTGTCTGTTTCTCCTTCAGCCCCTCCAGGCTTCGCTCCGTGTACTTGGGAGACATGTGGCTTAGTGCATCAACCTTTGGGATTGCCTTGTCTTTCTAGTGCATTGGTGCTTCTGTCGTTAGGTAAAGTCTCTCTTTGCCGCTGGTGATTTTTGTTGCTCTGCCTTCTACTTTATGTGACATTAATGTAACCGGTTATCTTTTGATAAATGAATGCTGGGGATACATATCTTTTTCCATCCTTTAACTTTCAACCTATCTGTGTCATTATGTTTGAAGTGAGTTTCTGGATGACAGCCTATAGCTGGAATCGTTTTTATCCATTCTGTCAATCTGTGTTTTTTAACTGATGTATTAAGATCACTTTCATGTAAAGCAATCATTGACAAGCTAGGGCTTACATTTGCCATTGTATTATTATTTTCTGTTTGTTCCTTTCGTGTCTGTTCCCATTTCTCCTTTTTCCTTGCCTTTCTGTGGGTTACTTGGACATTTTTGTGGGCTCCGTTTTATGTCTTATGACGATTGTGAGTCTACGTAGCTTTGTTAATGGCTGCTTGTGGTACGAGCACACACTGACATTGCCTTCACTACCTAGCGGTGGAGAGATTTTACCAGTTTGAGGGACGTGCACAAACCTTATTGCCATTCAGATTTCCTCTCCTCTCCCAAATTTTAGAATGTAGTTTTCCTACTTATTACCTCTACAGGCTTGGGGCACGGCATTCAGGGGTGTGTGATGAATGAAACTCTTGAGGTGAAATGATTGCTTCTTGCCTTGTATTTTCACCTGCTCTGTCCTTCCTCCTTCCTTGGAGCGCTTCCTGTAGGGGCGCCAACACGAGGTGGACGGCCCTTTCCTCCGGCTCTTGAAAATCAGGCTGCCCCCTCCTGAGCCTGTTTCAGCCAGGACTCCAGGGACTCCGCTGTCACCCGAGGTGGCGGCGCTCCTCTGCGGGCAACACGCCATTTCTCTCTGGCTCCTGAAAAAGGCCTTTTCTCTGTCTTTACTTGCCACAAGCTTAGCTGCTGTGTGTTCTGGTTGGCGTGGATTTCTTTGGGTTTATCTTGCCTGGCATTTGCTCGGCCTCCTGAAGCTTCAGGTTTATGTCTTTCACGTAGCCAGTGTTTGCCTTTTCTTATCAAAACTTACAAAAAGCAAAATATTTTTATTTTGACGAATTTTTTCAGTTTTTTAATGTTATGTTTTATTCCTTTTGTGTCCAGTCTAAGAAATCTTTGCCTACACAAGTATGTGATGAACGTCTCCTATGTTTTCTTCCATAAAATGTATACTTTTAGCTTTTAAGTTAAGTTTCTGATCCCTTTGGCCTTAACTTTTGTGTATGAATGAGATAAGACCCAAGGCTCAGACATCTAGTTTTTCCAATAACATCTCTTGGAAAGACTTTCCTTTCCATGTTGAATTGCCACGGTACCTCTATGGAAAAGCACTTGACATGTGGATTCATTTCTAGACCTTTCACCAAGTTCCATTTTTCTGTATCTGCTACATTGTTTTGTGTACTTAGCTTGAAAATAAGGCTTTATAACTTTATGCCAAGTTTTAAAATCATCCAGTGTTAAGTCTAATTTTGCTCATTCATTCAAATCTTTGATTTCTCTCAGCAGTTTTTGAAGTTCTCCATACATAGGTCTTGCAAATATTTTTGTGAAATTTATTCCCAAGTATTTCATGTTTTTACACCACTGTGGAAAGTATTGCTTTATAATTTCACTTTCCAGTAGTTAATTGCTAGCACATAGAAATATGATTGATGTCTAAATACTGATCTTGTATCTTGTGACCCTGACAAACTGGCCTTTGCCAACCTGTCCACTCGCCACTTTTTCCTCTTTCTCTCCTTCATTGGTCATTACACATAAAACTGATTTATGCACCGGTCTTTGCTCAGATCAGTTCCAGTACCTCTTTTTTTAGATTCCTTAGGGATCATTATGTACATGGTAATGCCATCTATGAATGTTCTCTCATCCATAGGCCTTTTATTTTTCTCTCTTGCCTTATCACACTGGCTGAGTACACTAATGAACAGAAGTGGTGAGAGTGTGCCATTCTGTTTTGGGAGAAAATATCCAGTCTTCTCACTGTAAATAATAATGTCCTTAATCAAGACATCTGTTGAAGACATTACCTTCTATTTCCAGTTTCCTGAAAATTTTTTGTTCTCGACGGGTACTCCATTTTATCAAAGGGTTTGTTTGTTTTTCCTTTTTCTTTTAGTCTGTTGAAATGATCATATAGTTGTCTTTATTCTTTTAATATGATGAATCACATTGATTGATTTGAGAATATTAAACCAACTTCATCTTTCTGAGATAAACCCCACCTAAACATGATGATTTTTAAATATATATTGCTGGATTTGATTTCTGATACTTTATGGAGAATCTCATGCTTTTATTCAGAAAAGACATAGTGTTTATAGTTTTCTTTGTAATATCTCTAGTTTTGATACCAGGGAGGGTAATGCTGACCCCATAAAATGAGATAAGAAGGAGGATTGCCTTATCCTATATTTTTTGAAAGAGTTTATAAGTCTTTTTAAAATGTCTCTAGGTTCCACCATTAAAGCCACCAGGGCCTGGGATTTTTTTTGGTGGGGAAAGGTTTTTTTAATTGTGAATTCAGATTTTCTTTTTAATTCAGATTAAAAAAATTTTTTTAAATTAATGTTTATTTTTGAGAGAGAGACAGAGTGTGAGCGGGGAGGGGCAGAGAGAGAGGGAGACACGGAATCCGAAGCAGGCTCCAGGCTCCGAGCTGTCAGCACAGAGCCCGATGCGGGGCTCAAGCTCACAAACTGCAAGATTATGACCTGAGCTGAAGTCTGACGCTTAACCAACTGAGCCACCCAGGTGCCCCAATTCAGATTTTTTACACACAGAGGGCTAATCAGATTTCCTATCTCTTCTTGTAGCTGTGGTTACTTAGGTCCCTTGTCCATGTTATCTGTAGAACTTATTTCATAAAGTTGATCATAATATTCTTTTATTCTTTCAATGTCTGCAGGGTCTGTAGTAATGACCAGTTTTCCATCTGTGATTTTAGGAATTGGTATCTTCCCCATTTTTTTCTGAGTCTGTCTAGCTAGATGTGTATCAATGTTACTGATCTTTTCAAAGAACCAATTTTTGGTTTCATTAATTTTCTCTATTGCTTATCTATTTCATGGCTTTTTTATGTGACTATTTAAACTTAAGCTTAAAGCAGTTAAACTGAGTAAAGTTAAGAATTCAGAACTCAGTCACACTAGCTGCATTTCAAGTGCTCAATTGCATTATATGAACACTCATATCTTTGGAAATAACTCCACCGGATGGCCCTGTTCTGGGGGTGGGAGGTCTAGTCCTCAGTTGGCTCCATCTCTCTTAGCAAGGCACTTCTCAAAGCTTCATGGGCAGGTCAAGTGGTCTTCTGATCCATCCCGTTCTCTTGATGAACGTGGCCTTGGCCCCAGCTCAGGTCTTCATCCTGGTTCCTCTGCCTCCTTCCAGCCCTGACTGTCTTCCCCATCTCTGCTTCCAGAAGGAGCTTCCGACTGAGACACCTGCCCCTGCACCAGCCTGCTCAAACTCCCCAACACAGCCTCCTGCCCCTGTACCAGCCTGCTAAAATGGCAATGGCCCCGTTGCCTGCGGTCCCACAGGATTCCCCAGTGGGGTGTGACCTGTGTCCCCCACAAGCCTGCACCCTGGTGTGGATGGGCTGCTGAGCCATTAGTGTCACTTCTTAGTCACCCCCTGGTCTGCAGGGGGACAGAGAGGAGGGACAGTGCTACTACCCACGGGGTGGCATGCTCATTTCTCTTGGGCTGGTCCATGTCCTAAGCCTCAGGGCCACCTAGGAAAACAGGTTCCTGCTTTCTGAGACCAGCCGCATTTGGGATGTGAGACCAAGATCTGGGCATGAGCTCCCCGTCACGGGGGGAGGGATGGAGGACACTTGTCTGGAACGGGCTCGGGGACTACGTAGCAGAACCTGGGCTCTTACGCTTGTCCGTCTGTGCTTCCAGGGGCCCCGGGCCTACCTGGACACGTCAGCCCGGCCAGTTACAGAAGGACCGGCTGCCACCTCTCCCTGCCGACCTAGCCGTGCCCCTGACAGCCTGCCCTTCACCCGTCAAGACATGAATCACAGTGGCCTCACAGGAGGAAGCAGTGATAACCCCAGGCTCCAGAAGGGCCACCCCCTGATGCTCTGTTCTAATCCACCCTGCAGGGCAGGGCTCAACCCAGCCCCCTCCACTCCTGCCCCTAACTTGTCTGTGCAGCCCTCCCCACCCCCCACACCACACATCCCTCCACCTGGAGCCCCCCTTCCGCACAACCCACCCCCCAACCTTTCTGCCCCTCCCTCCTCCCTGGCCTTGGGTCTTTCAGTCCACCTGTCTGTCCCACTGCCCTGTGGCCGCTGGCGCCCTTGCTGCCCTGGACCCCAGCACTGAGCAGAGGGTGGGGCTGGAGACTGTCTTCAAGAGGCACAAGGGCTGCTCTGACCACCCATCAGATGCCCTGAGAAGATGGAGGGATGTGGGGAACCCCGCAGGCAGTTAGTAGGGAGCCACAGAAAGTGACTGAGCTGGACAGCAAACACAGGAGAGTGTCTGGGCTGAATGTGGAGATCGGGAAGAAGGAAATCAGAGGGACAAAGACAGGGAGAGCCAGTGTTGGGGTGCTAGGGGGTGTTGAGGGGGCTCATGTGGCGGGTCCTGGGGAGGGCTACGAGGGGCCACTGTGGGGGCTCCTGGGGGCAGCTGAGGGATCCAGCTGGTGCTGTGATCTGACAGAGCCAGAACCAACCCAGGGCCGGGGTCCGGGGAGAAGTCAGGCGAGAAGGACCCACAGGATCCAAAGGACAAAAGAGTGAGGGGCCAGGGGCAGCTGAGCGGCCGTGGCCGTGGGGCACCCTGGAGGAGCGTCCATGTGACAGGGAGGAAGTCGAGGCTCGCGGAACCAGGACCCTCCCTCTCCTCCTTCCTAAAAGCAAGCACATCCGCTGTTTGGGAAATGCAGTTTGCGGGGGTGGGGGGGTGGGGGGGGCCAGGAGGGAATGCAATCTTGAAATCACACTGGCTGGAGCTGGGGGGAGGCCGGCGGGCCAGCAGGCGAGCAGGCGGACAATTAATTACGAGGATCCCGCTCTGAGCCGGGCGAGGGCCCAGCCAGGCCGGGTGTTTACATGCTCGCTCGTCTGTTTGGGGCCTGCAAATCCGTGTCAGATGTTAATGGAACAGCATCATTTTTCTGCCGAGGTGGCATCCCCAGGGATGTTTGGACGAGGCGGCCGGCGGGACTCGGTCTGGGAAAGGCAGGCCAGCGGCTGAGGAGGGAGATCATTTGTCAGGCTGCCCGACAGCCCGGCCGCCCCACCCAGGTCCCTCTGTCCACCAAGCTCTGGGGATGTGAAAAGTAGCGACCCACTCCAAAATAGGAGACTGCAAACTGAAAGTGAGTCTAACTGAGCATCCACACCAGTGGACACAGGCCAAGTGGGCGCGCCCAGCAGCAGGCCTCTCGGCCGCCTGAGGCCGTCTGTGTCCTGCTGTGGCCGGACCCCCACGTGGGCACTCTTCCGCAGAGAGGGTGCAGGGAAGAGCAGGGGGACACACTCCCACTCAGCAACAGCTGCTTGCTGTCGGCGGCGGAAGAAGAGGGCCAGAGAGAGGACATGACTGCCCAAGATCACGCAGCCAACAGGCCCTGGGACAGGCCGGCCGGTGGCCGCTCTGTGCAAGGACGGAGCCGAGGCCCTCCCTGAGGTCCCACAGCCAGGCAGGCAGGCAAGGGGAGCCTGCCAAGGGCCGCTCAGGCCTGTGCTGTAGCCCCTCACCGGGGCAGGCGTCCCAGGCCAAGGCCCGGAGGACACGAGACCTTGCTGGAACCCTGGCCCCGGTGAGCTCCCCACCCCTTGTTCCCCACCCACACTACGCCCCGCTGTTCCTCAGGAAGCCACCCCTACCCCAGGGCCTTTGCACAGGCTGTACCCTCAACCCCAACACTTCCTTCAGGCCATCTCCTCAAAGAGGCCTCTCGGCCCCAGGGTCCAAGCCTCCTCTCCTCCACAGGCTGAGGCCAAGGCGCAGTGGTAGGCAACTAGCTGTGGGAAAGCTCGAAGCACCCTGCCTGGCACACAGTAGGAGCTCAGGAAATGCAGCCACGCTGGCAGCATAGTCTTTGATACAAATCTTACGCCACGGTTATCACTGGGAGTTATTGTTAAGGAGCCTTGCTTCCACGGGGCTGGGAACCAGCCTGGATTCTTATGCCGGTAACATCCTTTTTCAAACCCTGAATGGAGAGACCTCTTGACTCTCCTTCCTACACCCCATCCGGAGACTCAGTACTGTGAACAAGGGGGGGGGGGGCAGAGACCTCCTGCAGCCATGTTTCCTGCAAAAGACCTGCCTCAGTGTCCCTATCTGCAAAGAGGGCTCTTTGCTTGGGGCTGTGCAGAGAGAGGCAGGGTAGGCAGGGCTCAGAGGGGGAGGCAGTGTCGAAGGTCTCATGCAGCCTGCAGAACTGAAGAGACCCTCGTGGTGAAGGGGTGAGCCAGGCCCTTCACACAGCTCCAGGTGCCACAGCACGACTCCCTGCTGCCTCCCCTGCATTCGAGCCCCTGCTCCTAGCTGCCCTCAGATGCACCTCACCCTGACCCCACATCGGGGCCTTTGCACAACAGCCCCTGCTCTCTGCTCTGGCACAGTTCCTCCCTTTGGGACCCAGGAAGTGTTCTGCCAGGACTTGAACCCCAGCTCCACAAGCTGTGAGACTGCGTGCCTCAGTTTCCCCATTGATAAGATAAAGACAGTCCCCAGACCTTCTACAGAGGACGGTGGTGAGTGTGAACCTACCCATAGGTGGCTGGTGCCGACGACGCTGATGGGATTATTGTTCTCTCCTTCCTGGCACTTCAGGCGCTGATCACTCACCTCTCCGGCGGCGGCGGCGGAGGTTGCGTCCCCTAGGCCTTGCGTCCCCTAGGCCGCCATCCCAGGGCTGGGAAGGAGCTCCCGCCTCCATTGCCCGCGGCCGCCGGCCGGTTCTCGGCCCTCCCCTGCCCCCTGGTGGTCACTCTTGGTATTTCCCCAAGGTATTTCCTGACCATTTTGGGACTGGCTTGGTCCCCAGGTTCCAGGCACCCGGAGAGGCGGCCACGCAAAACAGACCACCTGCCCGAGGCACTGGGTTCCCGCCCGCGTGGAGACGACAGAAACATGTGCCTGCTGGGCACAGGGCCAGGGCGCAGGGGGCCCCTCAGGGAAGGGGAGCCTTGAGGGGCAGGAGGACGATATTCCAGAGGGATGCCTCCTGCCCCGGGGCCTTTGCTCATGTTGCTAAAGACGTTTTCATCTCCTGCAGGTGCTCCAGGGAACCTCTCAGACACCCCTTCTGCCTGCGGTGTGCACGGACACTGGGGTTTGTCTCTGCATGGCCAACCCGTGCGAGGGAGCTGGTCACGCTGTGATCCCGGAGCTGGCAAGGCTGGGGCTCTCCCCGAGGCAGGAGAGCGGGTCCCTCCTCCAAACGCGGTGACCTCCTCAGTAAAATGGGCTTCTGGTCGGCCTTCATGACGGCTCCGGAAGGTTCTCAGCACAGCAACCGGCACACAGCAGGTGTTCAGTTTGTGACCATGGGATCCAGCTGAACTTTGGGAAAACTAGTTAAGGAGCAGCGTGTGTACTTAGTGTTCGGTGTGCCGCCTGTGCCTGTCAGACAGCAGTAACAAACTGCTCAGCGTCGCAGAGGCCTGACGTGCAGCTCGCGTGTTGCTCTAGCAAAGTGTTCTGCAGTCAAGCAGCTATCTCCAGGGAGGCCCTCCTGGGGTGGGGGGAACCCAGGAGCCCAGCCACTGGCCCCCAAGGGGCCCGCGGGCTATCTGCAGGCTGTACTGGGGGCTCACTGGGCCCCCACCCTCCCGGCTTACCAGCGTGGGGCTGTTGGCCTCCCACAGAGAAGGGGAGATGACCTGGGGAGGCCCCGGCACGGGCCCGCCTGGCCTACCCAGAGACGCACGTCCCGAGCCCGCGCACAGACATGGCCGGGCAGGGACCTCGTGGGGATGCCTCACACAGGCTGTCAGGGCCACAGTGAGGGCACAGGGCACGCCTGGACCCCAGCCCCCAGACGACCTCTGAAGGCCCAGTCCCGAGAGCCCCACAAAGGTGGGGGGACCTGAGGAGTGCCCAGACGGCCCAGCCTCCAGGATGTGGGCTCAGGACCCACCAATCTGGGTTTGGTGGGGCTCCAGAGTGAGGCCTGAAGGACAGGGTTGGGCACAGGTACCTGGTGGCCGCGGGTACCCCCGGGGGAGCCACAGGGGAGAATTGGGCTGGATCTGGGCAGGGATGGGACAGCGCAAGCAGGGGGAGGGCCTGGCCGGAGGGTGTGCCAAGGCCACTTTCTCTCGTGGGATCTGATAGAGGGGACTGGGCTTTGGGCAGCTCTGGGAGAACGTCACATGCATGGGCCCGGCGGAGGGGCAGCCCTGGCCTGACCCGGGGCATCATTTGGTGGCAGTACCTTCCAGGCAGGATGGGGGCCCGGAGCCCCCACCCCCAGCCTCCCTTAGCTCAGCCGAGGCCCCAGAGGCATTCAGCCGCTGAGCGGGACAGAGGATGTGCACGCTGGGCACCCAACAGGGGGGAGGAAACCAAAGCTCAGAGAGGGGGGACGAGGATGCTGTGCATTGCATTTCTATGCCCCGTGGCAAATGGCACCGACATGTCACCTGAACACACTGCCGCCCACCGATGCGTGTTCAGGTGTGTGGTCACAGTGGCCTGGTGGGCACATCCACAGGCAGCTGCTCAGCTACCTGGGAAGCCGATGCCCTGGGCCATGGCCATCTGGGAAGTGGGTGCACAAGGACCACCCACCGTCCCCTCCACCATGCCCCATGACGGGCCCAGGGATACTCAGCAGGTGCGGGGGTGGGGGTGGGCGCAGGCACCTCTCCCAGAGCAGCGGCTGGTTTGTCTGCAGCTGCCCATGCCCTCCCTCCTCAGCTGCCCTGCGCTGTGCATGTGGAGGGGGTCCAGGCAGGACCTGTTGTGAATAACTCTCAGATCCCACATGCTGACCCCTCAGGGTGCGGGCCCCGGGCTCACTGACTCAGCTAAACCGTTCACCTGTGAACCGTACGTGGTTCTAGAGGCTCCGGGGGGTGGGGGGGTGCTCGGGGCCGTGGCGGCCGCTCCTGCAGGCTGGCTTGGGGCACTCTGGCTTTCCGCGGGCAATCCAAAGGCTTTCCGAGGAGAAGGCTGGCCGCCCCGCCTGGCCTGCCTGCCCACCCTCGCCCCAGCCCCGCGCTCCCCTGCGCTCCCCTCCCGCCACCCCTCCCGCGGATGAGCAGGAATGACACAGACATGGTTCTGTACAAAACCTGAAATATTTTTACTCTTTTAAAACTTTGATCTAAGCTGCCTTAGACCTCATGGACTCGATACAAGAGTAATATGAATCGGGAAATAAAACACTTTAATAGCCACGGTAAACTTTGTTAGAAATGTACATGTTGCCAAATAATAATAATAAACTTTAAAAAATAAAAGAGAGAGAGAGAAAGAGAACAGCTTGATGGCCGGGTTAGATTATATAAATGTTCAACAAGGACGGGAAAGGAAACCTCGCAGACGCCAGGGCGGCTCCTTCGGGGCCCGGCGACCTTGCCCGCCAGCCTCGGGGCGGGGCCGCACCCCCCCCCCCGCCCCTCCCCCCCCCCGCAGCGCGGGCCACTTCTGCGCATGGACACAGCGCCCTGGGACGGGCGTATAAACAAAGCTCATAAGAAATGTACAAATATAAAAAGCTACAAACATTAATAAATTACAGCATCACAAAACACAGAAACACTTCACAAGGTGCTAGTAAAATAGCGGCGTCCCCACCCCCTTCGCCAACAAGAAGGAAAGAAAGAGCTGGTATTCGAGTTGAAGACCCCTCTCTGATCGCGTCTGGAACAGGTCTCGTGCGTACGGTTTGCTTCTGTAAAGACAGATATAAGGCTGCACAGACATCACTTGTTTTTCAGGCAATACCTTAGTTCCTAAGAGAAAGAAATAATACCGACGATAACAGTAGAAAGAAAGAAGGAAAGGAGAAGCATTGGAAACCCAACTGCTCATCAGACTCGGCAAAAAACTCGTATAAATGTTAATGAAGGACTCTATAGAAAGAAATTCCTAAAGATACTTTTACTCTTATAAAAAAGAAGTTATTTAAAAAGCTATTTACACGCTACATTCTATGAAAAATATGCTTCAGGAGATACATCTAAAATTAAAATACAGGATTGCCTGAGAAACAAATCCAGCCCCTCCGTGTCACTGGGCAGAGGACGTGCGGTCTGGGGTCCGCCCGTGGCCTCGACACCAAACACCGACAGGTGACAAGACAGAAGTGCGGGCCCTGCGTCCCTGGGCCGCCCAGCTGCCGTCAGCCCCGCCAGGCAGGTGCCTCGGCTGACAAGTGCTTCTCCGAGTGTAGCCGGTGGGGCTGGACGGGGCCCGCCCACATGGCTTAGCCTGGGCTCCCAGGCCCTAGGTCGTGGCTGGGCCCGACCCTTCCAGGGGGACCCCCACGATAGCGCCCCCGCCCCCTAACACAGACCCTGCCGCCGGCCCCAGCATCCCAACAAACGCCCCGGCAGGTCAGGGCACGACATCCACCATCCGGCCCGCCACCTGCCGGCCACGGAGCATAGAGGCCCCTCTCCTGGCCGGGCCGAACGCTCTCTGGACTGAGAATCACTCAGGAAGAGTAGGGGGGCACACAAGATCCCATTTTCTCCTCCTCTTCCTCTCTAGTGTTCTTTGCCTTTTTTAAGCCTCTGGAGGCTACCAGCCTGCGGCCAGCTCAGACCCTGGGCCTGGTGAGCGTTGGCTCACTCCTCCTTCCTCGAAGGACTCATGCTCCCAGCAGAGCTGCGGAGGCCCTGCAATCACACCCACACTCAGGGGTGCCTGGAGGCTGTCCTGAAACTGGAATGGTCCTCACGTGGGCAGGGCCGAGTTTCGGGAACTGGTCACTCTAAGCAACTTGAGAAAGGACATCTGTCCACGTTGGTGAGCTCCGCCTGCTGAAGCAACAGATGCTCGTGTGGGGGGGGAGTGGTGGCCGGGAGGGGGCCAGGCCCTCCCTGGGGTGAGGCAGCGCGGCCACCCTCCTGGGGGCGGATGTTCTAGCGGGGCTCCGGGGGTCCTGAGCGGAGCGGAAGGATCCTGGCTTTCCAAACTTTAAAGGAGTAGTTTTCCATTCCGATGAATTTTCAAAATTTTCCCAAGCCTCTGCTTGGCGGTGGCCATGCCCTTTTTTGTACGCTTTCCTGCACCAAGAGACACAAAAGTGGCGGGTGTGAGAGCTTGAGAGGAACCTCCCCCCCTGGAGCCCCCATCTTCTCTGTAAGACAGGCCTGCGGGCCTGAGCCCTGGGGGCTCCAGACCCCGCGGACCCACCAGTGGTCACCAAAGTGCCCTGCTGCGAGGCTGTGGGAGGAGGGTGGGGGGACAGCACCACGAGGGAGTGAGGCCTAGCCCTCCTCCTGGCGGCGGGAGCCACACTCCCGTGTCCACAGCCAGCTGGGCCTGGGGGCCAGGGTGCAGGCAGATCGGGGGTCTGGGGGTGAGAGTGGGGACCTGGGGACGCAGCCGGCCGTCCTGCCCCCGAACCACCCAGGGAGCCTGGATCACCCTGGGCCCCTCGGCACACTGCCGACCACACCCAGCTCCAAGCTGGGCCCCAAAGCCAAGGCGAGCAGGAGCAGCTTTCGCACTGTGAGGGGCCCTGGCCGAGCACGTGGCTGTAGACGTGGCCACCGGGGACAGAGGGGACCCGTGGTCCTCTAGCGTGCAGTCTGAGGGCACGCGGGCGCGGTACCTTTGGCGGCAGTATTGTTGGGGGATGACGCGGAGGGCCGCCTCTGCGCGAGGAAGACCCCGGGGGCCATGGGCTGGGAGGCGCGGCTGGCCTGGGCCCCTGCAAAGGCTCCGGCCGCAGTGTACTCGTGGTCCGCCAGGCTGCTGCTGTGGGATTCAGGCGGGGGCTCGGGCGAGCTGCCCTCCTGCGAGGCCTGGCTGCTGGCCGTGCTGGCGGAGGCCGGGGTGGCGGAGGCCGGGGTGGCGGAGGCCGGGGTGGTGCTGGCAGAGGCGGAGGCCGAGGCGGAGGGCGAGGGGGTGTTGGGGGCCAGCTTCCTTTTGGTGCTCTTCTTCTTCCTGCTCTTTTGCTCCTCCTTTGGACAAAGCATGCGGCCGGGCCTCAGACACAGGGGCTGGTCCCTCGTGCGTGAGGCCACTCCCCTGGCGTTGGGCCAGCTGGCCCCCAGGAGACCTGGCTGGGTCCACACCTAGCCCCACGCTCCCCCACTGCGAACCCGAGCAGCACCGGGACCCGTGCAGGGACCACCATTGCCCCCCTGCAGGTGAGCTGCCCTGGACATGGGGACACATGGACGGTGACACCACCACTCAGCTGCAGTGGACGTGCCCCCTGCCCCATTCCTCCACCCACAGCCTGACTCCCGGCCGAGGGGGGGAATGTGCCACCAGCACCCCACTCCCCAACCCCCTTCACTCCCAGAAACTTGTGAACAGGGATCAGCAAGACTCAAATGTCCCCAAGCCTGAGACAGCTCCCAGACTGGGCAGTTTGGGCAGGGGGCTGGGGGGAGGAGCAGAGGCCCAGGCAGGGGGCTGGGGGTGGACAGAGGCCTGGGCAGGGGGCAGGGGTGGGGGAGCAGAGGCCTGGGCAGGGGGCTGGGGGGGGGGTGCGGAGCAGAGGCCTGGACAGGGGGCTGGGGAGAGCAGAGGCCTGGGCAGGGGACTGGGGTGGGGGCAGAGGTCTGGGCACAGGGCTGGGAGGGGGAGAGCAGAGGCCTGGGCAAGGGGCTGGGGGCGGGCAGAGGCCTGGGCACAGGGCTGGGGGGTAGCAGAGGCCTGGGCAGGGGGCTGGGGGGGGGGAGCAGAGGCCTGGACAGGGGGCTGGGGGTGGACAGAGGCCTGGGCAGGGGGCAGCGGGGGGGGGGAGAGCAGAGGCCTGGGCACAGGGCTGGGGTTGGAGCAGAGGCCTGGGCAGGGGGCTTGGGGGGAGCAGAGGCCTGGGCAGGGGGCTGGGGCGGGGGAGCAGAGGCCTGGGTAAGGGGCTGGGGGGGAGCAGAGGTCTGGGCACAGGGCTAGGGGGGAGCAGAGACCTGGGCAGGGGGCTGGGGTGAGGAGCAGAGGCATCTGGGGAGCTGAGCCCAGGCAGGGCCCGTCTCACCTGCTGGGACAGCTTGGCTGCGGCAGCTGCCAGCCCAGTCTCGATGGAGGCCACTCTGGTGCCCTCACGCACAGGCCTGTCCTGCCTTGGCACCGATGGGCCGACCCTCGCTGCAGGAGAGAACGTCAGCCTGCCTCGAGTGGCCACCTATGCCTGTGCACCCCTGCGTCAGTCTGTGTCCAACACCTTACAACTCAGGGAGGGGCCCCACGCCAGCAAGACAGGTGACAGCAGGCTGGGGTCACACGGAAGGTGGACTCAGACCCCCACCCCAGGCCAGGTGCAGAGACACCCCCCCTAGGGCTGCCCATCCAGACAATGTAGGTGAGGGGCCGGCCCCCCGCAGGCAGTCCCCCAACCCGGCCCCTGCACTACCTGTGGGGCTGTAGGGGGCGTCGTCCGAGCCCTTCCTCTTCTTGGACCGGGACTTGAAGACCGGACTGTCCTCATCAGACTCCAGGGAGGGGTAAACTAGGAGGTGGGGGGGGGGGAGGCTGAGCCCCTGCTGAGACCGGGGGACTTCAAGCTGCAGAGCACTGTCCCTCCTGTCATGGCTGCCACACACACACACACACACACACACACACACACACACACACACACGCAGGCACAAGTCCCCTGGGAGCCATCCAGCCCAGGCCCCCTGAGGCACAGCAAGGGCAGGGACTGGCCAGAGAAGAGCTCCCAGGCCTGCCCCAGCGAGTCTTTGATGAGGAAGCCCCGCACAGCAGCTCTGGGGGGATTCCCGGGTGCCCCCGCCACAGCGCTCACTGCTGTCAGTCTGTCAGAATAGGGCAGGCCCCACATCCAGGCCCGCAGGTGTCCGTCCACCCGACAGGGCAGGGCCAACGAGAGCAGGGCCTGGAGGGCTGGGGGGGAGGGTCATGCCCTAAGCCCCCCTGCTCACTGCCCACCTTGGATGTGGGCCACTCTGGGCCTCAGTGTTGTAACCCACACAGAGACAGACGGGACGGCCGTGGTCTCAACATGTCTGTGAGCGTGCCACAGTGTGGCCGCAGAGGGGGTAGCGGGGTCGGTCCTCAGAGGGCAGAACAGCCGTGGACCTCCAACCCAGCAACGCCCCGTCCCAGGTCCACGCCAGGCGCACTGCAAACGTGGCCACACGGCACCCCTGCACTAACGTTCCCAGCAGCAGCGTCCACGGTGGCTGAGAGGCAGAAGCCAGCAGGCGGCCGAGAGTGGCTGGAAGGGGCCAACACGCGAGGCAGCCACGGCAGGGCACGCGAGAAGGAAGGTCTGTGCTCAGGACGTGACACACACAGACGGAGAGACTCTGTGGGCTACGGGCCAGGGAGGGGCTCTTTCTGGGTGGCGACCATATGCTTCTGAGGCCGACTTTCCTGTCTCCTGAAGACGGCTCAGCTCCCGGCACGAGCAGAAGCCCGGGGGCACTGCTGGCACCCGCCCGCACCCCCGGGGCCTCACCATAGTCTGAGTCCTTGAAGCAGGCATCCAGATGGTCCTGGTCCTCCTCGTAATCATCCAGGTCCACGCTGTTCTTAGCTGCCCTCTTCAGCAGCCGCTTGCCGGCGCCCTTGCCACCACCCCCGTTCTTCCGGGCACCGTGAGCCACCAGCGAGCTGCCCTTGGCCTGGCCGGCGCCCCACGTGGTCTGCAGGCAGGAGTCGGAGGCCTGCAGGTTGGCCATGGACAGCATTCCCTGAATTGCTTCCTGCGTGCTGGGGGAGGCCGGGGGCTGGCTGGAGACACAGAGAGAAAGGCGGCGCTCGGCCCACAGGCCACGGCCCACAGCACCGAGCCCACGGCTTACGACCCGTGGCCCACGTCCCACAGCACTCAGCCCACAGCAAGCAGTCCATAGGCCATGGTCCACAGCCCATGTAGCCCCCACCCCCCAGTGGCACAGGGCACAGGGTGGAGCACAGCAGTAGCTGATGACTCCCTCTCTGAAAGAGCCAACCACCCCCTTCTCCAGCCCTTTGCCCCCACACCCTGCAGGGTCAGACAGGGCATGGTGAGGGGACACAGGAGAAGAGAGGGAGCAGAAGGGGGCAGAGAGAGAAGGGTGGCAGATGGACGGGCCTGTACCAGCCTCTGATCGCGCCTGCTCTCTCCCACCTGCTCTTTACCCGCTGGCCACACCTCAGCCCGGCCTGAGCTCGGCTCCGCTCAGCCGCCCCCTCAGGCAGCTTTCCCAACACCACCTTCTGCTGGCCTGATCCGGGCACCTGTCACCCTCCGGCTCTGGGCAGTGCCGGGCCCCCTTGCCACATTCTCTTCGCCTGCCCCACCCCCTCCGCCATCACCTCCTCCCAGCTGAACTGACTCCCCTCCCTCCAGATACCCAGTGAGGCTGTGCTGCTGACTGACGCTGCGTCCTCCGCTGGCCTGGGCTCTGGGAGGGGCGGGTGGCAGCCCCCCTCCCCCCCGACAGAACAGAGGCCTGGACGAGGCTGGATGGGGACAGCTCTCACCGCCAAGGCCGCATGGGGTCTGTCTGGGCCTTCTCAGGGACCTCAGCTCCATGTCCCACCCCCCCCCCCCCCCCCCCCGCCAGGTCTGCTTTCCTGCCCCTGCCCCAGCCCATGCCTCCTTGAAGCCAGCCAGCCACCTCCCCCCCCCCCCCCCCCACGCTCCTCCCCTAGCCTATCTGCACCAGGACAGGCAGCTCACCCTGGTCAGCCCTCCACATCTCCCTGCAAGGCACCCAACACCCAGCCCAGGAAACTCCCAGTGGGCCTGGCCCAGCAGGCATCTCTCTTCAGGGGCCGTTTCTGACCCTTGGCCTCACCCCCGTGGGACAGGACAGCCCACCCTGACCTGTGGGCCCCCAGCCAAACCATTGTGTCAGGCACTCCTGAGCTGACCCTCCCTGGGAGACAGGACCAGGAGTCCCGAATGGGGTGGGGAAGCCACAGGCGCTTAGCCCTCCTCCCCATCACAGACCCAGAAGGCCTAGGCAGCGGCTGCAGGGTCCAGCCCTGGTGTCTGACATCCATGCTTCTCCTGCCTGCCCCATGTGTCCTGGGGGATGGACCCACTCGAGGCTACTGTGACCCCAAAGCAGCACCCAGGGTGTCAGTCCACACAGGCCCTGCTGGGGGCTCTGCCTCGTCCTCTCTCATGCTGCCCCCCACCCCCACCCCATCTTCCAGAAGTGTTGGAAACACATTTAGTAGTAAGACCATTATAACGAGAAGGAGCCACAAGTCCCGGCTCAGAAGTGAGAACTTCTCAAACAGAGGGCCGGCAGGCTGGGGGAGATACAGCCGGCCCCCAGGGAGAACAGACACAGAGCGTCCCTGCAGGTCCCAGGGGCCCAGTGAGACAAGCTTGGACACACGTAGTCCTGCTGGGTCACTGCTGGGCTCTAGGCCAGGGACTCTGTCCGGAGCAGGGAGGAGGGGGCTGGGGAGGGCTCTCCAAGCAGCATCCCCACAAATACCGCCTCTCGGGCTCTGCCCCAGATACCCTGGACCACAATGTCCTGGCTTCTGCTGCAACCAAACAGGACTGCAGTTCCAAAGCCAAAACGATAGGAAAATCAAGTCGGATGGTCAGAATCGGGAGCTCCTGGCCCCTCTGCCCCGTCCACGCTGCACAGGCAAAGGCTTGTCCAGACCTAGCCGGGAGCACACAGTATACCACGGCTGTGCCACTGTCACCGGTGGTCTCTGAGCAGCACAGACCCCCGACCTGCAGGGGAGACAGCAGGAGCCAATGGCTGGCCCGTCACCCTCTGCACCAGGCTCTCTGGGGCACGGATGTGGCCCTGTCCGGCCCTGTCCCGAAGCTCTGGGCCCCCTCACGCAGCCTCAAGGCTGGGCAGACACCAGGCTTCCCACAGGGACAGGAGGGCAGGGGGCCGGGACACCCACCGGGAGCTTCCCCTGGGGAACTGGCGTGGTCCCAGCCCAGCTCTACTGCACCCAGGAGGGAGGCCTGTGGAGCCCAGGGCTGCATGCTGCCCGGGCCAGCGGTCAGTCCACGCAGGGCAGGCGCACCAAGGAGCAAAGTCTAGCCAGTGCACATGGAAACTCATCTCTTAATCCTCCAATTATCATACCAGAATCCTCCCCGCAATCCCCAGCGGTGAACTTAGCTAAGCAAACCATCCACAAGAAATTAACATATTTCCCTCCATTTTTTTTCAGCTGTTTTTTCCCAGCAGCAAATACTTAAAACAGAGCAAACGGACCATCAAAAACTGACCCGCTCTCCAAATGGGAGACTGGGGAGAGGGACTGCCTGCAGCAGGCGGTCCGGGTGGGCCTGGCAGGCACGTGTGCATGTGCGGGTGGGTGTGAGGGCACACGTGTGTGGGGGCACACGTGTGTGTGTGCAGGGCAGTTAGCGGTGCACCTCGGACAGGCAGCCCTCCCTCCAGAGTCCGAGCATCAGCCAGCCAGGGTTCTTTCCGGAAGAAGGGCACCCCAAGGCCACGTGGGGCCAGTGCCCTCCTGGAAAGGGGGTCACAGCCAGACTTCTCCTGGCAAAGCCTCAGGCCAGGGTCCCGCCATAGCAAAGGCCACAGGGCATTTCTGTCGTGAGGGACTCATATCTGTGCGTGTACAGAAACCACTTAATGCCAAGCAGGAAACGCATACCCCAAAGGGCAGCAGACACTGCCAGCCACACGCCGAGAGAAAGCACCTACAGCTGTCTGTGAACACAGTACTGCACAAAACACCGTGATTTGTGAAAGAAAACACAGCCAAGTGACTTAGCCAGAATCCTCTCCGATTCACAGCCTAATGCGCTCGCTTCCTGGGGGCCCTGCGGCCTCCCCACAGCTCATGCAGCGTTGGGACTGCGATTTTGGGAACACGGTCTCGGGGGCAGAGCTAGGGGACCGAGTTCTGGGCAGGCCACGTGCGCCCTGCCTTCCTCAGGCCCAGCCCTTTCCTGCCTGGATGTCACCGCCCAGCACAGCCCACCGTCCCGGGCCCCCACCGAGCTCTGTCATCGGGCAGGATAGGGATTCTGCTCTGGCCTCCGCCACTTGTGCTGCCTCAGTGTCTCCTGGGCCGCCGGGACGTGCTGCTGTCGTGGGGATGGGCAGGGGACAAACTCCCAGGTGGGAGGCCCTGACCCCTCGGTTATCTGTCTGTGGTACCTGTGGCAATTCCACGTGAGCAAAAAATGACCACAGTGCCTAAAAACAAAATTAGTTGGATGGGCAGAGAATTCAGCTGGGACCATCACCAGAGAAACGAGCCCAGAGGGGTTAATCCGTGTCTCTCGGATCGCAGGTCTGGGGCCTAGCAGGCCTGGGCAGGAGGAATCCCGGCATCCAGGGGCCCCCACAGCCGCAGCAAGTGGGCTCCCAACCCTGCCAGGCAAGTGCATGTCTGTTTGCACACAGGGGTCAACTGCACGTTGGCAGCTGGGTGGGTCTGCACGTGCCCCCGGACGGGTGCGGTCATCTGGGGACCTGGCAGGTGTGGCCCCTCCCAGGGCACGTCTCTCCTGTCCCCAGGCTCTGAAACGACCTTCTCTCTCCCTGCAGGGTGAGGTCTCTGAAGCCCTGGGTCCCAGAGACACCAGGTGCCCTTGACCCGGAGGCTGGGCACAGGCCATGGAAAATTTCCTACATTACCTTCACAGCATTTGGGAAGCGTCTAGATAGAGACTGCTAGACGTCCCAGCCAGGAGCCCAGCCCAGCCCTGGGTCTCCGCATTCCCCCAAGGAGGGCAGCCGCTCAGCCTCCTCTGAGTGCAGGTGTCCAGGACTGTGGCGGGGTCGGGGGGAGCTCCGTGCCCTTACTCAGGGGCTCCACAGACCTTCGAGAACAGCAGGCCAGCGCCCACTCACCTACCTCTGGGACGCAGGCCCAGAGAGCCCATGTGTGCCCTGCAGGCCTACCTGTTGGGGTTGTACTCGAGCGCTCCAACCTCCTCACTGGCCTGCAACAGGTCCAGGATGCCCGCGGCTGAGCCCCCGCTGTCTTTCTTCACTTTGGCGTTGCGGGCAGGCTTGGTGTCCGTGTCGATGTGCAGCGAGCCCTCATCAGAGGACTCGTCACTCTGCCACGGGGATAGAGCCACAGATCAGACAGGGCTTGAGGGACAGCCATTGTCTCCCTCTGGCCATAACAGGTTTCTCACAGTCTTTCAAGAGCCGGCCCTTAGAACAAGCACTGCGGGGCCTGCTGGCGAGACACACACAAAACGGCTAGACCCCAGAGCTTTCTGTCGGGCCCCAGGGGCCTGTCCCGGAAGGCTGCCCTATTTCCCCAGGATACCCTGGTTCACCGAGCCTTCCACAGGAGCGCCGGTACTGACAACAGATGGGAGGAGAGCCCGTGTGGGTGGGCAGGGAGCCGGCGGGAGCACGGGCCCACACGCAGAGCCCCAGTTAACAGCCACTGGCAGGTAGCTCTGGGGACCCCTGGCCTCCTTGCGAACAGCCACCGGGTCCTGGGCTGGACGCAGCCTAACTTAACCACCCCCCAACCATGGTGCAGGACCCCCGGCAGGCCTGGCCCCGCTCCCCCCACCATTCATCATCTTCAAGGTGGCACAGCCACCCACAGAGACCCGAAGACCCTCCTGGAGTCCCACCCCTGCGTTCATCCCTCCCTGTGGGTCCTATGGCACGTGGCCCCACTCCAGAACCCAGGCCAACCCCCATGGAAACGCCCGGGGAGCATGAAGATGAGCCACGTCCCCTGCGAAGCAGGACGGCCAGAGACAGGGATGGGCGTGTGGCCTGGCCTCCCAGGGACCCGGGGCAGACACACCTTGTAGAGTGCCGAGTCCAGCTTTGGCTTCGTAACGGGCGTGGGCAGCGGCTCCTTCCCGTCCAGTAAGACTGAAAGCACAGCAGAGATGCGTCTGGCAGAGGCCACGGGAGCACGGCCGCCCCCCACCCCCTGAGCCCTCACTCACAGGACAAGTCTCTCTTGGGGGCGCTCCGCTTCCTCCTGATGGGGAACTCGTCAATCTTGAGCTCCCCATCATCGGACACATACTCGTACTCGTCCCGCACGGGCTGGGGCTTGTCCTCCTTGAAGCTCTGCACGGCCCCAAACACGCCGGGGCCAGGCTGCGGCTTCAGGGCCTTGGAGCTGCGGCGCACACGCGGGCCGGTCAGTACCATGGGACAGTGGCCGGCCCGTCCTCCAGCTGTGGGAGGGTGTGCTCCCCCCCGCCCCCCGAGGCTCTGATCCCAGCTCGATTTCAGAGGCAGCCAGCATCCACGGCCTGGGGTCCCCGTGGAGCTGTGTTGGAAAAATTAATTCCGACTGCGGTGCAGACACAATGTTCTAAAAGCTATCATTCAACTCGGGTGAGGCGGGGCTCCGACGCGTCCAGCAATGGGGACAGCAAGCCAGGGCTGGGCCTTCCGCTGCTCCCCACAGGGCAGCTCCAACTGCCAGCATCTGAAGCATACACACCAGGCGGCAGGGAGCCCTGCTGGATGTGCACACCGGCATGCACACAGAGCTGTGATGCGGTGTCCACGCACAGCTGCGATAGTGTCCATACACAGCTGTGATATGGTGTCCACACGTAAGTGTGCACGCACAGCTGTGATATGGTATCCATACACACATCTATGATAGTGTTTACGCACGTGTGTGCACACACAGCTGTGATACGGTGTCCACGCACACGTGTGCACGCACAGAGTCCCATCCACCACTGCCTTCTCCATTTCCAAAGCTTCGGCGCCCAGCAACCGAGCTTCAGACGATCAAGCATGTGCTCAGGGCCATGAGGTCCAGGCGACGGGCCCTTCCCCACGGGCCTCTGGGCCCCAAGACCACCCAGGCCAGACCCGGGCCCCTGCTCACTGAGCAGTCTCGGCACACTGTCTAGAGGTCTTGGGACTAACGGGATGTCGGGCCAGGCTCTGCACGGCGCTGGACGTTGCCCTGCCCTGCTTCCCCACCACCTGCAACAAGGAAACTGAAGCCCATGGCAGAAAACTGGCCCCATTCCCACTGGGATGTACTGCTTCCCAGCCGGGGGGCACCCACCCCAACCTGAGACTCAGCGAGCAACTGCACGTGGGGCCCTGGCTGCCGAGGGGCTTCTCGGCTGCCAAGCTGCTCAGCAGACACAGACCCCTTCTGCCGTCCGGAACACCGACACGCCCACTCCCACACACACCCTTCCTGCCTCTCAGCTCAGTGCCACCTCCGCCAGGAAGCCCTCCCGATTTCTCGGGCCCCACAAGCCCTGCACTTCTATCCTCCACAGCCTCCATCACAGCCATAATTCGGGGCACATTTGAGAACGATGGGTTCACACAGGCCTCTGAGCCCCGAGGCCAGGACCCTGACCCACCCTACATGTTGTGTGCCAGCCCAGGGCGCAGCAACCGGGCTGGAGGCCACCCAGTCACGCTCTCCCCTGTGCCAGCACACGCCAACCGGCCCCTCTCCACCCACCGGGGCTATCAGGTTGGGAGGTGGGGAAAGGTCAGCCGGCTCTGGAAGGCGGGGGGGCTCGCCTGGGGACCCCTCCAGGAGGTCACGCGTGTGCCTGTCTCCGTGCGTGCGTGCTGTGTGCAAGCGTGCGCGCCTGCCCCTGCAGGCTGAGTGTGCACGTACCCCAGCAGTGTCTTGTTGAAAGACAGTGAGAACCTGGTGTCCTTGTTCTTCTCCAGCTTCTGCTCCTCCTCCATCTTCAGCAGGGAGTCGGGTTTGCTGTTCTGAAAAGCAAACCCAGGGCTGCCACTCGGCTGCATGCAGGCAGCCAGCGGGCGGAGGTGTTGGGGCCGGCCGGCCTGCTCCCTCGGACCACATCATCCAGGAACCCCATTCTCTGTAGCGCCTGGGCTCACGTGTGTGCAGACGTGCGCACACACGCACACGCTCCTCACCTTGTACTTCCACTTGGCTTCCGACTTGCTCTTAGTCTGTTCTCGGATGTCCAGCCTCTCCACGTCGTTCTGTGAACTGACCACCTCCTTGTCGGGCACACTCAGGACACTCTTTGTGGCCTAGAAAACAGCAGTCATGACCCAGCAGTGGACACAGGAGAGGGTCAGGGATCTCTGAGGCCACAGGGCAGAGTGAGAGCCGCACGGCACAGAGCCCCCGCCTTCCCGCTGGCTCACATGCAGCAGCTCAGCTACCCATCCACTCACCCCATCTATCCACTCATCATCCATCCATCCACCCCAAACACCCACCCATCCACGTAACCATCCACCCAACCATCCATCCGCCCACCCACCCACCACCCCATCTATCCACCATCTATCCGCCCACCTATCCACCCATTCACGTACCCTCCCCCGCTCATGCCCTCCCTCCCTCTTCCTGCCATCCATCCACCTGTTCATTTGTTCATTCATCCACCCTCTCTGCCCCAAGGAAAGGAAAACCAATGTGCCCCACCGGAGCCCTGTGACACTGGCCCTGGTTGTCAGCGATTCCCCGAGAAGGGGTATCAGCCTCCCACTAGCAGGAGATCACTCAATGGGGCCGGGTCTCGGTGTCTCACGGTCCCTGAAGCCCACGCCTAAGGCCCTCTGGTTACACTGGCCAGGGCCAGGCCTGCCTCTCTCACTGATTGTGGGGGCTCAGGCTCCTCAAGTAACTGCCCACATCGCCAGTCCCCCTTCTACCCCCCGCCCCCCACTGCTCTCTGAGGGGGTGCCTGGCCCACCTTCAGGTCCCAGAGAAGACTCAGCCAGCTCATCCCCCCACGTGACCCCGTGTGGGACCCCCGTCCCAGCACAGACACCACTGCCTTCACTGGGAGGCTCTGTCCCCGCTGCGCCAAGCTCGTTGGGCTGTCCCCGGCCCCTAGTACAAGGACATGGCAGCCCTGGTTCTGGGCCGCAGGCCAGCCTCTGAGGTGTCTGTGGACCCTCTGACAGGAGGGTGACACCACCCACCTTGCCTTTCTTGGGTGGCTCGATCTTGGTAAGCGCCTCCTTGGTGTGGGCCTCCAGCAGGTCCAGGTTGGGGATGGTGGGAGAGGCTGCCCCCCTGCACTTCTTCCCTTTCTTCTTGCCCCCATCCTTGAGCTTTAGGGGCTTGGGGGGCTTTGGGGGCTTCGGAGGCTTGGGGGGTTTGGGGACTTTGGACGGTTTGGGCATCTTCACGGTTTTGGGAGTCTTTTTCTTGGACACTTTCTCCAGGAAGGACCGAGGAGGGCTGGCCTCAATAGGGGATGGGGGCTCCTCCTTCTCCCGGTCCCCAAAACAGACCTCATCTGAGGAGATGGCCGGGGTCACTTCAGGTCGGGTGGCCTTGGAGGCATTCTGGGGCAAGGACAAGAAGAGGTGGTCAACCACCTCCTGCCAGGAGGGCCTCAGCCCAGGCCGTGGGAGACAACCCAGCAGAAAAGAGCATCCGTCTACATGCTTGCATCTGTCCTATGGCATCCGTAGGGTACACCCATCTACACCACCTACGGGTCACACTCACGTCTGTCCTACAGCGTCTGTAGAATAAACTACCTAGACCACCTACGGGACACCCTCACGTCGGTCCTACAGTGTCCATAGGATACACCCGTCTACACCACCTATGGGTCACACTCACATCTGTCCTATAGGGTCCGTAGGATACACCTGGCTACACCATCTACCAGACACGTTCGTGTCTGTCCTACAGTATCCATAGGACACCCTCACATCTGTCTACACCATCATGTGACACATCCATCTACAGTACCCACATGATAGGATGCCGTTCGTCTACACCATCAGCTACC
The DNA here is from genome assembly GCF_018350195.1 of Panthera tigris. Classification (NCBI taxonomy): domain Eukaryota; kingdom Metazoa; phylum Chordata; class Mammalia; order Carnivora; family Felidae; genus Panthera; species Panthera tigris. Next base: position 1,565,139 of record NC_056672.1, on the reverse strand, counting down.
TGACCCCTCCACCTCCTTGGTGGGAACTGCTGTCCCACCCTGCAGCACAGAGAAGCTGGGGGCAGTCCGGGCTCACACAAGCAGGGTCTCCAGAGGCTGGAATTGTCCCTCCTCCAGTCTCCTCCCCACCCGTTGGGAAAGCTGCAGAGGAGCCCCATCCCGTTTTCCCAGGGCTCCTGCCAGGAGGTCACAGGCAGCCACAGGTGCCTAGGAGTTTGCACTGTGCCGGTGACCCTGCCCCAGAGGGCTGGGGGAGGAGCCATCTCAGACACCACTGTCCCTGGCGGGCAGCTCTGGGGAGGGCCAGGGAAGGCAGGCAGAGGGTCCCCCTGCCAGGGTTGGCGGCCTCCGGGGGTCCGCCCTACCTCGCTGAGCCGGATCTCTTTGGCGAGGTCTTTGATGAGCTGGGAAGGTTTGAAGTGCTCTGGGAGTTCGTCCTCATGCTCCGCCAAAGCCTGAAGGACAGCACACACAGGCCCGGGCTGGGTGCTGCCGTCTACCTTCTAGGCCACGCCACCCCACCCCTTCCCACCCACAGGGGCCCTCCAACCCAGGCCCCATCAGACAGGCAGGGGGAAGGCTTTGTCATGACCCCACTCCACAGGTGGAGAAACAAAGTCCCAGAAAGGACGACATGCCCGAGGCCACCACTGGCTGGAGAGTGGACGTGGGCGGTCCCTTCTTCCTGGGCACAAGGCTGCTACACCTGGCCATGTGGCTGAGGGGAGGTGGGATGGACACCAGATACTGTTCCAGGCCTTGAAGCCAGAGATGGGGATATAGGACAGCCCTGGGGGATCACCAGACAGTGCTGCTGGGGGACACGGCGGGGGCAGGGCGTGCGGGACAGGGCAGTGCTGCTGGGGGCACCTTGTAGGGTAAAAGGTCTGTTGCTGTGGAGGGCACAATGTGGGGACACAGTGTAAAGGGATGCCCACATCACAGAGCAAAGGCCACTTCTGAGCTGATGAGCTGATGCCTAGATGGGCCCAGGGCCAAGAGGCTGATCCCAGCTCACGTCCTGGGCCCCCCTGCCCCACCCCGCCCTGCCCCCTCAGGGGCACTCCGTGGTATCTCCACCACCCACCTTCCCCCCTGCAGACTCTCCAGGCCCCCCCCCTCCCCCCCCCCGCTGCGCCTTGGGCCGGGCACTGCTCCCCCTACCCCGCTACAGGTGAGCTCTTCACAGGCTGGCTCCCACTAGAGGAACGGCTCCCCGCCCGGACCCACCCCTCTGCCCGCTCACACCGGGCACATCTCCCTACCTGCTTTTTCGTCCATGATCTAAAAGCACCATTGAGAATTTTAGCTCCTTGGACTAGATGAGGGGGCAGCTGCTTCCCAGATTTGTGAGAACCTGGGTGGGGAGGCAGAGGGATTTGATCTGGTGGGCGTGTGCCCGCTCGCCCCTCCCTGCCCACCGCCTGCGGGCGACTTCACGCGGTGGGCGGGGCAGGGGCGGAGTCCGGCCGGACCTCTGCCCACTGCCACCTGCCCAACTGCCAACGGTTGCTCTCGGAACCTCGGGGACCCAATCCAGGTGCCCCGCGAGGGCAGGACTGGCGCTCCCCCCACCCCCACCGTCCACCCGCAGGGCCCAGGTGTTCCCCCTCCACGTGGCTCCCCGCCCACCTCAGTGAGGGGCCACAGGCGCACCCACACCTCACGCTGCCCCTGCATAGCTGCGGTACCGGGTGTCCCCGCGGTGGTGGGCCAGGGCAAGCACGGTCTCAGAGACGCCCTGGGGGGCCGTGCGAGCCCCCAGGAAGGGGACAGAGTGCCCCATTTCCGGCCGGGTAGCTCGCTGCAGAGGCCAAGCGGCCTGATCTCCGAGCCACCACATGACAGACGTGCGGGTCCATGGTCAGTGGTCACCCCATCATGCCGTCTCCAGCGGGGGGGGGGGGGGTGCTCTGCCTATGCTGCCCCCATCTCACCTCCCTACCATGAGCCCTGGGGGCAGGACTGGACTCCCTCCTAGACACGCCCCTGCCAGGGTGAAGTGCTCTGCACTTGGGGCCCAATGGATGAATTTCATTGAAACCTGGCCAGCCAGGACTAAGGTCAGTTTTTAGCTTTCCCATCTCTAACAGGAGCCAGAGCCCCTGCCCTGAGGAAGGGGTCTCAGCTGGCTGTAGGAGCCAGGCACTGACCCTGAAGGCCTGGGGTGCAAGGCAGCTGGGTGTCCACGGATAGCAGGGACCCAAGGGGCCCACCCCTTTCCACAAGCCTCCGCGGGGACCCCAACAGGCACACCCACCCCTAGGATGGCAGGGACGTTGCAGTGGTCCTCAGCTGGCAGCTGGGAGCCAGGCAGACCCTCAGGCCTCTTGACATCCCAACTGAGCCCCACCAGGAGCCAAGAAGGCTGCGTACACCAGGCCCGGGGACACACAGCAGCGTTCTTTCCAAAACATGAACCACCCTGCCCAGCACCCCCCAGCCCCACACTGCAGAGCAGGGCTCAGGCCCCTTGAAGGCTGTGCTCCACCCACAGGCAGAGATGCCAACCTGGACATCCGTACCTTTAAACGCCTCCAGCAAATGCTTTCCCATGTACCAGCAGGCAGTTTCAAAGTTGGGAAACTGAGTCAGGCTGCCAAGTTTCAATCTCCTTTCCACTTCATATGCTCTGGAAACCATAGCAAAGAACCGTCCAGAGCACTGAGCTCTGAGGGGGCGACACTAAGCGTGAGCCCACGTCAGAGTCACGAGTCACAGCTGTGACAAGGCCACAGCGCGGCTATGCTGCCCCAGCCTCCACAACGGGCCCAGCGCAGCAGGGAAGAGTAGGGGACCACATGGGAACGAGCTCCATGGGCCACGGCCGCTGGCCGCTCAGGGGCCCCTGCGAGATCACAGCCCACCTCCCAAGGAAGAGGCTAACGGCACGCCCAGAACTCAGGGGAGACGCCACCACACCGGCCTGGCAGCAGGGGACCTGCCTGGTGGAACCCAGGCCGGCGTGGCCCTACCTCATCTGCATCTCCACACTCAGGCTGTGGAGGAAATGTCCCGCGAAGGCCAGGCAGTCCACAGGCGTGAGCGTGGCGTAAATCCAGCCTGGGGAGACAGGGAGGTGGCCGGCCCTTCGTGGTACTCGAGGCTCCTTCCAGCCTGTCCTGGCGCCCCCGTCCAAGCTGGCCGGGCTGCTCAGTGCACTTCCTGCCTGGCCCAGGCCCAGGAGCTTCCCACCCAGGCCCGGGCTGCCCAGCACCCCGACCTCCACACATGGGCGTGGGGGTGGGTGTGGGGGGCCCAAGCCGATCTGCCATAGCCCTGGGAGAGCTGGGCTGGTCCCCGGATCGTCCTCAGAGGGGAACCAGGGCCACATGGGGATGTCACCGTGGCCGGGGGGAAGGGGGGAACCCGGGGGAGGAAGGGGTCTCTCAGGAAGGACTCCGAACACCTAAACGAATAGGAGTATGAGGCCTTATTCAATCCTGATTGAAAATGGGGGAAGAAATATCTGTAATTAGGAAATATGAGCAGTGGCTGCTTAGGTATTGACATCATGCTATGTGCAAGAGGCCTTCTGGAGAAGGAGGAACGTCTCAGGATGAAGCAGCATGCGGCCTGTAAGGCCCTTCCTCCTCCTCAGGGCTGAACTGTCCAGAGGAGCAAAAACGTGGGGCGCAGGGCCGGCTCTCAGGGCCCCAGGACAAGGCGGACAGCCCCGCGGATGCTCACCTGAGGGGATGAAGAGCGTCTGGCCCTGCTTGAGGGTGCATTTATAACACCTGTCCACCTGGTCTGCAAAGAACATCTCGCTGTGGTTCGCGGCCGACTGCCAGCGCTCGTACAGGGAGATGTTGGCCGAAGCCGGCTTGATGAGATAGAAGATCTTCTCCCCCTGCCAACAAGAGGCCACTGGCAGAGCCCGCCACCGCCCAGGACGCTGGGGGGCAGGGGCACCACAGGCAGGGGACACCGCTGGGGGGCAGAGCCGGCCACTGCCCAGGGACCATGGACACCCAGGGACACCGTCCCTTCCCTGAGATGTTGGGGCCACACGGGCCTTGCAGTTCAGGACTCTGTTTGTGGGAAGGTTATGGGCACCAGAGCCTGGGCACCGCACACACCACGCTTGCGCGACACTGGGAATGCCACGTGTGGCAGGGGCAGCCCCGCTGTGTCATGACTTGCTCCACTCCTGAGAGCCTCCTGCGTCTGGGCTGCAGATGGAAGGATGGCCCCCATGGCCAGGCTCCGGCCCGCCCCACACTCAGCGCTCCACAGGGCCAGGACCATGAGCCCCGCCGCCCCACGAGTCAGGCTCAGGCAGGTGCAGGGAGACCCGGGGCCGGTGCCCGAGCCCAAGACTTGGGGTCTCCTTCTCTGTTTGTCTTCACATCTCCCCTGTCCCCTGGCAGGGGCCCCCAGCCCTCCCCGCTCTTGTGTGGGCCCCCACACACGTTCCCTCACCCCCTCTTCCAGGAAGCCCTCCCAGCACCGCACTCCCCTCCTTAGGGGTCCGGAATGCAGAGCGCCAGGCCCCCTCCAGTGGGCTTCATGAGCCTCACCCTTCCCCAGAAAAAGGCAACACACCTGGGCCACTCTGGCCCCGAGGCTCCCCCACCCCCACCTCCCGAGGGCAGGAGAAACACATGCCCATGCCCCCCCCAGGTGCTGGCCCCATGGGGGCCGTGGGGACCGCAGGCAGCCTTGCTCGTGGAGGCGGGTGCGCCCACCTTGAGCACGTGGTACCAGGCAGAGGCGCCCCCCGAGTCGATGTGGAAGTCGGTGTAGCTGTCCTTCACGCAGATCAGGCAGTACTTGGTCACCTTGGGCTTGGCCAGCAGCGCGTCGTCCGGCCAGCAGGTCTCCACCCAGGACAGCTTCTTGACGATGTCAGGCGGCTCCACGAAGCTGGACATCCTGGGGGAGACAGGAGGAGGGGCATTGGCGGCAGGAAGCTCCCCTGCACCTGCCGGGCCCCCAGGCGGGAAAGGTGGTGCACGTCCCTCAGCAGTTCTCCACCTGGGCTATGTGACACGGCCCCCATTTTACAGATGAGCAAACTAAGGTTTGCGGGGGCAGATCGTAGCTGGCCGCCGGGTGCAGCCACGGCAGGTGCCTAACATGGGGTCTGTCCATCCAAAGTTGGGGGAGGGGGAAGGCCAGAGAACGCCCCTCCCTGGGGACCCAGAAGGGGATGGCCCAGGTGGGCCCATGAGGGTGCTTCTGGATATCGCTTGGTGAGAAGCCACTGGTCTCCAGAGCAGACCACAGGGGACCTGGAGCCAGGAGCCACATCGGTCATTGTCAGACCAGCTAACTCGTCTTCAAACAGGCAAAGGTGGCCTTTTCAATTAAATGTCACTGGCCTGATTAAAATGCCAATATGGGGGCGTCTGGGTGGCTCAGTCAGTTGAGCGTCCGACTTCGGCTCAGGTCATGATCTCGCAGCTCGTGAGTTCGAGCCCCGCGTCGGGCTCTGTGCTGACAGCTCGGAGCCTGGAGCCTGCTTTGGATTCTGTCTCCCTCTCTCTCTGCCCCTAAACAATTCCCATTCTGTCTCCGTCTCTCTCAAAAATAAATAAACATTAAAAAAAATTAATAAAAAATGCCAGTATGGCATCAAAGTCGTCCGGGTCAGCAGCCTGACACATCCACGTGCTGGCCGCCTCAGGCAGGACAGAACCGCACAGCTCCACACGGAAGGCCCTGCCGGCCCAGACAAGAGTGTCACAAACCACAAGCTAGGCCCCACCACTCCGCCCTCCAGACCTCGGCAGCAGACCCTCTTGACATCTCCGGCTTGTCCCAAGCTGGTGTTCCTCTCTGTCCCCTGAGCCCTCCTCCCCACCGTCCATGCCCAAGGTGGCTCCCAGGCCCCCTGCTGCCACAGGAGAGAAGACCTCTGCACACCACACACGAGCGCTTCCCCCCATGGCCACAAACGCCCTCACTTCCTCGCTGGACGGCTCCTCGAGCACACAGCCAGCCTGCCCTCCTGCCACCGAGGCTCACTGCTCCTTGCAGCCTCCCAGAGTGGACAGGCTGGGTCCCATAGCCCCAGGCACCTGAGGCCACCTTGGGTGACAGCGCAGAGGTGACGACGTACGTCCACATAATTGACACGTCACTCACAGCAGGCGCCTCTGGGATCAGGGAACACATGAGTCACGGCAGGATCCCCACAGACCCTAACATAGCCACAGACAGACTGTGATCAGGCCTGGCCCCTGAAGCCCCAGCTGGCGTCTTCAGGGACAGACAGCACTGATGACGTGGAAGCCACCCTCTCCCCCTCGACAGCCCTGACACCAAGCCCACAAATGGCCTGGTGTGACGTGTTCATGACCCCTGTGATCCTTGGACCGGGCCTGAGGACACCGGAGGCACCACACATTTTCTGCCAGCAGAGGGCTGGCCCCGAGAGGCCCAAGGGGAAACCACACACCAAAGCACCAGCTCCCCAGCTCTGCCACGCTGGCAGCTCTCTCTGAAGCCCCCAGGTGGGCCAGCAGACCAAGCTCCTGAGTATGTTCTCATCAGAACCCAGCCTTGGGGACAATCCTGCTTGTGAAGCCGCAGGAGATAGCTTTCTCTCGATACGCTAATCTATCCTATTTCCCTTTACGCCTATGCTGTCGGGAAGCTCAAACAAACCCCAGCATCCAGTTACAATATCCTGTCTGGGCTCCTGGCACAGTTCTATATTCTCCTTCTCAGTGTGGTTTTCAGTAACTCTTTTTTCCTACCTGCCCTTCTGCACACAAGCTATCTGGCTATCACATGTGCTTTTCAGAAGTTGGCAAGGGTGGAAAGGGTCTGAAAGTAAAATCATGCTTAAACTAAACCAGCAACAACTCAGGTCTTGTGCCGAGCAAAGGGCCAGGGGGAGAACAGCGAGGATTTGACAGAGGAGCAGGAAAGGCAGGGCCAGGGCAGGCGCTGGCCAAGCCACAGCAGAGCAGTGGTCCTGGGAGAGCAGGGCCGTGGCACAAGGGGCAGTGCTGGTGGCTGACCAGCCCCTGACCACACAGAAGCTGGGGCTAGGCAGGTCCAGACGGCCATGGTGCAGGACCCTCCACCCTGAGAACAGCAGCAAGCAGGGCAGGCCTGGCTCCAGGAGCTCAGGCTGGGGCCGCAGGGAGAGCAGGTACAGAGTGCGACCCTGCTGTGCCCACAGTGTGCACTGGGGAGTGCACCTGTGAATGTGTGCAGGCACGTGTGGGAGCGTGTGGGGGTGTCAGTGTCTCAAGGAACGTCACGCATGAGCATGAGCACGTGTGTTCTGGAAGAACCTATGCCGCGGTGTGGCCTGTGGCTCTTTCTGGGGAACGGGGTGGGGGCAGGCCAGAGGAGTCCGCGTCTTGCTGCTTATGTTCCGTTTGGATTTGTCACAGTGCGTCACTTCCGGTCTTGAGAAGAGAAACAGACCAGCACCGCGTGCCGCTTTCGCACGTGTGTGCGGGCTCCCCGAGCAGCCGCAGTCCCGGCCGGGGGGCCCTCACCTGGTGTCGGAGAACTCCAGGCTGGTGAGGTTGAGGACCCGCTTGCGGTTGGTGCTGTAGTAATAGTCCACAAACTCCTTCAGCTTCATCTTGCAGTCCTTCTGCTTGGCGACATCCGTCACGTCCACGCTCCGCTCTGGGCCTGCGGGCAGGGCAGGGGGTGAGGCCGTGAGGGGCCAGGGCGTGCAGCCCGCCCCCGCCGCACCGGGCTGCCCTGTGGGCTCCCTGCTGAGAGGCAGGGGTGCAGGGAGGCGGCTGAGACACAAGCCTCCGCGGGAGGGGGCCCGGCAGACGGGAACCCCACATAAACGACATGGGACACACATTTTAAAAATCAAAAAATCAAAAACTCCTACACTTCTAGGGCTCCAACTTATTATCCTGAAAACTGGTAAGTTAAAGGAAAAACATTTTCCCCACGTTTTCTGTAGTTGACGAGGAAAAGTTCAGGGTGAAAATCACCGATGACAGTTCCTTAAGGAACTGGCGAGGGTGAGCTCCTCACACTGACTCCTAATTAGTAGTGGGAGAAAGGCGCACAGGACTAACGGCCTCGTCCCTCCCAGCAGTCCCCAGGGGCTGCTCAGACCCGGGCTGCGGGCTGACGGGCCCTTCTGTGCGGGTGGCCAGGCACCACAGGCTGACGGGCGGGAGCGCCCCAGCCCCGAAGCGGCTGCCGTCCCCCTGAATGTGAATCTGAGTGTCTGTCCAGGTGGTGCAGGAACCACTGGGGACAGAGGAGCGAGTTACATGACACCACGGGTACACCGTTGGCCAGATCCCCCACATGGGACGTTCTCTAGGACCAGCAACCCCAACCCTCCCACAGCCTCGGGAATGGGGAGATGCTGAGAGGCATAAAAACCACATGCAGTGTGTAGGTCTGGTCTGGGCTCTGATTCAAACAGCGAACTGGAAGGGGCGTCTGGGGCGCCTGGGGTGACTGAGGCGGGGCTCTGATGCTACTGAGCAGCCCGCGGCTGCAACGACGTCAAATCATCTGTCAGAGCCCCTGCCGGGGTTTCCGTGGGAGAAGTGATGTACGTGCCACAGCTTTGCTTTAAATTTGGGGGTGCAGACACAGAAAGCCGGCCAAGATCTTGTGGTTTTGTGGCCAGTACTGGGCACAGGGGAGTTTACTTCCCTTGGGGTGTGTGTGTGTGTGTGTGTGTGTGTGTGTGTGTGTGTGTGTGAAAACGTCCATAATAAAACAAGTAAGGAGAAGGGAGAGCATTTACAACACAAGCCTCTAAGACATGCCTCCCTGTCGGCTAAGCTGCTTCCAGCTCCCGCAGACAGAGCTATGGTCGAGCGGGCAGTGCCTGGGGCCGGCCCTCTGTGCTCTCTGTGGCCAGCTGAGCCAGGGCCTGGGTGCCAGCTGTGGCAAGATGACACTAGCTACCGGTGACGTCCGGCACCTGGCAGGCGTGAACTAGATCTTAGCTGTTATTCTAGGGGCTGCGGCCGGGCACAGATGGCCCCGATGGGGCTCCCTTCTCTCTGCCTGCCACAGGGGGCCTGGGCACCAGCCTTCTTGGGCTCTGTTCTCCTCTTGCATGGGCCACACCCCCAAGCCCCAGCCACCTTGGGGCCTCAGAGTCTGGGTCGTGTGGCCCCACCTCACAGACGATGCCCAAGCATACAGTTTCTTCCCTCCACCCGGAGGTGTCCCGACTGAGGGTGCCCACAGTGCTGGTTGCTGCCAAGGGGACGGGAGACAGGCTGGACAGGGCAGCACCAGCGGGAGCCGGAGGGATCCAGAGAGGAAGGGTCCTGGGGCAGACCAAGGGTGCCCCAGGCTGGCCCAGGAGAGGCTGAGGGGGGCACAGCACAAACCTCAAAGGCAGGGGCCCTCCATTACCGCCATTAGCACCCAACAGAATGGATTTTGCAGCTGGCAGAATGAAAGGGTCCCAAGACAGGCCCCTTTGCAGTCAGAATAACTGACTGGGGGGACGGCCAGGGTCACGTGTCATTTTAGTGGGACATGGGGTCTAATTCTAAGAAGAGTGCCCTGAACGTACACGGAGACCCCGAATCACAGCGCTCACACAGCATGGGGACCAGCCAGGGCCTAAGGCGAGCAGGCTCCAGGGTGGCCACTCACCCACGTAGTTCTCGACGTCACTGACATAGAAGGTGGGGGCTGGGACTGCCAGGCCCAGCCCGTCTTTCTTGGGTACGAGGATGGGCTCAGTGAAGCCGTGCTCCTCCATGTAGCCCAGCGTGAGCTGGCTGCCGGGCACACGGACCACCACGTCTTCCGCGCTGCGGGAAAAGCGGGGGTCGGAGGTCACGCCGGCCAGGGTCCCGGCCCCGCAGCACCGGGACAGGCCTGGATAGGGCCTCAGAGCCGGAGACATGCAACCTGGGCTCCCACGCCCTGGGAGGAGGGCTCGTCTCCAGCACCACGCCCAGGGGTCATGGGGGAGCGACGTGGCTTGGACCCACATCCATCACAGACGTTGGACCTCAAGGTCCAGGAGGCCCAGGAAGGGGAAACACAGAGACCAACCCTCCTACCACAGCAGAGAAAGGCAGAGCGTGGGCAGGATCCCTCCCCTGCCCCTTGCCCTACCTGCCCACCCTCCATAACATTCCTCCCATGTGCACAGAGATTAGATCCTGCACGGCGCTGGGGCTGGGCCTGAGGACACAGCAGATAGAGACAAACCCCTTCCAGGGAGAATCCACTCCCTGCACAAGCCAAGCACAGGGTCTAAGGGCAACCTGGGGTGCTGCGGTCAGTGGCTCCCCTGCCCAGCTTGCCCAGCTGCGTGTTGGGCACTGCCCGGGGCACCAGGGACCTTTGAGGCCCAGCTGGAGAGCCTCCATGGTGACGCTGGAGATGGGCTTCCATCAGACAAGCATGCAAGGTCGTAAGCCCACCGCTGAGAGCAGAGCTCAGGGGGAAGACAGCAGGGGTCAGCGTCAGAGCAGCCTGTCCAGGCCTGGAGGGGCAGGATTGAGAGGCACATGTCCCGGGCAGAAGGGGGGTGCCGGCCAAGCCCTGGAGTGGGGAGAATGTGGCCAGGGGTGGGGAGGGAGAAGGAGCCCAGCAGCCGGGGGTAGGGGGTGAGCGGGCCGAGTGCGCAGCAGCTCAGGTGGCCTGTCTGACCGACAGCGGGCCTCTGCCTCGCGCCGAGAGCACTGGGGAGCCACTGGACAGCTTGAGCAGGGCAACAACAGCTGGAGGTCAATCCGATGGCTGTGTGGACGGACGGAGAGCTGCCGCGGGAGCAGGCTGGACATCGCGACCAGGGAGGAGGCTCAGCTCACGGACCAGGAGGCAGTGGTGGGCGAAAGGGTGGAGGAACAGGGGAGGTGACGGCAGACAGCTGAGGGACTAAGGGCTGGAGGAGAGCAGGCGTGTGCGGGGGACAGATCCGCAGCTGACTTGGGACAGACTTGGACTGAGGACGGGTCAGGAGCTCACAGGCTGCAGAGGGAGGCCGAAGCCGCCGGCCAAGAGACAGCCTGGGCAGGGCGGGGGATCAGGGGGAGGTGTAAACTCCGAGGGCCAGGGGCGAGAGCAGAGTCCCCACAACTCCCAGGGAGAGCGGTCAGCAGGAGAGGAGGACAGGCAGGTGGAGGACAGCCAGGGGAGCACGGGGTTGTGGCTCCAAGGAAGACAGTGCTCGAGAGGAAGGAGCTGCAAGGCCATGTCCCACCAAGAGGGAGCGCGTGGGGCAGTTAGGGTGAGGACGGAGGAGGGACCTTCGGGTGGGACCAGTGCTGACAGAGCATTAGGTTCAGGCCAGGAGTGGGTGGCGGGTGTGTGAGCGGCAGCACTGGGACAGTGCAGGGTCATCTGTGGAAGCCCCGGGGTAGCCAGAGGGAGACGGTGTCCGGACAAACCAGGATCCCATGCCCTCATGTCACACAGCCCCACGTACCAGGTCTGGGACTGCCAAACCCATGAGGACCCAGCAAAGACAAACACACACTGGTTCTACGGGGACACCTCTGGGCCCAGGGCAGACAGGCCGCCTCACAGAATGACGGAAGACATATCCACCAGAGCACGGGTCCGGGGACTGAGCACAATGGACGGCTGGGAAACATACTAACCACATTCACAGGGATAATGGGAGGACGCAGCAGAGGGCAGGGAGGGAGGACAACAGAGCAAGCAACATTGACAATGACCTAGCAGAAATTCTACACGTGAAAAACGTCACTTTTGAAAAAATTTAAAAACTCAACAGACGCATTCAATAGTAGCTGCACGCCCCCCCCCCAAATGGTCAATTTGATGGAATACTTGAAAAATAATACAGAGAAAGGGGGTGAAATGCTACTTAAAAAGAAAACAGGCCATTTTTCAGAACTGAGATAAGATACAATTCCTCAAATTAAAAGATCTTACTGAGTCCTGAGTAGAACTGATAAAAACAAAGCACATCCAGACGCACTGTAGCATATCTGTGGAACATCAGAGACAACGAGGCAATCTGAAAAGTCTTCAGATAAAAAAAACAGATTTGCCAAAACCAAACAGTAAACAGATGAACAAACACCAGCCACTAGGCTGACAACAGACATCTCGTGAACAACAAGAGATGCCAAATGACAACAGAATAACAGTATCTTCAAAGAATTCAAGGAAAATAAATTTACTCTAAAATTTTAGGCCCATTTTAGAAAATTAGAATCATTTAAGAACACAGATGAAATGAAAACATTTTCAAAAATAGAATAATTCTATAGGCCTTTACTAAACCACTAAAGGATATAATTCAATAAGAGAGAAATCAAATCTAGAAGAAAGAAATGAGACTCAAGAAATAAGAGAAAATTGAGCTATGGATTTCACACAATCCCTGTCAGAACACCTGTTGACGTCTTTGCAGAAATGGACAAGCTGAACTTGGAAAGCTGACGGGAGGTGCAAAGCTCCCAGACGACCAAAACAGTCTTTACAAAGAACAAAGTTGAGGACACTGACCAACTTCAAAATTCACTGCAAAGCTACAGTAATCAAGACCGTGTGGTGCCGGCATGAGAAGAGAGAAGAGACATATGGATCGGTGCGGCAGAACCGAGTGTCCAGAAATAAACCCAAACATCTGTGGCCAACTGCTTTTTCATCAGGAACGCCAGGACAACTCAATGGAGAATAAAACAGTCATTTCAATAAATGGTGCATGAGAGAACTGGACGTCCACATGCAAAAGAATTCAGCGGGATCCTATCTCACGTCATAGACAAAAACTAACTCAAACTGAGTTGAAGACCTATACATAAAGGCTGGAACTGTAAAACTTTCAGAAGAAAACACACACACAGACATAAATCTTCACAACCTTTAACCTGGCAATGGTTTCCTAGAAGCCAAAACCACGAGCAGCAAGAACAAGAAGAATGAATTCGATGCCATCAAAATTATAAACATTTGCGTTTCAAAGGACACCATGAAGAAAGTGGAAAGGCAACCACGGGACAGGAGAAAGTATCTGATTAGTGGCAAGTACCTAGAATACGTAGGCAATAAAAGGACAACCCAACTAATGAGTGGAACTGGACTAATGGCTTCAACTCCAACACGTAAAAGAGCTTGGAAATGGTCATTCCTGTCCTCACAACAAGAAAAAAGCTGAACAGACTGAATACCAAGGAATTTTCTTAGATTCACTGAACATTAGGGTTACAGGGCAAACAGTCACCCCCAGAATCTGGGAAGACAGGCAAACACAGAGAATCACCACTGAGAGGACCTTACCTGAGGCAGAAGCGGCTGGAGGCGGTAACTGAGAGGATAATTAAAGTGATTTCTGACGAAGTGCAGAGGCTGGGTGTGAACTAGCTTCAGAGTTAAGAACTCATGGGGCCCAGCCTCAGAGGAGACCCACCTTCATGGGTTCTACCCACAGGTTCTCCTGGTAAAGATCTGTCCTATTTCAGACATGGTTGGGGGAGAGCAATTATGTGTAAATATACTCCGAGTGTTCTCCATAACAAAAGTCTACCTTCCAGGAGCACTTACTTAACCAGACCATCCTCCTCTGATGGGGGAAGGGCAAGTGCCCACCCACACCCCTGACGCCACTAGCTTCCTGTCTTAGGAAAGAAGAGCAAAAGCGAAGGCCAAGAAATGCTTCCAAAGGTAACAGCCCAGAGCCTCGGGCCCACTGAAACACTGAGGTGTGTTATTCAATTACAGGACACTTCCCCTCCCCCAATCCTACTACCATACAACAGTATAATGGTAGTTGAGTATAGCCGAGACAGCTGCAGGACAGATTCTATTTAAGAAGGAGTTGTTAGGGACACCCAGCAAGAACAGGAGAGGAGGAAAACACAAGGAAACTAGGAGAAAGTCATGTGTCTGGCACCTACAGCTACAGCAACACAACCCAGCCCCTGGTCTGGTCAACACAAAACCTCACTCTAAATGCATAATCACCTCAGTTCCTTTGACTCAATACATCATGTCCAGCTTTCACCAAAAAATCACAAGATGCGCTAAACGGCAAAAGACCATAGTCTTAAGACACAAAGCAAATCACCTCACCCCTGTCAGAACAGCTGAAATCAAAAAGACAAGAAACAACAGGTGTCACCGAGGATGTGGAGAAAAAGGAACCTTCTTGCACTGCTGGTGGGAATGCAAACTGTGCAACCTCTCTGGAGAACAGCGTGGAGGGTCCTTAAAAAATTAAAAATAGAATTACGTGGTGGCCCGGTAATTCCACTACTGGGTATTTACCTAAAGAAAATGAAAACACTAATTCAAAAAGACACGTCCTCAAGTTTATAGCAGCGCTATCAGAAGCAGCCAAGATACAGAAAGCCCAAATGTCCATTGACTGATAAATGGACAAAGAAGATGTGGTGTGTATATGCACACACATATACACACACACATACACACACGATGGAATATTACTCAGACATAAAACAAATGCAATCTTGCCATTTGCAACAACATGGATGGAGTTAGAGAGTATAATGGTAAGTATAATAAAAATAAGTCAGGCAGAGAAAGACAAACACCATATGATTTCACTCATATGTGGAATTTAAGAAACAAAAGAAATGAACAAAGAATGGGGAGTCTGGGTGGCTCAGTCAGTTAAGTGTCCGACTTCGGCTCAGGTCATGATCTCACAGTTCATGTGTTCGAGCCCCATGTCAGGCTCTGTGCTGACAGGTCAGAGCCTGGAGCCTGCTTCATGGATTCTCTGTCTTCCTCTCTGCCCCTCCCCCACTTGTGTTCTCTCTCTCTCTCTCTCTCTCTCTCTCTCTCTCTCTCCCAAAATAAATAAAACATTAAAATAATTAAAAAAAAAAACAAGAAGAAGAAAGAGACAAACAAAAAAGGCAGACTCTTAAATATAGAAGACAAACTGGCGGTTACCAGAGGGAAGTCTGTCTGTGGGGGGACGGGTGAAACAGGTGAAGGGGGTTGAGGGTACGTTTATCATGATGAGCACTGAGTGATACTCATGTGCAGAAGATGATACTTCTGCTCATGTACAGAAGTATTGAGTCATTATATCGTACACCTGAAACTAATATAACAATGTATGTTAATTATACCTCAATTAAAAAATAAAGTTTTAAAAATATCAGGACATAGCTCAGCTACAGCACAGAATTTGGAAATATAAGATAGGAATTTTTTTTAAATTATGATTAATATGTTAGGAGTGCTAATGGAAAAAGTGGAAAACATGCAAGAACAGAAGAAAATGTAAGCAGAGAAGCGAACACTCTAAGATTCAAAAGGAAATGATAGAAATAATTAAAAATGGTAACAGAAATGAAGAATGCCTTTGATGGGCTCATTGGTAGACTGGATGTGGCTAAGAAAAGACTCAGTAAGCTTGAAGTTAATAACATCTGCTCAGCCTGAAGCATAAAGAGAAAAAAGAATGAAAAAAGCAGGGAACAGAATATCCAAGAATATACAGAACAATTACAGAAAGAGCAACGTGTGCATGACGAGAACACCAAAAATAAAAGGGAGAGAAAGGAGCACTGTTTGAAGCAGGAGAAATGTTGGAAGTAATAATGGCTGAGAATTTTCTAAAATTAATGGCAGATGTGAAACCACAGATCCAGAAAACTGAGACCACACCAAGTAGGATTAAATACTTGAAAACTAGACCTAGACATGTCGTAATCAAACTGCAAAACAGGGGAGGCAATATCCTGACAGAGGCCACATGAGAAAGATCTACCTCTGGCATGACAGCGTGAAGAGCCCTGAGGACCCAAAACCCAATGAAACTGGTGAAAATTACTGTGAAAAACAACTATTCAAAACCTCTGGAAATGGTTCTAAGAGCAAATAGCAAATGGAGAAACATCTAGTCTAGAAAATCTATGAAAACCTGGCAGGAAAGGCATGTGCCTGTGATATATGGGCCGAGACCATTCTTCCCTCTACCCCACTGGATCGGCCAGGAGACCTCCCTCAGGAAGGCCGCGGCCAAGGACACAGGAAAGCTGAGTGGGAGCTCTCCCCAGCTTCCAAGCAGAGGGCTTTGTCCAGGAGGAACAGGACGGCAGCCTTTCTCATCCTGCACCAGCCGTCTGTTCCTGATTCTCAGTCTCACGCAAGGGCAGACAAGACATGGGGGGGAGCTCCCTTCTTCCCCTTGGCCCACACTTGTGGAACTGAGGCTGTACCCCAAGCGTAGCACCCTGAAAATGATGGGGCCCTGATCATCTTTGTCTGGTCTCTTCTACTTAACATTCTACTAGAAGTCCTAGCCAGAGCAATCAAGCAAGAAAAAAAAGGTAACACAAATTGGAAGGGAAGAAAGGAAACTATTCACAGATGACATGATCTCGTATATAGAAAGGTGTAAGGAATCTACTAAAAAGCTATCAGAACTAATAAACCAGCTCAGCAAGGTTGCAGGATACAAGATGAATATACTTGAACTCTATTTCAGTACCGTAGCAATGAACCCTCTGGAAATAAAATTAAGAAAACAATTTCATTTAAAAGAGCATCAAAAAGAATAAATTACTTAGGAATAAACTTAACAAAGGAAGTACAAAACTCTCAAAACTACAAAACACTATTGAAGGAAATATAAAAGATCTTAATAAATGGAAGAATACCCATGTTCATAGGTCAGAAGACTTTGCATTTTTCAGATGCCAATACTTTGATTCTACTGATGTACAGATTCAACACAATCCATATCAGCTGACTTCTCTGTAGGCCTGACAAGCTGATTCTAAAATTCATATGGAATTCCAGCAGACCAAGAATGGCCAGAAGGATTTTTAAAAAGAAAAACAAAGCTGGAAGGGCACCTGGGTGGCTCAGTCAGTTAAGCGTCCTCCTTCAAATGAGGTCATGATCCCACGGTTCGTGAGTTCGAGCCCCATGTCAGGCTCTGTGCTAACAGCTCAGAGCCTGGCGCCTGCCTGGGATTCTGTGACTCCCTCTCTCTCTGCTCCTCCCCTGGCTCGTGCTCTGTCTCTCTGCTCTCTCAAAAATAATAAACATTAAAAAATATTCAATAGAAAGAAAGAAAGAAAGAAAGAAAGAAAGAAAGAAAAGAAAAGCAAAGCTGGAGGACTCATACTTCTTCATTTCAAAACGTACTGCAAAGCACAGTAGTCCAGGCAATGTGAGACCAGCCTAAGGATAAACAGATTAGTGGAACAGAACTGAGTGTCCAGAAGTAAATGCATATACTTACAGCTAAGAGCCAAGACCATTTAATAGAAAAAGAGAGGTCTTTTTACAAATAGTGCAGGGACAAATGGAGAGATGCGTGCAAAAAAAAAAAAAAAAAAAAAGTTAGATCCTTATCTCACCCTATATGAAGAAATTAACTGAAAATGTATCAAAAACAAAACCGTAAGACCTAAAACCTACAAAACTCTTAAAAGTTTTGTAGAAGGTAATTTTCATGACCTGGGGTTTGGATCTGGCAAATGATCCTCAGCTATGACAACGAAAGCACAAGTAACAAAATAAAAAACGGATAAACTGGACTCCGTCAAAATTACAAATGTTGGTGCTTCAAAGGACATGATCAAGAAAGTGAAATGTCTACAAAACAGGATAAAGTATTCACGAATCATTTATCTGTTAAGAGACTTGTATCTAAAATATATAAAAAACTCTCTTAATAATTAAAAGACACAAAAATTAAAAATAGGCAAAGGGTCCGAACTGACATTTCTCCAAGGAAGACATACAAACGACTACCACGCACATGAAAAGATGCTCAACATGAGTTTTCACGAGGGAAATGCAGGTCAGACCAGAGAGAGAGAAAGGCTCACACCGTAAGGATGGTTCGAATCAAAATGCCAGAGAATTGCAAGGGCCGGCAAGGGTGATCAGAAACTGGGACCCTCACGCTCCGCTGGTGGGAACGACAGTGGCGTAACCACTGTGGAGACCAGTCCAGCAGTTTCTCAGACAACTGAACATGGACCACTACTCCTGAAAACATGGAAACACATGTCCCCCAGAATCCTGTATAAGAACGTTTATAGCAGAACTATCTGCAGTAGCCAAACATCAGAACCCCAGCGTGTCAGCTGACGAATGGATAAACAACGTGTGGTCTGTCCACACAACAGAATGTTAAACAGACACCGGTGGGGGGGGGGGGGGGATGCAAACATTCTAAACCGGCTGCTGGTGGCGCACACGTCTGTGAACGCACCGAAGACCACTGAGTTGTACCCTTGAAATGGGCGAACTGTAAGGTCTGTGAGTTGTATCTCAGTAAAAGTCGCGGGAAGGAAAGAAGCCAGAGGAGGGAGGTAACTTGTCTGTGGAGGCTCACGGGTAAGAGTCATACTGGGTCCCTCACGAGACACTATGCACGCAAGAAGACAGTGGGGCAAAATATTTGAAGTGCTAAAAGGAAAAGGACCCACCGCGTAGGATTCTGGGTCCAGTGAGTTACTCTTTAAAAGTAGAGAAGAAACCTTGTCAGACAAACAAAAGTCTTCCGGCTGTGAGGGGCCGAGGGGGCGCAGAGCAGCTTGAAGAGCACATGTCCACGAGTCAGGGTCCCCGCAGCCCTGCCCCTGCCCTCTGCCCTCGACCCGCACGCAGCACATGGGTGCGGGCAGGCGGTCTCTGAGAAGGGGACCTGTGGACAGCCTGTCAGGCCCAGGGGCAGAGGGCCACGTCTGGAGGGTGGTCTTGGGCAGGACCCCAGCCCCCACTCCTCGCCCGCCAGAACCTGAGTTCAGCAGCCTCCCCCTCAGGAAGGTTCCGTGGAAAGGGCCACACCAGGTGGTGGGGGGATACATGAGCCCAGAGGAAGAGGGTCCCCAACACCTGACCTGCAGGTGCTGAGAAGGAAGAGGTCAGCCCCAGAGCTGGGAGCGCCTAGGGCTTAGGGGGGCTGTGCCGCTCCCCTGGAGGGAAGGCTGTGCCCCTGAGCCCCCCAGGACGAGGCCGCCACCGCCCACCTGGGGAAGGTCCGACTCCGCAGCTCCTTGATGAAGAGCTGGCTGCCGTTCTGGACGGGCTTCACGTCGGGCGTCTGCCCTGGGCCGTGTTTGTGCCAGGCCCGCTTCTTCTTCACTGTGGGGAGACAGGGGCAGATGGCACCCAGCGTGGGCCCTCCCCTCCCCGCACCACAGGGGCCCGGCCCAGAGGGCAGCTGAGGAGCTGTGAACACTGAGACTCCAGCCTCCGCAGAGGCAGCGCCCCCAATGTCCCCGGGGGGTCACCCACCCACCCACCCACCCCCGGCCCCTGTGACCTCCCACCCTCCTTGGGTCACGGCCCCACCCCTGCCCTGCCCCTCCCACCCCTCTGGCTCAGCCGACCCCAAAGCTGGGGGAGCCGGGACCCTTCCCATTAGCACCCAGTCCGCTGAGAGCGCGTCAGAGGCACCTACCGGGAGGTCCCACCAAGGGGACGCCTCCCCTCAAGCTTGTCACCTCCCTGCTGCAACGTTTGCTGCCCTAAGCCCACCACCGGGGCAGGAGCGGGCTGGCACCGCCCTCTGTAGCTCCCGCCCTTCCCACACCCCTCCTGTGCCACCTTGTACTCCTGTGTGTCCCCCTCTGACACCGCCACCCTGACCGCTGACTCCAACTCTCCTTTCCTCGTGTGTGCTCCCAGGGCACCGGGCACCCCACCCTGGACTCTTTACACGCAAGTGTGTGCACACACCCCTAGTGGACTGTGACACATTCGCACACATGTGCACATGCACACACATGTACCTATACACGTACAAGCACACACCCGTGTGCATGCCCACGCAGCAGACACAGAACATTCGTGTGCACACACATGTATACACACATTCACACACCTATTGGACTGACACATTTGCACACACATACATGTGCACAGGTATGCACACACAATCACCCATGTGCACACCCATGAGGTGCACACAGAACACACATGTGCACACATACTTACTGGACTGTGGCACATTTGTACACGCATGCATATGCACACATACGTGCCTTTGGACCCACAAGCACACACCCATGTGCACACCCATGTAGTGCACACAGTACATGCACGTGCACACACATATACACACACACCTACTGGACTCTGGTGCACTTGCACACATGTGCATGTGCACACATGTGTGTGTACGCACAAGGACATACCCGTGTGCACGCCCATGCAGTGCACACAGAACATGCACGTGCACACACACACATACACACACACTCACACACTCCTACTGGACTGCAAGCCCCTGGAGGGGAGGGAAGCAATTTCCTTGTGGCCCCAGCCTCTGCCCAGGGCAGCCCCTGGTGACTCGGTGAGTGAGGACAGCACTGGCACAGAGACCTGTCCCTGGCAGCTGCTGGGTGGGCTGTGAAACAAGCTGGCCCCATGACAGACATGAGACTAGATCTGAGGGACTGCCAGAGGACCCTCAGGATGCCCATCCCTCACAGACAAGGACAGGGAGGGGGCTGCCACCAATGACCCTTGAGCCTGCCTCCAACAATGGTGTGATATTTCCATCACCCTTGTTTGCCATGGCCAGGGTGTGAGTGGATGTTATGGAAACCCAGCAAGATCCTGTAGAGGGGGGACTCGAACTGGGGGTTCTGGTGGTGGCCCGAGGCACAGATGAGAGACGGAAGGGCTCCATCACTTGTCCAAATCTTTCTTGCCCCACCAGCCTGTAACTGTGTGACCTTGGGCAAGTTACTGGGCATCTCTGTGCTGCATCTTTAATAGCGAGGTCCGGGACCCTCATGAGCTACAGGAGGGGAAGGGTGTACAGTGCCCCGTCCACCCCAGGAGCTCTGTGGGGCCCACTGCGCGCACGGCCCCTCCTCTTGGCAAGGCTGCTTGGGCTGAAACCATTTGTTCACAGGGCTCAGTCCCACTCTGGACCCTTGGGCTCTCCCCACACACCCACGGTGCCTGGCACAGCCCAGCACTAGTGGGTATGCAGGATGTCTGTGAATGGCTGGTCTCCTGGGCACTGCACTGGCACCTCAGTGCCCACCCTCCTCCCTCTGGTTACCCTGGCTCAGGCCTTTTCTTCTCAGCGGTTTGCCAAGTGCTTGCTGAGCAGCCCAGCTCCGCACGGGGGTCACCAAAGCCACAGCTGGCCTGAGAGCCATCCCTGCTTCCTGAAGAGCCAGCAGGCTCAGAGGGAGAGGGTGCTCACAGCCAAGGCAGGGCCTCGGGGCGGGGACACAACTCTGACAATGGCCCAGGTCACCCTGACTCTGAAACCAACCTCCATATCATCATCCTTTCTTCTGAGCCCACAACTGCATCAGGACGTGACCCTGGGCCGCCTCTCATGCCCCAGGCTTTAGACTTTACCAGGTGCCCCCCACCGAAGGGCGTGGAGAGCGAGGGCAGCCGTGCATGGCCACAGAGGAGCGTTGTGGGCCTCGGCGATGGGGCTGCCTCTGATGGGAGGCGAGCCTGGCTCCCGGCCACTTACCAGGGGGTCCCACGCATCCAGGGATCAAGGCGGGGGTGGAAGGGGCAGCCCAGCCCGCACACTGGCCACCATGGGTGACACCGCAGGTGCGAGAGACCAGCGGGGAGACAGATATCCCAGTGCTGTCTGGGGGGCAGCTGAGGTCGGGAGAAGGGAGGCATTGCGGAGGGGACCCCATGGCGGCCCTTCGAGGTCCCCCCCAAGCTGGCACATGCATCTGCCCCACTCCCCACATCCCAAGGTCTCCCCAGCAGGTGTGCGGAGGCAAGAGGACACAGATGCCTGGCACCAGGGCCCTGGCCCCAGGGGCCGTGTGGGGAAACCAAGCCTTGGAGGGCAGGTGCAGCCGGGTGATGGGGGTACAGATGTAAAGGGCAGTGGGGGAAGCAGCGGCGCCCCCACACTCCTGCCAGGACCCAGGCCTGGGAAGCAGGGGCTGACCGGGCTGGTGGCCTTCCTGGGCCCTAACTCCGGACTGGGCATCGAGGAGCACCTGGAGGAGAGACTGGCCCACGTGACGCTGTGGCCGGAGCGTGTGGCCAGGATAACAGCCAGACGCGGAACCTCAAGGGAGGCAGGGTGAGCTCTGGGCACTCCTCGCGCAGCCCTGGCCGGCGGGCTCCTTCCCTCCCTGGGGCCCAAAGGCCAGGGTCCTCTTGTCGTGGCACCCCACCCCCTCTGACAAGGCACCCTGGGACATCTGCCCAGCGGGAGGCTGGAGCGTGGGGGTGCCAGGTGCCCACCCCCCAGGGCAGCACAGCCTATGGGCACGGGGAGGAGGGGTGTAAGCATCAGGGGAGCAGCCAGAGCTGGACACGCAGTGCAGGGTCAGAGCTGCTGTAAGGGCCGAGCCCCCCACTCCTGGGAGCCCTCCTGACTCCTTGCCAGGCCCCAAATCTGTGTGAATTGGGTAAACCTGTGAGCCCCCCCACTCATCTCAGTGCCCATCCCAAGCCCACCCAGGGCGCCCCTGGCGCAGCCCACAGGCTTGGGGGGCCTCCTGGGGACAGCGGGACAGCGGGAGCCCTCACCATGGAGGGTCTGACTGGAGCAGATGCAGCAAACTGGCCAGCGTGTCACGGACAGTGACGAGCTCCGGTCTGGGCACAGACACACCTCAAGCGCAGACTGATGGGTGACCGGTGTGCACACTGGTGGGAAGTCCTAGCCTCTGCACCTCTCTCCCTCGTGGACACGTGGCCTCCAGTAGCAACAAGGCTTGTAAAACACACGTGCACAGGCACGCCCATGCACACACGTGCAAACACACGTGCATACTCTTGTGCACACACGACACTCATGCACACGTGTGCCCGCGTTCATGCACACACCCACACACGTGGACGCACATGTGAACATTTCTGCGCACATTCATGCACACACATAACATGCATGTGCACACACACGCAGAGCCAGGGAGGGGCCGCCGTGCCCACATGCCCCGGGGGCTACCTGGCTAGAAGTGCCAGGAAGGGTGGCCCGCACTTGGCTTTCAGCATCGGTACAGGGCCCCGGTACAGGGCAGCTGGGACTCCCCAGCGCAGGGGCAGGGTCTCAGTCAGCAGGCACACATGCCCTCAACAGTGGGTAAGCTCACGGTCAGGGAAAGGGGGTTCCAGGACACGCGGCGATGTGGAAGTCACACTGTATGTGAGCACCACCACGCACCTCGGCACCCCACTATCGCCCAACTTGAGCCCCGATTCATGGAAGAGCCCCCAGACCACAGGGCCTTGCCCCACCCTCCCTCAGGCCACTCGGCTCTGTTGTGGGGCAGGCGGGGTCTCCTAGCTCCAGTCCTGCTCTGTCCCTGCCCTGCCCCAGGACCACATGGTGTGACCGCCCAGTCCCCACCCTATTCATCCCCCCAGGCCCTGAGCCTCCTCTGTGGCTCATGAGGTGTTGGGAGATGTCGGTTAACCCACAGGGTGACAGTCACCCTCCCACATCTGCTGTAAAGCAGTGACCAGAATGATGTCCAGGTAATCACAGCAGACTGTGAGCGCCAGCTCCTGGGGGACGAGGATAATTCAGGGACCCGGGAACCTTCCTGCTGCTCTCACACATTGATGCTTTACCGCGTGATGACCATATGCCAGGGGCTGGAGAATGAGAGCCCAGCCGATGCAGCCCCGCGGCCACCTGGTGACCATGGTGCACAGGCCAGAGGTGACCCCACCTGCCTCTCCCAGCTGGTCTCCCAGTGACCAGAGCACAGCCCCCAAAACCGCCAGGGCCAGCCCCCCCCCCCCCCACAGAACAGGGTGCTGGCACCCTCGCTTACCCACGCTGGATCCACAGTAATCACCCCCCATGAGCTGGGGATCCAGTCTCTGCCTTGTGACTGGACACCAGGAGGGGCGCTCCCTTTGAAGGGGGTGAAAGGCCTCCTGGTGCCTGGGGCCAGATGTGGCCCCCACCCCCCTCCCCCAGTTAACCCAGGGCTCAGGATGACAGGGCTGTCATCAGCTACCCAGCCAGGGTCAGTGTCCAGCCCGCACCTTCTATGAGCACCCACGCCTCCCAGCCCAGGCCAGAAACCTGAGGCCACGTTAATACCCCCATGCCATTTGTCTTGTCCCCAGGCCAGGCCCCTCCCAAGACACCTGCGGACCAGGGCACACCCGCTATGTGGTCTCAGCCTCAGAACTCCCCTCCTAGCAGGGACACAGCCCCCCATGGAGCCACCATGGATGAGCCTGCTCCCTAAGGACCAGCAGGCAGTTTGAGAAGGGGCCTCTCCCAGCAGAGGGCACTGGAGAAGAGACAGCAGATCCCCAACACAGGCACTCCCAGACCTTGCATGGTGTTCCCATCTCAGATGGGCCTGGCCTCTCTGAGAGTACAACCTGGGTGGCTTCAGTTGCACCCATGGGCAGGAGCCGATCAGGAGGTCAGTGACAGGTCCACAGGGGCAGGAGCAGATCGGGAGGGGCAGTGACAGGTCCATAGGGGCAGTGAGCAGGGCCGGCAGTAGTCCCAGGCACCAGTGTGCAACTACCCAGGGCGTTCACCCAGAAAGCCAGGCCAGGGCGACTGCAAACTGAGGGTCAGCAGCACAGCCCCTACTTACGGGTAGACTTCCCGTGGGTTTTCTCGCAGTTGGGGCAGTGGTATATGTCGATGTCCGGGGCCTCCTCCTCTTCCACTCCCACACAGCTGAAACAGAGGAAACACAGATGTGGCCGGCATTCAATGCCTCAAGTACTCGCCCAGCAGAACTTCAGGCAACTCCTGCTCAGCCCACAGGAGGGGCCCGCAGTGGTGTGAGTGCAAACGGAGCAGACCATGTGTGAGGACAGTGGCCCACAAGGACAGGACAGGGGAAGAGGAGGAGGAAGGAGGCAGGAGCAAGGACGATCTTGCAACGCATGACCAGCACACACAGAGGGACCAGGCCGTCCAGCAGGCCTGCCTTCATGAGGCCTCCGCTATCCTGTCACCTAGAACCAGAGAGGCCAAGGGTGTCTCAGAGGTGGGCTGCCCCCACCACTTCACCGGGGGCAGCTCGGGGCTATGGGTTAGGCCCCTCCTGACCCCATGGGGGGCTCCTGTCCCAGGGGGTGGTACTGCAGCGCTGGGACAACTGAGTATCAAAAGAATGAAGTTGAATCCCTACCTCACACCATATAAAAAATTGACTAAACATGGATCAACAACCTAAATACAAGGCCTAGCACTGTAAAGCTCTAAGACGAGGACATGGTACACCCTCACGACCATGGATTTGGTCATGGATTCCTAAATAGGACACCAAAAACACAAGCAACAAAACAAAAAATAAACTGGGTATCATCAAAATGTAGAACTCTTGTGCATTAAAGGTCACTACAAAGAAAGTAAAAAGGTAACATGAAGAATGGGAGAAAGTATTTGCAAAGCACTAGCGTCCAAAAGGCACAACGAGCTTTACAGCTCAGCAACAAAAGGAACCACAAATCAACTATTAAACGGGCAAAGGGCCTGAACAGGCATTTCTCCAAAGGTGAGATGCAAACGGCCCACAAGCTCAGGAGAGACGCTCATCATCCTTAGTCATCTAAAGTCACCGGAATGTGCATCAAAACCATGAGATGCCACCCACACCCATGAGAATGGCTACAACTTTCACAAGAATAAAACACTGGGAAAACAGCAAGTGCTGGTGGGGCTGTGGTAAAATGAGAACCCTCTTCCATCGCTGGCGAGAATACAAAGATGGCACAGCATCTATGGAAATGGTTTGACGGTCCCCCAAAAGCTCACACACAGAATTACAAGAGGCCCCAGCAATCCCACTCCTGAGTCTGTGCCCCAAAGACCTGGGAATGGGGACTCCAACACCAATGTTCACAGCAGTATGGATCCCAACGACCAAAATGCCCATCAGCTGATGAATCGATGATACATATGGCACGTCCACATAACGGAGCAGTACTCAGCCCTAAAAAGGAAGGGGTGCTGGCACCTGCTGCAGCATGGGTGAACCCCAGAAACTCAAGCTGAGTGAAAGAAGCCAGACACAGAAGGTCACGTGTGGGACGACTCCATCCGTATGCAGTGCTCGGAGGAGGTAGAGGACCGACCAGCGGAGCCAGAGGCTGGGGGTGGGGAATGGGCAGTGACGGTTCAGTGGACACGGGGTCCGTTTTTGGGGTCAAATATTTTGGAACTGGGTGGAGGCAATGTCTGCACGACACGGGGAAGGTACTAAATGCCACTAAAGCGTTCACTTTAAAACGGTTAAGTTTCGGGGCGCCTGGGTGGCGCAGTCGGTTAAGCGTCCGACTTCAGCCAGGTCACGATCTCGCGGTCCGTGAGTTCGAGCCCCGCGTCAGGCTCTGGGCTGATGGCTCGGAGCCTGGAGCCTGTTTCCGATTCTGTGTCTCCCTCTCTCTCTGCCCCTCCCCCGTTCATGCTCTGTCTCTCTCTGTCCCAAAAATAAATAAAAAACGTTGAAAAAAAAAAAATTAAAAAAAAAAAAACAAAAAAACAAAAACGGTTAAGTTTCACGTTATGTGAATTTTATGTCAATGAAAAAGACAACGGACCTGCCTGTGTCCATGTCATTGGCCACCACCGTCACCCAGCCATCACTAAGGCTGGCTGAGCGCTCCCTCTGTACCGGGCAGCACCGAGGACTGTACTGGACGCGTGCGATCCCGCGGCGGCGATGACCATCACTCGCCCCATCACGAGGAGGAGCCCGGGTGCTCCAGGTAAGGCTGCTGCCCAGACCCCAAGCGCCCCCTCACTGTGGCCCCTGCCCCCTGGCCCAGGGGGCGCTCTGCGCACGAGACCCTCTGCAGCCACTGCGGCCCCAGGGCCCTAGACACTGCCTGCCACAGCTGCCACGGGCCACCATCCCGGGAGCAGAGCCTGAGCCCAGAAAGGCCCTGGCAAATGATTTTGAACACATGGAGTCTACTCTTCACCTCAGAACACAAATCGAGCTCAAGTCCCCGCGGCCTAAAGAGTCAGGTGTAAAAGACAAAGCCGTCCAGAGAGGCTATGAGGGTGCGTTTGTCTGCTCGCTTTCTAAACAAACAAACAAACAAACAAACAAACAAACAAACACAAAGCAAATCGGAGAGGACACTGCCGAGCTGAGAGAGAGCTCCAGGCCCACGGCAAACTTTGAAGTCCCAACTACAGAAAACACCTGCAGCAAATACGCAGTGTCCCTACCTGCCCGCCAGGAACCATGCAGGAGGCGCATTTCCCCAGTGGAAGAACACGTCTGCGGCCCACTAACCACCAGGAGAGGGGGGAGCGAGACCCACATTACCAGGTCAGCCACCCGGCAGATGCATCAGACCAGACACTCTGATCTGGAAACACTACAGGCGGGGGGCACCCTGGGGACAGCAAACAGCCAGATCACCCCTGGTCTGTCTCCACAGCCCACCCTGCCCACCAGTGCCCCAGCGAGCGACGGCACATCTCCCACGCTGTCCCCACCCCCTATCGGCAGCCAGCTCCCTCCCGTGCCTCAGACCCACCTTGGCAGCCTGGCAGCTCACTCAGCCCCCTCCCCCGGGAGGGGGAGCTCTGCACCCCGAACCCTGGGTCAGCTGGCCTCAGTGTGCTCGTCCGTCGATCAGAGACCACACTGGTGTGAGGCCAGCAGGGGCTGAGCAACGGCACAGCTGGGCACGCGGTGAGCCCCCATCACCCGCACCCTCCAGCAGTTGCGCGCTTGAGCAAGAGGCAGAGCCCTGCAGACATTCAGGTCCCATTGGGTCTAGAAACCGGACCCCAAACCCACACCCATGTGCACATCCCACGTCCACACCTTGTGTCCACACCCCATGTCCACACCTTGTGTCTACTTGCCAATTCTACACCCTGCATCCACACCAGAGTCCACACCCCAGGTCTGTGCCCTGACTGTACATCCTTTATCCACACCCAGAGCCACACCTCATGGCCAAACCCCACATCCACACCGCGTGTCCACACCTGGAGTCCCTGCCCTGAGTCCACACTGCTCCAGGCTGCCTGTCACACTGGCAGCTCCTGGAACAGACAGATGTCCAGGATGGCCACGGGTACCTAGGTCCCATCACGTACTCCTGCCTGGCCACAAGACTCTAGGGACACACAAGGAGCCCACCATGCACATAGGATGTCTGAGGTCAGATCAAACTCAGCCACACAGACGGGGGCTCTTCCATTGGTCAGGGGTCAGGTGCACGGTGGAAGGGGGCTCCACCCTAGCTCTAAGAGAGCAGAGGGAATGGGGGCTGACATCAACATGCCTTAACCTCCCCCAACCCAATCACCACCTGCTGGTCCCACGTGTCCAGAAGCCCCATCATGCCCTGGAAGGGCCATGGCATGAACCACATGACAAGAGGGGGAGCTGAGGCCCAGGGGTCACAAATGTGTGTGCCAACACCCCTTTCCAGCCCTGGGGGCTCCTTCTTTACCACACCACTACTTAGGGGTGCTAGTCAACCTGAGCCCAGATGGGCTGGCCACCTGCTGCCCTGCACAGGGAGGCCAGACCAAAAGGGAGAGTGGGGGGTGGGGGTGTGGGTCCCTTGTTCTACCCAAGACACCTCGGGGCTGCCCCTCACCTGGGAGGGCCACCCAGGGCCTGGACCCAGGGCAGGTGCTGCGGCCACAGCCAAGGCCTCTCCCCTAATGGGTGATGCCAGCAACTCCCCCACGACTGGCATGTGCCACCACCCAGGCCCTGACACCTGTGCCTGTAACCCTGACTAGGGCCACCTGAGTGTGGAAACCAAGGTCCCAGAGCCAGCCCCCTGGCTGTGTGTGCGCGCGAGGCCACACCTCCTAACTCCGGTGTTTCAGGGTCCTAGGACCCCACAGTCAGTGTGAACTGCCCGGCAGCAGTTCTCCTGAAACAGCTCGCCTACTTTATTACCCCAAAGTTAGGGCTTCCCCAGTACCTCCTGAGAAATTACTGGGGAAATCACCCCAAAATCTAAAAGAACAACAGCTGTGGACAAGCCACAAGCATTTTCCCCGCCCTAAAGCCAGCAGCAAAGATGTGGAGTCTGGAGGAGACTCCCTAGGGCCCAGGCCCCGGGTGTGTGCCTTCAAATCTCCTTAGGTGAGCAATCCTCATTTCAAAGACAAAACAGAAGCAAAGCAACCGCCTCATTAACCTGCCCAAGGAGATTCAGCCGGCAGGTGGTCGGAGAGGAGAGGTCGGCGGGAAGAAAACCCCCAACATGCACACACCTGAAGGTGGGCTCCACACCACGTCCTCTGTAGCACCCCCCACCCCCACCCTGTAAGGGCCCCCTGATTCGGAGATCACCACCCTGTGGAGACGGCTATTGGGTCAGGACAAGAGTTGGGCGCCCAAGGGCTTCGCTGGGCGGATGTGGGGGCTCGGCTTGCCCGCCGCCCCTCCATCCTGCTGCACGTCTGAAGGGGACGCCTGAGGCCTCGCCTGGCCCTGCCCATGTGGGTGCTCTACAGAGCTGCAGCGGACAGAGGCTCAGGAGGGCCTGGTGTGCCAAGGAGGGGTGAGGAGACACCTGACTCCGGCTTCTCCACCAAAGGTGGGCATGAGAAGCGGGCACTAGAGCCTCCCCATGCTCCAGCCCCAAGCAGGGGTTCAAAGTTACCGGCTGAGGTCCAGGGACGGATTCGGGACAAGGGGTGTGGGTAAGCTGAGAGCCGGTCTGCTGTGTCCCGTCCCCACATTGCGCTCACATGGCATCTGTACAAGGCAGTCCCACGGGACACTGGCCCTGCGGAGACTGTGACCTCGGAAGGTCTCTGAGGCTGGGAGCTGTGAACCAAGTGAGAGCAGCTGTGGTGCCTGGGGGAGCAGGGAAGAGGGCACAGAGGGATAGAGAGGGGGGAGGGGGGAGGGGGAGAGGAGGGGAAAGGGGGAAGGACAATGGGGAAGGGAGGGAGGGGAGGGAGGAGGAGAGAAGGGAGGGAGAAGGGGGTGGCAGGGGGAGGGGAGGGGAAGGGGGAGTGGGAGGGGAGGGAAGGGGAGGGGAAGGGGGAGGGGAAAGGGGGAAGGAGGATGGGGAAGGAAAGGAGGGGAGGGAGAAGAAGGGAAGGGAAGGGAGGGAGGAGGGGAGAAGGGAGAGAGGAGTTGGGAAGGGAGGGAAGAGGGGGGAGGGGAGGGGGAGAGGAGGGAGAAGAAGGGAAGGGACAGGGAGGGTAAGGGGAGGAAGGAGAAGGAGGGGAGGGAGAGAAGAGGAGGGAGGGAGGAAGGAGGAGGGGGGAGGGAAAGGAAGGGGAGGGGAGAGAGAGGGGAAGGAGGAGGGGAGGTAAGGAGGAGGGGGGGGAGAAAAAGAAGGGAGGGGGAGGGGAGGAGGGAGAAGTGGGAGGGGAGGACAGGGGGACACAGGGAGGAGGCGAGCAGGGTAGTTGACAGGAGGGGACAGAGACAGCAAACCAGGGGCTGGAGGGGTGTCATGGGTTCACAGGATAAGACCCTAGGACATCGGTTCTATAACAGAACAAAAACAGCCTCAGCGGCAGGGACAGGGCAGCCACAGGGCGGCATCATCTGTCTGTTGTGTGAGCAGCATCCCCAGGTGGACAGGGGCCTCAGGGGCCACCCAGGTGACCTAGCCCCAGCGGCCCTGGTGGGAGGCCAGGCACCCAGGTGGTGGGCAGCAGGCAGGAGCGTGGGTTCAGGAGCATACCTGAGACATGGCCTTAGGCCCTGCTGACCCTGCCCTCCCTCCTGGGACCCCAGGACACAGGCTCCAGGAGTGAGCATCTTCACAACTTGCAGGCCCCTGGGGCGCAGGGCGGCAGTGCTGTGACAGCAGAGTGAGAAGACAGGCAGCACGGAGCATGGACCCAGGCCCGGAGCCTAGAGGAGCGGAGGCCACAGGCCCAGCCAGCGGCCCTCACTGGGGTGAGATGCTCAATGCACATCCAGGACACAGACCGAGGCCCCACACAGCAAGAGCCACGGGCCACGGGCCACAGGTCAGAGCTGGGGCTGGCCACTCTGGGCGTGTGGCCACACAAACACTGAGAGTCAAGGAAACAAACCCGTCACCATGTGCTCGGTGCTCTGTGTGACCAGGATGCCACCGGACCATCTTCAGAAGAACAAAGTACATCTTTACATGCTGAGGAGGAAAGAATCCAGTGTGTCCTGAAGTAGAAAACACATTGGAGCACAAGGTGTGCACAGCTCCTTCTGGTGGAGAACCCAGAACAAAATTATGTCTGTGTGTGTGACTGTGTGTGTGTGTACATGTGCCTGGTGTTACATGTGTGTGGTGCTGTGTACTTGTGTGTGAGTGTATACATGTGTGCACATGCATGTGAGCATGGTGTGTACATGCATGTTAGTGTGTACAGGCATGGGTGCATGCATGTGTGTACATGTGTGGGCTGTGTGCATGCATGGGCAGATACATGTATGTTAGTGTGTGTACATGCATGGTGTGTGTGTATATGTGGGGCTACATGTGTGCTCTGTGTGGGTGTGTGTACATGTATATATATGAGGGTGTGTGTGTACATGTGGGGGTGTGTATGCATGTGTGTTGCATGCCTGAGTGTGTACATGCATGTGTGTGTATATGCATGTGTGGGTGTGTACATATGTGCCTGAGTGTGTACATGCATGTGTGTGTGCACATGTGGGTAAGTGTGCATGCATGTGTGTGTACATGCACGTGTGGGTGTGTACATGCATGTGTGGGTGAGTGTCTACGTGTGCCTGAGTGTGTACATGCATGTGTGTGCATGAATGCATGTGTGTACATGCACGTGTGGTGTGTGCATGCATGTGTACATGCGTGGGTGGGTGTGCGTGCATGTGTACATGCGTGGGCGAATATGTATATGTTGTCTGCATGTATACATGCATGTAGGTGTGTGTACATGCATCTGCGGGTGTGCATGTACATATAGGTGGGGTGTGTGTGTGTGTGTGTGTGTGTGCTGTATGCCCAAGAGTGTACCTGCATGTGTGTGTGTGTGTGTGTGTGTGTGTGTGTGTGTGTACACGTATGTGTGCCTGTGCTCCTGTCAGAGCTCCTTCGACCACTGGCTTGGAAGCCAGCGGTGACACCCACTGAGGGCAGAAGGCAGAAGGCGCATTCCCAAGGCGTGTGACCCGTGAGGCTGGAGGCTGGTTTACCTGAGCCACCAGTGACCCCACATCTGGCACAGAGTCTGCCCCAAACAGGTTCAAGCTGATGTGGTGCCAAGAGCCCAGTAAGTAGAAAGACAGCAGGTGGGGGGCGCGGGGGACAAAACAGCGGAGAAGAAGGCCAAGAGGAGGCCCTGAGGGGCGGAGGGGACGACAGACACTCCGTACAGCAGCTGTCCTCCCCGGGGAGGCCTGGGCCCTCGGCTCCTCCTGCAAAACCCACATGTGCCCCTTGGAGCTGCTCTGGCTATGAGGCCCTCATGGCAACAAGGGGCCCAGGGAGGAAGGGGCTTTTCCAAGATCATCCCAAGGGACCCCCCCGCCCACCCATTCTGCCCTCCAGCCTGCAGACTTTGTGGAACCCCATGGTTAGGACCCTGCACACAGAGCTCCCGCCCAGCCTGGACACCCCACACCACACTGCTAGGGTTTATGAATTATGTCCTGAACCCACAATTAAATTGCATCATGGCTTTTCCTATTATTGCTGTCAAGAGTGTTGATTTAACATAAGCCACAACTTCTGTAGCCCTGTCTTGACATTTACTGTTTAAATTACAGGAGGAGCCTGGGGGGGGAAAAAAGAAGTGGCCCCTTTCTTTTTTTTTTTTTTTAATTTTTTTTTTTTAACATTTATTTATTTTTGAGACAGAGAGAGACAGAGCATGAACGGGGGAGGGGCAGAGAGAGAGGGAGACACAGAATCGGAAGCAGGCTCCAGGCTCTGAGCCATCAGCCCAGAGCCCGACGCGGGGCTCGAACTCACAGACCGCGAGATCGTGACCTGAGCCGAAGTCAGCCACTCAACCGACTGAGCCACCCAGGTGCCCCAGAAGTGGCCCCTTTCAACTGCAGCGGGGAGGGGTGGGCACAGCCTGCCCTCATGCGGCTCCCGGGAGCTCAGCAGTGGCAATGTCGAGCTGTCACGACACGGGCGGGGCTGCAGGTGCTGGGTGTGCACCTGCTGTGGCAGGACCCACGTGGGAGGGCGCCTCCTGAGCTACGGCCACGAGCTTCCTAAAGGTTGCTACTCTCCAGGCCAGGACTCCACACCTACACACCTGTTCTAAGGCAAAAAGAAATGCACACAAGATTGACGCGCAAAGTGGGTCGTCCATGATTACTTAAAATAGCAGAAATCAGGAGCAGCAAACCCGCCACCAGGAGGTCGGACACCCGGGCACGCTGTGCTCTCACAGCGGAAATGTCACGCAGCCGTTCAAACTCAGGTCATACACGTGTTTGGGTTTAGACGTTTAAGAGCTGCAGGCACTAAAACTATAGCCTGGTGCACAGCTGCACCCAGGAGGGCTCCCCACGCCTCACACCAGGTGACGGCACTTGTTTTCTCTTCCCACTCTCGGAAAATGAGCACGCATTCCCTTTGTGAGAAGCAGCAAGGTCCCGCTTTCTTCTGAAGGTCGGAAGGGCTTCCCAGCGCCCCTCCCCAGCTCAGCTCCTCCCATCTTTCCCAGGTCCTGGGGCCGCACAGAGGCCTCCCGAGCTGTGCGCCCCGCAGAGGGGCTGGGACGCCCACCTCGGGGACGGCTGAGGGCTGCTGGGTGTCCCCTGGAGGGCCTGCTGGGGGAGGGCCAGGCCAGCAGACGCTTGCGTGCAGGTGTGAGCAGCCAGGGAGTACCAGAAGGCATGGTGGGCGTGTCCTGAACGCCCATCACCGGCCACGGTGACTCCCTTCCCTCCTCCTGCCCTCTCCCTCGTGGCAACCTCACCCCACGTCAAGCCGCCCCCTGTCAGGACTGCTCTGCTGCCCCCATTCCTGCCTGCTGAGCCATTGTGGGTCTCCAGAGATGCCCAGAAACTGGTCATTAACAGCTTCCACATGGAGCAGCCATGGGGACACAACTTGGTCATCGCTCAGCTTCGAGATGGCCGTTGGCCCTGTGTCCCTGAGACCCTAACTGTGCCAACAGCAGCTAAGTCCCTCGGCAGTCAGCCACTGGCCCAGGTGCCACAGGACCCTCTCCATGTGAAGGGATGGACCACAGCGTGAGAAGGGACATGACAGCCCCCAGGCCACACACGGTGAGCAGGGCCCGCTCGGGACGCTGCTGGGCAGCGCCTGTCCATCGAGTTTGCTGATTCCACCCTGAGAGCCTCGGCACCGCGTGCAAGGGGAACTGAGGCCCGGAGAGGCCTGAGCCTGCCGGGACCACATGGGAAGAGGTGGGAAGACACAAAACTATGCCTGACCAGTGATTTCAATCATGACTTTAAGTAAATACTTCCAGAAAAAAACACAAGTGGCCTTTAAACATGGGAAGAAACGCAACAGCACCGTAGTGAGATATGCAACCCAACTGTGAGAAGCTTCCCACCCATCTGCTGCACAGCCTGAGGGGCTGCAGGGGACGTGGTGGCGTGACACACACACAAGCATCCTCATGCGTCCTCAGCAGAAACACAGCGGCACAGCCTCTGGGGTGGGAGCAGCTGACAGAAGGTACACATACCCTTGTCTGTGGTCCTGCTCCAGAAATGCCCAGGTACACAGGTGCAGGAGTGACCTGGACATTTACAGCAGCAGCAACCAGGGGTCCATCCATGAAAAGCTTAGGTAAATATATGGAATGCCAAGAAGTACAAACTCTACCCTTGCTGACCCAGAACGGTCTCCAGGATGCACTGGCCCTTCCCGTGCTGACCCGGAACGGTCTCCAGGATGCACTGGCCCTTCCGTGCTGACCTAGAATAGTCTCCAGGATGCACTGACCCTTCCCGTGCTGACCCGGAACGGTCTCCAGGATGCACTGGCCCTTCCGTGCTGACCCGGAACGGTCTCCAGGATGCACTGGCCCTTCCATGCTGACCTAGAACGGTCTCTAGGACATACTGTTCAACAAAGAGCATAAGTTGCAGTGTATATGGTGCACACCCATTTTTTTTTTTTTTTTGATTGGGTACTGTTAGAAATGCATAAACATGCCCCTCTGTGACCAGAATGTTCTGGGAAGACTCAGAAACCTGACCCCAGTGGCCATCTCTTTAGGACTGGTGGTCAGCAGGGAAGGGACAGACTCATCACTGGAGACAAGTTTTTGATTGTTGGATATTTTCCTGTGTGTGCATATTACTGTCCTCCTTCAAAAAATTTAAAGAACGACTATAATCACAATAAGCTAATTTGATTCAAAGCAGAGCCTTTTAAACTTTTATATGTGCGGTCTTTAAAAAATACTCTTCTGACTCTCAAAAATAAACCTGTATAGCGTGCAGGTCAAGTGCGAGTGCTGATCTGTGCTCGTGGTAAGTGGCCAGAACTTTCTGAGAGTGGTTTCCAGTGGGTGAGAAGCTAAGGCTCCCATGGAACGAGAAGTGGAAAGGACACTTAGCAAAACTCCATCCTGTCCAGGCCACTCATCTGTGAGATGGAGACAATGAGGCCCAGTGTGGACAGGGGGCCCACCCAGCCCATGTTCACACCTTCTACAAATCATGGTTGGTGCTATTCTGGGGCCCCAAGGGAGGAGGGAGGCCTCAGAAGCCCCTGTGATCACAGGCCCCCAGAGACGAACCATGTTTCTGCACAGCAGGGACCTGGGGGTCATCTAGGACAACCTGCCAAACAGGCCCTGACCATCTGTGCATGGGACACAGCACGCAGCCCACAGGGAGGGAGCGGACAGGTGTGGGAACAGAGGCGCAGTCCCCCCTCAGCCCAGCCAGGAGCAGAGAAGAGGGTATGACAGCAGAGGGCAGCATAGGCCCATCGGGCACTCTGCAGATGTGCACTGACCACTGTCAGATCCCCTGGTTTCTCAAGAAAATCTGCAAATGCACATCTTTAGGCGAAATCTCCTGAGTTTCATATATCACAGTTAATGGAACTGCTTTTGAAAACCGGCATGGACCAACATCATGAGCCCAACAGTCGTGCTGGGGCTGGCGGGCAGTTTGCAACCTCTACACCACTTCCCCTTGGGAGTCACCTGAGCAGCATGCCCCGCCCACCTGAGCCTCCCTCCGCAGCCTGGTGGTGAGAGATCCCTCCAGTCTCTGAGGCCTTCAAGCCTTCCCTTCACGGTCGGGCCTCAGTGGTGACATCTGGGGTGCCAGGCCTCCTCCCCAGCCAACACAGGGTCTGCACACACCCTGACCAAGAGGCAGTCCAGCGGCCTGGGGATCACATGTGTCCTAGCAGATGCCAGGCTGGGGCCTCTCTGGGACATCCGCTTGGCTGGTGTGCAGCCACAGGACACCATTAGTTGGGCTCCAATCCGGGCCTCAGTAGCATCAGGATGGCTGGGGCAGGCAGGGGAGGAAGCTGGCCTGGGCACTGCCCCTCTCGGCCTCCCTCAGCAGCCCTGTCCACAAGCTATAGCAAGAAAACCTGCCCAGCAGCCTCCTGGGAACAGCAGAGACCAAAACCTCACAGACCAAAGTATCCAACAACAGGGGAACTGTTAGGTCAGGACCCACCTAGCAGACCATTACACACCCAAATGTGGTACTGACGGGGACACACTTATGCTGTGATACGGGGGAAAAGCACACCAACTCACTCAGGAGAGAGGCAAACATGTACAAAGTTTACGAGGGAGCACCTCTAAGACGGTGGCATATAAGGGGGACAGTTTTCTTGTCTTTAAAATCGTTTTTTGCAACAAAATTACAAGGCCTAGAAGATAAAAATAAAGTCTGAAGACACAGAGAAAGCATAAGAACCCAGGTATAGCAGAGATCTCAGAACGATCAGATCAGGAATCTACAATGACCAGGATTAATACGCGAGGGCTTTCGCGGAAAAGGTGGACAGCATGTGAGAACAGATGGGCAGTGTAAACAGAAAGATGGAAAATCAAAGAAGGAAACAAGAGGAAATGCTAACAATCAAAACCACTGCAACAGAAAAAATGCACTCAAGGGGCTCGGCATCTATTGGCCAAGGCCAGCATAAGGATCTGTGAGCACGAAGACAGGTCAACAGAAACTTCCAAAACTAAAGAGCAAAGAGGGAAAAGGAAGAAAAACACAGACCAGAAAATCCAAGGACTGTGGGATGACTACAAAAGGAGTAACATATGTGTGATGGCAAGGCCATAAGGAGACAAAAGAGAGAGGAATTGAGCATAGATCTCAAGTAATAATGGCTGAGAATCTTCCAAAATTAATTTTAGACACCAAGCCCAGATCCAGGAAGCTCAGAGAACACCAAGGATATATGCCAAATAAATCTGCACCTCAGCGTATCACATTCAAACTCCAGAAAATCAAAAAGAGAAAATCTTGAAAATAAAAAAAGCCAGAGTGGGGAAAATACCTTATCTAAAGAAGAGCAAAGGTAAGAATTAGAGCAAACTTCTGCTTAGAAACCATGCAAACAGGAAGAGTAGAATGAAACATTTTAAGTGTTGATAGAAAAAAAAATACCAAGCTAGAATTTGTATCCCGAAAAATTATCCTTCAAAGGTGAAAAATAAAGACTTTCTCAGACAAACAATTGAGGGAATTTGTCACCAGAAGGCCAGCCTTGCAAGAAATGTTAAATATCTTCAGAGAGAAGGAAAGAATATAGGTCACAGATTTGGATCTTCATAAAGAAATGAAGAGTGTTAGGGCATAAATTAAGGAGATGTAAAATATTTTATTTTCGTATTCTTATTGCTATAACAAATAATAGTTTGTTCAAAATAAAATAGCCACAGTGTACTTGATTATAGCTTAGGGATAATGATATGAATGACAGCTCTTGCATAAGAACGGAAGGAAAATCTGGGAATGCTGTTAGAAGGAGCTTAAACTGGGGCACTTTGGTGGCTCAGTTGGTTAAGCCTCTGACGTCGGCTCAGGTCATGATCTCAAGGTTCGTGAGTTTGAGCCCCATATCGGGCTCTGTGCTGACAGCTCAGAGCCTGGAGCCTGCTTCGGATTCTGTGTCTCCCTCTCTCTCTGCCCCTCCCCCACTCACGCTATCTCTCTCTCTCTCTCAAAAATAAATAAACATTAAAAAAAAATTAAAAAGAAGGAGCTTATCTGCCCATAACCATGTATTTGCAAGTGGGCCTGACTTAGCCATAACTATATATGTTGCAAGCACAAGGGCAGCTGCTAAAAAAAAAAAAAAAAAAAAAAAAAAAAAGTTAAAAGAGAAGTATTATTGATATACTAGAAGAGGAAAAAGAAATGAAATCGTGTAAAATGCTCAGTTAAAACCAGAACAGGAAGAAAAAGAGCAGAAGACAAAAACCAAAACAAAGAACAGGGACAACGAATAGAAAAAAAGAGACAAATACGGTAGATACTAATCCAGCATCATCAGTGATCACCTTAATTACCAGTGGTCTAAACATACAAATTACAAGAGACTGTAAGGTTGAGAAAAAAAAGCAAGGCCCTACCATACACAGACTATCAGAAATCTGCTTTAAATATAAAAATACATACAGACTAAAAGTAAAGGCATAGTGTGGGGGAGGGAAGGGGAAGCTCTCTGTGCCTGTGGGACGAAAAAAAAACAACAAGTTTGGCTGTGCTTGGCTGGTCCAGTCAGCAGAGCATGTGACTCTTGATCACAGGGTTGTAAGTTCAAGCCCCATGATGGGTGTAGAGATTACTTAAAAATAAAATCTTTTTTAAAAAAGAATTATTTAAAAAACTGTTAAAAAATAAATAAAAATAAAAACTGCTTAATTGGGGGGGAAAAAGGGATGAAGAGAGTTAAACCATGCTTATACTAATAACAAGAAAGCCAGAGTAACCATATTAATCTCAAAGTAAACTTTGGAGCAAGAAAAATAACTGGGATAAAGAGGGGCGTTATATAACGAGAAAGGGGCTAATTTTCCAAGAGGACATTAAAATCCTTCATGCACCTAATAACACAGCATCAAACTATATGAGGCAAAAACTATAGAAAGGAAAAATAGATGAAGACACTACCGTACGGGCAACGTGCACATCCTCTATCAACCATTAACAGGTTCAGCAGACAAATATCAGTAAGGGCACAGCTGAACTGAACAACACCATCAATCAACTGCATCTAATTGATATTTATAGAATACTTAACCAACAAAAGCAGAATAAACATTCCTCTCAAGCTCACACAGAACATTTACCAAAAGAGATCACGTTCTGAGCCATAAAACACACCTGAACAAATTTAAAAGAAACTTTGAAAAGATACTCTCACACCACAATGGAATTACACTAAGAAATCAATAATAGAAAGATATCTGGATAATTCTAAACTTTGAGACTGATTAACACACTTCCAAATAACACAGAGATAAAATTTAAGGAAAAATTTAAAAATATTTCTAACTAAATGGAAATGACATACTTACCAAAATTTATGGGATTCAGTGAAAGCAGTGCTTAAAGGGTGATTTACAGCATTGAATGCAAATGTTACAAAAGAAGGTCTAAAATCAATCATCACTTACACCAGAGGAAACTAGAAAAAGAAAAGAAAATCCAAAATAAGCAGAAGACATAATGAAAATTAGAGTAGAAATCAATGAAATTGAAAACACCAAATAGAGAAAGGTCAAAGAAAGCAACATATGATTCTTTGAAAAGATCAATACATTGATATACCTCTATCCAAGGTAACAGAAAAAGATAGAAGACCTATATTACTAATATCAGAAATGCAAGAGAGGCCATCACTACAGATCCCGCAGACATTAAAAGGACAGTAAAGGAATATTATGAACAACTCTATGCCCACACATTTAATAACCTAGATGAGAAAACCTATTCCTTAAAGGATTCAATCTACCAAAACTCACACAAAGAGAAATAAGTAATCGAATTGGTCTACATCTGTCAAAGAAATTGAATCGATAATAACTTTCCAACACAGAAAATACCAGGCCCAACAGGTTCACTGATGAATTTTACCAAACATTTATGAAAGATATTACATCAATTTTTTTAATCTCTTCTAGGAATTAGTAGAGGAAATACTTCCTAACTCATTCTATGAGGCCAGCATTACCTTAATACCAAAACCAGACAAAGATATTATAAGAAAGGAAAATTGCAGACTGACATCTCTCATAAACACAGATGAAAAAAAAAAAACTTCTAGAAAACATTAGCAAATTAAATTCAACAGTGTATAAAAAGAATTATACACTATGACCCATAGGGATTTATTCCAGGTATGCAAAGCTGGTTCAATACTCAAAAATGAATTAATGCAATCCACCACAGAAGCAGAGTAGAGAAGAAAAATAATATGATCATATCCATAAATGAAGAAAAAGTATTCGACAAAATCCAATATTCCTTCATGATAAAAATTCACAGCAAACTAGGAACAGAGAGGAACTCCCTCTACTTGATAAAGAATAAAGCTCAACAAAACTTACAGCTAACATCATACTTAATATGAGAAACTAGATGTTTTTCTGCTAAGATCAGGAACAAGACAATGATGTCCACTCTCACCACTCCTATTCAACACTGTATGGGAAGCCCTACTAATGCAATAAGATAGGAAAAGGAAATAAAAGATATGCGTATTGGGAAGGAAGAAATACAACTGTCTTTGTTTGCAGATGACATGATTGTCTAATGCAGAAAATCCCAAGCAATCAACAAAAGAACTCCTGGAGCTATAAGTGGTCATAGCAAAGTTGCCGGATATGAAGTTAATATACAAAAGTAAGTTGCTTTTCTCATACACCAGCAATGAACATTAGAATTTGAAATAAAAAACACACACTATTAACACTCAAAAATATGAAATACTTAGGTATAAATCTAACAAAACATGTGCAAGATCTACATGAGGAAAACCACAAAATTCTGATGAAGGAAATTAAGGAATTAAATAAACAGAAAGGTATTTCATGTTCATAGACAGGAAGACTCGATACTGTCAAGATGTCAGTTCTTCCCAACTTGATCTATAGACTCACTGGGATCTCAATTAAAATCCCAATCAAGTGATTTCTTGGATATCAACAAACTGATTCTGAAATTTATATGGAGAGATAAAGACCCAGCACAACCAACACAATACTAAAGGAAAAGAATAAAGCTGGAGGACTGACACTACCCAACCTCAAGACTTACCAGAAAGCTATGCTAATAAAGGCAGTGTGGTTTTGATGAAAGAACAGACAAAAAGATCAGTGGAAAAGAATGGAGAACCCAGGAATAGACCCATGTAAGTACGGTCAACTGACCTCTTACAAAGGAGCAATGGAGGCATATGGTGCCGGAACAACCACACACACACACACACACACACGCACACGCACATGTGCACGCACACACATACACAATGCACACACATGCACATACACATGTATGCACACACATACACACACATGACACACACGCACACATACACACACACAAAGAATTCAGACATAGATCTAACAGCTTTACAAAAATTAACTCAAAATGGGGCCCCTGGGTGACTCAGTCGGTTAAGCGTCCGACTTCGGCTCAGGTCATGATCTCACGGTCCGTGAGTTCAAGCCCCGTGTCAGGCTCTGTGCTGACAGCTCAGAGCCTGGAGCCTGTTTCAGATTCTGTGTCTCCCTCTCTCTCTGACCCTCCCCTGTTCATGCTCTGTCTCTCTCTGTCTCAAAAATGAATAAACGTTAAAAATTTTTTTAAAAAAAATTAACTCAAAATGGATCCTAGACTTAAATGTAAAACGCAAAACTATAAATCTCCTAGAAGATGACACAGGAGAAAACATGGGTGTGGTGACGCCTTGTTAGGTACAGATACCAAGACCCTATCCATGAAAGAAAAAACTGATAACCTGGACGTGATTGACATTTTTTAAAACTTCTGCTCTGTCAAAGACGCTTTTAAAGGAATGAAAAGATTAGCCACAGACTAAGTGAAAATCTTTGCAAAACATGTATCTGATAAGTGACTGTATCCAAAATATACAACTCTTAAAAACCCAACTCTTAAAAACTAACAACCCAATTTAAAAATGGGCAAAGGATCTACAGACACCTCCCCAGAGAAGACACACACACGTCAAGCAAGCACACTCGGCGTCACGCGTCATCAGGGAGATGCAAATGCAAACAAGATTCCACCCACTGTGCACCTACTAGAAAAGCCGAAATCCAGACCACGGAATACCATGTGCTGGCGAGGACACGCAGTGGCAGGGGCGCCTGGTCATGGCTGCAGGGAACACAGAGCGGCGGAGCCACATGGGAAGGCCGCTTCTTACAAACCTGAACACGCTCTTACCATTTGATCCGCCGAGCGAACCCAAGGTATTGACCTGAATGAGTTAAAAACTTAAGTCCACACAAAACCTGCACACGGATGTCTACAGCAGCTTTACTCATAATTGCCAAAACTTGGAAGCATCCAAGACGTCCTTCAGTGGGGGAGGGACAAATACACTGTGTCCCTCCAGACAAGGGGATATTACTAGCGCTGAGAAGAAGGGGCTATCATGGAAAGACACGGAGGAACCGTAAATGCACATGACTAAGTGGAGAAAAAGCCAGTCTGAAAAGGTTAATACTGTCCGATTCCAACTGTACGACATTCTGGGGAAGACAAAACCACGCAGCCAGTGGAAAGATCAGCAGTGGCCAAGGGATGGGGAAGAGGGAGGGAGTAAGAGGTGGAACACAGAAGATTTTTAGAGAGCAAGACTACTCTTTTCTATTACAACGGAGTACTTGTCCTCACACATTTTCAAACTCCACAGGGTACCCAGACTCAGCACTAAGAGTGAACCCCAAGGTCAACTATGGGCCTCAGTTATTAATGACAATGCACCAGATCGGCTCATCGGATGTAACTCGCACCACACCGGTGCGAGACGTTCACAACAGGCTGCAGGCGGTGAGGGGCACATGGGGACCTTCCCCATTTTCCACTCCATCTTTCATCTAAAACTGCTCTAAAATTACAGCCCGCCTATATATATATATATATATATATATATATATATATATATATATATATTTTTTTTTTTTTTTTTTTTTTTTTTAAATCATAAAAGTTCCATGCGTGTCTTTGAGAATCCTAAGGATTTGTCCAGCACGGTGCTGGGGACAAGCCGCCCGACACGGAAACCCTATGGCGGGAACGCTAATAAAGCCTAAGGCAACAGCATGTGTCACAGATGCCGTGTAAATAAGCGATGAGCACGCGGACAGGCGCGAGGATGCGGGAAGCCGGGTGCTTGGTGATGCGGTCGGAGGCTCACTCCACTCAACCTCAGAACCTGCTCTGCTGATGGGGAAGTACGGCTTCCTGCTCCCCCGCACGCCAGCCCCGCCCTGTGATTCCTGGACGCGGGGATGGAGTCCAGGCTCCAGGCCCTCAGCCTCCCTCCACCACCCACCGCCCACCTCTTGGTCTGATCTCTGGAGCACCATCTGCCCTCTCCCACCTTGGAGGGGTCTCCTGATCTCGGGGTCCTCTCCCCGGGGCACCCAGTGCCCCTGCATCTGCTCCCCGGGTCAGGGCTGGGGTGTCCTCCCAATCAGCAAAAATGTCCCCTTGGCCGACAGGTGTCCAGGCAGACCACAGACAGCCTGGCAGAGTCCCGTGGGTCCTATGTGCACAGGCCGGCCCACCCCAGACCCAGTCACATGGCACTGGGGTCCATCAGGGCCAGAGCCAGCCAAGGGCTGGGGCTCCACAGGTGCTGACTATGGGGCCACTCAAGGTGGGCTTAAAGGTGGGTGCATGTGCCAGGCCCACACACAGCCTCCTGGGGATGCCATCCAAGAGGCATCATGGGAGGAGGCCACCCTGATGGGGGCGGTAAGGCTTCTTTCTATATGTAGGTGGGCAGGTGAGGGCAGGCTGGGAAAAGGTCCTGGCTCATGACAGGCCAGCAGGGTCTCAGGGAGCACCCAGAGTGCCCCGACTCAGGCTGTGGGTTCCCACTTGAGTCTGCAGGTTCGGGGGGTGCCTGGGCCCCATAAGGTGGGCCCTGCATGTGAAGGTTGGGCAGCGGGTGCAGTCAGATCCCAGCTGGCCAGTCCCCAGAAGCGCAAGCGAGGGCTGGCCTGGGGGAGCACAAGCGACAGTCCATGACCTCAGCTGTGTGGGCA
Organism: Panthera tigris; assembly: GCF_018350195.1. Classification (NCBI taxonomy): domain Eukaryota; kingdom Metazoa; phylum Chordata; class Mammalia; order Carnivora; family Felidae; genus Panthera; species Panthera tigris. The sequence goes on along the minus strand of NC_056672.1, from coordinate 1,521,161 downwards.
GGAGGAGTCCAGCACCAGCAGGGTTTTGCGGGGACCACGGCTTCTCGGGAACAGCTACAGACTGTGTCCGTGGTTGTGAACGCTCAGTGCTCTGCAGCTGGAAACACCCACCCCAGCTAGGAGCCGGGGGTCTCTTCCCGCCCTGGGAGCGGGGGAGCAGGTGCGGCTAGTGGGGCCGTGCCCCACCTGTGCCACGTGATCAGGGCGCCCACACGGGGGCCTCGGAGGGGAGGCGGCTGAACAACCCAACGGCTGGGTCTCCCGGGGCCTTGCCCATCTGCCCAGCGCGGCAGCCGCCCCTGAGGGGCAACGTCCTGGGAGGTGAGCCACACAATGCGTCTTGGACCCTTAACCGAAACAGCCATCTGCTGGACTCTGCCCCAAACACGTGTTCCTGCATACACAGGAGGCCTGAGGGGGCAACGCCACCAACCAAGGGACTGTGGGCAGCACGCCCGGCAGATGTGAGGCCACCACACGGGGACCTGTTTCTGGCTGGGTCCAGGGCAGCCCTGGGAGTGGGAGTGGGCTGCCGGGCCTCGTTCGGAGGAGGCTGTGGGAGGCTGGACAGTGGGCCCAGGGAGGCCATCTGGGGCAGGCCCCGAAGCAGGAAGGTTGGCGGTTGCCGGCTGGAGGCTGTGGGGGGGGGGGGGGGGGCAGGGCAAGCCGTGGGCGGGGAGGGGAGTGGCGGGGGGGGGGGGCATCCCAGAGGCTTCTGCCCAAGGGGCAGCACGCACATGCCTCAGACCCCAGCTCAAATTTCCAAACTCGGGAGGTGGTCCACCCACCCGAGGGAAAGGAGGACTGAGCCCTCATACGTCACACAAGACAGCCATGTCACCACCTCACGGAACACACAGTCCTCGTGAACAGCCGCAGGAAAGCGAGGATTCCGAAGTGTGACACACACTCGTACACGCACGGGAAGAAACAAATGATCAAACAACTCTGCAAAACGAGAACTTCTGGGAATGAACAATGACGCTAAAATCTAAAACTCCACCAACACTTTAAGCAGCAAATTAGACACATCTGTCTAATACTTCGGTTCAAGGAAAGTGGACCGGAGCCCCCAGCACGCGGCACGTGGCGGGACAGGGAATGAGCATGAGTGGATGGGGACATGGCCAGCTCAGCACCCAGAAGCACACGCCGGGCAGGACCGGCTGCAAGTCACTGATTCTCAGGGCCGGGCAGACCCTCCAGCCGCACACAACCGCCCCTTGGAAGGGCCAAGCAATCTGCAACACTGACTTTTTTATGTCCAGAGTTGGCTGATCTTTACCAAATCAACACACTGAAGGAAGACTGGGCCCACCCGCCCCAGCTGCGGCCTTCCGTGCCTCCGCAGGCCCAGGGCCCGGGAACCCAGAGATGATGGCCAGCAGTCAGGTGCCTGGTGGTCTAGCGGTGCTCAAACACAGAGCAGGGCGCTTCCTGCTCCCCTTACTGGCCGCCCGCTCCCCACCCCAGCTGCAATTAGCCTGGGCCTGCCTCCGTCCCACTGGGGCACGCTTCTTGGACCGTGGGAGTGGAGGGGCTGACCCAGGGCTGCGGAAGGGCCTTCACGGGTGCCTTCAGGCACCGCCACGCTCCAGCCAGACCAGGGCTACCTGACCCTCCCGTCACTGGCCCTGGACATAAAAGGCAGGCCTGAGCGCAAGCCCGCCCTACCGTTAGGAGCCCCTGCAGGGCGCGGGGACGCCTGTCCTCCCAGGGGGCCTCACCCCGAGGACCCACAACATCTGAGGGTGTCCAACAGGGTCAGTTCACTGAGGCCTGTGCTGAGGGACGAACCTACTACAAAACGGGTACGAATGAAACCGCTTACAAAGAGCACACATAATAAAAACCGTTTCCAAGGATGCAGGTGCGAACCCACAGGAAAGGTGGGGGCTCGTGTCAGACCCCCAGTGCTGTGGGGGCAGGGCAAGGACACAGGACAGCACTGAATGCGGCCTCTCAGGGAAATGCCTGCCCGTGTCAGCTGGTGGTGACTACAAGCTCCCTGCATGGGGAACGCTGCCCCGTGCCCCCCTCCGGGGCTCCGGGGGGCCGTGCTGCCCAAACACCCCCATGGTGCACCTGCTGCAGCTTCCTCGAGAGGCCAGTGGGCCACCATTGGGGCCCCTGTGCTAGATGACGAGGAAGCCCACCTCCCCAGCTAGGGACCCACCCTGGCCGCAGGCCCAGCGTCCTGGGCCTTGTCACGGCCAAGAGGTGCCAGGACCAGCATGGCCCAGCCGCTTCAGGATGGGCTTGGCAGCTCGGCCTGCAAGCACCCAGTGCCTCCTCCATGGCCTTTCTGGGGGGCTGGGAGCCAAGTCTCCAAGTTTTGGGAATGCAGAGCACGGCCACTTTCACGGGGACTGGCTTTCACCTGTGAGTGAAAGCGGGGTTCCCAGAGCTGCGCCCTCTTGGGTCAGGCCCCCCCGCCTCCCCTGAGGGCATCGGGACCTCTGGGCCCCTGGGGAGTGGTCACCAGCCAGTCCACTGAGCTCGCTCTGGGCGTCTAGAGGCCGAGGGTGCCAGGCGAGATGCTGTCCCCGGGAGGGAAGGGGCTTGGAAAAGTGCAAACACCGAGGGCCAGGAATATAGCATTCTTCAAACCCCCCAAGCGGGGCTATATGGAGGCTTCCCACACTGCATGGAAAGGGCACAGAAGGAGCCCAGCAAGGTAGGGGACGGATGTCTCCACAGCAGGACAACCTGAATGCTGCCTGCGGACAGGTTCTAGTCCCCCAGGAGGACACGCCAGGGCCCTCATGGGGCGGGACGGCACGGAACTCTCCCAGCAGGTTCCAACACACTTGAGCACCTCCAGCACCCCAAACACACACAGGAGGGGCCGAGCCCCGTCTCCGTTGGCCCTGCAAGTCCCCCACCCCCACCCACACGCCCGCAAATGGCTCCCCGGGGCTGGCAGCCTCTGCTCTCCCTCCCAGCCGTCACACCACTGCCCTCCCCGGCCCAGGCTCCACCCTGCGCAGGGCCAGGGGTCCTGAGCAAGGTGGCATCTCGAGGTGGGTCTGGCCCTGGTTCGTGGCAGTCAGCCCTAGACCTCCCCCATGAGTCCCCTCCTGGCATGGGATGAGGACAGAAACAAGGGGGCCTGCCATGGCTTCTGCCCGCTCACAGCTGTTCAAAGTCAAAACCACCACTCCATACCGGGTTCTGCCTTTTCCTCGGCTTCTTCCCTGGAGCTGCCTCAGCAAAGACCCCAGACCCAAAAAACAGGACAGGAGCAGCTCTTCCTGAGAGAAAGCTCGGGGGGCAGCTCACCCAAGAAGACGGCTGCTGGGAAACAAGTAACCGCAGGGGCACCAGGGCGGCTCGGTAGGTTCAGCATCTGACTTGGGCTCAGGTCATGATCCCGTGCTTAGTGAGTTCGAGCCCCGCGTCGGGCTCTGTGCGACAGCTCAGAGCCTGGAGCCTGCTTCCGAATCTGGGTCTCCCTCTCTCCCTGCCCCTCCTCCACTCACACTCTCTCTCAAGATAAATAAACGTGAATAGATGTTCATGTTTATTTATAGAAATAAAGATGAAATAGGTCCAACTGAAAAGCTCCTCCTACTCTGACCTTAGGTCACTCTCCTCCTGGCCCACAGACAACGTGGGACATGCAAGGGCTGATTTACAACTCCGAGCAGGAGGACCCCCAGCTGCACAGCAGCGTCAGCTTCCCGGACTGGAACCGACCGAGACCACGCTGGCCATGCCCTCCACCCGTCTGGCGAGGCTCGTATCCGCAGGCACTGCCCAATGGCCCCTCTCGGGTCACATCCCCATAGGCCTCGAAACCTGCATGTCTCCCCTCAAGTGGAGCTGCTGGCCGGCAGGAGAGAAGTGTCAGGACCTGACAGAGGGAGCCTGCTGTCCCCCAACGCTGGTGGCATGTGCCCTCAGGTCCCCTCACAGGAGGGGCTCAAATTGGGCAGGGCCCTGGGGGCTGCAGGCCCCGGGGGTCACGTCAGCAGTGGGGGGTGCCAGAGGGGCGGAGACACCCCAGAGTCAGGGTCCGGGAGAGAGTGAGAGTGCGGTGGGGAAACCCTCAAACCCAGACTCCACAAAGCCTGTGAAATGGGCCAGGGCAGAATGGTCTCTAGCCTCTGGCAATCTTACTCCCCACGTACTTTATCTCAGATTAGAAGAAGCAATGTTATGGGGCGTCTGGGTGGTTCAGTCAGTTCAGTCAGTTAAGCGTCCAACTTGGGCTCGGGTCATGATCTCATGGTTCCTGAGTTCGAGCCCTGTGTTGGGTTCCGTGCCGACAGCTCAGAGCCCGGAGCCTGCTTCAGATTCTGTGTCTCCCTCTCTCTCTGCCCCTCCCCTGTTCATGCTCTGTCTCTCTCTCAAAAATAAAAAAACATTAAAAAATAAGTTAAAAAAAAAAAAAGAAGCAATATTATGATCCTAGAAAACAAGTTGGGAAGTGCAGAAAAGTATAAAAAAGCAGCAGGAAGAAAACTCTCTTAACCCGTTTAGCACGTTGGCATATTTATCACACTATGTAGGCAAGCCTGAATCCTGCTTTTATTCCTGGGTGGCAGCATAAACATTTCCCGGTGACCATCACTGCTGACGACTCTGTGTGTGTGTGTGTGTGTGTGTGTGTGTGTGTGTGTGTGTGTACCTCATTGCCTAAGAGCCTAGGGTTCTTGACAGATTAAAGGAACATTCACAACCTCTCTGTACGCACTCCGAAACCTGTTCCACTGGATTTGCAACAGATCCTCCAGATAAAGGGCATGGTCCCTTTAAAAGTCAGAAGCAGGTTTTGGAGTCTACTCCAGCAGTTTCTAGGGAAACCAATTGTGTGCAGATGTAGAGCCAGTGCCCCTGTCGGAATCTCTGGGAATTGCAACCTTCCCTCTCGTAACCTCTCAGAGACCCACAAGGTGGCTGGGAAGACAAGTTTGACCAGACAGCAAAAGCAGTCAAGGTCATATTAACAGAAATATGACTCTAGACCGAGGGAGGTGAGGCCTGTCCTCAGTCCCCACCCACTGCACCCCTGAGGGCATCAGCCTGGAGGGTGTGTGGGGTGGCCTGGTGCAAGGTGCGTGGTTCCCAGGGCTGTGTCTCTGGAAGGAACAGAGACTGGTGCACCACGAGGTCCTGTCCTGCTGGAACATTCTCAGATCTGTTCTTTGCCAGTTTTTTTAAACCATAAATGCCAAGAAATGCAAAGATTAGGATATGGAAACCTGGAGGGCCTTGCCCCAGACCCCCAGGGGCCACGACAGCGGGGTGTGGGGCCTGGAGCAGGGACTCCGAACCAGACCTCCAGACATACAGCAGCAGCAGCTAGCATGGCCTGAGGGCTGTGAGCTCAGAGAGGGGCACTGGCCGGGCTTGGCCACCTGCAGCCTAGTGGTGTGCTTGGAACACTAAGCATCAGTGTCGTCCCCGTAATCGGGGACCCCGCCTGGCACCCCGAGCGCTTCCGAGAACCGCAGCCCTCACTGCGCAGGGCGCACTGGACCTGGCGAACTCATACGGATGGACCCCCAGCGAGCACAGAGGCAGGAGCACGCACTCCTGCACGCACTCCTGGGGTGACTTCCACCCCAGACAGCACACTTCCGGGAAGGCCTCAAGGATTCTCTCGCTGAGGAAGGTAAGAAGGGCAGGCTGCCAAGTGCCGTGGGCTATCTCTGCAAGAGGCTTTTCCACTGCTAACTAGCAGTGCGCCCTGCGGGTGGTGGCTGCACGCTCCCCACGGCAAGCACCCTCCCGCACAACGGGGGCAGGGACCCCACAGGAGCTGGAAAGTGAACCCCAATCCCAGAGTGGCCAGAGGGAGACATCCGGCTGGCCCCGTCACCCCTCCCCCTCGGGCCTCTGGCGGCCGCCAGCTCCAGAGGAGGCTGGCAACCCTGGCTCCTGACCCACAAAGGGGCCTCTGGGAGGCGGCCAGGTCCCTGGGTCACACAGAGGCCCTGCGTAGGGGGCTCTGGCCAGATAACCTGGACAGGCATCCAGCTGCCTCCTCCCGCCCCACATGGGCTCAGGGGACCTTCCCCGAGGTCAACACCAACCAAGGGCTCGGGCCCTTCGCAAGGACGCCCCAGGATCTAGAAACACCACTGGCTGAAAGAAGAGGCTGTGGGAAAGAGGGGCTTGGGGCCCCCCTACTCACACACCTGCCCAGAGGCAGAGCCTGAGGTCCAGGCTGCTCTCTTGGTTGGCTTCTCCGAGGACAGGACAGTCCGTAGACCAGTCTAATTACATCCTTCTTTTCCAAACAGCAGATCGAAACCCCACAACAAGTTTGGGAACTGGAAGAACCCCTGAAGGGGAAGCATCAGGACCCTGCGCCCCTGTGATCAGGGCCAAGGGAAGCCAGTGCCCCACGGACTGCCGTGGTCAGGCTGCCCTCCGGGGGGTGGGGGGGAGGGCGTGCACAGCACGGGGAGGTGAGGCGTGGCTCCTCGATGGTGCACCAGCCATAAAGAGTCTTTGGTGTCAGGATCACGGCACAGAGGGGTCAGTCTGAGAAGCCAGCTTGGGAACAGGGGGCCGAGGAGACTGGACGGTGGGGAGGACAAGGACAGAGGTCGCTGCCCAGGGAGCTGTGACCAGGGCACGGCAGTGACATGAGGTGCTGACGGTCATGGAAACTGAGTCAGGGGCATGCACAAATGCTGCCGTGTCTGCAATTCTTCTGTAAACCTAAAACAAGTGTAAAATAAAAAGTTTACAGGGGGGAAAAAAAGCACATTGCCTGACCTCACACCAGCCCCGAAAAGGGCGGGGAAGGGGACATTCAGTAACCCTCTGGCAGCCCTGGAGGCCCGCGGCCTACGGAGCAGGAGGCAGCCACGGACGGCACCCCCATCCACCCAAGGAAGCAGCCTCTCATTTCACTTCTCAGGCCCGACCTGCTCTCTCTGATGTCGTCCGAAAGCACGCGGCTACTTAGGAAACCCCACAGGTGCAGGGTGGACAGTGGGCCCCACCACCGGCAGCCACAGGAGCCAGGACAGTCCCTGCACAAAACGGGAGCTCAAGCTGAGAAGCGAGCTGACAGCCAACCAGGAGGCCAGCTGTGGGAGGCAGACGGGACGCAGCCCGGAGGTCACAGGGCATGAGAGGTGGGGGGGGGGGGGCAGTGAAACACAGTGCTGCACGGACAGGAGTCTCTCCCGAGTTCCGCACCAGAAGTTGGAATCAGGCTGGGTCCGGGGAGAAGACGGGCTTTTCATGACCAATTCTCACTCGCTCTCCATCTGAACAGACCAGGCACTAGCGCTCCACTTGCAAATCCGTCCCGCTACCCATTCGTGCGCAAACAAAAGCAGTTGTCCCTTATCCCGGTAATAAATACGAGAAAAGTCAGAAGCTGGGACTCCCACCTGATGATGGCAGATACACCCAGAGAAGTTCAGCTGCCTCCCGCCCCGCCCCTGGGCACCACGGTGCCCCCCAAGCCATGCCCCAAACCTGCCAGTGGGCTCCCGGGGGTGCTGCTCCACCCGTGCTCGGAGCCCAGGTCGGCCAATGCTGCCCCAGTGCCACGCTGTCCCCGATGCGTCCTGTCTGGGGTCGGTTTCAGTTACCTGGAAGTCTCCTCTCAGCCTGACCCCAGCTCTGCCTGCCTCCTTTCCCCAGCTGTCATTCGGCACTTGCGGTGGGGACCACAGGGCACGCTCCATCCCACCACCGCCCACCTCCCAGTGTCCATGGAGGAAACGCAGCAGGCAGGGCAGCGGGCAGGGCAGTGGGCAGGGCAGGGAGGAGGGCAGGGAGCAGGGCGGACCGTGCTCCCGCCAGTCCCTCACCCACCCCTGAGGGGAACCCCGCTGGTCACTGCTGGCATCGCCTGGGGGGCCCCACAGAAATTTCAGTCTGGGGAGAGGAGTAGGGAGAGGACACGGCAGGGCTGGGAGGGGGCCCAGCGGACACCCCACTGCCCCAGGTCAGTCAGAAAGCACCTGTACCTGTCCTCTGGGGCGGGAGCCAGGTGCACCGTGCCCAGCCGCGGCTCGGGGAAGGGGAAGAGATGTGGCGGGGCCCCTAGACACGCGGTCCCACCTCTGTCTCATGCACCCCCGGGCCAGGGCAGGTCACTCATGCGTCCACCTCCACATCCTGGGCCTGGGACCAAAACACAAACACCTGCCGCCTGCACAGACAGGGGCCCAGGCTGCCGGGGACAGGGACACTGGAGAGGTCCCACCCACACCTGGACCAGGCCAGGCCTGTTCCACGGGCATCTAGAGCATCCAGACCAGGATCCACGGGTCACCCTGACACAGTGCCGTGAGACCAAACAGCAGCTCACTCTTTCACTCTCCAGAGCCTGGATGGAGCTCAGGGCAGGAGCAGTGCCTGGGAAACTCCGACCTTACCGAGGCTCAGGCAGGGTGACAGGCCCAGACGGGTCCACTGTTCGGTCTCCAAACACAGCTTCTGTCATCTGTGGCCCCACTGCTCTCCCTTTCCCTCCCCCATTGGTCCCCCATCCCTCCCCCCCAGGGTCCCCCTCCCTCCAGGGCCCCCATCCCCCTGCCCCACTCCCACGCCCCTGCAGCTGGCTCCCTCTCCTGCCCCTCCACCCACAGCCTGAAGCACTGGGACAGAACCTGGTGAACCAGATGTACATCAGGGAACATCCCGCTCCGTCCTGATCCTACTGTGTTGAGGATGAAGTGGGAACTCGCACCCCCGGCCCACATGCCAGGGCGCCTCCCCACCAACCTTCCCTCCCGCACAGGCACTCTGGGTGCCCCAGCATGAGGGTGCCTGGCGCTGCCTGAGGTGCTCGCGGACGACTAGACAGCTGCCCCGCTTGGCGGGCAAGGAGCCACCCCAGCGCCCAGCACCTAGCCACCAGTGCCTGAGGTCCGGGAACTCCTCACTGCCTGTGGCACGAAACTACTGGCTTTCACTGGCTGCAGCGCAGAGGGGGCTGGGTGGTCCTCTCCCAGCAAGTGGAAGGAAACGCCCTCACCTCCCGCATGCCACTGTCACAAGCCTCCATCAGGAACAGCCGCTGGGAGACTCCCACTGTGTACTAGATGCAAGCTCCCAACAGAAGGTTTAGTGCGGACCCAGCTCGGCTCCAGCAGGCCCCACACCGCTGCCTCCCCAAAGGTCTGGGGAGCTCTCAGCCCCACCCCCACCCCACGCCCTCCCCAGCCCTGTTCATCCGGGAGGCACACTGGATCAGGCAACAGTTTCTGGATTTTTCCAGGATGCCAAGTGTCATCCTGCAAGACCCCAGGCCTCCGTCACTCCTGCGGGAGCCATCTCTCCAGCCGCTGGCGGGTCAGCCCAGAGGATGGTGAGGTGGGGCCTGGACAGTGACAGCCCTGTGCCTCCCAGGGATGTGCTAATACTCCCCTGAAGCATGTTCTCGCAGCCCTCCCGCTCAGCCCTGCTTCCCGAGATTCATACCCAGGCTGTGGCTTGACGGGGTTTCTAAGGGGAGGCAAAAATGATGGCCAAAGTGGCAGAGTTACAGGAGGAGCTCCAGGTGTCAGCTGGCATCCCCAGTGAGGTGCACTTTGGTCTGGGGGTCATGGATCAGCAAACGGAATACCGTTCAGGCGTCAGTACAACCCACGGCCAGCAATCTCGATTCAACACAATCCCCGTCAAAATCCCAACAGGAGTTTCCGAAGAAACGGAGAAGCCAATCCTTAAATTCAGTCGGAATTGCAAGGAACCCTGAAAAGTTGCAACAGCATCTTAGAAAGAAAAAGGTGGAGGTGTCACAATTTCTGGTTTCAAAACTTCCAACAAAGCTACAGTCATTGACACAGCGTGGCAGTGGTGTAGGGGAGACAGGCGGACCCTGGAATGGAATAGAGTCCAGAAATGAACACTCACGTACACGGTCAAATGATTTTCAACAAGGTTACCAAGACGTTCAGTAGGGGAAGAACAGCCTTTAAACAATAGGTCAGGGACAACCGGACAGTCACTTGCAAACCAATGCAGCTGGATCCCTACCTCAAATCATATATTAAAAAATAACTGAATCAAAAACCAAAGAGGAGAGCTAAAATTCTAAAACCCTTAGAAGAAATCAAAGGGGCAGATCTTCATGACCTTGGATTTGACAGTGGATTTGTAGATATGACACCAAAAGCACAAGCAACAGAAGAGAAAGTCAAATTGGAAGTCATCAGGACGAAAAGTTTTGTGCGTCAATGGACGTTACCACAAAAGTGAAAAGACAGTCCACAGAAGGGGAAAATATCGGCAAATTGTGTATCTGGTAAGTGTCCAAAATATATAAAGCACTCTCACAATTCAACAATAAAGGGACAAATAACCCAATTTAAATATGTGCAAAGTGTTTCAACAGACATTGCTTCAAAGATGGCTTAACCACTTTCAACGCCATCAGCCTTTAGGAAAATGTATATCAAAGCAATAATGAGATCCTACTTCACACCCCTTAGGACACCCATGATTTGAAAAGTGGAAAATAACAGGTGTTAGCGAAGATGAAGTGCTATCAGACGGCTCCCACATTGGCGGTGGGAACGTAAAACGGTGCAGCCGCTGTGGAAAACAGCTTGTGGTTAGTTAAAAAGTTAAACACAGAATAACCATATGACACGGCAATTCCCGAAAGAAATGAAAACGGGTCTTCAAACAAATATTTGTACTCGAGCGTTCATAGCGGCACGACTGACAAACGGGCGGGAAAACCCCAAATGGGCAGGCAGGTGAACGCACAAACAGATGTGGTACGTCCACCCCATGGAGCAGTATTCGGCCATAAAAAAACCATGTTCCGAAACCTGCCGCAGCCTGGATGGACCCAAAGACATTCTGCTGAGTGGAGGAAGCCACACACAAAAGTTACATATCGTATGATCCCATTTATCAGAAACGTCCAGAACAGTTACATCCATCAGGACACAGAAAACACATGGTTGTCCAGGACTGGGGCGCGGGGGGGGGGGGGGGGGGGGGGAGGGTGGTATATGGGGCTGGGGCTGTTGTTTGATGGGTTCAGAGTCTCCTTTCACGTGATGAAAATGTGTGGGAACCACAGAAGTGACTATTGCACACTATTCTGAATGCACTAAATGCCACAAACTGTGCACTTTAAAATAATTATTGTGGTGCCCAGGTGGCTCAATCAGTTCAGAGTATGACTCTTGATTTTGGCTCAGGTCATGATCTCACGGTTCATGAGTTCGAGCCCCATGTCAGGCTTTGTGCTAACAGCCCAGAACCTGTTTGGGATTCTCTCTGTCTCTCTCTCTTTCAGTCTCTCTCTGTCCTTCTCCCACGAACATATGCACACCTACTCTCTCTCTCTCTCAAAATAAACATTTAAAAATAAAATTAAATTAAATTAAAATAAAATAAAATAATAAAATAATAAAATAGTTATTGCCACCATATATAAATTTCACTCCCAACTTTTAAGAAAAGATAAAAGTCTGGTTTCTCCATTCGCCGGGACAAACACCACAAGGACCTTCAGTCCTTACGCTCTGAGGTCAAAGCCAATCACTGGCCGGAACTCTGTTCTCCTGCAGATGACCCAGCACTTTGCGGGAAAGTGAACAGACTCAGAGCCAAGCCCCATTCCAGAATGCGGGGTTAGGATCACCCACCACCAAACCAAAAAGCTGAGGACCAAGACAGGCAGGAAAGAAGACAGAGCAAGGGGGAGAGCGGCCGAGACGGAGACGCGGCTCTGAGCGGGCCCGGTGGGGCAGACGCCCAGATGCAGAGGGCACAGCACAGAGCCCAGCGTCCCCACCTGACACAAGTGGCTTCCCGCTGGCAAAGGCGTTTCCACCCTTGCTGTGTCTGCGAAGCCGCCGACAGGCACGGGGTCGCCGGTGCCTGGGGTTTGTTCATGCCCTTGAGCCAGAGTAACTGAGGCCGAACGTGTCCACCTGCCGCGTGTGAGGAGCCCAGAGTCCCCTCTCTGCTTGAAGGGAGAGGGCGAGGTGGCCGGCCCAGCGACCAGCCAGGTCACTGTGGGAACCACCAGAGATCTAACCCTGACGCCATAGAGATCAGCGCGAGGGTCAGCCCCGTAGCCACGGCAGCCGTTCAGAAGCCAACCGAGGGGCTGGCTTCCCCCACACCAGGACTTTCAGGAGCTCCACTCTCCCAGCACACTCCATCGAGGGACGTTATTTCCTGGCCAACTCTCGCCCTCAGTCCCCTCGTTCTTTTGGAATAAAGTCCTGCCACATGGCCAGGTGCTATGTGCACAGAGGCAAGGGGATGGCCCAGGAGAGAGGGTGTCTCGGGGGAGAGGGCTGGGTCCACACCAAGCCCCCGAAACCCTGGCCGGATCTCAGGCCACCTGCGGCCGGGCCTGAATCCCAGCGACCCCGATGAACGCGGCTGCGGTCCAGAGGCTCACAGCACGCCCGCCTGCAGCCTACGGCTTCTAGCAACGCACACACTCTGGCCATTACAGTGAGCCCGACTCCGTGTCACCCCCTTAGGCCTGCGGGACGGGGACTCCGCTCTGCCCTCTAGACGCTGGCAGCATACTGCCCCCACCTGCTTGGGGTTCTTGAACTCAACACAGTGGGAATTTCTTGTTCCAAGACGATTAATCGTCTCCCCAACCGTGTCAAACACACCGCGACTCCATCTCCACGTGGATGGCCCCTTCCCCTGTACTTGGGAATCCCCAGATCAAGGACTTAATTGTAGAGGCTGCAACGCTGAAGCTTGATGCCCGGCGGGCCCTCCTCTCCCTCCACGCGCACATGTTCCGCTGGCCATGCTCAGTGTCACCAGGCACCCGTGGAGGCCGTGGACCCCCAGGTGTGGCTCTGCCCCAAAAAGCTTATGGCTGGGTGGGAGGGGGGGCATGGCAAGAGCTCACAAGAGCCAACCAGCCCCGGGGAGGTGAGCACAGAGACAGGGACCCTGCGAGGAGGAACCCAGTCAGACAGACGGACAAGCAGGAATCCGAGGAGACCCACTCCAGAACCCACAGCAGCCCCACCCCCACCTGCCCACCACCCCTCACCTGGAAGTGGCGAGGCCCTGCCCTTGTCCCCCGCATCTCCCTGACAGCCAGAGGAGCCCATCACATTCCCCTCCACTCCTCCGCTCCCCCTCCAGGACAGACAGACCCCCTGGCTGTCCCTGATGCGGACTCCTCGCCCGCTCTTGCCCCCACAGCGCTGCCTCGGGACTGGACAGGGTCCCCCAGGGTGGCACGGATCTCCTCATCTACAGGTCTGACTTTGGTCGAGGAAACCCCGCAAGAGGAGACGGATCTGCCTTGTGACCCCAGGAGCCTCTGCGGCCAGCACAGCACCCCATGAAGAACGCACGCCCAGAAACATTTACCAAGAAGTCAGTGCAACTTCCGTCACCAAAGCACTCGCACTGCACCTTCAGCTTTTGAGCTCCTTAAAATCGACTTTACCAATTATGTCTCCAAAGCCCCTTGGAGTCGACCGAATAGGCACCAGGAGGCTCTAGAATGTCTGATACCTTAATACAATCTTCCCTACTGCCCAGAGACAGAGACTCCTCACACCAGGGTGGTGACAAGGTGAGACGCTGGGTGGCTCCTACTGCGACGGGCCCAGGCAGCCACGCGCCTCCCTGTGGGTAGGGGTGGAGGACACTGGCTCTGCGGCACCTGAATTGAGGAGGAAGGCCCCCGGTGCCCATGGGTTGCCACCCTCCCTACTGGACACACAGACAAGCCAGTTCGGAAGGCGGATGGCCACACGCTCCATCCCTCCCTAGGCAAAGCCACCATAGGTGCCAGCGGTGAAGGCCAGCTGGGCTGCCGAGGTGCCCCAGCCCCGGAGATGGGGTGCAACACGGGCTCCCGCTTTCCTGGCTGCCTGTGCTTCCAGCCCAGCACAGCAGAGAGGGCTGCTTGGGAGCAAACACACCGGGAGAGGGTTCTGCCCCTAAAATGCAGCCGCCCCAACCACATCTTCACCCACCAACCCCGCTGGAGTCCTCCCAGCAAATCCTGAGCCACTGTGAGCGTGTGCAACCTCAGAGACCCTTCCCAGTCCTGCCAAAATAAGGTGCTCAGGAGGGACGTGACGGATCACAGGTGGGACAAGTTGGAACCTGTTATTTTAACGGTTATGTTTATTTTTACATGCACCGTCTACGACAAGTTATACTAATGCGCTATTTCAGGGAATGATACGAGGTTTCCTTCTGAAAGTAACAGGAGAGTGAAATACACTGCGGGGTCCTGGAGCAGAAAAGGGACAGTACGGGGAAAAACCTGCTGAGGTCTGTGCTATGGCTCACAGCACTGCCCCTGTGTTTCTGCCTCAGTTTCCATTCTTGCAGCATGGTCTGGTGAGATGCTGACTCCAGAGGAGTCCGTGTGACTGGTGAACAGACACTGAACCATTTTCGTAACTCTTTAAGTCTAAAATTCTCTAAAATAAAAAGTTATAAAGTATTCAAACTTTTAAAAAATGAGCTGTTGAATACAAAGTAAACAAGGATACAGGGCACATTGGATCTGAAAAGTCTTGGGTCAGCCCCAAAGCACCTGGGGGTGGGGAAGCACAGGGCTCATGTCACATACCTTCCCGTTAAAGCCGAGGGGGTCGGTGCAGGGGCAGGGAGAAAGGGTGCCCAGGGCTGTGAGGCCCATCCCAACCCTAACATTCCCCATCCGGGCTCCTGCCCTGAGCCACCTGGGAATGCTACAGCTCAGGGCTCACTCCTGCAAGGGGCCCTCGATCACATGCACAGAAAATGTGCCCACGGCAGGGAAAGCAGAGCCCCTTTCAGATGCCAGGGCCGCCCTGTGTGGGTGGAGAGGAGTCTGGGCTGAGGGAAGGACCTGTACTCATGTTGGGTCAAATCAAGGACCTCCAGAGACAAATGGGCGATGAGGAGAGAAGATGTCCCCAAATGTCCCCTTTAAGGTGTCAGGATGCATCCCTCTCCCCAACTCTGCCCTGGCCAGTCCAGCAAATGCCACCCACCAGGATGCCAGCCCTCAGCTTCTCCCCTGCCTGCCCCTCACTCCTAGGGTTCCCCCCCCCCCCCACCCCATCTCAGAGCCTAGCTCAGAACTGGCCTGCCTTCCTCCTTCCCGACCTTTGGCCCCTGGGCAGCCAAAGGTCCTTCCAGGCCTTCCCCAAGCCTGGGCACCCAGGGAGCTCAGCAGGCCCTGGGTGGGGCGGGGGAGGAGAGAGAGTGCCCTCCACATCCAGGGCGCTCAGGGTCAGCTTCTCAGCATGTCTGGAACTGAGGAGCCCTGAAGGATCAGATGGCAGCTCTCACCCTTGGTCCGGCCATGAACTTGCAGAGGATGCCAGTTGGTGGGTGTGCATAGCAGCAACACACACACCGTTCTGGGGAGTCCAGTGTTTGCACCCCGGGGCAGGGGCTCTGCTGCCCTGGGCATCCACAGGAAGGCAGCCCCGGAGGCCCAGGGGATTTCAGTGGTGTCCCTGCCCGGTAGAGTCCCGCCCCCTCCTCACTGGGGTCCCTGTCACAGGCACTGGGCTGGGACCCTGGCTGGGCGCTGACCAACCTGAGCAGGTCCTGTCACATCCGGCTGCCTGGCTCCCCAACATCCACCCTTAAAATGAGCGGGAGGTTCTCCTCTCTGGGGGATCAGGGACCAGCCGCCACCACACACTCCCCCCCACCGTGCCCCCTGCCCTGCTCCTGGTGGGTCTGAGGCGGTATCCAGGAGGGCAACCGCGGTCCTGCCCAGGCCCAAACACGTGAGAACCTGTTGGAGCAGTTCGGACACCGCAATCACCATCTCTTCCTCCTCCCCATCTACTTCTGGGTGGGAAGGGGCCTCGCTTTGAAAACTAGGCGCAGGGCCAGGTCACAGACCGGGGCAAAGGCCCAGCTTTACCTCCCCCCACCCCACGTCCCCCAGAGAGCCTAAGGTCAAGTCCGGCCCCGGGGGAGGGGGGGCGTCCCCGTCGGGAGCGGAGAAGGGGGAAACGGGGCACCACGCCGGCCCCCGAGAGGAGGCGGCAAAGCCGCGACACCCCCACCCGCACCGACGCCGTCCTGTCACCCACCCCCGCGGGGGGTTAGGGGGCGCCGGCCGGGGTCAAGGGGCTCGGGGGCTGCGGCGGAGGGTGGGCGCGCCGGACGCCCCCCACCCCCCACCCCTGGCCGGGGCCGCCGGCGTCCGGGCCGCCGCTCGCGCCTCTCCGGGGCCCGCGCGGGGAAAGTTCCTGCAACTTCGCGGGGGAGGCGGCGGGCCGGGCCTGGGCCTGGAGCCGGCCTCCCCGCGGCCCCGCTGTCAGCGGCCCGGCCCGCGGCGCCCCAACTCCCCGGTCCCCCGGCCCCCGGGCCCGCTTTGTGCGCCGCGCGAGGGGCGCCTGCCCGCCCGGCCCCCGCCCCGGGCACAAAAGGGCGCGCGGCCGGCGGGCGGCGGCGGCGGCGGCGGCGGCGGCGGCGGCGGGGGCCTGCGGCGGGCGGGCGCGCACCGGGCCGGGGGGCCGGGCGGGCCGGGGGCCGGGGGCCGGGGCGCCGGGGGGCCGGGCCGGGCCCGCGGGCCGCGCGCTCACCTGCCGTGGAACCAGTCCTTGCAGGCGTCGCACTCGATCATGAAGCGGGTAACGTCGTAGGGGAGCCGGCACACGCAGTACACGGGCACCGTCGCCATGTTCGCGCGCCGCCCGCCCGCCCTCGGCCCGCGCTGCGCTCCGGGTCGGGGCCGGGCGGGCCGGGCGGGCCGGGCGGGGGGCCGCGCCGGGCCGGGGCCGGGACGGGGCCGGGGGCGCACGACAGCCCGCGCGCACCCGGCCGGCGCGTCCACACAAAGCGGGGCGCGCGGAGCAGGGCCGCGCCGGGAGCCGCCCGCCGGCCCCGGGGCGCAGGGCGCGAGTGTGCGCGGGGCCGGGCCGCGCGCGGGACACAAAAGGGAATGGACGCGCGGGGGCGGCGGGCGGGGAGCCGCGGCCCCACCGAAGGGACCCCCGGCCGCCGAGCGGCCTCTACGTCAGCGCCCCGGGTGGCGCCGCCTCCGCCCGCCGGCCTGGGCCGCCGCTCCCGCCGAGGGAAGGCGGGCCGGGGACCGCGGGGAGAAGGTGGGCCTGGGGGGTTCCCTCCTGGGGAGGAGGAGGGCCGGGGGGATCTGTCGGGGAGAAGGTGGGCCGGGGGACTCCTCTGGGGGAGTAGGAGAGCCGGAGGGACCCTGCCGGGGAAACGGTGGGCCGGGGGACCCCTCTGGGGGAAGAGGAGTGGGGGATACCTGCCGGGGAAACAGTTGATCAGTGGACCCCTCTGGGGTAAGAGGAGGGCGGGGAGACCTGCCGTGAGAAGGTGGGTCAGGGGACCCCTCCTGGAGAGAAGGTGGGCCGGGGGAATCTCTCCGGGGTAGGAAGAGGCTGGGGGAGACTTCTCTGGGGGAGAGGAGGGCAGGGGGACCTGCCGGGGATGTGGGCCGGGAGACCCCTCCAGGAGAAAAGATGGGCCTGGGGACCCCTCCGAGGGAGGGGGGGAGTACCTGCTGGGGAAACAGTGAGCCGGGGGACCCCTCTGGGGGAAGAGGAGGGTGGGGGGACCTGCCGGGGAGAAGGTGGGCCAAGGGACCCCTCCTGGAGAGAAGGTGGGCCAGGGTGAAGGAGGTTAAAGGGACCCCTCTGGGCGAGAAGGTAGGCTGGGGATCACTCTGGGGGAGAAGGTGGGCAGGAGGACCCTCCAGGGAAAAGGTGGGAGCCTCTGGGTGAAGGCAGGCCTGGCTTCCTCTGAGAAGGTGGTCAGGGACCCCCACCAGCAGAGGGACAGGGGGCAGCTGGGGTTTCCTCTTGTTTCTTCCTTCCTGCTCCCTTTCCCCCTGA
This sequence comes from Panthera tigris, assembly GCF_018350195.1. Taxonomy (NCBI): domain Eukaryota; kingdom Metazoa; phylum Chordata; class Mammalia; order Carnivora; family Felidae; genus Panthera; species Panthera tigris. Next base: position 1,503,399 of record NC_056672.1, on the reverse strand, counting down.
TTCCTGGGAACAGCTAGCCCTCCCACACAGGATCCTTGACTCTCCTGTTGCTGAGCCCCTGGAGGACAGATTTCTGGGGAGCCAGGAGCACGCTGGCACAGGTCAGCTCTGTAAAGGGAGTGATTACCTAGAATTTGAGCCCCTCCCCCCTTCCCCAAGGAGCCCCCAGGCCTCCAGTCCAAGTCAGGATTATGGAGCCCTGCTGGTGGCTTCAGGACAGCAGGGGCTGGAGGGATGGGCCAGAAGTGCCACTGCCTTGCTCTGGGCCCTGCAGCCTCACCTGAGTGGTCAGGGTCTGTGGTGCGTGGGGGAAGGGCTGGCTCTGAGGGCTCCTTCCTCCCCGCCTTCTGGAAACCAACCCTCTCCTGCCCGCTCCCAGCTGCATCCATGTGCTGTGGAGTGAGGAGGGGCCAGTAGGTGTTCCCTCCCCTGGGCCTCCTCCTGGGGGATGCTGGCCACCTCAAGCACAGAATGCCAGACTGGAGGGAAAGCCAGGTGCAGGCCCCTCACAGCAGCACCCCCGACAGGTGCCCAGCTGAGGCCTGCAGCCCCTCAGGGCACCTGGCCCACGTGCCAGCAGTTCATCTGAAGTCCTCCCTCCTCTGGAGGCCAACCTACTGTGCCAGCTGCCCCCGGCCTCCTGCCCCGGCAGGTGCGCCCCCCTTAGCAGGGAGGCACCAGCCAGAAGAAGCTGGGGGAGGGGAGAGGGACAAGGTCACTCTGCCACTGCCCCCACCTTGCTAAGCTCGACCTCAAGTCCTTCCCACCTGAACTGCAGTGGTTGCCCTTCCCCTCTGGGGTCCTTCCTCCCGGAGATGGTGCGGAGGGCTCTGGGAAGCACTGTCGCCCCACCAACACCCTGGTGTGGGTCAGTTCAGATAAGCGGTGCCCGGCCTGCAAGTCCGGCTGGCCTGGGCCCTGCTGAGTGACCATCCCCTACAGCAGTACTGGGATGCTCAAACCTGCAGTGTCCACCTCCACCCACTTGTGGTCCAGTGTGGTCAGAAGCTTCTGGAGGCCACTGTGGTGCAGGGCCTCACCCAACACTTCCTCGTCCTTGTCTGCGAGGACAGTAGTTACCAGTGTGTGTCAAGCACTGACCAGGTGCCATGCCCTGTGCTTGGTTCTCTACAGACTCCAGCAGTGCCTGGGACGCGCTCAGCATCAGCTCTAGGCGGTGACCACTCCACCCTCCGCACTCGCAGGGACACTTCGGCACTGCTGCTCCACAGACAGGTATACAGGACCAATGGGAGTCCTGGGGAGGGGGGGGGGACTCCTGCCATTTTCCAGAAAACGCAGGCTGGAAGCAGTGAAATGCCTCCCAGAGGAGGCAGCTGGCTGACCAGGGGGAGGAGCGGGCTGGGAGCCCAGACTCCCCCAGGCGCCTGGCCATCCTGCCCTCCTGGTCTGTACGTGTCCACGGCCTCTGCGTGTGTCCGCAGAGATGCTTTCCTGTTAGTCCAGGCTGTTCGGACGCTGTGGGCCAACTCCAGACGAAAGTAAGGGCCCACGTGGGTCCCAAATGCTCCTTTGTTGGGCTTCCCCATTCTCACCCCCCAGAAAGCCCTCCTTTTCTGAGTCCTCACTCACTGTGCATTGAGCGCCTGCTGTGTTCACAGTTTGGTAGCAGTCCCAACTCCTGTGCAGCTCCTTTTGCTGTCAAGGGGGACAGTGACACACGCCCCACAGCGCCCTGGGGACACAGGCCTGGAGCAGGCCAGGTCACACAGGGAGGGGGAGCACAAGGGGCTGGACTCAAGGCCCCAGGAAGCAGGGGCAGTGGCCTTGAAATGAGGTGTCCCCCAAGCTCTGGCCCTTTCACATGGTCTGCTCTTTGCCTCCATGCCCACCGAGTCCACCCCACTCCTGAGTCTGTGTATAAGCATCAAGACCACCACCCACCCGAGTGGCCAGGCATGCTGCTGGGGTAAGAGGATGGGCTCCCCAGAAGCATGCCCCCCCACCCTCCACCCTGCTGCTCCAAGGAAGCACAGCCACAGCATGCACCCCGCATCCCCCAGCCAGTCCCAAGCGTGAGACACGTATTATTCACCTTATTGCCCAATGGAAAAACAGCACGTTCCAGGACCTGCTGATTCACTCCCTCTCGACAAAATATACTGAACGCTAGCGCAGGCTTTTCTTTTAATTGTGGTAACATACACAAGATGAAACGTACCGTTTTGACCATTTCTGAGCGTACAGTTATGTGGCATGAAGTAAGTTCACACTGTTTGCAGCCTCCATCATGCACTTCCGCCAAGTTTTTCACTGTCCCACCAGTAAACACTAACCCCCATCACTACTCCCCCAGGCCCAGGCACCCACCAGCTACTTCCTGTCTCTATGAACTTGACCACTGTAGGGAACTCGGATAAGTAAGTGGAATCCTACAGTATTTGCCTTCTTGTGACTGGCTTACTTCACCTGGCATCATGTCTTCGAGGTTCATCCATGTTGTAACATGTGAGAGTTCCCTTCCTTTTTAAGACTATTATTTCATTGTGTTTATAATCCATGTTTAATTTCTCCATTCATTGTTGAAGGACACTTGGGTTGTTCCCACGTTTTGGATGTTGTGAATAATGTTGCTATGAATGTGGGTGTGCAAATATCTGTTCGTGTCCCTGCTTTTACTTCTTTTGTGTGTATACCCAGAAGTGAGATTGGTGAATCATATGATAATTCTATTTTTAACATTTTTAAGAACCATGCCGTTTTCCACAGCTGCTGCACCATTTTATATTCCCACCAACAGTGCACAAGCGTCCCAGTTTCTCCACATCCTCGCCAACACTTGTTATTTTCTGTATGTGTGTGTGTGTACATGTGTTGATGATAGCTGTCCTAAAGTGGATGAAGTGATATCTCATTGTGGGTTTTTTTTTTTGAAGTAAAAATTCTTAATTTCTCAATATGCTAGTTTTTGATGGCAAAAATTTGGTTCCATTGAAACTCTGGTCACTGTGGTTTTGATCTGCATTTCCCTAATGACTGATGATGTTGGGGATCTTCTCATGAGTTTATTGGCCATCTGTACATCTTCTTTGGGTAAATGTCTATTTGAGCCCTTTCCTTATTTTGATTTGGGTTGGGTTTTCTTGTTGTTGAATTATAGGAGTTCTTTATATATTCTGGATACTAATCTCTTATCAGATTGGTGATTTGCAAATGTTCGATGCACAGACGGTTGTAATTTTGAAGAAGTCAGGTTCATCTATTTTGTTTTCTTTTGTTGCCCTTGCATTTTGATGTCACATCCAAAAAACCATTGCCAAATCCAATGTCATGAAGATTTCATCCTGTGTTTCCTTCCAAGATTTTTATAGGTTTAGGTTTAGGCGTTTGATCCACTTTAAGTTAATTTTTGAGTTGGGGTAAGGGTCAATGTCATGCTTTTGCAGGTGGACATGGAGTCTTCCCAGCACCATTTGTTGAAAGCACTGTCCTTTCCTCATTGAGTGATCATGGCACCCTTGTCAAAATCATTTGACCATGTGGGCAAGGGGTTATTTCTGGGCTTCTTATTGTCTTTCATTGGTCTGTATGTCTAACCTTATACCATACTGTGTTGGTTTCTGTAGCTTTGTAGTAAGTTTCAGAATCAGGAAGGGTGAAACTCGAAATTTGCACTTCTTTTTCAGGACTGTTTTGGTTCTTCCAGGCCCCTTACAACTCTTTATGAATTTGAGAACTGGCTTCTCCACTTCTGCAAAAGGGACTATGATAATTTTGACAGGGATTTCATTGAATCTGTAGATCATTTTGGGTAGTACTGCCATCTTAACAATATTAATATTCTGATCCATGAACATGGGATATTTCCACTTATTTGTCTTCTTTAATTGCTTTCAGCAGTGTCTTACAGTTTTCAGCATACAAGTCTTTTATCTCCTTGGTTAAACTTACCCCTAGGTTTTTGGGTTTTTTTAATGTTATTGTAAATGGAATTGTGTTCCTGATTTCCTTTTGAGATTGTTTATTTTTAGTGTTTGGAAACAAAACTAATTTTTTAGTGTTTATTTAGTTATCCTGCAACTTTACAGGATTAGTTTTACAACTTTGAATTTACTAGTTCTGACAGTATTTTGTGGAGTTCCTAAGTCTTTTTGATTTTATATAACATCTTGTTATGTATGAACAGAGATAATTTTACTTCTTCCTAATTTGGATGCTATTGGCTTGTTTACGCAGGTACGTCTGGTTGCTCCTGCTAGAACTTCCAATACTGTGTTGAGTAGAAGTGGTGAAAGTGGCAGTGGCATCTTTCTCCTTTCTGATCTCAGGGGAAAAGTTGTTTTGGGTTTTGTGCATGTGTTTGTGATATATATATATTTTAATCTTTTCACCATTAAGTATGTTTGCTTTGGGCTTTTCATCTGTGGCATTTACTATGCTGAAAAAGTTTCCATTTCTAATTTCTTGAATTTTGAGACAGGGAGTGGGCATGCAAGTGGAGGAGGTGCTAAGAGAGAGAATCCCAAGCAGGCTGTGCCCTGCCAGCACAGAGCCAGACTTGGGGCTCATACTTACCAACTGTGAGATCATGGCCTGGGCTGAAATCAAGAACCAGACGCTTAACTTACTGAACCACCCAGGTGCCCCCCTATGGAGGATTTTTATTATGAAAACATGTTGAATTTTATCAAATGCTTTTTCTGCATCAGTTGAGATGATCCTGTGGGCTTTTCCCCCTTTGTTGGTGTGATGTCTCACCCTGATTGATTTTGAGACCGAACCATCCTTGCATTTCAGGAACAAACTCCATTTCATCAAGGTGTAGAATCTTTTTGACACACTGGTGAATTTAGTTTCCCGGAATTTTGCTGAGAATTTTGCATCAAGGTTCATGAGGGATACTGTTTTGCAGTTTTCCTTTTTTGTTGTTTTTTTTTATGTAGGCTCCACACCTAATGTGGGGCTCAAATTCATGACCCTGAGATCAAAAGTCACATGTTCTACCAACTGAGCCAGCCAGGTACCCCTGTTTTGTAGTCTTCTTGTAGAGTCTTTGTCTGGCTTTGGTATCAGGGCAATGCTGGCTTCAGAGAGTGTCAGGAAGCATTCCCTCCTCTTCAACATTTGGGAAGAATTTAAGGATTGCTGTTAATTTTTCCCTAAATGTGTGGTAAAATTCACCAGCCATCTGGTCATGGGCTTTTCTTTTTGGGAGGCTTTTGATTATTGACTCACTCTCTGTAATAATTACAGGTATATTAAGATGTCCTGTTTCTTTGTAATTCAGTTTGGGCGGGTTGTGGGTTGTGTGTGTGTGGGTTTGTCCACTTCATCTAGGTTGTCCAATGTGTTGGTGCACAACTAGTGTAGGTTTTAAAGCTGTGAACCAGGTAGACGCGTCCCACCTCCAAGGAGCTCATATGGCAGAGATGACAGACAGGAGATACTAGTTCAAGGCTGGATGTGTGAAGCAATCTGGTGAATGTCAAGAGAGTTCTAAGAGCAGGCCCTTGGGAGACCTGATCCAGAACCCAGTGAAATGAACGGTGACCCATGGGAACTTTGGGAGCCTTCTGGGTTTTTCTGATAGCTATGAGAGTGCCCTTCTGTTGACTATCGTGAGGATGGCCCTGTGATGTTTTGAAACAGTGAGTTTGTAGACCAAAGCCCCTCTGCCAAATAACCATATAATTTACATTAAGGGTGCTATTAACAAAACACCAGAACAAGACAAGACAAACGGGCCACTCTGGGAAAACCAACACCAGGGTAACACTTATATAACCCATGCTGGGGTCAGTCATGTCTGAAGAGATGGATATGCACAATGGCCAGGAGGGGACATGGTGTGACGAGGTCTGGGGGGGTCTGCTCCTATGCCTCCAGCTGTTTGCCACATGAGCTGCTGGTGCCTTCTGGGCACACCAGGCCAAGGCCATCCCAGACACCACCCTTAAGTGGCTAGTGCTCTGCCTGAGTAATTTCCAGCCAGCCCCCAGGTGGCCCCTCATGGAGTCTCCAAGACCTCACCTGCACAGTCCAGCCCACAGCACAGGGTGAAGCACCTAGTACAGAGCCTGCTTTGGCCCATCTGTGGGTCGGTGAGGCCCCTGCCCCCCCCCCCCCCCGGGCTGTGGTAGGGACAGGAGCGGAGGCCCAGCAGCCAAGAGTCCTGGGGCTGGGGGGAAGCAACCTGTGCAGAGCTCACTCTGCCAGGTGAGGGTAAGCAGTAAAGGGGAAAGGACAGTAAACAGGCATTCTCCAAAGAATCAGCGGGAGAATAAGATCGCTGGAGGGGAGAACCGCTCCTGCAGGGAGTGCATCAGGAAGGAGCTCGTGTCCTCATGCCTGCCCACAGGCCTGGGAGGAGACAGATGACAAGGAGGGATGCCCATTTTCCTGTGACACTGGCCCAATGCTGAGGGCTAAGCCACCTTCCAGGGGCCAGCAGCACCCTTCTCCCCTCGTTGGTGGGTTCTCTCTATACACTGCTTCCTGAGCCCAGCCTCGCCCTGCAGACCCCCGTCCCCCCAGTCCCCTCCCTGTTTTACTTCCCGTGTTCTTACCTGATACGGCCTTGCTTGTACACACCTGTCCTGCGCCCCGAAACGTGAATGCCATGCAGGCGCAGCCCCTGCGGCCCTGAACGGCAGGTGCGCGGGGTCCATCCGCGCTAGGCCGGCGGGGGCACAAGGACCAGGTGTGAACAGGTGTGTCCGTATGCGTACATCACTAGGGGTTTTCTGTCCTTTCTGTGCACCGGCAGTGTTTGAAACTCTACAATAGACATACTACGTTTGAAACACACGAGATCCGTAAGAGCTCTTTCACAAAAGAAAACAAAAAACGGTGAACCAGAATGCTCGACCAGCGGCGGGGCGAGCGACGCGGACCGCCGCGGGGCGTGGACGGTGCGCACGCACTGCCAGCGCAGGTGGCGAGGAGGACGGAAGGGCTCGCTGCTCCGCCCCGAGCTGTCCCAAGCACAAGCCGGAAGCACTCACGGCCCCGCCCCGCGCACAAGCCGGAAGCGGGCCACGGCCCCGCCCCGTTCTAAGCACAGGCCGGAAACGGCCCCGCCTCTCGCACAAGCCGGAAGCGTCTACGACCCTTTCCCGAACCGCGCAGAATCCGGAAGCCCTCACGGCACCGCTCTGCGCCGTCCAGCGCACAGGCCGGAAGCAACTCGCGGCCCCGCCCCGCACAGAAGCCGGAAGCGCACACGTCCTTTTCCCGCCCCGCGCAGAGGCCGGAAGCGCTCACGGCCCCGCCCCAACCCGCCTGAAGCTGGGGCCGGAAACAGTCGCGGCTGCGTCCCTCCCCTTGTATAGACCGGAAGCGCCCAGCTCCTCAGACTGGGGAGGTGTATTTCTGTCCCGTTTCTCTAAGCCCCGCGGCGGGGCTTGTCCCCATTGCTGCCGGCTGTGCGACCCTAGGGACGCCACAGCTGCGGGCGGTCAGAGTCGTGTGGCCCCCGCAGGGTCGGCCCTGGAGGGTGGTGGGCCCAAGGGCGCGAGGTGCACACGGAGAAAACCACAATGAAGGGTGGGTCTGGTCAATAGGGACAGTAATACACGTGCTTCTATCGGGATCTGGTGCGTTTCTTCCTTGGGCTTCTTTCTCCACGTTCTTTCCCGCTTCCCAGCATGGGGACGAGGATGACAGCGCGAGTCCCTTCGGGCTGGAGACCGTAACCCCCTCGCACAACAGTTTTGAATTGCACTCACTCTAGCGAGCTCTCAGGCAGCTGTTGAGCTTTTTAATTATGTAAGTCCACTCCCCCACTGCCCCTCGCCCCCGACACACGCGTGGACTCAAAGTCAGGATCCCCAGACCTCGTCCTCGCACCGAGAAGGCCTGGTGCCTGCGGTAGCGGTCCCAACTTGAATTAAGTCTCAGTAACATCTGTTGCTACAAGAACTTGAAAAGCGACACCGTACTTTATACTAAAAGAATAAAGATTTTTATTAAGCATTGTAAGTTGCATTCAATAGCCTTCGATACACCACGCCACAACCCACCTACAATCAGTCAGACCCAACAGCAGTTCATTCTTGCACAATCCATGAGTTAGGGCAGAACTCCCTTCAACTTACAGTAAGATCCTACTCAGGTCTTGCGGGCAGGGATTGGGGAATTACATCTCATTTCTGATCACTAATGTGTGATGAAGAGCATCAGGAGAATTATATGAAAACGAATAAGAAGTGATTCTGATTTCAAAGTACATTGTTTGGAAACATTAACAAAAACATCAAAATGATATAAGTATACCTGCTTCTACTAAATTCTTGATGGGAAAGTTCTCAAGAACAAGCAATTTGTTTCCTGCTACAGAAGGGGGGGTTGTTTTTTTTGGTTTTTTTTTTTTTAAGATCAAAGGGATTTTTTTTTTTTTGTTTTTCACAGAATTTCATATTTTGCTAATATGAAGGCATAAAACAGCAACAAAGAACAATAATGCATACAGCAGTGAATACACCAGGGTAATGTTGATATTTGAAACAGCTAGATAATTTTGGGGGGGTTTTAGAATAAATGCAACAGAGGTCAATAATCACAAAATTTTAAGGTTAGAGCAAGATCAGTCAGTGACTAAACAGAGTTAACATCTTTTATAGGACTATTACTGATTATTAGCATTTTGTTTTGCAAATGGGCACATACTGGTAAGAATGGAAGGACAATAACATGCATAATATTAACTACACACTTTAAAAATTATGAACCATGCAGAAGGTTAGCTCAAGTAGTAGCACTAATGGTCTACATCCGATTCAAAACCACATAGTTCATTGATCACAGATGCATGGTATTAAGTCACGAAAAGTTTCAGAACACATTGTGTTGATTTTGAAAGGTCATTTGCATCTTCTATGATTTCAACTTTATCTCCATTTAACTTGCTTGTAAAGTAAGTATGATGTACTGCATATTTAAAATCAGCAGAACGGCAATATTACTCTATAATTTTTTAGTTTTGATAGTTGCACTTTTTTTTTAACACAAAAGAACCACATCAACAGTGATGAGATTTAAGTAAGAAAGAAAAACCGTGGTGTGCCTTATTTCTTTCATAATCATAAAATCAAAGCCTTAGACAAAGCTTCCTTGTGAACAGTAATGCAAAATCAAAGATAATGGCATACATATGGTGCCAAATGCTAAAAATGATATTTTAAGCTATATATACTTAAAGACTGCCAAAATTTGTTTTCTTTATAGTTCAAGAAACACAACTATAGGCTTTTGTCATAACCAGTTTAAACTTTGTGTGTACTTCATTTTAAGTGTGGGAGTCAAATGCTCTTCATTTTCTTTCTCTCTTTTTGTTTTATTGTAGCATTTTGACTACAACTGGTTAAAACTAAAAATGTGTTGTTTAAATCTCTGATATCAAAGAGGGATCCGAATTTCCAAAGTCCTCATTTTTCTCTTACGGAAAGGAAAAAATGTACATAACTGTAGGCTCTCTTTCTCTCCAGATATTCCTGAATCCTACCCTTCCAGCATCCTTCACCCTCTATAAAAAATAAGTTTACTCTTCTTTCTTTAAGACAGCAGCCTCCAGAGCATCAGCTCTGCGGCAAGCACTGTCTGTACTTAGTGCATTTAAGTGAGGATTTGTATTGCACGTCTTAGAGTCATTGTTCAAGGCACTTTCCGAGTGGCTGGGGGCCCTGGCATCGCCCGCGCTCCCGTTCATCTGGGGAGCAGGCTTCTCCTCAGCCACCGCTCCGTTTTCAGCCAGGGACCCATCTGAAGACACGGCAGACGACTTGGATTCCCCGGATCTTGACTTCAGTTCTTTGGCCACTTCTTCTGCTGAAGCAGCATAAGGAGGCTTGCCCTGGTCAAAATCAAGGATAACAAGCAATAAGGCAGCTGTGATACACAGTGGGAGAAGGGACGCCTATGGAGGCCTGTGCTTCAGGTTCAACAGCACAGTACACTGCGTGGGTGTGTTCCTCACGCTTTCTGCTCTCTGCTCTATACCTTCTCTGAATCCTCTGTGGTCTGTACAGTCCATTACTCTACACTCTCTATACCTCTATACGCTCCAGTCTGTATTTTTCACAACCTGTGTATATACTTTATAGGCTATATACTGTATATATTTGATAGTCTGTATTCTCTCTGTACTCCATACTTGAATCTACATTCTCTGTAATCTGTGTAATATATATTCTCTCTCTCTACAGTATCACCTATGTACTCTATAGTCTATAGTTTGCATCATCTACATACTCTAGTGTATACATTCTAATCTCTATACTGTCTACACTCTATACTTTCCACAGTCTATGTACAGTCTACATACTCTCCACAGTCTGTGTACTCTGTACTCTGGTCTGTACTCTCGTAGTCCATAGTCTACATACTCTCTATGGTCTGTGTACTCTGTACTCTCATCTATACTCTCGTAGTCCATAGTCTACATACTTTCTACGCCCCATACTCTCTATGGTCTGTGTACTCTAGTCTATACTCTCTGTAATCCAGAGTCTACATACTCTCTAGGCCCCATGCTCTCCACAGTCTGTGTACTCTGTACTATGGTCTATACCCTCCGTGGTCCAGTCTATATACTCTCTATGCCCCATACTCTCTACGGTCTGTGTGCTCTGTACTCTCATCTATACTCTCCGGAGTCCACAGTCTACATACTCTCTATACTCCATACTCTCTATGGTCTGTGTACTCTATACTCTCCATAACCTGAACAGTCTACATATTCTCTATGGTCTGTGTGCTCTAGTCTATACTCTCTGTAGTTCACACAGTCTACCTACTCTCTATAATCTGTTTATTCTGTACTCTAGTCTATACTCTATACTCTAACACACTCTGTTTTGCTTCTGACTGACCTGCAGCTGGCAAAAGCTGGTCTCAGCAGGTTCGTCCTGGGGCCCCTTCCCTCCACTTCTCTGTAGTTAATATCCTGACCTTGCAGTAGACCCCACTTGAAGAGGTCTACCTAATCCTTCTGGACAGCACCAAATCATCTATGCTAACACCACTCCTCGATACGTCCTCTCTGAAATTACAAACCACCATCCTCACTACGTGTCCACCAACAACTTACACATCCACCTGTCGCGGGCAGTGGGAGGCCCATTTCTACTGGAAAATAGAAGCAAACCTAAGTCCTCTCTGGACAACCCAACAAGAAACAAGTCTAAGCTGATAATCGCCAGGTGTGTTTGTGACCTATCTCTTCTGAACAGGTCTCCCTGCTCCTCTTAACAAACTTAAAAGTAATTCTAGAAAAAATGAACTTTTGGAGTGAAAGACAAGACCTCTCGGTAAGAGACGAGGAAGACAGCCCGAGATCTTTCAGCTGTTTACATCTTAGACCGTGGGTTTCTCAGCCTGGCACCTCGACATTGTAGACCTGGTAATTCTGTCACGGGCCGTCTTGTGTGTTGCAGAGTGGTGGGCATCACTGGCCTCTCCCCAGAAGACACCAGAAGCACTTGCACACTGAGCTATGATGATCAACAATGTCCCCAAAGCCAATGGCCCTTGGGGCCAACATCCCAGGACTGAGAAACACTGCTGGAGGCGGACTCAGTGCTGAGGGAAACCTTAACGGTCTCACCCTTATGTGGTCATTTTTCAGTGAAGAAACTGAGACCCAGAACAGGAAAGCTGCCTTTCAACCCCAGATGGCAGGGTGTCGGGTGCCTCTAGTCCTCCCTGCTGAGAACCAGGGTTTTTGCCTGGTTACAAATAAAGGCCCTCTCTGCTCAGCCAAGTGGGGCTGGAGATATGTGTTACCCTCGCCTTGGGGATGCCTTGTCTCACACCAGTGGTCCCTGCGTTTGTTCCCCTCTGGGCTCCATTCCCACAGGTCTTCTCACTTCAGTGCTCAATCCCAGAGTTCGGAAATATGCATGTAAACCCTCCCCCAAGTCAACACTACTGCCATTTTCTTGGAATCCTGAGAAAAATTAAAATATACAAGAGGACAAAGCAGGGGGAAATAACACTGAAGATTTCAAGTACTTGCTCACACCTCTAAGCCCTCAGTCTCGGAGGGAAAAGCCCACCGGCCGCTACACAAAACGCCTGAAGCAGGATCTCCAGGGTGCCAACACAAAAAAGTAACTCAGAATTGTTTTTCTGAGGATACACAAGGACCCAGGAATTCACTCCCAGGTATGTACCCAAGAGGAATGAAAACGTATGTCCACACAAACACCTGAACACAACCACTGTAGTTAACAATACTCTGTTGCATATCTGCAAGTTGCTGAGAGACCTCAAAGGTTCTCGTCACAAGAAAATAAGTTTTTGTAACCATTTGAGGAGATGCACGTTAACGAGACTTCCCGTGGTGATCATCTTGCAATGCATACAAATACAAATCACTATGCTGCACCCAGAACTAACATGATGGTATATATTGATTACATCTCAGTAAAGCTGGAGGAAAACCTGAACCTATGTATGTATGTTCACAGCAGCATTACTCATAACCAAAAACGTGCAAACCACCTGAATGCCCAGCAACTGGTAAATGGAAAAAGGAGCCTCGCCCTCAGTGGAGCCCTCACAGCAATCCCGAGGACCCAAGGGCCGGTGGCGCGACGACAGGTGCGCATCCATGACAGGCACAGAGCAAGTCCATACACGGCAAAACAGATCCGTGGCCGCCGGGGGCTGGGACGTGGCTGCAACTGAGTAAGGGGTTTCTTCTTGGGTGATGAACGTTCTGGAATTGGCGGTGTCCCTGCATGACAGTGAGGACAGGCCGCACTGTACTTTCTAAGCAGGTGAGCTGCATAGTAGGTGAGTTCTATCTCAAAAGAAGAAGACATCAAAGGGAGTCAAGAATGTGCCAAACACTGGCGACAGACACAAGACTAGCTCAACAGGAACCACCAGAGATGAAATCAAAGCAAGGGAGAACAACAGAAATGAAAACCCAGTAATTCAAGAAAAGCTTCTGATGTAAGACAAGATATGAAACTGTGTTTAGAAAGAACACGTTGTGTGCTGAGTGCACCGGCCCAGGATGACCAGCAGCGGGGTGCATCACGAAACCTTGGCAGAGAAACAAAAACAATTTGGGCATTTAGGCCAAAACCGCGAATGTCTTCTGAGGGAAAGACAATTCAATTATTAGCGTTCTTTGACACAAAGCTTATGACAGAAGAAAATGACAATATACGTGAGACGCATGAGAAGGAGGTATGAGCCACCACTTTCAACTGTTAGGAAAGCAAAGTGCTTCTGAACGTCCCGCCTGTGGAGTCCCCTGAGGAGAGCCTGGAGGGACAAGGCCGGCGGGCAGGGGACGCGGGTCCACAGAGGCCAGGCCAATGAGGCGTGGGTGGGGTGGTGGGTGGAGGCTGCACGCTGGGACAATGCAGCGGATAACCGCACAGCTACTGTCACAACGAGAGCTGGGGGGAGAACAGGGTGAGTGTGTCAACACCGTGACTGCCCGTGGACGAAGCCAAGGGCCAGCCAGGGGCACTCTGACTCTAACTTAACGAGCCCCGGTTCTCAGGGTGGAAGATAATAGACATGGACACGAACAGTAAAGTTTAAATCAAATTCCTGAAGTCTTCAATTTGATTCAGAAGAGTCGCTCTAAATTCTTGAGATAAAAACAGCGGCATCCACATGCATATTCCCCTGTGCGTGTGGTACACAAGAGCGTGCAGCAGCACAAGCACGTGCGGGTCTGAGTGCCTGGTGCACGCGAGTACACGTATCTCCTCTAGCCCTGTTCACAGAGAAGCCCAGAAACAGTGATTCAGCATGAGGAAAGGACATGTAGATGTAACATCAGAGATGTAAGTAAAAGCCCTCAGTTTAAATTGGAAACGTCAGTGTGAATTTATGAGGATTTTATCTTTAAAGAAAAAGACAATAAAAAGCTCGCATGTCGTGTGTTCATGCATGAAGACCAGGACTGCACGTCCAGATCTGTGCTCAGAGAACACTAGGAACAGTCACTGGCCCTCCAGCACTCAGGGTGCCCAGACGGTGGTTTTCAAATGCCATCTCCCACTAAAGAGACCAAGGAATCGAGAGAAATGTGGTGGTTCTGCTGGGCCGGGCGATGCCCAGGGAGAAAGCCACCGCAGACCAGAGGCCACGCAAAGGGCCTGTGGCCAAGGGCAGCAAGGGATCTGTCCTGCAAGCACTGTAATACTCAGGTACCAAATGGGAGCCAATGGGAAGCATCTCTTTATAAAAACACCCCAAGAAATAACGAAAAAGAAATCACGCAACAAGACTATCTTCCTTTGGCAATCTCCAGCGAATGAAGGGATCCAGCCTGTGACACATCGAAGGGTCCCAATGTGCAGAAGCAGACACTCGTGCCCCTGACAAAAGCACACAGGTCCACCTCAGTCCTGCCACAGGCGCAGACCGGTGCAGAGTCTGGCTCAGTGCCCAGACCCACCACCAGGATGCAAGAAAGACAAGGTCAGGTCATAGGGGGGCAGCCCGCTCAGCACACGCTCGGCAAGATGAAGAAAGTCTGGGCGTTTGGGCGCAAAAGGCGGTGTTGTCTGTCCTTCCACACGCACAAAGCAAAGGAGACAGGCATGGGGGAGGGGAGCCAGTGGACTCAGGGACTTTAAAGATGCAGCAAAATAAAAGAAGGTGAGCTCCCCACGGGAACAAGAAAGAGGCCAGGCCACCCAGTTGTCTTGTGTGGTTCCGGTGTCTGTGTTTTATGTGAAAGGCCCCCTTAATCAGTAGGGGTGATGGCTCCACGAGGGGCTGTCTGTACAGGATGGGCTCCGGGCTGGAGCACAGCATGGGTGCATTCCCCCCCACCTTATAAACCCGTTCAGAGGCTCAGTGCCTTCAGCTTAAAAGGGCTCAGAAGGCAGAGGAAGGTCAAGGTGAGCCTGAGGAGGGCAAAGTGAGCCAAGCACATGCCCCATCCTGGGGCATGCTACACTGCAGAGGGGGCTGCCCTTGTACCTGACTCACTAGATGTATTTCATCAACACAGAAGTTCCCAAGGTGGTGAGATCACCTGGTAAAGGCAGGCCAATACATTTCCACACGTGGGCTACTAATGTGGGAGCCAAGGGAGAGCTGGAACATTTGCATGCACAGCACGGGAAGAAAAGCACACTTTGATGAAACTTCAAACACAGCAGTAAGGCTGCCTGGCATTTCTAAAAGATCCTTCTCAAGGGGAAATTCATCAGGATCCATGTCCCAACATGGTCTATCCAAAGTGGGAGGAAACTCCAGCTCGGTCATGAAGATGGGTACGTGATTTTGTCTCCTCACAGGCTCAGCCTTTCAGCGAAGTGCTAGTCAAGACAGTCCAGGAGGAGAAAAAGACGTCAGTTTTCTTCTTAAATCCTGACTGCTATTTACCTAAATAACATTTTAGAATATAACTGCCGCTAACAGCCCCAGAATACTCCCCAGTTAGCAGTGACCAGGCGACCATACTCTTCAGCACCCACGACGCCGGCCGCCGTGGGCTGAGGAGTCACAGCCGGCGAGCAGGTGACGCCACCGCTGTGTCTGCCTTGCGCTCGACAGCTACAGAGAGGCCCCGGCAGACCTTTCTGGACGCAGGCACTGAGCCACCAGCCCGGAGTGAGGCGCCGCTGCCCCATGGATTACCTGAATCACACCCTGGTTTTTATAGCCTCTGCCGTAGTACCGTCCGCCTCTTCCAAACGTTCTGATCACCGGGGTGGAAATAACTCCCCTCGGACGCCTGAACGGATAAAAGAGGACAAAAGCACACAGGCTTGAATCTGTTGAGGCAGCTGGAACATTTAAAATGATGCCGATCCCACGCTGTAGAAAGCACCGGTCTATTAAATAAATCATGGTCACATCGTGGACTTATTTCAAGATTCCAAGAAATCAATCTGAGTTTTTTGGTCCCTATCCAGTGCATTCAATTTGAAAAATAATATACTTCAAAATGCTACTTTTTTAAATATTAAAAAATTGTTAATTGAATGTGTGGGTAACTATTTAATAATGGCTTAGTTACATAATGCTGTATACAATGGAATCCTACATAACCACAATGACATTAAGGAATATATCTAATGATGAAAAAATGTTTCTAATAAACTCATGACTAAAATAAGTAAGAGGCTATTTTCTAATTAACACAAACATGTTTTCACTGTTCAGAACTTACCCTCTTGCTGGTCCTCCAACAGAAACTACCTGTAGGGGGAAAGGCCCACGGCCTCCACGGCCCCGTCTGCTCCCAGCCCAGTGGCCAACCACGGTGCCGGCTATTTCTAGCTTCCCTCCCTGAGAAGGTATAGGTTGGATTCCTGCACGAAAAATAGACAAAATACATCTTGACAATCAGAGAATTAAAAACAGCAAAAAGAAAACAAGCGAGCAATTTGTTTTCATTGTGGTTTATATTTCATATAAAGCCCCCTTCTCTGAAGTTTTGTGAAGACTTCTTATTTATTACATAAAGTATCTATTTACATATTGTTTATGGGTTTTAACTGTTGTTGAAAATACACCTGAAAGTCAGACAAAAGTGTTGGCCACTCAGAGAACCCACAACAGCTGATCTGAGTTTAAAATGCAAAATGTGCAAGGCTTTCTGGCTGCAACAGTTCAATAAAGCATGGCCACTGGGCGCTCACAGCCAGCCTCCTCCCCTACCAACATGGATACCTGCAAACTCCATGTTTTCTCTTTGGGGAACTGCTTCCAAGTTTCCTGCCTTAACCAAACATTACAGAAGTTAACCAGTAAATGTGGCTGTTATTTCTTATTGTTAAATTAAATTAAATTAAATTAAATTAAATTAAATTAAATTAAATTAAATCAGTGGGGTCACCAACACCACTGTATCAGTAACTTCTATTAACCACCAACAGCCTGCATATTCTAAGGATTTCTGACTTAACTAAGAAAATTCTCAAATATGTAACTGATAGCAAAACTTCTGATAAAACCCAAACAGAATAGAACCTCAAGCTTCCTATCTTCTGGCAGATGGAATGGATTATAATTAAGTCTCCATCATCCAGGTGTTCACCATGACCATTCTAGCTGCCAGACAGCGCTGCCCAACATCCAAATCTACAAGCCTTACATTCCTAGTAGCCACAATGAAATAATACAAAAACAGATAAAATAGGTTTTGATAATTTGTTTTATTTAACCCAATATATCCAAAATAGTATTATTTCAACATGTAATCAATATAAAAACTACTAATTATTTTGCAATCTTTTTTCCATATTAGATCTAAAACTGGGCGTGTATTTTATAGCAAGGTCAAGTGCTCAAGAGCCACAGTGGCCGGTGGCTGCTACACTGGACAGAGCAGAGCTGAGCTCCAGACACAGTCTGGGGGAAGTAACAAAGCAGTTCCTCTGGTCATTTCAGCCTACAAAACCACTTCTGACCCTACAATGTCTAGAGCCACCACCCTACCCATAGGTTTATCCCAACTGCACGCTGACGTGAGTGTCCAGGCAAGGGGTGCAAGGAGCTGAAGCCGATGGTGAAGCAGAGAGCAGGCGTCACTGCACGCTGCATGGCGTGGGCAGGAAGAAAAGCGCCCTGGAAGCTGCAAGAGCCAGTGGGAGGCAGGAGAGGGCATGCGGGGCCGGTGCAGGGGGAGACGTCCCCAGAGCCCCTCTGGGGGCTGTGCTAGCCTGTGCATCTTACTGCTGCAAAAGAGGTCTCCCGCCAACCCCAAGGAACAGAGCTGGAAGAACATTCCTGGAAAGGATAGAAAGCCTGTGTACCCTAAAGTTACTCACAAATGTATCTGAACAGCCCTGTGGTGTGGACCTGATGGCCACGTCTGGCTCTGCGGTCCCAAAATACAGGACGTGTGACAAAACTACAAGTCACAGGCTTTAATTACAGCAAAATCACAAGACATTATTTCAAAACTAAATGTTAAGTCTTTTTTCTCCCTTGTAAAACCAATACGTACAAGAAGAGAAGCAAAGGGAATTTAAAATAAGCTCATTTATGTATGTGTTATTAGATCTTTCTCAAAAACGTTGCCTACAAAACAAGCTGCGGTCAGTTTCCATGCCAGGAACTGCTATGGCCTCGGGACCTCCGTCGTCGGGGAAGGAGCCCGCCAACGAGCCCTGTAGGGCAGCCTGCTCCTTCGGGGAGGCGGCGCTGGGGCCGGGCTCAAGGGCTGCGTGGACACCCGCCCGTCCCACTGGAAGGCAGAGACCTGGGGGCGGCCGGGGCCGGGAGCGGGCCTGGCGGGGAGGACGCGGAGGGGGGCCAGGCGGGGCGGCGAAGCTCTAGGAGAAGGCGTGCTGGCATAATTACCGCCCTGCGACTTGCTAGTCCTGCTGCTGTCCCCGCCTGAGAAGGCTCCGCAGTGTCCCGCTGCTGTTGCCACTCGGAAGGCACGGTAAGCGCCTGTCGCTACAGTGTCCCCATAGGGGCCTCCAAAGCCACAGACTCCTGTGGGACCCGGGTGGAGAGAGACGGAGAAGCTGTGAGGAGCAGATTCTAGGGGAGCCACCGGTGGGCCTCTGGGCAGAACGACCCCATCTCCTTCACCTGCTGTTCCCATACCATTGGCTGAACCATCCCCGGGGACAGGGGGTGGCCTTAGTGGAGAGGCCTCCTCTGACCCCACAGGTGAGCAAACCGTAAACCACAAACACAAGCTGAGTTTTCAGCTGTGCCGACCAATCGTAAAATCCAGTCTCTGCAACAGCCTTCGTATTTCCCTCTCTCCCTTACCCGCATCTCTTCGGGGGTCTGCGTTTGTCTATGGTGAGGAGCTGACACTGCAAACTTCGTCATGAGCCTGACCATGAACGAGGTCCCAGCACATTATGACACGGCGCATCCGTCCCCACCACCCCACGGTCCCTCCCGACGTCGCCTGTGCACTCACCTGCAAAGCCCCGTCCGCGGCCCTGAGCCGGGGGGACCGGCCCGAAGTGCCGGGGGTACACGGAGGCAGGGTAGAAAGGCAGCGCCGTGGGCGGCGGAAAGGGAAGCGGGTGGCTCTGCCGGGAGAGGTTCAGCCCTTCCAGAATGCTCTGCCGCATCTTCTCCACCTTGGCGGCTTGCTCGGCCTGCAAGTCAAGTGCCGGCACGTGAAAACTCGGTTCACAGAGTTTTGCTCGAATCGAAATGGACAGGAAGGAAGTGAGACCCACCAGCTGCCAGGATGCATGTGCTCTCTTCCCGTGAGTCAGTCACGGTCTGTGCAGCCACACTGGGTGCGGTCGGCAAGCACACCGAAAATGCAATCAACGAACACATACCGCCTGCTTCCATTACATCATTCCCACAGACACAACATCAACTTAAGCCACAGCTTTCAGCTGATCTCCAGGTGAGGACCATTCACTACCGAAGGTACTAACTGAAAGAGTGGTTTTGGTTCTGGAAGCCAACAGCTGAGTCCAGAAAGGTCCCACTGCAGCGCAGACAATGCCCACCGACCGAGCACTCGGCCAGCTGTGTGCCCCGCGCGGCAGAAAGGGCACCAAGGCCCAGCGACCGTGCTGACAGGGGGCGGGAGGCCGACTGAGGGGATCACATCACAGTGAATAACATCGCTCCCAAGGATGCGGACAACACAGCTAGTGGGCATCAGATCCACTGTGAAAGAGCCTGTACGACATTCACCTGCAGTGTCTTTTGTTAATAAATACATAAATTCAAGTAGCAACACCGATCCTTAACCAGAGAATCTGAAAACCTGCTCACCCCACAAATCTGTGCTTATGCTGAGCCTGACCCGAGGGTCATGGCAGCTCGGGCAGAACGTGCCGTCAGAAGCCTGAGGCGACTGCAAGAGAACAAGACGGTCTGATGGTGGACCGCACCTTCTGCTCAGACCAGGACTTCCAACTAATGCGCTCGGTCCTCGCTATTCATGACTCCACGTCCGTGGACCCACCCGCTTGCTGAAATGTACTTGTAACCCACAATCGTGCCCGAGGCCTCATGCAGAGGGGGCACCGCTTGTTTCAGACTTTACACTGGAAACAAGTGTCCTGTTCACCATCCACTTAGTGCCATAGTTTTCACATTTCTGTGGGTGATTCTGTTTGAAATGGGCCCAAGCACAGTGCCGAGTGCTGGCTCATGTCCCTAAGTGCCAGGTCGTGAGATGTGCCCTGTGGAGACACCGCGTGTGTCCGTCCCATGTGCTTTGTTTGGGCTGTTCCAGCGCTGCTGACCACATGTATAAGGCGAGTAATTTAACAATACAATATGTATTCATCAAGAGGACTTCCAACAGAAACACACATTAAACAAGGAAGCGTACTGAGTGGCTGACAAAGATGTGGCCGGGGCCGGTAGGAACCCAGGCCTGTAGGTCCTCCCGGGAGCGAGGTCCAGGCGAGTGCAGCACATCACGTGTGCGCCTGCAACCTGTGCAGACAGCCCAGCTCACCAGCCTGCAAGCACTCCTCCCATCCCGCCGAGGTGGCCGGAGGCTTCTCCCCACCCGCCAACCCCCCGCTGGCCGGCATTCCTGAGACTGACCTGACCATCACAGAGGTCGATGAGTGGGGTCTTTTCCCGGCTGGCTTTGAGGAGTTTGGACTGGAAGAGCTTCCCATCAAAATACATCCAAGGGCAGCAGTGCTCCCAGGGCACCGGCTGGCCACACGCGTCGTTTGCAAACAGGGCCATGTCCACACCACTCATGAAGAGAGCTGACAGCTGAATGCCTCGGGGGTCGAGGTTCTCAATCTTTAAATGGAAAAGAATGATTTCTATGGAGTAAGAACACTGCAGAACCCGATTCTCACCATTTCTGACTACAGCTCTCCACGGTTAGCGTGGACACCCCTCCACCAAACGCTCCCTACGCACACCTGCTATTTCCTTACAGCGACCTAGCACTATCTGAACACAGAGACTTTTTATGTTACTTAACAGATTTAAATTTTCAAGACTGTTTTATAAACATACTGAAGTATTTCAATTTGGAATTTGTAAATCATAGGAGCGTAAAGTAATACTGTATTGCAGTTGACATGAGATAGTAACAGATTATTAATAGTCTCCTTAGCAGTTAGGAAGTCCACTATCCACTTATGAAAATAAGTTACCCTTCAGATTCTACACACTGGTAATGTATGAACAAAAAGATTATAACAAGCAACATTCCATGAAGATTCTGCATTTTTTCAAGTATATTAAAAATTACTCAGCATAATTCCATTCTAAAACCTGTACTTCATGTTTACATTATTTCATGTTAATGTTTTAGGTAGCAACTCATTAATGAGACTGTCAAATGCTTCAGGAGAAATGGATAGCTTATAAATGGAAGAACACAACAACAAAAACACGGTATCTGGACCATGCAGACTATCTCTCCTGCCCCCTCCTTCATGGCGCTGCACCTCCCTGCGCGCACGGCCCTGGCTCCTAGCACCTGACACGCAGGGCGAGAACACTGACAGATACAGTCAACTCTTGATTGTCTGTCTATGAAGGACCTCGTTTGTGGATTATCCAGAAGGCAGTTTTAACTGCCAGGGTTCTGTCTTCCTACCTTTCACGCTTATTTTCTAAGGCGAGGGTATCTCAAGAACACAGACCTTACGGGGGTATCACCCTAAGCAATGCCTAAATGTGGCAGGTACGCCGGCTTTTCATTATTCACAAGAAAAAAGGTCATTCCCATGCCCGACACTGAGGAATTTCTGACTATCTGCTGTTTTGTGCTCAGGGGCCACCATTCCCCACAATCCGCTAACGCTGTGTTTTCCAACCTTGGTTTTTTGGATTTTCAGTCAATGTAGTTCAGAACCTTCCAAACCTGGAGAAGCCCATCCACACCCCCGGCCCCGCCTGCCGCCCAGCCCCATTGGCCCCTGCTGCTCCGGAGCCTGAGCCTCGCTGGGAAGGACAGTGCACTCGGCTGAGGGCAGGCAGGGCTGGGTGATGGGACCGCATGCATTTTATATTTATGAGCAGAAAGTGGGGAAAGAGAAAATCAAAATGGAGAAAGAATTCACTTGAAGTGGAAACTCCCTTCTCTGAGAGTCTCAAGGCAGAAAGAGGGAACTTCTCCTCCCTGAAAGCTGACACTGTTGGGAAAGTGGCCCCGACACACACGGGGCGAGGGGATACCAGGGGTGGCATGGAGGCCACTCCGCCACCCAGTGTTGTCCTGCAGCCCAGCAAGCGCCTTCTAGGGAAGCCCAGGAAGCACAGTGCTGTTGTCAGTGCTTGGTCCCCAGAGGTGGCCATGTGGACACGCCGACCCTCAATGCAGCAGACAGAGCCCCCGCCGCCCAGGCGGGCGGGCCGGGGACGGAGGTACCCAGGTTAGGACAAGCGCGCTCCCAGTGAGCCGACAGGGGGCACGGGGAAGTCTGCCTCAGCCATGCACACACATCTGTTTATTCTAACTGGACTTGCCATCAGCGAAGGAACTGTTTGCATGGGTTTCACAAATGAATATCCTATCGCTAAGTAATGGCAACTACCATTAATTTCACAGAAAAAGTTCTCAAAATAAAAGCTATTTAAATAATGTACATAAAATCTCAACTCTGCCATGCAGATCTTGGCTTATCCGAAAAGCTTTCTAAATCACTTCACATAGTGTTTTATGTGTCTTTCCCTACATGTTAATTACACAAATAATACTAAGTAATACCTACAGGAGACTTAACACAGACTTGGACTTGTCAGGTACACTCTGCACATTTCCACACACGTCATCTCACTGATGTCTCAGCAACTGTATGACACAGGTACTGCTCCTCGTACTCCGTGTCACAGATGGAGAAAGAGTCACAGAAAGCTCAATGCCATCAAACTGTTAACTAGCAGCACCAGAATCTGAATGCCTGATCACAGACATGGCTACAATATTCACGGTCCAATCTCATTCTCTTCTACGCAGGAAGATAAAATTATCAGCATTATCCAAAGCTCCTCAACTAAAGAAAGTACAGTTTTCTGACTTTATAGGAAGTACAAATTGGAACTTAATCTCTGCCCAATGAGCTTCAGAACCACTCCAGCGAGGGTGCACTGCCCGCCGTGTCACTGCTGGACTGCAGACCCCTCCTCTGATCGGCCATGTTTACTTGCACCTGCCCTAACTCTTTCAGGGGCCACAGGGGCCTGATACCGTCTTAAAGCCCCTCCTCCTCCACCTTTCATATTCTGCACTCAGTCAGTGAAACTGTGAGAAGAACTGAAAGCAATTACAAGGATGTCAAGAGCAAGGGGGAAAGAAACTGGACAAATATGAAGCCTGTACAAAAGTCCTTCTCACCCTCTCCCCGCCCTCCTCCAAACATTGCTAATCTACCTTCGTCATTACATCCATGCTCAGAACCTAGGAGAAGCGCCTAAAAAATACACCAGGGAAAACATGAGGAAAACATGTGGATCCCTGTCATGGGTCTGTGAGGAGCCACATAGAACACGCACCTGTTCACGGTCACGGCAGGCAGAGCACGCACAGACAAGACAGCACTCTTACAAAGTCAGTCTAAATTAAAACTTTCAACACCGTTCCCCACCGAATCTCCCAATCAGAAAAGCCAACGAGAGGCCAAACTGTCAGAACTGGGTCTTTTTCTTTTCTTCTCCTCTTTATTTTCAAAGCACATAATGGACAAAAATGGGAGAAGAAAAGTAGGGTCTGGGCAATCCACAAACTGGATAGCGGCCCCTAAGACAGCCACCAAAATCAAGAGTTGACTATATCCGAAACAGTGAAATGGCGTTTCATGGAAAAGCATCGTCATTGCATTCGATATATAAAAAAATTGTAATGGTTAAATGAAAAAGCAATTTAAAAGTCTACTTTTCTATCACTGAATTTGGGGACTCTCAGCTCTGCGTAGGGACTTTTGTAGCATTTAAATAATGATTATTCCTCTTAGTTCTCAATCTGATAGCTGAGAGAATCCTCAATCTTAAAAAACAAAAACAAACAAAAAAACAAAAACAAAAAAACTACCTTTCCCCCCAACGAATGCTCTTATCCCCCTAGCTCTGCGGAATGTAGGCTGCTTGTGCGTGAGGTGCCAGCGGTGCAGGCCGTCCGTGGTGAAGGGAAGGCAGGCCTCCAGACCAGCAAGAGCCGAAGGGACGGTGGCCTCAAGTCACTGCACATAAAATAGGTCTTTCTAAACACAGTTCTAGAAACACCTGGCTTCAGATGAAGGATCAGGAGAAAACCATGAAAGCACTAAGACCTCAAAAGAACCAAAATGAAAGCTTAGAGTGTGGCTGTCTTTCAAAAGTTATACCCTGTGTGTTGATCCAAAATGAAAAGGATATGGGAGAGAAGATGAACTTTGAGGAAAAGCAACTTGATGGTGAGTAAGGCTTGGTGGGCATACCTGATACCTGGCGGTCTGATTTTCAGAACTGGGATGTCAATACTGATGTAATAATCTAAATAAGAGAAACAGGAAGTAGAGGTAGAGGGATGGCAGCACACGCTAGTCAAAGTATTCACAACACCCCTGAGCACGGGCTGGTGACGAAGACAGTGGTGACGGCACCACCAGCCGGGGGCACGGGAGTGAGAGCCTGCGCTTAGGGCCAGCCTTTCGGGGGACACCCAGCCAAATACTCTAGAACGAAAACTTAGATTCAAAAACATTACAAATGAAAATAATTTCTGTCTAGCAAACAGAAAATCTTGATCTACAAAGTAAAGAATACAATTTGGGGTGGATTCTGAGTTTTATTGTCTTATTCAGCTTGTTTCAAAGTCATCAGAAGCCTGGGGTGACCACACGTGACCTGGGCTCCGCACAGTCAAGGGCCACTCAACATCAAATTACTAAATTTAACTCAGTAGTTTAGGGGAACCAGAAACTGATTGGGCCCCAACTGTAGAATACTGATAATCTATAAAGTGAGCCTCAAATGCTCCTGAGGGGAAAGAATGCCTTCATAAAGAATGGCAAAAAGATCTAAAAGTGAAGGCAATTTGTCAAAAGAGATTATTTGATTACAAATCAAATAATTAAAAAAAAAAACAAAAAAACAAAACAAACAAACAAAAAAACAAATGCAAAGAAAAAAACCCAAAACCCTGTACATAAAAAGAAAAGGCAGATCCCCTGATTTAGCTAACTCTGGAAAGTCTTAAACTTTCTAAAGTTTAGCACAGACATTACAGAAAGCGAGTGCAGCCGTGCAAACACAGCAACTAACCAAAGTGCATTGAAAAGATAAGCACCCCGAAAAATCAGGGGACAACTTGGAGAAAATTAACATTGCCAAAACAAAGAACAAAAGGAATTACTGGAAGGAAAAATTAAAAGGAACACGATGTTAAATGCTAAGTAAAAGGGGCTCAGGAATGATGGTGTAACATTGTTCTTCAAGTGGTTTGTAAAGGGATTTACGGTCTAGGAGGGCAAGACTATGTTTTAGAGGAAACGAATGCTATAATCAGGAACAGAACGAAACGAGAAAAGAATCCTGGCCAGATGTGAGAAAACCCTGAAGCCCAAGCCCTCCCCGGGGTCCGGGGTCCCCACCTGGAACAAAAGCAAGTTTACACCCTGACGTGAACACAAGAGCAGACGCCCACTGGTAACAAGGGAAAACCTTTATCTGACAGAAGCAGACTGGACCGCTTCCGGAACTGGGATGGATACGCTTCTGCCCCGAAGGCTCCCGAGTCCGCGGCTCGGTTTCCTAGCCTGGCACTCTGAGCGGCGCTGCCCGGTGAGGCCGGCCCTCCTCACAGCACTCCGGAGCAACGCTTCCCAAGACAAGGAATGAGGCTTGTCAATTACCTTGAGCTCCTGCAGCTGGTCAGGCTCATAGAGTTTGGGGGACAACGCCTGAGCCAGGAAGGCGTCCAGCTCCTGGCGACGCAGGATCCGTGCTCCAGGCCACTGCACCATATACCTACAGGGGGTGGACAGAGAGGGTCTGGCGTGAGGATGGAGCGCTCACCGGTCACGCGCACAACCTGGCATCCAGGTTCCAAGGGGACTCGGGATGACACGAGCTGGGGGGGCACCAAGAGCTCTTACCCAGCGTCTCTATGCACACCGGATGACACCTGCTACAAATGCGTGTCTAATCACCTGGGCTGAACAGAACGTTTGCTTTCAGAGTGATTAAAATAGCACACCACATTTGCACAGACTGCAAACCAGCTGCTCAGTGATTTCTGATACAACTTCACTCTTGTAAGGTATTCAAACCCTGGAAACACACTGGAAGCATCAATTTACATGATTTATTTTTTTCAATTCAAGACCGGAATCCTGGGAGGCAGACTCTAGGTCCAAATAAGAAAGATGTGTCTCCTGACAAGGGGCGAGTGTTGCAGGAGACGAGTGTGCAGAAGAGGCTCCCGCGCCGGCAGGTGAGCACCAGAAAGGGGTCCCGGGAACGAGAACTAACGCCGTGGCCTCAGAACCGGTGCCCGCAGGCCCTGGACACACTGACCTCCCAGGGCAGCCAGCAGTGCGGCGGGGGAGGGAGGGGGGGATCGATTTATAAATCTGCAACGTCCATGTGTGCCATCAGCCCGGGAGCTGCCAGGCGCCCACGCTCCTTCCCTTACTCACCTTGCCACGTGTACTGCCTCTATCACAACCCTGGGGCACCGAGCAAAGGGGCGGCTGCTACGGCCCTGGCCCAGCTGTCCCCGAGAGCCCATGGGCCCAGCCCTGCACTCAGCAGACTGAAGGATGACCCAGCACATTGCCGCTGATTAGCTTATGGTGACGGGCCCTGCGACCTCTGGCAAGCGGCTCAGAAAGAGGAGAGAGAACGGCGACAGGCCTCCCGAAGCTCTTCCCAGTCCTGTCTGCTAAGGAAGTTTTCTCAGAGCTCAAAATGAAACATCTAAGTCGACAAAAGAGGACGACTCGGTGTGGAGCCCGCCTCACGTGGAAATAATCAATACTTCACGGGAGCACGCACAACTGGGCAAAGCAGGGGGCTCTGACCAGCTGACGAAGACACGTATTTTCAAAACAGCCCGAGAGAAACACGGAAGAGCTCGCCAGGTGCCCGGTGCCTCTCCAGCTCTGCACACGCCGCCTCCCATCACGCGGGCCCCATAATCCTGAGGGACCACCGCTGTCCACGTTACAGGCAGGAGACACAGGCACAGAGCTTACACACTTCGCGGTAAAATTACAAAGGGCAAGGGGAAAGTGACTGTCGTTTCAAGTAAGTGAAGAGTAGACCTTAAATCTCTACGGTACTTAGATGCAGGTGCGTGTACCTGAAAGAAATGCAAAAGCTTTTTGTCACTAAACTACTTGCAAGGACAAAGCCTCCATCCTTGTGACCCTGCCACGTGCAGCACAAGGTCTTACTGACTGTGGGGTTCTGTGCAAGAACCTGCAAGTGTGAGGGAAGCCCCCCACGACATCTGAGAAAGTTACTGTGGGAACGCCTGTGCTCCGCATACAATGTCCTCTGCCTGCATGTCTGTGCTATACTATTTTTAGTTCTTCCTTTCTAAAAACTGTGATACGATACACAGAACATGTGCCACCTTAACCACGTGCCAGTGGACAGTGAGGGCATCAGATCCGCCCACACTGTTGCTCGGCACCTCCCCCTCCCGCCCTCTCCCTCCATGAACCCAAAAGACACTAATGCCCCCTCCCCCCCAGCCACATGTTCCTTTTAACACCCTGAATGAGAAAAAAGGCTGTCTTGGGGACAGCCTGGTTTTCTCAAGATCTTCCTTGGTCTTCTTGGCAGCAAAGACTCAGAAGCCAATTTAGCTGAACAACGAACAGTCTTTTTGTTCGAATGCCTGATGTTTCCTCCACCTGGCTTTCTGGTCCTTTTGAAACAAAACCACCCATCACCCGTTTCTCACTTCCATCCTCGGAAAGGCTTCCTGGGCGTAAATGCTCAGACTAACTCACACCACACAGGCCGTGCCCAGGGCATCACGGTGAGGAGTAAAGGGTACCAGGGCGACGGCCTTGCCTGTACCCCCTGCCACACCGCTCCACCTGGGCAGACGGGGTTCCCGTTGCCTCCCGTTGCTCAGGGCCTGGGGCGGGAAGGTGTCTGGGGCTCCCTCCACTGCCCGCTGCTGCCCTGTCCATGCTGGGGAGCTGGGTCGGGGCAGGTCCTTGTGTGACCCTCCCAGAAAGGCTGCGTTCCTTAGGGTATGGGGACAGGCGCCACAGGCTGCCTGTGTCCTGCCAGGGGGCTCAAGCCCTCCATTCCCTTATCTCATCTCCAGGCCTGAACCTAGCCCGCTCCTCAGGGGAACGTGAGCTCTCTGGGATGAGGGTCTCAGCCCTACCCTGGGAAGGCCCCCTTCTGCTCTGTCTCGGGCACTAGCTTCACCCCCACACTGAATCTTGGCTCGGGTCTGCACCCCGCCCACTCCACCCCCCACTGCGGTCACAGTGTTGAGTTTGGGGCATAAGTGACCACCACCGCCTCCCTGCCCTGGAGGCAGGAACAGAACCTCACGGGACACAGGCACAGGCAGACTGAGAATCTATCGGGTCCCCTGTTTTCAAGCACT
This sequence comes from Panthera tigris, assembly GCF_018350195.1. NCBI lineage: Eukaryota > Metazoa > Chordata > Mammalia > Carnivora > Felidae > Panthera > Panthera tigris. The sequence goes on along the minus strand of NC_056672.1, from coordinate 1,474,976 downwards.
GCCTCCAGCGGCTGCCACCCTGTTAGTTCATGTGCCGTCTACACGATGGGATATCTGCAAACAAGTCAGTGTTCATGCCACATCCACCCAGAGGAAGACGAGAAGCCACCCAGGACTGGATGAGACGCGGTAACTAAACTTAAGCGCGAGCCACGATGTTTTCCTGTCAGCAAAGCACGTCACGGGGCAAGTGGCAAAATCTGAGTGAGGCGCGTAAACGAGATGTACGGATAGGACTTTTCCAATTTTGACAATGTCTTTGTTTTTAGAAACACACACCAAAGAGCTCAGGGGTAGAGGTGTCGCACCCAAAACTGCCACTCAAGGGGTCAGGACGCATGAGCACACAGACACACAAGGAGAGCGACTGCAGTAAAACACCAACATGTGGGAAGTCGGGGTGAAGGACAGCCACAAACTCCTTCAACTCCTCTCGCAGTCTGTTCAAGTTTGAAGTTATGCAAAAAGAAAGAGAGAAAAAGGAAAGAGAAAATTAAGGGAAGGGAAACACTTTTGTGGCCCACAGCCTGGCCTTGTGACTGCTGACCTCTGCCCCTGCCCCTGCCCACCCCCGCCCCCGCCCCAAGCCACCAACGCCAAGGGTTTGCAGCCGCACTCCCACCGGCCTTCGCAGGGAGCTGGCCTCGAGCTCAGGTGCTCCTGTTGGCTGACCCGAGTCCTTGGTCTGCAGCAGAACCAACCTACTTGCCTTGGGTTTGCAGACCACTGGCCTTGAGGGTGAAGGACGATAAGGCCTGACCACACTTGAAAACACCTGCCACGGATGCCAGCAGGTCCATCCAGGGTCACGGCGACACAGAACCCACCGCCTGGGCACCGCCTCTCCTGCACGCAGCCCCCTCCCCATTCCCCACACTTTCCCCTTGAAAACCCACCCGCTTCGCCTGGGCTTCGCCTGGACGGGGAAGATGGCCTTGGAGACATTAGCCCGCCCTCTTCCCAGGTTGCCGGCTTCCTGAGTAAAGCGACCTCTCTTTTCCCACCATCACTCGTCTCTCGAGTGTTGATTTTCCAGCGGAGAGCAGCCGAGCCTGAGGTCAGAACCAGTTCTGTCCAGCTATAGGTTGTCTGCTGGGCATCACAGGACCTCACTGCCCCCCACCCCAGGACCTAGGCCCAACCCCAGGGCCGCGGAGGCACACATCAACCCTGACTCGCCCTTGCCGGGTCTCTCCACACACCCCCCCTTCCTCCAAACCGTGAGGCCTCCAACTCAGCCCACCCACTTAACCAGAGCATGTGCCGTGGAGCACCTGCATCCCCCAGCACCAGCCCATCCTGGAGCCCAGAGTGTAGAAGGGAGAGAGACCCTCTTAGTGGAAGCGGATTGGCCCGTTTACTGGTGCCCTGGCCCCCAAACGCCCAGGGACTTGTCCCGTGAACAGCAGTCTCTCACCTCTCCCTGATTCCCTCTCCTCAACCAGCTCTACCTCCTCAGGACCTGAAACCACGAGAGGCTTTCCATGCAGGAAACCCCAGGGGATTGCCCATCTCCATAGCCAATCAGGTCACCTGCCTCCCACCACAGTGCCAGAGCCTCTGGTGACATGGCCAGTCCCACTTACTAATCCTTCCATTCTCTACTAACCACAAAAAAATCAACCGTAACGACTATCTTAAAAACGGGCACCGGGACAATCCTGAAATCTGGAAGGCTTGACAAGGGCCATCTGAACAATGCCAGAGTGACGGCCTAGGAGGGGCGAGGACCAGGATGGAGACTAGGTGCAGAGGGCGGCCACAGTGCATCCCAGGTTGTGTGCACGGATGGCCGGGGAGGCCCCAGCAGCACAGCGCCTCGTCCTGCTCCGAGTGCGGCCGCTCCGTCCAGGTCAGCCGCATAAGCCTCAGGTGAGGCAGGCAGCATCCGCTGGGGTAAAGGCCACACACCAATTTAAACTTGGAAGAGAGAAGTACAATCGAACAAATTTATTCTTGCTAATTTGATCTCAGAGCAGCCGAAGTCTCCACCTCTAATGTTTGGCTACGTAAGGTCTGTATTAATAAAAACCGGTCCATAAATGAACTTTCCATTCGAGAAACCAGAAGCTTCCAAACGAAGATCTAGTCTCTCCCACGAGCTAATTTTCAAAGCAGGTAAAGGGAAGAGCCTGAAGGAGAGGCTTCTAAATTAGTTACTGGTCTTCAAGCCTGTGAGGAACTTAAGAAACGTCAGGAAACAAACACTCGGCTAAGGCTCTGTCCTCCATCTTGTTCCTTGAGGGTGAGGAACAGGAGAACTGGTGGCCAGGAAGGAAAACGCAGAGGGCTGGACCCCAAGGTTGCCAACAGGGGTAGGGTCCATATGTGCACTGTGCCTGCCTACTGCAAACACCCTGGGAGAGACTGGGAAATAGGGACTGTCTCTACCACTAGGAAGCAGGGCTACTGGGAGAAAGGGGCCATAATATCTCTGTAGGGAAGGAGGGAGGTGCTCCCAGGATGATGGAGAACTGTCAGAAGAACAGAGGCCAGCCTGACACGACCCCAGCAGGTGACCACAAAGCACCAGATATAGTCTGCCAATAGTGGACTAGGGGCCACAGAAAAAGACAGAAGCTGTGAGTCTGCTGAGGCTGATGGAATGTTTAAACTGAGTGCCTCCCACAAAATGGGACAGAGCGGCCCCACAGGAGCCCTGCAAACATCTGCCTCTCCAAGTGGCCAGGGTGCAGGCACACAGCCCAGACAAGACCACAGCAACAGAGGGACGGCCCGTGTTTGGTGGATAAAGCAATCGGACTGGTCACCTCCAAACACAAAGAGAAAATTTTAAATGGACCCTGAAGTTCACACAGAAAGAAGGTATGATGTTGATTGTGATGACTGTATTAGAAAATGTCCTGATTTGTTAGACGGTCACACCGAAGTATGTGGGTTTAAAAAAAAAGCTCTATTTTGCCCCCAACCAACACCTCCCATTCTGCAACCACCAGCTTCTTCTCTGTATATAGGACTCTGTTTGTTTGCCATGAGCATGGAGTCCTGTACAACTGCTGAATCAATGTGCTGTATGCCTGAAACTAACATAACGTTATATATCAGTTACACTTCGATTAAAAAAAATCGAACTCTTAAAAAAAAAAAAAAAAAAAAAAAGCTCTTTGTATTGTCCTTGCAACCTTTTCCCAAGTTGAAAATTGGTTCAAAAAAACCCTCAAAAACCTACTGAATCTAATTCAGGTATGCATGCCAACTCAAATCAACTCCCAGACACCAACAGTGTCCACGCAGACTTAAGGGGGCCGTCAGCTGAGGGCATGGAAGCATGCAGCACCCCAATCCGGCTTTCAATCCTTCTCCAAGGACAGGAGCCAGCCCCCTGGAGAGGGCAGGGTCCAGGGCTAATCTTGTGGGGGGCAGAAAGCAAGAATATGCTGGGGGCACAGACGACACAAGGGCCCACGGAATGAGCACTCCAAAGCCTGACCTGGAACATCTGAGTAACCAAATCAACCACACATCAAGTTATAACCCCAGGAATTAAAACAGACAACCTCAAGTCCACACCGATCTACACGTGATTAAATACATGCAGGGAGAGACATGTTTTCCCTACAGAGCTCCAAACAATACATAATGTGTACAGCCTTCAAAATCTTTAAGATTTGGAGGATAAAGTACACTTAGAATCATTATGGTATTTCCAAAAAATACATGTTCACCAAATACACCTGTTCTGCACACAGACCACCCAGGATCAGTTCAAACCCACGCCACACTGCCCCAGACTGTGTCCCCACAACACACATGACTGCGGGGGGGGGGGGGGGGGGGGGGGGGGGGGCAGCCACACCTAACCTACCGTAGGACGCAGCACAGCACCGTGAGATGGGTGGGCACGCTGGCCGGGTTGAGCATGGCTGGCGTGTCCGACCTCATGCAGGCCAGGAAGGCCCTCATCCTGCGGTTCTTGTCCTCCACCGCCTTCCCCAGCCACAGCCGCTTCAGGTTGGGGCAGGTCCACTCCCTGAAGGCCAGTGCTTCCACCAGTTCCGGCGTCTGTGGAGACTTCCCTTTGTAAGCTGCCCACTCTTTGATGATCACGGGGGGAACTGGAGGGGAAGAGCAGAGGAAAACCATTTACACCCCGGCTCAGCCACTGGAGGCCGAACAAAACCAACCCTCCAGTAATCACAGTCTGAAGGTGCCACTGCTCACACACCAACGCATTCTCTCATCAGCAAGCCACCGGCCACCAGTCCTCAGGTCTAGAACATTCTGTCCCCTACGCACACTTTCGTGGCACATTCGGATTTCCAGTCAGGCTACCAATAAATTTCTTCTCGATCAAATTATGACTTGACTTCCCCATATAACTAATACGTATAAATCAAAGATGTTAGAAGAATTTTATTATTTCAATCCATTAAGTTTTAATAGTAACAACTGGCAAAATTTACAAAAGTATGTGATTATCAACATATCCTGGGAAATCCAATTTAGATAGCTCATCTTTTTCTACATAAGCAGATACTTTCACTAATCAGATTTCAGAAATAATTTGCACTTGGTGCCACTTCGTGTAAAGGTCTCCTTCCACAAACGTTGATTAGTAAGCATAAGCTACCCCAGAGTGAGACCCCAAAAGCCTAGCAAGGCAGCAGGAGCAACAGTCAGCGTTCTGAAATCCCAGTGACGTCAGCTTACAGTAATTCTATTCAGGAAGACTGAAGACAAAGCATAAAATTCCCCATTTTATCTCAAAACAGGCAAGAAGGTCCAAGTTGATATAACAGAAACAACAGTGGCCTCTCATCTACAGTTGCTTTACCACTATTTGAGTTCAGTTAACTCTTAAACCACGACATGCACCATTCCCCACATCATTCTGAATGAAGTCGGAATGAAGCGTGGCAGGAGAGACAGTGCAGACCAGGGAGAGAGCACGTCCCAGCCCCTCTCCTTGGCGCTAAGGGACAGGCCGATGCTGGGCTCGGGGTGTGCACTGCCAGGGAACTAAGGCTCACTTCGGTCCGTGACCGTCAGAACAGAAGCAGGGTGGCGCAGTGACTCCCCGGGCACTTTCCACAAGGCCGTTCTATCCAAATGGCAGCACCCAGGCGGGGCTCATGTTCCCTGAAGTAGTGCCCAAGGCAGACAGGAGACCGAAGGCCCAGACTCTGCCCACCTGCAGCCCCACCCCTCCCACCGGCATATGGTCCTGCGGGTCGTCGGCAGCTGCCCAGCCCCAGACAAGGCAGGGGAAGTGTGCCGCAAGGAGCCCAGGACTCCCACCCCAGGAGCAGGCTGCTGGAGCAGGGGTGCGGGTCAACAAAATTCCCCCAAATCGTCCTCTTACCAAAAAGTTACTGTTTTGTCACAGGGAAAAAAGCCCTTTCCTTCACATTTGAGTATCTTAGTGTTTAAATATCAAAGGAAAATCTAAAACACATAAAATGATTATTTTAAAGTCCATCAAGTCCAAACAGATACACATGTATGTATAAATACATGCACCTTTGTATTCATCCTTCCTTTTAGATGCCGGCCACACCCCCACGCAGTCCCCACTGCCCAGCCGACCCTGTCCTTGGACTCACAATCTAGCCCCACGCCTGCCAAGCCCCAGCATACTCGGCACACACAGGGCGGCCATCATCGCCACGAGGTCCCCTCTGCCCAACTAGTGTCAGGGACTGGCAATCGTCAGCTGCAGATAAACAGGCCAAGGTTGGTCACAAAACAAGCCCTTAACCAGCAGGCTGTGTGTCCACTGGTTGATCCACAAAGCTAATTTTCATGCCAAAAAAGCAAAAACAAATCTATTTTGTAACATACTCCTTTTTGTGGCAAAGACTTAAAGGCGATGATTAGATTTTATCTTTGGTTGTAGGATTAGCTAATGTAGCTCCTCTCCCTTTCTCCCCACCACACGTGCACGCCTACACCCGTGCACACACACACACAGGCTGGCTGCCCGGTGCCCGGTCTCTGCCCTGACCCCCTCTGGAGGCGTCCCCACAGAGTCCGTCTCCACCTGCGCCTGTGACCTCCCCTCCATCAGCTCCATCTCCACTGCTTTGTAACACCTTCCGTGGTCATCCCACTTTATCAGTTCCTGCTTTCACCTAGAAACAGGTTTGGGGAGGCACGCCTGTGGCTCAGTCGGCGAAGCGACTCAGGTCATGATCTCGCCGTTCATGGGTTGGAGCCCCGCATCAGGCTCTGTGCTGACAGCTCGGAGCCTGGAGCCTGCTTCAGATTCTGTGTCTCCTTCTCTCCTTCTCTCCCTGCCCCTCCCCTGCTCACACTCTGTCTCTGTCTCTCTCTCAAAAATAAATAAACGTTAAAAAAGTTAGAAACAGGTTTGGGGAGCACATACTCATTCCTGAGGTCAGAATGCTTATGGTCCAGGCCCCACAGGGAAGGGGGCTGAGCCAGCTGCTCACGCCCACCTGTCCCCCTCCCCTGGGGGCCCGCCCCCCAGCAGCCCATGCATAGGGCGGGCTCAAAGGGCCCCACATGCGCCTACACCTCCAGGGAGCTGCTGTGCACACGTACTCCCAGCCAGCAGAGGCTTCGGGGAAGTATCGGAGATCCAGGGAACCTGCTCTGCGCCCACCAAGAGGGAGGCGGGAGGGGGCCTTGCTCCCTGTGATGGAGGGTCTCGCATACTCACTTCTCATCTCCACTACTTATGAGCAGCTCAAATCTAATTTTGGAAATCCATGTCTAATTTAAGAAAATCAAGGTGTAGGAACACAAAACTTTGTTCCAAAAACAAAAGCAAAGCTGCTCCTGACTTGCTTTATTTTTTACCCTATGTGTATCTGTTTTCGGAGATCTTGTATGCCACCACTTACTAGTGGTGAAACCTCCGACGAGAAACCTAACAGACCTTTACAGGATACCTTCTATGTACCAAATAGGGGTGGGGGACATGGGGCTGAGGGGCCAACCCCCATGTGCCACACCACACTCAGGGTCTCCTTAAACCCTGAGTCCCAGCCCTGGGACCAGGATAGGGAAAAGGGCCAAGGACTCCCTTTAACACAGTCTTGATGAGGACACACGAGGCTCGCAGCCATTCACAACCGTGTGAGACCAACTACAGGCTCGTTACCCAGGAGTGACTAATTAAAGACTAGTGCTGATAAAGAATCCCAGGGACATCCATTTCCAGGGTGACAAACGGCTGCCTCTGTGTACACGTACGTGCCCCCCACACAGAATGTGTACAGCCCTCCCCGGCCCCACCCAGGACGGAGGGCTCGGGCTCTGTGACTCCACTCACAGAACAGATGAGAGTGGCCAGCTAACGGTAAGCCATCTGGGCTCTTACGTCTGCAAAAAACACTGGTTATATGGGGACTGCATAAGGGGACTGGGTTATTAAGAACACAGTGAGCATACATGTCTGCCATTCAGGCAAGAGCAGTGGGATATAAAAGCATGTCCATGACGACTCCATTTTAGAAAGACATGTTCAAAGATGTGACCTCACGCCCAGAGGTCAGCAAAGCCAGCTGCTATTGGTGAATAAACCCACGCCACCATCAACAAATACCCATCTCGGCTTTTCCACTGACAGAAAAAACTCACCATTTCAGGCAGACTTGAAAACACTCAACATGAGATCATCTTCCTTTGCTTACGCTAGAGCAAAAACCCCAAGGTATCTGTTTTCTGTATTAGTAGAGGCTACTGCACCTTCTTTACAGAAAGTACCTCTGCAAAACACAATCTGGGGACATAAAACACTATTATACCTAAGCTGTCCACGAGAACCTGTTTCTATCAGATGTTAACCACGGTCCACGGTATCACATATAAACACATGACCACCAGCTATAAATGTTATAATGCCGACTTGGGATCCATCCCAGACCAGGAATAACGAAAATGCTTCATTCTGCAAGCCAATTTCAACCAAGCGGTGGTGGCTGCCTACGAGCCACGAGATGAAGGACGTCTCTGAGCTCAGTGCCAGAGCACCATGAGCACTGGCCACACCGGCCACCGGCCCAGTGTGCAACACAGGTGCGGCTGAGGGGAAGATGGAGACAAACACCCCGCACGACTGCAACCGGCTGGACCTCTGGTCTCTATACAGGCGTGTGTGCAAATGTGCATCGGGGGCTCAGGGGGGGGGGTGGGGGGGTCCTGGTCTACCTGCTGCGCTAACTAAGGTCACAGAAAAACAACACAACCACACATATATGTAAAAACAAACTCTGGTTCCTTCGCATCAACGCAGATACAGAAAACTGGGCACAATGGCGGCTGTTCCTTCCTTCTCGTGGGACACTGCCATGCGGGCTGGTGGGGTCCAGCTGGCTCTCCACTTCCTCACGCGAACAGGTGTGGGGACACCCTCCAGGACTCGTAAGCCACAGAGCACACACAACGTGTGGTTACAGACCAGGCCCGCAACTATTCCTGTCCTCACTTTCCCCACATACATCATTCCCAGGGCATCAGAAGCTCAGGAGTTCAAGGGCCTATGACAAATACTGCTCTGAAAAAGTGCCCCACAGCACTGCCACTGAACACCCCCCCTGAACACTGCCACTGAACACTGGCCCACAGCACTGATCCACAGGCTCGGCTACTCAGAGGTCCGTGAGGAAAAGAGTCGGTAATGCTACTTCTGGAAAGCTTCATAAAATAAAGAAATTCAGATTAATATAAACAGCCTTTGTAAAATCATGGAGAAAATGTTTATGATAACCAATTTCCACACATTCTAAAACAGCACACTGACGTTGGCCACATTAAAGTATTTTGTTTTATAATATAATCCATGTGGGGATGCCTGGGTGGCTCAGTCAATTAAGCGTCTGACTCGCTCAGGTCACGATCTTGCAGTCCATGACTTCGAGCCCCACGTCAGGCTCTGTGCTGACAGCTCGGAGCCTGGAGCCTGCTTTGGATTCTGTGTCTCCCCCTCTCTCTCTGCCCCTCCCCGCTCATGTTCTGTCTGCCTGTCTCAAAAGTAAACATTACAAAATTTTATAATATAATCCATGTGAACCAATTTAATTTTACTCATTTTTCATCAGCAGTCCCAATTATTTGACACAAAATTTCTATAGCAAATTGGAACACAAAAAAATCCATGTTCCTTTGGCTTTTCCTGATGATTTATAAAATGGAGACTCGGGGGAAATCCTTTCTAAAATAGTACTCAGGTACATAAACTTGCTTCCTACAGCCACAAATCCATCTCCTGTGTCTGTAATTTACATCCACTTGTTTTCTACAAGCCTGTCTCTGTCATTTACTTAATTCTGAGGTCCTGGGGAGTCTTTTACAGAAAACAGAGGCCAGTTTTCATAAGTGGACAATAATTTTAAACTGTACACGGCACAGAACTTTACCTCCTGGGTTTTCTCCTCATCAACTACAGCTGAGGAGTCTTGTTACCCTGCAGTCTTTTTGGAACCTGACCCTTTCTTCCAACCCCTCCTGTTCCCCTTGGCCGGGTGAGGGGCAACTGAGGGGTGCCGCCAGGAGGCAGCCAGGCCAGAGCCACCAGCAGGCCAGGAGCGTCACGCTCCAAGCCTCCAGCCTCCAGCCGGGGCGCCGGCCCCAGGCCCAAATGCCAGCAGCCACAGAGACAGCTCCCTGGTCCCGCCTTGCCCCAGAGCAACTGCGCTGTCCCCATCCAGCACCCGGGGCAAAGCGCTTGTGCCAGGTCTGTGGTCTTCCACTTGGCCTGCCGGAGGGGCCTAGAGCCCCCGATGGTGACTGCAAGCAGCTTACTGTCCTAATGAACAAGATCCTGATGAATTTCCTAACAGTAACACGATGGAGACCAGGGATGGGCACACAGAAAATAAACTGCCAGCATGTAATTCAGTATGACTTTCACAGGCCAGAGTTTTAGGGACCTGAGAGTGGATGTCCTGTTTTAACCATATGATGACTTTAAAAAGGAAGCTTGGCAAAGTCACACGAGCACTCGTATGTCATGTACACTGTATGGTATGCAGACAGATTGAGAGACTACATTTCCAAACGGATATAGGTCTTAAATGTGACCAGAGCTCAGTACTTTTAAACAACCCTGTAGACTTCCATATGCTCTCGGACTAGTCTTCTGACAACAAAGCCGTTCTGGGGAAGCCCGGTGGTCACGGTGAGCCTGCTGAGCCCACACTGGCATGCACAGCATGCTGACACCGTGCTGGATCAGGAGCCTCACCTGCCACAGGAGGCGGGCTCACCTGGGACCCACAGAATGGACGGCGGGACCAGAGGGCATCTGAGAACCAAACCTGCCCCAAAGACCTCACAGCACACAGTCAGTGCTTTCAGAATCTCCTGCAAAGCGCCACTGACCTCATTTCATCCGCAGACAGTCTAAGAGTGGCCATAGGTAAAACAGGGTTTTAACAGGCTCCTCTGTCAAAGCTCGCTGACCGGGGCCTCCTGAGCAGCTGCCTCCTTCCAGCACGACCAGCATTATCACCCTCACCTCATCCAGAGTCCCAAGAACTTGCTTCCTAAGGACACTGAGATGTAGTCACTTGGGACACAGCTCAGGCAGGAAGTCCACAGCAGGAGTGTCACCACACTGGCGTTCAGAGTCGGCTGGCATCTAGGAGTGGGCCTCAGGAAACAATCGTGGCGCCGTGTCAATGAGCCGCATCAGGTCACCGGTGCACATTCGTCTCCTGCACAAGGTTTGCTCCGAGGGAGCGGACAGTGTTCGGGCTCAACGCTCACAAAAGCTCTGAAGGACAAAACTCTTCCCTGTGGAGAGCTAGCACTCCGGTTAGCGGGACAGCCGGCAAACAGCAGCACGGATTACCAACATAAGAACCTTCTCCATAGGCTGTTTTCCCTAATTAATACGACCAAGGCATGAAACAAATCCACAGGTCCCCGAAAAGACCAAACAGGCCTGGGTTCCAAAGCTGCTCCTGAGAGAGCGAACTAAGACCTCTCTACTTGTAAACTGAGAGGTCAGATGGACAAACCTCTCCACCAGTTTTACAGGTCCACGGTTCTCTGTAACACACATTAGTCACACACTTGTCTGGGTACCACCAACGTGCCAGGGCTGCCTCAGCTCCACGTAGGCAGGGGCACCCCTCTTTTCCCGCTGCCTCAGTTCGTCACCTGTCCCTACCCAGCCCATCCTCCTGAACAGAAACGTCACTCTTACCTCACCTTCAGTGGCTTGCCCGTGGTCGCTGACGCAGAAGTCAGGACCCACTTTCTTTCGTCACTTGAGCAGAAAGACCGCAGCACGCTCAGCACCAACACCCCCCACAACGTCCACCGGTCCGTGCACCCCCAGGCATAAAAGCTTCAGGGCTGGCAGAGCCCATCTGTACCCTCCCCCCACCCCCTCCTCTCTTCACTGTCCTAGCCCCGAGCCCTGACCCGTCCTCCTTCCGCAGTGCCAGATCCCACCACATGGGGTGCACACACACCCGGCCTGCAGCACAGCGCGCTGCTCTCTCGCTGATGCCCAGAGGGTGCTGGTTTGTGTGGTGAGCGCTGTCCCGTGCCTCCTGCTCGCCTGCTGCCTGCCCACAGGCCAGCCCGAGACCTGTACCGCCCAGGGTCACAATGCACGCACAAGGCGGAGAGCAGTTCTCATTTCCCACCCATCCCCCACACCCACAGCTCACCGGCGGCAGAGAACCCTAGGAAAGGAGGGGCGCGAGCAGAGAACACCCACCCACCCAGACTGCTCTACAAGGCTGTGGGCACTGCAGAGGGGACTCATCCCGGAGACCACCTGAGGGTCCCAAGCTGTGATCACTGAAAACTTCCAGGGAGGGTGCTAAATAATAGTAAGTGTGTTTCTGGAACAGAAGCAAGTGAGGAAAAGACCAGCTTTTACCACCAAAGTCAAAACGGTGCTCTGGAGCCAAGGACATGGCAGGAAGTGGGGCTGCCCAGGGCTCTGCAGCAGCTGGCAGGCCAGGCCCAGGAGAGAAGCAAGGGGCCTAGGGTGCTCAGGGCTGGTGGACACTGGAGGGGAGGTCACAGCTACGGGGCCCAGGTGGCCAGTGCGGAAAAGTGGCTGACCCTGCGCAAAGTGAGAAAGCAGATGCGTCCACCAGGAACGTCCCGGCCACGCAGAGCCGGCTGACGATGCCCAGTGTCTCCCGTGGCACCTCCAGCCCCAGTCAAAGTGGCAGATGTGTCAGCAGGGGCTGCAGAGCTCAACGGCCGTCCTCAAATGGCCTCACTGACAGAGGCTTCATTTTTTTACAGAACCACATTTTGGCACGGTAATCAGAAACAAGACATCAGGATCTACGGATCAAGTTTTCAAAGTTGCCAGAATCTCTCCAGGTTAGAGTCCAAAGGTAAGACCCACTGTCACCTGCGTCCCCGAGTGCCACCCGACTGCAGCATGACCAGGCCCATGCTGCCCCACTACACACGCAGGGGATTCGTCCCCAGACAGCCTGCGCCGAGGGGATGATCTCGTGACCTAATCTCCACAGCTGAGGATACTCTTAATTCAGACTGTACATTTTGGAAAACTTTCCTATATTTCCTAAGAAATATACAGTGACTTTTACATTCCCTACATCAGCAGATAAAATTACCCAGAACAGAAAGGCACGGTTCTCCCCGAGTATTCCACTGGCCCACTCGCTGGAAGATGGAAAACACGCGCTCTGACCTCAGCTTCTGCCAGCATGTCAAGCAGCACCTTGTGTCCCTCCACTCCACTCCCCTCCACCCCAGGGTCGGTCGGGTACAGCCCTGGAGGGAGACCGCTACCAGGACCCTGTCTGCCGCGGGCCGTGCGCAGGTACGCGCCACCCGCACAGAAGCAGCTGCAACGCGGTGAGGTCCTCCCCGGGAACACAGACTCCGCAGTGCGGACGCGCTTGCGGACACCAGAGCAGATGCCACCGTCGCCCTGCCGGGACGCGCTGGCCACGGCGAGATGGCGCCCGTCTAGACCGTTTCCAGCTCAATGTCCAGTTTAAAGTGGAAACGGTTTACCAAACAGACACCATGACTGGAATATTACTGAGGAAAACAGCCCGGGGCCTGTCCTCCTCTCCGAAGGGCCCCGTGAAGCCCACCGTCTCACGTGGGGACGCTCAGGGTGAACTCAGTCACAATCCTCTAAGGCTTTAGAAAATGCACAAGAGATTACGAGGTACCGAGGAAAACAAACAATGGATTTCACAGTACATACATTCTGGTGGAAGTCTGTTCTTTCTAAAAGCAAGTCTCTCAGTTTTCTTTCTGCTTTCTGCCAAGCTAAACAGCACTCCGTAAACATACTGGCGAACTGGCCTATAGAGCAGGGCGGCGGGAGGCAGGTCTTTGCTGGCTTCATCTTCAATAGAAACAGCAATTTTGATTTCACCCTTTGCATGGAAGAAAGCAGAATAATATTGCACATTTTTCATGTTGAATTCACAACAAACTCACAGAAATATACTGTATTATCTCCAGTTAACGACATTGCAATTCTATTCCACATCAATGCTTAACCACTTGTGTGCAGCAGGATGTTTAGGGAGTTCATTAGCAGTTGTCAAAACATATGCTCAGAGAGTCAAAATAAAATCTATGTGGTTTCATCCTGAATCTGGAACCGAAGCATAAGAAACCACAGACGATCCCCAAATCTTTGAAACCATCTAGACAGATAACAGCAGACAACAAATAGAATAGAAAATGCTGAGAACTTGCAAACTTTACTATGAGTCATGAAATTCATAATTTTTAATGGCCTATGTACAATCCAAGAAATGAGTATCCTGAAAACAAAATGGTCAAATTGTCTTCACTAAGCGCTTCCGTAAAACACAGCCACGTGCGAGCACGGTCCCCCTGCGGGCACTCTCTTCAGTGCTGTCTGATTTGCGAGGCTTTGGCACGTGGCCGGCCTCGGCACAAGACGAGGGGCCATGTGTCCCACACCTTCGTGGGGGCAGGACCTCTGTGGCCCCGTCTGTCTCAGATGTGCTAGGGAGTCAACATCCATCAAGAGATTCGGCAGGAGTTTTACTCAGTTGTATTCCTAATGTAAGAACGTCCATATGACCTCCAATGGCTGTTAAATTTATCGATACGTATCTTTCAAGAATTCCGTAGTATTTGCTCTTTGTTCACATAAATTTAATTTCAAAATTGGTCTCTCCCTATCCTCACGAAGCCGGCACCGCTGTGTGGTGGGCACTCTCTCCAGGCCCCGGCTCGGCTGGCTGCCTGCGTGAGTGTGAAGCCTCGCCCACTGAGGACATCTTGGCCTGAAAATTTAATACCAGAGCCACGCAGCTTGCAGGAAACGGCGTGCCTGACAGTCTAAGCTTTCCCTAACATACAGAAAAATTTTAGGTGGCATTTTAAAATCTGAAAAGATAGTTGTTTACTGTTGTCAACTACAGTCACTTTATTACTATTTGCCCTTGAGATAGATCAGTGAGTGGTGGAAGAGGACAGGCCACCTGTCACTCAGACCGTCCCCAATGAGACCACAGCGGGTAGGGCAGAAGCACAGGGGTCCCGGACCTCACAGCCCACACAACCCCACGGCACAGGGCGCGATTTCCCCCGAACCTGGGCCCCTTTAAACTCAACAAGTCCTTCTCCCGCGAGAGGAACTTTCCACTTACCCTTACAATATGCGTTGCCCCTGAAAAATAAAATGTTTACTTCACAACCATAATCTGAAAAGCGAAAGCATACGTGCAGACCCATAGCAAATAGTACGTGAGACTTGGAGGCAACTGTAATTTAAAAATAAATGAAAGGAGCTGAGTTACTGTGGTGCCCTTTGACTGATACAAGCGAGCGACACTCGGGTCGGCCAGTTAATGGTCGCAGCCACGTCCAACTGCTGTGGGGCAGGGGGCTTCTGCACTTACAGACCCCACTTTACAAACCACAGATGGACTGCAAAACAGGGAGAAAAACATCTGATGATCTGTGGTGGTACAGACACCGATGAAAAGGTGTTAAAAATACAGGATAGCAATAAACCAATTTTACATGAAAAATGTGGTCACCAAGGTTACATGTTGAATTGTGGGTCTAGGGTTATAAACACCAACATAAAGACTACAAATCACTGAGAAAATTTAAATGGACACATAGATCCATTCAAGACACCAGGATTCAAAACCAATGCCACGCTGGATGTATATTTGAGCGTACGTTTGTTAAGACGTTACTCAAGTGGAATTATGACACTGTGTAAACAGAAAACTGCATTTTCTGACCGCTAACGTGTTACACAATCCCGTACTGGATTTTCTGTTCAGTGCCATAGAAGCTGCACTCGACAAGCAAGCCCTCCAGCGGCCACCCCGGAGGGGCACTTCCAGGACACATGACAGGTCTTGTATGTGACATCAAATTACACCTAACATTAGAGCATCAACACGATGCAAGAAATGTTGAAATTAGAAATAAAAATAAATTTACAAGTCAGAAAATAACACGATGCGCCATCAATTTGAAGTTTCAAAAGTATTTTATACCAAATGGAAGGGAAAGTAAGATTTTCCCAAGTTCTCCGACTGCATTTACTGGTACACGTTTCCGCCCTTTCCAGGTTTGGGAAGCGGAAATGCATTCCATTTCAGATACCTGCCTGGTAAGACAGAAAACGCCCGCCGTACCTTGGTCAGGACGTGGAAGATGTAGGGGTACATCAGCCCCTTCTTGTGCCGATGCTCTGCCACTCTCAGGACCTCAGGCGCCACCGGGGGCAGGGGCGGTGTGGTGATGTCCATGTGGTTCCGTGTGGGCATGGACAGCAGGCACGGGATCGGCTGCACAGTGCCCATCTGACTCCCCTTCCCTTCAGCGAGCTGGCTGCCCGAGGAGGCCGTAGACGAGCCTTCTGTCTGCAGAGCCACAGGCAGGGGTAGGGGGGTTGGGGGGGGGGGAACAAGTCAGCTCATGTTTTCCCTTCTTTCACCTTCCCCCTGTGCAAAGGACCACTCCCCAAAGACAGGGTATGGGAGCTGCCCCCTGAGCCCGGGGCGGGGGGGGGGGGGGGGGGGGGTTGCACCTTCTGCCGGGTGACCCCCCTCACATGACTAGTCCCCAGGGCCCCTGAGGGGGGAAGTGGCATTCTGTGGTTGCTGACCCCTGGGAAGCCACCCTGCCCCACCTGCTCCGTGTGGCCCGTGTGGCCCATCCGTGTGATTCAAGTTCCGTGGAGACCCTGCCTAGTGCCAAGAAGGCAAGGTCCTCTGCCCAGATGACAAAGGGGGTGCCCGGAAAGGCTGTGTCCCTGCCCAGCAGTGCACACAACAGAGGCTCACACCTACTCCTCACCACCACGGCCGGCAGTGGGAGAATAAACAGAAACCCTAACTTGGGCATTCTCCTCTGTCATTACAAAGCCCCAAATTAAGTACGCACAGGAAACCATTTACCAAAAAATAAAGCAAAAATCAAGCTAATTCCATTAAAACTGAGGAGTCAGACCTACATGACAGAAATATGTACACAGTAAAACACTATGAAAAAATACCCACTCAGTAACAACCAACCGCCAAAACAGAATGTGTGCAAGCTGCACAGGAAAGAGTGAGTGGGGGACTCAGGGACGGAAGGTGGCAGGCAGCAGCTAAGGACATGGAGGGCAAAGGGACACCCTTCCTGTTGTCTTTATAAACTGTAGCCAAGTCCAAACTGTTTGCTGAGACCAATTATTATTTGCACAATAAACGGAGTTATTCTTTCTCGTGACAAATGCTGGAAATAATAATTGCATATTGCTTGACTTTGTGCCAATCTAAGGAATACACATTTCTCTGTTTTGATACAAAACGTTATTCTTTACAATGGTATAGAAGTGCTTAACTTTATCCTTTAAAACACAAAGTACCAAAACTGGTCTTAAAAAAAACTCAAGGATAACTCATAAGTGTTTTCTATACTCTCCATTCAGAATATAGACACAATAATAGCTAAAAATTTTGGAAGGTGCTTTGCTAAAAACCAGCATCCAGCAAGCATTTCTGTTGCTTATTGATAGGATAACCCTTCAAAAGCGAGCGTATTTCAGAGTCTTAAATGAATTTCCTACATTGTGTCACCTTGTGCAGAAAACAAGCCCTCTCCTGCTAGAGACAGGCACATCCTAAGTGACCGCATGTGGGAACAGACGTGACTGTAGTTAAAGGTATTTCTAGATATCACTAGCAACAGGCAGAGGCAGACCAAATGGGGAATGGAATTTACTTTATTTTCATCTTTAACATGCACATCCCAAGTGATTTCTCATTTAATCCCCACAAAATCCTGCAGGAGGCGAGAACTCTGCAAGGCTTTGGGTCTTGACAAAAGCATGTGCCAGCAGATGGGAGGATTTCCACCAGGCCCTCAACCCGCCCCGTGAGACAGTAGGATGCCCCCCGTCCCACTTCCCTATCTCTGTGACCCCCTCCCCTCACATCTATGACCCTATCCCTCACACCAACCTCTATGAACCCCTCCCCACCATGTTGGTGACCCCAACCCCCCCACTGACATCTGCGACCCCTTCCCCCATACCAATGTCTGTGACCTCCTCCCCTGCACAGACATCTGTGACCCCCACCCCCATGTCTGTGACCCCCTCACCAATGTGACCCCTTCCCCTCCCATCCCCAAAATGTGTGACACCCCCATGCCAGTGTCTCTTACTCATAACATGCTTTAAAAGAGAGAGTACTCTGCTTTAAACCAATTCCTAACAGCACAGGCTCAAAGAGTCAGAACGTGAAGGAATAAATGCCAACCCACTACCTTTGTTTGGTCTCCTGGGTCTCCCCGTGCTTGCGGCTCTGAGTGGTTTCCCGTCTTCTCCCAGCCAATTTTGTTCCCGCTGACATGGCTGAACATAAACAAAAGTAACATGGTTACTGAATGGCGTGGGCCTTCCACCACAGTAGCCCATGTGGAGCCCACAGACTCAGCGACACCTCAGCTTTACTGACCTCGCCTCCCCCAACAAACCACCTCCGGAGACAGCCCTACATTGGGGGCGCTTTCGGCCTACTCGGTTGGGCATCAACAGTCACTCCCTGGAAGAGGAAACACAGAGCACCTAACCCAACCTCAGCACCCGCCTCAAAGATGACAGGGTGGGCCACAGAGCGGGCAGCGCAGCCCTGCCTCCAAGGAGTTCAGTCGTCTTGGAGAAACAGGATAAAACAATCACACTCCACTGAGAGATATCAGGCAGAGGAGGATTAAATGTTATCTGGCTCGGATATTCCTCATCATTCATAAATATGTGTAACGTATCACGTGCTGAAACCAGACACGGGGCGCCCGGCCTGTTCTCCGAGAGGCCCTGGGAGCGCAGGGAGGTGGCCCAGGAGAGGGAGTGCGCTCAGAGAGTGGGCGGCAGAATGGGATTTGGGGGACAGCTTCCACTGGAAAGCAGTAAAAATCAGGGTGTGGAAAGGGACAGCAGGAAGAGCACTGAGCATCTCACAGGCCAGATTGAGGTATTCCAATCGGCATTTTTTTAAAAACTGGAGGTTGTGACCCATTAGTATCTCCAGAAGAGTTCAACCGGCATTTTGTAAACACTGAAATGGAACAGAATGCAGTAAACGTGGTACACATGGCATTATTTCATAAACGTTTTTGTTCATCCGTAGACCGCAGACCACAACATAAACGGAAGCTCACCACGGGCTCGGGGAACGGACAGGATCTCCCCGCAGATGGGCCTCCCTTGCCTCCTGGCAGGGCTCCTCCCCCCATCCCTCCCCACAGGGCCCGCGCCCAAACCAGCTTCTGAAATCAGTGCTGGCCACAGGGCAGGCCAGGGAAGAGCGCAATTTATTGGACCTGCCTCCTAACAGACTCAAGTGACAGATTTTTTTAAGACCCACTGATTCTCCCATCTTCCAACAGACTTCATGTCAGTTCTGCTACTAAAAAAAGTAAAATAAAATAAAATAAACCAAACCAAACCAAACCAAACAAACGGCAAAAAGAAGGAGAGAGGAGGAGCAGGCGCCCACAGTAAACAAGAGTCCCCATGCGGCACCTCTCAGAGCCCGATCCGGCTCCTCGGTCCCAGCCATGTGAAGGGACACTGCACAGCTGCCCGGCGTCCAGTTCCTGGTCCTGGTCCTCTGCAAGGACTCAGGGCGACCAGTGCTCGGTCCGAGTCATCTGTACCCTCCGAGGCCACAGCTTTGCAAGACTAGAAGGATCCTTTGCGATGAGGAGGCACCAAACTGAACGTGAGTATTCCAGGAGCACAACGATCATTCCAAGATCATTCTGTTTAAACTCAAGAACAAGGCACCAACTGTGGGGGCAGAGGGCCTGGAGCAGGGCTCGGCGCACAAGCTGTCAGCTGTGCTGCGTCCAGCAGGAGCATTCCAGCACTGGGAAGGAAAGGTTAGCGGCACTGCAGTGATCCAAAACGTGGCATAAATAGAGACGCTTATGTACTTTTTCACTAAAAAGTCAGTGACATTTATCTAGTGAAACTTTAGAACAAATTACTCAGATACTTATAGGTTTTATAAAGAAACGTAACCTCTATCGTTCACAATTCTAGACACTGGAAGTAGGATATACCTATAAAAACATGCACCAGTTACAAGGGCACAGCTCAGCAGATGTCCACAAACTGAGCACGCATGCAAGTCACCAAAGTGAGGCATGGCTGACCCGCCGGAGGCTGCCCCTCGCCCCGCTCCAGACCCCTTCCCAAGGGTAAGGGTTACGAGACTTCTCACAGCACACTCGGGACTTTCCCAGGCTCTGAGTGCCCTGGAAACCCGCCACCCGCGTCCAGAGGCCTGGACCCAGCATCCCTGCTAGATGAGCCCCCGGGACAGCACACTGCCGCTGGGGCTCTGGTCCAGCTACCGCCCTGAATGCACCCAGTCTTCTGTGGCTCCCCTGGCAGTCGTTCTTGGGGTGCGGTGACCCCCAGCATGGTCTGGTGGTCTGCACTTCCCTGACGAAGATGGAGACGGGCACCTCTCCACATGTGACATCTTCTCTTGGGGCCGCCTGCACAGATAGTCCACACGCTTCCTCCTTCATTGCGGCAAGTGCACCATGTTCTTCTTCCAGACTTCCGGGAAGTCCTGTGTCCTACAGGCTCTTGGCGAGGCAGAGGGACCCCGCACTCTGTTGGGACTTCCAGCCCCTCTCTTCACGACAGAAGAGCTTTTGATTTATGACGCCTCATCTTTCAGGCCTTGGCGGCCACGTCCCCTCATTGCAGGCTTCCCTACCCAGCCCGTCTGCTATTCTCACGGCCATGTCCCTCACGGCGTGCGTCACACTGGCACTGCACTGTCGTCCATCTCCATCGCTAGATTACACACGCCGTGAAGATAAGCACTCACGCCACCGCCAAGCAGGTAGCCAACGGCTGAAAGAAGGAATCACGGAACCACAGCCAAAAGGTATATGGCGGAGATGGCCTAAGCCTGACTTCTCCTCCATACCACACGAAGCTCAACACAGAGCCTCGTCAAACATGCAGCCCCGTAAGCACGAGACCCTCACGATGGGCCCCACGCCGGCAAGCATGGGGCGGGGCAGGGCGGCCATGCCCTACTTGCTACCGAAGTGGAAAACTTGTCCCACCGAAGATCACACAGAACCTACATTTACATATACTACCAGTGTTACTGTTTATAGGTCACTACCAAACTAAAAGTAATGTCCTAATCTAGATAATCACATGGCCTCCTAATAACCATACTATAAAATCTAAAATTCTGCCTGAAAAGCATCTTGTCAAAAGCGAGTTTCTCCAAAGTCCAGAACATCTCACTAGGATGACTATGTCACTTTACAACTTGAAACAAGCTACTGGGTGTATGACAGACGCCTTGCCTCGAAGAACACACATTTTGGTTTCACTCTCCACAACTGCTCAGAAAGGCGACCTGTCACCAGCCATGCCTTGGAGAGACCTGCTGGGACCCACACAGGCCACGGGAAGCCTGCAAGCTCACACTGAATTCTGCTGACAGGAGTCAGGCTCAGAGGGAAGGGAAAGGACCCATGTGCAGCACGGCAACAGTGACTGGAGGCCAACCGCGGCCCGCCATCCCTCCAGTGACCCTGTGCCGCTACGGGATGAGGCCATCCCAAGGGACTGTACACAGACTGGGTCGCAGCAGGCCATCAGCACACCCAGAACAGTGGTGAGGACAGAGGCCGGCACACATCACCGGGCTCTGCGGGCCTCGTTTTGCAGCAGGACACCTGGGGTCATCCTGCACTGAACACAGGGGAGACAGCAAACCTGACCCTCCTGCCTGTGGGTCTCGTTGGCGCGGTGCTGGTGTCTGCGTGCACCGGAGGTGAAAGCGTCTGGCCCACATGCTGACTTCTCACTCACGTCACCACCACGTGGGTGCAGGCTGCCCGAAGGGGCACTGACCACGAGCTGAGGGACTTGTCAACAGGAATGAAGGAGGGAAGGCAAATAAAACCAGAAGGGAGGCAACAAAACAGGAAAGAAAGATAAAAGACCAAACTCCCAGTAGAAATACCCAGTGTATGCACGAGGTCACAGATGTGGTGACCGAGTGCGGCCAGCCTGCAACAGGCATGCACACATCTTCATTTCTGTGTGCTCCCCAGCTTGGGACAGAAGGGGCCTGGACGCGCACCTGTTCCCACCCTAGCCCCGCAGAGCCCTGAGGAGGCCTGAGACTCCCACCACAGAGCACGGGGGACTGGGCGCCAGGATGGGGGACCACGAGTCACACCCCCAACACCCCTGCAAGGACATTCTCCTAATGCCCTGATTTAAGCTAATGTCACACGTTCAGGTTGTCACACACGAAGTTGGGAACACGGAAAGTGATGCTCCAATTCCTACCCAACAGTCAGATGGGACGTCCATGTGTGCCTCTCATGCATCTGCCAGGACTCCTCACGACTCTCCGCCATCGAGGGAGGGTTCAAACCCCTAACACAGGCGGACGAGCTCAACACAAAACACCCATACGTGTCAGAGCACGGCCAGGACACACGAAGACACCCGTCTCCGGGATTACACCTGACCAACACATAAAAGTGACTCAGAATTGTTTTTATGAGGATACACAAGGTATGCTGCCCTACTCTAGCACATAAAGAGGGTAAGAATCTGGACAGAAAAGGCTGCAGCTGTGCTGAGCCTGTCGGGGGCTGGGGGCGATCAGGCAGGGTAAGATGTAGCTCTCTCTGTGAACCACACGTTTCTTTGGGAAAGGAACCTGAGAGGACAAAGAATAGGAGACAAGCAGCCTAACATCACTACCACCTGGCAGAGGAAGCACATTTCCTGGGCCACTAGGTCAAGGGCACAGAATGAAATTCTTGAGGTGTTTCACATTAAAATGGAATTGGCGTTCCGAAAAAATAGTGATGCTACGTATCACTTACTGTGGTTACTCATCAGCTGATTCAATTCACAAACAAGCTAGACGCTTTCCATCCACGCCTGGCCCAGTGAGTTCCAGGCCACACAACCACGAGGCCACCAAAACCTGGCGTGACCAGCCACAGGAGGCTGGGGCCTGGGTCCCCACGGCACCGTGTGCCCACAGTGGTGTGCAGGCCCTCGGCACCGACAGGGACCTTCCACAGACGAGATCTGATCCCACAGGACTCACAGGGGCCGGCAAATCTTATCTGACAGATGCCACCTTGACCCCCTACCAACACCCACGTGCACAGGAACACGAAACAGCAATCCATACAAACAATGCCACAGAGCGCAGAGATGTTATATTCATGTTCTCTCCTAACAGGACTTTCAAACATCCATTTCAAGATGTCAGTAATCACAGCCAAACATTGAAGCGATGCACAGTGCACACACGCACACTCCCATCTCCACGCACGGTCATGAACACACTATTACAGAAGCATACCACGTGTAAGAAAGAAGGCAAGCTGCTGACCCTAAGATCAGACCCCATGAGTAGAAAGGCACGTTAGGACACGCAGTGAAAAACAAGGTACCTGTGTGTTCACCTGTCTGTGAAAACACCTGTGTCTCTAGAGGTGGCTCCTGAGAGACTTCCTGTACCGTATTTTCTAACGTCTCAGTTCTCTGACTTTGTACAGAGATTTCCATATTTCTTAGAAAAACATATAGAACAAAGAACTAAAAACTTTAAATTAGCAAACTCAGAACAGATTCAGTATCTAAAAGCCAATGAATATGTGAAAATAATATAAGACAAACACCTCCACAAGGATTCCATCATACTTTTTAATTCTACCAAAAGAAGACTACAAAGATTTGACAAAGGCCAGGAAGAAAGACAAGTGCCTTAGTTTTCGTTTCACAAAGATTTAACCGAGACTAGGGCAAGAAGTACGTGCTAATGACACTCCAATAAAACAGGAGAAAAAACACGGAGTTAGAAAGCAGAATATTTCTTTTCGTCACTTGAAAATAATCTTCGGGGGGGTGCCTGGGTGGCTCAGTCGGTTAAACGTCTCACTTCGGCTCAGGTCATGAACTCCCGTTTGTGGGTTTGAGCCCCGCGGGGGGTCTGTGCTGACAGCTCGGAGCCTAGAGCCTGCTTCGGATTCTGTGTCTCCCTCTCTCTCTGCCCCTCCCCAGCTCATGCTCTGTCTCTCAAAAATAAATAAATGTTAAAAAAAAAATTTTTTTTTTAAATAAAAATTAAAAAAAAAAAAGAAAGAAAGAAAATAATCCTCAGGTGCCTCTGTCCTCTGACAGAAACAGGGCCACAGTGAGAGAGCCAGCACAGCCTGGGCGGCAGCCATGCCTACTAAGGATGCCCAATTCCCCTTGGCCTGGGGCTCCGCAGGCACCTGTGACAACAATGGCCCCTACGCCTCCAGGGCCAAGATTGCCACCGAGGTATGCAAGCAGGGGGATAAGGGGCGGGCCTGCCGAGCATGCGTGGTTCACGTGCCACCGTGTGAACCTGGGCGGTGGCCATGAGCGCACCCACCTGCAGTGCTCATGGCGCACCTCATGTCCTCCTCGTGGCAGGGAGCTGTGCCCCCCGGACATGCCAGGAGAGCCTCTCCGTCTGCCGAAGCCTTGCATCCCCTGAACTTTATCTTTCAAAATAAATGTTTGCTAACTTTATAGGTTACACAAAAAGGTACCTCGTTATGTTTTAACATTCCTTTTTTTCTTCTTTGGTGAGGGTGAACATCTTTTATGCTTCCTGATCACCTGTGTTTCTTCTGTGAACTGCATGTTATATTCTTTGCTACTTGAAATACTTGTCTTTTTCATTTGTAGCATGCTTTGGGGGAGGGGACAGGTCGATCCGCTTTTGTTCAGTAGTGGTCCCTGTCACCTATCAGCACCATCCATCAGAAACATGCCAACAGCTGCCATGTTCCCGTCGCATAGCAAGTGCTCAGTGCCCCTTGGCTTAATGTACTTCCTTCCCTGAAGACCATCCCAACAACAGATCCAAGTCCAGAGGTCCCAATTCAAGTCCAAACCAAAGCAAGTCATGACCTCCCACTCCTACCAAGATTTTGAGCCAGAATAGAGACACCCTATTGTGCTCGTGGCCAGTGCACACAACACACAACACGCTCAGGCTGGAGAGCTCACGCTGGAGACCAGGAATGCGGGCCAGGGACGTTTGTGAGGGCTGCCCCAGGTCCTGCTCTGCCTGGCGCCTGGCCCCAAAGCCTCGGGCACAACTGCCATCCCCCTCCTCTCCCTCCCTCCCTCCTCCTCTCTGTTTTAACATGTCTGCTGATCACGATAAACAGGGAGGCGAAGCAGATTCAAGAAAACTCAAGTGTGACAGCCCGACAAGGCCTCCCAATGTCTGCATTTGAGCCTGAGGATGCTTGCCCCAGACACGAAGCCCCCTTCTAGCAGCTCCCCCAAAGAGCACCATGAAAGCACAGGGTAGGGCCAGACAAGTGACACAGTCAGGGTAGAGCTGAGGGCCCTCCAGCAAGTATCCCCCTCATCTCCCAGCCCCATGAGGCGGCTGGCCACACTTGTGGGGGACCCCGCAGGTGGCCCAGGCACACACCCTCCTGCTTTGGGCCTTGCTCCCAGCCATCTAGAAAGGCATGTCTCTCACTAGACCAAATCTGTACCAGTTATTAACAGAGAACTCAGTGCCTTAGAATTTCAGTGCGGAAGGGCTTCTGAGACTTGACCAGCTGTTCTCATTTGCACACACACGATCCCAGGCCCCGGCCCAGTCACAGTCTCCACTATACGCCCTTTCCAGAAAGTTAACTGGGAAAAATGAATGCAAAGTCCAGCTGAACACTTCACGTCGGGATTTCAGAACCGCATGGACTTATGCACCACTGCTCCACGGAGCACACAGCCCCTGCATGGCAGCAAAGCCCTCGGTAACTCCTGCCTGAGGTCAGGGGACACTTGCATCCACTCTACAGATGGAGGAAAGAACACGAGAGGGGACGTCTAGCCTCAGCCTTCAGGCCTAGTGCGAATTTGCAGAAGACGAGAAACCATCTCCATGGATGGAGGGCCAAGGGGCCCTGGATGTCCAGCCATGAGCCAGAGTGCAGTGAAGAAGAGGAGATGAAGAAATAAGAAAGGCCTTCCTTTCCTTTCCTTTCCCCTTTTCTTCCTTGTTTGTGAGTCAGGTTTCTTAAAACTCAAGAGTTTTTAGGAAGAGAAGGAAGATAGTGCACTGAAAACTTTCTTGATCAGACTCTAACAAGTTACGTATTTAAAAATTCATTTACTCGGGGACACACATTTAAAACACTCCTCTCTACTGGGGAGCCTGGGTGGCTCAGTCAGTTTAACATCTAACTCCCGATTTCAGCTCCGTCATGATCCCAGAGTTGTGGGATTGAGCCCCACATGTGACTCTGTGGTGACAGTGCAGAGCCTGCTAGAGATGCTCTATCTCCCTCTCTCTCTGCCCCTTCCCCCACTTGCTCTCATTCTCACGCTCTCTCTCTCAAAAATAAACTTAAGAAAAAAAAAAAAACTCCCCTCCAGCAATGACTCCAACATTGACTGCAGCTTTCTCTGGTTCCAGTCAGGTGAACAGCATGATTTAAGGAACGGTCTACGAGCTGCTGAGCTGAGATCTGAATTGCTAGATTCAATTCAGGAGGGAAGGAAATTCAAGGTCCCCTCAATCCAGGAGCGAAGACTAGAAGCCACCAGCGCCTAACTTAAAATGCTTCTCGGGGGTGAGACTGGGGTCCCCCAGGCCAGGGGACAGGAAGAGTCAGCAGCACTTTACCAGATAAGTCACCACGTCTAAGGGGTCACACGAACCAATTTTCCTAAACCTCCACTGAGGCAGAGGAGTGGCCCGAGGCCGCAGCTGACGAGCACAGACTTCCAGCCTGTGAAGCCTCAAGGAAGCGTCTGACTGCCCCTCGCCCATGTCCAAGAAGCCCAACCCGTGCACAGTGACATCGCCTTCCTGCAACAAACAACACCCCCACGCCTCCATGCACAGCTCCCGACCGCCCCAGAGCCCAGGTTGCCTGACGCGCCTGACACAGCCAACCGACCCCGGGGAAGCCACAGCTGCTCCACAACCCACTCACTTTGCAGCCGCTCCACTGCCTTCATCGTTGTCGGAAGACGATGACGTAGAAGACCCTGGAAAGTAGGCTGAATCCACGTGGTTGGGGCTGCCGCCCGGAGCTGGGTGGATCGGGGACGACCGTTCATACAGCGGGGTATGCTTTCCTTCGTGAGGAATGTTGCTGTAGGTGCTGTGCTCGGTCAGACTCTTCCCACTCGTTTCCAACGCGAGGGCCGGCTCAGCGAGGCTGTACGGGTGTGGACCCTGGCCCGCGGCACCTGGGCCGGGCACCTGCGGGGCCTGAAAGAGAGGGCAGAGGTCACGCGCGCACTCCGGTCAGCACTGCCTGGTCTTGGCTAAGCTTTAATTCAACGAACACTGGCACTTGCTCCACAGAGCAGCTTGACAGCTTCAGAAATGATCTTAGTTTTCGCGAAAATCGGATGCCTGTGCAGCTTCCAAGGGCAGCAGCCCCCGAGGCAGGCAGGTTGGGAGCAGGAAGTGGGAGGTGGGAGGTGGGAGGTGGGAGGAGGACTCACCACAGGCTTTGCTTGCAGAGAGGTCTGCGGAATGTTGAGCATCTGGGGGGGGACATACGGTGGCACTATCCCAGGCATTCCGAACGGATTTGGTCTGGCTGTTCCGTCGACAAGGAAAGAAAACGACGCAGCTGTTAGCAGAGCACGAGCTCAGGACACCAGAGTGGCAAGCACATGTCCCCATCTGCCCTGTCCCTCCTCAGGGGATAACACAACACTGATCCCATTTCCCAAACACCTTTGGAAATTCACGTTTAACATTAAAACACAGTTAATTTTACGGTGATCAACATTACAGACTGAAGCTAGGATTTTAACTTGCAGGCATCCGGACCACCCTCCCTCCGCCCCTTGCCGGCTTCTCAAAGCCCTAAGACTACAGGCTCCGAAGGGACACAGTGGGGACAGACCCTTCCCCTCACGTCTGTGAGGCAATGGAATCTTCCTATTGAGACTAAAATTCAGTTTTCAGCTATTGACAAGCTTCTTGATACAAACGGTGAAATGTGGCAGGTGCTGCCCCTATACTTAGTTTGCAGCCGTTAGGCAAAACCACAACCAGGCCGCACGCTTCACATACATCATGGACCGGACTTGGGATCTGTGCTCTCAGAACGTGACTTTATACACCTGTCCTACGGACGCCGCACTCACTCTGCCACCCCTCGTGCTGACCGTGCCAGCACAGCCCCGAGCACAAGCGTGCGGAGACATGGCTGTGGACACACGCAGGACCAGGCCCCACATCAGACGGGAGGCAGGACGATCAGCTGGGCCCGCGGGCCCACACACCTGCATGCCCACGACCTCGGTCTCCCGGAGCCTGAGAGGGCACCATCGGCCAGCATGACACGTGGTGACCAACGTGTGTTGACAGGGCCCGTGGCCTCAACGTCAGAACACTTCCAAATACCATAAACTACTTAGCAATGTCATAAAAATGAGAAGACACCCTTCAAGGCTCTGCTCCCCCGCACAAGCCAGGGATGGGGTGCCTATGAAGTCAGGCCTCAGGCACCTGACCCCTGAGTGTCCCCACAGCCCAAACAGTGGGGACAGACAGCAGACACGGGGCCCTCAGGCTACACCATCTCCTCCTTAAGCTTTGTTTGGAAACCCAACAAAACCAAGCCTAGAGACCCCTGGACGCCAACATCCTTTACCAGGTAGAGCGTTCCTCCAACTTCAGAATCTGGTCAACACCAGGAAAACCAGCAGCCCACAAACCCTACCTCTCCCTGCCCCCCCGCCCCGCCAACTCTCCGAGACACGTTTAAATAAATATAAGAACGAACGAGCATCCCTAAACCCAAGCCCTCCCTCCCATTCTCTGAACTCCCCCCAGTGCCTAACCGGAGCTCCCAGAACCACCTGGTGCAGGCAGCACCGGACGGTGACTAACTTCTCCGCCCGACGGTACCCACGCACCCAGAGGCCACGGTCACGGTCCAATGCGAGGGCCCATCTCCGAGTGCCTAGCCCACGGCCTGCTGGGAGGGAAGCTCGAGATGTCACTTCCACAACTGCAGGGCAACTAGCTGAGAGTGATGGTGCCGGCACATGTGCTATCACTCACACACTCACCACACACGCACACTCGCCACACACACGCACACTCGCCACACACACGCACACTCGCCACACACACGCACACTCGCCACACACACACACTTGCCACACACACACACACACACACACACACGTGTGGTCACCACACACCACACACACATTCACCACACACACACTCGTACCACACACATGTACTCACCACACATGCACTCACCATGCACACTCACACGCCACACATACGCACTCACATACACAGCACACTCACCACACACACACACACACACACACACACACACACACACACACACACACACACCATGCATGGTCACCACTCACAAACTCCCCACACATGCACTGACACCACACACACACTCACCACACTCATCACACACAGCACACTCATCACACACATGCACTTGCACTCACCACACACACACTCACCACACAGCACACTCACACACATGCACTCACCACACGCACACACTCCCCACATGCACTCACTCACCACACACACACTCACCACACACGCACACACACATTCACCACAGAGCACACTCCCCACACACGCATGCTCACCACACATACATGTGCACGTGCACACATTTTTGCCACACACACACTTATGCACAGGCACACACATTCACCACACATACACTCACTCTCCCCACATACACACACACGTTCAATGCAAACGCATGCACATTCGCTCACTTCACATACACTCACATGCACATGTTCACATTCACCACACAAATGCCCTTACCCTATATACATGTGCCTGCACTCACACACACGTCCACCACACGTGCGTATACATACGCACATTCACCGTACACGTATACGCACTCACCCTACATACATGCACGTGTTCATCACAAATACATGCACCCTCACCCATACACACACCCCACATGCACGCACACACACACATTCGCTGCACAGACATGTACACGCACTCACCCCAAATACACACACGTGCACATGCATGTTCACCCCACATACACACATATTCACCCCACATACACATATGCACACGCAAGCATACGAGGAGACACTTCTGATCAAACAGTTCCGACCCAGGAGATTAGAGCCTCAAAGTCTGAGACTCACAATGCTGTAACTGGTTAAGTCCCTTCTCGGGTGATTCTGAAATGTGGCCAAATTCGGTTGCAAAGAACACTATGAACTCCATTCGAGCTCTAACACTACACCCCAAATCACTGTGAGAAGTGCAATTTACTGCCTCCTGTGGCTGACCTGCTCCACGAAACTTCTGAGAAAGCACGCGGAACATCGGCCATGCCAATACACAGCAGCATTCAAGGGAAGGGGACCCTTTTGTCTCCCTAAAATTTTGACCATCATGCGCTACAAACTTCCTGAAAAGCACAGACTTTCCCTAAAAACAAACCATAACTTAAGAACAAAGATTTCCAAAGAAAGAACATTTTCTAAAATCATACTGAAGTCACTGACTTCCAAAAAACCTTTGAGAACCTGCAAAGTGAGCTACTAATCTCTCAGAACCCAGTCTAATAAGTGAATTAACCTGGCTACACTTCTCTGAAGGCTGGAGAACTGCCCGATAAGCCAGGCCTGCCTCTGCGCGCGGCATGCCTCCCTGTGTACCAGTTCTCAGTGCCCTCGCACCACTAAGCGGAGCACTGTGTGCTGCGTGACAAGGACGCCTCTCAGGACTGACCCCGGCTACGCATGGGGGTCCTTGTTCTCCTGTCACAGACGCTCTATCAAGAGAAGCTGTTGTTAGCAGACTACACAGACTGAGAGAGGCACGTGAAAAAGGCATTTAGTCGCCGTATGAAAAATGTTCTCATGATGAAAACAATGTTTAGAGACTTCTTTGCGAATGATGAGGAAAACACACACGGCGGCCGGACAGCATGCCATGGGAACCACCCGGGATGACATGCTGCCAGCAACCCGCCCCCCCGCCAGCGGCCTCTAAAGACCACACACATCTTGGAAGGAACGGTGTCGACCGGGAGGCTCTGCCGGGAACCAGCTAGCCCGGCCAGCCAGCACGGACTTGACCACCAGGCACGTTACCACAGAGAAGCCACGCTAGCCAAAACCAACAAGAGTGACGAAGTAACGAATTTTTAAATTCTCTAATGCCGATGAGCGCGATGCACGATTTTCAGGTGTGGCATAAAAAACACAGATTTGAAAATTCAGATTCAAAGAGTAAGTCAATATGTTCCCTATCACCAATACCAGGTTTCAAGACCTACAAAAAAGGTCAAATTTCCCAACGCCATTAACTGTATTCAAAGGGATGTATTTACTCAATAGTGATATTCTACAGAAGTTAAGACATAAAGCCACATGAAGGAGAATTTTGTGTAACTTATTTCCATCCTCTTCCAGATGAGTAACCTCTGGAAGGCAGGCCCCACGGGCCAAAGACCGGCGTGAAGGCAGAGGCGGGAGGGGCCGAACGCTGTCAGTTTCCAGAAGCACCAGCTCCCAGAACTCAGGGCGGCTGGGGCAGCTGACACCAGGCAAGGCCTTCCCGAGAGGAGCCAGAGGCTGTCACCCGGAGAGAAGCAGGCTCCGCACAGCTCTGCTAATAAAAGCGAGCGGGCACCCGAAAGAACCAGGGACCCCGGGGAAGCCACTCGGGCCAGCAGGAGCCCCAAACTCCAGGAACGCAAGCGGTTCCCCAGGATGAGGGCTGCCTTCCTGACCACGGCACTGTGGGCACAGAGCTCCCAGGGCCAGGAGCCACCGGGGTGCTCACCCAGCACCTCCACCACTGCCGAGTCTGGGCAGCACACGTGGACCTCACGGGGTGCAGCATTGCCAAAGCTCACGCGGTGCCCGAGTCTTCAAGAGCAGGGGTCTCACGAGTGATGGACGTGTCCTGAGTCATATCCAAATCTGTCTAGCCCCTGGCCCTCTCCCTCTGAGCGGGAATGGCAGCGCCCCGCAGCAAAGAACGCCGTGCATGTGGGCCGACGGAGACGGGGGCAGGAAGGCACACCATCCACGTGGCTGTGTGAGCCCGACAGAACAAGCCAGTCTCTGTCCACTGCGGACTGGACAGGCCGTGCCCTCCTGTCACCGCGCCCTGAGAAGCCACCAGGAGACCCCACGGCAAGCGGGTCCACCTCCCAAAGACACCTTGCCGAGTGGCTGCTAAAGGCAGATGCGGTTTCAGTTCCTAAAAAATGACTGGTTTTCAGGTTTTTTAAAAAAAATGACCTTTCAAAAAGACATGAGACCAGATGGCCTGTATCACTTCATAGCACATGGACTAAAATAAACTCACAAAAATCTGAATGAAAGGTCCTGGGAAAACACTGTGAGTCTGAGGACGATGCTCAAGACTCGAAAGGGAGGAAGAGTAAGCAGACCTTCCGTTCCACACGAGACACCACGGTTCTCTGCGGCAGAATGCGCTGTCAGACCCCTGGGGGCTTGACGTTAATACCATGCACATCGGCTTTTAGAAGATAAAAACAGAAAGAGATGAACATGGACACATCGCCAAAAATAGCAAGGGCAGAATGACACGTACAATACGGCATTTGATTACTGATCAACACCACCATTTGTTACTCCATATGTATGAGGTAGGAAAATATAAAAACCTGCTTGAGGTAGATAGATGTGACTTCCAGAAAAGCCTAATAACGTACTTCTTTAAAGAAAGATGTGAAACAAACTTTACCATCTGTTAAAGCCGTCCAGCGGGCACACAGCTGCTCATGATGCTGCCCTCTGTATTACTGTCACATTTAGTCTTTCCGTAACAAAAAAGCTTAAGCAAAGACCACAGGAATGGTGGCTTTGGTAAGAACTATATGACTATCACGTAAATGTTTTTTAAATGCCAAATTTCAAAAACTTACTAGTAAAGTAGAGCAACAGTACAGTGTGGAACATCTGGGGATGCTAAAAAGTGATCGTTACGATAGCACAACGCTGGAAGTGCTCCAGGGGACACGCACAGGCAGCAGCCAGGATGGCGCAGCACCTGCCCCGCGGGACCAAGGCAGACCTCCATACGGTGATTGGGGCGATGGGCCTGAGCCACGCACCGCCAACCGGCAGCAGGCAGGTCGTCTATAGCGTGTAGGGCCGTCCCGCATGGCCCCGAGGCCCAGGGGTGAGCGCAGTGGCAGGCCAGCCAAGGTGGCATCGGACAGGGCAGAACGGGGCAGCGTGGGCTCCTCACTCGCACTCGCCCCACTGGCGCAGGTGAAGATGCCATCACTCTCTGCTCCTAGCAGGTCGCGTGACCGTTGCATCTGTGTGGTCATGCCTGGGCGACCCTGCTTTCCTAGAGATGGACCTGCCTTATCAGCTGAAGCCCTGTGGGGACCACATCCTTCTACTCACAGTGTCTCCGTTTCTGGGGTGACATCTGCTGACCCTGCCCCGACGTGTTGGGAGGTATGTTGTGTGGAGGTAGAGCTGTATTTACAAAGACACTGTTAACACAGAAAGCCCAGCGCCACTTGATGGGACAGTCTGATGACGTCACCGACCAGCCCTCGTCTCCCTCACATTTGCACACGCACCTTCTCGAGCCCCGGCCCCCAGACGCCGACAGCAAGTCCCCCTCCTCCCAGGTGAGACAGCAGGCAGGTATGCTCTCCTGCAGACCCGTCACCGGCCATCAACAGCCTGCGGCCGGTCTGGTGGAAGGAGGCCAGCAAGGACGTGGGCACCCAGAGGTCTCGGCTTCCTGGTGGCAGCTCCCGTCCCGGCACAGCCCCGGGAGACCGCCTCTGACAGGCCGGCACAGTCCTGCTCCGGCAGCTTCCCCTGGCCTGTAGGCTCTGGGGCCGGTGACTTGCGAAGCCCTCTGAGATCCCCGACTTCCCTGCCACAGCCCCCACGCGTGCACCAGGTGCCACGAGACCCCCACTTCTGACAGTGCAAGCCCGCTCAATCCCCTCCCATTCCGAGCCCTACCCTTTACTAGGCCTGGGGGGTGGGCCGCTCCCGCCGCCTACCCCACCCTCTTCCACGCCCCTCAGGGCAGTAGCAGCAGGTTTGTCCTCCGATTCCCTGC
This sequence comes from Panthera tigris, assembly GCF_018350195.1. Classification (NCBI taxonomy): domain Eukaryota; kingdom Metazoa; phylum Chordata; class Mammalia; order Carnivora; family Felidae; genus Panthera; species Panthera tigris. The sequence continues at coordinate 1,441,389 of NC_056672.1, read as the reverse complement.
ACCTGCTGAGGGCCACACACACCTGGGGGAGCCCCGGGAGCCTCCTCCTCACCTCCGACCACACAAGTTCCTGCCACACTGCTCCCATCTCCTACGAGCCGACCTTACTCCTGGCTCCACCTGTGCTCCCTGACCCGGGCCACTCCACCCACGGAGCCCCCCAGGGAAGCCTGCCTTCTTCCACGTCTCCACTTAGCACTCGGGGTACACACGATAAGGCAAAGAGAACCACTGATACAAAATTAGGAGAGCTGGTGGGCAGGGAACCTGATGGGGAGATGGGGAGGGGCTGTCGGGAACATTCCCCTGAAGTTGGTTTTGACTGTACACACACACACACACACACACACACACACACACACACACAGGGGTGTGTGACAGTTACAAAGCAACTTGTAACAACCCGTTCCCTCTTTCACTGCCCCTACGGTAAGTCTAAAGCCTGGGCCGTGCCGGGACCCAACTGTACCCCTGCCCCTGCCGTCTCCTCCCCTCGCCGCCACCTGGGCTCCTTGCACACCCAGTGCCTCCACCTCAGGGCCGGCGCACACGCATCTCCTCCATCTCCTCTGAGGGAAGAGACTTCCTCCCCATTATCACCATGCTCAACTCCTCCTCTACTTTCAAACCTCAGCTCAGACACTAGTTCCACAAGCAGAACAGGGCCTGACTTCATCAGCATCAGTTCAGTCTGAACCACCTGCTCACATGCCATGGGAGCCGCATCTCACTCATGTGCAAGGAAGGGCCCGGACCGCATGCCTGCGCGGCCACGCTGCCCAGCACCCGGCAAGTGCTGGCACGGGCCAGATGCATCAAGGAGATTTTTCTCAATTAAAAGACATTACTTTTTTAGCAGCTTTAGGTGTAAGGAAAACTCAGGGAAGAAACACACACCGTACACCTTGCTAGTCAGTGTGACACAGCAGTCATCGCGGATGACCCCATTTTGACACATCGTGCTTATTGACTAGAGCCCACATTTTACGTTAGGGTTCCCTCTACGTGTTCATTCTACGGGCTGGACAAACGTACACGGACATACATCCACCCCTACAATGTCACACATGATAGTCTCACTGCCCTAAAATCCTATCATCCCCCTGTTCATCCCTCCATGGACTTTTTACTGTCTCCACAGTTCTGCCTTTTCCAGAATGTCACACAGGTGGAATCCTTTTCAGATCAGCTTCTTTCACCTCGTGAATGCAATCAAGGTTCACCCACGTCTCTCTGACTTGATAACCCGTTTTCTTTTGCACTGAAGAACATTCCATTGCCTGGAGGGCCTACCATTTATTTACTCGTTGACCTGCTGAAGGACACCTTGGCTACTTCCAAGTCATGGCATTATGAGTGCAGCTGCCGTACACATCGTGTGCAGAGTTTTGTGTGGACATAAGCTTTTAATTCCTCTGGGTAAATACCAAAGAGCGTGACTGCTGGAACCTTATGGTAAGAGGATGAGCAGTTTCCCAAGAAACCATCCCGTGGTCATCCACGGTGGCCGGTCTGCGTTCCCGGCAGCTGTGACCGGGCGCTCCTGCCGCGCTGCCTCCTCACCAGCACGTGGTGCTGTCGGTGCTCCAGACCTCGGCGGTTCTGAAGAATGTGCAGCAGGAGCTCATCGACGTTTCACGGGGGAGGCCAGGAAGACAACACACATGTATCTTCAGACTCACTGGGCCTCGGTTTCACTCACATAGCTCTGGACAAACACACCAGGATCGCTAGAGCCTACAACATCTCCATTCACAGACCTGAGGTGGGTGGGCCTCTAGCAGCTCTGTCGTTTTTTTTTCAAAAATTCCAGCAATGATTCTGAAGCACAGCCAGGGTCTAAGGAGTATGGTTCATCCAGGAACCACACACGCTGCTGCCAACTCCATTCTGACATGTCTTACGTGCGCCTACATTCAGACTGGGGACTCTGGTGGACGTGGCAGGCACCGTGTGCTGGGGCGGAAAGCACAAAACATAACCATCTCTAGGTCCCCGGTCCCAATACCGTGTTTCTGACAAATAAATTCCCACAAAATAAATACTAATTTCACCTGTAACTGATTTTAGAAACCCACCTAAGAACAGATAGTTTCTGGGGGCCCACTCTACAGTGACAGTATGGACTGGATCCATCTTTCACCCTGAAAAGGACCACACGCTGTGCAAACCAGGCCTCCCAGCCCCGTGGGGCAACGGGGCAGGTGAGTGTGCATCTCCCCCTGTGAACTCCACACCCTCGGCCCCTGTGCGGAGAGCAGAGGCTTCCTCGATGCTGCAGAGGACCGGGGCTCAGAAGAAGATGCCTGAACCCGGCAGCCCTGCCCAGCACTGGTCCACCTGACCTGGGCCGGACTAGGGAGGTTTTCCTTTGGAAGACACAGGTTCCTGAGGCCCTGTGAAGACCCGGATATCGCAGTTCTGGGGAAGAACCTCGATTCCAACCAGGTTGAGAAAGCTCTGGTTAGAGCCAACTCTCCCCATCTTCACTCCCAACAGCCTCCAAGGGCTAGCATGATGCTTAAAAGATCTATAAAGCTATACATATTCCTGTTTCTAAAATGATTAATACAGACAGGTTCTAATGAATGAGAAAGTCACCTTCCAACAGTGGTCGTTGAAAACTCTGAATGTGTCTTCCTAGACAATAATGTAAAGGACCAAGGTCAAAAAAGACCATTTCGGATCTGTCTACTGCTTACAAAAACATTTTTATGGAAAATATGTGTTGGATTCTACCTTGAGTTGCAGAGAAAGCCTCTCCCCCGTTCCAAGTTGCTCCTTCTAGGCTCTCCGTTCCCTGCTCAGTGCCATAGCGGGAACCTAACAGCACTTAACAGGCAAAAGGCACTATCTTCACATTACTGTTTCTTTCCATTTGTCAGGAAAAAAAACAACAGAGGCAATTTCGCATGACTCGGTTTCTGCTGGCTCCAAATTGTGTATGCAACTTGAAATGCACCTTCCTTGCCCAGTCTTGCCCTGACTTCTGTCCTGGGTCACCACACACTTCAGGCCACACCCCTGCCACCCCACACTCTCCGCTGCCCCAAACCCCTGCCCCATGGCTGAGGTCTCTGCCACAGTCAGAAGCGCCAGGAGACGCTGCCCAGAAGGCTTGTACGGCTGGTTACTGCCCACATTGACCTGCTGGAAAATATCGCCCCAAACACTCAAATTCTTCACCAGTCCACCACCGCTCTCCAAAACCCACTGAGAGGAAGTGAAACTAAATTCCGGGAGTGTCACCTTCATCCATAAAATGCTTACCTCACGTGCTGTCTGATGACTTAAGAACATGAAAGCACTTCATATGACACTACAAGTTTTTCAGCAGCACAAACTTAAAAGCAAATTGAAAGCCCATCCTGTCTTTCTGCACACTGCCAACCCTGTTAGCAGCTCAGACCAGCGCCAACTAGTACCTTTTTCTCCGTCCTGCCTCCCCCTCCTGAATCAACGTTCTAGTCCCAGGTGCACTGCAGCGACCATTTCGACTACCATGCCACACGAGGACCAGGCGTCGGGGCAGACACACAAGGGGCAAGGACACCCTTCTGCGAGCTCCTCCTCAGCTCTGTGGCTGCAGACCGCTCCTTGTCTTCTCTAGACCCCCTCCCCCTGAGAACAGTGTCACAGAGCATGTCATGTATATTTTCCATGTTAACATGCATCCAGGCAGCCATCTCCGTAACCAGGAAGCCTGAGGCCAGAGGCCGTGGGGTCAGAATGTTCGCCCCTGGCGTCAGACCCTGCCTGTCACCTGTCCAGGCGGTGTCCACGGCCCCATGTGACCTTGCCCCACCATGTCACCCTCTGTCCAGCAGAGTGACCCCAAACCACGGTCCTCTCACTGTCCTGGTTCAACAGCTCTTCCTGGATTAAATCACTCGGTCAAATACCTTCCTACAGGAACAGGAGGGTAAAGGTGGCTGGTGGGGCCCTGGCTGCCCCCGACCCGACACTGCTAGGGGAGGGGCAGGAGCCGGTGCGCAGAGAGTTAAAGCAAGGTGCTGAGACATAATGGCTGGTAGCTGATGGCCTCGGACAGTGACACTCAGAAATTGCGATGTCCCAGGCACAGGAAGACAAGCCCCGCCCTACGTGGGTCACAGCAGACAGGCCAGCAGAAGAGCCAATGCCACCCCCCCCCCTCAGCCACTCGGCACCCTAGAGACTGCCACCAGCAGCCAGCACTCACCTGTGACCTATGGGCCCCCCATGCACACTGCTGCAGCGCTATGCCTAAGCAAGCCAACAAACGTACCACATAAAGAACAATTATCTGGGACATTCTGACTCTGGGATTAATCTTTTGAAACCAGTAAACAGTGGAGCTTGCTAACCACCCCAGGAACTGAAGGCAAACAGCACAATCTCTCAGAGCTCCATGGCTCTGGGCCCAGAGAAAGGCCATTGGACTCAGGAAGGAGTCTGGCAGGTCCGCTCGGCTTCATAGCCTCCCATGACAGCATTACTCCCAAGCAGGCTCAGGCAAATGGCTTATAATTATTTTTATTGCCCGATTTCAAATCTGAGTCAAATTTGGTCTTTCACAAAAAAACCTAGGCAACAAAACAGAAAACAGCCATCCGCTTTGCTGAAGTGGCCCAGAGGGCATCCCCGCAGAGCACGCCTGGACACCCACCGGTCCACCCCTACTCCCAGGTCCGTTTCTCCTGCTCCTCAATCCTTGCAGGGGCTCCTGCAGAGTCTTCCCAGGGGCCTCGGCTCTATGCGTCCCTGTAACTGTGGATGCCTCACTTCACATGAAGAAACCTCCAAGACTACCGGGCCAACATTTAAATCTCTTCGATGACTGCATGTCAGCAACCCTCACAGAGGCTTTGATTTACTTACCTAAGTAATGTGGTGGGTGAAATGCCATAGGCTTACTAGTCGCTGAGTAATATCCAATTGCTCTCTTAAATCGAATAACTTTGTCATCTGTTCTAGACTGAAATAAACGTAGGAAAACCTTTGTAAATCACATGCCACTGGTCATGTGCACGAACATACTTTCACAATTCAGCACATGTGTCATAACCTGCAGCTTTCAAGTTACCAACAGATTAGAATAACGTTAAAATCTTCCTGGAAAATCAATGAATCAAACGCTACTCAGACTGACTCCTGGCACGCAGTCAGGAGAGCCGGGTCTGCAACGCAGCCCGCGGGGTCCCAGGCTTCCCCTGCTGCCGGGAGAGGGTTTCCTTCCCATCTCCCGCAAATGGGGCAGTGGTTTCACCTTTCCAGAGAGGCAGGGAGTTCACACCAACCTCACGTCTTCTATTTACCCTGACCCACTCACATTCCTTTCCAGAAAAAGGTGGAAGAAATCCCTGACCATCGCCCGAAAGGATGGACAAGTCATGTCCTCACTTCTACTCAGCCCACGTGACAGGTCTGTCTTCTTAGGAGAAAGGTCCCGATCACGGTAAAGAATCTGGGAGCAGCAGACCTCACAGGAGTCCTCCCAAGCCCGTACCTGAGAATGCTGGAACACATCTTTAGCTACGGCATCCAAGTCTGAGGGGTCCTGGATGTTGCGGACGTAGTCGGCCACAGCCTTGATTACCACATCACAGGGCGGCAGGACTAGCTGGTGAGCCCGGACCTGAGAAATAAGCACACGGGTCAGCACATGAATCCCACGTGCAGGGCCCGGAAGCTGCAGGCAGCGCTTCCTCACACAGCCGCTCATTACCCTGCTGTGAGTCTCGGCCCGAAGACTGGTGCGGGAACCATTAAATACAAGCCAGCCACTTCCACCCAGCAAGGCCACACGGAGCCCGGCAGCCATGTGTTAACTCCGACATGTCTGCAGCCGGGCTCCCGTCAACTCCGAGCCCAGAACCCTGTGCCCCACCATAGTGAACGTGCCGCGAGAGGCTGGGCCACAGACACTTCCGTTCTTCCCGCACGGCCAAAAGGAGGCAGTGCTGGGTGATCATAGCCCAGGTGTCAGAGCACCACAGAAAGGCAAGTCGGCTCTGAACGGGAGGGAAACGGTATCCCTGACTGCCAATGCTGAGGGCCATTTCTGGTAAAGACACACGGAGTAAGTGGTGGAATATTATATTATCCGAGAATAGCAGATTCTACAAAAATTAAACAGAATAAAAAAAAAAAAGGCTTTAGACTCTTTCGTGAAAACTAAAAAACTATGAAAAAACATCCAATTTCAGCTATAACTACAGTAATGCCCTTCTCTGAGAAATAAAGATGAATCAGGTACTAACTATGTTTCTGGCAATTAAAAAAAACCCGAACGACAGCATGAAATAAACTTGATTTCCTATATGTAGCCACAAAGACCACAAAGGCCCCTAAAGACCCTGTGCCTCCAGAGCTGTCCACTCCTGCCCACCAGCGTGGGACTGTCCAGGTAAGCCCAGCGTCACCACAGTCCTCTAGGGTGCACGGGGAGCAGGGCAGCTGGCCTCAGAGGTAAGAAGTGAGGAAGGGCCATGAGCCATGGCGTGTGGTGGCTCCAGATGCTAGAAGAGGCAGGAAACACCCTTCCAGAGTTTCCAGAAGGAGCGTGGCCTGCTGACACCTTGATTGAGCCCAGTGAGACTGATTGTGAACCTCTGACCTTGAGCACCATAAGATAACAAATCTGAGTTGTTTTAAGACACAACACACATAACACACAAAAGAAGAAAATCAGAAAACCTGAGCCTGAGCACATGACATGGAAGACCCACCAGAAAACCATTTACACTTTTAAGTCATCAAGAAAATTTTCAAGATGCACACACAACAATCACTCTCATTTTACACAAACAACAGGTTTTCTGGAAGCACTGGTTGCCACGTCCGAGTCACGTTCTCAGGCCCCAGTGTGCCGGTCGTTAGTGCTCGTGAAGGCACATCCCAGCAGGAGGCCTGCAGAGAGCCACGCACACATCTGTGGACAGAGATCACACGCTCAGTCCTAGAAACCCAGCACCCCATGAAAATGAAAGCCCACTGGCTCGCACATCCTCCACGGGGACGAACCCCAGAAACAGCACATCCCAGCCAGTCTGGGAGGAACACAAGTCCCGTCTGCTCTCCCACTGGCGGGGTGTATGGCCCCCCGGCGGGGCAGGAGCAAGGCCAGCTGGTGGCAGCCCAGGAGAGGAGTCAGAACAGAAGCCCCACGCTGTCCTCACGGAACATCTTCCCCTCGGTGAACGCACACGGAAACAGGGACAGCAATGCGGCGTGGGCCTGGCTGAGCAGGTGCGACCCAGCACGCTGAGACCCTACGATCAGACCACAATGGTAAGCTGGCTGTAGTGTGAGGATGTTACATACAGGACAGACCAATGACGACACGGTGAGAACAGAACGAATGTGATACAGAAGTGGACAAAATATGAAAAGGGCTAGCCCCACTTGGGGGAGGAGCACTCGGGCAGCACAGGCCAACGCTCCTCGGTGCACACCGTCTATCCCGCCTCAGTGAAGGGGACCATCTGTCACCGTTGCTCCTGTGGACCATCTCTGGTCTGCGCCCGCCCCCAAGGCTGCCTGAGGGGCAGGGAAGTCCCCACAACCCGGATGCCCTCATTCCAGCAGCCCCGGCCAGGCCCAGGGGATGGCATGATGTGCGCTCGGCTCAGGGCACACAACGGGGGACTCAGTGCACACGAGAAGCTTTAATTCGGGAAGAAAGAGCACACAAAACAACTTCTAAAACTCAGACGGAACTGTTATAACCTCAAAACATTGAATGAGAGATTATAGAATTCTCAAAAGGATTTACCACAGAATTCCTTTTAGTAGCAAGGTTCCTAGTACATTTAATTTTTTTATTTTTTATTTTATTTTTTTTTCAACGTTTTTTATTTATTTTTGGGACAGAGAGAGACAGAGCATGAACGGGGGAGGGGCAGAGAGAGAGGCAGACACAGAATCGGAAACAGGCTCCAGGCTCCGAGCCATCAGCCCAGAGCCTGACGCGGGGCTCGAACTCACGGACCGCGAGATCGTGACCTGGCTGAAGTCGGACGCTTAACCGACTGCGCCACCCAGGCGCCCCCCTAGTACATTTAAATACGGATATATTTGCAAACATCCCATTCATTAAACTTCTAACACTCTTGACAATGTTTAATTTGTACTTTCCTTAAAAACCTTGCCATTGCGTTGGGGCACCTGGGTGGCTCAGTCAGTTGAGTGCCCAATTCTTGATTTCAGCTCAGATCATGGTCTCATGGTTTGTGGGTTCAATCCCCACATCGGGCTCTGAGCTGACAGCATGGAGCCTGCTTGGAATGCTCTCTTTCCCTCTCTCCGCCCTTCCCTGGCTCTGGTGCATGCTTGCTCGCTCTCTCTCTCTCTCTCTCAAAAAAACATTAAAAAAGAAGAAGAAGAAAATGAAGGGAAAAAAACCTTGCCGTGACACATATGGGAGAAATCACATGTTCCCACAGGCTGGAAAACTGAGTGCTAAGAGAACCAACCCAATGGAGAAAGAAAAAAGTCCCTGAAGATCCTGGCCACCCCAAATATGGCTCCTGGCTCTCTAGATCTATACATGCCACATGCACAAAGGGATCTCTGCAGACGCTCAGCTGGTAAAAAAATGCATCAGGACTTGCTGACCCTCAAAAAGCATCATCATTTTACATGGCTAAATCTTCCCAAAGATGCTGTAGAAGAGCATGCAGCTCCCCCATCAGTGCAGCAACTACAGGAGAGTTAGAGCAAGATGTCACTGTCAATCTTAAATCAAAATTAACACTCAAACCACACAAATGAAATGTTTGCTCCTTGGCGACAAGCTTCAAAATATTTTTAAAAAGTTTGTTTTAATGTTTATTCATTTTTGAGAGACAGAGAGTGAGCGGGGGAAGGGCAGAGAGAGAGAGAGGGAGACACAGAACTGGAGGCAGGCTCCAGGCTCTGAGCTGTCAGCACAGAGCCTGACGTAGGGCTCAAACTCCCAGATGGCGAGATCATGACCTGAGCTGAAGTCGGATGCTTAACTGAGCCACCCAGGCGCCCCTGGGCTTCAAAATATTTTAATGAAAGTCCCACTTTTCCTTTTTTTTTTCTTTTAATGTTTATTTATTTTTGAAAGAGAGAGAGAGAGAGAGAGAGAGAGAGAGAGAGAGAGCACGCACACAAGTGGGGGAGGGGCAGAGAGAGTGGGAGATAGAATCCGAAGGAGGCTCCAGGCACCAAGCTGTCAGCAGACCGTGAGATCATGACCTGAGCCGAAGTTGGATGCTTAACTGACTGAGCCACCCAGCCACCCCTCCTTTTTTCTTTTCTTTCAGCAGTTGTACTTTAACTTTAGCCCAAAGCTTAACATTAGGAAAAAAGACAAAAGTTAAATAAAATGCAATAGTATACCTAAATTAAAGTTGGAAACATGTACTTTCTGTGTCCAAGGATAGAAAGCAAATTCTGTTTAATTAAAAAGCAGGGGCCCCTGGGTGGCTCAGTTGGTTAGGCATAGCATTCTTGGTTTCGGCTCGGGTCATGATCTCATGATTTGTGGATTCAAGCCCCATGCTGGGCTCTGTGCTGGCAGCACGGAACCTGCTTGGGATTCTTTCTCTCTCCCTTTCTCTCTGCCCCTCCCCTGCTCATACACTCTCTCTCTCTCTCTCTCAAAAAAAAAAAAAAAAAAAAAAAAAATTAAGAAAATTAAAAGTAATAATACTTTTAAAATAAATAAAAAGCAAACATCGGTGCAATCGGGTGACTGTCGGTTAAGCATCCAACCCTTGATTTTGGTTTCAGGTCATGATCTCAGAGTTTGTGAGTTAGAGCCCCATGTTGGGCTTTGTGCAGAGCCTGCTTGGGATTCTCTGTCTCCCTTGCTCTCTGCTCCTCCCCCACTCTCTTGCTCTCAATATAAATAAATAAATATTTTTTTAAAAAGCAAACGTTTATGATTATACACTTTTTTACAGCACTTTGTAGTAATTTCAGTGATTGTCAGTTACTTGCTTTGCAAGCAAAGGAACAAAAATTTGGAGCTAGAAAAGACCTCCCAGAGCGGCTCCCTGCTTCCAGACAGGACAACAGTGGTAAGCAGGCGCTGCTTGGTGGGAGCTGGCAGTCACCTCCACACAAATTCCCTCAGCCGAGGCCGCCTACACGGAGCCTCATCTTTCCCCCACGGGCCCGTTTCCTACTGTGCCGCTCTCTCCCGTGGGTCAGGACAGGTGGAGGGTGTGGAAGGCGCTCAGGAAGGCAGCTCGTTCACATGCCCACAGGCCCGTGCCCCTGCTGGGGCTGCTCGGAATCCAGTGGTGTCAGCACAGGACACACCCACTGTGCGGGGACACAACCAAGTCCGCGGAAGCCGTCGCCACACGCCTCTCAGTGCAGCAAGCAGCGGCCGTCACAGGCAGCAATGGGCTCCGACTCTTTAGGGCCCCGATTCCCCTCCCTATGGTACTAATCATTCAAGGGCCACAACCTGAGTTAGCATCTGGCACCGCGAGAAAACAATCTCTTCCCATCCCTAAAGAAGGAAATAACGAGGGTCCCACTACAGAATCAACTTTAAGCCATGCTCTAGTGTCTCACTACTTACGCAAGTCTGTCATGTCATCTCGGTTACATTTCAAAAAATCAAACATTTTTCCACAAAGTCACTTCAAGGCACAAAGCAGGGGCGTCTGGGTGGCTCAGTCGGTTAAGCATCCAACTCCTGACTTCGGCTCAGGTCATGATTTTGCTGTTGGTGAGATCGAGCCCCCACAGTTCAGGAGACTGAATGGAGCCTGCTTGGGATTCTCTCCCTCCCTCTCTCTGTCAGCCCTACCCCGCTTGTGGTCTCTCTCAAAATAAATAAAACATCAAAAAATAACAATAATAAATGACACAATGCAGTTACCACATGACATTTCAAATGTTAAATCCATTATGTCACAGCCGCAAAGGATTCCACTAAAATCCAAGACTCTCTCCCAGATGGATGCTGATTACGCTAAAGTCTCCTCTAACACTTTCTGAAATGTGCCACCAGAAAGGATCATTTGACAGGGCCTCGACTTTCACATGATGGAATGAAACGTTTCCACTGAAACAGCAACTCCCTTCCAGAGGTGACCGACAGCACACCGGCAGGTGAGTGTCCTGTGGGCTAAGGCTTCGGCCGCCTTGTGTAGACGCGGGGCATCCCGCGTGGTGTCACAGCCACAAAGACAAGGGGAAGCTAGCTGTACAATCAGTCGTTTCTCTCACGAGGTCAAGGCACTGGCCCATGCTCCATTTCTGTACACATCCTGCCCTGCTCCTCGGAGGTTTCTATCCCATTCACGCTTTTTGTTTGCTTTTTAAAACAAAGAAAATGGGTGTTCCCAAATCCACAGATTATATTTTTGTGTTGGATGACTTTTTTCTCCTTTTTAGAGAACGAATATTCTGAGAATTTTTCTTCACTTCGGCTCTTGTCTTTGCACCTCACGCCGGCATGCTGACAAGAGCCCAAATGTGTTCCCCCCGCCCCACGCCCGTTGCTCCGTGAGCGGCGCGGCACGTGCATCTTTGCCGCATCTTCAGGAAACGAGCATCAGCGTTCTGATATACGACTTCGCTGAGCAGGTTTACGTACACCAGCTTCCTAATAGGAAAATGTACCCCCGCACACACCCTGGGAACTAGTCAAGAGCCAATTACACTGCATCACAGACGCGTGCACACATGCGGTTGAACCCCAGGATATGCGGTATTCCAGGCCCGGGCAACAGAGCCAACAGTGAAGTTTCACCTGTTGGTTAAATAATCTTTACATGGGGCACTGAACAGTCAGTTAAGTGTCCCACTTCGGCTCAGGTCACGATCTCACGGTTCGTGACTTCGAGCCCCGCATCAGGCTCTATGCTGACAGCCGGAAGCCTGGAGCCCGCTTCGGATTCTGGGTCTCCCTCTCTCTCTGCTCCTCCCCTGCTCACACCATCTCTCTCTCTCTCTCTCTCTCTCTCTCTCTCTCTCTCAAAAATTAACATTAAAAAACTTTTTTAAAGTAATCTTTATCCTGTTTCCTTCATACAGAATAGATGATCCGGGGCCACTGAAGTCTATACTGATTATACTGATGGGAATCTGAAATCTCAGATGTTCGTGGAAACAAGAAGACATTCGTGGAGCACCCACAGCAACAAGCGTGTGGGTGTGCAGCCCCCAGGAGGTCACCACAGGGGATACCTCATCACCCACCGCTGTCCCCACCTGCACAAAGGGCTGCACAGCTGACTTCAGCGAAAATATTTATAAAGCACATTTGAAAAAGTCGTCTAGAGGGGACACCAGATGGGGAGACGGATGCATGTAGCTGGACGTTTGACTTCGTAGCACATTAGTTTATGGTAAACAATACAGTTTGTGACTTAAAATATTTTTTTATAAAGATACTTAGAAAATATAAATGTTAGAAATCCAAATACTTGAAAGTGAAGCAAAGGTAAAAATATGCCAATTACAACAGATTCGTGTCTCTGTTTTGTTTGGAAAATGCTGTAGTTGTATTTTTATTCTGCTAATAATTATGTCATCATAATTATGTCAAGGTTCACTGGTATTTTATTTTGCTTTTGAAAATCTTATAGCGTGCCGTTAGGGATTAGGTAATAACATCAACATTTTCAAGAAGTTTTACATCAAGTATTTACACAGGTACAGTGCTACCATTTTGGTTAGTCTAAAATAAATTTTGACTAAGTGAAAAAAACAGGAACAAAAACACCCTTCATGAAGATCTCTCTCAGCTTGTGTCCAAACTTTGCAGAAATGCTATCCATCCATCATGTATGTTTCTGCAAGTGCATGGATGTTCAATTCTTTATCCTCTCATCCGGCTAACTGCTCAACATGAAGCCACAAGCAAACTGGAACGCACATCACTGTTACATCACCTGCCAGGACAGGGTGACTGTCATGGCTACTCGGTCCCCCTCAGGCCGGTCGCTGCACAGCATCTGGCTTGAGCTCTGGAGCCATGTCAATTCCCACAGACTCGCACACTAACCGAATAAACACACCACAAAACCATGATTCTGGGGCTTGGTACTGCGGCTCCCACACGACCTCCTGGCCGCACGCTGGAAGACAGGTGAGAGGAAGGCACCAGTTTCACTAACGGCTCTGCTGAAGCAGAACCTGACCCCCCATCACCATTAGGAAAGCTGCAAAGTGTGAGGACGGTACATACGGAGCAGCGTCTCAACGCCCGGACGTCAGAGGCTCACGTGGAGACACCTGCTGGCCAGGCTCCAGGAGGTCCCTCAGAGAACCCCGCAGACAAGCATCACTGCATTTCACCCTCAGGCCACCGCCGTGTGGTGCACTCTGGATGTCCCAACAGGACAGAGGGGTCCACCGAGGCACTCGCGGAAGCACCCAGTGAGCGGCGCGGCCACGGCCCCAAGGCAGACCACACCCTGGTCTCCAACCTTCTAAGTGACACCTCTTCTAAGGTTGAGATGTCTTTTCTATGAAGCAATGGCAGGTAGCGAGCTTCTTTTCCTTCTGATATTCCTACTGAAATGGTTAATTAAGAACAGGCAACACTACAGTAGCCCTCCCCCGCCATCCTTTTTTTCCAACAGACCCATGAAACCCAAATCTACGCTACTGACGAAGGGAGCCACGGAAAGACCAGGCGCAGGAGAGGTATGAGGTCAGACTATGTCAGATGTGGGGAAGTGGGGCCTAAGGGCCCAGGGCTCCACACACGGCTGAGCAGTGCCACCAGAGGCGGTCAGGAAGGGCAGGGCGGGTCAGGAAGAGTCAGACCAGATGCAGGAGGGGGCAAGAATCAGAGACACCCGCCAAACTCTACCCTGGACATCACAGGGCCAGTTGGTATCACTCTCTAAGAAACAGGATAAACCCACACGGACAACAAGCTGGAGGGCCACATCTGGTGTGGACACAGAGATGCCCTGGTGGGTGGGGGTGAGACACACGCTGCAGTCGGGGAAGGGGTCTCGCTGGACACTGGGTCCACTGGATAGTCATCGACACGTGCCAGAAAGCATGAGGCCACAGCACGGTGCGGGTGGACCCTCGGGAACCCACACACAACAGGAGTCAGGGAGGGGACACGGCACATGAGGCACACAGAACCAGGCTGGGGTCCAGGAAGCAAGGCAGGGGTTTGCCAGGGTGAGGAGAGCAGGGGGGCTGAGGGTTGAGTGTTTCATGCCCCCGGGAGGTGAAAACCATTCATTAATTCATGGATGTCAACTGTGTCCTCAGCAGCCTTGAACAAAGGCCAACTGTGGCGGCCCAAATTCAACGCGGGGTTAAGCTGTTGGACACATTACTAGAGACCATCTTCAGGAGACATGTGGGGGAACAGGGAGCTGGGAGGAGGTGGGGAAGACTGGAGCACAAATACAAAGCGAGGTCCACGAGAGCAAAGGGGCGGGTGTGCAGGGCCACAGATGAGAACACAGCACAGACCAGCCTCGGACCGAGCGGAAAAGGGCCATGGCCGTGGGCCTGGCCGGGGGAACGGGCAGCGGGGGCAGCCCCGCATGGGGTGAAGGGCCTGTAAGTGGGGGCAGTAAAACCAGGAGAGCCTGGAAGACAGCAATGCATGTGTACGACACGTTCAGGAGGGAGGGTTACCTGAGGACACCTGCAGTCCAGTTCACACCGGGAACCGTGATTTTCAAATCCGTTTTACAGAGGTATTTTATGTGCAATAAAACCCATCAGCCTCAGGCAGACAGGTCACTGTGTTCTGAGGAAGGCAGACCTCAGTGCCGCCGCCACACAGTTGGAAAGAGAGCCCCTCCACAGCCCCGTGGCCCCCGTGCCCTCACAGCCAGCCCCAGACGGCGACTGCCCTCTGCTTCCTCTCCGAGCGCCACTCTTTCTGGGCTCACGCAGGAGTCTCAGAGAGCTCCTCAGTGTCTGGCATCTGCCATTTCAGTGAAGAGAAGTCTGCTCCTTCCCCACTCCCAGGCCTCCCTGTGTGACTCTTCCACCCACCATTCGCCAGCCGACCGTGGGGTCGGTCTGAGGTCCCGTGGGTCACCTGGCAGGTGCGTGCTCAAAGTTGTAAGAAGCTGCCCGGCCACATCCGGGTGGCCACTTGGCTGTGCTCCCAGCAGTCACCTGGCAGAGCAGTGGCCACAGTGGCGGTCCCACCGCCATCCCCTAATGACGCGGAGGGCCTCTGTGCACCTACTGGACGTTCCAGAAAATGCCTGTTCAAACGTCCCCCCATCTTTTCTGGCTGGGTTGTATCTTCTTACTGTGCTGTCCTTTACAAATTCTGGCCACGGGTTCCTTACCAGAGACACGCTCTGTTCCTTTCCCTCAGCCACTTGCTTTTTATGCACTTCACTAAGAAATCCTTGCCTCAGTCCAGGTCACAAAGGTCTCCTCTTACGTTTCCTCTAGTGTTGATTTTTACTCTGGAGTTGATTTTTATATTCTCTTCACTTTTGCACAGGGATGTCCAGTTACTGAAAACACCAGCCCTTCCCCCTTCCGACCACGTGTCCAGGCCTCCACTGGGCTCTACTGCGCTCTGCTGACCCAGTGACTGGCCCGTGTCAGGACCACACCTCCTGGGTTGGCACAGCCTCACAGGGAGAGGTGAAGCCCTCCAACTCTCTTGTCCCTTCTCAACACTCTTGTGGTTTATTCTAGGTCCTCTGCAGTTCCACGTGAATTTTAAGCTCAGTTTTCAATTTCTACAAAAACACAAGCTTGCTAGGATTCTGATAGGGAAGTAGTAAAATCTAAGTAAGTCTTTGAATCCACGAGCGCAGTGCTTATTTCCGTTTGTTTAGGTCCTTCCCCAGCCGCGACTGTACATTTTCACCGTCAGGTCAGGTGTGGTCTCAGCCAGGGACGGCGCCGCCCACGACTCCCAACGAGGGAGGAGGTGGACACGGAGCCGGAGGCAGGTGGAGCTGCCCAACCAGCTGGCGAGGGCCCACCGGGAGGTTCGGGCTCCCGGGGGAAGGGAGACACCGGCAGGTGAGTGGCGGGCCCCCGGAGGCCCAACAGCGAGTGTCAGCGCGTGAGAACACTACCAGCAGCAGGTGGTGGTAACAGAGGGAGGGGTAGTGAAGTTTAGGAGGGAAGACGGAGCTCTTCTGGGAGGAGACCCAGGGCAGCACTCTGGGCCCAGGAGGCAGAGGATGTGCGGCCAAGTTGTCTGGCTGCCCTTGTGCACTGAGCTCATAAGGGCTCTGCAAGGTAAAGAGGAAGACTGGCAAGGTCCCCCAAGGCTCCCCTAAATGACAGAAAGTGACTCAGTGGAGTCACTAGGAGCAGTGAAAGGTGGTACTGAGATGAATTGAATCTCAAAAGAATTATCAAAGAGCCACATCAAGGAAGTTTTTAAAAGCACAACCCACAGGATGGGAGAAAGTATTTGCAAATCATGTGTCCGATGACACCTGTGTACCCAGAATACAAAAGAAAAAAAAAAAAAGGCACACACACACACACACACACACACACCCCTCTTACAACTCAATAATAAAAAGACAACCCAATTGAAAAATGGACTAAGGACTTGAATAGACATTTATCCAAAGAAGATAACCAAATGGTCAGGGAGCACAGGAAAAGATGTCCAACATCATTACTCATCAGAGAAATGCAAATCAAAACCACATCACACCCACTGGGACAGCTAAAAATAAAAGAGCCAATAACGAGCGTTGGTGAGGATGTGGGGAAATCAGAAACCTCACAGGCCGCTGGGAAGGGAGTGAACGGTGTAGCCACTAACAGAAAGCATCCTGGTCGCGTCTCGAGAAGCTGAGCACAGAGCTCTCACGTAACCAGCAATTCCGGCCCCCAGGCACACACCTGAGAGAAAGGGGAATCGGGTCCAAACAGACGTGTGCACACATGTTCAGAGCAAAGAACTCTGGGTTAAAGTCTATAGATAAAATTTAAGATAAAATGTTCCTGATGTGACCTGACAGGTCATCCTGGTGTCCAGAAGCCTCGGAGAGAGGTAACGTTGGTTGAAGGAAGGCAGGGTATTCGAATCAGAAAGGAGGGCACGCACAGGCTAACGTGGACAGAGTTCCACAAGAGGCGGAAGCAAGCCAGGGAGCTATGGGGGTGTTCCAAGCACCGCGCAGGAAGGGGGGCCTAGAGGACACCAGCACTACCCACTGACCACAATTGGGGTGTGGTGCTGAACACAGAACAGAGGCCCGTCCACGACGGGGGAGACCAACACGTGAGGGGGGTCTGGGGACAGGAAAGGCCAGCACACACTTGCAAAGGGGCTCAACCAAACAGGTGGACAAGGGGCTCCGTGGCAGGAGACACCTGTGGGTCAGAACAACTGATGGGGATAAAAACACCAAATGCGTGAAAATTAACATGAAGTTTAGGAACACAAAAACCACTAAAATAATGGTCCGACTTAAAAACATTTTTAAAATTAAAACAACTAAGTGCTTACTCAAAATAAAACTTCCACCACTTACTAGGACTCAAAATCATACAGCAGTAACAACTCAAAAAGCACATTAAAGAAAGCCCACTCAGCACATGCTTATGGCCAGGGGATACTCCCGCCAGGGCTGACGAACCCGGGCTCCAAAGGCCTCATCCCTGGTTCTGGAATTTTCCATCATATAACATGGCCTCCTACTGTCCTGAACACAAATGAAATATTCTTTACTGACAAATCAAATCTGAGAAACATGATGCCACCTTCCCAGCACCTCTTCTATGGAAACGAAAGAACTGAAAAGGATCCTGCCTAGCTGCTTCACCTCCGCTTTTCTACTGCCCTTGGGAGATTCCAGGTTCTGAGTATGTCCACCACTGCCCTCTCACTGCGGGGAACACAACCCTGATCATCAACACGGCACACAGAGCTCTGCTCCCCTCCCAGCCCGCTGTCTGCAGCTATCACCCTGCAACCGGGTCGTCTGCGCTATGCTGCACCCACAGGCCCACCCCGGGCGTGCTCGCCTAACAACCGGAGCTGTGGACGGGGAGGTCGCAGGGGGAAGGGGAAGACTGTGGTGCTCCACGGCAAGGGGTGCTCCGGGCTCACTAGGCAGCGGGTTCATGTAATGCCCACCCTCTGTGAAGAGCAATCTGGTGGGGATGACCTTGGTGAAATGCTACAGAGCAGGACAAGGAAGGGCAACAAGTGCACCTGGCGACATGAATCAGATGCCTGTGAGAGCTGTGTATACCACAGACTGCTAAAAATCATGAGAAAGGGTTACACACAACAACTAACCAAATTCTCAAGTCACCTGGTTACTTTCACGAGTGGGAGTAAGCATACAGGATACGGACAGCGGGATCCAGCAGCGATGTTCATGAGAAAGGAGACCATCGCATCCCACTTCCCAACATGTGTCGCGGGGCCTAAATGACATCGCAGCACACAGATGTTGTGTGTGTAAAGGACTAACACAAAAAAGCTCTGCGATATGTGAACTCAAAGCAGATGTGCTTGCATTTTAGAATGTGACTTTAAAATGCCTACAACTTACCAAGTCCTTGAAAACTTAACTGCGGCTTGCTTCTCCATCACACCACAAAACCCCCAGCTGATACTCAAAATACACATGATGATAATGCATAAAACCTGACTGGATCCTGACTAAACGAAAACAACAAACAACGCCATAAATGCCTTACAGGAACAGTGGAAAAATTTGAGTATGAACTTAATCCTAAGAGATTAGGGAATTCCTGTTCATGCAGTTGACATGATAATAGTAAGAGAAGTAAGAAAGAGATTGGCCTCAGGGTATCTGGGTGGCTCAGTTAAGCGACTGACTTGGTTTCGGACCAGGTCAGGATCTCACAGTTCAGGTGCTCGAGCCCCACGTCGGGCTCTGCACTATTGACAGCACGAAGCCTGCTGGGGATTCTCTCTCTCTCCCTCTCTCTCTGTCTCTCCCCAACTCACACTTTCTCACTTTCTTTCAAAATAAATAAATAAACTTTAAGATACATTAGCCTTAATTTTAGGTAATTATGATATAAACTGAAGTTTTCACAGGTGAAGTGGCAGGGTATCTGCAACTTCCAAATAGTGGAGTTAAAAAGCAAAGACAGATGTAAATCTACTTCTTGGCGAAATGTTAACTGTAGAACCAATTAGATACATGGATGGACGTTGTCCATCTCAATTTTTTACATACTTAACATTTTTCTTAACACAAAATTAGGAAAGACACACTCTAATGATGTTAGTGACCTGCCAGCAGACTGAGCTGGTTCCCCAATAATCCCACAAACAGTGCTGCCGTCTAACCTCTGACACGTGACCAAGGCCAGCTCGGCCGAGATGCACACATGGTCTGGGGTCCCGGGAGCCTCTCCGCCGCTATCCACAACTGCACGAACCTTGTATTAAGCCAGGCTTCCCTTCGTCTCCACTTACAAAAGCTCCTGTTCGGCAAACCTGAGGAGCACAACACCTAACGCAAGTGCACCTGCCTGCAGGCCATACATCAGCAGTGGGGCCACCCGGACCACAGACCGCAGCACTTCATCCATGAGGACACGGGAAGAGCACTGCGGCCAACAGCAGGAGAAAGCTACTCTCCTTCAAGCACAGAAAAAGCAAGGAAAACAAGTAATTTCTAACAAGAGGAGAAAAACGGACTTTCAGACGGAAGGTGAAAACCCGGGGCCCAAGAACTGTTAGCACAACGAAGAGCGGGGTCCAGGCGGCAAGGAGTCGGAGCAAAGAGGCAATAAAGAGTTTCCCTTGAATGATCAGGTTTCTCCAAAGTTCACTCCAAGTTAAATCACAAAAAGCAATTTGAACCTAAACACGGATGGAGACAGTTTGTGAAGGGAAGGTAATTCTGACAGGAGGCAGAATTTCAAGGGAGCTGTGCCTCCGGGAAGCATGGCAAGTAGCCCCCTTCACTGCAGGAGCCGAGGCCCAGGCTGCCCAGCAGACCTCCCATCGGCACCTGACAGATGGCAGCTGTGGTCACGGTGCCGATCCGCCAGGAAAGGGGACTCTGAGTCCAACTTCCCACGTTAGAGGAGCGGGAAGCACAGCTTTCCCACGCTCATCATGGTCGCAACAGGAAGGCGAGAGAGATAAAAAAGACGAAGCATTCAAAACCAGTACAAAGGGAACACTTCTCTGATGAACTTGGTTGGGTCTCTTCCATCACTCAGAAAACATTAAAGCCTTAATTAGACTTTTACAATTTTAGAATATTATAGAGTTATGAAATTTATCAAAATGTGCTAAGATATGATCCAAGTAACAGGCAACTGTATCACCTGTTGAAAATATTAATGTTTGTAAAACAATATTAAAAACCTATAGCTAAAAGATCTCCGCCTACCTAGGAACACAGTGTGAATTCCTCCAAGAGAATTTTTAAGGTCATTCACAAATTTCCCTAAAGTGTAGGGTTGGGAACAAGATAAGGGAGGCTGTGTGTGTGTGTGTGTTCTAAGGCGGTGCGGACCCGGAAGGGAGGGGATGGGTGCGATCCTAGCTGTGCAGCTGTTTCCTTCAACGATAAAGGAATGTCATTCACATATTAAAATTACAGCAAACTCAAAAGCTGATGACCACCCATGTTGGAGAAGAAATGAACTTGTACCTTAAGTGAGGCTAGAGGATGCTCTGGGCCAAGCAAGCTCCAGTGGAAGGAAGCCAGGTCTTCATCAGGTAGAATGTGATTCCCTGCAACACAGACACGGCACAGTGAGGAACACGGCGTCAGCGACACGGGGCAAGCCGGCAACACCACACGCATCATCATCTGCAGATACCTCTGCAGCTTCACTTCAGACTTTGCGAGGACTTCGCAAGACTGCCTCCTTTGACACGTCACGTAAAACTTCCACAGAAAAACCGAAAATGCTTCTTCATCTTTTACTAGAGAACCACACACAGCAGGCAGATCTCTTGCAGCTGCCGCATGATGTGGACAGGACAGTTCCCACAGCATTCGAGGTGAACAAACTGTACAGAGCCTGAGCCGCTTGGCCGCCAGGTACTCAGGTCGGTCTGACGTTGCGGGGGTTAACGGATACAGCTTTCATCTGCTCGTGAGACCCCAGGCTTCAAACCACACTCTGTCACCTGGGCTCCACAGCAGAGGCAGAGTGCACAGTTACAAAATCGTTCTGAGCTAGGTTAATGATTTGTGCCGCCTCCTCTGGTCACTTCCACCACCACCCGCAAACAGATGACGGAGCACAGCCCACCCTACCACCAGGAATGCCACTCGGCTGGGTGCCCTATCACCAGGGCTAGGTCAAAAACAAGAATCGCATCCAGCTGAGAAACCACATTTTTGGGGAACACTCTCCCTTCACTGTAGTTCTCGAATGCCAGCATACCAACATCATTAGTATGTTACTTCTCTCGGTGATATTTAAAAGTGGTAACTTCCTAAATAATTCTGTGATTTTTTAGATCATGATTTAGTCCCCTCCACACGGAGAAGCCAGATTCATTAACTGGCTGCTAACGGAAAGCAAAACAAGGTGAGTTCTTAATCAATTAACCTTAATATTCTAAACATACAAGTATACAATCCAGGAGTCCTGAACTGCCAGGAATCCAGAGGAGCAGAGTTAAGTCCTACTGTCCTGCTGAGCTTTGCACTGCTTTCCTGTGCTCACACGTGCACAGAACTTTACTGTGAAGTAGGACATGTCTTGGATTTTTGTGAAGCTTCTACTTGAAAAAAAATATGAAGTCAATTCCAACATCAGTAACAGTCTGTTAAAATCTGGGTCACATACTTAACTGAATATTCTACCCAACCTCTACAACAAAACAACTCCTATAGCTGCTCTTCCTGTTACAACAAGGGAAAGGAAATATCCTTTCTCAGTTGAGAACACTGAAACCTTTACACCAAACCTAAACTAAAAATGTTTACCCAATTAAGAGTTTACCTGTTGGGAATGCAAGCTGGTGCAGCCACTCTGGAAACAGGATGGAGGTTCCTCAAAAAACTAAAAATAGAACTACCCTACGACCCAGCAATTGCACTGCTAGGCATTTACCCACGGGATACAGGTGTGCTGTATCGAAGGGACACATGCAACATGTTTATAGCAGCACTATCGACAACAGCCAAAGTATGGAAAGAGCCCAAATGCCCATCGATGCGTGAATGGATAAAGAAGATGTGGTGTGTATATATATATACACACACACACACACATACACACACACACAATGCAGTATTACTCAGCAATCAAAAAGAATGAAACCTTGCCACTTGCAACTACGTGGATGGAACTGGAGGGTATTAAGCTAAGTGAAAGTCATTCAGAGAAAGACAAAAATCATATGACTTCACTCCTATGAGGACTTTAAGAGACAAAACAGATGAACAGAAGGGAAGGGAAACAAAAATAATATAAAAACAGGGAGGGGGACAAAACAGAAGAGACTCATAAATATGGAGAACAAACTGAGGGTTACTAGAGGGGTTGTGGGAGGGGGGATGGGCTAAATGGGTCAGGGGCACTAAGGAATCTACTCCTGAAATCATTGTTGCACTAGATGCTAACTAACTTGGATGTAAATTTTAAAAAATAAAAAATAAAATTAAAAAAAAAAAAGAACTTACCTATAACTTGTCTAAATTTTTTTAACTTATCTAAATTTTTATAGAAACTCCAAGCCCTAAATTCATTATTAGATTATTCAAAATGTTAACTATTGCTTTTCATTTATTTTAAAATTTCACATAATAATTTAGCTAGAAGAATACAGAGCTTAAATTATCTCCACAAAAATATATTCAACGTTTCTTAAATATAATAAATGAATACCTTCCCATATTGCAAATTAGCTAAGGGATTCAATATTCTGGAAGCATACAATTTTCCAACTCATTTAAGTTCAATTAATATGCCGCAGTCATTTTGTATAATATTTAATATAAAGTTTTTCATAATATCCCCATCTACATAATCACTTTTAACATCAGAGAAATACCTTTTGCATTATAATATTTGAAAATATGAAACTATACTTAGAAAATTAGTTTTAATTCTCCAAAATCCCAAGTCAGAAATGGACAGAAAATACCAAGTACTGAAGAGCATATATTTGAGATTAGATTCAAACAAGGACAATTTTCAAAATCAGAATTTTTGACTAATGTGGTTACACACAGTTTGAAATGCTACTCCAAATAATACATGAAAAACTGTGGCTCCTTCAGTGTAATTTTTAATTATGTAAAACCTTTTGGAATGTTTATAAATGTTCTGATACATAGAAATCTAAAAACAGCCCACAGTATAATTGCCGTTTTACACACTCCAGAGAAAACAGAATGCAGAGAACACAGAATGCACAGGAAGATCCCACTAATCTGGAGACCACGTAGCGTTCACACACACCACCTGTGTGTCCCAAGCGGCCCCCTACCTGCCACTGTGGCCCACAGGCCACAGTCACGGGAGGGCCTTGCTCGGAGCACGCCCACCCACACCGTGATCATGATTCTTAGAAAAGCAGCCTCTAGAGCTGGATATTCAAGCAGCTGTAGATATGCACGCTGTACCAGACCAGGATGGACAGAAAAGAAAGAAAAAAACTGCAAACTGCAAACAAAAGTGACAGAGAATATAATACCTATCGGAAAGTCATTTTTACAGGAACAAATGTATCAAATTTTAATCAAAACAAGAGTTCGTCTTTTCTAGGCATCCAGCATGAAGCATTCCTCCAAGGAAGTTTTTAAAGATATTTATACATCTACTTGAAATGTAGGTGTTAGAAACAAGGCAAGATAGCTTATGTCTGTTGTTTCCCTTTCAAAGCAGTAAGCGTCCCCAACATGCAGGAAAGCGACAGCGCTAACTGCACAACGTATTTTCTTCTGAAACAAACATAATTTGTGCCAAAGGGTTAAATGTCTAATTTCCATAGTGAGAATGTGCTTAACATTGGTGATTTTAAAATGTCACTTTCCCCAAAGTATCAGTGAATTTATTCCCAAAATTAGTTGTTCAGCCTGAACAGAACACATAAACAAATATGTATGAACAAAAGAAGCACATTATCAATTGCACCAAAAAATAATACTGAGTAAGGAATACTACTGAGGAGGGGCACATTCCCTGGTTAAGTATAATCCACAACATTCCAACACTGACTTTTTTTTTTTTAAATACCAGTGTGTTCCTAGTGTAGAACCCTATCAAATGAAGCAGTTTTCACACTGCCCACCTACCTAACAGAGCGGCAAAGATAGGGAAACGGTTTGGGTTCAGGTCCAGCTGCTTGGCGACCTCATGCATCAGATACTGGCTCGTGGTGAGACTTTTCCCGTTCCGGCTCAGTTTGAGGGCATGGGCACTGAAATAGTAGGGGATGTTGCACAGCGCGTAATCGGAGTCATAGGCGACCAAGCCGTGGAAGCCGTTTTCTCGACAGAAACCGATCACTTCCTGGTGATGGTCCTCAATGCTCTGAGCCACCTGTGCAAGAGAGAAGAGCACGCGGTCAGATCCGCCCCGCTGCAGCACCCACACAGACTCCCCTGTGCAAAATCTGCAAATCCCAGACACAGAAACACCCAAAAGGGCCAAAGAGTCAAAAAACCACAATAAAGGGCACGGCACGTGGCGCACATGAGAAATCTCTGTGGGAACCATCTCCTGGTCAGTAACCAAAATCCCAGCTAGCCAGCAAATTAATTTTCCGTTTCAAAGATCACCTGCTTCAAAATACACAATGCCAGTTGATTCCCTTTACAGTATTATGAAGGAAAACAGAAAGAGAAAAAAGGGACAGAAGAAGAAAATAAAGAAGTGTCAAAGCAAGAGACAGCGAGAAGCCAGCCAACCTGGGGAAACCAAATAATTTCTTCCAAGTAGGAATAAGTCAAATAGGTCAGAAGGATTTGTCTTTTACACAAAAGCCACATGTTACCCACCACCTACCAATCCACTAGTTATTTACACCCTAAAGCACTTGGCACATGGGGATAGTAGTAAGGGTGAGCATTTACCCCAAACATCACTGTAATGTGGTTACCCCGTGCAAAGGACCAGAGCTGGCAGTGCAGCCCCAGCACAGGACCGCCATGGGAACCAGGGCTAACCTCATTGCCTGCTCAGTGATGAAAACCACAAGCCATGGCTTCTTTCCTTGTACTGGCTCTCTCATTGTGAGTGGTCTGCCCCCCGTATCTCCGGGTCGGCAGCATGCTAAGGGAAGGGCAGTGGCAGTACCAGGAGAAAAGTAAAAGGCTCTGCAAATCTCTCTGCTCCCAAAAACATACCAAAAGGCATTGAAAACCACCTTCCTAAAATATATAAAGTCAAAGACAATCAATTCTCCTGTTTCCCAAACTGATTTAACCAACTGAAATCTGGCAGGGTTTTTTGTTTGTTTGTTTGTTTGTTTCTACAATAGTTAAGGTATTTGAGAAAACAGAATTTTAGGAACGCCTGGGTAGCTCAGTCAGTTAGGCGTCTGACTCTTGATTTCAGCTCAGGTCATGATCTCACAGTTTATGAGTTTGGGCCCCATATCTGGCTTTGTGCCAACAGCATGGAGCCTGCTTAGGATTCTCTCTCTCTCTCTCTCTCTCTCTCTCTCTCTCTCTCTCTCTCTCTCACCCTCCCATGCTTGTGCTCACTCACTCTCACACTCTCTCTCAAAACAAATAAATAAACTTAAAAAAAAAAAAAAAACTACTTTAAAAATGTAAAAAAAAAAAAAAAAAAAGAAAGAAAATAGAATTTTAAACTAAATCCGGTGATACAGCTAACAACGGAAAATTAACTCCCCAAAGAGCCCTAAAGGTGAAAAACATAAATGTAAATTTACTTAAACATAAATTTCTAGAACTATACTGTCCAATGAGTGGCTATACTGAATTAAAATTAAAACTAGATTACCTGCAAACAGTGAGTGCTCACTGGTCACCTGCTGGGTAGGGCCATACAATCTCTCCCATCTCTCACCAAATTTCACAGGACAAGTAGTCACATATTTTGTTGGAAAGTTAGTTATAATGAAATCTCACTCAGAAGCAAGGCATATTGAAAGGAAATATGCATAAAGGAAAAGTAACTTCCTGCATTCTCTTGATAAATATTTTGATAAAAATGTTTTACCTCACAAGAAAAATATAACATACAGTCAATTCACTTGTAGGTCTTAGAAGAACGCAGTTTTGTCCCTTCATCTAACAACAAGGTCTTAGAAGAACGCAGTTTCGTCCCTTCACTAACATGGAAAAGTACAGTTTTAAAAAGTTCTGACATCAGGCCAGCTCCACATCTCCCAGCCCAAGCCTCCAACCCCCATCACTTCAGGACGTAGAACTTTCTAATGACAGCAATGTCCTAAAGGACTTCTAAACCACCAGCAACCCCCGGCTGTCATCCAGGCATCCTTCATCATAAATCTTCACAATCTGCCCAGAAGCCCCAAAACGAGAGGAGATTGTGAGTGGCCACCCCTCGCCCCCCACCCCTCCAAGGAGGTGAAGAGGCAGCGTGGCTGCCTGCTCCAGAGCCGGGCACCCTGTGGACAGGGCACAGAATTACGTGCAGGAGCCGCACACCGTACACTCAATATTGAGTGTCCCGGGACGGAGTTGATGAAACCGCTCTCCCGGGACACTGAGGCAGGGGCAGTGCTCCTGAGTACCCACAGGCCGGTCACAGCCCCCCCGGGAAGGGCAGCAGGGCCAGCCCTGTGCCATCGCCCACACGGGCCCTCCAGGGGGAAGAGCAGGTGCACTGACCGAGGTGAGCACGGGAGACCATGGGAGTAAAACTCAGAGGAAACAACCTGCATTTTTCCGGAGCCATAAAACGTTCGCACTACTTGACCCAGTAACCTTACTCCATGAAAGGGAGCCTAAGAAACCAGTGCACTGGTAACAAGCGTGGGGAGCATAACACGGGTCCAAGGAACAGGCTTCCTCAGGAGAAAGGGACTGAACATCCATGAGCCAGGTCAACAGGGCAGCCCACGGTGCTGGAGGCAAACGTGGGGAAGGCTTCCCACAAGCAAACCGTTCAGAATCAAGCCCCTGTGCAGAGCCACGCAGAGCTGCTTCCGTGGGAAAGCACTGAAGGGAGAAAGCAAATGCCACCAGTTCTGTCGGGATGGTGCAATTATGCTTAATGAAAACTTCCTTAAAAGAAAAAAATTAATAGGAGCCTAGGTGGCTCAGTTGGTTAGGTATCCCACTTCGGCTCAGGTCACGATCCGGCAGTTCATGGGTTCGAGCCCCGCGTCGGGCTCTGTGCTGACAGCTCAGAGCCTAGAGCCTACTTTGGATTCTGTGTCTCCTTCTTTCTCCGTCCCTCCCCTGCTCACACCCTCTCTCTCTCAAAAATAAACATCTTTTTTCTAATTTAATAAATAAATAGCTAGCAAAGAGGATGGCTGGGTAGACAGAGACAATTTACATGCCACTCATTCATGTAAGGAGTGGATATGTTTGTATTAGTGACGTCCTTGCTCACCCCTGAGCCTGCCAGTAAGTGTGTATATTTCAGTGGCCAAAAAACTGGTCAACTTGGGGCACCTGGGTGGCTCATCAATTGGTTGAGCATCCAAGTCTCGGTTTCGGTTCCAGTCATGATCTCACGGTTCATACCGTGCTGTTAGCACAAAGCCTGTTTGGAAGTCTCTCTCTCCCTCTCTCTCTGCCCCTCCCCTGCTCAAGTGCGCGCATGAGTGCTCTCTCTCTCTCTAGCTCTCTCAAAATAAAAAGTTATAAAAAAGGCAAAGTGAATGAGTTCTTGTTAAGTCACTACAACACTAATCTGCAAATCATTAACAATACCTTAATCCTCCCTCAAAGTATACCCAGCATGAGACAAATAGCTGTCCAATAGAATTAACTTCATAAAACAAAAGATGAAGGAACCAAGCCCATGAGCACAGACTTCAAACCTCCAAGCAAGGAGGGCCACCCCGCCCCCCCCCCCCCCGTTCTGCTCATGGTTCCACCTCAGGCACCCTGAGTGCTGGCAAGGGGGACAGAACCAGAACACCTAGGTCCCAGTTCTGGATTGAAGTTCATCTGCCAAGCCAGGAATGTACAATACATAGGTCTTTAAGTTTCCTTCAACTTCCAAAATGCTGGTATTGTCTCCCACCATTAAAACCCACCACGCCTTGGGGCACCTGGGTGGTTCAGTCAGTTAAGCAACTGACTCTTGATTTCAGCTCAGGTCATGATCTCACAGTTAGTGAGTCCAAGCCCCACATCTGTGCTGTCAGCACAGAGCCTGCTTAGGATTCTCTCTGTCCCTCTCTCTCAAAATAAATAAATAAAATAAAACAAAAATAAAATAAAATAATAAACTTTAAAAAATGTCCATCAACTGATGAATGGATAAAGATGTGGTTTGTATATACAATGGGATACTACGTGGCAATGAGAAAGAATGAAATCTGGCCATTTATCGCAACATGGATGGAACTGGAAGGTATTATGCTAAGTGAAATAAGTCAGGCAAAGAAAGACAGATACCATATGTTTTCACTCATATGTGGATCCTGAGAAACTTAACAGAAGACCACAGGGGATGGGAAGGGGGGAAAAAAAGTTACAGAGAGGGAGGGAGGCAAACTATAAGAGACTCTTAAATACTGAGAACAAACTGAGGGTGGATGCGGGGTGGGGCAGAGGGGAAAATGGGTGATGGGCATTGAGGAGGGCACCTGTTGGGATGAGCACTGGGTGTTGTATGGAAACCAATTGGACAATGAATTATATTTAAAAAAAAATACCATGCCTTTAACTGAGGAAAGGCAACATGGCCTCAAGACCACAAGGTGACAGAGACACAATCCTCCCCAACAGGCGAGTGATGAAAGCCTGTTGGGGCCGTACCACAAGAGGACACAGATAAGAGCCAGAGGTCTGGGTGGTGGACACACATGACTCTATGCACTGTCCAACTCATACAACTGCACATCTCACACTGAGAATGAACTTTAACATATGCAAATTAAAACCAGATCAGACAGGACTGACCCCTCTTGGTAATGTGTATCTCGAGGGTGTAGGGGTGCAGGTGACAGCACTGAGACCACTTCATGTGTGGTGGACGAGCCAGGTGTCCCACTGTCAGAGAACGGGGTTACGCTGGGGCAAAGGGAGGAGGCTGGCACAACCCTGTGGTGCCGGCTGAGCCATGGAGACATCCTACGAACTGGTGTGTAGGTGACAACACAGACAGGCAGAGAAATCATCAGACGTAAGTGAGCACATGCACAGCTCCCAGCTGTCAACCAAGGGCTGAAAAGCCACACCTTAGGAGCAAGAACACCCCACCTCCATCTGGTTTCTAAATTCCGTTCACTAAATGGAACCAGGGCCCTTGAGAAAAATGGGTGATGCTGGGGCAGGGAAATCCAAGACAGGCCTGCAGCCACATACCTGTGTACCAGAAAGGAAGGAGGTGCTCAGAAAATGAAGCACACAGGAACCCACCCGAAAGACTCCCAATGGCCAAAGCTGGAACAGCGTGCGCAAGAAAATAAAGAATGTCATGCTGGGTTTTACCCCAAAGTATGAGACAGATACACGGGCCTATAAGAGTCCAAACAAAGGGGAAGAAGATGCCCTACAGAAGAATTCCAGCAATAACGTGAAATCCCTCCCCAGCAGCTGAAGCTCACCCACACCAGCCCCTCAAATAGGGGCTGCCCTAAAAGACCACTTCCGAAGCAGCGAAGCAGCAAACCAGCAAAGAGGATGAAGTGGTGTCCCGGGGCAGAGGCCGGCAGACTCCAGCATGGTACGCTGCGACAAAGAGGCACTGCACCTCTGGGCCCCCCCCCCCCCAAAAAAAAAACACGAGAAAATATCAGGCAGCCCAAACTGGAGGCCAGCCTACAAAACAGCTGCTCACGGATCCAGAGTGCCAAGGTCACCAAAGAAGCAGAGGCTGAGAGCTGTCCTGGCCCACAAGGGCCCGGGGTGACGAGACACTTGAAGGCCACAGGGCACCCCAGATCAGCCCAGAGCCTAAAAGGCCCCAGGTGGAAGGAGGGAAGAGATGGGAACGAAGCACACCCCAGTTCACCGTGCACACCGATGCGAGCTTCTTAGTTTTGACGACTGTGCGTGCTCACAGGCTGTTACCACGCACGGAAGCAAAGGGAAGGATATTCGGGAACTCTCTGTACCATCTTGGCAACTTTTCTATAAACCTAAAATTATTCCACAGTAAGAAGTTTATTTTAAAAAGAAAAAAGTCAACAGTCTACAAGACACCAGCTGGAAGACTATTTTAAGCTACTTCGCCAGGTGAACAAAGCATTAACGGGCATGAACAGCACAGTCAAAGAGCCTATTATGTGAAAACATCTCTCTCCGCAGATGGTGGGGCTTCGGGAAGCAGGAGAGCCCACCACAGGTGAGCCTGGGTCATTACAGACCCACAACCATGTGAACCAAGTCCACTTGCCCAGGGCCCGTGGACAACGCCTCAGGACCCGCATCACAGAGCCTGATCAAAGCGAGGGTGCAGGACTGGGTCAGTGCAAGGGTCTAGGCTGCATCAAAACAGGACTTGAGAAGTAATTATTTAATTAAAGATAGAAATTAAATGCCACACGGGCCTCTGGGCGGCTCAGTCTGTTGAGCGTCCGACTCTTGGTCTCAGCTCAGGTCATGATCCCAGTGTCAGGGGATGGACCCCCACGTCAGACTCCACATTGAGCATGGAGCCTGTTCGGGATTCTCTCTGTCTCTCACTCTCGCTCTCGCTCTCTCTCAAAAATTAAAAAACAATTTTTTTTTACTTAAATGCCAGAGGTTAAGCTTCAGAGAAGCAGGGTCTGATAGGCACTGGCTGTCCTTCTCTTCCAAGCACCTTCTCTCTGGGCCAGCAAACCCTGCGCTCCCGGGCTCGCCTCCCACCTGACCTGCCCATGGACAGCACCTGCTTCTCTGATTCCCTGGCCTCCAGCTCCAGGCGCAAACTGGGCGCAATACAACGAAACTGGTACACCTAGTTCTTAATTCTAATTTTAGAAGTGAGTAAAAATTATCACATACAATACTGGGATAATTATTTCAACTTAACTCCAAGAAACTATAAAGCAAGCTAAAACACAACGCCCTGAGACCTTCCTTCCTACAAGCGAGTGGTAGTAGGGGGTAAAGCCTCCCCTCCCCCAGAGCGAGCCAAACTTGGAATTGTGTATAGCCTCAGTAAGGAAAACCCTGGGTTGGCTCCCCGAGACCACCACCACCTTAAAGGCACTAGGCCTTCACTGACTCGCTGTGGCTGCCACTGCTGGGCAGATGTGGGGTGCACCCCAGAGCCCCTGCACGCACAACTCAAGCACCGGCTCCGGCTCCTGGCTGGGAACCACGTGGGAAGCACAAAGCGCCTCGCCTGCCTCCATGCCCACCTGGTTCCAGAAACACATACCATCGGGGTGGAAGAGCCTCAGCAGCTGGCAAAATGCCCGCCGCTGGTCCCAGTGAGGGACGCTGCACTGAGCCTCGATGCAGCCTCCGACACTTAGCCTGTGTTCCAGCCTCCAAACCCCAGGTGAATCTTCTCATCTCATGCGTGTCATTAAAAAAGGCATGTCCATTAGAACTCTGTATTTTCACAAGAAATGCTTACCAAAAAGTTCCCCAAGCTTACTCTGAGAGTACAGCTACTTATTAATGCTGACAACAGCTATGGGGACGGTCCCGTCAGACGACGAGCTCACACTGCTACATACTCCTAATCTCCAGGGTCAAGGCACTTGGCACAGGAAGGTTTCTGTCTCTGGCGCCAGGTGGGTGAGCCCCACTGCTCTAACACTTCCTGCACTTTCCCTTCCTGATCTGCAAATCATGCCCTCCCTACCTCACAGGGCAGCAGCGACAGTTAATGAGCTACTACCTGTGAACAGCTCAGTCATTCATCAATAAGTGCTGACAAAAGTCCGCTACCATTTGTCTTTAAGAAACTGTGTGAGAAAGGATGGGCTTCTTCACACTTTTCAAACATATGGGACCTGAAACACAGTGAGTTGTCTTAAATAGATCTTCTGATATAAAGAAAAAAAAAATACCGTGTGAGGTCTTTGTTTAGAATGGTTTCACGCCAGCTTAGGGAAGAATGCGACACACCCTCCTGCCACCTATGAGATTTAGAAGATGTCAGTTAACCTGAACATAAGAGGATATGAGTCACCTAAATTCTTTTGTTTTTTCAAAAACGACACCTTGATCTGAGCTCTAGTAACCAGGTCCTAGGTGGGTGAGATCCTGCTCAAGTCCAGCACAGGAACAAGGACGTAAAAGTTAACTCCGATTTGGTGGAAGGTTTTTACTGTTGTTTAAAGAGCAATTTAAAGTTATAACATATATTAGAGATGTCTAAGACTACGTCTCACCCATCATGAAATCTGGAATCAGAGCTGAACAGCTTCTTACCTTACACATCTCTTTTGTATTCTCTAAGAATTGGTTGCAGTGGTCTTAAAAGCCAGGAAAAAGAATTTCTTTTAAAATAAGGGAGTGGAGGGGCGTCTGGGTGGTTTAGTTGGTTGGGCGCCGACTTCGACTCAGGTCATGAACTCACTGCTCATGGGTTCGAGCCCCGCATCGGGCTCTGTGCTGACAGCTCAGAGCCTGGAGCCTGCTTCAGATTCTGTGTCTCCCTCTCTCTTCCCCTCCCCTGCTTATGGTCTCTCTCTCTCTCTCTCTCTCTCTCTCTTTCTCTCAAATATAAAATAAAACATTAAAAAAAAAATTTTTTAAATAAGGGAGTGGCACATGAAAAGATTCTCGACTTCATTAATCATAAAGGAAATGCAAATCAAAACCACAATGAGATACCATTCAACACCCATTTAGGATGGCTACTGTCACAAAAAAAAAAAAAAAAAAAAAACTTAAATAAGCAGGCATTGATGAGGATGTGGAGAAACTGAAGCCTCGCACATTGGGTGTGGGAATGTAAAATAGCGCAGCTACCATGGAAAACAGCAGGACCATTCCTCAAAAACCTGCACACAGAACCACCCTCCATTCCAGGAATTCCACTCCCAGGCATATTCCCAAAGAACTGAAAGCAGAAACTCAGATATTTGTACACCCATTTTCATAGCAGTATCATTCACAATAGCCAAAAGCAACCTAGGTGTCCATCGACAGATAAATAAAGAGAATGTGGTGTGTACACACAATGGAATATTAGTCAGCCTTATAAAGGAATAAAATCCTGACACCTGCTATGACATGGATGAGCCTTGAGGACACCATGGTCAGGGAAGTAAGCTGGTCATAAAAGGACAAATACTGGGCAACTCCACTTACATGAGGTCCTTACAGCAGTGAAATTCAGAGACAGAGAGCAGGTGGTGGGTGCCAGGGGCTGGGAGGGGGTGGGGGACAGAAGTTAGTGTTTGGTGGGGACAAGGTTAGGTCTGGGAGAATGAGAAGTTCTGGAGATGGGTGATGAGGACAGCTGCACAGCAGTGAACGTGCTCTGTGACACTGCACTGTGCATTTAACAATGGTTAAAACGGTTAAAAAAAAAAAACTTTATAGTTTACCACAATTAAAAAAATAAAATTAAAAACATATAATAATAAAAGGAGGGCTGTGTCCCATCTCCCCAATCTCTCAGGAAGCCTAGACACTTGGCTCCAAGAGGTAACTTCCTACTTGTCAAAAGACAGAGGTTTTACTTTTCCTTTAGATGGTAACATCAGAGCGCACCATTAGCACAGACTGTGGCTGCAGGCCATGTGACAGGCTGAGATTCTTTTTTTTGTTGCGATCTTTTTAATAGATTGCCTTGATGCCACCGCTTATCCAATGATAAAACTGTTTTCTTTCTCCACTAAAAAAACAAGTAAGAGTGTGGATGTCATAACGAACATGTAAATTAAACTTTATCAACTTTAAAAACTGGGGTGCCTGGGTGGCTCAGTCAGTTAAGGATCTGACATCAGCTCAGGTCATGATCTCACAGTTTGTGAGTTTGAGCTCTCCATCAGGCTCTGGGCTGACAGCTCAGAGCCTGGAGCCTCCTTCAGATTCTGTGTCTCCCTCTCTCTCTGTCCCTCCCCCACTCATGCTGTCTGTCTGTCTCTCTCTCTCATAAATAAATAAACTTTTTAAAAATTTAACAATTTTTTAAAAATTTTAAAAAAAGAAACACCAACATTATTTGTCCTCAGTGTTTAGTTAGCCTACTATACTAATCTCCTCAAGCTTCAGCTAACTCCTAACAATCCTGTCCTTGTTAAAAATGTTACTCCAAAATACATTACATGAAAATTTTTACTTTAACTTTTTTTAATGTTTATTTATTTTGAGAGACAGATAAACAGAGTGCAAGCAGGGAAGAGGCAAAAAGGGAGACACAGCATCCGAAGCAGGCTCCAGGCTCTGAGCTGTCAGCACAGAGCCCAACGTGAGGTCATAATCTGAGCCAAAGTCACGAACCGTGAGGTCATAACCTGAGCCAAAGTCAGACACTTAGCTGACTGAGCTGCCCACGTGCCCCTCCAATACATGAAAATTTAAGTTTCAGAATTTATGAAGTTGAAACTCAGATCGATCTACCTTATTTCAAGATGGTGACACTTGAGAAGTCTTCATGAACAAGCCCCCTGTCAGTAGACTAAGTTCCTTGGAGGATTCCTTTCTTTCCTATGTAGTCGCTCCTCCATGCCTGGCCAGTAACAGGCACTCAATATTTGCCAAAGGGAAGAAGAATCATCACTGGGAACCAGTCAGAAAAGAGATTATCAGAAATTTAAGGTGAGAAAATAAATCTTACATAATGGCATTGATCCAGATGTTAGAAGAAAATCATGAAATTTCTCTGTCTATATAAATAGTACAAAGCAAATATGTGACTAAAAAGTTCGGCACCCATACTAAACCCACGCGGGAGTGAACGGAGTCCCAGCCCTCCAGGAGCTGACAGCTGGGGATACGCACACAGGTAGCCACAACAAGGTGGAACACAGGAAAGCAGGGCGCTGCACTTGTCCCTGGCCTACCTCTGGGAACATCAGAGGCTCTGTGAAGGAAGGCCGTGCCTGAGATGGGCTTTAAAGTATGAGCAAAATTCCGACCAGCAGATGTGGGCAGTTAGACACGAAGGAGCGCCTCGAGAAGAGCGGGGAAGCAGGCCGTTTCTAGGGAAGCAGGCCGTTTCTGGGGAAGCAGTGAGTGGGCTGGCTGGAGCACTGATGAAGCACAACACAGGAACCGGGAGCCACGCAGGCAGGTGGAAAGAGCTCAGATCACAGGAGGGTCTGAGCCTCAACACGGAGTCTGGATTAATGGTTTGTTCAAGATGTTGGCAGGAATGACTGACCCGAGGGGCCCACAGGCGGCACGACATGGTGTGCAGGATGAGTTCCACCAGTGAAGTGACGGGTGTGGGAGGCCGGTCACAATGCAGATGCGACTCTGACGACTGCCCAGACACAGGTGAATGAAACGGTATCTACCCTTAGTATAAGTCTTGCGCTGTACTTTGTGCTCAATTTTATTATTCTATATCATTTTTTCCCAACAGTGGTAAACACATGATGATCTCGTTTCACAACCACCAATGCGTTTGCACAAGCGCCTGTTAGGCCCGGTGGCTCCACGTGGTGAGTTAACATGGTGGCGGTACTGGAGGGAGGAGGAGGAGGAGTGGGGCACGTGGAAGGTGGCTGGGCTGGTGGAGGGACAGGCAGGCTGGGGCTCAAAATACCGGGGGGGGGGGGGGGGGGACTCTAGGCAAGGAGCATAACCTCGAAGTGGACAGTCATGAGACTCGAACCAGCTAGGGCTACAAGCAGGATCAGACCAAGTGCACAAAGGGTGCAACAGAAACACAGTGAAGACCAGCTCAAAAGGGGTCGGGCTGCAGAGGGGAGACGACATTTGAAGTCAACAGTGAAGTTTCCCACTAAGTACAGGGTCCTGCTCTGGGGTGGCTAAAGCGCAAGCACAAACACAAACACAACGGCCACTGGATGTGAAGGACAGGAGGCAGGGGGTGCGTGGTCAGCTGTGTGAATGGGGCTTGGTAGACTCGGTCTCAAGTGCATACCTCCAGCTGTCCGTCAGGTCTGTGCAGGCCACGGGACCAGGCAGGTGCCGCATGAGCACACGGACAGCAGTACCCTCAAAGGGGCGACGCTGGGATTATGAGAAGGAAGAACATGTAATGGAGAGAAGCAGACTATTATCTTATTTCAGGAGCCCCAGGAAACGGGAGCACTTTGATGACTGAAAAGGGTTCGAACAAGGCAGACAGAGGGGAAAGGTTGGCTTTGGTCAGTCTAACTTTAAGAAAAGGGGAGAGAGATTTAGATAAGGTGATGAGTGTTCTAGAAATCAACGCTGAAATCACAAACCGGGGGCTGAAGGGCAGAATCCAGCCCACAGCCTATTTTGCTTCGCTTAAACAGTATTTTTTAAACGAGATAATTGTAAATAAAGATCTGGATTTCTGGCTTTCCTGAAAAATGTGAAGTCTGGAAATGCTGGCTCAATAGTCCTTTAAGGTTTTCAAAGTTTGTGCATGCACCTCTGCAGGCGCTGGAGAAATTATCGAACACCATGCAGGCATTAAAAAGAATTAGAGGGGTGCCTGGGTGGCTCAGTAGGTTAAGCGTCTGACTTCAGCTCAGGTCATGATCTGGCAGTTCGTGAGTTCAAGCCCTGCATCGGGCTCTGTGCTGACAGCTCAGAACCTAGAGCCTGCTTCAGATTCTGTGTCTCCCTCTTTGCCCCTCCCCTACTCACGCTCTGACTCTGTCTCTCTCTCTCTCTCAAAAATAAATAAACATTAAAAAAAAATAAAAAATAAAAGAATTAGAACCATATAGACATGGAAAGTTTTTTACATCCTTATAAAAAAAAAGTAGCTGAATAATGTAGTCTGTGATCATAATGTCAAGAAATTGAAACTACTGGTAGTATATTATTGTGCAAAGTATAATATAAAACATACATAGGCAGCTGCTGTGGAAAACAGCATTGCAATTCCTCAACAAATTAAACACAGAATTACCATACAACGACCAATTCCACTTCTGGGCACTTCTCCAAAAGAATTGAAAGCAGGGACTCGGTCAGATTTTTGCCCACCCAAGTTCACTGCAGCATTCTTCATTATTCACAACAGACAAAACGGGAAGCAACCCAAGCCTCTGTGGGCAGACCAAAAGGACGGTCCACAGAATATTACGCAGCCTTTAAAAAGGAGGGAAACTGACACAACATTACAACATGGATGAACCCTGAAGACCTTAGGCTGAGATAAGCCAGCCTAAAACCCGTACAATGGAAGAAAGTAAATATTTTAAACTAAGGATTTTAAAAGGATGACTGGTTTTACTTGTAATGTGGTCAATTTTGAACCTAAGTATTCCCTGGTCAATTTGAGGTCCTTGAGAACAAGGTGTACTGCTGGTGTTTAGCGTCTCTGGGCAGAAACCCTGCTGCTCCCACTCCCACAGTGGCTGGAAAACAGAGCAGAGGCGCTGTGCTATGGGATCTGACCTGGGAGTGACCTGCAGGCAGGCACACCCCCGAGGCATTCTTACACAAAGAAACTGAACTTTGCCTTCAACTCCGCACTTCCCTCTTGAGAAAGTTACTGGTTACTTGTCCCCCGATGTCGCCTACTCAGCAATTCTGTCTCTTTCCATACAAAATGAGTAACAAAACCCTGCGCAGGCCAAATGAGACAGCTCTGTGAAAGGGCCCAGCAAGGGCAGGCACCCGACAAGTAGGTCCCTGTCCACAAGTCGGTCCCTGTCCCACCAGGTACGCCAGGATAGGGACTGTCATCCCTCAAATCTCAAGTCACAGCCGAATCTCACTCACAGACTTCCACTGTCGTAAAACAGCAGCTCGGCTTTCTTATGTCAGCTCTAAGTAAACACGCTAGAGCCCCGACTCAGGGTAAGACCTGAAGGTTTTCATTTTAAACCCACACGCCGACTCCAGTCTTGCAGCAGGATCACTGAGAAAAGGTCTAGGGATTTAATGCCACCAAGATTTTTAAATAAATCAGTCCCTCACTGAAGTTTCAAAGGTTGTGATGACTCAAAATACACAAGAGGAAACACTCCCAGTACCTAGCAGAAGCCAAGTTCAGGCCAGGCAGTCCAAACACCTCAACAAAATTAGCCGATTCATACGCCAACTTCTAATGGTTAAAAATATATCACTATTACTGTACAAAAAAATTACAATTATTACTCTATCAAAGACATAGTCTTCTAAGTCAAAAAAGGTTTCTCTAAGCAAAACTGACAGGAAATTAAGCCTTTCTGCCAGTTTACAAAAGCCTAGGAGGCCAACAAGATGGCAGATTTTTATAAGACATGTGCCTCATGTGCCCAACATTACATAGAGTGAGATTTTACGTCAATTCCTTTGTCAATTTTATATAATTTATATAGAAAAAAATTGTGGTTATCGTACAGTAAAATGAACTTTTACGTACTTCTGATGTGTAGCTGTATGTTTTAAAATACGTAACTCCCACCACCATCAGGGTACAGAAAAGTTCCATCACCCCAAAAAGCTCCTGCTGTCCCTTTATGTCCACGCCCAACTCCAACCCCACCCCTCTGGCAACCACTCATCTGGTCCCCATCAATGCAGCCTCATCTTCAGGGGAATGTCATAGAAAGAGAATCACACCTTCTGAGCCTGCCTTCTTTCACTCAGCATAAATTCTTAGAGATTCACCCCAGTAGTTGTCTGTATCTGTATCGATACTTCCTCCCTCTCATTGGTGAGGAAGACTGCACCCTATGGAAGGACCAGTTTGTTTAGTCACCCACCAGAGGATATTTCGTTTGTTTCCAGCACTAGCTATTATGAATAAAACTGCCAGGAACACCAAAGTAGGGTTCCTGCATGAACAAAAGTTTCCTTAGGTAATTACCCAGGAGAGGGACTGCTGGGTCACAGGGTGAATGTATATTTAACATTAACTGCGGAACTGTTTTCCAGGGTGGTGCGCCCGCATGCATGCCCACCAGCCACGTGAACTGCTTCCAGAGGCTCAGCACTCTTGCCAGCACTTAGTAGTGTTGGTATGGCTTATTTTAGCCATTCTAACAGGTATACAGTGATATATTCTCATGCTTTTAATTTACTTAACCATTTTAATGGGCATCTTTTAAAAATAGTACACATCGCTCCATTCTCTTAAGAGAACCCTCAGGGGCTCCTCAAATACATAAAATTGTTCTCCTTATTCCAAAGTAGCCCCAGAATTATGTCTGGTTTTTACGGCTTTTTTTAATCTTCTCCCTTTTGAAGTGTCACTTCTTGCTATTAATGGTGCTCCTGCCTCTGGCAGACTTTCCTCTACACCCTTTTCTCACGCTGACCTTAGAAACAGATAACCAAGCTTATCAGAACCACATCTGAAAAGAAGAGGGCAGTCTATAAGAAGATTTGCTTCTCCGGTGAGGAAAGAGAAAGCTTTGGTTTTGTTTTTTGTGGGGCTTTTTTGGGGGGGAGGGGAGGGGGGGTCACAGTACCAAAACTTCCTGATCTCTTGTTTGGCTGCTGAGAAATTTCTAGTAGCTAAATTTCTTAGACGTCTTCCAAAACGGTGAGACTGCCAGGTCAAGCGGCCTCCAGGTAATTGAGTTATTATTGCACTAACCTGAGCAACCAACACTATACTATGCTTCTATATTGGGAATCAAAAGCTTAACTAAAGCAAAAAATATCGTCTTGTGTCTGGAAAGCTAAGTGGAAGAAATTATCTTAAATCTAGTTTCCAAACATTCACACATTGGTCAAACTTCTGAGCACCTAGTAGGCAAGCCACACATTCACAGGGATGCAAAGATAAACTTTTTTTACAGTTAAATAAAGAATTCAGCAGCGCTCTCAAAGATAGACACACCGAATCCAATCCTTCCTAATATTTGAAAGTCGTCTGACCAAAAGCTCATCCTGTCTTTTCAGCGCTAGTTTCCTCTCGGAATACTTCTCGGACACAGTCAGGAGGTGGATCTCGGCCGGGAGCCCGGGCTCCAGGGCAGAAAATGCCAGCAGCCCTAGGCGCTCACCCAAACTCCCAGGGGACGCTGGCTGTGTCTCGGCCAGGCCCACACACCAATCCCCGATCTCCCAGCCGCCTCGACCCGCAGACTCGCAAACCCCGTCACCAATTGCAACAGGGTTGGGGTGGGACTTCCGCTATCACTTTAGGCTTCCCCACCACCATCTCAACTCAGGCAGTCAGGAAGACTGAATTTCAGAAACTTTGGGCTCAAGCGGTTGCAAGCAGAAATAATGGCAAGGCAAACAAGTTGTAAGACAGACACGGTGGCCAGAGCCAGAAAACCAAAACGGCCCCCCAGTTTTTTACAAAAAGCAATGAACGAGGAAGCAATCCAAACGAAGCCCAGGGTCATTGATTTGCATGTTATCTCTGCAGTGGCTGCTGGGTCCCGAAGCTGCCCTTGGCCCGGGTGCAGCGTGGAGCCCTCTGCCAAAGGGACAGCAGAGGCTCTGATTACCGGGGTGCCCGGCCCAAAGTGGCCGAGGCCCCCCGTGCGGAGACATCATCCCTGGAAATCGGGTTCCCGTTCCCCTTCGCCCTAACTCTTGCCGCTACGCCTTTCGCAACAGATGCACAAAACCCAAGACTGTAAGTCCCAGAACCGACGAGATTCCGTCATGTCAGATCTCACAATTCTTTGAAATCTGGCGCACACAAAACTCGGACAATTTCTCTCAAAAGTGTCGTCTCGGAGGGAACCCGGACCCAAGGCGCGTGTCGCCTCTCGAAAGCGGTGCACCTCGGCAGGCCCCGGCAGGCTGTCCCCGGCTAGGACGCCGTGTGACAGCAGCGAGCGGCTTGCACAACCCCGCCGGGACCCCCTCGCGTGGCCGCGCAGCCCACTCGCTCGCACCGAAAACCTGTTGCTGCGCGAGCACGATCACCCGCGAGACGAGCGTCGCGCCCGGAGCGGAGGGGAGGGGGGGGGGCCCGCACCTCGCAAGCCCGCGGCGCGGCCGGGGCTCCGGGCTCCCCCGCCCGCCGGACGCCAGGCCGCGCGTCCATCTTGCGCCCCCGCGCCCTCCGACCCCGGACTCGCCCGGCCTGCGCCCTGCTCCCGCCCCTCCCCCCATCCCGGGGGGGGTGGGGGCGGCGACGACCCCGGCCCCGGCCCCCGCGGGCCGCACCTTGACGTGGAAGCGGATGAGCGCCAGGCGGATGCAGTGCGCCATGCAGACGGGCGGCAGGAACCAGACCTTGGGCGGCGGGGTGCCCTTGTTCTGGACATGGCTGACGATCTGCTGCGCCGTCTGGCGCTCGTTGCCCTGCCGCTTGACCCACTCGTGCAGCCGCGCCTTCTCGAGCGCGCCGTTGAAGAAGACGAAGAGCTCGATGTTGCCGCCGAAGCAGGCCTTGGCCAGCGCGGCCAGGTAGCCGAGCATGTGGTTCCACTGGCCGCCGCTCACCCAGTCGGTGTAGAAGCCGCCGTACAGGCGGTGCAGGCAGTTGTCGGCGTCCACCAGCAGGCGCAGCGGCGTGTGCGGGGGCCGCTGCCGCCCGCCGCCCACCAGGCTGCCCCGGGCCAGCTTCTGCAGCTCCACCGGCACCACGGCGCTCGGGCAGTGCTTCTCGATGTAGTCCTGGAAGCCCTGCACGCCCATGGCGGCGGCGGCGGCGGGCGCGGGGCGGCGGGGCGGCGGGGCCGGGGGCGGCGGGGCCGGGGGCGGCGGGGCCGTGGCGCGGCCGGGGCGGCGGCGGGCTCTAGGGGGGGCCGGGGCGGGCCGCGGGCGCGCTCATGGCCGCTGCGGCCGCCATGTGCTGCCGCCTCCCAGGGCCATGGCGGGAGGGACCTGCGCCGTGCGCCGCTCGAGGCCCGGGCCAGGCTGAGGCGGCCTCGCGCGGGCGGCGGCGGCGGCGGCGGCGGCGGCGGCGGCGGCGGCGGGGCGGGGCGGCGCAGGCTGACGCACGCGGGCCGGCGGAGGGCGGAAGAGGCGGCGCCGCGGCCTGCGGGGCCCGAACCCAGCCCGGATCCCGGCCGCGCGGCGGCGGAGGGCGGCCCGCGGGGAGGGGCGCGCGGCCTGCCCGGGTGGGAGGGGGCGCCCTGGAGGCCTCGCGGCCGCGGGTCCCGTCGTTCTGAGGAGACCTCCGCCCCCGTCCGTTTGTCCCGTCACTCCGAGGAGACCCCCGTCCGCGGGTCCGAGAAGACCCAGTCCTCCTCCGCGGGCCCCGTCATTCTAAGGAGACCCCCGTCCCCGGGTCTCGTCATTCTGAGGACACCCCGTCCCCATTCGCGGGTCCCGTCACCCCGAGGAGACCCGGTCCGGTCCCTGAGAGCCGTCACCCCGAGGCGAAACCAGCGCTGTGGCCGGTGACTGCGGAGGGAAAGGGGGCAGGCTGGTGAGAGCTTGGAGGTCGGGGTGAGCGAGGAGCAGCAGGTGGCTGTGTCCAGGGTGGAGGGAGCAACCAGGTCGCTGCGCTCCTGCGTGTGCTCTGGATGGAGGGACGGGCTCCCTCCATCTTTGGTTAGCGAGGGACAGGACCCTGCAGATGCGGTTGACGACCGGAGAGTGGCCTCGGACCGCGGCCTCTCGGGGAGAGCGGGCTGGGGGGGGGGGGGGGGGGGGGGGGGGGCGGGGGGGGGAGCAGGCGGTTCAGACCCCGCCCACCCACCGAGGAGCCGGTTTGATCGCCAGACTCGCAGGTCAGGTGTAGCCCCGCGGCTTAGTGCCAGGTGACCACTGATGACCCCTGAGCGGGGACACGTCCGTCACAGCGCCCCAAGTGCCTCCTTTCTAGTTGGTGCCAACTGCGAACCTCCTGGCTTCCCAGCAGCTGGGCGGCCCCTCGCAAGAACAGCGGTTCAAACCCCGGTCGCTCTGGGAGCATCTTCTGGAAGGAGATCCTTTCGTGATTTCTGCTCCAGATCTCTGTCGCAATTGCTTGTAAAATGAGGTTAACGCTGTAAGCATATGCGCTGCCATAAAACATTTTAAAAAACAGATTAATGTCTTGCAGAACGAAGCATTTGGAAACTCAGAACTCTTCGGGGTTTGAAAGTGGCATTTTTACTTACCTCCAGCCCTCCCATCTGTTCTTTTTCTGAAGAAACCTCCGTAGAGGAGCAAGCCCAGACAGCAGGTGCAGAGCAGATGGAGCCTGCGCCCATGCGGCTCCGAGAAGCCCCCATACTCTCCGTCCCTGAAAAGGCAAGTGGGATTTTTTTCATTTCTTTTCTTATAACTTCACCTCAAATACAAGCCAGTGTGATATATACATAAGTAAAATGTTCTTAGTATCTTGATAAAAACGTTTAATTTTTTAAAAACAGACTGTGCAAGCTAAGCCACTTACCCATGCACCAAATTAGTGCTGAAGCCAGGATTGTGTGCTATTTAGAAATGCAGTTAGCCATTTAAGGCCACATTAAATACTGACACCCCAGAAGTAGCCACATTTCCTTCTGTAACCCACTGCAGGCTCACAAGGTTGATAGTTTTTTTGTTTTTTTTTTTTTAATTTTTTTTTTTTTAACGTTTATTTATTTTTTTTGAGACAGAGAGAGACAGAGCATGAACGGGGGAGGGTCACAGAGAGAGGGAGACACAGAATCTGAAACAGGCTCCGGGCTCTGAGCTGTCAGCACAGAGCCCGACGCGGGGCTCAACCCACCGACCGCGAGATCGTGACCTGAGCCTAAGTCGGACGCTTAACCGACCGAGCCACCCAGGCGCCCCACAAGGTTGATAGTTTTAATCACTCACTGTATTTTCATTTATAGCACTGCATTCCATGTTTACCTTCACTATGTACTGCCCTTATTTTAAACATGCTTGCTTTTAATTATTTATTTTTTTAAAGACAACCTTTTTTTTTTTAGGGGCACCCGGGTGGCTCAGTCGGTTAACCGTCGGA
Organism: Panthera tigris; assembly: GCF_018350195.1. Classification (NCBI taxonomy): domain Eukaryota; kingdom Metazoa; phylum Chordata; class Mammalia; order Carnivora; family Felidae; genus Panthera; species Panthera tigris. The sequence continues at coordinate 1,397,550 of NC_056672.1, read as the reverse complement.
CTTCGGCTCAGGATCATGGTCTCAGTTCCTGAGTTGGAGCCCCGCGTCAGGCTCTGCGCTGACAGCTCAGAGCCTGGAGCCTGCTTTGGATTCTGTGTCTCCCTCTCTCTCTGCCCCTCATCTTCTTGCTCTGTCTTTCTCTCTCTCAAAAATAAGTAATCATTAAAAAAATAAATAAAGGGGCACCTGGGTGGCTCAGTCGGTTGAGTGTTCGACTTCAGCTCAGGTCATGATCTCGCAGTGAGTTCAAGCCCCACGTTGGGCTCTGGGCTGATGGCTCAGAGCCTGGAGCCTGCTTCAGATTCTGTGCCTCCCTCTCTCTCTTCCCCTCCCCTGCTCATGTTCTGTCTCTCTCTGTCTCAAAAATAAATAAAAACATTAAAAAAAAATTAAAAAATAAATAAATAAAGACAACGTTTTTTTTTAAGTTTATTTATTTTCAGAGAAAGAGAGAGAAAAGGTGCGAGTGGGGGAGGGGCAGAGAGAGAGGCAGGAGAAAGCTAGAATTCCAAGCGGACTCTGGGCTGTCAGCGATCTCACCAGCTGAGCAGTAAGTCAGCTGCTTAACCAACTCAGCCACCCAGGTGCCCCTGCTTTTAATTTTTTAAATGCTTTAGTGCCGGTATCTGGGATTCAGGGAATAAGTTTTTTTCACCTTAAGACAGTGTGAAGTACTAGGATTCTGCAGTCAGACTGCCACATCTGTCTCCTCCAGCTCTGTGACCTTATGCAAATTACTCAACCTTTTTAAACCCCGGTTTTTATCATCTGTAAATGAAGATGTTAATAGTCCTTACCTCTCAGATTGTTATAGGATTAAATGAGATAATCTGTGTGCTTACCACACAGCAAATGCTCTGTAAATGTTGGCTTTTATATTTAATACTTTTGCTTAACTATAATTATATAGACTTTATGCTTGAGAACATGGACAAGTTATTTTACTTTTTGAAACTTTAAAATTCACTTTCATAAGTATAAAATATAAAATTCATTATGCTTACTTGCCCTATTTAACTATGTGTTCACCTTTTAAAAAACTAATTTTTTCTCTTTTTGACTAACATTATTAGTGGCTGTTAAAATGTTTGGCTAACAAATCTTTTATGTAATCTGCATCCTCAACTCAGATTTGGGGGTTGGTTGCAGTTAAATTTTTTGAATATCATTACTTTTACAGTAAATTATCTAATTAAAATTTAGTAAAAAATTATAATATATTCTTGGGTTCACAGCACATGACAACTTATGATTGGGGACTTTCATTTCCAACCACTTTATCTTTGGACAATTCACTTAGACCCCACATGATAAAACTTTTAATTTCACCAGGAGATTGCCATATAAGTGAGGGAAAAATCGGAAAAAACAAACAATAACGCTAAAAAGGACAAGGCCCTATGCCTCACAAAAATTACAAAATGAAATCTCAGAAAAAAGTTGTGATTAATAGATAAAGAGCCCATGGTGTGCAGAATTATTAATGCATGGAAAATCAATGACAAATACTTATTTTCAGCTCTTTCATGTTTCAGCCAATTCATTATTGATCAATTCATCTACAGCGTAAAGTAGGAAAATATTGTCTGTCTTATTTACACGATCCTTTCCAAAGTAAAGTGCTTTATAGTAGAATAACACCTTTAATTAATAATCTACCTAGTTGAGGCTTCTGTCCACCAGCAATAAAAGGTAAGTTTTCATTGCTTCAAGGAAGGTGAAAGTTGGCTCTGCGCCCACTCGTATAATCACTAGCATGTACTGGGAGAACAGCAGGCTGGAACAGCTAAGCATGGAATCCGTGACCTGGGCAGAAAACATTAATCCCTGCTTGGGATTTGAACCTGTAACGTTTACCTAGTACTAAAGCTCTAATCTGTTGTCAACTTAAATGACCTGGAAGTGCGCGCGCGCACACACACACACACACACACACACACACACACACACACATATATCTACAGTCTTGAAGATTTTGTTGTTGTTGTTTTAGTATTCTGGAATTAGAAAGTGCTTTTTGTTTTTAGTTATATGGATTAAAAGTCCTATTCACAGGTGTGAATTTATTTTCTCTTTCAACCATAATTTTTTAAACAGGCATATACAATTATAGTTTTAAATTATAAGTCGGGTGCCTGGGTGGCTCAGTCGGTTGAGCATCTGACTTTGGTTCGGGTCATGATCTGGCAGTTTGTGGGTTCGAGCCCCGCATCGGCTCCGTGCTGACAGCTCAGAGCCTGGAGCCTGCTTTGGTTTCTGTGTCCCACCCCCCCTGCTGCCCCTTCCCTACTTGTGCTCTGTCTCTGTCTCTCAAAAATAAATAAATGTAAAAAAAAGGTTTTAATTGTAAGTTAATGGGAAAATATAAACAGATTTCTATAAATTCACATTTCTAGCACTCTTCAAGTGTAGCAGAAGTTCCCAAATGCATGGCAAGAAACATTTTACATCATCGGTTGGTGACTTTTTTTTTTAATTTTTTTTTTATTAGTTTTCTTTATTTCTGAGAGGCAGAGAGAGACAGAGTGCATGTGGGGGAGGGGCAGAGAGAGAGGGAGACACGGAATCCGAAGCAGGCTCCAGGTTCCGAGCTGTCAGCACAGAGCCGGACACGAGGCTCGAACTCACGAGTGTGAGATCATGACCTGAGCTGAAGTCAGACGCTCAACCGACTGAGCCACCCAGGCACCCCCGGTTGGTGACCATTTTAGCTGAAGGGCTACTGCACTCCTTATCACCACAATTTTCCCTTCCCAGGAAAATCCACAATTGTTGGTGTCCATTCTTTCTGAAGTCTGCAAAGGACTGATTGCCTGTGTCCTTTCTCCACCACTTGTGGGAATGTCCAGCCACCTTCCCAACACTTCCCGGGCATCAAAGACCTCTTTCTCCAGACGTCCGTCCTTACTGACATGGGACACTCCGGCATCAAATTGTCTTTACTCCCACCCTCACCACTGGGAGCTGCTGAGGAAAAGGGGACAAACATCCAAGGGATGCTTTGGAAGACAGTACTCGGTTGGGCATATAGTCTCTCTTATTTGGATAGAAGACCTTAATAGTCATCCCTTAAATACTGCCTGATGGAATCTTCAAAATTATGACTTTTTTTTTGGTAAACTAAATTTTATTTCCCAGCATGATATACATGAAAATGAGAAGTTTATTTTTTTTAACTAAGAATTTCCATTCTTAAGTACAAAACCATTTGAAGATTTAATTATTTAGAGACTAGTTATAATCTTTAAATGATCTGTTACATTTGTTCAAACCATACAAAATGTTTCTGAAAGGAGCACTTCTCTCACACCAGAGTATGAAGAGCACAGGCCTGACCAGGCTGGAACACATGAACCTCACTGCCTCCAGAGACTCTGTAGCCTCGAACACAGGAACACACAGTCATTCTCTGGAAACTGAGCCCAAGGTCCCTGCACAGACTCTGCTGCCAAAGGAAGAGGTCAGGGTTGCCTGCTGAGCTACAGAGCACAAGTGCCTGGGGAATGCAGGGAGACAGTTCTGCCTTAAATGCAGATGCCTTCAGGGTGGAGCAGTAGCCTGAGCCTGGGAAGAGCTGAAAGCAAGAAACCGCTGCTCTTTCTCTATTCACCACTGCCTCCTCCCATCCCTCTCTGCAGCAAGTCCCAGATGGGGGTACAGGCAGCCCCAGCCCTGGCTGAAGGGCTAGGGCATCCATCTCCACATCAGTGCAACTGGGAGTAAGGATTTCAGTACAGATACTTCCAGTTTTGTCAAACCAGGAAACACTATATTTCAAAATAAACTATTCCGTGTCATTAAAATAGAAGAGACAATAGACTCGGTAATCTTATCCTAGCATTTGTTTTTCTTGAGATGTACTGTCCAATAGAACTTTCTGTAATAGAGGAAAAGTGAGCTATCCTGTCCAATATGGTAACTGCTAGCTGTATGTAATTAGTGAGCACTTGATGTATACAACTGAGGAACTAAATTTTTTTTAAGTTTATTTATTTTGAGAGAGAGAGTATGCACAAGTGGGGAAGGGGAAGAGATGGGGAGAGAGAGAATCCCAAGCAGGCTGCACACCATGAGCACAGAGCCCAATGTGGGATTTCAACTCACAAACCACGAGCTCATGACCTGAGCCGAAATTAAGAGTCAGATGTTTAACTGACTGAGCCACCCAGGAAACCCAAGGAACTAAATTTCTAATTTCACCTAATTCTTATTAAATAGCTACAAGTGGCTAGTGGCTACTATATCGAAAGATCTTAATTCCTAAAGAGCTGAGCAATTGCATCAGCCTTGCATCGTATTGGCTTACATTTAATTTGTTCAATGAGTTACTTAGTAATACTTCAACATAACATCACATTTGCACAATGCTTTATAGTTTACAAATTGCCTTCTCTTAAAAAAATCTCTTCAGCTCTGATGGATGGCTAGCACTTGCAGAAATATAGAAATTATAACGCTCCTACCCTGCATTTTCAATTTTTCAGCCCACACTATTTCTATCACATAGTTTGTAGAGCTCTTACCACCTAGGACATACATAAGATATGCCTTTCCAGTGTGTCAGTAGTCTTAGGAATATTTGCTCACACCAGATACCCAAGTTGTTGCCTGATCAGCACGGTGTACATCAAGACTGACTTCCTGGGATCTGGGTAGGTCTGTGAATGCAGCCCAAGCCTGTGTAAACCATTGTAGCAGACTTCTCTCCCACGTTGCTCACATTAACTTGTAGCCAACTACACAGCCTGGTCAACTGGACAGGCAAGATAGCATATTACACTGTAGGGTTTGGGCTCTTATGTTACAAGCAACTGAAACAACTCCCTCTGATATAAGCAAAATGGCATTTACTATACAGATATTAAGGACTCAAATCAATTTATAGGGGCACCTGGGTGCCTCAGTTGGTTAAGCGTCCAACTTTGGCTCAGGTCATGATCTCACAGATTGTGGATTTGAGCCCTGCATCAGGCTCTGTGCTGATAGCTCAGAGCCTGGAGCCTGCTAAGGATTCTGTGTCTCCCTCTCTCTGCCCCTCTCCCACTCATGCTCTGTATCTCTCTGTCTCAAAAATAAATAAAACATTTTTTAAAAAGTAGAAATCAATTTACAAAAGTTGGGGAACCAGGATTAGAAGTGGGCAGAAATGAGGGATGGCAAGCACTAGTCATGTAAAAATACATTTGGGGCACTGAAGGTAACATAATGAACTCCAATATTCCCTTGTCCTGTAGTCACTTGCTTAAGATTCAAAATCATAGGGAAAAAAAAAAAAAAAAAGAGTTGAATAGACCAAATGTCTCCAGCCTCACAGCAAAAAGAATATGGCTCCTTTGATTTTAATATGAAGAAGAATATACCTGGATTGATCATCTCACCAAAACTATATACAACTTCTGAGAAAGACATCTATGTACCTTAGGAAGGGAAAAGTAATGCTGAATATCCAAAATAGACATGTGTTCATGACATACATGATAAGACCTTTCCTATACCCTGTCCTTAAAAGACACAGTTACTATAAAGCCATGCCTTCTAAATCTTAAGTGAAATTATATGCTGAATCACTGCTGAGCCACATGGGTGAGGAACTGGCCAGGTCTAAATTTGATTCATCTGTCTTTTTTTTTTTAATTTATTTAACTCACCATGATTCACTTAATTAAGAAACTAGTATCTGTATTTTTTCACAAAGGTCTCCTAAGAAACATCATGAACTCCTTACAGCTATAAACATATGCTATTTTTCCATGACATTTCTATGACCTATAAGTCTAGCAATCGTATGGTAAATAAAGTTAACTTTTAAGAATTTAACCATTAGGTAGATGCTTATTAAGCATTCATATTTTTTATATTTGTCAAGTACATGTTGTGACTCAGATTTCTATCTTCCTCTCCAAAAGTTCACAGTCTACTATAAAAAGATAAAAGATAAAGATAACTTTTATTACCAAGAAAGATATTTTTTTAATGTTTATTTATTTTTGAGAGAGAGAGAGAGAGACAAAGTGTGAGTAGGGGAGGGGCAAAGAGGGAGACACAGAATCTGAAGCAGGCTCTAGGTTCTGAGCTGTCAGCACAGAGCCCGATGCAGGGCTTGAACTCACGAACTGCCAGATCATGACCTGAGCTGAAGTCAGACGCTTAACCTACTGAGCCACCCAGGCACCCCTCTAATTCTTTTTAATGCCTGCATGGTGTTCGATAATTTCTCCAGCGCCTGCAGAGGTGCATGCACAGACTTTGAAAACCTTAAAGGACTATTGAGCCAGCATTGCCAGACTTCACATTTTTCAGGAAAGCCAGAAATCCAGATCTTTATTTACAATTATCTCATTTAAAAAATACTGTTTAAGCGAAGCAAAATAGGCTGTGGGCTGGATTCTGCCCTTGAGCCCCGGTTTGTGATTTCAGCATTGATTTCTAGAACACTCATCACCTTATCTAAATCTCTCTTCCCTTTTCTTAAAGTTAGACTGACCAAAGCCAACCTTTGGGAAAGATATTGATTAGTACCAATGGAGAAATCAAAGAATATGTCCTAAGAGATCATGTGAGGAAGATACTAATTTCAAATTAGAGCTTCAGTCTCACTATCAGCCAAGATGTAGTAATAGGGATTGACTATCCTCCCACCTGAAACAACAACAACCAAAAAAACTGAGACAAAGTAAGGGGGACAGTTGTTCTTATGACATTGAACATTAGTCAATGATGAACAGAGATCTTTGAAAAATGAAGAACAAAGGGAGTGAGCCCTACAATTGACTTAGTTCACTGCCCTGGTGGAAGTTTCTGGGCCATGATATAAGTAAGGGAACCCACAGAGCCTGGTAGCCTCCTCAAGTTGAGGGGATAGAACTGGGAATCTGAGTTGGACAAAGTGGCTTGAATTCTCAGGGTAGAATACTGGAGAGAGGAATGCTGTAAAGAGAGATCTGCAGATGATCATCTTGAAATATTCAGCTGAGAATTGACTAGTGCATGCATGTGAGCAAGCTACCCAAGGCAGAGGAAAAAACTTTGGGCAGGGTGGGAGGGTAGAGTACCTGAGGTTCACACAAAACCAGAAGTAGTGCCTGTTCTCAACAGATTGGAAAATCACATCTTCCAAAGTCATCACCTAGAGGACTAAAAAAAGGTCTTCCCTCAATAGTAATTTAAAATTAACCTAGATAATGATTCCACGGAGATGGTGGAGTAGGGATCACCAGGAATCAAGTCTCCCATCTAGACAAAAATGGCACTGGCAGAATCTGATGTAACTATTTTGGAATTCTGGAATGTTTTGAAGCATTGCAACTTACAGAGGAAGGCTTGGATGGTAAATTTTGGTTAATTTTGGTCAATTTCAGCTCTTAACACAGTAGCAGCTACCCCATCCCCACCCCAGCCACATGGCAGGCAGCTGTGTGCATGTTCTTGGAGCAGCTTACGTACAGCCTCTAGGAGCGAGGGTGGACAAAAAGGGCCCTGTCTTCCAAATATTGGTGATCTGTGTTCTCACTGCTGATTGTTGCTTCTGATGCAAAAAGATAGGTAGCCATTTTTGCTGCACCCCTCCCCATACCCCTCATGATTCCCCCATTACAAGCCCCTCCCCCTCTGGCTGAGCTGACTTCCAGGAAATTTAAATGGCCAGTGCTCTTTTCTCACCCCTTCAGTTTTCACCTTTCCCCTTTCATGAGCCAGACTTTAAAGATTGGATATTCAAAAATAACTGCATGGCTAGAGAAAATTTAAAAATGATTGCACTTGCCCAAGGAAAGGCTCAGAAAAGACCTAAGAAGATATTATATTTATACCTCAGGCTGATCCTTTGCACAGAGACAACCTCAAACAAACAAACAAAAACAAAAATCCTCAAAACAATAACAAACAAACGACCCAGAAAACCCTGGGGGAAGGGGAAAACTTGATTACCAGACTTCCCAGATTATTAGAATCAAAAGTCCAGTGTTCAACCAAAATCCACACAAAGCGTAGAAAGAATTGGGACAGTGTGGCCCATTCAAAGGAAAAACAATTTGACAATTTGCCCCTGAAATAAACTTAATAAGATATATGAAACGAATACTTTAAAACAACTGTCTTAATATGTTCAAGGAACTAAAGGAAGTTGTAGGGAAAATCAAGAAAATGAGGTGTGAACAAAATAGGCATATCTATAAAGAGAAAACCTAAAAAGGGAAATTCTGAAGCTGAAAAGTACAATAACTGAAATTGAAAATTCACTAGCAATATTCAAAAATAGATTTGAGCAGTCAAAAGGAAAAATCAGTGAACTTGAAGATAGAACAATGGAAATTATTCAGGCTGAGGAACAGGAAGCAGAAAGATTGAAGAAAAGAAATGGAGCTAAAGGAAATATGGGACAACACAAAATGTAGCCACATACTTATCATGGGAGTCCCAGAAAGCAAAGTGAAAGAGGCAGAGAAAACATTTGAATAATAGCTGAAAACAACTCAAATTTAATGAAAGCCATGAATATAAACATCCAAGGAGCTCAACAAACTCCAAGTAAGATGAAGCTACAGACCCACATTGAAACACATAATCAAACTCTCAAAAGACAAAGACAAAGAACAAAACTTGAAAGCAGCAAATCATACAAGTTCTCCAATAAGATTATCTGCAGATTTCTTATCAGAAATTGTAGAGGTCATAGGACAGTGGGCCAATATATTCAAAGTGCTCAAAAATACTATCAACCAAGATTCCTACATCCAGCAAAACTATTCTTCAAAAATGAGGGGAAAATCAAGACATTTCCAGAGAATAAAAGCTGAGATGGTTTATGACCATTAGACCTGCCCTGCAGGAGCTGCTGGAGGGAGTCCTGCAAGGTGAAACGAAATGGTATTAGATAGTAACTCAAAGCCATATGGAGAAACAAAGATCTCAATAAAAGTAAATACAGGGGCATCTTTAAAAGGTAGTGTTATTGTAATAAGGGTTTGTAACTGTACTTTTTGTTTTTTACATGAGTTAAGAGACTAATACATTAAAAGAAAGAACAGTTATTGGTGTAAAAGCTAGTATTACTGTACCATTGATTTACAACTCCAAATAACGTTTTCTACATGATTTAGGACAGTAACGCATTTGAAAGAATTATTATATATTGTGGCAGGCAATGTATAGAGATGTAATTTTGTGACATCAACAGCTAAAAAGGGCAGAATAGAGCTGTAAAAGAGCAGAGATTTTGAATGTTATTGGAGTTAAGCAGCTATAAATTACAATTAGAAAGTCACAACTTTAGGCTGATAAATGTAATCTCCATGGCAACTGCACAAAAAGAAATTAAGGAAATTAAGCATTTTACAACAACAAAAAACCAAAAGACAGAAGGCAGAAATGCAGAAAATAACAACAAAAATTGTAGACCATAGAGAAAACAAGTAGCATGACAGAAGTGCCTTTTTATCAGTAATTACTTTATTTTTTTAAGATTTTTTTTAATGTGTATTTGTATTTGAGAGAGATCAAGTCGGGGAGGGGCAGAGAGATAGGAAGACAGAATCCTAAGCAGGCTCCATCCTGTCAACACAGATCCTGATGTGGGGCTCAAACTCATGAACTGTGAGTTCATGACCTGAGCTGAAATCAAGAGTCAGATGCTTAGCCAACTGAGCCACCCATGTGCCCCTACTTTATTTTTTTTTTTAATGTTTAATTATTTTTGAGAGAAAGAGAGTATGAGCAGGAGAGGGGCAGAGAGTGGGCGGGACAGGATCCAAAGTGGGTTCCATACTAACAGCAGCAAACCAGAACCCACAAACCATGAGATCATGACCTGAGCTGCATCAGACGCTCAAGCCACCCAGGAGCCCCAGAAATTACTTTAAATGTAAATGAATTAAACTCTCCAATCAACAGATAGAGGTTGGAAGGATGATTAAAAACACATGATCTAACTATATGCTTCTATAAGAGACTGGAGATACAAAGACAAAATTGGAAAGTGAGAATGGAAAAGATATTACATGTAAAAAGTAATCAAATAGTAATCAAAAACTATAGGAGTGACTATACCAATAGCAGACAAAATAAACTTTAAGTCAAAAAAATTAGAGACAAAGAAAAACATTATATAGTTATAAAATTTTCAATAAAACATTAGGTACATAAAACATTTATATACCCAAACAGATCATCAAATATATGAAGCAAAAATTCACAGAATCGAAAGGAGAAGTAAAGAATTCTACAATAATAAGTGGAGACTTCAATATCCCACTCACCATAATGGATGGGATAACCAGACAACATAAGTAATAAAATAGAGGACTTAACACAATGTATCAAATAGATCTAACAGACACCTACAGAACACTCCACACAACAGTATACACATTCTTCTCCAGTGCACTTGGGACATTTTCCAGGACAGACCATATATATATATATCAGGCCATAAACTAAGTCTCAATAGATTTTAAAAGATAAATATCATACAAAGTATCTTCACCAACCACAATAGAAATAGAGACAGAAATCAACAACATTAGGAAACTGGAAAATTCACCAAATTGTGAAACTAAAACAACACACTTGTCAGCAATCAATGGATCAAAGAAGAATTCACAAGGGAAAGTAAGAAAATTTAGAGATGGATATAAATGAAAACACAACAGACAAAAACTTATGGAACACAGCAAAAGTGGTGTTAAGAAATTAGAAAATTTAGAAAAACAAGAGTGATCTCAGTAGAGGAAAATGATGGCATAGTAGGATGACCCTGGCTTGCCTCATCCCACAAACAAAACTAGATGACTATCAAATCATCCTAATACCCCAGAAATTGATCTGAAGTCTGAAAAAACAAACTCCACAACTAAAGGGAGAGAAAAGGCCTCAAAGAAGGTAGGAAGTCCAGAGATGTGGTTTAGGGGAGAAACATAATAATGAGTGCTCTAGAGAAGACAGGAGGGAGGCATGGTCATGGAAAAGGGTGAGAGGGAGAGAGGGGCACACAGGAGAATGCACAAGGAGAATGTTTCCCCAAAGCCATTGGCTTGGAAAATAAGAAAGACTGAATTTTGTGTGTGCTTATAGCCAGCTGGTCTTAAAGCCGGAGTTCTAAAGGTCAGCAGGCTTGGATGGGATAGAACCCTGAGGGCCCTGCCCTACTCCTGGAGGGAAGGTAGGCAAACAAACCCTGGGCAGACAGCATGGAAACAGGGATCTGAAGAGTGCCTGGGGCACAAAGTGGGGAGATTATGAGCTCTTCTTGGAATGCTTCCCTGAGAGGCAGCATAGACAGAGATGCCTCTCTGGGAACAAAGGAGCAGGCCAGCATCATTTCCCTCCCTAACGTCTTGGCATAATACAGAGTCACCTGTGGGAAGCAGCATAGTGCTGACACTGGCAGCCTAACTTGCTTACACCAAGCCCCACCCCCTTGTGCTCTGTCGGGACTGCCCTTCTTGGTCATGCTTACCTCAGTCCCAGTGTGGCAGACCCCCTCCCCCAAAAGACCAACATAAACACCTGCTCACACCACATCTCCCAGAGAGTCCTGTAGGGCCTGTTATGGTGGAGGTGGTGTCAGGTCTCATTGCACAAATAGACCAAATCACACCTAATTAAAACTCATCACATTCATTCCAGGGACCAAACATCTGCACGAGACTGGCCTGAAGGGTAGAGCAGCCATAACACAGTAGCAGGGTGCATGCAGCATACTAGAGAGACACTCCCTGAAGAACCTGGCCCTGGACACTACATGACCTCTTCTTCATAAGGCCATTACTTTCAGCAGGAGGATAAATAACTGGCTTTTCTAACACAGAGAAGGCAGAGACTTAGACAAAATGTGAAGATGGAGGAATTTATCCCAAATGAAAGAGCAAGATAAGGTCATGGTCAGAGATCTAAGCAAAACAGATATAAGTAACATGCCTGATGGAAAATTTAAATCAACAATCATAAGGATACTACTGGGATTGAGAAGAGAATAGAAGACATCAGTGAGACTCTTACCATAGAAATAAAAGAGTTAAAAAAGAAATGATCAGAGATGAAGAGTGCAATAAATGAGATTAGAAACAGGTTTGATGCAATGAACAGCAGACTGAAAGAAGCAGAGGAATGAATTAATGACCTAGAAGACAAAGTAATGGAAAGTAATGAAGTTAAACAAAAGAGAGAAGGAAGAATTAGGCAACACAAGAATAGGATTAGGGAACTCAGTGACTCCCTCAAATAGAATAATATTCATATTATAGGAGTCCCAGAAGTAGAGAAAGAAAACAGAGGAGAAAATTTGTTTTAAGAAATAATAGCTTAAGGGGCACCTGGGTGACTCAGTTGGTTAAGCCTCCGACTCTTGATATTGGCTCAGGTCATGATCTCACTGTTGTAAGATTGAGACCCCTGTCCAGCTCTGCACAGTGAGCACAGAGCCTGCTTGGGATTCTCTCTCTCCCTCTCTCTCTGCTCCCCCTCTCCCCCTGCTCACTCTCTCGTTCTCTCTCTCCCTCTCTTAAATAAACATTTTTTAATTAAAAAAAAGAAATAATAGATGAAAACTTCCCTAATCTGGGGAAGGAAACAGACATCCAGATCCAGGTGGCACAAAGAAGTCTCATCAAATTCAACAAAAGCAAGCCAATACAAAGACATATTATAATCAAATTTGCAAAATATAGCGATAAAGAAAAAAATCTTAAAAGCAGAAAGCAAAAGAAATACTCAATTTACAAAGGGAAACCATAAGGCTAGCTGGAGAGTTCTTAACAAAATTTCACAAGCAAGAAGGGAGTGGCATGATATATTCAATGTGCTGAAGGGAAAATATGCAGCCAAGAATACTCTATCCAGGAAGGCTATCATTCAGAATAGAAGGAGAGATAAAGAATTTCCCAGACAAATAATAACTAAAGGAGTTCATGACAGTCCTGCAAGAAATATTAAGGGGATTTTTTGAGTGGAAAGGAAAGATAAAAGGTGACAAAGACAAGAAAAGATCAGAGAAAATCTCTAGAAACAGAAAACAAGTAATAAAATGGCAATAAATACATATCTATCAATAATTACTTTGAATGTAAATGGACTAAATGCTGCAATCAGAAGCCATAGGGTGACAGAATGGATTAAAAAAAACAAGACCCAGGGTGCCTGGGTGGCTCAGTTGGTTAAGTGATAGACTTCAGCTCAAGTCATGGTCTCACAGTTCATGAGTTCAGGTCCTACATCAGGCCCTGCATCAGAATCTGTGCTGACAGCTCGGAGCCTGCAGACTGCTTCAGGTTCTGTGTCTCTCTCTCTCTCTCCGACCCTCCCCTGATTGCGCTCTCTCTCTCTCTCTCTCTCTCTCTCTCTCTCTCTCTCCCTCAAAAATAATCATTTAAAAAATTAAAAAAAAAAACCCAAGACCCATCTATATGCTGCCTACAAGAGACTCATTCTAGACCTAAAGACACCTGTAGATTGAAAGTGAGGGGATGGAGAAATATTTACCAAGCAAATGGATGTCAAAAGAAAGCTATAGTAGCAATACTTATATTGTACAAAATAGACTTTAAAACAAAGACTATAATAGATAAAGAAGGACACTATGTAATCATAAAGGGGACAATACAACAAGAAGATACAACAATTGTAAATATTTATGCACCCAACATGAAAGCATTCAAATATATAATATAAAACAATAACAAACATAAAGGAACTAATCAATAATACATTAATAGTAGGGGACCTTAACACACCACTTACATCAATAGATCATCTAACAGAAAATCAACAAGGAAATACTGGCTTTAAATGACACACTGGACCAGATGGAGTTAATAGGTATATTCAGAACATTTCATCTTAAAACAGCAGAATATGCATTCTTTTCAAATGCATATGGAACATTTTCCAGAATAGATCACATATTAGGTCACAAAACAGGTCTCAACAAATACAAAATGATCAAAGGCATACCATGCATCTTTTCTGACCACAATGCAATGAAACTAGAAGTCAACCACAAGATAAAATCTGGAAAGAGCACAAATACACAAGGATTAAATAACAATGAATGGGTCAACCAGGAAATAAAAGAAAACATTTTAAAAACATGGAAACAAATGAAAGTGAAAACACAATGGTACAAAATCTTTGGGATGCAGCAAAAGTGGTCCTAAGAGGGAAGTATAGATAATATAGGCCTACCTCAAGACAAAAGAAATATCTAAAATAAACAACCTAACCTTATACTTAAAGGAGCTAGAAAAAACAATAAATGAAGCCTAAAGCCAGGAGAAGGAAGAAAATAATAAAGATTAGAGCAGATATAAATGATATAGAGACTTAAAAAGAACAGATCAATGAAACCAGGAACTGGTTCTTTGAAAAAATTAATAAAATTGAAAAACCTCTAGCCAGACATATCAAAAACAAAAGACAATGGACCCAAATAAATAAAATCACAAATGAGAGAGGAGAAATAACCAACACCAAAGAAATACAATTATATGAGAATATTATGAAAAGTTATATGCAAAAAAATTAGACAACCTGGAAGAAATGGACAAATTCCTAGAAACATATAAATTATCAAAACTGAAACAGGAAGAAATAGAAAGTTTGAACAGACCTAAAACCAACAAAGAAATTGAATCAGTAATAAAAAACATTTCCCAACAAACAAAAGTCCAGGGCCAAATGGCTTCCCAGGGGAATTTTACCAAACATTTAAAGAAGAGTTAACACCTATTCTTCTCAAACTATTCAAAAAAATAGAAATGGAAGGAAAACTTCCAAATTCATTCTATGAGGCCAACATTACCAAAGCCAATTAAAGACACCACTGAGAAAGAGAACTACCAGCCAATATCCTTGATGAACACAGATGCAAAAATTCTCAAAATATTAGCAAACTGAATGTAACAATACATTAAAAAAAACTTTCACCACAATCAAGTGGGATTTATTCCTTGGTTGCAAAGGGGTTCAATATTCACAAATCAATGTGATACATCACATTAATAAAAGAAAGGATAAGAACCAGATGATCATTTCAATAGATGCAGAAAAAGTATTCAACAAAATACAGTATCCATTAATGATTTAAAAAAACATCAACAAAGCAGGTTTTAAGTTTATTTATTTATTTTTAGAGAGAGAGAGAGAAAGGGCAAGCATGAGTAGGGGAGGGGAAGAGAGAGAGGGAGACAAAATCCCACATAGGCCCCATGCTGTCAGAGCGGAGCCTGACATGGGGCTTGAACTCATGAACTGTGAGATCACAACCTGAGGTGAAATCAAGAGTCAGACACTTAACCAACTAAGCCACTCAGGCGCCCCTGAACCAAGTAAGCTTAGAGGGAACATGCCTTGACATAATCAAGGCCACATGAAAAACCCATAGCTAACATTATCCTCAATGGGAAAAAATTGAGAATTTTTCCTCTATAATCAGAACAAGACAGTGATTCCACTCTTACCATTTTTATTTAACATAGTATGAGAAGTCCTGGCCACAGTAATCAGGCAACAAAAACAAATAAAATACCTCCAAGTAAGTAAGGAAGAAGTAAAACGTCCACTATTTGCAGGTTATATGATACTATATATAGAAAACCCAAAAGATTCCTCCAAAAAACTGCCAGAACTGATAAACAAATTCAATAAAGTCACAGGATATAGTATTGATCTACAAAAATCTGTTGCATTTCTATCCACTAATAATGAAGCAGCAGAAAGAGATATTAAGAAAACAATCCCATTTACAATTGCACCATAAACCATAATATACCTAGGAATAAACCTAAGAGGTGAAAGACCTATACTCTGAAAACTATAAAGCACTGATGAAGGAAATAGAAGATAATACAAAGAAATGGAAAGACTTCCATGCTCATGGATTTGAAGAACAAATGTTATTGAAATGTCTATACTACCCAAAGCAATCTACACATTTAATGCAAGTCCTAGCAAAATACAACAGCATTGGGGCGCCTGGGTGGCTCAGTTGGCTAAGCATCCAACTCTTGGTTTCAGCTCAGGTCATGATCTCCTAGTTTCATGGGTCGAGCCCCCGCGTCGGACTCTGTGCTGGCAGTGTGGAGCTTCCTTGGATACTCTGTCTCCCTCTCTCTCTGCCTCTCCCCTACTCATGCTGTCTCTTTCTCAAACATAAATAAATAAACTTAAAGTAGCAGCGTTTTTCACAGAAATAGAACAAACAATCCTAAAATTTGCATGGAATCACAAAAGACCCTGAATAGCCAAAGTGCCCTTTAAAAAGAAAAGCAAAGCTGGAGGCATCACAATTCCAGAATTCAAGTTACATTACAAAGCTGTAGTAATTATAACAGTATTGTAATGGTAGAAAAATAGACACATAGATCAGTAGAACAGAATAGAAAACACAGAAATTAACCCACAACTATATGGTCAGTTTATCTTCAACAAAGCAGGAAAGAAAATCCAATGGGAAAAAGACAGTGTTCAACAAATGGTGTTAGGAAAACTGGACAGCAACATGCAAAAGAATGAAACTGGACCACTTTCTTACACCATACACAAAAATAAATTTAAAATGGATTAAAGACCTAAATGTGAGGCCCGAAACCATTAAAACCCAAGAAGAGAACATAGGTGGTAACTTCTTTGACATTGGCCACAGCAGTTTCTTACTGATATGTCTCTTGAGGCAAGGGAAACAAAAGCAAAAATGAACTATTGGGATTTCATCAAAATAAAAGAGCTTCTGTACAGCGAGGGAAGCAATTGACAAAATCAAAAGGCAGCCTACAGAATGGGAGAAGATATTTGCAAATGACATATCTGATAAAGGGTTAGTATTCAAAATATTTAAAGCATTTATACAACTCAATACCAAAAAAATGAATAATCTAATTAAAAATAGAAGAAATGAATAGACATTTTTCGAAAGAAGACATACAAATGGCCAACAGACATATGAAAAGATGCTCAATATCACTCATCTTCAGGAAAATACAAATCAAAATCACAATGCGATATCACCTCACACTTGTCAGAATGGCTAAAAACAACACAAGAAACAATACATATTGACAAGGATGTGGAAAAAGGGAACACTCTTACACTGTTGGCAGGAATGCAAACTGGTGCAGCCACTCTGGAAAACATTATGAAGTTTCCTCAAAAAGTTAAAAATAGAACTACCCTACAATCCAGTAATTATGCTACCAGGTTTTTACCCAAAGAATACAAAAATGCTAATTCAAAGGGATGCATGCACCCCAATGGTTACATCAGCATTATCAAATAATAGCCTAATTATGGAAACAGCCCAAGTGTCCATCGACTGATGAATGGACAAAGAATATGTGATATATATATATGTGTGTGTGTGTGTATAATAGAATATTATGCACCCATAAAAAAGAATGAAATCTTGTCATTTGAACAACATGGATGGAGCTAGGGAGTATAACACTTAAGTGAAATATGTCAATCAGAGAAAGACAAATACCATATGATTTCACTCATATGTATAATTTAAAAACAAAACAAATGAGCAAAGGGGAAAAAAGAGAGAGAGGCAAACTAAGAAATAGACTTTTAACTATAGAGAGTAAATTGATCATTACCAGAGGGGAGGTGGAGTAGGAGAATGAGTGAAATAGGTGATGGGATTAAGGATTGCACAGTTGTGATGAGCCCCACATGTTGTATGGAGTGTTGAATCACTGTATTGTACACCTGAAATTAATATCAATTACACTATATGTTAACTAACTGGAATTTAAATAAAAACTTAAAAAAACCTCCTGCAAATCAACAACAAAAACCCCAAACACAATTCAAAAGTAAAAAGGATTTGAATAGATTTTCTCCCAAGAAGATATACAAATGGAAAATAAGCATGAAAAGATACTTAACATCACTTGTCATTATGGAAATGCAATCCAAAACCACACTGAGATAAACACACTAGAATGGTTACAGTTTTAAAAAATGGAAAATATTACATGTTGATGTGAATGTAGAGAAATTAGAACTCTCATATATCCCTGGTGGGAATAAAAAATGTTGAAGCCACAATGGAAAACAGTTTTTTGGTTTCTTAAAAAGGTAAAAATGGGGGCACCTGCTGGCTCAGTCAGTTAAGCGTCCAATTTCAGCTCAGGTCATGGTGTATTCTTGAGTTCGAGTCCCACATAAGGCTCTCTGCTGTCTGCACAGAGCCAGCTTCGGATCCTCTGTCCCCTTCTTTCTGCCTCTCCCCCCGCTATGTGCTCTCTCTTGCAAAAATAAATAAACATTTAAAAAAAGATAAAAATAGAATTGCCATGTGACTCAGCATTCCACTCCTATGAATTTATCCAAAGGAATGCAAAGCACGGACTCAAACAGGTATGCCAATGTTCACAGCAGCGTTATTCACACTAGCTAAAAGGTGGAAACAACACAAATGTCCATCAACAGATGAATGGATTGATAACACAATCATTCCACAATCATGTGGTATATAAACACAATGGAATATTATTCTGCTATAAAAAGGAAGTACTGATACTTGCTACAACATGGATGAGCCTAGCAAATATGCAAAGCGAAAGTAGTGAGACACAAAAGGGTATTATATAATTTGTCTTAAATGATATATGAAGAATGATCAAATTCACAGAGAAAGAAGTCAGATCAGAGGTTACCAGGAGCTGGGGAGATGGAAGAAATGGGAGTTATTGCTTAATGGTACATTTTCTGTTTGGGGTGATGAAAGTCTGGGAAGTAGAGAGTGGTGATGGCTGCACGCCATTGTGAATCCAATTAAAGCTAGCCAACTGTACGCTTAAAAACGGTTAAATGAGAAATGTTATCTGATATGTATTTTACCATACCACAATTTAAAACAAATTAGTATTGTAATATACCAAAACTATTGAATTTCAAGCTTTAAATGG
This sequence comes from Panthera tigris, assembly GCF_018350195.1. Classification (NCBI taxonomy): domain Eukaryota; kingdom Metazoa; phylum Chordata; class Mammalia; order Carnivora; family Felidae; genus Panthera; species Panthera tigris. Next base: position 1,378,648 of record NC_056672.1, on the reverse strand, counting down.
ATGAGTCACATGTGAATTAGGTCTCAGTAAAGCTTTTTAAAAACCACCATGAGATCCTACTACACCCCTACTAGAATAGCTAAAATGAACAGTGCTTATTACCAAGTGAGGATGAAGGTGTGGCGGAGCTGGAACTCTCACACTGTTGATAGGAAACAAGTCTGGAACTTTCTTTTAAAAGTCTGGTAGTCGGGCTCCTGTGTGCCACACAGTATGGCAGTGATATCTGTCTCTTCCCAATTTTTTTTTTCTCTCTCAGTCTTGACCTGAACTTTACCCTAGCTGTGAAGCACTGCAGAGGCCAACAAGATAGCAGTAAGCTCATCCCTGAGAGGACTGTGTTTTTAGCCGGAAGGCGGGAAGAAGTGACCTGTGGTCTGAAGAATGTGGATGAAATGTATGTTTATTTTTTTCCTCCGTTTTCTTTCATTTTGCCTGAGGGCAGTTCCTTTTGACAAAATCATGGGGCATGTTGGCAGGTAATAATCAGGGAGAAACCCCATCTTTCTAGCAAGAACCCCAGGTAAAGCAGCCTCTGGAAGCCAGAGAGTCTGGGAGACATCCTGGAGAGGAGAGTGCTGGAAAGGGAGCTCCCCAATTCTGTGTGCGAGCAAACACATGTCCGTGCTTAGCCAGGAGCTGCATGTGTGAGGCAAAGCAGCAGCACTTTGAAAATTAACCAGCATTGCAACCACCAACAGAGGGCAAGATAGGCCTGTGTGGTGTGAGGCTAACCCCGTGATGGCCGGCTGAAACAAAAATATCTGCATCCTCCAGAGAATTGTTTAGACTTTTAGCACACAGAGTCTCCTAACATAATAAAGCAGACAGTCTTTGCTTTACACAGCAGTATGAAACTGTAAAAATGGCCACGCATGCTAAACTGTGTTGTGCAATCGTGGTAATCAATGAGTGAAATTATGAGTTTCTGTGACTTCCAGAAAGTTTCATAAAAACACTGAAAACTCGGGGCTGCTGGGTGGCTCAGTCAGTTAAGCATCAGACTTTGGCTCAGGTCATGATCTCATTGTTTGTGAGTTTGAGCCCCGTTTAGGGTGAGCTTGAGCCCGCTTCGGGTGAGCCTTGATTCTCTCTCTCCCCCTCTGTCTCTGCTCTTCGCTCACTTGCGCCCTCTCTCTCTCAAAAAAATAAAGAAAATATTAAAAATTAAATTAAAAATTAAAATTAAGAACATTAAAAACGTATACTGTCAGTGATAAATGTATAAGAAAATAAGACGGTAAAATTAATATTTATTTTGTACCCTGCAACTGCAAACACTAGCAATACAGAGAAAGCGGTGTTTTTTGTCTTTGTAAGAAGTTTATTAAGAGTCTTTTGAGGAGTGCTTGCCTTTTTCATAAGTTGTATGACTTATGTGACAGCTTGTCATAATCCTTTAAGTCTGGATCTGCTTTCAACATTTTCTCCTTTGTGCTTTTAACGTCATAAAATATCTCCAGGTGACTTGAACGGGACATCCTCACACGTTTTGTCACCGCCCTTTCCTGACATATTTGATACCCTCACCTTGACTGGTCCCTCTGGCAGCACATCTGGGGCCCTGCAAGACGGCAATGCTGGCACGCTATGGTCCCCTATTTCTCCAACGACCCCCTTTACGTTGGATTCAAATTCTCACCTTCACTGACCCACTTTTATAAACTGTCATGTGGGTCTCTCCCTGGAGATAAGGGGGCAGCACAACCACATGCTCCACCGTCTGTGCGTCAGCTGAGGTGCATGGTGACCGGTCACCAACAGACTCTGCAAGAAGTGACTTCACGGGTCACTGAGCATGACGCCATCTGTTATTTACACAGTGACGGGTGGACTGAGCGTCGTCAAAAAGCGACCTCTGTGCTTTGGAGCCAAAGTATAACATGAAGACAGAGTTTGGGACAAAGAGGAATAATAGCTTCATTGCCTGGCCAGGCCAGGGAGGCTGCTGCAGGCTAAGGCCTTCAAAATTGCAAGCCCACCTGGAGGAAGGGGCTGGGGTCTTACAGAAAAATACAGGGGCTAGCTGGTTTGGACACAAATTGCGTACTTGCCGGGGCCTTGTTCATCATGTCTTCAGGGTGGTACCAGGTTCCTGGAACAAAAAGCTAAGAATCGAGATGGGCAGGTTTGCGGGAGAGAGGGAAAAGGTTCCGTGGGTTAAAATCAAGCTTCACTGAAGCGTTAGTGCAGCTATTTTGATTTTTGTTCAGCATGTTTCGTGAGGAGCCACAGCAGCTTGCGGCCAGGTTGTACTTTGTGCCGTTGTGTGGTTACTGTGCTGTGGTAACTGAAACTCCAATGATGTCCACGCCCACTACTATCAACTAGAGGGTGGTAACTGAAATTTTGCAATCATGAAGTGTCACTTCCGCCGTATAACATTAACTGGAGGTGAATCCCCAATACTGGATCGCTCCCAAGGGGACGGGAAGTAGGCTCCACTATTTAAGTGAAAGAGTGTCGATGAAACTGTGCACACGTTTTAGAACCAGCACATTTCTGAAATGTATTGTCGCTGCATATCATTCTGGGCTGATGATTCTTTTCCGCTAACACTCTAAAGGTATCGTTGCACTGTGTTCTGGCCTACACGATTTTTTTATTAGACATCTGTGCTTATTGCAATTCAAGTTGTTATTCCCTGTATTGAATGTGATGTTTTGTTTTTCTGGTTGCAGTCAAGATTTTTTTTGTCTTTGGTTTTAAGCAGTTAGACCATGACAAACTGAGCATCTTGGATTTTGCTGGGTGTCTTGAACCTGTACATTTATTTTGTTCACCAGATTTTAACTTTTCAGTAATTATTTCTTCAAAATATTTTTTTCTGCACCAATTCCCCCTGCCCCATCTTTCTTAGACTCAAATGACAAAAATACTAGGGTTTTTTTTTTTCACATTGTCTCACAGATTCCTGAAGCTCTGTTCATTTTGTCTTTTTTTTTCTCAGTGTTTCTCAGATTGGTTAATTTGTATTGATCTGTCTTGAATTCACGGACTCTTTCTTCTGTGATATCTGTTCTTCTATGAAGCCCATATACTACATGTTTTTTAATTTCAGAACTTATATTTTTCAGTTCCAAAATTCCCACTTGGAAATTCTGTGTCTCTGCCAAGAATTTCTTCCTATTTATATTAAGAGCTTATAATATTATAATTATAATAGCTGCTTTCAAGTTTTTGTCTGAAGATCAAAAATCTGTATCATTTTTGGCTTGACATGTGTTGTCTTTTCCCTTGTGAATAAATGATATATCCCTGGTTCCTTGTGTCTCCAGGAATTTTGTATTGTATCCTGGACATTTTGAATATTATGTTGTCAGACACTGCAACCTGTTATAATCCCCTGGAGGATATTGATTTAAGTAGGCAATTAACCCAGTTAAATACAGACTGAAAACCATGTCTTCTTCTGTGGATGGTGGTTCCAATGACAGCTCTGATTTCAGAGCTTTTCCTCACGTCTTTGGGGCTGTCTGTGCATGTACAGCTTAGGTCCGAGCCCAGGACTTGCACCAGGTCATGTGCAGCATTGAGGGCTCCTCTTCTCTAGTTCTCTTCCCTATAAATTCCCCAAAATATACTATTTGAATCATAGGAAACTTTTTGGAGTTTTTGTTGCCCATCCTGTCTTTTCATAGTTCCAGAACTGGGGTCTCCCTCAAGTAGGGCTGAGAAAGAAAAAAAGAGCAAGATACGTTCTATTTTTATCTATAACCAAACCTATACCTTATAGCTAGCTAGCTAGCTAGCTAGCTGGCTATCCATCCATCCATCCATCCATCCATCCATCCATCTATGTATCTATCTACCTATCAAGGAGAGAGAGTGAGAATACACACAGGGATTTCCCCCTGAAATCTCTTTGGCTCACAAAAAATCCTTCCCTGGACCTCTGGCCAGAAAGACAGGGCTTTTCTTGGAGTTCTTGCTGCATGTGACAACGGGGGAGTGGGGAGGGAGTTCTGTGACTGGGACCACTTTCATGTCAAAGCTTGGAATAGTCTGGGAAACTCATTCCTGTAAAGAGTACTTCTTCTTGAGTGTTGATTCCCACCCTCCAATTTTTCTGTCACTATTTACTTTTCAGAGTCCACAGGGAGTTGATATATAATTTTGTCCAGAAATGTTAGTTGTAATGAGAGGGAGAAGTAGGCCATAGTGTGCTTACACTGTCTTGGCCAGCACAAGAAGTATCAAAACTTTTAAAATCTTATAAAATTTAAGCTTGAGTTTATTATTATTATTTTTAATGTTTTATTTATTTTTGAGAGAGAGTGAGAGCGTGAGTTGGAGACACAGAATCTGAAGTAGGCACCAGGCTTCGAGCTGTCAGCACAGAGCCTGGGGATTGAACTCACAAACTGTGGGATCATGACCTGAGCCAAAGTCAGTCGCTTAACCAACTGAGCCACCCAGGTGCCCCTTGAGTTTATTATTATTATTTTTTAGATAATCAAGTATTTTTTTCCAAGTGACTTCAGCATTTTTTAAAAAGTTTATTTATTTATTTTGAGAGAGAGAGAGAGAGAGAAAGAGAGAGAGATTGAGCTGGAGGAGGGGCAGAAACAGAAGGAGAGAGAGAGAATCCCAAGCAGGCTCTGCACTGTCATCAGTGAGCCTAGCCCAGGGCTTGAACTCATGAACTGAACCATGAGATCATGACCTGAGCCGAAACCAAGAGTCAGTCACTTAACTAACTGAGCCACCCAGGCGCCCCTCAGCATTCTTTTTTATGTCCTTCCCTAGCAACAGGGATTTTTAGAACAGTTTGTCTGGCAAGTGAAGAGTCCTCAATGTTGTGATATTTTATTACTAAATGAGAAAACACCAAACTTTGCCTTTGCTTCCTTTGCTCCCCAGTTCAGTAGAACCTAACTTTAGCATTTCCTAAAGGTGTTTTTGAAAAGATTTTGATTTCTCAAAATATGGTGTACTGCATTTCCAAATCCCAAATTGGCTTCTGCTGTATATTTAAATTTGATTTAAGATATACAAAGACTAATTTGTCATTACTTTCTTTATGCAAAATGCTATTTTTATGAAGCAAACTTTGGTAAGAAAAGGTATCCTGGAAGAATTTTTGTAATCAGCTTAAAATCATGCCTGGTTTTTTTTGGTTTAAACATAGTGAGAAAAGATTTAGGTTATTTCAATGAAAAGGATTCTTCTTAAGAAAAAAGATTGTTTTAAAATCAAGTCAAGCAAGTTATGTAAATAGGAAACATTTGATTTTAAAACATACATTTTCTATCTTGCTGCAGTTTAAAGATAGACAAAATCATACAACCCATCAATAATACAGCTTAAGAAACAGTGTCTGTGGTTGTTTGATGCGTATGTGGAGGTTCTCATCAGCTCTTTTGTAGTGTACCACAGAAAAGAAGAGCTCATTAACCTGTTGCTAAGCAACAATGGTTCCTAGACCAGAACTTCTGGAAACCAACAGGGTAGGGGTATGAATTGTCCAAATTCACAAAGGGAAAGAGAGAGTGCAGTACACAAGTGAATAGAGATCCAGGAAACTACTTTTTGAAAATGAAGCAAGGGCAATTCAAATGAATATTGGAGAAATAAACCAAAAGCCCAATTCTCTAATTCTTCCATGCACAAAACACACAATGATCCCTAAAGAGTTCTGCATGTGTAAGGGCCAAAAGATTAACTCCCACATGGTTCAATGAATTCAAAGTAAAAAATGATAATGAAGTCAATTTTTATTAATACTTTTAAGGCATTTTGCTAAAAATGCTGCCTTTTATAGGTAATAAAAGAAAGTAACACTAAAATTTTACTAATACATTGTTAAATTTCAGATATGAAGCATAAAGAATTCAGCAAATTGAATGGGAAGTTTAGTATCGTTATAAGAATTAGACTTTCCCCTAAATTAAATTGCTAAGACTATAGAGGAAGTGTTTAAAGAAAAATAATCCTGTTTTATCTCAGTTGTGAAGAGGTTAAAAGTTCCAACTCTCTTTAGAAAATCTTAAATATGTAAATAATTAAAAAAAAAAGATATGTGTATACATTATCAAAGGATTCCCACAATCATATCCATCACCTCACATAGCTGCCTTTTCTAAGAGTGCTTGAGATCTACCCTCTTAGCAAATTTCACTTACACAATACAGTGATATCAACTGTAGTCACCATGCTGTACAGTAAATCTTCAGAATGTATTAATCTTATAACAATATTTGTAGCCTTTACTAACCTGTTCCCATTTCCCACCTCCTAGTCCTGAAATCACCATTCTAGTCTCTGTTTCTGAGTTCAACTTTTTTTTTTAATTCCACATATAAGTGATATGAAACAATATTTGTCTTTCTCTGTCTGGCTTATTTCACTTAACATAATGCCCTCCAGTTTCACCTATGTTGTTGCAAATGACAGGGCTTCCTTCATAGATAGATAGATAGATAGATAGTCCATTTCTATACCTTGACTATTATAATAATGCTGCAGTCGACATAGAAGTACTAATATTTCTTCAAAGTATTGACTTTGTTTCCCTTGGATATATACCCAGAAGTGAGATTGCTGGTAAATATGGTAGTTCTATTTTTATTTTCTTGAGGAAACTCTGGACTATTTTCTATAGTGACTGGTTTACATTCCCACCAATGGTGTGCAAAGGTTTCTGTTCCTGTTCTCTGCATCGTCGCCAGAATTTATCTCTTGTCTTTTTGATGATAGATCCTAACAGGTGTGAGTTGATATCTCCTTTTGATTTTCATTTCCCTGATTAGTGAAGTTGAGCACCTTTTCATGTACCCATTGGCCATTTGTATGTCTTCTTTGGAAAAATGTGTATTCAGGTCCTTTGCCTCTTTTTTAATTGGGTTACTATTATTATTATTACTATTGAGTTGTATGAGTTTCTTTTATATTTTAGATATTAACTCTATATCATATATGAGGTTTGCAAATATTTTCTCCCATTCCATGGATTGCCTTTATATTTTTTATTGTTTCCTTTGCTGTGCAGAAGCTTTTTGGTTTGATGTAGTCCACTTGTTTATTTTTGCTTTTGTTGCCTATGCTTTTGGTGCCAAATGCAGAAACTCATTGCTGAAACCAATGTCAAAAAGCTTATCCACAGATAGTATCATCCTCAATGTGGAAAAACTGACAGCTTTCCCCCTGAGATTGGGAACATGACAGGGATGTCCACTCTCACCATTGTTGTTTAACATAGTGTTGGAAGTCTTAGCCTCAGCAATCAGACAACAAAATGAAATAAAAGGCATCCAGATTGGCAAAGAAGAAGTCAAACTCACTTTTCACAGATGACATGATACTCTACATGGAAAACCCTAAAGACTCCACCAAAAAGCTGCTAGAACTGATACATGAGTTCAGCAAAGTCGCAGGATATTAAACCAATGTACAGAAATTGGTTGCATTTCTATACACCAATAATGAAGCAACAGAAAGAGAAATTCAGAAATCTATCCCATTTACAATTGCACCAATAACCATAAAATACCCAGGAAGAAACCTAACCAAAGTTGTAAAAGATCTGTATGCTGAAAACTATAGAAAACTTATGAAAGAAATTGAAGAAGACACAAAGAAATGGAAAAACATTCCATGCTCATGGATTAGAAGAACAAATACTATTAAAATGTCAATACTACCCAAAGCAATGTACACATTCAATTCAATCCCAATCAAAATTGCACCAGAATTCTTCTCAGAGCTGAATTATACAATCCTATGATTTGTATGGAGCCACAAAAGACTCCGAATAGCCAAAGTAATGTTGAAAAAAGAAAACCAATGCAGGAGGCATCACAATCCCAGACTTCAGCCTCTACTACAAAGCTGTAATCTTCAAGACAGTATGGTATTGGCACAAAAACAGACACATAGACCAATGGGATAGAATCGAGAACCCAGAATTGGACCCACAAATGTATGGCCACCTAATCTTTGACAAAGCAGGAAAGAGTAACCAATGGAAAATAGACAGTCTCTAGAAAATGGTACTGGGAGAACTGGTCAGCAACATGCAGAAGAATGAAGCTGAACCACTTTCTTACACCATACACAAAAATACTCTAAATGGATGAAGGACCTAAATGTGAGACAGGAAACCATCAAAACCCTAGAGGAGAAAACAGGAAAAAACCTCTTTGACCTCAGCTGCAGTAATTTCTTACTTGACACATCTCCAAAGGCAAGGGAATTAAAGGCAAAAATGAAGTATTGGGACCTCATCAAGATAAAAAGCCTCTGCACTCCAAAGGAAACAATCAACAAAACTAAAAGGCAACCGACAGAATGGGAGAAGATATTTGCAAATGACGTATGAGATAAAGGGTTAGTATCCAAAATCTATAAAGGACTTATCAAACTCAACCGCCAGGAAACAAATAATCCAGTGAAGAAATGGGCAGAAGACATGAATAGACACTTTCCCAGAGAAGACATCCAGATGGCCAACAGACACATGAAAAGATGTTCAACATTGCTCATCATCAGGGAAATACAAATCAAAACCACATTGAGACACCATCTTACACCAGTCAGAGTGGCTGAAATTAACAACTCAGGAAACAACAGATACTGGCGAGGATGTGGAGAAATAGGAACCCTCTTGCACTGTTAGTGCAAGTGCAAACTGGTGCAGCTACTCTGGAAAACAGTGTGGAGGTTCCTCAAAAAATGAAAACTAGAACTACCCTATGACCCAGCAATATCACTACTAGGAATTTATCCAATGAATACATGAGTGCTGTTTCATAGGGACACGTGTACCTCCATGTTTATAGCAGCGCTATCAACAATAGTCAGATTATGGAAAGAGCCCAAATGTCCATCAACTGATGAATGGATAAAGAAGATGTGGTTTACATATACAATGGGATACTACTTGGAAATGAGAAAGAATGAAATCTTGCCATTTGCAACAATGTGGATGGAACTGGAGGGTATTTTGCTAAGTGAAATAAGTGAGTCAGAGAAAGACACATATCATTATGTTTTCACTCGTATGTGGAATTTGAGAAACTTAACAGAAGACCATGGGGGAAGGGAAGGGGAAAAAAGTAGTTTCAAACAGAGAGGGAGGCAAACCATAAGAGACTCTTAAATACAGAGAACAAACTGAAAATTGATGGGGGGGCGGGGGGAGAGGAAAATGGGTGATGGGCATTGAGGAAGGCACTTGTTGGGATGAGCACTGGGTGTTGTATGTAAGTGGTGAATCATGGGAATCTACTCCCAAAGCCAAGAGCATAGTGTATACACTGTATGTATATGACAATAAATTATATTAAAAAATAATAATAAAATATTTTTCTAAAAAAATAAAAAGCTTATCCACTGTAAACATTCAAGTTGTTAATCCATTTTGACTTGATTTTTGTGAATGGTATAAAATAGGGATTCAGTCTACTTCTTTTGCATATGGTTATACGGTTTTCCCAACACCATTAAAAATTTTTTTCCATTAATGTTTATTTATTTTTGAGAGACAAAGAGAGCATGAGCGGGAGAGGGGCAGAGAGAGAGAGGAAGACACAGAATCCAAAGCAGGCTCCAGGCTCTGAGCTTTCAGCAGATAGCCCAACATGGGGCTCAAACCCATGAACTGTGAGATCATGACCTGGGCTGAAGTCGGACCCTCAACTGACTGAGCCACCCCGGTGCCCCTCCCTACACCATTTATTAAAGGGTATCCTTTGCCATGTGTTTTCTTGGCATCTTTTTTTGCAAATTAATTGACCCTATGTGTATGGGTTTGCTTCTGGGTTCTGCATTCTGTTTCATTGATGTATGCATCTGTTTTTATGCAAATATAATGCTGTTTTGATCACTGTAGCTTTGTAATATACTTTGAAGTCAGCAAGAGTGATGCCTTCAGCTTTGCTCTTCTTGCTCAAAATTACTTGAGATTTTTAGGGTCTTTTCTGGTTCCATTCATTTTAGATTTTTTGAAATTTCTATTGAAAATGCCATTGGAATTTTATAGGGATTGCTTTGATAAGGATAGGAATCTACTTCTTTTGTTAAAGATTGTAGATTTCTTTGAGTAGTATAGATACTTTAGCAATATTAATTCTTCCAGTCCATAAACACAGAATATCTTTCCATTTATTTATGTCTTCAATTTCTTTCATCAGTGTTTTATAGTTTTCAGTGTACAGATCCTTCACCTCATTGGTTAACTTTATTCCTAAGTATTATATTGCTTTTGTTACTATTGTAAATAGGATTATATTAATTTATCTCTCTGATAGTTTGTTAGTGTATAGAAACACAACTTATTTTTGTGTACTGATCTTGTATCTTACAACTTTACTGAGTTTATTAGTTCTGACAGGGTTTTAGTGGAGTCTTTCAAGTTTTCTGTATACAAAATCATGTCTTCTGCAGAGACAATTTAACTTCTTCCTTTTAAATTTGGATGCTTTTTATTTCTTTTCTTCCCTAATTACTCTGGCTAGGATTTCCACTACTGTGTTGAATAGAAGTGGGGATAGGGGATTTTCTTGTCTTCTTCCTGATCTTAGAGGAAACACTTTTAGCTTTTCACCATTGAGTATGATGTTAGCTGTGGACTTGTCAAATATGGCCTTTATTATGTTGAGGTACATTCCATCTATACCTAATTTACTGAGTTTTTATCATTAAAGAATGTTGCATTTTGTCAGATGCCTCTTCTGCATCTATTGAAATAATCATATGATTTTTATCCCTCATTTTGTTACTGGAGTGTATCACATTTATTGCTTTGCATATGACGAACCATCCTTGCATCCCAAGGTTAAATACCACTTGATTGTGGTGTATAATCCTTTTAATGCACTGTTGGATTTGGTTTCCTAGTAGTTTGTTGAACATTTTTTGCAACTATGTCCACCAGAGATATTGACCTGTAATTTTCTTTCTTGTAGTGTCCTTGTCTAGCTTCATATCAGGGTAATGATGACCTCATAAAATGAGTACTGAAGTGTTCCCTCCTCAAGTTTTTGGAAGAGTTTGAGAAGAATTGGTATTAATGTTGTCGTCTTTCAGCTTCCTAAATCTAAATATCTGTTTCTTTTCCTTGGTTTAGAAAATTTTTAGCCATTATTTCTTTGAAAAAGCTACCTGCTGCTTTCTCTTTATCTTCTCCTTCTGGGACACATATAATGTGTATATCCATTTCATGGTGTTCTATAAGTCCCTTAAACTATCTTCTTGATTTTCCCCCCTCCTTTGATGGGTGATTTCCACTGGACTTTGAGTTCACTGATCCTTTATTCCACTTGATCTAATTTGCTATTGAATCTCTCTATTGAATTTTTCAATGTAGTTTTCATTCTTTTGTACTATGGTCTCTGTTGGCACTTTTTAATATTTTCTCTTCATTTAAATTCTCATTTTGTTTAAGCATTTCTATCCTTACCTTGATAAACATCTTTATGACTGTTAACTTGACCTCTGTTAGGTAAATAACTTACCTCCCTTTCATTAAGGTCAGTTTTTAGAGATTTTCCTGCTCTATTATTTATAATATATTCATTTTGTTTCTTCATTTAGATGGCAGCCTTAACAGGTGGGGTGCTAGATGTATGAAAAGCTCTTTCTAGAGAGAAGCTGGAGATTTGGTTTTACTGTTGGAATAAGCCAGAGGAAAATGAGAGTGACCACCAGTTCTCTCAGCTTCTGGGTGGATCCCAGGGAGCTCCCACACAAAGGCAGATCGGAAACCTGACTTAAGCAGCAGCTTGAAAAGTATGCAATCAATTCCTTTGCAGGGAGAAATGGGGAGATGGATATTTTTACCAGTTCCCTCTACACTGAGCCCAAGGGTATAGTTGCAGGGAGTGCAACTTTCTTTATACCTGAAAGTGATACGATGTTATATGTCAGTTATACAATGACATATAACATTAACAACAAAATACTTCTTTGTTTTCTATGGTTCTGTGGGACTCATGAATGCAAGCCCTGTTCACTATCAAAGCTAGGTGATTTAAAGGCCCATACCATAGGTGGTAACCTTAAAGGCTGGGTCCGTGAAGCATGATCCAAACTCTTCACTCCTCAGGCAGATGCTGGGAGTTGTGGGTTTCATCCTGAGTATAAGGTGCTATGCTAGATGTAGGGTTTATGGTAAGAATGTGTCTTAGCCTTACCTACCTATTTCAATGTGGGTATTTTCTCAGTCACTTGATGTGTAGGAGTCACTCAGCTAGTTTCTGGATTTCTCCTAAAGGTATTTTCTTTGTGTGTATCCATGTATTCTGTGCTTCAAGGGTGGAGGAATATTCAGGAGCTTCCTGGGTCACCATCTTGGTAATACCCACCTAATAATTTTCAAAATCTCTCATATTAAGACCACAGAGGTAACTTTGTATTTTAACATAGCTTACTAACTTCCTTTTGGCTCTCCCTGCTCCGTTCATCCACTGTCCTTCTCTACTTTGCTCAGTGCATCAGAGACTGATCCTTGTAGACTGAATCAAGTGGCTTTACTTCTTTGTCTGCTTTGGTTGGGTTTGGTCAATGGGTAAAAGTCAAAGGGAAAGAGGAAGAGATTTCAGGGTCAATCTCCACACATTCCCTGTCTATCAGGGACTAAATCCTACTCAGATAATAACTCTCTTCAATAGCTCCAGCACTCACTGATCAATAACATCATTTCCAACACTTGCACTTTCAGGCTATGTTTGGTAACAACTTCCCACATTTGCTAGTCCCTGGGTCCCTCAACATCCTTTTTTTTTTCATTTCTGTAACACTAGTCACACCTCATTAAGTAAGCCTTGCATGAAATTCTCTTCTAAATTCCAGAAGAATATACTCTCTATCTTCTGAAAATTGACAAGTACATAAAAAATATGTAATTATCAAATAAAAATAAATAAATAAAATCGTAAATAAATAATATAAATAACGTTATTTAATTTTTCATAAGACAAAGCTAAGATTTTTAGTTTATATTTTTTAAATGTAAGAAAATAATTCCCATAAAGAGTGCTATCAACCAATCAAACTGTTATCAATCATAAGGGGAAAATAATCAGTCCTATTGGCTTGATATTGTCCATATCTGTCTTTCAAAAAAGACATACTCATCAAATACCTCTCCATTAAATAACTGTCCTGAAACAAAATATTTCATGTTGTATTGGTTTTTGTATACTGTACTAAATATAATCAAAGACTATTTTGCAAATTATATTGGAATGTATAGACTTGGCTTTAAAAATGAATACTATAGTTATTACTTTTTCTCTTTTATCTTTTTGCTTTTCCAAATTTTTATTTAAATTCCAGCTAATTAACATACAGTGTAATATTAGTTTCAGGTGTACAACTTAGTGATTCATCACTTACCTACAACACCTGGTGCTCATCACAAATGCCCTCCCTAATATTCATCACCTGTCCAGCCCATCTCCCCCATCCACCTTGCCTCCAGTAACCACCAGTTTGTTCTCCAAAATTAAGAGTCTGTTTCTTGGTTTGCCCTTCTATTCCCCACCCCCACATTCATTTGTTTTGTTTCTTAAATTCTGCATATGAGTGAAATTATATGGTATTCATCTTTCTCTGATTGACTTATTTCACTTAGCATAATACTCTCTAGCTCCATCCACATTGTGCAAATGGCAAGATTTTATTCTTTTTAATGGCTGAGTAATATTCCATTATATTGGAATATATGCCACATCTTTATCCATTCATCGCTTAATGGACATTTGAGCTCTTTCCATAATTTGGTTATTGTTGATAAGCTGCTATACACATTGGGGTGCATGTAGCCATTCAAATCCGTATCTTTGTATCCTTAGGGTAAATACCTAGTAGTTCAATTGCTGGATTGTAGAGCAGTTCCATTTTTAACTTTTTGAGAAACCTCCCATACTGTTTTCCCCATGGCTGCACCAGTTTGCATTCCCACCAACAGTGCAAAAGAGTTCCCCCTTCTCTGCATCCTCGCCAATTCCTGTTGTTTCCTGTATTGTTGATTTTAGACATTCTGATGGGTGTGAGGTGATATCTCATTGTGGGTTTGATTTAAATTTCCCTGAATATGAGTGATATTGAGCATATTTTCACGTGTCTGTTAGCCATCTGTATGTCTTCCTTGGAAAATTGTCTGTTCATGTCTTCTGCCCATTTTTTAAACTGGATTATTTGGTTTGGGGTGTTGAGTTTTATAAGTTCTTTATATATTTTGAATCCTAACCCTTTATCAGATATGTCATTTGCAAAAATCTCCCATTTCATAGGTTGGTTGTTAATTTTGTTGTTTCCTTCCCTGTGCAGAAACATTTTTATTTTCATGAAATTTCAATGGTTTATTTTTGCTTTTGTTTCCCCTGCCTCAAGAGACATATTTAGTAAGAAGTTCCTATGGCTTATGTCAAAGAGGTTACTGTCTATGTTCTCCTTTAGGATTTTGGTGATTTCCTGTCTCATTTAGGTCTTTAATCTATTTTGAATTTATTTTTGTGTATGGTGTAAGGAAGTGGTCCAGTTTCATTCTTTTTCATGATGCTGTTCAGTTTTCCCAACACCATTCATTGAACACTGTCTTTTTTCCCATGAGATTTTCTTTCCTGCTTTGCTGAAGGTTAATTGACCTTATAGTTGTGGGTTAATTTCTGGGTTTTCTATTCTGTTCCATTGATCTATGTGTCTATTTTTCTGCTGGTACCATACTGTATTTATCACTACAGCTTGTAATATAACTTGAAGTCCAGAATTGTGATGCCTCCATATTTGCTTTTCTTTTTCAAGATTTCATTGACTATTCAAGGTCTTTTGTGGTTCCATACAAATTTTAGGATTTTCTGCTCTAGCTCTATAAAAATTGCTGTTGGTATTTTGATAGGAATTGCATTAAATGTGTAGATTGCTTTGGGTAATGTAGACATTTTAACAGTGTTTGTTCTTTCCAATCTATGAGCATGGAATGTTTTTCCATTTCTTTGTGTCATTTTCATTTCTTTCATCAGTGTTTTATAGTTTCCAGAGTAAAGATATTTTACCTCTTTGGTTAGGTTTATTCCTAGGTATCTCATGGATATGATAAAGAGAGAACTTTAAAAAAAAATTTTTTTTAACGTTTATTTATTTTTGAGACAGAGAGAGACAGAGCATGAATGGGGGAGGGGCAGAGAGAGAGGGAGACATAGAATCGGAAGCAGGCTCCAGGCTCTGAGCCATCAGCCCAGAGCCCGACGCGGGGCTCGAACTCATGGACCGGGCTCGAACTCATGGACCGCGAGATTGTGACCTGAGCTGAAGTCGGAGGCTCAACTGACTGAGTCACCCAGGCGTCCCAAGAGAGAATTTTTTAAAGCAGGAAGAGAAAAGAAAACAGTTACATACAAGGGAAACACATAAGGCTATAAACAGATTTTTCAGCAGAAAATTTTCAGGCCAAAAGGGGATGGCATGATATATTCAAAGTGCTGCAACCAAGAATGCTGTATCCAGCAAGGCTATCATTCAGAATATAAAGAGAGATAAAGAATTTACCAGACAAACAGAAGCTAAAGGACTTCATCACCACTAAACCAACTTTATAAGAAACATTAAAGAGAATTCTTCGAGTGGAAAAAAAAAAAGGCCATAATGAGGAGTAAGAAAATTATGAAAGGAAAAAAATATCAAAAATAAATACAAACATAATTAATGTAGCAGATCAAAAACTTATAAAACTAGTACAGGGGTTAAAGCACAAAAGTAGTAAAATAAATTATATCTATAGAAATCAGTCAAGGGATTCACAAAATAAAAGGATGTAAAGTGTGACACCATATACATAAAAGGTGGGAAGGAGGAACAGTAAAAATTTAGTGCTTTAAGAAGGGTTCCAAACTTAAGCAACCATCAACTTAATATTGACTTCTATAAACATATGGTGTTATATGTGAACCAAATATTAACCATAATTCAAAAACCTGTAATAGATATGCAAAATATTAGGAAGAAGAAACCCAAATGTATCACACACACACAAAAGGCCATCAAACCACAAGGGAAGAGAATAAGAGAAGAACTATAAAAACACCCAAAAAGCAAGTAACAAATGGTAATAAGTACATGCCTATCAAGAAATTATTTAAATTTATATGAAATTAATGTTCAAAAAAAAAACATAGGGTAACTGAATGGATAAAACAGCAACACCAATCTATATGCTGCCTACAAGAAACTCACTTTAGACCCAAAGACACATGCAGATTGAAAGTGAAGGCTGGGAAAAGCATTTATCATTCAAATGGAAGCAAAAACAAAGCTGGAATAGCAATACTTATATCAGACAAAATAAACTGTAAAACAAAGACTGTAATAAGATATAAAGAATACTACATAATGATAAAGGGAACAATCCAACAAGAGGATATAACAATTGTAAATACTTATGCACCCACCATGGAGGCAACTCTTAACAAAGAAAGAAATAGAAAGTAATACAATAATAGTAGAAGACTTACATATTTGGTGCGTCCACAGTTGGGGCATAAATATTTACAACTGTTAGCTCTTCTTGATGGATAGACCCCTTAATTATGATACAATGCCCTTCTTCATCTTTTGTTACAGTCTTTGTTTTAGAATCTAGTTTGTCTGATATAAGTATGGCTACTCTGACTTTCTTTTGGTGTCCATTAGCATGATAGATGGTTCTCCATCCTGTAACTTTCAGTCTGTAGGTGTCCTCAGGTCTGAAATGAGTCTCTTGTAGGCAGCATTTGGATGGATCTTGTTTTTTAATCCATTCTGATACCCTATGTCTTTTGATTGGGGCATTTAGTCCACTTACATTCAGAGTGATTATTAAAAGATATGAATTTAGTGCCATTGTATTACCTGTAGGTTTGCGTTGGTGGTTATGTCTCTAGTCCTTTGTAGTCTTCATTGTTTTCCGCTCACAGGGTTCTCCTTAGGATTTCCTGCAGGGCTGGTTTAGTGGTCATGAACTCCTTCGGTTTTTGTTTGTCTGGGAAAGCCTTTACCTCTCCTTCTATTCTGAGTGACAGCCTTGCTGGATAAAGGATTCCTGGTTGCATATTTTTCCTATCTGTCACATTAAATATTTCCTACCACTCGCTTCTGGCCTGCCAAGTTTCAGTGGACAGGTCTGCTGCTACTCTTATGTGTCTACCCTTGTAGGTTAAGGCCCATTTGTCCCTAGCTGCTTTTAGAATTCTCTCTTTATCTTTGTATTTTGCCAGTTTCACCATGATATGTCATGGTGTTGACCTGTTTTTGTTGATTTTGAAGGGAGTTCTCTGTGCCTCTTGGACTTGGATGCCTGTTTCCTTCCATAAATTAGGGAAGTTCTTAGCTATAATTTGTTCAAATAAGCCTTCTGTATGTTTCTCTCGCTCTTCTTCTGGAACTCCTATGATATGGATACTATTTTGTTTCATGGAGTCACTTAGCTCTCTAATTCTCCCCTCGTGGTCTAGTAATTTCCTTACCCTCTTTTTCTCAGCTCAATCATTTTTCATAATTTTATCTTCTATTTTACCTATTCTCTCCTCTGCTTCTTTCCATCCTCACTGTCCCTGCATCTAGTTTATTTTGCCTCTTGTTTAGAGTAATTCTTAATTCATCATGATTATTTATTAGGATTTTGATCTCTGCAGCGATAGATTCTCTGCTGTCTTCTATGCTTTTTTCAAGCCCAGCTATTAGTCTTTGACTGTGATTCTACATTCTTGTTCAGATACATTGTTTACATCTGTTTTGAGCAATTCTCTGGCTATCATTTCTTCCTGGATTTACTTTTGAGGATAATTCTTCTGTCTCATCATTTTGGCTAGGTTTTTGTCTTTTATGTGTTTTAATAGCTTATAATGTGTTCTGCACCTGTGAGTACTGCTCTATTAAAAAGGGACCATACACTGTCCAGGGCCTGGTACTTCAGGAAGTGTTTTTGGAGTATGTTGTATGCACTCTTTTGTTGCATTTGGCTGCTCTATCCCACTAGTCAGTCCTCTACAAAGATCCTCCTTGCTCGTAGTGGTGGAGTGTTTGGACCTTCTAGCAGGTGTGCTTTGATTGCTTGTTGAAGTAACCCTGGAAAAAAGGAAAGGGGGGAGGCCTGATCCCATACAAAGAGTAAAATGAAAGGGGCAAGAAAAAGAACAAGTAGGGAATAAAAAAGAAATTACAAGGCTTAATCCAGAGAGAGAGGAAAATAAAGAAGAGGGAGATATAGAAAAAGTGTAAAAAGAATAGAATATAAATGCCTGGTTAAACAAACAAAACAGAAAGAGATTATATATATATAACCCAAATCAGAAACTATGAACCTGATTCCAAAAGAAAAAAAGAAGGTAGAAAGAAAAGGAAAAAAGAAAAGAAAAGAAAAAATAGAAAATGACAGAGTAACATGCAAAACCCCAGGACAGTTGTCTGTTGGCACATGGGACCGGTGCCTGTGCTGATCTGGAGCAGAAGCTGTCTGGTTGGGTCAGTGTCAGTCTCACTCTGCTAGATAAGCAGTTACCAGACACAGAGGGGCGGGGTTTGGTATAAGTGGGTCCCACCTCCACTGTGGGCAGCTGTGCTGTTCCCTGAAACCCCACTGTGTTGGTGATGGGGAGGAAAATGGCAACACCCCAATCTCTCCTCCCCTGACCAGGTGTCTCAAACCATGCTGCTCAAGCAGCCCTCAGAGTAGCAGGGCTGTTGGCCTGTCCTGCTCCACAGTCTCGTGCGCCTCCTAGGCACTTGGCTGTGTTTCAAAACCTGACGTCCTAAAGGGCCCTGCACTGTACAGACCACAGACGTGTTCTGGAAATGTGCCACTCTGTCCTGCTGATAAAATAACTTTGGCTGGTGCCTGCAGGGTCTTTTGTCCTTGGGGAGGCAATAAACCCTCTTCTCACATTACTCGAGGAAGAGGACTGTTCTCTCCCAGTGCACCCCTGAGATCACTACCTTGTCTGGGGCTGGCTCCCTCCCCTCCAGGCATGGACACATGAAGGCAACTTCAGTCTAGAGAAAGTCAGAAGCCTGGAGAAAGTCATGTACTTTTGCAAACTCTGGTCTTCAGCTCCTGAAACGGCAAAATAGAACCTGGCACTCTCCCTATTTCTCGTTCCCCAGTCTGTGGTCTGGAGTGGTTTTCCTCTTGTACTAACTCAATACTGCAATTCCACAGACTCTCTGTCTTTCCCTTTTGTCTCTCCACAGAAGAGGTACCCTCCCCTCCATGCCTACGCTGTTTTATCTTCCCCAATTCACATACGTGCACCTTGATCCTGCCAAGCTGTGTCCCTCCACCTGTGGAGATCTTTCCGCCACTCTGCAGATTGATTTCCTGTGTGTTCCAAGTGATCTGATCTCAAGACAGCTGTGTTTTGAGGGACAAGGGAAATTCTGGTTCCTCTGCCATCTTAACTCCTGAATAATAGTAGAAGACTTTAACACCCACCAACATCAGTGCATGGATAATCCAAACAGAAAATCAACAAGGAATCAGGAGCTTTGAATGACATATTGGAACAGATAGACCTAACAGATATATTCAGAAAACTTGATCTCAAAACAGCAGAATACACATTCTTTTCAAGCGCTTGTGGAACATTCTTCAAAATAAATCACATGTTATACCACAAAACAAATCCCAATAAATTAAAAGAGATTGAAATTATATCATGTGTCTTTTCCAACCAATGGAATTAAACTACAAATCAATTATAAAACAAAAATCTGGAAAGCACACAAATACATAGTGGCTATATAACATGCTACTAAATAATCAATGGATCAGTAAGAAATTCATAGAGGAAATTAAAAAAATACATGGTGGAAAATGAAAATTAAAATGAAATAGTTAAATATCTTTGAGACACAGCAATAGCCCTTAGCACTTTTAAGAGGGAAGGTAATAGCAATGCAGGCTTACCTTGAAATAAGAAAAACCTCAAATAAACAAGCTTATTCCTCACCTAAAGGAACAAACAAGAAGAACAAAAAGAAGAACAAACAAAACCCAAAGTTAGTAGAAGGAAGGAAATAATAAAGATCAAAGGGGAAGTTAATGAAATGGAGACAAAAAAAAATAGAAAAGATCAGTGAAACTAGCAGCTGATGCTTTGAAAAGATCAACAACATTGACAAACCAAGATCCAACAGACTCACCAAGAAAAAAGAGAGATGATATAAACAAATACAATTAGAAATGAAAAAGTAGTGGGGCACCTGGATGGCTCAGTCAAGCATCTGATTCACGATTTTGTCTCGGGTCATAATCTCATGGTTCCTGGGATTAAGCCCTGCATTGGGCTCCACACAGAGCCTGCTTGAGATTCTCTCACTCTCCCTACCTCTCTGCCCATTCCCCCTCAAAATAAATAAACTTAAAAAAATAAATGAAAGTAGTAACAAATGACACCAAGAAAAAATGAAGGATTATAAGAGACTACTATGAAAAATTATATGCCAACAAATTAGACAATCTAGAAGAAATGGATAAATTCCCAGAAGCATACAATCTTACAAGAATACATTTAAAAGAAATAGAAAATTTGAACAGATTACTAGTAAAAACAAAATGAGTCAGTAATCAAAAAACTCCCAACAAACAAAACTCCAGGACCAGATGACTTTACAAGAGAACTCTACCAAACATGTAAAGAAGTGTTAATACCCATCCTCCTCAAACTATTCCAAAAAAAATAGAATAGGAAGGAAATCTTCCAAATTCATTCTATAAGGCTAACATTACCCTGATACAAAAACCAGATAAAGACATTACAAAAAAAGAAAACTAAAGGCCAATATCCCTAATGAACATAAATATAAAATCTTCAACAAAACATTAGCAAAATGAATTTACTAATACAATTAAAGGGCTCATTGATAATGATCAAGTGGGATTTATTCCAGAGATATAAAAATGATTCAATATCCACAAATCAATGTGATACACCACATTAACAAAATGAATGATAAAAGCCATTTCATCTTCTCAGTAATTCAGAAAAAGCATTTGACGAAATTCAATATCTGTTCACAACAAAAACTTTCAACAAAGTGTGTTTAGAGGAAGCATACCTAATAACCTAATAAAGGTCATATATGAGAAACCCACAGATAACATCATACTCAATGGTAAAAAACTGAGAGCTTTTCCTCTAAGATCAGGAACAGGACCAGGATTCCTGCTGTCACCACTTTTATTCAACACAGTAGTGGAAGCCCTAGCCACAGCAATCAGACAGCAAAAAGAAATAAGAGGCATCCAAATTGGTAGGAAAGAAGTAAAAATATCACTATTTGAAGATGACATGATACCATATAGAGAGAACTCTAAGACTCCACACACAAAAAAACTATTAGAACTAATAAATTCAGTACACTTGCAGGATACCAAATCAATATATAGAAATCTGTTACATTTCTATACACTAATAATGAAGTAGCAGAAAGAGGAAATAAGAAACCAATCTCTCTGACAATTGCATCAAAATGAATAAAATACTGAGGAATGAATTTAACCAAGAAGATGAAGACCTGTACACTGAAAACTATACAACACTGATAAAAGTAATTGAAAATGTCACAAACAAATAGAAAGATATACCATGTTCATGGATAGGAATAATTAATATTGTCAGAATGCCCATACCACCCCAAAGCAATCTACAGGTTCAATGCAATGCCTCTCACTTCAGGGCTCTGCCCTCTTCTTCCTCTCAACCCCAGCTGGCAGACCCTCTTCTGCAGGCACAGGGTCCCCGCAGGAAACCCCCATGGCCTCAGCTGGAGCTTCTCTCATTTCCTCTGCGGACAGGGCTCTGGGGTCAAGACCCTCACGGCTCCATCCAGGGCATGGGTCAGGAGGCTCTGAGCCCGGGTCTGCTTTAGAGAGGGTAGGACAGGGAGACGTGGTCGAACCAAATGAGAGGCACCAAATTCAGGCAAGAAGGATCGGACTCTGCACAAAGGCCATTTCCGAAGATGACTCCGTGAACTGAGACTGTTCCCAGGGACACCTGGAAAAGAACAAACTAAGGATGGCAGGGCCACAGTAGGGAAGGAGGGTGGGTCCCTGTGTCACCCGCAGAACAGTGGATCACCACTTCTGGGACACTTGGACTCAACGTGGGAAACAGGCTGCACCAAACTTCCACAAGACTCTCAGAGCCTGCCGGTTCCACCTTGTCTCGTGTGTTGTTACAACTGGAAATCTGTGCTCTGGGTTGGGAGCTCTGGTGACAACCTTCGGTCCAGAGCCGCAGCCGCACTGACATTCACCAAAGACCACGACAGAGGGAGCCTCAGAGGGGGAGACCCTGGGAGCTTTGTAGCAGGACCAGGCTTCTGAGAATGAGGGCAACTAGCCTCACCGAGGGACAAGTCCCCTGCCTGACGCGCACACACACACACGTGCAGAGAAGGGGAAAGGCGTGGCCCTGCCGTGAGCCTCCAGGAGCGCTGTAGGGCCAAGTGGGCCAAGAGAGGCCCGAGCTCCAGGCCGCAGCCAGCACGTCCACATCCGCCACTCACCGTGTTAAGTAGTCTCCATTTCTGTCTGTGCAGTGAGCAGAGCAAAGGCAGGAAGCGGGGTCTTCTAGAACCCAGCTGCCCCCTCCACAGGGGGGATGAGGCCAGCCCTGGTTGCCAAGAGGATGGTCGGCAGAACCATCCTCGGGGTTCCGAGTGGTCAGTGGTGGCCACAGGACACTGGTGATGGGAGGCAGAGCTAAGAGGCCCTTGAGGGCATGGACGGCCAGCTGGTGGCCACCGAAGTGTGTCCCCAGCGGGTCCTGGAAGAGCTGTGGGCTGGCCTGCTGGTGATGTACGAAAGTGTGGCTCAGGTGCTGGGAGTCTCAGGTTTTGCCGGGACATCCTGGAACGCACTGCGGTGGTGGTGCTCCTAGTGATGAGTCGACCCGCTTCAGGGAGAGCAAAGGGGCTGCTTGGGAGGCGATGTGCCAGGGTGAAGTGACCGGGAGAGGCCTGGGAGAGAGGGGGTCAGAGACACAAGCCCTTGAATCCTTCAGGTCGTGTGTGGGGGAGGCCGGCCCTCCCACATCACAAATCGTCGCTCTGGCTGCCGTGACTGGAGATCCCAGCGGGTCGTCAGTGCAGCACGTGGTGCGACTGCTTAAGGAAGGCGGGAAGAGCCAGACTGTGGACCTTTCTCAGGGCGAGGAGGGAAGTCCTGTCTCAGGAGCATCGCGGGACTGTGGAGAGCCCCCCGGCAGGAAAACAACAGCCGGCTCCGATGACAGCCCTGACCCGCAGGGACTCGCCCACCCGCGGGCCCAGGAACCCAACAGCTGCAGGCGCGGAGCGCAGGCAAAGGGGGAGGACGAAGGACGCCGGGAGCTGCGGAATCCGGGAGGCCAGCGGGTCGCCGGCGAGACTGGAGCCAACTCCACCCCCCGGACCAGAACACGCAGAAGATGCTGGCCGCGCCGCCGGGGCTCCCTGGGCCTCACGTGGAAGGCGGGGGCGGGGCCCGGGAGCAGCGGGGAGCGGGGAGGCAGAGACCTGAGACGACCGCGGCCACCCGTCAGCAGGCCCTCCATCCTCAGCTCCTCACCGCCGGCCGTGGTGACTTCCAAGCACCCTTGCACTCTCCCGAAGCGGAGAAAGAAGAGCCGTCCAGGGAAATGATGCAGGGAAAGCGGAGGATCGCGGAGCTCACGGGACAAAGAACTCGGCTCCAAGCTGAGAGGAGTCTGCACGGGGACAACGCCCAGCTGGCCCCGGAGGCTCAGAAGCCGCAGCTGCCGCTCCCGTCCAGCCCCACGTGCGGGCAGAGCACGTCCCGCACCTGGAGAGAAAGCGGGCTGGGGAGCAGGCGCAGCACGGGCACGGGGAGACGCAGCTTCTTCCCCAGGCGCGCAGGGGGCGGGCCGTCGCCCGTCACGTCGGCGACCGCGGCAAGAAGACGGCCGAGGGCCCGCGCAGAGAATGGCGGAGGAGCACCTCCTCCCACGACCAGCCGGAGTGCCGCTCTGTGGGCGGAGAGAGAGGTCTGCGAGCTGCGGAGACAAAGCCACCACGTCAGGCAGAGGGTGGCCCAGGCCTTCGGGGCCGCGGTCCCGCCTGTGCCCCGGGGACCTCGTGCGTGCGCCTGCTGCTCCTCCTGCAGCCCCCCGGTAGGTGGCCCCAGGTGCCCCAGGAGAGAGCGGAGGTGCGCCACGAGGCCTCCAGGGCCGGGGGTCGCCTGCAGGTCGGACGCAACTTCCTAGCAGCCGGGCCCTGGACGCCCACCGCCAGGGCACGACGCCTCCTGCGCCCCTCCTCTCCCCCCCGCCCCCCGCCCCCCGCCATGCTACGCCCACTGCTCTCTTAGGTCAGCTCAGTACTTCTTTCTTTTGGCGACGCTGACGGTTCTTCGCGCAGTCCCCTAGAGCGCATGAGTGTGACGTGGTGGTTTCCAGTAAAGGTTTGGTCAGCGTGGTTCCCGTGACGCCGTCATGTCCAGGTCATGTGACCCCTGGAGCTGCACAGGGTCGGTGCTGCGACCTTCCGGGGCGTGTGACATGGGAGGGGGCACTTACAGCAAACTCCATCTTGCTGTTGTTACCCGTTTATACGTAAACGTAACTCATGAATTTTGGCATTTGGAAAACACACAAGCAAAGATCCATAAACTACAAACCACTCCATCCCAACTTCGTGTTGTGATTGGTTTAGTGCTTCTGTTCACAGGTGACCTTAGGGGAGTTGCTAGTTTGCAAGCGTTTGTTTCCTACCTTCCATGTTTTGACATCGTGTTGTCTTCAAAGATGTTCTTTGTTTCATCGTGGCTGAACTGATGCAAGGAAACTTTTTCCCTTGATGCAAACACACCCACGCACACAAGCACACACAGGCACGGTGCAGACGAAGTGGAAACGTAGAGAGAGCTCTCAGTCTTTTTTTTTTTTTTTAATGTTTATTTTTGAGAGAGAGACAGAGAGAGAGCAAGCAGGGGAGGGGCAGAGAGAGAGGGAAAGAGAGAATCTGAAACAGGATCCAGGCTCTGAGCTGTCAACACAGAGCCCGACAAAGGGCTCACACCCAGGAGCCACGAGATCATGACCTGAGCCGAAGTTGGACACTTAACCGACCCTTAACCGACCGAGCCATCCAGGCCCCCCAAGACAGCTCTCAGTGTTGAGAGAGAACTTAGATACGCAACGTGGGAAGGGACACATCCGCACACACCATTTGTACACACCCCGAAGATCCCTACACGGGCACACAAAGGAGAGCAGGGTGGGGACTGGGGGCAGACAGGAGGGAACGGTGGACAAGGGGTGCTGAGGCCCCTACACGCTGGCAGTGGGGGCACTGCTCCCACCCTGGGCCTGTACGGAGGGCAGGGAATAGGTGTCTCCTGAACCAGAGAGGAGCTGTCCAGGGACCCAGGGAACCCGCCACCTGCTCTCTTGTGCCCGGCCATCCACTGCTGGAGCACTGGGCAGTCAGGGGCTCGGCTGTGCAGCCCACAGGACGGAGCCTTCTGGGACAGAGCGGGCCACATGGGCCCAGGACTCATGGAGGGACAATGAGCAGACAGGCGACTCGGTTCTATCTGACCTGGGTGTGTGCTTCACTGCTTTCATTCGCATGCATTTCTCTAAAAATGTTTCTTGAGCTTTTTCGATGTCTTCGGCACCGCTTAGGGGCTTGGGAGGCAGCAAGGGAACAAACAGCCTCGGGGGCCTGCGGACCCTCTGAGCTGACATTCTGGGCAGGGGCAGGTCAGACCACAGAACAAATAAACAAGCAATGGTAATCTGCACTAGCAAGCAATCATGGCGGGCGGGTGGGGCCTGGGGTGGTGGCACAACGTCCAGGTGGGGGTGTGGCCTACAAGACTGTCTGAACTTTAGCAGCGTGGCAATCACTTGGACACCTTGTTACAATCAGATTCCGGTTCAGCGGGTCTCGGTGGGGCTTTGACCCTGTGCTGTCCCAGGCGACGTCCATTCTGGGAGCAGACATGGGCTCTCCAGGATGTTAGTGGGATTATGGAGCTGGAGTGGGCTGAAAAGCAGAGGGCAGGAATGTGTCTGGGAGGAGTCACAGTACAGGCAGAGACACAAAGTCACCAACAACCTGGCGGCAGGGCGTGGGGGGTGTCATGTGGCTCGTTTATGCATTTTCCATCTGGGCCCGGGGACTCAGGTGGGAGGCCACAGCCACCAGCAGAAGCTGTGAAGTGTCGGCCTCCAGGATGTCCCCTTCCTTCCAGTTTTCTCTGTGTTCAGCCACTGGGGAAGCCGAGGCGAGTCTGAAGTTAACCAGGGAAGTTAGCCCCTGGTTCCTTCCTGATGACGTCACCTTGAACTGGCTCTGTCCTTGGGCTTCAAGCCATGTTCATCTTCTGGGCTGAGTCTAAATAGTGTCTCCTCAGGGTCCCTCCACCAAACCTTCCTGCGTCCCTTCGAGCAAGGAGGCGTAATGGCTGGGCTGCCACTGGCCCCAGGCTCATGCCTGTATTAGTGTCATGTTGCTGCTGTAACAAGCTACAAATTGGTAGCTTCACACAAATTTGTTACCTTTTAACAAGTTTCGAATCTGCAAGTCAGGTAGCGTAACTCCTCTTATTTTGAAAACTCCTTGGCCACTCAAGTTCTTTGACTTCCCTTATAAACCTCAGAATCAGCTAGTCAGTTTTCATTTCTAAAATCAGTCTCACTGGGGCGCCTGGGTGGCTCAGTCGGTTGAGCGCCGACTTCGGCTCAGGTCACAATCTCGCGGTCCGTGAGTTCGAGCCCCGCATCGGGCCCCTGTGCTGACAGCTCAGAGCCCGGAGCCTGTTTCAGATTCTGTGTCTCCCTCTCTCTGACCCTCCCCCATTCATGCTCTGTCTCTCTCTGCCTCAAAAATGAATAAAAACGTTAAAAAAAATTAAAAAATAAATAAATAAAATCAGTCTCACTGAGCGACAGTCTAGGTGTGAAGAGGATGTCAGACACCCTCTGGGGCTCCTCCTGTCCTTTCCAGCAGCAGGATCTTCCCGCCTGCCTGGAACCTACAGGCCCCTGCATTCCTCTCTGCAGCCCCTTCTTCTGTCTTCAAGCCAGAAACACATCATCTTTTTTCCCTCATCCCTGCTTGGGTGAAATCGCATCTCCTCCTCTGATCCAGCTGCCTCTCTTCCATAAGGACCCTTGTGAGTTCGTCAGGCCCAACTGGTAAGCCTGATACTCTCCCATCAAATCCTCTCCTTAACCACATCTACAAAGCCCTTTTGGCCATATGTGAGGGAACAGACTCACAGGGTCTGGAGCTAGGATGTGGACGTCTCTGGGGCACATGATTGTGTCCACCACCCAGTGGCTCAAGTGTGTGCTACCGTTCCTGACACCCATACATTTGTAGGCAGCCCCTTGGTGTGAACAAGCCTTCCTCGAAGGAGCTCATTTCCAGCGTCATCTGTTTCTCTGACTGTGTCACCCTTGGCACAGATTTAAAAAATGGGTTGAGAAGATAAGTTCAGTTATCAATCAACAAACGTCTTCCCAAGGAGGTAAACTGATTATGGCAGTTTAGTGATAATCAGTGTGCTCCGTGGAAAGGTTGAAAGTATGGACGGATACAGTAGTGATTATCATGAACTAAAGCTTCCTGACAGGTGAGAGAGATGGAGGGAGAGAGGGAGAAAAAGAATAATGGAAAGCAAGAAGGAAAAATCACATCAAGGTAAAAGCTGGCTACTTTTGAGTAATTTGGCACAGGTTTTGTATAATGCAGTTTTACTTATTCCGAGAGCAGATCTGTCTTTCATTCGCAAGCCATACCCGGTGTCCTCGTGAGCTCCACCCAGTGCAAAGCCCTGTGCTTGGCTGCCTCCCCAGCAGTGCCTTCTGGACTTAACCAGTGCGGCTGATGCGCAGAATAAGGTCCCCTCCCCAGAGATGTCCATGCCCTCATCCCCTAGAACCTGTCAATGTTCCATGGTGCATGGCAACCAAGATTTTGCAGCTATAATTAAAGTTATGGACCCTCAAATGGAGATGTTTTCCTGAGTGATTTGGGTGTGTCCAACTGGATCTTAGGAGCCCTTCCAAGCAGAGAGCTTTCTCAGGCTGAAAAAGATCGATGTTTTGATCACGCTGTTGTGCAGATCTATTGATATATTGCATACATTCCATTCACTGGTGATGGGCAGTGGAGGCCTTTATAGTTTGGGGCGGTAAAAATGGAGCTGCTGTAAACATTTCTGTGCAAGGTTTTTGTGGATAGTAAGTGTGGGTATGTTTAAATGTTTACGACACTTGCAAGGAGTTTTCCATGGTGGTTATTATTGCTCAGAATCTAATAAATCATACCCCATTCATGGCACAATCCCATCACGGGTCCATGCATGGCAGATATATTTCTGTACACGTGTACATGTTTTCAGTAATGTAAAACACACCTCTAATCTGCCTCCCGAGGCAAAACTCACTGACAGTCCCTATGTTTAATCATATGGTGCCTTCTCCCCTAAACCTAGTCCTCCGCTCCCCAACTCAACTGCCAACCTCCCGAGTCTACCTTGGAACGTATTGAGTCTTTTCCCTGTTACTAGGAACTGGCAACTACGACTTGAGCCATGAGGGGTCAGTGGTCTCAAGGATGCACAGAGAGTAAGTCCTGGGGCAGAGGTCTGAACCCAGATCCCATACCTTAACTGCTTCATTAATTATGGCAGGAGGTGAGTCTCACTTGTTTTTGTGTTTCCTCAGAGAATTGCTTAATGTTTCAAGACATTCATTAAGCGTTCTCTCTAAACTTCTGATCTCTAACGTTAACCTTCATTATAAGTTTTATATGTACTTCCATTAATTTTTCTTAGGAATTTTCTGTGAAAATAATGGACACTACTATTTTGTTTATTATAGATTTACTAAATGTTTTAACAACAACAGGTGGTGTAAGTTCTATAATCTCCACCACTTTTCCTGACAATCTCATCTCATCTCTGCATTTATTCTCCTGCATGAAACTTCCCTGAAAAATCCTCTGGGACTTTTATCCACACAGGAAAACTTGATATTTTATGATATTGCATCTTTGCTGATTCAGACACCTTGAGGGTCTCTCCATTTATTCACGTGCATTTCATGAATATCGAGGTACAGTTGTGTAATCTTCCTCAAACAGACACTGCATATTTGTAGCACACAGAAGAGCTATTGCTTTTTGCACTTCATTGTAGTTTGAATTTTCATTATTCACTCCAATGGTGTTTTAGTCTCTATATTTTCAACTAGCATTTTTTCAACTAGTATCTATTGAGCACCCTACTATGTGTGGGTGCTGTGTCACTAGAGACAGAGTGAACGAGACAGACAAGGTTCCTGCCCCCATAGAGTCGATTCTAGCCATATACACAGAAAACACTATCCCTATATCAGGTGGTGATACATCCAACAGAGAATACAAAAAATAAAGCAGGTGTGGAAGGCCAAATAATGGCCCTCCAAAAGATAACCACGTCCTAATCCCTGGAAACTCGGAATACCTTCTGTGGCTCCAAAAAGAGGCGGGGACTTTGACGGTGTGATTAAATTAAGGGTCTTGAGGTGGGGTTACTATCTTGGATTCTCTAGGTGGACCCTGACACACAGGGAGAAGTGCAGGTGCCACAGGGGCGGTTTGGAGATTCTTGCCTTGGAGACTGGAGTGGCCACACCCCAAGGAACACTGGCAGCCACCAGAAGCTGGAGGAGGCACAGAACAGATCCTCCCCTGGATCCTCTGGAGGGAGCATGGTCCTGCCAGCACGTTGACTTCAGCCCAGTGATACTGAGTTCAGACTCTGGCCTGAAGAGCTGTGAGAATAAACTTTATTGGTTTAGTCAACACACTGTGGTACCTGTTGGAGCAGCCACAGGAAACGGACACAGGAGGAACCTGGGGTATCGATGGGAGGGCTTCCAGCCCTCGCTGCTCAAGCCCGAAATCTCAGAGTGAAGGGAGAGGGTTGGCAGAACCTACCTCAGCAGGTCTGGCAGAAGAAGGTGGGAAGGGTGGGGAGGGGTCCTGTCTTCACCCCACCCATTTTACCCATGACATGGGGTGTGAGGAAAGCACCTGGAGACAGGAGTGCATTTCCGCGTGGACTCTGGCACTACCAGGTGGTCACTCCACCTCCCGGAACTTCACCTCTTGAAACTAAGTAATGGGTCCGTCTTCGTGACCCAGCGAATTGGCCCAGGCCTGCAGGAGAACACGCGGAATGTGCCAGTGTGCTGGCTTCTTTCTGGTCTGCGACCCACACCCCTTCTTCCACACAGCCCTCCGTCTGCAGCTCAGACTGCAGCTGCCCATGCTACATGCACGCTCCCTCCAGTACTGTGCTGCCTGCAGGTAAAGCCCTTTCTACGAGGACCCGGGCATCTCTGAACCCCCTGAGCAGCCACGGGTTCACTTAACCCTGCCCAAGGTCCCCAGGTACCTGTTCCCACATCTAGCTCCTCTCTCCTGCCCAGGAACTGGGCTGTGGCCAGCTTAGCTGCTCACCCCTCATTCCATCAGCGCTCCCTGCCAGCGCCTTCTAGCTTCCCGTCCACTTACTCTCGATGTTTACAGAACATCTATCCAATAGGTGCCACGGAATAACATTAAGCACAAAGCCAGGAACTGCTCCCAGGGGTCCTATGTGACAGGGGCAAGCACTAGACACTATCACAGTAAGGATGTGTCATTACACTCTGAGACTGGTGGCCTGAAGGGAACAACCACATTCATATGGGAGCACAGCACACAGCACACTGGCCCAGATCGGGGGTCAAGAGGGATTCCCGAGGGCGTGGAGCTTGGGCAGCAGCACTGTAGGCACAGCAGGCCTGTGGCAGAAGGGAGCTTGGCCCCTGAGGAGCCAAAGAGACCCAGTCAGGTGTCCAGGCTCCAAAAGTGAGGGGGCGGCAGAGCAAGCAGGAGCTTGCACGGTGAGCGGGGTCCTGGAAGGGAGGCTGGTCTTGCAGCATTATTGAGACAGACAGAGGATACTGTCTGCAAGCTGGAAGGACCACCCAGGTCACAGGGAGAGACTGGATGGGAGGATTTCAAGAGATGTTTAGGAGGAAAATCCACAGGGCTTGTTGCAGCCCTGGATTTGGAAAATACGAGCAACAAAGAGAGAGGAAGGTCCTGGCTTGAGCAATGAGTGGGGTTATTGGTAGTGCCAGCCATGGAACTGGGGACATCAGGAGGAGGCTCTGGGGAGTTTGGGGGATGGCGTTTGTCTTGAAAATGTTGAACATCTTTAAGATGGGCTTGAGGTGTCTGAGTGGAGAAGGGGAGTAGGCAGTTGGACCTGTGGGTCTGAGAATGCACAGGAGAGTTTGACCTGGAGATCAGGCCTTCCAAGTTGGAAGACTTGGGAATAATGCATAAACTGTTAGGAACTGCCGTTGCTCTAGAGCCCTCCCAGCCCCTTTCCCCACCTCAGTGGGAAATAACAGTGTCTTTTTAGGAGTTGCATAGGGAAGCATTACCTACCCTTGCAGTCTTGTCTGGGGTGGCCATAACATTCACAGATGCTTTTAATTCTTTATCCTCTTGCTGTATGGAACCTTTATTAATATATAACATCCTTCATTTCCCTATGTAATCATTTTTGACTGAAGGCCTACATTGTCTAATATTAGAGTAGCAACCCCAGCTCTCTTTCAATTATTATCTACATAGAATAGATCTTCCCCCCTTTTCACTTTTAATCTACTTGTGTCTTTGGATCTAAACTGAGTCTCTTGTAAGCAGTTGCACCTTTAAGTATGTATGTATGTATGTGTGTATGTATGTATGTATGTAGTGTGTGTGTGTGTGTGTGTGTGTGTGTGTGAGAGAGAGAGAGAGACAGAGACAGAGAGAGACAGAGAGAGAGAGAGAGAAAACAAGTAGGGGAGGGGCAGAGAGAAGGACAGACAGAATCCCAAGCAGGCTCTGCACCATCAGCGCAGAGCCCGATGCAGGGCTTGAACTCACAAACTGTAAGATCATGACCTGAGCGGAGATCAAGAGTCAGATGCTTAACTGACTGTATCACCCAGGCCATCCTCACCTTTTTTTTTTTTTTTTCAAATCCATTCTGCCAATCTCTTGTCTTTTTATCGGACAGTTTAACCCATTTTCATTTGAAGTAGTTGCTGATAAGGAGGGACTTATTCATCTATTTTTCTATTTGTTTTCTGTATGCTTTACAGGTCTTTGACGCTCATTTCCTCCACCACTGTTGTCCTTTTGTTTAATTGATTTTTTGTAGCAAAGCACTTTAATTCCCTTTCTTTTCCTTTTGTGTATATTCTGTAGATATTTTCTTTGCACTTATCATGAGAATTACACTTAACGTGATAAAGATATAACCATCTTATTTGAATTTATACCAAACATGCACAACCACTTTTACTGGCCTCCTTCCTACCTCTCTGTTATTGACTTCACAAATTACATCTTTATACACTGCATGCCCAATACTGTAGATTAAGAATTGCTTTTCTCTTCTGCATTTGAATTTTAAATAATGTAGGCAAGAAGTGGAGTTTCAAACCAAAATTACAATGATACTGGCTTTAAATGTTTATTTATTTTTGAGAAAGAGAGAGACAGAGTGCTAACAGGGTACGGGCAGAGAGAGAGGGATACATAGAGTCTGAAGCAGGCTCCAGGCTCTGAGCTGTCAGCACACAACCTGACATGGGGTTTGAACCCACAAACCGTGAGATACAATGATACTAGCTTTTATAACTGATCCTGTATTTGCCTGATCCACAGATCTTTGCTTCTTCAGTGCCTACAAGTTACCGACAAAGTCTTTCATTGCAACCTGAAGCATTCCCTTCAGTAGCTCTTGCAGGCAGGACAAGAGTTTTCTGAATTCTGTGAGAGCAATGTCCTTTGTTTCTTCCAGCAGTTTTTGATTGCCAGTACCTTTACATTTAAAGAAATAATTTTGAAAAGAGTTTTATTCATTTACATTTAACATAATTACTGTAGGGAGGACTTACTTTTGTTATTTGGTTATTTTTTTCTGTTGGTCTTATAGCTTTCTTGTTCCTCATTTACTTCATTACTGCCCTCATTTTTTCCCTAGTTGATTCTTTGCAGTGACATGTTTCAATTCACTCAGCATTTTGTTTTATATAAATTCTACAGTTAATTTCTTTGGGGTTACCTTAAGGGGAATATGTAATATCTGAAGTTATAGAAATCTATTTTTAATGGATGAAGACTAAATCAATCACATACAAAAACCCTACTTTCTACAGCTCTGACTCATATCACTTTATATTATTGTCAAAAAGTACATCTTTATATATTTTGTACTCATTAACATAGATTTATAATTTTTCTTCTGTTGCTTTTATGTCCTGTAGAAAGTAAAAGGTGGAGTTGCAAACCAAAATTATAAAAATATTGCTTTTATATTTGTCCATGTATCTACCTATGCCAGAAATCTTTTTATTTTCATATGGGTTTGAGTAACCAGTGTTTTATCTTCTTTTGTTTATTTTTTTAATGTTTATATTTATTTATTTGTTTAATGTTTGTTTATATTTGAGAGAGAGAGAGACAGTGCGTGAATGGGGGAGGGGCAGAGAGAGAGAGGGAGACACAGAATCCGAAGCAGGCTCCAGGTTCCAAGCTGTCAGCACAGAGCCCGATGCGGGGCTCAAGCTCAGGAGCCGTGAGATCATGACCTGAGCTGAAGTCAGACGCTTAACTGACTGAGCCACCCAGGCACCCCAATGTTTATTTATTTTTGAGAGAGAGAGCGAGAGAGCAAAAGAGCATGAGCTGGTGGGGAGGGGGGCGGGCAGAGACAGAGACACTCACAGGATCCGAAGCAGGCTCCAGGCTCTGAGCTGTCAGCACAGAGCCCGATGCGAGGCTCGAACTCACAAGAGTCGTGAATTCATGACTTGAGCCAAAGTCAGATGCTTAACTGACTGAGCCACCCAGGCGCCCCTAGTGTTTTATCTTCTGTCCTTGAAACACTCCCTATACTGTTTCTTGTAGGGCAGGTCTAGTGGTAATGTACTCTCTTAATTATGTTTATGTAGCAATCTCTTAATTTCTCCATCATTTTTTGATAGAGAAATTTTGCTAGATACAGAACTTTTAGTTGATAGGTGTATTTCCCTTCAGTATTATAAATATATTATCTACTGTCTTCTAGCATGTAAGGTTTCTTTGGAAAAATCTGCTATTGTCCAACTGAGGATCCCTTTCATGTAATGAATCACTTTTCTTTTGCTTGTCTTAAAATTCTTTTTTGTACTTGGCTTTCAACAGTTTGATTATGTTGTATCTTATTGTGTGTCCATTGTATTTAACCCATTTAGTTTCATTGTGTTTCTTGGTTTGTATATCCGTGTCTTTCCTCCAATTTGGAGAGTTTTTGGCCATTATTTTTTCAAATAATTATTCAACCCCTTTCTCTCCTTTACCCTTATAGGATTTCCATATTGTGTAATTGGTCTATTTTATACTGTTCCATAAATCCCTGATGCTCCATTCATCTCTCCTCATTCTCTTTTCTTTATATTCCTAAACTCAGTAATACAGTTGACCTATCTTAAAGTTTGCTGATTCCTTCTTCTGTCTGTTCAAGTCTGCTGTTGAACCCCAGTAAAGAATTTTTCAATGTAGCTGTTGTATTTTGGGCTTCAAATTTTCTATTTGGTTCTTTTTCATATTTTAGATCTCTTGGTTCATATTCTCATTTTGTTCATATATCATTTTCCTAGTTTTATTTAATTCT
This sequence comes from Panthera tigris, assembly GCF_018350195.1. Classification (NCBI taxonomy): domain Eukaryota; kingdom Metazoa; phylum Chordata; class Mammalia; order Carnivora; family Felidae; genus Panthera; species Panthera tigris. Next base: position 1,343,964 of record NC_056672.1, on the reverse strand, counting down.
TTGTGTTTTCCTTAAGCTTTTTGAGCATATTTAAGACAGTTATTGAAATTTTTGAAATCTTTGTCAAATAAGTCTGATGCTTTTTTTAAAATTTTTCAGTGACAAGTATTGACACTTACTTTGTTTTTTTGATGGGTCATGTTTCCATGATTCTTTGTATGCCTTGTAATATTTTACTGAAAATTGGGCTTTTAATAAAAAAAGCCATCTCACCCTGTCTTTGCAGAATGCTTTTGTGCAGGAGAAGACCTTCACTGATCAATACAGTATGAAGGCTTAAGGTCTTCTCAGAACTTTACTGGGTATGTGTCTCCCTCTAGGTCTGTGTGTGTGCTTTTACTCCAATTGCCTGTGTGATAGTGTGACTTATAGTAAAAAGTATACATTTGGTCTCTGTCCCCATTTCTGGTAAAGAGTTCCTAAAACACATGGAATTTCCAAAGCTACATGAGTGATAAAGATATATTTTGTTATTTATAACAAAACTTTTCCAACCACACTTGAGTTTATGTTGTTAATAACATGGCTTTGGATATCATATAAGGTGCTGCTTGTTGGGGTATCAATGATGAGATTTGGAACCTTCAGCCCTACACCCTTATTTCCAAGGAAGGAAGAGGGCTAGAGATTTAGGTTAATCATCAATGATCAATGGTTGATGATTTAATCAACAAAGCCCACGTAATGAAGACTTTATACGTTTCAGAAGGACTGGGTTTTAGAGAGTCTCCTGGTTGGTAAGCGCTGGAGATTTGGGGAGAAACATGTGCCTGGAAAAGGCATGGAAGCCCTGCACTCCATCCCACATACCTTGCCCTAATTATATCTTCCATGTGGTTATTCCTGAGTTATATATCTTTTTATAATAAATCAGTATTCCAGTAAGTAAACTATTTTCCTGAGTTCTGTGAGCTGTTCTAGGACATTAGTTGAACCCAGGGGGGGTTGTGTCCAATTTATAGTTAGACAGTCAGAAGTACAGGTAAAAACCTGGACTTGTGAATGGCATCTGAAATCAGTGAAAGGTACTCTTGAACTGAGCCTGTGAGGTCTGATGCTACCTCCAGGGAGATAGTATGAGAATTGAGTTAAATTGTAGAACATTCAGCTAGTGTCACAGAATTGCTTAGTGTGGGGAAAATCCACACATCTGGGGTCTGAAGTGAAATGGTTTTGTAGTGAAGTATTGGGAAGAGAGGTTACACACAGCACAAGAAGTAAGTTTATCCTTTAGACCCTATATACATGGCTGCTTTTAAATATCTTGAGTTGGTAAGAGCCTCACCCTGCTTCTTCCAGGGACTTAGCTGTTCTATTGAATTCCTCAACCAGTAGTCTCTTTCCTCAGGTCTGCAGCCCCTGGGAGTCTCACAAGCCATGCCCTCTGCTTTCTGAAGATTTCCCCAACCTGAGATCTACCTGGTGTCCCCTTTGGTAATCTGCACCCTGATTTCAGTGTCATAGAGACCAATCCTTCAGGCTGTCCCCAATGTTAGACTGGATCAAATTCAGTCTGCTCTACTCTGAGTGAAGATTGCGTGGCTGGAAGGTATCTTTTATCACTTATTCTATTTTTAGCTTTTTCTCTACTATTTACTATTAATAGTTCCTAAACCTACAGATATTTCGAATAAGATCTAGTAGGAAATTAATTTCACATTAGAAAATTAAGTAGTGTCTAAAAATGGCTGACATGTGGAGCCACATGCAGAATTGGATGAAGTCACAGAAACATAACAATAAAATACAACAGAATTTCTTTGTTTTCATGTAATTCAGTCATTCTTCAATAGGCATTTTTGGTGTGTGCCTACCTTATATCAGATATTGGAGACAAAGCGAAGTGATTACAAAGTGGTTAAAACAATCCCTGCTTTTATGAAGCTTACCATCCAGCGATGACGGAGACAAAAAACAAACAAGGATGGTACTTGGCATGTCAAATGATAATGAGAGCTGTGCAAGGAAATGGGACAGGAAGGTGGGAGGGGTAGGTGACAGGTGTTCTTACTGGGTGATCATTACAAGGGATCTGGAAACAATGCACTGACAAGGAGGCACTGAGCAGATGCCTGAAAAGAAGGAGGGAGACCACCAAGTGGGTATCAGAGGAAAAGGATTCAAGGCAGAGAGAAGAGAGAATGCCAGGCCCTGGGACAGGACCATCTTGGCGCACTGGAGAGGCAACAAGGAGGCCAGTGAGGCTGGAGCAGATCTGAGGGGTTACCAGTGACAGATTCTGTAGGGCTCATGGGCGATGGGCACATGTGGCCCGAAGTCTGATGAGTGGAAAGCTATAACTAGAGGAAGGGCTGAGTTAGAAGACACATGACTGGATGCATTGGTGCTGGGGGGGAGGGGGCAACTTGCTGTAGGTGTAAGGGCAGGAGAAGGAGACTGGTTAGGAGCAGCCACAGTCATCCCATCAAGGGGATGGCGACTCTAGCTAGGCAGAATAGAAGGAGACAAAGAATGGCCAGAGAAGGACATATTCTCGATCTCAGCACAGGAGCTCTGCTGATGGGGTAGAGATGAGGCTCAGAGGTGGAAGAAGGCAGGAAAGACTGCAGATCTGGGGCCTGAACACCTGTAAGGATGGAGGTGTTGTCATGGAAAAGGAGGAGACAGAGGGAGAGCAGGCTCAGGGGGAAGTCCAGCAGGGTTGAATACAATAGACAGGTGTGAGTCTGGACTGTATGGAAAAGTTTGGATTGGATAAATAAATGTAGAAGTCATGACAGTTCAATGCCATCAAAGCCTTGAGACTGGATGAAGTCAGCAATAGGGTGAGATGCTGGGGAAGGGAAATGGTCCCACAACTAAATCCTTGGTTGAAAGTAATACTGGGAGGTTTGGGAGAAAAATAGATCAGTGGGGTGCCTGGGTGGTTCAGTTGGTTGAGCGTCCGATTTCAGCTCAGGTCATGATCTCACAGCTTGTGGGTTCGTGCCCTGTGTCAGGGTCTGTGTTGATAGCTTGGAGCCTGGAGCCTGCTTTGGATTCTGTGTCTCCCTCTCTCTCTGCCCCTAACCCACTCACATTCTGTCTCTGTCTCTCTCAAAAATAAATTTAAAAAGAAAAGAAAAGAAAAATCAGCAACGGAGAGATGAAAGGAAAAGGCAGTGGGGCCAGAAAACCACATACAACCACAACAACAAAAACACAGAGAAAATCCAGTAGAATGTATCAAGCTGGAAACGAAGTGATGAGAGCATTTCAAGGAGAGAGGGTCAGACTGTGTCAAAAGCAGCTAATAGAGTAGAGATTGAGGGATCTTTTTGGGTTGGTGAAAATGTCCTAAAATTGGATTGTGATGACTGTTGCACAGCTCTGCACATTTACAAAAACAATGAATTGGATGTTAAATGGTGAATTTAATGATGTATAAACTACACGGACATGTAAACAAGTCAATAAAGCTACTTCAAATAAAAGTAGCTACCATACACTAACCTAGCATTTCAAAGAAAGTGAAAACACACATTTCTAAAAAGGGCATGTGCATGTGCATCCACAATGTCCTTATCCATAATACCTCACATTTGAAGCAATTCAAACGTTCATCAAATATTATCTACTATATTCATACAATTTTGAATTACTCAGACCTAAACAGAGTGAACTGCTTATCCACACAAAAACTTGAGTAGAATTTTTAAAAAGTGTCAGGTTGAGCAAAAAAGGCAGATATCCAAGGTTACATTGTGATTTACTCCACTTCTTTACTGTCAGGAACTGATGGATGATAATAGAAACCAAACCAGAGGCTGCATGAGGTGGTGGTGGGATATGCATGTACAAGTTCTGGGACAGGGATATTTACTGTGTAAATGGACAGGATCCATCTATAGAGAGGGCTGTTGGATACCATAGAGAGATATAAGGTTTTAAAAAATTGTCAAGTTTGGCTTTTTCACTATATTTTAATTTTATATTTATACAGAAGCATAAACAAAGAGATGAAGAAGGGTCATTAGGTAGGAATAGAGACGAGCACGTTTTACTTGTGGATCCCTGCCCACTGCCCACTGGATGACTGACCAATCCGCGATGCCAGTGGCTGGTTGGGTTCTGGAGGGAACGTAGGGGGTTTCTTGAGGGTTCCATGGTGACGGGGACACCCTGCGTGCAGCAGGGCCCCGGAGGGGCGGCCGTCCCCCCTGGGGCGTGGCTTGGGGCTGCTCCGGGGGCAGCTGGGTGATGTGGTCATGGAGCGGCTGCCCAGCGACCTGGGGCTACACCTCACTTTCCACAGCCTCCAGCGGGAGACCGAGGCATGTCTGCCTGCCATTGGCTTGGCGGTGGCTCTCTTATTTACGTTCGGACTCATTCAGTCCGTTTGAAGTCAGCTTTACACAAGACGTGAAGAGCAGCTCGCAAAAGTGGATCGAGAGGAAATGCCAGCTCACGGACACGCTTTGTGCGGCCAAGAAGGAGTCTGAGCTGCTGGAGGCATCTTTAGAGAATGCCAGACCAGAGAAAGCGTCCTTAAGTATACTCAGGATTCTTGCAGACGCCTTCAGGAAGGTGGTGAGGGCCAACTCGGTGCTGGTGGAGGGATTCACCTCCCAGGTTCAAGAACTGAACCAAGAGAGAGCCAAACGCTCACAGCCAGAGGAGGTGATAGCAAAGATGGCAAAAGTGTTCAAGTTCGTGGAAGAGGTCATGAGAATCACCATAACCCAGGGAGCTTCTCGTAACCTTCCGGGAGGCCAGGAGCCAAGCCTTGGTGGTCTCCTCCCCCCGGAGACGGCCTGGGTCTTGGAGCAGCGTTGTCCCCTCCCCTCCCCTGGGCCTCCAGCTGCCAGGCTGCCTTGACCACCCCCACCCCCACCTGACCATCACTCAGGCCAGTGGGTGTAGGAGACCCCCTCTCTGAGCTGGAGATCCTTGGCCTCCACGTACTGGGCTCCACCATGAGCTCCTTCATGGACCACTTCTTCAAATCCAGAGATTAGATTGCCCAGAACACACCAAGAAATGGGAGATTTCCCTTATGTGCACAGAATGTTTGGATTCTCTCTCAGCAATGAAAGAAATGTACTTTATTTGTTTGTTTGTTTTTGGAGTTTCAATTTTTTATTCAAATTCCAGTTAACATCCAGTGTAATATTAGTTTCAGGTGTAGAATTCAGTGATTCATCACTTACAAATGACACCCAGTGCTCGTCACAACATGTGCCGTCCTTAGTGCCCATCACCTATTTAACCCATCTCCCTTCCCACCTCCCTCCAGCAACCTTCTGTTTGTTCTGTGTAGTTAAGAGTCTGTATTATGGTTTGCCTCCTCTTTCCCCCCTTATGTTCATTTGTTTCTTAAACTCCACATATGAGAGAAATCATATGGTATTTGTCTTTCTCAGACTGACTTATTTCATGTAGCATAATATTTTCCAACTCCATCCACGTCATTGCAAATGGCAAGATTTCATTCTTTTTGATGGCTAAGTAATATTCCATGTATACCATATATATGGAGAATAGAGAGCACATCCAACACACACACACACACACACACACACACACACACACACACACCAAATCTTCTTTATCCATTCATTAGTCCATATATATCTGGGTTCTTTCCATAACTTGACTATTGTTGATAACCGTTTTATAAACATCAGGGTGCACGTTTCCCTTAGAATCCGTATTTTTGTATCTTTTGGGTAAGTACCTAGTGGTGCAATTGCTGGATAGTAGGGTCAGTTCTATTTTTAAATTTTGAGGAACCTCCATACTGTTTTCCAGAGTGGCTGCACCAGTTTGCATTCTCACCCATAGTGTAAAAGGGCTCCCATTTCTCCACATCCTCACCAACATCTGTTGTTTTCTGTGTTGTTGATTTTAGACATTCTGACAGGTGTGAGGTGATATCTCATTGCAGTTTTGATTTGTATTTCCCTGATGATGAGTGATATTGAGCATTTTTTCATGTGTTTGTTGATCATCTGGATGTCTTCTTTGGAAAAATGTCTGTTCATGTCTTCTGCCCATTTCTTCACTGGGTTATTTGTTATTTGGGTGTTGAGTTTGATAAGTTCCTTATATATTTTGGTAATTAACTCTTTGTCAGATATGTTCTTTGCAAATATCTTCTCCCATTCCATAGGTTGCCTTTTAGTTTTATTGATTGTTTCTTTTGGTGTGAGAAGATTTTCATCTTGGTGAAGTCCAAATAGTTCATTTTTGCTTTTGGTTCCTATGCCTCCAGAGACATGTCTAGTAAGAAGTTGCTCTGCCTGAGGTCAAAGAGGTTGCTGCCTGTGTTTTCCTCTAGGATTTTTATGGTTTTAGTCTCACATTTAGGCCTTTCATCTATTTTGAATTTATTTTTGTGTGTGGTGTAAGAAAATGGTCCAGTTTCATTCTTTTGCCTGTTACTCTTCAGTTTTGCCAACACAAGTTGTTGAAGATACTGTCTTTTTTCCATTGGATTTCTTTCCTGCTTTATTGAATATTAATTGCCCATACACTTGTGGGTACATTTCTGAGTGTTCTATTCTGTTTCATTGATCTATGTGTCTATTTTTGTGCCAGTACCATACTGTCTTGATGATTACAGCTTTGTAATATAATGTAATTACAACTTTGTGATTTCTCCAGTTTTGCTTTTCTTTTTTTTTTTAATTTTTTTTCTTTTAACTTTTTTTTATTTATTTATTTTTGAGACAGAGAGAGACAGAGCATGAACGGGGGAGGGTCAGAGAGAGAGGGAGACACAGAATCGGAAACAGGCTCCAGGCTCTGAGCCATCAGCCCAGAGCCCGACGCGGGGCTCGAACTCACGGACCGCGAGATCGTGACCTGAGCTGAAGTCGGATGCTCAACCGATTGAGCCACCGAGGCGCCCCTTTGCTTTGCTTTTCAAGATTGCTTTGGCTATTTGGAATCTTCTGTGGTTCCATACAAATTTTAGGATTGTTCTAGCACTCTGAAAAAAATGCTCGTGGTATTTTCATAGGGATTGCATTAAATGTATCAATTGCTTTGGGTAATGTAGACATTTTAACAATATTTGTTCTTCAAATACGTGAGCACATTTCTTTGTGTCCTCTTAAATTTCTTTCAGAGGTGTTCTATAGTTTTCAGAGTACAGATCCTTTCCCTCTTTGGTTAGGTTTATTCTCAAGTATCTTATGGGTTTTGGTGCAATTATAAATCAATTCCTTGATTTTTCTTTCTGCTGCTTGATCACTGGTGTATAGAAATGCAACTGGTCTGTACATTGATTTTGTATCCTGAGACTTTGCTGAATTTTTGTTTCAGTTCTAGACATTTTTAGTGGACTCTTTCAGGTTTTCTATATAGAGTATCATGTCATCTGTAAATAGTGAAAGTTAGACTTCTTCCTAGCCCATTTGTATGCCTTTTATTTCTTTTTGTTGTCTGATTGCTGAGGCTAGGACTTTAAGTACAATGTTAAATAAAAGTGGTGAGAGTGGACATTCCTGTCTTCTTCCTTACCATAGAGGATAAGCTCTCAGTTTTTCTCAATTGAGGATATTACCTGTGTGTCTTTCATATATGACTTTTATGATGTTGAGGTATGTTCCTTCTATCCCTACTTTGTTGAGGGTTTTTATCAAGAATGGATGCTGTACTTTGTCAAATGCTTTTTTCTGCATCAATTGAGAGGATCATATGGTTCTTGTCCTTTCTTTTATTAATGTGGTGTATCCACTGATTGATTTGCAAATATTGAACCACACTTGCAGCCCAGAAATAAATCCTACATGATCATGGTGAATGATTCTTTTAATATACTGTTGGATTTGATCTGCTAGTATTTTATTGAGAATTTCTTCCTCCAGGTTCATCAGGGATATTGGCCTGTATTCCTTTTTTTAAGTAAGATCTTTGTCTGGTTTCAGAATCAAGGTAATGCTGTCCTTATAGAATGAGTTTGGAAGTTTTCCTTACATTTCTATTTTTTGAAACAGTTTGAGAAGAATAGGTATTATCTCTTCTTTAAATCTTTGGTAGAATTTCTCTGGGAAGCCATCTGACCCTGGACTTTTGTTTCTTGGGAAATTATTTATTACTAATTCACTTCCTTGGCTGGTTATCAGTCTGATCAAGTTTTCTATTTCTTCCTGTTTCAGTTTTGGTAGTTTATAGTTTCTAGGAACGCATCCATTTCTTCCACATTGCCCACTTTATTTGCATATACTTTTTCATAATATTCTCTTATAATTGTTAGTATTTCTGTGGTGTTGGATGTGCTCTCAATTCTCCCATTCATGACTTTATTTATTTGGGTCTCTTCCCTTTTCTTTTTGAAGCCTGGCTAAGGGGGTTATCAATTTTATTAATTTTGTCAAAGAACCAGCTACTGGTTTCATTGATATGTTCTACTGTTTTATTGTTGTTCTTTCTGTATCATTTATTTCAGCTCTAATCTATATTATTTCCCTTCTTCTGCTGGCTTTAGGCTTCATTTATTGTTCTTCTCCTAGCTCCCTTCGGAGTAAGGTGAGGTTGTATATTTTTACACTTTTCTTGCTTCTTGTGGTAAGCTTGTATTGCTATATACTTCCCTCTTAGGACTGCTTTTGCTGCATCCAAAAAGTTTTGGACTGCAGTATTTTCATTATCATTTATTTATACGTTTTTAATACATTTCTTCTTTAATTTCCTGGTTGACACATTCATTCTTTACTAGGCTGTTCTTTAACCTCCATGTATTTGTGGTCTTTCCAAATTTTTTCTTTTGGTTAAATTCAAGTTTCATAGCATTGTGGTTGGGAAAGATACATGGTATGACCTCAATTTTTTTGTACTTTTTGAGGGGTGATTTGTGACCCAGTATGTGATCTATTCTGGAGAATGCCCCATGTGCACTTGAAAAGAATGTGTAGTCTGCTGCTTTAGGATGAAATGTTCTAAATATATCTGTTAAATCCATCTGCTTCATTGTGTCATTCAAAGCCATTGTTTCCTTATTGATTTTTTGCTTAGAGATCTGTCCATTGTTGTAAGTGGGGTGTTAAAATCCTCTACTATTATTTTATTATTATCAATGAGGCCCTCATGTTTCTTATTAATTTTTTATACATTTGGGTGTTCCAAATTGGGGGTATAAATTTACAATTGTTAGATCTTCTTGTTAGACAGACTCCTTTATTATGATGTAGTGCCCTTCTTCATCTCTTATTACAGTCTTTGGTTTAACATCTAGTTTTCCTGATATAACTATTGCTACAATGGCTTTCTTTTGACATCCATTAGCATGATAAATATTTCTCCATCCCCTCACTTTCTTTTTTTTTATTCTACTCATATCTTTTATTTTTTAAATATGAAATTTATTGTCAAATTGGTTTCCATACAACACCCAGTGCTCATCCCAACAGGTGCCCTCCTCAATACCCATCACCCCCCTCCCCCACTCTCCCACCCCCCATCAACCCTCAGTTTGTTCTCAGTTTTTAAGAGTCTCTTATATTTTGGCTCCTTCCCTCTCTAACCTCTTTTTTTTCCCTTCCTCTCCCCCATGGTCTTCTGTTAAGTTTCTCAGGATCCACATAAGAGTGAAAACATATGGTGTCTGTATTTCTCTGTATGATTTATTTCACTTAGCATAACACTCTCCAGTTCCATCCACCTTGCTACAAAAGGCCATATTTCATTCTTTCTCATTGCCACGTAGTATTCCATTGTGTATATAAACCACAGTTTCTTTATCCATTCATCAGTTGATGGACATTTAGGCTCTTTCCATAATTTGGCTATTGTTGAAAGTGCTGCTATAAACATTGGGGTACAAGTGCCCCTATGCATCAGCACTCCTGTATCCCTTGAGTAAATTCCTAGCACTGCTATTGCTGGGTCATAGGGTAGATCTATTTTTAATTTTTTGAGGAACCTCCACACTGTTTTCCAGAGTGGCTGCACCAGTTTGCATTCCTAGCAAACCCTAGAGGGTTCCCGTTTCTCCACATCCTCGCCAGCATCTATAGTCTCCTGATTTGTTCATTTTAGCCACTCTGACCGGCGTGAGGTGGTATCTGAGTGTGGTTTTGATTTGTATTTCCCTAATGAGGAACGACATTGAGCATCTTCTCATGTGCCTGTTGGCCAACTGGATGTCTTCTTTAGAGAGGTGTCTATTCATGTTTTCTGCCCATTTCTTCACTGGATTATTTGTTTTTCAGGTATGGAGTTTGGTGAGCTCTTTATAGATTTTGGATACTAGCCCTTTGTCTGATATGTCATTTGCAAATATCTTTTCTCATTCTGTTGGTTGCCTTTTAGTTTTGTTGATTGTTTCCTTGGCAGTGCAGAAGTTTTTATCTTCATGAGGTCCCAGTAGTTCATTTTTGCTTTTAATTCCCTTGCCTTTGGGGATGTGGCAAGTAAGATCCATCCCCTCTCTTTCAATGTACAGGTGTCTTTAGGTCTAAAATGAGTCTCTTGTAGGCAGCATTTAGATGGGTCTTTTTTTAATCCACTCTGACACCCTATATCTTTTGATTAGAACATTTTGTCCATTTACATGGACTATATATTTCAGAGTAATTATTTATAGATATTTATTTAGTGCCATTTTATTACTTGGTTTGTCATTGTTTCTGGAGATTTTCCCTGTTCCTTTCTAGTCTTTGTCACTTTTGGTTTTTTCTTTCCTACTCAAAGAGTCCCCTTTAATATTTCTTGCACAGCTGGTTTAGTGGACATGAACTCCTCTAGTTTTTATTCATCTGGGAAACTCTTTATCTCCCCTTCTATTCTGAATAATAGTCTTGCTTGGTAGAGTATTCTTGGCTGCACATTTTTATTATTCTGCCCGTTGAATATATTATGCCACTCCCTTCTTGCTAGGGAGTCCCTTATCACAGAGATAAAAGACCTAAAATCTAGTCAGGCCATCATGAAAAATGCAATAACCAAGATTCAAACCAGCTGGATATAATGACTACAAGGATGGAAGAATCAGAGGAATGAATAAGTGATGTGGAAGATAAAATTATGGAAAACAGCAGCTGCATGGCTCAGTCAGTTGAGCATCTGATTTCAATTCAGGTCATGATCTCACAGTTTGTGAATTTGAGTCCCATATTGGGCTTTGCGCTGACAGTGCTGAGCCTGCTTCAGATTCTCTGTCTCCCTCTCTCTGCCTCTCTCTCTCTCTCTCTCAAAAATAAACATTAATTTTTTTTTCATTATGGAAAATAATGAAGCTGAAAAGTAGTAAACAAAAATATTGGATCACAGAATGTAGACTTAGAGAACTCAGAGACTCCATAAAGCGTAATAACATTTGTATCATAGGAGTCCCTCTAGAAGAGGAGAGAGAAAAGGGGGAAGAATGTTTATTTGAGGAAATTATAGCTCAAAAGTTCCCTGATCTGAGAAGAAAACAGACATCCAAATCCAGGAGGCACAGAGAACTCCCACCAAAATCAACAAAAGCAGGCCAGCACCAAGATATATCATAGTTAAATTTGCAAAATATAGAGACAAAGAAATGTACTTTAGTGATGAACATTTTACTCAAATTGAATCTCCATCCAGTTACATTTTTGAATGTTTTGTAAACATTCTTTATATATTAATCTTCTAAGTAAATATTTGTATTTTATTATCTCCTTATATTGTATTTCAATTTAAAAATATATGCAAGTTTGCAATAACGACTTTTAGAGGTCAGCAGCAATATTCTTTTTATGGAATTATATCCCCAATACACACAAGTCATATGGAAAGGCAGTTTTTTGTGTAAGTATTTTTTTTAAAGATAATTTGTGTCGTTGGGTATTTAGTTAAATGGTATGTTTAAAAAGCAATTTATAGGGGCGCCTGGGTGGCTCATTCGGATGAGCATCTGACTCTTGATTTGGGCTGAGGTCATGATTCCAGGGTCGTGGGATTAAGCCCCATGTTGAACTCTGCACTGAGCTGAGCGTGGAGCCTGCTTAAGATGTTTGCTCTCTCTCCCTCTGCCCCTCTCCCCTGCTCATACTCTCTTTCTCTAAAATTAAAAAAGAAATTTATATTATTTAATATTTATATGTTAATATAATGATGGCTAAATCTTAAAATAAGACAACATTGATAAATTACATGATGGCTTTCATTCCCTACAAGAATATTTCAGTGAGTTTTCTGACCAGAAAGAATCCCCTTGGATAATTTGGGGAAACTCCACATAACTGCACCAGCTCACTCTCCTAAGTGAAAAGCTGAGGGACATTTTAGGGGTTTCTCTCCCACATAATTAAGTGGATGTTCCCACAATGAATAGTTTTCATCACAGATGATGTCCCTTCACAAGATGATGATCACAAACTAACAGTTATCATGGCAGAAGGGGGACAACAAGAGAGTTTATGACTGGCAGCTGAAGAGTCACAGGAAGCATGTGGCAGAGGCAGCATCATGAGAAGCTGGATCACCTCTCCTCACAATTGGTAAAGAAGCCTCTGCTTGCACCTGGAGAAAGAGCAGTGAAGATGGAAAGAAAGTCCATGGCCTCATGGAAGCTGGCAGCTTCAGAAGGAGAAGCATATGTTAAAGAAGGAAATTAAATAGGAGCGCCTGGTGGCTCAGTCGGTTAAGTGTCCAACTTTGGCTCAGGTCACGATCTCATGATTTGTGGGTTCAAGCCCCATATCAGACTCTGTGCTGACAGCTCAGACCCCGGAGCCTGCTTCGGATTCTGTGTCTCCCTCTCTCTGCCCCTCCCCCGCCTCTCAAAAATAAAATAAACCTTAAAAATTAAAAAAAAAAAAAGGAGGAAACTAAATAGCACAGATGGCATGGCACCTAATAATGCAGGTTCTGGAGAAGGACAAATAAGGAGGAGTGGGGAGTGATGGGGTGGGCCAAGAGACTCTCAGTGAAGTAGGGAGAGCCTCTCTGAGCAGGGGTCACACGAGTAGTGAGGAGACCTCAGTAAGATATCTGTAGAATGAGGGACACCGCAGGTGGTGGCTCTGACATGGGCAAGGGGGTGGGGTGGGATGAGGACAAGCCAGCAGCCAGGTCTGGAGCTCAGAGGAGCAATCACAACTGAGCCTATAAGTGTGAGGGGTCATTGGGAAGTAAACTTGTTAATAAGAGAACATGTCCACAGACCAGGCAGATTCCACAGGGTGACTTCAATAGGCCTGTTTATGGCCACAGCCCTCATTAGGCTTCCCTTTGTCAACAGTGTCACAAAACCCTCAATGGTGACCTGCCTCAGTCTGTCTCCATATGTTGAGCCTTAAGTTGTACAGAATCCTCATGGGGAGGAACACCTCAGTTACACACAGAGCCTGAGGAAAGTTGCAGACTGTGGTCTGAGTCATCACACAGAGTCATGGTGCAGGGACAAAGTGCTGCTCTTGTCCTTGGCTCTGGGGAGATGATGCCAACTGGGGTGTTACCTGAAGACTCATCCTGTGATTGGGATTTTAACTCTGGATTTGCCTCCAGGTCTCCTGTCCTGCTCACTGTTAGGTGACTTTGGGAAGGCCAGACATCCCTTCAAGTCTTCCTGCTTCTGAGGGTCATTTCCAACCCTGATATCCTACAAATCCACCATTGAATCCATAACCTCCCACTGCTGAAGGCTGGAGTTTTTCATTCCTTGTGAGCAACATTAATACTCCAACCCTTCCTGAAAATTAGAAACTGGTTAACGCAGCTGTGAAAAAATATTCAAAACAAGATACACCACTTGTTTGATCTCATTCAGTCCTCATTATGGTCATACAAGGTAGCATCTGCTATGACTCCATTTTACAGATATGGAAACTTGAGATTCCAGTAAGTCATTCATTCCATGTTCAGCACTCTAGAGCACAAGGGCCAAGACTTGCGGTGTTCTCCAATGAAGACACTGCTGTGGGACCCAGTGGACCAGGGAACAGAGGAATCTTTTCCCAGTGCGTTGAGGGTATAGTTGACCATGAAATCATTTGTGCTGGCAAGGGATGGGGGGTACCCGTAGATGGAGTCTCAGTGGGACTGAGTTCATGGTGCCTTTACCTAGGGAGTGGAAATTAACCTGGAATCCTTTACTGTGGGTGCTAGGGATTCCCCTTCCACCTTCTTCGTAGAGTCAGGATATGAGTTTAACAGTCTTGTTGGCAGGGGTACCAGGTGTCACTATAATACAACCTCCAGAATATATATACACATGCATATACAAATACACATATGTATATGCATATATACATACATACTTAAAACTTTTGCATATACATACACGTATACACAAATGCTTATACATACATATATCTGTAATGTAGATATATACATATGTGGATAGAATAGTAAATGATAGATAGATAGATAGATAGGGCTTAATGGATGCAACTTCTTTAATAACACCGAGGACATTGATAGATGTTTCCCTATGAACACAAAGGCACACATCTTCAAACAAGGAGCATGCTGTACTTCTGTGGGTTGGATCATGGTACATTTTATACCTCAGCATCTGCACAGACACCCAGAGGCAGGACGGGGAGGTATGGAGCCCAGGAACAAATCTGAAGAGCAATTTACACTTGTATAAAGAAAACCCAGTATCTGTAAAGCTTGTTGAAATGACACAGGACAGGAAGAACCAAGAGGATCTGAAATTGCACAAAGGATGTGACTTATAGAAACCCTTTAAAATATAAACTCAGCAATATTTTAATAGACTCAAGGCAATGCATCAAGATTTAATATAATTCTAAACAAGGAATGACATGGAATTCTGGCTGGGAAAATATTAATTTTGCTATTACATTTCTTATTTCAATGTTTCTTGTGTAAAACGATAGGCCAAATATTCACTGGTTAAAATGTTTCAGGGCAAGGGGCAACTGGATAGCTCAGTGGGTTAAGTGTCTGACTTCGGCTAAGGTCATGATCATGTGGTTCACGAGTCTGAGCTGTCAGCACAGAGCCTGGAGCCTGCTTTGGATTCTGTGTCTTCCTCTCTCTCTGCCCCTCCCCTGCTCATTCTCTCTCTCTCTTTCTCTGTCTCTCTCTCAAAAATAAACAAACATTTAAAAAATGTTTCAGGGTAGAATAATTTAAGGTTCCACTTTCATTGGGTGGCTTGCAGTGGATAATTATAAAATCTGGACTAATTACTAAAAAAATAAACACAGCTCTGAAGGACCAGAGAGTGTCCAGTGTGGACAACACTTGAGAGCTGCAATCTCCAAAAGGAAGCATGAGGGTGAGCACCAGGTCCACATGGGCTTTTCCCCTAAAGTACTCCCCTGTTGGCACAATAAGAGTCTGAGCAGAAAGAGCCAGGCTCTTTGGGTTGGGGAAAAATGGACTAAAACTTTGTTCAAGCAAACTACTCTGACTTCTGCTTCCCATCAGGTGTGGTAGAGACATGATGACAACTTAAAATTGATTTGATAAGCATTATATGTTTTAAAACACCAGAGGTGCCTGGGTGGCTCAGTGGGTTAAGGTTCACAAATTCGAGCCTTGCTTCTGGCTCCGTGCTGACAGCTCAGAGCCTGGAGACTGCTTCAGATTCCGTCTCCCTCTCTTTCTCTCTGCCCCTCCCCTGCTGGTGCTGTCTCGAAAATAAATAAACCTTAAAAAAATAAAAATAAATTTTTGTAACGTTTATTTATTTTTGAGAGAGAGAAAGAGAGTGAGCTGGGGAGAGGCAGAAAGGGAGGGAAAGAGAGGGAATTCCAAGCAGGCTCCACACTGTCAGCACAGAGCCCAACGAGGGACTGGAACTCACAAACCATGAGATCATGACCTGAGCTGAAATCAAGAGTTGAAGACTTAACTTACTGAGCCACCCAGGTGCCCCTCTATTAAAATTATTAAAATTTTTTACTTTAGAGAGAGAGAGCACAAGTTGGGCAGAGGGATAGAGGGAAAGTGAGGGGAGGGGAGAGAATCTTAAGCAGACTCCATGCTCAGCGTGGAGCCTGTCATGGGGCTTGATGCCACGACCCTGGGATCATGATCTGAGCTGAAATCAAGAGTTGGACACTCAACGGACTGAGCCACCAAGTCGCCTCCTAAAAACCTATTTTTTTAAATAATCTTTTTATCTTTATTTCTGAGAGAGAGAGAGAGAGAGAGACAGAGAGAGAGAGAGAGAGAGAGAGAGAGAGAGAACATGAGTAGGGGAGAGGCAGAGAGAGAGATTGAGACACAGAATCTGAAGCAGACTCCAGGCTCTGAGCTGTCAACACAGAGCCTGACGCGGGGATCTAATTCAAAAACTGTGAGATCATGACCTGAGCCGAAGTCAGACCACTCAACCAACTGAGCCACCTCGGAGCCCCCTAAAAATCCATTTTTAATTGATATCAACTTAATATCAATTGCATACAAAAATTCTACTTTACAGGCCCATCCTCCACCCGCTAGGTTATTCATGTTAAAGTTACGTGTTTACATATTGCAAACCTATTAATATAGATTTATAATTTTTATAAATTATAAATTTATAATATAATCTATTAACCTCTTTTATCTTTTAATCTATTTAATCTTTTAGTCTATTAAGTCTTCTGGAAAATAAAAAGCAGAGTTACAAACCAAAATAATATAATAATAATAATAATAATTTTCATATTTGCTCATATGCTTTCATTTACTGAAGATATTTATATCTTCATACAATTTCAAGGTACGTTTTAGTGTTATTTCATTTCTATCTGAAGGAGTTCCTTTAGTATTTCTTATAGGACAGATCTAGTGGTAATCATCTTCCCCAGCTATTGTTTATCTGGGAATGCTTTAATTTTTCTCTAAATTTCAAGTACTTGAAGATAATTTATTTCTCTATCTCCTCTCCACCTCTCCTAACCTGCTTCTGTGCAATATTATTACACCATAATTATTGTTTTTTAACAGTAATCCATGTTAACATTATTATGGTTGTGTAAATACTGTTTGTTGTTTTAGAATTTAATTCTAGTATAGTTAGCATAGAGTGTTATATTAGTCTCAGGTCTACAATATGGTGATTCAACAATTCTGTACAGTATTCAGTGCTCATCACGACAAGTGTACTCTTAATCCCCTACACCTATTTCACCCACCTCCCCTCTGGTAACCACCAGTTTGTTCTCTAGAAGTTGAGGGTCTGTTTCTTGGTTGCCAGGAATTCTACCTGGTGGAGGTTCATTTAGCTCTCTGCTACCTATGGAAGAAGTCAGTTTATATTTCTATGACTTATCTTTTGAAGTGCATTCTTTCTTCATCTTTAAAAGTTACTTACGACACCTATTTATTAATAAATCGATAATAATAATTTAAATAAAACCTGTAACATGTGTCCATTTTAAGTCTTATGTCATGATTTTAACTTGTTTTGAACATTATCCTTTAACAGGTGCCCCTGGCAGATTAGAAGGTCATGTCTGAAGAAATATAGTACAAAAAACACAACTGTATTTTCTTTTTTTATGCTGTATTTTAAAAATTTATTTATTTTTTAAATATAATTTATTGTCAAGTTAGCTAACATACAGTGTATACATTGTGCTCTTGGCTTCGGGAGTAGATTCCCGTCATTCATCACTTACATACAACACCCAGTGCTCATACCAACAACTACCCTTCTCAATGCCCATCACCCATTTTCCCCTCTCCCCCGCCACCCCTCATCAGCCTTTCATTTCTTTAAGAGTCTATGTATTTAAGAGTCTCATGGGTTGCTTCCCTCTCTGTTTGAAACTATTTTTCCCCTTCCTTTTCCCCATGGCCTTCTGTTAAGTTTCTCACATTCCACACATGAGTGAAAACATATGATATGATATGTGTCTTTCTGTGACTGACCTATTTCACTTAGCATAATACCTTCCAGTTACATCCATGTTTTTGCAAATGGCAAGATTTCATTCTTTCTCACTGGCAAGTAGTATCCCATTGTATATATAAACCACATCTTCTTTATCCATTCATCAGTCGATGGACATTTGGGCTCTTTCCATAATCTGACTATTGTTGATAGCGCTGCTATAAACATGGAGGTACGTGTGTCCCTATGAAACAGCACTCATGTATTCATTGGATAAATTCCTAGTAGTGCTATTGCTGGGTCATGGGGTAGTTCTAGTTTTCATTTTTTGAGGAATCTCCACACTGTTTTCCAGAGTAGCTGCACCAGTTTGCACTTGCACTAACAGTGCAAGAGGGTTCCTATTTCTCCACATCCTCACCAGTATCTGTTGTTTCCTGAGTTGTTAATTTCAGCCACACTGACTGGTGTAAGATGGTGTCTCAATGTGGTTTTGATTTGTATTTCCCTGATGATGAGCAATGTTGAACATCTTTTCATGTGTCTGTTGGCCATCTGGATGTCTTCTCTGGGAAAGTGTCTATTCATGTCTTCTGCCCATTTCTTCACTGGATTGTTTGCTTTCTGGTGGTTGAGTTTGATAAGTCCTTTATAGATTTTGGATACTAACCCTTTATCTGATATGTCATTTGCAAATATCTTCTCCCATTCTGTCGGTTGCCTTTTAGTTTTGTTGATTGTTTCCTTTTCAGTGCAGAAGCTTTTTATCTTGATGAGGTCCCAATACTTCATTTTTGCCTTTAATTCCCTTGCCTTTGGAGATGTGTCAAGTAAGAAATTACTGCAGCTGAGGTCAAAGAGGTTTTTTCCTGTTTTCTCCTCTAGGGTTTTGATGGTTTCCTGTCTCACATTTAGGTCCTTCATCCATTTAGAGTATTTTTGTGTATGGTGTAAGAAAGTGGTTCAGCTTCATTCTTCTGCATGTTGCTGACCAGTTCTCCCAGTACCATTTTCTAGAGACTGTCTATTTTCCATTGGGCACTCTTTCTTGCTTTGTCAAAGATTAGGTGGCCATACATTTGTGGGTCCAATTCTGGGTTCTCGATTCTATCCCATTGGTCTATGTGTCTGTTTTTGTGCCAATACCATAATGTATTGAGGATTACAGCTTTGTAGTAGAGGCTGAAGTCTGGGATTGTGATGCCTCCCTCATTGATTTTCTTTTTCAACATTACTTTGGCTATTTGGAGTCTTTTGTGGCTCCATACAAATTTTAGGATTGTTTGCTCTAGCTTTGAGAAGAATGCTGGTGCAATTTTGATTGGGATTGCATTGAATGTGTACATTGCTTTGGGTAGTACTGACATTTTAACAGTATTTTTTTCTTCCAATCCATGAGCAAGGAATGTTTTTCCATTTCTTTGTGTCTTCTTCAATTTCCTCCATAAGTTTTCTATAGT
Organism: Panthera tigris; assembly: GCF_018350195.1. Classification (NCBI taxonomy): domain Eukaryota; kingdom Metazoa; phylum Chordata; class Mammalia; order Carnivora; family Felidae; genus Panthera; species Panthera tigris. The sequence goes on along the minus strand of NC_056672.1, from coordinate 1,324,788 downwards.
TTTCAGCATACAGATCTTTTACATCTTTGGTTAGATTTATTATTATTTGATTAGGTTTGATTTCTCTTTTTGTTGCTTCATTATTGGTGTATAGAAATGCAACCAATTTCTGTACATTGGTTTAATATCCTGCGACTTTGCTGAACTCATGTATCAGTTCTAGCAGCTTTTTGGTGGAGTCTTTCGGATTTTCCACGTAGAGTATCATGTCATCTGCGAAAAGTGAGTTTGACTTCTTCTTTGCCAATTTGGATGCCTTTTATTTCATTTTGTTGTCTGATTGTTGAAGCTAGGACTTTCAACACTGTTAAACAACAGCAGTGACAGTAGACATCCCTGTCGTGTTCCTGATCTCAGGGGGAAAACTCTCAGTTTTTCCCCATTAAGGATGATATTACCTGTGGGCTTTTCATATATGGCTTTTATGATGTTAAGGTATTTTCGTTCTATCCCGACTCTCTTAAGGGTTTTTATTAAGAAAGGATGCTGTATTTTGTTAAATGATTTTTCTGCATCTATTGACAGGTTCATATCGTCCTTATCCTTTTTTTCTATTGATGTGATGTATCACGTTGATTGATTTGTGAATATTGAACCAGCCCTGCAGCCCAGGAATGAATCCCACTTGATCATGGTGAATAATTCTTTTAATATATGTTGAACTCTCTTTGCTAGTATCTTGTTGAGAATTTTTGTATCTGTGTTCATCAGGGGTATTGGCCTGTAATTCTCCTTTTTAGTGGGGGTCTCTGTCTGATTTGGGAATCAAGGTAATGCTAGTTTTGTAGAATGAGTCTGGAAACTTTCCTCCATTTCTATTTTTTGGAACAGCTTGAAAATGATAGGTATTAATTCTGATTTAAATGTCTGGTAGAATTCCTCTGGGAAGCGATCTGGCCCAGTACTCTTATTTGTTGGGAGATTTTTGATAACTGATTCATTTTCTCCGCCTTTATGGGTCTGTTCAAATTTTCTATTTCTTCCTGTTTGGGTTTTGGTAGTGTGTGGTTGTCTAGGAGTTTGTCCATTTGTCATATGTTGGCATATAATTTTTCATAGTATTCTCTAATAATTGCTTGTATTTCTATGGTGATGGTTGTGATCTCTCCTCTTTCATTCATGATTTTATCTATTTGGGTTTTCTCTCTTTTCTTTTTGAGAAGTCTGGCTAGGCATTTATCAATTTTGTTTATTTAAAAAAAACAGCTCTTAGATTCATTGATCTGTTCTGTGTTGTTTTTTTTTTTTTTGGATTCTATATGGTTTATTTCTGCTCTAATCTTTATTATTTCTCTTCTTCAGTTTTGTTAATTAAAAAAACAGCTCTTAGATTCATTGATCTGTTATGGGTTTTTTTTATTCTATATTGTTTATTTCTGCTCTAAGCTTTATTATTTCTCTTCTTCTGCTGGCTTTCGGGTTTCTTTGCTGTTCTGCTTCTAGTTCCTTTAGGTGTGTGGTTAGGTTTTATATTTGGGATTTTTCTTGTTTCTTGAGATAGGCTGTATTGAAATGCATCTTCCCCTTAGGACTTCCCTTGTTGCATCCCAAAGGGTTTAGACTGTTGTGTTTTCATTTTCATTTGCTTCCATATATTTTTAAATTTCTTCTTTAATTGCCTGGTTGACCCATTCATTCTTTAGTAGGATGTTCTTTAACCTCCATGCATTTGGAGGCTTTCAAATTTTTTTCTTGTGGTTGATTTCAAGTTTCATAGCAATATGATCTGACAATATGCATAGTATGATCTCAATTCTTTTATATTTGTTGAGGACTGTTTTGTGACCAGCATGTGATCTATGTTGGAAAATGTCCCATGTGCACTGCTCTTGGATGAAAAGTTCTGAATATCTGTTAAGTCCATCTGGTCCAGTGTATCATTCAAGGCCATTGTTTCTTTATTGATTTTCTGCCTAGATGTTCTGTCCATTGCTATAAGTGGACTATTAAAGTTCCCTGCAATTAGCATATTCTTATCAATAAGATTGCTTATGTTTGTGATTAATTGATTTATATATTTGGGTTTCAAGTTGGGGTCATAAACATTTACAATTGTTAGCTCTTCTCGATGGATAAACCCTGTAATTATGATATAATGCACTTCTTCATCTCTTGTTACAACCTTTAGTTTTAAATCTAGTTTGTCTGGTAGAAGTATGGCTACTCCAGCTTTCTTTTGACTTCCAGCAGCATGATAGATGGTTCTCCATCCCCTCACTTTCAATCTGAAGTTGTCCTCAGGTCTAAAATGAGTCTCTTGCAGACAGCATATAGATGGATTTTTTTTTTTGATCCATTCTATACCCTATGTCTTTTCATTGGGGCATTTAGTCCATTTACATTCAGAATTATTATTGAAAGATATGGATTTAGGGTCATTGTGTTGTCTGTAGGTTTCATGCTTGTGGTGATGTCTCTGGTCCTTTGTAGTCTTTGCAGCATTCCATTCACAGACTCCCTCTTAGGATCTCTTGTAGGACTGGTTTAGTGGTCATGAACTCCTTCAGTTTTTGTTTTTCTGGGAAAGCCTTTATCTCTCCTTCTATTCTGAATGATAGTCTTACTGGATAAAGGATTCTTGGCTGCATATTTTTCCTATGTGGCACATTGAATATTTCCTGCCACTCCCTTCTGGCCGGCCAGTGGACAGGTCTGTTACTACCCCTATGTGTCTACTTTTGTAGGTTAAGTCCCATTTGTTCCTAGGTGCTTTCAGAATTCTCTTTTTATCTTTGTATTTTGCTAGTTTCACTATGACATGCCATGGTGAATACCTATTCTTGTTAAATCTGAAAGGAGTTCTCTGTGCCTCCTGGATTTGGATGTCTGGTTCCTTCCCCAGATTAGGGAAGTTCTCAGCTATAATTTGTTCAAGTAAATGTTCTGCCTCTTTCTCTCTTCTTTTTCTAGAATCCCTATGATACGGATATTATTATGTTTCATTGAATCACTTAATTTTCTAGTTCTCCCCTTGTGGTCTAGTATTTCCTTATCTCTCTTTTTTTCATCTTCATCATTTTCCATAATTTGCTTTCTATTTCACTTATTCTCCCCTCTGATTCCTCCATCCTTGCTGTCACTGCATCTAGTTTATTTTGCACCTCATTTACAACATTTCTTAATTTGTCATGACTATTAGTTCCTTGATCTCTGCAGCAATAGACTCTCTGCTGTCTTCTATGCTTTTTCCAAACCCAGGTATTAATCTTATGACTATTATTCTAAATTCTTGATCAGATATATTGTTTATATCTGTTTTGAGAAATTCTCTGGCTGTCATTTCTTCCTGGAATTTCTTTTGAGGAGAATTCTTTCATCATTTTGTGTTTTTTTGTTTGTTTGTTTGTTTATTTAATATTTTTTAATGTTTATTTATTTATTTATTTTTTAATATATGAAGTTTACTGTCAAATTGGTTTCCATACAACACCCAGTGCTCATCCCAAAAGGTGCCCTCCTCAATACCCATCACCCACCCTCTCCTCCCTCCCACCCCCCATCAACCCTCAGTTTGTTCTCAGTTTTTAACAGTCTCTTATGCTTTGGCTCTCTCCCACTCTAACCTCTTTTTTTTTTTCCTTCCCCTCCCCCATGGGTTTCTGTTATGTTTCTCAGGATCCACATAGGAGTGAAACCATATGGTATCTGTCTTTCTCTGTATGGCTTATTTCACTTAGCATCACACTCTCCAGTTCCATCCACGTTGCTACAAAAGGCCATATTTCATTTTTTCTCATTGCCATGTAGTATTCTATTGTGTATATAAACCACAATTTCTTTATCCATTCATCAGTTGATGGACATTTAGGCTCTTTCCATAATTTGGCTATTGTTGAGAGTGCTGCTATAAACATTGGGGTACAAGTGCCCCTATGCATCAGTACTCCTGTATCCCTTGGATAAATTCCTAGCAGTGCTATCACTGGGTCATAGGGTAGGTCTATTTTTAATTTTCTGAGGAACCTCCACACTGCTTTCCAGAGCGGCTGCACCAGTTTGCATTCCCACCAACAGTGCAAGAGGGTTCCCGTTTCTCCACATCCTCTCCAGCATCTATAGTCTCCTGATTTCTTCATTTTGGCCACTCTGACTGGCATGAGGTGATATCTGAGTGTGGTTTTGATTTGTATTTCCCTGATGAGGAGCGACATTGAACATCTTTTCATGTGCCTATTGGCCATCCGGATGTCTTCTTTAGAGAAGTGTCTGTTCATGTTTTCTGCCCATTTCTTCACTCGGTTATTTGTTTTTCGGGTGTGGAGTTTGCTGAGCTCTTTATAGATTTTGGATACTAGCCCTTTGTCCGATATGTCATTTGCAAATATCTTTTCCTATTCCGTTGGTTGCCTTTTAGTTTTGTTGGTTGTTTCCTTTGCTGTGCAGAAGCTTTTTATCTTCATAAGGTCCCAGTAATGCACTTTTGCTTTTAATTCCCTTGCTTTTGGGGATGTGTCGAGTAAGAGATTGCTACGGCTGAGGTCAGAGAGGTCTTTTCCTGCTTTCTCCTCTAAGGTTTTGATGGTTTCCTGTCTCACATTCAGGTCCTTTATCCATTTTGAGTTTATTTTTGTGAATGGTGTGAGAAAGTGGTCTAGTTTCAACCTTCTGCATGTTGCTGTCCAGTTCTCCCAGCACCATTTGTTAAAGAGACTGTCTTTTTTCCATCGGATGTTCTTTCCTGCTTTGTCAAAGATGAGTTGGCCATACGTTTGTGGGTCTAGTTCTGGGGTTTCTATTCTATTCCATTGGTCTATGTGTCTGTTTTTGTGCCATCATTTCATCATTTTGGCTAGTTTTCTGTCCCTTATGTGTTTTAATAGCTTCTTATGTGTCTTGCATCTGTGAGCACTACTATAATAAAAAGGGGTCATACACTATCAAGGGTCTGGCCCTTCAGGAGGTATTTTTGGAGTGTATTGTGCGCTGTCTGTTGCTGTGACTCTGGTTGCTTTATCTCCCTATTCGTAGTGGGGGTTTGGACCTTTCACCAGGTGTGCTTTGATTTGTTCATGGAAGTAAACCTATGGTCTGCCAAGTTGTACCCATGGGACCCTGAAGATGTTTCTGTCACTCTGTAGCCCAGATTCCTGGAATCCCAAGTCTTTTGGCCTCAATATTGCTGTGTTTGAGGGACAAGGAAACTTCAGGCCCCTCTTCTTCTCCATCACTTTGACTCTCTCTCTCCCCACAAATGTATTTTCAAATGATTACCTGTGTCACAGAATTTTTTTAAGTGTGGTAAAATATAAAGTAAGATTTACCATTTCAACCATTTTAAGTGTGCAGTTAAATGGCATTCACACTGTTGTGCCATTGTGCAAACATTACCACTGTCCATCTCCAGAACTTTTTCATCACCCCAAACAGAATAACTTCTCATTCTTTCCTACCCTAAGTTCCTGTAAGTTTTGCTCTGCTTTCTGTCTCTAAGAATGAGGATGGTGTTAGCTATGAGTTTTTCATATATGGTCTTTAATATGTTCAGGTACTTTCTTTCTATTCCTAGTTTGTTGAGTATTCTCATCATAAAAGGGTGTTGAATTGTGTCCAATGAAATTATTGAGATGATTACATGTGTTTTTTTCTTTCATTCTGTTAATGTGGTATATTGATCACTTTTTGTATGTTAAGCCATTCTTGCATTCCAAGAATAAACTCCACTTGGTCATGGTGTATAATCTTTCTAATATGTTACCTAATTCCTTCTGCTAGTGTTTTCTAGCATTCCCGCATTAGGACTTCTGCCTTAATTTCCATAAAGGGATCTTGTCATGCTGTTTTCTTTTTTATAATATCTTTGCCTGGATTTGGTATCAGGGCAATGGTGACATAATATCATAAGTTAAGAAGTATTCTTTCCTCTCCAATTTTCTAGAAGTGTTTGATAAGGATTTGTGTTAATTCTTCTTTACATATTTGGTAGAATTCATCAATGAAATCATCTGGTCTTGTGATTTTTTTGTGAGTTTTTTTAGTAGTGATTCCATCTCCTTATTAGTTATAGGTCAATTCAGATCTTAAATTTTTTCATGAATCAGTCTTAGTAGGCTTTATGTTTGTAAGACTTTGTACATTTCATATAGATTATACCATATTTTAGCACATACTTTGTATAGTACTTGTAGTAATTTTTATTTTTGTAGAATTATTAATAATGTTACTACTTTTACTTTTTTTAGTAATTTGAGTCTTCTTTATTTCTCAATCCAGGCTATCATTTGCAAATTTTGTGCATCTTTTCAAATCAACAAATTTTGGTTTGTTCATTTTATCTATTACTTTTTCTATTCTCTATTTTATTTATCTCTGTTCTAATCTATATTATTTTTTTCCTTCTGCTAGATTTGAATTTAGCTTTTCTTCTTTTTCTAGTTCCTGAAGTTATAAACATAGGTTATTGATTTAAGATCATTCTTCATTTGAATGTAAACATTTATATCTATAAATGTCCCCCTTAGCATTGCTTTCACTGTATCTCATAAATTCATTTTCACTCATCTGTAATACCTTCTAATTTCCTCATGATTTCTTCTTTGATCCATTGGTTATTTAAGAATGTGGGTTTTTTTAATTAATTTATTTATTTTAATATAATTTATTTTCAAAGTGGCTTCCATACAACACCCAGTGCTCATCCCAACAAGTCCCCTCCTCAATGCCCATCACCCACTTTCCCCTCTCTCCCACCCCCATCAACACTCAGTTTGTTCTCTGTATTTAAGAGTCTCTTATGGTTTGCCTCCCTCCCTCTCTGTTTGTGACTTTTTTTCCCCTTCCCTTCCCCCATGGTCCTCTGTTAAGTTTCTCAAGATCCACATATGAGTGGAAACATATGGTATCTGTCTTTCTCTGACTGACTTATTTCACTTACCATAATACCCTCCAGTTCCATCCACATTGCTGCAAATGGTACCCCAATGTTTATAGCAGTGCTTTCAACAATAGCCAAATTATGGAAAGAGTGTAAATGTTCGTCAACTGATGAATGGATAAAGAAGCTATGGTTTATAAGAGTGTGCTGTTTAATTTCCACAAATCTGTGGAGTTTCCAGTTTCCTTCTTTTATTGATTTCTAAGTTCATTTTGCTGTGGTTGGAGAAGATTGTATGATATCTATCTGTTTTAATCTGTTGGTTTTTACTATGAATACTTAATTACTTAGTTTCTCCCTCATTTTATAGACAGTCTGCTGATAGTCTTACTGAGGATTTCTCACACATATAAATCCCTTCTGCCTTGCTGCTTTCAAGATTCCCTCCTTGTCTTTGCCTTTTGACAATTTGATTATAATGTATCTTGGTGAAGATCTCTTGGAGTTTATCCTACTTACAGTTCATTCAGTGTCTTGGATTTGTAAATTCATATCATCCATCAAATTTGGGAAATGTTTGGCTATTATTTTTTTTAAATAATCTCTTTGCCTCCTTTTCTATCTTTTCTTTTTCTGGAACTCCCACATGGATATATTGGTCCACTTGATGGTATCCTACAAATACTGTAGGCAGTATTTTCTTGAAAAATTTTTGTTCAGTTTTTTCTTCTGTTTCTTTTATTCTATTTTATTTTTTAGAATTCACTCTTCTTGGTATACTCTGATCCTCCTGTGTCTGTAGTTTGATGTCTGACACTAGTTTGAGGGAAATCTCAGTCATTATTTACTCAAATTTATCTTATGTTGCCTTGTCTCATTCTTCTCTGTCTGGTATTAACATGACACATATTTTATCCCATATTTTTCATTTTGTTTCTGTTTGCTTGTCAGTTGTAAAGTTTCTATTGATATATATTGCAGCTCAGAATTTACTAGTTTATTAATAAGATTTTCAAAATAATTTTTCATTTCTGTTAAAGTACTTTTAATCTCTAGCATTTCTTACTTATTCTTTCTTAGAGTTTCTACCTAATGCTCATATTACCCATTTGTTTTGCTGATTGTCTACTTTTTCCATTAAATCCCCTAATTATTAATCATTATTATTTCACATTGCACCAACACATGCACAGAGTAGTTAAAAAGTATGTAGTCTTTTTGGAGGTATGATTTTTTTTTTTTTTTTTTTTTTTTTTTTTTTTTTTTTTTTTTTTTTTTTTTTTTTTGTCCTGTAAGAGAGCTTCAGTTTTGGAAACTACCAAAAACCCTATTTCTACTTTGGATAGTTCCACAGAGTACCTCTAAATTATCAGCACACTGCTGCAATGTATTTATTATCTTAGAAATATGTTTGTTAAATATTAAGTAAATTTTTTAATTTTTGAAAAATTTATTTATTTTTGAGACAGACAGAGAGAGAGATAGCATGAGTAGGGGAGGGGCAGAGAGAGACAGAGACACAGAATCCAAAGCAGGCTCTAGGCTCTGAGCTGTCAGCACAGAGCCTGATGCTGGGCTCGAACTCACGAGCTGTGAGATCATGACTTGCGCTGAAGTCAGACACTTAATGACTGAGCCACCAGGTGCCCCATAAATTTTTAAGTTTTTAATTTTGATTCCAGTGTAGTTAAAATACAGTGTTTACATTAGTTTCAGGTGTAGAAGATAGTGATTTAACAGTTCTATACACTGCTCAGTGCTCATTGTGATATGTACTCTTAATCCCCTTCACCTATTTTACCCATTCTCCAACCCAGTCCCCTCTGGCAACTGTTTGTTCTCTGTCCTTAAGAGTCTTTTTCTTGGTTTCTCTCTCTCTCTCTCTCTCTTTTTCCTTTGCTGTTTGTTTTCCTTCTTAAATTCCACATATGGGTGAAATCATATGGTATTTGTCTTTCTCTGACTGACTTATTTTGCTTAGCGTTATACTCTCTAGCTCCATCCATGTCATTGTAAATCATATATGTAAATCATACATATATGGAGCTAGAGAGTATAATGCTATATATATCTCAGATATATATCTCACATTTTCTTTATCCATTCACCTATTGATGGACACTTGGGCTGCTTCCATATTTTGGCTATTGTAAATAATGTTTCTAAAAACATAGGGGTGCATGCATTCTTTTGAAATAGTGTTTTTTTTTTTTTTTTTTTGGTAAATACCTAGTAGCATATTACCAGATCATAAGGTAGTTCCATTTTTAATTTTTTGAGAAACTTCCATACCGTTTCCCACAGTGGCTGCACCAGTTTGCATTCCTACTAACAGTGCAACAGAGTTCCTTTTTCTCTACTTCCTTGCCAACACTTGTTGTTTCTTGTGATTTTGAGTTTAGCCATTCTGATAGGTGTGAGGTTGTATCTCATTATAGTTTTGATTTGTATTTCCCTGATGATGAGTGATGTTAAGCATCTTTTCATGTGTTCGTTGGCCATCTGGATGTCTTCTTTGGAGAAATGTCTGTTCATGTTTTCTGCCTATTTTATAATTGGATCATTTTTTCATTGTATTTGTATTGAGTTGTATCAATTCTTTATATATTTTGGATACTAACCCTTTATCAGATATATCATTTGCAAATATTTTCTCCCATCATGTAGGTTGCCTTTTAGATTTGTTGTTTCCTTTGCTATGCAGAAGCTTTTATTTTTAATTTAACTTTATTTTTTATTTTTTAAAATTTATATCCAAATTAGTTAGTATATAGTGAAACAATGATTTCAGGAGTAGATTCCTTAATGCCCCTTACCCATTTAGCCCATCCCCCCTCCCACTTACCCCTCCAGTAATCCTCAGTTTGTTCTCCATATTTATGTCTCTTTTGTTTTGTCCCCCTCCCTGTTTTTATATTATTTTTGTTTCCCTTCCCTTCTGTTCATGTTTTGTCTCTTAAAGTCCTCATATGAGTGAAGTCATATGGTTTTGTCTTTCTCTGACTAATTTCACTTAGCATAATGCCCTCCAGTTCCATCCACGTAGTTGCAAATGGCAAGATTTCATTCTTTTTGATTGCCAAGTAATACTCCACTGTATATGTATACCACCTCTTCTTTATCCATTCATCCATCGATGGACATTTGGGCTCTTTCCATACTTTGGCTGTTGTTGATAGCGCTGCTATAAATTTGGGGGTGCATGTGTCCCTTCGAAACAGCACACCTCTATCCCATGGATAAATGCCTAGTAGTACAATTGCTGGGTCATAGGGTAATTCTGTTTTTAGTTTTTTGAGGAACCTCAATATTGTTTTCCAGAGTGGCTGCACCAGCTTGCATTCCCACCAACGATGCAAAAGAGATCCTCTTTCTCCGCATCCTCACCAACATCTGTTATTGCCTGAGTTGTTAATGTTAGCCATTCTGACAGGTGTAAGGTGGTATCTCATTGGGGTTTTGATTTGTATTTCCCTGATGATGAGTGATGTGGAGCATTTTTTCATGTGTTGGTTGGCCATCTGGATGTCTTCTTTGGAGAAGTGTCTATTCCTGTCTTTTGCCCATTTCTTCACTGGATTATTTGTTTTTTGGGTGTTGAGTTTGATAAGTTCTTTATAGATTTTGGATGCTAACCCTTTATCTGATATGTCATTTGCAATTATCTTCTCCCATTCTGTTGGTTGTCTTTTAGTTTTGCTGATTGTTTCCTTCGCTGTGCAGGAGATTTTTATTTTGACGAGGTCCCAGTAGTTCAGTTTTGCTTTTGTTTCCCTTGCCTCTGAAGATGTGTTGAGTAAGAAATTGCTGGGGGCAAGATCAAAGAGGTTTTTGCTTGCTTTCTCCTCGAGGATTTTGATGGCTTCCTGTCTTACATTGAGGTCTTTCATCCACTTTGAGTTTATTTTTGTGTATGGTGTAAGAAAGTGGTCCAGGTTCATTCTTCTGCATGTCGCTGTCCAGTTTTCCCAGCACCACTTGCTGAAGAGACTGTCTTTATTCCACTGGATATTCTTTCCTGCTTTGTCAAAGATTAGTTGCCCATACGTTTGTGGGTCCATTTCTGGGTTCTCTATTCTATTCCATTGATCTGAGTGTCTCTTCTTGTGCCAGTACCATAGTGTCTTGATGATTACAGCTTTGTAGTATAGCTTGAAGTCTGGGATTGTGATGCCTTCTGCTTTGGTTTTCTTTTTCAAGATCGCTTTGGTTATTCGGTGTCTTTTCTGGTTCCATACAAATTTTAGGATTATTTGTTCTAGCTCTGTGAAGAATGCTGGTGTTACTTTGATAGGGATTGCATTGAATATGTAGATTGCTTTGGGTAGTATCGACATTTTAACAATATTTGTTCTTCCTATCCAGGAGCGTGGAATCTTTTTCCATTTTTTTGTGTCTTCTTTAATTTCTTTCATAAGCTTTCTATAGTTTTCAGTGTATAGATTTTTCACTTCTTTGGTTAGATTTATTCCTAGGCATTTTATTTGTGTGTGTGTGTGTGTGTGCGCGCAACTGTAAATGGGATCAATTCCTTGATTTCTCTTTCTGTCTCTTCATTGTTGGTGTATAGGAATGCAACTGATTTTTGTGCATTGATTTTATATCCTGCAACTTTGCTGAATTCATAAATCAGTTCTACCAGGTTTTTTTGTGGAATCTTTTGGGTTTTCCATATAGAGTAGCGTGTCATCTGCGAAGACTGAAAGTTTGACCTCCTCCTGGCCAATTTGGATGCCTTTTATTTCTTTGTGTTGTCTGATTGCAGAGGCTAAGACTTCCAATAGTATGTTGAATAACAGTGGCGAGAGTGGACATCCCTGTCTTGTTCCTGACCTTAGGGGGAAAGCTGTCAGTTTTTCCCCATTGAGGATGATATTAGCGTTGGGTCGCTCATATATGGCTTTTATCATCTCGAGGTATGATCCTTCTATCCCTACCTCCTTGAGGGTTTTTATCAAGAAAGGATGCTGTATTTTGTCAAATGCTTTCTCTGCATCTATTGAGAGGATCATATGGTTCTTGTCCTTTCTTTTATTGATGTGATGAATCACGTTGTTTTGAGGATATTGAACCAGCCCTGCATCCCAGGTATAAATCCCACTTGGTCGTGGTGAATAATTTTTTTAATGTATTGTTGTATCTGGTTGGCTAATATCTTGTTGAGGATTTTTGCATCCATGTTCATCAGGGAAATTGGTCTCTAGTTCTCCTTTTTAGTGGGGTCTCTGGTTTTAGAATCAGGGTAATGCTGGCTTCATAGAAAGAGTTTGGAAGTTTTCCCTCCATTTCTATTTTTTGGAACAGTTTCAAGAGAATAGGTGTTAACTCTTCCTTAAATGTTTGGTAGAATTCCCCTGGAAAGCCATCTGGCCCTGGACTCTTGTGTTTTTTTTGGCAGATTTTTGATTACTAATTCGATTTCCTGACTGGTTGTGGGTCTGTTCAAATTTTCTATTTATTCCTGTTTCAGTTTTGGTAGTGTATGTTTCTACGTATTTGTCCATTTCTTCCAGATTGCCCATTTTATTGGCATATAATTGCTCATAATATTCTCTTATTATTGTTTTTATTTCTGTTGTGTTGGTTGTGATTTCTCCTCTTTCATTCTTGATTTTACTTATTTGGGTCCTTTCCTTTTTCTTCTTGATCAAACTGGCTAGTGGTTTATCAATTTTGTTAATTCTTTCAAAGAACTAGCTTCTGGTTTCATTGATCTGTTCTACTTTTTTTTTGTTGTTGTTTCGATAGCATTAATTTCTGCTCTAATCTTTATTATTTCCTGTCTTCTGCTGGTTTTGGGTTTTATTTGCTGTTCTTTTTCCAGCTCCTTAAGGTGTAAGGTTAGGTTGTGTATCTGAGATCTTTCTTCCTTCTTTAGGAAGGCCTGGATTGCTATATACTTTCCTCTTATGACCACCTTTGCTGCGTCCCAGAGGTTTTGGGTTGTGGTGCTATCATTTTCATCTTCTCCCATTCTGTAGGTTGCCTTTTAGATTTGTTGTTTCCTTTGCTATGCAGAAGTTTTTATTTTGATGTAGTCCTCATAGTTTATTTTCGCTTTTATTTCCTTTGCTTCAGGAGACATATATAGAAAAACGTTGCTACTGCTGATGTTAGAGACATTACTGCCTGTGCTCTTCTCTAGGATTTTTATGCTTTCAAGTTTCACATTTCGGTCTTTAATCCATTTTGAGATTATTTTGGTGTATAGTGTAAGAAAGTGGTCTAGTTTCATTATTTGCATGTGGCTGTCTAGTTTTCCCAACATCATTTCTTGAAGAGACTGTACTTTTCCCATGGCACATTCTATGTCTCTGATTAGAAAGTATAGTCCTTTATATTGAAAGTAATTTTTGAAGTTTATTTATTTATTTTTTATCTCTACACCCAATGTGGAGCTCAAACTCATGTCCCCAGTATTGAGTTGCCTTCTCTTTCAATTGATAGGTATGTATTTATTTCCATTTTGTTACTTGTTTTGTAGTTGTTTTTCTAGGTTTAATCTGATCCTTTCTTCTCCTGCTCTCTTTCACGGTTTTGCTGGCTTTCTTTACTGATATACTTGGATTCCTTTCTCTTTATTCTTTGCACATATATTACTAGTTTTTGATTTTTGGTTACCCTTCGGTTTGTATATAACATCTGCATGTAGCAGTCTACATTAAATTGATGGTCACTTAGGTTTGAACCCATTCTTTACCCCCCCCCCCGCCATGTTTTAGGTATATGGTGTCACATTTTACATCATTTAATTTTGCGAATCCTTTGATTTTTACAGAAATACTTGTTTTTACTGCTTTTGGTTTTCCTACTTTTGTACTCTCACTTTTGGTCTTTCCTTTCCACTCAGAGCATCCCCTTTAATATTTCTTGCGGGCCTGGTTTAGTGGTCACAAACTCCTTTAGTTTTTGTTTGGGAAACACTTTATCTTTCTTTCTAGCCCGGATTATAGCCTTGCTGGATAGAGTATTCTTGATCCTTTCAGCATTTTGAATATATCATACCACTCCCTTGTGACCTGCAAAGTTTCTGCTGAAAAATCTGCTCATAGCCTTATGCGCTTTCCCTTGTAACTGTCTTCTTTTTTCTTGATGCTTTTAATATTTTTTCTTTGTCACTATATTTTGCCATTTTAATTACCATGTATCTTGGTGTGGACCTCCTTGGATTGATTTTGTTGGGGAATCTCTGTTTCTCCTGGATATGGATATTTGTTTCTTTCCCCAGATTTAGGACATTTTCAGCTATTATTTCTTCAAAGAAATTTTATGCCCCCTTTGCTCTGTCTTCTTCTGGGATCTCTATATTGTGAATGGGATTACACTTGATGGAGTTAATGAGTTCCATATGTCTATTCTCATTTAGCATAACTTTGTTCTCTCACTTACTCGGCTTGATTACTTTCCATTACTCCCTTTTCCAGGTCATTAATTAGTCCTCTGCTTCCTTTAGCCTGCTATTTATTCCATCAAGTACATTTTTAATGTCAATTATTGTGTTCTTCTTCTCTGATTGGTCTTTTTAATCTCTGTGTTAAGAGTCTCACTTATGTCCTCCACTCTTTTCTCAAGTCCAGTGAGTACCTTTATGACAATTATTTAAAGTTCTTTACCAGGTATATTACTTATCTCCATTTTGCTTAGGCCTCTTGCTGCAATTTTGTCCTGTTCTTTCATTTGGGACATATTCCTCTGTCTCCTCATTTGCCTCTCTGTGTCTATTTCTGTCTTAGGAAAGTTAACTACATTGTTTGCTCTTGAAAAAAAGAGTGTGTGGTGCACACTTTTAACAAGGTGATGCTGGTTCTCCTCCACAGGGGATACACAGCTGCTGTAGAGACAGGGCTGGCCAGTGCCACTCCACAACACCTGAGTGGGTGGGGGGTGCAGTTTAACAAGGTGCACACATCCTCTGTGGGAGGTTGGGAGATACAGTGTTGGCAAGATTTGCAGAGGTATTCTTGGGGAGGGGACCTGCAGCCCTAGGACTGAGGCAGGCCTAGCTGGAGGGCTGGTATGGGGCAAGTTAGGTGGAGAATGCCTGCACAGCACTGGTTCCGGGGGGGGGGGTGTTGGACACGAGAGATGAAAGTGGCACCTGTCCATTCCTCTGCCCCTGGAGAAGTCCCTCAGCAAACTCTGAGATTAGTAACTAATTATCCCATATGCCGCCAGGTGTTTTTCAAACTGCTGCTTCTAAGCTGTATTTCCATAGGTTGCTTCTTGTGATGTCTCTTTAAGAGCAGGGACTCAGCTTCCTATCACCCTCTGGAATCTCCTAGACACAAACCTACTGAGTTTTGAATTCCAGGCTTCAAGTCCTCCTGGTTGTAAGAACTCACGAAATTCAGCCACTCTGATTTTCAAAGCCAAATGGTATGGGGATTCGTCTTCCTTGTGCAGGCTCCTTGGTGTGACAATTTGTTTCTCACCCCTCTCTGCACCAGCAGCTTGCTCACTGCAGTGACCAGACATGTGGGTTTTAGCTCTGCACAGTGTCCCTGCCCTTCCTACATACACTCTTTGACATGTCCTCTCCTCTACATTTAATTGTGGGGTTTGTTCTGGAGCCATTTTCTGGGTTATTAGCACTGAATGTTATCTAGTTTAATCTGTTGGATGATGTCAGTTTAGGGTCCTCCTACTCTACCATGTTACTGAGAAGTGAAATTTAAGTAAATTTATCTTTTCAATCCACTATTAAAATAATTGCCAAAGGTGACATATCAGGGGACCAGAAGGTGCTAGGAAGGTTACTTAGAAGAGGATTTACAAACCAAGAACTTTTAGATATGGGTAAATGCAAAGCATAAGGCACTCTGTGGTAGAGACAATAATGTAACCCCAAAAGCTGTCTACATCGTATTCCTCAGAATCTGATCTGTCATTATGCATGGAAAAACAGAATTTTCAGATGTGATTATGTTAAAGAATAAACTCAAGATGCATTATCCAGGTGGGACCAATGTATCATAGTGGTTCACATACAAGAGAGGCAGGAAATCAGATGTGATGACAGACATAGAGATCAGAGAGTAAAGAAGATGATATGATGTTCATGGCCTAAAGGAAGAATGGAATTCAGGCAAGGAAAGCAGGTGGACTCTTCAAGCTGGAAAATGTGGATGAAGCCCTACAAAAAAGCAGCCCTGTTGAAGCCAGGAATTTTCCCAGGGAGTCTGATTTTGGACTTACATCTTCCAAAACCATAAACTAATTATGTGTTGTTTTAAGCTACCAAGTATATGGAGAATTCTTACATCAGAAATCTAGTAGAGGGGCGCCTGGGTGGCTCGTCGGTTAAGCATCCGACTTTGTGTGAAGCTACCAATTTGTAGCTTGTTACAGCAGCAGCATGACACTAATACAGGCATGAGCATGAGGGTCTTGACCCCAGAGCCCTGTCCGCAGAGGAAATGAGAGAAGCTCCAGCTGAGGCCATGGGGGTTTTCTGCGGGGGCCCCTGCATGCAGGAGAAGAGAGTCTGCCAGCTGGGGCTAAGGGTAGGAGGAAGGCAGAGCCCCAAGGTGAGAGGCATTTCTCTCTCCCTTTTTCAGGAGACTGTTCTTAACAGCAGTGTTAGGTTTAAAGTGAAAGTGAGTGGGAAGTACAAAGTGTTGCCATCTACCACTTTGCTTCCTCACACAATAGGACATTCCTTACAATTGATGGATCAGTATTGATGCATTATTGTCAGCTAATGTTCATAGTGTCCAGTAGGGGTCACTGCATGTGCTGTGCAGGTCCGTGAGATTGAGAAAATCGTTTCACTGCCCAGAACAAGCCCCAGGCTGCACTGCTTGTGCCCTGGCTCCTTCCCCTGCACCCCTGAAACTCTCCTTTTCGGGGTTTCTCTTTGAGGTGTTGCAGCTGCTGCAGCTTCATCTGGATTAGTGTGAGCACGGCAGAGCTCTGTCCACCCCTTAACCTTCCTTTCAACTGTGTCTTTGTGTTAATGTATATTTCTTACAGACAGTAAATTGTTGGGTCTTGTTTTCTGATCCCCTCTGATTTCCCCTGTCTTTAATTCTTGTATTTAGACCATTGACAGGTACATTGATTATTGATCTATTGGGATGAATAGCTACTATCATTTCACATTTTTCCATGAGCTGTCTTGGTCTTCTGTTTCTTGTTCTGTCTCCCACCCCCTGCTTTCCTTCTCTGGTTGAGTTCAGCATTTCCCATGAATGCTGTTAGTCTCCTCTCTTGGCCCATCCATTATACTTCCTTTGCAGTCCCTACAGTACAACTACCTCAGTGCACTTCCCGATAACGCTGTGGCCCTCCGTGGATAGTGCCCATGCCGTGGAATTGGCATCCCTTCTCCCTCCCCCTCCACAGCACTGCAGTGATGTGGGGCTTGAATTCATGAATCGTGAGATCACGGCCTGAGCCGAAACCAAGAGTCAGATGCTGAACTGACTGAGCCAGCCAGGTGCCCGATGCTGTTTCTGATGAAAACAGGACCAACTGAATGTCTATTTAAAGAGTATCTAGAGGGGCGCCTGGGTGGCTCAGTCAGTTGGGTGTCCGACTTCGGCTCAGGTCATGATCTTGCGGTCCATGAGTTCCAGCCCCGCGTCGGGCTCTGTGCTGACAGCTCAGAGCCTGGAGCCTGTTTCAGACTCTGTGTCTCCCTCTCTCTCTGACCCTCCCCCGTTCATGCTCTGTCTCTGTCTCAAAAATAAATAAACGTTAAAAAAAATTTTTTTTTAAAAAATAAAGAGTATCTAGACCCCCAAATCCTCTCCTTGCCTCAGCTTGGTAGGCAGCTGCCATGTCTATTCTCACCCCAGCAGAAACCTAGGGTTTTATTGTTTGGAGAGATCTCTGAACTATAGGATACCAGGCACTTAATCCTTAACCCTTAACCCCAAACTCTAGCAGTAACGACAACTCGAACAGTAACTCTCTGGAGAGATCTCTGAACTGCAGGATACCAGACAGGCATTAACCCTTACTCTAACCCCAACCCAAACACACACACAGGAAGATGCTGTTTCTCTTGCACTGTTTTGCTTTCCAGCACTGGTGACAGTCCTGTAGAGTTTCCATCTCTCTGCTCACATCGTCCATCCTCTCTTGCATGCTTCTGCAAAGTTGATTTTCTAGAGCCCATAGCATATCCACCATATTCTTTAAGTTTCCAGTCAGAATTCCACAATCTTCATCATCTACAAATCTGCTTCTGATGCTTGCTTTGCCTCTTCAAAGTGCTTGCCATGGCTTTCAGCATGCCTTGTCTTGGTATGTTGTAAGCCAGGCAGGGATTAGGGATAAAGGAGTTGAGGCAAATAGACCTAAGGTGAGACTCACATTTCTCTGGTGAGGAGTCAGGCTGCCTTTACTGTCTTAACTTCCCACTGATGGGGTTCACCACCTGTGCAGGTGGAGAGCAGGAGAACCCCAGCAAGCCTTGTTCCCATGAGCATTCATCAGCAGCCTTTGCTGCTGAGGTCTCCCTCAGTCCTCACTAGGGCTGCAACCCGCTGATAGGTCTGGATGGCGTGCCCAGTGACATTTCTGCAGTGACGTGCCGGTTGTCCTTGACAGGGAGCCGTATTTGTAAAGCCACATTCCAGGGAGTGAGTGGGGAAGAGTCTCGGAGGCCCTTCCTTCACGTGGACCTACTCCGTGTGCTCTCAGACACTGCACATTCCTAGTATTGCCTGTGCTGTTTCCGGGAGAGTCTGCAATCATGTGCATTCAGTCCTTCTAAACACTTCATTGGAACCCAGTGCGACCATCAGAATATACTTCATTCCAGAGGGGAGCAACTCGATGTGCAGAGTTAGTGATGACCCTAAGGGACATGGTCTACATCAGCACCTGCATTGCAGCAGCCACGTTCTGGTGACTGTGTGATTTTAGGGAGTCGTGGGTGGCAGGGCTCACCCTCAGGGACATGATGGCAGCATCCAGCACTGTCTTTTCATCAGAGTGGTAGAAAACCTCATCTCCATTCCTGGCTCCTTCTCATATGTGGGGGAAGATGCATATTCTCTGACCCCTGTCACTAAAACTTTGGAGAGAGAGAATCATCGACCCCTGGACAGGTCCAGTATGGCTGACCCAGAGGGCATGGAGCAGGACTGGACCTGATCCCTGACCTCCCCTTGACTTTGAGGCATCAGTCTGGAGAAGGTGAGTGCAGAGTCCCGTGACTCTCTCAAGTCCCTTGTGGGAGAGACCGTGGGTTGGGGTCAATGGCCCCTCCTAGGGATGTCACCTCCTCAGGGTGACAGAGCCCAACTATCCAAATGCAACTGCTTCATTCTTGAAGAGGATCAGAAATGGGTGGAGGATATGACAAGAATCCAAAATATCAAGTCATCCCTAAAAAAGAGAAAAGTGGAGTTGAAACCATTTGTCCATAGTGAGGATAGTCTGTTGTGTGAAAGACTATGTTCAGAACAACCTCTACAGAGAGCATTCTGGAAGTTCTGGAATGGCAGCTCCAACCCCTCCTTGAGGACTAATCTGACCTTTCACAGGAATCCCTCTGAGCAGCAGGGAGTAGACTAAGGGGACAAAACAGGTTTCGTTCATGTCAGAGGCAGTCGTTCTACAGAGAATGTTCCCTCGTTGTTGGCATCTCTTGAGGTGTGGTTTGTGCTTGATTCCTTTCATTTGTTCACTGGTTGTGCAGCCATTAGTTGGGTCCCTAGTGTCAGAGTCCATTCCCACTGCTGTAACAGAGCATCACAGACTGGGCTGCTTCAGCAACACCAATTACTTCTCCCAGTTCTGAAGGTTGGAAGTCCCAGATAGTAGGACCAGCACAGTGGCGACTGGGGACCCCTCAGGCTGCAACGGTACCTTCTTCTTTCCTTCACATGACCTGGTGAGAGGGAGAGAATTCTCTCTCTTACGGTCCCTTTCTTAAGGGCACTAATCCCATTCCAGAGGGCTTCATCCTCATACCCCTGCGGACCCACAAATGCCTTCCCTCCTAACAAGAGGCTGTCTGATTTCTCTTGGAGCGAAATGGTATTTAGAATCCATAGTGTGGACAGCACATATGCTCATTGTTCCTGGATTTACTGTTCCCTGCCAGAGCCAGCAGATCCAACTAGACCATATTAATTTTTAATTGGTGTCTTAATTCTGAGATAGCCCATAGATCCACATGCAATTTTTTTTTTATTTTAGAGAGAGCACAAGCAAGAGATGGGCAGAGAGAGAAAGAGAGAATCCCAAGCAGGCTCCACACTCAGTGTGGAAACATGTTGTGGAGCTTGATCCCATGACCCTGGGATCATGACCTGAGCCAAAATCAGGAGTCAGACATGGGGCACCTGGATGGCTCAGTCAGTAACCATCTGACTTCGGGTTGTCAGTTCAAGCCCCATGTAGGGCTCTGTGCCTCTCCAGAGCCTGGAGCCTGCTTCAGATTCTGTCTCCCTCTCTCTCTGCCCCTCCCCCACTCACACTCTGACTCTCTCTCTCAAAAATAAACATTAAAAAAAAAGGGTCAGACACTCAGCTGACTGAGCCAGCCAAGGTCCCCGATTCACATGCAATTTTAAGATTCCATTATTTAGTCAGTTCCTGTGTAAACTTGGCTGTGCTTCTCCCAATGGTCACACCTCGGAAAGCTATACTACAACATTGTAACCAGGATAACAACATTCCTACAGTCAGGATCCCTTTCCATCCTCCTAGGGATCTGCCACATTTCCCTTTTATAGCTACACCCACTTACCCCGACCCCAGTCTGTCCTTGTACTCCTGCAATCCACTCTTCTCTTTCCCATTCCTCTAATTTTGTCCTTTGAGGGATGTTGTAGAAATGGAATCATAACGCTGAGTAGCCTTTCGGGATTGGCTTGTTTCACTCGGTGGTTCTGTGGAGACTGGCCCAGGGTGTGTGTGTGTGTATCCGTGCGCGCCTCCTCATGGCTGAGCAGTGCGCTGTGCCTCGGGTGTGGCCAGGTCTGCGTCATCACCCACTGGAGCACCCCTGGGTCTTTGTCCCCCAGCTGCTGGCTGATACGAGGAATCTTGCTACAAACATTGATGTCCAGGCTTTGGAGTGAACCTCAACCTTCCCTTCTCTGGGAGAAATGCCCACGGCTGCCATCGCTGGGTTGTGTGCTAGTGGCACGTTGAGTGTTTAAAAGTTTGTTGAACTACTTTCAGGAGTGGGTGTACTGTTTTTCATCCCCAGCAGCAGTACAGGAGTGGCAAACTTGTCTACATTCTCATCCGCTGTGCGGTTGTCCCCATTTTCTAGTTCAGCCATTCTGACAGATGTGCGCTGAAAGCCCCTAAGGAACTTATTTCGCAATGGCTCACGGCGTGGACATCCTTCCACGTGCTCACTTCCCATCTCTACATGCTTTGTGGTGGAAAGACCGGCGTCACTTGCCTGTGTGCTCGGTTCTGCCGCGGAGGCGGCGTTCGCAGGTGGTGGGGCCCTGGCTGCAGGTGGAGCCTCTATAGACCAGGTGGGCCGCGCTCACCAGCGGGCAGCCGACGTTAACTGGGAAGCTGGAAGCAATCACGGCACCGGGGAAGTCCTCCCCGGTTTCATCTGCGTCCTGGGCAGCGCCTGCGGGGACCTCGCCCCGCAACGCCTCTTCCCCGCGAGGCCCTGCCGACATTCCTCTGCGTCCTGGCCTGCGCCTGTGGAGGCCTCTGACCTTGTGGACTAAGGCCCCGTTAGCTCCACACAATGGGTAAGGCATTCTGGAGGTCGCCTGACGGGTCCCGTCCCAGGACAGAGGCGCTCAAGCGCCGCCCACGGCCCACAGAAACCCTGGACGGCGCCTGTGGCGCCTGTGCCCCGCAATGAAGACGCAGGAGGAGGCCCCGCCCCACAACTACAGCGCCTGCGCCAGGCCTGCTTCAGGAGGAAGGCGCCAGAGGAGGCCCCGCCCCACAACTACAGCGCCTGCGCCAGGCCTGCTTCAGGAGGAAGGCGCCAGAGGAGGCCCCGCCCCACAACTACAGCGCCTGCGCCAGGCCTGCTTCAGGAGGAAGGCGCCAGAGGAGGCCCCGCCCCACGACGACAGGGTCGGAGGAAGCCTTGCCCCGCCCCGCCCCGCCCCCCCCCGCCTTGGTCTCTGTGGTAAGTGAGCGTGGGTTCCCGTGGGTTTCGAGTTTTCGTGTGTTCTGGCTAACGCGGCGCCCCCAGAGTGGTTCCCCAGGCAGGGCCGTCGGCGCGCGGAGCGTCCCTCATACCCCTCAGGTGGGCCTCCGGGTCAGTCACGGACGGCGACACTGTGGGCCCAGCCTTGCGTCCTGACGCGTCTGTGGCCTGAGCCCTTCCAGAAGTGTGGCCCCTTCCTTTGACGTCCACGACCCAGTCTAAGTCCGTGTTCCGGAGGGTCTCGGGGACACTTCACTGGTCCGCGGTCGGCCTGGGGCGCAGGGACGCGCCTGCGAGGATGCGATGTGAGGGCGAACCGCGCTCCCTGCTGCTGCGCCTGAGTGGGCGGTCCGTGTCCCCGTCCCCGTCGTGGAGGCTCCGCGCGACGTCTCGTGAGGCGGGCGCCCTGCTTCCGTCAGAACGACCGCGCATTACCTCACGGCCCCGCACAGGCGCCGCGCGCGGGGCACCGGGGGTCTCTGCCCTGTGCCACAGCGCGTGATTTCGTTCACCTGCGACTTGTCTTCGGGGGACCGGTCGTGTCACTGTTCTTCACCTGGAGAGCTCACGTTTCGTGTTTTGGAAACTTGTAAATAGTATCACATGTGTGATCCTCCTCTTTGCACGTTGTTTGCAGCTGGCCGGCACCAGCGCGTTCATTTCATTCTGGTACATTCATCTCGTACCGCGCAACTTGGCACAGCTCTGTTTAGTTCTAAGAGTTCCCGGTAGTTGTTGGTTGTTGCTTTTGATTTTTTTTTTTTTTTTGGTAGATTCTTGTTTGTTTGTTTGTTTGTTTTCCCCACATAGCCAATCACGTCTTCTGCAACATAAGGATGGTTTGGTTTCTTCCTTTCCACTCCATGTTTTTATTTCCTTTGCTTGATTGAGCATACTGGCCATGTTGAAGTCGCCATGGGGCGAGCCCACGTTCATACTCATTCCACTTCTTAGGGGAGGAGCATTTTGTCTCACCATTAAGTAGGTTTTCTTACAGATGATCTTTATCAAGTTGAGAAATTTCCTTCCACTCTTAGGTTTCTGGGGGTTTTTATGGTGAATGGGTATTGCAATTTGTTAAATGAATTGCCTGCATGGATGAATGTAGTCATGTGCATTTCTTAGCCTATTGATGTGGCTAAGTACATTGAGTTTCATTTATGGAACTAGTCTGGCTGTCCAGGAACAAACCCCACTTGATCGCGGTATATAATTCTTTTTATGTGTTGATAGATGGTGTTTACTGATATCTTGTGAAGGATGTTTGGGTCTATATCCACGAAGGATGTTGGCCTGCAGGATTGTGAGGTACAGTCTTTATCAGGCTTTGGTATCTCATGGTTATGTTAGCTTCATCAAATTCTTTGGGAAGTGTTCCCCTCTCTTGTTTTGGAAGAAGTGTATATTCAGTTGGCATTGTTTCATCTTTAAACTTTTGACAGAATTCTCCAGTGATACTGTGGAGAATGAGGAATTTTCAGTTATGAAAATTTAAAGTTAGGAATTAAATTTGCGTAATAGTTGTTGGACTATTTGTATTATTTATTATTATCCTTCCCTCCCTCCCCTGTGACCCAAGGCAACCACTGGTGCTTTCACTGTCTCCATAATTTTGCCTCTTCTAGATGTTGTGCAGCAGAAATATTAGGATATGGACCTTTTCAAGATGGGCTTCTTTCACTTAGTACTAAGCATTTATCTCCATGTCTTTTCATGGTTTGATAGCTCCCTTCTTTTTAGCCCTGAATAACATTCTGTTGTATGGATACATCACAGTTTGTTTATCCGTTCTTTCCCTGAAGGATGTTTTGGATGCTTCTTAGCATCAGCATGTAAGAATAAAGCTGCTTATAGGGATGACTGGGTAGCTCAGTCAGTTAAGCATCCGACTTTGGCTCAGGTCAGGATCTCACGGTTTGTGAATTTGAGCCCTGCATTGGGCTCTGTGCCGCCAGTGTGTAGCCTGCTTGGGATTCTCTCTTTCCCTTTCTCCACCCCACCCCCACTTGCTCATGCTCTCTCTCAAAACAAATAAATAAACTTAAAAAAGAATAAAGCTGCTATAGACACCTGGCTACAGGTTTTTGTGTGGACATAAGTTTTGGAGTCATATGTGTGACTACCAAGAAGTGTGATTACAGGATTGTATGGCAAGAGTAGATTTAATTTGGTAAGAAATTGCCAAATTGTCTTCCCTTGTGGTTGTAGCATTGTGCATTGACACCAGCAGTGAATGAGAGTTTCTGTTACTGTAGATCCCTTGCCACCATTTGGTATGATCAGTATTTTGTATTTTTGCAGTTGTAGAGGCGTGTGGTAGTATCTCATTGTTGATTCCCTTTGCAATTCTCTAATGCAAGTAATGCTGATAATATGCTTATTTGCCATTTGTGTATCTTCTTAGGTGAGGTGTGTGTTCAAATTTTATAAAATTGTATCTTTAATTGTTTTGTTATTTTTTGTGGATAAAAGCATGTAAGCTGAGGTCTACTCTTCCAGCAAACGTTAGAAGTGTATAGTACAGTGTTAGTTAACTGTAAGCAAAATGAGGTACAGCAGATCTCTTGTACTTCTCCATGTTGTGTAACCAAAACTTTATAATGCTGACAGCAACCCTTCATTTCCGCCTCCCCCAGCCCCTGCCAATCGGCATTCTACCTTCTGCTTCTATGAGATTAACTAATTGAAATTCCCCCATTTAAGTGGGATCATGCAGTACTCCTTTTGTGACTGACTTATTTTACCTAGCATAATGTTCCCCAGGTTCATCTGTGTTCTTGCAAATGGCACAGTTTCCTTATTTTAAAAGCTAATATTCCTTTGTGTGTAAATACCACATTTTCTTTATCAATTCATCTGCCAACAGACATTTAGATCATTTCCCCTTCTTGCCTATTGTGAATAATACTGCAGCAAAACCAGAGAGCAAATGTTTCCTTGAGATCCTGATTTCAAATCTTTTGGATAATTATCCAGACATGGGACTGCTGGATGATATGGTAATTCTAATTTTAATTTGGGGGTACCTCCATACTCTTTTCCATAGTGGATTCACCTTTTTGCCAACAGTGTACAAGGATTCCAATTTCTCCACATCCTTATTAACACTAGTTATTACTGTTTTTTATAATGACCATTCTAACGTGTATGAGGTGATATCTCATGGTTTACATTTGCATTTCCTTGGTGATTAGGAATGTTGAGCATGTTTTCATATACCTATTGGGGCATTTGTATGCTTTCTTTGGAAAAACGTCTATTGAAGTTCTTTGGCCATTTTTAAATTGGGTTCTTTTTTTTCTTTTGCTTTTGAGTTGTCTGTGTTTATATGTTTTTTTGTTTGTTTTTTTTCCAATATATGAAGTTTATTGTCAAATTGGTTTCCATACAACACCCAGTGCTCATCCCAAAAGGTGCCCTCCTCAATACCCATCACCCACCCTCCCCTCCCTCCCACCCCCCATCAACCTTCAGTTTGTTCTCAGTTTTTAAGAGTCTCTTATGCTTTGGCTCTCTTCCACTCTAACCTCTTTTTGTTTTCCTTCCCCTCCCGCAAGGGTTTCTATTAAGTTTCTCAAGATCCACATAAGAGTGAAACCATATGGTATCTGTCTTTCTCTGTATGGCTTATTTCACTTAGCATAACACTCTCCAGTTCCATCCATGTTGCTACAAAGGGCCATATTTCATTCTTTCTCATTGCCACGTAGTACTCTATTGTGTATATAAACCACAATTTCCTTATCCATTCATCAGTTGATGGACATTTAGGCTCTTTCCATAATTTGGCTATTGTTGAGAGTGCTGCTATAAACATTGGGGTACAAGTGCCCCTATGCATCCTGTATCCCTTGGGTAAATTCCTAGCAGTGCTATTGCTGGGTCACAGGGTAGGTCTATTTTTAATTTTCTGAGGAACCTCCACACTGCTTTCCAGAGCGGCTGCACCAGTTTGCATTCCCACCAACAGTGCAAGAGGGTTCCCGTTTCTCCACATCCTCTCCAGCATCTATAGTCTCCTGATTTCTTCATTTTGGCCACTCTGACTGGCATGAGGTGATATCTGAGTGTGGTTTTGATTTGTATTTCCCTGATGAGGAGCGACGTTGAACATCTTTTCATGTGCCTGTTGGCCATCCGGATGTCTTCTTTAGAGAAGTGTCTATTCATGTTTTCTGCCCATTTCTTCACTGGGTTATTTGTTTTTCGGATGTGGAGTTTGGTGAGCTCTTTATAGATTTTGGATACTAGCCCTTTGTCTGATATGTCATTTGCAAATATCTTTTCCCATTCCGTTGGTTGCCTTTTAGTTTTGTTGGTTGTTTCCTTTGCTGTGCAGAAGCTTTTTATCTTCATAAGGCACCAGTAGTTCATTTTTGCTTTTAATTCCCTTGCCTTTGGGGATGTGTCAAGTAAGAAATTGCTACGGCTGAGGTCAGAGAGGTCTTTTCCTGCTTTCTCCTCTAGGGTTTTGATGGTTTCCTGTCTCACATTCAGGTCCTTTATCCATTTTGAGTTTATTTTTGTGAATGGTGTGAGAAAGTGGTCTAGTGTCAATCTTCTACATGTTGCTGTCCAGTTCTCCCAGCACCATTTGTTAAAGAGACTTTTTTCCATTGGATATTCTTTCCTGCTTTGTCAAAGATTAGTTGGCCATACGTTTGTGGGTCTAGTTCTGGGGTTTCTATTCTATTCCATTGGTCTATGTGTCTGTTTTTGTGCCAATACCATGCTGTCTTGATGATGACAGCTTTGTAGTAGAGGCTAAAGTCTGGGATTGTGATGCCTCCTGCTTTGGTCTTCTTCAAAATTACTTTGGCTATTCGGGACCTTTTGTGGTTCCATATGAATTTTAGGATTGCTTGTTCTAGTTTCAAGAAGAATGCTGGTGCAATTTTGATTGGGATTGCATTGAACGTGTAGATAGATTTGGGTAGTATTGACATTTTGACAATATTTATTCTTCCAATCCATGAGCACGGAATGTTTTTCCATTTCTTTATATCTTCTTCAATTTCCTTCATAAGCTTTCTATAGTTTTCAGCATACAGATCTTTTACATCTTTGGTTAGATTTATTCCTAGGTATTTTATGCTTCTTGGTGCAATTGTGAATGGGATCAGTTTCTTTATTTCTCTTTCTGTTGCTTCATTATTAGTGTATAAGAATGCAACTGATTTCTGTACATTGATTTTGTATCCTGCGACTTTGCTAAATTCATGTATCAGTTCTAGCAGACTTCTGGTGGAGTCTATCGGATTTTCCATGTATAATATCATGTCATCTGCAAAAAGTGAAAGCTTAACTTCATCTTTGCCAATTTGGATGCCTTTGATTTCCTTTTGTTGTCTGATTGCTGATGCTAGAACTTCCAACACTATGTTAAACAACAGCGGTGAGAGTGGACATCCCTGTCGTGTTCCTGATCTCAGGGAAAAAGCTCTCAGTTTTTCCCCATTGAGGATGATGTTAGCTGTGGGCTTTTCATAAATGGCTTTTATGATCTTTAAGTATGTTCCTTCTATCCCAACTTTCTCAAGGGTTTTTATTAAGAAAGGTGGCTGAATTTTGTCAAAGGCCTTTTCTGCATCGATTGACAGGATCATACGGTTATCTTTTCTTTTATTAATGTGATGTATCACATTGATTGATTTGCGAATATTGAACCAGCCCTGCATCCCAGGAATGAATCCCACTTGATCATGGTGAATAATTCTTTTTATATGCTGTTGAATTCGATTTGCTAGTATCTTATTGAGAATTTTTGCATCCATATTCATCAGGGATATTGGCCTGTAGTTCTCTTTTTTTACTGGGTCTCTGTCTGGTTTAGGAATCAAAGTAATACTGGCTTCATAGAATGAGTCTGGAAGTTTTTCTTCCCTTTCTATTTTTTGGAATAGCTTGAGAAGGATAGGTATTATCTCTGCTTTAAACGTCTGGTAGAACTCCCCTGGGAAGCCATCTGGTCCTGGACTCTTATTTGTTGGGAGATTTGGGATGACTGATTCAATTTCTTTGCTGTTTATGGGTCTGTTCAAGCTTTCTATTTCCTCCTGATTGAGTTTTGGAAGAGTGTGGGTGTTTAGGAATTTGTCCATTTCTTCCAGGTTGTCCAATTTGTTGGCATGTAATTTTTCATAGTATTCCCTGATAATTGCTTGTATCTCTGAGGGATTGGTTGTAATAATTCCATTTTCATTCATGATTTTATCTATTTGGGTCATCTCCCTTTTCTTTTTGAGAAGTCTGGCTAGAGGTTTATCAATTTTGTTTATTTTTTCAAAAAACCAACTCTTGGTTTCGTTGATCTGCTCTACAGTTTTTTTAGATTCTATATTGTTTATTTCTGCTCTGATCTTTATTATTTCTCTTCTTCTGCTGGGTTTAAGCTGCCTTTGCTGTTCTGCTTCTATTTCCTTTAGGTGTGCTGTTAGATTTTGTATTTGGGATTTTTCTTGTTTCTTGAGATAGGCCTGGATCACAATGTATTTTCCTCTCAGGAAAGCGTTTGGATTGTTGTATTTTCATTTTCATTTGTTTCCATATATTTTTAAATTTCTTCTCTAATTGCCTGGTTGACCCCTTCATTCCTTAGTAGGGTGTTCTTTAACCTCCATGCTTTTGGAGGTTTTCCAGACTTTTTCCTGTGGTTGATTTCAAGCTTCATAGCATTGTGGTCTGAAAGTATGCATGGTATGATTTCAATTCTTGTATACTTATGAAGGGCTTTTGTGACCCAGTATGTGATCTATCTTGGAGAATGTTCCATGTGCACTCGAGAAGAAAGTATATTTTGTTGCTTTGGGATGCAGAGTTCTAAATATATCTGTCAAGTCCATCTGATCCAATGTATCATTCAGGGCCCTTGTTTCTCTATTGACCATGTGTCTAGATGATCTGTCCATTTCTGTAAGTGGAGTGTTAAAGTCCCCTGCAATTACCACATTCTTATCTATAAGGTTGCTTATGTTTATGAGTAATTGTTTTATATATTTGGGGGCTCCTGTATTTGGCGCATAGACATTTATAATTGTTAGCTCTTCCTGATGGATAGACCCTATGATTATTATATAATGCCCTTCTTCATCTCTTGTTATAGCCTTTAATTTAAAGTCTAGTTTGTCTGATATAAGTATGGTTACTCCAGCTTTCTTTTGACTTCCAGTGGCATGATAAATAGTTCTCCATCCCCTCACTCTCAATCTGAAGGTGTCCTCAGATCTAAAATGAGTCTCTTGTAGACAGCAAATAGATGGGTCTTGTTTTTTTTATCCATTCTGATTCCCTATGTCTTTTGGTTGGTGCATTTAGTCCATTTACATTCAGTGTTATTATAGAAAGATATTGGTTTAGAGTCATTGTGATGTCCATAGGTTTCATGCTTGTAGCGATGTCTCTGGTACTTTGTCTCACAGGATCCCCCTTAGGATCTCTTGTAGGGCTGGTTTAGTGGTGACGAATTCCTTCAGTTTTTGTTTGTTTGGGAAGACCTTTATCTCTCCTTCTATTCTAAATGACAGACTTGCTGGATAAAGGATTCTCGGCTGCATATTTTTTCTGTTCATCACATTGAAGATCTCCTGCCATTCCTTTCTGGCCTGCCAAGTTTCAGTAGAGAGATTGGTCACGAGTCTTATAGGTCTCCCTTTATTTTTTTTATTTTTTTTTTTTTAAATTTTTTTTTTCAACGTTTATTTATTTTTGGGACACAGAGAGACAGAGCATGAACGGGGGAGGGACAGAGAGAGAGGGAGACACAGAATCGGAAACAGGCTCCAGGCTCCGAGCCATCAGCCCAGAGCCTGACGCGGGGCTCAAACTCACGTACCGCGAGATCGTGACCTGGCTGAAGTCGGACGCTTAACCGACTGCACCACCCAGGCGCCCCTAGGTCTCCCTTTATATGTTACATCACGTTTATCTCTAGCTCCTTTCAGAATTTTCTCTTTATCCTTGTATTTTGCCAGTTTCACTATGATATGTCATGCAGAAGATTGATTCAAGTTACGTCTGAAGGGAGTTCTCTGTGCCTCTTGGATTTCAATGCCTTTTTCCTTCCCCAGATCCGGGAAGTTCTCAGCTATTATTTCTTCAAGTACACCTTCAGCACCTTTCCCTCTGTCTTCCTCCTCTGGAATACCAATTATGTGTGTATTATTTCTCTTTAATGCATCACTTAGTTCTCTAATTTTCCCCTCATACTCCTGGATTTTTTTATCTCTCTTTTTCTCAGCTTCCTCTTTTTCCATAACTTTATCTTCTAGTTCACCTATTCTCTCCTCTGCCTCTTCAATCCGAGCCGTAGTTGTCTCCATTTTGTTTTGCATTTCTTTTAAAGCGCTTTTCAGCTCCTCGTGACTGTTCCTTAGTCCCTTGATCTCTGTAGCAGGAGATTCTCTGCTGTCCTTTATACTGTTTTCAAGCCCAGCGATTTATTTTATGACTATTATTCTAAATTCACTTTCTGTTATATTGTTTAAATCATTTTTGATCAGTTCGTTAGCTGTTATTATTTCCTGGACGTTTTTCTGAGGGGAATTCTTCCGGTTCGTCATTTTGGATAGTCCCTGGAGTGGTGCGGGACTGCGGGGCACTTCCCCTGTTCTGTCTTGAATAACCTGCGTTGCTGGGCGGGGCTGCAGTCAGACCCAATGTCTGCCCCCAGCCCACCGCTGGGGCCACAGTCAGACTGGTGTGTGCCTTCTCTTCCCCTCTCCTAGGGGGGGATTCACTGTGGGGTGGCGTGGCCCGTCTGGGCTACTTGCACACTGCCAGGCTTGTGGTGCTGGGGATCTGGTGTATTAGCTGGGGTGGGTAGGCAAGGTGCACGGGGGCAGGAGGGGCAGGCTCAGCTCGCTTTTCCTTCAGAGATCCGCTTCGGGAGGGGCCCTGCGGCACTGGGAGGGAGTCAGACCTGCAGGAGGGATGGATCTGCAGAAGCACAGCGTTGGGTGTTTGTGTGGTGCAAGCAAGTTCCCTGGCAGGAACTGGTTCCTTTTGGGATTTTGGCTGGGGGGTGGGCGGGGGAGATGGCGCTGGCGAGCGCCTTTGTTCCCCGCCAAGCCGAGCTCTGTCGTCCAGGGCTCAACAACTCTCCCTCCCGTTGTCCTCCAGCCCTCCCGTTCTCTGAGCAGAGCTGTTAGCTTATAACCTTCCAGATGTCAAGTCCCGCTTGCTGTCGGAACACACTCCGACCGGCCCCTCCGCTTTTGCCAGCCAGACTCGGGGGCTCTGCTTGGCTGGCGGGCCGCCCCTCGGCCCCGGCTCCCTCCCGCCAGTCCGTGGAGCGCGCACCGCCTCGCCGCCCTTCCTACCCTCTTCCGTGGGCCTCTCGTCTGCGCTTGGCTCCGGAGACTCCGTTCTGCTAATCCTCTGGCGGTTTTCTGGGTTATTTAGGCGGGTGTAGGTGGGATCTAAGTGATCAGCAGGACGCCGGTGGTGAGCCCAGCGTCCTCCTACGCCGCCATCTTCCCAGGATTCCCCCTGTATGTTTTTAAGATATTAATCCTTTTATCAGATACCTGGTTCAAAACTTTTTACCCACTCCATAGGATACCATTACCCTCTGTTGATTGTTTCCTCTGCACAAGCTTTGAGGTTTGACGTAATCCCACTTACCATTTTTGTTTTTGTTTTCTGCTTTTTGTGTCATATCCCAGAAATCATTGCCAAGACCAGTGCCATTCAGCTTTTCTCCTTCTTTCCATCTCAGAGATGTATAGTTTCAGGTCCTTTGTTTATAACTTCAATTTATTTATTTATTTACTTATATTTTTTAAGTTTACTTATTCATTTTGAGAGACAGAGAAAGTGAGTGGGGGAGGGGCAGAGAGAGAGGGAGGGAAAATCCCAAGAAGGCTCTACACTGTCAGTGCAGAGCCCAGTGCAGGGCTCTAAATCACAAAACCTGTGAGATCATGATCTGAGCTGAAAGCAAGAGTTGGCTGCTCAACTGACTGAGCCACCCAGGTGCCCCTATTAATTTTTGTTTTAAAAATGTTTATTTTGAGAGAGCATGGGTGGGGGAGGGCCAGAAAAAGAGGGAGAGAGAGAATCCCAAGTAGGCTCTGTGCTTTCACCTCAGAGCCCAATGTGGGGCTCAGTCTCAAACTGTGAGGTCATGACCTGAACTGAAATCAAGAGTTGGACGCTTAATCCACTGAGCCACCCAGGTGCCTCTATGACTTCAATTAATTTTCAGTTGATTTCTGACTGTGACATAGAAGGGATTCCTTTCTCGTTCTTTCCTATTTAGAGATCAGGTTTTCCCAGCATCAGTTTGTTGAACAGATTTTCCTTTTCCCAGTTGTGTGTTAGTGGTATCCTTGTTGAAGATCAGCTGAGTGTAAATGTGTGGGTTTATTTCTGGGCTGTCTATTGTGTTCCATTGGTCTGTATGCCTGTCTTTATGCTAATGCCATACTGTTTTAATTACTGTAAATTTATGATGCTTTAAAAAATTTTTTTAGGGAGTATGAAGCCTCTTGCTTTGTTTTTCTTTCTCAGTGTTGTTTTGGCCCTTCGGAGTTGTGTGTGGTTTCATATGATTTTTAGGATTGTTTTCTCTATTTCTGTAAAAATGCCATTGGGATTTTGATAAAGACTGCATGGAATCTCTGGACGGCTGTGGATAGCTTTGACATTTTAACACTTTTAAGTCTCTAATCCATGAACACTGGATATCTTTTCATTATGTATGTCTTCTCTAATCTCTTTCCCCAATGTTTTGTACTTTTCATTGGACAAGTCTTTCTGCCCCCTGGTTAAGTTTATTTCTAAGTGTTTAATTTTATTGGATGCTCTTGCAAATGGGATTATTTTCTAAATTGCTTTTTGGGGTAGTTCATTGATAGTGTGTAGAAATGAAACTGATTTTTGTTTGTTGTTTTTATATTCTGTGTCTTTACTGAAGTTGTTTATTAGTTCAAATATTTGTTGCTGTGTTGCCGCTGTTGCTTTTTCTGGCATTGTTATGGTGTTTTACATAAAAGGTGCTCATTGCTAACACAGAAAAGTTTACATTTTCCTTTTCAATGTGGATGCTTTGTATAGCTGTTTCGTGCCTAATTGCACTTGCTGGTGTTCCAGTACTGTGTTGGATGTAAGCAGTGAGAGTGGGTATCCTTGCCTTGTTTCTGATGAGAGAAGAAAAGTTTTCAGTTTTTCAACATTGAGTGTGATATTCACTGTGGGCTTTTCACACATAAGCTTTCTTATGTTGAGGTAATTTCTTTCTATTCCTAGTTCAGAATCTGTATCATCAGATGTGCTGAAATTTGTTAAAGGTTTTCCTGCATCTATCAAGATGACTGTGTGATTTTTATCTTTCATTCTGTTAATGGCCAATGGTCACATTGATTGCGCTTCATATGTTGAACCATCTTTGCACCCCAGAGATAAATCCCACAGGCCCTGGCGTATGGTCTTTTAATGTGCTGTTGAATTCAGTTTATTGGTATTTGTTTAGGATTCTCTATCTATGTCCATCTAGGATATTTTCTTGTGGTGTATTTGTCTAATTTTGGTATTAGAGTCATAACTAGACTCATAAAATGAGTCTGGAACTGTGCTTACCTCTGTAGTTTCTTTTGGAAGAGTTAGAGAAGGATTGGTGTTAATTCTGTTCTAAGGAGTAGGTAGGATTCACTAGCAAAGCCATCTGGAGCTTACTTTTTCTTGTTCAGAGGCATTTGATACCTGATTTAATTTTCCTACCAGTTCTGGATCTACTCAGATTTTGTATTTCTTCATGATTACATTTAGATATGTTTTGTATTTCTTGGGATTTATCTATCTCATCGAAGTTATCCATCTAATTTTCATAAGTCTCTTGTGATCCTTCATATTTGTGTGTCATCAGTTTTAATGTCCAATTGTACATTTCTGATTTTATTTATTTGAGTCTTCTCTTTTTTTCTTATTTGATCTAGCTGAAGTCTTACCAGTTTTGATGTTCTTTGCAGAATGCTTAACAACTTAGAGTTACTGATTTTTAAAATTGCTTCTCTAGTCACTGTTTTGTTTTGGCCTTAATCTTTATTTATTGAGACCTAATTAACATGTAATGTCATATAAGTTTCAGGTGGACAGTATAATGATTTAGTGTGTATATGTGTGTGTGTGTTTATATAATATATATAGGGTGTATATGTTATATATAACACATATGTAATGAAATGATCACCAAGAGGTTTAGTTAACATCTGTCACCACACATACAGTTTTTTCTTCTGATGAGGAATTTAAAAATCTGCTTTCTTATGGAGTTTGAAATATACAATACAGTATTATTATTTGTAGTCACCATGTGATACATTACATCCCCATGATCTACTTACTTTAAAAATTATCTCCTGCATCTGGTAACCACTAATCTGTTCTCTGTACCTGTGAGTTTGGTGTTTTTGTTTTTAATTCCACATATAAACGAGATCATAAGGTATTTATTTCTCTTTTCTTTTCTGACTTGTTTTAGCATAATGCCCTCAAGGTCATTCATGCTGTTGCAAATAGCAAGATTTCTTTTTTGTGGCCGGATAATATACCAGTGCATATATATGCACCACTTTTTCTTTATCCATTCATCCATCAAGTGGGTACTTACATGGCTTCTATCTGCTGGCTGTTGTAAATAATGCTGCAGTGAACATGGCAGTGCAGTTATCTTTTGGGGTTAGTCTCTTTACTTACTTTGGAGAAACACCCTGCAGTGGAGTTGCTAGATCATATGGTAGTCTTATTTTTCACTCTTTTGAGGACCCTCCGTGCTGTTTTGCAAAGTGGCTGCACCAATTTAGTCTCACACGAACGCACAAGGGCTCCCTTTTTCTTACATTCTCGCCCATACTTGTTACTTGTCTTTTTGATAATAGTTATTCCAACAGGCATAAGGTGATATCTTATTTTGGTTTTGGCTTGCACTTGCCTTCTGATTATTGATGCTGCGCACCTGTGGCCTTCTGTATGTCTTTCTGGGAAAACACCTCTTCTGATCGTCTGCCCATTTTTTTTTTTTTTTTAAGATTTAAACGTGAGGCCAGAGGGGCACCTGGATGGCTCAGTCGGTTGAGCATCCAACTCTTTTTTTTTTTTTTTCAATATATGAAGTTTATTGTCAAATTGGTTTCCATACAACACCCAGTGCTCATCCCAAAAGGTGCCCTCCTCAATACCCATCACCCACCCTCCCCTCCCTCCCACCCCCCATCAACCCTCAGTTTGTTCTCAGTTTTTAAGAGTCTCTTATGCTTTGGCTCTCTCCCACTCTAACCTCTTTTTTTTTTTTTTTTCTTCCCTTCCCCCATGGGTTTCTGTTAAGTATCTCAGGATCCACATAAGAGTGAAACCATATGGTATCTGTCTTTCTCTGTATGGCTTATTTCACTTAGCATAACACTCTCCAGTTCCATCCATGTTGCTACAAAGGGCCATATTTCATTCTTTCTCATTGCCACGTAGTACTCTATTGTGTATATAAACCACAGTTTCTTTATCCATTCATCAGTTGATGGACATTTAGGCTCTTTCCATAATTTGGCTATTGTTGAGAGTGCTGCTATAAACATTGCGTCTGCCCATTTTTTTAAATGTTCATTTATTTATTATTTTTGAGAGGAAGAGAGAGACGGTGCAAGAGCACGAGTGGGGCGGGGGGAGGGGGAGAGAGGGAATCCCAACAGGCTCCATGCTGTTAGTGCAGAGCCCGTTGCGGAGCTCAAAGTTACAAACCATGAGATCATGACCTGAGCCAAGATTAAGAGTCAGATGCTTAACCAGCTTAGCCACCCAGGTGCCCCTCCTCTGCCCATTTTTTAATCAGATTGTTTGGTGTTTTGCTTTTGAGTTGAATGAATTCCTTATATATTTTGAATATTAGCCCCTTCTCAGATATATGACTTGCAAATATTTTCTCCCATTTGGTAGGCTGGCTTTTCATTTTGTTTGTGGTTTCTTTTGCTGGGCAGAAGCTTTTAGTTTGATTTAGTCCCACTTGTTCATGTTTGCTTTTGGTGTCAAATCCAGAACATCATTGCCGACACCAATATCCAGGTACTTGCTGCCTGTGTTTTCTTCAGAGTGTTTATGTTGTCCGGTCTTAGGTCCAATCTTTAAACCACTTTGAGCTAATTTTGGTGTATGGGTGTAAGATAGTGGTCCAGTTTCATTCTTCTGTTTGTGGCTGTCTTGTTTTCCCAGCAGCATTTATTGAAGAGACTGTCCTTTTCCCCATGTACATTCTTGGCTCTTTTGTCATAAATTAATTGAGAAATTAAGAAATATTATGATTCCAGATCTGTTCTTCTTTCTCAAGATTGATATGACTGTTCAGAGTATTTTGTAGTTACATAAAAATTGTAGGTTTGTTAGTTCTCTTTCTCTGAACAATGCCTTTGGAATTTTTTTCAAGTTTATTTTCTCTGAGAAAGACAGAGCATGAGTAGGGGAGGGGCAGAGAGAGAGGGAGAGAGAAAGAGAATCCCAAGCAGGCTCTGAACTGCCAGTGCAGAGCCTGATGCAGGGCTTGAACCCATGAAGCTGTGAGCTGAAACCAAGAGTCAGAAGTTTA
The DNA here is from genome assembly GCF_018350195.1 of Panthera tigris. Taxonomy (NCBI): domain Eukaryota; kingdom Metazoa; phylum Chordata; class Mammalia; order Carnivora; family Felidae; genus Panthera; species Panthera tigris. The sequence goes on along the minus strand of NC_056672.1, from coordinate 1,288,311 downwards.
ACTGACTGAGCCACCCGGTCTGAGTGAGGCATCCATCAGTTGTGCAGCCATCAGTTGGGTCCCTAGTGTCAGAGTCCATTCCCATGCTGTAACAGTGCCTTCCCTCCTAAGGAGAGCACACTGGGAACTAGGATTTCAACATAAGATGGGGGGTGGGGGGGTACACAGTCAGTCTATAACACCTAGCATCTTCTGAAAGCAAGCGTGTTATTTTGCTTTTTGGTTTAATGGTTGTTTAAAAATACTGTAAATATTCAGTTTTCAAATATTTGAGGTGTTTCTATCCATTACAGTTATCATTGCTCCAGTGTTTCTATATCTGGCCAGTGGAAGCCCCGCCTCATTGGCCCCTGGGTTCTTCTCATGTTTGCCCACATGTAGTCCTTGTCCCTTCCTTGCTTTTGGTTATAGGAAGGTGTTCCAAGCTCATGGTGTACACTTCCTGCCCGAGACACAGAGTGGCCATTTCTTATCTAAGATTGTCTGGTTTTTCTTGGAGGGAAATGCTATTTAGAGTCCATAGTGTGGGCAGCCCATATGCTCATTGCTCCTGGATTTACTGTTCCCTGCCAGAGCCAGCAGATCCAACTAGAACATAGTGATTTTTAATTAGTTTCTTAATTCTGAGATGGCCCATAGATCCACATGCAATTTTTTTTTGTGGGGAGGAGCATGCACAAACAGGGGAGATGGGCATAGGAAGAAAGAGAGAGGATCCCAAGCAGGCTCCACAGTCAATGTGGAACCTGCTGTGGCACTTGATCCCACAACCCTGGGATCATGACCTGAGCCAAAATCAAGGGCCAGGCACGTGACTCTTGGTGGCTCAGTCAGCTAAGTGATTTCAGCTCAGGGTATAATCTTGCAGTTCGTGAGTTTAAGCCCCATATTGGGCTCTTTGCTGACAACTCAGAGCCTGGAGCCTGCTTAGAAGTCTGTGTCTCCCTCTCTCTCTGCCCCTTCCCCAGTTGTGCTTTCTCTCTCTCTCTCTCTCTCTCTCTCTCTCTCTCTCTCAGAAAGAAATATTAAACAACAACAAAAAAAAAGGGTCAGACACTCAGCTGACTGAGCCAGCCAAGGTCCCCGATTCACATGCAATTTTAAGATTCCATTATTTGGTCAGTTCCTGTGTAAACTTGGCTGTGCTTCTCCCAATGGTCACACCTCGGAAAGCTATACTACAACATCGTAACCAGGATAACAGCATTCCTACAGTCAGGATCCCTTTCCATCCTCCTAGGGATCTGCCACATTTCCCTTTTATAGCTACACCCACTTACCCCGACCCCAGTCTGTCCTTGTACTCCTGCAATCCACTCTTCTCTTTCCCATTCCTCTAATTTTGTCCTTTGAGGGATGTTGTAGAAAGGGAATCATAACGCTGAGTAGCCTTTCGGGATTGGCTTGTTTCACTCGGTGGTTCTGTGGAGACTGGCCCAGGGTGTGTGTGTGTGTGTATCCGTGTGCGCCTCCTCACGGCTGAGCAGTGCGCTGTGCCTCGGGTGTGGCGAGGTCTGCGTCATCACCCACTGGAGCACCCCTGGGTCTTTGTCCCCCAGCTGCTGGCTGATACGAGGAATCTTGCTACAAACATTGGCGTTCAGGCTTTGGGGTGAACACCAGCCTTCCCTTCTGTGGGAGAAGTGCCCAGGGCTGCCATCGCTGGGTTGTGTGCTAGTGGCACGCTGGGTGTTTAACAGTTTGCGAAACTTTCAGGAGTGGCTGTGACGTTTTGTGTCACATACATTAAGCTACCAGTCTGTTGGAATCTGTACAGCAGAAACCGGGCCCAAAGACCGGAATTAACCTGGGCCTTCCCAGTCCGTCCCTTACACCTGCCTGCCTCAAGGGACCAGGGAAGGTTTGGTGGACGGAGGGGTTTGTGTGTGTCCTGAGAGGAGGAAGGAGGTGGCTGTGCGTGTCCAGAGAGAAACAGGGGAGATGTTTGTGTCCTGGGTGGGGGGAATGTGTGTGTCTGTGGGAGGAAGTGGGGGGGGGGGATGTGCGTGTCCTGAGAGGAAGAAGGGGAAGATGTGTGTGTCCAGTGAGGAGATGGGTGGGATGTGCGTGTTCCGAGAGGAAGGGGGGTAATGTGTGTGTCCTGAGAGAAGTAAGTGGCGGTGTGTGTGTGTCCTGAGAGGAAGAAGGAGGGGATGTGTGTTTTCTGAGAGGAAGAGGGAGGACGTATGTGTCCTGAAAGGAGGGAGGGAGGGAGTGTGCATGTCAGGAGAAAGGTGGTGGATGTGGGTGTCCTGAGAGGAGGAAGGGGAGGATGTGTGTATTGTGAGGGGAAGAAGGGGAGAATGTGTGTGTCCTGCGGGGAAGAGGGGGGGAGGTGTGAGGAAGAGAGGGGGATGAGAGGAAGGGGGGATGTGTGTGTTCAGAGGACGAAGTGGGCCCTGTGCGTGTCATGAGGAGGCAGGGGGATGGGCATGTCCTGAGGAAGAGGGGGGTGTGTGTGGGTCCTGAGTAGGGGGGAATATGCATGTGTGAGAGGAGGGAGAGGGCGTGTGTGTCCTGAGCAGGGGTGCGGGGGGGGGTTGAAACGCATGTATGAGAGGAGGGGGGTAATGTGCATGTCGTGAGAGGAAGAGGGGGGGTATGCGTGTGCAGAGGAGGGGGAGGAATTGCATATCCTGAGAGGAAAAAGGGAGAATGTGCATGTCTGAGAGGAGGAAGGACGTGGATGTGCATGTCCTGAGAGGAAGAAGGGGGCGCGTGTGTCCTGAGACGAAGAGGGGGGAGATGTGTGTGTCCTGAGAGGAAGAGGGGGGGATGTGCGTGTCCTGAGAGGAGGGAAGGGGTGTGTGTGTGTGGAGGGGAGATGGGGGGATGTGCGTGTCCTGAGAGGAAGAAGGGGGAGGTGTGTGTCCTGAGAGAGAGAACCAGGTGTATTCTGGAGGAGGAAGTTAGGGTCATTCTCTGTCTGAATAGAGGAGACAAAATTGTTTGTCTTCGTGTGTTTTCCGGGCCGTAAGGATGATGAGACCAGGCAGCGTGTCTGGGCATGCTTCGGGAGAAGGAACGGGCTGAGCGCTGGTAGATGTTGCATGCAAGTGCTAGGCCTGTCTGCTTTCCCTGGTCGTGCCTGGCCTTTGTGCCTCAGCAGTTTTGTGGTGGCCCTTGGGACGCTCAGTGGGCATCTCCTCGCGCTCTCTCTCTTTCACGATAAAGCTCTGTGTCTTGCCTCAAGTGCAACGTGAAGCTCGATGCTGAGGACTCAGCAGGTTCCCTCTGTCCACACTTAAACCACAGGCCTGAGGGCTTCATGTCCGGAACCTTGTTCTTGGTTTGTGTGCGCTCTCCTGGGACATTCCCTGTCCACCTCCTGGGGCCAGTGTTGAGAGTCTGGGGATACCTGGCACCCTCATGGGCCAGAGAGAGCCTGGCACCCCACTTCTGCCCTAACCGTGGCAGCAACTCCGCCCCGCACGATGGCTCCCACTGCTTGTAAAAATCAAAGCTAAAAGAAGCTGTCCATAGGAGTGTTCTGTTGCGCAGTGGAACCGAGAACCCCTGACTCAGTTTCCCCTGCTGCGAAATGAACAGGTGTGCTATGAGTGCAGCCCCTAGAGGGTCAGAGGATTAGCTGACATTCTGGAGGCTTAAAAGCCCACCCCAGGTCCGATGTCTGATTTTCCTAAGACTTCACATTGAGGGCTGGGGACTGCTTCTGGTAAGGGCTCCACTGCAGTGAGCAGAAACAGAACTTTCTTCGGATGACCACATAATTGCCAGAAAGAACAAGAGCCTGTGAGAATGGGACAGTTGGAGGCTGTTCCTTCTTATGAGCTTGACATCTAAGAAGTTTCCAAAATACACTCTGAAGTTATTTTCAGAGTTTGCCAAACACTTTTGGAAAGACAAGACATCGGAACCAGAGGCTATTTTAGTCACGGCTCTAAGTGACACCCATAAAAACAGGGTTCACGCTGCCCACACCAGCTCCCCAGTCCTCCAGTGAATTGGGAGCAAGGCCTTCCTACTGCCCACACTCCCGGCCCCCCTAAGCTGGGCAGGCATGGGACGTTCATCTGCTGCTTATGACATGGGGGTTTATGTGTCACATGCAGGGAACAAGACTTTTCAAGTTCTCCCTGTGGGCTGAGCGCTGGCTCTCTCTCAGGCCGAGAGAGGCAAGCAAGAGGACCCTCCAATTTCTCTTCCGAAGGTTTGGCAGGGTACGGGCCTGGCCGGCTTTCACAGTGAACGTGACAGCTTCCTTGCTGAGGTCACATGGCCCAGGCCAGCCTGCAAACAGCTGTGCAATGGCTGGAACAAAGTCTTGGTTTGTTTGGGGGAAATGTTCAAATATCTGCAAAGTGGAGAGTACGGTACGATAATGAGCCCCGTGGACCCGTGATCAGCTCCCCATTGACCGGCTAGTGGCCCATCTTACCATCTGTTACAGGCTGACTTGTGGCCTCTCAAAATTCGTATGCTGAAGTGCTGACCCCCAAAACTCCAGAATGTGACTTTATTTGGAGATGGGGCCTTTACTCAGGTGGTTAAGGTACCATGAGGTCCCCATATGCGTGGGCCCTTAATCTAGTGTGACTGGTGTCCTTATAAGACGAGGAGATGAGTAGGAGCTCCTGGGTGGCTCAGGAGCAAACTTGGCAAACTTGATTTTAGCTCAGGTCATGATCTCACAGGTCATGGATTCGAGCCCCGTGTTGGGCTCTGTGCTGGCAGTGTGGAGCCTGCTTGGGATTCTCTCTCTCTCTCTTTCTCTCTCTCTGCCCCTCCCCCACTCATGCGCAGTCTCTCTCTCTCTCTCTCTCTCTCTCTCTCTGTCTCTGTCTCTCTCTCTCTCTCTCCCTCAGTATAAATAAACATAAAAAAAAAAAGACGAGGACACAGACACACACGGAGGAATGACCACGTGAGGAAGCAGGGAGAAGACAGCCATTTGTCAGCCCAGGAGAGAGGCCTTAGGGGAAACCAGCCCTGTTCACACCTGGATCTTAGGCTTCTGGACTCCAGAACTGTGAGAAACACATATGGTTTTTGTTGTGGCAGCCCAAGCTGACTAACAGCATCTCTACCCTCCTGCTGGGTGTTTTTGAAGCAAATCACAAAGTTTGTGGTTTTTTTCTGGCATACGGTGTTTTTAAAGGGTTCCAGTATTCAGCAGAGCTGGTTGGGCTCATGCTAGCCTGAGAGCCCGGGCTTCACTGAAAGGGGACAGTGGGCACCGGAGGGGAGCAGCTTATGCGCTTATAAATGACATCCGTCACAGCGTTCATATTAAAAGTGCACAGGGTGGCGTTTACACACACACACACACACACACACACGTAACGTCACCGCCAAGAAAGCAGACTCCTCACTCACCCACAGAAGTATCCTTTCTTGCCCTCTGCAGTCGCCCAGCCCCTCCTTAGGCAGCTGCTGGGGTCTCCCCATCCCTGCCAGTGAGTTCACCCTGTCCTTACTCACGTATGAGCGGAACCACCAGCGGCTGCTCTGTTCTGTGGAGCTCTGTCCCTCAGCCTAAGCTGAGATGCTGAGATGTGTCCATGTTGCCGGGCACATCAGTGCTGGCTTCTCCCCACTGCTGCCTCTGCCCCGTACCGACAGAGCCCGGTGTGTGTGCCACCTGGCCTGCAGATGAGCCGTGTTCCAGTTCTGGCCAGTGGAGAGAGAGCTGGTGCGAACGGTTGCAGTCAAGGCTCTGTGCGGACTCCCGCTCTCGTTTCTCTTAGGTGAGTGCCCAGGCTGGACCGGCTGGGTCCCATGGTGAACAGCTCTTTCAGAGGCTGCAGATTGTGTCCCGAATACTCACACCGTTCTGCACTGCCACGTGCAGTGTGACAGTCCCACCTCCTCTATCCTACCCAAACTCGGTGTGGTTAGTATTCTGCGGTGACGTGTCGTGGTGTCTCATTGGGTTTTAATCTGCATTTCCGTGATGAGTACTGATTGAGAGACTTCTCCTGTGCTTGTTTGCCATTTGTATCTTTTCTTGGGTGAAGTATCACTTCAAATCCTTTGCTCACTTGAAAAAATTGGTTTATGTTCCAATTACTGCACTTTTAGAATTCTTTATGTCCGAATACAAGTTCTTTATCAGATATCAGCTGGCGGCTTGTCTTTCAGTCTTTTACTGGTATCTTTGGAGACAGGTGTTTAATTTTGATGAACTCTAATTCATCAGCTTTTAAAAAATGTATCGTGCTGTATTTAATAAATCTTTGCCTAGCTCACGGTCATAATTTTTTTTTAGTAGTCTGACACTTGCAGGAGGCACCTGGTTGGTTATAGTCAATCGGTTAAGCATCTGACTCTTGATTTTGGCTCAGGTCACGATCCCAGGGTTGTGGGATTGGGCCATGCATCGGACTCTGTGCTGAGTGTGGAGCCTGCCTGAGATTCTCTCTCTTTCTGTCTGTCTCTGTCTGTGTCTCTGTCTCCTGCACCCCCCTCTCTCTCTAAAATTGAAAAAATAATAAAGTCTGATACTTTCAGATTGTATATTTGGGATTATGGTCCATTATGACTTGACTTTTGTACTTGACAAGTATGGATCAAAGTTTATTTTTTTACACATAGATACCCAACTGACCCAGCACCATTTATTGAAACACTTATCCTTTCTTCATTGAATTGCCTTTGTGATTTATGTCATACATGTGTAGCTTTGTTTCTGAATTCCTTATTTTGCTCCATTGATTGACTTGATCCCATTTAGCACACAATCATGATCATTGTAACTTCACAATACATTTTAAAGTCAGGTGGTGTTAATCATCCAGTTGTCCTCCACTTCAGAGTTGCTTTAGCTGTTGTGGGTCCTTTGCATTCCTCCATGAATTTTAGAATCAGCTTGTTAATTTCTGCATAAAACTCTGCTGGGAGTTTGGCTGCGATTGCCCTGAATCTGTAGATCAGTTTGGAGAATGAATATTTCAACAACACTGAGTCTTCCAACCATGAACTCAGCAGAGTTTAATTTCTCTTAGGTTAATGTTATATAGGGCTTTTACATCTTTTGTCAGGTTTATCCCTAAATATTTCATAGTTTTTGGTATTATTATAACTGCTAACGTAATACTAATTTTTTGAACATTTTTTATTTTATTTTTGAGAGACTGAAAGAGACAGAGTACGAGCAGGAGAGGGGCAGAGAGAGAGAGAGAGAGAGAGGAGACCCAAAATCCAAAGCAGTTTCCAGGCTTTGAGCTGTCAGCACAGAGCCTGATGCAGGGCTCGAACTCATAAATAGGAGATCATGACCCGAGCCAAAGTCAGACGCTCAACTGACTGAACCCCAGGCGCCCCTGTAATATTGATTTTTGAAAGCTGAACCATCCATGTATTACTGGGACACATCCCACTCAGTCATGAAGTATAATCTTTTTCATATAGTGCTGCATTCAGTTGCTAATATTTGTAGATTTTTTTTGTATCTTGGCTCATAAGGGATATTGACTCTAGGTTTTGTGCAATTTTAATATGTCTTTTTCATAGAATGAGAGCAGCAGAATTATCTGGAAGAATTTGTATAGAATTAGCATTATTTCTCCCTTAAATATTTAGAGGAATTCACCAGTAAAACCATCTGCGCCTGGCGTTGTTGTTATTTATTGTTTTTTTTTCCTTTTTTTTGTTTTTGTTTATGGAAAGGTTTTTAACCACCAGGTGAATTTATTTAATAGATTTAGGGCTATTCGACTTATCTATTTCTTCTTAAGTAAGCTTTGGTGATATGTGTCTTTTAAGTATTTTGTCCATTTCACCTAAGTTGTCAAATTTATTGGTATAAAGATATTTATTCTAGTCTGTTATAATCCTTTTCATATCTATAACCAGTCTTGATGTCACTTCTCATTTATGATACTGGTAATTTGTGTCTTCTTTTTTCCTGATCAGCCTAGTTAGTAGTTTTTCAGTGTAATTGAGTTTCTCACATATCAGGCTTTTGGTTACCTTGATATTCTCTATTTTCCTGTTTTCTATTTTATTGATTAAAAAAAATTAATGTTTATTTTTGAGAGAGAGCATGAGCAGGAGAGGGGCAGAGAGAGAGGGAGACACAGAAAATCTGAAGCAGCTCCAGGCTCTGAGGTGTCAGCACAGAGCCCAACCATGAGATCATGACCTGAGCCGAAGTTGGATGCTTAACCAACTGAGCCACCCAGACACCCCTATTTTATTGATTTTTATTATTTACAATCTCATGCTTACTTTGGATTTAATTATGACTTTTGCTAGTTCCTAAGGTAGAAGATGAGTTGTTGATTGCTCTTCTTTTTTTTCTAATATACTCTTGGTGCTATCAATTTCCTTCTAAAGCCTGCTTTAGCAATACCCATCAATTCTGGTATGTTGCGTTTTTATTTTCATTAAGTAAAAATTTTTTTCTGACTCTCCCTCTGATGTTTTCTTCAATCCATGGGTTATTTAGAAGTATGTTATCTCATTTCCAAATATGTGGGTATTTTCCAGAGATCTGTTCTTGATTTCTTTTTTTAAAAATTTTTATTTATTTGTTCTTGTTTTAAGTAGACTCCATGCCCAATGTGGGGTTCCAACTTACACACCCCAAGATCAGGAGTCATGCTCTACCTAACTGAGCCAGGAAGGTGCCCCCTGTTCTTGATTTCTAATTTAATTCAGTTGTAATCAGATAACATCATTTTTATAACTTGAATACTTTAGAATTTATTGTTACTCATTTTTATAGTGCAGTGTATGGCCTGTCTTGGTACATAGAGTGTGTTCTGCAGTGGTGGAGTGTTTTAGAAATGTCATTCAGACCAAGCTGGTTGAGAAGGGTGTTCATAATTAACATACAGTATTATTAATTTCAGGTATGAAATACAGTGATTTAACAATTCTATACATTATGCGCTGCTGATAATGATAAGTATACTCTATCACCTTCACCTATTTCACCCATTCCCCCCTTCCTCCTCCCCTCTAATAAGGGGAGGTTCTTGTTCTCTACAGTTAAAAGTCTGTTTTTTTGGTTTGTCTCTTTTTTTGTTCCTTTGTTCTGTTGCTTAAATTCCACATAAGAAGGAAATCATTTGGTATTTGTCTTTTTCTCATTTCGCTTATGCCCTCTAGATCATTATACCCTCTAGATCCATCCATATTGTTGCATATGGCAAGATTCCATTCTTTTTTGTGGCTGAGTAATATTCCATTATATGTGTATACCACATTTTCTTTATCCATTTATCCATCATTGGAAACTTGGGTTCCTTCCATAATTTAAATGTTGTAAATAATGCTGCAACAAATACAGGGTGCAGATATGTTTTGAATTTCTGTTTTCATATTCTTTGGGTTAATACCCAGTAGTGGAATTACTGGATCATAGGGTGATTCTATTTTTAGTTTTTTGAGGAAGCTCCATATTGTTTTCCACAGTGGCTGCACCAGTTTGCATTTCCGCCGACAGTGCAGGAGGGTTGCTTTCTCTCCACATCCTCACCAACACTTTTTTCTAGTGTTTTTGACTTTAGCCATTCTGACAAGTGTGAGGTGATATCGCATTGTAGTTTTGACTTGCATTTCTCTTACGATGAGTGGTGATGAATATCTTTTCATGTGTTTGCCACCTGCGTTTCTCCTTTGAAGAAATGTCTGTTTGTACCTTCTGTCAACTTTTTTTTTTTAAAGTTTATTTATGTATTTTTGAGACAGAAAGAATGAGTGGGGTAGGGGCAGAGAGAGAGGGGGACAGAGGATCCAAAATGCGCTTCAAGCTGACAGCAGAGAGCCCGACGTGGGGCTTGAACTCATGAAGCGTGAGATCATGACCTGAGCCGAAGTTGGACACTTAACCAACTGAGCCACTCAGGCGCCCCTTGTCTAGGGTTTTTGTGGTTTCAGGTCTCATATTTAGACCTTTCTTCCATTTTGAGTTCGTTTTGTGTATGATGTGACAAAGTGGTCTAGTTTCATTCTTTTGCATGTAGCTGCCCAGTTTTCCCAACAGCATTTGTTGAAGAGACAGTCTTTTACCCATTTCATGTTCTTGCCTCTTTTGTTGGAGAGTAAATTGAGCATATAATCTGGGCACTCTGTTCTGTTCCACTGATCAATGTGTCCATTTTTGTGCCAGTACATTACTGTTTTGAGTACTACAGCTTAGTAGTATAACGTGAAGTCTGGAATTGTGATAGCACCAATTTTGTTCTTTTTTAAGATTGCTTTGGCTGTTTTGGGTCTTTTGTGGTTCCATACAAATTTTAGGATTATACTAGCTTTGTGGGAAATACTGTTGGTGTTTTATAGGGATTGCATAAATCTGTAGGTTGTTTTGGGTACTATGGACATTTTACCAATATTTGGTCTTTCAACCCGTGAGCATGGAACATCTTTCCATTTGCGTCATCTTCAGGTTCTTTCATCGTGTTTTATAGTTCTCCAGAATTCAGGTCTTTCACCTCCTTGGCCTAGTTTATTTGTAGGTGCTTTATTCTTGTTGCTGCAGTTGTGAATGGGACTGTTTTCTAATTTCTCTTTCTGCTATTTCATTATTGTGTGGGAATGAAACAGCTTTCTGTAGATTGAGTGTTTCCTCCAACATTAGGTAATTAGCTTATCAGTTCTAGTTGTTCTTTTGGTGAAATCTTTAGGGTTTTCTGCACATAGTATCATGTCATCTTCTTCCTTAACAGTTTACATGCCTTTTATTTCTTTTTCTGTCTGATTGCTGTGGTTAGGACTTCCAGTACTATGTTGAATAAAAGTGGTGAGAGTGGACATCCATGGCCTGTTCCTGATATTAGGGAAAATCTCTCAGTTTCCCCCCATTGAATATGATATTAGGTGTGGGTTTTTCATATATGGCCTTTATTATCTTGTATGTTAGCTCTAAACCCACTTTGTTGAGAGTTTTTTTCATTAATGGATGTTGAGTTTTGTCAGATGCTTTTTCTGCATCTATTAAAATGATCATATGGTTTTTATGCTTTCTCTTGTTGATGTGGTATATCATGTCAATTGATTTGCAAATACTGAACCACTCTTGCAACCCAGGAATAAATTCCATTTGATTGTGGTGAATAATTCTTTAATGTATTCTTGGATTCAGTTTAGTATTTGTTGAGGATTTTTGTGTCTGTATTGTTAAGAGATACTGTCCTTGGGGGCACCTGGGTGGCTCAGTTGGTTGGGTGTCCACCTTCAGCTCAGGTCATGATCTTGAAGTTTGTGAGTTCAAGTACTGCGTCAGGCTCTGTGCTGACAGCTCAGAGCCTGGAGCCTGCTTTGGGTTCTGTGTCTCCCTCTCTCTCTCTCTGCGCCTCCCCCACTTGCTGTCTCGGTCTTTCTCAAAAATAAACATTAAAAATTTTCTTTTAAAGAGATATTGTTCTGTAGTTCTCTTTGTGGTGTCTTTATCTGGTTTTGGTATCAAGGTAATGCTTGTAGAGGCCTAATAGAATGAATTTGGAAGTTTTCCTTCCTCTTGTATTTTTTGGACTATTTTGAGAAGAATAGGGTGTTAACTCTTCTTTAAGTGTCTGGTAAAATTGACCTGTGAAGGGCCATCTGTTCCTGGACTTTCGTTTGTTGGGAGTTTTTCGATTATTGATGTGACTTCATTGTTGGTGATCAGTATGTTCAAATTTTCTATTTCTACCTAATACAGTTTTGGGAACTTATATCTTTCTAGGAATTTATTCATTTATTCTAGGTTGGCCAATTTGTTGGCATATAATTTTTCATAATATTCTCTTATAATCCTTCATGTTTCTGTGGTCTTGGTTGTTATTTCTCATCTCTCTGATTTTGTTTGTGTCCCCTCCTTCTAGGCCCCCTCTCTCTTTTAATGAGTCTGGTTAAAAGTTTATGAATTTGTTAATCTTTTCAAGGAAACACTTCCTAGTTTGTTCTGTGTTTTTTTTAGTTCCTATTTCATTTATTTCTACTCTGATGTTTATATTTCCTTCCTTCTACTGGTTTTGAGTTTTGTCTGTTCTTCTTTTTGCTAGCTCCTTTCAATGTAGGTTAGGTAGTTTGAAAATTTTCTTGCTTCTTAAGGTGGGCCTGTATTACTATAAACTTCTCTCTTAGAACAGCTTTTGCTACATCCCAAAGATTTTTGGACTGTATGTTTTCATTTTCACTTGTCTACATGTATTTTTTAAATTTCCTCTTTGATTTCTTGGTTGACTCATTCATTGTTTAGCACTTTAGCATGTTATTTAGTCTCTGTGTATTTGTGTTCTTTCAAGATTTTTTCTTCTGCTTGATTTCTACTTTCATAGTATTGTAGTAAAAAAAGATACATGTCATGAGTTCAGTCTTTTTTAATTGGTTGAGACTTGTTTTGTGGCAAATACGTAATCTATTCTGGAGAGTGTTCCATTTGCACTTGTAAAGAATGTGTATTGCAAATATATTTGTTCGATCCATCTGGTTCAATGTGTCATTCAAAGCCACTGATTCCTTGTTTCTTTTCCATTTGCATGATCTCTCCTGTACTATTATTATATTACTATCAATTACTTCCTTTATGTTTGTTATTAGCTGCTTTATGTATTTGGGTGCTTCCATGTTGTGTGCATAAATATTTATAATTGTTACAGCTTGTTGGATTGCTCTTTTTATGAGTATATGATGTCATTCTTTGTCTCTTGTTAGTGTCATTGTTTTAAAGTGTATTTTGTGGGATAGAAGTATTGCTACCCCGGTTTTCTTCTGACATGCATTTGCATGATAATGCTTTTCCATCCCTTCACTTTTAATCTGCAGGTGTCTTTAGGTGTGAAATGAGACCCTTGTAGGCAGAATATAAGAGACTTTAAAACATTTTTTTTAATGTTTAGTTTTTTAGAGAAGAGAAAGAGACAGATCATGAGCAGGAAAGGTACAGAGAGAGAGGGAGACACATAATCTGAAGCAGGCTCCCGGCTCTGAGCTGTCAGCACAGAGCCTGATGCAGGGTTCAAACACATAAACTATAAGATCATGACCTGAGCTGAAGTCAGATGCTTAACCCACTGAGCCACCAAGGCACAGCACCACTCCCCCCCACCCCCAACGCCACCTTGTAGGCAGCATATAGATGGGTCTTATATCTTTATCCATTCTATGACCTTATGTCTTTTGATTGGAGTGTTTAGTCCATTTACATTCAAAGTAATTAGTGATAGGTATCTACTTACTGCCATTTTGTTTCTTGTTTTATGGTTGTTTTTGTAGTTATTCTCTGTTGCTTTCTTCTCTTGCTGTCTTCTTCTCACAGTTTGCTGGCTTTCTTTAGTGATAGACTTGGATTCCTTTCTCTTTGTTTTTTGCATATCTATTACTGGTTTCTGATTTGTGGTTACCATTAAGTTGATATATAACATCTTCTGCGTATAGCAGTCTGTATTGTTGATGGTCACTTAAGTGTGAACTGATTCTTTACTACCCCCCCCCCCAACATTTTAGGTATGTGGTGTCATACTTTACATCTTATTTAATGCCTTGACTTTTATAGATATATTTAAGTTTACTGGTTTTGTGCTTCCTACTTTTCTTCCTCCTACTTATGGTTTTTCCTTTCCACCCAAAGAGTCCCCTTTAATATTTCTAAGGATGAAGAAATGGTTGAAGGGATGGGATGGGGTGAAGTGATGGTTTAGTGATCATGAATTTTTTTGACTTTAGTTTGTCTGGGAAATTATCTCTCCTTTTGTTCTGAATGGTAGCCTTCCTGGATAAAGTATTCTTGGCTGCATTTTTTGTTTGTTTGTTTGTTTTCCCCTTCAACATGCCATTCCCTTCTGGTCTTCAAAGTTTCTGTTGAAAAACCAGCTGATAGCCTTATGGGGTTTCCTTTGCTTGTAACCATTTTCTTTTTCTTGCTGCTTTAAAAATTCTCTTTATCACTACTTTTTGTCATTTGAATTTTATGTGTCTTGGTGTGGACCTACTTGAGTTGATTTTGTTGGGGGCTCTCTGTTCCTCCTAGATCTGGGTTCCTATTTCCTTCCCCAGATTCAAGATGTCTTCAGTGATTATTTCTTGAGATAGAAAGATTTTCTTCCTCCTTTTCTCTCTTCTTCCTCTGGGATCCCTATAATGGGAATGTTATTGCACTTCATGATGTCACTGAGTTCCCTACTCTATTTTCATTTTTTATTATTCTTTTCCTTTATCCTGTTCAGCTTGATTGTTGTCTACTACTCTGTCCTCTAGGTCACTATTCCATTCTTCTGCTTCCTCAAGTCTACTATTTATTCCCTGTCATGTATTTTTAATTTCAGATATTAAGTTCTTCATCTCTGATTGGTTCTTTTTTTATGTTTTCTGTCTCTTATTTGAGGGTCTCACTGAGGACCTGCACTCTTTTCTCAAGTCCAGGGAGTGTTGTTATGATCTTTACATGCTCTGTCAGGCATATTCTTATCACTGTTTCATTTAGCTCTATTGCTGTGATTGTATCGTTTTCTTTCATTTGGGACATATATCTTTGTCTGCTCATTTTGTCTAAATCTCTGTGCCTGTTTTGATGTGTTAGGAAAGTCAACTGTGCGCCCTGATGTTGAAAGTAGTGGCCTTATACAAGAAGAAGTCTTGTAGTGCCCTCTGATGAAGTGTTTCCTGTTCACCAGAACCTGCTTTTCAGGGGTGTCTCCTGTGTGTGTTGTGGGCACCCTACTATTGTGGTTGAACCACTTCTGCCTTCAGACCAGTCATCTGCAGTGGTTCTCTCTACCTGTTTTGGGTAGTGTTTGGTCCCTGTGTTGTTAGTTGGCCAGTCCGGGGCCTCTATGGGCTTGTGTTGAGTCAGACCAGACATTTGCCAGCGTTGCAGTAGCACCAAACTGCAGGGTGCTTTCCCAGTGTTGTTCCCTGAAGAAGCATTTGTTAGTGGGTGGGTGTTGCAGTCAGACCAGTTGTCTGACCCCAGCCCACTGCTGTGGACACAACTGGACTGCTGTGTGTAGTTTTTGCCCCATTTCCCGGGCAGGAGTCACTTTGGAGTGATGTTGGCCTCTGTTGGGGCTGCTTGCACACCACCAGGCTTGTAGCACTACTTGGATGGATTCCAGCCAAGGGCATATTGGAGGGCAGGTCCACGGGAGAGTGCCAACATAGTGCATGTGGTGCCCTCCTGCTCTACCAGAGCTGATCTTGCTGATTTTTTTTAATTTATAGGTGTTAAGCCCCACTGGTTATAACTCATGAAGTTAGGTCCCCTCTGGTCTTCTAAGCCAATGTTGTGGGGACTCATCTTCCTCATGCAGTTCCCCCATGCCTGGGGTGCCTGGTGTGGGGTCTGCCCCTCTCCCCTGCCATAGCATCCCTCCATCCCTTAGACAGTTCCACAGGTCTATTTGGCTCCCAGCCACTTCTCTGCCCTTCCTCCCCTCCCCTTAATTGTGGCCTCTTCTCTGCATTTAGCTGTAGAGAGTGTGTTCTGCCAGTCTTCAGTTCCTCTTCTGGGTTATTTACACTGATGTGGGTGTTATTTACGTGTATCCTGGATTAAGGTGAACCTGGGATCCTCCTACTCTACCATCTTTCTTGCAAGTCTAGCTTGGGGTTTTGATGGTGGTTAGGGGGTAGGGTCAGAATGAGGGCGTCCACTCCTGGTATGAATTTCCCACGGTGCCAAGGAGAGAGCACTTGAGCTTCTCATCTGGTGTCCAGATGTGCCCACGATGAGGAGAGTGGGGCTTAAAAGCTGTCAGAAGTCACACACCAAAATGGGGTCAGACTCTATTACAGTGATTTCTATTGTTTTATCGGTTATTGAAACAGTGTGGATTTGTCTGTTTCTTCTTGCAGTTGTGTTTCCCCCATATATTTTGAAGCTGTGTTATCAGTAGTATAAACGTTTAGAATTGTAGGTTTTCTTGATAAGTTGACCCCTTTTCATTATGAAATGATCATCTTTGCTTTCCTAATAAGCTTTGCTCTGATGTCTGCATTGTTGGATTTTAATAGTCACTTCATTGATTGATATTTAGATGGTATATCCTGGCCAATCCTTTACCCTGCCTATATGCCCTTATATTTAAACTAGGATTATTGTATGCAACATGTAGTTGGGATTTTTTAATCCATCTGACAATTTCTTTTTATTAAAGTGATCAGATCCCTTACATACCATTACAAAATGTATGTATAAATATAGTTAGGGTTAGGCCTATCATGTTGCAATTTTATTTTTATCTCGTCTGTTCTTTGTTCCCCTTTTCCTCTCTTTTATGGTTCTGTGCGTCTGAGTTCTAAACCAAGAGCTTTGTGGCCCTCAGTGTTGGTGCACTGACCAGCCCTGCCTTGTGTGTTCCCCACTGGCTACTGTCCTCCAGTCCATGATGCTGATGCTTTAGGGTTAAGGAGGGATCCTCAGCCCCATCTTCTCAAGAGCTCGTGCGAGCCTACTAAGGGAGCAGTGGGTGATTCCTTTCAGCTTTCTGCCACAAATATGTCTTGACCCCCCCCACCCCCTCATCTGTGTGTGTGTGTGTGTGTGTGTGTGTGTGTGTATGTGTGCGTGTATTTTTGGTATTTATATAATTTTAGTTTAAAAATGTGTGCAAGTAGAGACAATAGAGTTTCCATTGTACAAATGGACTCTATATCAAAACAGCTTAATAAGCCATGTGTTGGGGACTGAATGTTTATGTTTCCCTAATATTCATATGTTGATGGTCTAATTCCCAGTTGGCTGCATGTGGGATAGGGCCTTTGTAGAAGTAATAAGGTCCAGTGCAGCCTTAAGGGTGGGGCCCTGATCTGATAGGATTATGTCATCATTAGGAGAGAGCAGAGTTTACTGTCTTTTCACATGCACACAGAGAGGACACATGAGCACACAGCAAGAGGGCAGATGCATACATGGCAAGAGAAGAGGCCTCAGGAGAAACCAGTCCTACCCGCACCAGATCTTAGACTCTAGCTTCCAGAACCGGGGGTAATGCATGTTTGTTGTTTAAGCTGCTTCATCTGGTATTCTGTGATGGCAGCCAGAGACACATTGTTTTCCAAATAAACACATAATAAATCAAGGCTGGGCTCCCAGACTAGAATACAGACTTACTTATGACTTAGGACCATAGTGCTAGAATAGCATAGCCAGGGTTGCTTGGAACCCTGGGGGATGCTTTCTTTTGTCTTGCTGGGTTTTCCCAGGTCTAGAGAACAAGCCAGCTGTTTAATAAGATGCACATTTCAGAGCTTAAGCTAATTTAATCTGGAGCAGATGCACAGAGTGGAGGCATACGGACTGTGGCAGGCAGTGCAGGAAAGCAGACTGGGGGTGCTCTCCAGGGCAGAAAGAGAATGGGGAGCAGAGCCTGCAGCTCAGCACCTAGCTCTGCGCGAAGAGCTTGGGCGAGCCCGGACCACAGTGCCATCCCCGTCCTGGGAGAGCCTGGGCTGGGCCCTGGGGCTCCATGTAGGTGCTAGACCTGGGACAGGCCCTTTCCACTCCCCTGAGCAGTGATGAGCAGCCACAGCCACAGGGTTCTGCCCAAAGGACAGTTTGGCTTTGGGCCACAGCTCCTCATTCTCGTTGATGACTGTTCCGGGACACATCTGAGAGGCTTGAAGCCGAGTATGACGAGTGGGATGCACCCACAATACCCGTCTCGGCGTCTAGTGAGAGGTTCTCAGTGGCCTTGTGACAGAATCCAGTGGTCTGAAGACCTTGGAGGCCAAAAGAGCCAGGAGGGGTCCTGGGGCGGCAGGAGAGTGGGGAGCTCTTGGAACGGTGAGCAGCAGCAGGGGCCACATCTGGGGGCGGCCATCATAGGGATCCGAGACTCCGAGATGGGGGACCGGAGCTTACTCTGGGGGTCTAGAGACTCGCTGGGCACGATGGGCCCTGCTGGGGTGGCAGCTTGCTCATCGCCACCACCAGCCCATCCTTTCGCCTGTGCCCATCAACATGGCAATCAAGAGCTGCTTCTAGAGGGCAGTCCCCCTTTGCAGGCAGAACCCCCCTGCTCCCAGAGTGGGGGTGGGGCAGACACTGGTCGGAATCACAGACGGCAGGGGGTGCCGATCAGGAAAAGTGGGTAAGCTCTCAGCTGTGCCGTGGCGTTAACGGGTGTTGCATCCCAAAGTCTCCCTTGCCCCAGAACCAACCCCCCCCCCCCAGGAAAAGAATCTGGGTGCTAACTACTCAGAAATCCTGAAGGAACCTCTGGGCCTTCTAGATCCTCGTATCCAAGTGTGTCAGGACTGCCTAGGAGTCCCTGCTGGGTCTCCAAACATCAGCCATCTGCCCCCACCATTTTTACTATTAGCACCTGTACTATTACTTGTTTACAAGGAATGATGTAAATAAACCTGCTGCCTGAAAAGGTAAACTTTGCACTACTACTACCAAAAGAAAACTAGTGAAGGCCACAAACAGACGGGGACAAGACAGAGCGAAACACAGGATGTCGTTCCATCTGACTGCGCACGTGCCTGCTCTGCTCGATCACAGAGGAGAGTGGGGGACTCAGGCCGAGGCACGCGCTGGGGCGGGGCGAGCTTGACGTGAGAAGTGGCAGGCAGAGCTGGCGAGAGTTGGGGTGGACGGTCCCCATGAATGTCCCCAAGCCACACCTGCGTGTCCCCTGCAAAGCCCGTGCTGCTTTGCTTTCACCAACCAGTTGGACAGGAGTTGTGTCTCAGAGGCTGGCCTTTTGTCGTGGTGGACATACATCATTGTGACAACTGCAGCGTCATATGCAGTGTCCAGGCTCTCGCGGTGGCATGCCCCAGGCGCTCCCACCCCACACTCACCACCGAAGGGGGCGCCGAGTTGCAGTCCAAGGTTAATGGAAACTGAGTTCCACTTTCTGGTCCTGATGAGTGCGGACCCGAGACGGGCTCCACCTGAGCCCCCTGCCCCCATCCGGGCTGCAGTCCCACCACCGCATGGTTCTCTGTGAGGCCGCTTGCAGGCTTCCCATCTTTCTTGCTCTCGTGGACCCCACCCACCGCAGGGGTGCAGCCTTGCCGGGGCCAGCAGGCCTGCCCCTCTCCTCAGTGCCCGTAGCTTGGATGCCCACCCTGTGCCCAGAGGAGGAGTGTCAAACCTCTGAAGACACAGCAGGAGAGCGCCCTCCCCCTCCCCCCACCGCCGGTCAGCAAAATGAACGGAGCTGTGTGCACCAAGGCCCAAATCTATGCAGCGGGAGGGCCGTCACCAGAGATGGGCACTGCTGCTCAGCCTCCCGGAGTCTGGCGCCACTCAGGGTGTGACGAGGAGGCTAACTCTCTGCAAGGTGGTGGGGGGACCCTGTCACCTGTGTGGCCTGTCCTGCTGCTGTCCCAACCCAAGGACCCTGGGCTAACAGGTGCACCGTAAAGTGCCACGTAAACGCAGATGTTCACTACCACACCAGGAACCCCTCGGCCAAGGGTGTCCCCAGACCTTGTCTTGCCGCGCGGTCCCAGGAGATTCTCTGGCACCCCTCGCTCTCTCCCCATGTCTCTGGCCAGCGGACAGGAGAGAGCTTGAAAAACCAAAGTCCCTTTTCCCCCAAAATATTCTTTATTCTTGCATTACATTTGTGTTTCCAGTTGTGAATAAAAAATGCTTAGAAAGTGGTTACAAAACAGCGTGAACTGGACACGAGGCGCAGACTCGCCTTCTCCACGTGTGACGACACAGGGCCTGGCGTCGGGGTCGGGCTGGCCTGCCTGGGCTCAGTCGGGCTTCTCACTCTCAGAATCTAGAAAACAAAACCGCCACAGCTGATTACAGGCCCAACTCGGTCACACAAGGCCCTGGAACGTGGAACAGTGTTGCCAGCACAGACCTACTCCTTGGAGAGCCGGTGGCCCGTGACCCTCACATTGTGCAGGCCCCAGGCAGCCTCTGCCATCTGTCCGGCTTCTGCACGGGGTGACTGCCCAGGACCAGACAGGACTTCCCAGCACCTGCACATCTGCAGCGTCACACTCCTTGGGCACAGTGAGAGAAGCAGCAGCCCTGAGGTGCACTGCTTCTGAAAAGGGGGCTCCCCCTCCCTCCAAGAACACGGGCATAAAGCCTGACCACCTCAGCTGGCTGGGGCAAGAGACACCGCAAACCTTGAGTGTGTGCAGGGCACGTGCAGCACAGACCGCTGAGCATGATGCCATCAGGGGCGGGTTGGCTACAAATAGCTGCTGAGCGCCACAAGGGGCCCCCAACAAACCCGCACCGGTCCTACGAGCTTCACCTCACCTCCCAAGCCTACGAGCCCAATGCTGATCCAGGAGAAGGTACAGAGGAGCCCACCCCCCGCCCCCGGTTCTGTCCACGGGGTGAGTCGTGCCAACTTGGCTTTGTGCAACTTCAGCCAACATGGACAGGGGTCAGGTACCACTTAGTTGATCAGACTCACATCCTCCGTGGGGTGCAGCCCACTGCATGTCTACATGCAGTTCAAGTCCAGAGTAGTTGAAAGCCGAGCAAACAGGCCTGGAGGCAGCAAAGCTGGGTCCTCAGGTCCCACCTGGTGAGCACCCTGTGCAGAAGACGGGGGTCCTGCCTAACATCCCACTCTTGCCCCCTGACCCAGCTCAACATCCATCACATGTGGCTCCTGCTAGGAACACAGCACCCACCGTTCAATCCCCAGGCCCCCTCACTGCCACCCCAACCTCCTAGGCCAGGTGTCCATGGCAGGGGTGGAGCTGAGTGCTAAGCTGCACCCGGAAGACCCCGGATGCTGGCCGGTTCCGCTCTTATGTGGGCAGAGAGTAAGGAAAAGATGTTGTTCCACACTGTTTTCAAGCAAACATGTTTATTTTCCTCCTTCGTATATACAGTCTCTTGGGGATTCCGTGCCACTGACCATCCACGTACAAGGCCAGGACCCCAAATCTCACCTCTGGTGCAGCAGTGGAGAGGGGGGTGCATAGGAGAAAGGCAGCTTCCACCACCCCCAGGACCCAGGCGCACGAGATTCTCCACCAAGGGACTGAGGGGCACATTACAGAGAACAGAAATCTCTTACTACAGCATCGCGCCCTGCATAATCACCTAAGAAACTCAATTCTAACCGAATTGATGGAATAACACATTTAAAATAATTCAGCCAGGTCTAGTGAGGTCCCAGAGTACAGCAGAACTATATAGTTTTCACAGCTAGGCAGCCCAAGGCAGCTGCCTTCTGATAGGAAGTGGAAAAGATCTTGGCCATGAGGAGCGGGGACTTCAGCTCCCACGGGGGGCTATTTGGTGCCCATCTGGGAGGAGTCTCACCGAAATCTCCAGAAGGGGAGTACTCACGCCACAGGCAGGGCAACCTGTGTGCACACAGCAGAATGAGACCCAGGCCTCGCTGGAAACGATGAAAAAGGAAGAACGGCTGGCAGGAGGGTCAGCAGAAACCCAGAGCTGAGGGGGCGACGGGGCCTCTGCAGGGTGGATGCCCTGCCTATACCCCACAGGCTTTGGGTCAAGAGGGTGTGGCTGCTCATCTAGCACTTTCCAGCAGGCTGTGCACAGCCAAAAGCTGCTGCTGCTGTTTCTTACTGAGAGACCTACTGCTGCCAGCAACACTCTGTTCCAGTAACCACATGTCCCTGGGCAGCCTGTCGGCAGCATGCAGAGCCCTGCAGCCGGCGGGCAGGGGTGAGGATAGGGGTGTCCATCTGTCTGTGATCTGTGACCACAGAAGCCCAGAGAGGCCTCATTTACAACAGAAGTCAGGTTTTAGTTTCAGATTTATAAACCATTATCTCTGCGATTTAAAATGGGAAATAACAATATCAATGCACAAGCCAATTATAAAAATGAAATACACCTTTTCCAACGTACGGTTTTTTTTTTAAACATTTCTTTCCATCAGGGAACAGAAAAGCTGGAATTCAAGGCACTGTACTTCTGCAGGGAGATTACAATGTTCTAACCATCAGTTCAAGTACAGGAAGTGGGTGCGAAGGCTGCAAGTGTAAACCATGGGAACGGAAGAAGGAACAGGGTCTGCGGCAGTAAAGGAAGCAAGCGTTGCTGCCCACACGCTGGCCCCTCACCAGGCACCCATGGGCAGGCGGGGCAGAGGCCAAGCCATAAGCTGGCTCCTCCGGACTGCTCAGTTCAGCGCATTCCAGCGGCCAAGCGGGAAGAGAGGGCTATGTGATTCGCAGTCTGGGACCAGGCGCGCTGACCACAGGTGGCCGAAAGAACACGGGAAGTGCAGGCATGCCTGCCGCACCCAAGCCTAGCCCCCTGGCGGGTCTCTGGCTGCCCACCTGGGCTGCCCAGGGCCCCCAGGACACTGGAGCCGGGAGCAGGATTCCGTAGTGGCCCAGAGGCTGCGCACAGGGCGGGGCTGGTAGGCCAGAAAGGGCAGTACCTGGCATGGGCAGGCCTGGGGTGGTTCCAGGAATGGCCGCGGTGGATAGAGGGCTGGGCGCTGGGGCCAGACATGGTGTCCCCACTGCTGCTCGAGAGGCGTTCATCTACAAGACAAGAAGAGGAAGGTACGTGTGGCTGCCAACAGCTGCCCCTCCCAGGGGTCCCCACAGATTCTCCATCCTCGGCAGAGAGTAGTCTCCAGGACCTGCCATCGGATGCCTTCTAATGGCTGATATCAGAGAGACAGCATGCGGCCGGGAAGCAGCCAGTGCCCTCTCTTGCTTCTTAAGCTACAGCCTGGCCACCCCTATGCCCCAGCTGTCCTCACAGAGCAGACCCTGTGGGGCCTGAGTCCTGAGGATGCAGTGGTGAGTGACTGCACACCCTACCCAAGGGCCTCCTGTTTGGTCAGGACCTTTATGTAAAGACCACAGCCTGGGAGCCTGTGGCAGGGCAGGCCCTCCACACCCCAGAGGAGAAGCAGCATGAGGATGAGAAAGTGGAGATGGTTGGTGAGATCAGCATGGCCAGGATACAGAAAACAGGCCACAAAGAGATTACAGCCTAACTTCAACTCTCAAGGTGCAGACAGATCTAATAAAGCAACCAAAGAAAGACAGCACAGCCAAATGGAGCCGGCCCCAGAAATGCAAGGCTGCTGTCCTGGCGGGTGTCACTGCCCCTTGACCCCAATCACACACCAAGGGAGGACCCCGTCTGATGCTCTCCACAGATGCAGGGAGAGTGGCTGAGAAGTTCCATACTCTTTCATGGAAAACACAGCAACCAAGGCTGGAGGCTGCCTCCTCCATCTGTGAGGACCTCTGTGGAATCTGCAGCCAAACCTCCACTGCTTTGAAATGCTAGAAGCACTTCCCCCGCAGCTCGCTCTCCTCCCAGTCCGCACTGTGTGGGAAGTCCCAGCCAAGGCAAGAAAAGGAATAGAGTCATAGACTGGAAAAGAAATGAAACCATCCTCATTTGCAGAGGAAGGACTGTGTTTGGAGAAAACCAAAAGCCTGTACAAACTGATTTCTAGAACTAGCAAGCAAATGTAACAAGATGGCAGGATACAAGGTACAGAATTCTATACACTAGCAACGAACAACTGGGAAGTGAAATTTAAGAATACAATTTCCATTCGCATTCCAAAACATCAGTTACACAGGAATACATTTCACGAAAGATGAAAGATGTGTAACACCTACAAAACTTTGCTGAGAGAAAATTAAAAAGACACAATGACACAGATGCCATGTTCATAGGAATACTTAGGACTGTTAATATGTCAGATTTCACCCAGTTGATCAACAGACTCCATTAAATCTCAATCAAAATCCCAGCAAGCTATTTTATAGAAATAGGCTGCTTCTAAAATGTGTATGAAAGTATTAAGGACCTAGAGAAATCAAATTCTTAAAGACTGATGCTGGAGGTTGTATTGTACTAGATATTAAACTTACCATAAAGCCGCAGTACTTAAGTATACTATCATAAGGATGAAAGAATTGCTCAGTGGGACAAACCCGTGAGTTCAGAAATGGATCTACACATACACAACCACCTGACCAACATCTGTACGATTCAGTGTGGAAAGGAAGGTGCTACAACAACCAGATATGCACAAAAGGAAAAAACAAAAGACTTGATCCCAACATTAAACCATACACAAAAGTTCATTTGAAGTGGCTTACAGGCCTCAATGCAGCAGCTAAAACTATGAAGGTTCTAGAAAAGAAGACAGGAACATAATATCGGGATTTGAAAGAGGCAAAGATTCCTTATATACACACAAAAAATTAAATCATTGTATAAACTGGACCACAACAATATTGAAACTTTTGCCATTTCATGTTCACCATTAAAACGATGAAAAAACAAGCCACAGACTGGTATAATGTAGCCATAGTATATAATGAACTCACTATTTAATAATCAAGAGATAATTCAACTTTTCAAAAGTAAAGATCACTGACCAGGCACTTTACAAAAGATGGCCAGTAAGACTATGAAAAGGAGCTCAAAAGCAAATGAAAACAATGTAAGAAACCAACTGCTAGGCCTCTGATTCTTTTTACAGGTAAATTTTCAAATAAAACATTCCACACACCTTAAAAAGCCAAAAGACAAAGCAATATAAAGGAAAACTATGTAAAACAGAACTGTAAAATACTATTTGAAAGACAAGATTGAGAATTTTGGCAGAAAGCTGGAAACTTATAAAAAAGAATACAGCAGACTTCCAGGAAAATGTTGGGAGTAGGAGGATCCTAAGCTCACTTCATCCCAGGATACACCTAGATAACATCCACATGGGTGTAAATAACCCAGAAAGTGACCCAAAGACTGGCAGAACAGACTGTCCACAGCAAAATACAGAGAAGAGGTCACAATGAAGCAGGTAGTAAGGGTGGAGACATGGTCAAGATCCAGACAGACTCTCAGGACTTTCTGCAGGAGGGAGGGATGCCTCAGGCCTACAGAGGGGAGAGAAACAGACCCTCACCCCAGGCACAGAGAACCCACATGAAAGTCAGGGGGCACAATTACACCAGTCCTTCAAATCAGCAGGGCAGCACACCCGGGACTTCAAAAATTGGCCAGCTCAGCTGTGGGAAAAACCTGGAGGGTCAGGGGAAACTGACCCCTACTCTTAGCACAACAAATAGCCCTCCTGAGATATAGCATAAAAGCAGTGGTCTGAAAAACGCCTGAGTTCTAGATTTACTTACTAATCTCAGAGTATGTGCTGGAGGGGCAGGGATGTTTGGAAGACTTTTCCAAAAACAAAAGAGCTGGCGGGTGCCATTTCCTCCCCAACCCGCAGCCTAGATACAGACACCCATGGAAACCAGTGCAGCACGAACACTCCACCTAGGTTGCTAAATAGCATGCTCCACCCCTGCACTCTTCTGCAGATACCTACCTCTGACTGGACCACCTTCCACGCCTCTGATCCCCTCCTACAGCTGACCTGCACAAACCTTGCTAACACCACACACCCCACCCCACCCTCGTCCCCATGTTCTCCCACAGACCTGCCCCTCCAGTACACACTTGACCGGAGCTGATCATAGCAGTGCTACGAGTCTGGCAGTGTGCAGGCAGACCTGATGGGCCAGCACCACTCCAAAGTGACTCCTGCCAAGGGAGAAAGGATGATCACCACATATAGCAGTCCCAACTGTGGTCCCAGCTAGGGGCGGACATCTGGTCTGACTGCAGTCCCTCTCACCAACAAAAGCTTCCCAGGGAACAACACAGGGAAAGCACTCTGCAGTTCGGTGCTACTACATTTCTGGCAAATGCCTGGTCTGATGCATTTCAAGCCCAAGGCTGCCCTGGACTGGCCCACTAACAATACAGGGACCACACTCTGCCCACAACAGGCAAAGAGCCACTGCAGACCACCAGTCTGAAGGAAAAAGCGGCTTAGCCACAACAGTGGGGTATACGCAGCACACACAGGAGACACCCCTGCAGCTCCAGGTTCTGGAGAACAGGGGACACTGCAGTACATGCCACTATAGGACCCTCTTCCTCATAAGGACCACTACCTTAAGCAGGAGATGTAGCTGACTTTCCTAACACATAGAAGCAGACACAGAGAGACAAAACGAGGAGACAAAGGAATATGTCCCAAATGAAAGAACAGGACAAAATTAGAAGACAGCTGATTGAAGTGGTTAAAAGTAATATGCCTGATAGAGAATGTAAAGTAATGATGAAAGAGGTACTCACTGGACTTGAGAAAAGAGTGGAGGACCTCAGTGAGACCCTCAACAAAGAGACAAACATAAAAAAGAACAGAGATGAAGAACTCAATCACTGAAATTAAAAATACACTAGAGTGATAAATAGTGGATTAGAGCAAACAGAACAGAGCAGCAACCTAGAGGACAGAGGAATGAAAAGCAATCTGGATGAAAAACTGGAGAGAGAAAAAGAATAATAAAAAATAAATATAGACTTAGGGAACTCAGCAAACCATCAAGTGCAGTAGTATTCACATTACAGGGATCTCAGAAGAAGAAAAGAGAAAAGGGGGAAGAAAAATCTTTCTATCTCAAGAAATAATCACTGAAAATGTCTCAAATCTGGGGAAGGAAAGAGAAATCCATATCCAGGAGGCACAAAAAGCCCCCAACAAAATCAACCCAAGTAGGTCTACTTGGTCTACACCAAGACACATAAAATTCAAATGGCAAAAAGTAGTGATAAAGAGAATTTTTAAAGCAGCAAAAAAAGAAAATGGTTACATACAAAGGAAACCCCATAAGGCTATCAGCTGGTTTTTCAGCAGAAACTTTGAAGGCCAGAAGGGAATGGCATGCTGAAGGGGAAAAAACAAAAACAAAAACAAAAAAAACATGCAGCCAAGAATACTTTACCCAGGAAGGCTATCATTCAGAACAGGAGAGATAATTTCCTAGACAAACTAAAGTCAAAAGAATTCATGATCACTAAACCATCACTTCACCCCATCCCATCCCTTCAACCATTTCTTCATCCTTAGAAATATTAAAGGGGACTCTTTGGGTGGAAAGGAAAAACCGTAAGTAGGAGGAAGAAAAGTAGGAAACACAAAACCAGTAAACTTAAGTATATCTATAAAAGTCAGTCAAAGGATATATAAGAAGATGTAAAGTATACATACCTAAACGTGGGGGCAGGGGGGAGGGAAGGAGTAAAGAATCAGTTCACACTTAAGTGACCATCAACAATACAGACTGCTATATACAGAAGATGTTATATATCAACTTAATGGTAACCACAAATCAGAAACCAGTAACAGATATGCAAAAAACAAAGAGAAAGGAATCCAAGTCTATCACTAAAGAAAGCCAGCAAACTGTGAGAAGACAGCAAGAGAAGAAAGCAACAGAGAATAACTAGAAAAACAACCATAAAACAAGAAACAAAATGGCAGTAAGTAGATACCTATCACTAATTACTTTGAATGTAAATGGACTAAACACTCCAATCAAAAGACATAAGGTGAAAGAATAGATAAAAATACAAGACCCATCTATATGCTGTCTACAAGGGACTCATTTCACACCTAAAGACACCTGCAGATTAAAAGTGAAGGGATGGAAAAGCATTATTGTGCAAATGCATGTCAAAAGAAAACCGGGGTAGCAATACTTCTATCCAACAAAATACACTTTAAAACAATGACAGTAACAAGAGACAAAGAAGGACATCATATACCCATAAAAAGAGCAATCCAACAAGAAGCTATAACAATTATAAATATGCACACAGCATGGGAGCACCCAAATACATAAAGCAGCTAATAACAGACATAAAGGAAGTAATCGATAGTAATACAATAATAGTACAGGACTTTAACACCCTACTAATAACATCAGTGAAGAGATCATCCAAAGAGAAAATAAACAAAGGAATCAGTGGCTTTGAATGGTACGTTGGACCAGATGGATCTAACAGATATATTCACAGTACACATTTTTACAAGTGCACATGGAACATTCTCCAGAATAGATTACATATTATGCCACAAAACAAGTCTCAACAAGTTCAGAAAGACTGAACTCATGCCATGCATCTATTCTGACTACAATGCTATGAAAGCAGAAATCCAGCAGCAGAGAAAAATCTGGAAAGAACACAAATACACAGACTAAATAGCATGCTACTAAACAATGAGTGGGTCAACCAAGAAATCAAAGAGGAAATTTAAAAAATACATGGAGACAAATGAAAACACAACAGTCCAAAATCTTTGGGATCCAGCAAAAGCTGTTCTAAGAAGTTTACAGCAATACAGGCCTACCTCAAGGAGCAAGAAAAATCTCAAACAACCTAACCTACATTGAAAGGAGCTGGAAAAAGAACAAACAAAAATTAAAACCAGTAGAAGGAAGGAAATAGTAAATATCAGAGCGGAAATAAATGAAACAAATTAAAAAAACTAAAAACAACAGTAAAACAATAGATCAATAAAATCAGGAAGTGGACTCATCAAAAGAGAGGGGGGTGGGGAGGGAAAGTGGGAGAGGAATCAAGTAAAATCAGAAATGAAAGAGGAGAAATAACAACCAACACCACAGAAATAAAAGGATTATAAGAGAATACTGTGAAAAATTATATGACAAATTGGATAACCTAGAAGAAATGGATAAATTCCTAGAAAAATATAGGAAATTTGAACAGACTGATCACCAACAATGAAGTCATGTCAATAATCAAAAAACTCCCAACAAACAAAAGTCCAGGAACAGATGGCTTCACAGGTCAATTTAACCAAACATTTAAAGAAAAGTTAATACGCTGTCCTCAAAATTGTCCAAAAAATAGAAGAGGAAGGAAAACTTCCAAATTCATTCTCCAAGGCCTCTCTCTACAAGCATTACCCTGATGCCAAAACCAGATAAAGACATCACAAACAAAGAGAACTACAGGACAATATCTCTTAACAACATGCAAAATCCTCATCAAATACTAGCAAAATGAATCCAAGAATACATTAAAAAATTATGCACCACAATCAAGTGGGATTTATTCCTGGGTTGCAAGGGTGGTTCAGTATTCAGAAATCAATCAACATGATACATCACAAGAGATATCATACTATCAACAAGAGATATCATGCTATCAACAAGAGATAGCATAAAAACCATATGATCATTTCAATAGATGCAGAAAAAGCATGATGAAACTCAACATCTATTCATGAAACAAACTCTCAACAAAGTGGGTTTAGAGCTAACATACCTCAAGATCATAAATGCCATATATGAAAAACCCACACCTAACATCATATTCAATGGGGAAAAACTGAGAACTTTTCCCTAAGATCAGGAATAAGACAAGGATGTCCATTCTCACCACTTTTATTCAACATAGTACTGGAGAGGTCCTAGCCACAGTAATCAGACACAAAAGATGACATGATAATATCACAGAAAACCCTAAAGATTTCACCAAAAAACTGAACTGATAAACTGTTTAAAGTCAAGTTGCAGGATACAAAACCAATATACACAAATCTGTTGCATTTCCAGACACTAATAAGAAGTAGCAAAAAGAGAAATTAAGAAAACACTCCCATTTAGAACTGCACCAAAGAGAGTGAAACACCTAGGGAAAAAAACTAAACCAAGTAGGTGAAAGAACTGTACTCTGAGAACTATAAAATAGTGACGAAAGAAACTGAAGATGACACAAATGGAAAGATATTCTATGTTCATGGACTGGGAGAACAAGTATTATTAAAATGTTCATAGTACCCAAAGCAATCTACACATTTAATGCAATCCTTCTGAGAATACCAACAGCATTTTTCACAAAACTAGAACAAGTAATCCTATTGTATGGATTTGTATAGAACCACAAAAGACCCCAAATAGCCAAAGCCATCTTGAAAAAGAAGAACAAAACTGGCAGTAGCACAATTCCAGATTTCAAGATACACTACAAAACTCTGGCAATCAAAACAGTATTGTACTGGCGCAAAAGTAGACACATAGGTCAATGGAAC
The DNA here is from genome assembly GCF_018350195.1 of Panthera tigris. Lineage (NCBI taxonomy): Eukaryota > Metazoa > Chordata > Mammalia > Carnivora > Felidae > Panthera > Panthera tigris. Next base: position 1,258,552 of record NC_056672.1, on the reverse strand, counting down.
AGAAGAGAGAGCCCAGAAATAAACCCATGATTATATAATCAATTAATCTCTGACAAAGGAGGCAAGAATATGCAATGGGGAAAAAGACAATCTCTTCAACAAGTGGTGTTGGGAATGCTGGACAGCTACATGCAAAAGAAAGAATCTGGAACACCTTCTCATATCATACACAAAAATCACTCGAAATGGATGAAAGACCTAAATATGAGACCTGAAACCATAAAAATCCTAGAAGAGAACATAGGCAGGAATGTCTCTGAGATTGGCTATAGCAACAGTTTTCCAGATAATGTGTCCTGAGGCGAGGGAAACAAAAAGCAAGATAAACAATTGGTACTACATCAAAATAAAAAGCTTCCTGACAACAAAGGAAACAGTCAACATAACTAAAAGGCAACCTAGTAATGGGACAAGATATCTGCAAATGATATATCTGATAATGGGTTAGAATCCAAAATATAGGAAGAAGTTACACAACACCAAAAAAGAAAAATCTAATTAAAAATAGGCAGAATACGCTAACAGACATTTCTCCAAAGAACACATATAGATGGCCAATAGACATATGAGAAGATGATGTTTAACATCACTAATCATTAGGAAGATGCAAATCAATGACATACCACCTCACACATGTCAGAATGACTAAAATCAAAAACACAAGAAACAAGTGTTGGTGAGGATGTGGAGAAAAAGGAACCCTCATGCAGTGTTGGTGGAAATACAAACTGGTGCAGCCACTATGGCAACAGTATGGAAATTCCTCAAAAAATTAAAAATTGAATTTCCCTACAATCCAGGAATTCCACTACTGGGTATTTACCCAAAGAATATGAAAACTAATTCAAAAATATATATGCACCCGTATGTTTACTGCAGCATCATTTAAAATAGACAAATTGTGGAAGCATCCCAAGTGTCCACTGATAGATGAATGGATAAAGACTAGGTGGTCGGGGCTCCTGGGTGGCTCAGTCGATTGAGCCTTGACTTCGGCTCAGGTCATGATCTCGTGGTTTACAGGTTCGAGCCCCGCATCAGGCTCTGTGCTGACAGCTCAGAGCCTGGAGCCTGCTTCGGATTCTGTGTCTCCCTCTCTCTCTGCCCCTCCCACCTCACGCTCTCTCACTCTCGCTCTCTCTCTCTCCCCTTCAAAAATAAATATCAAAAAAAAATTAAAAAAAAAGACTAGGTGGTAGATACCTACAATGGAATATTAATCAGCCTAAAAAAGAATGAAATCTTGCCTTTTGCAACAACATGGATGGGTCAGAGAGGGTATAATGCTAAGTGAAATAAGTCAGAGAAAGACAAATCCCATATGATTTCACTTATATATGGAATTTTAAAAACAAAACAAAGAAAGAGACAAAAAACCTGACTCTTGACTGAGAACTGATGGTTACTAGAGTGAGGTGGCTGGGGGGGATGGGTGACATAGGTGAGGGGATTACGAGGACACTTATGATAAACACTAAGAAATGTACAGAATTTGTGAATCCCTATATTGTACCCCTGAAGCTAATATAATACTGTATGTTAACTATACTGTAATTTTTTTAAAGGGTATAGCAGATGTGGATGGTGATTTTCAACTTAAATAATAAATTTAAAACTCAATGAATAAGATTAAAAGCAGTATAGACACAGAGACAAATATGGTGAACTAAAAGATGTGAAGAAGGGGTACCTGGCTGGCTCAGGGGGTTAAGCATCCGACTCTTGATTTCGGCTCAGGTCATCATCTCACTGTTTGTGATACTGAGCCCCATATCGGGCTCTGTGTTGACAGTGCAGAGTCCACTTGGGATTCTCTCTCCCTCTTTCTGCCCCTCCCCCACTCATATTTTCTCTCTCTCTCTCAAAAAACATTAAAAAAATAAAAGATCTGAAGAAGATACCCAAACTAAACTATGAAGGGACAAAAGATTAGAAAATATGTAAGAGGGACACCTGGGTGGCACAGTCAGTTAAGCATCCAACTTCAGCTCAGGTCACGATCTCACAGTTTGTGAGTTCGAGCCCCACGTTGAGCTCTCTGCTGTCATTGCAGAGCCTTCTGATCCTCTCTGTCTCTCTCTTTCTCTGCCTCGCCTGTTTTCTCATTAAAAGAAACAACAACATTAAAAGAACAGCACATTAATTTTCACATTAAAAGAAACAACAACGACAACATGTAAGGGACCAAGGACAGAGTTATATGGACTGGAATATCAGCAGAATAAGAGGGAGAGGAGAGTGGGTCAGCAGTATGGGAAGATATAATGGCGGAAAAACATCCATATTTGATTGAGAAATGAAACTGTGGAGTCAAGGAGCCCTTTGAAGTCTAAGCAGAATAAAAATGTATATTCTTAGGCATCTCATAATAAATATTCTAATTAAATGAAACGTATTAGAAGCCAGAAGAAAAAGAATTATCTTCAAAGTAACAACAGACTGGCAGCTCACTTCCAAGAAAAACAGGAAAGCCACATAACAGCACAATGAAAATATCACAACGCTCAGAAGATTGTTGCTAACCTAGAATCCTATACCCACTGAAAATATCCTTCAAGAATGACAATGACATTAAGACATTTTTAGACAAAAATGGAGACATAAGTCATTGGTACACATATATTAAAGGAAATCCTGATGGAAATAGATCCTAGAGGGAAGATTAGTGGCAAGAAAGAATGATGGGGCACCTGAGTGGCTCAGTCGGTTGAGTGTCCAATTTTGGCTCAGGTCATGATCTCACAGTTTGTGAGTTCAGGCCCTGCATTGGGCTCTCTCCTGTCAGCATAGAGCCTGCTTAGGATCCTCTGTACCCCTCTCTGCACCTGTCCTGCTCATGCTCTCTCTCAAAAATAAACATTAAAAAAAAAATGAAAAAAACAGTAAATATGCAGATATAGGTGAATATTGACTGTATAAAAAATGTATTGTGAGACTGAAAGTCTATATAGAATTGAAAGAAGTTAGGAGGACAGTAAAAGCTATTAAAGTGTTTTGTGGCCTTTCCATTGTCTGGGAAGTTGGTACAAGAAAATTAGACTGTGATAATTTAAGGATGTATGCTAAAGTACTTAGAATAATCATTAAATGAACAGGAAGAGAAAGTTAAATTTCCCAGCTAACTGTGGGAGGAAAAAAAGAGTAAGAAAATATATCTAAGAGAGAAAAAGGAACATGGAACAGATAGGACAAATAGAAAACATATAAGGGATTTAAGCTAAAACATACAGTTGGCCCTGAACAACACAGTTTTGAACTGTGCAGGTCTACTTATAATCAGAGTTTTTACAGTGCACTACTGTAAATGTATTTTATTTCTCATTATTTTCTTAATATTTTTTCTCTAGCTTAGTTTATTATAAGACTATAGTATATAATACAACATAGAAAATATGTGTTAACTAACTGTTTATGTTATCAGTAAGGCTTCAACAGTAGGCTATCAGTAGCTAAGTTTTAGGGGGGGTCAAAAGTTATATGCAGACTTGACTGAGCAAGGTTGTCCACTCCCTTAACTCCTGAATTGTTCAAGAGTCTGTATATGCAATTAAATTAAATGTAAATGTAAATGTTCAAAGTTTTACAACAATTATATGCTGTTTACAAGAGAAACATCTGAAACAAGGATATAGAAATACTGAAAGTAAAGGATAGGAAACCATACCATGTAAGCAGTAACCCAACACAAGCTAGTGTACCTACAGCAACTTCAGACAAACTAGATTTAAAGGCAAAAATCGTAATAGAGGTACTTCATACTATTAAAAGTTCAACTCACAAGGAAGACAGTAAATCTAAATATGAACATACCTGATAACCTGCCCTCAAAATGTACACAAAAGAACTGCAGTAAGAAATCTACAAGTCCACACCATAGTGGGAAATTTTTTTAATTCCTCTTTCAATAACTGAAAGAATATTCAAAAACACACAAATCTCAGCAAGAATGACATAAGGAAAATGAAGGAGTAGGCAGCTTCAAACTTCCATGCCTTCACAGAAATGGTGAAAAGACAACCAGAAACCATCAAAACTAACTTTATCAGAACTCCAGAAAACAGTTAAAGGTTTATGGCAATGAAATAGAAGTAAAAGACAAATCAAGAAAAAAGCAAATATTTAGAAGCTGGAAAGCACTGTGGTGTTTTTACTGGCCCCTGGCCCTCCCCGCTTCCTAGCTTTACAACTGCCTTGAAGAGGGCAGCCTGTGTTTCCAGTGTGGGAGCCTGGCCCTTGGTTCCAGAGGGAGCAAAGCTCTCACTCACAATTTATTGTGTATGTCTATTATATCCTGTGTAAAGGCCACCTGAAGGACTGACACAAGATGCACATATCTGTCTGCATATATTTGGAATTCTCTAAGGGTAGAAAAGTGGCAGGTATTGCTCAAAAACATTGTAAGGCAACTTAAAAATCTGCAGTTGCTTGGGGCCAAAGACTACAAACAAGATACACATAGATTGCCTAAAAGCCTGAGTAGAAAAGCATGGGAGAGAGTTTCTTTGGGAAATGAGGGTACTGAAAAGTATGTGTGTGCTGGGGAATTCAGAGAGCCATGTGCATGTCCAAGGCAGAATACACTGTCTGTCTGTCTGTCTGTCTGTCTCTCTCTCTCTCTCTCTCCCTCTCTCTCTCTCTCTCCCTCTCTGTCTGTCGCACACACATACAACTCAGAAAACTCTAAGCTCTCACCATTATTCAATGCAAGCAAAAGTGAAGGCATACGCAAATTGTAAATGGCCTGGCTAAGCGTTCAAGGAGTCCTCCTAGCCCTGAGCCAATCTGTAAAGACTGGGAGAGGTGTTTAAGCTCCTGATATTCAAGCAAATCTCAAGCTAATATAACCTAAGCCTTCAACAAACAAAACCAGCAAATAGTGGAAAAGAGGAGAATCTAATTTCCAGAATTATTAATTATAATATGCAAATGCCTAGTTTTCAACAAGAAATCACAGATCATACAGAGAAACAGAAAAGTACAGCCCATTAAAAGGAAAAAATTAACAGAAATTGTCCTTGAGAAAGGCTAGACATTGGACTAAGGACTTTAAAGTGGATGTTTTAACTGTGCTCAAAGAGGGGTGCCTGGATGGCTCAGTCAGTTAAGCATCCGACTCTTTTAAATATTTATTTTATTTTTTATTTTTTAAAATTTATATCCAAATTAGCAAATAGTGCAACAATGATTTCAGGGGTAGATTCCTTAGTGCCCCTTACCCATTTAGCCCATCCCCCCTCCCACTACCCCTCCAGTAACCCTCAGTTTGTTCTCCATATTTATGAGTCTCTTCTGTTTTGTCCCCCTCCCTGTTTTTATATTATTTTTGTTTCCCTTCCCTTCTGTTCATCTGTTTTGTCTCTTAAAGTCCTCATATTAGTGAAGTCATATGGTTTTTGTCTTTCTCTGACTAATTTCACTTAGCATAATACCTTCCAGTTCCATCCACGTAGTTGCAAATGGCAAGATTTCATTCTTTTTGATTGCCAAGTAATACTCCATTGTATATATATACCACATTTTCTTTATCCATTCATCCATTGATGGACATTTGGGCTCTTTCCATAACTTTGGCTATTGTTGATAGTGCTGCTATAAACATGGGGGTGCATGTGTCCCTTCGAAACAACACACCTGTAACCCATGGATAAATGCCTAGTAGTGCAATTGCTGGGTCGTAGGGTAGTTCTATTTTTAGTTTTTTGAGGAACCTCCATACTGTTTTCCAGAGTGGCTACACCAGCTTGCATTCCCAAAGCATCCGACTCTTGATTTCAGCTCAGGTCATGATCTCATGGTTCAGGAGTTCAAGCCCCCACATTGGTCTCTGCACTGACACTGCAGAGCCTGCTTGGGATTCTCTCTCTCCCTCTCTCTCTGTCCCTCCCCCTGCTTGTGTTTCTCTCTCAAAATAAGTAAACAGACTTAAAAATTTTCCAATTAATAAGCAGAGATTAGCAGAATAGTTAAAAATGCATGGTCAATCTATGTGCTATCTACCAGAGACTCACTTTAGATACAAAGACACAAAGAAGTTGCAAGCAAAAGGATGGAAAAAGAGAGCTGGGGTGGGTACGTTACTGCCAGGCAAAACTTATTTTAAGTCAAAAAAGGTTATGTAAAAAGACAAAGATCATATATTGATAAAAGTTTTGATCCATCAAGATGTAATAATTATAAATATATATTTATCTAAAAACACACCCCAAATTATATGATGCAAATGTAGAACTGAAAGGAGAAAAAAGACAGTTCTACACCAGCCATTGTAGACTTTAATACTCCATTTTTAATAAAGAACAACAGGACAAATCACTAAGAACAGACCTAAGGAAGCTCCCATAAGCCAATTAGCACTAACAAAACTATCCAACAAGAGTAGAATTCCTTTTCTTTAGGTGTATGTAAAAGATCCCCAGAATAGGCCTCATGTTAGGCCACAAAACAAGTCTTAATAAGTAAAATAAACACAAAATATATAAATACAGTACAAACCTGAAAAGATCCTAATCATACAAAGTATCTTTTCTAACACAATAAATAAAATTAGAAATCAATAACAACAAAATTACTAGAAAACTGGCATATATGCAGAAACGAAACACATACTTAAACAACCAAAGGATCAAAGACATAATCACAAGGGAAATGAGAAAATAATTGAGACAAATGAAAACAGAACATATAAAAATTTATGAGATAAAGCAAAAGAAGTTCTCAGAAGGAAATTTATAGCTATAAATGCCTACATTAAAAATTTTAAATCAATAACTGTATACCATATAAAAGAGAACAGGACGTCATAAAGAAAAATTAAAGCAAATGAATTAAAAACGAAACCAAAAGTTGGTTCTTAGAAAAGATTAACAAACTGACGAAGTTTTAGCTACCAAACTAAATATTTACATGAAATATAAAAATCCCTAGAAACACAGAAACTACCAGAGCTGACTCAAGAAGAAATAGAAAACTGAACTAGACATGTAACAAGTAATGAGACTGAATTAATAATCAAAAACCTCAACAAAGAGAAGCCAAACTTTTAAAGAAGAATTAACAGCAATCTTTCTCAAACTCTTCCAAAAGTTGAATAGGAATAAACTTATTTTTTGTGACCAGCATTTTCTTGACACTAAGGCCAGATAAATACATCACAAGAAAATTATGGACTGATACCCCAATGAATATTGATGCAAAAATCCTCAATAAAACATTAGCAAACTTAATTCAGTAGCACAATAGGAGTATATACACCATGACCAGGTGGGATTTATCCTAGGAATTAATGCAATGGTGGTTTAACATAAAAATCCATGTAATACATCATTAACAAGATAAAGGCACTCAACAAACTATGAACAGAACTCCCTCAATACGATAAAGACCACATATGAAAACCCACAGCTAACATTATATACTCATATACTTAATGGTGAAAGTCTGAAAGCTTTTCCTCCAAAGTCAAGAACAAGAAAAGGATACCTGTTTTTTCCACTTCTGTTCAATATAATATTAAAAACTGTAGCCAGAGATATTAGGCAAGGAAAAAAAAGGCATCCAAACTGGAAAGGAAAAAGTAAAATGATCCTTGTTCAGAGATGACATAATCTTATAAGTAGATAACCCTAAAGAACACACACATACAAAACTAATCCATGAATTCAGCAAAGATGCAGGGTACAAAGTCGGCTGCATTTCTATACACTAACAGTGAACAATCTGAAAAGAAATCAAGGAAACAATTACATTTACAGTAACATAAAAGTAATAAAATGTTTAGGAATAACTTCAAGGAGTTGAAAGACTTACACACTGAAAGCTACAAAACACTGCCAAAGGAAATTAAAGAAGACATAAATAGGGGTGCCTGGGTGGCTCAGTTGGTTAAGCATCTGACTTCAGCTCAGGTCATGATCTCACAGGTTGGGAGTTCGAGCCCTGCATCAGGATCTCTGCTGTCAATACAGAGCCCCCTTCAGATCTTCTGTCCTCTTCTCACTCTGCCCTTTCCCCACTCATGCACTCTTTCTCTCTCTAAAGTAAGTAAACATTTTTTTTTAAAACACATAAATGGAAAGACATCATATGTTCATGGATTGGAAGACTTACACTGTTACCATCAGATACTACCCAAAGTGATCTACAGATTCAATGCAATCACTACTAAATTCCCAATGGCATTTTTTTTTAAGAAATACAAAAACCCAGGGGCGCCTGGGTGGCTTGGTCGGTTAAGCATCCGACTTCAGCTCAGGTCATGATCTCACGGTCCGTGAGTTCAAGCCCCGCATCGGACTCTGTGCTGACCGCTCAGAGCCTGCAGCCTGTTTCAGATTCTGTGTCTCCCTCTCTCTCTGCCCCTCCCCTGTTCATGCTCTGTCTCTCTCTGTCTCAAAAATAAATATACGTTAAAAAAAAAAAATTAAAAAAAAAAAAGAAATACAAAAACCCATCCTAAAATTCATATGGATTCTCAAGGGACCCACAATAATCAAAACAATATTGAGAAAGAAAAACAAAGTTGGAGGACTCATACTTCCCTGATTTTGAAACTTAACTACAAAGCTACAGAAATGAAAACAATGTGATACTGGAAAAAGGATAGACATATACACTAATAAAATACAACAGAGACCCTAGAAATAAACCTTTGCAAATATAGTCCATTCATATTCAACAAGAGTACTAAGACCATCCAATGGGGAAAGGATAGTCTCTTCAACAAATGGTATTGGGAAAACTGGTTACCCACATGCAAAGGCATGAAACTGCACCCTTATCTAACACCACAGACAAAAATTAACCAAAGTGGATAAAAGGCCTAAACATAACAGCTAAAATTATTAAACTCTTAGAAGGAAAGAGGGAAAGGCTTCACAACATTGGATCTGGCAATAATTTCTTGGGTATGACACCAAAGACATGAGCAACAAAAACAGGTAAGTGGTCTTCATGAAAATTAAAAACTTGTGCATCAAGAGACACTGTCCACAGAGTAAAAAGACAGCCCCTAGAATGAGAAAAAGTATTTGCATATCACATATCTGATGAGGGATTAAAATCCAGAATATACAGAGAACTCCTTAAAACTTAATAACAAAGACAAATAATTAAGAAATGGGCAAAGGACTTGAACTGCTGTTTCTCTAAGGAAGATGTACAAATGGCCAATAAGCACATGAAAAAAGGCTCAAATCCCTGATCATTAGGGAAATGCTAGTGAGAACCACAGTGAGATACCACTGTGGTGTCAGGATGGCTATATAAAAAAAAAAATCTGAAAATACAAAGTATTGGCAAGGATGAGGAGAAACTGGAACCCTGTTGTACTGCTGGCAGGAATGTAAAGTGGCGCAGCTACTAGAAACAGTCTGCAATTCCTCAAAAAGTTACAAATAGTATTATTGTATGATCCAGTGATTTTACTTCTGGGTATTCTTTAAAAAGAATTGAAAGCAGGGACTCAAAGAGATACCTGCACACCTATGTTCACGGCAGCATTGCTCACAGTAGCCAATAGGTATAAGCAACCCAAGTGTCCATCAACAGACAAATGGACAAAATGTGGTTATCAACGTACACTGGCATAGTTCTCAGCCTTAAAAAGGAAGGAAATTCTGACACCACTTACAGGACAGATGAACCTTGAAGACGTTATGCTGCGTGAAATAAGCCAGACCAAAAAAACAAGTAGTGTAGGATCCCACTATATATAGAGACCAACAGGAGTCAAATCCATAGAGACAGAAAGTAGAGTGGTACTTTCCAGGGACTGAGGAAGGGGGAGGGGAATGGGAGTTCTTTTTCAATAAGGACAGAGTTTCATTTTTGCAAGATGAAAAAATTTTGCAGATGCACGGTGGTGATGGTTGAACAACAATATTAATGCTTAATGCACTTCAAGTGACACTTAAAGATGGTTGAGATGGCAAATTTTATGTCATGTATTTTACAATTTAAAAAATTGGGGAAAATGAACGACTTTTTAAAAAAACTTTGAAGCATAGCTGACATACAATATTAAATTAGTTTAACATATACAACATAATGAATCAAGATATGTATACATCACAGAATGCTCACCACAATATTACTGATCATATTCCCCATCTACTTTTCTTTCCCCAAAAGAGTAAAGTTCTGCTACAGCATGACTGGACCTTGTAAACACTGTACTAAGTGAAATAAGCCAGACAGCAAAGGGCAAATACTATATGATTCCACTTAAATGAGGTGCTTAGTGTCGTCAAATTCATAGAAAGTAGAAAAAAAGTTAACATAGGCTGCAAAACTAGCAGACCAGAGGTGGAGACTGGAGAGTTATTTCTTAATGAGTTCTCTATTTCGGATGATGAAGTTATACAAACGGATAGTGGTAATGTTCACACACCGCTGTGTATGTACTGAATACTACCGAATTGAACACTTAAAAATGACTAAAATGGTAAATTTTATGTTATATAGATTTACCACAGTAAAAAAAAAAAATGTTTTAAAAAATCCTGTTAAGAATCTAAGCCATTAGAACAAGGGGCTTAGGGAGCTGACAGATGGGGCACAGCCCTGCACAGGTACTCCACGCGCTAGAGTCCAGGTAGCCAAGCAGACTCTCGCCCATTGGGGCTCAGGGAAAAGACCCTCCAGGGCTGTCAACTCTGCCAAAGGATAACAGAGAGTGGGTTTGAGGAGTCAGGGCTGCAGCTGTCAGAAGGGAGCCACTGTCATTCGCCACTCAGAGGATACAGGGAGGCCAGGGCACAGTGTGTGTGGCAGGAATGCGGAAGCTGCCTCAAGCACTGGGGCAGCTGCAGGCAAGACTGAATGACAACTGGGCCAAAGAGCCAGGCCCAGCAAATTTTAAAGGACCAAAAACACCAGAAGTTTGTTCTTTTATCACAGTGCACTTGGGCTAAAAAGTGAGAAAATTAATAACTATATTACTTCAAACCACAGTGGAAATTACAAAATAGTTTCAACTGTAATGCTGTACAGCAAAACCTTTAGGATGCAGCTAGAACCACGAGAGAAATTTTTATAGATTGAATGTCTATATTATTAAACAGGAAAGACCAGTAATCAATGACCTGCACATCTCAAGAAACTTTCTAGAACTTAAACAGTAGCCCAAACATAGAAAGAAGGAAGGAGATAATAAGAGAAACTGGTGACACATAAAGAATACCATCAAAGCCAAAACGACTTCTTTGAGAAGACTAATAAAATTTATGAACTCCTAAGGAAGCTGCACAAGGAGGCTGGGGGAACTCACCAACATCAGAAGTGAAAAATAAGACATCACTGCAAACTGTGAAGACAGGATATTATGAGCAGCTCCACGCCAACTAATTTGAAAACTTAAGATAAATTTAGGTATCTACCAAATGTTAGAAAAGCAGGGCTTAACAGAAAGAGAAAACAGAAAATCCAATCGCACTAAAAGTATCAAAGAAATTGAATCCGTAAGGAAAACTTTACCCTCAGGGGATGGAGAGATGTGTGAGAAACACAGCAAGATGTCAGCCACAGCATGCAGCCAGGGGCAAACTAAAGTTCACTGTGCAATTTCCGACACTTCCGTATGTTTGAAATTTTTCAAAATAAAAGGTCACAGGGGAAACTTCCCCGATTCCAAAACTGGACTCCCAGGCCAGATGGGCTCACCAGTGAACTTTGCTAAACACTTCAGGAAGAAGCAACACAATCTTGCACAGGCTCCTCAAGACCAAGAAGGGAACGCTCTTCCAGGGAGGCTGTCAAGTCAGCCTAGCCCTGTCACAGGAAGGCATCGCACGACAGAGCACCGGATGGCAGTTCCTCACTGTGCCCCACACAGGCTGGGTGCACCAGAACTAGCACCCGACGCCGGGGGCCGCTCCCACCCCGTCTCTTCCGCCTGGGTGGCCTGTGCCCGCAGCACCCCACTTACAGCCCGTGTCTCGCCAGTGGCTGGGGACCAGCCCGCCGGGGCCTCCATGCCGTGTAGCCTCTGAGTCTGCTTCAGCTGGTTGAGCGAGGGCTTCAGCTGGGTGGTCCCCACCGTCTTGCTCGTCCAGTCGTCCACCAGCTTGTGCAGGTCATCCGTGAAGGTGCCTCTCTTGTTGTTGCTGTTGTTCGCCTGTGCCTGGACGTGCAAGGTGGGCTGGGGGCCCGGCTCAGGGCCCGGGACCAGGCTGCTGGTGGAAGACCCTGGGGAAGCACACACATGCCAGGTTGGTGACACTGCACACAGCGCCACCGGCCAGCTGCAGTCTTTCATACAGTGGTCTTGCTTAGGCCAGGCAACACCTTGCTTCAGGAGATGGTCTGCATCTTGGGGCCCGTGTGCCAGTTTTAGACACTTTGGAACATTTTCACAGGCCACAGGGGACCAGGCTATGCTAGGCAGCTGTCACCCTTCTGAGCTGGGCCAGAGGACAGGACCCAAGCAGCTGGCAGGCTTACTCAGCATCCACTCTGTGCCCACGCTGCCTAGGACCCCCAGACTCCTACGTGAGGAGGCTCAGAAAACTGGGGGCAAAATCCCAAGGCCTTTGCGCTCGAACACAAGCACTCCAGGGAAATGTGTCAATGCTGCAGGCTGAGTGCTCGGCCCACGGCAGCTCCTGCTGTCCACCCAGCAAAGGGAAGAGGGAAAATGCTAAATAGGCTGGGTCGTCAGCATGCCTGTGCAAGAATGTTAGTGGCTGAGTGGTTTCGAATTTAAGACACAAAACTGTGCCTCTCCTCACCAGCACATGTAGGGAAGGTATTACTAAAGGGTAGAAACACTCAAAGCCTTCCACCGTGGCCCCCAAGTTTGGAGCCATCTGTGGGGTGGAGCAGGAACCAGGAGGCCCAGCTGCCAGGAAGGCCTGGGGGCTGCGGTTCAGGTGGAGCTTGGTGAAGACATCACACTCACCCACTTCACTGGAAGATTATTTTTAAGTGACCAAAATGGGACTTTTTAATTCTTTTAAATTGTGTCCTGACCCCACCGCAACATACAGTTTCTGGTTGGCAATTCTGCATAAGCCAATTTAAAATCTTTCTGCATTCAAAAAGCAGCATAATGACCATCTCTTCAAACAAGCCGTTACAAAATGTAGTCACAGTAGCTAGCAATGAAAAAGCACAGACACAAACAGTTAAACATTAGTGATGGAATCTTACATACACAGAGCTATTTCTACATGAATGTTTCAGCCAGAGAAGAAAAAAGGAGAAAAAAAAATATGGTGGAAGGTGAGGGTGGTGGGCGGCCCAGGTGGACTGATACCCATTTCATCCGGGCATCTCTCCTCGGGGACACTCATGTTTAGCACTTCAAGGACATACTCATCCCTGCGGTTTTGGAAAAGGAGCCAATATAACGATTGGTGACTTGTGGACATTCTGGGCAAGGAGAGTGCACGTCAACCGGCCAGGACACGCAGACTCTAGGAGCTATGGAGACGCGAGGGGGCGCCCACGGGTCGCTTTCCCTCCAGGCCGAGGGAAAGCGGTGCCCTGGGTGGGTGGGCGCGGAGCAGATGCAAGCACGCCCGCCCGCCGGCCATGGAGCCCCCGATGCGCACTAGCCACATGAAAGCCCATGCGATGGAGAGCGGACAAGGGGTAAAAAACCCGATAATTACGACTGCTGTGCTCTTTGCCTAGACAGAGACGCTTCAGGGCAGACCCTGCAAGGGAAGAAGAAACGACACAAGACCACAGGGTTAGGCAGGACAGCACACACGGGGGACAGGCCACCACACTAAGCACAAGTCATCAGTGTGCAAGGAGGAGCAGAGGCCAGCGATTCAGAGAGGGGACTGGCCACCTGGGCTAACCGGGTGACCGCGAGTCAGTGTGCGGGCTCACGTGAACTTCGCCGAGGGGCTCAGGTGCAGGACCAGGCCCCAAGCTTCAGGTAGAAGTGAGTGTGTCTTTCAAAGCGTATTCAAAAAAAAAAAAAAAAAAAAGAAAACAAAAAACAAAAAAAGCAAAGCATACCACTTGGTTTTTAAACAAAAGGCTTCTGCAGCCCCACTGCAGATCGAGGCAGAAAACCCACTAAAAGTCAGCCAGGAGAGCTCAGTGGAGCCGCCGGCTTTGCCTGGAAGCTAGGCCCATGGGAGGTTTGTTTTCCAAGTGCAAAAAGATACATTGTTTTGCAGGTTTGAGGCCAATCCCAGATCCCAGGCGGCTTCCCTGACCAGACCAGTGGTGGACACAGAGGGCACCTATCTACAAAGGTGGGAATCAGGGCTGGACCCAAGTTTGTGCAATGCTACTGCCTCACCTGGTAGCCCACGTCCACCAGAACGGGGTGAGGCTTGTCATGAGACCACCACTAAGCGCCAGGCCCTGCGGTCCCAGGGGCTGTCCGTGGTGTCTGGCACAACTTGATGGTCAGTGCCCACTTGGAGGGCAGACAAGCTGGCCCTTCAGGGAGCTGGGCAGGCACAATGGGACAGGCAAGGACAGCTCAGGAGTCCCCAAGGTCACTCAGCAAGGCTGCGCTATCACAGAGGGTCTGTGCTCCTGCCCCAGGCCCTTGCCAGAGCAGAACACTTCCTGAGGGTGCCCTGCACCCTTGCCGAGGAAGGTAAGACGCCACCGCCTCTGGGTGTGAGCAGAGCACAAAGGTCGGCCCAGGCTCCAGCTGAGTCGTTCTTTTTTTTTGGTTTATCCCGTGTGTGCTCAGAGGCTGATGTGGTGGAAAGGGAGGTGATGTTCTGGTGGGGTCTGTAATGTGCAAATAAAAACAAAAGGGCTGGGCAGGAGTGGTCCAGGCCAGTCGTCCCTTGGTAGCAGCAGTGAAGGGCCTTTGCTGGTCTGTTCCTGACGTGGAACCCTACTGGGAGCACAGGGCCCTCGGGGGGCTCCACAGCACAAGGGAACGAGGGTCCCAAGCTCTATGACTGTGCGGGGCCCCAGCTAAGGCACAGACGTCCCTGTCTGGATCCTGTGGTTGTAGCTCCCTCTGGGTCTCTGCAGCACCAGGACATGGAATCAATTGGCCAGCCAGGTCCCCACAGCCTGACAGAAGAGGATTCTTTCGGGGATGATTCCCGCCATCCTCATGACAGGAACACTCAGGCAGCCACAGGAGCTGCCTGCCAGGAACCACCAGAGGAAGCCTGGGCCCGTGATCAGGGCCCCAGACTTCGCTGGGAACCCAGAGCCAAGGCCATTGGCCACCAGACACCATGCTCGGACTGGAGAGCAATACTGGCCCACAGAGGCCTCCACACCCTCACTAGACATGGCCCACAGGGACCAGAGCACACTCCCTGCCCTCAAGGTGAACCTTTAAACAAAGACCGACCGGATTCGGCGCCCTTCACGTCAGAGTCATGGCAGCCAGTGCAGTGCAGAGTTGCGGCCAAGCATAGGCCATAGGTCTGATGACCAGCCCTCACTCACACCACAGCCCTGTCCCTCCTCGGGGGTCCCCTGAGTCTCCTCCCCAGTGCCTTGCCCTTGAAGCCCACTACACAGATGGCTGACTAATGTGCCTCCACCCAGCTCTCCTCTCTTCCCCTCCATCAGGCTACAAGGCAGCATTGCAAGGGTGCTGGGGATACATGGGACCCGAAGGAAACCCACAGGGGGCATGAGGGCAGGTCTCCCCTCCCTGCAGGACTACTGTCCTTACCCAAGGTCTTGGGAAGAGCCAACTTCAAGGCCCCAGAACTACTTGGAGAAGCTTCTAGGTGGTTAGGGGTGGAGGTGGAGAGCCACGCAGCCTCTCCCAGCTGTTCTCCCAGGCTTTGAATGGGCAACACACAGGATGACCCCATGTCCTGTCCTCATGCTGCACACACATCCCACTGGGCCAGAAGTCTCATGCAGTGCCCAGGCCTCGTTCAGGAAGCCCCCCCCCGACCAAATCCCTCCCCAGGCAAGGACAACCAGCCCTGCCAGCATCCACACCCTCACCGGGCTTCCAGGCGGATGCCTCAAAGGTATCTGCCACAGACAGATCTCTTAAGAAGTGGGCCAGCCCAGTGGCCATCACCACACTTGCTTTTTACCACAGCATTCAGACAACCGATGAGGCTCACAGGGAGCTTCGGGGACAGCAGCCCCTGCCTGCCACATGACGAGAGGCATGCCTCCCACCCACGGGTCCCTCTCCTGGACCAGTGGCGTTAGACATTTGGATCTGGCACCGGAAACAAAATGAGCAACCAGCACCAAAATGCCACTCAGGGCTTCTTTGGAATGAGCCACCAAGTCCTCATACTGCTGAGCAAAGTGCCAAAACTTGTCCTTGAAGCATGAAACGGGACGCATCCCAGCTCTGCCCTGCCCTGGGGTGACGGCCCCAGGGACAGTCTAGCCTGGGGAGGCCTCCATGGGGGGTGGCCTCCTTCTTGGCTGCCCTCCCCTGCCCGAAGGCCCTCTCCCACACCCCTGCAGCAGGTCCCCCCAGGAAGGGTGAGGACAGGGCCTTGGCAGCCACGCAGTGGCAGCCTCCTCGGGTGTCCCGGAGACAGACTTGCTGTGGCACGGATGACAGGCTGATAGGACACGTGAGAACATAACAAAGCAGACCCCAAAGGTCTGTGTGCAGAGAGGCTCCAGAAGCATCGGCACCTAATCCAGTCGTGTGGACTGGAGCCAGAGAGAAGGAGGGCCAACAGGTCTGACAGCAGCTTCTGACCCCCAGACACTGCTGCGACCCGACCAGAGCCTCTGAATCCCAAAACATGCTCCCTGAGTTTCCCCAAACCTTCCATCGGCCACATGGAGGGGTCTGCCCAGGGCTTCACCCCATCTGTGCTGCCGTGGGCCCTTCCCTCCCAACAGCGGGCCTGTCCACGTGCCCACCCGAAGCAGTGCCCAGGATTCGCTCTCTGCACGCTCTCCTTCCTGGGGCTGAACACCTGTCCCATGAGGGGTCCCCTCCTAGTCACCTGCAGCTGCCTGCGCCTCCACCCCTGCTCATCTCTGACCCAGCCTGGATGCTCTCATGGTCTCTGAGTGTCACACAATTGGGGACCTTCTTTGTGTACTTCAGAACTTAACCAAGATTTTGTTTTCCTAGAGCCTGGTCTCCTATTCGGTGCAAGGCGGCAAACAGAAAACCTCTAGCCTTCATCTCTTCCTGCAGGTCAGGCCAGATGAGCCCACAGCTGCAGCCCTCCCCCTGCTGCTGACCTGGACTCCAGGACCAGGCCCCCAGAGCGGGCCCCACCCTCAGGGTCTTCCCACAGCCCTGCGCCTCAGACCTCCTCTCTGCCACCTCTCAGCCCTCAGGGCTGCGACCAGACTTTTTCCTCCAGACTTTCACAGGTGCCTGTGGTCTCCTCAGGCCTCCGAGCTCCCTAGTAACCCAGGAACCAGCCAGCTCCAGCTCCAGGAGTAGGCTGGCAGGCTGGGCGGACACCAGGGCACTGGGCATGGAAGGACACACCTTCACATGCCCCCAGGGCCAGGGCCTGTGGGGGCCACACCGTGGCCAAGACAGCAAAGAGCTCAGCCAAGGAGTGCCTGCAGAGGGCTGTTGTGAAAACAGCAAGGCCACTGGGCCCAACCACCTAAAATCAGGTCCACCCAGGCCAGGAGCCCCGTGTGCCACCAAGCCATGCCTCACATGTCCCTTTCCTCTTAGCCACAGAGACGGAAACAAAAGCTAGACCATTTGTCCTTGCTGTGCCTCCCCATTTTTTTTTTATCTTGGAATCATAACAGTAAAACAAATGGAAACTCTTAAAAATGAATGCAGGACCACGTGGGCACAAACCTTGAAGGAGCACGTGGCACTTGATCACTCACACCAGGGGACCCCAGGGAAAGCACCACCTGCTCTAACCTGCTTCCTGTGTCCGACCCACATGTTCCCAGCAGGCCGTGGTCAGTCATGTGACCGGGATATGCCTGGGGACCCATGTGCCCTGATGCCATGGTCTCAGGAGACAGCCACGCACACTGGGACAGAAAAGAGCCAGCAAGTGATGCAGGGAGCAGGATGCACTCAGACCTTGCCCTCCCCTGCCCACCACCAGCTCAAAACCAACCAGCAGCTCAGGTGGGGCACCTGTTACTAAACAGTCCCTGGGAATCTCTAGGAGGTTCTGTGCCTCTACCCTGTCCTGCCTGGGGGAGGGGGACATGGCCCCTCTGATGGGGACAAATGCCCACTGTGGACGTGGCCTCAGGTCCTGACAAACACAATGTATCTTTATTGTACCAGCAAAAAGCCACGTGCCCCAAACCAGCATTTCCACCATTTCCATTTGATAGAAAGCTTAATTTTTGTGTTCAGAAACAAAAACCTGAAAACCCCACAGCTTTGGATTCATTTTCCAATTGTTCCAAGGGATGAAGTAATTCTGGATGGCCCTGAGCAGATACTCCCTTCCCGGACAGGAGTCCTGGGTGCCAGCAGGGCATCCCAGGAGCCAGAGGGTGACCGGGACGGAGGTTTGGGTGAGCACAGCCCCGAGGAGCTGGGTAGCTGACTTCGTGTCTGAGGGCTGTGGGAGGAGAGGGCACACCAAGTAAAGTGCTCCAGCTAGAGACCAGGAGGGGCCAGGCCACAGAGACAGCCACAGTGGAGGCTGGGGCTTTCTGGGGACGCTGATGGGTTCCCAAGGTGACCGGAGTGGAGGGAGGGGTGGGCCCACCTAGCTGGAGCACCTTTCTCTCAGCCTTTGCACATGCAGGGCGTGGGGGTGGGGCAACAGCAACGAGTGCTGTGTTGTGGCCCTCGCACAAAAGTTACACCCTCCGGTGACCTTCTAGAACTGTCTCCGCTCACTACATGCATGTCTTCAGAATCCAGACACGTGTGAAACACACCATGCGTCTAGAGAAGGCCGGGGTTGTCTTTTTGTTGTCACTGGAACTGGGGACAGCGGACGTATATGTGCACCACAATCGCAACAGAAATAAAACTACGTCCAACATAAAAAATAAGTTAAACAAACGAGTGAGGAGAAAAACGCAGAGCACTTTGGGGGTCTGGGGGGCCAGGTGCCCGAGGCCAGGAGTGGGCAAGCCGCCGCACATGCTTTTAGTGCCGGCCATGAGCCGAGGGCATGCACTGGCGCTTTCTGGGGCCGAGAGGGTGGGTGCGGGCAGGGGTCTGTGTTTGATATTAAGTAGGTGACTTCAGTGGGGAGGGGGAGGCAGCCTACAGAATGTATGGAAGGCAATGAAGACAGGGAGGGGCGGGGAGAAACCAAGGGCCAGGAGGTGATAAAATACAAAGAACAAATACAGACAGATGGACACAGACACGGGTCCACTGAGGAATCGAGCGCGAGGTTTGCTACTAGACTTATAGGTCAGTCTCTCAGACGTTGGGTGGTAAACCGTCCAGCCTGCAAATGAATATAGAGGGAAGAAAACAAAGAGACAGGCATCAAGTACAGTCTCTGGGATTCCTGCTACACACCACCAGCCACATCAGCCTCGTCACTTAGCATCCACGGCTCCACCTAGCCCAGCCCGGAGGACCACAGCCGCCGACCACGTAATGGAAAGGAGGCACCGCTGGAGCACAAGAGAAGCGGACCCTGGGAGAGCGGGCGGGGCGGGCGGGCGGGCGGGGGTGGGCGCCAGCAGCGGTCACCGCGACTTCTCTGGACAGAGATGGCGGGGATGGAGCCCCTCCTCACGCGGCTACTGCGCCCACGGCCGAGGTGACGAGCATTTCCTCCTCAAGGCGGACTCCCAGCTCGAGGGGCCGTGCCCTCATCCCCCTAGCCGTCCCTCCTGACGGAAGGACCCGTGTGTAGTGGGCAGCGGGGCGGGGCAGGGCAGGCCGGGGCCTGGGAACCGGCGCAGAGCACGCACCCCACACGTGACCAGGGGGTCCTGGCGCCTTCCCCGGGCCGGCTCTAGCAGAGCACGCCTCCCTCTGAGCCTTACACAGCGAGACTCGATGATGGGTGGGCTACCCACTGTCTTTACTCAAAGGCTACCTCTACGGGTTTTTATCCTCGAGAGGCTGTGGGCGGGCCTTGCCGCCGCTCATGCCCCTCTGACACCACAGGGGCCCTACGCAGCTAGCGCATGCTCAGAGACGGGCAAGCTGGGAATCACCTGAGCCATGCGCTCCGCCTCCGTCAGTGGCTAAGCCGGAGCAGATGTCTGCAGACAGGGAGGCCCGCACCGAGCAAGGCTGCTGGGTCTGAACTGCCTTCCCACACGGGTCTGAAGCTGCTTCGGGCCCTGCCCCGGCTTGGGCAGGGTCCTTAGCAGGAGGGGCTCTGCTGCAGTCTGACAAGTGACCTGGGGGGAATAAGGGGTGACAGGCACAGTGAGGCGCTGCGGGTCAGACCAGCCAGCGCGGGGTGCATCTGTCCTCCCTGCTCGTTGCTGGGTGACCTTGGGGAAGTGGAGTCCCTGCAGGCACTGGGCACGTGGCCCGGTCACCCGAGCGCGGGCGTCAGGAAGATCAGAGAAAATGACCACAGCCTCCACCAGTCGCCAGCACTGTGCAAGGACCACGGCACACCAGGAGAGGCAACCAGGGCTCAAGAGGCCTGTACGACCTGCTCACTCTGACTAGTTTCCACTTGGCTTTAGGAATCGTCCTGGAATTCGTAGAATTTGCGTAACTCTTCTTGCAGTTCACGGACACGCACCCCGTGGGTTATCCGTGATACCGAGAGGGTGGGCTCACACTCCGCTCTCGGCTGGCTTCCCACCTGGCACACACCGGGGATCCCAACTCACTGGGTTTCCAGCGCACCCTCGGTGCCCGGGTGTCCTCCCCAGCCCCCCCCCCCCCCAAAACCACCAAAAGGCAGCTGCTCCACCCTCAATTGACCGGTGCCTGAGAAATGGCCAGAGGAAACGCCCCGAGCCAGGTGGCACCCTGCAGGGAGGTGGGCTGAGGGGGAGAGACCCTGAACCGCCTCCTGCCTCATACGGGAGTCCCCAGGCAGCCCCAGAGCAGGCCTGCGCACTCAGGGTGGGCCTGGCGACACCCCGGCCCTTCACACCTACAAAGGCTTCCCGCTCCAGTGAAAGGAGATCGAAGAAGTGCTCTTCTGGGTGCGGGCGCCTGCCTCCCGCCTGCCCCACTCGGGTCCCGGCCCCAGCCTGCCGGAGCCGGGAGGGCACAGACCTGTGCTGGAGGCCACGACCTTGAGCTGCTGCACCAGCGGGTTGAGCAGCTTCCCTGCCTTCAGCTTGCTCCTGCTCTTCCTCCTGCGGCCGGCGGGAGGGGCCGTGTGGAAGAGGCCCAGGTTGGGGGGCAGCGGCTTGCCCAGGCGGCGGTACAGGGCCTCGATCTCCTGCTTCTGCTGGCTCTGCAGCTCCGAGATCTCCTTCAGGTGCCTGCGGGAGGGGAGGGAGGGCGGGTGGGCACCCTGCTTGGTTCCGGCACATAGGCCCATCCAGGAGAGCCCTCAGGGCATGGCAAGGGTGTGAGCAGTGGGGCTTCAGGACAGATGGACCACGTCGAGGAAACAGGGGCACTGAAGACCTTGGGTCTCCATCAGGACCAAGTGGGCCCCACCGGGGGTCTCCTGCATGAACACCCCCAACACCACCAAGAGGTAGGAGGAAGAGCCCGAGGGGATTCGAGGGTTCAGGTGTCTAGACTCGTGACGCTGCCACTTTGAGTGGCTGGGGAGCGGGACACGAACAACCCCACACATTTACGCTCGCGGTACAAACCGGACACCCAAGCCCAGAGGAAGAGCAAACGATCGGCATTCGGAACTGAGAGGCTGCCTCAGCACTTCCAGCAAATAAATGGCACCTCCTCTGAGTGGGGAAACCGTAGGAGAGGCATCACAGATGAGAACATGTCCACGTGAGCAAGGGTGGGGACTCCCAGCACAGACACCACCACCCCCTGGCCACACGGGTGTGAGGCTGCCATGAAGACACAGGTGCAACTACTAGCTGTGGGCAAGGGAAGTTTCTCGAACAAGCCAGAGAAGGACCCTCCTTGGGGACCCGCTGGGCCAGCCGCCAGCCACTGCTCACCTGCCCACTCACCCGCCTGCATGCCATCTGGGCCTGATGCCAGCCCCTCTGGGCCTGATGCCAGCCCCTCAGATGTACGATGGGCCTGGCTGCCCAGGCCAGGGGCCCAGCCCCTCAGCCACAGCCCTGACCCATCTTCTGCTGCATATGGTTGGACAACGGGAAGCAAGTTCTGATTTCACTATCTTCAATGCCTGCCAGACCTCAGAAAGATGACCCTAGCCAGCAAAGTGCTGTTGTATCAAGTTAGCTTCTGAAGGGGTGATATTTTGAGGTGACACTGTTGAAGGGCAGGGGGATGCCTCAGGAGGACCTAGGGAGACCCCCAATCTGAGGATCCTGCCCCAGGGCCTGCAGCAGGTGCCTCAAAGCCCAGGGCCCCTTCCCAGGCAAGAGCCTAGACTTGTTAGCCCTGATTTCCCTTCCTCAGACTACCCAAATTCCTCTCTTGGAGGAACCTCTGCAACTCACCCCACTCCCACCCCAGGCCCGGCGCCCTCCTTTTCCCCACCCCTACACAGCCCCCCCCCCCCCCTGCAGAGAGGGCGGCTGCCTCTTGGTTCCCCTTACTCTTGCGGCCCGCAGGCTCCCAGGGCAACCATCCCCCAGTGAGAGTGTACAGAGGAGACCCCCCACACGCCCCACAAGGACACACTGTCACTGGATCAGGCACCCCAAATCTAGTGGCTGCTGAGTGCCAGCACTCGGCTGTCAGCAGGTCTCCTATGGCTGGGCCCAACTCAGTGGCTGGGGCAAGTGGGGGAGGGTGAGGCAAGGGGGGGGCGCAGGTGGGAGGAGAGTAAAGCAGGGCCTCAGCAGGTTGGGGGGGTGGGGCCGAGGCAGGTAGGAGGAGAGTGGGGCGGGGCCTCAGAAGGTTGGGGGTGGGGTGGGGCCGAGGCAGGTGGGAGGAGAGTGGGGCAGGGCCGGGGCAGGCATGCTGAGGTAATGTGTTGCTCTCTCTCCCCAGGGCTTGCACAACCCAGCAGAAGGAATTATGGGACGGCAGAAGCCTGTGAGGCTTCTCTCCAGTATCTGCCACTTCTGCGCAGTGTCCCCAAAACAGTGGAGCAAGTCACACTCGCTGGGGGAGACAGTGAGCCCAGTGAGAGCTACCGCAGGAGACCAGGGTCCGCAGCACAGGCAGCACCGCTCCCCGCCCCCCCCCTGCAGCCACTTCTCAGGACCTACTTCTCCCGCAGACTCTGCAGCTCCTTCCTGATATCGGCGTCCTCGATCTCCGAGTCGTTGTCGCTGCTGATGTAGGACGACTGGGAGTGGAAGGAGGTCACACTGATGGTGGGCACCTTCACGCCCACTCTGCCGGGCGTCTCCGGGCCCGGGGAGCCAGCCCGTGGGGACCTGTGCAGGAAGGCGGTGGCCTTCTTCACGAAGTCGCTGGCCACGCCACTGCTGCTGGGTAGGGAGGCGTGCTTCTGCACAGGGGGCCGCCTGCGCGGACCCTCGTCCCCGGAGTCGCTGGACACCGGCTCGCCCACGCCGACCTCGATGGAGGAGGCTGTCTGCGCCCTCCGCACGGCCAGCTTCATGTCGGGGCTGTGGGGGGCCTCCTCCAGGTACACGTCTGGCGGCGCCGAGTACCGCAGGCTGTGGGGGGAGCCCAGGGTCCACTCGTCCTGCGTGCTGACCACCGAGAACCGGCCCACAGTTTTGGCTGGTGAGCTGCCGTCCTGCTGCCCTGGATGCTTCTGTGGGGACCCTGCGGCCAGAGTGCCCTGCGTCTGCAGGTGGCTGGCCCGGCTGTCTTCCGTCTGCATCCCCAGTGTGGGCCTGGCTGAAGTTTCCCCCGGGACCCCACTGCTCTGGTCTGCGGGCTCCAGGAGTGCAGGGAAGGCAGAAGCAGGGGCATCCTGGACAAGGAGTGGAAAGGAGAAGTTTCCACCACACAACAGCAGAGAGGAAACCCCACCAGCCAGGTGCCTGGGAGAACACTCCTTACCTGGGGGGCACCTGGCGCCGGGGGCAAACCTGAGGTTGTCACTTGGCTCAAAGATGATTCTGCTGTAGGAATGTCAGAGTCGTTACTGGGTCGGTGCGGAGGGCAAGGGCAGGAGTAGGTGCCCTCTAGCTGAATTGGATCAGTGGAAGGGAAGCCCCCCACCCAGGGCAGGGGGATGTACCTCACGTGCTCAGCAGCTAGGAAAACTATAAACACTCCAGGAGGCCCTGACCCCATTTCTTGTTAGGAGACACCCAATGACTCGGGGAAGGGAGGAGGGTTCAGCCTGACACCTCTCAGGTCCCTGGAGGCACCTGCTTCAGAACCTGGGGCACTGCCCCACCCTCTGCACACCTGATGGCCATCACCTGTGCCACCTGTCACTTCTAACACCTGACAGTGCCAATCTGTGTCACGGGTCATCTCTGCACACCTGATGTCACTACCATCTCACCTGTCATCTTTATACACCTGAAGGACTCCCCATCAAATCCGACGATAAAAGGGCCTCACGAGGTCCTGCATCAATAGGGCCAGTTCTTAACTCTATGGCTCAGCGTCTAGGGAAGGCCCGCATCATCTGAAGCTATCCCAGCTTCCCCATCTACAGAGCATGGATGCAGGGTGGTACTTCTGACCCCCTTTCCCAGGACCACCGAGTGGTGGAGCAGGAGGAGCTGACGTGTGGGAGACTGGCCCAAGCCGGGCCCGCACGTGGCAAAAGCAAGCCGCAGGCAGGCAGGGGCTGTGTCAGCCCACAGCCAGACTGACGTGCTTGCCGCAGGGGTGAGAGCCTCTGGCAAGGTTGGGGGGGCTGCTGCTGCAGATTCCCAGGGAGACCCAGACCCAAATGTCACACACCCCCAACCTACAGGCAGTGCCTGATGCCCCCCCCCATCACATCCCTGCAGTGGGGGATCTGCCCTCTCTTTGCACACCTCCAGGCACAGGGGTTCACTCTACACTCCCTGTTTCCAGACAGCTCTGACCACCAGAAATGCTGACCATGTCTCCTTACGGTTCCCCGACAAGCTCTGCACTCTGTGAGGAGTGGGCTTGGGAGTGGCTACAGCATTTGAAGTCCCTGATGCCACAGAAGGGACCCATGGTACATTTCTCATGCACAGAGGTCAGAAGAGGGAGCAGGCGCTCAGGGACAGCGTCTTACTTTCTCCCTCGGAGCATTCCTGCTTGAACCTCCGTTTCGCAGGTAAACACGTGCTGGGGTTTCTGACTCCTGTGCCAGCTGTCCCCATCCCTCGACAGTGTGACACCTATGAATGCAGCACCCAGAGGCCCAGTAGGCCACTCCCCTCACTCTGCCAACTGGGGCCTCACCTGCCGCTGACACAAACCCAGGGTCCTGTCACAAGGTCAGCTGGACCTTTATCTTGCTGATCTCCCGAGGAATCCCAGGCCAAGAAGAAACCCCACCTCGGAAGGTCAGACCCACCCCCTTGGGTTGACACACAGGTGTTCAGGTAATGAAATGAGAACCACAAGAGCTCCCACAGAGACCCGCAGCACCCAGGAGGCTCAGAGGAAGTTCCACAGCAGGAACTTGCTGGCCCCAGGCCGGCAGCTTCCACGGACAGCTGGAAACGCTCAGCCCCAGCCCTGCACTCTACCCAAACAAGCTCCCGCATCTTGTAACCTTCTAAAGAACACGGGGCTCAGGGATGCCTGCCAGAGCGCATGGAGAGCACTGGGCAGCTGGACAGTCCCTGAGCACCACCTGACACCCAGCCCAGCTGTTTCTACAAAGGCCTTTCTCACCTTGGGGCCTGAGCATGTGCTCTGTTAGAACACAGTGGGCTTTAACTAACGCATCACGACGGGCTCCCACTATGCCTGAGTCCCACCCAAGATGCTATAGGGATGAAGGGTAGAGACGCGGGATGCACCTTGAAAGCACTGGGGGTCTGGCAGGTGACCTGGGGCTCATTACCTGTCAATGGCGAGGACCCAGCCTGCTCCAATGCAGCCCCCAGCCCAGGGGCTGTTTCTGACTTTCCCGGCTGGTGGAAGAAAGGGAGAGAGCCGTTAAGTCTCTCCTGGCGTTGCGTGCAGAGACCTGCAGATCCCCTCTGTATGAAGGCTGGGCTCCTCCCCAGGCCACCCTGACCGGGGCCGTCCAGACCAGGTCCCGACCTTGCACACACACTCCCCAAGTCCCCAGATGAGCCACTTTTTGTAAAACATGGGGGTGGACCTGAGTGTGGGGCGGCCACAGCCGACTGAGGCAGGTCTGCGTGCCTGGGGTGCTCGCCACCCTAGTAGGGCCGGAACTTACCACGGGCTGGGGCTCCAGGGTCAAGTCTCGGTCCCCCGCCTCCACAGGGGTCCCGGCAGAGGCTGAGGAGGTGGGCACGTGCTCCTGGTAGAGCAGAGTTCGAAGCTTCTCATCTAGGCTCTTGATGGTGCTGTCCACAAAGCCCACCCTGGGGGGAGGCCCCTCCCCATCTGACTCCAAGGCCGAGGGTGGCTGGGGGGCCCCAGTGGGCCCCAGTGGGGGGCTGGGGAGCTGGGGAGTGGCCAGGCTGATGGCCCCTACTGCAGGGGGCAACGGGGGTAGGGGCTGACCCAGGGTGGGCTGAGGGGTCCCACTGGGGGCGCTGGGTGCAGGGGCTGGAGCCTGCAAGGGCTCACCCTGGGCCATGGCCTCCCTGGCTGAGGTGGGCTCTCCCAAACCCGAGGGGTAGCGGGGGGCCTCCAGAGGTGGGGCACAAGGCCCCCCACCTGCACCCAGGGGTTGTGCAGAAAGCTGGGTGTCTTGAGTCTCTGCCAGTGGCTGGGGGGTCTCACGCTCACTGGCCATCCCCTGAGAGGTCCCTGGGCCCCCTGCCTGCACAGCAGTCCCCACTGAGGGCTCTGGCTTGGGGCTGGCGGCTGGGGTGGCCGCATCCTGGGGCAGAGCAGTCACAGGAGGGGAGGATGGCAGCAAAGGGGCCGGTGCACCGCCAGGGGTGTCCCTGGGGCCTGTTTGGCTCAGATGCTGTGGACTGGCTGGGAAGCCGGATTTTTCCTTTAAGGACAGCTGGTCTTTACAGGGCGCTGTGTCTAGAAGAAATAGGAAAATGCCTCTGTACCAGCCTACTCTGGTGTTGTTCACCTGGCACTTCCCTAGCCAGAAAGATGCCTTCTATGACCTGCAGACCCCACATGCTGGTCTTCTCTTCTCCAGTGTGCCTGACTTCTCCCCTCAGGCCCCCACACCAGCAATGCCCCCCTGCCACCCCCCACCCCTTCCCTCTGGTTGTTCAGGAGCACTCAGCCCTCAGGCACAACCTGCCCCCACCTGCTGGGGGTGTGGCACGAAAACATGCCTCTGGTATGCTTCCCACCAGCCAGTCCACAAACTCGTAAGATGAGCTTATAAAAGCACAGTGCCTATGCGAGCCCCACACACTCGCTGCCTCAGAGGGAACATGAACCTCCCGTGAACAGACCCTGATAAGGTCAGAAGCACGCGACACCAACGCCAGCGTCCTCTGGAAAGGGGTGCTCAGGGAGGAGCTGACGGGAGGGAGGAACCAAGCAAGGGACCCCGGCTCCCGCCCAGGAACTCCCAGAGCTTCTGTGTGCTCCCGAGCCTGGGAATATGCAGAGAACGTAGCCTGTCCTGTTTCCCCAACTGACTTCTCCTTTGAGGCTACTCTTCTTTACTTAAAATTGCATCAAACTAAAATGAAAAGCTTACAAAAATACAAGGGGGTAGGGGGAGCGCCGGGATCCCACACCCCCAGACTCACGCTGCCCCCCCCCCAAGCCGATGACAAACGTCCACATCTGGTTTCTTCACGGCATTGCCCCACAAACACGTGCTCTGAACACCACAGCTTAGTTCTAACTTTGACTATTGTATCAGCAGACTCCTGTATACTCTTTCCTGTCTGGCTTCTCTCACCATTTTATCTGGGAGATGCGCCCACGATGCGTGTCTGCATAGTTTCACTCCCCAACTCCCCTATGACTCCTGTGCCATTGTGTGCTATGCACTAGCACATAAGCGTGAACACGCCAGTGCACATGTGCTGGGCCTACACCCCAGACGGGGCTGCCGGGTCACAGGGGCCTCAGCCTTCAGGAGCCACGAACCGGCTTCCCTACACACCTGTGCCAGTTCCCCTCCCAGAGCAGCCTCCGTGCTCCCACACTCCCAAGTCATCCTGGGAACTGTAATAGGACCTAAAGTGGTTTTATTTGTTGAGAGAGTGAGTGTGTGAGCTGGGGAGAGGACAAAGGGGGGCAGGGGGAGAGAATCTCAAGCAGACTCTGTGTTGTCAGCACAGAACCTGACGCGGGGCTCGATCTCACCAACTGCGATATCATGACCAGAGCTGAAATCAGGAGTCAGATGCCTCACTGACTGAGCCTCCCAGACACTCTGTGTTTGTTTTTAAGTAGGCTTCATGCCCATTGCTAGTCCAACATGAGGCTTGAACTCACAATTCTGAGATCAAGACCTGAAATGAAATCAAGAGTTGGATGCTAGGGTGCCTAGGTGGCTCAGTCAGTTAAGACCTACTCTTGGTTTCATCTCAGGTCATGATCTCATGGTTTGTGAGTTTGTGCCCCACATCAGGCTCATGCTAGCAGAAGAGGCTGCTTGGGATTCTCTCTCTCTCTCCCTCCCTCCCTCCCTCCCTCTCTCTCCCCCCACTCACGGCTCTCTTTCAAATAAATAAAAAAAATAAAAAATAAAAAAGAGTTGGACGCTTAAGCCATCCAGGCACCCCTCCCTTTTTGTTTTAAAAACATTCCTATCATCACCACTTAGCAGTCAGACCATTCTTGTCAATCAAGATGTGGGCATACCTCTGGGTGCTTCTACTCCCTTGTTCAATGTCTACCCCTGTTCCAGTACCACAGTGTTTTCTATAGTTGTGGGTTTACATAATTAGTCCCAGTACTCAACAGAACACTTTCCTTCCTCTAGAGGGTATCTCGGTTTTTCCTGGCTTTTGCATTCCCACAAATACCATACAATCAACTTGTCAGTGCCCATTAAAAGTCAGAATTTTAACTGAGACCACAATGAATCTGTAAATCCATTTGGGGAAAAGTAATGTGTTTACCATATTGAGTCTTCTAATCCATGAACATGGTATATATCTTTTGATTCATTTCTTAAGTTTCTCTCAGTGTTTTAGTAAAGGTCTGGGGTATAAAGGACTTATTTTGTCAGAATCATTTCTATTTCATGTTTGCTATTACTATGTTACTACAAATGGAAATGTAATAAATTTCTATTTACTAACTATTGCTGGTATAGAAAAACTGTTGCATCTAGTTACCTCACCTAAATTCACTTATTAATTTTAATATTTTCCTAAATTTTAATTTCCATGTATATAGGCACTTTGTCAACAAATAATGATAGTTTATTTCTTCCTTTCAAATCCTTATAGCTTTTTAAAATAATAATTAAGTGCCATTAGTCAGAGGTAAAAATGAAATAATTACTGCAAAAAAAAAAAAAACCCACATGATAATTTCCACCTCAGAGTGGGAAAAGTTTTACAAACATATTCCTTGGAAAGAATTATAATCTGACCCAAAACAATAATTTTATAGCAAGGGCTTCTTAGTAAAAGGTTGTTATCTTGTTCTGTCCAAATGCTTAACAAAAAGTAATGTTAAAAGAAACATCACCACTTACGGAACACCAATTTATAATTACATTGAAAAATCAGAATAATCACTCAGCTCTGAGCATCTATTATGTGGCATTCATTATGTATTTAATTCTACTTGAAGAGTGATTACTATTGGAATTGAAAATAGAATGAAGCCTACCTTAAGTTGGTACCAAGCCAAAATTTACTTTGGAAAACCTTGTTTTGAGATTAATGACATTTTTTTTCAAATGAAAAATAAAGCTATTATACCATTACCATAACCTCCATAAATATTTACCAAAAAAAAGGGAAGCGGCTCTTAAACTTAGCTGCAGACTGGAATCACCTGGAGGAGCAAAAGGTGACACTGGGTCCCCTCTGCCGAAATTCAGATTTCACTATAAGAAGCAGACTTCTTCAGTCCTGCTGCTTTTCTATTATTTTTTCCCCTTTCTCCTCTTCCTCACCCTTGCTCCCTGCCTCTCTCCTTCTCTTCCTTCCTGATGTCATACCCCACACTGCACCAAGACCTCCAGTATGAGATGAAAATAAATGGTGATAATTGGTATCTGTTTTCTATCTCAAAAAGAAAGCATTCGAGGGGCGCCTGGGTGGCTCCATCGGTTAAGTGTCCGATTTCGGCTCAGGTCATGACCTCACGGTTTGTGAGTTCAAGCCCTGTGTCGGGCTCTGTGCTGACAGCTCGGAGCCTGGAGCCTGCTTCGGATTCTGTGTCTCCCCTGTCTCTCGGCCTCTCCCCTGTTCATGCTGTCTCTCAATAATAAATAAATGTTAAAATTTAAAAAAAAAGAAAAAAAAGAAAGCATTCGACATATCACTATTAGAAACACTTGCTGTTGGGGCACCTGGGTGGCTCAGTCGGTTAAGTGTCTGACTTCGGCTCAGGTCATGATCTCGTGTCCGTGAGTTCGAGCCCCGCGTCGGGCTCTGTGCTGACAGCTCAGAGCCTGGAGCCTGCTTCGGATTCTGTGTCTCCCTCTCTCTCTGCCCCTCCCCCACTCGTGCTGTGTCTCTGTCTCTCAAAAATAAAATAAAAAAGAAATACTTGCTGTTGGGGCGCCTGGGTAGCTCAGTCGGATCTGACTTCAGCTCAGGTCATGATCTCACAGTTTGTGAGTTTGAGCCCCGCATCGGGCTCTGTGCTGACAGCTTAGACCCTGGAACCTGCTTCTGATTCTGTCTCCCTCTCTCTCTGCTCCTCCCCTGTTTACTCTCTCTCTCTCTCAAAAAATAAACATTAAAAACTTATTTTAGAGAAATAGCTGCTGTTGTTTTTAAACATTCTTCATCAAATTAAACTAATTCATCTTTATACTTCTCTTTTTATTAAAGTCATTAACAGGCTTTGAATCTCATGAAATGCTTTCTTCCGTCTATTGAGATGATCACATGCTTCTCCTTTAATCTGTGCCTCTGTCAGCCACCATTCCACTCTCTGGTTGTATAAATCCCCCCCCCCCCGACATCATACAGTATTTGTCTTTAGCCCTCTGGCTTATTTCACTTAGCATGATGTCCTCCACGTTCATTCATGTTGTCACAAATGGCAGGATTTCCTTGGTTTTATGGGTGAATAGTATTCCATTGTATATATTTACATTTTCTTTATTCATTCAACTGTCAATGCTTAGCTTACTTCCATCTTGGCTACTGTGAATAATGTTGCAATGAACATGGGCGTACTGCTATCTTTTCAAGATAGGGATTTCTTCAGATCTATACCCAAAAGTGGGACTGTGAGATCATATGGGAGTTCTATTTTAAAATTTTCAGTAACCTCCATACACTTTTCTATAATGGCTTAACCAGTTTGTATTCCCACTAACAGTGTACAGGGTTCCCTTCTCCCCACATCCTTACCAACATGTGTTATCTATGGTCTTTTTGAAAAAAGCCATTCTGAAAGGTATGAAACGATATCTCATTGTGGTTTTGATGTGCATTTCCCGGATGATTAGTAATGCTGAGCACCTTTTCACATATCTGCTGGCGATTTGTAGGATTTCCTTGGAAATAACATCTATTCAGACTCTTTGCCCATTTTTATTTTTAAATGTTTATTTTTGAGAGAGAGAAGAGAGAGAGTGTGGGCATGTCAGGAAGGGGCAGAGAGGGAGAGGGAGAGAGAGAAAGACAGAGAGAGAGAGAAGTTTGAAGCAGGCTATGCGCTGACAGCAGAGAATCTGATGTGGGGCTCGAATTCATGAGCTGTGAGATCACGACCAGAGCCAAAGTCAAAAGCTTAACTGATGAAACCACTCAGGCGCCCTCTCTGCCCATTAAAAAAAAAAAAAAAAATTTTTTTAAGTTTATTTATTTCTGAGAGACAGAGTGAATGGGGAAGAGCCAGAGAGAGAATCTCAAGAAGGCTCTGTACTGTTAGCACAGAGCCCAATGCAGGGTCCGAACTCACAAACAGTAAGATTATGATCTGAGCCAAAACAAAGAGTTGAAGGCTTAACTGACTGAGCCATCCAGGTGCCCCTGCCATTTTTAACTGGATTATTTGAGGGATCTTTTGTTTTTGCTATTGAGCTGTGTGAGTTACTTACATATTTTAGGTATTAGCCCCTTATCAGATATATGATTTGCAAATATTTCCTCTCATTCTGTAGGATGCCTTCTCATTTTGATTCTTTTGCTGTGCAAAACCTTCTTAGTTTGATGTAATCCCACTTATGATTTTGCTTTTGCTGCTTGTGTTTTTAGTGTCACATCCAGTGTCAAGGAGCTTTTCTCCTGCTTTCTTCTAGGAGTTTTATGGTATCATGTCTGAGAAGTCTTTAGTCCATTTTGAGTTGATTTCTATAAGTGGTATGAGATGAAGGTCCAATTTCATTCTTCTACATGTGGATATCCAGTTTTCCAGAATCATTTCCTGAAGAGACCATCCCTTCCCCATTGTGCGTACTTGGCACCTTTGTCACAGATTAGTTGATCATCTGTGACTAATGACTATTACATTAGCCTGTGTCTGTTTTTATGTCAGAACCCAACTATTTTGACTAAAGTTCTATAATACAGTTTAAAACTAGGGAATGAGATGCCTCCAGGTTTCTCATCTCGAGATTGCTTTGGCTGCTTGGGGTCTTGTTATTCCATTCAAATTTTAGGACCGTTTATTCTATTTCTATGAAAATGCCGTTGGAATTTTGACAGGGATTGGACTGAATTTATAGATGGCTTTGCATAGTATGGATATTTAGCAATATTAATCCTTTCAATCCAAGAACATGGGATGCCTTTCCATTTATTTCAGTGTCTCATAGTTTTCAGTGTATATAGTTCTTTCCTCTCCCTGGTGAAACAGATTCCTAGATATGCTATTGTTTTCGATGCTACTGTAAATGGAATCACTTTCTTTATTTTTAAGTTTATTTTGAGAGAGTGTGTGTGAGCAGGGGAGGGGCAGAGAGAAAGGAAGAGAGAGAAGCCCAAGAAAGCTCTGCACTGTCAGCACAGAGCCCAATTTGGGGCTTGAACTCAAACCATGATAGCATGACCTGAGCCGAAACCAAGAGTCAGACACTTAAACGACTGAGCCACCCAGGTGCCCCAAAATTGCTTCCTTAATTTATCTTTCAGGTAGCTTGTTGTTAGTACATAGAAATGCAACTAAATTTTGCATGTTGATTTTGAATCCTGCAACTTTACTGAATTAATATTCTAACAGGGTGTTAAAAAATTTTTTTTAAGCTTTATTTTTGAGAGAGCGAGCGAGAGAGAGAGTGTGAGTGTGAGCGGGGGAGGAGCAGATAGAGGGAGACACAGAATCCGAAGCAGGCTCCAGGCCCCAAGCTGTCAGCACAGAGCCTGATGCAGGGCTCGAACCCACGAGCTGTGAGATCATGACCTGTGCCGAAGTCGGATGCCTAAACCGACTGAGCCACCCAAGCACCCCTCTGTGGGGTTTTTGATGGAATCTTTAAGGGTTTCTATATATAAGATTATGTCATCTGCAGAGACAATTTTACTTCTTTCTTTCTGATTTAGATGTCATTTGTTTCTTTTTCTTGCCTAATTGCTCTGGTTAGAACTTCCAGGACAATGTTAAATAGAAGTGATGAGTGGGCATCCTTCTCTTGTTCCTAATCTAAGAGGAAAGGCTTCAGCTTTTCACCACAGAGTACGTTAGCTGTTGGCTTGTCCTATATGACCTTTATTATGTTAAAATACATGCTTTTAATATCTCATCTGTTGTGATTTTTATCATGAAAGGATGTTGAGTTTTCTTAAAAGCTTTTTTCTGCACCTGAGATGATCCTATGATTTTACCCTTCATCCTGCTGACGTGGCGTATCACATTTATGATTTGCTTATGCTGAACCACCCTTGCATCTCAGGAATAAGTCCCACATAACAGTTATGATTCTTTTAATGTGCTATTGAACTCAGTTTGCTATGATTTTGCTGAGAACTTTTGCATGTATATTCATCAAGAATACTGGCCTATAATTTTCTTGTGGGGTCCTTGTGTGGCTTTGGTATCAGGGTAATGGTGACTTGATAAAATGAGTTTGGAAATGTTCCTCTTCATTACTTTTGGAGGAGTTTGAAAAGGATTAGTGTTAATTCGTCTTTAAATGTTTGGTAGACTTCACCAGTGGTCTCGACTTTTGTTGGGAGATTTGATTACTTACTTAAGCTCCTTACAGTTACAGATCCATTCAGGTTTTCTAGTTCCATGATTCAATCTTTGTAGGTTGTGTGAGTCTAGGAATTTATCTTTATTTTTTCTAGGCTGTCCAATAGGTTAGCATATAATTGTTCATGGTAGTTTTGCATGATTTTCTGTATTACTATGGAATCAATTGTTGTGATGCCTCATCTTTTATTTTTTTTTAATGTTTATTTATTTTTGAGACAGAGAGAGACAGAGCATGAACAGGGGAGGGGCAGAGAGAGAGGGAGACACAGAATCTGAAACAGGCCTCAGGCTCTGAGCTGTCAGCACAGAGCCCGACGCGGGGCTCGAACTCACGGACCGCGAGATCATGACCTGAGCCGAAGTCGGCCGCTTAACCAACCGAGCCCCCCAGGCGCCCCGATGCCTCATCTTTTAATTCTGACTTTGAGTCCTCTTTTTTTCTTAGTCTAGCTAAAGGTACGTCCATTTAGTTTACCTTTTCAAAAAAGCTTGCTCTTCATTTCACTTATATTTGGTTGTTTTTCTGGCCCATTTATTTCTGCTCTCATCTTTGTTGTTTCCTTCCTTCTAACTCTGGGCTTTGTTTTCCTTTTTCTAATTCTTGGAGGTATGAAGTTAGGTTGTTTGAGATCTTTCTTGTTTCTTAATGTAGACCTTTATCACTATAAACTTTCCTCTTAAAACTGCTTTTGTCACATCCCTTAAGTTTTGGTGTGCTATGTTTCCATCTTCATTTGTCTCAGGTATTTTTTTATTTCCCTTTTGATTTCTTCTCTGAGCCACTGGCTATTCAGATGTTTAGGTTTCATGTATTCGCACTTTTCCTGCTTCCCTCCCATTACTGATTTCTAGCTGCAGAGCTTCATGTAGTCAAAAAAGACATTGTGACTTCAGTCCTCTTAAATTTAAGACTGGTTTTATGATCTTCCAAATGATCCTGGAGAATCTTCCATGCACGTTGATAAGAACGTGTGTTCTGCTACTATTCAGGGGGCGGGTGGGGAGAAGGTATTCTGAGCATGTCTATTAGACCCATTTGTTCTACTACAGTGTCATTCCAGTCAGTATTTCCTTATTGACTTTCTGTCTGATCTATCCATTATTGAAAGTGAGGTATTTACAAGTCTATACTGTTTATATCTTTTGATGTTTTGGAAAACTTAATATACATACCATTTACATATAAAGTAATTACTGATAAGTAAGGACCTACTATTGCCATCTTGTTCATTGTTTTCTGGCTTTGTAGTTCTTTATTCCTTTCTTCCTCTCATGCTATCTTCCTTTGTGATTTGATGATTTTTCATAGAAGTATGCTTTGTTTTGTCTTTTGCAGACTAAAGCTATTTGTGATAATATGAGCCTTACATTAAAAATATAGTTATAAATAAGTCCATTTTGAGCTGGGAACTTCAAATGCATACCAAACGCCACACTTCTACTTCCCGCACACATATTTAATGTTTGGTAACACAATGTACATCTTTTTTATATTGTGTACCCATTAGAAATTATTGTAAATATGGTTATTTTTAATACTTTTGACTTTTAACATTCATACTCAAGTGATGTGTACACAACCATCATATTCTGGATGACCATATGCTTACTTTTACCAGTGAGTTTTATACTTTCATGTCTTTTCATGTTACTAATTAGGATCCTTTCACTTCAGCTTGAAGAATTCTCTTTAGCATTTCTGGTATGGCAGGTCTAGTGGTGTTGAATTCCCTCAGCTTTCATCTGAGAAAGTCTTTCTCCTTTATTTCTGAAGGACAGCTTTGCCAATATTCTTGGCTGTCAAGTATGTTTTACTTTCAAAACTGCAAATATATCATTCCATTCTCTCCTGGCCTGCAAGGTTTCTGCAGAGAAATCTGCTGAAAGCCTTTTGGGTATTCACCTGTTTGAAATGAAGTGGGTATTTTTTTTTTCTCTGTCTTGCTGTTTTCAAATTTCTGTCTTGATTTTTGATAGTTTAATGTGTCTTGGTGAGGTCTTCTTTGGGTTCAATCTATTTGGGGACCTGTAAGATTCATGTGCCGAGATGTACATAACTCTTACTAGATTTGGGAATTTCTTAAATAAGCTTTCTGACCTTTCTTTCTTCTTCTGGGACTCCCACAATGCAGATAGTAGTTGCTTGATAGTGCCTCCAAATTCACATATGCTTTCTTCACTTTTTTCATTCTTTTTTCTTTTTTCTCCTATGACTAGTTAATTTCAAATAACCTGTCTTGAAGTTAACAAATTCTTTCCTCTGTTTGATCAAGTCAGCTATTCAGGCTGTCTATTGCATTTTTTACTTCATTCATTGTATTCTTCAGCTCCAATATTTGTTGGTTCTTTTCATGATTCCTATTTCTCTACTGAACTTCTCATTTTCCTCACGTATTTTTTGTTCAGTTGTCTCATGTATTCTGTTAACCTTAAAAATAAAACTTATTTTGCCAAAAAAAAAAAAGGGGGGGGGTTTATTCTTAACAGAGAATTTCAATCTGGGACAAGCTAGCTATAGTAAAACAACAGGCAAGTCTGGAGAAGAAGTCCAAAAAGGAGGCTCTTTTATAGAGGAGGGGGGTGTAGGGAGGGGTTGTTGTAAACTAAAAGTGCATTGAAGTAAACTGGGAGCTGGAAGTATAGTGGTTTCTCATTGGCTGAGCTGTTGCCAGGAAGAAACCTTCCTTCCTCTTGCTGGGGTAGTAAAGTAGCATCCACCTGCAAGGTCCCTCTCTTCCTGCTGGGTTTGCAACCCTGCTGGCCCCCTGACTCCATTATAGACAAGGTTTCCTTCTATTAATTTTCACAGTTCTCTTGTAGTTCACTGAGCTTCTTTAAAACGGTTAAGTTTAGGGGTACCTGGGTGGCTCAGTCGGTTAAGTGTCTGACTTCGGCTCAGGTCATGCTCTCACGGTTTGTGAGTTTGAGTCCTGTGTCAGGCTCTGTGCTGACAGCGCAGGGCCTGGAGCCTGCTTCGGATTCCATGTCTCCCTCTCTCTCTGCCCACCACCGCTCATGCTCTCTCTCAAAAATAAACAAACATTAAAAAAAAATGGTTAAGTTTGAATCCTCTGACAATTCACACATCTTCAATTCTTTGGGGTCTGTTACAGGAAAATTACTGTGTTCCTTTGGTGGTGGTATGTTTGCTTGCTTTTTTTTATGTTTCTTGTAACCTCGTGTTGCTAACGTTGCACTGATGAAACAGTCACCTCTTGCAGCCTTTACAGATGGGTTTTGGTGGGTAAAGACCATCTGTGAATGGGTGCAGGACATCAGCTGGGTAGGCTGTAGTGGTTCTAGGACAGGCCCAGTAGTGGAGTCTCCGTGCAGGTCTATCAGCCAACATCAGCATCAGCAAAGATGGCAGAGGTCCTCAACTACAGGTGGCTGCAGTGGCTATAAGGGCTGTTGGGGTCTTCAGTCATGAAGGCTTCTGGGTACCTCCTAATGTTTTTCCTCCCATGGGGATGCCACGGCTAAGGTGATTCTTCCTGGCACAGGGTCCAGCCTGTGGGTAGTGGCAGCACTGGTGTCTGAAGTACAGGTGCCTATGGCACAGATATGGAGCAGAAGTCTGGAGGGCAGGCACCCACGGGGATGATGGCCCCAGGTTCCGGGGCACTGGCTAGCCCACAATGGTAGTGGCTCCAGTGCCTCAGGTGCATAAGTGTGGAGTTGTCATGGAGCTGAGGTCTAGAGCACAGGTGCACCCAGAGCAGCCAGGGTTCAGCAGTCTGGGATCTGCACAGGGTTGGGGAGGCAGCAGACAGTCCTGGTCCAAGGGTGGCACAAGAGCAGATCCTTCTGGGAAGAGGGTACAGCAGAATCTCCTTCTGTAGAGGGTCTATGGCAGCAATGGCTATTGGGTTACACCCACGGCAAAGACGTCTTTTGTGAGGCAGGCCACTGGGGTCTGCCCACTAGCATACGGGTCTTCTGCTGTGAAAGCTGTGGGGACCCCAGGCTGCTGCAGGGGCTGCAGAGTTCCTCCGAGGGCCTCCCCAGAGCATGCCACTGGGGGCCGTGATGGCACTCGCCATGGCACTGACAGAGCCCCACCTTCTTTGATCCTAGCCGTTTCCTGAGGCCTCATGTAATCCCATCTCCCCAGGGATCCTTTTTTTGCAGTTGTCTATATTTTTGCTCCACTGTGTTGCCACAGGTTCTTAGCTGGACACTTAAGCCCTCCCAAGACCGTTTCCACTAATGGACAGGTGTATGTTTTCATGGGGGGCATGAAGGCTATAGCTCCTACACTGCCTCCTGCTGACATGACCCCTCCCAGTCATCCTGGGGCGGGGGGGTGGCTTCTCTCTCCCTCTCTCTCTCTCTCTCTCTCTCTCTCTCTCTCTCTGTGGTTTTCATCTGAGCAGAATTCTCCACTCCTCACGTGAACTCCATTTGTCCTTTCCCTTTATCTCGACAAATGTCATCTCTTTTCCAACATCTGGCTGTGTCCATCTGCTTCACTCTGATGAACACATGTTGGCTGTGACAATGCAGCATCCACCCCCTCCCTTGTGTGGCAGGGAACAGCTGTCCCTCCTTCCAATTCCAGGGATGTGCACATAACTGTCTCAGCATGCAGCTACCTGTCCACATGATTGCTTTAGAGGCAGGTCTGACTCCTAGTTCTGCAGAGTCGAGTCAGGCCCAGAACTTCAGAACCCTTCCGAACAGAAATAATTCTCTTTTCTGCCTGCACTTGACCCTGGAAGACCAACACACTGAGGTCCTCCAGCAGTCTTGCCACCATAAATGACAAATGTGAGAGGGTTTTTAATTACCGATTTAATTTGTCTATGTTCATAGCACTTTTCAGATTTTCCGTTTCTTCTTATATAAGTTCGGTAAGTTGTATTTCTCTAGGACATCATCCGTGTTTTCAAATTTATAGACATGCAGTTACACATAATATACTCTTAACTCCTTCTCAGTGTTAGTCAGACTGAAGCAATGTCTTCTTCATTCCTGGTATTGATTGTACGTTCTCTTTTCTATGCTCAGTCTCAGCAGAGGCATACAAATTTTATAAGACATTTCAAAGAACCAACTTCAAGCTTTGTTGACACTCTTTTGTATGTTTGTTTTATATTAATTCATGCTCTTATCTGTTGCATTTCCTCTTTGAGTTTTTCTTTTTATAGTGGACATCACTGATTTTTAGCTTTTTCTCCTTTCTAATATATGCATTTCTTCAAAATTATAGATTTAGCCGCATGCCCAAGTTCGGATATGTAATATTTTCATTTGCATGATTTTCATGTCATTACCATTCAGGATGTTTTCTTGATTTCCATTATAATTCCTTCTTTGCTTCATGAAATATTTACAAGTGCATTTCTTTTTTTAATACTTTTTAAAAAGTTAATTTTTGAGAGAGAGAGAGAGAGAGAGAGAGAGAGAGAGAGAGATAAGAGGTAGAGAGAGCACACAAGCTGGGGAGGGCCAGAGAGACAGAGAGAATCCCAAATAGACTCTATACTGCCAGCATAGAGCCCGACACGGGGCTCAAACTCATGAACCATGAGATCATGACCTGAGCCAAAATCAAGAGACACTTAACTGAGTGAGCCACCCAGGTGTCCCTATGAATACATTTCTTAACTGAAAAACATATGGAGATTTTTTTAGATATCTCATTTTTTAATTCCAGCTTACCCAACTATAGCTGGAGAACACACATTGAATGATTTTGATCTTTGAAATCTGTTGAGATTTGTTTTGTGTCTTGCATACGGCTAATTTAAAAATACCCTACGTTGGTTAAGCGTCCGGCTCTTGATTTCAGCTCAGGTCGTAATCTCACAGTTTCGTGGGTTTGAGCCCTGTGCTGGGCTCTGGGCATTGACCGGGCAGAGACTTCTTGGGATTCTCTCTCTCCTCTGCTTCTCCCCGGCTCACGCTCTCTCAAAAAAAAAACCAAAAAAATTATTTTTTAAATCTTTAAGAAAAAAAAAACCCTATGTGGACTTGGAAAAAAATGTGTATTCTTCAGCCACTGGGTGATCTACATATAGACCAAGATTGCTAATTCTATTAAAATCCATTATATCCTTAATGACTTTTGTCTTCCTGTTCTAAAGGTTCCAATAATGATTGTAGATCTATTTCTTCATTTACTTCTGTTAATTTTTGCTTTATGTACGTTGAGGCTATGTTATTAAAGACACACAAATATAGAATTCTTCTGTCTTCTTGAAGAGCTGAATCTTTCACCATTATGTTTTTGCCTTAA
Source organism: Panthera tigris (assembly GCF_018350195.1). Taxonomy (NCBI): domain Eukaryota; kingdom Metazoa; phylum Chordata; class Mammalia; order Carnivora; family Felidae; genus Panthera; species Panthera tigris. The sequence goes on along the minus strand of NC_056672.1, from coordinate 1,218,149 downwards.
AAAGCCTATTTTTTCTGATACAAAAAGATCTACGCTAGCTTTGTTTAGGTTAGTATTTGCATACTGTGTTTTTTTCCCCGCATGTTTACATTGAACTTTCTGTATTCTTAGGTCTTAGTTTGTTATTTGTTTGTTTCTTTTTTTCATATTTGGCAACCTTTGACATTTAGTCCATTTCTATTTAATAACTGACCTATTTGGGTAAAAACTACCATCTTACTAATGATTTTCTATGTGTTCTGCTTGTTCAATGTTACATTTTCTCTCCTTCCTGTTCTTTTGTTTTTTAAGCATTCTTCCCCACTACACCCCGCCACCATGAGTGTGTGAGTAATCTACTATTTTATAATTCTCACAGGGGCATTCTAGAGACAACAGTACACATTCTTGATGTTGGCCCTTCCCACATAATGCAAGAACCCAGAAGCCCTGTGAGTACAGTTCCTTCCCCCTCATAAGTATCCCTGTATTTTCACGTATTTTAACACAACAAATATATTTGAACTCTCAAAAAACACAACACTTTTATACAGTCAACGTTCATTTCGATCTACCCATGTATCTACAATGCCATTACTTTTATTCCCTCCTGCATTTCTGACATTCCATCCAGGTTAACTGGGGTTTTTTTTTTGCTTAATAGTATCTCCTCCAGTATTTCTTTAGGGGAGATGTGGATGTGATCAATTATTTTGGTCTTTATTTCGTCTTGACTTACGTAGAATCCTATCACCAAGCAGGGATTCGAAGCTGGCGCTTATTTCTGTTATCATTTGAGGGTAGTAGCATTTGGTGGTCTCCTGGCAAACACTGTCTAAGACAGGGGCCATCCAGCTCACTGTTGCTCCTTTAGAGGCACCTGCTTTTTCCTTAAGCATTCTTTCAATGCTTCTGTTTGCCTCTGTACTTTCACTACAAAATGTTTAAATATGTTGTTTCTCAGTTTGGAGGCCTTCTTGAATTTGTGGTTAATGCCTTTCACTCTACATTATCTCCTCAAACTTGATACTGTCCTATTCTTTTCCTTTCTGGGGCACCAATTATATCATGGTTGACTATCTCACTGAAATCTCTATATTTTTTAGCGCCTTTTCTTTTTTTAGTTCTTTGTTAATTCTGCCTCCAGCAGTGTACAAACATCCTGTGAGTCTTAGTTTTAACTACTGCATCTTTCAGTTTCACAATTTCCGTTCAATTGGGATGTTTTATTTGGGGCATATAAGCAAAATCCACCACAATCAACATAATGAATATACTCATCATTCTTCCAGACGTTTGTTCATGAACTGTGTAATCTACACCCCCGCCATCCCTTTCCTGCCACACTCTCCTTCCCAGACAACTACTGATCTGCTTTCTGTCCCTATAGTCTCCATTTACATGTGATCATATAACATGCACTTTTGTCTGGCTTAATTTAGCCAAGGTCTTTAGACTTTGCTATAGTCTTTAGACAAAGACAATAATTACTTTGAAAATCATCCATGCTATTGTAAGTACCAATAGTTCATTCCTTTTTTATTATGGAGTAGTGTTATGTTGTATGCATAAACCACAGTATGTTTATCGGATGGACAGCAGGTGGGGCTAGTTCAAGGTCTGGACTATTATAAGTAAAGCTGTTACAAACATCTGTGAAAATCCTCATACAGACATCTGCTTTGGTTTCTGTTGCACAAGGAATGGCTAGATAACCAATGAAACCATTTAGGCCTGGACAATTCTTTTTTGGGGGGGGAGATTTTTCACTATAAAATCAGTCTTTTTAATTGGTACAGGAGCATTCAGGTTAACTATTCCCTCTTGGATGAGTTTTCACAGGTTTTGCCTTTGTGGAATTAGTCCCTTTCATCTAAGTTATCAAATCCACGTGTGTAGGTTTGTTCATAGTATTCCATGACTATGATTCCATGATTGTTATTCTTTTATGCAGGTACTGTAGTGATAGCTCTCCTCTTTTATTCTTGAAACTGGTATTCAGAGATTTACCAAAATTAGTGATTTTTTTCAAAGAACCAATTTTTGTTTCATTAGTTTCGTCTGTTGTTTTTCTGTTTCAAATTTCATTGATACCTGCTCTTTATTCCCTTCATTTTGCTTGCTTTGGATTTATTTTTTCCTAGTTTTTTAAATTCAAGATGAAAGCTTGGGTTATTGAATTGAGACTTCTTTTTTCATCTAACCATGTAGTGCTATAAATTTCCCTCTAAGTACTGCATTAGCTGCATTCCACAAATTTTAATATGTTGAATTTTCATTCTTGTTCATTTCAAAATGTTTCCAATTTTCCTTGAGACTTATTCTTCAACTTACAGATTTATCTATTACTGAGAGCAGAGTGTTAAAGTCTTCAACTATAATTGTGGATTTGCTCACGTCTCCTTTCAAAATAAAGCTTTACTGTTAGGTGCATTCATATTTAGAACTGTTAAATCATCTTAATTAACTGGCCCTTTTATGTAATGTTTCTTTTTTTTCTTTCTTTAACTGAAGCATAGTTGACTTACAATATCCTACTTGTTTTGGGTGCACATCATACTGATTTAATATTTTTCTACATTACAAAATGATCCCCGTAAGTCTAGTTACCATTTATCACCATACAATTGTTACAACACTGACTATATTCCCTATACTGTACTTTATATCCCCATGACTTATTTAAAACTTGATGTCTGTACCTATTAATCTCCTTTACCTACTTAGCTCATCTCCTAGCCCCTCTCTTCTCTGGTAAACAAAAGCTGTTTCCTGTATCTATGAGTCTATTTCTGTTTTGTTCATTTGTCCTTTCCTTTTTTGTTCATTTGTTTTTAGATTTCACATGTAAGTGAAATAATATGGCATCTGTCTCTGACATTTCACTTAGCATAATGTCCTCCAAGTCCATCTATGTTGTTGCAAATCATGAGCTTTCATTCTTTTTTATGGCCGAGTAATATATATGTGTGTGTGTGTGTGTGTGTGTGTGTGTGTGTGTGTGTGTGTGTGTGTGAGACATCTTTATCCATTCATCTTTGGATAGACACTTAAGTTGCTTCCATATCTGGGCTATTGTCAATAATGCTAATAATGCCACAGGAGTGCATGTATCTCTTCAAATTAGCGTTTTCATTTTCTTTAGATAAATACCACAAATGGAATTTCTGAGTCATATAACAGACATATTTACTAATTTTTTGAGGAAACTCCATGCTGTTTTCCATAGTGGCTGCACCAATTATTCCCTCCAGCAGTGCACAAGGGTTCCCTTTTCTCCACATCCCACCAACACTTGTTATTTCTTGTCTTTTTTTTCTTCTAGCCATTCTGACAGGCGTGAGGTGGTGTCTCCTTGTGGTTTTGACTTGTGTTTCTCTGATGATGAGAGATGTTGAGCATCCTCTCACGTGTCTGTTGGCCAACTGTATGTCTTCTTTGGAGAAATGTCTGTTCAAGTTCTCTGCCCATTTAATCAAGTTGTGGGTTTTTTTTTTAATTAACTTGTGTAAGTTATTTATATATTTTAGATATTAACCCCTTATCAGATGTATGGTTTACAAATATCTTCTCCTATCTTCTCCCAAAAGGTTGCCTTTTCATTTTGTTGATGGTTTCCTTTGCTGCACAAAAGCTCTTCCCAGTTTGGTGCAACCCCATTTGTTTAGTTTTTGTTGCCCTTGCCTAGGAGAGTGGTCCAGTTTAATTCTTTTGCATGGAGTTGTCCAATTTTCCCAACACCATTTATTAAAGTGACTGTCTTTTCCCCACTGTATTTTCTTTCCTCTTTTGTCACAGAATAATTGACCACATATGCATGGGTTTATTTCTGGACTCTATTCTACTCCACTGATCTGTGTGTCTGTTTTCATGCCAGTACCACACTGTTTTGATTACTACAGCTTAATAATATAGTCTGAAATCAGGGAGCATGATACCTCCAGCTTTGTTCTTCTTTCTCTAGAGTGCTTTGGTTATTTGGAGTCTTCTGTGGTTCCACACAAATCTTGCAGCTCTTTGTTCCAGTTCTGTGAAAGCTGCTATTGATATTTTGATAGGACTGCAATGAATCTATATTTTGGTAGTAATATGAACATTTTAACAATATTAACTCTTCCAATCCATGAACAAGGTATATCGTTCTATTTATTTGTATTGTCAGTTTCTTTCATCAACATCATGGTTTTCAGAGTACACCTCTTTCCCATTCTTGGTTAAATTTATTCCTAGGTATTTTATTCTTTTTGATGCAACTACAAATTTTTCACCTTAACTTAGAAATATTTCTGAGACACATGGGTGGCTCAGATGGTGAAGCATCTGACTTTGCAGGTCATGATCTCATGGTTCGTGCATTTGAGCCCTGCGTCAGGCTCTCTGCTGTCAGCATGGAGCCCACCTCAGATCCTCTGTCCCCCTTTCTCTGCCACTCTGCTGCTTGCACTCTCTCGAAAATAAATAAACATTTAAAAAGTGCTTTATCTCTCAAAAATGCTAACTATCATCTGAGCTTACAGCAAGTAATAATCTTTCTGTTGGTCTTGCCTTGATGTTGATAGCTGTTGCCTGATCAAGGTGGTGGCTGTGGAAAATTGGGGTGGCTGTGGCACTTTCTTCCAATGAGACAACAATGAAGTCTGCCACATTGACTCCTCCTTTTACAATCAATCTCCCTATGTAGCATGAATGCTGTTTGATACCACTGAACTTCTTTCAGAACTGAAGTCAAACCTCTCAAACGCTGCCACTGCTTTATCGACTAAGTTTATATAATATTCTAAATCCTTTGTTGTCATTTCAACAATCTTCATAGCATTTTCACCAGGAGTAGATTCCGCCTCAAGGAACCACTTTCTTTGCTCATCCATAAACATCCATTTAAGTTTTATCATGAGAATGGAGCACTTGAAATATAATAATAATAATGAAAAAGCTTGAAGTATTCTGAGAATTACCAAAATGTGACACAGAGACACAAAGTGAGCAAATCCCTTTGGAAAAATTGTGACAATAGACCCCTGACACAGGACTGCCACGATGCTTCAATCTGTAAAGAAAAAATAGGGTATCTGTGAAGTGCAATAAAATGAGATATGCTTGTATTAGTTCTGTTTTTCGGTGGAGCCTTTATAGTTTCCTATATATGACGTCACATCATCTGCGTATAGTGGTAGTTCTACTTCTTCCTTTCTGATTTAATTTGGGTGCCTTTTCTTTCTTTTTATTGCCTAACTGCTATGACTACGACTTCCAGTACCACGTTGAATAAAAGTGATGAGAGTGGGCACCCTTGTCTTGTTCTTAGACAAAAGTTCTTTTGATGTATTGTTGAATTTCATTTGCTAATATTTTGTTAAGGCTTTTTATATCTAGGCCCATCAAGGATACTGATTTGTAATTTTCTTTTTTTGTAGTGTCTTTGCTTTGGTATCAGGGTGATGCTGGCCTCGCAGAATGAGTTTGGATGCATTCATTCCTCTTCGGCAATAGTATGGAAAGACAGGTACCAACTTTTCTTTAGATGTTTGATAGAATTCAACAGGCAAAGACGGCAGCAGAGTAGGAGGACCCTATGCTTACCTCATCCCACAAATATAACTCGTTATGAAATCATCCTAAAAAGCCCCCAAATCTGTCTGAAGACTGGCAAACGAACTCCACAACTAAAGGTAGAGAGGAGACCACACAAAGAAGAAAGTCAGAGCCATGGCTTGGAAGAGAAATGGAGAGTGACTGCTGCAGTGGGGAAGGCGCCATGGTCACAGAGATGGATGAGAGACAGACTTACATGCGAGGGGAGCACACAAGGAAAACTAATCCCCATGGCAATTGGCCTGGAAAGCGAGAGGGACCAAATTTTGTGAGTTCTTGCAACCAGAGGGGCTTAAAACCTGTTGTTTTAAAGGTTAGTGGACTTGGCTGAGATAGAGCCTGGAAGGTACTATGCTGCTCTTGGAAAGAAGGCAGGCAAACAACCTGCAGGCATACGGTATGGAAATGGGGATCCAGAGAGCACCTGGGGCACACAGTAGGGAGGTTGTGTGCTCACCTCAGAGTGCATCCCAGAGAGGCATCATTCACAGAGAGACCACTCTGGGAACCAAGGAGCTCTCCCGTGTCATTTCCCTCCCCTGCCCCTCAGCATAAGCATAGGGCCACCTGCGGAAACCAGCGCTCTACTTAACTTGCTTATGCCAAGCCCCACTCCGACCGTGCTCCAAAAAAACCGCACTTCCCAGTCACACTTGCCTCAATCCCAGTATAGTGGACCCCCTCCTCCCCGAGAAGACCGGCGTAATCCGCTACTCACACTGCATCTCCCAACTTGGGAGTTTTGCTCGGCTTCCGTTCTGGCAGCAGTGGCAATAAGGCTCACTGCACAAGCAGACCAGAGCACATCTAGTTAAAACACGCCACATTCAGGCCACTGCCCACAAGAGACAAGGAAAGCCCCTGAAGTCAACTGGTCAGAAAAATAAAGCAGCCAGGACACAAAAGCATAGCCCACACAGCACACACTGGAGACACTCCCTGAAGTGTGAGACCCTGAGGAACGGGGGACACTACACTGCAGGGCACTGTATGATTTCCTCTTAATAAGGCCATTAGCCTCAAGAACAGAAGACATAGCTGACTTGCCTAACACACAGAAACAGGCACAGGGATGTAGACAAAATGAGAAGACAGAGAAATTTATCCCAAATGAAAGAACATGACAAGGCCACAGCTGGAGGCCTAAAAGAAACAGATATAAATAACATGCCTGAAGGAGTATTTAAAGCAACAATCATAAGGATGCTCACTGGACTTGAGAAAAGGGTGGAAGACGTGACTGAGACCCTTAACACCAAGATAAGGAATAACAAAGGAGAGACAAAAGGCTCAATAAACAAAATGAGAAATATGCTTGATGGAATGAATAGCAAACGGGAAGAAGAACAAGAAATTAATGACCTACAAGACACAGGAATGAAAATTAATCAAGCTGAAAAAAAAGAGAGAGAAAAGAATTATGCAATACAAGAACAGACTTAGGTAACTCAGTGACTCAAACATAATAACATCTGTATTATAGGAACCTCAAAAGAAGAAAGAGAAAAGGGAGCACGAAATTTATTTGAAACAATAATAGCTGAAAACTTCCCTAATCTGGGGAAGGAAACAGACATCCAGATCCAGAATGCACAGAAAACTCCCATTAAAATACACAAAACCAGATCCATACCCAGATATGTTGTTAATTAAAATGGCAAAATATAGTGGACACTTAAAGCAGCAAGACAAAATAAAATAGTTACATACAAGGGAAACCACATAAGGCTATGAGCAGATTTCTCAACAGAAACTTTGCAGGCCAGAAAAGAGTAGCATGACATAGTCAAAGTGCTGAATGGTAAAAATCTACAGTCAAAAATACTCTATCCAGCAAGGCTACGACTCAGAATAGAGGGAGAGATAACAAGTTTCCCAGACCAAAAAAACAAAAACTAAACAAACAAACTTAAGGGACTTCATGACCACTAAATCAGCCCTGCAAGAAATATTAAGGGGGAACATTTTGAAAGGAGAGACCAAAAGTGACAGTATAACTGCAGGAAACACAGAAGAAGTAAATATGAGTATTTCTGTAAATATTCAGTCAAGGAACTCACAAAATAAAAGGAGGTAGAACATGATACCATATACCTAAAACGTAAGAAGGACAAAAGTAAAGAACAGGTTCACACTTGAATGATCATTGACTTAATACAGATTGCTATATGCAGCAAATGTTCTATGAAAACTTAATGGTAATCATGTATCAAAAACCATTAATAAATATGCAAAGAATAAAAATAATTAAATCCAAATATATCACTAAAGAAAATCAGAAAACCACAAGAGAGAAAAAGGAAATGAAGAATCAGAGAAAATCTTCAGAAATGACAAAACAATGTCAATAGATACATATCTATCAATAATTACTTTGAATGTAAATGGACTAAATGCTCCAACCAAAACACAAACAGTGACAGAATAGATTAAAAAACAAGACCCATCTATGCTGCCTACAAAAGACTCATTTCAGACCTAAAGACACCTGCATATTGAATGTGAGGGGATGGAGAAACATTTATCATGCAAATGGATGTCAAAAGAAAGCTGGAGTAGCATTACTTATATTGAACAAAACAGACTTTAAAACACTGTAACAAGAGGCAAAGAAGGCCATTATATAATAATAAAGAGGACAATCCAACAAGAAGATATAATAATTATAAATATTTATGCACCCGACATGAGACCAGCCATATGCAAAAAACAATAACAAACATAAAGAAACTAATCGATAATAATACAATAATAGTAGGGGGCTGTATACCCTACTTACATCAATGCACAGATCATCTAAACAGAAAAGCAACAAGGAAACAATGGCTTTGAGTGACATATTGAACCAGATGGATTTAACAGATATATTCAGAACACTCCATCCCCAAACAGCAGAAGACACATTCTTTCCAAGTGCACATGGAACATTCTCCAGAATATATTCAATTACATTGGGCCACAAAACAAGCCTCAACAAATTCAAAAAGATCGAAGTCATATGACCACAACACTATGAAACTAGAAGTCAACCACAAAAAAATCTGGAAAGATTAAAAGGTTAAATAACACATTACTAAATAATAAATAAGTCAACCAGGAAATAAAAGAGGAAATCAGAAAGCACATGGAAACAAATGGAAATGAAAATGCAACGCTCTAAAACCTCTGAGATACAGCAAAGGTAGTTCTAAGAGGAAAATATATAGCAATAAATAGGCTTCTTGAGGCCTATCTCAAGAAGCAAGAAAAATCTCAAATAAACAACCTAACCTTACACCTAAAGTTAGTAGAAAAAGAACAAACAAAATCCCAAAACAGTAGAAAGAAGGAAATCATAAAGAATACAGCAGAAACAAATGATTTAGAAACCAAAAAACAATGGAACAGATCAATGAAACTAAGACCTGGCTCTTTGAAAAAAAAAAAAAAAAATCAATAAAATTGATAAACCTCTAGCCACACTTATCAAGGGAAAAAAAGACTAAAATAAAATTAAAATGAGAGAAAAAATAAATATCAATACCACAAAAATACAATTATAAAAGAGTATCATGAAAAACTATATGCCAAAAATTGGACAACCTAGAAGAAATAAATTCCTAGAAACATAACCTTCCAAAACTGAAGGAGGAAATAGAATATTTGAACAAACTGATCACCAAAAATGAAAGTGCATCAGTAATCAAAAAACTCCCAACAACAGTCCAAGACCAGATGGCTTCACACAGGTGAATTTTACCAAACATTTAAAGGAAAGTTAAGAATTCTTCTCAAACTATTCCAAAACATAGAATGGAAGGAAAACTTCCAAATTCATTCTATGAGGCCACATTACCCTAATACCAAAGCCAGATAAAGACACCACTAAAAAAGAGAACTACAAGCCAACACCCATGGTGAACATAAATCCAAAACTCCCCCCCACCCAAAATACTAGCAAACCGAATCCAACAATACATTAAAAAAAATCATTCACCACGATCAAGTGGGACTTATTGCTGGGCTGAAAGGGTGGTTCAACATTCACAAACCAATCAATGTGATACATCACATCAGTAAGAGAAGGATAAGAACCATATGATCATTTCAATAGGTGCAGAAAAAGCATTTGACAAAGCACAACATGCATTCATGATAAAAACCCTCAACAAAGTAGGTTTAGTGGGAACATACCTCAATGTAATAAAGGCCATATATGAAAAATATACAACTAACATCATCCTCAAGGGGGAAAAACTGACAGCCTTTCCCCTAAGGTCAGGAATAAAAGACAGGAATGTCCACTCTCACCACTTTTAGTCAACATAGTACTGGAAGTCCTAGCCTCAGCAATCAGACAACAAAAAGAAATACAAAGCATCCAAATCAGCAAGGAAGAAGTCAGACTTTCACTATTTGCAAATGACAGGATATTCTATACAGTATACCTGAAAGACTCCACCAAAAAATTGCTAGATACTGATACACGATACTGATACGCTGATACTGATTGCTAGAGCTGATACACAAATTCAGAAAAGTCAGGATATAAAATCAATGTACAGAAATCTGTTGCATTTCTACACACCAATAATGAAGCAGAAGGAGAAATCAAAGAATCAATCCCATTTACGATTGCACAAAAATGATGATACCTAGGAACAAATCTAACCAAGGAGTAAAAGACCTGTACTCTGAAAGCTATAAAACACTGATGAAAGAAACTGAAGAGGACACAAAGAAATGGAAAAGCATTCCAATGCTCATGGACTGGAAAAACAAATATTGTTAAAATGTCTATACTACCAAAAGCAATCTACACATTTAATGCAATCCTTACGAGAATACCAACAGCATTTTTCACAAAACTAGAACAAACAATCCTAAAATTTATATGGAACTGCAGAAGACCTTGAATAGCCAAAGCAATCTTGAAAAAGAAAAGCTAAGCTCCTGGAGGCATCACAATTCTGGACTTCAAGTTACATTACAAAGCTATAGTAATCAAGATAGTATGGTACAAAAACAGACACATCAATCAATAGAACAGAATAGAAAACCCAGAAATAAACCCACAATTATATGGTCAATTTTTGACAAAGCAGGAAAGAATATCCTATGGGAAAAACAGTCTCTGGTTTTCCCAAAACAAATGGTGTTGGGAAAACTGGACAGCAACATGCAAAAGAATGAAACTGGGCCACTTTCTTACACCTTACACAAAAATAAACTAAAATGCATTAAAGACCTAAATGTGAGACCTGAAACCATAAAAATCCTAGAAGTAAGCACAGGCATTAATTTCTCTGACATTGGCCATAGCGGAGTTTTTCTAGATTCTTTCCCAAGGTGGGGGAAATAAAAGCAAACATAAACTATTGAGATTACATCAAAATAAAAAACTTCTGCACAGCAAAGTAATCAACAAAACTAAAAGGCAACCTGTAGAACGGGAGAAGATATTTGCAAATGATATATCTGATGAGGAGTTGGTATCCGAAATATACAAAGAACTTATAAAACTCAACACCCCAAAAAACAAATAATCCAATTAAGAAATGGGCAGAAGACATAAATAGACATTTCTCCAAAGAAGACATAACAGATGGCCAACAGACACACGAAAAGATGCTCATCATCACTGATTATCAGGGAAACTGCAAATCAAAACTACGGTATCACCTGACACCTCTCAGAATGGCTCAGATCAATAACACAAGAAACAATAAGTGCTGGTGGTAATGTGCAGAAAGGGAAACTCCCGTGCATTACTGGTGGGAATGCAAACTGGTGCAGCCACTCTGGAAAACAGTTCAGAAGTTCCCCAAAAAGTTAAAAATAGAACTACCCTATGATCCAGTAATTGCACAACTGGGTATTTACCCAAAGAATACAAAAACACTAACTCAAAGGGATACATAGACTCTGATGCTTATAGATGCATTATTTACAACAGCCAAGATATGGAAAGAGCCCAAATGTCCATCAACTGATGAGTGGATAAAGAAGATGTGGTATGTATATATATATATATATATATATATATATATATATATATATATATATATATACACACACACAATGGAATATTATTTCGGCCATAAAAAAGAATGAAATCTTGCCATTTGCAATTAACATGGATGGAGCTAGAGTAGAACACTAAGTAATTCAGTCAGAGAAAAACAAGTACCATGTGATTTCACTCATATGTAGAGTTTAAGGAAAAAACAAATGAGCAAAGGGAAAAAGAAAGGCAAACCAAGAAACAGACTCTTAACTATAGAGAACAAATTGATGGTGACCAGAAGGGAGGTGGGTGGGAGATGGGTGAAACTGGTGATGGGCATTAAGGAGTGCATTTGTCATGATGAGCACCAGGTGATTAAAATAAAATTAAATATCAAAATTAAAAATTGAGTACTGCTCAAAAAAAAGTTTTTCTTTTAATTCCACTATTGTTAACAGACAGTGTTATATTATTTTCAGGTGTTTCTTATGGTGGAAGTATAAATAATTGATTAAAGACCTTTGTTTTATAATATAAGCATTTCTTGCTACAAATTGCTCTCTATACAAAACTTCAACTGCATGTGTTTTGTTATTTCATTTTTATTTTCTTAATAAAAAAATTCCCCTTCTGATAAAAATAAATAAAATAAATGCTGGGTAGAATTCACCTGAAGCCATCTGGTCCTTGACTTTTGTTTTTTGGGAAGTTTTTAAATTACTGATTCAATTTCATTACTTATAATCTATCTACTCGGATTTTCTATTTCTTTGTGATTCAGTCTTGGAAGATTATGTGTTTCTAGGAACTTATCTTTTTTTTTTTTTTCTTCTAGGTTGTAATGTTGTTTTTGTTGTTATTTTTTATTCCTGGTCATTTTCTTTGCTCTAGAAGTCCATTTTGCATATTAAATAGCCATTCCAGTGACCTTTTGATTAGTGTTTGCATGTTATATCTTCGTCATGCTTTTTCTTTTAATGTACCTATAGCATTATATTTGAAGTTGCTTATAGATAACAATTAAGTCAAATTTTCTTTTAACCCAGTCTCGCAAATCTCTGTCTTTTCAAGGATGTGCTAAGACCACTTACATTTAATTCAATTATTGTTTAGATGTAGACCTATGATTTGTTTGTCCCTTGTTCCCCTCTTTTAAAAATCTTGTTTATTCTTTCTTTTCTTTTTCTTTCTGGATTTTTTTTTTTTGTGTGTGTTCTCTCTGAAAACAGAATTCTGGGCTGACAGGTTTTTTCCTTCAATGCTTTAGAAATGCCATGCCACTTCCTTCTGGACTCCACAGTTTCTGGTGAGAAATCTGCAGTCATTTAAACACTGCTCCCCTCCAGGTCATACATCATTTTTCTCTGGCTGCTTTCACAGTTTTTTCTTTCTCTATTTCTCAGCAGTTTATGTGTCCAGGTACGGATTTCTTTGGGTTTATCCTTTTTGGGATTCATTCAGCTTCTTCAATCTATAGGTTTGTCTGAATGTCACCAAACTTGGGAAGTTTTCTGCATTATTTCCTCAAATATTTTCTCAGCACTGCACTCCTTCTCTTCTGCTTCTGGGACTAATGACACAAACAGTAGACCTCCGTGCCGTTCCACAGTCCGTGAAGCTCTGTTCATCTTTTTCTAAGTTCTGATTAGATAGTTCCAGGTATTTCAAGTTTCTGTCTCCTCTTTGTACTCCCTTTCTTCATGAACACTTTCCACTTCAACATTTGTTTCAAGAACGTTTATAATTGCTTGTTGGATCATGTTTACAATTGTTTCTTGAAAGTCTTTGTGAGATCATCCCAACATCTATTTTGTCTTGTCATTGTTGGTGGTCTTTTTCCAACCCAAGCTGGCATTTTTCTTGTTTTTCATTCGAGGAGTATTTGGATTACACTGGTTGGACTGCATTAGTCTGGATTTTGAATACCATGAGACCCTACATCTCTTTAACTCCTATGGTGAAATGCCGATGTTTCCTTTAGCAGACAACTAACCCGGTCAGATTCAAGCTGCGAGTTACAATCCACCTTCTAAGAGCTGTGGCTACAATGTCAGTCTATCCATCGGCTCAGTTCTCAGCTTATCATGTGCTAATTAGGCTCAGATCCATACACACACAGGACGAGGGTAAGCCCAGGAGTTCACGAACAACTTCATGGGATTCCTCCCCAAGCTCCTCCTTTTGCATGATATCTCAGATCCATGACACCCCTTTCCAGTCCCCTGAAACCATCCACTTGAACAACTGAGAGGAGCAGAGCCCAGTGGCAGGAGAGAAGAAAGTGAAAAGAGCAATGGTTTTGATTTTGTATCCTTTTTCCTCTGACTTCTGGCTCCACCCAGCAGAAAGCCTCTCCACTTCCACTGCGTTGGTTCCTGTTGCTGCTGCTGCCCCTCAGAAATGTTGGGGGTGGGGGGTGGACAGGGAGGACCCCACACCATGCTCTGTGCTTTAGGAATTTGTTCACTCTCTTGCTCTGCAAGGAAAGTAGCGGGCATCTCCCGGAGCCTCCCTGTCTGCACCCAGCACTCACTCCCAGGCTGCACACTGCCCTGACCTCAGGCCAGGAGGCACCAGAGGGAAATGCTATAAGCTCACCACCAGCCCAGGAATCCCTGGAATTCTGGCTCACTTCCCCCATCCCCCTGTTGCTACTTACTTCCCAAGTCTCAAAGAGCTGTGCCGGCACGCGGCTAGGCTCAGTGAAGGGCTGCTATTGTGTGCAAACTCCGTATCACCCAGACTCTCTATTTCTTATCGTGAGTCAAGCAGTGCGTTCAAAAGGCGCACAACCGCGAGGTCCAGAACGGAGCTACCCTCCTCCAGAGAGGACCCGCGTGCTTCTGCTTGAGCACACGGCACATGCTCCAACATCACCCCAACGCAGGCGCCATGCTGAGGTGGCTCCTTGCTCTGCCTGGCCTGTCACTTCTCCAGCAGGACTCCGCGCCTTCTCTCCAGCCTGCTGAAGCTTCAGCCCTCAGCCTCTCAGTCACCTTTCAGGAATGGGAATTGCCTCCAGGGGAGCAGGGCCGGCACCGGGCTACCCCACGTCCTAGGTCTCCACCCTCCCCTGGACCCTGGCCTGATCTGCACTGCCTTTGATGCCCAAGGACCTTCAAGCTGACCCTCATCCAACTTCTCTCATCCTCAGTGGATGGTGCATCCCGATGAACAAATCTGCTGTCCCTGACAGTAGCTACTTTTTTTTTTCAAATAAGTAAGGAAACTGGCTCCCAAAGGTTCTCTGAGATCAATGAACAGATGAGGGAATTAGGGTTTAAGTTGGGCACGTCCTATGAATCAATGCATCACAATGAAAACTGACTTTATAAGAGTTTTTCTCCCTCTAGTTAACTGGGTGTGTGTGTATTAAATCAAGCATGTTCTTATTTTAAAACTGAGCCACTGCAGACAATGCTGCTGTTCCCCTGACCCCTCATCCAGGGTGGGCCAGGTCCTTTACCTGAGGTCACCAGGTCTGTTTATGGCTGTGCTGGGATTCTGTTATCAGGCTGACCTTTTCCCCATGGGAACAAACCTTCAGAAGTATAACAGAAGTCACTGGGAACTCATGATATAAAATGAAAAATGATTTACAAATATTTTTCACCCATGAGCCATAAAGTTAGGTCAAATTACATAACTGGCAACTTTCTCCTGCCAGCTTACAGGGAATTAAACCTTAATCTGTTCAAGTGATTATTTTCAGCCTCCCAAGGGACCACGGAATAAGGATTTAACGATCGCCCCAAGGGCAAGCTTGCTGGCATCTGTCCCCACACGGCCAAATCGGTATTAGTTCTCCTTGGGGACAATTTAAAATCAGAGTCTTAGTACTGAAAGGGACTTTCCCACTCCACCCCCAGAGTAAGCGGAGTAAGGAGGAGAGTGTCCTACAGGTGGGCCACACAGAGGGAGGAAATAGGAGGTGGGAGCCATCGCCCACAGCGGCGAGAGAGAGCAAGGTCAGAGTCCCTGGGCACACAGCTGAGCGGCCGGGTGCGTCACCTGCACGAGGACAGTAAGGGCAGCCCAAGGCTGAGCGCCACCTTGACTAGGTGGAAAACCAGGTGGACTTGATGAGGTCCACGAGCCATGCTGGGCTTTGGGGTGACGGTGCGGGCTGAGCCGGCACGCCGAGTGACCAAGCTACCGGGGAGAAGAGCGTGGAACTTCCAGCTGCTCTTACCTTGGCTGGCTTCTGGCTGCACGGAGCTCAGAGGAAGTGGCGGTGAAGGCTCAGGGGCCTCCGCCGCTGGGTGCTCAGCCACCGGGCAGATGATAAACCACCTCTTGCCCGTGTGCAGAACTACAGAGCAGAGCAAAACAGCAGGAGAGACAGAGTGAATTTCTCCCATGGCTGACAGGACCCCTCGCCATTGGCACCAGACCTGCTCTTCTCACACCAGTGGGGGGGCATGTGCAGCCCGCCTGGGGGGACTCCTCCCTGGAAGCCTGGGGCTCACACAACACCCTCAACACGAGCTTGTTCCCAGAACGTTGGCAATGCCATCAACAAAGGGGGGACAGAGGCAGCGGCCAGTCCATGCTGTGCTCAGTCCCCACCAGGGCCACACCCAGCTCCGCACCCAGCTCACCACACCCGCCAGCAAACCCCCCAGTTTCATGGCCGAACCCCCTTATGATATGCTCAACAGGGTCTTATCAAACGGCCAAGAGACAGAGAAGGGACAAGGACAGAAATGCCTCTTCCAGAGGTAGGTCAGGATGGCAGGTGTGGGCCCGGAAGGCAGACGTACCGTTCTGCTGATACACGGGGGCGTTTGCTTGGGACTGGCGACTCTCCTGGGAGGTAAAGGAGCAGAGATCAGCAGACCGTGTGGAACAAGAACCTCCCGCAGAGCCCAGCGTGGCCGCCCAAGGGGCCTCCGGAGCCCGGTCGACCGTCCCTGAGCCGCAAGCGCCCGCCCTCCGGGCCACCTCACCCAAAGCCGCGTGACCCGCAGACCCTCCAGCAGCCCGGCCCTCCCAGCACTCACCTCCCCAGTGCCCAGGCCGCAGGTGCTGAGGTGCGGCGGGCTGACCCCGGGGTCGGAGCCCCGGTCGACGTCCGCGTCCTCACTGAGCATATCCTCCGCCTTGTCCATGACGTCCTTCATCTGCTCGATGAATGTCTCTCGCTCGGCCTGCAGGATGAAGTCGTGCTCCACCTGCAACGTCACAGGCGGCCCTGCTCAGGCGGACACGCCGTGGGCCTCGCCGCACGAGCTATGCCCTGACGGGTGCACTTCCCTTCCGCCCCGCACTCAGCCCAGGGGCGGCTCGGTGACAGCAGCAGCGCCCCCCGGGGTCAGCGGAAGCAGGAGATGGCCCTCCTGTGTCGGGGAAGACACCTGGCCTCACCATATAGGTGGCGATCTCGTCAGGCGCGTCCCCGTCTAGGTCAAACTTGAACGTCACCATCTTGTGATTGTGCGTCTCCAGCTGGCACTCCACCATCTTGTCGCCCGTGTTGCACACCTGCAGGACACGGGGGTGGTGAGACCGCGAGCAGGCCGCGTCCGGCAGCCCTGTGCCCACGGGCCTGCCCTGCCGGGCCACTCACGTTCAGGATGGTGAGCCGGGGGCGGCTGGCTCTCTCCTGGCGGGAGCGCGCACGCGTGGACCGGCGGTGATGTTTCCGGGCGGCCCTGCCCTCCAGCCTCCCACCACCAAATGCACCCTCACAGCTGTCGCTCATCTCTCTTCCAGAGGGAACGTCGGAGCCTCCGTAGCTGTGTGAAAACCCAACGTTACAGCCACCCGCAGACAGTCCTCACGCGAGATCAGGAAATAGCCAGAAAAGCTAGAGGATGTGAGGCCAGCCCCGATCCCACCTTCAGGGCCCCCAGCCCCCTCTCCCACCATAAGGCCTGTCCTCAGTGGCACTGGGGTCGTAGGGCTGTCTGACACGGGACCTTTGTCCTGAGTCTTGATCTGTGACTCGGGCCCAGCTGGCTCACGGAACACATGAGGATTAAGAAAATCCTCCCCTGTGCCTCAGTTTCCCCATCTGTGCAACAGGAACTCAACAACCACCTGGGGCCATAGCAGGGTTTGAGGAGGGATTGCACAGCACTGACTGGGGCTGGCACACCAGGACACATGAGTGCTTCCTGCATCCGGTTCCGTCCCCCAGTGTGACAAGCTCTATGGGTAGGCAAAGACAGGTGGCCAACAGCCACGGAGTCGGGAGGCTGGGGGCGTGGGCCACACTCGGCCCACTCTTCGCCCACTGCCTCCTTTTCTGGTACATGCTAGGCACCACAGACAGGTGCCAGGACCTGGACCCAGACCCCGGAGGACTTCAGAGAAGCTCCGCCAAGTCAGGCTCGGAAACAGGTGCCAGACGCTGTGACCGGCGAGGGCGAGGGTGGCAGGGGTCTGTGTGCAGCCTCAGTGCGGGAGGGTCTGGGTGGACATGGGAGCCCGCGGGCCAGCTGGGCCGGTACCTGTCACAGCTCTGCGGGGCGCTGGGCTGCTTCTCCTGAGAGGACTGCTCCTGAAACAAGACCACGGACAGGAGGATGGGTTATACTGGCTTCCCCACCACACAGCTGCACACGGCCTGCTGTCCCCCCACCTCGCCGGCCCCGGAAGCCGACCACACAAGGTGGCGGGCTCGAGAGCTCCCGTCTCGTGGAATTCCTGAAAGCAAGGGCACACCGTTTGCCACCCCGCTGCGGTCATCCCCTCAGGAGAGCACACGGGCCTTCCCATCCTCCCGAGGGAGCACCACAACTCTCCTAGCGGGAGCGGAAAAACAGCGCCTACAGCTGTCACAGGGGACACTTCCACCTCCCTGAGTGTGTCCCAACTTCCAGGGTGGAGACCTAAGACCGCTGCTCAGGGGGCTACTGGGGTCAGGGGTGGGGGGGGGCAGGGGGCAGGGGGCAGGGGCACATACCTCCGGGGCCGGCTCCACCGTCAGCTGCACGGCCGGGCAGGGGCTGGCGACCCCGCGCCCGGTGGGTGGTGGTGGGTGGGAGGTGGGCGGCAGGAGCGGCGTGGTCTGGACAGGCAAGTTCTGAGAGGCCGCCACCACCACGGGGGCCAGGGAGCTGGGGAGCTGAGGCAGCTCGGGGACAGGAGGCGGCAACACTTCGGGCAGAGGTGGGGAGAGGATGGCGGCTGGCACGGGTGCCGTGGGGACCTGGGCGGTGACATCCACAGCGTATGGAGGCGGGTGGCCAAGCAAGATCTGGGGGCACAGGGGACAGGGAAGCCAGTTGGAGTGCCAGCCATGCCTCTGCCAAGAGGTGTGTGTGGGGGGGGGGGGGGGGGGTCCTGGGCCAAAGCAGGTGCTTCCTGGTCCAGGCAGGCGCACCCACTCAGGGCTGGGTGATGGGCGTTCCTCTGCAATCTGGCCCCTGGCCCCAGGACACGTTAACACACACATTTAGCAGTAACCGCTAACAACGGGCACTTCCAAGTCCTCGTCTCTGTGCCATGAAACCTAAAACCACACTTCACTTCCGAACTTAAGTCCAGCTGAGAAGCTCTAATGGTGGCCAGTACTCAGCAATGGACAGGGCTCCCCAGGGCCACCAAGGGCCCTGACCCACACACTGCCCCAGCCTTCCGTCAGCTACGTGCGGGAGGAGCGAGGACTTCGGCCTGCAGAGGGCGGTTCGGGACACGGGCTGGGCTCCTCACAGACCCTCTAAAAGCTCCCGGTGGGACAGCTGAGAAAACAAGGCAGAAGGCGGGCCCCCATGCGAAAGAGCGGGAGCCTCCATCCCGCCCTGCCTCCAGGTTGAGGTCAGGAACACGAAGGCCCGCTACTAGCCATGCTGGCGTGGGGATCGGCTGTGAAAGCCACAGCCCCTTCTCCTCCGGAAGGACCCCCAGCTGCTGTGTTCACGGGAACCTTCTCTCAGTGCAGGGAGGCCGTGAGGCGGCCAGCCCGGCCCGTCCATAAACCAGACGCCGGGAGGCCGCCAGGCACGGCCAACAGCCTGTGGGCGCACGGCGCCTGCCCCAGCTGCCGGCTGAGCCAGCGACCCACACACCAGGCCAGAAGGCAGAGAGGCACCAGTCCAGGCCCTGACATTGCAGACCCCAGGCCTCCACGCCGCCCTTGGCTTTCTGCAAACAGCCCCGACCGGTTGAGCGGATGTCACCCCAACTAACGGGCCAGGCAGGTGCTTGTTCCGTTGGGTGCCAGACTGCTGCATCTCCTCTGCCCCTTGCTGTCAACACAAACCAGCCCTTCTGTCACCAACACATCCTTTCTGGAATCAGGCATTGAGAATCAACGGCCAGGAGGACCTGTGTGCTCTCCAGATGCGCGGTCTTACTCGAGACTAGAGAGTGCAAAGTGACACCTGCTCCTCCACGCGCACTGGGGGTAGATCTTCAACACGAGGCCCAAGGGGGGCTACTGGCCCCAGCACACAGGAGAGGGATCTTAGCTCAGAAGGCAAATAGCTCGCTGCAGCCACACAGCTGCTGAGACTTGGGGCCCGGGGTGGGGGGGGTGGGGGGGGGAGGCCCCAGGTGACAGGCCCCACTCCCGCTCCTCTCCTCACGTGAGGCTGGAAAACAGCTTAGAGCTCCAACAGGTGCATGGAGTCTTGGGAAGGCCAGCCCTTCACTGTCCACACAGCAAGCCACCTAGGGTGCCCATCTGACCCCAGGGGTCATCCCTGTCTGGTCTGGCCAGCCTGAAACCCACAGCTGTGTGCCCTTAGCACTGCCTGTCTGCTTCCTCAGAGCCCCGTCTGCCTCGCTCCCTGGCTGCTGGGATGGGGGTGAGCCACTAGCTGGCTCCCAGGTGCCCCCCGTGGAGTTGACACGGGCTCTAGACCCCGCCTGGAGAAGGCATGGCCAGGGACCCCATCATCATCACCACCACCATCACCAGCGGCAGCAGCAGCTAACACTGACCCTCTAAAGAGCCCAATAGTGGAAGCATCAGTCACCCCAACTCCCGCAGCTGCAACTCTGGATACAGCAGGCATGCTACACGCGGCATGAGAAGCCACAGCCGAGGGACAGAACTGCCCGCTCGCCCACCCCTCCTCCTCCCCCGGGTCTACGGAGAAGCAGAGGCCAGAGAACCTCTCTGGGTCAGCAGCTAAGGCCGTCTTCCGGGACCTGAGGGCGGGCCCTGCGTGGCAGGTGGATTACCTGGCTCCCCGCCCCACCTGCCGCAGCGGCCTGCTCTGGAAGGTGTGTGACGCTTGGCTGGTGGGGCTGCGGCAGCGTGGGGGGCGCAGGCTGGGACGGGGCAGCCCGCACGTTCTGCGCCGCGTGGAGGGGAGAAGGCGGGACGTCGCCGGGCACCATCTGCGGAAAGGCTGCCGGGTACACGGGCTGGGCCGGGAGCTGAGCCACAGCGGCCGGGTGAATGGACAGGGCGGCCACACCCTGCGGGGCCACGGCCAGCAGAGGGATGGCGGTGGCGGTGGCCGCCACGTTTGGCACAATGGTCCGGCACGGCACGGCGAGCGGCGCCCCGGTGGGGTGGGGCAGCTTGACCGCCTGCAGGGGCAGGGCTGGTGACGCGGGCAGGGGGGCGGCGGCGGCGCTGAGCGGGAGGCTTGGCAAGATGACGGCGGGAGAGAAATACTGAGAGGGAGCGGGGACGGAGGGCACGGCGGGCCCGGTGGCGGCCGGCAGGTCGGGCAGAGCTGTGGAGAGGCTGTCCATGGAGGCCAGGGGCGCAATGGGCGGCCCGACGGGAAGCGGAGGCACCTGAAAAACACGGGAGCACGCCAGCCTCACCGGGGCTCGCCCGGCCCAACGCCCGCCCCACACCCACCCGACACGAGTCCTCCCGCCCCACGCCCACCGACGCACGCCAGCCCCATAACAGTCCTCCCGCACCACGCACGCCTGACGCACGCCCCGCCCCCCGCCGGCCCACCCCGCCCCCGCCTGATGCCCCCACCACCAGCCCCGGCACTTCAGGCAGCTGCTGCAGAAAGGAACCAGCCGGCAGCTCGGACACGAGGGCTTGGAGCAGCGACTCCCGGCTTCGCAGCTTCCGCACGTTTTCCTTCGAGAGCCAGCACCGTCCACACCACCAGACTGGCCCCCAAGATCCGAAATTACTTTGCCTAACACCCCCAGTCTGAACACACTCACACGGAGACCAAACTCTGGAGGGCTGTCTCAGGGGAAAGCATATCCAAGACCCCCCACGTGCTGGGGCCATGCCCCACAGCGGTGCTCTGGAACCTTCCGGGTCTGGTCTTCCATCCTGCAGACACCCGCTATCTGGCCTCCTGGAATCCGCACTTAACACATTTCGGCGGATTCTCTCTTTAAAGCCTTTCCAGTGGCCAACATGTGAGCATCGTCACATAATGCCCGTCTTCCCGCGATTATCAAGCAACAAAAGTCTGCAAGCCAACTTCTACCTATCGGAAAAGCCGCTCAACACTGTTACCGCCAGAAAGGGAACAGCAGCTTAACTAGACGGTGACTGTGATGAGGACAAGACCAGGTGACAAGACTCTCCCATGGGCTTCCGCAAACCGTGGGGACGCTCACACCTTCAATATGTGGCACAGTTCCCTTCTGCATCCCACCAACGTGGTGTGATGGGACCGTGACAGGTACGCCGTCGATGGCATTAACCCCAGCAACAGCACCCAAGCACCGTGTACTATCCAGTGTCCCCGGTCATCTGAGGCCCTGGACTCACAATGGGCACAGCCTTGGGTGGCCCCATGAGAGACCGTGGCCATAGCTTTGTGCTACACCCTGGCTCCCGCGGCCCTGACCCTGGGCCGAACCTCTCTCTGTCCCGGACGTACTTGGGAGAGACGCCCAGGGCAGATGGGCACGGCCACCCCAGCCCCAGGGAGTGCTCCCATCCCGAGGACCCATGAGCACTCACAGCCCGGAGTATGAAGAGCGGCCAGCCAGGCTGGGGGCAAAGGCAAGGTGGAGGGCAGTGCGGGGAGGGGGATTTTACCTGAGCAGGCACCTGAGGCAGAGGCTGCAGAGGTGCTGGCGGCATCTGGAGGGGCTTCAGCTGAGCGGGGGCCACCACCTGGGAAGTCGGAGCTAGGTAGGGAGGCAGATGAGGGGGCACCGGCTGGAGGGGGCCCACGGGCGGTGGGGCCAGGACAGGGGGCAAGGGCGCCGGCTGGGCCAGTGGAGGAGGCTGGAGAGAAATGCGGGGGGAGGCTTCCCTTAGATCAGCATCCTGCTGAGCCTCCCCCACCCCAACATGCGCACACACACCCAGCCCGGAGCCTGAGACACGCATATCTGAAGGCATCGTTCTGTGTGAGCGGGGCTCTTCCAAGTGCTATGGATCTATAAACCCCACTCCCATCTGCACCCCAGGTGCCGGGCAACCACAGAGAAGGAGCAGAGGGGACCCAGGCCAGCAGAGCTCGCTGCACATCCAGGGTGGTGGCTGTGAGCAAGGGCAGCCCACACTCACCTGCTGGCCAGCAGGCACAGGCTGGCCCGGGCCCGTCGACACGGGAGAGAAACTTATGGCTGGCTCCGGGAAATGCTGCTGCGGGAGCGGAGGGCGGGCTGGGGGCGGGATGGAGCTCCCCGGCAGTCCAGGCTGCAGAGAGCACCGAGAGCCACTCACCAGCTGCCCTCAGGCCCCCCAGCCAGCTCGAGCTCCACAGCCACAGTGACCTGCCACCCGCTCCCCATATGCCTCTCACTCTTTTAGGGACTCGCCTGGGCACAGAACTTGGCAGAAGTGAGATGTGGTGGTCCCTAAGCTGAGAACAGCCACTACTCCCAACCAAGGAATGTTCTGGAATTTCAGGTCTATGAGACATTATGCAATCATGAGAAAAGAACACCATAAAGGCTTTGCAGAACCGGGACATTCAGTGGGAGAGAGAGATGAATGAGCTTGCTTTTCATCTATGGGACCGTGTGAAACACAGACCCGCAAATACATCACAAGCAGGGTTCGGGAAAGCGAGAGCAGATAGTGGGACAGAGCCGGGATCTTCAGTGACTCGGCCGCCAGAGTCCCCATCGCCAGCGGCAGCACAGACCCAGAGTCCACGGTCTGAGCGCTGGGTGTCTGACACTGTTAAGGAAGAGCTGCTCACATGCCCATTTTTACGTGTAATGATGTCAGGTTCTGTTTTCAAGAACCTGATCCTGCAGATGTACAGACTGACATCTTTATGGGCAAAACACTCTTCTGAGATTTACTTCAAATACGGAGATGGGAGATGCAGGTGGGGGCTGTGGGGGGCACAGGTTCGGACACAGGAAAGATGTCCGAGGCCGACTCGGAAAGTGCTTCGGTTTTCTGGGTGACGGGAACTGCCAGGCCTCACCGCTCACTGTGTCCTTCACAGTAAATGCTTTATGAAAGGCCTGCGGGGGGGGGGACGAGCTCCCCTCTGTGTTCACCTGAAGCCACCGTGCAGGAACCGCAGCCATGTGCCCAGGGGGAGCCCCGCACGCAGGATGGGCCACCCAGAACCAACTGCCACCACTGTGGGGTGACAGTCCGCCTTTCCCTACGTGAG
This sequence comes from Panthera tigris, assembly GCF_018350195.1. Lineage (NCBI taxonomy): Eukaryota > Metazoa > Chordata > Mammalia > Carnivora > Felidae > Panthera > Panthera tigris. The sequence continues at coordinate 1,194,116 of NC_056672.1, read as the reverse complement.
TTTCTGCTGCCGTTTAAAATCCTGCTTCACTTCATCTCGTGAAACCAGCAAAGCCACAAACGGGAGCTGGAAACGAGTCCAGGATTCAGCAGACACAAACGCCCTCCAGAGGGACCTTCTGAGCCTGCCCGACGGCCCAGGCCCACAAGACGGGGACCGGTGCTCAGGCGGCGGCAGCTGGACCCTTGGGAAGGGGGCCTAGGGGCCTGACTCTCCCTCCGGACCCCCCTCCACAGCCCAGCTCTGCAGCTGTGAAGCATGGGGTTCATCTGGGCATAAATCAAATCAAATTGAAGAATAAAGGCCGGCTCGGACCCCCCCCCACCCCCTCCCCCCGGCTGTTCCTGCTTCACCCATGAGGCTCCGCCTCCGCACCTTACAAGTTACCCTACAGGTCTGTCAACCGTGGCTGAACACGTTCCCCACAGTTCTGCCGTCCTCGTGCTTCTAACGTTTAACGGCTGCGTGGTGTCCAGTGGAGAGCTACCCGGGGACACGTACGACCCCCTCAGCGGGGCCAGACACGCAAGCGGAACCAGCGGTGTCGTTACTAGAAAGGATGCCAGCTCCGCCACAGCCACGAAGCTCCGCGGTCTGGGCTCCGCGCTCCTGTTCTCCCACCCAGTGGGCCTTTCAGCGCACAGCCCCCAACGTCCCAGCAGGGTGGACCTCCCCGGGGCCTGACCACGGGCCAGCGCAGCCTGGGCTGCCCGTGGGGCTCCAGGCCACGGGGGGAGGGGCTGACTCACCACGGCAGGCTGCTGGTAGGGCCCCAGCGAGGGCAGGCTGTACGGCAGGACAGGCCCGTCACTCGCGCTCACCGGGGGACTGCACACGCACTGAGTCGGGGGCGGGGCCGCGTCCGCCAGCGAGCCCAGCACCGCACTCTGCTGGCTGCTCTGAGAGTCCGAGTACACGGTGGAGCCTTGGCCGCTGTCGAACGTGCTATCCGCTGGGAAGGACAAAGGCACGGCTCAGAGCAGACGCCCCCAAACACCACCCCACGCACTCTACACACGGTCTGGGGACCGCGACCGTGCTCAGACACGATGCTCAGCCGGTCCCCTGCGCTCTCCCGCAAACCCGGACCTGGCCAGGTTTCTCAGTCACCTGAGCACTTAAGTGCTTATCGTTCTAGACAAATCACTCTAGGACGATGGGGGGCAGGGGCTGGAACCCACCCGGGGATGCCCTGGCGCCCCACCCCAATGCTGTCCAGGGGCCATCCGCCATGGGCACCACGGGTCCCAGGAGGGCACCTGACAGCATCCTCTGCAGGAAGTGTGTCCACCCTGGCTACAGACAGGGCCCTCGCCTGTTGCCTGGCCCGGCTGGAGAGCGAGAGCTCGGCAAGGGGCCTTAGGAGGCTGACAGAAGCTAGGAGAGGCTAGAAACTAGGGTCCTGTGGCAGAAGCGACGCTCATCCGTATTTTACGGGGCGGGGACTCTGGCCACCTTCACCACCACGACAAAGAGCACAAAGCAGGAAAAGCTGAGTCCAAACCTGGCCCTCACATCACGGGCCCACCCGTAACCCAGCTGGAAAATGGGGCAGGCGAGGCCCCACCCCGCAGAGAGGCCGAGAGGGGGTGGCTCCCCGCACCAGTGCCACGGCGGAGGGAGCCACCCACACACCAGGCACAGACAGGCCCCGTGGCCACGGGCTCGCCTCCCCGAATCACAGTGGGGACGACAGGCCGCCTGCATGGCCAGGCCACTGAACGGTGAAGACAAAATCCTGCTTGAAATGGCACCTTCTGCTTCCTGCTTCCAGACTCCAGAATGTACACGGACACTGTGGCTTCCCACCCGCAGCACCAAGCACGTCTACAGGGCGCCTCGGAGAGCCAGCATTGTGTCCATTTGCAATTTAAGCGAATGGAGTAAAAGGGAATCCTGCTGGCTTTACATCAAAGTCATTTTTTCCCAGGGGCTCATCAGGGTCCGCTCTAACCTGGGAGGACACGAGAGCCCCAAGGTCTATAACTGCATGGAACCCATTAGACACGCGGTGACTTTCAGTGAGCAGTTGGTGGTCATTTCCTCCTGCACACAGAGACAGAGACGTGGACACATACAGAGACACATGCAGACAAACCTAGAGACAGAGACAGACACACAGAGACATAAAGAGACACATGCAGAGAGAGACACAGAGGACAAAGACATACAAAGAGACACACGCAGAGAGACCTACAGACATGCAAAGAGATATACATAAACAGACACGCACAGAGACACAGAAAGAACACACTGAGGGACAGAGGAACAGAGACACATGCAGAAAGACTACAGAGACACACACAAAGAGACATGTAGAGACAGACACACAAAGAGACCTACAGAGACACACACAGAGACATGCACTGAGACACAGAGACACAGAGAGACATGCAGAAACAGACACAGAGACAGAGCAATAGAGACAGACACACACAAGACAGAAACACAGAAACACACAGTGTGTGCACAAGAAAAAGAGTATGTACAGACTTGGCAAATTTCATATAAACCAACTTTAACCATATATGCAACATTTTACTTTCTTAAGCAGAATGTGTTTAATACCCAAACTATGGAGAGACCCCAAATGCCCACTGCAAATGAATGGATAAGATAGGATATATACATGCATATATACATATATGTATATGTATGTGTGTGTATGTTTATATGTGTGTGTATATATATACATACATATAATGGAATATTACTCAGCCATCAAAAAGAATGAAATCTTGCCATTTGTAATGATGGAGTGAAAATGTATCATGCTAAGTGAAATAAGATTTCACACATATGTGGAACTTAAGAAACAAAACAGATAAACATACAGGAAAGGAGGGAAAGAAAAGAGAGCGAAACAAACCACAAAAGACTCTTAATGATAGAGAACAAACTGAGGGTTGACAGAGGGAGGTGGGTGGGGGATGGGCTGGATGGGGTATGGGGACTAAGGAGGGCACCTGTGATGAACACTGAGTGTTGTATGTACGTGATGAATCACTGAATTCTACTCCTAAAAAAAATAAAGGGAATGTGTTATTTCTAGAATTAAAAATTTAGGGCACCTGGGTGGCTCAGTTGGTTAAGCATCTAACTCTTGATTTGGACTCACATCATGATCTCATGGTTCAGAGGTTCGAGCTCTCAGCTGGGCTCTGTGCTGACAGTGTGGAAGCCTGCTGGAGATTCTCTCTCCCTCTCTCTCTGCCCCTCCCCTGCTCACATCCTCTCTCACTCTCTCTCTCTCAAAATAAATAAACTTAAAAAAAAAATCTTTTAAACCTACTGACAAAGTGCCTTCTTGCAGTCACTGGGTGCTGGCCCACACCTTCTCAATGAACTTGATCTGGGCTGAGGTGGGCAGCTTGTGGTGGAGAACCCCACAGCGTGATGTCTGCTGTACCTTCTGACATGCGTGCGTCTGCCCACCCACCTTGCTACTCAAGATCAGGTCCCTTTTCCAGTGATGTGTGTGCAGCCCGGACCCCGTCATCTCACCTTCACAAAGCACAGGGCTTTTGTGTGTGCGAGTATGCTCAGTACGTTGTGGACACCCATGTGTGTGGGTTCTGCTGCGTGCACACGTGTGCATATATGCACATACGTGTGGGTGCACGTGAATGATTCTATGCACACATTATCTCTGGAAGTTACCATTAAGAGACAGGCAACATCAGTGGCCTCCAAGGAGGAACAGTAACTGACCTCTGCTGCACACCCCCTGGTACGGTCTGAATTTTACACGACGCGACCACGTTATCTGCTTTACAGAACTCACAATGAACGCACAGAACCGCCCTGGATCGACAGGCAGACCGTGTCTGCAGACAGAACGCCCACCCATGCTGAGCCACCGTGCGATCCGTGTCTGCACGGCAGGTCGAGTCTGTGCAGGGACAGCTGACCCCGGCAGACTGCGTTCCAGGTCCGGGTGTCTCTCCTGCCTAGAAACTGTTCAAACAGCCAGGTGTTTGGTGTGTGAAGTGTGCCCGATACAGAGAGCCTTTTCCCACGCGAAGTTTATGCCCGTTGATTAACCGCTGGCTTATCAAAAAGTGGGATGAGGACGCAGTGCCCGTCTTCTCCAGAGCACGCCAGCGGGTCGGGAGGAAGCCGGAGGCAAGCACGCGGTCTCTGAGCAGCAGCTAGCTACTGGTTTGAATTTCAGTAGCCTACTTTGAAGAACGTCACTATTGTTTTAACGATAAATGACGTGCTCCTATTAAATCAATCGAACAGGAGATTTTGACCTCTCCACACGAACAGCCTAAAAACGTGGCCCAGGTAGGCTACAGTCATACTCAGCACTTATTCACAGAATGGGCGAAGATGCCACGTCCTCAACCCTCAGCCCACAGCTGGATTTTTAGGCTACTAGCAGCAAAGGCAGGCCATTCTTCTGCCCAGACTTGCAGGAGACCCTCTGTTCCCTCTCCCAGTCATCCGGGACTCAGCGTGATTCCCAACAAGCCATCAGTGATACCCTGGGAAACAGGGTGAAGGTGCCAAAGGTCGGGCACTAGAAGGGAGATAACCTCGGGGACATGTAATCCTGGCAGCAAAGGTCACGGCTGAGAGCGCCAGGACCACGGGAGACTGCAGCCGTTCTCGGCCCCAGGGCAGTGGTGTCCCGGCGGGGATGCCCCCACCAGGCCCCGCGGCCAGGACTGGCCTCGACACAGAAGCAGTAGCTGGATGAGCCACTCCATCCTACTGGCTTGGGGCACGGGAGGTTCTGGATCTGTCTGCACATTTGTCCCCGCCTGTCCCGAGACGCTAGGCTTCCACGAGCCAAAGACACCCCAGTGCCCCCCGGCCCCAGGGAGAGCGCTCGCCCGCACCTGCGGTCCGCACCTGAGGCGCGGGCTGGGGGCGCGGGCGCGGGGAGGACGGCACTCACAGGCCAGGGAGGTGGCGCTGGCCGGCAGCGCGGCAGGCAGGAGGTGCTGGTCTGCCTCGGGTTCCTCGGGCTCCGGCGGCCCAGCCTTGGCGTGGTAGGTCACCTGGACCTGCAGGGGTGCGGGCGGGCCCCTGGCCTTGTCGGGGCTGCCTGGGTCCCGCTGCTCCGGGGGCTGCAGCGCCGGCCAGATCCTCTCTCGCCGCCACTGGATCAATGCTACTCGGTCGCGGATGGACTTGGCCACAATCTTCACGTCGCTCTCGTGGAAGAATCCCGACTCGATCTGCAAAGGGCGGTGCCACACCATTACCAGTCACCTCCCATTCACAGGATTTCTGCAGAAGCCCCTCTCAGGCCCCACCCTATCTCTCACCCGCCTGGAAGGAAGTGCCCTCCTGCCAACTGAAAATCTGCAAAAAGCACAGCCCTCTGGACCTGCACAGTGCCGCTCCTGGGACAGCGAGGCTGCAGCAGGTACGTGTGCCCGCGGGATGAGTGCAGGGAGGGGAGGGACCCTAAGCTGCCTCTGGCCAGACAGCTCTCCAAAAACGCACAAAGGGAAGGGGGTGCACCGTGTAACTTGAGACAAGGGGGGACGGGGGCACCCATGCCCGGAAAACTCTGAACCCAGGAGAGCATTTGTGAAGGAGCCCCGGATCTCTGGGAGAAGTCACAGCTCTCCCAGAGGACACCGAGGGCAAAACCACGAAGCAACGGAGGCCCATCTCTGCCCCATCACCGTGGGAGCCTCGTGTGGAAACGGAGAAAGCCAGAGCACAGAACTTTTGGCACCTATCGGGAGACGAGCGAACTCACGGCTTTCAACATACAGCAGACATACGTGTGCATAGATGCACACATGAGCGTGTGTGCAGGCGACAGAACACCAGCTGGGCCCGGGGTGGTGCCCGGAGTCTGGCCAGTGAGAGAGCTGAGCTCCCCACGGAACAGTGGTTTCAGGCAAGAGAAGGAGGAGGGGCCTAGACACCTCACTGTGCCTGAAAGCAAGCCACGCTCAGAGAACGAGGAACGAAGGATGCGTGGGAGGACGCGGGCCAGCACCCAGCACCTCCACGGTCCAAAGGCACACGTGCTGGGCATCAAAACACACAGTGACACCGTGATGGCCTGAGGAGCATGTCCACCAATGCACATGGCGGGGAGCGCAAGTGACCTGTGGCGGCAGGAGTGACAGGTGTCACTGTTGGTATGAGGTTACACAGGACACCACATGTGTGGTCTCTGTCCGCCCCTCCACACCCTCCCGTGGATCTCGGGCTCACGGGAAGCCATGTCACGAGTGGCCTATGGAACAACCCACCGGCTGGAAACAGTGGCCTGCCAGCAGCCAGGTGAGTGACACAGACGCCGAAAGACCCTCGGCCCCGGTCAGCCGTGGATGACGCCCCGGCCACATGGCGTGGAGGACCCAGAGCCAGAAGGACCCCCTAAGCCGCCCAGATTCCTGAGCGCAGGGACAGTGTGAGACCACACACGTGTACAGTGCTGCATTTGGGGTAAAGTACTATGTGGTCACGGGTAACTCACCAACAAAACCATAAGTCCACGGAGACGCAAATAAATGGAGAGGACACAGTCACGAGGTACACCCACCCACCACTTCCTAGGAGACCGCTGGCAGACGCCCCTCAACCAGGCGATCAAAGGGCGCGTGCTCAGTGGGCTGGCCCTGGTGGGGACACAGCCCCACGCCAAGCACTCCCACAGACACACTGACATGACCACAAGGGAGCCACGCAAGGTGGTCACCGGATGTATCCTTCATGGCAAGACAACTAAAGACAGACAACAGGGGACCCTGAACAGGCCTGAGTGGCTCTCCCCGTTCTGATGGCTGGGGTGGCCAAGTAGAACGGTGGAAAAGAGACACGGGCGTATTCGGGGTGATGGGGCATCAGGTCTGGACATCATGTCAAATGGTTCTCTTTGGTACGTTTGCAACTTTTCTGTAAGTGTGGGACTGATAACTTCACAATCTCATTTCAGAAAACAACCCCGCTGGACAGAGCAAACCATGTCAAAATCCCGCAGACCTCTCGGCAGCCAGCCTCCCGCCAGACTGGGGCCCCGGGCGGCAGGGTGAGTGCTGGCACTCGGCCAGGATTCTCACGAGGGGCTGGGGCTGAGGTCAGTGCCGCCCACTCACCTGCCAGCCCACCATAGGGCCGCCCTGACCAGAGGCCACGGACGAGAAGGCGCCCCGCGGACACACCTGCCTGCTGCTTCTATTTTCTGCCCATGGCCCAGTTTTCCTTCCATCTCTGTCCTCACGGTCACCCCCTGGCGATCCTCTCTAAGGTGTTTCTTCTATTTTTTCCCGGATGGGGAAAATTTAGCCCCATTCTTTACCACAATGCAATGTCGACTGCACCAAGGCCATGAAGGCAGAAGAGGGGGTGCACAGACACGGGGAGCCCGGGCCAGGCTGCGAGCCCCTTCTCCGGGAGTCCTCACAAGGGATCACTTCCAGGCCAAAGCCAGCCCAGGGGACGGGTCCTTCTCATCCCCGGTGATCTCAATCTCGTCCCCTACGCCCCATGAGCCACCTGCTAGAGGTGGCTGGTTTTAGACTGTGACATGGGCGCTGGCATTGCAAAGAAGTAGGTGTGTTCAATTACAGCTGTTGGTATGTGGCCACCCAGGGCAGCCGGGGGCGGTGAGGCCTGCAACAATGCCCCACTGGGGCTCCTGATGTCAGATCTGGTGTTTTACGGTGGGCCTTCGGGAAGGTCCCGGCCAGGAGCCGAAGCCGCAGGCAGACCCGGCCCTGGAAACGCAGCCACTTTCAGCTCGACACTGGCAGCTCCCGAGGCACCAGCTCGTCCTGCTCCCGGAGTGGAGGGGGCATGCATCATTCCATCATCTTTAACTGAACACAGCAATGCGCAGTCGGCGAGAACGTCCTGCTGCTTGTAGGACGCTCCTCAGAAAAAGTGTGGGGCCCTAGGGTCTCCACCGGGAACGCGCGGACGCTGCCCAGAAAGTCCAGCCAAGGGCCAGGGGCTCGCTGAGGGCAGGCGAGGCGGCAGGCCCGGCATGGGCCGGAGACAGAGGAGGCCGGGCATCTCTGTGTTGAGGCAGAGAAGGGAGAAGTCGCTCACGAGAGTGGGTGTTCCCAAAAAGGCCTCAGGCCGAGTGTGGCCACCACCCCGCCCTACAACTGAAGAGCTGGAGGAGGTGCCTGGTCCAACTGTGGCAGACGACATCACGTGGAATCCATCTGTGCCGCGGTCCGTCGTCCTTGTGCATTGCTGTGGCCCTTGACCTGCGCGGGGCTCCCGCCGGAATCCATCCTGGGCAGGGAGGCTCCCCGGGCGTGTGGAGCAGGTGCCACCAGGCTCACAGGGAGGCGGACAGCTGCCTGCCCCCAGGCCTCCGGAGGTGCCCACACCGGCCCGACCTGGCCGGCCCTGACAGACACACCCCTCACGGCAGCCCCAGGGACCCGCATCGTCTCCAGCAGGGCCACCCCTGGCCACAGCCTACCTCCTGGCCAGGTCCCTCTCCCTGTGGGTCCCCAGGACATGTGGCACTGGACCCTCACTCCTGGGCCACCGGCCTGCACATCACCCAGCTCGTCAATGCTTGTGCTTTAAACTTTGGAAGGTGGGAGGGGACCGCGGCGCTGTAGGTCAAGGAGGAACAAGGGTCCTGAAGTCAGGGCACTGACGTGCCCACTAACTGCAAGTCGGTACCTAGCGACCCAACATCCGCTCGGGCGTGTGAGCCACACAGCCCCGTTCGATCTACTCACAGCAGTGCTGCCCCGTTTCTGGGCCCAGGGATGTGACCGGCAGCTGGGAAGGTGAGGGTGGTCCCGTCCTGGGCTCCGGGCCATCAGCAGGATGTCAGGCTCACCATACATGTGGGAAGCAGCAGAGGACCAGCCACCATCCAGGGCGCGGTGAGGCCCCGGCTGGCCGTGCAGCAACCGTTCTGCTACCACTGCCCCGATCCACCCACAAGGCCATGGACTCCTCACGTGCTGTGTTCACAGGCGCCCTACGCCCACAAAGCTGAGCCACAGCCCGTGGCCCACATCTTACATGGCACAGCCAGCCTCAGTTTCCTCCTCCGAGCAGGGGCTCGAGGAATGACGTGGCCTCCCAGCCCACCCTCCAGAGCCACAGTCCACTTCTGCCTCCTTAAAACCCACCCAGGGCCAGGGAGTCTAGAGAACCCACGAGCTGTACCCTGGGAGGCACTACGATTTTGCCAGGCGTGCTAGATGCAGGAAAAGAGGGCGTGCACTTCTGTGCCGACGAGAGGCACGGCCTAGCACTGCCTCCCCTGTGGCGAGCACGCGGATTTTCACTCAAGCTCACTTTCTACAGCAAAAATCAGCAGCTCCTTTCTCACACACACCTCTCCTGCAGCATTGCAGCGGGACCCAGTGCCCTCAGCAACAAAGGGACAATCAAACCAAAGCCACATTCACACAAAAGCAGCAAAACCCTGGTCAAAACCCGGGCCTTTCCCGATCCACCCAAGCCCCCAGTCCCTCCCTGCACGGCTCCACGGGACCCCTCACGACCCCATAGGACCCCTCACCGTGCTGCCTTGGAGCCCCCAGTCCCCCCCCCCCGCACGCTCGCCATAGGGCCACACCCCTGCTCTGACCTCGTCCTGATCTTTGGAAACCACACACTTTCGCGGAATACCCCGCATCTACCGGTACCCGCCACCCGCCCTCCGCAAGCGAGCGTCATGGTACCATCTCCTGCGCCACACCATCCGGCGTCTCCTTCTCCAGGTCAAAGGTGAACTCTATGGCCCCGTTGTCCTTGGGCTTGCCCTTCAGTTTCTTGGGGTCCTCAACCCAGAGCCGCAGGGCGATGCTAGACTTCCTGCCGTGGTCCTCCTCTGCCAGCTCCACCCTCACTCCTGTGTCCTCCGCGAAGAAGGCGTGGCTCAGCAGGTCCTTGATCTCGTACCTGAGGAGGGGCAGTCGATGGGCACGGTGAGGGCAGGCCTGCTGGCAAGGCACTAGACAAAGCGCCAGGGCCCTGACCCACCCCGCTCCTTCCAGAAGGTTCTCCGACTATACTATCCAATGGGCAGGCTCTGTCCTCCAGGGCAGCACGCAATAGTTTATTCCCAGGGAAGCGGAGATGATTACACCTGAACGCAGCTCGCTGCAGAGCTTTCACGGCTTCTTTTTTCTCTCATTATGAAAAGTAAACACCCCTATCAAGAGAGACTCAGAAGTGAACAGTTTCTAGACCGGGCTCTGCACGGCGCAGATAGGCCTGTGGAAGCGCTGGTGAGCCCCCAGGTGCCATGGAGACTCGTGGCTCCAGGTGAGGCTGAACCTGTTGGGGGGGGGGGGGGCGCAGTCCAGGCTCCCAGAAGCAGGGGGTGCTCAGGGGCCTTCCAGAGTTCCTCAGGATGGGGGTGGGTCAGCTGCTGGGCAACGTCATGGCAACCTCTCCCCATCCCTGAACACGGAGTTCCCTTCTTCCCAGGATCCTGTCTGTTCCAGCAGCCCCTCCCTGATTACTGCAGAGGGCACCTCATCCAATGGACAGGCGGAGCCCCACACCCCATGCGCGGTCACCACACAGGAAAAGGGGAGTAGAGGTCAGGGCCCCTGCCAGTCCCGGTCTGGAAGGTGGTCTTGCAGGGTCTGCTCTGAGAATTCTTTGCTTCCAGGTGGTTGTTTCTATACCTCTCTAATATGACTTACATTTCACAACTTTTTACTGTTTTTCTTAAAAAATAAAATGTGATAACCTGCAGGGAGCAGGAGAGAAAGCCCAAGGATCAGAAAAGCATCCCTGAGAGACGATGGCAGCAGATATCAAGGGTGAGGACAGTGACAGGGTGGCCATGTGCTATGTGCACAGGGGTGGGGAGGGCACACAAGGGGGCAAGGAAGAGTGTGGGGGGGGAGGAGGAGGAGGGGGAGGGATGGGGTGATGGGCAGGGATAATTGAAGATTGGAGGAGGGGAGGAAAAGGAGGGAAGGAGGAAAGGGGGAAGAGGAAGGGGAGGAGGGAGGGGAGGAAGCTGAAGGTAGGAGGAGGGAGAGAGGAAAGGGAGAGAAGGGAGGGGAGGAGAAAGGGGAAGACAGGAGGGGAAAGGAGGGACGGAGAAAAGGGGGAAGAAGGAGGGGAGGAGAATGGGGAGGAGAATGGGGAGGAGAATGGGGAGGAGAATGGGGAGGAGGAAAGGGAAAAGGAGGGGTAAAGGGGAGGAGGGAGGGAGAAAAGGGGGAAGAAGAAGGGGAAGAGGGAAGGAAAGAGGATATAGGTAGGAGGAGGAAGAGAGGAAAGGGGGAGGAGGGGGGGAGGAGAATGGGGGGGAGGGGAGGGAAGAAGAGGGAGGGAAGAAAAGGGGAAGAAGGAGGGGAGGAGGGAGGGGAGGAGGGAGGAAAGGGGGAAGAAGGAAGGGAGGAGGGAGGAAAGGGGGAAGAGGGAGGGGAGGAGAATGGGGAGGGAGGGGAGGAGGAAGAGGGGGGAGGGAGGGGGGAGGGAGGGGGGAGGGAGAGAGGAAAGGGGGAAGAGGAAGGGGAGGAGGGAGAGAGGAGAGGAGGGAGAGAAGAAAGGGGGAAGAGGAAGGGGAAGAGAGGGGGAGGAGGGAGAGGGGAAAGGAGGGGGAGAAGAAAGGGGGAAGAGGGAGGGGAAGAGGGAGAGGAGGAGAGAGGGGAAGAGGGAGAGGAGGAGAATGTAGGTAGGAGGAGGGAGAGAGGCAAGGGGGAAGAGAGAGGGGAGGGGGAAGAGGAGGAGGAAGAGGGGAGGAGGGAGAGAGGGGAGGAGGGAGAGAGGAGAGGAGGGAGAGAAGGGGGAAGAGGAAGGGGAAGAGAGGGGGAGGAGGAAGGGAGGAGGAGGGAAGGGAGGAGAACGTAGGTAGGAGGAGGGAGAGAGGCAAGGGGGAAGAGGGAGGGGAGGAGGGAAAGAGAGGGGAGGAGGCCCTGGTTGACGAGCTGAAGAGGTGGGGGCTGGTTCGGGGGCAGCTCAGGGCTTTGGGCTGAAACCCGGGTGCACGGAACTCGCAGTCTGCAGGTGGTTGGAAGGGAGGCTGAGGGCACGGCAGAGGGGGGCCCTGCTCAGGCTAGGTGGGTGAGAAGCAGCTAGCAAGGGAGGGAGGCTCCAGGATGGCCCCCAAAGCCGGGGAGCGAGCTCCAGGCAGCCAAGGAGGGGCCAAGGCTGTCCCCCCGCCTGCCCAGAGGCCTCGCTGGCCCAGGGACGCCGTGGCCTGAAGCAGCCAGCCTGCCTGCCTACCACCCGTGCGTGAGGGCCAGCCGGGGTGATTTCCGCAGGAAGAGCACGCAGACCCAGAGCCTCCCGGGACTCACCTTTCCTCCTTGTTTTTGCAGATGCATTCCCCGATGATCTCCTTGATTTCAGGATCATGCACTTTCTCAAAGCTGGCAGGCTTGATGCCCTGTTAAGACAGGATGAGTGGAGCCACCGACAGGACCTGCCTCCTGCTCAGCTGGCACTAACCCCGAAGGGGAGGAGGCAGGAGGCGCACCAGCTTGCTGGGGGCTCAGCTCATCCCGAGTCCCCGACGATGTGCTGTCAGGAGCGGCAGAGTCTGAGAAAGAGCCCAACCCAGCCCCCGCCTGACGGGAGCACCCGCCCCCCAGCGTGGATGAGGCGGCCGGGCAGAGGGGCCACCTTCCACACCACACCCTCCCTGGAGGGTACTGAGGGCACTGTGTGGTCACTGCTGCCGGCTAAGGGCACCAGACATCTGCCCGACCGTGGCCACAATCAGGGCTGACTTCCCTAGGCCTGGTGGCTCAGGGTTTAGTGCCGGTGCCGTGCGGTTCTGCACCAAGGGCCGAGCGGGTGCCAGCGATGGCCATGGCATGGGAGCACAGTACCCCAAAGTGCACACCCTGAGGCCAGAGGATCCAGGAGAAGCAGGGGATGGACTGCAGGGTTCATGTGCAGCTGCTGGGGGCAGGGGCTTGGGGGAGGGTTTTTAAACACACTGAGGAGCCTCACCCATCACATTCCTCAACGAGACTCTGCCTCCCCAGTCCTCATCTTGGCTGTTTTGTTTTTAAACATAGAGAACGTGATGCCTATGTTTTCCCATGGAGAGAGGGGGCGGGACGGTGGGGAGGGGTGGCCTCCAGCCCAGAGGTGGACCCAAGAGTGCAGGACCCCTGGCGGCTCCCGCCACCAGGTGGGGGCCCTGCTGTGCCCAACAAACCCCTGACCCTCAGGCCCCAGGCCCAGAACCCACGGGAATCGTGTGTGCCCAACATGCAGGAGGGTCCGTGCAGCAACAGAGTGGGACACGGGGCTCTGGCACGGCCGAGAACTTCCTGGTGGAGGTGAGGACCCCATGCTGTCCCACTGAGGCCAACAGAAAGAAGAGTCTAATTACAACAGGAGGAAGGGCCAAGGTCCCTATGGGAGGCAGGTGGGCTGAGAAACACAACTACAGATAAACACACGTGTAAGCTGTCATCCACCTCTGCAGGGCTGAGGCCCCCAAAGCAGGTGAAGAACATGCCAGAACGGCTGCCATTTTGAAAGGGCTCGTGTCCCCAGGCTCAGACGTATGGGGTCGGGCAGCTGGCAGCAGGGACACGGCATGCCTGAGAGACCTGGGGTCGGGGGCAGATGCTGGATGCTGGAGCGGCGACAGGAGCCCTGGCCTGCGTCCCTGGCCTGCGAGGGACCAGGGTGGCCGTGGAGCACACCAGCAGGACTCAGTCCTGTCTCCCCCAGCCCGGCAGACAGACCACAGCAGCATCCACGTGCGCAACCAGAAGCCAGGGTTGGTGGACTGCTCCCCCCACACCCCTGCAAGCTTGGCAATGAGGCCCTAACCCCCTGGGGTGTCCCCTGCCCCATGGAGGACCACTGCCCACGACCACAAGCCTGCCTTCTCCTGCCAGCACCGCCAGGGCACTGCACGCCCACCTATGCGTCTCTGTCGATCCAGCCGGGTCCTGTGTGCGTACCCACCCCCCACACCCTCAGCAGCACACAGTAGGGGCTCAAAACAAGTGACCAATAACTCAGAATTAAGACTGAAGGAGAGAAATGAGCCGTGACCTGTCAGGAGCTCAGAGTGGAGGGCAGGGCGAGGACAGGTGCCCTGGGGTGCTGGGGACCACACTCCTCGCCTGTCTGCAGAAGCGAGGGGTGCACCAGGCAGGGCAAGGCAGCCAGGACTCGGGGGTCATGGGGCCTGGTGCCCAGAAAAGCCACGACCTCACGGGGCATGACGGCCATCAAGGAAGGACAGGGTGATCCGTCCACACAGCCGAAGCCACCAGATCACAGCTGACAACCGCGTGGGCACAGACCAGACACCAAGAAAGCCAACAGGCCCAGGGGGTGGCGGCCCAGACAAGGGGCTCTGGGGGCAGGTGCCTCCTGAAGAAGCCCCGAAGGTGCTACAGCCTCCAGTCACACACGAGGCCCATGTGTCTCCACCGCCAGCTCAGAGGTCTGCACGGCCACCCCGCCAAGCTAGACAGCCTCAGCTTCCTCTCTATGACAGCGTCCTTCCCCTCCTCACAGGGTACAGAGAGGCTCTCACAAAGCAGGCCCATCACGATGGCCCGCGGACTCACACAGGTGACCTTCCGGTAGATCTGGGCTGCATTCTGGCACTCGGAGTAGGGGTACTCTGAGGTGGCCATCTCCAGCATGCACATCCCGAAGGCATAGACGTCCACAGACTCGTCGTAATGCTCCTCGTACATCTCGGGCGCCATGAACTCTGGGGTGCCTGCGTCCAGGAGCAACAGAACCGGGGTCAGCAGCAAGTGGGCCCAAGGCCCCCCACACCCCCCATCCGCACACTGTGCCACCAGCCCTGGAACCTGAGATTCAGCCAGGAGTGCTCTGCAGATGGTTCCCCACAATTCCCCCAGAACCCCCCTGGTTCCGGGGCACATGAGCCCACGGCACTGGTGGAGCCCACACAGCTAGGAGCCCAGCACTTCCCGGGGCCCCGTCTGTGCCTGAAACCCTGCAGAGGTCACTCGCCGAGGAGCGAGCCGGACAACCCAGGGCCGACAGAAACTCGGGGTCCCCGCTTTGCTACCTGAACTGCAAACACAGGCACACCACACGGCAAAGTGTCAGCTCAGACGGGGAGCGTCTACGCTGACGGTGTCAGCCACACGCCCGTGGGGGCTCGGGTGGGAAAGGCACGTGCGTCCCAAACACAGGAGGCTTTAAAATGACACTTACTACCCTGAACATTTCAACACACTGAGTGAAATAAACAAAATATTCAGTTATGCAGCTATGCACACACGACCTCCTCTCCACGAACCAACAAGCAAAGACCAGGAGGACACGTCAGGGCGGTGGGGTCTGGCTGACGTCCTGTGGTTACACTGGTCTGAGTTTTGTTATTTTTCTATAACAAACTTCTTTAAAAATCACAAAATCCTGGGGCACCTGGTGGCTCAGTCGGTTGAGCATCCGACTCTTGATTTCGGCTCAGGTCATGATCCCAGGGTCATGGGAGTCGAGCCCTGAGTCGGGCTCCGCACGGAGCACACAGCCTGCTTGAGATCCTCTCTACCTCTCCCTCTGCCCCTCCCCCACTCATGCTCTCTGTGTCTCTAAAATACAATTTCAGAAAAATTTAAAAGTCACAAAATCCTTGGGGCACCTGTGTGGCTCAGTCAGTTAAGCGTCCGACTCTTGGTAATCGGCTCAGGTCATGATCTTGAGGTTCGTGAGATTGAGCCCCACGTCGGGCTTGGTGCTGAGAGCGTGGAGCCTGCTTGGGATTCTACCCCCCCTTCTCCCCCTGCCCCGCTCCATCTCTCTCAAAATAAATAAACTTTTAAAAAAAGTTACAAATCACAAACTCGTCTTATAAAATAGGTCCAACTGAGTACCCAGCCGAACACAAAGCAAAGGGGAGCACTGAACATCAACCTCAATGAGGCTTCCACACCTCTTCAACTGCCTTGACCTCGACATTTTGAAAATGTTCTACTTTCTTTAAAAAGCACCCGCAGAACAGCACAAACTACTATGTAAAAAGCACACATGGGGTCATCAATTGTCTTCGTGGCCATCTCTGGGATACAGACAGATAGGTTACCCAAAAGTTTAACTTTTTCTCGTTAATGCGAATTTCGATTAACATGTTATATGTTCAACGAAAAAGTTAACCTTTTGGGTAAGAAATGGCGAAAGCAGGAACTATCTGCGGGTCTACGTGTATAAGAACACGTGGGAAGAATTCTCAGAGATTCCAGATCAGAAATAACGGGAAGAGGGTGGACAGAGAAGTCAGGGGGAACTTTTACTAGGAATACTTTCTTCTTTTTGGGGTTTTGAGGCACATGACTGACTGGAGGAAACGTTTGCACTTGGCCGTGCATGTGTACCAGGGAAGAGGGAAGGCAGTCCAGGGCTCCGGCAGGAAGCTGGGAGCATAGCCACCCCGAGGCCCCACACGAGCCCCGCGGTGGCCCGGTCTCTCCTGAGGCCCCCGCAACCAGGAACTCAGCTCCGAAAGAAACCCCCCAAGGCCCCAGACCTTGCCTTTCAGGGTGGGCATGGGAGGTGTGGGTGCAGGGGAGGGGGCAGTGCAGAGCCAGGTCGGGGTTGCCCATTTGCACACGTGCTTGGGCCACAGACACAGACTTTCTTCTCTTTCCTCTCACTGCAGCCATTCAAACCTGCGTGTTGAAAATAATATGCGTGTGCCCCCCCCCCCCGCACGCACACACATGTGCCCTGTGCACCTCCTTGGCCCCCACGGCCCCACATTCCCTGCATCCTGGCCACCATGGCCATGAATGCCTGCAGGCAGCACCAGCTCAGGACCCGGCCAACATAAACACAGCGTGAGAGTGGTAATGGCATCAGATCCGGGTGGCTCTCGGAGACAAAGCCCACAAGGGACACGTGACCCACAGCTGTGTGTACACACAGCCTCAAGAGGCCGTGGCCATAATGTTTACAATAAGGACACTACCTGGGCTCTAGGGACCTTCTCACCCAATCCATCCACCCCCTTCCCACTGGCTGACACAGAGCCCCCAGGTCCCGCTCCACAGGGCCCCCACCAAGCAAGTGGACAGGTCCTTGGAGGCCACCGAGAGACATCCAAAGTGGGCTGCATCTAAAGTGCAAACCCAAACGCCTGCACAAGCCCCTCTGACAGCTGCACCAGAAGCGGGTCCACAGTCAAGTGTTCCTGAAGATCCCCTGGGCACCAACAGCTGTGTCCTCTGACGAGGAAGGGGCCTGGCTGCTCGGGGCCGGGGACATGTGCTAATCACCCCTCATTCCCCATGAGTCTGGAGCTTCCTGGGCCCCAGCTGAGCCAAAGCTGAGATGACCAGGGACCCCACAGAACCAGGCACCCTGTGCGGGGCTTGGGGCCCAATGTGCCTGCTGGAAACACCCAGCTTTCACATCCCCCCTCACACCACCCAGTACCTTGACAGCCCGCCTCTGAGAGGGACAGAGCCGCCAGCCAGAGAAAGCCCAGGGGGCTTCACCAGGCACCCACCCCCGAGGCCAAATCTATAAAACCTGCCCGGAAACCACCAGCCGCTCAGAGGCACGCTCCCTACAGCCCTGGACCCCCGGCCAGGCCCTCGCCTGTCCCACCCATTTCACAGAAAGAGAAACTGAGGCCTAGGTCGGCCCCCCAACCCATCACTTAGCTCCCCAGAGCTGCTGGCGGCCCCTGTCCACAGGACACCCCATGCAGTTGCCCTGCTCCAGATGTCACGCTCCAAACCCACTCGCCCTGCCAGAGAAGTTTCCAGATTCCTGGAGGGTTCATTTGCCACAGACAGGCCAAGTTCTGTCCCCAAGTGTGCGTCAAAACCATGAGGTTGCATAGCCCTGAGGTCACCCTCTTGTCTGTCCTGTGTCCCCACCTACGGAAAGAAAGGCTAGCAAACCAGCACCCACACCAAATCCCTCAGCCTCAGTGCCCCCACACGCTTGCCCCAGACTCCCTCTCGTGGGCCTCATGGCCTGGCGTGACCCACCACCCCCCCACCTGCTCCAGCCTGACCAGCCACAAAGCCCCAGGTCCCTCTGTCATCGAGGCCTCCCTGCCGCTGCGTATCCACGGCCCCTCGGGCGCCAGCTGGCCTCTCCACCCGACCCACACAGCCAGGGACGCCCCCACACGCAGTCCAGGCCACGGCCGGGCCCCAAGACGTGGGCTTACCGATCACGCTCTTGGCAAAGGACGCCCTCTTGAGAGTGGCCAGGCCCAAGTCGCCGATCTTCACAGAGCCGGTGGGCCCAGTGATGAAGATGTTGTCACACTTGAGGTCCCGGTGGATGATGGGGGGCGTCCTGGTGTGCAGGAACAGCAGCCCCTTCAGGATCTGCCGGCACCAGCTGCGCAGGACCTTGGGCTTCATCACCTTGAACCGCTTCAGGTACCTGCGGGCGGGGGCGCGGCTCACCTGCGGCTCCCGCGGGAGGGGGCCACGTATCCACCACCCAGACGGGGACGCTGCTGAGAGAGGCCCCGGGACACAGGAGCCACCGCGGCCCCTGCGCCCGGACCGGGCCCACCCTGAGATGCAGCCAGCAGGTGGGGGCGTGCTCACGTCTTCAGCGTCCCCGAGGTCATCAGCTCGGTCACCAGCACGATGCACCTCTTCCCCCTGGCACTGGACTCCCAGAAGTCATAGAAGCGCACGATGTTGGGGTGCTGCAGGCCCTTGAGCATCTCGGCCTCCTCTTTGAACCGCTGCCTCTCCAGCTTGGTGAGCTTCCGGTCCTAGAGAAACACACAGGCTGAAGGGCCTTCTTCGGCCCAGCCAGGGGGCCCGGCCGGCACCTGCCTGCACCCTCACGGCTCCCTGTGCCCAGGGTGCACCAGAGGGAGGGGCCCAGGGCCACAGAGGGCTCGGCCCAGTCCCTCTGTTGGGTCCTCCCACATCCGTGACACCTGACCCCGCAGCCTCGTGGCCCTGGATGAGGCACTGCCTGCACTGAGACCCCAGCAGAAGGATCTCTGGGAGCCAGAGACACGCGGAAAATCCACACCACAGCACATACACACTTTCTCCCAAAAAACACCTCTGAGGCCTCGTTCCCTCGGTACCCGATTCTGCCACAGAACAGACCTCAGCCCGCTTCCAATTCACACGCACCTTCAAGGTGCTCGACCAGGGAGCAGAGGAAAACTGGGAAACCAGGAGACTCACAAGAGACCAGAGTTGCGCCAGGCCCCACAGAGCTGGAGGGCACGGCAGACACGACCTGAAGTTTTTCATGGGACACGGCCACACCGCCCTCCCAGTCCTAGGGGTCCCTGTGCGGTGCTGCCCACACGCCCTTCGCCACATCTGAACTCCCTCCAGCGCCCTCCCTGCACCCCCTGCCCCCATCTGCCGCCGCCCGGCCCTTCCAGAACCACTCCGGTGGGCTCTCAGCACAAAGCTGATGTCATTTCCAGCCTCGTCCTACGCGGAGCCTCACCTCTGCGGGCCCCAGCGTGGCCATCTCCCCACACCTGTGCCCTCCCACCATGACTCCCACAAGGACACAGAGGCCTCTACAATTGGACGCGGAACAGTGAGTTTTGAGAAGTGTGTGAATGCGGATTGACAGGGGGAGTTGGAACTGAAAAGAAACACACAGGCCAAGACTTTTCGTCTTTCTGAAAGACCCCAGAAGACATCAAGCAGACTCCCTCCAACCCTGAGAGGAAAGGGGCCCGGGATCAGGACAAGGCCATCAGCTGGTGAAGAAATTCCACCCCAAGGGATTCCCTCCCACCAGCCCTGCCCCCGACAAACCTTCTTCGGCCTGTTTGTGCACACGTGGGACCCGCGGCACGACACCAGCACAGGGCAGTACTGGGAGGGCCGTCCACACAGCTGACCCCAGAAGAACAAATAATTCAGGGGCAGAGGCGACTTCAAGAAATCTAGTTCCTGTGCTCACCAGGTCTAAGCGGCTGACACACACAAATAAGAGCACCGTTCTGCTTAAAAAGGAAGAATCAAGATCCTTAAAAAGGAACAATCAAGCTTCTGCAAATTAAGGCTCCATATTTCAAAAAGAAGATACTCTGTGATCGGATGAAAACACTGAGTACAAAAAATTCAGCATTTAATCCAGACAAGAACACGCAAACATGCTCCATTCATCAAAAACGAAAATTTACAGGATGCCTGGGTGGCTCAGTCAGTTGAGCGGCCGACTTCGGCTCAGGTCACAATCTTGTGATTCGTGAGTTCGAGCCCCACATCAGGCTCTGTGCTGACAGCTTGGAACCTGGAGCTGCTTCGGATTCTGTGTCTCCCTCTCTCTGCCCCTCCCCACACCCTCTTGTGTGCACGGTCTCTCTCAAAAATGAAATAAAACGTTAAAAAAAATTTTTTTTAATGAAAATTTACTTAAGAGAATAAAAATCAAGCTACAGACCGGAGAAACTCTTCCACGATATACCTGACACGAGACTCTATCCAGAACACGGACAGAACTCACGAAGAGGTGGCCGACAAGCACATGACAAGGCACTCGCCATCCTGAGTCACCAGGAAAATGCCCATCACTGCCCGAGGCGCGCCCCACGCACACCAGCAGGCCACCGTGACATCACTGCCCCACGCGCACCAGCACATAAGATCTGAGTCTCATTATATGAAAGTAATAGCTTAATTTTTCAAATATAAAAAATTAAAGTGAAAACATCCAATAAACGAATGAGAGCAAGAGAAGGGAACCATGAAGGGACACGAACAGCTGAAGGCCCTGACTACGTGTGATAGGAGCTGCAGGAGGACAGCCAGTCCCAGGAAGGAGGGGACAGCAGAGCAGCGGCCCCCAGAGCTGAGAGGAGAGACCTTTAGGGAGCAGTGGGTGCGGGGCCAGAAAAACAGGAAACCGGTCCTGGTCCAGACCCTTCCACGAAGCCAGGGGGCAACTCCCACCTACAGAGGACCGTGGGCCCGGGGGCCAGCATCAGCTGCGACACGGCCCTCGGAGTGCCCACCCGGCCTGGAGTCTCACGGCCAGCCGCGCACCCAAAGACCTACTTGCCCACACACAACAGCCAAAGGCTCCTTGTGGGCACCTAGGCGCAATGGCCACTGCAGGAACAGTGCAGTGCCCCCAACACAGCACTGCCCAGCAGAAGCGGGCATGGCAAAGCTGGCCTGCAGCCCCGGAGGGGCCGCCGACCTGACCGAGCCCTGTAGGGGAGGGGGGCCGTGCCGCATGGGAGAGGAGGATGGGGGCCAGCACAGCGTGGGAGAGGGGGGTCGCCCGTGTGAGGGAGGAGGACAGGGGCCCACGCCGTGTGGGGGAGGGGGGCCTGCATCAGGGAGGAGGACGGGGGCCCACGGCGCGCTCCCCACCTCCGCCACCGGCCAGGCTTCCAGTGTCACCCATTCTGGTCACTGACTCTGGAGGAAACGCTCAGGATCGTTAACACGTGTGTCCTGTTTGCCATGTATCAGCATCAATCACCAGAAACGAAAGATCTCACTGCAATTTGAGATAGCAAGTTCGTGTCATAAACGACATAACCAACCAGCCCTGAGAGGGAGAGGAGTGCGCCGCCTATGCCAAAGGTACGAGGTCAAAGACGGGGTTGGAATGTGGTCAGACTTCCAGGATGGGGCCTCTCAGGGCCCAGAGGTGGGAGGGAGCAGCCTCCTTTATATTCCAAGCCACCCAGCTATTTTTAACTTTGACACACACTGCTTGATAGCTGAAAAGGTCAGTCGGTGTATCCTCAGAGCGCTGCCCGGCAGCCCCACAGAGCGGGCCCCGGTCCTCGGGCACTGCTGGCTGGGCAGCCCCATCACACCAGCCCCTCCACGCAGGGAGAGCCTCCGTGGAGGGAGAGCCACCCCGGCACCGGGCACGTTGTCACTGTTTGGGACGCAATCCTGATGTGCTGGGACGCCTTGAGGTCATGAAGCAGGGCAGGAGGAAGGCCCCCAGTCCTGCATGGGCTGGCATCTGGCTGGACAGCTCACCCCTCCCAGACACAGAGGACAGGTTGCTGACACTGGCTTCCTACCACCAGACACCCCAAAGATAGTGGGAGCCCATCAGATAAAGGATAAAAGCACCCTGGGACGATCCTGTCTCATCCCCTATAGGAAAAGGGCCTAGTGGGCCATGGACGACAGCCCTGGGCAGGAGCAGGCAGCCAGGTGACCAGAGGAGGACAGCCCTGGGTCCGACCAGCCTCTCCCACGACCTGGGAGTCACCAGCTCTGCCCAAATAGCCTCCCTGGCAGGAGGTGAAGTCCTGTGACCCAGAGGACTGGGGTCACAGTCCTCTCTTGGGGGGTGGGGTCCCTGCCTGCTCTGCGGGAGGAGGGGCGGGGTGTCTGCAGCCCTCTGCTCAGCCAGGCAAAGCCCAGCCAGCCTTATAAGGAGCAGAGCCGCCTGGCAACCCCGAGCCCAGGCAAGATCCATCCACACAGGGCACAGAGGCAGGGGGTGGGGGGCATGAGCAGCCAGCAGGACAGTGCCCAGGATCAGTAAAGCCAGAGGCCTGGGGTGACAACCTGGCACAGGCCATCTCTCCAGCCCCATTCGGCTAAAAAGCAAAACAAAAGAAAGCCTCAAGGATCTCTGTTGAGAACGGTCCCATGTCAGGGAATCAGCCCAGGATGGGTGCCAAGGGACAGCTGAGCCAGGACGAGGGTCCCCGGCCCCCATGGGAAGACACGAGGCAGGCTCCACCCCGGCTGCTGCGGCGGTGCTGAAGTGGTGTGGGGTCAGGACGTCCCTGGGGTGCTTTCCACACAGGGAGAGCTCGGACATCTGTGTGCCTCACTCGGCCACCAGATGGTCACTGCGACTCTGGGCACGCAGGACAGGCCTGGGGTGGGGCACTCCAACACGCTACCAGACTGTGCCACCACCGGGGTGATGGGAGGGGTGGGTGGCGCTGGCCGGGGCAGCCTGGTGCCAGGGGAGAACCCCTGTGGCCTGCGGAGAAGAGAAGAAGGCACCCACTCGGGTTGCCTGCGGTTTCCATCAGCACAGGGCAGGCGGCCGCAGGGGCCCCCGAGGAGAGGCCAGGAGGCTGGCGGCTCTGGACCCCGCAGCTCCCCCCTTGGCAGCAGCGATGCTCTCCTTCTTCCCACAGTGACCTGCTCCCTCTCACGTTCACTGCAGGTTTAAAAATAAACTCCCTTCTCTTAAACCAAGTACCTCCTCAACCTCACTCATCTTAAACAACAGTCTGCGAGCCAGCGTAGGCTTCTCCTGATGCGTGTTTACAATAAAGCATCATTACTAATGTGAGGGGCTCTCAGTGGCTGCCACCAAAGGGAGGAAGCGCAGAGACAGCAGGAAGGGCCCCCTGCAGCACAGTCAGCATGGGCAGGGTCGGCGCAGGCAGAGTCAGTGTGGGCAGGGGCGGCATGGGCAGGGTCAGTGGACAGGGGTGGTGCAGGCAGGGTCAGCTCAGGCAGGGTCAGTGTGGGCAGGGTGGGGGGGCAGGGTCAGCACGGGCGAGGTCAGCAGGCAGGATCAGTGTGGGCAGGGTGGGGGGGGGGCAGGGTCAGTGGACAGGGCTGGTGCAGGCAGGGTCAGCTCGGGCAGGGTCGGTGTGGGCAGGGTCAGCAGGCAGGGTTGGCATGGGCAGGGTCAGTGGACAGGGGTGGTACAGACAGGGTCAGCTCGGGCAGGGTCAGTGTGGGCAGGGTGTGGGGGCAGGGTCAGCACGGGCAAGGTCAGCAGGCAGGGTCAGTGTGGGCAGGGTGTGGGGGCAGGGTCAGCACGGGCAAGGTCAGCAGGCAGGGTCAGTGTGGGCAGGGTGGGGGGGGGCAGGGTCAGTGGACAGGGCTGGTGCAGGCAGGGTCAGCTCGGGCAGGGTCGGTGTGGGCAGGGTCAGCAGGCAGGGTTGGCATGGGCAGGGTCAGTGGACAGGGGTGGTACAGACAGGGTCAGCTCGGGCAGGGTCAGTGTGGGCAGGGTGTGGGGGCAGGGTCAGCACGGGCAAGGTCAGCAGGCAGGGTCAGTGTGGGCAGGGTGGGGGGGCAGGGTCAGCACGGGCAAGGTCAGCAGGCAGGGTCAGTGTGGGCAGGGTGGGGGGGGCAGGGTCAGTGGACAGGGCTGGTGCAGGCAGGGTCAGCTCGGGCAGGGTCGGTGTGGGCAGGGTGGGGGGGCAGGGTCAGCACGGGCAAGGTCAGCAGGCAGGATCAGTGTGGGCAGGGTGGGGGGGGGGCAGGGTCAGTGGACAGGGCTGGTGCAGGCAGGGTCAGCTCGGGCAGGGTCGGTGTGGGCAGGGTGCAGGGTGGGCAGGTAAGATCAGCACAGGCAGGGTCGGTGTGGGCAGGGTCAGCGGGCAGGGTCAGCAGGCAGGGTCGGCGCGGGCAGAGTCAGTGGGCAGGGTCAGTGGGCACGATCAGTGCAGGCCAGCAGGTGTCCTCATCCAGAACCCCAGGAGGCTGCGAATCCGGCTGCTGGCCCCTCCCTGCGTTTGTAAATAATCCCGTTTTTTTTTTAAGGGGGTAGGGCCTTTTGGGCCTTAGCTCGTCCAAGGCCTCCCAGCGGCCCACCCGTCCCCCAACAGGCAGCACCATGGCAGCCAGGTGGCCGCCCCACCACACCCCTGCAGGACCCTCACGTGTACAAGCGCTCATCCAAACTGTCCCCAGAGGCTGAAGTAGCATACAGGCCGTGTGTCATTGCCAGCACTTTGTGGACAATGACGGTCAACACTGCTTGAAATGGTTCCCGTGCAATTTGACGGTCTCCTCAGCCGTTCTGGAAACAGGCGAATGGAACTCCAGCGTGGGTTTGCATTTCCCACAGACCTGAGGGGCCACAGCCTTCCACCAAAGTCCCGGGATCTCCGGACCACACGTCGCCTCCGTAAAATAATACACATTGCAATTCTGGGTTCTTGTGTCCTATGCTCATGGACTCTGAGGGCCACGCGTCCTCCCTCAGGATTGAGCCACCGTAAGAGTCGGTGGTGCCCAACTGATCACACAGACAACAAGTGTACTGAACACACCTCCTACAAGCCGTGGGGGGGCCCTGTCCCAGTCACCAGCCATGGCCTGCGAGGAAACATTAATTGCCACTAGGTTGAGGCCAGACTGGCATTGATCACATCCACCACGGGCTCAGGTCGGCCAGCAGAGGGGTGTCCCTGTCATCAGGGCCTCTGCCAAGTTCCATGGACACGCGGTGGGCTGTGTCACCCGGTCCACAATAGTCCCCATCCCTGGATCCTCCCTGGGGTCTCATGTCGCTTTGCACCCTGGGCAAGACTGGCCACGAGGGTGAGGCCCAGGGTGGGTGCAAGTGGCAGCCACCATCCCCGGTAAAAGCTTGGCAGGTCACTTTCAGGAATGGGCCCCCAGTGCTGGGCACCCTGGGGGGTGAAGGCCTCTGCCCCACCTCCGACAAGGCCCTGGGTCAGGAGCTGGAGGACCTTTCAACACCCTCCTCACAGAGCAGACAGGCCACAGAGGGAAGCCATCGGGGGTGGGGAGCAATCAAGGCCTATGTGGGCACACGGCCACGTGCCGCCACCAGCATCCATGGGGCACAGCACACCCAGGGGCAGGAACGCGCTGGGCAAGCCTGAGCCCACCCCCAGGTGGTGCCCACCCCTAGGCCTCCACCCAACAAAACTTCTCTGAGGACCTCAGGCCTCACATGGACCGGGCAGACCTGAACCAGCCCCACAGACAGTCCTGGGCACTGGCAGGCAAATGTGGCCAAGATGGGCTTCCTCTGGACACAGGCCTGAGCAGGCCTCCCTGATGGGGTCTGGGGCAGTGAGCACTCCACTGTCCAGCTGGCCCCTCCTGGCCGGCCACAGGGTCTCAACTCCAAGCCGTGGCCTGGCTGCACCCTGTCCCCTCTGTATAGCAGCAAAGGACAGAGATCTCCCAGGACCCATTCTTTCTGGGAAGTAGGCAGGCAAGGGAGAACAGGGTATGGGGCCGCCAGGGCGGTGGGACGATGGAAAGGAAGAGGCCAGGGCAGCAGACTGCAACAGTCAAGAATCGGCTCTAACCCTGGGACCCAGGCCTGGAGAAGAGGGTCATCACAGTGTGAAATGCAATGGCAACAGGGCAGCATACGAGCCGGCAAGGGAAACCCAGCGGCCACGCCCCCATGGGCTCCCACGTGCTGGGGGAGTGTCCACACTGGGCACAGGCGACCCAAGGCCCAGCAGGCAGCGGCCAAGCAGCAGCCATGCCCCGCACGAGACCACACCCCACGTCTGCTTTTTAGGATGGACAGTCTCACCCCAGGCCGCGTCCCCACAGGACACCTCAAGACAGATGTGGACACACCGAAGTCACAATCAGCCAGGTGGAACACCCCAACCAAGGACAGTGTCTGCGGGGATGGGTGGGGCAGGACAGTCAATACCACCCTGCCTCGGGGCCAGCGGTTGCCACGCTGCAGGGGCTTTGGCCACCAATGGCCTCAGGACAGTGTCCCGAGTGGGTATGCCCCGGGCCTGAACATCTACGGTCTCGTTCCAGGCCAGCCGCTGGACCAGGGGGTGGGGTAGGGGGTCACCACCAGATAGACCCAGTGCAAGTGATGCACAGGGGCTGAGGGCAGCCGGGGGTGAGGGAAGGTCCACAGCTCACATCTGCCCCAGTGCTATGAACTGACGCCTCGGCTCCTCCCAAGTTGGCAGCAAGAGCCTTGGGGCCAAATCAAGACGGGACAGTAGGTGCTCAGTGCACACACCTGAAACACGAGCCACCAGCTCTCGGTCTGACTCCAGTGAAGAGACAGGAGCCCCCCACATCCAGCCCAACAAAACAGCTCTGAGTCACATGTGGCTGTGAGTGCTTACCATGCAGCTATTGCAAATTGAGATGTCATCAAAGTATAATAAATATATCCCAGGTTTCGAAGACACAGTAATTTATTTATAATTGTGTGAACCTCGTTAATAGTCTCGTATTTTACATATCAAAAAAAACCACAATACTTTGGATGTATTGACTCAAATAACAATATTAAGGGGCACCTGGGTGGCTCAGTCAGTTAAGCGTCCGACTTCAGCTCAGGTCATGACCTCAAGGTTTGCATTCAAGCCCATGTCAGGCTCTGTGCTGACAGCTCAGAGCCTGGAGCATGCTTTAGATTCTGTGTCTCCCTCTCTCTCTGCCCCTCCCCCACTCATGCTGTCTCTCTCTCTCTCTCTCTCTCTCTCTCTCTCTCTCTCTCTCTCTCAAAAATAAACATTAAAAAAATTAAAAAAGAAGAAAAATATTAAGATGAATTCCACCTGTTATTTTTACAGTGTCAACGTGGCCATTAAATCAAGTATTACAAGCGTAAACTCACATTACGTTCTTACAGGATAGTACTGCCTTAGAGCACCAGCTCCATGCAGCGGACTTGAAGCTGAGCCCCTGGGCAGAGCTTGTGCAGTCAGACAGGGAACACCCAAGCTTTCAGTCTACTTCCTCCAGGAGAGTTAAGTGCTGGGAGAATGGATGAAACAGAACAGAACAGCCCTCACAAAGACTGCAGTTCAATTCCAGACAGGATTAACATGTCCTGCTCTTATTATAAGCATCTGCTGATGGCAAAAGTAAACCTTCTCTAGCGGAAGACAAAATCACCCACAACTTCAAATATCTCCACAAGCTTTAAACATGCCAGTCAAAAATTAATTTAAAAAATTAATTTTAGGGGCACCTGGGTGGCGCAGTCGGTTAAGCGTCCGACTTCAGCCAGGTCACGATCTCGCGGTCCGTGAGTTCGAGCCCCGCGTCGGGCTCTGGGCTGATGGCTCGGAGCCTGGAGCCTGTTTCTGATTCTGTGTCTCCCTCTCTCTCTGTCCCTCCCCCGTTCATGCTCTGTCTCTCTCTGTCCCAAAAATAAAAAAAAATAAACGTTGAAAAAAAAAATTAAAAAAAAAAAAAAAAAATTAATTTTAAAAAATTTAAAGAAAGAAAAAAAAGTAGCAATGAACTCCCAATGGATCCAAATACTGTAAGCATCAGACAGACATTAACATTACTATGATTAGTATAGTTAAGAAAATAGACAACAGAAGGGGGGGGGGGCACGCTCAAGCACAGAGGAGGGGAGGAGAGACAGAGGGAGAGAGAGAATCCCAAGCAGTCTCCATGTTGTCACTGCAGAGCCCAACCCAGGGCTTGAACTCATGATTGAGTCCATGACCTGAGCCAAAATCAAGAATTGGGCGCTTAACCGACTGAGCCACAAGAAAGACTTTTAAAATTTATGTAATGTTTATTTATTTTTGAGAGAGAGAGAGCGAGCAAGCAGGGGGAGGGCAGAGAGAGAGGGAGACACAGAATCCGAAGCAGGCTCCAGGCACTGAGCTGTCAGCACAGAGCCCAACACAGGGCCCGAACCCATAAACTGTGAGATCATGACCAGAACCGAAGTTGGACACTTAACCAACTGAGCCACCCAGGCACCCCAGAGACAGATTCTTAATTATAAAGAACTGATAGTTACCGGAGGGGAGGGGAGGGGAGGGGAGGGGAGGGGAGTGGGGAGATGGGTTAAATAGGTGATGGAGATTAAGGAGGGCACTTGTGATGAGCACTGAATAATGTATGGAATTGCTGAATCACTATACTGTACCCCTGAAACTAATACAACACTGCATGTTAACTATACCGAAATTATAATAAAGGTTTTAAAAATTAAAAATGAAAATTCAGTAAAAAAGAAAATAGATAACCAAGGTTCACCAGAACTAAAATCCATGAAATAAGAACCAAATGGAATCTAGAGCTAAGAAATGAAATAGGGAACTCAATATATGGGGTTAACAGCAAATTAGACACAGCTGAAGATGGTACCAGTAAACTGGAAGGTAAAATCATAAGAAATATATAGACTGGAACACGGATATACAAACAGATGGAAAATACAGGAAAGAAGACACAAAGCTCACAGAACACAGTGGAAAATGTCCAACCCATGTGTAATGGGATTCCGGAAGAGGAGGACATAAAGATGGGACAAAAGCAATATGCATAAAATAACACCCCAAAGTTTTCCAAAACCGAAGCAAGACATCCAGACATAGATTCAAGAAGTGCTATAAACCATGTGCAAGTTAAATCCAAAAAACACTGTGCACATTACAGCAAAATAAAACACACAAAGAAAATCTTAGAAGTAACATCACAAAAGGCAAGTAGGGATGGGTAGCTGGAGGTTAGTGTTCTAAGACCCTTACATGCCCAGGATGTGGTAGAAGTCAAAGATACGTGTCATAATCTCAGGTGGAACAAGTAAAACTTACAAGAAAATGAATGACAAACTCCCAAGTGCAAAGTCCAACCTGCCCACCACTCTAAGAACGGTGCATCCAAACTACAGGGCAGACTTGTCCAAGACCACACCTCAGCTGTTAAATGTACCACCACACAGACACGCAAGGATGCAATGAAATAATGACCAAAAATTATAAATTCCCAGTGACGTTAAGTAAAAGAAAATGACAGGTGAAGCAAGCTTGCAGCATCACCCTACTGTGTGCCATCCTCCATCCTGCCCCCTTGACCATCCACCCTACAGCCCACACAGAAGCACAGCCATCCTGTTGCTCCAATGACCTACGGGAAGATGACGCACGTGTCCCTCCCAAGATCAGAATGGAATTCCAAATCCAACGTGGAGTCAGTGCTCAGTGGGCTCCCTTCCTCTGGTGGATGACGGTAAAGTCACTTCCCCAGCTCACGACAGAGACACAGACAAGCCATGCCTGACACCCCACAGGGATTCTCTGCCCCAACTCATGGTGTCTTTGCTCCAACAGGTGGGACCAACCCTGCAGCCCAGTAAAACCGAGGTCTGACACCCTGAGAATTGGGAGTCGAAAGAGCTGGTATCAGGGGGTCTCTCCTTGATGCTCACACCCTCGCGGGTGAGATGCCCCCACCTGTTCCACACCTACATGAATCTCTCACTTGAGACCAACATTTACCAATAGCCATGACCTGCCAGATAGCCATGCACCAGGCCCACAAAGGTGACCCTGGACATGACCTCTGCCCTCACATCTCAACCTTGAGGCACACAAACTGAGATGCTGTCCAGAAGGCAGAGAGGCTCCGCACTAGCAGGTTGGACGTGGCCCCAGCCAACCGCTCCCACTGCTTCCAGATGTGTGTCCTTGGCCACAGGCTACTGCAGGGGCCTGAGTGTCCCAAGTCCTGGGGGCCAGTGTTAGGAGGGTCTCAGTGAAAGGCCTCTGTCTGGCAGACTGATGGGGTGAGGACTGCCTCTCTGGACATTGCCCTGCCGGAGGGCGGACTCACATTGCCACCCCATCAGACAGGTAAACCACACTGAGCACAGCGACCGGATCAGCTAACAACCACCTCAGGCCAACCTCCTCATCTCAACTACCTGTGCTGGCTTTGCCAAAACCCAAAGTGGTCCAGGAAGAGGGAATGAAATCCCTCAGTTCAGTAGCTCCCTACAGAGACAGAACAAATGAATAAGTTAAGTTAGTAAACAAACAGATGCCTTCAGGGCTTGCCCCTCACCCCCAACACCCCACCCCACCCCCCACCTCTGTTCAGCATCCCAGAGACAGGGGCCCTTCTCCAGGTGCAGGGTCTGGCCCCACTCAGCATCCCAGACACAGGGGGGCCCTTCCCCAGGGGCAGGGTCTGGCCCCACTCAGCATCCCAGACACAGGGGGGCCCTTCCCCAGGTGCAGGGTCTGGCCCCACTCAGCATCCCAGGGACGGGGCGGGGAGGGGGGAGGCCCTTCCTCAGGTGCAGGGTCTGGCCCCACTCAGCATCCCAGAGACAGGGGGCCCTTGCCCACCCAGGTGCAAGGTCTGGCCCCGCTCAGCATCCCAGAGACAGGGGGTGCCTTCCTCAGGTTGAGGGTCTGGCCCCACTCAGCATCCCAGAGACAGGGGGCCCTTCCCCATCCAGGTGCAGGATCTGGCCCCGCTCAGCATCCCAGAGACAGGGGGTGCCTTCCTCAGGTTCAGGGTCAGGGTCTGGCCCCACTCAGGATCCCAGAGACGGGGGCCCTTCCCCACCCAGGTGCAGGGTCTGGCCCCGCTCAGCATCCCAGAGACGGAGCGGGGGGCCTGCCCAAGTGCAGGGCCTGCCTGCCTCCACCCATTCCCTGCTAGGATGCCCAGAGATGTGGACCTGAGAGCCAGGCTGTGGGAGCCTGGGAATGTGGCTGGTACAGCTGCAGAGAGCCATCGTATCTCAGAGTGGAGTGCACGTGCTCCAGACGGGTAGGCTTGCAGGGACTCAGGACTTGCGCACACACACAGTGGGGTGAGTTCCCGAAGCTCGTCCTCCAGCTCACCCCCCCACAGCGCCACTCTGCAGACAGCAGGTCTCGGGCACACCCCTCACCAACTGACCATGGCAAGTGCACCACTGTGGCCGGCACCCCTGGTCACCAGCACAGACCCTAGGAACACGTGGTCCCTGGCCTGCCCCCGCTCATCCAGCCTCACTCACTCCAGAGCCTCTCACACACCCCATGGTCCTCCCCAAGCCCACGGGCAGGAGCACGGCAGCCTAGTAGGGGTGGTGCTCAGCAGGGAGAGGTGGGGACCACTCCCTGAGACGGACACTGCACAGGGCAGTGAGCCACGCCCCACGGGGCCTATCCACCCCAGACTCATGGGTCAGGGCCCTACTGCCCCATCTCTGCCACCCTCACAACCCCCTCCCTACCAGGGCACAGAGCACTGAGAAAAGTGCCAGCCTCGCTCATCAGCATCCTCAAGCGTCCTCTGCCCATCTGGACACGGATGGGCTCTTCCCTCCTATGCCACGGGCACTCATGACTCCCCAGGTCAGGGCCGGGGCTCAGACTGCATGTGATCTGTACAAACAGATCATCAACTTCCTCACAAGGCTATGCCACCCTCAAGGCCACCCGTTCTGGGGCCACAGTCATCCCTGCGACTCTGTAAACCGGACGTGGGGGGCGTCCCTGATCCAAGAAGGAGCCTGGGGGAGGCATCCTGAACTGGACACCGGAGGCCATAGCAAACTCAGCACCCGCACCAGCCTCACTGGACAAGAACGGCAGCACCTGCCCACGGCTACACAGCCAGACACAGATTTCGTTCCCTCTGCCAGGCACAGCCTAGAAACACCCCCAATCCCTACAGATCCCCCACCTCCCAGCCCCCAACTGCATACGTGTGGACATGTACACTCAGGACACGCAGAGCAAGCGACCCAGTGACAGGAACGGGCGCTCTTCCTCCAGAGAAACCCATTTCCTCTAGTGTCTTCAAGATGTTTCTCAGGAAGAAGCAAAGACACCGTTACACAGAGGTGCGCGTGCCCAGAAGGCTGTGGTGCTCAGCGGGGACCCTCGCCCTTGGCCCTGCAGGAATGGCCACCAAAACCCAGGCTGGGCATGTGTGGCATTTCTTCACCGCACAGCTATTTACGGTTGTCAAGAAATAGTACAGACGCGGAGGACAGCGGGGAGTCAGGTGGGGCCACAGGTGAAAAGCACCAGGCTGGGGTTTAATAAAACTCCCACGGTGAGGACCAGACGATGAAGGAGAATGGTCACCTTCAGGAGGCGAGCCTGGGGCCTTGCTTCCTTCTTCCTGTGTCCCCGATTCTCTGCAACCTGAACTTCACGAAGCTGTAAGCAGAGCAGCCCTCCGGCCACGCCCCTGTGCTGGGCTTCCCTCCCCCAGGGGAGGTGACCGTGCGCTTATTTCCTCAAGTGCCCCCTTCCGCGTCTGTCCCCTAAATGGCTGCAGAGTTTGCCTCCCCGGAGACAGAATTCCCAATTTTGTAAAAGCCACAAACCCCGAATGCCTCTCCTTGTTGGCTCTCTGGCTCAAGGAGGCAGAGGGGCAAGCGGGCAGAGAGTGTATACAGCACCTCCCACGTGCTGAGTGCCCGTATAGTGCCCGCTGGGCGCTGGGTGCACCTATATCGCCGGCTGGGCACCGGGTGCACCTGTAGCGCCCACCGTGTGCTGAGTGGCAGGACACAGGGTCCTCCCTGGAGGGTGGCGGTCAAGGTCCCCCCTACCTTCAATGTCTGCACATGGGAGTTCACCCAAGATTGAGAGTTTGGGGAGTCGATTCATGTCCAAGATGTGCCCAGTAATAATGAGAGAGAGGAGGCTGGATGGTCGTTCCACTTCCTGGCCTCTTTGGGATTTCCATGATGACAAGGCAGAAATACCTCTGCTGGGCCTCAGTGCACTTCCGGCACGGCTGGCCTTGCCTCTGATGTGAACGCCCCAGCCTGGCCAGGCACAGGCATCCTGGGTGGCCCCATGCCCCGGCCCCCGCAAGCTGCTGTCACCCCCACCAGGCAGAAGACGAGGTGGAGGGTCAGGGAGATGCTCTGGCGACCCTACGGTGCTGCACACCTAGCTGCCTCCATTACACATTCTCCCAGGAAGCCCAGGAGCCAGTGGATGAGCCCCCGAGGGGCCAGGGGCCGCACGCCCCACTGGGCTTGTTCCCCAGAGGCTCTCCTCCCTGCGGGCAGCAGGTGCATCACGCGTCACCCTCAGCACTCCTTGAGGGTGGGCCAGGCCCACACAGACCCCAGCACTGGCCCACGAACAACCCCACCCAGCACCCAAGCGTGCAGGGGCCAGGCAGAGCCCGGGGGTCCCCGTCACGGTGCTGTCACCAAGGAGTGCCACACGCCGAGGTCACCTGTGCTCACAGCCACCAGGACCAGCCAGTGGGGCAGCTCGGACCCTACAGGGGCAAGAGGCCCACGTGGTAAGGAAGAAGCTGACCTCGGACGCCATGCCATCCACGGGGGCCTCGAGGGGAACGAAGGTGTCTCAGAAGGAGACCCCCAGCAGAGACACGCACGACCACCTGGTGGCCTTGGTGACCTCATCCTGGGCAGAGTGTGGGATCTCACCACACGAGGCTCCCCATAGGGTCTGGGCCGCGGTTGGCACCAAAAAGCAACTTCCCCCAGAGCTCCCGGGAAACTCTCCTTCCGGCCACTGGCTAAGCCCTGAGGCTGAGGGGCTTCTGTCGAGCCACTACCGTGACCACCGGTCTCTCCCAGCATCCAGAGTCACTGCCCAGAGCCCCGAACACCCTGTGGACCTCGGGACGTGCTTGCTGCCTCGGAGGCTGCTCACGGGAGCTGGCGTCTCTGACCCTGTCTACAGGGGAAGGAAGGGCCAGTGTCCACGCAACCACGGGGAGCCCTGAGGCCTCCCTGAACACAGCCCCAGCTCTGCCTGAGCGGAACTCACTTAAAGAGTAAAAGTCAACACCAAAGATAAAATAAAATCTCTCCGCAGTGCCAAAAATACCTCCCCTAGGGATGAGGGAGCAGGCGCCAGCTTCCACAGCAGCAACTGTTGCTATGGATACAGGGCTCCAGCCGGCAGGGGGGTGGGGACAGAGATGAGGGAAAAGGGACAAGAATGGGAAAGGGGGACAGAGGTGGGGAGGGAGACGGAGAGGGAGGAGGGGGCAGAGATGGGGGAGGGGAAAGAGATGAGGGAGGGGACAGAGGTGGGGGAGGGGACAGAGGTGGGGGAGGGACAGAGATGAGGGAGGGGACAGAGGTGGGGGGACAGAGATAAGGGATGGGACAGAGGTGCGGGAGGGGACAGACGTGGGGGAGGGACAGAGATGAGGGAGGGGAGAGAGATGGGGGAGGGGACAGAGGTGGGGGAAGGAGACAGAGGTGGGGGAGGGACAGAGATGAGGGAGGGGACAGAGGTGGGGGGACAGAGATAAGGGATGGGACAGAGGTACGGGAGGGGACAGAGGTGGGGGAGGGACAGAGATGAGGGAGGGGAGAGAGATGGGGGAGGGGACAGAGGTGGGGGAAGGAGACAGAGGTGGGGGAGGGACAGAGATGAGGGAGGGGACAGAGGTAGGGGGACAGAGATAAGGGATGGGACAGAGGTGGGGAGGGGACAGAGGTGGGGGAGGGACAGAGATGAGGGAGGGGACAGAGGTGGGGGGGACAGAGATGAGGGAGGGGACAGAGGTGGGAGAGGGACAGAGATGGGGGAGGGGACAGAGGTGGGGGGACAGAGGTAAGAGATGGGACAGAGGTGGGGGAGGAGACAGAGGTGGGGGAGGGAGAGATGAGGGAGGGGACAGAGGTGCGGGAGGGATAGAGATAAGGGATGGGACAGAGGTGCGGAAGAGATAGAGATGAGGGAGGGGACATAGATGGGGGAGGGGACAGAGGTGGGGGAGGGACAGACGTGGGGGGACAGAGGTGGGGGGGGACAGAGGTGGGGAGGGGACAGAGGTGGGGGGACAGAGATGAGGGAGGGGACAGAGGTGGGGGGAGGAGACAGAGGTGGGGAGGGACAGAGATGAGGAAGGGGACAGAGATGGGGGAGGGGACAGAGGTGGGGGGACAGAGATAAGAGATGGGACAGAGGTGGGGGAGGGGACAGAGGTGGGGGAGGGAGAGATGAGGGAGGGGACAGAGGTGGGAGGGACAGATAAGGGATGGGACAGAGGTGCGGGAGGGATAGAGATGAGGAAGGGGACAGAGATGGGGGAGGGGACAGAGGTGGGGGAGGGGACAGAGGTGGGGGAGGGGACAGAGGTGGGGGGACAGAGATAAGGGATGGGACAGAGGTGGGGGAGGGAGAGATGAGGGAGGGGACAGAGGTGGGGGGGACAGAGATAAGGGATGGGACAGAGGTGCGGGAGGGATAGAGATGAGGGAGGGGACAGAGATGGGGGAGGGGACAGAGGTGGGGGAAGGACAGAGGTGGGGGGACAGAGATAAGGGATGGGACAGAGGTGGGGAGGGGACAGAAGTGGGGGGACAGAGATGAGGGAGGGGACAGAGGGTGGGGGGAGGAGACAGAGGTGGGGAGGGACAGAGATGAGGAACGGGACAGAGATGGGGGAGGGGACAGAGGTGGGGGAGGGGACAGAGGTGGGGGAGGGACAGAGGCAGGACAGGAGGCAGGCTGGTCAGTGGTGAGAAGGGAAGGGACCAGCAGAGCACAGGGCAGCCCTGGCCCTCACGCCCATCCCTTGTGACCCAGGTCTGCAATACAGACTTCGGGGAGGCTGTGTGAACAGTAACTGCACCAGAAAGGCAGGCGGTACGGAGGACCGTCCGCAATCGTGAGCGCGGGTCTGAGGGAAGCGCGACACAGCCTGACCCCCCTTTCGCAGCTGACTCCCTCACCTAAAACTGTACCACCAGCAGGGGCCTGAGGAAGGGTCCTCTCCCACACTCCCTGCCTCCTGCTGTGGGGGCCCCGGGCCCTGGGGGACCCCACCTGGCACGTGAGGGCTACCGGCCCCTCGCGCCCCCCGGACACGTGTAGATCTGTGGTGGGCGGACAGGGGTATGTGCGCCACCCCTCCGAGAGCCAGGCCCGGGATGGGAGCTGTGAGCCTAGGAGCCTGTCCTCCTGCAGCCCAGGGGCCCACGTGCTGGGGCCAGCCACGCCCGCCCCGAGGTTCTGCCCCCATGGGCCCTGCTCCAGGCTCCCTCCAGAGGCCTCCCTGCCCTTCAGAAGCTGCCCGACCTGGGCCTCAGGCCGCTCTTCGCCACAGGAGGCTACCGTTCCCAGGAGGGCTGCGGGCACCTCACTCGCAGCCATCAGGCCCTGTCCCGAACCCTTTCCACATCACCCTCCAACGTCCCCTCGTCCCCACTGACCAGGCCGGGCGCTTAAGACGCCCACGTGTCCCAGTGAACAGAGCCCCTCCCCTCCAGCACCCACACCACACACCTGCCCCTGAGGAGCCCAGCACCCGGCCTGGCCAGCCGGGTGGCCTCTCCAGGGCCTCGGCTGCACGCTGTCCCCTGGGGGGCAGGATGGCTTCCTGTGGCTGCCTCAGCAAACAACACACACTCACTCTCAAGTCTGAGAGCCAGAAGCAAGAAAGAAGCCTCACGGCCAAGTCAAGGTGATCTACACAGGGCCGCTTCCTTCTGGGGCCCCTTGGAGAATCCGTCCCTTTGTCCACCTCCCAGAGGTCACCACATCCTGCTCTTGTAAGGACCCAGGACCTGCCCGCCAGGCTGGTGTCACTGCTGTGACTTCAGCTCGGGAGGCTCCGCCGGCAAAGCGCGCTCCAGGCTCTGGACAGTGCCTCCCCCAGGTCAGACTCCCGGCCCCCCTCCACACGGCCCCCAGGAAGGGCCCTCCCAGCCCCAGGCGGCAGGGGCTCCAGCCCACCCTCCCCCAGCAGAGGCGTCACTGTGGGGGTTCTGAGTGACCAATGGTGGAGGCCGTCTCCGACCTTACAGCCTTCAGGCTTCATGGGCCTGGGAGTCCCTGTGCCCCCAAGGACAAGTCAGCCCCTCCGGCTGCAGCCAGGCCTCAATGAGACCAAGCATGGCAGCACGGGGCCTGTGAGCGTTCAGGAAATTGCCGCAGCTGTTATCACAACCATTAATAATTACACTCGCAGACGAAGGTCTCTGGAAACCCTCGTAACTCAACCTCCACCCAACTGCACCTATCCCAGCCCCACCCCCACTGTGTTCCTTCCCCCAAAGAGGCAACCTCGAAGAAACCCTTTGCCAAAAGGCCATCAGCTGTGGCGCACCTGCCGGGAACACCCAGGAGTGTGGGGCCCCTGGCAGTTCCTGCCCCGCCCAAGGAGCAAGCCATTGCGACCCCAGTCCTCTGCTCCCAGACGCAGAGCAGCCTGAAAGGGCCCATCGTTCCCACGGAAGCACCCACAGGGCAGGCTGGCCTCTTCCCAGCCGCACCCCTAGGCCAGCAAGGGCCATC
This sequence comes from Panthera tigris, assembly GCF_018350195.1. Taxonomy (NCBI): domain Eukaryota; kingdom Metazoa; phylum Chordata; class Mammalia; order Carnivora; family Felidae; genus Panthera; species Panthera tigris. Next base: position 1,156,567 of record NC_056672.1, on the reverse strand, counting down.
ACCTTCAACGACACTGTGCCACATACCCAGCAGCCATCAAGCAGAGAACCACTGCAACACCAGGCCCGGGGGGCAGGCGTGAGACACATCGGCGGCAGTCCAGCCAAGCCCACCAGGGCCCGACCGTGCCGGCCGGGCGGTGACCCCTCTGTTGGGCGGCCAGGCGCCCATGCCAAGCCCCCGTGCCCCAGACCCCTCGGGACCTCTCCCCGGGGCCTGTGGCCAGGAGTCTGTCCCCGGCTGCATCTGAAGGGCAAGACCCCACTGTGACCTCTGGCCGGGCTCACGGCCCTGGAAGAGGCCCGGCCGGTTCCAGGTGGAAAGCTGGCAGCGGCGCTGTCTCAGCTCCACCTTGCCAGGCCGCACAGGGCCCTGCTCTGCTCACAGACACAAAGGGCCTGCCTCAAAAAACGGCATCTGTGAGCCGCTCCAGGAAGCAGCCTGCAGGGCCAGAACGTTCCAGTGTCACCATCTCGCTCCCTCTGGGAACAGAGCAGGCCTTTGTCTGCTATCATGGCAGTCATCAAATATTTACAGGGGCTCACGGCCCATTTCAGGCAGGCCGGCAGTGAGCCAAATGCCGGGCTTCCCGGACACACAGAGGTGCAGGTGATCGGGCGGCTGCCCCCTCCCCAGGCCCGAGCGTGCCCACCGCGGTCTGGTCCTCGCTGGCTGCACACGGAGCCCAGGGCCGGCCGGGGTCGGCCAGCTGTCCACGCCTGGGCCTCCAAGGGAGCCGGAAGCAGTGACGTGCGTGTGCATCCACCCGGGTGGGCACACAGGCACCTCGTGCTGCGGAGGACCAGGGAGAGAGCAGCACGACGCCCACGCCCACCACAGCCTGCCTCTCGCCTGTAACATCCAAACCCGGCTGCCCCTGTGTCAGCAGCAGGCATGTGGTCCCACAGACCAGGGACCCCAGGCACGGTGGGAAAGGGACAGGAGGCCGGCCGGTGCAGCCGGGCCGAGCGCCGAAGGGCATCCTGACGCGCACAGGAAACGGCACACACACCGTGCGGGCCACGTGTGGGTTCCAGGGCACACACGCCACCTCCTGGACAGCATGTGGGCACCCTCCCAGAGCCCAGGGCACACATCTGCACCCGGCGGGGCCCCGACGCCCTGACCGGCTTCCAGCAACGCTTCTTCTAAAACAACGAAGCCAGGGCGCCTGGGTGACTGTCGGTTGTGTCCGACTTGGGCTCAGGGCACGATCTCGCAGTTCCTGGGTTCAAGCCCCGTGCAGGGCTCTGTGCTGACAGCTCGGAGCCTGGCGCCTGCTTCAGATTCTGTGTCTCCCTCTCTCTTTGCCCCTCCTCCGTTCGCACTCTGTCTCTCTCGGTCTCTCTCTCTCTCAAACATAAATAAAACACAAAAAAAAAAAAAAAAAGGAGCCACGAGCACAGCACCCTCAACCATTCCACATGTGCAGAATCCCACCTGCCCCCCTGTTTTAGGGGCGCCTGGGTGCCTCAGGTGGTTAGGCGTCCGACTTCAGCTCAGGTCATGATCTCACCGTCTGTGGCTTTCAGCCCCATGTGGGGCTCTGTGCTGACAGCTCAGACCCTGGAGCCTGCTTCAGATTCTGTGCTCCCTCTCTCTCTGCCCCTCCCCTGCTCGCGCGCACATGCTCTCTCTCTCTCTCAAAAATAAGTAAATGTTAAAAAAATTAAGAAAGAAAAAAGAAAAAACAAAACAAAACCATTCACTATTTTCACCTGCTTTTGCTTCATCTCATTTCTAGCTGATGTCCCTCAACTGGTCCACCCCATCCCTGGAGGGGGGCACCTCCCACTTTTGCCTAACTTTCCTTCCACAAACCTGCACAGACCCCCCCCCCCCCCCCGCCCAGCCCTGGGGAGCCTCCCTGCAGGCGCCGTGGGCACGCCATCCAGCAGGCATTCACCGACCTGCCACAGGCAGCCAGGAGGACAGGAGGGAGCAGACAAGCCCCCAGGGACTGCACCCACACCAGCACATGGTGTAGGTAGGGTAAGTGGTCCACTGGTGCCCAAAGGCCAGGAATCCCATCCACAGGTATCCGGGGATGCCCCACCTCATGCCCCCCAGCACCTCCTGCCAGGGTCTCTGCCCTACCCCTCCCAACCCCAAATCACTCACAGGAGCACGCCTACAGTAACAGACAAACCCCGGTGTTCTCCTTCCCCCCATGGTCACACCAGCCCTCCTGGCCTCCCTCCCCCTTCCCACGTGGCTGCTCCAGGGTCAGGGCTGCACGGTGCCCCCACGCCTGTGCCACGAGACCTCGCCTAGAACCTCAAACGTCCAGTTCAGCGGTGGCTGTCACAGGAAGAGAACACTCTGGCTGGGATGCTCCCAAGGAAACGTCTAGAAGCCTGCCAAAGGACAGACGGCCACCACCCCTAGCAGCTTCTGTCCCTCAAGCACCCCAACAGTCCATGTGACAAGACAGCCCCATGTCATGCTAGAGGAACACACGCTAGTGTGGCTCACACATGTGTCAGGGCAAGGTGGGGTGTGGTCTGTGTCCCCAGGACCCAAAAACATGCAGCCCTCTAGACCATTCCATCAGGTCCCCTAGGACCAAGCCCTGTTCTGTCTGCGGCCGTCCAGAGCCAGACCTGGGGAACCTGCTCCCCTCTAGGAGCACGGACGGCCCAATGGCCTGGGGCCCCTCAGGCTGCGGACAAACGATGACTCTGTGGTCCCCGCAGGTGGGTCACTGGTATTGCAAGGCGTAGGAGGACAGCGTTTCCCTAAACCCAAGCAAACGGGGCCCCCAAAGCCCCCCAGTGCTGGCAGCCCTGCCCGGCCCCTGCCCCACCCCTTCTCCCCCTAGACTCTGCAATGCTTCCTCCGAGACAACCAAATACTCTCTCGCTCAACACTCGAAGGAGGAGAAACCCTGGGAACCTGTCCAGGCAGATGTCAGGGGACTGCTGGTGGCCAACCTAGCAAGGTGACTTCCCAGCTTGAAGGCACAGCACGGGGGCCCCAACAACAGCCAGGCTGAGGAGCTTCACCCACAGGGCACAAGAGAAGGCACCCGGATTTATCAGCCACTCCCCCCAACACCCCCCCACCCCACCACCTGCACCCAGCCACGGGCAGGGCCGGGGCTAAGCCCACCCTGAGCTCGCCCCCGGGGACAGGGGAGGCTGGTGGCCCCCTTGCCCCTGAGGCGGGTTCTCGCCAAAGCTGGGGCAGGTAGGGGACGCAGTCTGTCCGTGGTGAGTGATTCACCATCACTGCACATGTTAGTCAGACGCTCCAGTCATGACTTTGCAAAAATACCAAAGAACATGAAAAAGACCAAGAAGGGCAGGTGCCCAGGTGAACACCACTATGTCACAGGAAGGGGCCCGGGGCAGGTTTCAGCATCAGTCACAGCATGACCTTCCTAGGATCTCACGTGCCTGGAAGTACCCCAGCAGTGGCCTCCCTATCTGTCCTACAGCCCCTGCCCACTGCAGGGGCCCATGGCTGGCCCACAGACGGGGTGGAGCGAACAGGACCACCAGGCAGCCCCCACCCCGACCCCCGCGGGGCCTCTTTCTCCTGCAGGGGAAATTCATGCAGCTGGGGACCCCCCAGGGGCTCAGGAGCTCAGGGGACAGCAAGTCACCTCAAACAGGAGGCCGGCCGCTCGGGGATGGCAGGAGGCCTGCAGCCCTGAGCCCCAGGACCACCACGCCCACACCCCAGCTCCCCCGAGGCAGCCCCAGCGGCCTATTTCAGGCCCCGGCTCTGCCTCCAACTGCCCACTGGGAAGAGGACTAACGTGGTCAGATTTGTCTTTCCAAAAGCCTGGAAGGTTCCAGCTGGAGTGTCCCTCGACTCTGAGGCCACAGGTCAGACACCGTGGGGACCGCAGAGTAGCCACTCTGCAGAGTCCCCTCTCCATCTCGTGACACGGACCCGCCACGACCAAGAGGCCCCAGCACGTGTGCCCGCGGGCGCCAGCCTGACCTGCATCTGCGACCAGCACCAGCATCACCACCACGGCGAGTCCCAGAGACGCAGCCTGAGGCCGTGCGGAAGCCTGGAGGCCCGCAGCCCAGCGTCTGTGGGACAAAAAGGCAGTGCCTCCGGAGATTCAAAAACAATGATAAAAAACTGAGCGCCCAAGGGGCTCAGTCGGTCAAGCTTCTGACTCCCGCTTCCGGCCCAGGTCATGATGTCACAGGACATGGGATCGAGCCCCGGGTCCGGGCTCTGCACCGACAGTGCAGAGTCTACCCGGGATTTCCGGTCTCTGTCTCTCTGCCCCTCCCGGCTCGCACCTGCGCACCCGTTCTCTTTCAAAATAAATAAATACACTTAAAAAAAAAAAAAAAAAGACAAAGCGGAAGCATCGTCCTGGATGAAAACTGACACGACAAGCACAGGCAGCTCACGACTCCCGACCGGATCCAAACGGGAAAACCGTCAGCACTGCTGGGAAGCACAGCCCACGTGAGACACGTGGCTAACGGCATGCAAGTCAGGTGGGAGCGTGACACAGAGCCGTGGTCCTGTGGGCACACGAGCGGCGCTCAGGGCACGGTGGCCACAGGCCGGGTGAATCGTGGGCAGAACTCCAGCGATACGGCACATGCAGCGAGACGTGAACACCTGGCAGCCCAACTCTCCCAAGTTTTTCCAGAGAAACGTCTGCGGGAAAGTGGACGCTGGGTCACTGGCAGAGAGGAGGCGGCTCTCATGAGGGGAGAGAGGAGTGCGGGGCTGCCGGTGGCAGGCGGGGACGCAGTCTCGCGGCAGGAGGAGCAGGCAGCCCCCCAGGTGCCCACAGCAGAGGGCGCGGTGGGCGTGGTGCCGGTGAGACAGGCCTGGGCAGAGGGCCCCACCGCACGCAGGCCCCAGCAGGGCCTGGCAGACACCAGGTAACCACAGCAGACACAGGCAGGCGCCCCTCACAGCCTGACCCCCCCCCCCCCACCAACAAAACCCACCGCCCCAGCCCCAACAAAATCCATCCACACCAGCAGGTCCGGTCTTTCCCAGACTCCCATGCATTTCCCCAGATGCCCTTCCGGCCAGACGTGCCCTTCCACTCTGACCTGGGGGACCAAGGTCTTTTACTGGTAAACGGTTTCCTTCGTGGATTACAATACGAACTCCCACCTACCCGCTTGCTTCCTGATCTCACACATGGCTGTGCCGCCTGAAGCTATGGCACCCTTTTTGCACCATGAGGCAATGAGCCTGCGGACAAGTCCAACATGGCTGAGGAGAGCAGAAAACGGGAAAGCGCCACTGTCCCTGCCAACACTGCTACGCCACGAGGGCCCTTGCCTGGCCTACGTCTCAGATTCTGGGAATGATGACAAGTCTGCATTGCTCAGCCACACTCGGTTCACAGCTGAGAATTCTCCAAGCTCATCCGCTCGTGAGCAACAGCCAGGAGAGCAGGGACCCTGGGGGGGAAGAGTAGACACTGGGGAGCATGGGCTCCTCCCCACAGCATCCAGCCAGAGACAGGTGGGGATCTCAAGGGCCATGTTCCATGCCTAGCTCTCAGCACTGCCAACGGCACCACCAGTGAATCAGGCGGAAGCCCCCATGGTGTTTGCTATGGGGCCAAGGCGTTCTATGCGGACATCCACATCTCAACCAGTATTTGGCTGCCACACTGCTCCCCAGAGCCTGTCCTGCTCCCATGAAGCAGTGGGAAAAGAAAGAAAAGAAAAGAAGAGAGGAGAGGAGAGGAGAGGAGAGGAGAGGAGAGGAGAGGAGAGGAGAGGAGAAGGAAAGGGAAAAGGAAAGGGAAAAGGAAAAGGAAAAGGAAAAGGAAAAGGAAAAGGAGAGGAGAGGAAAAGGAAAAGAGAGGAGAGGAGAGGAGAGGGAAAGGAAAGGAAAAGGAAAAGGAAAAGAAAGGAAAGGAAAGGAAAAGGGAAAGGGAAAGGGAAAGGGAAAGGGAAAGGGAAAGAAAAGAAAAGAAAAGAAAAGAAAAGGCCTCCTACACCCCCTTGAGAGCTTCACGACACCATGGGCATTTTAAAGGCCCTGAGAAGTACTGCAACAGCAATGCCTGCCTGACCCAGCACTCCCCATCAGGGAAGAAACCTAGGCCATGCCACCAGGCACTGCCTCACTGTGTGAGCTACCCCCTCCCCACCCCACGCCTCCTCGTCTGTAAAAGCAGAGTCCCCAAATCTCTTTAGGTGGTTCCAAAGACCCAATGAGCTCACAGGTGGTCTAGGAGTCCAAAAAAGTCCTTCCCGCCCACTCTCTGCATGCAGCCAGCTGACAGCCATGCTCAGATCTCTCTGCAGAGGACAACCCCAGCCAAGGCAGCCTTCTGTAGAACACTGGGGCCCGGAAGTACCAAGCCTCGCCCAGTACCCCACTCAGCCCCAGCAGCTCCTCTGCCCAAGGGTCTGGGCGGGGCTCATACCATGACATCTTCATTTCTGGAGCCACTGTGGAGAGATCTCCCTCCTGAACCCTGTGGGAAATATGCCCAGCTCGTGGGGAGGCAGGCATGACAGGGACCACATGTCTGGGCCCTCCCAGCACCAACACCCCAGGACAGACACTCAGGGAGCCCATAACCCAGAGCCACCTCTCTGGGGCCTAGAACACTCGGTCCGGCCCGGCTTCCCCCACGCGGCCAGCATGGCTGAGAACTTTCTAGAACAGCAAACTAAAACAGTAATGAACCCTGAAACATAGCCTCTCCTTGAAAAGACAGCATTAAAGGATTATTTATATATTTATCTATTGGGGGGGCAAGGGTGGGGGGAGAGAGAGAATCTCAAGCAGGTTCTGTGCTGATAAGTCCCGATGGGGGCTCAATCCCATGACCCTGGGATCATGACCTCAGCCGAAATCAAGAGGCAGACACTCAACCAACTGAGCCACCCAGGTGCTCCTAAAAGACCTTTTAGAAACAAAAAGATTTTAAAACCTGGGACACCCCTGTGGATGCCACTGCAGTTGTAGAGTGCACATACGTGTGGGAACGAGAGCCCAAAGAGAACAGGCAAATCACCGGAATTCGGAGTGGGGTGTTCCATATCTGCAAGCTTCTTTAACGTGGCTGTAACCGTGGCTTTTTTAAACCGACAGACTATTTCTGAGAGAGGTTCTAGGTTTACAGAAAGATTTAGCAGAAAGTACAGAATTCTCACATACTCCCTTACGACCCCCACTCAGCCTCCTCTCATTAGCTGCACTGGGTACTTTATTGTAACTGATGCGGCAGGATGGATACATTATTAACTAGAGTCTATAGTTCACCTGTCAGGGTTCATTCCTGGCGTGTTACGTTCTGTGGTTTGGACAAATGTATTAGGACACTCATCACAGGATCACACAGAGTAGTTACACTGCCTCCAATTGCCCTGTGCTGCCCCCATTCACCCCCCACCCAACCCCCAGGAACCACCAAGTCTTTACTGGCTGCACAACCGTGCCTTTTTCCGGAACTCATAGTTGGAATCACACAGTATGGAGCCTTCTCGAACTGGCTTCTTTCACTTAGTAACATGCATTTAAGATTCGTTTCTGCCTTTTCATGACTTAATAACTCATTTCTTTCTAGCGCTGAGTAATATCCCCTTGTCTGGAGGGACACAGGGTATCTGTCCATCCCCCACTGAAGGACATCTTGGATGCTTCCAAGTTTTTGGTAAAGCTGTTACAGAATGGCGTGCAGGTTTTGTGCAGATACCGGTTTTTAGCTTGTTCAGGTCAACACCTCGGGTTTGCTCGGCGGATCGAATAGGAAGAGCATGTTCAGGTTTGTAAGGAGCAGCCTTCCCACGCGGCTGCACCGCTCTGCGTTCGCTGCAGCTGTGACCGGGCGCTCCCGCAGCTGTGCGCCCTCGCCAGCACATGTTGCTCAGTGCTCTGGATTTCGGCCGTTCTAGATGTGCAGTGCAATCTAGTTTTAATTTGCATGTTCTTGGTGACGAGTGATGTGGAGCGTGCTTCTTCGCGGTGTGTGCGTCTTCTATGGGGAGGTGTCTGTGGCCCGTTTTAGTCAGGTTGTTTGTTCTCTGATTGCTGAGTTTTAGGGATTCTTGGTATGTTAAGATTTTTTTTTTCATAGATTGTGCCCTTGGTTTGTATTTAAAATGTCACTGCCAAGAGTATCACCTTGATACCAAAACCAGATAAAGACACAACAAGAGGGGCGCCTGGGTGGCTCAGTCAAACATCCGGCTTCAGCTCAGGGTCATGATCTCATGGGTTGTGAGTTTGAGCCCCACGTCGGGCTCTGTGCTGACAGCTCAGAGCCTGGAGCCTGCTTCGCATTCTGTCTCTCTCTCTCTCTCTCTCTTTCTCTCTCTCTGCCCCTCCCCCACTTGTGCTCTGTCTCCCTCTCTCTCTCTCTCTCTGAAAAATAAAAAAAAATGTAAGAAAAAAAAAGACACAACAAGAGAACTACAGGCCAATATCCCTGATGGACACAGATGCAAAAATCCACCACAAAATACTAGCAAACCAAATCCAACAATACATTTTAAAAAATCATGCACCATGATCAAGTGGAATTTATTCCTGGTTTTCAAGAGTGGTTCGGTATTTGCAAAACAATGAACGTGATACATCACATCAATAAGAGAAAAGGTAAGAACCATATGATCGTCTCAACAGATGTAGAAAAAGCACCTGACAAAGTACAGCATCCATTCTTGATAAAAACTCCCAACAAGGGGCGCCTGGGTGGCTCAGGTGGCTGAGTGTCCGACTTTGGCTCAGGTCATGATCTCACAGTTCATGGGTTCAAACCCCATGTCAGGCTCACTGCTGTCAGCACAGAGCCTGCTTCAGGTCCTCTGTCCCCCCCTCTCTCTGCCCATCCCATGCTCATGCTCTCTCTTTCAAAGATAAATGCACATTTAAAATAAAACCCTCAACAAAGTAGGTTTAGAAGGAACATACCTCAGGGCACCTGGGTGGCTCAGTAGGTTGAGCATCTGACTGAGCATCAGGTCATAATCTCACGGTTCGTGGGTTCCAGCTCCACATCTGTGCTGACAGCTCAGAGCCCAGAACCTACTTCAGATTCTATGTCTCTCTCTCTCTGCCCTTCCCCTGCTCATGCTCTCTCTCTCTCAAAACTAAATAAAATTTAGTTTAAAAAGTTTTTAAAATTTTAAAAAGCTTTTTTAAAAAAGGAACATGCCTTAACTATATATATATGTGTGTGTGTACACATATGTACATATATATATACTTATATGCATATACGTGTGTGTGTGTATATATATGTACATATCTTTCAAAACCCCACAGCTAACATATTCAATGGTTTAAAACAGGGAGCGCTTCCCTCTAAGGCCAGGAACAAGACACGGATGTCCACTCTCACCACTTTTATTCAACACAGGAAGTCCTGGCCTCAGCAATCAGGCAAGAAAAAGAAATAAAACGCATCCAAACTGGTAAGAAAGAAATAAAACTTTCACTATTTGCAGGTGACATGATACTATACACAGAATTTCTAAAGACTCCACCAAAAAACTACTAGAACTGATAAACGAATTCAGTAAAGTCACAGGATACAAAATTAATACACAGAAATCGGTTACATTTCTATACACTAAGTAGCAAGAGAGAAATTAAGAAAACAATCCCATTTACAATTGCACCAAAAATAATAAGATACCTAGGAATAAACCTAACCAAGGAGGTGAAAGACCTGTCCTCTGAAAACTATAGAACACTGATGAAGGAAACCGAAGACATCACAAAGAACTGGAAAAATAGGACGCCCAGGTGGCTCTGTTGATCAAGCGTCCGACTTCGGCTCAAGACATGATCTCACGGCTCATGAGTTCAAGCCCTGCATCAGGCTCTCTGCTGTCAGCACTGAGCTTGCTTCAGTTGCTGTTCTCTCTCTCTCTTTCTGCCCCACCCAAGCTCATGTTTTCTGTCTCAAAAATAAATAAAAACATTAAAAAAAAAAAAAAAAAGACCTGGAAAGACAGGATGTCCGCGTGGCTCAGGTGGTTGAGCGTCTGACGTTTATCTTCAGCTCATGGTCATAGGATCAAGCCCAGTGTCGGGCTCGGCACTGAACGTGGACCTGCTTGGGATTCTCTCTCTCCCTCTCTGCCCCACGCCCACTCACGTGCACCCACTCTCTCACACACGCTCTCTCTCAAAATAAATAATAAACTTAAAGAAAAAAAAAGGAATGGAAAGACATTCCGTGCTTATGGACTGGAAGAACAAATATTGTGAAAATGTCTGTATTACCCAAAGCAATCTACACGTTTAATTCAATCTCTACCAAAAAACCACCAGCATTTTTTTCAGAGCTAAAGAAACAATCCTAAAATTTGTATGGAACCACAAAAGACCTCAAAGAGCCAAAGCAATTTTGAAAAAGAAAAGCAAAGTATCGCAATTCCAAGTATTACAAAACCATAGTGATCAAAACAGTATGGTACTGGCACAAAAAATAGAGACATAGATCAGTGGAACGGAACAGAAAACCCAGAAATAAGCCTACAACTATGCGGTCAACTGATTTTCAATAAAGGACACAAGAATATACAATGGGAAAAGGACAGTTTCTTCAAAAAATGGTGTTGGGAAAAGTGGACAGCTATACACAAAAGAATGAAACTGCATCCTTTCTTACACAAAAACAAACTCAAAATGGATTAAAGACCTACAGGTAGGACCTGGAACCACAAAAATCCTAGAAGAGAGCACAGGCAGTTAGTTCTCTGACATCAGCCATAGCAACCTTTTCCTAGACAGGTCTCTGGAGAGAAGGGAAAAAAAGCAAAGATAAACTATTGGGACTACATCAAAATAAAAGGCTTCTGGGACACCTAGGTGGCTCAGTCAGTTAAGCGCCCAAGTCTTGATCTCGGCTCAGGTCACGATCTCAAGGTTTTGTGAGTTTGAGTCCCACATTCGGCTCTGTGCTGGCAGCGTGGAGCCTGCTTGGGATTCTCTCTCTTCTCCTCTCTGTGCCTCTCCGTCTCTCTCAAAATAAACACTAAAATTTTTAAAATTAAAACAAAAAGCTTCTGCAGAGCAAAGAAAACAACCAACAAATCTAAAAGGCAATCTACTGAATGGGAGAAGATACTTACAAATGACATATCGGATCAAGGGTTAGTATCCAAAATATGTAAAGAACTTAGACAACTCAACACCCAAAAAACAAACAACCCAATTACAAATGGGCAGAAGACAGGAACAGCTATTTCTCCAAAGAAGACATCCAGATGGCTAAGAGACACATGAAATCATCTCAACATCGCTCATCATCAGGGAAACACAAGTCAAAACCACAATAAGCTATTGCCTCACACCTGTCAGAATGGCTAAAATCAAAAACCCGGGAAACAAAAAGGTGTTGGAAAGGATGTGGAGAAAAAAGAACCCTCTTGCACTGCCGGTGGGAATGCAAACTGGTGCAGCCACTCTGGAAAACAACGTGGAGGTTCCTCAAAAAGTTAAAATAGAACTACCTCACGACCTAGCAACTACATTTGTAGGTACTTATTCAAAAATACAAGAACACTACTTCAAAGGGATACACGCACCCTACATTTACAGCAACACATTTACAGTAGCCAAGATATGGAAGGAACCCGAGTGCCAATCGAGCGATGAATAAGGAAGAAGTGGTTTATACACAACGGACTATTACTCAGCCATGAAAAGGATGAAATCTTGCCATTTGCAATGACACAGATGGAGCACAGACTATTATGGTATGCAAAATAAGTCAGTCCGAGAAAGACAGATACCGTATGATTTCACACGTGTGTGGAATTTGAGAAACAAAACCAACAAGCAAAAGGGGGAAAAAAGCGAGACAAACCAAGAAACAGAGTCTCAACGACAGAGAACAAACTGATGGCCACCCGAGGGGAGGCGGGGGGGTGGGGATGGGTGGGGGAAGAAGGTTTTGGGGATTAAGGAGGGCACGTGTGATGAGCACTGGGTGATGTACGAGATGTTGAATCGCCACGGCACACACGTGAAACTAATGTTATTACACTGTATGTTACCTGCACCGGAATTAAAATAAGATAAAGTAAGAGAAGTCCTTGCCAAGCTCGTGCTCGTCCAGACTCTCTGTCATCTTCCAGGAGTTTTATAGTTTTGTAGGGTGCATTTAGGTCTCCGACCCATTCTGAATTAATTTTGTGGAGTAAGGTCTATGCACATTCACTTCTTCGCATGTGGACATCCGACTGTCCCAACACCAGCTGTTGAAGAGGCGGGTCTCTGCTCCCCAGGGTTGTCTCCGCTCCCTTGTCAAAGGTCAGTTACCTGCATTCATCTGGGTCTGTTTCTGGGCTCGCGGTCCTGTTCCACTGAACTAGCTGTTCTTTTGCCAACATCGCACTGTCTTGATCCCTTTCTTTTATCCTCTTCCCAAAAAATGTGACACGTGTTTAAGGAAAGCCAACATAAATTAGAGTTAGTGAGCGAGTATCCTGGGAAATCTTAGAATCCCAGCCTCCAGGGAACAGGACTGGATTTGAAAACTATCCGAAGCGAGCACACCCGCAGCCAACCGTCAGGATGCTGACCTCCAACGGGCCGCCCTCCCCGTCCTGAGCCACCCTCCGGGGCCTCTCCACCCAAACAGCCCCTACATCCTCTGTGGCCAGAGGGAGATCCTAACCTGCTTCTTAGGGACTCCAGCTGCCATGTTCACACCTCTTCCTTATCTGCCTCAGCGGCAGCCAGGAACTCAAACTGAGCACAGGCCCCCGCCGCCGGCCCGCACCTGGGAGGCCCTGCACCACCCAGGGACACCAGCCCCTGCCCACAGGCAGGCCTCCAGGCTCCTCCCCTGCCAGCCGCTCTCTTCACAATGGTTTTTTGTGTTTTTTTTTTTTTTTTTTTTGCAGGGGGAGCTTCACGCTGGGTGCCTGCTCTGTGCTAGAGGCCAAACACTTCTCAATAGTCCCCAAGACCCCATGAGGTCGGCTAGCTCCATGCCCACTACACAGATAGGTAAACCAAGGCTCACAAAGGCAGGTGTCGTCCCCAAGGCCTCCCCACTGGGAAACTTGGGGGCCCGGGGTCCAAACGCAGCAGGGCCCCTCCTCTGGGGCGTCTGTGTGCACTGGGCAGGGTGTCCAGCCCGGCCGTGAGGCTCCCAAACACCCTGCCCAGTGCCACAGGCAGTTTCCACCTTCGCCGCTCAGCCACACGGATGCCCGAACCTCCGCAGACCAGGTCAAGTGCTGTTCCCTCAAAGAGGTGATCTGGACTTCCGTGTCATCACCTTGGGTACCATCCAGCTTCAGCCTACAGCTGGCCCAAGCCACAGGCCCCAAGAGAGGCCTATGGCCACGCACAGGGCCGCAAGTCTGAGCCGTTCTGGAAGGTGAGTGGCAGGCACAGGGCCAGCCAGGACCGCAGGATGGCCTCTCCCCACACTCCCTCACCTCCTCCGTGAAGACCTGACTCTCACACCCTGATGTGGTCTGTCCGGCTCACTGCGGTACCCCCAGGCTGGAACCAGGGCACACGCTAAACCCACGCCAAGTGAGCCAACGAAACGCAGCAGCCTGCCCCGCTGCACCCCTCACCTAGGACCTGGCATCTGGAACCCTCCGGAACAGCTCCCTACCCACTTTACAATTTTTTTTTCTTGCCGTCACACTCTGGCTAACAGCCTGCCCGCAAAGCTTGTACACCTGAGTAAGCCCGCAGCCACGACCTGAAAGCACACTGGTAGCGGGGGAGATGCCCACAAGCCCTCCACGAATGAGAACAGGGTCCTCGTTCTGGGGCCCGAGTTCCTTGGCAATCAGGCCCTTGTCAGGCTCGGCCCAGTGCCCCAGGTCCAGGACCTCCGAGGACGCCCTGACAGACACACGCTGGGCAGCAGGAACGAGTCACGGGCACTCAGCGTGCCCACAACAGCGACCCTCAGCTCAGGATGCTTACCTGTCACCACTGCGCACGCCGGCCTCGCCCACACCGCATCGCATTTTTGCACAGGAAGGAAGGGGAGGAGACCCATCTACCTGGGCCTCTCACCAGAACCGTGAGCCATAACGCACGTGAAACACCACTCGGAAAAGCAAGCTCTGCCCTGACAGCAACGGATTTCAAATTTCAGCTCTCGGACAAAACTCAGCGATAAAGACACAAAGATAAAAATAAAAACGCAGGGTGACCACAAGCCAAACTGAGTCCTATGCATCCTATTCCAGCAAGCGAGCACCGTCCCCTCCACGTGTCCACTTCCCTCCCCTGCCCCACGTCACCCTGCTCGTGGACACTCCGAAAGCAGACAAGGCCATGGGTCTGAAGCTGCCTGCACCACAAGCTGGGTCCCTGGCCTGTCTGTGGGGGGCGGTGGGGCACCTCAGGCCAGGTATGCAGCTCCGTGCCTGGCACAGGTGGGGCACCGGGGCCACAGGAGAGGCCTCTGGGCCGCAGTGATGCCAGGCAGCCCCCAGTGTCCTCAGAGGACGGCGAGGAGACCAGGGCACCCGCACACCCACACGTAACGAGCCACCCAGGGCCCAGGCAGGTGAGCAGCGCACAGACGTCCGGCTACAGCAGGCAAGTCAGGAACACGCAGCAACCCCACGACCACAGGAAGGGGGTGCCGGCAGTCAGACGTCATCTGGTCTTGTGGTCCCCGGCCTGAAACCCAGGCCTGCCCCTTGGGTGCCCAGCCATGTCTGGGCAACGCAGAACAGCAGGACAACTTCATGTCAGTACCCGCGGGATGTAGGAACCTGTCCCCAGCTGGCGGGGCTCGGCCGCCGAAGTAGATCTTTAGGACTCCCCCAGCCCTGCAAAGGCCCTGCCAGTGCTCCAAGCAGAGGGTCAAGGCCCAGCACCCCCATGAGGCAGGATGATCCCCACACTGGGTGTGCATCTAGACACCAGCATAGAAAACATGGTTCCAGGTAGAGACCCTGACCCCCTGCAGGAGGCAGTGCCCAGCCCCACAAGAGCAGCTCCCCGAAGCCTCCTGCAGGGAGAACCCCGTCTCCCCAGAAGGCAGGGGGCCATAGACAGGACAGGGCGGCATCCCAGAGGGGGTTGAAAAGGCTCTCTCCAAGCTTCTGAGAAAGTCACCAAAGGAACAGGTGACTCAGGAATGGCCACCTCCAGCCTCCAACAAGACTTCCAGATGCCAGCCAGATCTGGGCTGGCCGCATTTTCTCTCCTCAGAGACACACGCCAGCTCAGAGGCGGCAGCTGGTAAGAAGGTGCCCTGCGCCACCCAGGACAGCGTCAGTGGTCGAGACCTGCCCCCGACACTGGGAAGCCTGGGACAGGGTCTGTGCAGGGGCAGAGCTGACCACGGCACGGACCTGCGGACGCGGGAACACGAGCCAGAGAGAGAGCAGCCGTCATGAGTGCGTGTGCGCTTCCTCGGCTGCCGTCTCAACGTGCTCTGGGGCCAGAACGAGAGTTCATTCAAGAGAAAAGAGACAGGGAGGTAATTCTGTAAAATGGCTTCCCCCACAACTCAGCGTCAGCTCTGATCACCTGGGGAATTCAGGAGGTGACATCTCTTATTGCCCTTTGCTGTGAGACAAACACACATTACTGCAAGGCTCTCTCAACACTAATTTATGGAAAGAAATTGGACGTCGTGGGGAGCTCACATCCTCCGAGCCAGACTTACTAGGTCTTACGTGTGGCCTCCCCCACCTCAGGCGGGGCACCCTGGGAGAAGAGTGGCAGTTCTGGCAAAGGCCAGCAGGTGCAGAGGCCCCCAGCCTCCCGAAGGCAGGAGAGGGAAACAGACTTCAGAGAGGCGGTTTGGGGGCCTTCCACAGCAGCCAGCCAAGGCACTTCTGGGAGCTGAGGAAAGGGGCTCAGGGGGTGGGAGGACTCCTGCGGAGCTCCCCATGCTGAAGGCAACACTCCCAGTGACCCACCACCCTCCACTGACACTCCTGACACCCGGCAATCCCGGGGACCAGCAGAGGGTGAACACCTCCCCGTTAGGCACTAGGAAACCCCCTCCCCGGGTACAAAGCCAACATGCCACCTGTTGCCCTCCCTTGGTGCGCCGGGGTCCCAGAGGCCCAACTCAGCGCCCTGTTCCCCATGCTCACCTCCTCTGCTACGGACGCGCTCACCGGGGCCGGTGGCTTCCTCCCGTGATGCTACAATCCCCCTCACCCTCCCACCAACTACGTCTGTGTTGGCAATGGTGACCTTGGGGGTCCTCAACAATAAACGGGGTAAACAACAGCAGGTTCTCCGGCTGCTCCAGGCCACCTGGTGCAGAACCCCCTCGGGCCTGCCCAGCAGAAGCAGCTGACCCCAGAGGCTGCCCTCTTGCCGGGAGAAGTACTGGGACAGCTGTCGGCCAATGGGGGCTCCCCGTACCCCCCTGTTCAAGAACCACCACCAGACGGATGGGAAGCCCTCTCCAGCCTCCCCACCAGCACCCAGAGTCCAGGCTGGACAGCAGCCAGGCTCCAGGCCTGTGCTCTGCTCAGGGAGCCAGATGCAGAGTAAGAGGCTCCTGAGGGTCACGTGCGCCCGCAGTGCCTCATCACTGCTGAGGCCTACCTCCGCTCCCTCCCAGCACCCTGCACAGGCCAGCCGTGGCAGAGCACCAGCGGGCGCCCACAGTGACACACGGGGTCACCCGGCGAGAGGGAGAAAGTGGGAAGTCAAGAAGCAAGGCCTCGCTCTAAACCCCGGGCTCCCCTGCCCCCTCTCCGGTCCTCCCTTTCGGATTTCCAAAACCCCGGGCCTCTTATGCAGCAGTGACACCCAGCTCACTCCCCGTCATCCTCGGCACACCAGGGCCCCAAGACCGCAGACCACCGAGGCCACCCCTCAGCAGGGCCCAGAACCTACAGCCACGACGGAGGAGAGCTCAGTCCCTCCTGAAGGACTCCCCAGGGCACCAGCAGCCCTGCCAGAAAGACCCCACATGTCCACTGCAAAACCAAGGCGCTGCAGGAAGGGGTGGCCTCTGGAGCCCCCTGTCTCGGGAGAAAGGCTAAGGACAGGCCGACACCCCGAAAATTAGCGGGGCTCCCACTCATGCAGGGGCCCAGAGAACAGAACGACCACATCCGGTTTCTGAGCCAAGAAAGCAGGCGGCCTGCAGTGTGGCGGGTGGCCCTGTGTCAGGCATGGAAGGCCCTCTGACTTTACAGGGTGCCAGGGTCGGCTTACCCCCAGCAGCGGCTCTCGCACAGGATGGCCGGTGCGGGACAGCTGCCCCCACCCCCAACGAGGGAGGGCCTGTAAACACCCACTCTGACAGGCACTGCTCTGGCTTCCAAGGCTGGCCCGGGGCAGCTCAGGTTACCGTTTATATAATCTCTAGGGCCGGGCGGACACAGCCAACGTGAGGGCAAGGTTATGAAAAATGCATGCCCAGAGCCTTTACATCAGAAGAAAAAAAAAAAAAAGCCTTACCCGCACCTTGCGTGACTGGGTTCTAAGACCTCTCCCCCATCCATTTTGTGAGCCAGTGGGCCCCGGGAGCTGCAGGAGGGCACTGACCACTTCCAGCCCGGGGCAGGCCGAGTCAGGCAGCCCCCAAGCATCCCCAGCTGGGACGCCTACCCCTTTAAAGACTCCGGAAGGTGCTCACTTAGGGGCAGCTCCAACACAGGGCCCCGCAGTTCCCACACGCAGCTGCTGCAAAGACGCCACCATTTAGGCCACCTGGGTGCTTCCAGCCCCGAATTGGGAGTCAGGAAAGAGCCAGACGAACAGACACGCCCTCCATGCCCACCCTCCAGCGCGGGTCCACACTGTGCCACATTTCCCCGCCACACGCCGGGAGGTCTACCCTCCAGCACGCAACCTGACCCCCACAGACGGTGCGCACACACAGGGGGACACATGCGGCTGCCCCCTAGACCAGACCAACCCCGCGCACCATCAAGGCTGCTTGGACGCACTCGCCCACCGCTCACCTGCAGCTCGCACCAGGCCACCTCCACCCAGGTCTCCGTGTCCAGCCCCTTGTAGACCGTCTTGAATGAGCCGCGGCCCAGTTCGATGTCGAACTTGAGGAAGCGGCCGTCCAGCGAGGTGGCCACGGCCTTGAGGTCCTCGTCGTCCTCCTCCTCCTCGGGCTCTCCCCGGCGGGCGCGCCCTGGCTCGGGCCTCGCCTCCGGCGCCGCCGCGTCCTCCCGCCCCGCCGCCGCCGCCGCCGCCGCCGCCGCCTCGTCCTCGCGGGGTTCTCCGGGGGGCGCGGGCGCGGGGTCCGGGCCGGGCTCCTGCGCGCCCGCGGGCTCGGGGCCGGGGTCGGCGGGGCTGCCGGGCGGCGCGACGGCGGCGGCGGCGGCGGCGGCGGCGGCGGGGGCCGCAGGGGCGGCGGGGCGGCCGCGGGCGCGCTCGGCGATGAGGCGGCGCGTCTTGCAGAGCAGCAGCACCCGGCGCTGCAGCGGCTGCGGGGGCTGCGCGCCCGGCGCCTCGGCCGCCTCCAGGCCCGGCGGCTCCTCCTGGTCCGACTCCACCACGCTGCGCCGCAGGAAGCGCTGGGGCCCGGGCCGCGCCGCCCGCGCCCTCGGCACCGCCGCCGGCTCCGCCATGCCCGCGGGCCCCGCGCCGCGCCCGGCCTCCGTCAGCGCGCGGGGGCCGTCCCGGCGGCCGCCATCGCCGTCCATCTCTGCGGGCAAGGACACCCGGCCCGCGTGAGCGCCGGCCCGCCGCACCTGCCCGCGCCCGCCGCGGGAGGGCCCTGCGGGGCTGCCCCGGGGGAGGGGTCTGCCCACCGGCCCCCGAGGCCCGCGTTGGGGAGGGGAGGGGAGGGGGGGGAGGGCGCCTGCCGGGCCGCCCCTGGGGAGGCCCCCCGGGGCGGGCTGCGGAGGAGGCCGGGGGAGGGGCGCTCCGGGTCGTCCCTGGGCGGGAGGCGAGGGGGGGCGCCGGGGCTAGGCTTGCGGAGGGGACAGGCGGGAGACGGGGAGGCACCGGCCGGGCGGCGGCTCCACAAAGGACGCGGCCCGGGGCGCAGGAGGGGCGCGCGGGGAGGGGGCTGCGGCGGCGCGGCGCGCACACAAAGGCGGCGGGCGGGGGGCTCGGCACTCACAGGGCGAGGGGGCGCCGTCCATGCCCGCGGCCCGGCGGCCGGGGCGCGCGAGGCGGGCGAGGCCGCTCTCCGGGGCCGGGGTCCTCGCCGGAGGCCGGGGGGGCCGAGTCGTGCTGGAGGCCGGGGTCCTCGCTCGGGGCCGGGTCTCGGCGCTGCTCTCTCTGCCGGCCCGCTGCGGGACCGCGCTCCCGCGTGCTGCTCCGGCTCGGCTCGGCTGCGCTCGGGCACCGGCTCCGACCCGGCGCGCGGGGAGGGCGGGGCCTCGGCTGCCCGCCCCCTGCCGGCGCGCGGGGAGGGCGGGGCCTGGCACGCCCACCTGGCCGTGTGCGCGCGCGGCCACCTGCGGGCCGGCTTGTGGTGGCGGCCGCGGCGCTCCCGGCCCCCTCGGGCTCCGGAATGCCCCGCTGGCTGCTGGCTGCGGAGAGTCCGCGTGTCCCCGAGAGACACGGCACAGACTCACTTCCTCACGTGTCCCGGCAGGCGCGCCGGACCTCGCAGTCCTGTGCCAGGGCAGAATGGGCAGGCTAGAAGGTGGTTCCCCCCCCCCCACCCTCAGGAAGCGACCTGAGCCCGGCCCCCAGCCCAGACCCCAGCCTCGGGTCTTTCCACCTCTCATTTCAACAGGATCCATCAGGAGGGGGAGCATTGTGATCACCATGCCCACTCTTGCCGCTGAGCAAACTGAGGCCCTGAGATAGAAGTTATCTGGCCTAAATCCCAGAGCTCACAGACGGAGGCTGGACTGCGATGCCACTGGATAGCGGCTTGCGGAGGCCTCCAGGAGCCCCTCGGCCCACAGTGTTCTTTGTCCCCCCCCCCTCCCTCCCCGGGAGCCTTTCCTGATCTCTCCCTCCCTCTTCCTCTTCTGGACTCCCACAGACAAGACCCTCTAGGGGGCATCCTGAACCCTCTTGCAGAGAGGCTGCCTACGGCAGATTACCCTGCAGGTACTCCGTGCGAGGCCCTGGTGACCCAGTGACTGAGATGCGGGAGCGAGGGCTTGGGCGGACAGCTCTTCTCACGATTGTGCTGCCCCTGGCCTGGGGTGCCATGAGGCAGGCACACACATAGACTCAGATACGAGGGGTGCCCAATGGACTCCACGCCGTGGCACAAAGTAACTCACGGGACACCAAAACATCACAGTCGGAGGGGAGGTGCCACCCACTGTTACCCAGAGCAGCGTGATGTCCCAAGTGCTGGAGCCAGTGGAGGGAGACCCGTTAAACGAGGGCGGACATCCCTCCCACCTCTGCTCCGTGACACCCAGTGGTGCTGGGAGAATGTGCACCATGGAAACAGGCAGATGCCACAGATCAGGGCCTCTCCCCTCAGAGGATGGTTCCACAGTGTGCTGGCTCCAGGCTGGGCATTTGGCACAGAATACGCTTTCCAGTCAGCACACCTACCTTGTGTCCAGCCCAGAGCCCAGACCAGCTCAGCCTGCCTGAGACCCTGCGAGGCAGGCATCTGAGCAGGACTTCCCAGGGAGGGGTGAGGGGGCCTGCTAGGCCACGGGGTGGGGGGGTGGGGGGCTGGTGAGGACCTTTCTGTCTGGAGGCTGGAGACCCCTAGCCCTGCCCTGCCATTTGCACAACCTTGGGTGAGTCCTGCCATAGCAACGCCTCAGCATCCTCTGCAGAGCCAGCCTGGCCATCCTGGTGTGTCTACCTCGAAAGACTGCCGGTTCCTCCGACAGTTGGTGAGTCTTCTTGGAGGGCACCCAGAGTCCCAAGCCTGTCCATGCTGGACACAACAGGCCTGTTCAAGGGAAAGCTGACAAGGGCTCAAGCTAAGTGTGTTCTAGACAGACTCCAGGCAGTCCAGCCTCCTCCCTGCCTCCTGGGCCACACTGGCAGCAAGCGGGCATCGTGCTTGTCTGGTGATGGAAGAGATGGCTGGACATTCACAGCATCACCTGCAGGCTCTGCCCATCCCCAGCTGGCAGGTGTGAGTGGTATGACAGCAGTGCCCCCACATCGCAGGGGCAGACCAGGCCGTGGGTGAGTCGGGAGAATCTGTCCCTGAATGCTCTCTCAGACCTTAGGGGTGGTTTCAGGCAGCCATGCTTACATGCCTCCAGTGACAGGGAGCTCACTCCCTATGCTGACCCATGACCATTGAAATCCGTGGCTAAGCAGCTAAGAGACAGGTCACAGTCCTCTTTTGCAAGGACCCTTGGGCTGGGCTGAGGAGCAGGTCCTGGGATCAGGAAGGAGGAGCCTGAAGGATCTTTGGACAGACCTTGGGACCAGGGCTTTCCAGGGTCGTGGTTGTCCTGAGGCTCCCACAAGGCAGGGCTGTGGAAGGACACTGCGCAAAGTGCCTGCCTGACCCAGGCTGGCAGTGTCTCTTTGCTGCCAGAGCCACTGTCTCCACGGCTGTCAGGCAAAGGGGTGTGATTGCCTCCTTGTCACAGATGAGTATGTTCAGGCCCGGTACAGAGACTTTTTGACATAAGTGATTGGCTCAAGGCCACAGAGCAGGAGCCAGTGCCCCTCCCCTCCACAACTGTCACCTTGGCTCCCCAAGACTCTATGTCAGGGAGCCCCAAGTCCCCCCAGGTGCAGGCTGCCTTGGTGCCCCAGCCTGGTCAGGCCGGAGGGCATGTGCAGACACACGGCTACCTCATGCAGGCTTGCTTCCCGGGCTGGGACCCAAGCAGGCCACACGGCTGTGTCATCACGCAGCTCCTCTGGAGGTGGGGGCAATGGGGGTGATCCAGGCCTTCTGGAGGGCGGTGCCTGCAGGCTCACTTCCAGGGAGGGCAGGAGGGGTCCCGGGCGCCAGGTAATTTGGGGCGGGTCTGCCTCTGAGTGGACTCCAGCAGCCTGGGGCTGTAGCTGGTCTTGTGGTCAGACACCCCACAGGCCACAGCACAGGGAGGTAGCCCCTCACCAGCAGGGGTCCTCCACACATCACTGACTCAGTGGCTCACTGGACAACTATGTGGGGCCTGCCCCAGGTGCGGCTGAGGCCTCGGGTCCTATGGGGGTGGAGGCAGAGTGGGGCGACGGTGCTGGGGGACCAGGGTGGGAGGCCGTAGGAGGGGACGGGGCAAGGCAGGCCTCTTGGGACCTGATGGAAGGGTGCTGGGGGTAGGCGGTGGGAGGTGGTCATGTGGGCCCCTGAAGCTCAGGCTCCAGGTCCCTGAGAGGTGCACGTGGCTGGGAGGGCAGATAGTGGGGCCCCTCGGCCCTGACCCCTGGGGAAATCCTCCCCACTTGATGGGGGCTGTGAAGTTCTGTAACGTCATCTTTGTTTGTCTTCTTTTATAATTATTACGATCATATAACACTTCCTTTACTCCCCAATTTTAAAACGTAGTTTTTTTTAGGGGTGTCTGGGTGGCTCAATCAGTTAAGCGTCTGACTTCGGCTCAGGTCATGATCTCGCAGTTCATGAGTTCAAGCCCCGTGTCGGGCTCTGTGCTGACAGCTCAGAGCCTGGAGCCTGCTTCAGATTCCGTGTGTCACTCTCTCTGCCTCTCTCTCTCTCTCTCTCTCTCTCTCTCTCTCCCTCTCTTTCTCTCTCAAAAATAAATAAACATTGAAGAAAATTTAAATAAATAAGTAAAATGTAGTTTTTTAAAATAATAGTTTCATTAGTATGTAATTCACATTCTATAAAATTTGCTCTTTTAAAGCACATAACTCAGTGGTCTTCAGTACATTCAGACGCTGTGCCCACCACCACTGGCTCGTTCCAGAACATCCTCTTCACCCCAGAAAAGACCTCCATTTATCAGCAGTCACTCCTCGCCCCTGTCCCTCAGCCCCAGGCAGCAGGAGCCCATGGAGGGGCCTGATGGGGACTTTCTGCATCAACAAAGTCTCACAGCGCTGGGCTCCCGTGACTGGCTCCTCTCGCCCAGCGCGCCTCACTCCACGCGAGTTACAGGCTCATCAATGCTTCTTCGCTCCCTTCATGGCCAAATAATATTCCATTGTACCTTATACACGCTGATTTTTTAAGAGCACATAGTCGTTACAGAGAATTTGCGAGACACACAGAGTAGAAACAAAAATTTTGAGGTGTTCTTGTGTCACTACCAAGTAAGCGTGACTCCAGCAGTCCCCCGTGGCTGTCCACGCAGGAGATGCTCAGCATAAGCCCATCGAGGTTTGAACCTTTCTCTCCTATGCAAAGAGTTGCCATTATTCCACTTTCCTCGGAAAGGCCAACACAAACGCAAGGCCGATTGTCCCATTTAGTTCGGTCTGGAGAACGAGGCTTTAGGGACACACAGGCGTTGGAAACGTCCCTGCCTGTGACCTCTCTGTCAGCGGCTCAGTCCTCGAGGCCCCAGAGCTCAGGCTCTGTGTCCCCTGCCCCTGCCCAGCCCAGAGGGACCCACCACCCACTTCAGGCAGGTGTCAAGGTTTCGCACGCAGGCGGGAGACTGGGAGGGTTCCCATCAGCACCCCCCGGACGGGGTCACAGTGGGCTCTCCATCAGGCTTCTCTGGCCCCCAGAGTGGTCACACCCCTTCTCCCCCTCTGAGGGGGCAGCCAGCACCCCCACGGCCTGGGGCCCCTCCCTAGCCTCCGCCATACCCGTCCCTGTGGGGCTCCCGTTGGGTTCCGGGCACCCGAACCCGGCATGGAGTCCCCTCTTTTGGAAGCATCTCCCATGGACTGTCTTTGGAATTCCCGTGTGGACACCTGACATGGATGGAGTGACCAGCTCTTCACATAGTGAGGCACAAAGGAGCTCCCCAAATGGTTGTTTATAAAAAGCATTATGAATGGTATAAATGTTCAGCAGCTGCAAACAGTCGGGTAAACTTGACCTGTTCAACTGTGACAAAGCCACTTAATAAATACTCTATTCACAGAGTGTTATGACCCCGTTAGTGATCAAGGTCATGCCCAGTGGCTCACCTCTCCCCCCCCCCCCCCTGCCAATGCTGTGTCTCTGGGAGAGGTGCACTGACAGAGGCCGGGCCCTGAGGAGAGGCTGGAAGCTCTTCCCTCCAATCCCGGCACCGCCCCCCTGGCCGTGACCTTCTTCCTGTCCTCAGCAGATTTCTCTGAACTGCAGATCCCGTGTTAGCACTCCCAGGGCTGGGGGAGCCGCTGAAGGAATCTGCTGAAGTCATGGCTCTCCTCCCCTCTGGCTGGCTCCTGCCTGCCTGCCTGTACCTTTGCCTGTGAGTCCCCTTTTCCACAGTGGGACACAGAGGCCCAGGGGTCTTTGCCATGTGCTCAGGACCAGTGGCAGGGGCGGGGAGGGATGGAGCAGAGGAGAAGCGTGAGGAGCCAGGCAGCCACACCTCTGGGCACCTGCCTAGCAGGCTGAGTGGGGATCCTCGGGCCAGAGCCCACGCAGCTGTCCAGGCCGGGCCCTGGCCAGTGGCCGAGGCACATCATCCTGCCAACTGGGGCCACAGGGCTCACAGGGGTCTCTTCCACCCGGAGGTGCCACCAGCACTCAGGGGGCCCATACAGCCCCCGCGGAAGCCCCAGGGAACCCCAACACTCTCCCACATTATGCACAAGGGCTTTTTCCACGCGCCAGGGCCTCAGGCTGCATGTAGAGGCATTTTCCAGCAGGCTGAGTCCCCACTGCGGCCCCTGGGAAGGCATGCCCATTCAGACAGAAGAGGTGCTTGGGTGACCTTAGGTGGGGTCAACCCCTGCCAGGCCTAGCGTGCTCCCTGGAAAATGGCCACATCGCGTGCGAGGCAGCACTTGCCCAGGGAGTCTAAGACAGGAAGGTGTCATCCTCTAAAGGATGTCCACTTGGCGGGGCGCCTGGGTGGCTCAGTCGGTTAAGCATCCGACTTCGGCTCAGGTCATGATCTCACGGTTCATGGTTTTGACACCCGCATCGGACTCTGTGTTGACAGCTCAGAGCCTGGAGCGTGCTTCCGATTCTGTGTCTCCCTCTCTCTCTGCCCCTGCCCCACTCAAACTCTGCCTCTCTCAAAAATAAATAAACATTAAAAAAAAAAATCTTAAAGGATGTCCACGTGGGAGACAAGAGTGTGGAAGCTGGGTCTGGGGTACCTGGTGGAGGCTGACAGGACTTGTGTTCTACAAAGTCACTGCCAAAGCTGCCCCGGTGAACATGGACCACGGCACCTGGGGACACGGGGTCAGGTGTCGGCGAGCCTACACAACAAGTTCTCAGCTGCCTGGTAGGCACAAAACCTTGCACGTGTGCGTTTCTAAGGACACCTTCTTGAATATACAGTGTTGATTCACTAACCTCGAACTCAGCCCACAGCACGACGTCTGGTGCCCGAGGGGAGCCTGCCCTACACGTGTGTCCTCTCGTGTTCAGGAATGCTACACGGCACGTCAGCACTACGCTTGGGGCCATTTGAAACAGCAAAATCACCAACAAAGGGCACAGAAATGTAAAAAAATATTTGATGCAAAAGAGATTGTAACCAGGACACTAGCTTGCAGTGCGAGAGCTGGACCAGGAGGCGGAGCGTCGCCCGTCACGCGGCTGGGACACGCATGGCAGCTGCTGACGGGTTTTCACGGCCCTGCGCGCGTCCACAGGTGACCTGGAAGGTGACGTGACTGTTGACGACGAGTCAGAAATAAACTTTAGCGAGTAGGTAAATTCATGAACGCAGAACCCACGAATACTGAGCACGGGCTGGGTTTAGACAAGATGGGTGAATTTAGTCACAGGCCCATGTCCGGCAAAAATCTCATAAAGGAGAAAGACAAAGACGTGTTTCCTTACTGAATAGAGAGTTCCCACGAATCAGGAAGACAGACAACCCAACGGGAAAACGGAAAAGTGAGGTCCGAGGGGAATTAACAGAAGAACACAAAAGCCTCACAAAATGCGAAAAAAGTGTGACTTTGCTCACAGTAAGAAAACCGCCAATTATAACTGTGACCGACCTCGTAACGCTGTGTCCACCAGACAGGCTGGCCAGCGAGGAAGTCTGAGGGTGGCGTGTGGCCGAGGGGACACCAGGCTCTCGTGGTCACACCGCGGTCACACATCACTTGCCCTCAGACGCAAGGACCTCGGCCCTGGGAGTTTGCCCTGGAACACGCACCTGAGATTTTCACACTCATCAGGGACATAGCAGTTCCTTACGAATGGCTTCTCTGTCTCCCCTCCCTGCAGTGGGGCCCGTCCTGATTCCAACCGGGCAGGGGTGCATTATCTCCACATCTCATTTCCTCTCATGTCTGCGGAGTGAGGCTCTCAGCCTCTGAGACATTCAGGGTTGGGGGAACTGTGGGGGCCCCGAAGGTCTCCCGGGGAGAGGCCCTGCAGGGCCCACAGTGCGGGTGCAGATGCCAGGGAGCAGCCCAGCCCAGGTCCCCACTTTCACGGCTCGTTCCTGCCAAGGCGTGGGCGGGGTGCGCCCTGTCCCCCTCGCCGTGTGGGGGGAAGTCCTCACCTACTCCCACCCAGGGCTGCAGGTTGAGGCCAGCCCGGCACACAGGCGGTGTCTCTATCCACTAGCTCTGCCCTTCCAGGCCCAGCGCTCCCCACGCACCTGCGGAGCCAGCAGGGTACGGCCTCCAGGGGCTGCTGGGCTGGCAGCAACTCTTTCTTGCAAGGTTTTATCTGACCTGCACCCCCAGGAACAAAGTCACTGATCCATAAGCCACCGCAGCGACTGTTTGACAAACAATGAATACTTAGTGGTCTTAGAGACAGAACCGCCATTTTGCAAGGTAATTGTGCACTGGTGACCGGAAGCTGCCTGTGCTCTGGACGAAGACCTGAGATGCAGCTGGCCTCTGCGGGGCACCACGGGGCTTCTGCGTCAGCATTATGGGGCTGACCAGGCAGGCCGGGGCCAGCTCTAGAACCCACAAGGTAAGGACAGGGGGAGGCATGTGCTGCCCGGGGCCTGCCTCGGCTCTGGTCTGTGTCGGGGTGGGCAGGGGCCTTGGGCCTGAGGCTGAAGGGCCTAGACCAGTGGGGATGCCTGCCCCAGAGAGGAAAAGGGAGGCACCAGGGGCACCCAGGGAGCAGGCCACAGAAGCAAGTTCAGACGAGGCCCCTCCCCAGCCCAGAGGGAGCGTTCCGTGAGCATTCGCACGTGTGTGTGCTTGAGTCTCCAAACACAAGAACGGGAGCCAGGGGAGCTGGGTTTTAAAAACAAACGAACTGACCGAATTTTAAAATATCCAGAAACAATGACAAGGCAGACACGAGGAAAAGGTTATCAGCAGATATAAAAGGTGAGGAGTGTTATCATTAATATACAAAGAGCTCGTAGGAGTCAAAATTGCCCAAAGAAAGGAGAGCAGAGGTCAAGATCAGACAGAAGGTCACAGGACACAAAACCACAGTGTGGTGATACCAGGAACTGTGTTCGGGCAGGTAAGACAAATGGGCATCTTCACGCGGAGGTCAGCGGGCTTGCTTGAGTAACAAGGCCCCGGGCTAGCAGCTGGCCAGTGACCTGCGGGCCAGTCCGCTGGACCATCCTTTCAGGAAAGCAATTTGGCAAAGTCTCATTTTAAGATTCCTACTCTCAGGTCCACTTTTGAATTTACCTGAGGAAAGCAAAGACGTAGGCCCGTGGTCACTAAAAATGCCACAAGAAAGACCGCAAACCACCAGGTTCCAGCAATCGGGCCCAGGGAGCCTCTGTCACCCTAAACCACAGGGACTGAGATCACCTGTCAGTGACCACAGCAAATGCCGCCCCGGGGTCTTGGCACAGGGGAGCTCGGGGTATCACAGAAACGCAGTGAAAAGTACTCCAACAAAATACACCCATGTCAGCAGTGGTTATTTCTGTTGGGGTGGACTCCGTTTTCTTTCCTTTGTGCTTTTCAGTTGGCAGCCAGAGCGGGCCCACAGTTGCACCGCACACCGCACCCTGGCCGCCCCGTCAGAAGTCTGCATTTGTAATTATGGTAGATTTTGTCAGATCACCCTCGGGAGAGCTTGTACCAATTTACACTCCCACCAGCCATGCAGTCTCGCCCACAGAGCGTGTTAATTGACTTTTGCATTAGGAGGAAAACAGTCAGCCAGCGACACTTTAATTTCCGAGTCTCCTCTGCCCTCCGGTCCACGCGTTACCGAACACCTCTTTTCTGCAACCTGCCAGCCCGCACGAGGCTGGCGTTTCCCTGCACCCCCTTTGGAGCCCTGCCCTCTGGTTCCACGACCCCCCCCCCACCCTTGTCCACACAGGGCCTAAGCTAATGGGCGATGACCTATGCTGGATGTGTGAACCCACCTCACTCTCCTGGGGCCCCATCAAGTGAGGACTTGGCTCCAACACAGGAGGCCAGGGTGGTGGGCCCCCAGCCCCCTGGAGCCCCCTTGTCTGGGGGGCACTGCCCTTCAGCTTGCCCCTTGGGCCTCAGTTTCTCATCTGTACATGGTGTCATGGTATGACCTCCGAGGTCACCGTGAAGATGACAGACAGGACATCTGCAGGGCTTGCGGTGGGCAGCCCCGGCTAAGGCATAGGACGATCGGTCACTGAGGCTCCAGGCAGCAAAGACCTGTGCCCCTGTGCCCCCCAGCCCTCCCAGATTGGGAGGAGCTTGGCCAGTCCCCCTCCATGACCCACTGTCAGCCTGTGCCAGGGTGCAGGCTACTGTAATGACTACTCAGTCCACACCTGGTCCTTGCCTGTCAGACCCCTACCCACCAGTCACTCACCAGGCAGAAGTCAAGAGGGGACCCAGGCAGCTGCCCGAACCACTCCCCCAACCCTCAGGCAGGCACAGCTGGTGGACACTGCGGTCCTCCACGCCCCTGGACCCGTGGCTACGGGTGCAGGTGCTCTCAGGCACCTGGGGAGGGAGCAGCCCAGCTCAGGGGTGTGTGAGGACCTGCCATTCAGAAAGGCCAGCACTGCGGACGGTCATCTCCCCTACAGAGGAGGTGGCCGGCAGAGGACAGCTGCAGGAACAGCCATCAGCCCCGCCCTCCCCACAGGGCTGGCCAGTCTTCACTGCGAGCCGTGCATGCGGGCTCTGACTTCATTCATGGCAGCATTTTGATCTTACCTTTTCAGGCAGCAATACACTGGACGCCGGCCTGGCAGGTCTCTCCAGCCACATGGAAGCCTGTTTCCCTCCACATGGCCCATGTGTCTCCAGAGGGATTTTCTGCTCTCGGACCCTCCCGCCCCTTGGTTCCCCGACTGCGGTAGGTCAAGCGTACCACTGCCTCTTTTCCTGAAAACACCGGGCATTCATTGGCTTGTCCGTTTGTATCGTAAACCCTTCCTACGGTAAACACTACACATTCTTCCCAGAAAAGACATTAAGCAGCTTAGCAAATCGCCACAGTGCACACTCCCGTGACACCCCCAGGTCTCGACGCCCCAAGAGTGGACCCATCTTGTCCTCGCGGTAACCATGGCCCGGATGTTGGTTTCTTGTCCGTGTCCCATCAGTGAGCGCTACACCCGGCTTTCCCAGGGGGAGGGCAGGGCAAGGGGGGTGGGGGTGGGGGTCGAGCCTCTCCTCGCACGTGGCCCGCAGGCCCAGAGCCTCGCTAGAGTCTGGAGCGGGTCCCACGCCCAGAGTCCTGTCTGTTGCGTCCACCGAGAGCACCAGAGTGTCCTGCCCATGGCACAAGGATCTCGGCTGCACACTCCCCCCGACCCAGGTGGCTGCTCAGAACATGGCTGCCCAAGTGGCCACACCTCCCGTGGGCGGGGGCCAGCGGCAGACCACGGGTGGGCCACCGCAGGGCTTGTCCCACTCTCCCAGCCAGCTCCCACGTGGCTGGCAGGCAAGGGGACCTCACTGTATCCACACAGCCACATGGCATTTGATGGCATGTTGCACCAAGTTTACCTTCACCACCTAACCGTGCCCTTGCGGGCATGCAGCATAGGGGGCAGACCCCACACTCAGCCGGAGAGCCCACTGTCCTCACCTTTCACCAAGTGAGACCCTGTGGCCACACCTCCGCTCTCCGTGGTCTGCCTGCGGTGGCCAGGGCAGCCGTGTGCACGCTCCCTCATCCCGCCTGCCCTGTCTGGGATTAGACTTGCACTTGAGCGCCCTCGTCCCCATGAATGTGTGCGCTCCTGCTCTTGTGCTCTCACGGAAGTATCCAGAAGAGGGCGTCACCTGCGACCCCAGCACGCCACCTGACCGCCTCTGTGCCTCTCGTGTCCCTCTAGACCATCCACAGGTGTGCGTGTCACAAGTGTACGTATTCATACCTTCGGCAAACCGGCTCTTCCTCAGTGGCAGGTGCTGTGCTGGGGTCACCGACATGGCCCTGAAAGAGGCAGGGCCCCCAGGCTCACCATCCAGGTGGGGTCTGTGTCATCCAGGGTCTGCAGCGCCCCATGGACAGGCTTGCCAAACGACCTGTGCCCCTGGGAGGCCCGAGTGTGGCCCCAGCCCTCACCCTCCTCCACAAGAATTGCCCTGCGTCCCGGGCAGGTGTTAACAGCCCTGCAGCACATGTCCCATCGCAAGGACAGGCGAAGGGATGAGCGAGCATGGTAGACTGTGCTCAGAGGATTGGGGGTGGAAAGAAGAGGCAGAACGGGGAGAAACAGATGAAATGACAGGATGACAACCCAAGGAAGTGGGAAGTGGCCTCATACAGTCAGCTATGAGACCCTGGGCAGGCTCGCTGACCTCTCTGGGCTCACCTTGCTGAACTGCAGAGGGCCTGGGGCTTGTCTGAGGCCCCCAGCGCCCAGGGCCCCAGCCCGGGGTTAACTGGTCACAGGGCTTTGGGAAGCACAGGGGTGTTCCCTGCTGCACTGGGCCCCTCGGGACTGCTCCCATGTGGCCTCACTCTGACCTCCCTGCAGGCCCGCCTAAGACAACAGCCGGAGGCCAGAGGCAGCGAGGCCGGCAAGACTCCTGGGGCCTCCTGTACAACAGCATCTATTTATTATCAGGTTAAATAAACTAATGTAGTTGGAGATACTGTGTGTAATTCTGGAGCTGTCTGAAATGTGCATGTGACCCAGAAAGTCAGCATCCTGGCGTCCAGCCCCGACTGACCCAGGACACCCTCCCCAGAGCCTGAGGCATGGCTGTGAGCCCCACTGAAATCCGTCCAGGACAGGAGAGTGTGGTCTTCTAGGTACAGGGTCCCGGGGCGCTGGGTACCCATCCACACGGCCCCCTGGCTGCAGCCCTGCACTCACTTCTGTCGGCCAGACTGCAGTTTCCCACATGTCCCCAGAGGGAATCACAGGGTAAGATGAATGAGAACGTGAACTCGACACAGGTGAGAACGTTCTGGAAAGTGGGCAGAAACCCTTAGCAGCATGCTGGGGGCATCATGACCAATCCCGGCCACCACATCTCCACGCTGAGCGCATCCTCTCTCTCAACCGGGACACATTCACAAACCCTATTTTCCCTCTTAAGGTGTGCAATCCGGTGGTTGTGGCCGGCACCAACACCCACACCCAGAACACGCTTCTCGGGGTGCTTGGGTGGCTCAGGTCATGATCTCGAGGTCTGTGAGTTCGAGTCCCCAGTCCAGCTCTGAGCTAACAGCTCAGAGCCTGGAGCCTGCTTCCGATTCTGTGTCTCCCTCTCCGCCCCTCCCCCGCTCGCGCTCTGGCTCTCTCTCTCTCTCTCTCTCTCTCTCCTCTCTCTCCTCTCTCCTCTCTCTCTCTCTCCTCTCTCTCTCTCTCTCCTCTCTCTCTCTCTCTCCTCTCTCTCTCTCTCTCTCTCTCTCTCCTCTCTCTCTCTCCTCTCTCTCTCTCTCCTCTCTCTCTCTCCTCTCTCTCTCTCTCCTCTCTCTCTCTCCTCTCTCTCTCTCTCCTCTCTCTCTCTCCTCTCTCTCTCTCCTCTCTCTCTCTCTCTCTCTCTCTCTCTCTCTCCTCTCTCTCTCTCTCTCTCTCTCCTCTCTCTCTCTCTCCTCTCTCTCTCTCTCTTCTCTCTCTCTCTCTCTCCTCTCACTCTCTCTCTCTCAAGCGAAGAGCACACTATACACACTGTATGTTGGCTGACTTGACAATAAATTATATGAAAAACAAAAGAACGTGTTCCTCGCCCCCAGGGGGACCCCCGCTCTCCTGGGGACTCCCGGCTTCTCTCAGCACAGTGCCCTCAAGGCCCATCCACCTGGTTGCCCGCCGCGTTCCCTTTAAGGCCGATCAACGCTCCCTGGTGGGGGTGCAGCGCACTGGACGCGCCCACCACCCGCGGCGGGCACGTGGGTTGTTTCCCTTCCCTGTGTCTCTCACGGGGGTTCTGGGTCACGAGGTAACCCCGCGCCGGCCGTCGGGGGGACGGCCACCACGTCTGGTGTTTCCTGCGCCAACCGGCCGCGCCTGAGGTTCCCACTCCCCGCCGATGCTTCCCTCCCGCTTTGCGGTTCTAACCGCCCGGAGCGGGTGAAGCGGCAGCTCCCGGTTTGGGTGCACACTTGCCCACGTCCAGCGGTCTTCTGGCGAGAAAGGTCTTTCCGAGCCCTGGGACTGTTTTTGAACCGGGCTGTTTGTCCACCTGTCGCTGACCCTCAGGGTTTCTCCGTATGTTCTGGACACGACCGCAGTCAGCTCTGGGGTCATTCTCCGTGGTCGTCCCCGCTACCCTGTGTCGCCCTCGCGTGACCGTGCCGGCAAAATCTTAAACTATATCCCCCCTCCCTGCCAGCACTGCCCTGCCCCCCACCCCGCAGGGCCCCGCCCTCATCCCCTCTGTGCCCTGCTTGCCCAGAGGCCACCCTCCCAGACCCAGGCGCCCTGCTCCCCCTGCTGGCACCCGGCCAGCAGCTCGCCTCTGGAGGTGAGGCCAGCGACACACCCTGCTCACAGCCACCCTCCTCCTTCTCAGAGGGCAGGAGAGGAGGACACTTTCGCCTCCGCAGTCCCATGGCCACCTCCCACTGTGTCCTGCCCATAGGTCCATGAGGGGCAGGTTCCTGACCCGCTCCCCGGGGCAGGAAACACAGGATCCTGGAAGAGTTGGGGGGCCCCGAGGTCTGCAGTTACTGTGGGGCTGCAGGGCCAGACTCGCTCACGTGGTCATTGCATGAAGGTTCGTGAGGATGCCCCCCCATGCAGACCCCGGCTGAGCCCCGGGGAGCGCACAGCCTGGTGCAATCCAGGCCACAGGGGGTCAGGCCAGGAGCCTGAGGAGCCTGGCCCGGGGCCGGTGGTCAGGGTTTGAGGGGTGGGGTGTGTGCAGAGGGACGTCATTGTCCCCGAGCCAGCAGCCCAGAGCTGACCGTCGACTGGAGGGGCCCTGGGCCAGGGGGAGGCTGGAGCCCTTCGTCCTGCTCCTTGTGTGAGCTGGACCTGCCACCCACAGGACCCGTGTCCCCTCGGGACCTGCCGCCCACAGAACCCCACGTCCGCCTCACTAGGCAGAAGTGACAGGGAAGGTCAACAGGTAGGATGGCGAGAACGTGGCCATCCGTTGTCTGTGTGTGGACAGAAAACAGATGCCCGTGTCCACCTTACTCCTTGCCAACGAGAGAGTGCCCGGAGACAGGAGACACCCTGCCTGGGTGTGGGGGTGGTGAGTGGCGGGGGCGGGGGAGGGAGCAGGCACGGAGGAGGCTTCCTCAAAATGAGTTCCTTCGATACAAGTGGTCACACCTTAAATCAAAAATGAAAAGGAGTGACCGAAGCCTCCTAAGTCGTTTGTGGTGCTGGACGCACAGCTCTGGACGCGCCACGTGCGCCTGTGGGTGGCATCCTGTGGCTCTGGACGTTGCTCATGGGGCAGCAGGCAGGAAAGCGTGGGCAGCGGGCTTCTGTGGGCGCAGATAGGCCGGGGAGCCTCAGACATCCGCACCGCCAAGGGCAGACTGAAACACGGGGTCCTGGCCTCACCCCCAGGGCCTTGGAATCTGCATTTCTGAAAACCCCCAGAGATGCTGGGCCAGTGCTGGGACCAGACGGCCTGTGAGCCCAGGAGTAGGAGGTAGGAGGAACCTGGGCTGCAGGCAGCACAGAGCCACCACCCCAGCCCTGTCCTGCAGGCCCCGGGGCAGCCTCTGTGTCATAAGAAATGAACGTCTTAGGGCGCCTGGCTGGCTCAGTCGGTTAAACGACTGGCTTTGGCTCGGGTCATGATCTCACGGTTCGTGGGTTCAAGCCCTACGTCAGGCTTTGTGTTGACAGCTCAGAGCCTGGAGCCTGCTTCAGATTCTGTATCTCCCTCTTTCTCTCTCCCTTCCTCACTCTCTGTCTCTCTCTCTCTTTCAAAAATAAATACACACTAAAAAAAATTTTTTTTAAAGAAAGAAACATCTTTCCAGGCGCCTGGGGGGCTTAGTTGGTTAAGTGCCCAACTCTTGGCTTCTGCTCAAATAATGATCTCACGGTTCGTGGAATCGAGCCCCGCATCGGGCTCTGTGCTGACAGCCTGGACCCTGCTTGGGATTTTCTCTCTCTCCCTCTCTCTATGCCCCTCCTCTGCGCGTGCGCGCGCTCTCTCTCTCAAAATAAATAAACTTTAAAAAAAATTTTTAAAATAGAAGCGTCTTTCTTGTTTAAGCTACTGGTACTTTGGGCTTTGTGTCCCTCAGTCACACTCGGCCCCGAGCAAGACAGCATACAAAGTAGCAGCACAGTGCCCGGCCTGTCACCGGTGTCCCACTGAGGATCAGACACGAGGACTCAGCTGTAAGTGGGTCGGGTAGAAAGCAAACTCGGGCGCGAGGCTGCTGCGGAGAAGACCACACACGCCAGAGCCCCAGCCCTGGACCAGCTGTCAGTCGTCCGTCCTTGGTCTCCGAAGGCCAACACCATCTAACAAGATGAAATGTGCCAACCCACATGCTTCTCTGACCATACACTTTGCCAATTGAATTAGATTTCCCCCGGTTGATACTGGAGCGAGTCTTCATTTCCTGGCCATCTGCTGTTTGGGTGGCAGGAAAGTCCTCTGAGTGCCAGAGAAGCAGCCAGAGCCGAAAATGCTCCACGGCCGCCCCAGGAGCAGGGGCCCGGCATCCCCAGGGAGGCCCCAGCGGCCACGCCGCCAGCAGGGAAGCTCGGGGGCCGCCAGCCTGGGGCTCAGTCCTCGCCCAGAGCCCTGGGTTCCGGACGCTCGTGAAAGTAGGTGAAGGTCAGCTGCGAGTGGAGGAGGGTGTGGTGAGACGGCGTGTGTGAGCGGGTGCGTGAATGTGAGCACACAATTCTGTGTGAGTGTATAATCATGTGAGCAGTGTGTGTGAGCATGTCACGGCCTGAGCATGTGCGTGTGAGCATGTACATGTGTGTAAGCATGGACATGTGTGTGAGCATGTGCATGTGTGATCTGTGTACCTGTGTGTGAGTGTATCAGTGTGTGTGAGCATGTACAGGTGTGAGCAGGTGCATTGTGTGAGCAGGTGCACGCGTGAGCATGTTCGTGTGTGAGCATGTGCGTGTGTGCACATGTGTGTGAGCATGTGTGTGTGACCATGTACGTGTGTGAGCACATACATGTGTTCGTGAGCAGGTGCACGCGTGAGCATGTTCGTGTGTGAGCATGTGCGTGTGTGCACATGTGTGTGAGCATGTGTGTGTGACCGTGTACGTGTGTGAGCACATACATGTGTTCGTGAGCAGGTGCACGCGTGAGCATGTTCGTGTATGAGCGTGTGCGTGTGTGCACATGTGTGTGAGCATGTGTGTGTGACCGTGTACGCGTGTGAGCACATACATGTGTTCGTGAGCAGGTGCACGCGTGAGCATGTTCGTGTGTGAGCATGTGCGTGTGTGCACATGTGTGTGAGCATGTGTGTGTGACCGTGTACGTGTGTGAGCACATACATGTGTTCGTGAGCAGGTGCACGCGTGAGCATGTTCGTGTGTGAGCGTGTGCGTGTGAGCATGTGTGCGTGTGAACATGTCACTGTGTGAGCATGTGTGTGTGAGCATGTATATGTGTGTAAGCACGGACATGTGTGTGAGCATGTGTGTGTGACCGTGTACGTGTGTGATCAGGTGCACGCGTGAGCACGTGCGTGTGTGAGCATGTGCCTGTGAGCATGTCACCGTGTGAGAGTGTCATCGTGTGAGCATTGTGAACGTGTGTGTGAGCGTATTACACGTACATGAGCTCACGAGAGCATGTTCCTGTGAGCGTGTCACTGTGGGTGTGACAGAGGCGGCAAGGCTGTGGGGCAAGAGCGAACAGCTCTCACACCCTCGGGCCCACAGTGGGTAGCACAGCACAGCACCTCCGGGCCCAGGCCCGCTCGTCTGTCTTCTGAAGCCCGGGCACTGGGAGCTTTGGGGGTTCTGCCCCAGCCTTCCCACATGGCCCCCCCCAGCTCAGCACAAAGCGACACCCCGTCACAATCACCCTCATCGACCCCAAAGACGTCATCAACAAACCGTGTCGTGCGCACGAACACCCAGTTCCCCGTGACCCCCAGCGGCCGAGGAGGAGGAGCCCCAAGTGGCCACGGGGACGAACGGATAAACAACACGCGGTGCGTCCGTGCGAAGAACATTACTCGCCCGCAAGAGGAAAGAGACCCTGACGCCTGCTACCTCACGGATGCGCCTTGAGGACGTGATACTGAGTGCCGTGAGCCCGTCACAGAAGGACACGCGCCGTGTGACTCCACCCACGCGAGGCCCCTGGAGTCATCGAATCACAGAGACAGAATGTGGATGGTGGACACGGGGGGCCGGGGAGGGGATGTGAATACTTCATGAGGTCATAGTCTCTGTGTGGGAAGATGGGAAGTTCTGGGGGCAGCTGGGTAGCTCAGCCGTTCAGCATCTGACTCTTGGTTTCTGCTCAGGTCATGATATCACGGTTCATAAGTTCAAGGCCCGCATGGGGCTCTGCGCTGACAGCGAGGAGCCTGCTTGGGATTCTCTCTCTCCCCTCTCTCTGCCCCTCTCCAGCTCGTGCTCTCTCTCTCTCTCTCTCCCTCTCAAAAACAAATAAGTAAACTTAAAAAGAAGGAAGAAAGTTCTGGAGATGCATGGGGGGGATGGTTGCACAACAATGTGAGTGTAGTTAATTCCACTGAACTGTATACACTCAGCAATTTTAAGAATACAATTAACAAGCTTGATTAAACAGAAGCATTTATAACTATGTGACCATAACAAAGAATGCACAAAATACTAACAAAAATTAAAAAAAATTTTTATGTTTATTTTTAATTTTTTTTACATTTATTTTTGAGAGAGAGAGAGAATCCAAAGCAGGCTCCAGGCTCTGAGCTGTCCGCACAGAGCCCGACGTGGGGCTCGAACTCACGGACCACAAGCTCATGACCTGAGCTGGAGTCCCAGGCTTAACCGCCTGAGCGGCCCAGGCACCCCGATGGTTACCATGTTTTTAGGAAACAGGTAGGTCTCCACAGCTAGATTAGATACAGACACAGCCACGGATGCAGATAGAGATGAGCTATGCATCGTGTTGCCGTTGGTCACAGACCTTCTGGAAGAGTACCTCTGCGACTGCGTCAGTCAGCGTCCTGCCTGGGACATTAGGGGGCAGCCGTACCACAACTGAGAAATCACGGAGAGGACGTAAGAGGCCGCAGGCAACCCCGGGGCGTGGGGAGGGCCAGCCTGGAGGCACGGGGTCTCCCCGGGGGGGGGGGGGTGGGGGAGTAGGGGGGGTGGACCGCAGGAAGTCCGCTGCTTCGCCAGCCCCAGGCTGGTGTGCGGCTGCCCCCCGGGCAGGCGCCGTGCCTGGCAGCCAGGCGCTGGGCGAGCTGGGGCATCGGGACGTACACCGAGGCCTCGTGTGGGGAACCTAAGCCAAGAGGCCACAGGGAGACTACACCAGGCCAGCAGGGCCACAAGGTCACGAGGGGCACGAGGCGGCGCACCGGGGTTGTCCTCACCCCGCACCGCCCACCCCTGGGCGCTGTGCTGGGCAAACCTGACACCTGGCTCTTCCCGAAGGAGAAACATGCCCACAGCGGGTACCGAAGGGTGTCCGGAGCCCGGAGACGGTGAGCCGACCTCAGCGACCTCGGGCAGAGGCCCCCTGGACGAGATGCCAAAAGCGATGATCATAAAAGCGGTTACGTTGCACTTTCGTGAAACCGCCTGCTCATCCAAAGACCCCGTCAAGAAAACAACGGACAAGGCGCGGACTTGGAAAACTAGGCACCCGCGCCTGCGTCCGAAAAAGGACACGTGAAAGTTAAGGAAGGGAAACTCACAGAGGGGAGTGGGGAGGCGGGAGGTGGCCCCCAGGCCCACCACCCACGCCAGGTTCAGAAGGACCCTCAGTGCCGGGAAAGGTGTGCGGCTCCCGGGAGAAACCGACAGCCCCTGCAACCCAGCCAGGGAAAGACCCCATCACCGCCCCCCTGGGGAGAGACCCCCTGTCACCGCCCCCCCCCCCCGGGGACAGACCACTGCCACCCCCTGCCCGAGGCAGAGACCCCGTCGCCCCCACCACGGGGAGAGACCGTGCCCCCCGTCCCCCCCACCCACCCCCTGTCCCCCCCACCCCCCCTCCAGGGAGAGACCCCCTGTCACCGCCCCCCCTCCCCCGGGGACAGACCACTGCCACCCCCTGCCCGAGGCAGAGACCCCGTCGCCCCCCCCCACGGGGAGAGACCGTGCCCCCTGCCCCCCCCCCCGCCAGGGAGAGACCCCCTGTCACCCCCCCCCCCCCCGGGGACAGACCACTGCCACCCCCTGCCCGAGCCAGAGACCCCGTCGACCCCCCACGGGGACAGACCGTGCCCCCCGCCCTGCCCCCCCACCACCGCCAGGGACAGACCCCGTCACCCCCCCCCCCCGGGACAGACCGCTGTCACCCCCTGCCCGAGGCAGAGACCCCGTCGCCCCCCCCCACGGGGAGAGACCGTGCCCCCTGCCCCCCCCCCCCCGCCAGGGAGAGACCCCCTGTCATCCCCCCCCCCCCGGGGACAGACCGCTGTCACCCCCTGCCCGAGGCAGAGACCCCGTCGCCCTGCCCCCCCCCACAGGGAGACACCGTGCCCCCCACCCCCCCATCCCCCCCGCCCCCCCCACTCCCCCCTCCAGGGAGAGACCCCCTGTCACCCCCCCCCCCCGGGGACAGACCACTGCCACCCCCTGCCCGAGCCAGAGACCTCGTCGCCCCCCCCACGCGGAGAGACCGTGCCCCCCGCCCCCCCCCACCCCCAGAGACAGACCCCCTGTCACACACACCCCCCCCCCCCCGGGGACAGACTACTGCCACCCCCTGCCCGAGCCAGAGACCCCGTCGCCCCCCCCACGGGGAGAGACCGTGCCCCCCCCACCGCCCCCTCCAGGGAGAGACCGCCGTCACCCCCCTCCCCCAGGAGAGACCGAGGTCACGGGAATCCTGCTTTTCAGCAAAGGACTTGCAGACTCGCGGGCACGTTGTCTTTCTCCATAAAACACCCTTCTCTGACTTGTTGCGCTAACCCTACCACACGGTTTCTGCGGTGGCTTGCAATCCCAGGTTGCAGTCCTCCGTTCCTCCCAAATAAATCCATTCCTGCCGGTAAAATACCTGGCAATGGTCAACACCCCCTGGTGCCAGAGAAGCGGGATCCGGAGAAGGCGCTCAACCGCCCAAGGCCGGAGAGCCAGCAGGTGCGGTGCCCGCAGGGCCGGCTGACCTCCCTGATCCCCCACGACCCTGGGGTTTGAGGGTGGTGTCTCCGGGATTCCTGCCTCCTGAGCTCCCCGGGGCCTAGTCGGGATCTGTTTTAAGTCTGCTTTCTGGTCCGACTCCTGTTTGGAGACAAGCTGTTCCTAACTGGAAATGTGCTGGCTTTGGGCGGGATTCTTTTTGGAACAGGCTGTTCCTGTGGAAATGGTGCTCTTTAGGGATTTTTCTCTTCACTCGGGAGGAAAACCTTTAAGAAATGGAAGCCCGGTGATCAAATGCTTTGAGGGTACCCTCCCCCACCCTGGGGCCCCGCCAGTCTCACGTGTAAAAACTGGCCCCTCCACACGTGCATTTCTTTGGTTTTTTGTGTATTTAGTTTTGAGAGAGTGAGTGGGGGAGGGGCAAAGAGCGAGAGGGGGACAGAGGATCCAAAACGGACTCTGTCTGCACTGTCGGCGTAGAGTCCGACCTGGGGCTCAAACTCAGGAACCGCGAGATCATGACCTGAGCCAAAGTCGGACACTCAACGGACTGAGCCACCCAGGCACCCCCCACACGTGCATTTCTAACTAAACGGACCAACCTCACCAAAAGATTTTAGAACTTCAATGTCTGTTGTGGGGAACGTAGGTCCCAGCAGACTTCCTCATTGCCGAATTGGAAACCACGGCTCTAAACTTGTCAGAACAGTGGGGAGCCACTTTGGTCTTTTGAACCTGCGAAATGTGACCAGGAATCTCGAGTTGTCTCCCTGCAAAGTACAGTCTGTAGACAGAGGCGGGCAAACAACAGAAAGAAGTCAAAATGGCTCCTGAGGCCCTTCCCCCCATCTTTTCCATCCCCACCTCATCCTCAGGCCCCTCTGGTGCCATCAAGTTCCTTCCCTTAGCGGTCCCCACCTCCCCTACACCCTCAGTGCCTCAGTTTCCCCATTCTGACTCTCTCGACCAATGTCCCTTTTCCTCTGAGCCTCCCCCCCACCCCCGCCGCCAACCCCATATGCACTAAAACCTGCCCCTCTAAACTCAAGTCCTCTGAGGATCTAAATAAACCCCAAGTTTCTCATGCTCCCTGGACTTAGGGTGAATGAGGAGCCACAAGGAGTTTCCTAAAGTGACTGAGGATCCCATAGGTCTGCTGGGGAATTTAGATAGTCTTTTAAATTTACCAACCTGGTTTTTCAGATTACGTCAGTGAGGCCACATGCTACTGAGGAGGACTGGGCCAAACACCAGATACAATTATCTGGAAGGGAACATCCTGAAGGGGGTTTAGAGAAACAGACCCCTAACTTCGGGCAAGATGCAAGAACCCTCCCTGGAAATGCCCACCAAGCAATTACAGGAGGGTTTCCCAAGCCCGCAGAGTGGAACACACTCCAGGCTCTCAAACAAAATCCTGGTGCACCTGCTCATCGCCATCACAGTGGGCTACAAACTTTCTTTTTTATGTGGATATATATTTTTACACGCTACCTTGTGAGCTACAGTGTCAATAAGAACATGAGTATTTAAAAGTATTATATAATATTCTATAGTTTAAAGGTTGAAGAGTATTTTATTTTATGAATCAACTGTAATTTTTTTTTAGTCAATACTCACTTCCCACCTTGGACCTCTCAGTTGCTTCTACTTTAATACTATTGTAAACAATGCTACCTGAAGTATTCTGATGTGTAATTTCCAAATTTAACTCTTAGATATGTGTAATTTCCAAAGTTACATAACCACAAGCAATACATAAGTGCACATTTCCATACAACCTTCCAAGCAATGGGTATTTCAATTTGTTAGGTTTATTTACTTATTTTGGAAGAGAGAGAAAGCACATGTGCGAGCAGGGGAGGGGCAGAGAGAGAGGGAGAGAGCATCCCAAGCAGACTCCATGCTGTCAGCACAGAGCCCGATGTGGGGCTTGAACGCACGAACCATGAGATCATGACCTGAGCTGAGATCAAGAGTCAGACGCTTAACCGACTGAGCCACCCAGGCGCCCCGCAATGGGTATTTAAAAAATGTGTTTATTTGGGGGGTAAAATTTGTAAAATTATGATAAATTATAGTCAACATTAATGAGCACTTTTTGTGGTGAGTACTTTACATATTTATCTAATATAGTCTCACAAAAACTTTGTAGTTACTAATTTTAATCCTAATTTCACAGATTAATAAATTGAGGCATAGAAAGTAAATACATGTTGTCTAAGCTAACACAACAGAGTTGATGCCATTATCGGAACTATTTATTTCGACTATAAAATAACCTTTATACAGTAAATCTTTGGTATTCTTTCATGAATGATCTGTTTATTTCTTCCTTCAATATTTTCCACGTAATATTTGGCTTTGTATTATTGACTTAAAATAGCATTTGATATCTAAAAATATTGACAATTTAACGGTCATATGGCCCAGCATTTTTTTCCCAGTTTATTTGTTGTACTTCTATTTTGTTTATGACAGCATGATGACTTGAGAGAATATCAGTCAAAATATTTTAATCTCTGATTGTGTTATAGAAACAGAGTTGATACACGTTACCCTAGTTTCAACGTATAACTAGTGATCCAACAAGTCAATTCGTGACGTTATGCTCCCGACTCCAAATCACCTTGATCTTCCTCAAGACATTGAATCCAACCAGGCAGCATGTAACCCTGTGTTTATTAAAGGGTCAAACGGGGATCTTTCTCTTTTAGCTAAAAGGACCAGGATGGAATGGGAAATGATGTTTGCCCCAGACTTAGTTGACAAACAAGCTTGCCCGACTCCTAGATGAGTCCTCCAAAACAAAGACTGCGAAAATTCTCAGTTTTCAGCTCCAGCGAATGGAGGCCCCGAGACAAAACCAAAACCTCATGGTTTCTGCTCTTACTGCAAAGGGCCGGGACGCTGCGGAAAGACCGTTGCCAAGTGGAGTGATCCAGGCACCTAGGACCCTCTAGCCAACCTATTCCAATATCCTCCTCATTCCCAGGGAGGGGCGGGGGGGGGTCCACGGAACTCCTGGCGTTTCCCAGTCCCCCCTCTTCATCGACCTGGAGGAACCACTCTCCAGACTGGGAGGGAATCTCCACCCGCCACCACCAAGCAGCCCTCCCCTCGGAGCACTGGAACAGCTCACGGAGCGGGGTCTCCAATAAACCTCAGCAGGTTCCGCCCCTGAACCCACTCCCCCGTCTGGGCCCTCCGAGAGACACACGCCCTTTTCTCCTTACTTCCTCTGCCCATTCACTTATTGGGCTGAGGTGTCTTAGAAAAATTTCATGCTGCGACTCCTTCCTCCCCAAAGGGGGACATAATCCTAGAATTTGACAGCAGCAATCAAAGCAGCCAAATCGGTAAGTCAAATGACCCTTCAACGTCTCCTATTTGCTCCTTCTCCGAGCTAACTGGAGCTAAGTCCAAAGACACTGATCATTTGTCCCTGTTAGATCAGCTACCACTCTCCTCATGGGCAAAACCTTCAGCTGAAACTGGCAGAACCCACAGAAAGCGCCTACTTTGTTTGTCCCACATCCAAGGTATAATCCAGGGAAAACCGCACATCTCCCAGACTGAACTGCCCAACAGATCATTCGAGGCTTGGCAAATGGATCTCATACGGCTTCCCTACCTCAGGGAAAGAAATATGTTCTTGTCGTGGTCTGTATGTTTTGTCACCGGACCGAAGCTTCCCCTTGTAGACAGGCCAATGCTTCTTCTGTGGCTAAAATTCTGTTAAAGAAGATTACTCCTACCTGGGGGCCCCTCTCACACATCATGGTGGTCGGGAAACCCACTTCACCATTCAGGTGCTTTGTTAGTTAGGCGTGCACTGTTCGGCCGTGTGATGTTACCACACTTGCGCTGTGCACACGCCACGCTCAGTCCTCAGACTTGTCACACTCACTCGCGGCATCGTGAAGTCTCAGCTGGAAAAACTTGTGGAGACTGCCACTGGTCCTTCTAAATCTCAGGTCCATTCTCCGGGGAACTCCTGGACCCTCACCCTTTGAGACAGTCACAGGACGTCCGGCCCGCTTGGCCCTGCCTCCTCGACCCACAGTCCGCAAAGGGAGGTCCCTTCCGTAGCGTCAAGGCTCGCTGCTCCTATAAAAACAACCACGGTTTGGTAGAGCAAGCTTTGCGCAGCGTGCTCCCGGGACACGCCGTCCTGCATCACCCCTGGCAACCCAGAGACTTCGTCTGTCGGGAAAGATGCCTCCAGAAAGACTCTCTTCAACCTCGCCGGCAAGTGCGGCCACAGTCCAGGGAACAGACTCTCGGATCCACGGGACACGTGCAAAGACGACGCCTGACTGGCCCTGCCCGCCATCTGGTG
This sequence comes from Panthera tigris, assembly GCF_018350195.1. Lineage (NCBI taxonomy): Eukaryota > Metazoa > Chordata > Mammalia > Carnivora > Felidae > Panthera > Panthera tigris. The sequence continues at coordinate 1,112,833 of NC_056672.1, read as the reverse complement.
TGGCCTGGAGGTACGGGCTTCCCGGAACTGAAGCCGACGACATCTGGCCAAGCTTTCCCATGAGGTCTGGACCAGGCCAGTGGACCTTCTTCTCACAGTTGCTTCTCTCTTTTGTAGGAAGACAGTGTCCCTATCTGCTTCTTCCAAGCCCTTTCGCAAGGGCTGGAACCTCTTCTCTTGATTGTGCCTCTGTAGAAACAGCCTCATGAGGATCCTGGGGCGAGTTAATTTTCACTTGTTCTCTTCAACGGGTTTGAAGGTTCAGAATTCACAAAAGTCTTCTTTCATCTGAACTCTTAACTGACTTTGAATTTTTATCCAAATTCATGGTCTCTGACCATGGCTGTATTACCTAATAGCAGATTTGGTTCAAAGCAGCTCTTCTGAGATAACAACACTGCTTTATTTTTTTTTTAACATTTATTTATTTTTGAGACAGAGAGAGAGAGCACGAACAGGGGAGGGTCAGAGAAAGAGGGAGACACAGAATCTGAAACAGGCCTCAGGCTCTGAGCTATCAGCACAGAGCCCGATGCGGGGCTCGAACCCACGGACCGCGAGATCATGACCTGAGCCGAAGCTGGACACTTAACCAACTGAGCCACCCAGGCGCCCCAACAACACTGCTTTAGAACGTCTTAGAAGTTGTGTTCATCAGCTATGGTTTCACATTTACACGTGCACCGTATCCTCCCAGATGCACTCGGTTAATCCTTTCAATGCGTGCTGGCAGTGATCACTAGTCAGCCTTCACAGTAGCTTCAGGCAGAAGCTTCCAGGAGGTATACGCGACTCTGGCTTGGCCTTCATGAGAATCTTCTGCCCTAAGTCGGAATGAGTGCCAATCGATATTTCAGTTGGCTACTCTCACACCCGGGAGTCCTGGTTTAGGACCATCACACCATTTGGAATTGTCATGTAACTACTTTTGTTTTGTGTAATTATTTCGATTTTGTTGCCCATCACACCTGGGTAAAAATGACATACACTAAGGGGATGATCTCCAGCGCTGATAACCTTGACAAATGTGGACAACAGAAGGGAGGCGCCCAGAGTTTCTCCCTCCTGACCCACCTTGTTACCCAAATTGCCTCAGTAGGTTTCCAATGTGTACAATTTCCCTCCAACGTGGGATATGACACCCAGAAAAGGGCCTTCCTGGAGCCAAGGGACAAAGGTCACTGAATTTGGAAAACCTGATCAGTAATCAGAAAAAAAATCTTGATCAAAAGGGGTAAACGTGAAAATTAACAAAAGGACACCTCACTGACGTGGAGCAAGGCGGCCAGCAGGGGGAGCTCTCCCAGCACACCCCTCCACGTCCCCCCGTGTCCCTTCCAGACCTACCCACATCTCAGCTGGAGAGAACCCTCGGTTACAGGCCCCGGGACAGGGAGGCTGTTCCCCGCGTCTCCTGCAAGAAACAACCACTCCTGCAGGTCACCAGCGAGAAACGTCACCACCCAGAACTCCCGCTTTCCTCCAACGGACTTTTCTTCAAAACAGCCCCTCCCAACTTCCTACACCTTCCCCGTAAAATGTTTCTCTGTTTTGCTTGTTGGACGGGCGGTGGTTTTACCCTAGTTTGGTGGTCCCAGATTGCAACTCTCTGCTATTCCCAAATAAATCCATTTTTTTTTTGCTGGCAAGTAACTTTTATTTTTCAGATCAACAGATATGTATATATAATATGTAAAGAATGACTTTAAAACTTTTTAACGTTTTATTTTGAAAGAGGGAGAGACAAAGCAAGCAGGGGAGGGGCATAAAGAGAAGGAGACAGAGAATCCCAAGCAGGATCAGCGCTGTCATGACAGAGCCCGACTTGAGGCTTGAACTCACCAAATGTGACATCATGACCTGAGCTGAAATCAAGAGTCCCACGCTTAGCCGACTGAGCCACTCAGGTGCCCCAAGAAGGCCTTTAAAAACCAAGGCTAAAGCAATGAATAACCCCAATTTTAAAATGAGCCACAGACTTGAATAGACACCTCACCGGAAAAGATGCACAAGTGGCTACTGGGCACCTCAAACTGCCACTGATCTCTGCCCCTCAATGAGACAGCCCTGCACACCCATCGGAGAGCCCGAACACCTGCACCAAGCAGCCAGCGTTGGGGGTGCTTCGCGGGCAGTGTCTTGCACGCTGAGCACGCACTTCCCAGAAATTCCGCTGTCTGCCCAGGAGGGTGACAGCGTGTTTACCTGGGCGTGGCCACAGCTTCATTCGGAACCGCTCCCCACCGGCGCCTTGGGGCCCGCACCGCCCTCCAGTCCAGCCCGGGCGACGAGGGACGAGCTCTCGACCCACCAACACCACCAAGGAAACGTTTTGTGAGCGAAAGACGCCGGATACATAATAGACATTCACTTCCTTGTGATTCCAGAACAGGCGAAACGAACCGAACCACGGTGGCCTCCTCGGCGGGAAGGGGACAGGCCGTGCCTGCAAAGGGCCCGGCGGAGCTTTCCGGGGACGCCACTATTCCCGATTGTCCGTGTATACACTTCTCCAGTTGTACGAGTCACAACCGAACGCTGACATCCGGGGCCCCCTCCCGCCCCGTCCAGCCCGGTCCCCGGGGGTCACGTCCCAAGCCGGAGCCCTGAGAGGCAGGCCCTGGGGCCGGGCCCGGCCTGGCGAGGGACTCACCGTCTTGCCAGAGGAGACGCTGAAGTCCTTGGGCAGGTCGGGGATGGCCTTGGGGTGGCGCCCCCTCTGCTGCAGGGCAGACGGGCAGGCGGCCGGGCCTGCGTCCAGGCCTCCCGGAGGCTCCGCCAGCTCCCATCTAGCCAGCAGGAGGGGGGGAGGGGGGGTCACGTGGGCACGCCTGCCATTGTCAACCTTGCAAGTAAAAACGCCGGTTACTTTACCAGCAAAACAAGGGCTGGGGCGCCTGGGTGGCGCAGTCGGTTAAGCGTCCGACTTCAGCCAGGTCACGATCTCGCGGTCCGTGAGTTCGAGCCCCGTGTCAGGCTCTGGGCTGATGGCTCGGAGCCTGGAGCCTGTTTCCGATTCTGTGTCTCCCTCTCTCTCTGCCCCTCCCCCGTTCATGCTCTGTCTCTCTCTGTCCCAAAAATAAATAAAAAACGTTGAAAAAAAAATTTAAAAAAAACAAAACAAAAAAAAAAAAAAAAAACAAGGGCTGATTCGGAAAGAAAAGAGAATTGAACCCAGGACGACACGCGGCGGCAAAACCGTAGGCGAGTCTGGCCAACAGGGGACAGGTGCGCTTTTTTGAGGAGAGAAGAGGTGGCTTGGGAAGGTCGTTATGAACTCAACGTCCATTGGAGGACACCGGGAGTGTGGTGGCTTCTCATTGGCGGAGCTGCTGGCGGCCTCTTCCCGTGGGGTCTGCGACCGACCCCCACTGGTGGGGCCTCCTGACTCCAGCTTGTGCCGTTTCCTGCTACTAATGTTTACACTGCAAAGGAAATGGGGAGATGGGTCTTTTTGGGGGTAATCCAGGGAAAATGGAGGGGGTTCTGTTACTAAAAGTCAGGATAGAGCATGGATATGCAGTGGAAGTATCTGCTCCAGGGACAACATATTCAGCCCAGGCGATGGGTCAAGACTGGGTGGATTCTGTACCGCATTTCCCAGCCTCTCTCGAAGTGAGGAGTGGCCCTGGGGGCTAGAAAGCCGTCTGCTGGGGACATTCAGGGCCTTTGCTTTCAGGAGAAAATGGGAGTACATATGGCTAGTGGCTCCTCCCTGTTTCTCCTGGCCTGCACACAGACGTGATGCCTGGAGCTGTGGCAGCTGCGCTTTGACCATGAGGCAAGAACCCTGTGGAGAAGGCCAAGAATATCCCGAGCCACTTTCCAGAAAAATCAAGTCTGTGAAGGAGAGAGCAGCTGCCCAGGTCTGATCTAGTGATGGGATCTGAGAATCTGGTTTGTGCCATGAGTTCTCTGGCCGCCGTCAGGCTGCAGGCCAGCGGGGGAGGACACGGTTGCAGGCCCAGCACTTGTGATGCTGCCTTCACTACTTCCCTGACGTTGCGGGGTGAGGGCGAGCATCTCCCTGCCTGTCGTCTTTGTGACCACAGGCTCATGCTGCCCCTGGGGCCCGTCTGCCAGGAGTCAGGTGCCCCCTCCACCCCTGGCTGGGCTGGGCCAGGAGCCCAGTGTAGAGGGAAGGAAGACAAAGGTCACCCACAACCATTCTATCAGAACATGTGTTTTAAGCAATTTCTGGAAAGCGTAAGAATGGCAGAGAAATAAACACTGCCATTTTCAAACATGACTGGAAGCTTTTAAAGAGAAGGAGCTTCTGAGGTCCTCCGTGGATGTGTTTTAGACACCCAGGGCGAGGGCGGGCAGTGCAAGCAGACCTAGTGTTGGTGGCTTCCTGTCCCTCGCCGGGGTGGCCTCGAAGACCCCACCTGGCCCCGCTGAGGCTGGTGACTCTGCCTCGCTGGCCTCGGTGGCAGTGTGCACGGTGCCGAAGGGGGAGCTGGCGCCCCAGTGGGGGAGCTGGGCACCGGGGCCAGTGGCCACAGGGGACAGGTGAGCCCCGGGTCAAGGAAACCTGACACAGGACCACCTGCAGGAGCTCCCCGTGTTGCTGGGTCAGAACCCTGTTACACAACACCACCCCCCAGGCCAGTCATCATGCCCGCTCTCTGGAGGCTCAGAGCAGGTGCGCGGAGGCGTCAAAGGGCAACGACTCACACAGTGAGGGGGAACAGGGGTGTCTCAGCTGCCCCCCTTTCCCCCCTCCCTCTGTCTCTTTCTCATCTTTTTCCCTCTCTGTCTCTCTTCATCTTTCTCTCTCCCTGTCTCTCCTTCTCTGTCTCTATCCTTATCTGTCTCTCCCTGTCTCTCTCTGTCTCTCTGTCCCCATCCCCCCTTGTTTCCATCTTTCTCCTCCCCTCTTCTCTTCTGAATCTTTCCTGTGTCCTAAGTGTCTGTGACGGCAAACACGGCCGTGGGGTGAGGCAGCAATCTCGTGTCCCCTCGCTGCCAGGCGGTGGTGGATGGGAAGTGACTCCACGTTGGAAGGACAGCTTACCGGCCAAGACCCTGAGTACAGCGCCCCACAGCCTCCCTCCGACCCGTGGAGCCAGACGGACCGTCACGTGTGGACCCTGGCCCAGAGCCCACGGTGATCAGGCTGCAGCTTCCGGCTTCCCCCACGACTGTCCGTCTCAGGTCTCCGGCCTCCGGACCCGCCCCGGGTTCCCACGGGCCCCGAGCCAAGGCCAAGCGCCTCGGGGGACGTTGGGCACACCACAGCCTGGCCACTGTCAGACAGCTCCCCCTGCTGATGCCCATGGCCCTCCCTGGCCCTCGGTCTTTCCAGGGCATGTCAGCCACCCTGTCGTCTCCTCCCTGGGAGCTACCAGTGCAGCTCCCGGCCCCACCCGGCACAGTGACTCTGGCCACCCCGACTCCCCCCGGGCTGGTCTGAAGTCTGAGCTCTGATGGTGGCCCTGATTCCCGTCCTGTGAGCATGGCCCGCACCAGTGTGGAGCTGGGGACCCCCACCCGCTCACAGCCACCACGTGAGAACACTCTGGGGGCCTCTAGGGTCTCAAGCCCTCCCCTCCACCCACCGGCTGTACCACCTCTGGGCCTCAGTTTCCTCGTCCGTAAAATGGGATAATGGCATCTACATCCTGGCTTGTTGTGGGGGCTACGTGCAGGCTGGCCCCTCCTACTCCAGGACGCCAGGGTCACAGGTCAGCGCTCCTCAGCACCCAGGCTCAGGGACAGGGCTCCATCATGGGGTCTCCCCTATAAGGTTCAGAGAAGTAAACAATGGCCTGAGGCCACATGAGCATCCAGGGCCAGTGAAGTGGGGGATGTCCCCAGCCTTAGGGGGAGGTCTGGTTTGGGGCTGAGTGGGCAGCTCCCAGGAGCCGGGGGACATAGGACCCGACTCCTGGTGCTCTCCAAAGCATCCCCACTCCTGCCTGGCCCGTGTCCCCACCTGCACCCACTCTTGGGGAAGCTTCAAATTCTGGGAAGATGTCACCGGCTGGGGACAGTGAAGCCAATAGACATGCCTTTGATTAGGGATCAAAAGCACCAGCATCACCTTGTAAGTCTCTTGTTTTACGTTTTCGTCTGCTTATGGGATAGTGGGAGGGTACACGAAGAACCGTCTGTGACAGACACGGGACGAGGCCCGCAGGCCTACAAAGCCGCCGCGTGCCCACTGGAGAGAGCTTGCCAGCCAGCAAAGGTAGAGAGAGGAAGACCCCATCCCGCCCCCAGAGGAAACCTCAGCATCTCAGCATCTCTGTGTCACCGTTCACCTCCCTGCAGTGATCTCACCCGTGGCCTTTCCCCCAGCACCACGGCTGTGAGGGGCCGCCCTGGGCGCGGTGTGTGCTGTGGCTGCACCACGGGCCTCCCCGGACGGACCACCTGGACGGGCCACCCCAGATAGGCCACCCCAGACGGGCCACCCCCTGGGCTTCCCGGATAGGCCACCCCGGACGGGCCACCACTCGGGCCTCCTGGACAGGCCACCCCAGACAGGCCACCCCCTGGGCCTCCCAGACAGGCCACCCCGGACAGCCCACCCCAGACGGGCCACCCCAGATGGGCCACCCCCTGGGCCTCCCGGACAGGCCACCCCGGACAGCCCACCCCAGACAGGCCACCCCCTGGGCCTCCTGGACAGGCCACCCTGGACAGGCCACCCCAGATAGGCCACCCCAGATGGGCCACCCCAGATAGGCCACCCCGGACAGGCCACCACCCAGGCCTCCCGGACAGGCCACCCCAGACAGGCCACCTAGACGGGCCACCCCAGACAGGCCACCCCAGATAGGCCACCCCAGATAGGCCACCCCCTGGGCCTCCCGGACAGGCCACCCCAGACGGGCCACCCCCTGGGCTTCCTGGACAGGCCACCCCGGACAGGCCACCCCAGATAGGCCACCCCAGACGGGCCACCCCCTGGGCTTCCCGGATAGGCCACCCCGGATAGGCCACCCTGGACAGGCCACCCCAGATAGGCCACCCCAGATGGGCCACCCCCCCGGCTTCCCAGATAGGCCACCCCGGATGGGCCACCACCCAGGCCTCCCGGACAGGCCACCCCAGACAGGCCACCCCAGACAGGCCACCCCCTGGGCCTCCCGGACAGGCCACCCCGGATGGGCCACCCCAGATGGGCCACCCCCTGGGCCTCCTGGACAGGCCACCCCGGATAGGCCACCCCCTGGGCCTCCCGGACAGGCCACCCCGGATAGGCCACCCCAGATGGGCCACCACTCGGGCCTCCTGGACAGGCCACCCCAGACAGGCCACCCCCTGGGCCTCCTGGACAGGCCACCCCGGATAGGCCACCCCAGATGGGCCACCACTCGGGCCTCCTGGACAGGCCACCCCAGATGGGCCACCTCCCCGGCTTCCCAGATAGGCCACCCCGGACGGGCCACCACTCGGGCCTCCTGGACAGGCCACCCCAGACAGGCCACCCCCTGGGCCTCCTGGACAGGCCACCCCGGATGGGCCACCCCAGATAGGCCACCCCAGATGGGCCACCCCCTGGGCTTCCCGGATAGGCCACCCCAAACAGGCCACCCCCTGGGCCTCCCAGACAGGCCACCCCGGACAGCCCACCCCAGACGGGCCACCCCAGATGGGCCACCTCCTGGGCCTCCCGGACAGGCCACCCCGGACAGCCCACTCCAGACGGGCCACCCCAGATGGGCCACCTCCTGGGCCTCCCGGACAGGCCACCCCGACAGCCCACCCCAGACGGGCCACCCCAGATGGGCCACCTCCTGGGCCTCCCGGACAGGCCACCCTGTACAGCCCACCCCAGACGGGCCACCCCAGATGGGCCACCCCCTGGGCCTCCCGGACAGGCCACCCCGGACAGCCCACCCCGGACAGCCCACCCCAGATGGGCCACCCCCTGGGCCTCCTGGACAGGCCACCCCGGACAGCCCACCCCAGACGGGCCACCCCAGATGGGCCACCTCCTGGGCCTCCCGGACAGGCCACCCCGGACAGCCCACCCCAGATAGGCCACCCCAGATGGGCCACCTCCCCGGCTTCCCAGATAGGCCACCCCAGACAGGCCACCTGGACGGGCCACCCCAGACAGGCCACCCCAGATAGGCCACCCCCTGGGCCTCCCGGACAGGCCACCCCAGACAGGCCACCCCAGACGGGCCACCCCCTGGGCCTCCTGGACAGGCCACCCCGGACAGGCCACCCCAGATAGGCCACCCCAGATGGGCTACTCCCTGGGCCTCCCGGACAGGCCACCCCAGACAGCCCACCCCAGATGGGCCACCCCAGACGGGCCACCTGCTGGGCCTCCTGGACAGGCCACCCCGGACAGGCCACCCCAAATAGGCCACCCCAGTTGGGCCACCCCCTGGGCTTCCCGGACAGGCCACCCCGGACAGCCCACCCCAGACAGGCCACCCCGGACAGGCCACCCCAGATAGGCCACCCCAGATGGGCCACCCCCTGGGCTTCCCAGATAGGCCATCCCGGACAGACCACCACCCAGGCCTCCCGGACAGGCCACCCCAGACAGGCCACCCCAGATGAAACACCCCGGACAGGCCACCCCGGATGGGCCACCCCAGACAGACCACTCCAGACAGGCCACCACCCAGGGCCTCCCCTGGCATCTGCTACGTTGCCTACAGTTCTTTGTTCCTTCAGACAACGCCGCGGTGAACTGAACACACATGTTAGCCATGTTAAAGGATATGTCCTTAGAACAGACAGCACAATTGGGGTCAGGATCTAGGACTATAGTGAAGGCCTGGATGTATAATCACCACACAGCCGTGCAGACAAGCAGCTGTGTTTATGGTTGTCTTCTAGCAACTATGGAAGTTTGGACACATTCAGGCTTGTTTTTCAAAAAAAGGTTTTCGATATTCTCTAGGAAGTAAAAAGCTGTGAATCATGGTTTCAATATGTCTTCGGCTCTGAGGTTATTTTTTAAAAATAAGTAGTGGCCATCCAGGTTTCTTGTGATTCACAGAGGCGGAGACAATGGTGAGTTTATACCATTATGCTCTTGGCCACGTAGGTGCGACTATTCTCACCACTGGAAGGGACAGGAGGTGACCTGGCATTAGGGTGGAATACGCTGGGTCCCTCCGTGACAAGCACATCACACGTGCTGAGTGCGACACAAATCCTACTGGGCCGGCCTCCCAGATGCTGGGGGTTATCTGACACCACAGAGCAGCTTGGCCTCAGGACCCAAATATAGTTTTAGTATCGCTGTGAGACAGATGGCCCTAAGAGTTAGTGGCTTAAAAAGCAGTAATCAGGGGGGCACCTAGGTGGGTTGGTCGGTTAAGCATCCGACTTCGGCTCAGGTCGTGATCTCACGGTCCGTGGGTTCAAGCCCCACGTCGGGCTCTGTGCTGGCGGCTCGGAGCCTGGAGCCTGCTTCGGATTCTGTGTCTCCCTCTCTCTCTGCCCCTTCCTCTCTCTCTCTCTCTCAAAAAAAAAAAATAAATAAAAAACAGTTTTTAAAATGTGTTCTTTAAAAAGTCATAAAGATGTGCAAAGACTTAGGTGTACGAGAGGGTGGCCATTGCAAAAGGAAAACATAAAAGTTCATGAGTAAGTTACGATATGACCACAAAATAGAATTTTTACTATGCGGAAAGATGTGTTCCTAACACATAATTAAGTGACATATAACATCAGTAGAATGATTCTGTTCTGTAAAGATCATGTCTTTATGTAAAAGCATAGGAAAGGTGTGAAAGGCTGCACGTCTGGGGTGGTTTCAATTACAGTAGACGTGACCACGCGTTCCCTCCCACGGGGTGGAGCTCCCTCTCCCGCCACGCTGATCTGGGGATCGGCCTGGTCAGTGGATGTGGCCGCAGCCTCAGTGGCTGGCTCTAGGCCTGGGCATTAGGAGGGCTTGCATATGCCCTGTTCGCCAGTCTGGGGGCTCCGGACCCCCAACAGGAGCGGGGGGGGGGTCATGCACGGGGAGGGGGTCACCCAGAGCATCCGCAGCTGAGCCCCAGATGCAAAAGCAAGACCCTCACCCACGACGAGGCCCCAAAGTGGCTCTCACCGGTGACGCTCATTGGGAAACGCCCCTGCTCCCACAGCAGGGAGTCATTCCCGCTTCTACCCTTACCTTTGCTTTCTTTTCTTTAAAAGATTGTATTTACTTAAGTGATCTCTACACCCAAGCGGGGCTTGAACCTACAACCCCGAGGTCAAGAGTCGCAGGGTCCACCGTCTGGGCCAGCCGGGCACCCCTCTTACCTTCCCTTTCTAAATTCTATTTAATATTATGTTGCTTAATTACTACATTAGTTTATTATTTATGTATTTTATTAACTATTTAGATTATACTGTATTTTATACAATTTATATAAATGTTGTAAATCATTTTATATAAAGAATGTTTGTGGGACGCCTGGGTGGCTTAGTCAGTTGGACATCCGACCTTGGCCCAGGTCATGATCTTGTGGTTGTAGGGTTCAAGTCCCACGTCAGGCTCTGTGCTGACAGCTCGGAGCCTGGAGCCTGCTTCGGATTCTGTGTCTCCCTCTCTCTCTGCCACTCCCCTGCTTATGCTCTGTGTCTCTCAAAAATAAACATTTAAAAAAATAAAAGGAAGAACGTACGTGTGTGTGTGTGTGTGTGTGTGTAACAAGCTCTTGCAATGTTTAAAAAGAAAATCTTGCCCTTGAGGCCAGCCTATCTCCAGCCTCAAACAGACACTGGTAACTTGTGATCATGACAAAGCATATTTCGATATTCTGTCCTTTCTCTGAAGTTATGTTGTGAGCACTGTTCTGTGTTACTAGGTGTCCTTCACCAGTGACGTTTACCGTGACGGACAGGCTCTCTCAGCACGAGGGTGTCACCTGGTACGTCCGTGTGTTTCCCCGTTAGAAATTTATTTCAGATTGTCATGTTCAGTGACTACTGGACGATGACTGTGCTCGTGCATATACATGTTGTTTCCCAAAGACACAGTCAGACACATGCAATCTAGTAGAATGGACATTCTTTTCTAGTCCCCCTGATAGGTTTGTGACTGTTTGCCTTCCAGAAGGTGTCGGCCACTGCATCTGTCTGCCCGCCTGCGGCAGATGACACAGATCACCCACCCGCGTCCCTCAGGACATGAGCTCAGGCTTTATTCTGGGGGGCAATTTGCTCAGCCCACCCTGCAGCAAGCTGCCGCTAGTGAAATGTATGCACAATTTATTGAGTCGTCCGCAAAGCTCCTTAAGAGGAGACAGACAACGGGAAACGAGCCCCCTTTTGCCTGCTTCTTGCATGGATGGTGGGATCTCCAGCAGCCATCTTGGGCCATGAGGCTACTCTGAGGATGGAAACTCCACATTATGCAAGACAGAGAAGAAAAATCCCCAATAACAGAGTGGAGGAGTCGTGCTAGCCTTGGATTTCCTAATTCCAGCCTTGTTTCATTTAGAGGAAAATCCTGCATGAGTTAAGTCTTTGAGCTTTAGATCTGTTACTAGCACCCAAGCTACTTAACCTCTTCAGAACATTATTGGCGTTGGTTTCAGCACATTAAAATTTTAAACATTATTTATAGGTATCAAGTGGAACTTAACAGTTGCTTACTGGTGTCTTTTCGGAGGGAATTTATAGGCAAAAGAAGCAGCACAAGCAAAGCTATACACGCTGGAAGGAGAGCCATTTCCAGAGAGACAGACGTCTCTCCTTGGAGTGAGGCCACCTGCTATCGTCTCACTGAGGGTCAGGTGAGGGTCAGTTCATAGGGAACCACTGAGGTAAGCACCCTGACTTAACCACTTCCCTGTTTCCATTCTCTTCCTTCCTCCTCGTCCCCGCATCCCTCCCCCCTCTCTCCTCCCGCCCTCCCTCTCCCTCCACTATCTGTCCCCCTTCCCCAACCCCCCTCCCCTCCTCCTTTCCCTGCCCTCCCTCCAGAGTCCCCGCCCCTTCCCTCCTTCTCCCTCTTTCTCTCCCTCCCTTCCCTCCCTCTCTCCCTCTCCCCCTCCCTCCACCATCCCACCCGCTTCCCCATGCCCCCCTCCTCCTCCCCCCACCTCCCCACCCTCTCCTCCTTCCTCCCCCCCCCTCCTCCCTCTCCCAGCCCTCCTCCCCCACCCAGTCTAACAGTTCTAGCAGGAGAGAGGGAACAAGGAGTCCCCTGCCCAGGACAGAGTGAGTAACTCACCATGAATATGAACAGGTTGCACAGAGAAGGAACCGGCAAACCGACACCCTCCAAGCAGGAGAGCCCAGCCCTGCTGGCGCTCCGTGAAAGGCTATTTCTGTCCTCCCGAGTTCTGGCGGAGACACGGCATCTACTCCGATAAATGCCCCTTTGTGCTGGGTTTCCATTAGCTCGTGAGATGCCCTCACGGAGAGCCTGCTGCATGCTGCCCGGGGCTCTGCCCAGCAACGGGCCTGCCGGGGCCTGGCCCGCTGCCCGCCCGCACTCCATCAGAGCCGGGGACGGGAGACGTGGCGCTTTGGGGAACGACCCCACAGACCGCGGCCTCTGCAGCGCAAACGACATCCGCGGGCCGGCCGGGCTGTCGGCCCCACGGAGAGGCCAGCAGGTCACGTGCGTGTCCCGGTTCTGGAGCCTGCCTCGGAGGTCTGAGCACCGGGGGCCCCCACGCCCAGCCACCCGGGCACTCCCGTCTCCTCCCTGCCTCACCCCCAAACCTCTGCACCCCTCCTCAGGAAGGAGCAGCTGTGGAATCAACGCAGAATCTCTCTGCTCAGCCTTGGCTGGAGACAAGGAAAGCAGCAGACCCAGGGGAACCTGGAGGAGGCCGCTGAGCCCAACACGGTCAGACACGGGCCACCGAGTGTCAGAGAGGTGGGCAGCGGCCAGAGGGCAGAGGGCATCCTGCTCCCGTGTGGCCACCCACCCGGCAGCTGTTCTCAGGAAAAGGTCCTCCCGGAGCCCTGCTGAGCGGTGACAGACCCTTTATCAGGAGGAAGGCTGCCTCGCCGTCTGTCGGACCCAGTTTGCTCAGCAACCACAAGACGTGACCGGTGACAGGTGGTCCTCGGGGACCCGGCTGCACGAACACCATGCCGGGCGGCCCTGGGACCTGGACAGACCCTCTGTCGGCCTCTTTCCTTCCCGGACGGACGCAGACTCATTCCTAACACGCCGCACTGACCAGCCTTGGCTTTCCCACAGCAGAGAACACGTGCCCAGCGCTAAGGGCAATGAGTGACAGCACGTGTGTGGGGCCCTCCTCTCCCATGCTCCTTGGTCAGATCCATGACTTTTCAATCTCCACCTCGGGGCTCCACCTGGGGTCCCCAGACCAGCCGCACAGCCCCCCCCACCCCCCGGGACTTGGGCGTGGGCCAGAAAGCCGGGGCCCTCAGTGTTTCTGACGCCGGTCGAATCAGAAGCAGGACAAGGATATCCCTCCGGATGGGGGCTGCGTGGTGTCAGGCAGGGCTGGGGGCCTCAGGGCAGGGACGGGGGATGGGGACAAGCCCCTCCCCCGCCGCAGCTCCTGGGGCATTTGCAGAGGTCTCCCTGAGGAGAGCAAATCTGCTGTCAGCCTGGGGTCTGAGGTGGCTGGGCACCCCGTGCGCCCCACCACGGCCTCCAGGGAGCTCCCAGCACCCGTCTGGGGTGGGTGGGGTGGGCTGGGGAGAACTGAGTTCAAGTCTCCACTCTGGGAGCCTCAGTTTCCCCTTGGTAGAAGGGGTGCAGCACCCCATAGTGAGACAGGGCACGCACCAAGCCCCCAGCCCGGGGCTCAGCAACGCCTGCTAGGGCCGTCCTCGGCCCCTTGGTGGCAGTGCCTCCACTGGGCCACAACCCGTGGGCTCCTGGCCAGACCCGTGGACCCAAAGGCAGGGGCCGGAAGCATCCGGGAAGCTGCCGTGAGCCTCCGTGTGGGGAGTGTCCCTGGGAGGGGCAGGATCAGGGCTGCCCTCAGTCTTCCCAGAGGAGGCGACCCCCGGACCTGGAGAATGAGAAGCCTCTGGCCCTCAGCGGGGAGGCTGTGGGTGTGGGTGGGTGCGTGCGCGCCCGGGGCCTTCAGCACCTGTTCTCTGAGCACCTGCGCCAGGGGCAGAGCTCTCAGGCCTTTGTACTAAGCGGGAGCCACTGCCCGCCCAGAGGGCCTCCTCTCGGCCTGTGGTTCAGCCCAGTCCGCCAGACCGGCCGGGGTCAGCAGCTGACCTTTGGAGAGGAAGGAGGAACCCAGCCTAGACCTGACCTGCCGGCAATGTCTCTTCACCAAACCACAGGTCACCTGCCCTGCCGGGGCTCCAGACGCACTCCCTCACTCCCACGACCACCTGTGGCCCGTTAGCTTCCTGGTGTGAGTCAGCGGTCAATGTCAGGGCAGAGAATTTGGAGCCCGGCAGCTCTGTCATTAGTGGTTTGCGGAGCACGGGCTGGACAGGGCTAGCCGGGATGAGAGACGCCTGGAGGCTGGACAAAGCAGACAGGGCTAGGGCATGCCCTGGGCAGCACAGGGTGTGGGCTGAGGGCGAGTGGTGCCTGGGGCTTTGCGTCAGGGAGGGGGCAGACAGCGTGCGCGTAAGCAAGCATGGTGCTTTCGGGAGCTGACCCTGGGCTAGAGTGAGGGGGGCCAGGGGCCACTGCAGAAGGGTGGTCTGTGATCAGGTGACAGGAAGGAGCCACCAACATGGATGGAGGCCTGGGGACAGGATCTTCAGACAGGGAAAATGGAGAGTGCAAAGGCCCTGAGGTACAGAGTCCATGGAATAAAGAGAAGGGCACTGGGGAGGCTGAAGGGAGGGGCGGATGCAGGGGTCATGTGTTCAGGGTCCAGGAATGAGGATTTTTTCAAGAAGACTTCAGAGAGAGTTAAGCTGGCCGATGACATGGTCTGATACACATTTTCAAAATGGAATTGAGGGGGGAGGGGGAAGCGGAAGCAATTCAACCTGTTATATGTTCTGCGTTTAAAGAAGAAAATCTAGGGGCACCTGGGTGGCTCAGTCAGTTAAGCATCTGACTCTTGACTTTGGCTCATGATCTCACGGTTCGTGAGATGGACCTTCTTGTCAGGCTCTGTGCCGACGGCTGCTTGGAATTCTCTCTCCCTCTCTCTCTGCCCCTCCCCTGCTCGCTTGCTCTCTCTCACTCTCCCAAAATAAATAAACTTAAAAAAAAAAAAGGAAAATCTATTTATTAATGAAAAGCATAACACATATTTAAAAACCAGGGTCCAGATCAACTGTATCACAAGCCCCCTGCCCCCAAATTATGGAACCCTCAAAACAAGATAGATTTTTTTTTCTTATTCACACTCAAGAAGTCTTGAGGTGGGCAGCCCAGGGAGGGCCTGTACTTCAAGCACTGGGGACACAGGCTTCTTCTGTCTTTTTTTTTTTTTAACGTTTATTTATTTTTGAGACAGAGAGAGACAGAGCGTGAACGGGGGAGGGTCAGAGAGATAGAGGGAGACACAGAATCTGAAACAGGCTCCTGGCTCTGAGCTTTCAGCACAGAGCCGGATGCGGGGCTTGAAGCCACGAACCGCGAGATCATGACCTGAGTCGAAGTCAGACGCTTAACCGACTGAGCCACCCAGGCTCCCCATGGCTTCTTCTGTCTTTAGCTCTGCTGTGTAAGACTCCCAGGCCCAAGTTCTCCTCGTGGGCCAGTGTGGCTGCTGGAACTCTGGCCATTACAACTGTATTCCACCCAGCAGGAAAGAGGAAGTAAAAAGTAAAGGAAGTAATACATAAAATTAAAAAAATAAAAAATAAAACCCCTCTGTTTAAGGTCTCTTCCCTGATGTTGCACGTCCCCTTCCACTGCTAGAATGTAGCCACACAGGCACACCTAGCAGCAGGAGAGGCTGGGAAACACAGCTTCTATTCTGGGAGGCCACTTGCTAAGCTAAAAATCAGGAGTCCGTGACAGAGACAGAAGGGAAGAACTGCCGGTGGGGGTGACCGCTGACCCTGCCCCCTTTGCCCTGGCTGCTGAGGACAAAGGCTTTGCTGGGTAAAGATGCCTGGAGATGACAAGTGAGTCAGCCCCACCCTGCTCAGAGAACCCAGTGCACAAATGGGCAGGACAGACGGGTGGGTCAGGGCCTCAGGAAGAAGCCACTTGTCACTGCTCTCTCTCCATGGTACCGGGCGGGTCCCTCCAGGCCAGCCAGCCTGCCACCCACTTGCTCTGTAAATGGCTACAAGGCATTCCAAAACACGGGCGGCCACAACTCAGTGTCTCCCTCACGGTGGGCGCTCACTTTGTTTTGGGGCTCGGGGCCCTCTAGGGCTAGCTGCGCCATACTGGGTGGTCTTGGGCGTGTCACGTCTCGCTGGGGGACTGTGGGAGGTGGTGCACACACCTGCGTGGGCGTCCCGCTCGCACCACCTGGCCCGTTGCCATCCTTGACCCAGGCATGCCTGTGCCACCTTGGCAAGCTCCTCTGCTCCTGTGTTTCAAGTGGGGAAGAAGGGGCCCCTGGGGGGCTCTGCGGGTCGAGCATCTGACTCTTGATTTCCGGTCAGGTCGTGATCTCGCAGTTCATGGGACGGAGCCGCGCGGGGAGCCTGCTTGGGATCCTCTCTCCCTCTCTTTCTGTGCCCCTCCCTCACCCATGCAAGCACACGCACGCGTGCACTCTCGCTCAGAAATAAATAAACGTTGAAGGAAAATCTTTTTAAAAAGTTACAAATAAATAAAGTGTGGCGGTGGCACAGCACCTCCTCATAGGCCTGACCTCCTTTCCCTGTCCTTCTGGAAATGGAAGGTCAGCCCTGCTCCACCCCCTGGCCCCGTGCACCCATCTGGTGGGAGCCATGGTCCCCGAAAGTACCTGACAGAGCACAGAGCCCGGCCCACCCGCCGCCAGGTAATGGTGCCCCAGGGGGGCCAGTGGGCATGGGCCACCAGCTCCCAAGGCGTGTCTGTCACCCCCGGGGCTCTGCCTGGCGCTGGGCGTGCGCGGGCGGGCCGGGCCCTGCTGGAGGCGGGAGAGGCGGGGCCTCCCGGGCGGACCGAGCGCCAGCCTGCCTTGCGGGGCTGGGGGGGCCTGGGCAGGTCATGCCACCTCTCCCCCCACCGTTCCTGCCCTCCGTATGTGGAAACACCACCGACAGGGATCCACGCCTCTCAGAGAGGGAGACCGGCCAGGAGCCCGCGGCCTTCTAAGGCTCCGGTCCACAAAATACGGTTTGTCTGGAGGTGCATCCTCCCAGGCCCGAGGCGACGGGTCGAGCCCTCCCCGCCGTAATGCGGGGGCACAGGTGATGCTCCTCCCTGGCTCCAGGGCGGGTGCGGTGGCTGGGGTGCAGGCCTCTCAGCGGGGAGGCCTGTGTCCTTCCTGGCCAGGAGGGGTGTTGCTCAGGCGTCCGCTCTCTGCCCGCCTGGGGCATGAAGCTGCCACCAGGGCTGCCCCGCTCCTGTGCTCAGCTCTCAGCTCCGGGGGGCCTGGTCCAGGTGACAGGGGCCCACGGGGGCTCCAGGGCCCTCCCACACTGGGCACTGGCCTTGGTGTTCTATGGGCTGGGGTGCTTCACCTTCAGCGCCCCCATTTGTCAGACGCGAAGTGTTTCCCTAGTCACGCAGCTCGGTGGGGCCAGGTTAACTGAGTGTGCGGGTGTATCTACACGTGTGCTGCTTGTACGGGCAGCCTCTCCGCCACGTCTCTGCGCCTCTCTGCGGGAGCACGGCCAGCCCGGGACACTCCCCGTGATCCTCTGCCCACGGACCCTCTCTTCAGTTCAGCATCCGGTCTCTGCGGGAGAATCTGAAAGCAGGTAGTGAGGACACACAGCAAGATGGCCCGGCCCCTTTGGGGTCCGTGCTGGGAGCAGTCAGGGAAGCAGACACTTCATAGGCAAATGAGGATGACACAGCCGTCCAGGAAGTCCCTCTCGAGGACACACAATGGGGTGGGGGGCGGGCCTGGAGGGTGAGACGCTGCTGTGAGGGCTGTGACCTTGACCCCCGGAAGGTGAACTGCTGAATCGTTACACCAGGACCTTTTCCGACATCCTCCTTCTGGACCAAGGGAATGGCGAACCTCAGCTCTGAGCAGCCATGGGGCCCACAGAAGAGACAAGCTCAGGATGGGGGACCAGGGCCCCCGGAGCCTTCCCATCCGCAGCCCCCACACGGCCCACCAAGACAAGACCCTCTCACCTGCGGAAGGGGCCCAGGCTCTTCTCCCCACCGCCCAGCCTCCCCTGCACCCTCAGGACCCTCCCTCCTGGCCCCTCCAGGAGCCAGCATGGCCCCTGGGGTGGGAGTTTATGCCATTCTGTGTGAAAGGTGCTAACATTTAAAATTCTGCATTTTCGGCCACTTGTCAACAGTCAGGTGTGGGCTCTGTGAGAACAACTGTGTGTTGCTGTACGGGGCCCCGTGCCCAGGCCTGCCCAGACCCCGGGGGGCACTGCAGAGTCCCCGCTCAGGGCGGCCCAAAGCAGGACTGAGGCACGGACCACCTGCCCTGGCTTCAGTTCCCTCAGCCTTGAACTGGGCCAACGGCAGCTCCTTCACAGACCTGGGTATGGGGTAAGTGGGTAGGACCGACACCCCCTGGGATGGCTGCCCCCCAACCTGGGCGGTGCGACCCCCTGCCGGCCCTGCTACTCCCCCACACACGGGAGAAGAGAAAGGTCAACAGGAGGCCCAGACCAGGGTTTAGTGGAAGATCCCTTTTTCTGATAAATCCCCTGGGTGACTTGCATTTTCCATGCCTTTGGTTTCACTTATAAAACTCCTCTGCCAGCAGGGATGAGGCGTGGGGTGGGGGAGGGGAGGTCTCAGCCTGGAGTGTGGTGAGGATCCTGGTCAAACCAGGAACTGGGTTCCCACACCCATGGTGCCCTCCTGCTGGCCACGCAGACCTGCTGGGGGGGCATCCAGTCGACCGCTCAGACGGCCTGCAAAGGCCCCAGAAGTTCTGAGCTCCTCCTTCTTGGCCTCCCCCCACTCCCCCTTCCTCAGTTTCCACCCCCCCCCCCCCATCAGGCCAGCGGGGGAGAGCCTACCTCCCGAGGCTGTAAGAAAAGCCACGTACCTGGCCCCACGCAGGGCTGCTGGGGGCTGGTTCCTGCCTGTCCCACAAACCTTGCCCCCCCCCCCCCCCTTGTCGCAGCTCTGTGTCTAGAACAGGACCGGGCATACAGTAGGCGTTCCATGATGACCTGATGAATGAACAAGCCTCCAACTCCAGCTAATTCACCCACTTAACTCGCTGCTTCCTGACCTGGGGCACTGCTACTTACCTTCTTGGGGTGGGGGTGGGGGGATAATCAGCCCACAGGGCCTAAGAGGACCATTCCCGCATCACGGATGGGGAAGCCGAGACAGAGAGGTCCAGTCACCTGCCCCAGCCCACACAGCTATGGTGGTTCAGGGTTATAGAGTCCGGCAGCCTAGAGGGACCCCAGCCAGGGGCGCGGGGAGGGTCAAGGGGGCCAGTGGCCCTGCTCACGGACACTAGGGTGCTTTGGCGGAGACATCGGCAGACACCGCGGAAGAAGTGGGAGTGGTAAAAGCGGGTGGGCCTGGCAGCAGGCTCAGGGTCAGGACTCGAGGACACAGTGGCCCCGGGAGGTAACGCCCGGCCCCTCCGGGCCCCCGCGCACCCGCCTGGCTTCCGACGCCTGGGAGCGGCCCGCGTCTTGCCGGGCGCCCTGGGAAACAGCGGCCGACTGAGCCAAGACCTGGGGGAGCCAACGCGCTCTGGCCGCCCGCAGCGGCCCGCCCTGGCACGGGGCGCCACCCCAGACCAGAGGACCTGTCTCCCGCCTGGGAACACGGAGGCTGCGCCAACAGGGCGGGGGCTGCACCAAGCGGCCCTCTGCTGCCCCCCCCCCCCCCCCCCCCCACCTCCTGAGCGTGCGGGTCGGCCCCGGGGGCGTGGGGCGCCCGAGAACCCCCACTCCCTGGCAGCGGCGCGCTCGCCTTCCTGGCGCGCCCAGCAGTTTGCGAAGTGGCCCGGGGAAGGATGGTTCTTGGCTTCATTTCGTGGATTAAAAGTGTCCAAGACGTGGGCAGAGCCGGACGTGGCCCGCCCCAGCCCGCGCGGCGAGAGGGAGGGTCCTCGGGGTCCCGCGGGCCCGCCCCGGCTGGGCGGAGGGGCGGAGTCCTGAGGCGGAGTCTGGGGGCGGATGGGGCGGAGGGGCGGAGCCCGGGGGCGGGCCGGGGGCGGGCCGGGGGCGGGCCGAGGGCGGGAGCGCAGCGGGGTCCCCGGGGCCCAGGCGCGGGCCGCGCTCAGGCCCCGAGCGAGGCGGCTCTGGCTGCCGCACCATGGAATCGGGCACCGAGGAGTTCGAGCTCAACGGCGACCTGCGCCCGGGCTCGCCCGGCTCCCCGGACGCCCCGGTAAGCCCCGCCCCGCCCGCGCCGCTGTGCGATCTTGGCCGGCGCCCGCCCTCTCTGGGCCCCGCGCCCGCTGCTCCCCGGGCACCGGGGGTCGCCGGCCGGCTGCGCGCCCGCTTCCGCACTGCGGGGTGCCGGGGTCTCTGCTCCCCGTGCGTCCCCCCCCCCCCCCGCCGTCGGGTCCGACGTGCGGTCCGGGGGCTAGGGCCACGCCGCCGGGGTCGCCGGGCGGGCCGGCAGGTGCGTACGCCGAGCCGCGCGGCGGGGTGGCCTGGGCGCCACCTTCCCCCGCCTCCCGTGCCGGCCTCTAACTTCGGCCCCCGCATCCCCTCCCGCTCGTGCGCGCCCGGACGCGCAGGATCCCAGCCTCCGGGCCCGGGGCCAGCAGCGGGCAGACGGTTACGTCACCCGCTGTGTTTGCCGCCACCGCACTATCCGGTGCGTGCCCCGATGGGGAACTTGAGGCCGCTGTGGCTCCGCTCCTGTCTCCGCCGCGGCCTCTGCAAAACATGCACTCCTGGCCTCGGACGGCCGTGGGCATGGGACAGGCGCTGGCAGGGGTCCCGACTTCCACTTTACAAGTGGTGGCTCCCCCGCTACCCCTGGGTCCTGTGGGGGGCGGGGGGTGGGGCTGTCCGTGCCCTGTTCCCTGGGCCCAGAGCTTCTCCAGCACCTCTGTTTGTGATGCAGTCCTGGGCATGACTCTCTGGTGACTTGTTGACTTTGAACATTCTTTCACTTTCTGACCCCCTGGCGATGGGGGCAGGGATGGCCGTCTCCCAGCCATGTGAACCGGGCTGGGGCAGCGCGGCTCAGCTGTGGGGAATAGGCCGGGTTGGGGGTGGGGGAGGACATTGGGGTGAGTGAGACCCCGATGGCAGGGCAGGCCCCCTGTGTGCTGGTGACCCCACTAATCCTCTCCATTCTCTGCATCCTTGTCTGTTCTTGACAGAGGCTTTCTGGGGCCCAGCCTCTGTGCTGACCCTTCAGGAAAGCCTGAAGGCCCTAGGGTGGCACAGGATGTTTGTCCCTGGGTTGGTGGTGAGGAAACTGAGGACCGAGAAGGTCCTTGAGTGGCCTGCCCTGGCATGGAAGCACTTCAGAGCTGTGGGTGTGCATACTCGGGGAGGCTGCCTCACCTCTCAGGGCCTCCTGTGCACCGTCTGGAAAGGGAAAAATAATCCGACCCCCCCCCCCCACACCCCAGTTGGAAAGGAGGGATCCTGCTCACCTCCCAACCTGTGGCTGCGCCTTCCAGTCCAGCCTCTCTCTGCTCCCCTCAGCTTTGGCAGGCAGGGTCCTGTGAATCCCAGGCCCAGGGAGGTCAGGTGGGAGATGCCTCCCCCATCATCACTGAGCCGCTACGTCAGTGCTGAGACCGGCCCAGGCGGAGAAACCAAGGCCAGAGCCTGGAGCCCTGCTGTGTGGGTGGGGGACAGGGGGGTCAGGAGGGCTCCTGCACAGGGGGCTGCTGGCGCTGCGTGCTGCAGGACCCGACTGTGGTGCGGCATGGCCGTCTGCCGTGTGGGAAAGGACATCCCAAGCAGAGAGAACAGCAAGGGAAAGGCCCAAGCAAGTCTGGGGAGAACGTGTGTGACAGGAGGTCAGGCCCTTCCATGGCCCCCGAGAGCCAGTGTGGGTGTGGGTGTGGGTGTGGGGGTCTCCTGGAAGGATCTCACCGTGCCTGCGGCCCAGACCCACGTAGTGCCACTCCCCAGCCTCTGCCTCGCCCTCCCACCTTCAGGACCCGCCTTGTTGTGTTTGCGGGACGTTACTCTGTCTCGGTTTCCCCTCTGTGATGTTGGATGGTAGCAATGTCTTTCGTCAGAGGTCGTGGTGAGGACCACATGGGCTCGTGTGTGTGCTGGGCACAGTGTCCACGTTCCTGCCCGCTGCTGGTGATGACTCCAGGGAGGCACCTTTCCCCGTGGCGGGACCCCTGTGGACAGGCACAGCCTTTCCTTCACAGCACCTGCTCAAATCTGAGCCTCCGGCACCTGTGTGAGGAGGTCTCACTGGCGAGAGGGGCGACCCCTGGGGTCTTTGGATGCGCGAGTGGAACAGGAGCCCTGGATGGCAGAGCGGGTGGGCTAGGTTGGTCCCGTGTCCCCAGCACAGCCCTGGCGGCGGGGAGTGCTGACTGGGAGGCCCAGGCCGAAAGCCCCTGTCAGCCTCAGGACGCCCGCTGGGGGCTGGAGTGTCCTCTAGAGGGAAGTGGGGCAGGGTCACTCACTTCCCAGGGGGGCCGGGCTCAGGGAAGAGCCCTCCGTGCAACCGCTGAGCGGATGGACCCCGCAGGTGCTCCTCACCCCGTGCCTGTGCCCCCACGGCCCTCACGGAGGCCAGGCTGCCCGGGGCCCCTGCCGAAGAGAGCTGGTGTCTCTCTCACCTGCGGCTGGTGGCAGGACGAGTAGCAAACCTGAATGTTGTGTGAAATGGCCCTTGGCCGTGTCATGCCCGGGGTGGGTCTTGGCTTGGGGGCAGCTGCATTGGACCTTGTGGTGGCCATTGGGGCCACAGCCAGCGGAGGACACAGCAGGGGGGGAGCAGGGGGGTGGGGTGTGGCTCCGGGGGCTGCATCTGGGCTCTCTCCCTCACTTCTGCTTTCCCGGAAAGATCCTGAGGCTGGCAGGGTCTTGGCCAAGTTCTAAAAGGCCTCGGGGTCACTGCCGGCCAGTGCTGAGCCCACAGGAAGCAGGTCTGCCCAGCCCATGGCCCAGCTGCTGTGGGAAACCGCCCCCCCCCCCCGCACCGAGACTTCCCGTGGGGACACTGACAGGGACACTGACGTGGAGCGAGACACCTCTCAGTGCTGGCCTTGTGGCCTCCGTGCCAGGCATGAGCGATGGCACATGGCCAGATGGGTGGGTCAGATGAGGGACACCCCAGGTCTTGCCAGACCCACCTTTGTTCTCAGGTCCCTCCCCAGAGGGAAGGACTCCAGAGCCCCGTTCCCACCGGCACCTACTGTGCCCAAGCAGAGGAGCTGTGGTGGGCCAGGCCCCTGGGTCCTGCTCAGGGCACACGGCCATTTCCTGGGCTTGTCCTTTCTCTTGTTCGGATCTATTGGTCCAAATCCGTGCAGCTCATTTAGGAGGCCGTCTGCCCTGGCTGGCTGGGCTCCAACAGACCAAAGGGCCTCCGCACCCCTCATTCAGTCTGATCGCCCATTTTGCAGATGAGGAAACTGAGGCACAGACCCCTGGTGTGGGATTCAGGGGTCTTGGGGAGAGGTGCCAGCGGGAGTCCTACCCTAGCTCCTCACAGAGCAGCCGATGGACGCCATGGATTTGGTGGGGGCCTTGGTCTCTTCCGAAAACAGGAAGGTGGGTTCTGGGCAGGGGCTCCCGTTCCACACTTCCACGCAGCAGTCAGGGCGGGCAGGATGGGCGGCGGTCAGCAACCCAGTCCCCTGGCTCCTCCCAGGCCTGGCCTCAACTCCCCGGGGAGCTGGAGGCTGGGGCGGGCACTCCGTCTCCTCTACCCGAGCCTGGGCTGGACTGGAGTGTATCCGTGAAGCTGCGGCCGAAGCAGGCACTTGGGCGCTGCAGATCTGGGCTCACATCCGTCCCAGTTCCCTCCCTGTCCGGGCTGAGGACAGCACTGTGGCCCTGGGCTAGCTGCGAACGCCCCCAGGCCCTCTGTCCACAGAAGGCGGGCCTCCCTCCTGGGCCCTGGCTCCCAACCCGCAAGGCTCCTTCCTGGATTTTAGGGGGAGAACTCCAGAGCTCACCTGCCGCTTCGCCCGGCTCCCGATACCGTTGAGGTTTGGGGGAAGTCCTCCTGGCCCTGGGGACACATTAACCAGGGTGTTTGTTCCCTGCGCTACTCAGGTCACGGGCAGAGGTCTGTGTGGGAGGTTCCCAGCGTGGCTCCCGGCAGCCAGGCTGGCAGTGCAGACCAAGGGCTCCGGCGGCCTTCCCACCCTGCCCCGCTAGACTGTGCCCGGGACAGCGGGCTCTCTGGGGCAGACAGGCCAGGTTGGAGGGTTGATGCTCCCTGTCCACTAGAGGGGGGCTTCCCAGAGTGCGGCCCGGGGCACACAGATGGGGAGACTGAGGCCAGCTGCAGGGAGCACGTTGTCGAGGCCACACAGCCAGGCTGTGGTGAGCGGGGCTTGACTGGCCTCCTGGCTGGCGCCCCTTATCCCTGCACGGGTTGAACAGGAAGCAGATGGCCGCGTGGGCAGGAAGTGCCCTGCACCAGGAGGGGCGTGCTTGCCACTCGGGGCTCTGAGGCAGTGGCCAGATCCACCAGAACCTTAGGATGCCTGCTCCTGGCCTCGTCAGACACACGGAGACTGAGGCCCAGAGGGGGTTGCACACACGGAGACTGAGGCCCAGAGGGGGTCGCACACGGAGACTGAGGCCCAGAGGGTGCTGGCTGTCCTAAGGTCACACCACTGGAGCCGTGGGGGTGGGGGTTGCGGAACAGTGGCCGAGTGAGTGCACAGCTCCACCTGGCCGGCCCTGATCCCAGCCCCAGCCCCAGCCCCCTCTGCAGGCCCGAGGGGAACACGGGTCAAAGTGCAGCCCTCCCTTGGTCTCTGCTTTGGATAAAGTGCTTCCTGTGCTAGCCTCAGTTTCCCCACAGTGAGTGTGAGGACGGGCCAGGGGCACCCAGGACAGGGGAGAGTGGGGACACAGGGTCCCCATGCTGGGGGCACTGACGTGTCATTCTGTGTTTGAGTGTGCGTGTGGCTGTAAAGGACTCGAACGGTTGTGGAAGGCTGAGAATAAAAGGGAATTCTTCCTCCAGCCCAGAGGCCAGCACAGTCAGCCTGGCTGTGCATGTGTGCGTGTGCCTGTTTATAGGTTAATATGTGCATGTGCCCACATGCGTGTGCACCGAGCATGTGTGCGTATTTGCTCACGTGTGTCTGCTTGTGCGTGTTTATACGTGCATGCGTGTTTACGTGTTTATATACGTGTACACATACACGTGCTGATGGGTGTGTGCTCTTGGGCGTATATGTACCTGGCCACCCTGCCCCCAGCAGGTGGGAGCCCCTCCAAAGGTCTGCGCCCGGCTCTTTTCTCCAGGACTGGAGACCAGGACAGCACTGTGGTGGCCTTGAGGGAAGGTGCTTTGGCACTTGTGGTTTGTGACAGGAGCACGTTCCCGCCACAGGCGAGGGACGCCCGCCCCTCGCAGCAGCGCACGCGTGATGAGGCGTGGCCAGCCCAGCCGCCCGCTGTGGGCACACAGGCCCTTAGGCAGCGGGCTGGGGCGTGTGCGGCCCGGGGGTGGCCCCCCCACAGCTGTGGGCACAGCTGGAGGCTCGCGTGAAGAGGCCAAGCGGGGACCCCGGTGGGGCTGCCGTGTGTGGAGCGCCGCAGTCAGCAGTGCAGGGTGGAGGCGGGGCTGGGTCGAGGGCCCAGTGCTTGGATCTGGAATTTTAAACCTAGTGCCTCTGCTACTCAGCCTCCGGGCTGAATGAAGGCGGGGCTGCCCGACTGCCGCTGTTCCACACGCCCATTCTCCCTTCCTCCTGGTACACTATTCTAGATGAGATTAAGTTCAGTAAGTAAGACACAGGGCAAAAACGACCCCTGCCCCGCCCCCGCCCCCGCCCCACCCCCACCCCCGTAGTTCAGCATTTTGCAGGGTGAAGTTTGCAGCCGCAGAAGGTACAGGGGGCAGAGAATGCTGCTTTTGCCCCTCCCCTGCAGCCTGCCTCCAGCCTGCATCTTTCATGACTTGGGAAACGCGATCTCCCCCGTGCCCCAGGAGGCGCGGTGCAGGGCCTGGTGGCTCAGGGCCGAGGGGTACGGGTGCGTCCTGGGGGGCTGGGGAGGGGCCAGCCGGGGGCAGCTGTGCCCAGGAGAGAGGGGCTTCCTGGAGGTGGTGACCCCTGGGCGGGGCACGGAGGGCTCCAGGAGTGGCCTGAGGCCCAGCGATGTTCTCGGGCAGAGGCGCCTCCTGGACGGAAGGCGTCACAAGCCTCATCACAGAGCGTGGTAATGAATGAAAGGGCAGGAGGAGGCTTCTGGGGGCCGCCAGGGTGTCCTGGGTGTGCACTTAACTCCTGAGGCTCCAAGTTGTCTACGTTAATTGTGTACGGCTTTTTATATGGCAATCACACCTCGATAAAGTGGTTTAAAATTGTTTTTAAAAATAAAAATTAGGGGGGCGTCTGGGTGGTTCAGTCAGTTAAGCGTCCAACTTGGGCTCGGGTCATGATCTCATGGTTCCTGAGTTCGAGCCCTGTGTTGGGTTCTGTGCCGACAGCTCGGAGCCTGGATCCCGCTTCGGATTCTGTGTCTCCCTCTCTCTCTGCCCCTCCCCTGCTCGTGCTCTGTCTCTGTCTCTTTCTCTTTCTCTCTCAAAAACAAACATTAAAAAAATTAAAAATAATGATAATAAAAATGCGGGGCGCCTGGGTGGCTCAGTTGGTTGGGCACCTGACGCTTTGCTTTCAGCTCGGGTCATGATCTCACGGTTCAGAATTCTAGCCGCAGGTCGGAATCTTCGCTGACAGTACAGAGCCTGCTTGGGATTCTCTCTCTCCCTCTCTTTCTGCCTCTCCCCCACTCATGTTCGCCCCCCTCCCGCTCTGTCTCTCCCAAAATAAATAAACTTAAAAAAAAATACAATAAAAGTAAATACATAAAAATTAAAAGAGCAGCTCAGTTTGACTCTACCCCGCTTTGGTAGGTGGCTGGGGGAGCGAGCAGGGTTCTGGTGCCTACACTTCACTTCCTGCCCTGGCCCCCCCTGCCCCGCCGGGCCGGAGGAGGGCAGGCGGGGGCCCCGGTGGGGTTGTGCCAGGCAGGGGGCCAGAGGCTCCACCCGGGGCCAGACCAGCACATGTGCCGAGGCTGCAGCTTGGTCTCCTAGAGGACTTGATTCGGGAAGGGGGGGGTTGTCTTACAGGGGCTGCACAGCCCTGTCCGGACTCTGATCTGTCAAGGAGCCCTTCCCTCTGGGGCCCCGGGCCTCACCTGCAGGCCCCACGGAGCCCCACCCCCTGCCCGGGGGAAGGGGGGAGGGCACAGGCGGTGGGGGGCAGCACAGGCCGGGTGGGGGGGGGTGGCACAGGCGGTGGGGGGCAGCACAGGCCGGGTGGGGGGGGGAGGGCACAGGCGGTGGGGGGCAGCACAGGCCGGGTGGGGGGGGGTGGCACAGGCGGTGGGGGGCAGCACAGGCCGGGTGGGGGGGGGGCACAGGCGGTGGGGGGCAGCACAGGCCGGGTGGGGGGGGGCACAGGCGGTGGGGGGCAGCACAGGCCGGGTGGGGGGGGGGCACAGGCTGACCAACCCCTCCCCGCAGCCATCCCG
The DNA here is from genome assembly GCF_018350195.1 of Panthera tigris. Lineage (NCBI taxonomy): Eukaryota > Metazoa > Chordata > Mammalia > Carnivora > Felidae > Panthera > Panthera tigris. Next base: position 1,085,269 of record NC_056672.1, on the reverse strand, counting down.
CTGGGGCAGGAACCGGCCCATTAACGTGAACCATTACGCCAACAAGAAGAGCGCGGCGGAGAGCATGCTGGACATCGCGCTGCTGATGGCCAACGCGTCCCAGCTGAAGGCCGTCATCGAGCAGGGCCCCGGCTTCGCCTTCTTCGTGCCCCTGGTGGTCCTCATCTCCATCTCCCTCGTGCTGCAGATCGGCGTGGGCGTGCTGCTCATCTTCCTCGGTGTGAGCCTGGGCTGGGGCCCCGGCGGGGGAGGGCCCCGGGGCAGCCCCCACTCAGCCATGCGGTCAGGAGGTGGCCCCCCCGTCTCTGTCCCTCCACCCACCCGAGCGAGGCTGCGGGAGAACGTGGTCTACGGGGACTAGCTGGTGGTCCTTCCCCCGGGGGGAGGGTCAGGGCTCACCTCCACGGCTGGCTGTGTGACCTCGGGCAGGTACCTGACCCCCGCGGGCCTCGGTTGCCTCATCCATGAAGTGGGGGTAAGGGCAGGGCTTTGGGCCCACGTGACAGTCACTAGGCCACTGCCCGCAGTGCTCAGAAAGGCGCCTGCCTGGGTGCGTTCAGCGCCAGCGCGTTGTGCCCTCAAATCCACACCTGGGCCTCGGGCCGTCTCTTCTGCTCCCAGACGGACACCTCTGAGCTTCCGTTCTTGGAGAAGGGGCTGCGGGGCTGAGGCCGCAGGCCTGGAAAGCGGTCCGAGCGTGGCGGCAGGCCCCAGGCGCCGCAGGCCCCGGTGCAGCGTCGGCTCCCTTCCGCCCACAGTCAGGTACGACCTCAACAACCCCGCGAAGCATGCCAAGCTGGACTTCCTCAACAACCTGGCCACCGGCCTAGTCTTCATCATTGTCGTGGTCAACATCTTCATCACTGCCTTTGGCGTCCAGAAGCCCGTGATGGACGCAGCACCCCGGCAGTAGGGGTTCAGGTGAGCCAGGGAGGGACCCGCCTGCTGCCGTCCAGCTGCCGGCCCCCGGGCGGGTCCGTCTCTGCCGCGAGGCCGCCCGGGCACCCGCTGACCCACGAGCGGACCCTCGTGACCCGCGTCGGTCCTGTGGGGCGCCGCCGGCCGTGTGCACCGTCCCCGGGCTCATCCCCTGTCCTTGCTCGGAGGCGAGCACCCACCCAGGGTTGCCCTACCCAGGAGCAGGAGCTGCCGTGGGCGGGGGACCCTGGTTCCATGCTCAGCAAAGAAGCCCCTGCACTCTTCGGGGCCTGAGGGGCTGCCTCAAGGGCGAATGCGGGTCAGCAGGCCCAGCGTGTGTCATGTGTGCTGCACGGGGGGTCCCTGGCCGGGGCCGCACACCACAGGTACGTGCGGCCTCGGGCCCAGCGGTTGCTCGACAGGCCCGCCCCAGAGAAGGGGTGGGCACTGCTGACAGACAGCCACCAGTCCGGCACCGCGGCCGAGTGGACAGCGGGCTGCCTGGACACTGCCTGTGTGTCGGGCGCATGAAAGAAAACTTCCAGGGGGGCCAGCCGGAGGTTGAGGTGGGACCCGGGAGCAGGGCCCACACGTGTCCGTTTCCCACTGGCCAGCCATGGGAGTCCCAGCTCACTGCCTGCCTGCTGGCCCTGCCTTGTTGTTAAGTCCATCTCCCCCAGAATCCTCTGGATGCCAGCCTGCTCTCTTGCTCATGGCGTGATGACCAGGCCGTTTATTAATCGTAATTAAACACGGTCCTGGCCCTCCCTGAGCATCAGCCCAGAGAGGGTCACACGGGTCTGCTCTCTGAGGCCCCCCTTTAAGCCCTGACAGTGACCCGGGAGGGGAAACTGAGGCTTGCCCAAGGCAGAATTGGGCCCTTCTGGCTCTGGAGTTGTAGCGGCTCCAAAGCTCGTGGGCTGGATGCCAGACACGCTGCCAACAGGGGGTGAACAGAATGGAGCTAGAGGCCCCTCCAGACAGGGTGGCCCCCACACCCCTCCTCTCCCTGCTCGGCAGATGCCCCCAGATCGCACCTGGCCACAGCCACCCAGGTCCCAGCAGCCGCTTCACCCTTGAGGCCCACGTCCCTGTGAGAGGCCCTTCCCAAAACTGGAAGAGCCCGGGCGGCCCGCTAGACCGCGTCCTGGGACGAGCCGCCAGGGGTTAGGCCCCTGCAGGCCAGCGCAGGGCCCCCGGAGTCGGGCCCAGGAGGCCGAAGTGGGGAAGGGCCGTGGCTGGCGTGGACACACAGCGGCCCAAGGATGGGGATGAGAGGCCCGGTCGGCGTTGGCCTCAGGACGTTTCCAGAGGGACAAGGAGACCCCCACCCTCTGCCAGCGCAACAAGCATCTGGCCTCGAGCCCCCCATGCTGATGACCTGTGGCGTCTGTGCTTCCTGACCCGGGACTCTGGACCTCAAGCGCCCTGGGCCACGGGCCCTGCCCATGCCTTCCACCAGCAGTGACGGGGCAGAGCCCCCACTTTTATAAGCACCAGTGACCAATAAAGCTAACGCACCTCCTCCCCTGTCTTGGGCCCTGCAGTCGTGTCTGTGCGCTGGGCTCTTGTCTACACTGCAGACCTGCCCGTGTGCTATGTTCTCACCTACACCGCCCACGGGTCTGTGTGCTGTGTTCTCGTCTACACTGCTGCCAGGCATCCCACAGACTCTTCACAGCAGAGCAGACCCTGCATACACACTCCCCTGCTCAGGCCTGGGCCTCCAGGTGCTCCCTCAGGCCCGCGGGGGCGGGGGCATGTGTAGGACCACTGGCTTGGGGGGCTGTGTCAGTGCCGCAGGAGGGACACTGGTCCCTCGTCCACTTCGGTGGCTTTGGGGTCAGAAGCCAAGACCTGGACCCTCTGAAGAGGTTGGAAGGACAGTGTGCAGGATGACCTTGGGTTGGAGGGACAGCCAGGTGTCACCATATGCCCTCAGGGCACTGGGCCCGTGTCCCCCTGGCCTCATGGAAAGTTCCAGTGCTCTCGGATTTCCTGCAGCCTCTCTGCACCTACAACCTGGCTCACTGCGGGGTGCCCAGTGCTGCTGGCCAATCAGGCCGAGGGGGCTGAGGGAAGGGGGTCTGGTGCTGGGCGGGCCGCAACCCACAGAGACCCCCGAAGCGCCAGTGTTGGCTCCAGGGCATCTGTCCTGAGGGTCCCCATGCTGGCTGGAGTCCCCTCTTCTCTCGGTCCACCCCTGCGAACTCCAGGGCCTGAGCCCTCGCGCTCTGCCCCCTCGTCCCCTTTCCCAACCCACACCGGCACCCCTTCATGTCCTTGGTGTGACAGGACCCTCGCCTGGTCCTCCAGGTGGGAAACTTTCCAGCCCCAGGTCCCTCCCTAAAAATATTCAGGTGACTGTGGTCAGCTCGCACAAAGTGATCGATAAACAGAAGTGCTGGTGGGTAAGGTGGTCCAGTCCTGGACTTTACTCAGGAAAAAGCATGAGGAAGTGAATGACTCGAGGTCGAGAAGGGCTGGTGGCCTCGGAGCTGGGGCCCTGGGGAAGCCCTCTGCTCCCGTGAGCATGTCTGTGTCCTGATCCATGTGTGAGACAAAATCCATGAAGAAGCATGAGGGGCAGGTGGGCAGAGGGTGGACATGTGTTCGCAGAGGAGCTGATGGGGCCCCGCCGGGCAGGGGCAGGCAGCCCTGGGGTCTGGTGGTGCCGAGGTCACAAACTTGGGAATGGCCCTGCGGTGGGGGGCGGGGGGGCGGGGGGGGCGGGGAGGGTGGGGCGGGTAGCTAGCTCACTTCTCCTGCTACCGGGAGCCCGGCTCACCTGCGCTGACTGACGCGGCTTTTGCCGGAAGCAGCAGGAGGTCAGGCTCACGTCTGTGACCTGTCTACACAACCTGGCCCTCCTGCCAGCCCACCCGGTGCACCCCCTCTGTCTCCCTTGCCCCTCTCCCCCGGCCATCTCCGGTGTCCCGGGATGTTCCCCTGGCCCAGTCCTGCCCTGCACAACGCCCCTGGGGTTGCCCAGAGTGGCCTGCGGCCTGCGGTGTGGACTAGCCGGTAGTCACGTGGGGTGGCACCATGCACGTGGCCAGCAGATGGCCTAGCCCCTCCCTGGGCCAGGACAGGAAGTCCGTCAGTGCACCACCAGAGGGGTGAACCCCAGATGACTGGACTGAGCCCCAGTCACCGAGCCGGGCTGGCCTCCGAAGGTGCTGGGGCACTGGGGACAGCAAGGGGTGGTGGGTGGGTCTGTGTGCCCTGGTCCCCCCAGCACCCCGTCCCCGGCACCCCACACCTCCCCACCTGCCGGCTCCCAGGCTCGAACCTCGACGGCCCCTCTGGCCCCCCGGCCCTCACTCCAGATGCGCTCCCATCTCAGGCCTCGGCATGTGGCCGCTCTCCAGGGTGGGGCTCACGTCCTGCAGGTCCTCCTGACCCTCTCCGCCAGTCACTGTCACAGAGGCTGCTCGGCTCTACTCCAACTTGGGCGCCACGGGCTGGCATCGCCATCCATAGTGTCCCCCCGGGCCCGCGTCTGAGCCCTGCCCACCCCGGCCGGGCCTGCCTCAAGTCCAGGGCGGCCCCCAGAGAGGGAGGGTCCTAAGGCCAGTCACCCTGAGGATCCGAGAGAGAGGCTTTAACCGGGGGAGGAGAGGGCCCCCCGTGTACGCCTTCCCTTCTGCTTGTTTCTGGGCCACGGGTCTGGCCTGGCTCTCCCAGCAGGTGCCACCACCTGTGGCCTGTGTCCTTGGCACCATGTCTGGCATACAGTTCGTGCCCAGTGAATGTCTGCTACAGACCTCCTCCCTCACTGGTGCTGGTGAGCCAGGCGGGTCCAGTCACGAGTGAGTGAGGGGGCGGGGGTGGGGAGGAGATGAGCTTGTGGAGACCGAGGGCAGCCTTGGAGAGACACTGGGGAAGGTGGGAGGCAGGGGGGACCTGGAGGGGGGAGGGGCACGGCCCATGGTGCAGGAGCGCGGGGCCGCGGGGGCCAGAGCAGCGTGTGCTCAGCCTGAGAGAGAGGTGATGGGTGGATGGACGAGGATGACAGGTTGGCAGGTGGTCGACAGAGGCTAGACGACAGGTGACAGATGGGTCATCCCTGGGCAGCGTCCCCTCTCGAGGAGGTAGCTCTGCCAGGCCCGCCCCTCCACCTCTCCCAGGAACATGTGTCCTCTGGGTCCGGTCACTCTGTTTTGATGGTTTTTCTCTTTCTCTCGAGCGTTTACTTAAGGAGACCCGTGTGGGGGCCGAGGAAGCTGCCCCGACCTGATCCCACCCAGACCCTCAGCGGGGAGACGGGGCTCCGGCCTCCCCTTCCGGGCGGCACAGGATTCAGGGTCCCGGCCGCCACCTGGCTACCGCCGAGGGACCCTCCCCCGTCCTTGTGACGACAGCGGGTTGTGGGGCCCAGCCGGCCGGAGGCTGATCCGGGGGCCTGGTGGGGCCCGGGGTCGAGCCGAGGTCTGGGAGGACACGGGGTCAGCAGGACCCCTCAGCCCATCGCAGAACGCTGGCCCGGGCGGACTGGAAGTAACGCTCTGATCCCACAGCGTCAGCGCCTTCGCCCGGACACCTGCAGGGTCAACACCGCCCTCTCCCCGGAGGGAGCGCTGGGTTGTGCAAGATGCAGCCGCGTTTCCGGCTCCGCAAACACCAGCCTGTGCCCTCGCCTGGCCCGTAACCACATCCGCCTGAGGCAGGGGGATCCGGGGCCAAACTCCCTCCACCAGGAGACCTCCTTCTTCACTAGCGCCCTGCGTCACACTGTCCTTTCACCCCCTCACACGGGTCTCACGCGTCTCCAGCAGCCTCCATCACACGCCCTTTCACCACGACTCCCTTACACCCTTCCCCCCCCCCCCCCCCCCCCCCCCCCGCCTCAACATACCTCAACACTCTCCAGGCACCTCCTCACATCCTCCTCACACCTCATTTCACTCCCCTCGGCTATCCTCATACTCCTGTCGCTTCTCAAATCCTGGGAACGATCCTCTGCCCCCGGGCAGCCTGTCCCAGCCCCTGCACTCTTCTTGAGGTGGGAGCGGCACTCCAGTACGACCGACCGTGGCTGGGTCAGGACCTACTCTGGTCGCTGAAGTATCTGGAAGGGCTTCCTAGATGAGGCAACGTCTCACGTCTTCAGGTTAAACCCAAGGGGGTTCTGGAAAGAGCGTTCCAGCTGTGGGCACAGCACGTGGAAGGTGTGACGCACGGGTCGTGAGCGGTTCCGCTTGTAGATGTGTGGGGGTGGGCATACAGGGGCAAACAGCGAGGGCTCAGAGTGGCCAGGGCAGGGGGAGCGGGGGAATGCGTGACGTGTGGGGCCTTCTGTGCCCCGATGGACTTCTTCCATTCCGGGTCGCTGGCTCTGACCGCCCAGCGGGTAGGCAGGGCAGGGGCCTGGTGGGGGGAGGTGCTGAACCTCAGCATTGATGCCCCACTGTTCCCCCAAGCCTCAGCCTAGGAGGGGAGGCCTTTCAGGGTTTGACCAGTGGGGCAGGCAGTTGGGCCAGCGCAGACCTCAGCCATCGGCATGGAGTCCAGTCACAGAAGAGGGCCTGTCGAGGCTGGTAGCCAGGGAGGGGTCCAGACAGCCCGGGCTGAGGGGCAAGGCCTTGGCGGGTCACGGACAGGAGGAGAAAGTCAGCAGTCAGGAGAAGCCTGCTTGGCCAGGGCTGGGGGACGGGCGCCCTGGACCACCACGGCTCACCACGGGTCCCGAGGCCTGTGACGGGTACCGGCCGCCCCCTGCTCAGGGGAAGGAACCCTACCACAGGGCCCTCGGGGGTGGCGGCCTCACAGGTCTTGGGTGGCGCACAGCAGGAGGACCTTACCCGCCACAGGCCTGTGGGCCTGCCTCTGGGATATCTCCTTGGAGGTGGTGTCCTGGTTCGGGCGCTAGAACGGAGTACAGACTGTGGCTTATACACACAGAGACTTCGGGAGGCTGGAAATCTGAGGTCAAGGCGTCAGCAGATTCGTGTCTGGTGAGAACCAGCTTCCTGATTTCACTGTGCCCTCACGTGGCAGGCTCTCTGGGGTCTCTTTTACAAGGTCACTAGTCCCATCTTGGGCTCCATTCTCGTGATCCAATCACCCCAAAGGCCCCACCTGCCACCACCATCACCTTGGGGGTCAGGTTCCACCATTACGGATTTTGGGGGGGACGCGGCTGTTCAGAACACAGCAGGTGCTTTCAGCTGAGGCAAAATTCTAGCCCCGCCGGAACCTCTTTGCCTCCTGAGGGCCGGCGTGCCTGCACTTTCACGCAGTGGCCTCGTTTACCGTGACCTGGGTGCAGCCACCACTTCTACCCAGGTGTCTGTCACCTTCACCGGGGTGTTTCCGTCACCTTTTGCCAGCTGTGTCTCTCAGGGAGCAGGACAAACAAACACCCCAGGGCACCTGCCCAGAAAGAAATTTAACCTGGGAATCGGGATCTTGCTCCGTCGTGAGGGGACCCGCCCAGCTGAGCCTCGGGGTCTGACCTCCGGAACCTCCGGCGCCCCCGATGTCAGAGTCCAGAGCGGGTGCAGGCACCAGGCCTCTGGTGTGGCGGGCCAGCGGGAAGGTGGCCTCCAGTCCAGCCTCTGCAGTCTGCACGAGGACCTGGCACGCGGGACGTCTCTCCAGCCCCGGTCAGGCGCCAAAGCGCCGTAGGGAAGCGGGCAGGTCTGCAGGTCCCTCTCCTGGGCCCCGGGAAAGGTCAAGAGGGGCTCTGTGTGGGGCTCAGCTGTGGGGGCTCCATTCAGCTCGGGTGGCTCAGGGAAGCCCCTGCGTCCTCATGGCCAAGCGCCAGCAGCCGTGCCCGCTCCACCCAGTGGAATGTCCCAGAGAGAAATCTGCATGTGACGCTCCCACAAAGTGGTGAAATCGTGGAGAGAGTTCTGGCAAAGAGATGGGACTGAGCAGTGCCGTCCAGGGCCTGCTCGAGGAGTGCTCACAGGAGTGTCTCCATTGTACAGATGGGCAAACCAAGGCTCCGTTTGGAGACACCCCGGGGCCTGCAGCGTAGAGGTGGAGAGTGAGCGCAGGCCATGCTGTCCCACGGCATCCAGCCGGGGCGCCGGAATGAGGGAATTAGCCCAGGAGCTGGCTGCGTGTGTGGGACACCACGTCCCGGAGCCGGGCCCCTCTGCCCCCACCTGTTTCCCTACACGTGCCCTGCCACCTTGAGACCTGGGAGCAGCTGTCGTCCCTGGAGGTGGCCTGCCCTGGCATCTCCAGAAACCTCCCATGGAAAATGCAAACTCATGGTGATTCGTGGGTTGACAAATACGCTTCTGTTTCCCCAAAAAGGGGCTGTGGGGGAGGAGCCGATCGAGGAGGCAACTGGGAGAGGGACCCCTGGGGGCCAGCCTGTGCCTGGTGCACATGCATGTGTGGCGAGGCCGGGTGGAACCCCCATCTCGGCGGCTGTGTGGTCCTTGGCTTTGGACTGAAAATGATGGCGCCCAGAGGCGACGCGGTGCCAGGAGGTCCTGCTTGCAAGTCCGCAGGCGACTCAGTTGGCTTACGGGGCCCTCGGGGTTGTGACGCTGAATGCCAAGGCTAGGGCACCAGGCCCTCTTGGACTTGCACACTTACCTTCCCATGTCCAAAGGGAAGTTTCCACATTGGGATCCTGAGCCTGAGGCTAGCAGGTGAGACAGGTGTAGACACCCCGGTTGAGGGGATAGGCCAGTGTCCCCAAGATGAGGATGAGGGGGGTGGTGCAAACCCCAGGCTGGTGGGGGCAGTGGGGAGGAGCCAGAGGCCAGGACCCTGGATGGCACAATGACATTTGTCAACTCTAAAAGTTCTAGAAGGTTTTGTGGACTGTTTCGTTCTGAGTTTCTGCCTGGAATCTGGGACAAGACCTTGGGCTCATTTCTAGACCCAATGGACCCACCCCAGACCCATTAAGCCCAGGTCTCACCTCGTGGTAGGGAGGGACTCCACTCCCAGGACAGAGGCGGGTGAGGTCAGGCAGGGCCCCGGACCCGGGTGTTGGCTCTGGTGACTAGATGGGGACAAGGGGCTGTGAAGGGTCCCTTTAGGACACATCACAGAAGAGAATGAAGGCAGTGGTGAATCTTAGACCCCCTCACGTGCCAGGTCCCCCTTTTCCTGGCTGAGTAACCTCAGTATCCTCTTCAGGAAAGCAGGGATGCAGCCCCCACCTGCTGGGGTCGCTGGGTGGAGTGAACACATATGGGCATGGGGCTTCTTGGGGCATCTTGGTATGTGCAGCTGGTGCCCCCCCGTGGCCCCAGGCAGGGGCTGACAGATGGCGGGGCAGTGCCCCCACCCAGCCCTCCCACCTGGGCTGGTGGCCGGGAAGGGCGAGGTGATGGGCCGGGATGGGGGGATGGGTGTGGGGGCGGACCGCGTGCCAGACAGAAGACTACAGAGGGGCTCCAAGTGAGAAGTGTGGGCTCTGGAGAGGCACGGTGGGAGGGAGAAGGGGAAAGAGAGGAGGGACCTTCTGGGGAGACGGTGAGGTGGGGGGATGTTGGGGGTGGGTGCTGAGGGGCAGTGGGGGCTGGGGCAGCCTGAGCAGGACCTGGCCCCGGGCTGAGTGTGGGACACCGAGAGCCCTCAGAGTCAGCCCCGCCAGCCAAGACACCACAGGGTCTCAAGTCAGAATCGTCCAGAAAACATTCCCAAGGGAAGCGACAAGACTCCAACATTTAATGTTGAGCACCTTTGTCAGGCGAAGGTAACTTTCTTAAAAAAGTATAAATAGTGAAAAATAAACATTTAGAAAAGTGGGGCCCACTCGGCAGGCAGGTGGGGTTCTTTGGTGGGGGCAGGGTCATCAGAGCCCTCCCAGGTCATCTGTGAGGAAGGCCAGCAGGAAGCGGCTGACGTGCCTGTCGACGATGATGGGGGAGAAGCCCAGGACACGCCGGGCCCCCGGCAGCACCTTGGGGTCTGGAAGACAAGGTGGTCTCAGACACTGCCACTGACGTGCCTGTGCAGCCCCACAGCCAAGCGGCGTGGGGCGTCCCTGCCAAGTGGGCCTGTGGCTCCCCGTCCACAACGGTGACAGGCCCGGTGTGGCCAGGCAGGGACGGCAGCTGCCATGCTGGGCTGTGGGCCCCCGTCCATTTGCCAGGGCTGTGACATGGGGGCCAGAGGTGGGCACCCTACTCCAGGCCACACACAGGACAGGGGCCCCCAGAGCCCCGGCTACACCCTGCCTCCCGCCAGGGGCTGTCACCCTCCGACCCCTGGGGGGTGGTGGAGCCCCCATACTCCCTCTTCTTCCTGTGCCTGCAAACTGGGCCCCACTGCCGTCCCACCACACAGGCTAGGAAATTGAGGCACAGGGAGGCCAGGGGGCTCGGTGCTTGGGCCTGGCAGGCGGCACCCACCTGGAGGGCAGCAGTAGACGAGGAGCGCCAGCCCCGCGGCCAGGCCGAGGCAGGCCAGGAAGGCCATGGGTCCTGGGGAGAAAGGGGGCATGTGGGCACATGGCCGCCTGAGCCCAGACGGCGGGCGCCCCAGCGAGCACCCTGGGGCCCAGTCAATGGGAAGGCAGGACCGAGTCTGACTCGGAAAGGAGAAGACCCTGAGGCAGAGACGGAGCCCTGGGTGGGGGACAGGGTGGGGGGCGTGGGAGGCCGTTACCCCTGTCACTGAGCTCGCGGCCCACGGTGCCGGAGTCTAGCTCTGTGCAATCTGAGTTCTCTGGAAACAAAATCACAGGGCTCGGTTAGTTGTGGGCCGGCCAGAGGAGGGTGGTCGTCCCGCCTGCAGGAAACCAAGGGGCTGCTCAGGCTCCTTCCCTCCACCCCCGGAACCCCTAGGCTGGGCCGGACCAGGCTGTACACACACCCAGCCGGCCTTCTGGGCCAGGCGTGGCAGAAAGCACCAGGGAGGGAACCGTGGGATCAGCGTCACAGAACCCTGAGTTTTGGATCTCCTTCTGTCCACATCCTGAGACCCTGAGGGCCATGGGTAGGGGGCACCGCTCCGTGCGGAGGCAGGCACCGAGCGTACCATCCCAAGTCTGGTGATGTCCATAGGAGGGCAGGGCACACTCTCTCCCAGACCTCCCCAACCAGCCACCTGCTGATGGCCCAGGAGCCTGGAAGGTGCTTGATGCCCAGCCAGACTGTGGGGCCCCCCCAGTGGCTGGTGTGACACACGGGTCCTGGACCAGAGCTCATCCTCAGGTCAGGGACACCTGCCCCGGGGTCCCAGCTGAGCAGTCAGGGTGAGCCACCCTGTCCCTCAGGCCTCTGGCTTCCCATCAGAAGATCGAGGGACACCGGCCCCTCCTCCAGGGGACCAGGGCACAGAGGTCTCAGGCCTGGACTGCCATCCCCGCCTGTGTCTCCTCCATCCCCACACGCAGCTCAGAGGGTCCCTCGGGACTCACGTGCCTCTTGAGCTCTCAGCCAAAACCCTTGAAACCAAAGCGTGCATGCCTCAGACCAGCCACCGTGCCTGACATCGTTCTACAGAAACGCCCACATTGCGGGGATCCCCCCGCCCCCGGCCAGGGCATCCTCAGTTGTGGGCACGACCTCAGTTTCTGCCATGGGGGCACAGATACTCAAGGCTGGCACAGCCGTGAGCGGCCCCCAGCCCGCAGGTGACGGGCCCCAGGGCACCAGGCTGGAGGGAGGGCGGAGCCACACCCGCCAGACGCCTCCTCCTGTGTAACAGCAGGCGCGAGAGATGCGGCAGTGTCCGCATCCGACAGCTTGCTCCTGTCTGGGGGCGCGGGGGGCGCACTTACGCAGGGCCAGCCGGCTGGGCAGGCGGCTGTGCAGGGGCTGCGCGTGGATGTACAGGGCCCGGTAGAACTCCTGGCAGTCCCGCTCGCCGCTCCGCTGCAGGTGGCCCAGCAGGTCACAGAGCCGCACTCGCAGGGACGCCTTGGGATTCCGGAACTGGGGGTGGAAAGGGTGCGTGGAAAGGTCAGGCTGGAGGGGCAGGGCCAAGGAGGCTGGGGGCTCTGGCTCTGCCCTGGGCTCCAGCTTCTGCATCAGAGGGGCCCCTGCCCGGGGTGCGGCGGGGGCGGCAGCACAGAGCACCCAGAGGAGGCATCAAGTGCCACCAGGGCCACAGCCCACCCACGTGGCGCCCAAGCCGGTGCTGTGGTCACAGCACAGCCACTGGTCCTCCCTGTGGAGCCTCCTCCCTGTGGAGGCCAGGACAGGTCATCAAGAAAGACAGTGGTGACATTGTTCCACCTGTTAAAAGCTGATGGTTTGCCATGTGACTTTGGCAGGTCATTTTACACCTTGGGACTCTGTTTCTTCACTTGTAAAAAGGCTACAAGGAATCAAGGAGGTGATGTCATAAGTAATAACTTCTAGTAGTTTATAGTCAACAGGAATGTGACTCGAGGAATTTAAAAACGGAGGGCTAAGCAGGAAAACAAAACAAAATAACCCAGAATCTTCTGATGAGTTCATGGAGAAATGTATGGTTCTAAAGGTCAGTGAGTCGGCAGGTGGCATTGATGCAGGACCTGGAGGCTGTGGCCTGGTGCTGCCACCTGGTGGCAGCATACCATTCCCCTCAGAACCAGAGTGTAACAAACTGCAAGCGGACGGTAGGAGCCAGAGAGACCAAGGAGCAGAATAGCGTGGCAATGTGCATGCAGGACTCTCCTTCTTCTTGTATAAACGTCTGAAACTTCTCAAATATTTATATAATAAGCGTGTATCAGACTTTTAATTACAATAGTAAGGTATGAACTCCACCCGTACTTTTCCTTTGCTGTAGACTTTCACAACCTGAGCATCTGAGCCAGTGGCAGGGCCCATGAGCCTTCCAGCTGTGTTGGGGGTCAGCCTCACTGTGCCCAGGAGAGGCCCCAAGCCCTGTAGGCAGCCCTGCAGCCCCGAGAGTGGGGCTCACTCAGCCACTCGGCTGGAGGGGGCCCCACACCCCAAAGCCCTGGCCCTGAGGGGGAGTCAGGGAAAGGGCGGCTCAGGCGAGGTGCACCCACCTCCCTCGGTGTCCGCTTTTGAGCCTTTGGAAGAGGCAGGGTGCGGAGCCCTGCGGCATTGGGGTGAGCCCGGCCAGCGCCCCCGCCCCCTCTCCCCTCCCAGGCTTGTCACACGCAGTGGCACACTGTCCTGTCTCCTGTGAGGCTTCCAGCGGCTCTGGAGGGCTGGCAGGCCCCGAGGACACGGGGAGAGACTGAGGCTCAAGGAGCCGGTGTTCCGGGCCCAACGTCACTGCGAGGAGTCAGGCTTTCACCTCCACTGTCCTTCTCCACCCCCCCACCCCCCCACCCACTTTCTCCCAGCCCAGGGAGGGAGGGACAGGGAGGGAGAGATGTGCCGCCCCCCCCCCCTCCCCCCCGCCTCCCCTCACCCCAGCACCTTCTCTGCATCATTGTTGCTGAGGATCTGGGGGTAGTAGCGGTTCAGCTGCAGGATGATCCTGTCCACCTGCTGCTCACTGAGGCGTCCGTGGCCCATCAGGAAAGGCGTGTCCTGGACCAGGCGGTCACAGTAGGTCTGCTCTGAAACAGCAGAGAGCACGGAGGGCATGAGCCCGCACGGCCGAGGAGTGGCAACGGGGCCCACATGCCACCCGTGGCATGGCCCCCAAGCCCCCGGGCGGCACATCAGCTGTAAGCCGTCCCACCCGTGCAGGCTATGCACAGCCTGGAACCCCCGTGTCCTGCCACCCCCCTGCCAGAGATGGGGCGCACTAGTGTGTGGGACCACAGACTCCAGCTCTTCTCTTCTACGCCTGAGAGCTTACAGCAGGAGATAAACTCAGGCCAAGTCCGCTGTCCCTGGGTCCCCCCCTCCCAGGGCCTGCTGCAGGGACACACCAGCCTGGAGAAGGCCCGACCCTGCAGCTCCCCTGGCTGCTGTTCCCACAGGGACAGGGGCGCAGGGCTGGGTGGCCCGTGCTGGCATGGCCACGGGACACGGACACGTGAGCTTGCCCGGCCTTGTGAGGCTGCCACAAAGCAGACCGGTGTGCCCAGCCAGGGTCCTGGCATCACGGCATCACTGCCATGCCTTTTTTCCCATTAAGAATGTTCTTTAGAATGACAGGCCTTTAAAGTCCAGGGGTGGGTCAGTGGTTGGTGGGAGGCACAGGATCCCCAAGGAAGGGTGCTGAATCCCAGAGCATCCATTGTGTGACCACATGCACCCCCCCCCCACTGGTGCCAGCCTGTCCCACTTGCTGGTGGACACGGGCACTGGGTGAGGGCAGAGCTGCAGAGGAGAAGAGTTTTTGTGTGTGATTGGAATTAAGTTGATATCAATTCACATTAGATGGTTATAACTTTAGGATGTTATGTGGAACTCTCATGGTAGCCACAAAGAAAATATCCGTGGAATATCCACAAAAGGAAATAAAAAATGTTATTACAGAAAATCAACTAAACATGAAAGAAGGTAGTAATGGATAAAGGACAAAAAGCTACAAGACCTACAGAAAACAAACATCAAAAATGCAGAAACAAGCGATTCATTATCAGTAATTGCAGTAATTAGTTTATTATTATTTTTTTTAATATTTACTTCTGAGAGTGAGAGAGAGAGAGAGAATGAGCAGGGGGAGGGGCAGAGACAAAGAGAGAGACACAGAATCCGAAGCAGGTTCCAGGCTCTGAGCTGTCAGCACAAAGGTGTTGGACACAGGGCCTGAAATCACCGTGGGATGATGACCTGAGCTGAAGTCGGAGGCTCACCAAATGGGGCCACCCAGGCACCCCAGTGACTGCAGTAATTACTTTAAATGTAAACAGATTAAGGAGCGCCTATCTGGCTCAGTCAGTGGAGCATGCAACTCTTGATCGCGGGGTCATGAGTTTGAGCCCCACATTGGGTGTAGAGATTACTTAGAAAATAAAAGCTCTCAAAAAAATAAATGTAAACAGGGGCACCTGGGTGGCTCAGTTGGTTAAGCCTCTGACTTCAGCTCAGGTCAGTATCTCACGGCTTGTGAGTTCGAGCCCCACATCAGGCTCTGGGCTGACAGCTCAGAGGCTGGAGCCCGCTTCCGATTCTGTGTCTCCCTCTCTCTCTGCTCCTTCCATGCTCATGCTCTGTCTCAAAAGTAAATAAACATTTTAAAAAAATGTAAACAGATTAACAGACGCAGATTGGCAAAATGGAATTTTGATACTGTGATCTTTTTTTTTTTTTTTTTTTTTTTTTTAACATTTATTTATTTTTGAGACAGAGAGAGACAGAGCATGAACGGGGGAGGGGCAGAGAGAGAGGGAGACACAGAATCAGAAGCAGGCTCCAGGCTCTGAGCCATCAGCCCAGAGCCTGACACGGGGCTCGAACTCACGGACCGCGAGATCGTGACCTGAGCTGAAGTCAGACGCTCAACCGACTGAGCCACCCAGGCGCCCCAATACTGTGATTTCTAATAAGAAATATATATTGGCACAGGGCTCCTGAACCCCCTGGAACGTCCTAAGAGATGAGCCATGAGGATGAAGCTGTCTTTTGTTCCTAACGAGCCCCCTTCAACCTCATCTGGCCGTGTGCACAAGGTGACTCTTCTAAAGCCCCTAAATAACCACAAGATGGGACTGGTTGCCAGTGGAGCCAACCACATGAGGCTTAGAGGGGAGAGGGGCTGGAGGCCGAACCCATCACCAATGGCCAATCATTGAATCAATCACGCCTATGTAATAAAACCTGCGTAAAACCCCGAGAGGATGGAGCTGGACGAGCTTCCAGGTTGCCGAGCACATGGAGGCGCTGAGGCGGCTGGCCCGGCAGGGACACAGAGGCTCTGGGCCCCTTCCCGAGTTCTTTGCTCTGAGCACCCTGTGTGTGTGGACGTTCACTTGTATCCTTCTGTGATAAATCAGCACTAGTATGGAAAGTGTTCTCCCAGATTCTGTGAGCTGTAGCAAATGACTGAACCAAAAAAGGGGGTCACAGGACCCTCGGTTTATAGCCAGTCGGTGAGAAGCCTTGTGACCGGGGTCTGTAGCGGGGACGGTGTACAGGACTGAGCTCTTCACAAGTGGGAACTGAGGCCATCCCCAGGGAGACAGCGTCGGGAGGTGAACTGTGACACCCCCAGCTGGTGTCAGGGGACTGCTTGATGGAGGTGAGGGACCGCATACCTGGTGACCAGAAGTGCCAGGAGTCCTCAGAGGTATGAGTGCTGCGTGTAGGAGCAGAGGAGAAACAGAGTTGTTTGTCCTCTCAGGATTAAAAACATATGATTCAACTATGAGCTGTCTCCAAAAGACTCAGATCCAAAGACACACATGGGCCAAAAGTGAAAAGAAGGGAAAAGATGTCGCTGCAAATAGCAACTCAAAGAGAGCAGGGTGGCTCTGTGCATAGAAGCCAAGATCGACTTTGCATCAAAAACTGTTACAAAAGACCAAGAAGTATATCAACGTTAATAATAGAGTCAATTCACCAAGAAGATCTAATAAGCACATGAGCCAGATATCAGAGCCCCCAGATAATAGTAAAGATTTAGTAATAATGAAAAATAGTATCAGTTGGAGATTTCAGTGGCACACTTTTATTATTTTTTTAATGTTTATTTTTGAGAGAGAGAGAGAGAGAGAGAGACAGAGCGTGAGTGGGGGAGGGGCAGAGGGAGAGGGAGACACAGAATCCAAAAGCAGGCTCCAGGCTCTGAGCTGTCAGCACAGAGCTCAATGCAGGGCTCGAACTCACGAGCTGTGAGATCACAACCTGAGCTGAAGTCGGATGCTTGACTGCCTGACCCACCCAGGTGCCCCAGTACCGCACTCTTAGTAACAGCCAGAAACACCACACAGATGACCAGTAAGGGAACGGAGGGTGTGAGCCGCATGATAAACCAACGAGGGCCAACACACCCGGACTGCAGTCACCCAACAGCAGCAGAAAATACAGGTGCACCTCCCTTTACCGCACTTTGCAGATACTGCGATTTTACAAACTGTGGGTCTGTGCCGAGCCCGCTCTGAGCAAGTCCACTGGAGCCACTTTTCTACCAGCATCGACTCACTTGGGTCTCTGTGTCACGTTTTGATAATTCTTGCAATTCAAACTTTTCATTCTTCAAACCGTATTTCAAACCTTCTCATTATTATTACAATTGTTATGGTGATCTGTGATCAGTGATTATGAGTTGCTGAAAACTCAGATAATTGGTAGCATTTTTTAGCAATAAGATGTTTTTAATTAAGGTATACACATTGTTTTTAAGACATAATGCTACTGTGCACTTGATAGAGTACAGCATAATGTAAACATAACTTTTATATGTGCTGGGAAACCAAGAAATATACTGGGCTCACTGTTTAATTTTTTTTTTTTTTTTTTTTTTTACTGGACTCACTTCGTTGCAATATTTGCTTTACTGTGGTGGTCTGGGACCGAACTCACAATAGCTCCAAGGTGGACCTGTACATTCTTCTCAAGCACACATAGAACATCCTCCAGGACAGACCATAAAACAAATGTGGCTACAAAACAAGTCTTAATATCTTTAAAAAGGCTGAAATCATACAAAGGGTCTTTCTGATCACATGGAATAAAGCCAAAAATCAGTAACAGAAGGAAAACTAGAAAATTCACTTGTATGTGAAAATGAAACAATGGATCAAAGAAGAAATCACAAGGGAAATTAGCAAGTACCTTGAGACAACTGAAAATAAAAATACAACACACCAACATGTAAGGGATGCCATGAAAACAGTTTGGAAGATGACATTTAGGCTGTAAATGCACACTTTACACCAGAAGAAAGATTTCAAATCAGCAACCTAATGTTACACCTTAAGGAAGTAGGAAGGTAAGAGCAAACTAGACTCAAAATAGCAGAAGGGGAGGAAATAATAAAGATTATACCAAAGATAATTGACATGGAAAATAGAAAAAACGAAACCAAAAACAAAACTTGGTTCTTTGGAAAGATCAGCAAATTGACAAACTGTTAGCTAGACTTACAAAGAAAAAAGACTCAAATTACTAACATCAGAAATAAAAGTAGGAAATGAACTACCAATTTCACAAAAATAAAAAGGATTATAAAAGAATACTTGGGAAATGTGTAAGCCAACAAATTGGACAAACTAGATGAAGTGGACAAATCCCTAAAAACACACAATCTACCATAACCAAAACATGAACACAGAGAAAATCTCAATGGACCTCTAACTAGTAAGAAGATTCAATTAGTAATCACAACTGTCCTAACAAATAAAAGCTCAGGACCAGATGGCTCCACTGGTGAATTCTACCCAACATTTAAATATCAAAGCTTCTACAATTCTTCCAAAAAACATAGAGGAGGGAACACTTCCTAACTCATTCCATGAGGCCAGCATTACCCTGATAACAAAACCAGTCGCAGATAACTACAAGAAAATTGCAGACCAATATCACTTATAAACACAGATGCCAAAATCTTCAACAAAATACTAGTAAACTGAATTCAGCAGCATATTAAAAGGATTATACACCAGAATGCAAGGGTGGTTCAACATAAGATAATCCATCAATGTAATACATTATGTTAATAGAATGAAGAAACACACACACGATTATCACGGTCATCTCAAATGATGCAGAAAGGCGTTTGACAAATGCAATATTCCTTCTGGATTAAAGGAAAAAAGCATTCAATAAATTTAGAAGAAAATTTCCTCAACATGATGAAAGTCACATATGAAAAACACTCAGCAAATATCATGCTTAATGGTAAAAGTCTGAAAGCTTTTCCCCTAAGATCAGAAACCAAGCAAGAGGCCCACCCTCACTACTTCTTTTCAATGCATTACTGGAAGTTCTAGCCAGAGCAATTAGACAAAAAAAAAAAAAAAAAAAAAAAAAAAAAAAAGTTATTCAAATGAAAAGGAATAAGTAAAAAAAAAAAAATTAAAAAAAAGGGGGGCGCCTGGGTGGCTCAGTCGGTTGAGTGTCTGGCTTTGGCTCAGATCATGATCTCACAGTTTGTGGGTTCAAGCCCCGCATCAGGCTCTGTGCTGACAGCTTAGAGCCTGGAGCCTGCTTCTGATTCTGTATCTCCCTCTCTCTCTGCTCCTCCCCCGCTCATGCTCTGTCTCTTTCTTTCTCCTTCAAAAATAAATAAAAACATTTTAAAAAATTCAAAAAAAAGGAATAAGTAAAATGATCTCTTTTTGCAGATGACATGATCTTCTATCTAGAAAACTGTAAAAAGGTTAAAATTAATCAACAAATTCAGCAAAGCTGCAAGATACAAAATCAATACACAACAACCAGTTGCATCTCCATACACTAATAATCAACAATCCAAAAAAGAAAATAAGAAAACAATTCCACTTACACTGTCATCAAAAATAATAAAATACTTAGGAATAAATTCAACGAAGAAGGTAAAAGACTTGTACACTGAAAACTTCAAAACATCACAGAAAGAAATTTAAAAGATACAAATTAATATACCCTCTGTTCATGGACTAGAAGATTTAATGTCGTGAAGATGACAATAATTCCCAAAGTGATCTATGGAGTCCACGCAATTCCTATCCAAACTCCAATGATGTTTCTTGTTTTTCTTCTAAAATTCATACAGACTCGTTTTTTTTTAATGTTTATTTTTTTGAGATAAAGCACAAGCCTATGCATGTGGGAGGGAGGGGCAGAGGGAGAGAGAGAATCTTAACCAAGTTCCATGCCCAGCGTGGAGTCCTACACAGGGCTTGATCCTACAACCCTGGGATCATGACCTGAACTGAAATCAAGAATCAGATGTTTGGGGCACCTGGGTGGCTCAGTTGAGCATCTGACTTCGGCTCAGATCATGATTGCACTGTCTGTGGGTTCAAGCCCTGAGTCGGGCTCTGGGCTGACAGCTCGGAGCCTGGAACTTGCTTCAGATTCTGTGTCTCCCTCTCTCTCTGCCCCTCCCCCACTTATGTGTGTGCACTCTTTCTCTAAAATAAAAATTAAAGCATTTTTAAAAAATAGGTGCATTTGGGGGCACCTGGGTTGCTCAGTCGGTTAAGCAACTGACTCTTGATCTTAGCTCAGGTCAGGATCTCACGGTTTGTGGGATGGAGCCCCATGTCTGGCTCTGTGATGACAGCACAGAGCCTGCTTAGGATGGTCTCTCTCTCTCTCAAAATAAATAAATAAACTTAAAAAATGTTTAAGAAGAATAAATGCATTTGTTGTGAGTAAATAATACCTCAATAAAGTTGATTTTTTCAAATGGGGTCATCATGTGGGAACAAGAAGGGCCCCTCCTAGATTTCTGCCATGGGGCCTACTCAACACACCATCTGTCCTCCTCACCTCTCTCTCCCACTGCCACCTCCTCCTGACTGGTCTTTTCCCTCAAAAATATGCATTTCTAACTTCTGGGTCCTCCCAGGTCCTGAAAGTCTACCTGGCAGACGCACCCGTCAGCAGCCTCACCATGGTGAGGAAGTCACCCCCAGGGACACCGAAAGATCTGCCAGGGCCACATAGGCAGGACTTTCCCGGTCACCTGGCGTCACCACTCGTAGCCCCTCTGAGCCGGCTGACGGCGTGTGCCCCGTGACCGGGCACTCTACAGGCTCTTTGCGTGCAGATCATCTTCATCGCCCCATCAGCTCTGCGGCTCTAGCAAGACCATCGCGCCCATTTCCAGATGGGAATAGATGAGGGACCTGCCCAAGACCTCAGCCACTAGAGAGTGAAGATGGAGGCTGGAGCCAGGCACAACTTTGTGGCATCCAAAGCTTTGTGGCTGTGTCAAGCCACTGCCTCTTGACATCCAAGACTTCCCACTCGCCTAATTAACGTACTAATTAACTGTTCAATTAGCTGCATCCTGACCCCAGGCTATTCTGCCCAGCACTGCCTCTACAGCGTGTGCACTCGTGCACAGGGCAGGCATACAGCAGGCACTCACTAAAGAGTTCTGGATGCATGGACTGTCGGTGGACCACGGCCAGCATACTGGCGGTCCTCCGGCTGCAGCCCTAGCTAGGTGGAGTCTCCACGGCAGCAAGCATGAGTCACCCGGCACAGGGCATACACAGCCTAGGGCTGAAGCTTTCCGTGGTGGCTGGAAGCCGTGCAGGAAAACCACACCCAGATGGCCACACCCAGGAAGGAAAATGCACAGGAAACTTTGGTCCTGGGTCCTGAGTAACAGCCCCAGAAAGCTCTTACAGGATGGAGTCGAATGTTCTGGCACAAACCCACCCGACTCTGCCAGCAACTTCTGCCAAGCCCCACCTCCCCCACCTACTTGCTCAGCTGGTGCCAAAACCACAGATCCCCCAACCCCTTACCCCTGCGTGGCACTCAAGGCCCTGTGGGAGCTACCCCAGGTGCCTTCACCCCAGGTTCCTGAGCTGTCCTGCACAGCAGCCGCCCCCCGCCCCTGCCGTGGCACCATGCTGCTTGGGACCCCTGCCAAAGGATGAGAACCCTGTCCCTTGGCTTCCCCCTGGCTAACCTGTACTCAGCTCACCGTCCTCCCCTCAAGAGGCCTCCCTGAGTTTCCATGGCTCCCTCCCCACTGCAGTCCCTGACCCGCTCAGAATCCCCTCCTGCTTGCGCTCTGGACCTGGCCTCAGGTGTGGCGCTGAGAGGGCTCACTCCCCAGCACACCTGGGTCCACAGAACAGTAACAGCTGCAGTGACACCTGGCCAGCGTTGGCCCTGTGCAGACACATTGGGTCCAAATGCCCACCCTGCAACCTGTCATGAAGGCCCCAGAACCAGCACAAGGCAGACCCCCCAGTCATGGCACAGGAACAACGAGCCAAGGATTTCATCCCTGCAGCCTGGCAAAGCTGCCCGCACTCTCTGGGCCTCAGCTTCCTGCCCCCAAAATGAGGAGCTGTGACGGGAGGGATCTCTAGAGGCTCAACGCTCAGACTTGGCTGCAAGAAAAGGGCTGTGGAGAGGCTCCCACAGGACCTTGAGGGGCCTGGGCAGGGCACAGGTCTAGTTCTGCCCCTGACCACCCAGGTAGCCTGGTGCTTGGCACCTGTCCAACCTGAGCCTTTATTTCCTCATCCACATACAGACAATATCCTACATGTCCTTCTACACCTGACACAGGGCCAAGGGCACAGCAGGCTCTCAGAAAAAGCAGCCACAAATGAGAAGGGTTCTGGGAGGTGACAGGCGAATAGGGTGCAGCTGGGGTCTCTTCTGACCTACGCTGGGACACTGGTGTCCCAGAAGACACCAGGTACTAGCCCATGAAATCCTATCTGTGGGACTCCAGTGAGCACCGGGGAGAGAACAGGACCTTTGGGAGCCTCCCTGAGCCCTCTGCCACCCCGGAGGTTGGAAGAGTGGGGCCCTGGGGAGCAAGAACATTCCCTGACCATGCTGTCATGAGATCCCTGGCCAACCCATCTCCATCACCAGGTCTCTCCATCAGTGGAAGTCCCACACAACAAGGTGACCCTGCTCAGCTGGGACCAGGAGGCAGGTGGGTTCTGCGGTCCACACAGGCTCTGGGGGTTTGGCTGCACTTCAGACCCCACTCTGGGAGAATCTGGAGGGGGCAGGGCCGCCCTGCACGCAGCACAAAGCCCAGGGGTGCTGGCTGAGTCTGTGTCCCCGGTTCTCCTGGGCCTGACCCCAAACAAGAGTCCCACTGGTACTATACACGGGTGTCAGGTGGCCAGGATGACCCCCGCGAAGACTGCTGGTGCCCTTTTCACCCTCGCCTCCCCCTGTCAGGCCTCAGCATCACCCCAGCCCCTCGCCCACGGCCCCTCCAGGCTCCGACCACTGCCCCCGGCCGGTCGTCGTCCCGCCCACAGAGAGGCGGTCACGGACCAAGGTCACTGGCCGCTGCCGCGAGGAGCTGCCACCGGGGCAGCACCGGGGGGTCACCGCGGCCGCGCGCCGGTCCCGGGCTGGCAGGCTGGACACCGGCCCGGCCCGCTCTCACCTGTCATGGCGACGCACGGCGCGCTCCCGGCCGGGCCCGGCCCGTCCCCTTGCCGCCGTCCACCCGTTAGGTCGTCTGTCCGCCGCTCGCCCGGTCCCACTCGCTCCGCCCCCTCCCGGCAGGCCCGCCTCCCGGCAGGCCTCGCCCCGGTCTCGGCGGTGTCGCCGCCACAGTCCCAAGTCGTCCCCACTGAGCCGGCCCTTTCCCGTTATGCTCCGCCCACAGAGGCAGCGGCAGCGCCGCGAGCGTCCCAAGCCCAGACCCCGCTCGAGCCCCGCCTCCACCCGAGATACCTACGGCACCCGTAGAAGTTATAGGCCCCGCCCCCACTGAGCCCGCCCCTTCCCGTTATGCTCCGCCCCCAGCGGCAGCTGCGGCGCCGCGAGGGCCCAAAGCCCCGCTCCCCATTCGAGCCCCGCCTCCTCCGGACGTTATGCTCCGCCCCCAGACCTGTGGCCTGGCCGCGAAGGTCCTAAGCCCCGCCCCCACTTGAACACCTCCCCCTCTGGAGGCACCTACGGCTCTGGCAGGAGTTCTTGGCCCCACCCCTCTCTGAGGCCCTTCCATCCCGGGCGCCGCAGGCGTCTTCGCCTATGCTAGGGCTCTAAGCTCCGACTCCACTGAGCCCCACCCTTGCTGACGTCTGTTAGGTCGCTTCTACAGCCCTGACCCACGCCCCTCACTGAGCCCGGCCCCGCCTTCTGAAGTCTGGAGTTTCCAACCCGCATAGGGTACAGGGGCCTCACAAGCCCTTAGCTCCGCCCCTCAATAAGTCCCGTCCCGCCATCCTGTCCCAGGGCTCCAAACTCCGCCCCCAGCATGGCCCCGCCCCTTCCGGCGACGACCAGGACTCTGAGCGCCCCACTCCAGCCCCGCCCCCAGCCCTGGCGCACCTTCCCCTACTGCCGACGCCCGCCTACTGGCTCCGCCCTATCTAGGCTCCGCCCTATCTAGGCTCCGCCCCCTCGAGGCCCCGCCCTCGAGATGGCCCCGCCCTCGAGATGGCCCCGCCCTCGAGATGGCCCCGCCCTCGAGATGGCCCCGCCCTCGAGATGGCCCCGCCCTCGAGATGGCCCCGCCCGGGAGTAGGTGGCTCAGCCACGCTGGGCGCAGTAGGCTTCCCTGCCCCGCGCCACCGCGCCCCACGCCCGAATGAGGAAACTGAGGCTCTGAGAGAGGAAGTGACTTACCCAAGGTCACGCAGGTCAGTCTGTAGGAGGAACAAGGACAAGCCTGGGACAAAGGCCGGTGGGCGTCCAGTAGCCAGGAGGGATCAGCCTAAAGGGGGCAGTACCTGGACAGTGACGAGGGATGGATCCCCGCCTGTCCAGCCGTCAGGTGAGACCACAGCCCCAGCCTCAACAGAGAGCCAGAGCCACCCTGCCAAACCTCACATGAAACAGAGAGCTGTAGTAACAGGTGATAATGACGATTGTTTTTGAACCACTGTGTTTCAGGGTAACTGGTTACCTGGCAGTTATACACCGAATGCACCAGACATCCAAGCAGACGCCCGGCCAAATGGAGGCAGAACTCCACACGATGGCTGGGGAACAGTATCATGCAGGAGCCCAAGCACAGACCACCTTTCTAGGCTTGAGAGACAGTCTGGATGGCTGGACTGGACTCTGCAATAGCAGTGAGGTCGGGAGGTGACCGGGGAGTCATGCAGAGTCTCGCAGGCCAGGCAGCCAGGGCCCAGTATTTGAGGTTATGCGCTGAGACGAGGGCGTGGTGATCTCTGACTGATAGGTTTGAAAACAGCCTCTGTACACACGAAAGAATTAATAGTAGGGTCTCCAAGAGACGTGTGCACACTCGTGTTCAGAGCAGCATTATTCACGGTAGCCAAGAGGCAGAAGCCAGCCAGTGTGCGTGAGCGGAGGAACGGGTTAGTATATACGCTGTGTCCAGACAGTGGGTTCAGGCTTAAAAGGGAAGGAAATTCTGACACCTACTGCAACATGGATGAGCCTTGAGGACATGATGTTGAATGTGATATTGTGATTAACAGTAAGAAATACATATTTGGTCTTCCTCCTGGCAGAACTCTTAAAACCCTAGGGATTTCCTAAAGGAGAGAAAAAGGTGCCTTTTGTTATGTTAATGAGGCGACTTTTGGAATGTCCCCAGGTCACCTAAGAATGGGGCTGGTGGCCCAGAGAAACCTCCATGTGATTGGAGGGTTAGAACTTGCAATCCACCCCTCGGCTCAGGAGAGAGGAGAAGGTCTGGAGCTCGAGTCAGTCCCCAAGGGCCAATGAATAGATCAATCGTGCCTTAAGGGACAGGGGTCAGAGAGCCTCCGCGTTGGTGTGGGAGAGTGGTCTGCCTGGAGAGTGCCTGGACTCTCCGTGTCCTCTGTCCACATGCTGCCCTGTGCATCTTTCTGAGTTCTGTGAACGACTCTAGCAAATTAGTCCAATCCAAGGAAGGGATGGTGGGAACCTCTGATTTACAACCAGTTGGTCAGATGCACGGGTGAGAACTGGATTTACGGCCGGCGTCTGCAGCATGGCAGGTGGGGGACACTCTAGGACAGCCCGCAGCTCGTGGGATCGAATTCTCCTGGCAGACAGGGTCAGCAGTGAGTTGAACTGTAGGCCACTCTGCTGGTTTCTGAGAACTGCTTGTTGGTGTGCGGGGAAGCCCCCTCCACACGTTCAAAATTGGTTGCACAGAACATTAAAGACTAAGTGAGATAAGCTGACACAAAAGGTCAAATACTGTAGGATTCCACTTACATGAGATCCCTATGGCAGCCAAGTCCATAGACAGACGGTATCGGATGGTGGGTGCCAGGTGCTGGGGAGAGAGGAGACAGGGGAGTGTTTAAGGGGTACAGAGGTTCAGTCTGGGAAGATGGGAAAGTTCTGGAAACATGTTGGTGATGGGTGTACAAGAGTGTGAATGTACTTAATGCCCCTGCACTGTATGCTTAACAGTGGTTAAGATGGTAAATTTTTATATTATGCATATTTTACCACAATTAGAAATTCAAAACCCCAAAGCAACCCTGTGGTAGGGTTCTTTCTGTGTGGAAATTCACACGTGTGTGCAGGGTGGTACCTGAATGGAGGCAAGGAGCCTAGGAGACCAGGAAGCTACTCCAACAATCGGGGCGACAGGAGCCAGAGGCTGGATACACCGAGTGGGTTCCACATGGGTTTTGAGGTTGAGTCACAAGGACTCGCCGCAGGACTGGATGTGGGGACTCAGAGAAAGTGGAATCGGTGTTTGGGCCTGGGGGAGTGGAAGGGGCAGGTAGAATCAGGAGTTCCTCTCTGCTGAGTCCAGAAGCTGAAGTGCATCTAAATCCCTGAATGTTCAGGCCTGAGGAAGCTCGCACATTGTTTCCTGGGCCGCTTACTTTTGAGTCACAGCCACTTGCCAGACGTATGTGTGGAGATACCCCTGGAAGATTCCAGCCCGGCCTCTGCTGACAAGGGCCGTGGGGCAGATGTGCCCAGCAAACCCACAGAACCAGGAGACGAAATGGTAACCTGACGGCTGTGGTTTTAAGCCAGGGTTTCCCGGTGGCTGGCTGTCCAGCAGTGGATAAATGGTACACACAGATAACCAAGTTGCTGAGAAATGGACTCACAAGGCAGTTTTCCCCCAGCCACTGTCCCCCGAGCGGGGGACGTTCTACCTGGGATGGGGTGCTGCCTGATGCTGCTCAGCCTCTTCTGGGGACAGGAACGGCCGTGCCCCAGTATTGAGGGCTGACTGGTGTTCTCTGATGGCGTAGCTATCCTAGCACCTCAACACCGCGGGTCTCGCGTGTTGGAAGGGCTGGGGCAGGCCTCGAAGCACGTGCGGTGGAGAGGAGGAGGGCACACCAGGAGAGTCACCCTCCTGGCCCGTGACATCAGTCTGGTCAATGCGTGGTGTGCATGAGTGAGGTGCGTGCCCCCCAGGCCAGAGCCCTGCCTTGAGGGACCCTTCACATCCCTTCCTCTTCCCAGAGGTCGTGGACCCCCCCTTGGGATGGGGCTGCTCCCCCAGCTGGGGGCCTGTGACCGCACAGCGCAAGCAAGAAATAAACCCTGAGGCGAGGGGGCTGCTCCGGACCGAATGCTCGTGTCCCCCAAATCCGTGGATCGAGGCCCTGCCCCATGGCTGTCTCTAGCGATGGTCCTCTGAGGAAGTACTGAGTGTAAACTGGGTCCTAAGGGTGGGGCCCTGATCCCTACGATTAGTGTCCTTGTAACCACACACCAGAGAGCCCACCGCCCTGGTCACCCAGCACGCGTGAGGACACAGAAGGTGGCTGTGTGCAAGCACGAGGGTCCACACCAGAACCACATGGGCTGGCACGTGGGTCTCGGGCTCCCAGCCCTCAGGACTGGGAGATAAATCTCTGAGGTGTGCCTCCACCCCAGGGCCTGGGGCTGGCCCAGGGCTTGCTCCTCGCAGCAGCAGGACCCTTCCTGAACACCATGATGACCTGGGTGGAGAAGCTGGCCTGGCAGCATTGCAGGCACGAGTGGGGGTGGGGGCGGTGGCAGGTGCCGAGGCCCCTCCGTGGGAGTGAGCTTGGGGTTTCCAGAAGCAGAAAGAAAGGTGTTCACTCCTCTCTTCCCAGTGCAAGGTGGGACTGGTTTTGGGGGGCTTGGGGCTGGCTGCTTCCCTGTTCTCTGCAGCTGGGTGACGCCTCTCTGCCCTGAACCGTCCGGGACGCTCCCAATCCACCAGAGACCCCTGGCTGTGGCACACACGGGTTCAGAGCCCAGCGTGCCACACAGCTGAGGCCTCCCGCTGCCGGGTCTCCCGGGCAAGGACTCTGACCCTCGTGCGCCTGCCCCAGCCGGACCCCATCTGTCACCCTCAGCTGTTAGGAATGGAGAACGGGGCCGCCCTCCTTGGGCCGCTTCACCCCAGTCTTCCCGTCCTGCGCTCCGGGAGCCCCGGGTCAGGTACCCGGGGACAAAATACTCGCCTCGGCAGGACTTGAAAGCCCTCAAGGAGCACAGCAGTTTCTGACAGCATCACGGCCACCCTCTGTGGGGTCACGGCAGCTTGTCACCCCAGCCCGGCCCCCGGCAGCTGAGCCTGCAGACTCGTCAGAGGCGCGTGGCCCAGGGGCACGGCTTGCCACTGCCAGAGAATCTGGGGAGAGCCCAGGTCTGCCGGGGACACCATCATGTGGAGCCTGCACTGCTCAGGTTGAGGGCTGGGAATGACGTTGCCCAGCTGGTGTCCCCCAGCACCCCCCACGGGAGCGCGGTGTGAAAGCTGCCTCGTGCCCAGGTGAGGGCTGCACACACCCTCTGGCCTCACGATCCCACCCTGAAACCCACCCTACGGGACAGCATCCCAGGACAGAAAGAATGTTGGCACCAAATGCAACAGCTGAAAACCACCCAAGGGTCCCTCAGCGGGTGGCTTCCCACAAGAGCCAAGGGACAGACAGACCAATCTGGGTAGCCTGCATCAGGATATATTTGTAAGTGATGGGAAACACCACAATCATGGCTTCAGGGGGGCAGCCCAGGCTCCTGAGGACCACAGGCTGCCCTCCTCACGGCCCCAGTGTGGCTGCGGAGGCTCCGGGCAGGAAGCAGGGAAGGTCAGAGGACAAACCAAAGTGACTTTTCTCAATGGCCAGACAGATCCCACCCCAAAATGCAGGAGACTGGAGGTTGGATCTTAACCGGCCCAGGACAGATGTGGACGTGGAGGGTGGGACCTAGCAGCCCCCAGGAGCCACTCAGAGGCGTGGCTGAGCAGTGAGCCCTGGAGGAGCACAGCGGCAGGTGCAAACGTTGAGAGCCACACCTGATGGGTGTGGACATACAGGTATGCTGTCTGTCTGTCCCCTCAGGAAGAGGGGCTGGGTGGCAAAAGACAGGACATCTTCTTGTCAAACTGCTTTGATGAGTTCGGGGTTGGGGGACTGTGATGGCTTTGAAGGTGTCCCCCTGTGCCTGGTCCTCCTCCCATGCAGAAGTGGAGTTCAGCTGCCCCCTTGCTGGCTGGCATGCAGCAGCAGTGACCCGGCAGGACTTCCCAGGCCCCGGAGGGCATGGCTGACACTCAGGACTCTCACCGTGGACACCAGCCCCCAGTGTGCAAGGAGACCCGGGCCCCTCGAGACGGCCACCGCCGTTGAGGTCTCTGTGAGCAGGCTGCTGATGGCACTGCCTGACAGAGCCCCAGCAAGCCCGGGGCCCTGAGCAGCAGTGACAATAAGGGAGTTGTTTTACACCCTGAGTACAACAGAGATTGAAAATCAAGACAGTGATCTTTATCTTTGTTTTCCCAGTGCTAGAATGGTTTATTTCCCACCTCTCACCCCTCGTGGCTACTGTGCAGGTAACAGAGGCAGCACCCCAGCTGGGTCCCTGCTCACAGGCCCCGGCCTGGCCTGCGGGGAAGATGAGGCAGCCAGCAGGAGCCGAGAGGTCGGCTGCCCGGCCTCCTGCTCTGCTATAAGTGAGATTTGCTTTAAATGTCCTCCAGTTTCTTTAAAGGAGCAGGCTAGGCAGGGCTGCACCTGGTTCCAGAACCTTTCGTGCTGGTTCCAAGGGA
The DNA here is from genome assembly GCF_018350195.1 of Panthera tigris. Classification (NCBI taxonomy): domain Eukaryota; kingdom Metazoa; phylum Chordata; class Mammalia; order Carnivora; family Felidae; genus Panthera; species Panthera tigris. The sequence goes on along the minus strand of NC_056672.1, from coordinate 1,056,004 downwards.
GCCTGTCTATAAAAACTGTTCTGGCTGGGCGTCCCCGGGACAGGACACCCCAGCGGCGTCCCCAGCTCAGCACCCTGAGGGATCCCTAACCCCAGAAGGTGATTTCACTGACCACTCTTAAGCTGGGCACAGGTGGATATGCAGGTGGCTGGGTGGTGGGGTTGGCCTGGTCTTCCCAGTGTGGAGGGCAGGCTCCGGCCTCTGCCTCAGTCACCCCGGGACGTAGGCCGCATGCTGCCTGGACATTCCTGCAGCGGGCCAGGAGGCAGGCAGGGTGTGCCCCGGGTCCGCCGTGTGCACCATCACCTGGGCACGGGGTGAGCCAGCAGGACGGGTGGTCCAGGGGTCCTTGTCCACGCCACGGGCCATGCCAGCCATTTCTCTGGTGCCCTCACCCAGGTCTCTGCAGGAAGAAGAGGCAAAGCTTGGGGGAAGAGCGGGGACCCCGTGTAACCCGACACTGCCCCCATGCCGGGCACCTGGGCCCTGCCTTCAGTGGGCTTGGGGCAGGGTCAGAACTGCCCTGAGCCTGAGGAGGCCCCTCCCTGGGCCTCAGACCCCTCACTCGTATGAGGTATGTGGTCCAAGGAGCAGCATGCCCACCTTCCAAGCTGGGAAGGGGCTTCCTGGGGTGGTGCTAGGGAAGGGGGCTTATTCAGCGTGTGCGGAAAGCACAGGGGCCAGGCCTCTCCCTGGCCCCGTTGCTGGGGGCAGAGACAGCTTTGCTCCTCCAGACTGTCCTCTGGTGGCCTGGGGCCAGATCACCCACTGCCTGTATCTCCGGTTCCTCTGTGCATCCCACCCCCAACCCACAAACCAATCACACTCTTCAGCCTGACCAGAGCCTGCACCCCCATCCACTGGGTCGTCTCCGGCTCACATTGCCCTGCTGCTTCCTGCCCCCACTTAAGATGCTGTCTCTCTCCTTCCCCCAAATGCAGACTCTCCCCATCTGTTCACCACGGGCATCACCTCCTCCAGGAAGCCTGCCTGGATCTCTGCTCCCCCCACACTTAATTCTCAGAAAAGCTCTAGGAAGTAGTAGGAGTTAAGAAGTTATGTTGGTTTGATGAATAAGTAAATGAACCAGTTAATTAGCGGAGAGGAAAGACTGCTTGGTGGGTGAGGCTGTGGACTTTGGAGCCAGACAGCCAGAGTCCAAACTCGGCTTCACGCTTAGCAGTTATGTGCGATTCTGGACAAGTTTCTATTAAAATGGGATGGAAACAGTGCCTGCCGCTAAGGTTAGAGCAGCGCCTGGCCTATTGGGAGTTGCTGGGAAACATACAGAGAACAGGAATGTGGGGGGCACACCTGGCCTCCTCCAGACAGCCCCACTGACCTAGATGGGGGGCTCGAGGCCCTGGGCCTTACCTAGGAAGGCACATCCGAGAGACAGCCGTTCCTCCCCCACTGAACTGGTGCGTCCCCAGCTAAGACACAGCACGGTGTGTCACAGTCTGTAATGGGAAGGGAAGGTGCCACCGGGTAGGGGGCAATGGAAAAGCTCTGAGACCTGCCGGGGGGGGGGGGGGCGGCTGACCGTCCGCGAAGAGAATGCATCAGCCGAGACCCCACAGCACAGCCGGAGCAAAAAGGCAGGCACTTGCGGCCGTGGCTACGCTTCTGTCCCAAGGACCCACAGAGCTCCCAGAACAGCCGTCACCAGCAGGCGACGCGCAGAGTAACCCCGAAGGACTAAAGCCAACAACACAACTGACAGCGATGGTGTGGGGAACACCTCGGCGTTAACCGAGGAGCCGCCGACGAGCATGAAGCTGGCGCCTGCTAAGGGAGTGAGCGGGAGACCAGTCCTGACACCCGGTGACGGTGCAGCTGTTGTGAAAACGGCTCAGATAACTTGTGCTGGGCTCCTGGGGAAAGAACGTGGAAGTAAAAACATCCGGACTGTTGACCTCAACAGTCCATTCTTGGGTGGTCCCAGATGTCATCTTGAGAAAGGAAAACCACTCTGAGTAAGTGCAGACATTCACCCCGACCCGAGTGCAGTGGCTGCAGCATCTGGGCGACGCTCTGGGGACCGCGGACCGCGTGGTGCACGGATGGAAAGGGGGCGAGGCAGCATTTCCGCCACGCCACCGTGACGTGCGCCTAGTGTGTGTCTAAGGTGCATCTGGAGCTCCAGGGAGGGAGGCAGGAAATCAGTGCCTCCCCGTGGGCCAGACTCCGCACTCCGGCCATCGCCGGGCCCGGGACGTCGCAAGCAGACACGGGGCCAGACCGCCGCACCACAGCCGCGCCTCAAGACAAGAGCAGGATGAACGGTGACGGCCGGCACTCCCCGAGCCCTGTCCGGCCGGCCCAGGCACTGCTAAGACCCTGGCCGTTTGACGGAGGACCCTGAGGCCGCGGCAGCCGCCATGCAGCAAGGCCACCGGACGGGGACAGGTGGACGGAAAGGACCGGAGCCTGTGGAAACGTGCACCCGGATGAGGTCGGGGACAGTGACCGTGAGCATGACAGGGGGCCCGTTACACGTTCCGTCTGCTTCTGTGTGCTCCTGACATCTCCCCGAAATAAAGTTCAGGAAAGAGTTCAGAGTGACGTGCAAACAGCAAAACCAAAAAGAAAGTGAGTAAACAGCCAGAGCTCATCCTCATTCCTCACAACAGGAAGGACAGAGTCGCGGCACAATTAGAGAATCACCATGTGTGTAACTCCCAGGCCACAGGTCAGGGCCGTGGGGGGAGCAGTATGGCCCCTTGCAGAGTCCCCTCTTCATCACGTGACGTGGACGCCTCAACCGAGAGGCCCCAGAGCATGTGACCACGGGGCGCCGGCCTGACCTGCGTCTGTGACCCACAGCAGCGCCACCAGGGGGCACATCCGGGAGATGCAGCCCGAGTGTGGCCATGCAGAAGCCTGGCGGCCCAGAACCCGCAAGAGACAAAGCTGCCAAAAACAAACAGCCCGCCCCACTGAAGGCGCCCGGAGCCCCAGCGCTGGGGTCAGAGGGCACATGCTGAAAGCTAGAAACACCGGGAGCTGTTGTATCTGCAGCCCACGTGCAGTCTTGACCAGACTCCGGGAGTCAGAGGAAGGGACATAAGAGAACGTCCCTGTAACGGTTCAGAAAGTCTGTGTGCCCGTGCAAGAAGATAAGACCCAGAGCCCTGCTGCGTCCCCCGGGAGGGGATCTCCTGTCTCTGCAGGTCTGAGTTCCCAGGATAAAGGCATTGGGTGGTGGGAGTTGAGGCCCAGGTAAGGCTGGGCAGCGTGTGGGATGACGGGCGTCCTGACCAAGCTGGGCCCCCCACCCTCACGCCCAATGCCCCCCTCGCCGTGCCCGTGCCCACGTGGTGAAGCTGTAGTTGTCGTGCGCCTGGCCAGGGCGGACCCCAGGGTCCCTGCCACCACCGCCGCCATTGTTCGGGCCCTTGAGGCCGAGGTAGGAGGCCTGCACCGTATCCAAGTCCCCGGCTCTCAGCTGGAGCCACAGCTGGGTTGCCCTGGGGAGAGACGGGGGAAGGACATTCAGGATGCCAAATCCTCTGCAAGGCGGTTGATGAGCCGGACTCTGGCTCGTCACCCTGCTCACCCAGCACCGCGGAGCCCAGGCCGCGAGCGGACCCAGACTGAAGGAGGCCCAGACCAGACCCATGTGTGCGGCCTGGTTAGGAAAGACCTTCCAGAGCCGCGAGGCTCTGTGAGTCGCAGGCTGCTGTGGGGCAGCACTCGGTAGCCGGGCTCCCTGAGGAGCCAGGGCAGCCCCAGCGCCCCCGGACGGCAAGTGCCCATGGAGCGCCCTCTGCCCTCAGGCTCGGGCGGCAGGGAGGGCTGGAGGCCGCTGGGGCCAGCGTACCTGTCGGATGGCTGCTCACTCCTCTTCATGCACCTCATGAGGCAGGAGGTGAGGAAGGCCATGGACATGAGTAGGATGATAGCGCAGCTGACGATGGAGGCGATCACGGCCACCTTGAAGCCGAAGGTCTCATACGGCGGCACGGCTGAGGGAGACAAGGCCACCTCCTGCACAGGGCTCGCGAGGCCCTCAGCAACCCCGTTCCGTGGGGGAGGCAGGGAGGTAGGTGCTGGTGGCTGGGGCTGTCAGGGAACACTGTCCCCTAAAGGGGGGGGGGGGTGCTTGGGCAGGGTTTCGGAGGGTGTGTAGGAGTTCACAGCAGCACACCCGGAAAAGCTCTGAAAGGAGTTCAGTGATAGCCCCCTGGTTCCATGGCAGCCACATGCCAGCAGTGGCCTGCTTCCACGTGCTCCAAGCTGGTAAACCCTTCAGGGGCCCACGTGCCTTCTCAGTTCACTTTCCAGGAGGCTCAAAAGCAAGAAGAATGCCTGTGTCTGAGGCCAAAGGGCCTTTGCTGCTTAACAGCCGTGTGACCTCAGCTACGGGTCGAGCAGTGTTCTACCGGCTTCTAACGGGCATCCTGGGAAGACAAGGCCCAGGGTCCTAGTCTGAGCAACACTGCACACCCTGCCCTGCGGTGACACTGCTCACGCCCCACCTCCATCCCCATCCCCTGCCCCAGCTGAACACAGGCCACCCAGACCCAAGAGCTCTCCCGGCTGCCCCCGCAGCTGTATATCCGTCTTCTGGCCCGTGGGGGTGAGGGGAATGGTGTGGGGCACTTCTTAGGGCCTTCCTTTCCTGCCCGGCCACGACAAGCACCCAGAACACAGGTGCCATTCATTGTCTTGAGTCCCACCCCAGGGCGAGGGGCCAGCGCAGCCTGGGTCCCCCCTCCACAGGGAGTGCCGTATGAGATGCCCATCCTGAGGGCTATGGGCCCTCAGAGAGAAAGCTCCTTGTCAGTGAATCCCTGTTATCTTGGAGCCTAATCCAGATGGGCGCCCTCCTTCTCAGAGACTGATCCAGCACACGAGCATTTGAAAGGCTCTGAGAAGTGCTGTAGCCTATTAATCCAGCATGTTCCAAACCGTGTTGGCTACGAAGCCCTCTTTGATGCCCGACACACGTCAACACGATACAGTGACCTCCCTCTGGAAAACCCTTCACCACCCTGTACAACAAATACAACTTGAAAGCTAGAAAGCCATCTCGTCCCCTGACGGGGAGCCCGGGGCTGCGAGCATCCTGGCCCTCAGTGTCCCCAGTTCTAGAATCCATAGCACACACAATATCCTATGAAGGTCTGCTGCGTGGGTGCATCAAAGAATGAATGAATGAACAGACAGAGCTGCCCGCTTAAAAGATGACAGAGAACAGCTCAAACAAGCTCTCGGTGCTGACAGGCCAAGTCAGTGGCAGAGCGAGGGTTGAGGCTGCTGGGCCTGGAGTCCATGTGCAGACATAGGGCCCAGTGGGGGCTGTCCAGCTGCCCGCAGCGGGGTCGGGACCCTACAGAGGCCTAGCGGGGACTTGTACCCACCGCATCCCCTCCGTGGACGCTCACGCCCCACATGACGGGACCAGCCGCCCCCCCACCCCCTGCAGGTGCTCAGGGGAAGCGGGCCTCACACTTGCACACGGGGCTCACTGAAGACCACTCGGCGATGCTCCCCTTCCAAGCACAGGTGAGGAGGCCGGACCCAACCATCTGGTGGCCTGAGGGGCAGTGGAACACGAGGACAGTCCCCACAGAAGTGCCGTCGCCACGAAGGACTTGAAGCGTGCCCCGCGGGGGTGGCTGCACCCGTGTGCACGTGCCTAGGGAAGAAGAGAGCAGAGATGAGGACCCTACCCTGGACAGCAGAGGGTGGGGAGGAGCCCCGGCGGGGAAGGGCGCTACTGCTCCAACAGCCACACGACGCCCTGGGTAAGGTGCCACGGCCCAGGCCATCTGGCGTGGCAGCCACTCGGCCGGTGGCCTGGGGGCCAACGTGGAGCAGATCCCAACATTAAGTGAACCTTAGAGGTTCCAAAGACCACAGTGTTGAAAAAACGAATCTGTGTCAGAAGACAAGAAAAGCAAACACAGGTGACTCTTGAACAACACGGTTTTGAACTGCTCGGGGACACTTAAGTGTGGACTTTTTACAGGACAGGGCTGTAAATGGATTTTCTCTTACTTACGACTTTCTTAATGACGTTTCTTTTCTCTAGTTTACTTTACTGTAATCATATGGTACATAACCCATCTAACATGCGAGATAGGTGTGAACCAGCTCTTGATGTGATCAGTAAGGCTTCCGGCCAACAGTAGCCATTAGTGGTTAAGTTTTCAGGGAGTCAGAAGTTGTATCCAAATATCAACTGCATGGGGGTCAGGACCCCTAACTCCTGTGTTGGTCAAGTGCCAACTGCACACAATTAGTATCTAAGCGTAGACCCAAAGGCAGAAGCAAGGAAAAAACAGGGGAAGGGAGAGACGGGCAGTGTGCGTGAAAAGTAAGAAAGGAGAACTTTCGTTCCTCCAATAACTAAGACACAAACAAGCTCAGGTGAAACAACCAGGAAGAGATCTGGAGAGCGCAGGACGAAGGTTCCACCCCCTTGCTGGTTGGTATCTTCGTGCTCATCCACAAAAGCTGACCCCAAATAAAAAGCAACAGCTAACGTGGGAACACGCACTTCACAGAAAAAACACAAGGAGCCGAGAGGCAAGAATCTGTTTCCTCACGGTAGCTGAGGATGTGCGGATTCAGAGACCTCGTCTCTCACCCCTCGAGCTGGCCAATCGTAAGAGAAAAAAGACCATGTGCCAAGTTCAAGAGGCCTGGGAACGCCCGCTCTGGGTGGATCCAAACCTTTCTGGATGGGAAAACGTGTGAAGAGCTTTGTGTCGTGGATCATCCGAGAATTTAGCCAAAGGAAAGAATTACGAATCTGCAGCCAGGATTTCTACACCAGGATGTTCACCCCCACGTGTACAGAAACCACCAATGTGCCTGGCCGTGGACCCGTGCGGCCAAGCAAGGCATAGCCTGGTGACAAATGCCAGCCAGCCGTCCTTCCATAAGGACGTACAGAGACGGTATGAATGGAGTGGCAATCACAGCACCGTCATGAGACCGCCGCAATGACAACAGCTGGCGCTTACAGGGAGCCTACGGAGTGCCGGATGCTGAACGCACGCCTTACGTGCACTAACACGTCAACCTGGACAGTGCCTTCCTGGGGAGCCACCATTCTCCCCACTTGGCAGGTTAGGAAACCGAGGCACAGGGTGGCTAAGTCACTTCCCGAGGCTACACAGCTCCTGTGTTGCAGGGCAGGGATTCGGAACCAGCAAGATGGCACCAGGCTACCTTCTGAACACGTGTGTGTGCACACGGACATATGCACGCAGCCACGTGCCCTGTGTCTGGCTCCCCTGCTCAGCACAATGCCCAGGGAAGGCACCGGCCATGACATTCTGCCGTCAGCCTGGCACGCTGTGACCCAGCCAAGCTCCTGCACTCGCCAGGCTGCGCGACACGTGGCCTTTGCTGTGTTCACTCGGACGGCAGCACCAGGCCGGCTCCTTCCGTGCTCCAGCCCTGACACGTGGACACTTCTTGATCCACAGCCGACTCGCCAGCAAACCCTGCGGGCTCTGCTTTTAAAATCTGTACCCAGGACACCCCCAGGGGGCTAGAGTGCCCCCCAAGGCCACGCCCACCTGGAAACAGCCACGGGGGCTCCCTGCGTGCCACCATGGCACCCCATTCCACATAGGCTGCGGGAGGAGAGCACACCCAGGACCGCCCAGGACAGCGGCTGTCACTCGGGACAGCCACACACGCACATGCCTGGCACATCCAACCTGTCCAGAGGGGAAACCAAGGCAGGGGGAGGTCAAGCCACCCCTTGTCCAGCTGTGCTGGCCTTGCCCCACTCAGGGCGAGGTTGTTAAGGGGGCAGCAGCCTGAGCATCGGCCCCGCTTCGTGCTGTCAGGAAAACAGTAGGAGCCGCGGCTGCCCCAGGCCTCACCATGGGCAGTGACTGTGAGTGACAGCATTTGGCTGTGCTCTGCCACGCTGCACTAGTCCACCCCTTGTTCTGCCCCACCGAGAACTGGGGGGAGGGGGGCTCACGGGCCGAAATGTGGGGCAGAATGTGAGCCGGGGCCCTCATGCTTTGTGCAAGGGGTGGGGTGCTGACTCCTGGATCAGCTAACACTGGGAACCTACTGGGTGCTTGGCTACAGCCCTGTGAGCAGGGCAGTCCATCACTACCTTACAGATGGGGAAACTGAGGCACAGCAAGGCTGGGTGACACACCGCGGGAACTGGCCGCAGCTGTCCCCGTCTGTCCTGCGGCTGGGAGGATGTGGGCCCCCGTGTGCAGGTGTCCGACACCAGCATCACTACCCCCACCAGCAATGCAGCTCTGATAGAATGTTCTGGCCAAGAAGCACCCTCATTCCTAGCCTCGTGCAGCACTCCTAACCATCTCAGAGGACAGCGGAGAAGAATCATCGTCTCCAGTTTGCCGCGAGGAAACCAAGGTTCCACAGGGGAGGGGCCCGGGACTAAGTCAGCAGCAGAGCAGGGGGTGTGGGTACCTGTCCCAGAGCGGGTCTTTCCCTGATAGACCGCACTACCAAATTACTAAGACGGTGTCAACAATCACAAAAGAAAAGAACAGGTAAATCAGAAAAGAAAAACCAATGTCTCAAAAACCAGGGGAAGGGCAATTAGTTTAAAAAAAAAATTAAATAAAAAGCATTCACATCAGAAAAGGAGCAAACCTCCATTTGACACCATCTCGAATCCAAAAATCCGCAGGCATCTACTAAAAACCTACAGAAACTAGTAAGTCCAGCAAGGCTGCAGGATGCAAGCCCAACACCCGAAAATCCATCATATTTCAGCACAGTGGCAGGGAACAAAGTGGAATAAAGAAAGCAATTCCATTTACAAGAGCGTCCAAAGGAATACATCGCTTAGGAATAAAGTGAACAAAAGAAGAGTAAAACTTAAACCCCGAAAGCTACAAGACACTGCGGGCGGAAATAAAGGTCCTGCCCGGAGGTGAAGTCGCACGTGCCCGCGGGCCGGGAGACTGACCGCCACACTAGCCTCGGCTCCTCTGCAGACACACCACAGCCCCTCCCAGAGTCCCAGCTGCTGCCTTTCCAGAAACTGACAGGAGGGTCCTAAAATTCTTAAGGAAATGCAGAAAACCTAGGATAGTTCCAACAAAAACTATCTCGAAAAACATCAGAGTTGGAGGACTCACGCTTTCCTGTTTCAAAACTTTCCGCAAAGCTACGGTGAGAAAGGGACAGACCCGGAGCCAATGGAGCAGAAGCGACAGTGCGGAAATGAACTCTTAAAGTCAGGTGAGCTTTGATGAGGGCACGAGGACCGTCCGGCGGGAAGAGAACGGCGTTCCAGCAGCTAGTGCTGGGCAACAACATCCACAGGCAAAGCAGCGCTGGCCCTCTCCCCGCAGCAGACACAAAAACGAACTTCAAGTGAATCCCAGACCTAAATGTAAGAGCTAAATCTGCAGAACTCTCAGACGAAAGCAGAGGGATAAATCTTCCTGACCTTGATTCGACACCAAAAGACTAACGACAAAAGCAAAAAATAGATAAATGGGACTTGACTGAAATTAAAAATCTTTGTGCTTCAAAGGCCATGATCAAGAAAGTAAGAAGACAAGCTACAGAGTGTGAGAAAATATTTGTCAACTGTATATCTGATAAAGGACTTGTGTTTAGAGTGCGGAAGTTATTATGGTGAATTATAAATGAAAAAAAATTTATTTGAGAGAGAGAAAGAGTGCGCGCGAGAGTGGGGAGGGGCAGAGGGAGAGAGAGAGACTCTTAAGCAGGACCCTCGTTCAGTGCAGAGCCCAAGGCGGGGCTCGAGCCACCAGCCTGGGATCATGACCTGAGCCGAAATCAAGAGTCGGCCGTTCAACCAACTGAAGCACCCAGATGCCCCGTTATACTCACTCCATCATAAAAGACAAAATAACCAAATTTAAAAATGGGTAAAGTATCTGGACAGACATTTCTCGACAGACATACCAGTGGCCCCCATTAGCACATGAAAAGATGCTCAACGTCCTTCCTTCAGGCAAATGCAAATCAAATCACCAGGGAGTCCCTGCTTCACAGCCAGCAAGCACCTGTCCCTGAAAAGGACCAGGTGTCCCCAGGAGGTGGAGAACCTGGAGCCCGTGCCCTGCAGGTGGGGACACAACACGTGAAGCCCCCTTCCTGACGTCACATGGGGCGTTACCACGCGGTGCAGCGCCGCCCCGCCCAGCAACACAACTGAGATGAAAACACACCCACACACAGACTTGCTTGCACACACACACACACACACACACACACACACACACAACAGCATCACTCACGAGAGCCAAACGGTGGAAACCACCCCAACGTCCACACGGATGAGTGGACAGATAAATAGAAAATGGTACAAGCCCCGCTGGAACAGCACCAGACGACAAAAAGGAGAGGGGCAGCGACACAGGCCACAGTGTGGCCGAACCCTATGAGGACAGGATGCTCGGTGCCTGAGCCAGTCACAAAACCTCAAGTTGTCAGACTCTGTTTATAGGAAATGTCTGGAAGGGGCAAGCAAATCCTCACAGACGGAAAGTAGATTAGCCATGGGCGGGGGGTGGGGGGGGCGTGGGGGGGGGGAGACTGCTGGAGGGCGCACGGCTTCTCTCCCGGGTGATGAAATTCTAAAAAGGACTGTGGTGATGGCTGTCCCTATCTGAAAACGTACTATAAGCCACTGAGCTGCACACGTTAAATGCACACTTTAAATGGGTGAATGACATCTCAATAAAGCTCCTAAAAATTCCAGGAAAATACTTGTGTCAATCAGAGAAGTGCAAATTTGAAATGCGAGGTATTGTTCTGGCCCCTTAGCTTGGTCAAGATGGAAAAGACTGGCGTACCGGGGCGGGTGGGGTGTGTGTGTGCGCGCACAGAGCCCCGGCGTGGAGGGCAGGGGACCCACCCTGTGCCCCCAAGGTGGACACTGCCCGCTTCCGCTCGCTGACCTGGGACTGAACACTGCAGACTCTGGGCTCTTAACTGACCGCCACACTTGGCCTCGACAGGCGCCAAGGCAGGAGCGACGGAAAGGCCGTCTCAGCCACCGGGCTACAGCCAGCGCCCCCACCAGGACCCGTGGACAAGGACACCGGCTGTCATCCCGGCCAGGAGGCGGGCGGGGCATTCTGGAACCGGGCAGACGGAGCACGGCAGCCACAGGCCGGCCACGTGGCCCCTCCCCCGGGGTCACCAGGGAGCCAACACTTCCTAGTCCTCAATTTAGAGCCGCCACTTCTGCTTCTGGGGCCGGGGCCGCTAAGCAGCCTCTTTCGGTGCTGCCCCGTGTGACCTGCCTGGGGAGGAGGCTGGCCAGGGGGAGAGGCCGGGAGCGCTCACAGCACCCGCACCAAGCGCCTGGCCTGCACACCTAGAACTTTCTCAAGAAGGTCAGGAGCCCTGAGGGACAGACCAGAGCAGCAGCAGAGGCGATGAAGCAGCCTGGTGAAGAGTCAAGGGCAGGGTCAGGCTGGGAGGTGTGGTAATAAATCCATTCGGCTCTGCAGGTGCGTCTGTGATATTTAAGACAAGGGGAGAGAGCCTCCAGCCAGTGTCACCGCTGAATGTCACCGCCTGGCAGCCAGGGCCCGGCCCAGCCCAGACCCCTCGGGCTCTGCGGCAACCCCCCCTGCCCCCGCCACCCGCACCTGCTGCTCTGGGCCTGTGACCCATCTGGAAGTACCCAGACGGCACTGCCATCTCAGGAACTGCTTCGCCCTGTGTGCACGGGTTGGGGGAGGGCCCCGCTGTCACTCACATCCTGTGCTGCTGCCGGTTCCCGTGGGGGTGGCCAGGATGCCCGTCCTGGGTTTCTCCACCCAGGGGATGGGTCACACAGCTGAAAGGAGAGAAGTGATTCTCCCTAAGGTGCTCAGAGCCATAAAGGGGACAGAGAGAGGGGGCCGTCAGGGAAGGGGGAGGGGCGGCACCGACCCGCAGACAGGAGACAGGATTTAGAGCCCACCCAGCGAGCACACTGTGGGGTGGGGGTCTGCGGGTCTCCGAGAGACTCAGAGTGGGGGGCTTTAAGTGCGGTCCTGGCTCCGTGCCCCAGCCCTGCGGCCCCACACTCTGCATTTCCAGGCAGCGAGCCGAGCTCACACCCGTCAGAGGCAGGGAGCCACAGCATCAGTGTGTGGCCGGCCAAACACAGGGCCAGAGGAATAATCGTGGTGAGAGGAGGGGGAGGAGCCCTGCCCACTACCTGCCCAGAAGAGGGGAATGCCTTCCCTGGGGGGCCGGCCGGGAGCCCCACGTCCCGGACAGGATGCTGAGGTGGGAAGGTGCCCCTGCCCCTGCTGGGAAGCCCCCAGCCCCCAAACCTCAGGCCCTCTCCACCGGGTCTGACTTGAGTCCTAGACCTGGGCCTCACCTTGCTCAGACTCAATTTCCCCATCTGCAAAACAGGGTGAACTGCCCTCCCGCAAGGGTCATGAGAAGAGTAAGGCCACCCCAGGGAGACCTCAGAGCAGTGCCTGAGCTCAGAAACACTCCCCAGGAGGGGGCTCAATGCCTCATTCTGAGCACCCAGCCCATGGCACCCCAGACACCCCCAGGCTCCTATGGGTCTCTTCCGGCATCCCTTCCCTGGGCCCAGAAGGCCAGCGAACACATCTCTGGGCTGAGCCCATTTTCCAGATGAGGAAACTGATGTCCCCCGTGTACACTGGCAGGGTCCCCACAAGACCCTTCCACGGAACTGGTGACACACAGCCAGGGCAGGGAGGTGGTTGAGTGCCAAAGGGCTGCGGGGGGCTGTAGTCACGTCTACCCAAGACCCCCTCCCAGAGACGTCCTGAGGAATCACCACGGCCGGCGGATGGGCCAGCAGGCTGTAGACACCATGGCCCTTGACACGGCGAACCCAGCTTCTGCTCACAGCCCTTACTGACCCCTCCCCGTCCTGGAGACCCCAGACCCCATCACTGGCTCCCAACAGCCCCTCCCTTGATATCTAAGAAGCAAATCCCACCTCCTCCTGTCGCTGCCGAAAACCCTCACAGACACCCCGCTGCCCCTGGGCATCCTGCAGGACACCCTCACGCTGTCCTCTCCTCCAGGCCCCTCCCACCTGTGGCTGGCCCAGACACCTGGCGCTGCACCCCCCCAGCCCTTCTCTGGCTGGACCTATGCACCCCTCAACCTTGGGTGCATTGCTCCTTGGGCCCTTCATGGCCTTTTTTTACGACCTCTTTTTTACTAGGTGCAAATAAATCTTAAAGCAGGAAAAATAAAGTAAATGGATTCACTGCAAAGAAGACACAAACCCAAACCAAACCCTAGGGGCTCCCTGGACAGTAAAGGGCAGACTTGCCCTGGAACGCCCCTTGTCCCCAGCTCCCGCCCCAACGGGTCCAGGAGGATGCTCCCTCTCATGGGGAGGGGGGTGCAGGGCCTGTGGTGGTGCTTCCCCAGCCCAGCCCCGCATGGCCAGCAGGGTGAAGAACAATCCCGCTTGTTAATCTTTTATCTGGAACCTTGGGCCACAGGCCTGCTTGCTTCGTCCTCCTCCTTCCTGGAGCCCACACTGCCCTCAAACCCTGACCTCCCCCCCTGCCCCCCCCCCCCCCCCCCCCCCCCCCCCCGCCCAGGACCTGGTAAATCAGTTACTTTTTTCCGTTCTGGGAAGAGGTGCACTGGGACTGGGATGGGGAGACAGGCTGCTGGGCCCGCTCACCACCGGCCTGGGTCCCTGCGACACTGGAGAGTTGCTTCCTTGATCTGCGTCTGGGTTTCCCCCAAACGGAAAGGGAAACCCAAGGAGGAGAGTTCAAAGGGTGACATGTGCTCTATGGAGGGTGAGACCCCCAAGACCCCAGCAGGGGGGGACAGCCACACGTGGGGGGGCCCACAGCCCCGGCTGTGTGTCTTCAGGCTAGATACTCGCCCTCTCTGAGCACGTCTCCTGTCCCCTCCGAGGGCAGGCCCGGGCCTCGGGCCTCGGCCACAGTGGAGACGGGGTCTCCCGGCACGCCCCCCAGCTGGTGGGTCAGCCCACACTGGTGGAATCCCCAGTGTGTTTCAGAGCAGACCCAGGCTGGTTCCCACCCAGGAAGAGCTGCCACCCAAAGCTCCAGGGGCGGGGGAAGGAACGTGAAGGCAGAAGGCGGAGCTGGACCTCGGGACAAGGAGGCCACGCTTGAATTCCCACCACTCCCCCTGGGCCTCGGTCTGTCCTCTGTGAAGTGCGCGCAGATCAGCGGTGCGGCAGGGATATAGGAGTCACGCCCATGGCACGCCCTCATCATCCGGGTCCTCCTGCGGCCCCCTTCCCAGGCATCTCCTTCAAGGCCCTTCCAGAAGTGGGAGGGGGTCACCTCTGGCTGCTGGAACCGTGTCCTTCCCGCAGGGCTGCGTTCCTGCACAATCTCCCCCATCAGGGAGTGCTGGAGCAGCCCGGGAGGCGGGCCAGGGCCGGCGGGGGCCTGTGGGCAGCGGAAGGGTGGCCTCCATGGCGAGCGGGGCACCCGGCCTCCACTCAACAAACACTTAACCCCTGCTGTGAGCCAGCCTCTGCCCCTTCACCAGCCACACCTGGGCGAAGAGGGAAGAACGTGGACCCCGGGACGCCAGGTCCGTGCGGCTAGACTTTGGAAGAGCAGAGTGATGCGTCCATTTTACCACGGCAAGGAAAAACACGCCCCCCGCCCCCACTGCTAGGTTGTAGCTTGTGCCAAACTGTCACAACCCCACAGGGACAAGTGGGTACACATTTCACAGCTCAAAAGACTGGGGCCATGGGGCAGGGGGATGGTGGGGTCTGGGATGACTGTGTTACCCCGGAGCAGAACAACTGTGGCGGGGGTGGGGGGTGCACAGGCCCTTCCTGACTCCCCCTGACTGGTCCACAAGGCCGGGGACAGGCATGCAGTGCCCACTAAGCACGTGGGGAAACTGAGGCCAGAAGCAGAGCGACACATCCCAGGTGAGAGGTGTCTTTCAACCCCAAATGCTGGGGAAGGGCTAATGGGCTGGGACCCCCAGGGCGGCCAGAGGAGTCTGAGCCCTAAGATGGGAGGCAGGGAAAGCCTGAGGGCGGGGACTGGCCTCTGAGACCCCACCCCCCACCCCCAGGATTCTCAGCAAACAGTCTTTTGTATGCAGACACATCAGGGCCTCCCCTTCCCCGTCCTAGGCTGGTCTTGTGCAAGTCTCTCCACCTCTTGGTCAACACCCACCTCCCCGGCAGTGGGGCAACACTCAAACGGTCGTCACACGCACCAATTTCGGTATTAGGGGGACGGGGAGTCAAAGAAAATAAACCCACCTCACCAGGCCAGGCCGCCCCTAGAGCCAAGCACCTCTCCTCTGCCGGTAACTTGCCTCCTTGGGCCTCAGTTTCCCCATTTGAGAAGGAGCTGCCCGCCAGGGCCCCCAGGGTGGGCACTGTTTTAAGCAGGACTGGCAGCACCCAGGGGGGCTCCTCCAGGCCCCGCTTCCATCCGTGCGAAGAGCCCAGTCCTGAGCCTGGCCTGGGCCACAGGTGTGCAGAGACCTTCGGGCATAAGGGGGAGGGGGCAGTGTCCGCTAAAGTGAGCCTCAGGGACCTCTGGTTCTGTTTCTCAGTTAGGCTTTAGGCGCATTCATGCAGCAAAGCCAGCCTCCAAACCTGGGGCTTCGGACGAGCTGCCCACACCGCAGCCAAAGCACGAAGGTGAACCCTCTTCAAAACATTCTCGAAATCAGTCACAAAGTACGCTAAGTGCCAGTCCTCCCACTTCCGGAGACCCCAGACTTCGTCCCTGGCCCGGGAGCCTGGCGACCGCGGAGAGTCGTTCCCCCGCCAGGCTCAGTTTCCTCACCTGTGAACTGGGGGTGGGGGGCCAGCCGGGGCACCGGAGAGCCTCCCCGCCAAGCGAGGCCGGGTCCCCACGTCGGCCGCACCGACTTCCCCTGCTCCGAGCGGGGCGCGGGCGGGGCGGGCGCCGCAGCGGGAGCGGGCGCGCACCTGCGCGGAGGGGCGGCTGGCCGCCGCCGCCGCCTGGTTTCGGGCCGCCTGCAGCCGGGCTTCGGCTCCTCTGGGGCGCCGGCTGGGCGGGAGGGGAGGGTCGGAGAGGGTCGTCCCCGGGCGGGTCTCGGGCTGCGGGCCTCCCCGGACGCGGCCGTGCGCCCCTTCTCCCGGCTGCGCGCCCCCACCGCCACGGCTGTGCGCACCCCCTCCCCGCTCCCGCTGCGCCGCGCGCCTCTTGGCTTCCCGGTCCGTGAAATGGGTGCAGAGCCTCGCTCGTGGCCCGCAGCCCCGGCGCTCACCTGTGCCGTTCCCCGGGGCGGGTTCGGCGTCCACCGCGCGCCCCCCGGGCCTCGCCCTGCGGCGAGGGGTCGAGGCCGCCCCGTGCATCCCTGCGCTCCTCGCCGCTCGGCGGGTACCGCGGGGCCTGAGCCGGAGGGGCGGGGCGGCCCGGGACAAGTCCCCTAGGGCCGGCCCCGCCCCGTAGGTCGGGGGCGGGGCCGACCCCGCGGGAGCCCCAACCCCCCAGGGGGCAAAGCTGGCGGTGCAGGAAGTCTCGCTCCAGGGCTCTGCACGGGCTTTGCCCTCGTCTCCCGCCCCTCTGAAAACCCCGGTTCCCCAGGCCAGATGTCCTCCGTGAGCGGCACATGTGAACCCCATCCGTGTCCCTGTGGGCCAGGCCCTCTGAGCTGGGGGGTCGATGCTGTAGGTCTTCACTGAGGAGCCCCGGGTGGTGGGGGCAGATTCAGACCCCTGGGGTCTGGCTGTGCCCTCACGAACGCGGCGGGGCACCTGCCCTCTCCCGGCTCAGCCCCCGGCCCAGCAACCCGGGTCGTGGTCCGGGCCGGACCCGGAGCTGCAGCCCGCCCCTTCCTCTCCCTCTGACCCCACCCCGCCCCGGCGCCGCGCGTCCTTGCCTGGCCATTCGCCCAGGGGGCTCTCAAACTAGTGACTTCCCAGCAGAGGCGGCACTGGGTGGCTCAGGGCTGCTCCCAAGTAGGCTTGTCTCTGGCGGAGTTGGAGGAAGTGATCTTGGAAGAAAGAACAGCAGATGCAAAAGTCCTGAGGTGGAATATTTTGGAAGCTTGAAGAACAGCCGGAAGTCCCTGGCTCACGAAGCCTGAGAAGGTGGCCCAGGTGGACAAGACTGGCTCTGGAGGGCCTGGCAGGTGGCACAAAGAGGTGAGTGTTCTCCTGGAACCACAGAGCAGGGTCCCAGCAGGGCAGCCCATCCCCACCTCTGCTTTCAGAGCCAGTGGAATAAGTGAGGGACCCTCCCCTTTCCTGGGTCTGAGTTGCGGTCACCCCATAATACCTGGTCCCCACTTCAGACCCGTGGACCACACAAGATGAGTTTCTTCAGTTCCCCTGACCAAGCAAGTATATCCCGTTTGCCACATGGGAAAGCCAGGTGAGCCCACAGGGCCTGCTGTGATCCCTGCTCCCTCTAGACCACCCTAGGCTGGAGCCCCAGAATTCCCTGCCAGAGGCCCCCAGCCCATCTCCAGGGCTTGCACACAGGGCTAACCCTGGTCTCTGCTTGTGAGTGGGAGGGGAGGTAGGACCGGCTGGCCCAGGCCTCCAGGAGTCCCAAATGCCAGATTGAGCCTGGCCACTTAGGGCGGTATGTTCCGGGGTGCTGTAACACGGTGCCACAGGCTGAGTGTCTTAGAACTGCACACATGTTGTCTCAGGGCCTGAGATCAGGTGCCAGCAGATGTGTCCCCTCCAAAGGCCCTAGGAAGGATCTATTCCAGGCCTCTGTTCAGCTTCCTGTAGTCCCTTGGCTTGTGGCTGTATCATTCCAAACTTCACATGGCCGTCTGTCCCTTTGTACATTTCTGTCGCTGCCCAGATTTACCCTTTTTATAGGGACACTAGTCTTACTGGATTAGAGGCAGCCCTTCTGACCTCACTTTAACTTGGTTACCTGTAGAAAGGTACTGTCTCCAAAAACGGCATGTTCTGAGGTACTGGGGTTAGGACTCCAGCACTTGAATTTGGGGGGTGGGGGTCTGGGCACAGTTTAGCCCCTGACAGATGGCATCGAGGTCAGGGACACAAACTGTTCTCGCTGGTCTACAGCTGGGTAGTGGGTTCTGGGTGTTCAAGCATGTGGTGCTGGCCCCCTGTACTGTTAGGCAGCTGGGGTGGCCCAAGACCTCTGCCACATCCCACGGGAAACCATGTCCCTTGTCACAGCTCAGAACACCCACCTGCCACGAAAGCCATCAGAAGCAGCAGGAGGCACTGGGGTCGGTTCTAGAGGTGGGTCCGTGGCTGATATGAGCCATGTGCTGGAATGCTGCATCCATCCATGTTTTCCGGGGCCTCTTGGAGAGCCCGGCAACGCTGACTGTGTGCAGGGAGGGAAACTGAGGCTTAGGTGGGGAAGGCACTTGGCCCACCTCAGATGACAGACTGCCTGGGCCACCGCCTGCCCCAAAACCTTGTCCCCTCATCCATGGCAGAGACCGTGACTCTGACAGGCCCCCCCACCCCGATGCCACGAGGCTTAGTGTTTTCATCTGGGGGCTAGAGAAGGTTCTGCCACCTTCCTGAGATCACCCTGAGATCGCGGAGGCCCTGCGGTGATCAAGGCTGGAACTGGGCCCCTCAGGCCCCACCCCTTTACCACCTCCCCCTGCCCCCCTCTGCCCTCCCAGCTGCCCAGGGCCCCAGCCTCTCTGCGCCCTGGCCCAGACTGGGAGCAGTGCCTGGGCTATGCCAGGGTCTCTTACCTTCAGGCCTCAGCCCCCCTTCCAGGGAGCCCTCCCTGTTTACCTGCAAACGGCCCCCACAGCGACCTCAAAGCCTGTGCTGAATCTCAGAGAGGACTGTGGCTCCCCCTGTGCAGGTGTTAGGGGCCAGGAAGGAACTTGTGGGCGGCTGTTGGAGAGGCAGCAAGAGCCCACACGGACGCCTTGGGGAGCTGATTGAAGCCGTGGCCTCTGCATTTGGGGTCTGGCCCACACCCTACCACCCGCCCATCTCAGTTTACGACTGGAGCAGGCAGTACGCTGGGACATTGTGGAATGAATGGACTCGTGGAAAGGAACCAGGGAAGGCAGTGAGGGGAGAGAGGTCTGAGGCCCTGGGTCTCCGTGTTCTGCTCTGTAAAGTGGGCTCATACCTGTGCTGCCAGACCTGTCAAGGGGATGGGGAGGATCTGCCCTGGGGGTCTTCTCTTCCTGAAGGGGTCCCACGGGCACCTTCCTCAGCCCCCAGTTTGACCGATGTGGTGTCCGTGGGCCCTGGTGGCCTGGGGAAGGGGGGCTGTTCATAAGCCTCGATGGGGGCAGGTGTGGTTTTTGGTGTGTTTCCCTCAAATCGGACAATAACTGTAGAAATGTAAAATGCTGTTTATTTTCTTTAAATATTCTTTTTTTGGGGGGGGCGTCTGGGGGGCTCAGTCAGTTGAGTGTCCGACTTCAGCTCAGGTCATGATCTCGCAGTTTTGTGAGTTCGAGCCCCGCGTCGTGCTCTGTGCTGACAGCTCAGGGCCTGGAGCCTGCTTTGGATTCTGTGTCTCCCTCTCTCTCTGCCCCTCCCCCGCTCGCACTCTGTCTCTATCAAAAATAAATAAAATGTAAAAAAAGAAATTTTAACAAATATTCTTTTTTTAACATTTATTATTTATTTATTTTGAGAGAGAGTGGGGGACAGGCAGAGAGAGAGAGAGAGAGAGAGAGAGAGAGAGAAAAAGAGAGAATCCCAAGCAGGCTCCATGCTGTCAGGGCAGAGGCCGACGAGGGGCTGATCTCACAAACTGTGAGATTAAGACCTGAGCCAAAATCAAGGGTCAGATGCTTAACCGACTGAGCCACCCAGCGCTCCTATATATATATATATTTTTTTTTTTTTAATTTATTTAAATAAAACCTACACCCAGCATGGGGCTCAAACTCATGACCCCGAGATCAAGAGTCACATGCTTTTCAGACTGAGCCAGCTAGGCGTCCCTTCTTTAAATATTATTGATTTTGGTTTCTAGTTGATAGAAACGTGAGATATTCATCCTAAAAATCTTTTACCGTGGACCAACCCCAGAAAGTTCTATCGAAAGATGGTTAAGAGGGAAGCAGTGTGGCCCCAATGGGCTTTGCCTTTTTTTTTTTTTTTAATTAAAAACAATTTTCAAAAAAGTAACCTGAGGTTGTAGCTCCAATGAGCTGAATGTTTGGGCTGAATTTCCCCAAAATGTTTTCTGTCAGGCCATTTGGTGCCCGTGCGCACACTGGCCGTTCAGCTGCCCCACAAGAAGGCGAGACTCTGCTCCCTGTCAGGCCCCAGCTCTGACTGCTGGGCTGTCGTCCCTGGCCAGCGGCCTCACAAGCCAGCTTGCCTGGGCCTTCGGGAGGGGGGTGGGGGAGTCACCCCAGGCGACGCCCAGCTGCTGCCTACAGGTTCACAGTGACAGCGACGGCTCGGGGCTCCTGCGGGGACACAGGCCTCGGGGCCACATGCTTCCCTGGAGGGCGAGAGCAGGTGGTGGGTTCACCGACCAGATCCCAGCAGCCCCTCCTGCGGGACAGCCCTCACAGGAGGGACACGGCCTGCGGGGCTGACCCCGCGGCTCCTCTGCCCCCACCGCTGGGCAACCGTTTCTTGCCTCTTGCGTCTTCTTTGTGCTGGAGTTTCTACAACAAGCATGAAGCCATTCTCTAGTCAGAAAACAGGAAGCTAGTAAAACCTTTAAGGGTGGGGTCCCTGTAAATGATTGCACACATTCACAGGACAGTCGGGACTCCACTGTGAAAAGACGCGTGATAATCCCTCATTTGCACATGGGGAGACTGAGGCATGGAGAAGGGGACTGTCCCATCCAAGGCCACTCACC
Source organism: Panthera tigris (assembly GCF_018350195.1). NCBI lineage: Eukaryota > Metazoa > Chordata > Mammalia > Carnivora > Felidae > Panthera > Panthera tigris. The sequence continues at coordinate 1,035,266 of NC_056672.1, read as the reverse complement.
AGAATGAGGGTTTGGGGCCTGCGGGGGGCGGGGGCTCGTCTTCGAGCAGGGTTCAGGCGAGCCAAGCTGTAACAAGTGCACGGGAGGGTCAAGGGCGATCCTGGGGCTTAGTGCTCATGAGCTGGCTAAGCTTCTTTGAAGCCTGCACCTGCCCAGGGAGTCCCCGGTCACCAGAGAAGTGTGAGAGCCTGCCCCTCATGCTCCGCAGGCCCAGTGCCCAGTGGCCCCCGTCAGTCCCCCTTGTCACACTGTGGTTGGCCTTGGACGAGCCCCGCCCCTCTCTGGGCTCCAGTCTGGCTCCCACCTCCCCCAAGCCATGCCTGTGGATGCTCGGAGCTCTCTCTCTGGCACCTCAGAGGCCCAGGCTTGGGGCCCGGTTCACGGCCTGGGGAGGCACTGCTGGGGCCCCCTATACAGCCGGGGAGGCTGGCTAAGGCCATCCGAATGGATAGATCAGAGAGCCCTGGACGCTGGCAGGTGCTGAGAGGGCTCTCATTTCACAGATGGGGACACAGCCGGCGGGGGAGGGGTCTCCTCTAGTGACACAGCTCATCCCAGACTTCTGCTCCAAGGCGCAGACGCTGGGGCCTGACTGTCCGGCTCTCTGTGCCTCTGTTTTCCCACCTGTAGAATGGGTGCGCTAGACGTGCAGGGCCTCCAAACACGTGCAGCGCATGCGGCCCACAGTCAGGGCTGGTAGGAGGGGCTCATGCCATCGCTGGAGGAGTGTGCCGGACAGCAGGGCGGGGAGGGCCAGGCTGCACACCTGCCCCTGCCCCAGCACTCGCTGTGCTGATGACCACGCTTCCCAGTAACCATCTTGAGCACCGTGCTGTCTTCATCTAATGGGTGAGAAACTGAGGCTCAAGACTATGACTCACACATTTTGCTAAGTGGCTGCCCCGGGCGGCTACAAGAGACAGAACCCCAGCGTTGGCCCAGGGGCCATGGTGACGAGTTCTGAAAGCCCTTGGGGCTCTGGGTCCCCGGGCAGGGGGGCCACCCTCCCAGCGTCCCAAACACTGCTTCCTAGGGACGCGCTGGACCACGTGCTCACTTGTCCCTGGGCCAACTGCTGCAGTGAGGCAGAGGCGTGCCACGGGCCTGACCACTGCTGGGGCTCCAGGGCTCCAGGGACGTGCTGCTGCATGGCAGTGGCAATGCTCATGACTGTCATTTCTGCTCATGCATCTGCATCCAGGCCCGGCTGCAGAGGGCTCACCGGGGGCTGCTGGGGCTTCCATGCAGCATGGTGCTGGCTCCCGGGAGCACGTGTCCCAGAACACAGGGAGTGGGAGTTGCCCCTTTCTGTAAGTGTGGCCTGGAACTCGCTTGTGTTCTGTTCTGTCCATCAAGCGGCCATGGAGCTCGGGTTCAAGGAGCGAGACAGACCTCACCTCTCAGTGGTACGATCCTCAGCAAGTTTGAGAGCCACATGGGGGCCCGGGCACTGGGCCAGCTTGTCCCAAACGCTCCTTGCGTATCTGCCAGGCACACCAGCAGCTCTCCCCAAATCACAGAGTAGGATCAGATTCAGACCCCAAATGTGGGTGCGACCCCGCTGAGTTCCGAGGGACACAGACACGCACCAGCCGACCCAGGGCTCCGGAGGACTGGGCGTTAGCGCTGGAGGGGACGCGGGTCACATCGTCCAGATGTTCATGTGTATTTTCTAGACTGTTCAGAGGAATGTGTACTTTGTCCGTCTAGCCACCTCGAGCGAGGCCGGCTGAGGGCATGTGGGCACAGCCCATGACCAGAGATGAGGGCATCTCTTGACTGCCTTCCTGACAGTGGCCCCTCTCAGCCTGGGTGGCTCCATGCTCACGGCCATCCGGGTTTTGCTGCTCTCTTTTCTCCCTTGTCCCCTGCACCACCATGCTCCTGAGACCCTTGGAGACCACCTCGTTCGCAGCTCCTCTGTGAGGCTCACAGAGGCCAGGGGAGACACTGAGGCTAACCCAGTCGGTGAGGGCCAAGGCCCTGATGGTGAGCACAGGCTGGATTTCAGTGTGGCTACATGCTCAGCGGGGCCTTTGCACAGTGGACAACACGCTCAACTGAGCCCAGCAATCCTTTGTGGGAAGCGTGCTGCTGCAGTCTTCAGAGGCTGGAGACTCCCAGGTCCTACAGAGGGTGGCCATCACCTCACCTCTGCAAGCCAGACTCAAAGGGGTGATTAGGCTGCATGGTGCCTGCTCAGCCCTCTTGCCTCTGTGTCCTCTTAGCCAGTCGTGGAGTGCCGCCTGGGGCTGCTCTGGCTGCCCTTTCCCTGATCTCCCGCGTCCACAGGGCCTGGGAGCGAAGCCTTCTGTCATCTTATCCAGCCCTATGGCTCTGCTGGTGTTTCCATACTCAGCCTCAGTACCACCTCCTGCAAGAAGGCCTCCCTACTGCCCTGGCTGGGCTGGGCTGGGCTGAGGAGGCCATGAGCAGACAGATTCCACCCGGAGTGCAGGGACCACACGTGGTTCATCTCTGCCAGGCACAGGGCAGCCGTCACCAGCAGAGTCCACGGACGAGAGCTGCTTCAGGTGGGTAGTGCTGGTGTCACCTCAGGCAAACTCCCCTTCTGTTCTTTCTCTCCACTCACCAGGTGGAGCTCTGTCTGGCCCAGACCACCAGCGAACTTGAGCTCAGACCCTGGTGCTGCTGTGGTGCTTTGGGCAGGTTGTCTGTGGCAGGGGCTGCCTGTGCACCACCCCTCTGCCCCGTGGCTTCTCAGCCAAGCCCCTCGGGGCCCGAGGCTCCCCAAGGCTCCACCCGATGGCCTTTCATTTTCTGTGATCTGAGGCTTTGCCAGGCGTGCTGACCCTGGGGGCGCCCTCCCCCTCCAGTGCTTGGAGATGGTAAAGGATGGCCCCGGGGCTGCCTTCACCTGCAGGCCAGCCCGTGCAGAGCCACAGCCGCCTCCTTGCCCCCTGGCCCTGTCCACTTGCCCTAGTCACCCCAGGCCGGGTAACAGACGGCCTCCGAAATGACCCGAACCGCCAGTTGGAAGCCCAGCAGCGTGAGCCGCGGAGACTTCAGGGCCTGACGCTTTGTCCTCACAAGCCTGGGCGCCGCACAGGGGTTCACGCCGCCAGACACGAGGCCCCACAGGCCTCGCCTGGTGATCCCAGCTCTGCCCCTTTGTCAGACTCGGGGGGTCACAGCCCCAATCTCTCCAGCAGCACCTCGGGTCTCTTCAGACCACAGCCTCTGAGTCAACACCCCAGCAGGTTCCCTTCTGCCCAAGGGCCCCTCCCCGATTTGTCCTCAGCTAACATCCAGCTCTACTTTCCACCTGAGGCAAGGGTGGCCCCCCTCCCTCCCGTCTCAGCTCTCACCGGGGGTGCCCTCATCGCCCGCGTTTCTAGCGGGAGCGCACCCCACACTCCTCCCGTCCGCAACTCCACAGCCACTCGGTTTGGGGTGTTCGTCACACAGCCCGTCCCGTATCGCACGGAACCCGTTTGTTGGAGCTGCCGTGCAAATGGCCACAAAGTTGGCAACGACAGAAATTAAAGGGATTAAAACAGCAGAAATTTACTCTCTCTTGGTTCTGGAGGCAGGGAGTCTGGGGTTAGGGTGAGGGCAAGGCCACACTCCCCCTGGGAGCGTGGGGGGCCTTCCGGAATGTCCTCTCCTCTTCTGATAAGCACTTACTGGGTTTGGGGCCCTGCTCTATGCTTAACCAGCAACATCTGCAAAGACCTTATTGCAAATAATGTCACCTTTTGAGGTTCCGGATGGACGAGAATCTGGAGGTAACAGACACCATTCAACCCGAGACACCTGTGTTGGCTCTCTGCCCTTCTCCATCTCATTTTGCACCCACACAGCTCTTTCTAGGTGGCCTCCTCAATAAACTCCTTGCATTCAATCCACATAACAGGATCTGCTACTGAGAGAAACCTGACACAGCCCCTGCTCTGATCTCCTGGGGACCTCCCCGTGCTGAGCCATAGCACACCCCTGTGTGCAGGAGAGGGAGGTGGCCCCTTGGTCCAGGTTTTGGGAGGACACAGAAGAGGCTGCTGTAGGTTCTGGGCCGAGGGCCACACACACTTCCTGCTCTGGGGATGACCCCGGATGGGCTGCTCAGTTGTCAGTTTTCTGGGGCCCCTTTGGGGGCAGACATTGTGTTTCGGGGGCATTACTTGCTTGTCTGGGTTTTATAAGGCGCAGGGAGGGGGGGGCCTGTCAGGGAGGGGGACGTGTGTCACAGCAGGCAGAGCGGCCTTGGCAGGAAGGGGGACAACTTTGTCCCCCTCAGAGGTACCGCCGGTGTGGATTCTGGCCGGGGACATCTTGGCGGCCGCAGGCTGGTCCCCACAGACGGTGGCTGCGGGGTAAGGCAGGCAGCAGAGAGCAGGACGCTCTCTCATGGCACACGCTTCATTCTCCCACAGCAGCTTCAGGTGAGGCTGGAGATGGCTCTATTCCCCAGGCCTGGTTTGGGCCCCCGGAGGCCCTTCCTTCCTGTTCCAGGAGGGCCCTCTGGCCCCCTCACGCCCAAGGCTGGGCCCCCTGGGACCAACCAGGAGTGCTGCACACAAGGCTTCCCACGAGTAGGCTGGGGGGCTGCGCTTTCCTGGGTTCAGCGCCTCCGTCCGCTCTGTGCACCCGTAAGCGGGCACCACACCCATTAGTCCACAGAGCCGGCGGGGCCAGGCCTAGCCTGGCAGTCCTGGGAGCCAGCAGGGCGGAGGCGGCCGTTTTTCCAGGATGGAATGTGCAGAATGTGGGGTGGGCGCCTGGCTCCTCCCCACAACCTGCCCTGACCCCACTCACCGTTTTGGGCTCTCAGTTTTCTCCCTCATAAAGTGGAGCCCTGGTGGGTGTGAGGGTGTTTGGTCAGGGAGCAGCACCTCACAGCAGGTGTTCAGAACACCAGAACCCCTCAGGGACCACCCGGAGACCTGCCAGGACAGCCTGGAGCCCCCTGGCACCCTTGAGACTCCCCTGGGGACCACTGGGAGCCCCCTAGGGATCATAGCTGCATCATCTGGAGAAAGATAGAGTGCTGACAGGTGGATACACCTGGACCGAATGCCTCTCGAGCACTGCCCACATGGACATGCACCTGGGGCACACAGACCTCCTTCCTGGGTGCACTAGGTGGCTGGGTGGGAACCAGGATGCAGAGGGGGTAGAGTCCCACAGGGGGAGGGTGTGAAGGACTCAGGTGCTGTTCTGAGAGGCTTCATGACCCTTTTCTCCCCATGTCAGAGATCGCAGGTGACCACCAGCCGACCCTGCCCACCGGGAGCCCTGTGTGTGTGTGGGGGTGGGGGGTGGTGCCTGAAAGGAACGGGCGTTGGGGTCCATGACAGCCTCGGTTCCCAGCTGGGCCTCCTGGAAGGATCCGAAGGGGCTCACCTGCAGATACGTGCAAACAGCTCTGAGGGAGCCGAGCCCGCCCTCTCCCTGGATGCCTGGTGCCAGGACTGTCAGGCCCCAGGAGGTGTGGGAGCCACAGCTAGAGCACCTCAAGGCCTCAGCTGTGGGGTCTGGCATGAGCTGGGGCTTCAGGGGCTGATCCTGCCACCTCAGTGTCCCCCTGGGGGACAGGCATAGCTGCAAGTGGACCCAAATGCCCCTCTGCCAGTGTTCTGGGGCATGCTGTCCCCTCAGGTCTCATCGTGCCAATCTCTGCAATGGGACCAGACGCCCAAGGATAAGCTGGCTCTGTCCCTGAGTCCCGGAGACCACGGGGGAGGCAGCCACTGGGTCTCTCTGAGCCTCAGTTTCCTCCGTAAAACAAAGATCCCAGGCCCAAGGTGTTCAGGGGCCACACGGAAAGAACAGCGTCCCCAAGCCTTCACCAATCCTGTTGGCAGATACCAACTGAGCACCTGCTAGGAGGCAGGCACCTGCTAGGAGGCAGGCACCGTTGTGGGTGTACCGTGCTGCCCCGGGAGCTTCCGTGCTGGATGGAGAGACAGGTTAAAAAGGGCAAGTATCCAAGCAAAAAGTAGAGACCGGGCACAGGTACATCCAGCACGGTCTCGAAAGGGCCGACAGGGAGGTGGGAAGGAGGCGGGTACGTTCTAATAAAGGTCCAGGGCCGGAGCCGGGGGCACCTGGGTGTGGTGAACAGGAGAAAATGAGGCTGGATGTGTGGAAGGGCCAGAGGCTGCAGGGTGTCGTCTGACCCCCAGTCCCAGAAATCCAGTGGCGGCACAGAGGAGGCGTGCGAGCAATGCCCTGCACGAACAGGTGGACGACACCCAGCCAAGTCCCTACCTCACTGTGTGACCTCAGGCAAGTGTATTTCCCCCTCTGGGCCTGGTGAGGACACATGTTCCCATGGTGGTGTGGTCAGTGGGCCCTGGCACCCACAATGGGAGCCTGGGCTCCGACTGCTAGCTACCCTTCCTCCTGTGGACACCTGCTCAGGTAGACCCCTCGCTCCAACCACAGCCCCTATGCGTGGCATCAGGCTAGGCAGGCAGGGACTGAGACCGTGTCCCGTACCGTCTGGCATTCCTCAGGACCCTCCGTGGGTGCGCAGGAGAGTGTGCCCAGGCCCTGGGCTTCAGGGCAGGAGGGGCCCCTGGGGACAGAGCTGCCTCCTGGGGCTGCTCACCGCCACCCACCTGTGACTTCAGACTGCGGTAGTTGCTAACTTTTATCAGGATGTTTCACAAGAACACTGGCGTTTCATCTCTTGAAATGCTGGGAGCTGCAGCCTCCAACTTGCCCATCACAGGGGTTTTCCTGGGGACCCACTGGGGACCCGGGGCCCTGTCTCTATCTGCGCCCCCACAACCCTGCTGCTGCCAGACAGCTCTAGTCACACTCCCAGGCCCGCCCCGTGGCCCCCACCTCTCAGAGCAACACCGAGGGACACCTTGGGGAGACCAGGCCCTGCGGCCTCCAGCCTGCTCTGCTCCCCACCTGTGACCTGCTGGCCGCTCGTGGCCCTGCCCTAGGCTTGAGCGCTCTTCCTGCAACACCCGCCCTGGGGCGTCCTCCGCTCCGGATTCTGTTCCTCCCAAACCCCGAGGCACCATGTCTTGCGGCTGCTGGAGTCCTTCCCAGTGTCTCGTCTGAAATCCACGGGCCCCGGGGCTCTCTGATGGACTGCTGTGGAACATAACTCCCAGGGGACCCTCAAGGTTGCCCAGTGAGGAAAGGGCCTCCCACTGGGATCACTGTGGAAACGTGCGTGAGGGGACTCCAGGCTGGTGGGCAGGAGGAGAGGGCCTGGGTCTGCCCAGGCTCAGAGAACTCATGGGGGCAGCTGTGAGGACCCCTCCTTGGGCACCCGCAGTGGGGGGGGGGCTAGTTTCCTCCCACCCCACGGAATGCTGCTATTCCCAGTGGGTCACTTCCAGCCACCCCCTGGGTCTGGGGTGATAGGACTCAGTTTCCTTAGCTGTCAAGTGGGCACATCCTGGAGAGAAGGGCCCAGTAGGTCCTGCGGACACAGTAGGTGCTCAGTCACCACACAGAGAGCAGAAGTCATGGGTGTGGGGGGAAGGGGACCAGGTGGGACCAGGGGGAGGGGCCGGCTGGGCCCCAGGCCCTACACTGCGCCACAGGGTGGGCCCCATACCCCCCAGGCCTAGCTGTGCTGTCACCCTCTTTCCCCACCTGGCGCCCCTGCCCTGAGGCTGTGCCCACCTGCTGGCTGCCAGCATTTATTTCTGCAGACAAGCAGGTCCTGCCGCTGGCCGCACACACAACTCAGGCCTCTGCTGGCCTCCGCTGACTTTCTCAGGGAGGTCCCGCGGGGATGGCCCAGGCTGACCACCAGCCAGTCCGAATGGGGAGGTGGGCCTCGGGGCCGGACAGGGTGGAGGAGGGGTGGAGTCCACCACCGGTCACAGTTCAGCTCACGGGTACAGACGGTGTGGATGGGGCAGGGGTGGGGCAGCAGGGAGGGAAGGAGGACTACAGACCTCCACCAGGCCCCGGGTACCCCCAAGTCGCTCCTTCTGCCTTCCAGAGCTGGCGCCCCACACCAGACAGTCTGCCAGCACTCTCACTCCAGGCCACACAGCTGGGGCCAAGGGCAGAACCAGGCTCTTTGCGGAGACATGCTGGGTGGGCAGCTGCCCCCTCTGGGCCTGTTTCCTCCACTTCTGAGAGGTCCCTTCAGGGTCAAGCGCCCTGTGACCTGTCCACCCCCAGCGGTCCGAGCCCTTTGCACCTGCACGCGGCCTCCGACGCCACCTCCCAGGTGACAACAGGCCCCACCATGGTGGCTGCGGAGCGGGGACACCTGGCGGAGGCTCAGCTCACGGGGCCCCTGGGAAGGCCGGAGCCGGGTCTCCACGGGCAGCTGCGCTCAGGGCCTCCAGCCACCGCTGCTGCTGCTCTGCCGACGGGGTGCTCAGGTACAGGGCCTGCTGGGCCTGCTGTAGCCGCCACACATGCCCGGTGCCCAGAGTCTCCATGGGGTCCGGCACGCTCACTGTGCAGCCCGAGAGGGGGATGGTGCGTGGCGGCCGGCCAGCCTGCAGCAAAGGAGAGGTGGGTTGGCACCTGGGCCTCTGTGGTGCGGGCACCGCTGACCACTCCTTCCCACCGGCGGGCAGCAGAGGGGTGACTCAGAGCAGCCGGGGAAACAGAGGCCCCAGATCACACAAGTCCGAGCGGGGTTGGTCCCGGGCAGTGTGGCCCAGGCCCCTCTGGGCTGTGGGAACTGGACACGCCCCCCAGCACCACCCCAGGGGCAGGGGGGGTGGGCACACACCTGGCTGCCTCCCTGCAGGTGCAGCACCAGCTCCAGGGGCTCCGACGTGGGGATGGTAGCCCACACCTCGCTCCAAGCGTCACCGCTGTCTGACACCCGCAGGTGACCACACAGCAGGCTGGGCTGGGCGTCCACGGCCGCCGCCTTCTGGAGACACAAAGGATGGGTCAGGCGCAGCCTCCCTGCAGGTGGCAGCCTTACGGGCGGGGGTGGGGGTAAAAGTGCCAGGCCTGGCCTTCTGGGAGCAGACTGGACAAGGCCCCGGGCTGGCCTGACCCACTCCAGGTCACCACAAGGCCTCTTGCTAGCAGGCTGGACGCTCTAGGAGAGTGAGGCCACCAGTGGGTCCAGGAAAGAAATAAAGACAGAGTAGGGAAAAACAGAACAGCAGGAACCAGGGTGTGGCTCACGGGGAAGGGCTGTGTTTCAGCTGAATGCACACACCATACACACACACACACACACACACACACACACACCCCATGTGCACATGAACACACACACTGAGCACACGCACACACCATGCACACACACACACACCGTGTGCACATGAACACATACACTGAGCACACACAAACATACCATGCACATATCACATGCACACACCATGCACGCACACACACCACGTGCACATGAACACACACACTGAGCACACGCACACACCGTGTGCACATGAGCACACACTGAACACACACACACCCTCTGTCCCAGCCCAAGGGAAGCCAACAGCTCTGGGAGCATGGTCTACACCGTGCCAGGGACAGGGGCTCCTGTCCAGGACGTTCACTGGCCCCGCCCACCTCTGTGCTGTGCTTGGGGTCCTCGGGCACCGCCTCAGGGCTGGGGGTCTCAGGTGCTACCTGCTGGGTCAGGAAACACTCTCGGCAGACTCGGCTCTGCCTGCCGTTCTCAGCCTTGAACTCGGAGCACTTCCCACAGATGACCTGTAAGGGAGAGGGCACCTGTGACCTCACCTTCCAGACAGAAGACTGTCCAGGAAGAGGCTGGAAGGGCCAAAGGGCCAGGAGAGACGCGGCATGTAGAGGGGAAGGGTTTCTCCGCAGGAGCCTCGTCAGAGGACAGGGACCCTGGTACGGGCCCCTGCCGGGCATCCAGGACTTGCCTCCTCACCTGGAGGGTCTAGGGGTCTGTGTGGAAGACTGGGGAGAGGTGTGTGTGCACGGAAGGAAGACTGGGAAGAGGCACAAAGCACATGGAAAGCTGCTCGACATCACTTGTCATCAGGGGAATGCAAATCAAAGCCATGATGAGATGTCACCTCACATCAGTCAGAATGGCTATTATTCAGAACACAGAAGGTAAGTGTTGGTGAGGATGTGGAGGAACTGATGCCTTCAGCATTGTTGCTGTGAATGTAAAATGGTATGGGTGCTGTGGAAAAGAAATACTTGGGGCCTCAAAAAAATTGAAAATGAAGTTACCCTATGACATAGCAATTTCCATGATTTCTACTAGATTTCTACTTCTATTTCTAAGGATGGTCGGATAAGTGAATGGACGGATGGATGATGACCCATCTGCCTACCATCCACCCACTCATCCATCCATCCTCTATCCATCCATCCACCCATCTATCCACCCACACACTCACCCTCCATCCATTCATCCATCTATCCGACCACTCACCATTCACCCACCCATCCATCCTCTATCTATCCACCCACCATCCACCCACCGTCCATCCATCCATCCTCTGTCCACTCACCCACCCATCATCCACCTGTCCGTTCACTTAAGGGCTCATCCATTTACCTCTCCTTCCCCCAGTGCCTCAAGGTTTCATGCAAGGGCATGACAGCGAACAGCAGACCAGGCACAGTCCGCTGGTATGTTCTGCAAAAAACAGTTCTAAGACAGCTCTGTGCTTAGACCCCTTGTTGACACACATTCCATGTTAACGACTTAACCTAGGAACACTTCATCAGGCACAACTTTCCCTTCCAATGCTAAATTCAAAACCCCACCCTCAAGAGAAAGGGTCGTGGGGGCTCTGCCAGGAGAAATGGAGACGGTGATCACTCAGGGTGCCGGCTGAAGGTGGCCTCACATTCCACAGGTCCACCCAACCGTCAGCACCCTTGGAGCACCCGGACCGAAGCAGCAGGAGGGAGCCCCATCACGCCTGCACCCTGCACCTGCCTCCCCCCACTCCATCCCCTCCACCTCCTCACAGGGCATGAGGTCACCCTCATCCCCCAGCTCCCGGGACACCCAGCTCTGAGCTCTGTGGTTCCCAATCTGGCACTTTTTCAGCCACGACAGCGCTGGCCAGACACGAGCGGACCAGAGGAAGGAGGGGAGCCCCTACTTGGGACGGGCCGTCGCCTGCCTGCTCCAGGGCACCACTCTGCGGGCGGGGAGGGGACGCTGCTCCCAGCCGCCGCTCAGACTCACCGCCCCGCACAGCTTGCACCGGTGCTTCCTCTTGGTGATGGAGTTGAAGGTCTCGCCGCAGCTCCTGCAGCCCTGCTTCTCCTTGTCGCGCCTGGTCTTAGCGGACCCTCTCCTCGGCTCGGGCTACGGGGGCGACAAGGGCGCAGGGGCAGGTGGGTGAGCACGCGGGCAGCGCACGCGCAGAGCGAAACGCTCGCGGCACAGAAGACAGAGCAGAGCACGTCGCCTCTGCGCCCGCCCAGCTCCACTCCCCAGGCTGCCCTGGGGTCACTGTGGCCCACAGGAAGGGTGTAAGGGGTCTGGATCTCTGCTTGGATCGACTCGGCCTGCGTGGAGGCCAGTGACAACCTGCTGGGTCTGAGAAGACGGTGCCCAGCCGCCCAGGTGGGGAGGGGGTTCTGCCCGGCGTGGCCTGCGTTGCCTGGCGCCCGTGCCACTGGCCCGAGGCTCAGGGGCACACAGGGCCCACCTGGGCACCAGGGAGGTGGGCGGCAACTGCACCCTCTCCGCCTCCACGAAGCCTCCACCAAACGGTCTGGCCCTCCCGCCCAGGGGTTGCCAGGGGATCAACAGGAAGTCAGGAAACGAATGTGGTTTGTGTTCACAGAGGTTACACAGTTTTGGGACAAGTCACACGACACCATAAAGCGCTTTTCGTTGAAACAAGCTGCGTCGGGTCCGGAGGGCGAGGGCAGGGGTTTTCATTTTTCTCTACTGCTTTAGTGATTGCAGACGAGGATTTTGTTGTCGAATGTATCCACTTTTCTTCCTAACTCTGATGTCGCCCAAAGCTAAGGAGGGGGCCCCTGTGTGAGAGGTGCAGTCAGACGACAAGTGGGGGCACTGTTGAAGGCTGCCCGGACACCGCTCAGGGAGAAGACCCGCGTGCAGGGCGGCAAGCAGAAAGGTTATTTGTGAGCGGAGACCAGGCTGCAGGAAGCACGCCCGGCGGCTGCTACTGGCTGTTTGGGGCCAGGGTAACTTTCTAGCCCGAGTCGGACTGCAGTTGCTCAGTTGTTCACCAGAAACATCTTGTAGAAGAGGAAGAAACCAGTAAACAAGCAGAATGCAAACCAGGCTCTGTGAGCAGCCCCCTCCCAGCCTCCCGGCCCCACCAGGTTCCGTCTGCACCACGGACAGCGGGGTCTGCGTGCTCGGCTCCCATCCCCTGGTCACTGTGACTTCAGTTGTGTCCAGGACCCCAGCACCCCCAAGGCAAAGGCTTTCTCACCAGCACTGTGCAGACAGCACAGCATGAGGCTTCGGTGGGGGCTCAGCAGGGCCACTTGGCTGAGCCTTGGTTTCCCCATCTGGGTAGGAGTTGTACAGCCCCCAGCCCCTGCACCGCCCCTCATCAGCCACGAGACCATGAACGAATCATCTCTCCGAGCCTCAGGGTCCCCCATCTGTACAGTGGGGTTAGCAACGGCTCCTAAGCCCCATCATAGCAGGTAGATCCTGACTGACTTTGCCAACCCCCCTTCTATGTTCCCATTTCTCCCCACCTCACTCAGGGCTCCTTTCCTGGAGACTATCTCAGGACTGCTCAGGGCCAGATGTGGGAGGGACGGGGTCTGGGGTCGGGGGCGCAGGGCAGGGAGAGGAAAGGGGAATGTGGTCATCCCTGAGGCATGCCATGGCCCAGAAGCCCCCACCCTGCCCTCCACCCCCCCCCAGGGTGACCCACCAAGGGCCTACGAGGCACAAGCGGCCAGCAGAGAGCAGCAGGGCAGCTGGATGTGTGCGCTGGCCCAAGGCCAGAGCCACAAATCACAGCCGGGAGTCCGTGTGGGCTTCCAGGGTGTCCCAGGGGGTTGGGGCAGGAGGAGGGCCAGAGAGGGCTGGCCCGTAAGAGCTGGAGGCGAATGCTGTGGGGCTGGAGCGCCTGGGCACCACCTGAAGGTCAGCGGAACCAAGGGCAGCTCCACAACAGGGAGGCTGGGGGCTGGGGCTGAGGGGAGCAGCCTTCTCTGGAGAGCATTCTGTAGCCCCACGCCAGCACCCTCGGTCTGGTCTTGATGCGGCTCGCCCCAGGCCGCGCAGCTCCCAACACCGACACCGACACCGACACTGACACTGAGGGGGTCGGGAACCCACCCGCAAGGCCGGGGACTGGGTCTCCTTGGCTCACCAGGCTCCCTCTGTGGTCAGGTTATCAGACGAGTGGATGAGAGCAGTGCTCATCTGTTTGGATGCCGCGACACCTGAAAGGCCTGGGCCAAGTCCTCAGGCAGGTACAGAACTGTGACACCCACAAGGCTCCACCCAAAGCACCCCACATGCCACCATGGATGCGGGAGGGGGTCTCTGCCCAGGGCGCTGGGGTCTGACTCACTGGGTGTTTTTTGTCCCACAGCATAGAAGCAGGAGAAACATTCAGGCAAACGTTTGCCCCCAACAGGTGGCTGTGACAAGCAGCCCCTGAAAGAACCTCACACCTGCCCGAGGGTCCTGCAGGGCGTGGACATGGACCCTGCCCGGCCCCTCTGCTCCCCGTGGGCAGCTCTGTCCTATGAGCCCAGAGGTTGGGCTCGGGGTGGAAGGGCAGCGCCAGGTCGTGGTGGTGGTGGGGTCAGGGCCTTGCTTGGCAAGGAACTCCCTTAGAGGGTTCCGCATGTCCTCCCCATGCGTCTGGGCCCCAGGAAGCCTCTGTGAAGAGCCACGTGACTCTTGCAGAACACTGAGGGCTTCAGCTACTTGCGAAACTTCCTGGTTTGGGTTTAGCTTCTCTTAGGAAAAGCGGCTTGCAGAAGCATCTGTCTGAGGACACCAGGGCTCAGGAAATGAGACCAGCACAGCATGCATGGACTTAGCCATCCTCTCTAAATGTGCTAAGAGTAAGCTTACGTCTGTAGCAAGGGTCAGTCTTTCGGTGTCAGAATGAAAACTCATTTTTGAGCACCTTCCGTATAGGTGCCCAGAGGAGGTCTCAGTCAGGCCCTGTGCAGCCAGGGCTCTGCCCACACTGAGCTGCCCCAGGTCCAGAAACATCTCTGCTCATAGGACGCACCAGTGAGGAAAGCATGGAGCTGCCAGTCTGCTGCACTGTTTGTATGTCGTGGGCCCCGAGCAGGTGCACAGGCCCAGGGGAGGGTCAGGAGGGTGAAGCCAGACACAGGAAGTCCCTCAGGGAGTTCATGGGTGGTGACAAGACCATCCCTTCCCCACTGCCCATGCCCCTTTCAGGCTTCTTGACTCGATTACTCTAATTGCTGGGGACTGCGTCTGTTCCCCAGCGCCATGAGGTAGCTGTACCACTTGAATAAGGGGGTTCCTCCTGCCACCTGGCCCCTGCACCCCTCATGGCCCCCAAATGCCCCCTCCTTCCCTGGGGGCCCAGGAGCTTCTCAAGGTTTTCCCAGCGCCTGGTACCCGAGGACACAGGCTGGGGGCCCAGATTCCACTCTCCTAAGCAGCAGGAGGCTGCAGTGTCCAGGTGCACCTGCCCCTCCCAGCAAAGGCCACGATGGGAGGAGGGGACTAATGTATTCTTACTAAAAATTCAGGCCATGACAGGAACCTTGCTCCCTGTGGCCAAGGAGACAACTGCCATCTCCCCAGAGTTTCTTCAGATCCCTCTTCCCAACTCGAGGAAGGAGCCAGAAGCCAGGCCTGCCCCCCAAGCCTCTCTCCAAAATGGGGCCGCCCAGAACAACAACCAATCCACAAGGGCCACACAGCCTCACTGGGCGAGCTCTGGGCTTCAACGTTGAATTAGGGACACTCAATAACAATTTAAGGCAGCACCTGGGGGGGGGATGTGAGCCTGGAAGGTGAGGGCGTGGGAGAGGAGCGGAGAGGCTGGCGGGTCGCAGAATGTGACGTGGGGGACTCAGGAGCAAACCCTCAGGCAGCCAGCCCAAGTGTGGGCCTCCAGCCCTTCCCCACCAGCCTTCCCAGGAGTGTCCCCTCCGGCACACAGGTGCAACACTCCCCTGGTGTCTCGGGTCACAGATGTCATCAGGGTTCACGACTGGTCGGCCAGTGGTCAACAACCACACTCACAAAGTGCCAGGCACACACACTCACCCTCCTACCTAATCCCCCAACCAGCCAGAGGAGAGGAGGCCTGTCCCTGTCCGTGGGTGGGGACAGGGACACAGGCTACCTCGCTCCTTCCCTGCCTGCCTGGCCCCAGGTGGCAAGAAGGTGAGCAGGCTTGGAGTGGGGGTCTCGGGCACCACTGTCTTCCTGGGCCTGCAGGGAGGACCTCCCTCCATCCTCCTGGGCCCAACAGATGGGTCAGACACCGCCTCCGAGGAGCCTTCCCTGAGAGCACCCCTGCCTGTCCTCCCGAGCCCTGGGGCCAGGGGGCTGACATTTCCCTTTTGGATGACCCAGCGGCCTGAAGGTCAGGCACCGCCCTGAGTCACTTTTCACAGGAGGTAAAGAGCCCAGCTGTGTGACCTCTACCCAACCCAGGCAATGGACACATGGGTCCCAGCAGGCTCCCCCGAGTCCTCTCCCAGTAGGGCCAGAGGCTGTCACTGAGGGGACTCAGGTCAAATGCGGTGGCATCCTGGTCCCAGCTCACCCTCCACTTTCCACCCCTGCCGAAGCTGGAGGGGTCACTCACCCCCGTGGTACCCCCTCCACCGCCGGCTGCCACAGCAGGGTCCTCAGAGCTGGCACTCACCACCTGGAAGGGACAAAGACAGTCAGCATGAGTGCAGGTTCCACGGCCCTGCGCTGACATCCAGTGTAGCCGTCACCCTACCCCTTCTGCCTGACCACAGGGGCAGAAAGAGTCTACTGGGGCCCAGTGTTTGCTGGGACTTTGGGGAACCGCTCCTCCCGGGCCTAGTGTGGGACACTCCTGCAGAGTCTGTGCCCCACCGTGTAGGGTAGGGGAGAGGGCCTGGCTCTTCCTGCCCCTCTGTAGCCGCAGGGATGGTTCGGAGTCCAGGCTGCCTCTGCTTAAGGTGGCCTGAGACGGATGCAAAGTTTTCTTTCAAAATGTGTTCACGAAGCAGAAAAAAAAAGAACAGATATGATGCAAATATTAAGTGGTCTGACAGGCAGACCCGGTGAGGCTGTGGGAGGGCCAGCCGGGCCTGGTGATGGGGACACGGGGACACGAGGCTGTGGGGCCAGGCTGGGCCGGGCTTCCCTTGGTTTCAAGGGTGCCTCTGCTGGGGGGTGGGAGGGAGGGACCCCTCCTCTGAAGGCACTCATGACTGTGCCCACAGGAGGTGGTCCCTAATGGGTGGCTGCGGTTGACATCCCCCACATCTGACCCTGGGCAGGGCCCTGCCTCCTGCGTGTGGGGACAAGCGAGCTCCTCATGCACAGCGTCACCCAGGCCCATTCTCCCTTCCTGCCCAGCTAAGCACTGACCCACCTCGTTGAGCCCCATGGCCCCTGTGTCAGTACTCAGTAAGGGACAGGCAGTGAGTGCATGTCACCCATACGCTGGTCCCTGGTCCTTCCCGGGGTGCCAGCCCTCTTGCATCAGGCCTAGCGCCCACCCCTCAGGGTCCCTGCCGTGCCTCCAGGGCGCTGGTGCTCACAGGGGACTCTGGGGCGAGAGAGGGGTCCTCATCCTGGCCGAAGGAGCCGCTGAAGGCCTTGAAGGTCTGGCTGTTCTGCCTGTGCCTCTCAATGGTGGCCTCAATGACCTGAGATGAAACCACAGAGAACCAGGGCCCTCAGCGAGCACATCCAGGAGGGCAGGGGCCAGTACACCTCTGTCCTCACGGACGGATCCCATGGCCACGCACGTCCCTCTGACCCACGACCCGACACAGGTCACCCATGGCCAACCAAGTCTCTACTCTCCATCCACAGGTCCCAGGCCCACCCTGCACGCCAGGTGCCACCCCCCCCCCCCCCGCCACCTGCCAGCATCTAGGCTGCCACAGATGCTTCCCAGACATTTTGTATGGACTTGAAGACACACGTATATTTCCCACAGCAGCATTCCCACCTTGTTTCTGTTTGAATTTCCTTCTTCTCTCCTTGCCCAGCTTTCTGTTCTAAGAATTCTGGAAGCCACAGGCCTTCTGGGTCAGCGCTACACTGGGCTCCCTTCCTCAGCTCCTGCTCTGACCTTTGCCCTCATGGCTTTAGTCTCTGTCCCCCTTGTCCCCACCGTGGCTGATCCAAGCTAAGTCTGCTCTGGCTGCCCCAGAACACTGGCCACCTCCCCATTCCATGTGACCTGCTGCTCGTGCCGGCTGGCCGTGGGCTCCCCTTGGGCCCACCAGACAGCAGAGATCCACGTGCCCACCTGCCCACCTCCAGGCCTTCCGTGTTTATTTGTTCACTATGGTGCCAAACACGTGAGCCGATTGAAAGACTTGTGGCATCTGAAGGGACTTAATGAGGGTCACGTCGTCACTGCGAGGGGCACATGGGTGGGCAATGCCTGGGCCACTCTATCCCTTGTTGCAACATGAAATGGCCACACTGCCCAAGAATTTGGTCAATTACTTTAAAATTTTAAAAGCTTCACCTGAATCCATTCTTTTTTCTCTTCTTCCGTCCTGTAAAAACAAAAGCAGTATTTTATCAACCCGGTCTTAGACACCATTAATCACCAGACTCCTGTCAGTCCCCCAGCACATGCCCCGGCTGCTCACAGCCTCCAAGTGCAGCTCAAGGGCTGGAGGACCGTCCTCAAGTGCTCTGGCACACTGTGGGCAGGTGCAGTCCTGTGAGACCAGCTGGAGTCAGGGTGTGCAGGTCGGGTAGGTGTGTCCAGGTGGGACAGGTGCAGTCACATGAGACCAGCTGGAGTCAAGTGTGTCCAGGTGGGGCAGGGTGGCCAGGTGCAGGCAGGGGTGGCCAGGTGGGGCAGGGGTGGCCAGGTGGAGTCAAATGTGTCAGGAGGAGTCAGCTGTGCCCAGGTATGTCTAGGTGGAGTCAGGTGTGGCCACATAGGGTCAGATGTGTCTAGACAGGATCACATATGGCCAGGTGTGGTATGCAGATCCCCCTGCAGTGAATGTAAATCAACGCCTCCCTGGACCACAACAGTTGTTACAAAGATCTCACGTTGCTCATGGAAACGAGAGGTGGGATCTCCTGTATGCTCCTGCCCCTCAGAGCACAAGCCTGGCATCAGTTACAGGGTAGTGTGACAACAGCCACCAAAGCCTAAAGCAGATGTGCTACTGTCTGACCAACGAATTCTACTTCAGGAAACTTCCTGAAAGACAGGCTGACAAACACGCACAGAGCTGGCACAAGGACGCTGCTTCTAGCACTTTCTACAGTATCAAGATGCAGGAAGAGCCTAGGTGCCTGTCAGCAGGAGCTGGCCCCTGCCCATAACAGAGAATTATGCTGCTTATGGAAACGGGGCTCGGATATGAAATGATTTCTTACAGCAAGGGGCAGAACGGGCTATATAATAAATAACCATGTGCGATTTTAAAACTCAGTACACGTTCATACACCCAGAAGTTCCGGAAAGACACCTCCAAGATGATTAAGAGTGTCTGCTGGGGTGCAGAAGAGGAGGAAGACAGCAGCTCAATTTTCACCAACTTCCCCTTAGAGCTGTTACATTGTAAACCACAAATAAGTGAATAACATAAGCCAAAAACAACACGTCACAAGGTTATCCCGTTCAGAAAAAGAAAGCTGTCTGCTAAAATCTCAGGTCAAAGCTGTTCCCACAGCAGCAGAGGCTGGGACAGCCACCCTTACCGAGTCTGCAGCTCCAGGGACCGCTTCCTTCCCATTATGACGAAAGTGTGGGGCGCGTTTGGCTTGACGATATCCTGCACCTAGAGACACAGGGCCAAGGGCAAAACAAAACCACTGGTTACTTAGCAGGCCCTGAGCAGCAGGCTCATGCTCTCAGACTGGGGGTCTTTCCTGAGAGGGGGCAGAGGTGACCTAGTGGGTGGGACACTAGGGGAGCTGGTCCACGCAGGAGGGCGGACCACTGTCCTGCCCAGACAGGGCTAGGACCTCTCGTCTCCTGGGCTTGGAACTGTGCCGGCCAAGCCCTCCTGTCTGTGGGGCTTCCCAGGAAGTCAGCCACCAGCCCCTGATGAGGGGAACCTTTCCCCACCAAAGCACCTGCAGGCACTGCCCCTGGGAGAAGAATTGGAATCTCAGAAGGAGCCGGAGGATCTCTACCACTCTGCCAGCCCCCGTGATGGGAAGTCACCCTCATCCCTCTGATACCCCACCCCTAACTAAGACCCTCGGGCCCACCAGCGTTAGAACTACAACCCAGCTTTAGGGAAATACGGGCCTAACCAGAATCTGGGGTTGGGCCTCATAGCAAGAATTTCCCAAATGCTCCAAGGTTGACAACTTCAGCGTTAACATGTCTAGTTAATTATATGCCACTGATTCCTTACACAGAAACATTACAAAATGAGTTCTTGTAAAAAGTAGAAAAATGTGTTTTTTTCTGTAGTTTTTACTTTTAACTCTTTTTCTTAAGCCTGGATTCAAAGAATTCTAAGAGGTATATTTTCTTGAATCATTAAGGCAAACCTTCACCTCATGAAACTGATTAAGCACTTGATTTAGTCAGGGGTGCCTGGTGGCTCAGTCGGTTAAGCGTCCGACTTCGGCTCAGGTCATGATCTCACGGTCCGTGAGTTCGAGCCCCGCATCGGGCTCTGTGCTGACAGCTCAGAGCCTGGAGCCTGTTTCAGATTCTGTGTCTCCCTCTTTCTCTGACCCTCCCCTGTTCATGCTCTCTGTCTCAAAAATAAATAAATGTTAAAAAATAAAAAAAATTCTTTTGATTTAGTATTTTCAGAGCGCTGGTTAATTCAGAGCCCTCCCCCACAGGAAAGGGCACTGGTTCCAGCCCCTGTGGCTCCTGTGCCAGGACACAGAGGGGCTCGGGGAGCATAGGACAGCAAGCACAACAGGTCGTCTGGACCTTGGGCCTTCAGAACCTCATGTGGATTCCAAGACTGTGCAGGAGAGGAGACAGTATGGGACCAGGGAACCAGGGGACCAGGGACCAAGCAGGGAGAGCACCCTGTCCACGTTCTCCCCAAGCTTCACCTTCGGGTCCCTAAATGGGCCTTGAGCATCAACCTCACAGGGACAGAGGTGGCCCAGGTTCTGGTGCTGTCCTTCATCCTGCAAACAGACCAGCAGCACCCTAGCAGGCAGGCCAAGTACAGAGACAGGGATCCTGCCCACACTGCCAGGCTGAGTGGCCCCCAGAAATGTTTAGGCCATACCTGGAGCACAGAGAAGCTCAAGAAGTGGGTGAGGGACCAGGTGCACAGTGGTGACGCTCCAGCAGAGCTTGGTGTCCCCGCCCCCCTGTCCCATGTCCTGCCAGGGAAGCAGGTGAGAGGGAGGGGCTCACCCACCTGGAGGTCCGAAATGTCCATTTTCTCCCGGACACTGAACTTCTGGCCCATGAGCCGCAGCTTGGGCACACAGTAAAGGATCATGCTGTTGAACTGCAACAGGGACAGGCACCGGGTGAGGGGTGCCTGTACCCCCACAAAGGAGGCACTACAGAGAGGTGGCTTGGCAAGGCCCTGCGGCTGGGCTGGACGTGGCTCCGTGGAGGGCAGGGCGGGGAGCATGGTGGGTGGGACGTGCTCTTTGGCCGAGGGGGCGGGGAGGGCGTGCTAGGAAGGGCGTGGCTCTAGGAAGGGCGTGCTAGGAAGGGCGGGGCCAGGGGCGTGAACCCGCGGCGGGCGTGGCTTCATGCCGGGGGGCGGGGCTCTTGGTCAGGATGGGGTTCTGTGGTGGGGGGCGTGACAGGCAGGGGGTGGCCCTGTGGAGAGGACGGGCAGGGGGCGTGGTTCTATGATGGCGGGTGTGGCTCTCTGTGGGGCAGAACGCGGTTCTGTGGTGGGGGCGGGGTTCTGTGGCAGGGGCGTGGCTCCGTGGGCGGCAGTGCTGGGTGCGAGCAAGGTGGGCAGAGCCGGAGCGTGCCAGGTATAGCGTGAGCCTGCGACAGATGTGGCTCTATGGCTGGGGGCCTGGCGGGGGCGTGGTGATTATGGCGTGGCTCCGTGGCTAGGTTCTGTCCGGCAGTTTGGGGTTCTGTGGCGGGGGGTGTGGCTTTGTAGCAGTGGCTCTGTGGCAGGGGCTCTGCGGCGGGCTGGGCTGGGCTCTGTCGGTCAAGTTGGGGGTTCTGCGGCAGGGGAAGGGGGGCGCCCCGTGGCGGGAAGGGCAGGGGCGTGGTTCCCTGTGGGGTTGGGCGGGGCTCTGCTGCAAGGTGCGGCCGGTAGGCGGGGCTCCGTGGTGGGGGCGGGGCTCCTGGGAGGGCTGGGCGGAGCTCTGCAGCAGGGAGCTGGGCTGGGCGGGGCTCTGTCGGTCTGGTTGGGGTCCTGCGGCGGAGGCGTGTCGAGAAGGGGCGTGGCTCTATGGCTGGGGCGTGGCGGGAAGGGCGTGGCTCTGCGGCCGGGGCGTGGTGGGGGCGGGGCTCTGCGGCAGGGAGCTCGGCTGGGAGGAGCCTCACCAGGAAGAGGTGGCGGTCCTGGGCAGTGCCGTTCTTGGCAGACAGCTTTAGGATGTGGCCCTCCTTGATGAGCTCGTTGGCGGGGTTGACGATGTCCTCCTCGCCACCAAGTCTCTCATACACCTCCAACAGCTTGTGCATTTTCTCCTGTGACAGACACAGGGCTTAGGCCGCCACATGGGCACAGGGACCAAAGGGCCCGTGGTGGCCACCCTGCAGGTGCGGCCCAGAACCAAGATGGGGCAGCAAGCATGCCGATGAAGAGGTGGGAGGGACACGCCAGGTGCCACTCAGGCTGGGCGTTAAAGAATGAAATGAAGTCGCCCCGCAGAGAACGACGAATAACAGCCACTAACACCACTGCGATGGGCCAGGCTGGGCTCCTCAATTCCAGCATGGACCCTATGACGTAGGTGTCATTTTATCCCAGTTTAGACAAGGAAACTGAGGCATGGAGAAGTCAAGTGAGTTTCTGAAGGTGTTTCTGCTAGAGAACAGGGACTGGCCCTCTCATGACCTCTATGCTGCACCCCCGGTCCCTCTGTGGTCAGAGGAGGTATTTCCGGTGGCTGCAGCTTTTGCCCTGGACCGTCATCACTGCCTGTGGTAACCTTGCCTGGTTTCCTGTTCCTCTCAGACCATGTGGCCCAGGGCCGTCAAGACGCCAGACCTCTGCGGGCTGGAGGTCATCTTCGTCTGGCCTCAAGACTGCTTGGGTGGTCACATGGCCACGCGGGTTGTGATAGGAAAGGGTTGGCAACCTGTGGCCCCAGCTCTGAGCCGAGAGGCCATGGGCCCTGCCCTGCGCTGCCAGCACCAGGGCTAGAGCTGGGACCAAAGGAATGAATGCAGCAGAAGGCAGAGCTGAGCCTGCAGGAACCTCAACTCAGTGACACAGAGCCTGGACCTGCCAGGCCACAGCAACGGCTGCCCGGAGACCTGGCCAACCTCAGCCTGCACACCTCGGAAGCAGGCTGGTTTGGCTAGCCCTCTGTCTCTGGTACAAACACAGGTGGCAGATGTGGGTGTAGGGGTAGAAGGGGGAGCCAGCATAGAGAGTAAGCAGAGCAGGCAGGGCATGGCCAAAGGGCCCTGCATGTACTGGGGGGCTGGGCGTGTACCTGGCGTGTACCGGGGGACTGGGCATGCAACTGGTGTGTACTGAGGGGCTGTGTATATACGTGGCGTGTGGGAAAGCTGGTGTGCACCTTGGAGGCAGTAGCAGGCCAGAAGATTCTGAATAGAGAGTGACAAAACAGGTGCCCCATAGAAAGCTCTGAGCTGGAGAAGTGTGGATCAAAACCGGGGAGACTCTCAGGCTGGGAGAAGCCAGGGCAGTGGTCCAGGTTGAGCGGGGGTAGGGCCTGGTACAAGTGTGGAGAGGCTCCCGTGAGCACACACTGATAATTCCCTAATGCCATGCCCTGGGGTCAGACCAGGACCCCACACCACCCGCCACCCCTGGCAAGCAGAGACCTCACCAGACTAGGGGAGAGAACCGCTGCAGGTGTGCTACAGGTGGGGCAGGAGTCCACCAAAGAGGAGGCCTCGTCTACGCCCCTCAGAGATGGAAACCTGTGGGCACTCCCCCAAACGTCCACAGGCTCCATGTTAGCTTGTGACCATGGAGTTCTCTTTGGCCTCCACCACATTTAGCGGGGAGGCAGAAAGGGAAATTAGACAAAAAGGACCCAGGGTGAAATGTAACCTGTGTAGGTTGCGGTGGGCACCCCACAGTGGGCCTGATCTCTGACTGATCTGTCCCTGGGGCCCCAGAGCAAACTGGGGACAGGCAGGTAAGGATGTGGGGCTGGACTGCAGCACAGCACCTATGGGAACCAGCAGCTGCCTCTCCTTTCTCACAGTGAGAGACGTGGGGTCGAACAAATATTTCACTCCTTTTCCTCTCAAAAACAACAGTGCCCATGTGAAAATAAATTAGGTCTCAGGATTGGGAGACCCTAGGGTCAGCTGATGGCACAGGCTCACCCAGATGGCATCACAGGTGCAGTGCAGAGCTTATGGGGTTTCCCAGTGAGGCCAGGGATTTGGATTCTCCTGTGAACCGCCCCGATCTACAACTCTGGATGAGGACTTAGAAATTCTGCCCAGGCACTGTGCAGGCCAAACAAGGGACAGAGCCACCTGGGTCACAACAGGGCATGAAATCTACCTCTAGGTAGATTTGACCTAGGCTGTGTTTGGAGGTGATGAAGTTTGGCCACAACCCTGATGAGAGACCCCAGAGAGAACGATCTGCCTGCCATGTGCAGACACACGAGAACAGGACAGAAGCCTGGGATAGAAGCTGCAGGTGCCTCCATCTGGGCTCTCCAGTGTTCAGACCTGCCACATACACACTGTCGTGTAAGCCCGTCTGTGGGATTTTGTGACAGCAGCCTGCGCTAAGACAGAGCTTCAACGAGTGAATGAATGAATGAATGAATGGTGGGTCCTGTTCTGAGCACTCTACGTAGGGTGACTCATTTGATCCCACAACAGCCCAGTGAGACAGGTCCTGTCAGTGACCTCACTTTACATATGGGGAAACTAAGGCACAGGGCACTAGACAGCTTACCAACAACCCTAGAGTTAGTAAGGGGCTGGCCTGTAGAGCTCGTGGCAGAGGTGTGAGTGGTGTGCACGCTGTGGGGCCCTCAGGCATCTGCCAGGATCCCCACACTCACCATTTTCCGGATGGCGGCGTTGGAGTGGTTGGCGGCAGTGGAGATGAGCTCCAGGGACCCTGCGGGAAGAAGACGTGGAGTCAGGCTGCGGGGTGCCTGCTGGCGCCACACACACATCCTGACCTCACCAGGTGCTGCCCTGCTCCTGCCCTTTCCCTGCTCGGGAAGGGTGGGGCCCTGCAGACACACTCCATTTTGTGGGGGTCTGCGGGGGGTCTGCCGGGGCCGGCACCCCACTCCCCCTGCCGCCACAGTTACTGCCTGTGGGCCAGGAGCTGCCCCTTCCTGGGGCCTGAGCTTGGCCAGCATCCAGCAGCCCTCTCCCCAGAACCAGTGTCCACCCCTCACAGTGCAGGGGGGGCAGATGGTTCTCTGTCCTCAGAGACTCAGTCCCTTCTCCAGCTGTGCTTGGGGGCGCCTGGCTGTCTCCCCTGCTCTGTCCCGGTCTCTCTTCTCTCTCTTTGGCTTCCCAGCAGGGGCCCCGGCTCCCACTGCCCAGGAGCCTCACTTTCTGCATCCTTCCGGTCAGGGGCGTCTCCGGGGAGCCTCTTCAGATAGTCCTTGAGCAGCAGCTCGTAGCGGGGGACCCTCTGCACGGGCTCCAGCATATGGTGCTGCAGAGTCAGGTTCCCGCACACCTCCTGCTTCTGTGGGGGCGACAGACACACGCGTGGACCCTGGGCCCTCATCCCTGCTTATGGCGCCACAGCACCTGCACCCTGCTGAGTGCAGACCACATTTACAGCGGGGTAAACTGAGGCTTGGAGAGGCTGCACAATGGAGCAAGGGCCCAGACTCCCAGTGCTAGCTCCTTTATACACGTCCTTGCTGGAGTCCGTGCACCCAGACGGCTTCTTTCCCTCACTGGTAACTCCCCCACTCCATCAGGGGCTGGGCCTGCTCCCCTCCCAGACATCAGGAGTTCTCTGAGTGCTGCTGTGTGTTCTCATAGAAATGCAACCCTGCCTGCGTGCAGGGGTGGGCTCTCAGGCC
The DNA here is from genome assembly GCF_018350195.1 of Panthera tigris. Classification (NCBI taxonomy): domain Eukaryota; kingdom Metazoa; phylum Chordata; class Mammalia; order Carnivora; family Felidae; genus Panthera; species Panthera tigris. Next base: position 1,010,077 of record NC_056672.1, on the reverse strand, counting down.
CTACCCTGCCCCTGCCCAGCAAGACTCACAGGCTCTCTACCCCCTGGCCCTCTGCTCCCACAGTGCCACCTCTGTGCTCCCCTCTCGGGTCCCCTCCCCTTGCTGCCCACCTCCTCTTCCTCGCAGATGAAGAGGAAGCACCCCTGTTGAGGCCCTGCTTGCCTCTTACAGAGTCCCCCTCGCCCCTGCCAGGGGAGGTGCACTGTCCACCCGCTGTTCGCCACCTGTCACCTGTGCCCACTCAAGGCCCACAACAGAACGGCTTCCAGCTCAAATGAGCTCCAAAGGCTCATTTGACACGACAGGGCTGGAGAAACACTGGCCTGCAACTGTCATGAACACGATCCTCCCGGCAGGGGGGGGCGGGGGGGCGCTCGGGCCGACAGTGCCTGCCCCACCGCTGGGCCTCCAGACCCTGCTGATGCAGGCGGCACAAACTCCCGGTTCCTGCTGGTCACTCGGGGCTGGGGCTCAGCCACGGGCCCAGCCTGGGAGGCTGGAGGGGGTATTCTGTGGAGACAGCTGGGGCGGATGTGGCTGCCGGCGGGGAGGAAGGACTCGGCATCAGCACTGTCCTCTCTGGGGCGGGAGGGAAGCTGGGACGCAGGGGGATCTCGGACTGTACACTAGGAAATCACAGGTGACCTGACGGCTGCAGGATCTGGGAAAGATGCAGAGTGGAGTAAGGTGTGTGTCAATGCATGTGTACACGCACGTGTGTGTGTGTGGCATGTGCACACACATGCACTCTGTGGTGTCCAAGTGTGGCGCTCAGGGTAAACAGATGTTGGGACAAGCAGCTAACTATTCACAAAGATAAAGCTGGATTCTTACCACAATCCTTTTGGAGACTATTCTGGAGTAGCAATTCTAATTTTTTAAAATGAAGACATAACATAGCCGTGGGATGGGAAATGCATTTGTAAGCATTACTTTGAAGATTTCTTAAAGCATTAATATATTAAAAACTAGTGAAGGGGCACCTGCGTGGCTCAGTCAGTGGGGTGTGTGACTCCTGATTTCAGCTCAGGTCATGATCCCAAGGTTATAAGATTGAGCCCTACATTGGGCTCTGCTCCAACAGTGTGGAACCTGCTTGGGATTCTCTCTCCTCTCTCTGTCCCTCCCCTGCTCGTGCTCTCCCTCTCTCCCAAAACAAAATAAACCTTTTTAAAAAAAGAACTAGTAAACGGGAGTGCTTAAAAACAAAAATTTTGTATGGCAAACAACATTAATAAAATTAAAAAATAAAAGATCAATGAGGAAAATAACTTGTAGGACACAGAAGATGTTCTTAACATATAAAAGCCTGGGGCGCCTGGGTGGCTCAGTCGGTTGAGCGTCTGACTTCGGCTCAGGTCATCATCTCATGGTTCATGAGTTCGAGCCCTGCGTCGGGCTCTGTGCTGACAGCTCAGAGCCTGGAGCCTGCTTCGGATTCTGTGGCTCCCTCTTTGCCCCTCCCTACTTGTGTACGTGCGCATTTTCTCTCTCTCAAAAATAAACATTTAAAAAATTATACAATGAAAGAGAGAAAAAAATTCCATTAAAAAACATTAAAAATCTGAAAAATTGTTAAACAAAAAAAAACGTGACATAGAAGAGACTACTGCAGCAGAGACGTGACCGGGCGGCTTGCAGAAAGACAGAAGGAAGACCGATGCACATTTCCCTCCATGCCTGCGTGGCTGGTGAGTGGGAGACACGGGCACTGGACCCAGAATCTACCCAGAAACACATCACACCCCTCTCTGAGGCATGCTTCCCTCCTGTGAAATGACAACTAGGGTTCACGTCCCGTGGTTACTGCGTAGAGCTTCTGGACACATCCTGCTGTTTCACTGAACTTCCCTGTGCCAGCATGCGACCCAGCGCCATGCTGCACAGTCGGGCGGCTGCCCTACCTGTATGCCTTGGATGATCTCTTTGAACAGCGGTGAGCGCTGGGTCCAGGTGCTCACCAGCTCCACAGCGCGGTCGAAGTTCTTGACGTACTCGCCGTACATCTTGAGGAACGGGGCCAGCTTCTGCAGGATGTCTCCAAGCCGGGGGTTCGTGTCCCTGTGCGGGGGAGACAGGTTGTCCGAGAAACAGCTTGGGCCAGGGGCCAGAGGTAGGACAGGGAGTCACCAGGAATCTGTGGGCCAACAGCCCAGCTCCCAGCTCTGTGTGATGGTGGGCACACCGGTCACCCTCTCTGAGCCTTACTTCCACCCTACCTCCCATATCCCATGGGCTGGGAAACAGCAGGTTACACAAGGTAAACGAGAGGATCACATGGGCCCTTCGACAGTGCAGGCACAGGACCGCTGCTCCAGAGCAGGGGTGCCGGCGGTGACGTGACCGCTTAAATGACAGGCACTCATCAAAGAGCATCCGTGAAACCCCATTTCAGCCGTTAGATGAGCAGATTTTAGGAACAAGGGGCTGAGCAGGCACTGGCCTAAGAAGGGGAAGGAGTGCAGTGCTGAAAACGGCATGGACGGGGATGTGAAAATGAACTTCAAGAGGAAAAAGAGATCAACAGCCTTTGACCTTGGAACTGTGGGGAACTGATCCTAAAGAGATGATCAGAAAGCAAGTGCAGAGAGCCATCCACTGTGGCATCACTGGACCGTGCACCAGGGGACATCGCTCAAAGGCTGGCCACCTGTGAAGGCAGGCGGGCAAGCCCCTGGGGAGTATCTGTGCACATGTGGTCTTTCTAGATCCTCAAGGAGAAAACCCACTTTTAAGCAAGTGTGGACAGCGGCCCTGGGGACTGTATAACCCTCACTGCAGGTGGAGTACATCCTTACAAAGGACCGACCAACTGCCAGGGACCCTCCCTGACACCCGAGTCAAGGTTCCTGGCGTCTGTGCTCTCAGTGGCCTGGCTGCAGCTGGAGAGTGGGCTCTTGGGCACCAGAGAAGGGAGGGAGCAGCAGAGGCCCCAGAGCGAAGCAGCCGCACCCGGAACCGGGGGGCGGGGAGTGGGGGGAGGCACATGCTGTGGAGAATGGCAAGTCTGGGGCCATGCCTCACGGCCGAGCCGACCCTCTGCTAAGAATGCTCAGAGGGGCAGAGGGACAGGACCGCCCCTGGGGGCAGCAGCAGAGGATCCAAGGGGCACTGCGAGGGGGAACATCTCAGTTTTTAAGGCCAAGGGGGAGTATACATGAGGAGGGAAATGAACCTGCCAGCACTGTTTACTCGATGTTTGAGATCCCATAAAGCCCTGAGTGGGTATTAAAGTCCCTTTGATTTGCAGGTGAGGCAGCCTAGATGTGGGGACGCTGCATGGAAGGAGCCAGGCCCTCAGGTGCCTCCTTGTCTTTCAGGCACACAAACCAGATTGAGAGGCCGCTTGGTCGTGAGAATTCCACAAAACCACCACGACAGAGTCGCCAGGGCCCCAGCCTCCACCAGCATTGAGGTCATGCTCCTGGGGAGATGCCCGCCCCCGCTTCCGAGGGACCCGGGGCCACGCTCACCACTCCTCCGTGATCCGTGTCTGCAGTTCCGGCAGGAGGAACTGCCCGTGGAAACGATAGATCGAGGAGATGTTGGAGAAGATGCCTGTGGTGACTTCCGGAGGGATGCCTGCTTCCGCCAGCTGGGTGCAGAAAACCTGGGATGCAGAGGCCCACAGAGCGGGCGCTGAGCGAGGGCTGCTGCAGACAGCACGACCGCATTTGCCCCGTGAGGCGTTCGGGAGGGGCTGCTGCTGCCCGTTTTCTTCATCAAACTGGCTCAAACCTCTGGTTTTACAGCGAGCGAACTTATGGCTGAGGAGTGTGGGTGAGGCAGACACAGTCTCCTGCTGATGGGGACGGGCCATCTTCCCTCCACCCACCTGCCACGGGACCTGGGAGGTCCCGAGTTCCTTCCTCTGCTCCGTGAGCTACAGACAGAAGCAGCACCTAGCACTCTCTGAGTTTCCCAGGGGTTTACTTGCTGTGCCCATAAATCCTGTGCTGCTGTGGGGACAGGGAGGTGCCAGCCACTGTCCCGACCACTTACGCAGAAAGATTTCCAGAGGCCATTCACGAGCTGAGACAACGCAACTGCCAGGCAGAAAGACCCCGCAGTGACAGGACAAGACCTCTGTCCCAGAGCCCCAGGCTCAGACAGCGAAAGGGAGGGGTCTCTGGACGAGACTCACATTCCAACCGTAAGGCCTAGCCAGCGCCATAAGATGGGGACTCTGCCTCTGCCACTGCACACAGACACCCTCACATGCATGAAGAAGGGCCCGGCCGCGTGTGCTACCTGGTCCAGTAGGTGCAGCCGCCTCACGTAGGTTTTCTCTGTGTGCAGGAGCTCCTGGGCGATGTGGAGCAGCTTCTGGGGCTCAGAGCACTGCAGAGAGAAGAGCGTCAGCTCCCTGGGGAGGCGGCTCTGACGCTGGGTGACCAGGGGTCCCGGAGGGCCGGAGGAGACCGCTAGGCCTGGGACTTTTCGGGGAGGTTTCTGGGGAAGGCACAGCAGCTCCTGCCAATCCCCTCAGAGCCTCTGCAGCCCAGAGACAGCTCTGCCCTCCCGAGACCCTGGCCACAGAGCCGGTGGAGCAGCCACATCAAAGTATCCTGTGGCCTTTGTCAGCAAGATGGCAGACCAGAAAGGCGCTGAAATCAAAACCTGTAAACCAAGAATACTGTATCTAGAAAAGCTGTCCTTCAAAAACGAAGAAGAAATTAAAAAAGAGTTTCCCAAACAAACAAAAGGTGAGGAGTTCATTATCACCAGACCTGCTCTGTAAGAAATGCTAGAGTCATGCAGCTGTACAAAAATACAGGCGCTCTGGTAAGGAAAACACATGGACAGATAGAACCTGTATTATTGTAATTCTGGTGCATAAAATTTAAATGACAGAAACCATTAAAAACCTGGAAATCTACACTAAAGGGTAAACAGTATATCAATGTGTAATTCATGACATCAGTAATGGAATGGGGAGGAGGGGCTGCTGTAAAGGAGTGGTTTTTGCAGTCAAAGTCAACTTGTTACCAGTTTAAAATAGAATGCTATAACTTATGGTGTTTTATGTAACTTCAATGGTAACCACAGAAAAAAATACCTACAGAATATACACAAAAGGAAATGAGTAGGGAATCAAAACATACCATTACAAAAATTCAATGAAAAATAAGGAAGGCAGTAGGAAAGGGACAAAAAATCCACAAGACATGTAGAAAACAATGATCAAAATGGCAATGGTTAAGTCCTTCCCAATCAGTAATTACTTTAAACGTAAATGGATTAAACTCCCCAATCAAAAGACATGGACTGGATGAATGGATTAAAAAAATACTATCCAAGTAACTATTTGCTGTCCACAAGACACTCACTCTCGATTTAAGGACAGACATAGGCTAAAAGTGAGAAGGATGGAAAAGATACTCCATGCACATAGAGACAAAGAAAGAGCAGGGGTGGGCACACTAATCAGACAAAACAGACTTTAAAGAAAAAGACAAGACAGAACTTCTGTTACAAGACAGAACAAGGGACAGGATATAATGATAAAAGGATCAATGTAGACACAACCACAAATGTTTATGCACCAAGCCTCATAGCTCCTGAATATAGGAAGCAAACTTGATAGAACTGAAGGGCGACACGGCAACACAGAGATGGTAGGAGCCTTGTGTACCCCATTTTCCTACTGGACCTGCAGACAGAGTCCCAGTGAGGAAACAGAGGCTGTGAACAACACTGTAGACCAACCCGCCAAGCAGACATACACAGAACCCTCCACTCAAATCAACAACCTAACTTTACACCTCAAGAGATGAGAAAAAGAACACGCTAAACCCAAAGCAGTCAGAAGGAAGGAAATAATAGAGATTAGATCAGAGATAAATGGAACACAGAATAGAAAAACAATGGAAAAAATCAACAAGACTAAGGGTTGTTTTTTGCAAAGGTCAACAAAATTGACAAAGTCTTAGCTAAATTACTAAGAAATAAAGAGAGAAGACTCAAATTACTAATATTAGAAATAAAAGAGAAAACATTACAACTGATGTCACAGAAATAAAAAGGATCACAAGAGATTGGTATTAACATTCACACTCCAACAAACTGGACATCCTACAAGAATGGATAAATTCCTAGAAACACATCAAGACTGAGTCATGAAGAAATAGGAAATCTGAATAGACCAACAATGAGTAAGTAGATTGGCTAAGAAATAAAAAACTTCCCAAAAAAGAAAAGCCCAGGACCAGATGATTTCATTGGAAAATTAATACCAATCTTTCTCAAATGCTTCCAAAGAATTGAAGAGGAGAGAACAGGTGTGCCTGGGGGGCTCAGTCTGCTAAGCATCTGACTGGATTTCGACTCAGGTCATAATCTTGCAGTTCATGGGATCCAGCCCTGCGTGGGACTCTGTGGTGACATCAAGGGTCCTGCTTGTGATTCGTGCTCCCTCCACCCTCTCTGCCCCTCCCCCAATTGTGTGTGTGTGTGCTTGCTCTCTCTCTCTCTCTCCCCATCCCCCAAAATAAAATAAAAACTTAAAAAAAAAAATAAAGAGGAGAGAACATAGCTGAGCTCTGTGAGGCCAGCATTACCCTGATACCAAAGCCACTCAAAGACTTTATAAGGAGACTACAGAACAACCTCCCTAAAGGACACTGATGCGCAAGTCCTCAACAGAACAGTAGCAAATTTCATTCAACACTACCTAAAAGGATCATATGCCATGACCAAGAGAGATTTATTCTGGGATGCCAGAGTGCTTCCATCCATCAACATTCAACACACAACATTCACAGAATGAAAAACCCCACCTGATCATCTTAATTGACACAGAAGAAGCATTTGATAAAATGCAATACCCTTTGTGATAAAAGCAACATACTATGAATAAACGGGGACTTCCTCCACATAATAAAGGCTGACTTGATGTGTGTGACCCTTCCACATCAGCATGCCCTCACTCTACCTGGGTGGGGGGACGTGAGGCACAGGGTCCCAGGGCTCTGGTCCAGTGCCTCACCCCAAGGATGGGCCAGTGTGTGATGTTCTAACCAGACACCCAGGATGGAGAAGGCAGACAAACCCAGAAGTGTTGGCATCTCCGTATTAGAGACATGAAGACCTGGGCCTTCCCCAGCAAGCCCCTGGCCCCGGGCACACCCCCAGAGCCCGTGTGGGCAGGATGGGACAAGCCTGGGGTCTGCACCTGCTCTCAGCACCCGGGACACACCTTGAGAGCCACAGGTGGTGTGGTCCTTAGTAACCACATCATTTATTTTCTGCATTGAATTTTTTTTTAACATTTTATTTATTTCTGACATAGAAAGAGACATCGCACGCACGAGTGGGGGAGGGGCAGAGAGGGAGGGGGACAGAGATCTGAAGGAGAGCCCCACGTGGGGCTCAAACTCCCAAATGGTGAGATCGTGACCTGAGACGAAGTGAGACACCCAGATGCCCCTATTTTCTGTATTTCAGGTGTTTGGACATCTTGGGACCTTGCTGACCCCACAGCAAGGGCCCCTCCCAGGTCTGGCTGTTTCTTGCAGATATAAAGGACCCACGTGCAATCGTGTCTTTCACATGCAAGCCAGGCCACGCTGATCCAGACATCTGGGAACGCGTCTGTGCCCAGGGCACACTAAGGTCATTCAAGTTGGCCAATCCAAACTTGCTCACCCTGCTTCTCCCGTTCCTTCCCACAGAAACCACAATGTGTACTTGCCACAGTTTTCACCCCCTCTGCCTCTTGACCCACTCTGGTCCTGCCCGTGTGGCCCCGTGGCCCGGCCTGCTCCTCTTCTTGGGAACTATAAGTAACAAACCATCCGTTTTTAAGTAAGCTCCACGCTCAGTGTGGGGCCTGACGCACAACCTGGACATCAAGACTCACGTGCTCTACTGGCCGAGCCAGCCGGACTCCCCACCATCTTTTTCAACGGCTGCCGCCTCCTGATGCGTTGGCATTACCACACCCGAACAGTAACAAAACCTAGATTAAACCACAGCCCCCGCCTGCCCCCGAAAAGTTGGCTCACAACAGCGAGGGCGCGTGGTGGCCCCTCGCCCTCCAGGCCTGTCTTCTGTCTCGGTCACGTTAGCCAGTAGGCTCTCCACCGGGGCCAGCAGGTCGGGGGTCCCCTCCACCGGGGCCAGAAGGTCGGGGGTTACCTCAACCAGGGCCAGCAGGTTGGGTCACCTGGGCTTCTCGTAGGACCCGGTCGCACCCTCCCCACGCACAGGCGTCTCTCAGAGCCAAGGGCCCCCCGCTTCAACTCCCCATCCCCACACGTCCCCGCACGGCACCCAGAGCCCGAGATGCTGACAGGACACAGGTGGGTCTGTCACAGCACACCCGCCATGTTGTGGGCATATCTCCTTCCCGGAGCATCTGCACAGGGCTCGGCTCCTATGCCCAGGCTCCCCTCCCGCCCCTGCCATGCTCCACGGTGACCTTGGGGCTCCCCATTCCTAGCACAGGGGACACTCATGCTGCCTTCCTCACAGGGGCTCTGCCAGGCGGGCAGCCAGTCCTGGTGAAGGGTGTGGCGGTGGTTCCATTGGCACCGAGACCCACCGTCACGGCCACCGGGGGTGGGGTCCCCGTGCCACCGTGTGGACATGTTAACCTAGGCTCGGCAGTGAGGTTGCCGCCTGAGGTGTTGGGGCCCCTGCCCTGCCCACTGACCTGTTGCAGGGCCTGTCTGACGTGCTGACGTGCAGCCACTACTGGAACCAGGCGGGAGCGATGCCACCGTGACCCTCAAGACCCTTCAGAAGACCCCTGCTGCCTGGAGACGGGGTGGCCTACCTTGGCTGTGTCCGCACGGGCCCCCGGCGGGCTGTTCTCGGTGTCTGGCTCCTCACCGCTACCTTCGCCCACATCATCGCTGTCGGCCTCCTCCCGCAGGGCCCCACCTTCTGGGGCTGCCTCTGGGTGTAGCCCCGGGACCACGGGGCCCAGGCCAGCCTCACCACCCTCCTCACAGGGAAAGTGCTCGCCGGCCACGCTGCAGGATGGACTGTCGATCCCACTGTCGCGATTAGGGATCTTAGCGCCACCACTGGGGTCCCCCGCGGGGCCTGCATCCGGGGGCCTGTCCCCTGCGGTCGGGCTGCCGGGACTCCCGGGGTCAGGGTCCTTGCGGGGGGCTCTGGGCCCAAGGGGCAGTGCTTGGAACTTCCCTGGGGCTGCCTTTGGCAGCCCCGGGGAAGAGCAGTCAGGCCCGATGTTCGGCTCCGCCAGGGCAGCAGTGGGGGTCGGGGCTGTTGAGGACCCCTCTCCTGACTCCATCCTCAAAGCTGAGCTCTGTGGGGGACCAGCCAGGGGCTTCCTGTGGGAGGAAATGAGCAGGGTCAGTGCCAGCCAGGCATGGACCAGTCCATGGGCACAGGCATGTCCCCCCAGAGAAGGGAGGAGGTGGGAGGGGACTGAGTGTGGAGTGAACAGCCCACACAGCTCCAGCTAGGCCCTATCCAGACAGACTTTTAGAGAATACCAAATGGAAAACATTTTATTTTTAAAATAAAATTTTTTTACATCAAAAAAAAAAAAAAGAAGGAGAAGAGACAGAAAGGGAAAGAAGAAGAAAGGAGGGGAGGAAGGAAAGGAGAGAAGGAGGGAGAGAAGGAAGAGTGGAGGGGGGAGGGAGGGAAGGGGGAAGGGAAGAAGAAGAGAAGGAGAAAAGGGAAGAGGGAGGGAAGGGAGGAGGGAAGGGAGGAGGGAGAGAAGGGAGGAGGGAAGGGAGGAGGGAGAGAAGGAGTGCCCAGTGTGAAGCCAGCCACTGCTCAATACATTTAAACCACATGCACAAAAGTCACGGTCATGAGGTCACCAGCAGTCTGCGAGGTGCTCTGGCTTCTGGGTGCTGTGTACCCCATGATATAGTTCTGAAGGGACCCTCCTTGGTATCACTGGGGCTGCGTGTCTAACAGGTGATCAGGCACCTTCCACAGACCCGGGGCCAAGGAGGCCAGGGCTTTGCTCCAGATTCCAACCCCCGCCCCCCCCCCCCCCCCCCCCAGCCAGAGCACCCTGGAGCTACTTCCTGCTTTCACCTCCCACCTCTCCTGGAGGAGAGGGAGTCAGGTGCCAGTCTGGGAGGGTGGGGCTGGGCCAGGGGAGATGACATTCCCCCAAAACCTTCCTCATGCCCCACTTACCTGGCCCCAGGTCCCCAGTGAGGGCTCTGCACCTGGCTCCTTGCTGGCTGCACTCCTTCCGGGTCACGGTCGGTGGCTCAGGCCAGAAGCCGGCGTGAGAGGGACTGGCCGAAAGTCTCCTTCCTGCCCATCACGTTAGAAGTGGGGGTCCTGAAACAACACGGTGGGAGAGGGAGCATGAAACCGCCGGCTCCGCGGATGCCAGGATGCCAGGCCGGCTCCAAAGGCAGCGGGTGTAAGGGTAGCTTAGGGCCCCGCCCAGCGCGGCCAACCCTGCAAGGGTCACGGCCACAGGCGGAGGGAGCACAGGGGTGGCTCGAGGGCCAGGACTGACGCCTCGGAGTCAGGGTCGCACCCGGTGTGCAGAGAGCCGGCGGGCACCCTCCCAACACCCCCAGACGCGGCGCCCAGGGCTCACGCCCACAGTCAGCCCAGCGGCCAGCAAGCAGTTTCTGCACCCCCTCCCCTCCTCCCCCGAGAGACAAGGCTAAAGACCCACCAGTGGAGACGCAGCTCCCTCTGGCTCTCACACAAAACCCAACAGGCATCCAGGGCCTGGCCCTCCCCTCCGCGGCGCTTCAGGGCCGGAAGACCTGAGGGCAAAGTCCTGACGCACCAGCTCTGCCTACGGCACCTGCCACCTGCGTAGCTGGCTTCCGTGTGGCGGGACTGCTCCCGAGCGGACCTTTCCCTAAGGGACACCAGGCCACAGCAGGACGCACACCCTGGCTGCCACGCTCCCAATCGCTTGACGCAGTGGGGGTGGGGGTGGGGGGTGGGGGGGGGAAGTACCAAGATTTCCATCCTGCGTTGTGCTCGCTGTTCGGAGACAAACTCAAGTTCCAGCAGACGCTCAGGACACAGCCCTGCCAACGCGTGGCTGGAATGCGGGCGGCAGGCGAGGCCTCCCTGGGTCCAGCGGGTCGACCCGCACCAGGTGCAGCCTCCGCAACCCCACCTCAGGCTGTCCTGCCTCTGGTCAGGGTGGAGAGACAGCCTCCACCGGGCGGCAGAGCACAGCGCCCCCAGCAGGTGGGAACCGGCACTGCGCGCACTGTCACCCAGCGGGACAGGGACCCGGGTGACAGTCCAGGAGAACAGGAGGTGGCGGTCACCAGGCAGAGCGCTGGAAGGAGAGCCCGTCAGGGAGCAGAGCGCTGCAGGGCCCCCAAGGATGGCTCAGCGCACGCGAGAGGGCGCCACGAGACCGAGGAGGAGCCGCTGGAGGGCATGGCACGGGTGCGGGCTGGGCCATGCGGTCCCCACGGGGGACCCACGGGGAGCCCTGCTCAGGTCCCAGGAAGCCCCCGTTTACACGCAGCGTCACTGCGTCCCTGAACAACGTTCACAACCGGTGATGAGAGCACAGACCAGGGAAGCTGCGGGCCCACGTCCTACTCCGTGCACAAGGTCAGCAGACACGGGGGCGCGCACGACTGTCTTCCAGGAGCGGATCCGCTGGGGGCAACAGAAGCCATCCCGACCGAATCACCGAGATAGCGGGATGTGGAAAAACCCAGCGGCACGGTGTGCATGTACCTGGACTCCCCGTGTATATAACTGCAGGCCAAACAAAGGGATTGAGCAGGAAATGCTTGAGGAAATCATGGCCAAAGTGTTTCCTGATTTAATAGAAGCTATAAATCCACGGATCTAAGCAGCTCCGTCGATGCCAAGCACAAGAAAAGCGTGCACTTAAACATTTTTCCACAGAGAAAACTCTAGGCTTACAAAGCCTCTCTGGCGAATTCTGTCCAACATTAGGGAAGAAATGGTATCAACTCGACACAAAGCTTTCCAGAACACCGAGGGAAAGAGAACGCCTGCCAACCGCACGGATGGCTCTGGAAACACCGTGCAGGGTGGAAGCAGATGGACACGAGGGAAGGTCCTCATCTGCTGCTCCATCTACAGAGTTCCGGGAGACGCACACTACCCTGCGGTCTGGGATGCCGGGCGGCTCACTGTCGTGACCGGGGAGACCGTTTCACAGGTACGGACGCGTGTGGAAACGTCAGGTTGTGCGCTTTGAACGCGGGCAGTTCCTGTGTCGGTTACACCGCACAGATGGTGATGCCTCTGACTTGCTCCAGCTCGGCAAGTCAATGTCCCCAAGTGTCATTTTCCTTATTCCAGGAGGGACGGAGAGTCAGCCAGAGCACAGGGCCAGGCCTGTGGCCTAGGGAGGCTCCGGCAGCACTGGTGCCCACCTGGGCATTCCCTTCCGGAGGAGTGGGCTGCATTCTGCCCCCAGAGACCCGTGGGCCACGAAGGCCCCTTCTTCCAAGGGCAGCGGCAGGAAGCAGCTCAGCCAGACAGGAAAGCCCAAGGCTCAACATCAACGCGTCCTTCAGGGAACGCAGAGCACCGCCCCCCACTCTGACTCAGGAAGCCCTGGGATGCAGCCCACGACCTTGCTCACCCCAGGACTGGTCTCCCCGCTGCCTTGCCGAGGCCAAGGTCAGGGAAGGCCAGCCCAGTTGCTGCCCGCCTTCCACGCTGCTCAGGGGACCAGGCGGCTTCGGGGAGGGAACACACGTGTGCACACACACACACACGCATGCTTCCACAACAGGTGCACACACACATACACACACACCACGTGCCAGGAGCTGTGCCAAGCACTTCTGCACACCTGCCCAGTCATAGTCACCAGTCACCAAGGTGGGTGATGCTCTGTGTCTCAGACAAGCAGCACCTGGGAGCCTCTATCCAGACACGCTGCTCTGAATCCCGGACTGGGCTCTGGGCTCATTCTGACATGTCCAGGGCCTGGGGGGGGGTGGGGGTGTCACCACGGGAGGTGACACCTCTAGCAGGCCCTGGCTCTCCCCTTAGAAGCCCCGAGTCCCCCCAGCTGAGTGAGGCTGGCTCCTGTACCTATGCAGGACTCAGCCGGGGTCCAGGGCCCCTGACAGCCAAGACTGCCACTACCCAGCAGAGAAGGCACCAACACTGGGGCTGGGGGAGGTTTGGGCAATGTAGAAGTACGGACAGATCAAATGTCCCCCTCTGTGCAGGGTGCTGGGGACCATGTAAGTGTCTCCACCGCAGCAGCCAGCAGACAGGGAGGCATGAACGCTGTTGTCCCGGGCCTGGGGCCCTAGTACTACCCGAGACAGGCAGGGACGGTTCTGCAGATGGACCACAGGGCCGAACGCTGCTTAGTTTCCCCTGTGGTGAGGTCTGCTCCTCAGGAGCAGCACAGGAACCCCTGCTGGAACCACCACCATCTCTGTCTCTTGCCGTCTGGCACCTGGCACCCTGTCAAATAGCAGCCGCCAGAGGCGTGAGGCAGAGAAGCCTCTGGAACTGTCCCGGCCCTGACTGGCCCCAGAGAAACCCTGAGTGAGAGCCACCTGGCAGCACCCTGCCAGCCCCAAAACTATGCGAGATATTCAGTGGGGCTGCTCTCTCCCCCACCAAGCTCAAGTGGTTGGTCACCTGCAGCAGGTGACCCGAACGAGGCTGAAAATACCATGGGGCGGCACCAGGAACCTCTGTGCCACCACACCTGCACGCGGGTCCAGGCTGGGAGACACGGCTGCAGAACCCACGAGCTGCCAGTGAGAGAGGCCCATGACCCGGGGGTGCTCCGCTCCAGGTCAGGCACTTGTGTTGGGGCCTCAGCCTGCGGTCTCCGTCCCGTCTGCTGAGCACACGCAGGCCCTGGCACGTGTCTGGGGTCAGTGGGATCTTGGAGGCGGGCGGGGCCGCCAGGGCAAGCTGAGCACAGAGGAAAGGAGATGGACCGACACGGTGCTGTCCCTGCCCACTGGGATGCCCACACCAGCTTACATCCTGACTCAAAGTTCCTGCACTTTTGCAAATGGTTTGATGCATCCTTTCCAGAAAACTTAGAAGTTGTGGGAAAACAGAAAGGAAGTTAGAGCTCCCTGTCACCCTAGCACTGGGATGCTCGTGTGGGCAGCCGCCTGGGGACTGGATGGTCCCAACAGGGTCCTGGTGGGCTGCAGCCTTTCTTAGAGACATGCTTTTGTTTCAATGCCGATTCCAACACGAATGCGTCTTGTCCTCAAGAATGCTTTCCTCCCAGAAGAACTGAAAGCAGAGACTTGAACGAGTACTTGCACACCCATGTTCACAACAGCGGTATTCACAAGAGTCAAAAAGGAGAAGCAACCCAAGTGGTCACGGGGGATGATAAACAGCACATGGTGGGTGTGTGTGACAGAACATAACTTGCCAGTAAGAGGAGACAGACCCTGACACCTGCTACCTCACGGATGGGCCTTGAGGACATGATGCTGAGGGCGGTGAGCCCGTCACAGAAGGACATGCCCCGTGTGATTCCACCCACGCGAGGTCCCTGGGGTCGTCAAATCAGAGACAGAACATCGATGGTGGACCCCGGGGCGGAGGCAGTGGTGGTGGGGCCAGGGCAGTTCGTGTTTCTAAGTCTCAGTTTGGATGAAAATGTTCTGGACGATGGATGGTGGGGATGGCTGGAGAAAGATGTGAATACACTTAATGCCACTGAACCAGACCTTTAGAGTGGCTTGGATGGCAAACTTTATGTCACCTGTATTTTACCACACACACACACACATACACACACACACAGTTTTTTTAAAAAGCTGTGTTTTGGAAAATCCTATCAGAAGTTGTGTGAACCAGAGTCGAGACAACAGTGATTCAAAAGCACCTAAAACCTACTCCCCCGCTGTGCCTTGGCCTTTTCTCCACACCCCGGAAGCCCCTTGGCCCGTGGGGACACGCGGTTGTGGTGAGGGCTTGGCCCAGAGCCAGCTGCCTGAAAACCGGTTGACCTGCTGCTGCTAAGCCACTGCTCTGCTGCTCTGTCCCCCGCCCCCCGACCTGGTCCTGGGGCTCGAACAGACGGGGGGAAGGGGACTGTGACACAGACCTGGGGGGAATCCTGACAGACCTGGGGGGGGGGCCCACACTTGGTAATGGCTGACACAAATGGGGAGGGGGGACGCTGACACAGACCTGGGGTGGAGGGGGGGAGTGTGGACCTGATGGACGCACAGCACAGGAAGGACGCACAGCACGCAGGTGTACGGTAAGCGCACAAGACGCTCGGCACAAGGTGCGCACCGCAAGCTGCTGAACGGCCCGGGGGACGCATGCGCACAGAATGCACAGCATGCGGGACGCACGCGCAAGGATGCACAGCAGGAGAGGTGCGCAGCACGCAGGTGTATGACACACGCACGAGACGCACGGGACGCTGATAACACAGCTCACGAGACGCATGCGCACAGAACGCACGGCTCGCAGGACGCACGCGCATGGGACGCACGATACGCGGGGCACGTGGCACAGGGGACCCACATGCCCAGAACGCACGTCACCCAGGACGCACAGCATGCGTGACACCCGGCACGCAGGTGTACGGCATGTGCGAGGGACGCATGGCACGCAGGACAAACAGCCTGTGGGACACACGACACGCAGGTGTACGGCACTCGCATGGGACGCACAGCACGCGGGTCTGGCTGTGCCTGCAAAACCGACCGCCTCCGCTGCCTCTACTTACTGTTTCCTTTTCTTTCCTATTTTGTTTCCCCCTTGAACTTTCTGTATACGCGCGTACTTCTGTTTCCTGCTGTTGGTATTCACCGTCACTGCACGCTGCAGCCCTTGCCAGCCATCACACAGCTGCAGGAAGAAGGCCCGGCCTTCCCACCGGTGTGTAGGCCCATGCGGGCGCCGGGCTGTGTGGTGGGGTTGCGTGCCGGGGGTGGGCCACCAACTTCTGGTGCTGCACTGAGCCACCTGCTTCTGGGGTACGTGTGGCCCTACCTTTCATTATATCTGAAAATTTCACTAAAACATCTAGTGAGACAGGCAGACGTGCACCTTCCCAAAGCTATCTCACGGAAACCCTGCCCCGCGCTGCCGAGAGCCACCCTGTGTGCGTGCACCCCGGTCCCACCCGGGTCCACACCGCCCTGGGGAGGCCTCCCCATGGATCCCCACCTGCGGTCACTGTCCCTGCTGCCCCGGTGGAGCCCTCCCCATGACAACAGGTCTCACCTGTGCAGTGAGTGACCTGCCAGGTAATTGTGGGAAAGGGACATCACCTTCCCAAACCCGCTCACTTGGGCGAGCCAGAGTGCCATGTCCTGGGCGCCCACGGGCTTCATTCGTGTGGGCCCGTCAGAGCCTGCAGAGCACTCCGGAAAGGTCAGTCACCGTCCACCTGACTGGACACCTACACGACCAATCATCACCATCATATGCGAGACCTCAGATAAGGAACATATACCAGACAGAGGGAACAGCATCCCAGAGAGGGAACAGCACCCCAGCCAGAGGGAATGGCGTCTCAGAGAGGGAACAGCACCCCAGCCAGAGGGAATGGCATCTCAGAGAGCGAACAGCAACCCAGAGAGAGGGAACAGTGTCCCAGCCAGAGGGAACAGCATCCCTGATGGAAGAAACAGGGCAAACGAGCATCAACCTGGCCATCCGGAGAACCAGGTCATGCGCCTGGAGATGGAGGAGGTAGAATCTTAGGGCTGCAGACAGAATGGGTCTCCCAGCTGTGGGCAGCTAGGGGGCTGTGCAGGTGGGCGACGCCCCATTCAAGGCTGGGCTTCACATCTGTCCTACGGTTTGACTTCCATATTCACCTCCTTTACTGAGGTGCCTCACTTTCGTCATGTGTCAGTGGGAATCCTCAGAATCCACCTGGGGCAGGTGCTCCCAGCACTGGGCCAGCAGGTGCACCACTGTCACCATTGAGTCCAAGGACAGCCCCATTCCTGGGCTTTTGAGGGGCTCAGGGCAGCAATGCTCTGTGTGACCTCAGAACCTCGTTTAACCCATCTGAGCTCCGGCCTCAGCGGACCAACTGAGGTTCAGGCCTCTGCGTGTCAGGGCATATGGGCCCGTCCAGTTTCGGAGGCCCCTGAACTGTAGGAGGTGCTGGGCTTTGTGGGGAGACGGACATCAGCCCCGAGGAGGGGAACCAGGGCCCCCAACATCCTGCAAACACCCAGCTGGAGACAAACCACTTCCTCCCTGCGCACCCGGCCCCACCCGGCTGAGCTGTCAGGCTCCGAAGGTTTGAGTTGGGCCCGAGGCCGAGGCCCAAAGCTCCCTGTTTCCTCTCCTGCCCAAGTGGCTGAGTAGTCGGCCAGTCGACTGCAAGCCTGGAGGGCCCTGGGAGCTGGGTGCTCGGGGCGCAGCTGTGCCCCTGGACACACCCCTGCTCCGCACAAACACACTGGTGTCTGGCTCCACCCACAGCCACCTGTGGTGTGCCCCCACCCAGGAGTCAGCCGTGTGGGGTTCCCAGGGGGTCCTCCTCCCCAGTAGGGCCGCCACAGCCAAGCCCTGTCAGCATCTAAATTGCAGGTTGCAGAACCTTCCAGAGCCGCATTTTGTGGGAAGGCCTACCCGCCCGGGGACTGTGTCTGGGACCACCCACCCCTCCTAAGCCCAGGCAAGGGAAGACCAGCACTGGCCAGGGCCTCAGTGACGAATGTGCAGGCCGGACCCACGGAGGGGGGCGGTCACCCTGAGCCAGGTCGGCCTCAGACCCCGGCCCCTCCCGGGCTCCGTTCACCTCAGCCGGTCTGAGCAGCCCCAGACGATGCCGAGTGCTGTCCTGGCAAACGGCGTGCTTGCCGCTGGATGCGGCCCATAGCACCCTGGTTCTTCACAAACAGGCCCCCAGGAGGCAGAGGAGTGCGCACAACACGCCGCTCACGTACCACCACACGGTTCCTGCCTTGGAGCCACCGACCCCAAACGGCCCCTGCTCTGAACACCCTCGTCCCCAGGAGTGCCCCGTGCAGCACCAGCACAGGCTGCGGGGGCCGGCAAAGACCCCGGAGCTGGAACCACTCACCTGCTCTCCGTGGGAGTGTGTGCTTCTGTCCGGGGCGGACCTCAGGCAGCAGCGAACACAACTTCCTTTTGCTGGTTTTGCAACACAGGTCACCAAAGACGGTGCCTTTGCACTTCCGCGTCGTCACATGCCCAAGCTCACTGGTTCCCCAGCTGCCTCTTCTGTGAAAGTACAGCCCTAACCGGCTGGAGAGCTGTCCAGGCCCCGCCGAGCCTCTGCACCGTGGCCTGCGGTGGCTTCACAGTGCCCTGAACTGTCCTGGGCACGGACGTGACGGAGGCCCCAGACTTCCTGCCTCCAGCTCGCCTTGTGGGCTTTTCTGCTCAGATCTGCAAGCACACGACACTGGGACCCTTGGGGTGTCCAGCAGACGTGAGCAGTGGGGTCCCCTAGCTGAGAGGAGGGCCCAACAGACCATCAGAGGAACGGCGAAAAGGGCCCACCCTACCCACGACACTCCATGACCTCGGGGAGTAAATACGCAAGAAGTGGAGTCCTAGAGCTCGGGCCACGAGTTCTGCCCGCCATCCAATGGTGGCTCCTTCATCCCGCCATGATGCTTCTTTAGAGACAAAGTGATTCTTTGAACCTTGATGTCCTCGTTGCTGGCCGGGGGTCACTGTGGAGCCCCCCGGGGCAGCACTGCACACACAGGCAACGCGTGAGGGTGAGGAAATGAGCAAAGGGGCAGCTAACGGGGTTCTCTGGCCCACGAAGACCTGCCTCGTGCATCCCCACAGCTCACGTGGCTCCCCAGTGGGGTCTACACAGCACGCTTGCTCCCATGCCCCGCTGTTTGGGGGCGGTCAGGCTTTACCTCCGGATAGCCTTCCTTCTAAGCTGAGGTCTGAGAGAGTCTGTGAGGGAGATGCCGACCGAGGTCAGCCCGCAGCGGGGGCCGCCGTGTGCACGGACGCAGGTACACTTCCTTCCAGGAAGCCCGAGGCGGGTGCGCATTCTGTGTGGGCCCCCCCCCCCCAGCCGCCACCTCACTGAGGACTCAGAACTGCCCCACCCGGCAGGTGAAGGACGGTGGCCGGTGTCGCACCGGCACCTGGGCTCACGTCCCGGCTCTTGGGCCAAGAGCTCTGTGCCACAGAGCCTCTCAGAGCCCCTCTTCCTGTGCCATCTGCGCCATAAGGTGGAGAGAATACGGGGTACATGGGGTTTTTGGGTGGAACGAGGGCCTGGCCCGTGGCAGGGGGACCCTCCAGATGCCCCCGGCTCAGGTGTGGCAAGAGCAGCACCTGCCACCTTCCCCCAGCGTGGCCCTTGCCCGCTGACATCCCTGAGCCAGGACACTGGCCGTGGGACCCCATCAGGACCTGAGGACCCAGGCCCGGAGCCCTGCTGCACACAAGTGGCCTAAGAAGGCAGGGATGCGGGCACACAGCACGGCAGCAGGCCAGGTGTAAAGGCACAAGAGTGAGGAACAAAAAGTGCAGTGGGGCGCGGCCTGGCTGGAGAGCATCCTATGGCGGGCGGCGGGGGGGAGGCATGTCAACCAGGGAGGTGGCACCGTCCAACAAGGAACACACTTGTGACAGCCGGCTCCCAGGATGGCCGGGGAACAGTCACATCTGGGTGTTCCTTCACTGCACACCTGTGCCGTTTGCTTGGGGCTGACCCGGTGACATGCCACTGGGACACCAGAAACGAAGAGGGCGACCTCCAAGGTCAGGTCTGCCTTTCCCTCCTGGGCCGCTGGCTCTGGGGGAGCCGCTGCCACGTGGTGAGGACCCTTAGGCCGTAGTGTGGAGAGCCCTGCGTGGGCAGCAGCGGAGGCCGCCAGCCGGCCGCCGGCACCAGCCTGCCTTGAGGGAGAATGAGGGAGTGGATCCCTGCCTGCCCAGCCATCAGGTGAGACCGCAGCCCCCGCCTCACCAGAGACCTTGACCAGAGCCAGGCTGCACCTAAATTTCTGACCCACCAATGAAAATAGAATTGGTAAGTGTTTACTGTCATTTTAAGCCACGTGGTTTAGGTTGTTTGTTATGCAGTGACAGGTGATAGACTGCGGTCATCAGGAAAAAGGGCCAGGGGTGACCTAAGGTCAGAGGGTGTCAGGCCACAGGGGAGAGACATCTACAGACAGTCTTGTTTTAAGGCACTATTTCTCTAGCCAATGATTTAATCAGTGGCCCAACAGACCAAACTGGGGCCTCAACCCGGAAGGGCTCCCTGATGGCGGTGAAGACCCGTTCTGTGCTGCTCACTCTCGGTGAGCCCAGAGGGCTTCTCGGGGTCCGAGGCTCTCTGGGGGAAGGCCGCACGTGCCCTCCCGTCTTCCATGCACCCACCCTCCACGGGCGCTGCTCACATGACGCAGCCCTGGACGGTGGGAGCCCTGTGCCCCCTCTGGTCCTGCCCCTTGTTGAAAACATCCGGAATTAAAGTGTTTATTTCTTTGTAAAGAAAAAAAACTTGCCAAGATAACCAAATTCTCTCTCCTGTCCTTTGATAGATTTCTGGGCACAAACATTAAAATTCCATGTTTACTAAACACATTATGGTGCCCCACATCGGATGTGGGTAAAACGTGAGTCTGTGGCCAGTGGCATTTCCCCCAAGCTAAGCTTCTGGACAAACGGAGCTCACTGTGTGGATGTGGACATTGGGAAAAGCTGTGTCCAGGCTACCCAGCAGCCCCTTGTATTGTCTCTGCAACTCGTCTGTGCCTCTAAAATTATTCCAAAATCAGTATTTAATGTTTTAATGGATGGAACGATCGTGTTGTGGGACCACGAGCCACGCTGTTTTCCCTCAGAATCATGCTTCTCACAGCCCTTCATGTCCTGAATAACTTTAACCAGGGAGGCAACGTGAGGGACATAGGTGGTAAAGACAGTCACTGGACGCAGAGCCATCTGTCTGCTGTTTTCACGTGCAGGGCCTCCGCTGAGCCCGCACTTCATCGCATTGCGACTTGGCTCGGTTTTGTGTCTTCTTCAAGATTCAGACAGCTGGCCTCCATTGGATGAGTCACCTCCGTCATTTAGTCCTGGTGAGGAATGAGGGATGCGTGGGCTATGGAATGATCCAGAAGCTGATAGCTCACAGAAAAGGAAATCTAAGTGGCCCGCCACACATGTGATGGGACAGCTACGGCCCACACCCACGTACCCTCTCTTCCCGTCAGGTTAGCAGAGACCCCTCCACAGGATGGGTGGGGCGAGGGAAGGGGACACTTGCCCTTTGACCCAGCACTGACCACTCCAAAATCAGTGCTGAGCATACTGCACAGGTGCGTGGTGGCGAGGGCCAGGTGGCTCCCTGCACCAGGGCGGGTAAGAGCAAGCCTGGAAACAACCAAGGCCTGAGCACTGGCGGGTGGACTGCACGGTCCTGGGTCAGTACAGAGAAGCACCTGGCCGACGGCTGGGGTGGCAAGGACTCCTCATGGGCTGGTCTCTAAAACGGGATGAAGTACTGGCCACAGAATGTTCTAGTTGTGAGTGCTGCGTTTTTAAAAAAATGGTTGTGAGAAAAAAGCCTACCTGTCTATGTGGGGAGACCACAAACAGGGCAAAATATTGACACTTGATAAATGGAGAAGGATGGGGGGAGCACGAAGGAGCCCAAGGGAGGAGGATGGGGGAGCACAGGGGGAAGATGGGGGAGCACAGGGGCGAAGGAGGATGGGGGAGCACGGGGGGGAGGGATGGGGGAGCACGAGGGAGGAGGATGGGGGAGCACGGAGGGAGGAGGATGGGGGAGCATGGGGGGGAGGATGGGGGAGCACGGGGGAGGAGGATGGGGGAGCAGAGGAAGGGAGGAGGATGGGGGAGCATGGAGGAGGAGGATGGGGGAGCACAGGGGGGAGGATGGGGGAGCACAGGGAGAGGATGGAGAGCACAGGAGGGGAGGATGGGGGAGCATGGGGGGAGGATGGGGGAGCACAGGGGGGGAGGAGGATGCGGGAGCATGGGGGAGGAGGATGGGGGAGCACGGCGGGGAGGATGGGGGAGCACAGGGAAGGAGGAGGGGGGAGCACGGGGGAGGAGGAGGGGGGAGCACAGGGGGGGAGGATGGGGAGCACAGGGGGGAAGGAGGATGGGGGAAGGAGGATGGGGGAGCACAGGAGGGGAGGATGGGGGAGCATGGGGGAGGAGGATGGGGGAGCACAGGGGGGAAGGAGGATGGGGGGAGCATGGGGGGGAGGGATGGGGGAGCACAGGAAGGGAGGAGGAGGATGGGGAAGCACGGGGGAGGAGGATGGGGGAGCACAAGATGGGGGCACTGCTACCCCGGAGAAGAAAGGAGGCCTGAACAGGTGCAAACAGTGGTTGGGGAGCACCCCTCTCCCTGCACCTTGTGGAAGGCAATCTGGAGCCTCCACCAAAACAACGACGACGAAATGGCTCACAGCCCCGTGTGCAGCGGCCCCCGCACGTGCCAGTCCTTCGCGCCCATGGATGAGCAAGAACGTGACACACGGCCGTGTCTGTAGGAGGGAAATCACAGATATGAATGGCTGACAATGGGGAACCGCTTCTGTCCATTACCACAGTGCAGAGGTTTCTATAATAAGTAAAATGGTTTAGTTCATTAAGTAAAATAATTCCTATCATAACAAAAGTAAACTGAATTAAAACAAGACAGGTAGTGTCGGCGGGTCAGGATGGAGGAACGTATGAACGAGCAGGATGGGGAGTCCAGAACTGCAGTCACGCACACGTGGTCGGCTGGTTTTGGCTGATGGTGTGAGCGCTCACTGGGACGGGAGAGCCCCTCGCAAGTGTGCGTTAGCAAGTGGACACGGACAGGTGGACTTCAGCCGTCACTCACCTCACACACAATAGCTGGGACGGATCGGTCTTAACCGCGAGCCCTAGAGAGCTTCTAAAAACACGCAGGCGAGACACCTACGCCCTCAAGGCACGCAGATGTCTCAGGCCTAAAAGCCACAGAAAAAAACGTGATAAACCAAACGTCACCGACACGAGACTTGTGCTTATTCAAAGGGGAGCTGCGGAGTAGGAGGAAGTACTTGTAATACATCCATCTGACAAAGGACTTGTGTAGAGAATATATAAAACATTCCTATGGATACATGTTTTAAAATAAGGCTAGTTTGCTGTTTGTTGCCTCTGGGACAAGATATTATTACTGAAATAATCTTGTGAAATGTGCCTTTCTCTTTCCCTACTTTTATTTCTACTGCCTTTCAGGAAGATGTTAAGGTTAGTTTTCACCCCTGGCAATGTTTTAGCACCTCTTTCCTACATTAGACATTCTATCTGTCACATTTTTCTAGTGTGATAGTGAACACTACTCAAATGATATAAAAGTTAAAAAAAATTCCTATGAACCAATAAAGACAAAGAATCTGATAAAAAATAAACTGAGGAATAGACTAGACCAGGCACTTGGCTTACAAAAGTTGTCTAAACAGACAAGGAGCACACAGGGACAGGCTCAGCAGCACTGTCATCAGGGAAACGTAGCCTCCATGAGATACTGAGATACCGCCATGCCCATCAGAGTGGCCAAAGTCCAAGGCTGATGGTACCAAGTGCCGACAGGATGAGGGGTGACAGAAGCACTTGGCACACACCCGCCTACGACCCAGCAATCCCACTCCTGGGGGGGGGGTCTCCCCAAGAGAAAAGAAAACACCTGTCCCCACAAAGACCTGGTCACTATGTCTGTGGAAACCTTGTTCATAATAACTCAAAACTGGAAATAACCCAAATGTCCACCAACTGGAGAATGAATCAGCCAAGTGTGGAACGGTCCTAACAGGAAACATCACTCAGCTACTGATACACCAGCGACAGGGATGCGTCTCATAAGAAGCCAGATGGAAAAGGCTATTTTAGGTGAAGTGAATCAACAGGCAGAACTTGGGCATGAAGTTGGGGCGGGAAAACCTCTGTGGTGGGGGCTGCTCCGGCTGCTGTAACAAAATACCGTAGAAACCACAGAAATGCATCTGCCCCAGTCCCGGGGGAGGGAAGTTGGGGAGGCAGGCGTGAGCAGGGCCGGCCTCCCCTGAGGCCTCCCTCCTGGTGCATAGACGGCCATCCTCTCCCGTGTCCTCACGGGGTCGTCCCTCCGTGCATGTCTGTGTCCACATCTCTGCCTATAAGGACACCACTCACACTGGATTAGGGCCCACACACAAGACCTCATTTTAACTAGTTAGCTTTTTAAAGGTTCACTCTCTAAATACGGTCACATTCTGAGGCATTGAGGGTTAGGATTTCAGCACATGAATTGGGGGGGCACCGTTCATCCCACACCACCTCCGGAGGGTGGGAACGGGAGACAATGTCACTGTTGTTGCTCATCAGAACGGAGCACATGGAAGGAATAAACGTGTCCATGTGTGCAGATGACACGCTTGTCTAAGAAAACCCCATGAATCTACAAAAACACTTAGAAGTAGCAAGTCACGGACACAAGATCAATTCACAAAAATCGCTTGAATGTTTATATGCCGGCGATGAACGTGCAGATGCCAAAATCCAAAAAACACAATGCCATTTACACACACACACAAGCATGTGCTAAGCTTGGGTGCTGAAAAGTATAGTATGATGACGAAGGAAACAGAAGTCTTAAAAAAGGCATATTGTGTTCATGGACTGAGGATTCAAGACAGTAGCAACGTCAATTCTCCCACAAATGACCTGTGAGTTTAATTCAGTTTCTATCAAGGTCCCAGCAAGGCTTTCTGTAGACCTTAGAGGAGCTCATTCCAGAATGTACATGGGGGGCACGGGTCCCCGGGCAGCAGGCGGCCGTGAACAGGCGGAAGACGCTGGAGGGGCCCCTGGCCCCACAGTAAGGTCCCTCTGTAGCCACAGCAAAGGGGACAGGGTGGCGCTGGGGGGACACACACAGGCATCAACGGGGCACGGCGGGAGCCCCACCGCGGGGGCGGGGGGGAGGGGGCTGCCAACCGTGCGAAGGGAGGAAAAAGAGCCTGTCCACAAATGGCCTCGGAGGACGGGACCTCCACAGGCAAACAAGAAACCCGACCTAAACCGCACGCCTGATACACACACCAGCACAAAGTGGGTCATAGATCAAACGTAAAATGTAAGCTAACTTCAAGAAAAACAGGAGAAAACTTTTGGGACCTGGGGCCAGGACACCAAGAGCACGAGCCCTGATGGGAAAATTGACAAGTGCGAGCTTGGCCGGGGTTAGATGCCCTCACACGTGTGGGAAGGAGAACATGGAGACAGGCCAGGCCAGCCCACGGCGTCCAGGATGTGCTGAAACTGGCCACCCACACCCGGCTCGCAAATGGGCTGCCGCTCTGGGAAGAGCCCGGCAGGTTCTTCTAGAAGGAAAGGGCCACCACCCAGGACGCAGCAACGGCCTCGTGTCCGTGCGGAGACGCGAAGCCCTGCGTCCATGCAGACACCTGCACGCAGATGTGCAGCCTCATTCCCCACAGCCCTGACCTGCACACAGCCCCGTGTGCCCCAGGGGTGCAGGGCTGAGCTGAGGCACGCCCGCAGCCCCGACCCGCTGGGTGCACAGCAGACCCGGCGGGTCCATTTGAAACCGCTCCAAGCTCCACCTACAGAGCATCGTTCATGGACCTGCGTTCACGGAGCACAGGCGAGCTGCGTCCTTAGGCAGTTCACACCTGGCTGTGCCCGTGTGGACGTCCTGCTGTGCACGGCACTCCACAGTTGCGCAGGACGTCACCCTCCGGGGAGGCTGCGTAAACCACACGTGAATCTACGGTTAGTTATTGCAGAATAAAAAGTTTAATTTTTAAGAGAGAGCTAATGGAGGGCACCTGGGTGGCTCAGTTGGTTAAAGGTCCAAGTTCAGCTCAGGTCATGATCTTGTGGTTTGTGAGTTCCAACCCTGCATCAGGCTCTGTGCTGACAGCTCAGAGCCTGGAGCCTGCTTCCAGTTCTGTGTCTCCCTCTCTCCGTCCCTCCCCCACTTGCTCTCTCTCTGTGTCAAAAATAAACATTTTTTAAAAATTGAAAAAGAAAAGGGGCTAACGGAGTCCCCTGATTGTTAAGGCAAACAGTGACTTATCCAGGGAAACAGGGCAGCTCCCAGAATC
Source organism: Panthera tigris (assembly GCF_018350195.1). Classification (NCBI taxonomy): domain Eukaryota; kingdom Metazoa; phylum Chordata; class Mammalia; order Carnivora; family Felidae; genus Panthera; species Panthera tigris. Next base: position 984,059 of record NC_056672.1, on the reverse strand, counting down.
CCCAGCACAACAGAAATGGACGTGGGGCCGAGCCCCAAGGCCTCGCAGCTCCTCCACATTAGCCAGCACACCCCGCCCGTCACCCTGTGCCCTCTGCCCAGGGCGCCCCCCGCACCACCGTCCACACCCAGCACAGGTGCGCAGGCTGGACACTCCTGCCCTCCAGGGCCCGCCGCTCCCCTCCCCACAACATCGGCACCTGGCATCACAGCCCCTGTGTCCCCACAGACAGAGTGAAGGAGGAGCAGCCTCGGGGACACCCCGCCTCCCTGCTCCCAGAAGGGAGGCAGTGTCTCAGGAGGCCAAGCAGCTGCCAAGGCCAGGCTGGGAGCCAGCAGAGGATGTGGCCGGGACAGCGGGCCACTGACATGGGGCGCAGGGCAGCAGGGCGAGCCAAGGCCCTGCAGGGGAACATCCCAGTACCGACGGCGATGAGGAAACCGAGGCTCAGGGATGCGCGAAGCCTTCACTCAGTCTCCCAGCAGCTCCCCAAGACGGAGGCTTGCCCGCCCCTCATCCCGGCACGGCTCCCTGCGCCCTGCCCCTCCTGCTTACTCCGGGGAGGACCGTCAGGCCAGGGTGGGGCAGTGTCGGGCACTGAGGCGGTGGGACACAACGGGCTTTGGAGGGGTCAGCTCTGTCAGTCGGCAGGTGCCTGAACACCCACCCACCCAGTGCTGGACAAGACCCGGGAGGGAACAGCAAACTCCCCACGGACGTGCAGGCCGCTGGGCTTGCCGGCTCTGGGGCTGGGCTTCTGGGGTTTTCCATTTTCCTCTCCTTGCTTCTCAGGAATATATGCATTTTTACAAAGAACATTTATCATATTTGCATTTGGGAGAACAGTCAACCTATTTAAAAATAAGACGGTAAACTCATACTGCTCATTCGAGATTCCAAACCTCCAGCAGTTGCCGTCAGAGGCACTACTGTCTCCACGTCTGTTTATACATGGAAAATTTAATTTCTACTTAGCTGTCTTAAATTTCTCTGAGGAAAAATGCGGTCAAGAAACCCAGGAGGAATGGACCCGGAATGTAATTCTGCTTTCTGAAAACACACTTTTGCAAAATGTTCTCTAGGTTCCTTTCCACTGAAAGTGCATATTGTTCAAAGACAGAAAATGTCCCCTAAATTGGGCGCTGCTGAGCATGTAGCCGGAAGCCAGGCGGCACTAAGGACAGCCTCGCAGCCCACACCTGGCTTTGGGCGCCAGATGTCAGCGTGAGAAAGTGAGGGCCTGATTGCTGAGCAGTCCCATTACCTCTTTACGTAAACAAAACAAAAGCAGAATTGCTCTGAAAACCTTTGACAGTTCAGTCATCTCAGCCAAAAGGAGCCTTTGGGATGCGCTGGAGAACTTGTGGCCTCAGTCCCTTACGCGAGGTGGCGTTTGGGAGCCTTGCAGACAGAACAGGACAGTTACGGGAGGTCCCGGTGAGTGAGGGCGACGCCCCAGGTGAAGTGGCCCCTGGCCTGTGATACAGCACTCTGATGCCCATCACTGAGGGGGTGCCGTGTCTATGGGCTTTTTTTTAACCCCATAAGAAAGAAAATCATTGTGCGTATATAGGCACACCTCGCTTCCCTGCAGTTTTTCACAAATGGAAGGTTTACGGCAACCGTGTGTGGAACAAGTCTTTTGGCACCATTTTTCCAAACTTGTTCATCATTATTATATTTGTTTCGGTGATCTGTGATCTTTGATGTCACCATGCTAAGCTGAGGCACCGCGAGCCAAGCCATATAAGATGGTGAACTTAACTGATAAACTTAAACTGATAACTGATAAACTGTTGTGTTCTGGCTGCTCACCTGTCCCCCCCTGCATCTCTGTCCCCCTCCTCAGGCCTCCCCATTCCCTGAGACACAACAGTACTGACATTAGGCCCACTCAGAACCCCACAATGGCCCCCAAGCGCTCAAGCGAAAGGAGGAGTCACGCGTCTCTCGCGTTCAATCACAAGCTAGAAAAGATTAAGCTTCGTAAGGAAGACAGGGCGAAACCCAAGACAGGCTGAAATCTAGGCCACTTGTGCCAAACAGGTAGCCAAGTTGTGAAGGCAAAGAAGAGTCCTTGAAGGACACTGCACGCATGCGCCGCTCCAGTGGACACACGGGTGATAAGCAGGGGAAACAGCCTGACTGCTGATATGGAAGAAGTCTGGCTGGTCTGGATGGGAGATCAAAGCGGCCACGACGTTCCCTTCAGCCAAGGCCTCGCCCAGAGCAAGGCCCAGACTCTTCGATCCGGCGAAGGCTGAGGAGGTAAGGAAGGAGCAGAAGAGGTAGGAGCTAGCAGAGGTTGGTTCAGGAGGTTTGGGGAAAGAAGCTCTCTCTGTGACGCCCAAGTGCAAGGTGAGGCAGCACGTGCTGACGCAGAAGCTGCCAGAATTATCCAGAAGATCTGGCCGAGAGGACTCAGGAAGGTGCTCACACTACACAGCAGACTCTCCATGCAGATGAAAGAGGCTTCTGCTGGAAGAAGATGCCACCTAGGATTTTCATGGCTGGAGAGGAGAAGTCAGTGCCTGGCTTCAAAGCCTCCAGGGACAGGAGGACTCTGCTCAGGAGCGGATGCAGCTGGTGACTTGAGGTGGAAGCCAGGTGGAAGCTCACTGGCCATTCTGAAAATCCTAAGCCCGTCGCAATCGCGCAAAATCTCCTCCGCCCGTGCTCTTTACTTGGAACAACAAAGCCTGGAGGACAGCAGATCTGTCCACAACACGGTTGACCGAGTGGCTCAAGTCCACTGTTGAGACCTGCTGCTCAGGAGAAAAGATTCCTTCCAAAAGATTACTGCTCAAAGACATTGCACCTGGTCACCCAAGAGCTCTGACGGAGACGAGCAATGAGATTACTGTTGCTTTCATGCCTGCTGCAACACCACCACCATTCTGCAGCCCATGGATCGAGGGGTAATTCTGATCTCCAAGTCTCATTAGTTAAGAGACACTTTTCGTGAGCTCATAGCTGCCACACACACTGATTGCTCTGATGGATCTGGGCAGAGTAAACTGAAAACATCCTGGGAAGGAGTCACCATCCTAGATGCCATGAAGAACATTGGGGATTCATGGGAAGAGGTCACGATTCAACATGAACAGGAGTTGGGAAGAAGCTGGTTCCGGCCCCAGGGAGGACTTTGAGGGGTTCAGGACTCCAGGGGAGGAAGTCACTGCAGACGTGTGGAAACAGGAGAACCGGAAGCAGAAGGGGGGCCTGAGGACGGCAGGGAGCTGGGCCAAGCTCCCTGGGAGCTGGATAAAACTCCAACGGATGGGGACTTGCTTCCCGTGGATGAACAAAGAAAGTGGTTTCCTGAGACGGAGTGTGCTCCTGGTGACGATGCTGTGAAGAGTGTCAAAATGACAACACAGAATTGAGAATATCACACGAACTTAGCTGACAGAGCAGTGGACAGGGTGTGACAAGATAGACTCCGGGTTTGAAGGAAGTTCTGTGTGTAAAATGCCAAACAGCATCACGTGCTACAGAGAAATTGTTCTTGAGAGAAGAGTCAGTCAACGTGGCAAACGTCACAGTTGTCTTATTTCCAGAAATGGCCACAGCCGCCACCTCCCTGCGGGGTCAGCTGCCACTGCCCTGAGGGGTCAGCAGCCTTCAACACTGAGGGAAGACCCTCCACCAGCAAAAAGATCGTGGCTCGCTGACAACCCAGATGATGGTTAGCGTTTCTTAACAGTACTTAAGTACTTATTGCAATATTCACTTTGTCCCAGTGGTCTAGAAGGAAACCCTCAATTTCTCTGATTCAAGAAGTAGGGTGACACGGGGTGGCCACCAGCACCCAGGCCCAGGCCCTGAGTTCGGGGTCCACCACCGTCCTGGCCGCAGCCCCACATATGCATCCTCTCCCATTGGGATCCTCACTCTCAGGTCCTGATGAACCAAAGTGATTCAGCCTTCATAGCTCTGTGTATTTAGGGTACTGCCTTTCAGGGGAGGGAGGATGCGAATCTGCTGGCAGCCCCCCCAAACATGCACTGTGAAAGGAGGGAGCGGGAGGGGCTTACTGGAAATTAATTACTGGGAAACAAAAGGTTCAAGCATATGTCGCCAGCAACTTCATTCTAAAAGCCCCAGCTGGAGCTCTAGAAAGCCCGTGGGGATTCCCTCCTCGGCACCAGACACACCAGACACGGCCTCCTTGGTCTCTCACCTCCCGCTCAGCCAGGCAGGGGCGCTGGCCACCCCCATTCTGCCCCATCTCCCTGTTCCTGCGGGGGACCCTGGGGGCTGAGCAGCCCCAGGAGGGCGTGAGCTGGGGGTGGGGGCAACTCTGGGCTGACAGCCTCAGCTTCCACCTGGAGCATCCTGCCCTTGCCGTGTCCCAGGTTGGGGTGCTCTGTGTCCCCAGGCCACCTCGGGGCTCCCGAGCAGCAGACCCCCTCTGAGTGTTCCTCGATCTGCTCATAGGCTCCCACAGCTCACAAGGGCCAACCTGGACGTGGGAGGTAGCTTCCCAAACTCACAACGGGGAAGAGTCAGCCCAGGTCCAGCACCCCCATGCAAGTGGGTCCTGGGCTCCCACCCTGCGGCTTCACCAGCCCCGCCCTGAGTTCGGCCTGGCAAACACACAGCTCTCCCCTTGTATGCACCTGCTTCTCTATCCTGCATGCTTTAGCTGAACCAGATCCCTTCTGCAACAAGATGGCAAAGAGGCAGGAGGGAGGAGGCAGGTGAGGGGTGGAGGGAGGGAGGGGGGAGGGAGGAGGATGAAGGAGGGAAGGAGAAAGGAGGGAGGAGGGAGGAGGAGATGGATGGAGATACAAAAAAGGAAGTGGGTGGGTCACTAGGTGGTTAGCGGTGGTCAGTGCCCACGGGCCAGTTAGTTGAGCGCTACTGTAGGTGCAGGAGCCTCAGGGGAGTGGCAGGAAGGTGCCCCCTCCTTGGCTGCAGCGCAGGGTATGGGGCCAGGCATCAGTGCCCACAGGGAGGAGACGGCCTTCAGCCCCTCGGGGGCAGATCGCTGCCAACATGGGCGCCCAGCCTCTCACTGGACAACTGGTCCCTGTGCACACGTGCACACACACAAGTCCACGCACACACACGGTGGGCAGCGGCTGCGGGGAGGGGGTGGCCTGAGTGGGCTGGGATTACTGAGCCATGGGCATGCTCCAACCCCATCTGTGCTTGAGGGAGGTCCCCACACAGCCCCAAGGCCCCTGGGGGTCCCTCACCATGTGTCCTGGGGTGGGAGGAAGCCCCCAAAGCTGGCCCGAGGCTGTGGGACTGAGGCAGGACTGGCGACCATGAGCCTGGGAAGGCATCCCGCCACCCAGGGAAGCCATTGCAGTCTGACTAGCCATGTGTGTGCAGAGGGCACCCTTCAGCTCCTGTCACCCATAGCAAGCCCTGCTGGACAGCTGGGGACACTGAGGCATGGGCCCCAGTCACATGGCTGGGGGGCAGGTGGTCGTGTCCTGCCCTGAGCCCCCAGAGCCCGTCTGTCCACTGTGCCCAGAGCAGGTCCAGGCCCCCACGGCGCAGGCTGAGGTCACTGAGTGAGCCCACCAAGGGCCCGGGGACGAGCTGTGGCAACCATTGTGGTACAGAGGAGGAAACTGAGGCCCCAGCCCAGGGTCTACCCGAGGGAGTCTCTGTGCCGGTGGGACCCTGGCCTGGCACAGAGGAAGCTCTGCACCCAGAGCCCGTGGCCTTCAGCCGCCCGCCCCAGCAGCCCAACAGCCAGGCCTGGACGGAACCCCCACCCCAGGCACGTTGAACTTTCCCGCAAAGGCACTGTGGCTGGGCCTGCCGGCTTACACTAGTTCAAAGAAGAATCGGGTGTGCAGACCCCCTCACTCCAGGCTGAGCTGGGAAGTCGCCCTACATGCGCATGTCCTGGTCCACACCTCCAAAGAGCCTGGGGCCTGGCGTCCCCAAGGACTCGGGAGTGTGCAGTCTTCAGCCTCTCTGTCAAGAAAAGGTACCCTCGACCACATGCATCCGAGGGGCTGGTTTTCCTGAAGAGAGAGAAAGCAGGGGGCGGGGGAACGCCGGAAACTTAAGTGACAGAAGCCAATCCTAGAAGGCAACACCCGCACAGACCTGCCGGTGTGACCTGGCTGTCAGGGGCTTCTTAGGGTGTGAAATGATGGACAGGCGTCAGGACACATTTGTCCCAAGCCCACGGAAGGCCCACCAAGAGTGACCCCAACAACGTGTGGGCTCCGGGCCACGATGCCCAGCCCATGCAGGCTCACAGGTGCCCCTCCATGAGGGGGAGGCGGGGGTGGGCCGGGGGCGCAGGGTAAATCTCTGAACTTCCCTCCATTTTGCCGTGGACCTAAAACTGCTCTAAAAAATTGCTTTTATAAAAATACTGTCCGGCGTCTGAAACGGGGTCCCCGTTTTCGTGGCAACCTCAGGCCGTGGCATTTCTAAGCACACCCCCACTCCCCTCCCCGCGGTTCAGCCAGACGTGGGGACGTCCAGAGACAGACACGCACGTGCCCAGCAAACATCCAGGGGGGGGAGGCCGGGGGGCGGGGACCCGCCGAGGGAGGGGCAGGCCCCCTCCTCAAGTCACCTGGGCGCACGCAGACGCTGTGTCCCTGCCCGCCACCCTGCAGGACGAGCAGCGCGGGGACCCGGACCTCACCGCCACCTGAAACCTTTCCAGTCGCACCTACTCACCGCCTTCCCTGCCAAGGGGGCCCAGCAGGAAGCCCCCGTCCGGCCGGCGCGCGCGGGGAGGCCACCGCGGGGCGGCACGGCGGCCCTGCCCCCTCGGGCCCTCCCTCGGGCGGGGCGGCGCCCGCACAGCCCCTTTCTTCTCCAGCCCCGACAAAGCCAGCAGGGGGCGGGGCGGCCCCGGGGATGCCCACCGTCTCCGTGGCAACGCGGTGGGCCGGCGGCTGGGTGCGGTGGGACGCGAGCCGGGCGTCCCTGTGGGCGGAAGCGGGCCGGGGCAGGCTGGGAGAAGAGAGGTGTTATCTATTGTTCCGCAACCCCCTGCGGCGCGCCCTCCCTCTTACAGACTTGTTACAAGGTCCTGAGGCCACAGGACACATTACTCCACCAGCACGGTTGTGTGTACACGCTTAGCACGTGTCTCGGGAGGCTCCCGGGAGGACACAGTCGCTTACAGAGGGCTTTGTTTGGAGGCCGTGCGGGTGTGTGTCTGTGTGTGTGTGTGCATGTGTGCGTGTGAGATGCTGTGTGTGTGTGATGCTGTGTGTGGCTGACACAGGACCCAGGCAAGACATGGGCAGCCCTGCCAGGCCACCCCAAACCAGCCGTGGGTCAGTGAGGGACACACACACACACACACACACACACACGTGCCCACAGGACAGCAACATGCCTGTAGCATCAGGGACAGGAGGTGACAGCCAGGGTGAGGCCCCCGACACCCAGGAGATGCTGGGCCCATCGTCCTGTCCTCTGGACACAGCTCCAAGTGTCCCCATGTGGCCTTTCCTTTGCCAGGAAATCTGCAGATAGAAACACAGGCTTGTGGTCCACCAAGAATGTCGTGTCATCGGCTCCTGAGGCGAGTGCTACGTGGCATTAAATAGTTAGGAGGCAGCAGCGGTGGGGGCCGGATCACCACTCGGGAAAGATGCCTTCTGCCACGTGGAGGGACCGAGTGCAAGTGTCCCTTTTTCCCGCCCAGCCGTGAAGGAAGAGTCTGACAAATAGCCACCAGGAAGGACGGGGCCGCTGGCTTTCAGGCACTTCCCATCCGGGCTGCATTTCTTCGTCCAAACCCGGGTCTCTTCACCCGAAACTCCCACCCAACTGCCTCTCGGAGAAAGGCTCCCTCCCAGTGCAAAGCCACAGGGGGCTTCAGATTCAGCCCCAAGGTCATCCCGGAAGGAGACCCCGTGCCTCCAGGTGCCACCAGGTAACTCCATCCCGGGGTCCCGAACCCACGGGTGACTGTTGCCAACCCCAGTGAAGAAAAGGTGTCTTTGGCTGAGGTTGGAGCCGTGTGATTGGCCTGTGGCATGCAAGAAATAGTAGAAACACTTCAATCCCAAACGTTTATCTGCTGCGTTTAAAGATAGCCAGCAACGGCCTGTCAACAAACGTTTCTGCTGTGCTGCCTGGAGCACAAGAGGCAAGGCATCCTGTCCCCAGCGAGCTGGACACACACTCTTTTCTCTGCAACATTGGCCCCCAAGCACACTGGGTCCTGCACCTCTCCCCCGGCCTCCACCAGCTGCGTGACCCCCGAGAAGGGGCCCCCTCCTGTGCCGGTCTGATGTGCCCGAACACTCTCCTTCAGCACCCAGGCATCGCACCTGTGGGGCCCACAGGCCCGAGCTTGGCCGCTTGCCGCAGAGACGCTGACTCCCCCTGCCAGACACACGGACGGCAAGTAAGCTACTATTACACGGTGAGTGTAACTCCAATAAGGACTGTTTACTAAATGCTTACGTACTGACCAGTGATGAATCAGTTGCTCTGCACAGTCGCTGGACGCCAGGCCCCCACGTGAGGGCATCATTGCTTGCCCCCAGGGAGGTGAGCATCATTAATTCTAGTCACAGATGAAGAAGTCTCAAGACGGGTGAAATGCTTGGGAGGGAGCCGGGAGTGCCTCCAGACAAGGCGGCTGGAGCTGTCTGCCGGCTCCTGGCTCACCGGCCTGGGCATGGGTGCCACCGTGGCTTTCGTCCTGACAGCTGGTGGATGGAAGCCACATGTGTGCACACACACCTGTGTGCTCACACACACGCACGCGCTCACACACACCGTATGCAAGTGTGTATAACACGCTCCCGCCCCACATTTCTGTGCTGTGACCAACCCAGAATTTTCTAAATTAAAAAAAAATACTTTATTCTTTTTTTTATTTAAAAAAATTCTTAATGTTTATTTTCAAGAGAGAGAGAGAGAGAGTGAGCGTGGTAGGGGCAGAGAGAGCCAGAGACACAGAATCGGAAGCAGGCTCCAGGTGCTGAGCTGTCAGCACAGAGCCTGACATGGGGCTCGAACTCATGGACCATGAGATCATGATCTGAGCTGAAGCTGGACCTTAGTTGACTGAGCCCCCCAAACACACCTAGAATTCTCTAAAGGACAGTAGCCAGGAATACAGGGACACGCCTCCAGGCCTGTCTCGGCACAGAGCTTGCTGTGAGCCAAGGTGATGCAGGACACCTCCCCGGGGAGGGGTGCCTATGGCCCTCCAGAAGCAGCAGGACAGGCACAACCTGTGCCATCTGATCCCGGCAGCCCTGGAGTGAAGCCTGTCTCCTGGCTTTGCTGGTGGAGGCCCCGAGACAAGGCTGGCCGTACCCAGGGGGCAGGGCCCGTGAGCCCCTCTCCCAGGGGGCCCCCGACCGGCTGCTCTCCCATCAGTCTGCAGACAGGGGGTCTCTGAGCAAGAAGCCCCTCCCCTGGCAGCCTCAGGGGTGCCCCCTGGCCCACACAGAGGGTGTAGCAGGGGGTGGAGGTGGCTGCAGGGCCTGGCCAGGATGGCAGAAACCCCATGTGTTTGCAGAGGCCTCACCCGTGTCATGGGAAAGATGCCCCAGCCCAGCCCCGCCATAGTTCCAGCGCTCTCGGTGACACGTCCCAGGTCTCAGACCTGAACACACGAGCACGCAGCTTCCCTCAGGCTGCCTCTCTGTCACGGCTGTGTACACGGGGTACCACGAGCCTAAATGACGAGTGCATCCGCGCTTGGGGAATATGGTGCTAAAACCCGTGCCAACTGTCCCTTGGAAAACAGCGTATTTCATCTCAGTTTTGGACACGTCCTCCATTCAGCCCAGAAGAGCATCAACAGACAGAGAAACCCAGTGAGACCCCGCCTTGATGGGTCTTCAGATTCTGGTAGCACCTGCAGGGACCTGGGACCTGAACCGGAGGGCAGCCGACCCCATCCACCTCAGGCCACTGACCCGTCTCCTCTGCAGCCCACGGCAGCCCAACCAGAACAACCCCCTGACCACACCCTCCTTCCCTCAGGGACCCCCTGACCACGCCCTCCTGTCCCTGGACATCCCCTGGAAAGATGAGGCTGGAGCGTGTGCTGGCTCCAGAAAGGATGAAAATGCTCAGAAAAAAGGTGGGACTTGTCAGCAGGACTCAGGACCTGGTCTGGGGCAGCTCCCAGCAGCCAGAGCCGGAATCGCTTAAGCAACAAAAGAAAGGGTGTCAGATTTAACCCGCAGAGTCAATATCCATGAGTCCAAGCTGATGTTAATAACTGAAGTCAGCCAGCCGTGCGGGGGGCCAGAACCCCAGCCCACAGTGACGCTGCACAGAGGCTTGGGAGGCGCCAGGAACAGGGGCTGAGGACAGGACCACACGCGGGAAGACGGCGGGGGTCTCAGGAGAGACCGGATCCACACCGTCTCCCCCAAGATGCTTAGCAACCTTGAAGGCGAAGGAGAAACCAGCTGAACCCAGTGACCAGGCCAGGTCGCCAGGGAGGCGCTGCAGATGCGTGCCATCCCTGAAGCCCCGATGTGACCTTCTGCAGGGTTCCTCCCAAATGCAAGCAGCCTGCAGGCACGAGGAAACGGAGGGCAAGCTCAAACTGAGGGCCCTGCGCTGTGGCAAATCGGGGAGGGTCAGGAGAAGGAACAGCTAAGTGCAGGGTGGCATCCAGAGCAGGAAAGGAAAATCACTGGCAGTGGGTGAAATGTGGGTGGGTCCGGAGTTTAGACGGCCGGGGCGGGGGGGAGGGGGGGGCACCAAGGCGGCTGTGCCTGATTCGGTGGGTGTGCTGTGGTTGCCTACATTCAGGGACCCCGTGAGGAGCCAGGGACTGGCTACCGGTTCCCCAGCTTTTCTGTAACTCTAACATTGGCTTGGAATAAACACCTCAGCGGTTCCCCATGGCCCGCAGGATAAGCAACAGACGCCCTGTCCTGGCATTCAAGGCTCCTCAGCAAGACTCCAGCCTTCCGTGGGGCTGGAAATGCCCTTCCTTTCCCAGGCAACAGCCCGTTTTGCTCGGCCTTTAAGGGGAAAGCTACTTTGGCTCCGGTAACCTGAGAGCCACACCTGACCTCTCTGACCCATCACACCCAGCTCCTGGCCGTCCTCATGGACCCCTGGGCCCACCACACAACACACACGCACACATACCTGGCAAGCCTCCTGGTCTTCTGAGCCTGGGGGCACTGGGTGGGCACCCACTCTGCTATTCTTTGTGCTCACATGTCACCAAGGGGCAGCGGTTAGGGGCTGTGCGTCCTTGGACAAGTTACTTACCCTCTCTGAGTTCCATTTCCTCATCCATATAATGAGAATAATGAGTACCAATCTCTCCCAGTTGTTGGGGGGATTAAAAGAGGTTTAGTACAGCCCCTGATGTCAGGGCCACCAGGATAGCCTCCCCACAGGCTGGTGGGCATGTCCCCGTGACCATGTGGGCGTGCCCAACACTGCAGCTCCCCAGGCCACCGTCAACCCTTGGAACCTGGAACACAGTGTAACCAGAGCGCAGCACCTGCTGGGTGCCCCGGAGCAAATGTGGAAGCAAATGTGGGGCCCGTGTTGCTCATGCTCGCACTCACCTGGAGAAAACTGAGGGCGGGGAGGAGGGTCGAGAAGCCCTCTTGGTTCTGAGCCACCAGCATCCTTGGCGATTCTGTTCTGCTGCTCACTTGTGAAAACCAACACCTTCCACAGCGGGAAACATCTGGGCTGTTCTATTCGCACGCCTAGAGGGTGGTTTGCACGACCGAGGGCTGACGTCCTGCCTGCAAATGAGGTGCAGAAACGGCTTCACGTTTAGGATTTCTCTTTGGGGCCCAGTGACTCGCTGAGGGTCCCTCCACAGGACGGAGCCCACTGACAAGCCGCTCCTGTCGCACGGGCACAAAGCTAGACTTGATTTCCTGCCGTTCTGGGGGCTCTTGTGTTCTCACATCGAATTTACCTTTGGGATGTAGCTGGATCCTGTGGGATCTGAAACTTTTAAACAAAGCAGAAAGCTGCTGGCTTTGAAGATGGGGCAGGGAAGGAGACCCTCTCCTGGAGCCTCTGGGGGGCGCACGTGTCTGCCACACGAGTTCTAGCCCATGAGACCCATACCGAGCTCCTGACCTAAATAAAGACTATACGGACCAAGTCTGCTGTTTCAAGCCATGACGCATGTGGTAATCTGTTATGGTAGCAATAGAAAATTAATTCAGGGGCGCCTGGGTGGCGCAGTCGGTTAAGCGTCCGACTTCAGCCAGGTCATGATCTCGCGGTCCGTGAGTTCGAGCCCCGCGTCAGGCTCTGGGCTGATGGCTTGGAGCCTGGAGCCTGTTTCCGATTCTGTGTCTCCCTCTCTCTCTGACCCTCCCCCGTTCATGCTCTGTCTCTCTCTGTCCCAAAAATAAATAAAAAACGTTGAAAAGAAAAAAAAAAAAAAAGAAAAGAAAATTAATTCAGGCTTTTTCTTGGAACTAGAGAAGCTGATTCAAAAATTCATCTAAAATACTAAAAGTCCAAGAGACGCCTCGGTGGCTCAGTTGGTTAAGCGTCCGACTCTTGATTTCAGCTCGGGTCATGATCTCACAGTTAGTGAGTTCAGGCCCCGAATCAGGCTCTGTGCTGACAGCGCAGAGCCTGCTTGGGATTCTGTGTCTCCCTCTCTCTCTCTGCTCCTCCCTACTCGTTGTGTGCTCTCTCTCTCTCAAAAATAAATAAACATTAAAATAAATAAATAAACGTTAAATAAATAAATACGTAAGTAAATAAATATAAAAAGCATTGTAGATGGCCATACAAAATTTCTCCTTTCTTCCATGGTCTCTCTCTTGACTTGACATAACATCATATATTTATTATTTAATTTGATTCAAAATAAAGTTTGAATTTTAAATTAGTAGCATGAGTTTTACAGTTAACCTTTATAGGACGCAATGCCAGTTTTAAATGCAAATAGGAGAGCATTTAACTCACTCGAGTTACACAGAGTTGTGCAGTCTGTTCTGATGCTCATTCCTGACGGAGGGCCCTGCTCGCTGAGCCCTGGAAGGCCAACAGGAGGACGAGAGGGCCCCCAGCTTGGAGCCAGCTGTGGACATGCTTCTGGGCAGCAGAACCTTCAGCCAGGTGCAGGGCCTGCACAGGTGAGCACAGAGGCCTGAGGACTGTGAAGGTCGCAGCCACCCCGACTGAGCAACGGGGAGCAGAGCAGGGTCCTGGCAGAGCAGGTAACAGCAGCCCCATGGGGGTACAGTGGTGGGCACAGCCGTGCAGCATCGGTAGGCACAGCCATGAAGCAGCGGTGGGGGCACAGCTGTGCAGCAGAGGTGGGCAGGGGCGCTACACCAGCCCGGCGAGGCAGCGAGGCTTCCCAGGGAAAGGCTCCTGAGTCTTGATGATGAGCAGTGATCAGTCAGAGGAACGCTGGGACAAGCATTCTAAGGTGGGAACAGAATGTGAAAGGACAGAAGCCGATGAACAATCTTGGGCGGGATGATGGGTGGGGGTCATTCTGAGGACAACCTCGACTAGTAATGCTGCCTCGATGGCTGTGACGGCCGTGTCTGCCCTAGACTCCACGGCCTACAGCTTGTGCAGCGGTCAGCTTGCAGTCAGTGCCATGGGAGCAGGGGAGGCAGTGGTGGTAAGAACACTCCTTATGTGTGATTGAGAGGAAGAGTGGGGGTCCAGGGAACAGCAGGGTGTAAGTCTGGAGATGGCAGAGCCCAGCCATTCCGCAGGGCCGTGGGGTGAGCCAAGGACCCCTGTTTCTCACCTGTAATGTGGGGGTAGCGACACGCACCTGACTGGGGCCTACAGGGGGTCCCCATCCATCAGCCGCTGCCCAGGACCCAGGCTACTGTGGGCGCCTGATGCTGCTGTGCTCAGCCCCCGCGGGATGCAGGCCACACAGAGTCCGGCAGAGGAGACCGGGGGGCGCACTGCCTCCCCACATCGCTTCCAGACCAGAAAGGTGCCAGGCTGGACTGTGGGCGCCCTCCTCCCCGATGAATCAGTAATTCTTGCGGCTCAGTGCTTTCTTTCCCCGACAGGCAAGCAAATGGTAAGGCTGCCTCACACCCGATGGCCGCTGCCTGCTGGGCGCTTTCACACAGGAACTCACGCCCTTCCCCAGAGCCAGGGAGGCCCTGTTCTCAGGGCCACAGAGGCTCCAAGAGGTGAGGCAGAGCACCCAGGGTCACACAGCCAGGAGGCAGTGAGAAGCAGCCTTGGACACCGGGGGGCAACAGTCCTCCCTTCCAGGTGGGGAAGCCCCATCTCCCACAGACATGTTGTGGGGTAGGATGGGACCGACCGCGGCCCAGCGGAACCTCACGACCACCCGTCAGTACCTCCTGTTGTCTACCACACGCGGATGGGGACGCTGAGGCTCACAGAGCTGGAAAGGCTCTGGCCCACGGCATCAACCCGTGAGATGGGCTCCCGGGATGGGCCTTGGGCTGAGGACGGTAGCCCGATGCCAGGCCAGCCGTGAAGTGCATACTGGAGCTGGGCGACAGGGTCAGCCGGAGTGACCAGTCTGAGGCCCGGGCAGCACTGAATACCTAACCCTCATCCCCACCGTTGGAAATCTGCAGCACCTCTGATACCAAAGCGGTGCCCCCCAAAGCGATGTCTCCTGCCAGTTACAGACTCTCGGGTCGCCTAGGCCTGGCAGGGACCATCTGCAGGACAGAGGGGCGGCGGGTGTCTGCTCCCGGCCTCGCGGGGGCCCTCCCTTCTCCCTAGTGCGGCCCGGGGAGTGAGCACCCTGTGGAACAGTTCAGGAAGGCCCCGTGGAGAGACCAGCGCGGGCTGGCGCCTGTCAGTGTGTGGAGACAGGGGGCAAGACGGGCCGAGCCAGGCTGTGCCTCTAGGCAGCAGCTCCGAACCCGCCTGGAGCCTCCAGGCCCCCCCCACAACCCCCGGCCGGCAGCTCGGCCAGCTTTGCAGACGCGGGGGATGGCTTAGCTCGGAAGGTCAGCCGGTGAACCGGTGCCCGCTAACGTTGCTGGATAACACGGTTTGCTGAGTAAAGCGTGTCAGAACACTGGCTCCCTGCTGTCTGACCCCGATCCACACGGATGTTGCGTCAGCCTCCAATGTGGTGCTTCTGAGGAGATTCTCCACAGGGCTATTTCCACACCCAGTCGTGACCGATTTCAGCTTTCGCCCTGAACCCCCGCCCGCAAGTGTTCTCAGACACACCCCGCCTATGGCCTGGGAGTCGCAAATCAAAACGACACAACACTGTTTTCACGCCAGGTTGGCAAAACTTGGAAAGACCCACACTCAGAGCCAGCCAGGATGAAGGGAAAGGGCCCTCTCATCCCTGTGAAAGGAGACAGAGGCCTGCAACCTCTTCTGTGTCTGATCACAAGGCACCAAGGAGGGTCGTTATGTGGCCCATTTGAAAAGACAAAGCAAAACCTAAAATAAAGAAGAGAAACCTCATCTTTTGGGTATTGTAAATTAAACTAAAACATTTTGAGTTGATTTCTTTTTTAGTTGAAGACTCTTTTAAACTTCAGTTTATCAACTCAGATATTCATGAATTAAGAGTCTCTGTGTATTTTAACAATGCCAATTCTAAATCTGTTCCTTTCTCTACTGAAATGTATGGTTCACCCATGGCTCTTTTAATTTTTTTCTAGGATCAATTATTTTTTCTATATAGATTTTAATATTTGTTTATTTATTTATTTATTTTAAATTTTTTTAACGTTTATTTATTTTTGAGACAGAGAGAGACAGAGCATGAACGGGGGAGGGGCAGAGAGAGAGGGAGACAGAATCGAAAGCAGGCTCCAGGCTCTGAGCCATCAACCCAGAGCCCGATGCGGGGCTCGAACCCACGGACCGTGAGATTGTGACCTGAGCCGAAGTCGGACGCTTAACCGACTGAGCCACCCAGGCGCCCCTATTTATTTATTTTTGAGAAAAGAAAGGAGGCAGCAGAGGGAGAGAGAGAGAGAGAGAAAGAATCCTGAGCAGGTTCCACACTGCCAGCGCAGAGCCCCACATGGGGCTCAAACTCACAAACCATGAGATCATGACCTGAGCCGAAACCAAGAGTTGGATGCTTAACCGACTGAACCACCATATTTTTTTCTATATATTTGGAGGAGAGTTTCCTTACTTGATGTCTCACCGACTAGAGTATCACAGTATCATCACACGTACCCATAGCACACACACACGCGCGCACACACACACACACGCACAACTCATACAGTGCCCAAATACATACACACAGTATGTGAAGCAGTCTGCATATATGTAGCGATGCAGGTAAATGGGGGAAAAATTCAAGAATGCCAAGTGCCGCAAAGAGAATTCCATTTTTATTAGTAGCATTTGGCTTGCTTGAAATGGTCTTTTGATTTTGTTTATAGGATGTTTACCGAGTACTTTTTCACTTTAATGTAGCCAAAGGTATCAAGCCTTTCTGTTCAGAGTTGCTAGGCTTTGTGCCATCCTAGAAAAGTTGTGTCCACTCCAAGTCCCAGCAAGTAAGTCCCAATAAGCTTTATGAATTTTTTTCATTTAAATCTCAGATTCATTTGAATGTATCCTCTATGTATGGCATGATACATGGATTCACTTTTTTTCTTGAAAACGGATAATTTTCCAAGCAGCATATGTATTTGAATTGCAACCTTTATCATATTCTAAATTCTGTGCATATCTGGGACTGTTTTCCGACTTTCCATTCTGTGCCATTTGGCTGTCTATTCATAGATCAGTTCCACACTGTTTTCAGGGCTCAGGATTATGCTCTGTTTTAATATCTCAAGTCCCCATTTGTTTTTCTATTTATTTATCTATCTATTTATTTATATGTTTATTTATTTTTGAGAGACAGAGAAAGACAGAGTGCGAGTGGAGGAGGGGCAGAGAGAGAGAGGGAGACACAGAATCTGAAGCTGGCTCCAGGCCTGAACTGTCAGCACAGAGCCCGACACGGGGCTCAAACCCACAAACCACGAGATCATGACCTGAGCCACCCAGGCACCCCTATTTTTCTTTTTAAAAAATATCCTGGTTATCCTTGCTTTCCCTCTCCCACCCCTGATTTGGATTTTGAAATCATCTTTGCTGGTTTAAAATAACAACAACGACAACAAAATTCCTAATGGCATTTTTACTAGAGTTGAGTTAACTAGGAAAGAGCTCAGTGGGGCTTGGCAGTTTTATTATTTTGAGTCTTCCTACCCAAGAACTTGGTAGTTTTTCCACTTGTTCATTTTTTTCATGTCTACTTAAAAAATTTTTATTGGACTTTGTGTTACGGGTCCCTGTGACCACATTCAGGTTCAGTGATTCATGAGGACAACTCACAGGGCCCAGAAACACAAGTTATGCACTGGTTAATGTTTCTTATAGCTGAAGCACACAGATTAGCATCAGCAAAGGGGCACAAAATAAGTCTTAGTAAATTTTTCTTAATGTTTATTTATTTTTGAGAGAGAGAGAGACAGACAGAACATGAAGGGGGGAGGGGCTGAGAGAGAAGGAGACACAGAAACCAAAGCAGGCTCCAGGCTGCAAGCTGTCAGCACAAAGCTGGATGCAGGGCTTGACCTCACAAACCGCTGAGTTCATGACCTGAGCCGAAGTCAGATACTTAACCAATTGAGCCACCCAGGCGCCCGCCCCGGGTCCTGGTAAATTTTTAAAGATTAAAATCATACAGGGGCGCCTGGGTGGCGCAGTCGGTTAAGCGTACGACTTCAGCTCAGGTCACGATCTCGCGGTCCGTGAGTTCGAGCCCCGCGTCGGGCTCTGGGCTGATGGCTCGGAGCCTGGAGCCTGTTTCCGATTCTGTGTCTCCCTCTCTCTCTGCCCCTCCCCCGTTCATGCTCTGTCTCTCTCTGTCCCAAAAATAAATTAAAAAACGTTGAAAAAAAAATTAAAAAAAAAAGATTAAAATCATACAAAGTATCTTTTTCATTCAAATTGGAATGAAATTTAAAATCGGTAACATAAGCTATGACCCTCAAAACCATCTGGAAATTCAATGCCTTCCTTTTAAACAACCAGTGGCTCAAAGAATAAATCACAAGGGAAATCGGAAAATATCGTGAGGCAAATGAAAACAAAAACACAGCACACAAATACTTATGGATGCAGCACAAGCACAGCTACAGGGAAATGTACAGCTGTAAACGCACACGTTAAAAAACAAGAATCTAAAAAATCAGTAAATAAACTGTATGTCTTAAGGAACTAGCAAAAGAAGAATTAACTGAGCCCAAAGCAGAAGGAAGGAAATAATAAAGACTATAGTGGAGATCAACAAAATAGAGAGTGGAAAAATAGGAAAGAAAATCAAAAGTTGGTTCTTTTTTTTTAAGTTTATTTATTAATTCTGAGAGAGAGAGACCAAGAGAGAGAATCCCAAGCAGGCTCCACGCTGTCAGCACAGAGCCCGACATGGGACTTGATCCCATGAACCTTGAGATCATGACCTGAGCCGAGATCAAGAGTTGGACACTCATCCAACCGAGTCACCCAGGTATCCCATTAAATATTTTATTTTTAAGTCATCTCAACACGCAGCGCGGAGCTCAAACTCACCAGCTGACATCAAGCATCATATGCTCCACTGTCTGAGCCAGCCACGTGCCCCCGAAAGTTGGTTCTGTAAAAGGTCAACAAAATTGACAAGCTTTCAGCTAGAAGGACTAAGAAAAAAATAAGGAAGACCTCAAACTACTAAAACCTGAAATGAAAGTGGGGATATGTTTGTACAGAAATCGAAATGACGAAGTCTGCACAGAAACTGGGAGGGCTAATTAGTAAGTACAGCGTGACTGCGGGATACAAAGGTGAGGGCCCGCCAGGGCCGTTGCTGTGGGGTGAGCAGGGCATCCGAAGCCCCCTGAATTAACCCTTTACTGCACAGGCCACCCCCCGACACTCAGCCTAGACTCTCGTACAGCAGAACGATCCTATTTGTCCAAACATCTCCATTTAGTGTAGCATTTATGAGACAGCAGAAATCTCAGTGGAAATATGCCCAACACTTGGTGGAGACCTGTGGGGTAGTCATAGATCGAAAGAAGCAACATTTTCAAATTTCTGTATTAATCTAATGACTTGCCCCCCCCCCATCCACTGCTATTTGTACCTTATGATAATCTAACAAGGCAGCATGACACCGTGTCGCAGGACGGCCATGGTTCTTCGTTAAAGAACAAATCCAAGCCATCGACCGTGCCTTCTCAACAGAACAGACCCATGCCCATGTGCCAGATACTATCACGGGCAAGTGTCAGTACAACTAGCCATGACTCGGTTATTTCTGGATTCCAAGTCAGCGGGCGATGAAGCTACTCACCCTTGCCCAGTTTATGGGCTTGTGCTGAGACTGGTTTCCACCGTGTGCCGTTCTCCAGCAGGGGCCCGGCTGGTGTTCAGACTGGTCCCTTTCCTTGATAACGGTACAGCAGGATGTGTCTCACTCTGATCTTTCTGGGGTCAAGGGCAGTCACAGGGCACAGGTGTAAGTTACAAGGGCCCCGGGGGCTCTACAGGTTTGAGGGTCCAGATGATTCTGACACTGTCTGGAATAAAATAGTCAAGAGGCCCTGCTGGGTCAGGGTGCAAGCACTTCCCCAAAGCCGGGTGCTAGCCTTGCCCAGCACTATTTGTCGACCCTGCCCGGCCCACACCACAGACACCTTATCGCCTTTCTGGGCTGAATCCCAGCCCTTACCTTTCTCCCTGTTCTGTCTGTGGGCCAGTGGTAGTTAATCCACCGGAAACACTGCTGCCGTTGCACACAAACAGCCTGAGTGCAACTGGTACACGTTCTGTACCAAAAATGTTACTCGAAAATGATACCCGGGAATGTCGGGTCCCTGTCATAGTGTCAGATGAGCAGTGACCACGTTGAGATGTTATTTATTTATTTATTTATTTATTTAAAGTTTATTGAGAGAGAGAGAGAGAGCACGTGCACAAGAGTGGGAGAAGGGCAGAGAGAGAGGAGAGAGAGAATCCCAAGCAGGCTCTGTGCTGTCAGAGCAGAGCCCGACTCAGGGCTCCGTCCCACGAACCATGAGATCGTGACCTACTCAGTCCGAGTAGGCCACAAGGCCTCCTGCTGCTTTCCTTGTTCAGGGTGGACTACGCCCCTCCAGGGGATCGGAGGAGCCCCCACGTGATCCCCATTGTTTCAATGCCATCAGGAACCCACTGGTTTTCCTATTCTGTCTAGCAGCCACCCGTCCCCAGGAAACGGGTGACACAGGCCTATACGCATGTGTCACAACAGGTGTGCCACTGATGTTCCCTGTCCATGACTGCTAGGAACCTCTGTAAGTAGCTGGTCCCCAAGGTTTGTGGTCACACACAATCATCTGCCAGGAGCTGGAGGTCACACGGCGGTGGTGGGGAGAGGCTCCCACACACGCCTTTGCCAACGCCTCCGCCGTAAATGTAACCTAAAAAGAGGAGTCAAGAAGCCGGCGTATCCCTGGGGTTCCGCTGGGACAGGAGTCGGTCCTGCTCACATCACGTCATGTGACCAGAGAGAGGTCACCAGGCTGCAGGCTGCGGTCTGAGCTGGTCAGGTGTCTAGAACCCACGTGTGAGTTCACCCTCCCGGGCGTCTGGTACTTCCTCACACCCCGACGTCGCTTGGATTCCCCTCTTGGTGTAAGTCATTTGTTCACTCCTTTGCCCTCAGTCACGTTTTCTCCTTCTCTCCGTCTGTCGCGGATTTTAAGCCAAGTGTTCCCAACATTGAGAGGCGTCCTTGGTGCAGCCACTGCGCTGGCCCGGGGCTCAGTGCAACACGTCCCTCCCCCTCGGTGCACCCGCCTTCCCAGAGGGGCTGTGGGCCACACTGTGGCACTCTCTGTCACCCTCAGCACGGCCACCTCAGGCCCTCAGAGATTCCAGCTTGCGGGTTGGAAGACACAGCGACAGCTCCTTCCTGCTCCCTGCACGTGCCGTGGCACTTCTGGTCCCAGGACCCCCGCGTCCAGCAGAAGAGAAAGTTGAAGTGATGGGGAACAATTACCCGGCATCCCCCGCGGCTCTGCACCGGCCCCTCCCTCAGGCCCCTCGTGCTGAGCGTGAGCACACACTCGGGAGGCGTGTAAGCCAGCCCTCCATGCCTTGTGTCTCCCCCGCGAGACAGGAAACATTTGCGCTGCCCACTTGAATCCTCTGTCAGACTGCGGCTCTGAGGCCGGTATGCGGCGCGCCACGGCCATGGGATGAGCCGCGCTCTGCCATACATGCACTAGAGAGTGTGCGCCTTGACCTGGAGAAATGTGACTGTGCAGTCACCGTGCCAGGTGCACTACCGTGTGAGCATTTGTGTCTACACCATCAGGTGGGCAAACTCCAGTCCAGACCCAGTGTTTGTTACCGGCGGGACCCATTACGGCCCCCAGGGTTACCGGTCGTGGTCCCAGGACTCGCCAGCTGCCGGTAGGTCTCCCCCCGTCGGGGGAATCTGCAGCCTGTCTCTCGCACTGGCAGTGGGGACAGTTCTTACTTGCATTTTGTGGCTCTGAAGGTGCAAGAGGAATATGTAGATGGTCCGCACGTCTCTGCATCCACGTTCATTCATTTCAACAGACCCAAGTGGTCGTCTCGTGTGAGCTCACCAGCACACCTGCTTGCCGGTTCTAATCACCTGCCAGTCCTGAGATAGGGTTCTTCAGATGGGGTTCTTCAACATGTCCTATTTAATGTGATTTCATAGGCCACGCCCGACACGGACATCTCTTTAGTCGTCCCGTTCTCCATGGCCCATTGGCCTGACCATATGGCTGAACCACTGGCCGTTGCCCACGAGCCAGTAAAAACTCACACGGAGGGACTCATTGCTCATTGTTCCGTTCTTCCATCACAACGAAGGAAACCGCAGGCATTTCAGCACACAGAGATGATTTGCCCTTCCACTGGAGTGTTTCCAACAGTCGATTGAGGTGCACTGACCTTCCAACTAGGGTGATGCTGGGAAGCTTGACCTTGGAGTTGCCATCTATAAAACAAACTGCTGTTTGTTGGTAACGGAGAGCTGCAGACCCACAGCTCCTGGAGGCGGTTCCAAAGTTGGCCCTAGCCAGAAAAAGGCCACCTGCAGATGAACAGGAGCACCTCCCTGCACCCCCAGCAGCATGCTCCTGTGTAAGCAACTTCTGTATTATTATGGAACTCCTCAGGTCACTGCCTTCATTATTGAAGTGTGCCTCTGACATCCATCCTACATATTATGCATATTTCAGTGTCCAAGGTTATTTACATCTGCAGTCATTGGGGCAGTTTCAATTGATGTCGGATGGCAAGCTGGTAACCGTCTCAGCTTGTATTTGGAAATGTTCTGGTCCGGAATCCCAGTGGCCACCACTGGGTGGCACTCACGTACTTTTGTCATAAGCTCCAGCCTGGGCTCAGCTCTGAGAGCCATCCTCCTTCTCCAAGGGCCACACAGTGCTATCGTGCAGAGAACTTGTGGTGCCCTCAATCCAGCTTCTAACGTGTCATTAATTAAAGTGACCATCTCTTTTGTCCCCAGGTGTGCAATATGGTTTTAAATTAACAAACTGCATGGGCTCAAGCAATTCTATAGTTTCCATTAGCATGTACAGTTACTAGTCTGGTTTTCAATACTAGGTGGAAAAAGTGGCTCCTAGTCAGACATAATATCCATCAATTCACACGTCCAGGTAGAGGAAATATTTCACATAAAGTCCATTCAGACATTCCAGTTTTCCTCTAAACTGTCACCTTAACCCCATCAACCTGTCAACCATGGCATCCTCATATCCTTCCAATGTAACCGTAGGCCCATCAGGACCTCACCACCAGGTTTGGGAATCAGGGTGCACTGGGGTCCCACGTCAAGGTGTCTCCAGTACCTGATTATCCTACCCACACATATGCAGGTGGCTCGGCGCCGTAGCTGGAGATTGGGTCAAAAGACCCTGACTCTTTCAATAATCCTGATCACAATTGATTTGCTGGACCATCACCCCCAGTGATTCAAGCTTAGATTTCTCATCATCATCTGCCTTCTGGCGTTTCCAATTCCTTCAAACTAAGGTAAATGGAGCAGATTTTTTTAAAAAGAGATTTTCACTGTGGGGGGACTGGCAGCAACCTCCACCAGTGCTGCGTTAAGACATTTGTTTCAGCTTTATTCGTCCCATTCCTTAATAACTGTTTAAATACATCTATGCTGCTGGGGAAAGTCCCTTGACTCTCCTTTGTTATCCCCCATCCTCTTGTGGGTTATTCTAATTGTCTTAGCACCTGTGAAACCCAAGAGGGGAAGCTGAGGACATAATGGAACAACTCCATCACATCATATGCTGCAGTTTCAATAATTTCTTAATTTTGTCCCCCTGCCACCTGGACTGCCCTCTTGGTGGCCAGAATTCCTTAGAAGTGTTTGTTATCTGTTGTTCCAACATAATTTTCCCCCTTCGGTAGCATTCTAGAAGCTAGCAGCTGTGGCTCAGATCAGCGGAAATACAAGCTTGGCACAGGGTGAGGTTCCCCACTGAACACTCTCTTTCACTTTATCTCCACCCTTCTTCTTCTTCTTCTTCTTCTTCTTCTTCTTCTTCGAAAAGTCTGTGCCTTTATTGGCCAAACAGGCTACTTGAGAAGGATGTAGCTTGAGGAGTGAGTGGCCTCTGTGCCAGGGCTGCCATGCTTCATAGGCTTGTAGGTGATGGAGAACTCACCCAGGTAGTGGCCAATCATCTCGGGCTTGATTTCAACCTGGTTGAAGATCTTGCCATTGTAGACACCCACCGTCTCAGGCAGGATGACTATGTCCCGCAGGTGTGTCCTTAACCACCTTGGGCTTCTCATGAAGGGAGCCTCCTTCTTGGCCTTGGACAGCAGCAGTGAGTGATGCTTCCCCCACAGACTCCAGTTCAGCCTCTGCCACCGTAGGTGCTGTACAGCTGCATCAACGGCTCAGGGACACACCTAGCAGCTGGCCAAGGTCATGCCATGGTAGGTGAACTTACGCAAAGCACACTGCTCCTTCTGCTCCACTTCAGCCATCTTGTCAGAGCTTGCGGAAGGACAGCCCCCTCTCTTTGCAGACAACGACCACCAAAGAATTGTGTATTTAGTTTGTTTCTCACTGTTTTGCATTTCCTTATGTATCCAGTGAGGCAAATTCTCAGGAGTTGGGTCTGTCAATACTAAATTCCATCAATAATTTTTATGGCTAGTAAATGATCACAGCACCGCTATTGTTTCATATCACAGGTGACTCAGGAGCCACTCAAATACCAAAGATTAATCAACCGCACCCAGTCACCTTTCCTTTTCCCAAAGAGCACTTTCACCATGGTTCAGTAAGTCAGGATCAGTACAGCCAATCCCATTTAGGACACCAACTGTGTCAGGGATCCCCAAGGTCGCCCTCAGGTTTGATGATTTGCTAAAAGGACTTATGGGACACAGAAAAACTGTTAAATCACAGTTACAAATTATGACAGCTAGTGAATACAGATTAAAATCGGCAAAGGAAAAAATCACATAGGTGGAGTCCAGGAAAAACCAGATGCAGGCTTCCAGTTGTTTTCTCTCAGAGGAGTCACACAGACAGCGTTTAATTCTCCCAGTGACGATAGGTGACAACATGTGCCAGTCAGGGAAGCCCACGTGAGCCTTAGTGCCCGGGAAGTTTGCTGGAGGTCTATCATGTAGGCGTGGAGCACCTTAGCCACTCTATCTTCAGCCTCCCCAGAGATCAGATTGACACAGCATGGCCCAGAGCCCAAGCAAACAAAAACAGGCAGTCACCACAGATCACACAGTGAGCATACACAAGACCCCAGGTAAAGGCATCCTTATCAGACAGGATGTTCCTAAGGCTTAGAGTTTTTCTGCCAGGAGCCAGTCAAGGGCCGTTGTTTTCTCTGGAGTGTGTCAGGTTTGAACACCCCAAGCCCACAGAGTTAACTCTTCACTACACAGTCTTGCACATTTTTGTTAGGTTTCCTATTAGGTATTATCTTTTTAGTCATGCTTGTAAATTGAATGTTTTCTTTATTACGTCTGTTATTTATATTATGAAAGCTCTCGGTGCCTCTATGTTCATGTTGTGCCACATTACCTTCCTAAACTCCTCTGCTGACTATTAAACTTGGTTCTCATGGATTTTCCAGACCCACATTCCTGTCACTTACAAATAATCCCGGTTCCGGTTTTCTGATTGCTGCTGTGATGTCTAAACTAAACAACCCAGCAGGTATAGTTCCTGATTTTTATCAGAATATTATCTTGTAATCGTTGTTATCGGATCAGTTTTGAGGAGACCAGGTAGTGCCCGCATCCATTGGAAACACAGGCTTTGAGATCAACACAGTTCGTGAGCATTCACTACCTTTAGCTCATGTTTGAACAGCCCTTTGGTTGCTTTTGAGGTCAGCCAGAGTCTGTATACTTAATGTTAAAGTGGATGAAAATAGACCTTTAGGAAGGTTACCGTGAAAGTAATAAGATCTAAACTCATGGAAGAATATTCTAAATTCGCGGACATTTGAACATTCCGTCCACACCCTGTCCCCTTGCCCCTTTCCAGGGAGCCAAACTATAACCTTAGCTGACTTCTACTTCTCTGGGCCTTTACATCTGAATCAAACTCCCGTACACTGTATCCTATATGCACTGCCAGAGTTTCATTCTAAAACACATCTGACCCTACTTCAAGGTCTTCTATTTCCTGTGTGAAGTTTAAATCTCACGGCGCAGAATCTTTACAAACTGACACTCGTTTTGTTGCAGCTCTATCTACTTAGTGCCCCTTCTTGCCACACAGGCCTTCTCACTGTTCCCCAAACGTTTCATGCATGTTGCTACGGACTGACTTGTGCCCCTATATTCACATTTTGGTGCCCTAACCCCCACTGCGATAGTATTTGGAGATGAGGCCGTTTGTGGGATAATTAGGTTTAGATGAGGTCATGAGTGTGACCCTCGTGATGGGATCGGTGCCTTTGGAAGAAGAGACATCAGAGCTCTCTCTGTCTCTCTCTCTTCCTGCCCATGTGACAACGCAGTGAAAAGATGGCCATCTACAAGTCCGGAAGAGAGTTCTTACAAGATACCAACAATGCTGGCACCTTGACCCAGGAACCTCCAACCCTTGGAACTCTGAGGAAATACAGTTCTCTTGTTTAAGCCACCTAGTCTGTGGGATTTTGTTATGGCAGCCCGGCGGCCTTGGGTCAGTTCCCCTGCTGTGTTGGGGGAGGTTTGCCATGCAACACCAGCCGGGTGTCCTACAATTCAACTCAGTTCTGACACCATCCATGCAGAGATAGCATCGGACCCCACAGGTTAGGGGCTCAGTCGCACAAAACGGTCCCCCCTTCTGAGTCAGTCACTCATGCAGGCTGTCACCCGGGCTTCAGACCACTGGCTGTTAATCAGAGGTTCCCATGCTCCCCTCCTTGGGGTTGATTACTTTGCTAGAGCAGGGTCACAGAACTCAAGAAACCATTGACTCACTAGATTGCCAGTTTATTACAAAGGATCTTAAAAGATATTAATCAACAGCCAGATGAAGAGATAGGAGTGGGGTGAGGTCCCAAGCAAAGGAGCTGCCGTCCGTGTGGAGAGTGTGGGGCCGGCCACAGGGGCACATAGACGCATTCTGGTTCACCAACCTGGAAGTTCTCAAATCCCCTCCTTTGGGGATTTTTTTTTTTTTAATTTTTTTTAACGTTTATTTATTTTTGAGACAGAGAGAGACAAAGCATGAACGGGGGAGGGGCAGAGAGAGAGGGAGACACAGAATCGGAAGCAGGCTCCAGGCTCTGAGCCATCAGCCCAGAGCCTGACTCGGGGCTCGAACTCACGGACCGCGAGATCGTGACCTGAGCCGAAGTCGGACGCTCAACCGACTGAGCCACCCAGGTGCCCCTTCTTTGGGGATTTTAATGGAGGCTTCACCACCTAGGCACAATTGATAAACTCACTGGCCATTGGTGACCCGTTCAACCTCCACCCTCTCCCCTCCCCAGAAAGTAAGGGGCGGGACTGAAAGCTCCAACTCCCTGATCACCCCGGTTGGTTTCCTTGGCAACCAGCCCCCTCCTTACATACTCTCCAACAGCCATCTCGTGAACAGAAACCCAGTTGGGGTGGAAAGGGGCTCGTTATGGAGAAAAAGACAACCATTGCACCTTTACGGCTGGGAAGCGACTTTAGGAACTGAGGACAAGAGACCACACATTATAACAAAGATTGCTCTTATTGCCCAGGAAATCCCAAGATTTGGGAGCTGTGGGTCAGGAACCGTGGATAAGGAGCAAATATGTGTATCTTCTGAATCATCACACCGTGCAGCCCGAGCAGACAACCACGCGTGTTTATAAGCCCAGGTGGGGACTTTTGCTTTTCCTTCTGCTCATTTAGGACAGGCTGCTCTGCCTGGAGACCCCTACTGATTTTCAAGACCCAGGTCAAACGTTCCTTCCTTTAGGCAGCCCTGCACTCTTCATTCCTCCTGCCCCGCACACGGGGCCTGCTGCCTCATCGCAGGCCCACGCAGTGCAAAAGGCGTGCCTCTCGCCAGCAAGCAGCGAAATGTATACGGAGGCACTGATGCCGAACGTTTCCTTTCTTCCTTTTTCTCCTTTGTTTTTATTTGCTATTTAGTGTCAGTCCAGGCACCGAAAATTAAAAAAAAATAATAACGTTTACTTATTTTCGGGGGGGGGAGGGGCAGACAGAGAGGGAGTTAGAGGATCTGAGGTGGGGCTGACAGCACAGAGCCTGACGCGAGGCTCAAACTCACAAACCGTGAGATCATGACCTGAGCCAAAGTCAGCCCCTTAGCTGAGTCACCCAGGCGCCCCAGAAAATTTTAAATTACAGCACGAATCCCACCCTTCATCTTCATGATGCCGGTTTGAGATACGAATATGAGAAATCTCCTTCCCACGGAACCACACTCAGCGTGTCAGCGTCCAGCCACCAGAGCTGTAAACTGGATTTCCATTTATATTTGGGCGTCTGTTGGCAAGATGTGTCCTAATGTGTCAGAAAAAGGCGTAGGAGGGTTGCTCTTTGGGTCTGGGACATTTTCAGAAGTTCCGTAGGGACCCTCTGCTTCCAGACAGCAGGAGACCTGTGCTCCTATTCTCTGTCTTCACTTACCTCCTTCCTCCAGAACAGGGGCTGGCGCAGCCCAGCCCCGGGGCCAGAGCCGGCCTGCCACCTCTTCTGTGACTGCCCGCAGGCCTGCAGGCTAAAGTGGTTCTTCCGTTTAAAAGTGGTTCAGGGGCACCTGGGTGGCAAGTCAGTTGAGTGTCCGACTCTTGATTTTGGCTCAGGTCACGATTCCAGGATTGCGGGGTCGAGCCCCACGTCTGGCTCTGCGCTGACAAGCACAGAGCCTGCTTGGGATTCTGTCCCTCTCCCCGGCTTGCACTCTCTCTCAAATTTAAAAAAAAAAAAAAAAAAAAGGTTGAAAAAAAATTAAAAGAAGACTATCCCATGGCACATCCATGTGAAATTGTATGAAATTCAGATTTCAGTGTCTATGAATACTTTTATTGGAACGTGGCCACAGCCATCCATGAGTGGGTTGTCTACACCGCTTTGCACTGAAAGGACGACTTGACTAGTTGTGACAGAGACCATATGGTCCTCGAAGCCTAAATATCTACTTGGTCCTTCACAAAGAGTTTGTCAATGCTCAGAAGGCAAATAAATCTTTGCTCCTCACTTAGTGACGGCCCCAGACGAACACGGGGTAAGGACAGATTGGTGCAGAGGACGGTGTGAGTGAAGGTATTGTTGAAGGGAAAACCACAAGCCCCAGATGGAGTCCCCTGTGCTTGGCCACATCACCAAATCAGGGCTTAATATCTACCCTAATTGTAGTTTCAACCTCCCCGTGGAATGCAGGCTTAACCAGTCAGTCTGGAATTTCCCGATCAGCACGGTGAGGTAATCTACCTAATAAGACCCTTTCGTCCTGTAAAGGGAGGTGACCTTGCCTGAAATAATCTCTCTTACTTGTTTGTTTATGACTTCCTTGTGCTGCCTTTAAAAACCTTTCCTTTTCTGAGGACTCTGAATCTCCTTTCTGTTTGCTAGATGGGATGCACCCCGATTCATGAATTTTTGGGTGAAGTCGATCGTATCCTCAAATTTACTCTGTTGAATTTTGTGTTTTAACAGTATGCAGACAGGGACAAGGTCAGGCCTACCCTGTGCAAGAGGACCCTGTGGAAGAGGGGCCCGTCTTGTCGGGAAGGGCAGAGAAGAGCACCTACAATCTGAGCCACGGGCTCCCAGGCGAGAGCGGAGGCTTCGGGATGCGGTTGCCACACTCCGGTGAGATGTGAGGTCCTAAAGGGACGGATGAGAGCTGTGTCCCAAAGTGGAAGCAATAAGGCTTGGCAACTGACTGGACCAGGGGAAACACAAAGAATGGAGTCAGACCTGACAGCTTCCGGCTGGGTTTCAGCTGGGAAGGGATGGGCAGAGAGAAAGTTAATCTGGCTCAGACACGACTCGGCGAGAAGACAGTGGGGCGTACAGTCACGGTCCGTGGGAGGCAGACACAAGCTGGAGTCGGGACAAGAACCTGGGTAGAATGCGAGGCTCATCCACTCAGAAAGGATCGCGGGGCCCAGAACAAGCCCTGGTTTCTGTTAGGAGGTCGGAGAGGAGAAGCCACAGAAGGGAGGAGAGGAGACCAGAGGACCTGGATATTGTCACATCACAGAGACCCTTGCGAGAGAAGAGCACCCCAGAGGAGACGTGGGTTGACCCCCGTGGTGCGTGTGGGCCGGAGGCTGCAGGAGTCCAGGGAGGGGAGGCCACTGTGACACACGGAGGAATGTGAGGGGCCGATCACCAACATGAGTGCGCATTCGAGAAGACTAAGGTTCATTTACTGACATAGAAGTTAAAATTTTAGTCTGACGGCTCGTAGCAGAGGAGAAAAACAAAACACGGGTTAGGGTTTTTGGGTTCTAGCAACAAAAACAAAGTCACACTACAACAATCTTAGACTCGCGTAAGAAAATATTGGATGGAGATGAAGCTTGGGTTGAATATTACATAATTGAGTCCAATTCACTAGACCTGAAATGAATGAACAAAACATATGCCAAATTTGGTATCCTTGTCCTCTTGACTCTTCAAACTGAACAGGGTGATCTTACATTCCACTGAGCTGAAGGATTTAGGCTCAAAAGTTGGAGGAGAAAGTAGGAGGTGATGGGGTCAGAGCGGGGTCAAAGAGCGAGTGGGGATGCCTGCGGAGGGAAGAGAAGGATCGCTCTCACAGAGGGGAGGAGGGTTTGCATGAAGCCTGGGCGGCCCTCCACACACACCTCCTGCGTTTGGACCGCTCACGATGTATGAAGTGACGAGCTCTTGTTCTTCCTTCCCTGGATGTGCTGCCTCAAAGGCCGTATTTACAATACAGGACCTGCTTTCTTAGTGACTCTGAGAAATAACTGTAATAAACAGATTTAATTTATAACCATTCAACCTGGCTTTTTGGTGATTCCATAAGACCAGCTTCTACTGGCTGGAGCTAAGGTGAAGAAAAAGCCAGGTCCAGTATAAAACTTAAACTCCAAAATGGCTCTCAACTCTCAGCAGAGTATGAGAGACAACCCTCGCTGCTGCTTAGAGCAGCTGAACTCCTCACGTTCTCACGTCTGAATCTGCGGAGGCGGAGGCCTGACGGGGAGAGCCCTCCAGTCTCACTTATGACACCTGGTTGCTCAGAAGGTACCGACATGACTAGTCAAGCTACCAACCTAGAGACTGTTTTTCTTTTTTTCTTTTTAATTCTTTTTTTTTTTAATGTTTATTTATTTTTGACAGAGAGAGAGAGAGAGAGACAGAGCATGAGCGAGGAGGGGCAGAGAGAGGGAGACACAGAATCCGAAACTGGCTCCAGGCTCTGAGCTGTCAGCACAGAGCCCGACGTGGGGCTCGAACTCACAGACCGCGACATCATGACCTGAGCCGAAGTCGGACGCTCAACCGACTGAGCCACCCAGGCGCCCCGTAGAGACTGTTTTTCTAGACCGTTCTGGCAATGGCTCTTTGGAACAAAATATCCAACCAGCATCTGAATTAATTTTCTTTGAGCCCATGGGGTTCATTATCATTGCTATCAATATTCTGGAGAGTTCCTTCCCAATGAAGAGTTTCACACTTCTCTCTGCTTCCCAAAATCTAGACAGAAAAGGTAACTGGGAAAACGTAGAAGCTAAGTAATTGGGGCACAGAGCTCACTCGCTCGCATACTACCTGCCACCCTAAAATAGTCTGGCAAAGACCGTTCCTTTGATTTATTTTTGTTTCCCTATTATGTCTGTGGTCTTCAAAAATGAATCATACTTCAGCTGCACATATTAACCCCCACACAAAAACTCTACATTTTATTTTAGCTTAAAAGTAAACGTGTGGCTTGGAGTTTTAAAGTGATACAGAACCCAGTCTTACTTTGAGATGCACTTCAGAGCCGTGTGTGACTCGCCTGCACTATGTGAGGCCAGCCAATTAGCGCATCATGTGGAACAAGTTCAGTCACGGGCTCGTGGGGGAAGGAAGGCAGCTAACCGCGTGCATCTCAGCAGGAAGGTGTGCATTGCTGCAGAATTCACTTAGAGTTCTTTTACGGAGATTGGACGTTGAGAATGGGATATATTCATCTGTTCAACCTGCAAATAGTCACAATTGATTCCCTATACGAAGGTCTGCCAAAACCTCATCAGACGTACTCTCGCTGTTTTTAGGCAGTTAAACAAAAATATGAAAGCTGTCAGATTTTAAAAACTGTATACAATTTTCAAATTGTGCTTAGAAGCTAGATTTCTCGGGGCGCCTGGGTGGCTCAGTCGGTTGGGCGGCCGACTTCAGCTCAGGTCGTGATCTCGAGGTCTGTGCGTTCGAGCCCCGCGTTGGGCTCTGTGCTGACAGCTCAGAGCCTGGAGCCTGTTTCGGATGCTGTGTCTCCCTCTCTCTGACCCTCCCCCATTCATGCTCTGTCTCTCTCTGTCTCAAAAATAAATAAACGTTAAAAAAATTAAAAAAAAAAAAGAAGCTAGATTTCTCTACATAAACACTTTTAAAAGTGGAAATAGAAAACAGTTTTTAAGAGTCATGTACAAATTAAAGTTAAATGTTTAAAGAATGATTCCTGCTTTCAAGATGGAGTAGCACGAAAACAGCTGAAGTACATGAAATGGTCGCTTTGTGCCTCTCAAGTGAAGGACAGTGACCACGGCTCACAGGGGAGACATTCGGGGTGCTGCCAGGGAGGCAGAGGGTCCTCCTGAGTCAAGGGCGGCCATGGCCCTGGGGTTCAAGGGTAGAGGGCAGGAAGGGTCACCTTGAGTGCTGAGCTCTGAGCAGTGTGGGAGCAGAGGAGTCACCGAACAGGAGCAGGGGACCGTTGCGGAGGTCTGCGGGGCCGGGAGCAGTCCCTGCCCCACCGGACGAGAAGAAGACGTGCTTTCGGTCGTGGGGCACGGTGCTGGGAGGGCGTTCCTCGGCGGTGTGGTGGAATCAGCCCTAGCAGAAAAGCGCACTGGTCCCACAAAACATCGCTTAAGAACAAGCCTCGAAAGTTCAGACTGCTTGCATGTGACTTAGCTGTGTCCCTGAAGAAGGCTCACTAATGTTCACAGGAGTTCAAAAATAGCCCACGCCCCACGAGGTGAGCCTTACAGCGTTTGGCATGGAAAGAGGGAAATACGACCCACTGCGAGAAGAAAAGGGTCAACTAATTACAAATGTAAAAATTAAAAATAGAAATGACACAGGTATAAGAATTTGCAGATAAGGACATTGAAAGAATGATCATAATTGTATTCTTTATGTTCAAGAAGGAGCAAACATGTTAGGAGGGAGAGGAAAAATATAAAAAAGATCCAAACTGAGCTATTCGAGATGTTAATACCCTGCCTGGGATAAAAAATACACCGGATGAGATTCATGCAAGATGGGGCGATACAGAAGAAAAGATAGGTGAACTTGAAGTAAGAGAAGTAGAAACCATCCAAAATGAAACACGAAGTAAAAAGCCTGAAAACCATCAACTCAGCATCAGTGAGCTGTGGGGCCGACTCAGTCAGACTCAAGGCGTGTGGTTGGAGTCCCTGCAGGAGAGCGGAGAGGAGGGAGCATCATGACAAAAATAACGCCCCACATTTTCCAAATCTGATAAAAACTCTCCGCCAGTGGTTTCAACAGAGGGTGATTTTACCCTTGGGGACATCCTGCAATGTCTGGAGTCGTTTTGGTCATCACAACTAGAGAGTAGTCCCCAGTGGGCAGAGACCGCTGCAGCCCCGCAAGGTGCAGACGCCCTCAGGCCCCACGGTGAAGGCACTAGACCCAGAGGAGGTCTGAGAAGCTCAATCAGCCCTGAGTAAGAAAAGAAAGAGAAGAGCATAAGGCATGCCGTAATCAGATTGCTCAAATCTACTGACAAAGAGAAGTCATAAAAGCATTCAGAAGGAAAAACGTGTTAAGTACACAACCACACTGGTGAAAATGACAGGGTACTTCTCCCAGAAACAACGCAAGCCAGAGGCCGTGCGGCAAGTCCTTCAAGTACTGCGGGCTAAGCCTGGGGCTGTCAGCACACATTTCTACAACCAGCAAAAGTACTTGGAGAACTAAGTCAAAGCAAACACTCTTTTGGACGCAGTGAAACTGAAAGAATTCATCCCCAGCAGACCTGTAGCATAGGACATACTGTTGAACGTTGGTCAGGTAAAAGGAAGTCAAACCACATCAAAATCTGCAAGAATCGAGAAATCATGCTAGCAATCAGAAGTTTCAGGATCCCTGTCCCAACAACCGAGACAACGGGAAGACAGAAAATCAGGAAGGGCCCAGAAGGCTTCAACAGTGTTACCTACCAGTGTGCCTCGTGGACATGTATGAGCTTCTCCCCCAGCAACAGCACAACTGTGCTCTTCTCCAGTGCATAGGGAACAGTTACCAAGAGAGACCATATTCTGGGCTATAAAGCAAGTCTCAACGAATTCAAAATAAC
The DNA here is from genome assembly GCF_018350195.1 of Panthera tigris. Classification (NCBI taxonomy): domain Eukaryota; kingdom Metazoa; phylum Chordata; class Mammalia; order Carnivora; family Felidae; genus Panthera; species Panthera tigris. The sequence goes on along the minus strand of NC_056672.1, from coordinate 950,104 downwards.
CCAAATCATGCAAAGTACGTTCTCTGATCACAATAGAATTGCACTACAGATAAATAGTAGAAAGATATCTAGAAAATCACCAAAAGACTTGCAAACTAAGTAACGCGTTTCTGAAAACAATCTGTGGTTCAAGGAAGAAATAAAAAAAGGAAAGTATACAATTTTCTGAACTAAGTGGGGAAAAACACAGGATACTCAAATGTTAGGAATACACTTTTCAAAAATCCTCATAGAAGAATTTATAGTATTAAACTCCTGTAAGAGAAAAATAGAAGGGACTCAAGCTTTTGCCTTAAAAAATATAAATAGAGGAAGAGCAAATTCAGCGCAAATTAAGCAGAAGAGAGGGCATAATGAAAAGCAGAAATTGATAAAACATAAAACAATAGAAAATAATAAATGAAACCAAAATTGGTTTTCAGAGAATAAAATTGAAAACACTCTGGCCACGCTGGTTGCGGGGGAAAGGAGGAAAAGATAAATTATCAATCAAGAACGAGAGAGGTGGTATCTTTACAGATTCAACAACTATTTAAAAACAAGAGAATGGTATAAAACAGTCATGTCAATACGTCTGACATGAACACATCTGACATACAACTCACATGAAATAAAGCTACCAAAGATGACTCAGGAAGAAAGAGGTAATTGGAATAACCCAGTAGGTATTAAATAAATCGAATTTTAGTTAAAAGCATTCTCATAACAAGAGCTGCGAGTCCGAATGGCTTCACTGGGGAATACAACCAAATATTTAAGGCAGAAACAACACCAATTCTGCATGAGGTCTTTCAGACATGTAAACAAACATATTCCACGAGGCCAGCATTACTCTGACCTCAAAAGCATATTAAAACATTAGACAAAAGCTACAGACCAACGTGCAAAGATTTGTAACAAAATTTTAGAGAATCAAATAATATGTAAAAAAGATAATACTTCGTGACCAAGTAGGATTTCTTCCAAGAATGCACAGTTAGTTAAGTGTTCAAAAATCAATTTAATTTACCCCATTAACATACTAGGAAAGAAAAACTATGTGATCATCTCAACAGGTGCAGAAAAAGCATTTGGAAAACTCCAACTGTGAAAATTAAAAATTCTCAGCAAACTAGGAATGAAAGGAAACTTCCTCAACCTTGGAAAGGACGTTGGCAAAAAAGTATAGCTAACATATTTAATGGTGAAACGCTGAATACTTTCTGCCCGCGATCAGAAACAATATGAGAATGTCTACTCTCGCCACTTGTGTTCCCATATACGACATACATAGTGGAAAGGAAGAAGTGAAACTATCTTTATTTGCAGTCACCATGATTGACTGTATAGAAAATCCTACATAATCTACAAAAAAAAAAAAAAAATACTGGAACTAAGTGAATTTAGCATGGTAGTAAGATACAAGACCAATATACACAGACCAATTGTTTATTTATATAACAGCAACCAAAGAATGGAAAATTCAAAAATTTAAAACACTATTTACAATAACATAAAAATATGAAACATGTGGGGATAAATTTGACAAAAGATGAGCATGACTTGTATACTGAAAACTACAAAACACTGCTCAGAAAAATTAAAGACCTAAATAATGAATAGATACACTCTGTTCACGGGTCTTAAGACTTAATTCTTCCCCAAACTGACGTCTATTTCAACCCAATCCTATAAAAATCCCAACAGAGGTTTTTGTAGAAATTCACAAGATGATTCTAAAACTCAAGAGAGTACAAAGGACCTAGAATAACCAAAACAACTTTGAAAAATAACACACAGGGAAGACATACACCTGATTCTGAGACTTACTTTGAAGTTGTAAATAATCAAGATACTCTGGTATTGGGGTCTTGGGACAGAATCAAGAACCCAGACATAGATCCATCCATACATCATCAATTGGTTTTCCACAAAGATGCCAAGGCAATTTACTAGGGGAAAGGTAGTCTTTTCAGCCAATGGTTCTCTGAGATAAATGCCCAGAAATGTGATTGCGGAGTACTCTCGTAAGTATATATTTAAAGTTGGAGGGTTTTGGGTTTTTTTAAGAAACTGTTTAACTGGGGCACCTGAGTGACTCAGTTGGTTCAGCGTCTGACTCTTGATTTTGGCTCAAGGCGTGATTTCATAGTTCATAAGTTTGAGCCCCATGTGGGGCTCTGTGCTGGCAGAGCAGAGTGCTTGGGATTCTCTCTCTCTCTCTCTCTCTCTCTCTCTCTGTCCCTACCTGACACGTGCTCTCTCTCAAAATAAACAAACATTAAAAAAAACAACAAACTGCTTAACTATTTTTCAGAGTGGTTGTATAACTTCAAATTCGTTCCAAAAATGGATGAGGGGGTGCCTGGGTGGTTCAGTCAGTTGAGCATGAAGCTTTGGCTCAGGTCATGATCTCACGGTTTGTGAGTTCGAGCCCCGCTTTGGGCTCGCGGCTGTCAGTGCAGAGGCCGCTTCAGATCCCCTGTCCCCACCTCTCTCTGCCCCTCCCCCACTTGTGCTCTCTCAAGAATAAAACATTTTTGAAAAATGGATGAGGGATTCAGTTTCTCTGAAACTTGTCAGTATTTGGTACTCTCGCTGGTTTTTATCTTAGCTGTCACTTGGTGCATGCTGGTATCTCACCGTACATAGTCTCAGTTTGTGTTTTCCTAATGACGAATGAGGTTGAGCATCTTTTCATGTGCTTGTCTGCCGCCTGTCTGTTCACACCAGTGAGGTGTCTCCTCAGGTCTTTGGTCCACCTTCTAAATGTTTTTTTGTTTTTGTTTTTGTTTTTTTAATTTTTGAGTTTGGGGACCTTTTTTTATACATTCTAAGTATGAGTCCTTGATGAGAGATGTGTTCTGTGAATATTTTCTTTCAGTTTTTAGTCTGTTTTTTCTTCCTCCTTCATGTTAACAGTCTCTCACAGAACATACTTTTATTTATTTTTTTAAATATTTCTTTATTGGATACAAATTTTAAAAAATAAAATTAAAAAAGTTTATTTATTTTGAGATAGAGAGATAGAGCACGAGCAGGGGAGGGGCAGAGAGAGCAAGAGAAAGAGAGAGAGGAGAGAATTTCTTTCTTTTTAAAAAAAATTTTTTTTAATGTTTATTTATTTTTGAGACAGAGGGAAACAGAGCATGAACGGGTGAGGGTCAAAGAGAGGGAGACACAGAATCTGAAACTGGCTCCAGGCTCTGAGCTGTCAGCACAGAGCCCGACGCGGGGCTCGAACTCACGGACGCGAGATCATGACCTGAGCTGAAGTCAGACGCTCAACCGACTGAGCCACCCAGGCGCCCCAAGAGAGAGGAGAGAATTTCAAGCAGGCTCCATGCCATCAAGAGCAGAGCCCGACGAGGGGCTCCAACTCATGACCCGTGAGATCACGACCTGAGCCAAAATCAGGAGTCGGATGCTTAACTGACTGAGTCACCCAGGTGCATCTCACAGAACATATTTTTAAATTTTGCAGAAGACCAGTTTATCAATTTTTTTCTTTTATGGATCATGCTTGTGATGTCATGTCTAAGAACTCTTAACCAATTCCTAGGTCCCAAAGACTTTCTCTTTTGTTTTACTCTAAAATTTGTATAGTTTTACATTTAAATCTGTGATTTTTTGTGCTAGTTTCTGTCTAATGTGTCGGTTCAAGTCGAAGTTCCCTCTCCCATACGATGCCTGGTTGTTCCAGCACCATTTGCTGGAAAGACTACCTTCCTTCACTGAATCGCCTTTGCACTTCTGTCGAGAGTCAGCTGTCCACCCTTGGGGGCTATATTCCGAGGATCTCCTCTGTCCCACCAATCCATGTGTCTATTCCTGCACCACTTTTCATTACCCCAGCTTTGTCAAAGGCTTTAATATTGCTTCCCGGTTTATTCTTCTGTTTTAAAATTTTATTAGCTATTCCAGTTCGTTTGCTTTTCCATATAAATTTAGAATGCTCTTGTCTATATCTACAAAAAAAAAATCTTTCTGGGATTCTAATAGAAATTGCACTAAATCTGTATATCACTTTCGAGACAATTTACATGTTTATTACACTGAGCCTTTCAAACATGAACACAGTATGTTTTCATCCATCCATTCATTCATTCATTCATTCATTTATATTGAATAGGCTCCACACCCAACGCGGGGCTTGAACTCACGACCCTGAGATCAAGAGTCACATGCCCTACCAAGTTGGCCAGCCCGGTGCCCCTGTTTCTGTTTATCAAGATCATTTGATTTCTTTCTCCAGAATTGGTAGTTTTGAGCATTGACATTCTCTGTATGTTTTCTTAGATTTATATGTAAATATTTCATCTCATTTTGAGCTATTGTATTATTTTTTAATTTTTGATTTACATATGTTAATTGATTATATACAGATATAAAATTGATTTTCGTGTGTCAATTTCGTCCTGAAATCTTGCTGAACTCATGTATCTGTTCTAAGATTTTCTTTTTTTGTAGATTTCTGTGTCGACCGTCATGTCATATGCAAATAAGGATAGTTTTGTTTTTTCTCTCTGATATGAATGCCTTCACTTTCTTGTCTAATTTTGTTGCATGGAACCTCCAGTCTTATGTTGATCTGCAGTGGTGAAATAAACTTTCCTGCTTTGTTCCCTCATCAGGAGGAGGGCATTTAGTCTTGTAGGGCCCTTCTGCTCCTGTCCTGCGTCACTGACACTTTTTCTCATGCATGTGTGCTGGATTTCCCAGGTTTCCTTTTTTGCATGAATTGAGATGAACATATGATCGTATCTTACTGTATTACCTTAATTGATTTTCAGATATTAAAATCACTTTAGAATAAACCTCACGTGGGTATGGTGTATGATCTTTTTACCATATTGCTGAATTTGGACTGAGAATATTTTGTTAAGAAATTTTGTGACTGGGGCACCTGGGTGCGTTAAGCGTTCAACTTTGGCTCAGGTCATGATCTCGCCGTTTGTAGGTTCAAGCCCCGCGTGAGGCTCTGTGTTGACAACTCGGAGCGTGGAGCCTGCTTTGGATTCTGTGTCTCCCTCTCTCTCTGCCCATCCCCTGCTCACTCTCTGCCTCTCCCTCTCTCTTTCTCAAAAATAAATAAACGTTAAAAAACATTGTGACTATAATCAGACTGGATATTATTCTAAAAAATTATTTTCTTGTGATGTCTTTGTCTGGCTTTGGTATCAGGGTAATAATGTCCTCTTTGAAGAAGTGAGGAGTCTCCCTTCTCCTCAATTTTCTAAAATATTTTTGATGCATTAATATTTCTTCTTTAAATATTTGACACAATTGACTTGTGATGTCATCTGGGCCATGATTTTTTTGTGTGTGGAATATTTGTAAATTTAATTTAATTTAATTTAATTAATTAAACTACTTTTCTCATTATAAGTTTATTCAGATATTCTACTTCTTCTTGAGTCAATCTTGGTAAGTTCTGTTTTTCAAGGAATTTGTCTGCTTTAACCAAGTTGTCTAATTTATTGCTATAAGTAGTTCAGGATACTCTCTCATAGTCGTGTTGATTTCTGTAAGGTCAGCTTTGAAATCCACTTTTCCATTTCTGGTTTTGGTAATTTGTGCCTTAGCTTTTATTTTCTCAGTTAATATAGCTAAGGGTTTGTCAGTTTTGTTAGTTTTTCCCTATAATCAACTTGAGGTTACATTGATTATACTGATTTGCTTTTTCGTTGATTTCTGCTTGTAATCTTTATTATTTCTTTCCTTCTGTTTGCTTTATAATTAATTTGTTCTCTTTTTCTAGCTTCTTAAGGGGAATGCTTGAGTTGTTGGGTTCAGATCCCTTTTTCTTTTTTGAAATAGGTATTTAAGACAGTAAATTCTCCTCTGTACAATGCTTTCCCTGAATTTTAGTTTAGTTTAGTTTAGTTTATTGTTATTTTCTTTTAGAGAGACAGAGTGTGCAAGTGAGGGAGATCGGCAGAGGGAGGGAGAGAGAGAGAGAGAGAGAGAGAGAGAGAGAGAGAGAGAGAGAGAGAGAATCTCAAGCAGTGTGGAGAATCTCCACTCATTGTGGAGCCCAGCACAGGGCTCGATCTCAGGACCCTGGGACCCTGACCTGAGCTGAAATCAGGAGTCGGACACTCAACCAACTGAGCCACCCACATGCTCAATTAAAACAAAAACACAACAAATTAAAATATGAATCCCTTATATTTTAATTTGTTGTGTTTTTGTTTTAATTGAATTAAATCTTTAAATTTTTAATCTTTTTATATCTTGTTTGGTCCATTCAGAAGTTTGTAGTTTAATTTCCCAATACTTGAGGTTTTCCCAGTTTCTTTCAGTTATTGGTTTCTATTTTAATGCCATTGTAATCAGAGAACATACTTTGCATAATTTCTATCTCTTTAAACTTAGAGAGACTTGTTTTGTGTCTAACATATGATCTATACTGGAGAATGTTCCAGGAGTTCTTGAAAAGAATGTGTAGTCTGCAGTCACTTGTGTGTGTTCCGTGAACGTTACTTCCGTCAAATTGGTTGATAATGTTGTTCAAATCTTCTTTGTTCTTTCTGATTTGCTGCCTGCATGTTCTTTCAATTACTGAGAGTAGTGTACTAATATTTCCAACTATTATTTTTGAATGGTGTATTTCTCCTTTCAATTCTGTCAGGTTTTGCTTCGTGTGATTGGGGATTCTGTTCCTAGGTGCGTATTTTTTTTTTAAACAATTTGATTTAATGTTTTATTTGTTTTTGAGACAGAGAGAGACAAAGCATGAGCAGGGGAGGGTCAGAGAGAGAGGGAGACACAGAATCAGGAGCAGGCTCCAGGCTCTGAGCTGTCAGCACAGAGCCCGATGAGGGGCTCGAATCCACGAACTGCGAGATCATGACCTGAGCCGAAGTCGGACGCTTAACCGACTGAGCCACCCCGGTGCCCCTTAGGTGCGTATTTTTAAATTTTTATATTTTCCTTGTGTATTGATTCTTATATGATAACGAAACGCCTTTCTTTAGCTTTAGTAACATTTGTTTCCTTAAAGCCTATTTTGTCTGATTTCAGGACAAAGTTGAATACGGCCCTCCTAGCTTTTTGATGGTTATCGTTTGCCTGGTATGTTTTTCCGCACCTATTTTTTTGAATCTGAGATGTGTCTCTTGTAGAGAGCAAAATTAGGTCTTGACTTTTCATCTAGTCTTACAATCTGTGCCTTTGTTTAGTACATCCACATTGATTTGCATCTATTGTATCTATTGGATTTGCATCTATTTCTGTTCTTTGTGGTCTTTTGTTCTAAATATTTTTAGAGAGCACTGTTAATTCCTCTATTGATTTTTGTACTATATTTTTCAAGTTATTTTATTAACGATTGCTTTAGAGATTTCAATATGTATCTTACCTTATCACAACTTACTTTAGAATAATACTAACTGAAGTATGACAAAATAGAGAATATTTGCTCATATTTATTATCATTTTCTTCCCTGGCCTTTACACTATTATTGTTATATATGTTACATCCATCTTTCTCTCTCTCTCATAAATCCAATAATACGGTGTTATAATTAATGCTTCATAAATGTTGTGTATTTTAATTAAAAGAAGAAATGGAATAAAATCATACCTATAGAGTCTTTGGTATTTATTTTTGTATTCCTTCATTTCTTCCTGTGTATTCAAATTACTATCTGGTGTCATTGTTTTTCAGCCTGAAGGATTTCTTCTAATGTTTCTTGATAGGCAAATATGATAGCATCTCTTGATCTCTATTTCTCTGGGAAAAGCTTTACTTTATCTTCACTTTTAAAGGATAGTTTTGCTGGATATAGAATTCTTGTTTGGTAATCTTTTCCTTCATCACTTTATGTATTTTTAAAAATTTTTTCAATGTTTATTTTTGGGAGAGAAAGAGAGACAGAGCATGAGCGGGGGAAGGGCAGAGAGAGAGAGGGAGGCACAGAATCCGAAGCAGGCTCCAGGCTCCGAGCTGTCAGCACAGAGCCCAATGTGGGGTTTGAATCCATGAACCATGAGATCATGACCTGAGCCGAAGTCAGACGCTTAACCGACTGAGCCACCCAGATGCCCCCAAAATGCTTTCAAATATTGTTAAAGATCCCTGTCTGAGATTCTGAATGAGCAGAGTTTTTTTAGAATGCTGCCTTGACATTTTTATCTTTTAATTTTTTTTTTCTGCTTTCACACTTTTTAATGTTTATTTCTGCTTGAGAGAGAGAGAGACAGAGCATGAGCAGGGCAGGGGCAGAGAGAGAGGGAGACCCAGAATCCGAAGCAGGCTCCAGGCTCGGAGCTGTCAGCACAGAGCCCAACGCGGGGCTTGAACTCACCATCTGTGAGATCATGACTTGAGCAGAAGTCAGTTCTTTCAGTTCTTTCCACGATTTTACAAGCAAGTAATTCTCTATATTAAACCCCTTTCTGTTTGGTACATCTAGAGTGATTTCTGTTCCCTGCACTACAACTACATCTATACAATTATATGTAGGGGATTTTTGGAGTAATTAAACTCTTTTTTTTTTTTTAAGCCAATGGCCGCTGTCCATTGAGGAGCTATCTCCAGGTATTACTGTCAAGATCACAAACCACCCAGTCTAGTTCTTGGACTGGAATGTGGCAAATGGATGAGAGTCGGGGTGTAAGGCAGGGTTGATATGTACTGTGTGTAAGTGCAGGTGTTACTTAAAAGTGTGTATATTAGGAAGCGGTGGTGGGAACAGCTGTTTGTTACTGAATCTCAGACATTTCAGCTCAGAAGCTCAGACCCCAGCTGTGTGGATCCTGGAGATGAGGACCCGACCCATCTTTAGGCTTTGGTACTAGGAGATCAGCTTATCTTCCATAAACTCACACTTTGGTAATTCTTCCAACATGGGAAAGAGTTCCAATCCTGGTGGCCTGGGAATACCACAGATCTTCACAGCATCAGTTTGGGTGAGAGCCTGGAAAAATAGGGATCCCATACAGGGTGAGCCGTGTTTAACAGGGCCTTGGAAATCCAGTCAGAAACGTCATGTTGGCTGGGGATCCAGGAGGACCTGGGGGTGGGATAAGACATGAAGGCCAACTTAGGTGGCAGCAGGGTGATGGTAAGTGGGACAGCACACTCCCCCTCCCCCTTCTCTCATTCAGGGGTCCAAGCCCATGGCCATCACATTCTAACTGTGTCCTTCAGTTTCCTCATCTGAAAACTGGGGTTAATAGCTACTCCATGGGCTTTTGTAAGGATTAAATAAAATAAATACTAGTAGTTGAAGATAACTTAGAATAAAGTAGGAGCTCAACCAATGATATCTAATTATTACGAAAACAGTAATAGTAATAAGGGGTCGGTGCGCATGGAGTCACTGCACGCTGACCACACTGGCTGCGGGAGGCCGCTATTCAGAGTGAAGGAAGTCTGGGGTCTGTTGTTAAAATCAGCCTCCATTAAATGTTCAATTATATCCACTTACAACCTAACAGGTTATAGTAAAAGCACACTAAATTCACAAGACTCATCAGTTTCTAATTACTTTGCTGCATTTTACTATTACTGTGCTCTTGAGGTTATTTATGTGTATTTATCTGTGGGGAAACACTGTGTATCTGTGTATCTTGTGTGTATCTGTGTGGGGAAACATTGTTGCCACCACTCATCACTTTCCAAGGCTGCTTCTATAGTTGCCATCATAGCGAGACATTGGCCATAGGGGCAGTATTTAGAGTGCAGAAATAACAAAATACTACAACTCAGAGCTTTATTTTTTAACAGGTTGTTAAAGCTGGTTGTTAAAAATCTACCAGCATAACATACCTGATAACATAATGATATCTATTATTCTTGCTGTCACGGACCTTATTGTTTACCCCTAAAACTCACGTGTTGAAATCCTAGTCCCCTGTGTGGCAGTAGAGATAGGGCCTAGAAGAAGTGGTAAAGGTTAAATCAGCTTACTAGGGTGGAGCCCTAATCCAATAGGATTAGTGCCTTTATAAAAAGGAGAAGGGACACCCGAGCTCACTCTCTCTGCAGCATGAGGACACAGGGAGAAGCTGGCCACCTATAAGCCAGGAAGAGGCCTCACCAGAACCCAAGCATGGTGGCATCCTGATCTGGCACAGCCTCTCAGATGGTCGGAAATACAAGTCTGTTGTGTAAGCCACCCAGTTCGTGTCATTTTGGTGGCCAAAGCTGGCTTGAACATGGGTGGTGTTGGTGGCTTATTAAAGTGCAGTGCTCCCGCAGGAAGATTTCTCCTCCTTCCCCGCCCCTCTCCCTCCCGAACCCACCTCCTCTGTCCTTCTGCCCCTTCTATTCCTGCTCCCTGAAAACCCTACCCCAGTCTTGTCCAGGGAGGGCGCTAGGCCCAGAGCCGCATGCGGCCAGGAGGGGGCGCCTGCCGCCAGCATCCAAGAGCTGGATTTCCAAGTCCACCTGCCCTCAGTTTTGCATGTCAGACCTTGTAATTTGAAACACTTTCTCCCCTCCGTTCTTAATATTGTCTTCTGGACCACAGATTTCAAATTTGGTGGAGTCCACTTTATTTTTCTTTTCTTTTTCCTGTGTGCTTGAGCTTGTGGTGTTACATCCAAGAAACCAAAGTCACAAAGATTTATACTTACGTTGTCTTCTAAGAGTATCGTAGCTTTGATCTTCCATTTGGGTATTTGCCTCATTTAATTTCACATCTGGTGTGAGGCGGGGTTCCAACTTCATTCTTTCGTGTGTGGACTATCTTGTTGACTCAAAAGGATTTGTTGAAAATCAACGCACCATAAAAGTGTGGGTCATTTTATGTACTCTCAATTTTATTCCATTAATCAATTTCTGGGGGGGGGGGAAAGGAAAGAAAGAAAGGAAGAAAGAAAGAAAGAAAGAAAGAAAGAAAGAAAGAAAGAAAGAAAAAAGCCAGCTGGATGTTTGCTAGGGATTTTGTGAAATCTATAGATCAACTTGGGGAGTATGTCAGAACTTCACAGGGCAAGGGGCTGCGGAGAGGCAGAAGTCCTTGCAGACAAGCTCGACTGGGGGATGACAATCTCAAATGGATGGCTCCGCCAGAGCTCTCCCCTCAAGCAGGAGGATGCCCCGCACTGTGCACTTGGGCACAGAGGTGAGGTCCTGGGAGAAAGCCCAGGTGTCCACTCATCAGTCAGAAGCCGGACTGGGAAAGCCTCCCAAAGCAGCCCCCATTCCAGCAGCCGTATCACTGAACAGCCGTGGCAGTCCCAACTCAGCCACTTTTACCTGCTGTACCACTCTCCTTCTAGGAACGAGAGAGTCGTGCAGGCCCAAAAGGTGATGAGTGAGGACATTTATTGCTACACTGGTGTTTTTGTAAAAGACCAGAAACAACCTAAGCGTCCATCGGTGGAGTGGAAGTATGGAACACCCGTATCACGGAGTAAGTAGTCGGCCGTAAAAGTCTATGCTGATAGGTAACAGTGAGTTTCACACACTGTCATTTTTTTTTTTTTGTTTAATGAGAAGAAATATATGCTTGTGTATCTCCTTGAGGGGGGTTTACTTTCCTCTGTGTATTTTTTCATTTATACAAATATGTATAATTTTATTATTAGTTTCTTTTATCTCTGACAGAAATGAACACTTTCGGTTAAGACCTTTCTCATCAAATAGAAGCCATACCATATTTTCTCAGTTTATATTTCTCAGTTATGTTTCTTGTAACTGTAGTACAGGTGCAACAACACAAACAGGAGGCTGGGCTTGGTACAAGCCACCCATCTAATTCAGATCTCACTAGGTTTACATGTACTGACTTGTGCGTTCTGTGCAATTTTACCACGTGTGTACATTTCTGTTATGCATCGCGGCAAGATACAGAACATTTACATGATCACAAGGGTCCCTCAAACTGCCCTTTTATTCCCTCACACACCCTCCCAACCCCACCCCCTGGCAACCACTAATGTGTTCCTTAATTTTGTCATTTCAAGAGTGTCATATAAATGGAATCGTACATTGTGCATCCTTTGGGGATTGGCTTTTTTCACTCAGTGTATTTCTCTGGATATTCACCCATGTTGTTGTGTATAACCATAGCTCATTCCTTTTATTACTGAGTAGTATTTCACGGTATGGATGTATCACAGTTTTGTTTTTTTTTAACCACTAACCCAAAGAAAGATATTTTGGGTTGTTTCCAGTTTGGGATTTTTACAAAGAAAGCTGCTGTGAACATTTGTGTACACATTTTTGTGTGAACGCAAGTTCTTATCTCTTTGAGATAAATTCCCAGGAATGCAATTATTGAATCCTAGGGCAACAGCATAGGCATTTCGTTTTATAAGAAAAGGCCAAACCACTTTCCCAAAAGCAATGTATGAGTGATTATTTCTCTACATCTTTGCCAGCATTTGTTGCTGCCACTTTTTTTCTTCTATTTTAGCCATTCTGATAGGTGTGTATTTGTATACTCTTTTAAACTGAACTTCTAAACACGTGCATATTACCTAAAAACCGTAACAACATTAAAAAAATAAATTTTGTAGGCAGGCACATGAAAGCAGCTGATAAATTATGGTTACCAATAGATCGATTTAAAATAAGAAGTAGGTTGAAGCATGAGGTCAGAATTCACATCCACTGGTCATGCATCTATCCCTAGCATCGGTAGCCACTAGAAGTCAAGTGACAGATGGCAGGCTGACACATCGGAGCAGAGACAGGAAATGATTTTTAATTTTTTTAATGTTTATTTCTGAGAGAGAGAGAGAGAGAGAGTGGGGGAGAGGCAGAGAGAGAGGGGGAGACACAGAATCCGAAACAGGCTCCAGGCTCTGGGCTGTCAGCACAGAGCCTGATGCGGGACTTGAACTCACGAGCAGTGAGATCATGACCTGAGCCAAAGTCGGATGCTTAACCGACCGAGCCACCAGGGAAATGACTTTTTTAATGAAGATAATGTCATTTTAACATTAAAACATTTGAAAATTTAGGGGCGCCTGGGTGGCGCAGTCGGTTAAGCGTCCGACTTCAGCCAGGTCACGATCTCGCGGTCTGTGAGTTCGAGCCCCGCGTCAGGCTCTGGGCTGATGGCTCAGAGCCTGGAGCCTGTTTCCGATTCTGTGTCTCCCTCTCTCTCTGCCCCTCCCCCGTTCATGCTCTGTCTCTCTCTGTCCCAAAAAAAAAAAAAAAAAAACGTTGAAAAAAAAAACATTTGAAAATTTTTATTAAAAGATTTCAAAATAGATGCAGAAGTCTAGAGCATAATGAGCAGCGTGTGCACGCACTGCACCCCAGCTGCCACCAACAACCGCTTCGTTCATCGACCCATTGTCCCTTCTTCTGGGTTAAAACAAACTCAAAGCATCCTGTGCTCTGCCTGTAAATACTTTGGATGCATTTATAGCCCAAAGGGCATCTTCCTATGTAGTAATCACACCTAAAATTAACAATAATTCCTTTTTAAAAATGTTCAAAGAAAAGTAATTCCCCACACCATTCAAACCACAGTGATTCCACCTCTCTTCCAGTTCTGTGGGCAGTGTGCAAGGCCCAGTTCCAGCATTGGGAGCACAGGGACCCTCTCTTCTGTTTCTTCCCCCCACTTTACACCGGATCACGTTTAGTTCTACTTAGCCCCATCTTCCTAACCAGGGTTAGGTAATTTTCATATACCTTTTAAAATACCTTCCTTACAACCATTTGTTTCTTATGAATTTTAATGCAAAAATCCTTAACAAATTTTCATATACCTTTTAAAATACCTTCCTTACAACCATTTGTTTCTTATGAATATTAATGCAAAAATCCTTAACAAAATACTTGTCAACCAAATTCTCCTACATATTAAAAGATTATACACCATGACCAATAGGGATTTATTCACACGATGCAAGGATGGTTCAACATATGAAAATCAACCAGTGCAAAACACATTAACAGAATGAAGGGAAAAAAACCCACATGATCATCTCAATTGATGCAGAAAACCGTGTGACAAAGTCTGACACCCTTTTATGATAAAAACACTCAACAGACAAGGAATAGAAGGGAGCGAGCTCAGTATGTTAAAAGCCATATATGAAAAACCCACATGAACATCATACTTAACAGTGAAAGACTGAAAGCTTTCTTCCTAGGGTCAGGAAGAAGACAAAGATGCCTGCTGTCTGCACTTGTATTCAATATAGTACTGGGAGTCCCAGCCACAACAATTAGACAAGAAAAAGAAATAAAAGGCATCTAAATTGGACAGGAAAAAGTAAAATTGTCTTTGTCCACAGATGACATGATCTTCTATGGAGAAAACCCTAGGTTCCACACCAACACCTAAAGAAACTATTTGACCTAATAAATTCAGGATAGGATACCAAATCAACACACCAAAACTCAGGTGCATTTCTATACAGTAACGATGAACAAGCAGATAAGGAAATTAACAAAACGATGCCATTTACAACATCAGAAAATAGTACTTAGAGACTAAACCAAGGAGGCAAAGGTTTGTAGGCTGAAAATTAGGAAACACTGCTGAAAGAAATGAAAGAGGGCATAAACGTGGGAAGACATTCAATATCTCCCTACCACCGAGGGCGGGGAGCCAATCTCCACCGGCAAGTAGGCGGGACAGCGGCGCCGTGCACCGGCTCGGGCGCGGACGAGGGCGGAACTACAACTCCCACAATACCCCTGGCGGCCGCGGCGGAAGTGACGGCGCTGGGAGGCCTGACGAGCTAGGCCAGGGCCAATCACGGCGGTGTGGCGGTGCGGGGCACGACGGGTCTTGTAGTGGGCGCGGGGGCGAGACGACGGCCCCCTCCCCCAACAATACCCAGGGAGTTGGAGACGGAGGCAGCGGCGCTGGAAGGAGCCCGGTCCAGCGCAGGCCGCAAGCCAATCACGCCCCAGCCCGTCAACGCGGGGCACGAGGGGCCTTGTAGTGGGCGCGGGCGGGACTACGGCCCCCACAGTGCCCCGCGCGGCGAGGGGCGCACTGCGGCTGCGCGGCGGCGGGCCGGGCGCCGTCGGGCTGGGCGGCGGCAGCGACGGCAGCGGCGGACAGGAGCCCGGCCTGACCCTCGCTGGGAGCAGCGTGAGCCGGCCGCGGGCCACCATGTCGGCGCCGTCGGAGGAGGAGGAGTACGCGCGGCTGGTGATGGAGGCGCAGCCCGAGTGGCTGCGCGCTGAGGTGAAGCGGCTGTCGCACGAGCTGGCCGAGACCACGCGCGAGAAGATCCAGGCGGCCGAGTACGGGCTGGCGGTGCTGGAGGAGAAGCACCAGCTCAAGCTGCAGTTCGAGGAGCTCGAGGTGGATTACGAGGCCATCCGCGGCGAGATGGAGCAGCTCAAGGAGGTGAGGAGAGAGGGCGGCCACCCCGACCCCCCCAGTCAGGCCGGCTGGACCCCCTTCCTCCGAACGGATCTCTGACCCCCGCCGGGCCGGCCCCCCAGCAGAGTCCAGACCCCGGGAAGGGCAGGGCCCCGGCAGGTACCCGGGCGCCCAGGGTCGTCGTGCGCGGCCCGCCAGGAGGGGCTGCGGAGACCCCTGGAGTGGTGGACCGTGCGCGTGCGGGGGTCCTGGCCTCCGCGGGCAGGGGCTGCGGGTCGGGCCGTGTCGCCAGCCTGTTTGCTTCTGATTGCGGGCCTCGGGCACGGTGGGGTGGTGTCCTCTGCGCTGTTTGGTTTTCCGGGTGGGGGGATGGGGACGTGGGATGGATGCAGGTAACCCGGCTGGGAAAGGCCGGGCCTGGGCCTCCATCATCTCCAGGCAGAGCGCGGGTCTCTGGGTGTTTCCGCGTCTTGGGTGAGCGCCCTGAGGCCGGGAGGGGGCCCTGACCGGGGCTCCCCTTGAATGTGGTTATCTGCGATAACTGGAGTCCTCCTTGTCCCTCCTAGACTCAGCTCCGTGACGTCCCCCCGCCCCATTAGTTCTCTGGGATGCAGTGCATTTCCCGCCTACTTCCTGTCTTGGCTGCCTTGGCTACCGTCCCAGGGTCGGGTGACAGGTCTATGGGTGTCTGTCACCGAAGGAGCCGTGTGTCTCCTCTGATTTTCGCTCTGGGATGAGATGGGACCCGCACCCCCACCCCCGCCAGGCTACCTGCGAGCTTCACGGGAGAGTTGGGCAGGCCTTGGGTGAAGTAGTTCTGGGTGACTTAAACCAGCTTCTCTCCCACTTCTCCCTGACTTCTCAGCCCTGTTTGGGGGGGGGGGGGAAGGGGCAGGGAGAAGTTGCTTTCTGAGTGGAACAGCCGGGTTTGGATCCAGGCCCTGCTCGTTGCTGGTGTTGTGATTGCGGGCAGGAGCCTTAGCTCCTTTTTCTGCAGCCTTGCTCACCCAGAAAAGACTGGTTGTGAATTGTATGTTCGCAAAGGCCAGACATGGTCAGGTGTGTGGCCTGTTGGTTTCTCCCACAGCGTGTTCCTTCCCCACCTGACTCTTCCCCTTGGCCCTTGGTCTTGGGATCCACCATGCTGGTTGCCTTCCTGACTGCCCATCTCCTGGCATCTCTGCCTCCTGTGGCCGTGGATGGGTGCCTGTATGGTTCAGAGCCTCCCTGCCTGGCTGGCGAGAACAGTAGGGTCCCCTTCTGATGGTGAGGAGGAGGGAATGAATTAGTTCACGCATGTACTTAGATCCGTGCTAGGCAGAGCAGGTGTTTGGTTAGTAAACTGACTGATGCGGGGGGCGGGGGGGGGGGCAGGGGGCAGCACATGGGACCTGTGGCCCTGTCATCTGTTAGCAGGTACTGGTGCCTTCTCCCAGCCAGGTTGGGCTGCACTGCATCTGCAGGAGGGGTGGCCCCTGGCCCCTGCTGCAAGGACCCCTTCTTGGTGTGTGGGGCGAGGGGGTGCACCTGCGTTGATGGAGGGAGGCGGGGTGGAGGGGCTGAGAGAGTATGGGGCAGGAGCACCATTGGCCCCATTCTGGTCTCTGGGCCCTCCCCTCCCCCAGCTTGGTGAGCACCTCCCCCCCTCGCAGCAAGTGCAGTCCCTTTCTGTGTTCAGGAGCTCACAGTCATGCCCACTTTAAGAACAGACCAGAACAGACTGTAGCAGAAAGAACTAGTCCCCACTTAGGGGCCTTTCAGTTGTCAGCTCCTTACTGTCACAGGCACAAATGTTTTGATCAGCACAGGAATTTTGGCTGTGTTTTGTGGGGTGTGTCCGGAGGGTGGATCCCGGGGGAATCAGGAGGGTGGTGTGCCCGTCTCCACACGTGTTCTTCAAGTGCTTGCTTGCTTAGTTTGATGTCACCCCCCAGCTCCTGCACGGACTGGCCCCTTGGCCTTGGACACATGGCTTCACTGTCCTGAACTTGAGTTTCCCCCATTGTAGGTGAGGGAAGAACAGTTCAGCTGGAAGTCCTGGCAGAGGCCAGAAAAAGGAGCGTCAGAGTGTCAGGGGTGCTGTCAGGAAGCTTGCACCAGGCACTCACACCCATGCCAGCCCACACTCTCATCAGCTTATTTAATTTTAGCCAGGGTCTTATTTGGATACGTTAACTCTTATTTAAAAAAAAAAATCAAGATTTGAGAAGACAATATTTGTTGGGCCTTTTTTTTGTCCTGTAGGGAGGTGAACATTTTCTTTCTCTTTTTTTTTTTTTTTTTTAATCTTTATTCACTTTTTGAGAGAGAGAGCATGAGCAGGGGAGGAGCAGAGAGAGAGGGAGACACAGAATCCGAAGCAGGCTCCAGGCCCTGAGCTGGCAGCACAGAGCCCGATGCGGGGCTCGAACTCACGAATCGTGAGGTTATGACCTGAGCCGAAGTCTGATGCTCAACTGACTGAGCCACCCAGGCGCCCCCCATTTTTGTTCTTTTGAAACTTAATTTCTAGGGGTGCCTGGGTGGCTCGGTCGGTTAAGCGTCTGACTTCGGCTCAGGTCATGATCTCACGGTCCGTGAGTTCGAGCCCCACGTCGGGCTCTGTGCTGACTGTTCAGAGCCTGGAGCTTGTTTCAGATTCTGTGTCTCCCTCTCTCTCTGCTCCTCCCCTGCTCACGCTCTGTCTCTCTCTGTCTCAAAAATAAACGTTAAAAAAAAAAAATTAAAAAAAAAAAAAAAAGAAACTTAATTTCTAGGGGCACCTGGGTGGCTCAGTTGGTTGAGCGTCAGACTTCAGCTCAGGTCATAATCTCATGGTTTGTGAGTTCGAGCCCCGCGTCGGGCTCTGTGCTGCTAGAACCTGGAGCCTGCTTCGGATTCTGTCTCTCCCTCTCTCTCTACTCCTCCCCTGCTCAGGCTCTCAAAAGTGAATAAATGTTAAAAAAAAAAAAAAAAATTAAAATTTCTTGAGCTAAAGTTGTTTCAGTTACTGACAGATTCTATTTCAAGCAGAGGCGTTTGCACTCCTGCCCAGCCTTTGTAGGTGGTCCTGTCTTTGAGGAAGGGAATCTGGCTGGCTGGTCACAGGTGAGTGTCCTGAAGCCAGTCACTGGGTTAGTGTGAGTGTGTATCTCACCGTGGTGAGTGTGCATGTGTGTGGGGGGTACTTGCTGGCCCTTTTTGACTAGGCATTTGGTAGTCATTGAACCTGGCTTCACAAGGTCCCACTCCATCCCAAGAGCCACTGTATCCCCTCCCCACTCTGGTGGGGCAGACACTCCGATGGCCATGGCCTCACCTCACTTCGTGTCCCCTGCTGCAGTTTCAGGGGGGCAGGTGTGCTAGGGCAGCAGCTCCTGCCTGTGGGGCTCAGGGATGTGAGGGCTGGGGGGCAGGGGTCCCTGTGTAGTCTCAGGAAGGAAGGTGTAGCAGGAAGGTGGGTCTGGGTCCCCTCTCTGCTGTGTGTGCCATGTCAGGATCTAGTACGTGCAGTCAGTGTGCTTAGGTCCCAGGAAGCAGCAGGTGGAATTTGGTGAGTTGTAGGGTGTCAGGGGATGGGCACGGTGCCCGGCACACAGTAGGTGTTTGCTTAGTGTTTGCCAGTTCATGTTGTCAGCTCCTTCCGTCTGCCTCACTCAGGCCTGGCTCCCTCCCTGCCATCCCTTGGTCCTGGGCGTCAGAGCCTGCTGCCTGGGGCCATGGCCCCAGCTCACCCAGCACATGCTGCTTCCCTCCTTTGTCCTGGCTGCCTTCACTGCTCTCACCACCCCTGCCTCTCCCAGCTCCTGGAAGGCCGGCCCGCCTGCCCTTCGAGGCCTGGGCGCTTCTTGGAGCCGCCTCCACCTCACCTCTGGACTTGCCCCAGCCCGGCTCCCAAAACCAGCTTCCAGCACCTGAGTCCCTCCCGTCCTGCAGACTCAGCGGCTGAGCTGAGTGGCAGCATCTGCTCTGTGTTCTAGACTGACTCCCTCCTTCCCTTCCTCCTTCCCTCTCATAATCTCCCCTCCCAGTGATCGGGGAAACTGAGGATGCTCAGGATGGGGTTCTCAGGCACTAGGTCCCATGAAGGTCTTTGCACAGAAGGTACAGCTGTGAGTCAGTTTAGCCATGAAGGAGGTGCTGTGAGAGCCTCCTATGCCCCACTGACTGCTGCAGACCCCACACCAGCCTTGGGGTCGCCCCCTTGTTGTGTCCACTATACAGCTGGGAGAACCGAGGCACAGGGAGGCTGAGTTTTGCTCAAGGCTGTGAGCCTGGGTGGCCTGTCCCTGAGAGGGCAGGTTCTCGAGGAGGAGGGAAGGGCAATCGGAGGCCTCCTCAGGTGTTTGCTTGGGGCAGGAAGAGCCCTGACTTGGCTAAGGCCTGTGGGGATTCTCCTGGAGGATGGAGTGGCATCCTTGGGGCTAGAGGGCTCTGGGGGACCCGTTTGTGCGGCCGCCCGCCGTGGGCATGCGGGGGCCAGACTTGGGCCTGAAGGTGGGGTCTGGAGGGTCCTGGAGGCGCTGAGGTGGCCCTGCCCACGAGGTCTGGCCGTGGGGAGAGGTAGGTGTGGGCGTCCAAAGACGAGGAGCACGCAGCCCTCCAGGGCTGCGCTCCTGGGCGCTCCCTGCTCTGCTGCCTGTGAAATGTGTTGGGCAGGGGTCGTGAAGCAAACGTGAGGGCTCTCCCACTCTGTAAAGTGCCAGAGTCTCCTGCACTGCCTCTGGCGGGTAAGGAGGTGCTGCGTGTGCTGTGCAGGGCCGTGGCCTCCACTCTGGCTCCAGGGGACAGAGTGGACCCTGCCTGGCCCTCAGGAGCTGTGTGGCCCCGGACTGACAGCTCAGGTCACCAAGGGCCGGAGCACCTGCAGCGCACGGGCAGCCGGTGGCCAGAGAGCTGCGGCCAGGTGGACGTGCCTCCTGCTGGGCTTCCCCCGTCAGCTGTGGGAGCCTGGCCCCTTGCTGGGAAGGAGGAGATGAGTCTCCCCTGTCAGTGAGGACAGCCGCCCCTCGGTCACACTTGCTTCGCTGTGTCGGTGCGCCAGGGGTGAAGAAAGACTGCGAGGCGAAGGTCGGCAGCAGGCAGGGGCTGGCCAGGACCCTGCTGGCGCTGATGGGCACCGCCCTCCCGGCCCCGGGCCCAGCATTGTCCAGCGTGGCGGGCAGGAGCGGGCCCAGTGTGGCTGCCCGGCAGCGTCCGGGCCCCGCGCTGCCCGGGGAGGGGGACCCAGAGGTGGGGTTGCGGGTGTGCAGGGTGCAGAGGCCGTCGGGGCCCGGGCAGGCGATGGTGTCTGGGAGGACTGGGGTCTGGCTTCCTTTTTAGAGCTTGATCTTTTAAAAATTGTACCTTTGTTTCAGGAGCGCGAGAGACTAGAAGTGAGCAGTGTCTTTGTGGGAATTCTGGAGATCGTTGATGGCGAGCATGGGCAAGGGCGGGCCGTTTCTCCTCCCAGGTCTTTTCCTCCGTGCGTGTCGGGGAGTGCCGCCGGACGCCACAGAATGGGGGGAGAACGTCCGGAGTGGTTTGTGAAGAGCCCCGGTTTAGCGTTACTCTCTGAGGTGCAGGAGCGCCCGTCTCCTTCAAGCGGATGGGCTCAGTGTCCGCGGGTCCGAAGTTGTTTCCGGTCTGTTGCCATGTCACGTGAGAGAACCGTGCGGTTTGTGTTGTTCGGGTTTGCTTTCTCAAAGGCAAGTTGCGTGCATCGCGCCCCTGCCGGACGGCTTCCCCCTTGTGTGGGGAAGTTTTGAGCGGAACCCAAGTGGGGGGAATGTGTGGCTGGCACGTCAGTGGCTGCAGCTCCGGCCGCGTCTCCGTGAGCTCGGCTGTGTGCGGTGCTGGGAAACCGCACGGAAACACAAGTTGAATGTTCCGTTGCACTCAGGGGTGAATTGTCACCTCTGACAGAGGCAACGGTTCCACGACGTTGTCACAACCGGTGAGCGCTGGGGTTTCCCGTGTGGCTCAGAGATGTTGCTCAGGAGCCAAAGGGGCGCTTGGAGGGCCTGGCCGCACAGACAGGGCTGCGGGTGCCCGTCCCTGAGGCTGCCGTCCGCCTCCCGCTGGGAGCCTGGAGCTGCTCTCCCTCCTGCCTCCTGCAGGCCCCCGGCACCCCACTCTTAGATCTGTTTGTGTTTTCCCTTTTTAAAAAGCTGGTGGGAGTGCTTTCTTCACCTGATTTGTATACTGTCTCCTCATGGCTGGGTGGTTGTCGCCCATCCGGCGCGTTTGTTAGACCAGCCCTCCTGTACCTCCTCTGCCCGCCGGGGCTCACGGTCCCCTGTCGGGTGTATCCTGACTGATGCAGACAGATGCCAGCTCCCCGTGACCCAGGAGGGAGGGGCCGTCCTTGTCCCTGTTCCACCGGTGGGGACCTGGGTCCATGGGGGCTCGCGGCTCACGCTGTATGCTAGCAAGGCTTGACGTGACCCCTAGAGGTCCCCTCCCTGTGCCTTGGTTTCCTTGTTTTAGGCCAGTGCATCCCTGAAGCCCCAGCAGTGATGGAGTGAGTGTGGGCCAGGGACCCGTTCTCTGTCAATTGCTGCCCGGGGCCCCCCTGGGCTGTCTTCTCCCTCCTTCCCCTTTGTGGCCCGTCTCGGCCAGAGGAATTCCCTGGGTGGTCAGAGGGAATGTTGGCCCTGGGATGGGGGCAGGGGAGAGCCAGGCGGGGTGTCTGGTGTCGTGAGCCTGCAGCTACACCTGCTGTCACAGATGCCACACCCGGTCGGTGAGGGCAGGCTCCCACAGCAGCCTGTGGGCCAGTCACCGCCGGCACCTGATGTCCCCCAATGTTGTCAGCGTGGCCAGTGTGATGAGGCAGTCCCTTCTGCTATAACACCTGTTTCGAAAATGTGAATTTGTTCCAGAAATGGGTGATGTTTGAGGAATAGTGGGAGCTGGTGGGAGCTCAGCCTTTGCTCACGTGTGGCCTTGCCCCTAGAAAACAGCAGCTGTCCTTTTTCTGCCCCTGGACGCCATGTGGGATCCCACAAGGCAGACTTCACGTGTCTTGTGGACCTTGGGCTCTTCCCGGTAATGACCGTTTCTCCAGCTTTTCCTGTTTGTGGTGACCTTGACGGTTTTGAGGAGTGCTGGGCAGGTGTTTTGCTGACTGTCCCTCAGTTGGGATTTGTTTCCTGTGTTTCTCATGGATGGGGTGGGGTGAGATGTTTCGGGGAGGAGGGTCACAGAGGTGAAGCACCCTTCTCACCACGTCCCATGGAGAGTCTGTGGCTGATCCCCATGATGTTGGCCTCCATCCCTGTCTGGGTGTTTGTCAGGGTCTCCACTTTCAAGGCGCCCCTTCCCCCTTTCCAAACCTCTCCTGGACAGGAGCGTCTGTGTACGTGGTTTGGAATTTTTCTGCATGGGAGACCTGACTCTGTGCCCTTTATTTAATTATCCACCCACTGGCTTGTATTGCTGTTGACTTGCAGGTACTTTTTAGGTTTGGGTTGTGAGCCAGCACTGCTGTATTTTGTTGTTCCGCCTGTTCCAGCTTTGCCCTGGCGGCTCTCCCGTTTGGCTCCTGTGCCCCTTCAACACTCATTGTCTTGATTATTCCACCCCTCCTCCCTCCCGTGTTCTCCCCCCTTCCTCCCCCTCCCCCTTCTTCCTCCTCTCCCCTCCCTCCTCTTTCCTTCTTTCCTCCCTCCCCTCCTCCATTCTTCCTCTCCTTCCCCCCTCCTTCCTCCTTCCCCCTCCCTCCTTCCTCTCCTTCTTCCTCTTCCCTCCCTCCCTCCTTCCTTCCCCCTCCCCTATCCTTCCTCCTCCTTCTTCCTTCCCTTCCTCCTCCTTTCTTCCTTTCCTCCCTCCTTCCATCATCCTTCCTCCCCTCTTCCTCCTTCCTCCTTTCCTCCTTTCCTCCTTTCCTCCTTTCCTCCTTTCCTCCTTTCCTCCTTTCCTCCTCCCCTCTGTCCCTCCCTCCTCCCCTCTACCTCCTTCCTCCCTCCTCCTTTCCTCCTCCGTCCCCCTTCCCTCATTCTTTCTCCTTCCTCCTCTCCCTCTTTCCTCTTTCCTTCTTCCTTTCCTCTTCCTCTTTTCCTCCTTCCTTCTCTCCTTCCTTCTTCCCTCCCTCCCTCTTTCCTTCCTTCTCTCCTTCCTTCCTTCCCTTCTTCCTTCCTTCCTCTTCCCTCTCTCCTTCCCTTCTCCCTTTTTCCCCTCCCTCCTGATGGCTTGCCTGCCTGCCTTCCTTCCTTCCTTCCTGCCTTCCTTCCTTCCTTCCTTCCTTCCTTCCTGCCTTCCTTCCTTCCTTTCTTAGCAACTCCTTCCTGGTGCTATAGGTGCTCCCAGCTCATCGTGAATGCTCCGTGTCCCAGTCCTGCAATCAGTCATTTCTTCAAGGAGCCTGGTTTCTTTTACCGGAGAATGGTGTTTGAGGCCAAGATCTGGCTGTTTGCTGCTGTTGGACACTCACTGCTTCTCCGCGCTCCCGGCCGACAGAGCCAGGAGACAGGTGTTGCACCCCGGCCCGCGTGCACACACACGTCTAGAAACATGTCTGCCCGGCGCCAGCTGTGTGTGAGCAGCCCGAACGTGAGCTCATGCTGAGGTCTCCGCCCTGGCCCCTCGCTGCGTGTGTCGTTCCCACTGCCTCCCCTTGCTTGTCTGTAACTTCCGTCCAGCAGCGGGACATCTGGCTCCCCCATCAGCCACACAGGAGTGCACGGGAGCGTCAGAACTGCTGGCCTGTGCCTGTGTCAGTGGAACCTGATGCTTATATGCCAGTGGTCTTCTGTGCTCCACTTATTTCCAAATAAGTTAATTGAGCGAGCACTGTGTTCCCCATCCCTTCAGTGAGGTGGCTTCATCCATTTGAAATATGGTCAGATTGTTCTGCCACGTTATGCGTTCCTTCCTAGAATTCGCCGAACTTCCTTGATTTTACGTTTGTGTGCATTTTCCTGCTTGTTTATCCACTCAAGCTGGGCATCTTGCTTGCTTCCAGTTTTGCACGATTATGAATAAAGCTGCGGTAAACGTCTGTGCAAGTGTCTGTGTAGACATCGGTTTTCAACTCATTTGGGTCAGTCAGTTCCTGGGAGTGCTGTTGCTGGATTGAACAGGAAGAGTACGGTTAGTTTCGTAAGAAACCGCTAACCTGTTCCGCGCTCCCTGCAGCTTGACCGGCCTCCTGCTGCTGTGTGACCTCGCGGCATGCCGTGCTGTGCTGCCTGCGCACTGGAATTTGGCCACTCTGCTCAGCTCAGCGCGAGTGACGAGTGACGTCTTGGTGCTGTTTTGATTTGCGTTTCTCCTATGACGATGACGGATGCAGAGCGGCTGGTCACGTGCTTGTTTGCTGTCTGTGTGTCTTTGGTGAAGTGTCTGCTCTCCTCTGCCCATTTTAAATTCGAGTGCTTTCTTATTATTGGGTTGCAGGAGTCTCTTCATCGAGAACTGTTCTTTCTCTGTTTCGGTGCAAGTCCTAGTTGGCAGGTAACGTCTCTCAGTCTGCAGCTGCTCTTCTCACACCCGTAGCAGGGTCTCTCACAGAGCGTTTTTCATTTTAGGCCACTTGTGCGGGTTGTGCTTTAGGTGCTGAGATCTCGGTCACCAAACCCAAGATCACAGCGATTTTCTGCCGTGTTTTCTTCTGGAAGTTCTGCAAGTCTGTGTCGTATTTTGGGTCCAGCCTTGGTTTTGAGTCACTTTGGGAAGGACGGAGGCATGCCCACACTCACTTGTTTGCGGGGTGAGGGGGTGCAGTGGGGTGCCGTCATTACCATGCTGTTTGTTCGAGAGACTGGACGACCTCTGCTCCGCTGCTGGTCCGTTAGTTGTCCTTGGGCCTCTGCAGGCACCGTTCTGTCCCACTGGTCTGCGTGGATGCCCCACTGTCCTGATGGTGCAGTACTGCTTTTATGAGG
Source organism: Panthera tigris (assembly GCF_018350195.1). Taxonomy (NCBI): domain Eukaryota; kingdom Metazoa; phylum Chordata; class Mammalia; order Carnivora; family Felidae; genus Panthera; species Panthera tigris. The sequence continues at coordinate 925,020 of NC_056672.1, read as the reverse complement.
TTTCCATCTTTTCACGTGTTCCCTAAGCCCTGTGGTTTTTGTTGTGTGACTCTGCATCCCTGACTGGGGTCTGTCTCTCCAGGTCTTCAGCCCCCGGGCTGGCAAAGTGGGTCGTGGTCACTGACAATCCGCGGTAGTCATTTTATCTCGTCTCGTCTCGTCTCGTCTCGTCTCATCTCATCATCTCATGTCATGTCATGTCATGTCATCTCATCTATCTTGAGAAAAAGTAACGGGATGCACGTGGTTAAAAAGAAAAATAACCAGTGGTTGGTTACCTTCATGTATGTTTCCTTCCCTTTGGGCTCAGCTCAGTCAGGGTTGACTTTATTCCTGATAAACCAGCCCAGTGAGCTGCTTAGCTTACTGGCCTTTGCATTTGACCAGCTGGCAGTTAGGGAAGGGGTGTGGAGTCAGCCAGTGGTCAGACCTGGGATCCGGTCCCCCTTGGGTGTTCCCCATGGGTGGGGCCTGGCTGCTCTGTCACTCCAGAAGTGTGACGGACACACCCCGTTTGGTGCCTCCGCTGTCCTTTGAGGTGCCCACCACCTTCTGGGAAGCTCTTTCCAGCCTGCAGGGGGCCCCCAGGTCTGGCCCCTCATTGGGTGCTGGTGCTGGGCTCCACCCCAAAGATGCCTGCCTGGCCTCTCCCTGCTCCTGTCCCTCCTCTTGGCCTGCGTTGGGACAGGTCTGCAGAACCCACTGGATTTATGGGGCAGCCCAGGTGTGACTCCCACACGCTCTTGCTGCCGGGCACACCTCTTCCTCTGGCCTCTCAGTGCTCACCTCCCCTGGGGGTGCCCTCCTGTGCCTGCACCAGCTGCCATCTGGAATGCCGCCCTGTTGTTAGGGCCTAGATGTGGCCGTGAAGCTTGGGACGGAGAGCGGCTAGGCCGGAGGCTTGCGGGGGCAGCGTCTGCAGCATACAGGGTGGCTGCTGCACATGAAGCAGGGCTGGCACTGTCGTGATGGGCCGGGAGTGGGCCCTGGGTGTCTCTCTGGGGTGGCATCCTGGAGCGGTGACAGTGGGCCATGCGCACATCACAGACAGCATGGGAGGGTCCTGCCGGCCTCACCCCTCTGGCGAACCTCAAGGTGTGCGTGGTGGAGGGGCGAGGCTGGGGGACCAGACACCTGGCTGTGGCACAGGGAGGGTCTCACCTCTTTTGACAGACGGAGCCATGTCTTCTCTGCTCTGGAAGCCCCTCATGGCAGGTGATCCTGCATCAGTTCCTTGGGGCACTGGGGGCCATCCCTGCCTGGGTGACCATGACAGAATGCCGGATGTGGGGCATACTTGCCCCTGAGACCCCATTCTCTTGCCCTGGCCACAGCTGTAGACATGGGGTCCCAAAGTTGCAGAATTCTGGGTTCTGAGGTAGTTTCCAGCCACTCACTGACTGTGTGGCTTGCTGGGTGTCCCTTCCTACCTGAGGCTGCTAATGGAGAAAATGTACGGAGATTAGAGATGGAGCGAGCCTGGTGTTTCCAGCCCAGGCCATCCTGGACAGCTGCCCCTCCTGCTGCCGAATGAGGTTTGTGCGGGCAGCCAGCTGCTGTGGGGACACCGGGGCCTTGTCTCCTGGCCCTGGGACTGCCCTCTGGGTCCCTGGGTGGCAGAGCCAGGGTCCCAGGGGACCGCTGCCAGCATTGGGGCTCAGCTGGCCGGAAGCCTGCCTGCTGACACTGAGGCAATTAGGGTGTAATCTTCTCTAAATGCACCCGATTCTGGCTAAATCCCTACCGTCCAAGAGTGGATTCCCAGTTTTCTAAAAGCAGCTTAATGTTTGGACGCTGCCCAGAGCAGCTGGGGTGCATGGTTGGCGATGGGACAAACGTGGGCGGACAGGACAGACTTGGGCGGGGGGCGCAGGGCGGGGGGGTGCAGGGGAGTGACAGCCGTCCATAGGCAGCCACATTCTGTTTCCATACAGGTGTCAGTCCTCAGCTCTGGTTCTTCTGATCCCCACAGCCAATGTGCTGGTGCCTGAGGGGAAACAGACCAGAAGCCACATAGTGGGAAGGGTGGGTTGAGGGAGGACAGATGTCGCTCGTGGATCTCCTGAGCCTAGCACAGGGCTGGTCTGATGGATGAGGGTCGTCAGCCAGGCAGAGTTTGTGTGAGTGTGCCTGTAGCTTCCATCTGCCCCGTTCCCAGGGGGAGGCCTACTCTCCAGCTCCCCCAGAATCCACAGTACCCCCAGCCTTCCCTGCAGACCACCTAGCACCTATCTATTCCCTGGACCTGTCGTGTGCCCAACCACCTACTTCTGGTGTGGAGCCCTGCCCCCTCCCCCACAGTGTCCCCCATGTCCTCCCTGTCCTCCTGACTACCTGTCACTTGCCAGATATGGGCTCACCCAACCCCACTGAGGAGGTGCACACTTGGTGCCAGACCTGGGGTGCCCTGGGCCCAGGTGCTTGTGTGCCCATGGGCCAGGCCTGCTCCCCTCACTGCCTTGGCCCACACTGTGTATCTGGGGGTTCAGGTCCTTCTTCCCCCAGCTCTACTCCCTCTGTGAACCAGCCTTAGGGTGGTGTGGGACCGAGGGGTTCACAGAAAGATGGAAGGTCCAGGGTGGGTCCTGCCCTCACCCCGCCAGGCCATTTGGATCCCTGGTGACACCCTGGCTCTGAGAGGTGGCCCAGGGCTGCATCCAACCCTCCAGGTTCTGTGCTTGTGTGGGAGCTTGTCCCTTCCTTCTGTGGCTTCTCTCCCTGGAGGCTTCTGGGAATCTGCTCCTGCTGGCTGTCTGGTCTTGCCCCCTTGTTTTGGGATTCAGTGAGGTGGGGCTCAGCCCCTCTTCCGGTGGTGGGCTATATTAATTAGGGTGGCCTCTGATCTCAAGGGACAGAAGATTCCAGAGTGACTCTGGCTGCTGCCCAGATGATCCTGTCTTGTAAGCTGCCCTCAGTTTTGAAATTGGTGCACAATCACCTGTAAGGAGACCGAGAACTAACTGTTGTGGTCTCCTGTGCTGCCCCAGCGGGCGCCTTCCCCCCTGCCCAGTCCTCGAAGCCTGCTGGTCTGCTGCAGTGATTAGGTTCTCTTCTAGACTTTTCTCTCAGGAGTGTGCCAGGTTAGTACCCGAGTCATCAACACCTCCCCTTGGGAATGTTGGGGTCGCCAGTGTGCGAGGCTCTGTGTGCACCTGCACTCTCGCCTTTCCTGGTGATTCCCACGGGTGGCACCCGTGTGCCCTTGTCCAGGACAGCCATGCTGGTCCCCTGGCAGAAGGGCCAGACCCTCCTTGGGCTCTGCTTCAGTTCCCCAGCTCCTGTGAGTGTAGGGCCTTATGCCCTGAGGGAGATAATCTCCACAAGTCGTGTGAAGTGGGGCTGATCTGGGGATTAACAGGCGCGGCCCCAGTAAACAGCAGCCTTCCGGATTCCAGGGCCGAGACTCCGAGACTGGGAAGGGCCGGCTGGCAGGTGTGCCCGCACCTGTGAACAGATGTTTCTGGCTCCCCAGGTGATTCTGAGGCAAGGGCAGCTAAACAGAGCCAAGTATTGGTTCTGCCTTCTCTGGCAGTCCCTCCTGGAAAGTGATGGGGAGGCCTTGCTCTCAGGGTACAGTTTCTCACCTGTGCAAGATCTTTCCCCTGAGAGAGAAGCTGATGGGCTCCTGTTGGCACAGGCTGTGAAGTGTGCAGGGCCCCGGTTACTGCCTGCCCTCCGGGGCCTCTCCCATGTGTGACATCCCCTGACCCTGTCAGAGCTGTAGGGGGGCAGAGGCCTGGCGAGGGGCCCTGGGGGTGTGGGAGCAGAGCCAGCCCACTGAGCAGGACTGCATGCTGGCCCTTGGAGCCGCTCTGCTCCGGGTGCCTTCCTCAGGGATGTCTGTCCCGGACACCTCCCTTAGTTGCTGGCTCCAGCCTTTCCTGGACCCTCCTGTTCCCAGTCCTGTGTTGACCGGCCATTTGCAGACACTCCTTTGTGAAAGTCTGTTCCGGACCATCACCAGATTGTCTGTGGGGCATCTGCCTTTTTCTCACTGACATGTTGGGAGTTGTGTGTATAGTCTGGGTGCGGGTCCTCCCGCCATCAGGCAGCGGGAGGACCAGCTGAGGGGTTGGGGTGGCCTGGAACCCTGATCTTCCGGGCCGGCTGAGGAACGTGAATCATCCTGAGAACTTAGAGACCGGTGTTAAGTGGAACGGTACGACACGGCGCTAGCGAGAGCGGAAGCTGGTACTGTTAGTCGTTCCTGAACAGAGGGGACCGCATGCCCCGCCCCGGGATGGACCATCAGAGACGGGTGGTAGCGAGTGCTGATGAGGACGTGGAGAAATCCAAGCCCACACCTGGCTGCGGAAAGTGGGGTGGTGGGACTGCTGTGGCGGCTCCAAGGCCTTGGATGTTACCATGTGCCCTAGCGGTTCGCGCCTGTGTGTGACCTCATGTGTAACCCAAGGACGCTGAAAACAGCATGCATACAGAAAGTAAAGTGTTGGCGGCTGCATTGTTCTCAGCGGCCCCGGAGTGAAGCACCAGGCTCGCTGCGCGTGGACAATCTTGGAAAGCGACGCTCGGTGACAGTAGCCAGTCACGGGGATCACCGAGTGTGTGGTTCCCTTTATAGGAAATGTCCTGGTTGGACAGATCCGCAGAGACTGGGGGAGCGGAGCTGGTGAGCGACCACTAAAGAGGTGAGGTCTTCTTTTCGGGATCCAGATGAGAATGTGGAAGTAGTGGCGATGGTCGCACAGCCCTGTGAATACACTAAGATCCCCCAAATTGTGCACGTTAAAAGGGTGAATGTTATGGTATGTGAATTGTACCTTTAACGTTTTTCAGGGGTTGGGGGTTTCAGTCTTTCTGCTTGCTGGTGGTCGGAACGAATGTCACCGTTCCTCTGGAGTGACCCCAGAGGATCTGCGGCCGCTTCCTCCCGCTCTGTGCGGCACTGCGCATGCTCCTCACGATGGTGGCGGTGCCTCTGCGGCACCGCGCATGCTCCTCGTGGTGGTGGCGCCTCTGCGGCACCGCGCATGCTCTTCGTGAACTCCTGGTGCTCACCCTCCTGCCCGGGACGGGTTCTTTTCTTCGGCCGAGTCTTGTGTTTCTAGTTAAGATAGTGTTCAAGAGTTATGTTTTTTTGGTGTTGGGATTATAAATAGTTTTTATTATGTATTCTTAAGCTTAACAACTTCATTTGGGGGAATTGTAGGTCTCTAAGTGACCTTTATGGAGGTGTTACTTAGTGCATTTTATAGGTGACATCATCGCCTTTCCTCCTGTTTCTTCTAGCCTCTGGAAAGTGTGGTGAGAGCGTCCTTTGTCCTTTTAAGCGGCAAGACCACTGGGCTTGTCCATTTTTAGTAATTTGCTCTGCGTTTGGTTAACGTTAGCTCTCATTTTAGATCTGTCTGGGTGCGTTTACTGTGGCTGCAGTTGCTCTTTTGGTGACGTTAAGAAGGAAAGCTAGCATGTCCGTTTTTGTAGAGCTTTGGTTGAGAGGCAAGGCCAGGTCCTAGTGGAAGCATCTTTGTGCAGGCGGCTTCCTTCCTTCCCACACAGTCGTCTGTGGCAGGAACGTCTGTAGATCACCTTTCGACACGCTGTTTGGCCAGCTCACTGGATGTGCTTGCTTATGCTGATCCCTGGCAGATGCCCAGTCAGTAGTTTTAAACCTGAATGGAGTTGGTGCCCCTGGTTTTGTGCTCCTGGGGCGAGTGGATGCTCCTCATGGTGAAGTGCAGCTCTTTCCAAAGGTCTTCTGAGTTTGTGCATGCATGTCAGCCCCCATGAAGGAGTTTTGGTAGGGACAGAGGGGCTCTGGGGTCCAGCCCTGACCCCTACCCACAGGGAGCATACCGTCCCCGGGGTGTGCAGGGGCACCGGCCTGTGCCCTCCTGGCATGGAGACCGGTGCCCCACGCAAACCGCTGGCCTGGATGAAACCATCACCAGGTGGAGAAAATACACGAGCTTGGTTGCTTTTGCTTTCTTATTTTGCTGTTGGGATTTTGCTGTACCACTTTCCCATTCTGAGACTTTTGCCTGTTTCCTTTGTTGAGTCTCTGAGTTTCTTATTATCACTAAAGTGTATTTTTAGTGCATCCCTACCCCAGCATAGTGCAGCTTTGGCAGCGATCCCCATGCCCTGATCGGAGGTATTTCTGACTATTGTTGACTTGGTTTCCTGGTGTTTGTTCTGTGTGCTCTCTTTGGTGTAGATATTATTGAGGAGATCAATTTTCATGTGTTTGGGTGTATGCTAACATACCTTTAAATAGATTTTTTGGGAACAGTTTTAGATTTACAGAGAACTTGAGAAATGTGTGTTTTTATTTTGCTCTGCCATGGTGTACAACATGTGTGTGGAACTCCTTCCCTGTTCAGGTCACTGTGAGGTCAGCCCATCCTGCCGTGACGCCATCTCCTTAGGGAAAAGCTCTGCTTGGAAAGGACATCGTGCCCTTCGTCCTGCTGGTGCGTCTTCTCTTCGTTGCCGCGATTCTGATTCCCTTGCGTACCGCTGAGTGCCCCCAGTCTCTACACGTTGGTCTGGTTGACACGCTCTTGCAGTGTTCAGTATTTAGTGCCAGGCAGTTTGGGGCAGTGATTTCAGTGTTGATAGGTTTGGTCAGTCTGAGATGGAGACTTTCCTTCCTCCCTTAATGCTGTAAAACCTTTATCCCATGATAAAGTCATTGAGCTTGAATCTGTATCCAGTTCCCAGGCCTGAGCCCTGTCTTGAACTTAATGAGGCTCTCATGGGAGCTGGGTTTTGTGGGGCTGACAGGCTTCTGCAGGGGAGCCGGCCACGCCGAATGGCTGTGTCACAGTCTCACCCCCGTGTCGGCAGACCCCCTGAGACTTGCCCGAGTGCTGGAGCCTGCCTGTACCAGTTTGGACTGGGAATCTATCGGTCCGTCAACATCTGTTGAGCACATACTGCAGCAGGCTGGCTTGCACTTGAGGTGCTGTTTCTTCCGTGTGGCTCCCAAGGGCGCGGACCCTCCACACGCAGGGTGCCACTGGGAGGGCTGGTGGCGCACACTTGCTCTGAGAAGCCACTCTGCAGGACACCATTTTGAACCAGAAAAGAGGTGAGAGACGCCTTAGGGGCTCCCCATTCTGCTGGAGACCACTGGTGAACCGAGGAAGTGATTCTGGCCTTTCTGAGTCCCCAAGCTGGAGCACAGCTGGCTGTGGGGGCCCCGAAAGCTATGCCGGAAGGGGGTCTTGGGGGTGAGACAGGCAGGACCTGGGAACTCCTGGGATGTTCCTGTCCTGGTGCACGCTGGCAGCCCTTCGGGGGAAGGTGGGTAAGGCTGGGTCAGTCCGGGAATCCAACACCGCATCCCAGCTTCGCTGAGGAAACTGCTTCCTGGGCCAGGGCCTTAGCTCATCTGGTTTCCTTGGGCTTGGTGTGTGTTGTGCCTGCTGCCTTGACGGCGGAACTGGTCTGGGAAGGAAGCTCCTCCAGAGCAGCCCCACCCGGCGGCCTGCTTCCCGCTACCGCCCCTGCCCTGCTGCTGCGGGCCTTCCCCAGGGGTCCGGGCCCTGCCAGTCTCCGCACTTGGATCTGCTTCGGGGCCCCGTGCACATGTGTCAGGAACTAAGGGTCAGCATCTGCGAGCCAGGGTGGACGACCAGCTGACGATGCTTCTATCTCTGGGGCAGACAGGGAGGCCATCACAGAACAGACGTACTGCCCTCTGGGGGCCACAGGGACTGGCCAACCGCATGGGCAGGGGCAGTCACCTGAGGGTTGCTCTGCTAGTCCTGGCCCCGTTTCTCCTGGGCCTGGTCCTGCCAGCTGCCCAGCCCCAGGCGAGGCATGTCACGCACAGCCCAGTGTGCGGTGGGCTCAGTGAGGTGGGGCACTCGCCCAGACTCAGGACGGGGCCTTGGCGGTGGGCGCCGCCATGCTCATCCCTGCTGTCCTACTGGTTGGGTGCCAGGGTCTGCCATGGCCAGGGAGGAGGGGTCTTCTTGTCCAGGGCTCCTCCTCCCCCACCTGGAGCACCCTCATCCTTCCAGGCCTGACCCGATGCATGTCCCTGCTCTGCATGCAGTCCTTTGACTCCAGGACGAGCCCGTCCGGCGCACGCTTGCAGTTTTTCCGTAACGAGCCACAGAAAGTGGATGCTGGATGGCGAGGAGGTGTTGACCTCAGACCAGCGGTCAGCAGACTGCTGCTCAAGGGCCACCTCGGGCAGTCAGTCTGGCCTTGTAAATAGCGTTTTGCTCCTTTGTTGTTTATGGCCTCCTTCGCCCCACGGGACAGAGCTGAGAGCCACTGGCACAGACCCCACGCCTGTGTGATGGTTCATTTCATGTGTCACTTTGGCTGGACTACAGACGGGTGTGTCTCTGGGAAGGACTAGCACTCATTCCGTGTGGGCGGGCCAGTCCCTCTGGTGCATTGGGACAGAAGTGGGAAGGGTGAATTCTCTCCCTCTTCCCGAGCGGGGACGTCTGTCTGTCTTCTGTCCTTGTGTGTGGGTGCCCCGGTGTTCGGGCCTTCAGACACCAGTGGCTTTCCTGCTTCTCCCGCTCACAGACAGCAGATGGTGGGATGTCTTGGCTTCTGGAATAAATCTCTTACATACGTGTCTACACGTTCTGTGGGGAAGGAGCCCTGACTGATACCGATTTGGTCCCAAGAACACCAGTGGAGCTGCCTGGGGTCTCTTCCTTTTGCCCCCCTGTCCCACCCTCCCGTTTTTGTCCCTGCAGTGGACGGCTTACCCAGAGGGGTGGAACCAGGTCTAGGGCCGGGGCCTCTGCAGGGCCCTGGTCTCCTCTAGGGGCCTGTGTCCTGAGCTGGATGGGTTAGGGAGAGGCTGACAGGGAGCGGCTGATGGAGCCTTTTGCCTGGAAAGGCACACTCCGTGTGGGCACCAGGCTCTCCGTCCCTGCCGGGTTGCTGACCCATGTGTGGACCTGGGACCCAGGGAGCCTCTCTGAGCTCTAGTTACTATGCCTGTGGACTCAAGGCAGTGGCCCCAGCCTCGTCCTACTGGACTGCGTCAGCTTTCCAGTTGAGGTGGGTGTGTCCCAGGACAACTTTACCTGCAACAGGCTTGGGCAGGTGTGGCTGGCCAGGCTGCAGTGCACTACCCCCGGGGAGGGGCGGGGGGGAGGAGGGGGAAGGGACCTCTCAGGTGGTCAGCAGAACTTCTTGTCCCTCATTGTCTTAGCTTCTCTGTCTGGCTTAGCCTCATGGGGGTGGTGGGGACCCGGTGGGGGCTGGGTATCTGGGACCTCGCGCATGCGAGTGGGCACTGTTGGGGGGTCCCAGCGTGTTAACACTGGTCAGAAATGTTGGTTCCTGTTGAGGAGGGAGGGGTGCCGCCTGCCCAGTGCCGGGTCCCAGCCCCTGGGGAAGCACACCCTGCCAAGACCCCACCCCTGCATGTGGTCTGTGGTCGGCTCTCCCGTCTCCAGCCCAGCACACCCCTGCCGCTGGTTCCGGCCCTCACTCCATCCTCTCTGTGTCCTGCTCAGCAGGCGCCCACGTCCTGGCCATGCCACTCCTAGCACCTTGTCCAGGCTGCGGCCACCCTCCTGGGCCCTCAGGGGTGCTCGCCTCCCTCTCCTGCTCCCCACTGTGTCTCTGCTCTGCTGACACGGTGGGGCAGCGTCTCCTGCCGTGGCTCATTGTGCCCTCGCCTGGATTGGGGCTTGCTTGGCCTGGGCCTCTTGCCCAGACCTCCCAGACCCCACCCCCGCCTGGGGCACTGGATTCTCAGATCTAGTCAAACCTGCCTTCTCCAGGGATAGGCTGGCACCCCAACAAACACTAGTCACCCCTAGTGCTTGGGGGAGGGGTGGGTAAGGCTCCTGGGAGAGACCAAGGCCAGGTCGGAGGGGCTGGAGTAGGAAGGCTGCCACACCCAGGGTATGACAGAGACCAAGGGTGTGTGTGTGTGTGTGTGTGTGTGTGTGTGTGTGTGTGTGTTTGTGTGCGCGCGCGCGCGTGCAAGAGTGTGTGGATCGTGTGATTGAGAGTGTGTGTGATCGAGGGTGTATATGTGAGGGTGTGTGGCCATGTGTAATTTAGGGTTTGTGTGTATGTGTGTGTGAGGTGTGTGTGTGTGACTGTGTAATTTGGGTGTGAGGGTAAGGGTGTATGAGGTGTGTGTGTGTGTGTGTTACCGTGTGCAATTTAGGGTGTGAGTGTGTGAGCATGTGTAACAGAGGTGTGTGTGTGAGGTGTGTGTGTATGTGACCGTGTGTAATTGAGGGTGTGTGTGACGGTGTGTGTGTGTGATGGCGTGTAACTTAGGGTGTGTGTGACGGGGTGTGTGTGTGTGTGTGTGTGGCCGTGTGTAATTTAGAGTGTTGTGAGTGTGAGTGTGCACCGAATTACACACGCCACACCGTCTGTTCACATCCAGGTTGGGGGAGGCTGCGGGGCCCTGGGGGTGGTGTGATCACGGGCCTGGCGAGGGAGGAAGGTCTGAGCAGAACCGGAGCCTCGTGACAGGGATCTGCCCTGTCCCCCACCCTGTCCCCTTGGTCCCTTCAGGGAGACACGAGAGTGGGGGAGACCCCGCAGGCACGCTGGTCCCAGGTCTTCCCCATTACCCTGGACTGTCACCACCCAGCAGCCCCCCAGGGGAAGCCCTGGGCCTGACCCCCACCCCCCCCTTCCCGGCAGCGCTCTCCTCCCAGGGGTCCCCCCTGCCGCGAGCCCTTGCACCAGGCCTGGGACCCAGTCCCGCCCAGCCTGTGCTCACGCCCGCTGCTCCTCAGCTGCGGCCCCTCTGCCCCAGCCCTGTGACTCCCTTTCCTGGCCTGGAGCTTGCCCTGGGGGCTCCCTTCCCATTCGGCAGACCCAATCTTCCCCTCCCCCCCCCCCCCAAGTCTGGCCCGGACTGCAGGTATTTGTGCGGTGTCCACGTGGGCGGGGTGAACCTAGAGTAAGGCTGGCCTTGCCTGGACTTGCCGGGCCATGTTGGGGCTCACCAGGCCTGGGCGGCTGTAGAGGAGTGGGCGGGCCAGCCCCTGGGGGGACATCACAACAGCACTGTGGCCACTACCTTGAAGCCCTGACGAGCGTCCCAGGGTCCGGGAGGGCGTCCTCTTCCTTCCTCCAAGCAGCCAGAGAAGCTTGGGGGCCCCCGGTGGACACTGGCCTGGCAGGTGCGTGGTAGAGCAGCCAAGGTCTCGGGGACAAGCGTGCCCACAGCTGGGCACCACCGTCAGGTGGCGGACGCTGCTGCTCTGCATGCTTCTAGGGACGGGGAGGCAGGCTTAGAGGGGGCGCCGGGTGGGGGTGGGGTGCTTTGGTCAGAAGAAATTCCAGTGGGTGGGCTCAGTGGCGTCTCAGACCCTCAGCCTCTCAGCCTGTGAGCTGGACAGTGAGCACCGCGACGGGGTCTCCTGGGTTCCGGTGCTCCAGGCTGGGGTAGATGCTTGTAGACAGCTTTCTGGTCTTTGAGGGAACGGTTCGGATTCAAAGCGTGGTGGGGCCCGGGAGCTCCCCCTGCCGGCCTTCCCACGCCATTTCCCCGAGGTTTCCCGAGGTGTCCCCTTAGGATTTTCGCGGCTGTTACAGATACTCCTGCAGGAGTGAGTCTGGGAGGAATACCTAGGAGTGCATGGCCCTGCCTCATTTCGAGTGAATGTGTGACTCCAGGAATCTGCCAGATTACTTCCAGAGCCGCTGCGCCGTTTTCCGTTCCCTGCCAGCAGGCAGGAGTTTCCACGCTGAGCATTTTTTCGTGTGATTCTTTCCCACACACGTGTCTTCTCGGGGGAAGTATCTGCTCAGTTCTTTTGCCCATGTTTTATGAGGTTGTGTCTCTTTCTGAGTTTAGAGAGCTCTTCTATTTTATTTTGGCTGTAAGTCCTTTGTCAGATTGTGATTTGTGTAGATTTTCTTTCAGTCTATGCCTTGTCTTTTTATTGTCTTTTTTTTTTTTTTAATGAAGAGAGTTCTGGAGATTTGTTACACAACAGTGTGAATGTAGCTAACACTACTGAACTATACACTTAAAAACAGTGAAGATGGTAAATTTTGTGTTGTGTGTATTTCACTACAATTTTAAAAAGTTTCCTGGTTTAAAAACTTTTTTCGGTGAATTACTCATTTTATCATTATTTTTTGACTCTATTCCTGGCATTGCTTTTTGTCTGGGAGTCTCATTTTATCTGCCATTAATGTGGGTATGCCAGCTTTTTTATTAGTATTTTTTGTGTGTCTTATATATGTGTCATCGGTAGAACGTAGCTGGATTTTGTCTGGGTATCGTTTCTCGTATCCAGTTTGAGAATGTGTTTTTTTGTTTGTTTTTAATCTGATCACTATAACGTGGATTCCTAGTGTCTTCAAAAATCACGTGTACTTTATGTTTCTCACCAAAGTATGTGAAAATAGAGTTTAGATTGCCATGCTATTATTCACTTTCTAAATAAAGAACTTAAGAAAAATTCAATAGCATTACCTTTCTTTTAATTTCCTTTTTTTTTTTTTTTAACCCCCTTTGACATATTTCCAATCTTTTGCGTCGGGCAACCACTAATCTGTTCTCTATATCTGTGAGCATGGCTTTTGGTTTTTCTTAGATTCCACATATAAGAGAGATCGTGCAGTATTTCTGTCTGATTGACCTCACTTTGCCTGCTGCCCTCGAGGTCCACCCTGCTCTTGTCTTTCAAACAGCAGAAGTTCTTAGTTTTGAAGTCCAAATTACCAGTTTGTTTTTATAGATCATGTCCAAGGTCACAAACACTTTCTCTTATTTTCCCCTGGAAAGTTTATACCTTCTTTCTTTAAAAAAAAATTCAAAAAAACTTATTTTTAGTTTCGAGAGACAGCATGCCACATGAGAGGGGGACAGAGAGAGACCATCTCTTTTTTTTTTTAATGTTTATTCATTTTTTTTTTTCTGGGGCGCCTGGGTGGCTCAGTCGGTTAAGCGGCCGACTTCGGCTCAGGTCATGATCTCGTGGTCCGTGAGTTCGAGCCCCGCGTCGGGCTCTGTGCTGACAGCTTAGAGCCTGGAGCCTGTTTCAGATTCTGTATCTCCCTCTCTCTGACCCTCCCCCGTTCATGCTTTGTCTCTCTCTGTCTCAAAAATAAAATAAACGTTAAAAAAAAATTAAAAAAAAAATAAATGTTTGTTCATTTTTGAGGGAGAGACAGAGCACAAGCTAGGCAGGGGCAGAGAGAGAGGGACAGGACCCTAAGCAGGCTCCGGTTGGACAGCAGAGAGTCCAACGTGGGGCTCAAACTCACTGTGGCCTGAGCTGAAGTCAGATGCTTAACCGAATGAGCCACCCAGGCACCCCAAAGCTTATTATCCATATTAAATTAATTTTCATAATGCCGCAAGGCATATAGATATTCATTAATTCCAGCACCGTTTGTTACAAGATTGCCCCTTTGCCACTGAGTTGCCTTTCTAAGTACTGAGATCAGGTCTTTCTACTTTGTTTTTCTTTTTCAAAGTCATTCTGGTTATTCTAGGTCCTTTGAATTTCTATAGGAATTTTAGAATCCACTGGTCACTTTCTACCAGAAATGTTGGGATTTAGATTGGCATTGTGATGAATTGAAAGAATTTGTGGAGGAATGACATCTTAACAATGGTAAGAGTGTTGTTAACATTAACAATATTGAGTCTTCTGGCTGATGAATGTTTGTTTATTTAATTCTCTCAGCAGTATCTTGTGGCTGTTAGTGTATGTCTTGTGCATCTTCTGTCAGATTTAAGCATTTCATATTTTTGTTGCTATTGTAAGTAACATTTTTAAAATGTTTGCTTTCTGATTGTTCATTCCTCCTATGTAGAAGTGTTTGATTTCGGTACATTGATCTTGTGTCTTGCAACCTGGCTAAACTCACTTACTCTCACTAGAGAACTCTTTGTAGATTCTTTTGGACTTTCAGTGTAGACTGTCATGTGATATGCGAATAAAGATAGTTTTACTTCCTCCTTTCCAGTCTGAGTGCTTTTGATCTTTCTTGCTTTATTGCATCGTAGGATGGCAACCCCAGTACAATGTTGAACAGAAGTGGGGAGACCCATTTCTCACCATTAAATGTCAGCTGTAAGGTGTTTGAACGATGCCCTTTATCAGGCTGAGAAAGGTCCCTTCTGTTTGATAAGTGTTTTATCAGGGATGGATGTTGAATTTTGTCACATCATTTTCCTACATCTTTTCAGTACTGTCTTTGGTTTTGGTTACAGGGTGATGCTGGTCTCATAAAATAAGTTAGAAAGTATTCCCTCCTTTTCAGTTTTCTGGAATAGTTTGTGTACAGTAGGATCTATTTCTCCCTTAAATGTGCAGTAAGAGTTTATCAGGGAAACCATCTGGGCAGTGAATATTCTCTGTTGGGTTTTTAAATGTACATTCAGTGGCTTCGATACAGGTCTATCCAGATTATCTATTTCTTCTTGAGTGGGCTTTGGTGGTTTGTCTTTCAAGGAATTTGTCAATTTCAACTAAGTTGTCAGATTTATTGGTGTAAAGCTGTTAATGATATCCCCTGTTATTATTTTTAGTATTTGTAGTGCTGTCACTGTCCACTCGTGATACTGGTAATTCTTGTCTGTTGTCCTTCCCCCCCCCCCCACCCCCATTAGTCTGGCTAGAGGTTTATCAGTTTGACCTTTTCAAAGAACTTGCTTTTGATTTAATCGATTTTTCTTTATATTTTCTTATTTCATTAATTTCTACTCTGATCATTATTATTTTCTTTGGGTTTCATTTGCTCTTATTCTAGTTTTTGTTTTTTCTACTGAGGGGAAATGACACCCACATAAAAAACATCCAGATCAAGAATCGGAACACGGCCAGCACCACAGGCCTTCCTGGAGGACCCATCCCAACCAGAGGCCCCCTCAGCCCTGACTGCTCCCAGCATAGGTTCATGTTCCTTATTCTTGGAGCTGTGTGTGTCGATGGAATCACACAGCATATAGTCTCTCGTGTTTGACTGCTTCCAGCGTTCTGTGAGATTCATCTCTCTGGTCTGTGTAACGGTGGGGTACTCGTCATTGCTGTGTGGTATTCCATCAGGTGCCGGACTGGATCACAGCTTTTCCTTCTGTTGATAGACCTCTGGGAACTGTCTGGTTTGGGGCTTTTGTAAATTATGCTCCTATAAACGTATCTTTTCATACACACAAGTATTTCTCTCCAGTACGAGTGGGAATTGAGGGTCCAGGAATGGGCATGTACTTAGTGTTAGCACCTACTGTTTTCCTGAGTAGTTGGTTGTTCGAATCACACCCACCCCCTACAAAGATTTTAGGCAGGGTGTGACTCAGTCCCCTACCCATGCTGTGTCCAGTGTTTGTTGAAGGTCTGAATAAATACACAAGCCCTGTCTGAGAAGGGAGACCACGTGACTGGCTGAACTCTCATCAGAGGCACAGGGCCCAAACACCCACCATACACGAGAACGAGAACAGCCCTCTCCTAAGGCGCGCACAGCCTGTATGGAGGGTGCAAAGCCACGCTCCACGGGGTTTATGGGGCCTGTCTTCAGTCCAAGGGAACCAGAACTACTAGGGCATGGAGGTAGGACCGGGGCAGCCATCAGGCAGGACTCAAAAGCCTTCATCCCTCGGCCTGGAGGAGGCCCTGGGACCATTTGGGCAAGCCTTGGAGGGAAGCCAGCGTGGTAAGCTGGTTTGAGCACCGGGCTCCTACCAGCTTAACACTACAGGGCTGTGAGCTACGCCTTCAGCTTCACATGCAGCACCTGGTCTCATTTTTGAGACGGAAGCTAAGGTTGCTGATCGGATTGTTCTTTTTTTTCTAAGTGGTCATTTAGTGCTATAAATATCCTCGTAAGTACTTGCTTTCGTGGCATCCCACAAATTCTCATGTTGGTGTCACTTTTATTCAGCTAGAAAAATACTTAGAAAGTATTTCCTTTCTGATTTCATCTTTGACCCACGCATTATTTAGAAGTGTGTTATTTCGTTGCCAAATATTTAGAGATTTTCTAAACCTATCTTTCTGTTACTGACTTCTCATGTAAGTCCCTGTGGGCAGAGCCTTTTCTTTGTGTGGCCCAGAATATGGTCTGTCTGGCTACGTGTCCCTTCCACGTGTCCCTGAAAAGAACGTGTGCGCTGCCGCTTTGGGGGGGGGCCCCACACACGTCCGTTGGGTCAGGTTAGTCCGTAGTGTTGTCTGTGTCTTCTGTGTCCATGCCGATGCTCCGTCTTCTGAGTGTGTGAATCGCTGAGAGACAGCCTTGGAGTCTTCCAGCTACAAAGTAGGATTTGTTTTTTCTTGTAGTTCTATCAGTTTTTGCTTCATATATTTTGAGGCTCTGTTATTAGGTGTATATATTTGGAATTATGGTTTCTTTGAAAAGTAACCTCATTATTGTGAAACGACCCTCTGTTCCTGGTAATATTCTTTGCAGTGAAATCTAGTTTATCTAATATTAATGGAGCATTCCAGCTTTCTTTTGATGACTATTAGCATAGTTTATCTTTTTCTAGCCTCTAACTTTTGTAAACAAGTTTATTTTAACAGCTTTATTTATTTGTATAATTCACATACCATGAAATTAACTCATTTAAATTGTACAGTTCAGGGACTCTGGGCTGGTTCAGTCAGTGGACCTTGTCACTCTTGATCTCAGGGTTGTGGATTTGAGCCCCATGCTGGGTGTAGAGGTTACTTAAAAATGTACAGTTCAGTGGCTTCTAGTGTTTTCATAGACTTGTGCATCTACATAAAACCAATTTTAGAACATATTCACTAGCCCAAAAAGGTACCAGGAACCTTAGCCATCACCCCTCTGGCCTCCCAGCCCCACCCCCAGCCCTGGGTGACCGCCCGTCCGCTTGCAGTCTTCTATAGATTTGCCCGTTGAGACATCTCATGTAAAGGGAATCCTACAATATGTGGTCCTTTGTGACTGGCTTTTTTCATGAAGCAGAATTTTTCAAGGTCCATGTGTATTATACCACATGTCAGTAATTCATTTTTTTTATTACCAAGTAACACTTCATTGTGTAGGTAGACCACATTTTATTTATCCATTTATCAATTGGTGGACATTTGGGTTGTTTCCACTTTCTGGCTATTACAAAAATTAGTGTTCAAGTTGTGGTATGGATGTATTTTTCATTTTTCTTGGGTCTGTACCCAGGAGTGGAATTGCAGGACCATATGGTACTCCATGTTTAACTTTTCAAGGATCTGCCAGGCTGTTTTCCACAGCCGCACCATTTTATATTCCCTCCAGCAATGCATGAGGGGTCCGATGTTTTCATATTTTTGCTAACACTTGTTCCCCCCATCCCCTTGTTTTTATTATTACAGATATCCTAGTGGGTGTGAGGTGCTATCTCCTTGTGGTTTTGACTCCATTTCCCTCATGTCTACTGACGTGGAGCATCTTCTCGTGAACTTGCTGGTTGCTTGTTTATTTTCTTTGGAGAAATGTCTGTTCAGATCCTTTGTCCATTTTTAAATTGGGTTGTTTGTCTTCTTATTGTTGAGTTACAGGAGTTCTTTATACATTCTAGACATTACAGCCTATCAGATAAAAGATTTGAAAGTATTTTCTCCTGTCATGTAGGTCGTCTTTTCACTTGATGGCGTTCTTTGATACACAAATGTTTTAATTTTTACGAAGTCCAATTTATCTGGTTTTTGTTGTTTTTGCTCATGCTTATGGTGTCACAGGTTAAGAACCTGTTGCCAACAAGGTCATGAAGATTTATCCCTGTTTTTTCTTCTGAGAGTTGTAGTTTGAGTTCTTACATTTAGGTCTCTGATCCATGTTGAGTTAATTGTGTATATGATGTGAGGTGGGCGTTCAGCTTCATTCTTTGCATGTGGATGTCCATTTGTCCCAGCGCCATTTTGTTGGAAAACGATTCTTTCATCACTGAATTATCTCTGTACATTTGTCAAAAATCAATTGACCACATATGCGAGGGTTTATTTCTGGACTCTTCTGTTCCATTGGTCTGTGTTGTCTATCTTATGCCAGTACCACGCTCTCTTGATCACTGTAGCATTATATTAAGTTTTGAAATAGGGAATTTGAGTCTTCCTGCTTTGTTTTCAGTATTGTTTTAGCTATTCTGGGCCCCTTGCAATCTCATATGAATTTCCATTTCTGCAAAAAAGGCCATTGGAATCTTGATAGGGGTTGCATTGAGTCTCCAGTTAATTGTCTCTTAAAGGGACTTAAATAATAAGACAAACCTTTTGTATTTATTCCATACTTATCATTTCTGGCACTTGCACTTCCTTCTCCTAAATCTAGATTTCCATCTGGTATTGTTTTTCTTCTGCCTGAAGGGTTTAATTTAACGTCTTTGTAATGCAAGTCTGCTGGTGATAAATTCAGCACTTGTCTGTCTGAAGTCTCATTTCACCTCTGTTTGTGAAGTTTCCACTGGGTGTAGCTCTTTGTTAATAGGTTTGTTTTGTTTTGTTGTGTCGAGACGTTCCTCCATCTCCCAGCTTGTCAGAGAAATCTGTTGTCATCTTGTGTGCTTCTTTATGAGCTGAAGCGTGTCTTCTCCCTCCAGGTGATTTTAGTGTTTTCTCTGCACCACTAGCTTTGAAGAGTTTTGTGATGTGCTTCGGTGTAGCTTTTTTCATTTCACTTGTGCTCAGGGGCAGTGGGCTGCTACTGTCTGTAGATTTGTAGTTTCTATCAGATTTGGGAATTTTTCAGCCATTATTTTGTTTCAGGTACTTTTATCCTCACCCCTTTCGGTCCCCTGGGGACTCTAGTTGCCCGTGTGTGAAGCTCCTTGAAGTTGTCCCCCCGCTCACTCATGTGCTCTTTATTGTTTTAGTTTTTCTTTTTCTGTGTGTGTCACTGCTGTTTCTTCAAGTTTCCTAATCTTATCTTCTGCTGGTGATCCCATCCAGTGCCCCCTTAATGTCACGCTTTGTAATTCCATCCTCTGCGTCTTCTGAGTCCCTGCTCCACAGCGTTTGGTCTGCTTCCTGAGCCTGTAGAAATCAGTCTGCCAGGCGACAGCCTGACTCTCATCGCCACGGACCAGTTTCCCTTCCCTCTCGCTGCCAGTTTCTCAGAGCTGGGAGATGGTGCTGTTGTTCCTGCGTGTCCCATGCCTCGTTGTTCAGGCCCAGAAAGCACTCCCCAGCTCCACTGGTCCCTGTAGGTGCTCCCCCTGCTTGCCCCGGTGGCTTAGGGCTCCCCTGTGGTTGCTGGAAGCGTGCTGCTTTCAGCCTGGGGGAGCAGTGGGATTGTTCCATCTGTCCCTCTGCATGGCCCACCTGGTGGCTGTTTCACAGCTGTGCACTGATTGTCCCCTCTGTCCGCAGGTCTGCCACCTTGCTGCCTTGTCCGTTGTCCTGTAGCACCACCTGACTCCAGGTTGTCTGGCCCATCTGCCACTGTCTCTCTGCACCATGGTCAGGGTTCCCCTGGTGGGGGGGGGGGGGAAGGGGGGCTGTCATGGAGACCACCTGTGTCTCACTGCCTGATGTCCAGTGACTTGAAAATTATTGCTTAGTCACATAAAGGTCTCAGTTATTGTAGCTTTTGCACATGGGAGCCAGACCCAGTCCTGTTACTGTCTTACTAGCTCAGCAGGAGGTGTAAGCCTCCAGCCCTGTTGTCTCTGAAAAGCCACCTCTGTGCTTGTGGGCAGGGTGAGGGCTAGACAGAGGCGAACATCTGGGCCAAGGCCGGCAGGCCTGGACGTGAGTGTGCTCACGCCTGCATGTGTCATAGCATGTAGCCGTCTTGCCTCGGGACGGCCTCTGAGGTCGCTTCAACGCCTGGTGAGATGTCCACGCTCCAGCTTGAGGGTCACGAGTGTTCTGCCCAGGTCACCCCCTTAGGCTTGTTTGGAAGTTGGAGAGACCCCTCAGCTCTTTCCAGGGCTTTCCAGGTGCTTTCCAGGGCACCTGCCCTGTGAGAAGCCTGGCAGGTTCTGGCACACCCAGGACGGCTGTGCGGCTGGGGGTTGGGACTGCCACCCAGGATGGGCCATGTCCTGTCCACCCGGGATGGACAAGAATCTGTGATTTGTCTCCTCTTTCCCTGGGACTGGACTGCAGGAGGACAGCATCAGAAAGGACAGAGCAGAGCTGATTTGGTTTGAAAAGACACGCCTCTTGCCAGAGCAGGCTGTGTTGGCGGCTGGGGACAGATGAGCAAGACCCCGTCCTCTGGAAGGAGAGCAGTTCTCCCAACCAGTCCCCACCTCGTCTAGCCCATCCCCTGCCAGCTCTTACATTTTCAGTTTTTAGATCAGAACCGGTCTTGCTCACTAACACCCTTTTCCTTATACATATTTCCCCAATTGTTTTCTTGGACAGAATTCCTACACCTCATATAGAATAGCAAATAAGTGAAAATGCCCCCGTTTCTCTCAAGAAACAGAGACATCAACTTCCTTCTTCCTCAGCAGCCCTCCATGGATTTTGTTTTTCTTCCTCGAGCCAGGAGCCCTGCAAAGATTCTGCATGGGGTGGCCAGTGGGAAAGGGGCCACCAGAGAGGACACGCAGGGATCGCGTCCTGGCAGCTGTGGCCACGGCAGGTTGCGCTCACCCATGGGGGCTCCTCCCTGAGCCTGGGCGCAGAGCCTCCTTGCCTAGGTCTGGGGGTCGAGATGGCAGTGTTCTCTCCCCTCTGGTACTTCGAGCTAGCTTTCCACCCAGGCTCTGGGCGGGCAGGTGGGGTCTCCCAACTGGGGCACACGTACTGGTCTGTCCACCGGTTCTGAATATCCTGGTTCACGCTCCTGTCCCACCACTCGGCCTGGGCTCCACCCTCCCAGGATGGGTGAACAGAGGGGTCAGAGTGGGGCAGAGCAGCGCTGCGGGGACCTCAGACCTGCCTAGAGCAGGATCTCTCTGCTTGGCCCCTGGGTCAGCAGCCTGACTTCTGAGGGAGACTGCTGCACAGAGTGGGGCTGGGTTCCCGCCCCCACCTCGTCTCACTGAGCCCCCAGCCAGTCCCCCGACTGGGCCCGGGTCCTTCCCTAGTCTGGCCCCACTTGGCCATCAGCCCCCACCTAGCTCCTCCCTGGCCCCGTCTCCACCTGACCAGTAGCCCCGCAGCCCCGTGTAGCCCTTAGGTGTCCAGCAGCCGCTGTCCAGCTTCCACTGTGTCTGATCGTGTCCTTCCCCGATGTCCGGCGTGTGCACACCGGGGTGTCTGGCTGCAGGGCTAGCTGGCATTGGCCTCCCTTTTATGAGCACCTGGTCTCTGTGCAGGCGTTTGGACAGGCGCACACGAACCACAAGAAGGTAGCCGCGGACGGCGAGAGCCGGGAGGAGAGTCTGATCCAGGAGTCGGCCTCCAAGGAGCAGTACTATGTGCGCAAGGTGCTGGAGCTGCAGACGGAGCTGAAGCAGCTGCGGAACGTGCTCACCAACACTCAGTCGGAGAGCGAGCGCCTGGCGTCCGTGGCGCAGGAGCTGAAGGAGGTAACCAGCAAGCCCGGCAGAGGCGGGAGGGCAGGGAGGTAGAGGGCTGTGCTGCTGTCCTCCAGACTGGGACCTCTGGGTTCTCATCGGGAGGGGAAGGGGCCTTGCTCGCTCTGGGCCACAGGGAGACCTACTCTCTGC
This sequence comes from Panthera tigris, assembly GCF_018350195.1. Classification (NCBI taxonomy): domain Eukaryota; kingdom Metazoa; phylum Chordata; class Mammalia; order Carnivora; family Felidae; genus Panthera; species Panthera tigris. Next base: position 903,509 of record NC_056672.1, on the reverse strand, counting down.
CCTCTGTTTACCGGAGCGGGGAGGCGGCGGGCGAGGGGGGGGCGGGTGGCAGTGACAGGTGACTAGATGGACAGACGGTTCTGAGTGGTGGCCGGTGCAGAGTTCCACAGTCGAGGGTACGGGGCAGTCGGGATCCCACAGGACTTGGAGGGGACTCTGCCGAGATTTGGGACAGAGCTCAGGGCCTGGCAGCAGTGGGGAGCAGTCACCCGCCCTGGTTTGGGGTCAGAGGTCATAGAGGCCTGTGGGCCTGGGGAGGGGGGGTGCTGGCTTGGATCAGGGAGGCGGGCCATCCTCGGCTGTGTGGAGCCAGAGTGCATGATTTCATTTCCTCCCACCGGATTATCCTGCTTGGGATGGGAGGAGGGGCCGCTGGGGGTGTGGATTTGACCTCCGAGGTGTCTCGGCCTCACTGCTGGCCAGGCCCCCTGGCCCAGAACAGCCAGTGCAGGCACTTACCCAGCCAGCCTGGTGCTGCTCTTTTCCTCTTCCAGAAGGGCCTGCGTGGGCTGTCAGGAGAGCCCTGGTGACCTGCTGACTCCTGGCTTTGGGCGTCAGGAAATGAGCTCAGCCAGGCCCACACAAGAGCAGGTTTGGTGGGGCCTCGGGAGGAAGCCTGCCCGTCCCCACCCCCACACACTCGCAGCTGCCTCTTTCTCTCCGGGCCCTGCCTGTTGCCCCACAGGTCCCCACTGCCCCCAGGCAGCATCCCTGCCACCGCCAGCCCCTTCTGTACCCTGCTTCCATCACTCTTCTGCTGGTCCTGGCCTTGTGGCCTTTGCCAGGCTGCTGTGCCAAGCTCCTTCCTGGACTAGGAGAACACGGCGCCAGGCGTCCCTGATAAGTGCCGCCCTGCACCTGCCTGGGTGTGATGTGGCTGTGTGGGTCGTGCAGGGTCCCCCGGCAGACACCCCGCCACGAGAATAGCTGGGCCTTCCTGTGCCCAGTCCTGCTGCCATCCCGGTGCAGTGATGTGCCAGCTGCACGGTGCCCTCTGACCAAACCCCCCCTGTGACAGTCAGCCTAGGTGTCCACCTAGGCTTGCCAGCTTCCCAGGCGGGTCCAGGGGCCACTATCGTGTGACCTGTATAACAGACATACTCTGCACATGGGATGGTTCCAGCTGCCCCAGAACTCATTCTCTCAGTGACTCTGTGGGCATCCAGATACTTCCCTCATCTCACAGGTGGGGAAAGCAAGGAGCAGGGTCACCAGGCTGGCAGCTTTAGGGTGCTGACCTCTGACCTCTGCACAGTGTGTGGACAGGCCCAACCAGCTTCTGTCCTGGGACATGATCTTGAGCCCCATCTTACAGATGGAGAGGCAGAGTCCCAGGGAGCCGGGCGTGGCCACAGTTGGTTGGAGGCAGAGTCAGGTTGTGTGCCCACTGAGGCCTTCCAGAGATTTGCCCTGGGGAGGGGGTGGGGGCTGCCCTTGAGAAGCAGGACTGGGTCGGAGAGGAGTCAGCATCATCTACTCAGGTGGTCTTTTTGTCCTGGTGGGCCCTGTCCTTGCTGCCTTGGTGGACCCTGTGTGTCTGGGCCCAGGAGTAAATGACAGAGATGTCCCAGCAGAATTCTGTGCCCGCCCCCCCTGCCACCCAGGGTGGGAGCCAAAAGGGCTTGATTGCTGTGGTGGCGTCCAGGCTGCCAGGAGCCTGCTGGAAGGAGGCCAGGCATTGGTCATGAGCTGAGATGGGCGGTGGGTCAAGAGCAGCCTCACCAGGTGCCGGGTGGACTCTTCAGCATGGGGTGGAGGTGGGGGGTGCTGGGGTGGGAGGACACCTGGTCCAAACCAGGGGATGGAAGACAGCCTGGAGGCGGAGGAGGGGACGTGGGCATGTGGAGGAGGCAGCAGGGGTGGAGCCTCACACGGGATGAGGGACTGGACTCCAGGGGAAGTGCACATTCCTCCTGGGCAGCAGGGCTGGACCCGACTGGCCCCTGGGGTGGCGCCCTTCCCCCCCCCCCCCCCCGCCACACACACACACACACACACACACACACACACACACACACACACGGTGAACACTCCTCCCCTGGCCTCTGCAGTCTCACAGGAAAACCCTTACCTGCCCAGGCACTTTGGGGATCCCTGCACAGCCAGGAGAAGGTGCCTCCTGGGCCCAGGCAGGCGCACCTGCCGTGCCCCGTCCTGCCTCCCCAGGGCCAGCTCTTCTGGTGGCTGCAGCTGTGGGCACGGCTTACTAGGAACCCAGTTCTAGTGTATTATATACAGTTAGTTCCACTAAAGTATCTAGTCCCGTGGGTCTCTCAACTGCCACGTGTACAACAGAGCTTTGGAACCAGCCCCATCCCTGCAGAAGCCACATTGCTTGGCCCATCCCAGGACTCTGGTCAGACCAGCTTCAGTGCCTGCCTTGAGACGGTGGGTCCAGCTGGGTCATCTCTCAGCACCTCCCTAGGAACCCCTGGGAGAAGGGCAGTGGGAGGTACAGTGGAGGGCCAGGAGGAGAGAGCCTCCACCCGTGGGACTACTTTGTGTCCCTCTGTCTGGCTGTCATAAGCACCCAAGTGAGGCTGGTCCCTGGGGTCCCTCTCCTGATGCTCCTTCCTGTCTCTGTCTCCTTGCTCCTCCCCCTCCCCCATCACCCAGACCTAGAGTGTCACCCCTGGTCTAGAACCTTCCAGGCACGTCTGTCCCCCCACCCCCGCCCCACACACATCCACCTGGGGAGCCTCCCTCCCTCCCTCTTGGGGTGGACAGGGAGGGTGGGCAGAGGCCTGGCTGGAAGGACGAAGGTGCTTCTCTGTCCGCATGAGGACTGCCATCTCGCTGGAGTGAGTCCCACGTGCCTGCCCTCCATGGGCCCTTGCGCACTTTCCTCACTGAAGGGCAGTGTCTGCTCCCACACTCTCCTCAGGGCAGCTGGGGGCTGAGGTGTGAGCATGTTGGGTAGATGGGCTGGGGGCTCAGAGGCCAGCCCCGTTGTCACACCTGTTTTGCCGACGAGGATGCTGAGGTCTGGGGGGGTCCTCGTGTGCCCCACCTTGTCCACTTGGGCTGCACCCTGTTGGGGCCATGTGTCTACACCTTGTGCCCGTCATCAGGGCTGCTGTTGACAGGCTCCTTGGGAGAAGATGCTGACTTTGGGGAAAACCACACTGTGTGGTGGCCAGTTGGAGCTTGTTTGAGCCTTGGAGTCGGGTGTGGGCCAGGCGGAGGTGCCCTGTCTGTGTGGGAACCAGAGTGAGGTGTTGGGTTCCTGCAGCATCAGCACGCGGCGCCCTCACCTGCCACCTGGCGTCTGGGCCAGCTTGTGGGCTGCGTGCGCCTTACCTGGCTGCCCACGGGGCCCGTGTGCTCTTCGTCGGCCCCGGTGCTTATGAGTGGAGGCTGTATCATAGTTCCTGGCGACAGAGCAGGGTGGGACGTGACTCCTGGGCACCCAGGTGGGGCGCACCACAGACGCGTCACTCTGGGTTGGGAAGGCCGAGTTGGCCCTGGCCGTGGGGGGCCATGCCCCTTGCTTCTGTTTCTGCAATCTGGTCGGCCTTCTAGCCTGTTGGTCTTGCCGTACAAACCTGCGGGTAGCTGGCCGGTTTCAGGCCGGGGCTTCCACCCCAGGTGGCTGTGCCAGGCCGTGCCACACATATTAGAGCAACACCTGCACCCAAACAAAGTGACTTAGGACAGAGAGCGAGGCGCTTCCGGTGGACGGATGAGCAAGCACTTCTTGTCCTTCACGGAAAGTGAGGAAGTGCTCTGGGTCTGGGTAACCGTGAGCAGGGAGCAAACTAAAGCCGCTGAGGTGTGCACTTTCCAAGGGTGGTCTTACAGGATGAGAGTTAACTTTCAATCAAGGACAAAGGCCGTGTGCAGCTTCACCTCGGTAGTGCCGCCTGGTGCTCAGGTTCTGGGGCGCGGAGGGCCTGGGGGGCCCTGGCAGGCAGCACCTCCTCTTTCTGTCCCTCTCGGGGCCAACCCCCCATTTCCCCTCCTGTGTCCTCTGTGCAGAGTGGACCGGTGCTCCCTGCAGGTGCATCGGGCCAGGGTGGGCCGAGTCGCGGTTGGGAGGCACCAGCCTGCTGTGGCCGCGCGGCAGTGGTGAGCACACAGTCCCAGTTCTTACAGATCCGTCATCGTGTTGGTGGTGAGGACTGTCCAGAGCAATAGACCCAGAGACACTCTGTGTGTGAGTGAGAGAGTTAGTGTCGGGAATCGGCTCTTGTGATTGTGGGGGCGCGTGGGTCCAGAATCTGCAGGGCGGGCCAAAGGCTGGAGACCTGGGGAACAGCTGGAGTCTGAAGGGATCTGGAGGCAGAATTCCTCCTTCCTGAGAATTCTTATGCTCTGTTCTGGCTAATTGGATGAGGCCCACTGCATGATGGAGGGTGCTCTGCTAAGTCACATGTCAGTCTCACCCGTGCAGTCAGCATGGTGGCAGCTAGACTAGCACTGGGCCCGATGCTGCACCAAGTTGGCTCTGACACTGACCGTGGCAGGAAGCGGCCCGCACTGAGGACCGAGCGCAGTGTCGTTAGGCGTTTCCAGCTGCCCCTCCGGATAAATGGGAGTAACTGTGTTTCGTCTTGTCACCACTCCTCCTGTGTTATTTTACTTATTTTTTCCTGTTTAACAGGAGTTTTGCTTTCTGGGTGGGCCTTGATTTTACTCCAGTCTGTAACTCGGTGTCTGTTTCTTCTGGTGTCAGCGTTTGGCCACCTTCTTGGGTCACTTTGCTGGAGACTCTGGTAGTGACATCGTCAGGAGTGCTTGTGTAGAACAACTCCCTCCTCCTGTTGCTCTCATGTTTTTCTTCCTGGTCCTATTTCATTTTCCCAGTGCAGCATTATTGTACTGGTTTTCCCTGCACGGAATCTTGGAATCTTGTCTGCAAAGCATGGATGTGATCACGAGAAGGCCTAGCACCAGTGGAGAGGCCGTGTGTCAGGGGAGAGGGCAGAAGAAGGGGGTCTGGGAGGCGACGGCGTTTCCACCTGAGGACCCTGGTGGGCTGGCCTGGCCTGGGGGCACCAGATGCCACCTGGGGTGTGGAAACAGGGCGGGTGGGAGACAGTTTGTTGTAGGGTCAGCCCTACCCCGAGGGGGGTGCTGGCTGTGTCTGCAACAGTCTCAGTTGCCTCAGGGCGGGATGGAGCTGTCTCCAGCGGGCAGGGGGCTGCTGAACTTCCTGTAACACCCAGGGCGGCCGGAATGTCGGAAGGACTGAGGTCGAGGGGCCCAGCGCCTGGTGGTGGCAGGTTGGGAAATCCTGAGTCTCGGTCGCGCAGTGCGCACAGGTCTGTGTCAGCCACTTTCTCCGCGCGATACCTGCACCCTCAAGGATGTGTGACATAATCCACATCCCTGACGGCTCACCCGCTCAGTGTGCACACAGATTCATGCACCGTCCCATATCCATCCCTGAATTTTCCATCACTCCAGAGGGAAGCCCCTCCAGGTACTCCCTACCCCTCCCACCCCACTTCCCGCCTTCTCTCTCTCTGTGGATTAGCCTGCTCTGCCCATGTCCCGTGTGTGGGATCACACAGTGGGAACACCACCTCGTGGTGGTTCAGGGTTCACTGCAGCCCGTGTTATAGCTGAATGACATCCCCTTGTGTGATTGGACCACATATTGTTTATTTGCTCATCGGTTGGTGAGCTTTTGGGATGTTTCCATGTTTGGTTGCTGTGAATAATGCCGCCTGAACACTTGGGCACAAGTTTTTGTGTGGACCTGTTTTTGTTTCTCTGGGATCAGGGTGCTGAGGAGGCATCGCTGGGCCAGGTGTGCTGAGCTGTTTAAGTAGCTGCAGCCTGTGAGGGAAGGAACTGCTTTTAGCCATTTTACAGATGAGGACACCAGGGGTCAGATCAGGCTGAGACCCATTACTGTGCACCCCAGAGCACACTGCCCGTGGTCGGCTGCCCACACCCCACTTCTTCTCGGCAGATCAACCAGAACGTGGAGACCCAGCGTGGCCGCCTGCGGGATGATATCAAGGAGTACAAGTTCCGAGAGGCCCGTCTGCTGCAGGACTACTCGGAGCTGGAGGAGGAGAACATCAGCCTGCAGAAGCAGGTGTCCGTGCTCAGGCAGAACCAGGCAAGTGTCCGTGCTCCCAGGGTGCTGCCCTGCCTCCTTCCCCACAGCCGAGCCCAGGGCTGCACAGCACACTGCCGGGGATGGAGGTGCGGCCAGGGCCCGGCCTCTCCTAGACCAGAGAACTCAGCTCTGCCTGTAGGGCTGGTTGCCCCCGAGACGCAGGGCGCCTGTACCTGTGACCTGAGATACGATTAGGAGTGATGGTCATGGCACACATGTAGGTATGTGTTTTATATTTCTTAAAATATTTAATGTTAATTAAGTAGCTGTGTAGAATTTATTTACCTTTGATTTTTTATTTTGAGAGAGAACCTTACGCAGGCTCTGGACTTGGCACAGAGCCAGTGTGGGGCTTGATCCCCACAACCTGGGGATCATGACCTGAGCTGAAGTCAAGAGTCAGAAGCCCAACCTACTGAGCTGCCCAGGCACCCCCAGTTTCATAAGATTTAAAGCCAGTGTATACCTGGTAGCATTTTAAGTAAGCGGACACATTTGCAGCAGGGATGTGTGTCTTCTGATTTCCGTAGTGTCTCCGGCCGAGTGAGCAGCGCACTTTGCACGTGCACAAGTGTCCTGGGTATGGCCTGATGTTCCTGTGCACCTCGTGCCCAGACCACCTCCCTCCCCAGCACCCCGTCCCCTGCCGCGGAGCCCCCGTCGCTCAGGCACAGGAGAGTGCTGCTCTTTTCCAGGTGGAGTTTGAGGGCCTCAAGCACGAGATCAAGCGTCTGGAGGAGGAGACCGAGGACCTCAACAGCCAGCTGGAGGACGCCATCAGGCTCAAGGAGATCTCGGAGCGGCAGCTGGAGGAGGCGCTGGAGACGCTGAAGACAGAGCGCGAGCAGAAGCTCAGTCTGCGCAAGGAGCTGTCCCACTACATGAGCATCAACGACTCCCTCTACACCAGCCACCTGCACGTCTCCCTGGACGGCCTCAAGCTTGGCGACGACGCCGAGGCTCTGGCCAACGGCTTCGAGCACGGCAGCCTGGCCAAGCTGCCGCTCGACAACAGAACCTCCACGCCCTCCAAGGACGGTCTCGCCCCGCCCTCCCCCAGCCTGGTGTCCGACCTCCTCAGCGAGCTCAACATCTCCGAGATCCAGAAGCTGAAGCAGCAGCTGGTGCAGGTGCGGGTGCGGCCCTCAGGGTCTCACTGCTCGGGGCCCTGGGGCCACGCGTGCCGTCCCCACCTCCAGTCCTGCCCACCTCCAGTCCTGCCCCCGTCCTCTCATTTGCGTTTCCTGTAAAGTCTGTGTTGTTGCCGCAAGTGGGTCTGCGGTGCTGCGGGGGAGGTGCTGGAGCAGTAGGCCCCTGGTCACCAGTTTTCCTCGCGCCCCCTCGTGGTGCCCCGCGTGGGCTCCCGCACCGTGTCCTGTGGATGAGTCACGTCAGGGTTTCCTGCTCTTCACGGAACAGAATCCCCCCCCCCCCCCCCCGCACCCCACCTGTCCCCTTGTCCTCGCATCTCCATGGAGGGGCCCCCCAGCCTCTGGGCAGCCTCTGTGGACGTGACACGCCCAATGCACGTGTTAACAGACCTGCAGGGTGACAACGGTGGCGCGGGCGGGGTCCTGCGAGCGTGTGGCCCCTGCGGGCTGGTGACGGGCCTCCTGTGCTTTTGCAGCTGGAGCGGGAGAAGATGGGCCTGCTGACGACGCTGCAGGACACACAGAAGCAGCTGGAGCAGGCGCGGGGCGCCCTGTCGGAGCAACACGAGGAGGTGAGCCGCCTCACGGAGAACCTCAGTGCCCTGCGGCGCCTGCAGGCCGGCAAGGAGCGGCGGACGGCCCTGGACAGCGAGAAGGAGCGGGACAGCCATGAGGATGGTGACTACTACGAGGTGGACATCAACGGCCCCGAGATCCTGGCTTGCAAGTACCGCGCGGCCCTGGCAGAGGCCAGTGAGCTCCGAGAGCAGCTGAAAGCCCTGCGCAGCGCACACGAGGCCGGCGAGGCCCGGCACGCGGAGGAGAAGGGCCAGCATGAGGCCGAGAGCCAGGCGCTCGCCGAGAAGGTCTCCCTGCTGGAGAAGGCCGGCCGCCAGGACCGCGAGCTGCTGGCCCGGCTGCAGGCGGAGCTGAAGAAGGTGAGTGACGTTGCGGGTGAGACGCAGGGCAGCCTGAGCGTGGCCCAGGACGAGCTGGTGACCTTCAGCGAGGAGCTGGCCAACCTCTACCACCACGTGTGCATGTGCAACAACGAGACACCCACCCGCGTCGTGCTGGACTACTACCGAGAGGGCGCAGCTGGCGCCGGCCACGGCAGCCCTGAGGCCCGCGAGCGCCGCTCGCCCGTCCTGCCCAAAGGACCGCCGGCCGCGGAGGCTGGGGCCGGGGACAGCAGCCCTTCGCCCAGCCCTTCCCTGCCCTCGCCTCTGAGTGACCCGCGCCGGGAGCCCATGAACATCTACAACCTGATCGCCATCATCCGCGACCAGATCAGGCACCTGCAGGCAGCCGTGGACCGCACCACGGAGCTGTCGCGGCAGCGCCTGGCCTCCCAGGAGCTGGGCCCTGCCTCGGATAAGGACCGGGAGGCACTCATGGAGGAGATCCTCAAGTTGAAGTCTCTGCTGAGCACCAAGCGGGAGCAGATCACCACGCTGCGCACGGTCCTCAAGGCCAACAAGCAGGTGCGGGGCCAGTGGGCAGGGCGGGCGGGGCTCCTCCCTCCTGGGACCCCCAGCGTGACTCCCCGAGGCAGGCGGACCCCTGCCCGCGTTCCTCAACTGTGTGCCCTTTGTGTGTGATCCGCAGACGGCCGAGGTGGCCCTGGCCAACCTGAAGAGCAAGTACGAGAATGAGAAGGCCATGGTGACCGAGACCATGATGAAGCTGCGTAACGAGCTGAAGGCCCTCAAGGAGGACGCGGCCACCTTCTCCTCGCTGCGAGCCATGTTTGCCACCAGGTAACGCCCGCTGCTCCCGTGGCTGCAGGGCCAGTGTTGTCCTTGGTTTACATGCAAGACGAGGAGGCCAAGAGGCCAGGTCCCCAGTGGGCAGGCTGGAGGCGCGAGGTGTGAAGGGGGCACGGGCTCACAGACAAGGAGTTAGCCCCCCGACTCCCTGAAAAGTGTGTGGATTCACAGGGACGGCTCCCTGCAAGGCGGGGGGGCAGGGTCCCGGGGTGCCCCATCTGACCTGCCGGTCGGGGATTGGGCTGGGAAGGGCAGCCAGCTGTGGACGCCTGTGCCCAGATGCCTCCGCCTGGAAGTCGTTGCTGGGGGCTTCTTGGGGGCCTGGGTTTGGGGGTTTCTACCACCCAGGGGGCACGATGCCATCTGCTGGCTGGTGTTGGGCAGACACCCAGGGCAGGGCCTTCTTGAGGCTGGGGAGGCTGAGGCTGTGGGTTAGATGGGGTTAGAAACTGAATCAGGGCTCCTGCTCCTCCGTGTAGGAGGAGAGGGGCAAAGACCAGGAGAGAAGTCTCTAGGCTTCGCTAGGGGCTCCCTTTCCTCCTGGGTAGAGCTTGGGAAAGACCTCACCACCAGTTTCTCTGCACGTGGGTGTCTGGAAACCCCACTTCTGCAGCCTGTTTTGTTTAAGAACTTGGCTGGATTCTCCAATGCAGCCGAGGTCACAAACTCACTCCCTGGAGCGGGAGGACCATGGCGGATGGGAGCGAGGGGCAGGTGTGCCCAGCGCTGCCTCCCTCAGGGACAGACCTGGAGTGGGTGTTTCTCTCTCCCAGCTCCATGAGGAGAGGGGCACATGTCCCAGTGAAGCAGAGGACGCGCGGGGGTGCGTCCATACGTGCCTCTCGCAGACTCTGGTTGCCATCAGGTGATTTACTGAGCACCTGCTGTGTGCATGCCCTGATCTGGGAACATGCCAAGTCCTGCCCGTGAGGGCTGGATGCCCTGGCCACCTCCCTTAGAGAAAACCAGCTTGGGAGCCCTTCCCAGAGAAAGCGGAATCGCTGAGGGCACAGTCTGTTCCTGCCCGCCCCGCCAGGCCCTCCGTGCAGGTCCGCAGCCACGCTCTTGCCTCTGGCGCCCCCACAGGTGTGACGAGTACATCACGCAGCTGGATGAGATGCAGCGGCAGCTGGCAGCCGCCGAGGACGAGAAGAAGACGCTCAACTCTCTGCTGCGCATGGCCATCCAGCAGAAGCTGGCGCTGACCCAGCGGCTGGAGCTGCTCGAGCTGGACCACGAGCAGACCCGGCGGGGCCGCGCCAAGGCCGCCTCCAAGGCCAAGCCGGGCACCCCGAGCGTAAGTCACACCTGCGCCTGCGCCAGCGACAGGGCCGAGGGTGCCGGGCTCGCCACTCAGGTGCTCTGCGGCGAGAAGTATAACATTTACTGCGATTAGGGCCACGGGGCCGCAGCTGCCGCTACCCTGCCGCACGCCACCCGTCCGCTTCTCCTCCACTAACCCAGCAGCAGCGGGACTGCGGTGCTAGGCTGGTCTTAACCGTGACTAATGCGCAGAGGGAAGGATTTGGCCGAGGCGGCGTGCTCTTCCACCCGGACCCTGTGAGCTTGGTGTCTGTTCTCGCCCCTCGGGACCGCCCTTCACAGCAGCTACTCTCTCGGTGGGGGGAGGGGGGTGTCCTTGCAAAAACGTGGCTTCCCAGGGCCTGTGCGCCGTCGGCTCCTGCAGGGGGAGGGGGACAGAGCCGGAGTTGAAACTTGCATGTTCCCCGCACGTGTCTAATGCGCGGCGACGCCGGGACCGGCAGCAGTGCGAGGTTCTGGCCCGAGTGCGAGGCACGGCCTCAGCCGATGCGCGTGGCTTGGCACAGTTTACAGAGACAACTCCTTCGTAGTTTGTGCGGCATCTCACTGCACGTCGGATTTGGGTCACGAGAACAGAATTCCCTCCCGCAGCCCCGCGTCCTGCAGCCCCTCGTCCTCCAGCCCAGGCGCCTGTGGGCGGGGGCCCCGCTCGTGCTCACGTGGCTCAGACACGCCCGCCACACCTGACACCAGGGCTCAGCAGGCTCAGCCTCTCTGAGATCTGCACGCCTGTCTGGTGGCCTGTGAGGTGACACATCGGCAGGTCCCAGGCCTGGGGTTTGTCTTTTTTTTCCAAGAGAAAAACTTCTTAAGTGCCTGGCCAGACTCTGTCCTCACAGGGAGCCCGTCCTTTTATACTTAGGGGTTCCCCAGCCTCCGGGGTGGGTTTTCCACTCTCTGCGATCCACGCGATCAGATCCCCATCACAGGGCTCTAAAATGAGGGGCTCCCACATCTGTACCCAGAGCCCAGCCCCGTGTGGGAAGGGCACCCCGCCTGGGCCCAGGCCCGTTTGGGACCCCGCAGCGGGTGCGTGGCCTGCCCCAGCCGTGCGGCCGCGCAGGTAGTGACAGGTGAGCAGCTGCAGGGCTCTCTGCTCCCGGCGTTTGGCATCATGCCACGCGAGTTCCCACATTTGGGAGCAGGACTTCTCAGTATTTACCCCTGTCGCCCGGTGGGGGCTGCGTGACGCGAGGCTGCAGCAGTCTTCTCCCCGAAGGGCTTCTTGCCTCTCTCTCCATGGCCCCGGGGAGCATCTGCGCTGCCCTCACACAGCTCCCGCCCCTCCCCCCATCCCCAGCAGACTCCAGGTGCTGCGTGGACCACCTTGGGTTTGGCCAACGGCCGGAGCAGGAAGACAGGGGTCGGGCTGCTCTGCTGACGGGATGTTGGGTCTCGAGGCCCCCTCCCGCCCGAGGAGGGGTCTTCCAGGGGCCTGGCTGCCCGCTGGCCCCGCACGTCGCTTCTTCCCTCTGCCGAGCCTGGCACGCGGCTTCTTGTCCATACAAGGCACGGCCCCCCTAACCCACGCAGGTTTTCTCCGCGTCTGCTGCCGACTAACGCACCACGTCCTCGCCCGGCCAGAGCTTCGGTGGTCGGGCCGGTGCCGGTTCTAACGCTGTCTTGTTTTCTCCCGTTTTCAGCTGTAGAGTAGCTGCCGGGAGGACTCGGCCGCGGCCCTGTCACACTGCAGCCCCTCCCCCTCCCGCGGGCCCACGCAGAGGAAGGAAGGGCAGCCTAAAAGTCCACTTAGAAACCTGTTTGGATATGCCACTGCAGTTCTTTCCAAGTTAGCATTCCCTGAGTGTTTAATGGCAGAGGACATAAAGCTTTAATGTTGAGAATGCCGCCAGCTGCTTGCCTGTACGGTGCTGAAGAACCTGCTCGGACAGCGGCCATCAGGCTCGCTTAGAACCCGCTAGAAACGCTCAACACCGGGGTCTCCCTGTTACAGATGCCCTTTTATATCCCATCAACCTGTGCACTTTTGATATTTTGATATTATTATATTTGCTTCCTTGATCCCTCCCATAGAGACGGTCTCAGATGCCGTGGTCTGTCTCGTGGTCCTGTAGCGCTCCGTCTTAGCTCCCGCCGTGTTGATCTGGTGTCAGCACGTGGCACGGACGTGTTTCCCCAGCGTGTAGCTCTAGACTGTTTAGGTGAAGGCCTCGACCCGGCAAGGAGCTCGGCCAGTCGTAGCCACGCTGTGGTTCAGCAGCCTTTTAGGTTATGCGGCATTATGGTTCATGTTTGAAATTACAGATTTTAAATGCCATGTTCATTAAGAAATCCAGGGTATTCCAATTCTGGGGTTTTTCATATTGTATTATTATTATTCTTAGGAATAGTTCAATGTAACAAGAAGAAAACTTGACCTTTGCTCTGGTTAAACAGTAATAGGCACTTGAAAACAAAAAGATAAATTATTGAATGAGTAGTATTACCTACAAATTCCAGAATCTTCTGGGTTTTAGGACATTGTGAAGCATGACTGATTAACAGAATTTTATACAACTGTACCAGTGAAATTCCAAATTGGAATTGTTTTGTTACTCTGGTTGTTGTGCCAGATTGTGGCACACTTAGAAAATCCTACAGCCGTCGGTTTCTAGGGTGTTCTGTCTCAACGCCTTTTTGTTAGTAATCATTGCCAGTAGTGCCTTCATCAGTTAAGGGAGGTGTCCCAGCGCAGTTCGTGCTCTAAAATGGACAGTGAGGAGCTAGTTGGGAATGTTGAAGGCCAGTGTGGACCAGTAGGTGTGAACGGGTGCACACCTTCATACCTGAACCTGGGCATCTTCATCGAGGGAAAGAAAACAGCGATTGTGCAAAATTCTGTTAGTCAGTGATTCTTTACTGTGCAGATCCTTGCAGATTCAGGGGCTGAGAAAAGGAAAGTGAACACACACCTCGAGTGTGCTTTGGGAACCAAATGGACTTGAGGGACAAGCTAAGCCAGCGGTGTGGACGACACGCCATGTTTGTGAAGAGCGGGCGGCAGGGGCGCCGGCTGTCGGCCTCGTGCAGGGGTGAGGGCTAGCCGTAGTATTCTTTGCAAATGTGAGGAAGAGACGTTCTGTATTCTCTTGCTTGGTGTAACTAATCGCTGTTAATTTCAGGAAACAGAACTCGGTGAAGCCCCTCAGCAGTCCAGGGCTGTGTCCCGTCGGGTTTGCTGAGTGAGGCTGTGCATACGGTAAAATTGGTACTCACAGAAGAAGAAAGTGTCTTCTCTTCTCCAAAATAAAGGACAAATTATAATAATATATAAGTAGCAAGGGTCAAAGAATTCTGTTTCCTGGAATAAGCATTTCTTCTTCCTAGTTGTAGGGACCCCTATTTTTACCTTCTATTACAGTGTCGGTCCATAAGAAATAATGTTACATTTACAATAACTTCACCTGTATGGGGTATTTATTTGCAATGATGTCTGAGTACTGTATTTTTTCTGTGCATTACCTTAGTGTCAGAATGTTGTCTTTATTTTAAGATCATATGCATGTTCTCCTGCCAAGGAACCTTTACACAGACCCAAACAAACAAACAAACAAACAAACAAAAATGCATTCTAATTCTGAGAAAGTGAGGCAGAGCCTGGAAAAGGAGTAGGAAGGAACGGTCAATCTCGACTTGGGACACGGGCGTCTGGTGCAAATGTCTGCAAAGCCAGTGCACATAGGAACATGGGCCTGGTAAGGGTCACGTGGTAGGACCAATAAATAAAGAATAATAAAAAGCACAAGACTTGTTCCGTGTGGCTGCTCTGCCCCCTCCTTCAGATGAATGCGGGTCCAGCAATGCATCGTAATTCCAGGGCCTGAAATGAGACCAGCCGGTCAGTAACCCTAGCGGTAGGAACTGGAGGCAGCCTGGGACCTGTTTCAGGAGGCGTGGGGAGGTGGGGAGGCACGGGGTGCCTCTGGCAGTGAGCAACTGTCATGAGTACCCAGCGGCATGGCAGGGAGAGCACATGGCCGTCGTGCCGTCCTCCCCAAGAGGCAGAGGTTTGGATCGTGTGGGGTCCTTCTGCCCTGACTCTTGCTCCGTGAACTTAGGGATGAGTAGATGCAACGAGAGTGACCTGTTTGTCAGTGCAAAGCCACGTGCACCTGCAGGAATGTCTGAGGCGTGCTGGGCCCGTCCTGGTGTGAGCAGAGGGGCAAATCCTGGCTGAGGGAGCGGGAAGCCCTGGGCACACTCTGGCGCTGTCCTTCTGACAGCCTCAGTCGGACCCAAGGAGCTGCCCAGACCTCAGGGCAGCTGTCTGAGGCCAGGGTCTCCCTCCCCCTGGGGTCTCCCCTGGCCCTGTGGCTGCTGCAAGGCCGCTTCCTCTCATGATCCGTGGCTGGCATGAGTAGCGGCTGCCTGAACCCGTGTCCAATTTGAAACCTCTTTCAAAAGAGCCCTGTTTTTCTGAGTCGGTAGCTAGAAGAAATCCACCTCCCCTGCTGGCTCATGCTGCCCCACCAGGCTCCGGGAGCAGGGGGGAAAGACAGCCCCCGACAGACCTGGAGGAGGGCGTGTGCTGGCGGTGGGCTGGGCAGGGCAGGCGTCACCCAGCCCTAGGCTGCTACCATGTGCGAGGCGTGCTGTGGCCCTGGCCCAGTCCTGTCCACTGGGGTATTTGACTCACAGGCACAGATGCTGAGGCTTTCTCCCCCCACCCCCCACCGCTCCCCCTATGTGCTCTGGATTCTTTCAGGGGTGGAGTGGCAGCCTCCTGAGGGCGAGTGGGGGGTCAGTTGGCCCTGAAAGGCCTCCCGCTCAGCCTTCCCTTCCAAGGGGGAATGTCCCTTATTCCCACCACCTTGTCTGTTTCCCTGCAGTGGTTTTTACCCCAACATCTGGCAGGTTACCAGAGCTGGAAACGACAGTGCCAGCTTAAAGACAGACCTTTGGCTGAATTGCCCCCCCTCAGTGGCTCACTTACCCTGACTGACTTCTCTCTGAGCCTCAGTTTCCCCACTGTAGGATAAGGATGATAGTTCTTGGCTCAGAGGTTGTTGTGAAATTTCATCAAGCCCTAGGTAACTGGCATACAGAAGGTGCCCGGCAGATGACGTGGTAAACAGTTCTTGCTGACTGTCATTATCACCAAGGTCTGGGATGCCGGGCCATGGGGCTCGTCCTTTGTCCGGTAGGAGTGTGAGTTTAAGTCAGCTTTTAACTAAAGTGTAATTTGCATTTAGGAAAGCGTATTCATCCTAACTTTCACTCCGGATGTGCACACAGTGAACACAGATGTGTAACCAGCAACTACAAAGTTCCCTGGCTACCCTCCCCGCCAGGGCTGCCTTTTGAAGCAGATCATAATGGGGGGACTGCTGTCTGCCAGCATGGGAGCCTGCTGGGACAACAGAGGTACCTGCACTCTGATGTCACCTGGCATGGGATCTCGGCAGGGATGGGCTGCCATCAGATTTTCCTGAGAACGTGCTCACTTTTCAGCCGTGTCCAAACAGCGGAGCTGGAAGGGCTCTGTGTTACCATTTTGGCAAACTTCTTGTGGCCAAGCACGCTGGCTCTTGTGAGTTCACCTCATTCATCCCTGAGCCTGCTTTTGTAAACCCAGGTCCCTAAGGTGGGGACCATGCACATGGAGCTTCTCCTAAGCAGGACAAGGCAGTGCTGCAGTACCTCACCCACAGAAAAGGTCTGCGTGGATACCATGACCACACCTTGTCCTGGGCCTCCTGGGAGGAGAGAGCAATAATAGAATCTCTGTCTCTCTGTCTCTCTGTCTCTCTCTCTCTCTCTCTCTCTGTCTCTCTCTGTGTCTCGCGTGCACACACACACACACACACACACACACACACACACATTCCTTTTGTTCATCTCCCTCTCAAGTAGGGAATTAAGATTTGTTTTATTTACCCAAAAGTGTTAAGGATAGCACACCATATAGGAGACCGCACACAAGTGTCCGCTGACTGGAGTTCTGCACACTGCACGCCTACACCCACCACCCTCACGAGAAGTGGATGAGGGCAGTCCTGCAGGGCGTTCGTGCACTCTGCTCCCGCTCTTCCTCCCAGGGTAACCCCGACTCTGTACAGGCTGCTTGTATTTCTGTACTTTACAAAATGGAAGCATACACTAGACAGCCAGAGCTGGGATAAATTTACTTACCAAACCGCGTTGATTTCCCACACCGTGATTGAGCTGTGCATTCATAAGTGACTTGCTTTAGATTCAAAGGCATATATATCAGTTGAATGTAAAAGAATGGAAAAAAATATTCCATAAAAACAGCCACAAGAGAACAGGAATGGCTGTTCTAGTATCAGACAGAATAGACTTTAAGACAAAAATTGTTATGAGGGACAGTGAAGGAAGGACATATAATGATAAAAGAGTTAATTCACCAAGAAGATAGAACAATTAAGTGTGCACCGAACGAAGGAGCCCCAAAATAGACCGAGTAAAAGCTGCCAGAATTGAAGGGAGAAAGAGTTCAATAAGAACTGGAGACTTTAACACCTCGCTTTCAAGAGTAGAACCAGACAGTATCCAAAAGGAAGTAGAATAATACCAGGTCCATAAGCCAGCTAGACCTAACACATCCAAGGCAGACGCCAAACAGCAACAGGATACACGTTCGTAGGAAGCATATATGACACGGAACATTCTCCAGGCAGGATAAGCCGTCTGTTAAGCCACAAAACAATAAATTAGAGATTGAAATCGTGCAAACCATATTGTCCCATGATAATAGAATAAAATTAGGAATAATAATGAAATGTGGGAAATTCACAAATATGTGTAAGTGAAACTACTCTTCATCACTGTGTCAAGGAGGATATCAAGAAATAAGGAAGATCTCGAATCAATAACCTCTCACCTTAAGAAAGCAGAAGAAAAGAACAAACAGCCCAAAGCAACCAGAGGGAAGGAGATGGCAAATACTAGAGTGGAGATAATAAACCAGGCAATAGGGGGAAATGGAGAAAATCACCAAAAATCAAAAGTTGTTTCTTTGAAAAGATCAGCAAAATGACAGGCCTCTAGACCATGAATAAAGACTCTACTAAAAATTAGAAATGAAAATGGAGAAATTACTTCTGATTTTACAGAAATATAAAAGATTACAAGAAAGTACTATGAACAGTTGTGCACCAAGGAATGAGATCACCTAAACCCCCAAATGTGGCAGAGAAAAGGAAATAGTAAATAGAGCAGGGACGAATGAACTAGAAGAATCAGTACAAAAAAATCAACAAAACCAAAAGTTATTTCCTAGAAAAGGTTGACAAATTGTCAAACCTTTGGCCAGACTGAAAAACAGAGATGACTCAAGTTAGATCAGTGACGAGAGTCGGGATATTAATAGCAACTTGACATGAATAAAAAGGATTGTAAGATGATACAACAATGCTAACAAATTAGATAACCTTGATAAATTGGCAGGTCACTAGAATCACACCAACTATGAAAACTGGCTCCAGAAGAGATAATCTTAAAGACATCGAATGAGAAATTGAATCACTACTCAAACCTCTTCCAGCAGAACCTCCAGTTTCTGGTCCAACATGTAAAGATCTTACAAGTCATCACTTTGCCCTAACAAGTGAAAAACTGAACAAACTGAAAAACCAACAGCCCTTCGTGCATCTGTCAGAGAAGTGAGGTCACTGGGCACAGCCCTGTCCCCCAAATTATAGAAACAGCTAGGTACAGAGAATTACAACTTACCAAAGCAGTTATCACCTGGACAGGAAAGCAAACTGTAATTGGCAGGTTGCTTGAAGCTTATGAGGGAAGCCCAGTCCTAAGGGACCCTTACACTTCTGTGAGTTTTACCTCCATCAGCTCTGCTGTGTTCTCACTGAGATCAGAGAAAAGTCCTCTTGGGTTTCCCTCCAGCAGCAGAAGGAGGCAGGGAGCCATTTTGAAATATCCTAGGGCATTCTGCTCTTAACCATGCCTCCTCTCAGGACAAACTATTTTACCATAGCCTGAGCAACCTAGGGGAAGGGAAGTACCCAACTCCACTCCCTTCGGGCCATACTTTACTACCTGAAGGTGTGAAAGGAAGAAAAAATCTGTGAAGCACCTGTGGAGTTGAGAGCCCGCGGCACAGGTGCTGGAATCACAGGCCTTGCCGTAGGCTTCTGGAATGCTTCCTCTTCCCTGCACCTTACCAGTCTTTTACTAATGCCTATTTACCATGGTTCTCTTTCCCCAGTACATCACGATCTGGCTTTCAACAAAAACTTAAGCATAATGAAGTGAAAGAGAAAAAAAAAAAAAAAAGGCAAAACAAAACACCAAACAGAGCCAGTATCAGAACCAGACTCAGATATAGCAGAAATGTTGGAAGTATCAGACCAGAAATTTAAAATAACTCTAATATTGAGGACAGTAATGGAAGAAGTGGACACCATGTAGGAACAGATGGGTAATATAAGCAGAGAGATGGAATGATCTAAGAATTTTAAAAACACTGGAAGTAAGAAAACACTGTGATAGTAATAAAGCCTTTGATGAACTCATTGGTAGAATGGACACAGCTGAGGGACCTCTGAGCTTGAGGCTATATCAGTAGAAACTTCCAAAACGGAAAAGCAAAGAGAAAAAAGATTGAAAAAAAAAAAAAAGGAAAAGAATATCGCTGTGGGACAGCTACAAAAGCTGTATCACATGCACAAGGAGAATGCTGGCAGGGAGAGAGAGAAAGGAAGAGAGCCGTGCTTGAACTGACAATTTCTCCCAAGTTGTCCAA
Organism: Panthera tigris; assembly: GCF_018350195.1. NCBI lineage: Eukaryota > Metazoa > Chordata > Mammalia > Carnivora > Felidae > Panthera > Panthera tigris. Next base: position 884,468 of record NC_056672.1, on the reverse strand, counting down.
CACCAAAACACAGATCCAAGCTCAGAGAGCATTAAGGAGGACAAATAGCAAAATAAAATTACACCCAGGCATATGATATTTAAACTGCAGAAAGTCAAATGTAAAGAACCTTAAAAGAAGCCAGAGAGGTTGAGGCGTGGGAGAGTTTTATCTGTAGTGAGGGAAAGATAAGAATTACATCTGGCTTCTCAGAAACCATGCAAGCAAGAAGAGAGTGGAGTGAAATATTTAAACTGGTGAAGAGAGGGAAAAAAAGAAAAAGACCAACCTATAATGCCGTATCCTGTGAAATTATTTTTGAAAAGTAAAGAAGAAATAAAGACTTGCTCAAACATTGAGGAACTTTGTTGCCTGTACACTTTCCTAGAAATGAATGTTAAAGTTTTTCAGAGAGAAGGAACATTCTGTAGGTCAGAAACTCAGATCTATATAAAGGAAAATTGTTAAAGGGATAAATAAAGGTAAAGTAAAAGCCTCCTTAGACTTCTTATTGTTAATCGATCTAATAGATAACGGTTTGTTCAAAACAATAATAGCAACAATGTTTTTGATGATTACAGCTTATGTGTAAATGAGATGAAAGGCATCAATGATACAGGAACAGGAGGTAAGAATTAGGAATATTTTGTTATTATAAAGTACTTGCACCAACTGAGAAGTGGTATGGTGCTATTTGAACATGAACTTGCATTAATTGTAAGTGTATTTTGCAAACTCTTGGGCAACCACTTAAAAAGGTTAAAAAAGGATAATTGATATGCTAAGAAAGGTAGAAGACAAAAATTGGAATAAAGAACAAGGGCAATGATCATTTTAAGAGTCAGTGGTCTAAATACACCATTTAAAAGACAGACTGTCAGAGTGGGTCAATAAACAAGACCCTACTCTATGTTGTCTGCAAGAACCCCATTTTAAATACGAAGACACATATAAATTAAAAGTAAAGGGATGGAGGAAGATACACCATCCTAACACTAATCCAAAGAAAGCGGGTGTTGCTGTATTAATTTCAGATGGCAAATTTCAGAGCATGGAAAGTTATCAGGGTAAAGATGGGTCTTTTATAATGACAAAGGCATCAATTCACCAAGAATATAACAATCCTTAACATGTAGTCCCCTAACAACAGGGGGCCCGCCTGTGTAGGCAGAAGCTGGTAGAACTGCAGGGAGAACTTGAGGAATCCACTATTACAGTTGGAGATTGGAACACCCCTTTCTCAGACATGGGCAGACACAGCAGGCAGAAAATCAGTAAGGACATCGTTGAACTCAACAGCACCTTCAGTCTACTGCATATACTTGGCAACTGTAGACGACTTCATCCACCAACATCAGAATATACATCTCTCTGAAGCTCACACAGAACATTTACCAAGATAGACCATATTCTGGTCCCCAGAACACATTAACACATTTAAAAAAATAGAAATCATACAATGTATGCTCTCAGAACGCAATGAAATTTAACTAGATTCAATAATAAAAGATGGAAAATTCCCAAATACATGGGGGATTTGCAATACACTGAATGCTTTTGTGCTCCGAAATTCATATGTTGGAACTTAATCCTGAACACGACAGTATTGGGAGTCGGGGCCTTTGAGAAGTGAGAAGTCATGAGGGTAGGATCCTGATGAATTGGATTAGTGCTTTATAAAAGAAGGCCTAGAGTGCTCCCTTTTTGCTGACAACACAGCAAAAAGTGGGCTCTCACCAGAGACACTGGATCTCCTGGCACTTCCCAGACTTGAATTTCCCAGCCTCCAGAACTATGAGAAATAAATTTCTCCATAAATTTATGCCATAAATTTCTATTGTTATAAGGCACACAATTCTATGCCATTTTTTTTAAATAAGGAAATCTCTCCAAGAGTACTATACTCTCAAAAAAATAACCAACCAAATGAAATTCCTTCATACTTGCATATTTATGCATACTTGCATTCCTTAAAACTTGCATATTTTTATTATAGCAGCATAAATTGAATAAGACAAGATTTATAAGCAAACTTCTAGATAATACAGAAGCCAAAGAAAAATCTCAAATTTTAAAAATATTTTGAATGAAATGAAAATAAAACATTGAAATTTATGAGGTGCAGTGAAATCAGTGCTTAGATGGACATTAATAGCATTGAATGCATAGATTAGAAAAAAGATCTAAGTAATCTAAATAATCTAAAACCTAAGTGTAATATCTCAAGTTGTAAAATTTGTAGGAGAAACCACAGGGAGAAACTCCTTGACATTGATCTTGGAAACAAATTTTTTGATATGACATTTTACAAACAATAAAGAACACAAACAAGCAGTACTACATAAACTAAGAAGCTCCACTACATAAGAAACAATTAACAAAATGAAAAGGTAACCTGTGAAATGGGAGAAAATATTTACAAACTATATATCTAATAGGAGATTAGTATCCAAAATACATAAGGAATTCCTACAACTCAATAGAAAAAACAAATAATCCAATTTAGAAGATGGTCAAAGAACCTGACAACATTTTTTCCAAAGAATATTTTAAAATAGGTACATGAAAAGGTTCTCAACGTCACTAATCATCAGAGAAATGCAAATTAAAACCATGATGAAATTTCAGCTCACATGTGTTAAAGTGGCTGTTATCAAAAAGACAAAAGATAACAAGTGTTGGTGAGGATGTAGAGAAAAAGGAACCTTTGTCACTTTGTAGGAATGTGGACTGGTGCAGCCACTGTGGAAAACAATATGAAAGTTCCTTTAAAAAATAAAAACAGAGGGGCGTCTGGGTGGCTCAGCCGGGTTGAGCATCTGACTTCAGCTCAGATCCTGATCACAAAGTGTGTGAGACTGAGCCCAAGTGGGGCTCTGCTTGAGATTCTCTCTCCCTCTCTACCTGCCCTTCTCCCACTCACACACTCTCTCTCTCAAAGTAAATTAAAAAAAAAAAAAATTATGTCCTGACAAATTGGATAAACCTAAAAGAAATGAATAAATTCTTAGAAGCATATAATCTTCCAAAAAGCTGAATCAGGAAGAAATACAAAATATGAACAGATCAGTTGCTAGTAATGAAGTAGAATCGGTAATCAAAAAACTCCCAATGAACGAAAGTCCAAGACCAGCTGGATTCACAGGTGAATTCTACCAAACATTTAAAAGAAGAGTTAGTTCTCCTCAAACTATTTCAAAAACCACAAGAGGAAGGAATGCCTCCAAATACATTCTACAAGGCCAACATTACCCGGATACCAACACCAGTCAAAGACACTACAGACCAATGTCCCTGATAAACACAGACACAAAAATTTCCAACAAAATATTCACAAATTGCATTCAGCACTACATTAAAAGAATCATACACCATGATCAAGTGGGATTTATTTTGAGGATGCAAGGATGGCTCAATATTCACAAATCAATATGATATGTCAAGTTAACAAAACAATAAAAGTCCTGATCATCCCGGGGTGCCTGGGTGGCTCATTCGGTTAAGCAGTCCGAAGTTAAGCAGTCTGACTTCGGCTCAGGTCGTGATCTCACTGTTTGTGGGTTCAAGCCCTGTGTTGGTCTCTGTGCTGACAGCACGGAGCCTGGAGCCTGCTTCAGATTCTGTGTTTATGTCTCTCTCTATCCACCCACCCCGCTCATGGTCTGTGTGTCTCTCAAAAATAAATAAACATAAAAAAATTTTCTTAATAAAAAACATCATGATCATCTCAATCGTTGCAGAAAAAGCATTTGACAAAATCCAACCTCCGTTCATGATAAAAAATCTCAACAAATGGGTTTAGAATATACCTCAAGATAACAAAGGCCATATATGAGAAACCTACAACAAAATCATGGTGAACAGATAAAAGCTTCTCTAAGATCAGGAACAAGACAAGGATGTCCACCCTCCCCACTTTTATTTCACCTAATATTGGAAGTCCTAGCCACAGCAATCAGACAAAAAAAAAAAAAAAAAAAGAAATACAAGGCATCCAAATTGGTAAGAAGTAAAAATTTTTCTATTTGCAGATGACATGATAGTATATATAGATTTACTGTCATATCATATATAGATCTATATACTATATACAATATACTATATATACATGATAGTATATATGTATCATATCATACTATATATAGAGTATATACATGATATATATCATACTATATATATAATATAGTATATACTATATATAGCATATATAATATATAATATATAATATATAATATATAATATATAATATATGATATATAATATATAATATATATACACACACGCGCACACACACACACACACACACACACATATATATCCTGCCTAGCTCAGTCAGTAAAGCATGTGACTCTTGATCCCAGGGTCATGAGTTCAAGCCCAACGTTGGGCATGGAGCCTAGTTAAAGGAAAATCAAACAAAAACCCCTACAGACTCCGCTAAAAAACTATTAGAAGTAATGAATTATAGGAATGATCCCTGAAAAACTATTAAAAGTAATAAAGGAATTCATAAGGTTGCAAGATACAAAATTAATATAGAGAAATTGGTTGTATTTTTATACACTAATAACAGTAGCAGAAAGAGAAATTAAGACAACAATTCATTTGCAGGTGTGCTAAAAAGAATCAAATACCCAGGAGTAAACTTAACCAAGGAGGTGAAAGACCTGTACTCTGAATATTATAAAACACTTATGAAAAAAAGAAGATGACACAAATATATGGAGAGATATTCCCTGCTGATGGATTGAAAGAATGAATATTATCAAAATGTCCATGCTACCCAAAACAATCTATAGATTCAGTGCAGTCTGTACCAAACACCAACAGCATTTTTCAGAGAACTAGATCAAATAATCCTAAAATTTATATGAATCCACAGAAGACACTAAATACCCAAAGCAATCTTGTGAAAGACGAACAAAGCTGGAGGTATCACAATCCCAGACTTTGAGACATAATACAAATCCATAGTAATGAAAGCAGGATTGTACTGGCACAAAAATGGCTGATAGATCAATGGAACAGGATAGAGACCCCAAAAATAAACCCATGATTATATGGTCAATTAATCTGCAACAGAGGATACAAGAATATACAATGGGGAAAGACATTCTCTTCAACAAATGGTGTTGGGAAAACTGGTCAGCTACTTGCAAAAGAATGAAACTGGACCATTTTTTTTTTTTTAATAAAAATTTTTTTTCAATGTTTAGTTTTGAGAGAGAGAGAGAGTGCAAGTGGGGAGGGGCAGAGAGAGAGAGGGAGACACAGAATGTGAAGCAGGCTCCAGGCTTCGAGCTGTCAGCACAGATCCTGACGGGGGGGCTCGAACTCATGAACTGTGAGATCGTGACCTGAGCTGAAGTCGGGCGCTTAACCGACTGAGCCACTAGGTGCCCCCCACCTTTTTAAATTTTTTTTTTTAACGTTTATTTATTTTTGAGACAGAGAGAGACAGAGCATGAACGGGGGAGGGTCAGAGAGAGAGAGGGAGACACAGAATCCGAAACAGGCTCCAGGCTCTGAGCTGTCAGCACAGAGCCTGACGTGGGGCTTGAACTCACAAACTGCGAGATCATGATCTGAGCTGAAGTCGACGCCTAACCAACTGAGCCACCCAGGCGCCCCGGTGCCCCCCTTTTTAAAAAAATTTTTAATGTTTATTTTTGAGAGAGAGAGAGATGAGAGTGTGTGAGCAGGGGAGGGGCAGAGAGAGAGGGAGACACAGAATCCAAAGTAGTCTCCAGGCTCTGAGCTGTCAGCACAGAGCCTCATGTGGGGCTCGAACCCATGAACCATGAGATCATGGCCTAAGCTAAAGTCAGAAGCTTAATTGATTGAGCCACAGAGGCGCCCCAAAACTGGACCACTTTCTTACACCGTATACAAAAATAATCTCAAAATGGATTAAAGACCTACATGTCAGATCTGAAACCATAAAACTCCTACATGAAAACACAGGCAGTAATTTCTCTTACATTGGCCTTAACAACATTCCTCTAGCTATGTCTCTTCAGGCAAGGGAAACAAAAGCAAAAGTAAATGATTGGGACTACACAAAAATAAAAAGCTTTTGCACAGCAAAGAAAACCATCAACCAAACAAAAAGGCAACCTACTTGGTAAGAGAAGGAATTTACAAATGATATAACCAATAAGAGGTTCATATCTAATATATATGAAGAACTTATACAACCCTATCCCCCCCAAAAGCCCCAAGAAATCCTATTAAAAATCGGCAGAGGACCAGAAGAGACTTGTTTCCAAAGAATACGTGCAAATGGCCAACAGACACATGAAAAGATGCTCAACATCACTAATCATCAGGGAAATGCAAATCAAAACCACAATGAGATGTCACCTCACACCTGCCAGAATGGCTAGAATAAAAAAATACAAGAAATAATATGTGTTGGTGATGAAAAACAAGATCTTGCCATTTGTTTTTTTTTTTTTTTAATTTTTTTTTTCAACGTTTTTTATTTATTTTTGGGACAGAGAGAGACAGAGCATGAACGGGGGAGGGTCAGAGAGAGAGGGAGGCACAGAATCAGAAGCAGGCTCCAGGCTCTGAGCCATCAGCCCAGAGCCCGACGCGGGGCTCGAACTCACGGACCGCGAGATCGCGACCTGGCTGAAGTCGGACGCTTAACTGACTGCGCCACCCAGGCGCCCCAAGATCTTGCCATTTGTGACAACATGGATGGACCTAGAGGGCATTATGTTAGTAAGTGAGATAAATCAGGCTGAGAAAGACAAATATGATTTCACATATGATTTCACTTATGTGTAGAATTTAAAAAACATTAACAAAAACAAACAAAAAGAAACAGACCCATAAATACACAGAACAAACAGTTGCCAGAGGGCATAGGGGGTGGGAGGTTGGGTGAAATGGGTGGAGGAAGGTGGGAAATACAGGTTTTTAGTTATGAAATGAATAAGTCATGGGGATGAAAGGCATAGCATAGGGGAAGTAGTCAATGCTGTTGTAATAATGATATGTAGTGACAGATTGTGGTGAACACAGCATAACATATAGAGTTGTTGAATCCCGATGTTGTACACCTGAAACTAATGTGACATTGGTCAGCTGGGTCAACTATACTCCAAAAAGAAAAAAAGAAAAAAGGAAAACAAATGACCCAATTAAAAAATGGGTATAGTATATGAACAGACACTTCACCAAAAAAGATATATACAGATGGCTAATAAGCTATGAAAAGATGCTCAACATCATATGTCCTTAGGAAATTGCAAACTTAAAACAACAATAAGATACACTGTACACACCAGTAGATTTTGGATGGCCAAAATCTGGAACACTGACAACACCAAATGCTGGTGAGGGTATGGAGTAGCAAGAACCCTCAGTCTGGTGGGAATGCAAAATGGTGCAGCCACTTTGGAAGAATTTGGCGATTTCTTACAAAGTTAAACATACTCTTACCATAAGATCCAGCAATCATGTTCCATGGTCTGTACCCAAGTGAGTTGAAAACATGTCCACACAAAAACCTGAACATGGATGTTTATAGCAGCTTTATTCCATAATGCCCAAACTTGGAGACAACCAAGATACCCTTCAGCAGATGAAGGGATAAATAAACTGTGGTTTGTCAAGACAATGGAATATTATTCAATGCTAAAGTGAAATGAGCTATCAAGCCATGAGGAGACATGGAGGAACCTTAAATGCACATTACTAGTGAAAGAAACCAATCTGAAAAGTCTACTACTGTATGAGTCCAACTATATAACATTCTGAAAAAGACAAAACTGTGAAGACAGTAAAAAACCAGGGGTTGCCAGGGGTTAGGGTGGAGGGAGGGATGAATAGAGCACGGAGGACTGTGGAGGCAGGGAAACCACCCTGTATGGTCATAATAGTGGATACATGTCATACATTTGTCCAGACCCATAGAATGTACACCACCAAGAGTGAACCCCACTGTAGCCTATGGGCTTGGGTGATTGTCACATGTCCGTGCAGGTTTGTTAATTGCAACAAGTGAACCACTTTGGTGGGGATGTTGGTAATGGGGGAGGCCGTTGATGTGCAGAATAATCTGCCGCATTGATAAACCCAGAACTGGGTATACAGAGACTATGGGTGGGGTGGGATTAGCCGGTACGTAGGGGGCTCGGCAGCATTTGCGATGCTTCACTTCTCAAATATGAAGAGGGTCTGGAACAAAAATGGCCAAAGATAAGATCTGGTAGCACTAGACACAGGATGGAAAACAGACAAAGACTACAGGCAGTTTCCAGGAAGGACAGAAATGTTCTGCTCTCCACCCTCCTGTGTGCTTCAGTTGCAATGAAAACTGCTGTTGGGAGTTTTCCCTCCCTGCCCAGGGGTGAGTGCCCTTACCCAGAGCGTCCTTTGAGCAGGGCCTGGGTTGGGAAGAAGTGTTCCCCGCAGCAGGCACCACGTGGTTGAGGCAGGACTGGCTCCAGACAGACAGGAGCTGGCTGTCTGGTGTGGACGGTGGTGGGTGCTGTCCAAAGGGTAAGTAAGACCTCCTTAGGTCAGGGTGGGCCACCTCAGCAGCCTGCTTAGTCTTACCTCAGTGCCAAAGGTGCATGTGGGTGTGGCCTCATCACGCTAAGGTCTGGGGTAGGAGGCAAGGGTTTAGTTGATACTGACCCACGTTTCTCATGGATAGTCCCCCAAACCAGGATGTGTTCACACCGCCTGCTGAGCGAACTCAGGTCCCAACTGCTTCCATGAAAGAGGGCCTGTGCCCCTGACCCAGTGCTCCCCCCTTGCTCAGGTGACACCAGGCTGCACAGGGTCACAGATACGTACTTCAGCATGAAATATCATCACCCAGATGCCACAAGACAGGAAGGAAAGCTGTACCTGAATGTCTCCTCTCCAGACGGTCTGGCTGAAGAATTCTGAAGGCTTGGGGCCTTGACCTCCCTGCCCCAGGTGGGCACCCCCCTCCACCCTGTTCTCACCACTGCAATAGCAAGACTTTCTTCTCTGCCATGACCCTGTCCTTTCCTCATTGTACACCCACTGGAGGGTAACTTCCAATGACCGCACGGCCTCTGGTGCCTGCCATGCACAGCTCCCAGTAAGCGCTCAGTATGTGCCTGTCCAGTGAATGGAGCAATGAGTGAATGAAACCAAACTCTGGGTTTGGCCGTGGGCGTGCATGCATACGCCCAACTTTGCCACACCAAGTGTGCACAGTGTTTCCAGGGTTAACTCCACCACAGGCTGTAAGTGATGAGGAGTGATGGGCAGGAAGAGTGAACATAGCCAACCATCGCAAGAGAATGGAATAATCAGGCCTGGTCTGTTCTGGGGGACTTTGAGAGGCAGAGACAGAGGCCATGCTTGGGAGGATGGGTAGCCTGCAGGCTGGGGTGGGGGTGTTGTGCACTTACCTGCCTCAGTGGGAGCGGAGGAGGAGAGGGCTGTGTGCATCCAGCTAGGTACCTGGGCCTTCATGTTCTCACCAGTGCATGCAGCAGGTGGGTGAGTCTGAAGCCCAGAGAAGGGTCAGCAAACATTGCAGCCTGTCTGGGGTTCAGGCAATTGGAACTGGCCTTCATCTGGGCCACAGGGAGACTTAGACCAAGCCAGAAAGATATTCCATGCAGATAGTAACCAGAAGAAAGGAGTGACTATATACTAATCTCAGACAAAATAGTCTTTAAATGCAAAAAGCTTAGAAGAGACAAGGAAGGACATGATATATTAACAAAAGGTTCGGTACAGCATGAAGATACAACCATTATAAGCATTTATGCACTGAATGACAGATCATCAAAATCTACAAAGCAAGAGCAGACTTAAATACAGAGAACAAACTCTTTGGTGGTTGCCAAAGAGGAGGTGGGTGGGGGGAATGGGTAAAATAGATAAAGGAGATTAAGAGTACACTTATGATAATGAACACTAAAAAATGTATAGAATTGTCGAACTATTATATCGTATACCTGAAACCAGTATAACACTGTGTGTTAATTACACTTCAATAAGAAATAAGGTTCAAATATACATATATATGTATATGTGTGTGTGTATATATGTATATATATGTATATATATATATATATATATATATATACATATATGTACACATTAAAAACAGAAAAGAAAAAAAACAAGTGTTGTGAGAATGTAAAATGGTACAGCCACTGTGAAAAACAGTGATAGTTTTTCAAAAAATTAGAAGTAGCATTACAATATGACCCAGCAATTTCATTTCTAGATACAGACCCAAAAGATGTGAAAGCAGATTCTCAGGATACTTGAACACGCCTGTCCATATCATTATGCACAACAGGTAAAACATGGAAGCAACCCAAGTGTCCACCGGTGGGTATCTTCTGGCCTCCAAAGCTTTGGATAAGAAAATCCTTACATGTGACAAATAACGTCTCCCTTGCTGTTTTAAGATTTTCTGTCTTTTGAAAATTTGATTATAATATGTTTTGGTGTGGGTCTCTTTGAGTTCATCTTAGTTGGAGTTACCTGAGCTTTCTGGGTGTTTATATTCATATCTTTCATCAAATTTGGGAAATTTTCAGCCATTATTTCTTCAAATATTCTCTCTGCCCCATTCTCTCTCCTCTCCTTCTGGGACTCCCACAATGCATATGTAGGTTCAATTGATGCTGTTCCACAGGTCCCTTAGGCTCTGTTCACCTTTCTTGACTCTTTTTTCCTTCTGTTCCTCAGCCTCAGTGATTTCCACTTTCCTACCTTCAAGTCCTCAGATTGTTTTTTATTTTGCTGCTTTCAAAAGTATCTTTGTCTTAAAAATTATTCAGCCATTATATCTTTAAATAAGCTTTCTACACATTTCTCTCTTTCACTTTCTGAGGTTCTCATAATGCATACAGTTGACCCTTGAACATGGGGGTTAGTGGTGCTGACCTGCTACACAGTTAAAAATCCACATATAACTTCTGACCCCTCAAAAACTTAACTAAGAGTTGACCAGAAGCCTTACCAATAACATAGTCAGTTAACACATATTTCATACATTATATGTATTATATACTATATATTACAGTATATATATATATTACAGTAAAGTATGCTAGAGGAAAAAATGTTCACAAAATCGTAAGGAGGAGAAAATACTTTTACAGTACTCTACTGTATTGAGAAAAAAAAATCCACACGTAAGTGGACCCAAGCAGTTCAGACCCTCGTTATTCAAGGGTCAGCGATACAGGGTTTCACTTGATTGTGTTCTATAATTCATGTAGGATGTCTTCATTCTTTTTAATTCTTTTTTCCACCTCCTCTGACTGGATAATTTCAAATGACTTTTCTTCCAAGTTTTCTTTCTTCTGCTCAATCAAGTCTCATATTGATGTTCTCTATTGAACTTTTCATTTATTTTCTTTAGCTCTAGAAGTTTTGTTTGGTTCTTTTTAATGACTTTTGTCTCTCTTTTGAACCTCTTTTCATTTTGTTCGTGTCTTGTCTTCCTGATGTTGTTGCATTGTCTCTTTGTGCTCTCTTGTAGCTCTCTGAGATTCCTTACAACAATTATTCTGAATTCACAGTCAGTTCACAGATCTCCATTTATTTTGAGGCTGGTTACTAGAACATTATATATTCCTTTGGTGGTATCATGTTTCCTTGACTTTTCATGTCCTGTGAAGCCTTGCTGTGTGGTCTTTGCATTCGGAGAAGCAGTCACATGCTCCCACTGTTCTGACAAGTTTCAGTAGGGAGGTACCTTTCCCAGGCAGCCTGTAGGGATTCTGAGGCTTTCCAGACCTTTTCTATGAAAGGGTCCACTCAGTGCTTCTTGTTTTCTCTTGGAGGGAATGGCTTAAGATCACATGCCTTCTCTCCATCCTGCAAAGTAGGGCTGGCTTTATGAATGTGTGTACTGGCCAACAGCAAGGGAGCACCCAGGGCACTGTCCACAGGGGGTGGGATAGGTGAGGACCATGGAGAGTTGTGGGTGCTTGCAGGCCAGTTGGGGGATCCACAGGTGAGGTGTCTCCCGTGGCTCATTGGCATCCTTCCTGATGGAGTCTCCAAAGCAGTTTTTAGGATCTGTGACACTTTAATGAGTTCTAAACCCTGGTTGCTATGCTCCCAGCCTCTCCCAGTCCCTCAGCTGTGCATATCACAGTTTTGTGGGTGGGATGAGAAAAAAGTGGGTCTCTTGGGCAGGGACCTGCACGTGGGGAAACCAGGTGCCAACCCATTTGCTCTCACTTTCCTCTGTGGGGAGAAATTGTAGGTCAAGGGATTCCCTCTTGGCCTCGAGCTGTGCACCTTAAGAGAGGGAATGAAGCAGGTAGAGTGAAAAGTTCTTTTTGCCCTCTTCGGTGCATCTATTTTCAGAGGTTGTTTTTGTTTTTCTCCAATAATTGTTCTGGAACTTTCCCACTTGACTTCTGGACCCCCACAAAACTAAACTGATCTGTTAATGATTATCAAAATCACTGTTCTGTGGGGTGGGTGATGATAGAAATGCCTGTTCTGCCATATTGCTGGCGTCACTCCCCTTTTCAGTTGATGTCATATTTCATCTTTGTACATCATGTATCCAAAAACATAAACCAACAATTAAAAAGAATTTTTAGTGTTTATTTATTTTTGAGAGAGAGGGAGACAGAGCATGAGTGTGGTAGGGCAGAGAGAGAGGGAGACACGGAATTTGAAGCAGGCTCCAGGTTCTGAGCTGTCAGCACAGAGCCCGATGCGGGGCCCAAACCCATGAACCGTGAGATCATGACCTGAGCCTAAGTCAGATGCTCAACCGACTGAGCCACCCAGGCGCCCCCCACCTTTAAAAAAATTTTTTTAATGTTTATTTTTGAGAGAGAAACCAGTTTTTAAAGGTGTTAGTCTCTTAAATTATGTAGAAAATAATGAGTGGTTACAAACAAAGTTACGATAACAACAGATCTTAAACTGCCCGGGTATCTCTACCTTTACTGAGACCTCTATTTCCCATTATGGCTTCAAGTTACTGTGTAATTACCATGTCGTGTGCTTTCATTTCATCCTGCAGGACTCCGTTCTGTTTCTTGCAGGGCAGGTAGTGGTCACAAGGTCCCACAGCTTTTGTTAGTCTGAAAATGTCATGATTTCTCCTTCACTTTGGACCAGATACAGGATCTTACTGGTCAGCCACTGCTTTCTGGCTTCCAAAAGTTCTGATGGGAAATCTGCTGATGATCTCATTGAGGACCCCTTGTGTGTGATGAGTCACTTCTCCCTGGATGCTTTCAAACTACTCTTGTCTTTCTACAGTTTGGCTGTAATGTGTCTTAGTGTGGATCCCTAAGTCCATCATACTTGGAGTTTATATTCATGTTTTTCATTAAATTTGGGAAGTTTTTGGCCACTATTTCCTCAAACATTTTCTCTGCTCCTTTCTCTCTCTCCTTCTGGGACCTCCACCCCCAGTGTACATGTTGGTCTGTTTGATGGTGTGCCCCAGGCCCCTTGGGCTCTGTTCACTTTTCTTCCGTCTTTTCTTTTTCTTTCTCAGTTTCAATCATTTCAATTTCCTGTATTCTTTTTTTTAATATTAATTTTTAAGGCTTTAAATTTTTTATTTTAGAGAGAGAGAGAGCATGAGCAGGGGAGAAGGGCAGAGAAAGAGAATCTTAAGAAGGCTCCACACTCAGCATGGCTCCTCACTCAATCCCATGACCCTGGGATCATGACCTGAGCTGAAATCAAGAGTCAGATGCTCTATTGATTAAGCCACTCAGGCACCCCTTAATTGTACCGTTTTCAAGTTCACCAGTATTTGCTTCTGCATACCCACAGTTGCCTTTGAATCTATCTCTACTTGAATTTCCCATTTCATTTTTTGCTCCAAAATTTCTTTTGGGTTTCTTCTTAATTTTATTCTTAGACTCTTGAAATTTGCATCTTTCTCACATCCAGAGTACATCCAGTCTCTTCCTAACACCTCCAAAGTCTTAATTCACCCCTGTATCAGTTCTGAGTCCCAAACCTCATGTAAACATCATTAAATGTAGTGATTCCGCCTGAGGGAATATTCACCCCCCACTGTGATCCTGTGAAACCCAACAAGTTATCTGCTTCCAAAATACAATGGTGGGACAGACATAGGCAAGCATTCTCCCAAAAGGATAAATCAGAAAGAAAGGGGTTATGGGTCCCAAGTAAGTCCAATAAGGCCCAAGTAAGGAAAAAAAATCCTATTAGATTTTAGGCTTGAGAATAATTCCTTTTGGCTTGATTCTCCGTCCTTCAGGCCCACCGTGGTGGTAACTGCATTCTGAGCTCACTAGGGTGGCAGGACCACTCCCTGGTTTGTTGAAACCAACCAGGGGGACTTGCTCTTTGAATTGAGTTGCTGAATTGTAATAGTTCTTCATATATTCTGGGTATTAAATTTTCCCAGATACATGGTTTTCAAATATATCCCCCTATTTTGTGGGTTGCCTGTTTGCATTAGTGATAGTGGCCTTTTGTGCACAAAGGTTGTTATTTTGATGGAGTCAAATTTGTTTTTTTCTTTTTCTTGTATTTTTTTCTTGTATTTTTTTCTTTTATTGCTTGTCTTCTGGTATCATACCTAAGAAACCATGGCTTGATCCAAAGTCATGAAGATTTAAATCTATCTTTCTTTCTAAGAGTTTTATGTTTTAGCTTTTACACTTAGGTGTCTCATCCACTTTTGACTTTTGTCTGTGGTGTGAGGTAGGGATCCAATCTCATTCTAGCATGTTGATGTCCAGTTATTCCAGCATCATTGTTGAAGATACTGCTCTTTGCCCACTGAACAGTCTTGGCACTCTTGTTGAAAATCAGTTGGATGGGGCACCTGGGTGGCTCAGTTGGTTAAGCATCTGACTTTGGCTCAGGTCATAATCTCTCAGTTTGTGAGTTTGAGCCCTGTGTCGGGCTGTGTGCTGACAGCTCTGGATCCTCTGTCTCCCTCTCTCTCTGCTCCTCTCCTGCTTTCTCTCTCTCAAAAATAAATGAACATTTTAAAAATATTACCATTTTAGTCATTTTTAAGTGAGTACTTCACTGGCATTAAGTACATTTTAAACTGTTGTGGAACAACCATGACTATTTATCTCCAACTTGTTCATCATCCCAAACAGAAGACTCTGTGCTTATCAAACAATAACTCCCCAATCTCTTTTCCCCTCGTGCCTGGCAACTACTTTCTGTCTCTATGAACTTGACTATTCTATATATTTCACATAAATGAAATCATAAAATAAGTGGCCTTTTTTGCCGAGATTATTTGTTAACATAATGTATTCAAGGTTTATCTATGTTTTAGCCGGTGTCATAATTCCATTCCTTCTAAAAGCTAAATAATATTTCATTTATGTGTATATTACATTTTGTTCATCCATTCATCTGTTGGTAGACAACTGATTGTTTCTGCCATTGTATTACTGCTATTAACATTAATATACAAATGTCTGTTCTAGTCTCTATTTCAATTCTTTTAGGTAGATACCCCAAGTGGTATTGCAGGTCATATGGTAATTTTTAACTTTCTAAAAAAATTTTTTTAAAGTTTATTTATTTTGAGAGAGACAGAGCACAGAGAAGGGGCAGAGAGAGAGGAGAGAGAGAATTCCAAGCAGGCTCCGCACTGTCAGTGCAATGCAGAGCCCGAACCCATGAACCACGAGATCATGACCTGAGCTGAAACCAAGAGTTGGGCGTTTAACCAACTGAGCCACCGAGGTGCCCTGCTAATTTTTAATTTTTTGAGGAAGGAACCACTATACAATTTTCAAAAGCAGCTACACCATTTTACATTCCTACTATCCTAGGAGCAATGCACAGTTATTCCAATTTGTCCACATACTTGCCAACACTTGCTTTTTGATGTTTTAAAAAAAAATAATAGCCATTCTAATAGGTGTGAAGTGTTATCTCATTATGGTTTTGGCTTGCATTTCCCTAATATTAGTGATGCTGATCATCTTTTCAGGTGCTTATTGACCATTTATATCTTTTGTGAAGAAATCTCTTTGCCCATTTTTAAATTGGGTTATTTGTTGTTGTATTTTTTTGTATATTTTAAATGTTAATCTCTCATCAGATATATGATTTGCAAATATTTTCTCCTATTCTTTGGGCTGTATTTTCACTCTTATGATTGATTAAAGTTTTAAGTTTTGATGAAGTCTAATTTATCTCTTTTCTTTTGTTGCCTGTGCTTTTATGTCATGTTTAAGAATCATTGCTAAATCCACTATTATGAAGCGTTTTCCCTTTATTTCTGAGTTTTATAGTGTTAGCTTTTACTTTTATTTTTTTAAGTTTTCATTTAAATTCCAGTTAGTTAGCATACAGTATAATATTAGTTTCAGGTGTACAATTTAGTGATTCAACACTTCTATACATCACCCTGTGCTCATTAAGACAAATGCCCTTCGGGGAGCCTGGGTGGCTCAGTCGGTTAAGCGTCCGACTTCGGCTCAGGTCATGATCTCACGGTCTGTGAGTTCAAGCCCCGCGTCAGGCTCTGTGCTGACTGCTCAGAGCCTGGAGCCTGTTTCAGATTCTGTGTCTTGTCTTCCTCTCTCTCTGACCCTCCCCCATTCATGCTCTGTCTCTCTCTGTCTCAAAAATAAATAAACGTTAAAAAAAAAATCTTAAAAAAAAAAAGACAAATGCCCTCCTTAATCTCCATCATCATTTTCTACCATTCCCATTTCCCACCCACCTCCCCTCTGGTAACCATCAATGTGTTCTCTGTAGTTAAGTCCGTTTCTTGGTTTTCCTCTTTCTTTTTTTCCCCTATGATATTACTTAACCATAAAAAAGAATGAAATATTGCCATTTGCAATGACTTGGATGGAGCTAGCATGTATTATGCTAAGTGGAATAAGTCAGAGAAAGACAAATACTATATGATTTCACTCACATGTGGGATTTAAGAAAGAAAAACTTTTACTTTTAGTTATTTGACCCACTTTGAGTTAACTTTTGTATACGGGGTAAGATGAGGGCCTGACTTCACTCTTTTGCATGTAGATATACACTTTTCCAGCATCATTTGTTGAAAAGACTGTTCTTTTCTCATTTAATGCCACCATTGTCAAAAATCATTTGACCATATATGCAAGGGTTTATTTCTGGGATATTACATTCTGTTATTCCATATGTGTTTTTATGCTATTACTACACTGTTTATTATAAATTTGTAGTGGGTTTTAAAATGTTCCTAAGTATTAATACTCTTGATATAATTATATATGAAATTGTTTCCATTTCATTTTCATATTTGTTACTGATCTAGTTTATGGAAATGAAACTGATTTTTGTATTCTTTCCCTACTACTTTGTTGAAGTCACTTACTAATATTGTGTGTGTGTGTGTGTGTGTGTGTGTGTGTACCTTAGGATTTCTATATATAAGCTCATGTTCTCTGTGAATATAGTTTTACTTCTTTCTTTCCAACAGAATGCCTTTTATTTCATTTTCTTGCCTAAATGTCCTGGATATAATTTCCAGAACCATGTTGAATAGAAGTGGCGAGAGGGAACATCGTTAGCTTTCGATCTTGAACTATTTTGCAATATTTTAGCTGAGTTTGTATAGATGACCTTTATCAGCCTGAGAAAATTCCCTTCTATTTCTAAGTTGTTGAGTATTTTCGTTCATTGAACGTTGGAATTTTTCAAATGAATTCTGCATGCATTGAGATGGTCATGAGGCTTTTTTCCCTTTTGTTCTATTAATGACATATTACATTATTTTCATATGCTAAACCACTTTTGCATTCCTGGAATCAATCCCCACTGGTTGTGGTGTATAATCGCTTTAATATGCTGCTGGATGTGGTGTGGTAGTCTATTGCTGACACTGCACTTATATTCGCAAGGGATACTGGTCTTTAGTTTTCCTTTCTTGTTAGGTCTTTGTTGGGCTTTTGTATGAGCATGATACTGGCCTCCTAAGATGAGTTGGGAAGTGTTCCTCTTCCTGTTTCTTGGAAGTCTTTGAGAAGGATTGAGGTTAATTTCTCTTAATGTTTTTGCAGAATTCCTCATGAAGCCATCTGGTTCTCAGCTTTCGTTTATTAGAATACTGTTAAAAAATAGACTATTTCATTATCACGTTAAGTCCATGGTTTACATAAGGGTTCACTCTTGGTGTATATTCTGTTGATTGTGAAACATATCCACCCTTAATTGTAGAAAAAAGAATAGTTTCATGACTCTAAAAATCCTCTGTGTTCTGCCTATTTGTCACTGTCTGCCCCTAACCCTGGGCAACCACTGATCTTTTTACTGTTTCCAAAGTTTTGTTTTTACAGAATGTAATATAGGTGGAATCGTACAGTATTGAGCCTTCTCATATTGGCTTCTTTCACTTAGTAAAATGCATTTAAGTTTCCTACAAATATTTCATGGCTTGATAGCTAATTTCTTGTTTAGTGCTAAGTAATATTCAACTGTTTGGATATACCAGAGTTTATTTACTCGCCTACTGAAGGACATCCTGGTTACTTCCAAGTTTTGTAATTTTGAATAAAGTTGCGTGCTTTTTGTGTATATATAGATTTTCAACTCACCTGGATAAATAACAAGGAGCATGATTGCTGGATTATATGGTAAAGTTTAGTTTTGTTTGAAACTGCCCAACTGTTTTCAAAAGTGGCTGCACCATTTTGCATTCCCACACGCTATGATGGAGAGTTCTTCTTGCTTCACATCCTTACTGGCATTTGTTGTTGTCAGTCTTGTCTTATGTTGTCTTTTCTTTTCCTTTTTTTTCTTTTTTCTTTTCCTTTTTCCTCTTCCCTTCTCTTTTAGTTGTTTATTTATATTGAGAGAGCGAGAGAGAGAGAGAGAGTGAGAATGAGTGGGGGAAGGGCAGAGAGAGAGGGAGAGAGAGAACCCAAAGCAGACTCTATGCTGTCAGCTCAGAGCCCAACATGGGGCCGATCTTATAAACTGTGAGATCATAAACTGTGAGCAGAAATCAAGAGTGTGTGCATAACTGACTGAGCCTCCCGGGAGCCCCTGTTTTCAATTTTTGCCCTTCTAGCAGGTATGTAGTGGTCTCTTGTTTTGATTTCCATTTCTATGATGACATATGTGGAGCATCTTTTCATATGTTTGCCATCTGTATCTCTGCTCTGGTGAGGTAACTGTTCAGATCTTTTGCTTATTTTGTAAATAGGCTTTAGCTTTCTCATTGAGTTTTCAGAGTTCTTGGTATATTTTGGATAAGTCTTTTTAGCAGACATATTTTTACAAGTGTTTTCTCCCAGTTTTTCTGTCTTCTCATTCTCTTGGTAGTGTCTTCTGCAGAGCAGAAGTTTTTAATTGTAATGAAGTCCAGCTTATCAGTTATTTCTCTCATGGACCCTGCCTTTGGTGTTGTGTCTAAAAAGTCATTGCAAACCCAAACTTGTCTAGGGTTTCTATATTATCTTCCAGTAGTTTTATAGTTTTGGGTCTTAAATGTAGACCTATAATCCAATTTGAGTTAATTTTTGTGAAGGGTGTGAGGTCAGCGTGCAGATTCATCTCTTTGCATGTGGGTGAGTTGTTCCAGCACCACTGTCTTCTCTGTCCCACTGATCTTTTGCCAGCACCACACTGTCTTAACTACTGTAGCTTTACAGTAAATCCTGAATTCTGTATTTCCTCTGCTTCTATCTTCTGAAAGGGACTGTAGAGATTTGGTGTAATTTCTTCCTTAAATGTTTGGCAGAATTCAGCAAACCCATCAGCAACCCCCTGGACAGAATCCAGTGCTTTCTATTTTGGAAGATCACTAATTATTCATTTGAATTCTTTATTAGACACAGGCCTATTCAGATGGTCTATTTCTCCTTGTGTGAATTTTGGTAGATTGTGTCTTTCTAAGAATTGGTCTGATTCATCTAGGTTATCAAATTTGTTGGCATATAATTATTCACAATATTACTCTATTGTCCCTTGATGTCCACAGGATCTGTAGTGATGTCCCTTCTCTCATTTCCTATTTTAGTAATTCTTTTTATCCTAGCCTGATTAGAGGCTTATAAATTTTATTGATATTTTCAAAGAACCTTCTTGGTTCTTTGAAACCAAGCTTTATGGTTTTGTTGATTTTCTCTATTGATTGGTTTCCAATTAATTTCATTGGTTCTGATCTAATTTTTATTACTTCATTTCTCCTTATTTTGGATTTAATTTGCTCTTTAAAAAAACAGTTTTGTAAAGTGGAACCTTAGGTTATTGGTTTTAGATCTTTCTTTTTTTGTTAATATGCATTCAGTACTGTAAATTTCCCTCTAATTACTGCTTTAATGCATCCCACTAATTTTGATAAATTGTATTTAAATTTTTATTTAGTTCAAATTATTTTTAAATATCTGTTGAAGTTTCTTTTTTTTTTTTAACGTTTTATTTATTTTTGAGACAGGGAGAGATAGAGCATGAACAGGGGAGGGTCAGAGAGAGGGAGACACAGAATCTGAAACAGGCTCCAGGCTCTGAGCTGTCAGCACAGAGCCCGATGTGGGGCTCGAACTCACGGACCGTGAGATCATGACCTGAGCCGAAGTCGGCCGCTTAACCGACTGAGCCACCCAGGCGCCCCTGAAGTTTCTTCTTTGACTCATGTGCTATTTAGAAATGTGTTGTTTAATCTCTATTTTGGGATTTTCTATATTTTTTTCTTATTATTGAATCTAGTTAAATTTCATTGTGTTCTGAGAGCATACATTGTATGATTTCTATTCTTTTAAATGTGTTAATGTGGGGGCGCCTGGGTGGCTCAGTCAGTTAAGTGTACAACTTCAGCTTAGGTCATGATCTCACCATTCATAAGTTCGAGCCCCCATCCAGCTCTGAGCCTGGAGCCTGCTTCAGATTCTGTGTCTCCCTCTCTCTCCTCCCCTCCTCTGCTCACGCTCTCTCAAAAATAAATAAACATTAAATGAATGAATGAATGAATGAATGAACGAACGTGTTCTGGGGACCAGAATGTAGTCTATCTTGGTAAATTTCTGTGTGAGCTTCAGAAGGATGTATATTCTGATGTTGGTGGATGAAGTCATCTACAGTTGCCAGGTGTATGTAGTTGACTGATGGTGCTGTTGAGTTCAACTGTGTCCTTACTGATTGTCTGCCTGCTGGGTCTGTCCATGTCTGAGAAAGGGGTGTTCCAATCTCCAACTGTAATAGTGGATTCCTCAAGTTCTCCCTGCAGTTCTATCAGCTTTTGCCTCACATAGTTGGACCCCCTGTTGTTAGGGGACAACATGTTAAGGATTGTCATATTTTGGGGGAGTTGATCAGTTAAGCATCTAATTCTTGATTTCAGCTCAGGTCATGATCTCACAGTTGTGGAATAGCGTCCCACCTTGAGCTCCATGTTGAATGTGGAGCCTGCTTAAGATTCTCTCTCTCTCCCTCAGCCCCACCCTCACTCGTGCATGTGTTCTCTTTTTCTCTTAAAAATAAATAAATAAAGAAAGAAAGAATAAGGGCGCCCGGGTGGCTCAGTCAGTTAAGCGTCATGATCTCATGGTTCAGGTCTTAATCTCACGGTTCATGAGTTCAAGCCTCTGTATTGGGCTCACTGCTGTCAGCACAGAACCCACTTCAGATCCTCTGTTCCTTTCTCTTTCTGCCCCTCCACTGCTTGTGCTCTTTCTCAAAAATAAACATTAAAAAAATAATAAGAACAATACAATTTTTTAACCTGTACTTATTCTTTTTGTAATGCTCTTCTTTCTTTATATAGATTTGCAGTTCTCATTTATATCATTTCTCTTTGAAAAACTTTTAACATTTCAAACTGGGCGGGTCTACTGGCAACAAATTCCTTCAATTTTGTTTGTGTGAGAGAGTCTTCATTTATCCTTTACTTTTTTGCTTTTAAATTTTTTATTGTGACAAAATACATATTATACAAAATTTACCATTTGAACCATTGTTAAGTGTATAGATTGGTGGTATGAAGTATGTTCATATTGTTGTTTGTCCTCAGCACTTGTCTCCAGAATTTTTTTTTTTTTTTAATGTTTATTTTTTGAGAGAGAGAGAGAGAGAGACAGTACGAGTGGAGGAGGGGCAGTGAGGTGGGGGACAGAATCCCAAGCAGGCTCCAGGCTCTGAGCTGTCAGCACAGAGCCTGATGCGGGGCTCGAACCCATGAACTGCAAGATCATGACTTGAGCTGAAGTCGGATGCTCAAGCAGCTGAGCCACCCAGGCGCCCATCCAGAACTGTTTTTGTCTTGCAGAACTGGTCTCTGTCCCCAGTCAGCAGGAACCCCTGCCCCCTACCTGCTAATCCTAGACACCCTCTTTCTACTTTCTGTCTTTATCATTTTGTCCACACTGGCTGTCTTATATAAGGGATTTTTGTATTCTTTTCTTCCTTCCTTCCTTTTAAAGATTTTTTTTTAAGTTTATTTACTTATTATTGAGAGAGAGAGAGAGAGCGAGCGAGCGCACAAGCTGGAGAGGGGCAGAGAGAGAGAGAGTGAGCTGTCAGTGCAGAGCACAATGCAGGGCTTGAATTCACCAACTGTGAGATCATGACCTGAGCTGAAGTCAGATGCTTAACCGACTGAGCCACCCAGGTGCCCCGTTGTTTTAAAAGCGAAAAGTTTTAATTCCCTTTTTAAAAATGTTCATTCGATTACTATTTCCTTTGCAGTTACCATGGAGATTACACTTTAACATCCTGAAGTTATAACATTATAATTTGAGTTTATAACTAGATAACTTCAAACGTATAAAAATTCTGCTCATTTACAGATCCGTCCCCACCTCTTTCAGTCATTGATGTTATAAAATTACATCTTTGTATATTGTGTGTATAAAAAAATAAACTATTTTCATGCATCATTTTCCTAAATCTAGAAAACAAAAAATACAGTTACAAGCAATTGTTATAGTAATACTAGATTTTATAGTTGTCCATGCACTTACCTTTATTGAGACCTTTATTTCTTCATGTGGCTTTTTGTTGTGTTTCAGCCTATAGGACACGCGTCAGCATTCCTTGTGGGACAGGTCTTATGGTCCCAAACTCCCTTTTCATATATCTTGGAATGTCCTGATTTCTCCCTCACTTTTGAAGGACAATTTTGACAGACACAGGACTCTTGGTTGACAATTTTTTCTTTTTATCACTTTAATATGTTGGCCCACTGTTTTCTGGCCTCCAGTTTCTTAGGGGAAACCTCTGATGTTTTACTGAGGATGCTTGTATGAGATGAGTCTTCTTTCTTGCTGCTTTCAAGATTTGCTCTGTTTGTCTTTTGACAGTTTGATTATGTGTCCTGATGTGGGTTTCTGAGTTCATCATGCTTGGAATTTGTTGAACATCTTAGATACTTCTACTCATGTCGTTCACCAAATTTGGAACAGTTTTAGCCATGATTTCTTCAAGTATTCTTTCCTCCCCTTTCTCTCTTGTCCTTTTGGGATACCCTCAGTGTGGACATTGGTCTCACTGATGGCACCCTACAGGTTCCTCAGGCTCTGTTCACTTTTCAACCTGTTTTCTCTCTGATCCTAAAATTTCAAATTTCAGCATTTCTATTCTTGAGCACTGAGAATAGAGAGTCATATCTGCCTTTGAATCCCTTGAGTGACTTTTTCATTGAATTTATTGTAATTTCTAGTTCTGGAATTTCTTTTGGTTTTAGTGTTTAAAGTCTCTTAATTTTTCTTCCCAATTTGTTCATACACCACATTCTTGACCTTCTCCACATCCTCCTTTAGTTCTTTGAGCATCTTTAAGACAGTTGTTTTAAATTCTTTGTCTAAATGTCATCTGGTTTTTCTCCAGGACAGTTTCTGTTGGCTTATTTTTTTCATTTGAATAGGCCATATTTCCTTCTGTCTCTTTACATGTCTTGTGACTTTTTCTCAAACACTGGACATTTGAATCTAAGATGTGGCAACTCTGGAAGTCAGTTCTCCTCTCTACCGAGTGCTTGGTTACTGTTTTCTAGGCTGTTGTAGGTGGGCTTTTGCTGAGGGTCAGCCGGAGGTGTAAACTTAAGGTTGTCTCAGGTTATGTCTTTCCCTGGGTTTACTGGTCTAATTTCCCTCCATATGTGCAATTGCTTTTGCATGTCCTAGTCTCTGATGTCTAGTTCCCAGAAGGGGGAAAGGGGAAAAGCAGTGGCAGGGGAGAGGGCACCAGCCTTTTAACCCTCTAGTGGTCCCTTCAGCAGAAGGGGGAGGTGTGTTCAGCATCACCATATCTTTGTGTGGGAAGGGGCTATGTGCTCTTGAAGGCCCCCTGACTCATTCCAGTTAACGCATTTTGGAGTTGGTGGGACCAGCTCAGGATAGCAAGATCTTGCCCATGGTGTGTTCAAGTGACCTAAATATCTTAAGGTCCATTCTCCGTAACAGCTGCCCAGTTCCCTGTAGCTGAGTATTCCAAGGCCACCACATGCAGGACTTCCCAGTGACTTCCCCTGCATGCGGTGTAAAGACTCACGTCTTTCATGCAGAATTCAAATGTTACAGAAAAACGTAATGTATTTCATCATGGCCTGATCCCCAGAGAAAACAGTGCACGATAAGACACATTTTTTTTCTACTCAAACATTTATCCCTGTATTTAACAACATATGTGGCCATCCTTCACGTGCATGCACAGTGACAGGCCTACCTCAGTTAAAAAAAAATAAGTATCAACAGTTTATTCATTTAAATTTTTATCATGGAAGTGTTTTGTGAATACATCCTCTGAACCAACAATATGAGGAAAGTGACATGGCTCCCCTGGCTTCTCCCTCTCCCCCCGCCCCCCCCCCCCAGATAGAATAATTTCTGTCCCCTTTTCTTTGCATTTACACGCTCACACACAGGTTTGTTTCACAACCGCATATGCACAGAGCTCATGTCGGTACAAGTGTAACTGGTTTTCTTATTTGGTGGAGTGACTTCTGAGTATGCCATAATTTGGTGGTGGAGAGTCACCTGGGAAACTTGTTGGAACACAGGTGGCAGAGCCTCCCCCCAGGTCTTGTGCTTGGGTGGGTGGGTGCAGCCCAAGGCTGTCCGAGGTGCCCATGCTGGGAACCAAGACTCGTCCAGCACTGCTGCCTGTTTGAGGGTTTTGTAGGGCAATCTGTAGGCATGGAAAAGTTGGGTCCAAGAGGATTCGCTGCAGCTATTTTTACTGATGTGACCAAATTTAGCTCTGTCAGTGCATGTGTCCTGTCTGTCCCTTCCCCATCACCCAAGGCAACTGCTGTGAAGACTGCTTTTACTTTGCCAACTTGATTTACATTTTAAAATACATAATTATATAATCCTGAAAGAAGCTGAAAAATGAATTCTTTTGGATTTACACAAACATTGTGAGATTTTACTGACTTCCCACATGCACCCCCCGCTTAACACACTTAACTATGGTTTGTTTCCCAGGAGGAAGGAATTAATATTCGTTCATTACTACTAACTGAATTCCAAATATTTTCCCACCAGCATCCTTTTTGGATCTCACATCGCATTTAGGGGTGTCATCTCCTTAGGCTCCTCTGGTGTGTCTGTCTCCCATGTCTCAGATGGCTTGAGGAATCCTGGTCTGATACTCTGTGGGATGTCCCTCAGTTAGAGTCTGGTGTTTTTCTTTCTCCTTAAATTTATCATTTTAAAATGTTTTTTATTTCTTTAAAAAATTTTTTTTAATGTTTATTTTTTAAGAGAGACATGGCACGAGTGGGGGAGGGGCAGAGAGAGAGAGAGGGAAACACAGAATCCGGAGCAGGCTCCAGGCTCTGAGCTGTCAGCACAGAACCCGATGCGGGGCTCCACCTCCCAAACCACGATATGATCTGAGCTAAAACCAAGAGTCAGACGCTTAACCGACCGAGCCACCCAGGTGCCCCATCTCTTTTCCTTTTTAAACACAAAAGGAGAAGGCACGGACTGACATGGTGGGAGTACAGCTGGGACCAAATGGAGTAGGAAGCTCCTAGTCACGCTGTCCTCATGCAGGAATCCCTGCTAACAATGGCCCTTTGGGCTCTGCTTCACTTCGACACTGCCTGAGGTGACTGGTCCATCCCAGTGCTCCCTCTTATTAGCTTGAGCTCTTCAGGTTATGAGTGAAAGGAGCACAACTCAAATTATTTTAGCAAAAGATGGAGTTCACTACTCAGAAACTTCAGAGCAACCAAGAAGCACACGACCCTTCGGCTCACCAGGTGTTTCCATCCTCGCTACTGCCCAGCCGTTTCCTTTTGCTGTCATCAGAGGTGCCTGGATCGCTGCTGACAGCACATGCTGACCTCCTGGCCTCTTTGCCACCCAGCTGAGGGTGACTCTCCCCACGATCACTTCCACACAAGCCACATGAGTGAGCTTCATTGCATGAACCTGGATCGTCTCTGCATCCCCTGAACCAATCCCTGGGTTGATGTGATTCCTTGAGAAGATAGTTCTTGATTGTGCACAGGCTGAGGTCACTAGAAGGCCTCGAGATTAGGGATTGTGTTAATTTAAGTCAGACCGAATGAGGAGCGTCTGGGTGGCTCAGTAGGTTAAGCGACCGACTTCACCTCAGGCCATGATCTCACAGTCTGTAAACTGGAGCCCCGTGTCGGGCTCTGTGCTGACAGCTCAGAGCCTAGAGCCTGCTTCAGATTCTGTGTTTCCTCCAGCCACCTCCTCTCCCCGCCCCTCCCCCACTTGTGTGCGCTGACGCTTGGCCTCTCAACGGTAAAAAAAAAAAAGTCAGACCACATGGGCTGAATAGAGGAAGAGGTACTTCTCCCAATGCTAGTGTCTTTTCTAGCCTTTTCTTCTTTTCCTCCAACCACTGCAGATGGGTCCACTCTTCTCCACGTTGTTACTCCACCGTCATTCTTTCAAAGCACCTCTCTCTTTCCCTGTAGCCAGTGGTGTACCAAGTTGGGGTTGGGGTGGGCATGGTCCACCAGTGCATCTGTGGAGAATTTAAAAACAATCATGAGGGGCGCCTGGGTGGCGCAGTCGGTTAAGCGTCCGACTTCGGCCAGGTCACGATCTCGCGGTCCGTGAGTTCGAGCCCCGCGTCGGGCTCTGGGCTGACGGCTCGGAGCCTGGAGCCTGTTTCCGATTCTGTGTCTCCCTCTCTCTCTGCCCCTCCCCCGTTCATGCTCTGTCTCTCTCTGTCCCAAAAATAAATAAAAAAACGTTGGGAAAAAAAAAATTAAAAAAAAAAAAATCATGAAACCAAAGTTTAATCTTTTCATCATCACCATATGCTAGTAACTCTAAACACTGTGAGAAAATGCTCCCTGAAAAAAAAATACCACCAAGATACAGAACATTTTCAGCACCACAGAGGTTTCCTTAAAGCAATGTTTTAATACTTAATATGATCCTAATACTTTGGTCACAGATGTTGAGAAAATCTCAAACATGTTTAGGGTCCCCTGACCTTATGAGGGTGTGGGAAGGCCTTCTGTGAGTGGGCATCCCCTCCCCGCTGGGGACTACTTACCCCTGATGAGTGGACTATTTCTACCCCCTTTTTCAGCCATCCCTGGGGAGGGTTCGGAGCTGCTTTCCACCTGGGCCAGTCCTCAAAGCCATCAGCTTGTTTTCCTGACTCACCGGCTTCATTTCATCAGTTTCCAAGGCCTTGCCAGGTGTCTGGTGGTGCTCTAAGCTGTTCGGAGGTTGGTTTGTAGCTCTTTCCTTGTTGGACCATGTATCTGAGGCTGGATTTTCCTCATATACTTCAAAGCGGTATATTGCAACAGTGCATGCAGAAGCAGATGTGAGAATCCAGCTATGTTCTATGAGTCTTTAAAACTTTAAGGAGATTTAAAAAAATGTAAAACAATTCCCACTCTTCTCTGTACTTTTGGGAGATACAGGTTTTTAAGAATATAATGTTTATTTTTAAGACGAAAAGTATTCTTCTAAATTTCACATTTATAATACGGTGAACATTGATAGATATAACCCACACTAGCAAACTTTTTGAGGCTCTCTTTTTTTTAATTTTTTTCAACTTTTTTTTTTTTTTTTTTTTTTAAATTTATTTTTGGGACAGAGAGAGACAGAGCATGAACGCGGGAGGGGCAGAGAGAGAGGGAGACACAGAATCGGAAGCAGGCTCCAGGCTCTGAGCCATCAGCCCAGAGCTCGACGCGGGGCTCGAACTCACGGACCGCGAGATCGTGACCCGAGCTGAAGTCGGACGCTTAACCGACTGAGCCACTCAGGCGCCCCGAGGCTCTCATTTTTTTTTTTTTCAACGTTTTTTATTTATTTTTGGGACAGAGAGAGAGACAGAGCACGAACGGGGGAGGGGCAGAGAGAGAGGGAGACACAGAATCGGAAACAGGCTCCAGGCTCCGAGCCCTCAGCCCAGAGCCTGACGCGGGGCTCGAACTCACGGACCGCGAGATCGTGACCTGGCTGAAGTCGGACGCTCAACCGACTGCGCCACCCAGGCGCCCCAAGGCTCTCATTTTTAAAGAGAATAAGGTGGTCTTGAGACTAAGAGTTTGGGAACCGCTGATCAAATTTAACCGTGACTGCAGCTCTAGAAGATGGTATCGTTAGTGTCACTTCCCTAATGGAAACACCAAGGCCGGGAGCGACCTGCCCTTCGCCTCGCCATCGTTACGTGGCAGGGGCAGATTTCAAACCCCAACCTCGAGCTCAAGGTCCACGAAACCCACTCCTCTGGCAAAAGCACCACTTGGGAGTCCACTCGCCTCTCGGAGCCACGCTTCCTCGTTTGTACAGTGTACAGAGCGCTACCTCGTGGGACTGCGGGTGATTCTGCGTCGGGTAACGAGCAAACGGTGATATTAATAACTCGTGTGAGATGAGTCACATCCCACTTTACAGAAAAGGAAGCGGGGGCTCGGAGCCGCCGAGTGCCTTACTGGGGCTTCCACATCTCGGTGGTCCAAGGCCCACGGACCACGCACTCCCCCGACCGCCATAGCCCCCGGCCTGTGTGGACGCCCCCGTCCCACTTGCCAGCTCGCCCGCACACCCCGCTGCCCGCCGGCTGGGCCGCGTCATCCCTGTCTCCCAGGCCGCCGAACCTCTACTCTCGGCCAGGCCGGTCCCGGGCGCCGAGGAGCCGCCGGCTCCTCCCGCTTGCCTCACTTCCGGCGCCCGGGGCGGAAACCTCCTTTCCTGTTCTAAAATCCGCGCTCCGGAAGTGAGTCATGTGCCAGCATCCAAGATGGCCTCCTGCCTATCCACCGTAGTGGTCAATGGAGGGGAAGCGGGCGTAAACCCGGAAGTTGCCCGGCTTGGCCATGGCAGCCACCGTGGGCGTGGCTTCCGGCGACTATGAGCCTGGAAGTCGGGGCCGCGGGGTCGAGGGGAGGCCGTGGCTGACAGGCGCTCCTCCCCCCGACGGCGGCGGCTGCTGCCCAGGCGGACCGGCGGTTTCCAGCTCGCGGCCGCGTGAGGCGCCAGGGCCGCACCGGGGGATGGACGAGGGGAAGATGGACGAGAATGAATGGGGGTACCACGGGGAAGGCAACAAGAGCCTGGTGGTGGCCCACGCGCAGGTGAGCGGCGGAAGGTCGGCGCGGTCCCGGGCCATCGCGCCGCCCTGGGGTAGTTCCGCATCTCCCCAGCAGCAATCCCCTACCCAGGGTCGGGTCCACGACCCTCTGGCACCCCCTCCCCCGCCCCGGGTAATTCCGCGTCCCCCTAGCAACACTCCCCCTCCCCCCGTCGGATCCGGATCCTTGACACCCCCCCACCCCCACCCCAGGGTCGGGCCCAAGATCCCCTAGTACCCCCTACCCCTCCCTGGGTAGTTCTGCATCTCTTCAGCAACACTCCCCACCCCCAGGGTCGGGTCCACGACCCCCCTGGCGCCCCCTTCGTTGCCCCGGGTAGTTCCGCGTACCCCCAGCAACACTCCCCACTCCCCCAGGGTTCGGGTCCACGACCCCCTGGGGCCCCCTCCTCCGCCCTGGGTAGTTCCGCGTCCCCCCAGCAACACTGCAACCCCCGTCCTGCTCGGTGCGTTTCTCGCCCCCAGCGCTCCCCTCCCCCTTCCCCCCCCCCCCCCAGGTCAGTGCCACGTCCTCGTAGCACCTCTCGCCCCAGCCCCAGGCGGTGCCACCTCCGACTGCCCAGCCGCGGGGGTAGCGGGAGCCGGGATGGGAGTCCCCGCAGCTCTAGAGGTTGAAGAAGGCAAGTGCCCGGGATGGTGCTCTCCCCCAGCACGGAGGGAGTTTATCCTTCAAGACGCAGGGAATTGCCCCGCCGCTGCTGCCGCCAATAATAATGGAGTATTGCCCACAGGTTCTTCTCCAAAATCTTCTAGGATTTAAAGGGGTTGTTTTTCTTAATTCGGTGAGGGCTTTCAGAAAGTCCAATAAGGACTCCCAAGAAGGTGAATCCAGGAAGAGAAGCTTGTGGATTTGTGTGAAGCCCCAGATCTCCCTGACGTTCTGCTGATACAACCAGGCTGGAATGTGGTGGGCAGGGGAGGGGCCCTAGGTGTTGCGCCGGGCGCCAGGCGCCAGGCGGGGGCGGGGGCCGGGCCCGGGCTGGTGGGTGGGGGAGGTGTTAAGAGCTTGGGAATTGGAGTCACGCAGAGCTGGGCACAGTCCCAGTTCTACCGCTGCCTGGCCCAGACTGCCTTTCTGCATTTGGAGAGCGGAACTAGTAACAAAACCCCTGTCGTGGGGTTGGTACAGGATGAGGTGAGCAGGAGCTGGGCGAGTCATGCCTGGCAAGTGAAAACTGTCATTCCCTTTGGACTGGGGGTAGAGCCCTGACCCAGTCCAGCAGCTCCTACAGGCTGGTGCGGGCTTTGGGGGTTGCCTGCTCAGTTGTTTCTGCGCTGGGTGTGCTGGGTCAGCTGTAGGGCAAGCTGTGGCCACGCAGGTGGCCCCTGTTCTGCCTTTGCATTTTGTCACCCCTGGCACAGCGAGGGGAGCAGAAGAACCGAGACTGCAGGCTTTGCTCAAGATCTTCGATGAATGGGGGTGAGGCCTAACCCAAAGCTGTTCTTTGTGGGGTCCGCTGGGCCCCTGGTGGTTCCTGGGTGGGTGAAGCCTGGATATTCCCACACAAGTCTCTTTTGTTGTCAGGTTATTGTAGTGACCCCTGAATCATTTCACAGAACAAACACCCGTCTTCCAATTCCTTAGTGGGACGAGTCGTGTATCTTCATGTTATGTAAGGCTAAGGCTTCGTTTAGAGTGGGGCTAAGGGACCGAGTTTCAGAAGGTGTGTCAGGTGAAGGAGCAAGTTCTGGATCTGGAGTAAAAGTACATCAGGCCGGGAGATCGCTGGCCTCCGAGGACTACCCTGCAGGGTAGCTGGGCCCCTCCCTCACCGCATAGCTCTGGCTCTTAGGGCTTGTGTTTCTGTTTCCTTTCCCTTTTCAACTCAGTCACCAGGCTACCCTGGACCTGTGCTTTTCACGCTTTATCTATTTTTTTATTTTAAAGTTTATTTATTTTGAGAGTGAGTGCGCCTGGGGAGGGGTGGGGGGAGGTGGCCGGCAGGATAAGGGAGAGAGTCCCAAGCCGGCTCGCTGTCAGTGCAGAGCCAGTCTTGGGGCTCGAACTCATAAACTTCATGGTCATGACCTAAGCTGAAACCAAGAGTTGGATGCTTAACTGACAGAGCTGCCCAGGAGCCCCCCCCCCCCCCCCCCCCCGCCTGCTTTATTTTAAATCTAAATTTGTTCTGTGCTCATTTCTGCTCGCTTGGTGTTCCTCAGTTATCACCACAAGTGGTCTTGTGGGAGAACGTCGTTTCGGCCAAGTGAGGGTTCTGACTGCCTCTTGGATGTGGGGAGGCCTTTGTGCTTGGCCTGGGAAGGAGGACAGAGCCCTGCTGTGCCCTAGGAGAGGGTGCATGTGCTGTGAGGGTGAACATGTGTTCCTGCTCCCCAGACTCCACCTTGTTCATCCCAAGGGAGAGGGCGGCCTTGCTGGGGCTCTCCCAGGTGGGGAGAGCCTTCTCTCCCTCCTTCTCTGGAGAGCGTCGTCGACGTGCAGAGCTGTAAGTCCTCAGCAAGTGGCAAGGCCGTCTTCCCTCTGCAGCATCAGGACACATGGCGCCTTCAGGTGGCCAGTTCCAAGGCCCGTGGGGTGACAGCCTACCAGGCTGGGAGGGCTGGGGGAGTGTGGCACTCGTAGACTGTGGCCTGGGCGTGGAGGAGGAGTGTGGGCCGCCGGGGGGCGGTGGCACCGGGACACGCTTGGGCTGGGCCGCAGGAGACCTGAGGGTAGGCCAGCTCCAGACAGGGCGCCCTCAGCTTCCCCATCACTCCTCCCACGCCACAGCGGGCCAGGTGCCCGCTGTCTGCCCCCTCCGCCTGGTGCTCAGCGCCCCCGGGTCCAGCTGTGCGGTGGCCACCCGGGCGTGGAAACCCCCCCACCGCCAGCCGCTCCAAGGGTGCGGACTGCCCGGTGGGACTCCAGGCACCCACCCTACGGGCGGGGTGCTGGGCAAGGGCGGCTCCCCGGTGGGCGTGCACTTTACTGCTGTAGCCCAGGGACGCCGTCATTGTCCCAGTGGCTGCGCTTCTGCTCGCGGGGAGCTGTGGTGAAGCCTGTAGCTGCTTTCCTGCGTGCTGCCGGGATTTCTGTCCGCACTCACTGTCCTGACCTCGTCAGGGGCTTTGGCTCTGCGCTGTCCCGGGTGGGTCGCTGAGAGTCTGGTTCGTCACTCCTCTCTGGAGTGTCTCCGGTGGTGGGAGTGAGCTGCCCTCCAGGTCCCTCGCCTTGGGGTCATCACACTCAGCTGTGGGAATGTGTTCCTCCGTGGACAGAGGTGATGCCAGAGACCTGCCAGCGAGGGTCTCCTACGGAAGTACGAGGGAAGCGCTCGTTTCTGCCTCCTGAGGTGTCCCGGCCTTTCTGAGACCAGACGGTGGTGGATCCTCTGTCTCTGTGATAGTTTTGAGGTCCTGGGCGTCTGTCCGGGTCCATCCGGGTCCTGAGGATGTGAGGTCCCAGCAGTCAGGGCATCTGATTGTCTTCTCGCCTCATGTTCAGGGTTTCTGGTTTGTGTGTCACCCTTCCTAATGGGGAGTGTGCAGGCAGGTGAGAGTTGTTCTGGTTTTCTGTCTTTCTCTCTTCCTCTTTCTCTCTCTCTCTCTCTCTTTTGAATGGGACACATTCCCAAGTCCCGGGCCACTCCCCTGTCATTTTCTGCTGAATCCAGTTCAAAGAGTCTGAAGTTTTTGCCTCTAGTATTTTTTTTTTTTAACAAGTAACATTATTTGGAATTTTAATGGTATCTGTTCAGGTTGACGTTCGGCCAGGTGAGGCCTCGTCAGAGAGCCCTGCGTGGGGCCTTGTCTGTGGTTATTCCCAAGGTCACCTGCAGTCAGATGGTTAGGATTTGTCATTTCCAAATGGTATTCCCTTTGGTGGTTGCCAGCCCCGACCTTGGTGAGCTGCGCTCTGCCTGGGGGGCACGGGTGTGTGTGGTCTAGGCCTGGTCTCCCCCCGGGGGCCTGGTGGCTTCCCGCCCATGCCTGTGCCCGCTTCCTCCTCCTAGTCAGGACAGCAGCTGCCCTGCTGAGCAGGAAGGTTTCTGTGTCACCTGCAGAAGGGTCAGTCTGTAGTACGGGGTCATGCTGGCTGTGTGTGTTTGCACACCTGCTCCGTGCTCATGTGGCCTTGGAGGGTCCGGGGCCTTGAAGGCCACCCACGGACTTGCTAGCGCTTCTGTGTGACACCCTCACTGTGTGTCCCGTGCAGCTGGGGTTTGCCTTACCAGTCCTCCGCTTCTCTTCGGGCTGTCGGCCTTTGCATCTTCACAGAGGTCACCTGAGCACCCCTTCCATCGCAGCCCCCCAGGTGTGCCCCCAGGTGTCAGCTGGGCTCACACCTCCGCCACCACATCAGTGCTGTGGCATCTGTGGGTCCAGAAGAGGCAGCCCAAGCCTGGCAGGGAAAGCGTCCTGCCCGGTGCAGGCCCCTTCTGTCCCCGTGTGTCCTTCCCGTCTGGCCTCCCCGTGGCATCCTGGTTCCCCTCGGTGACGTGTCTCGGTGCCATCCACTCTGCGAGGCTGTCAGCCCAGCACCTGTCCTGGCTCTCATCCCCTCGGCACCCTGGGGGCTGGGGATGTCACCAGCAGCGGCAGCTGGGGCGGCCCCCCGAAGGGCAAGTCTTCCCGTTGTGGTGTTTCTTGCTCCTTCCCTTAGAAGTTGTCTGCTCTTCTTGGCCTGTCCTGGGCCACCTCCTCTCCCCGGTGGAAGACCCGGCCTGGGCCCGTCCTTGGTGTCACCTGCCTTGATCCCACCTGCAGCCTCCCTCCCTCGGGCCTCACGAGGGCAGCTGTCCCTCGTGGTGCGTTGTTTTTTGTGGTCTTTGATTCTTATCCGATACCAGTTACTGCCCCATAAAATACAGAATACCGGAGGGAAGAAGGTGAAAAACATCCAGAATTTTCCCACTCAGAAAATAATTTTTGTTAACCACTTTGGTGTACTTCCTTCCATGATGTGCTTTTACCGGTTGAAGAGTCCTTTGTGTCTGTCTCGTTTCCTGCTTTCTCACTCAACTTTACGGCACAAATACGTGGAAAACCTTCACCCTGCGCTCGAGGCTGTAGGCCCCTTGGGCAGCCAGAGTCCCCGCACCTGTGCTGGGCTGGCCGTCCAGCGTTGGGATGGCCGAGATGGGTTCTCAGGGCCCCAGGCGTGTCTCCCAGGCCGTTTGCTCCGCCCCACCTGGGGCCTTCGAAGCAGCCAGTATTTGTCCTCCGTTTGTGACAAGTGGTGGCCTTCACTTTGGGCTTTGAGGTGGTTGAGTGTGCGTGTGTCACTCCTCTGTTTGTTGGCTTGATTTTCAGCTTGCGAAGATCCTGGACTCTCAACGTGGTGTCCTCAAGGATGTGAATGGTGTGGCCCTCGGCTCCGCAGCCCGTCCCTTTCTCTCCTTTTTCCCGGTGCTTGGTCCTTGACGTTAAGACATTGTCCACTTGTTGCTCCCTGGAGACACTGTCACCAGTGTTGAGTCCTTCTGGACTTTTTCATACAAGCTGAGTGTGCATATACTTTGTTTAAAAACTTTTATTTTGTGGGGCTCCTGGGTGGCTCAGTTGGTTAAGTGTCCGACTCCTGATCTCGGCCCAGGTCATGATCCCAGGGTTGTGGGATTGAGTCCCGTGTCGGACTCCTTCCAGAGCTTGGAACCCGCTTGGGATTCTTTCTCTCCCTCCCTCTGGCCTTCCCCCGCAGGTGCATGTGCGTGCCTTGTCTCTTTCTCTCTCAAAGAATAAGTAAATCATAATAAAATATTTTATAAACTTTCAAAAATGAAGGGTAGCAATCCTCTAGAAAAGTGCTTCAGTCGTCGGTGTGTATGTAGCTACATATCACAAAGCACATGGACCCGTAATCCCATGACCAGCCCCTACTGGAATGTTTTTCAGGAACAGTCCCACCCGCCTGAGGCACGTTCACCAGATCTTGGTCTTACTCGCTTCTGAACTTGACACGGGTGGAACGGTACCCATACATCCCCTCTTACCCGTGTTTGTTTACACAGACGTGTACGAACATGTTTATAAAACTGGGTTCCTTTATAAGGCCTGTCCTGTAACCTTTCCCGTTTCCGAGTGGGTGGTGGCCGCACGTGTGTCTGTGAGCAGGGACCTCCGTCTCCCATAGACTGCAGCACCTCGTCCCACCGTCTGGAAGGCCTCCTGCTGTGTTTAGCCTCGTCACTGTTGTTGGCCGGGTGGGTCGTTTCCCTTTTATTTGGAACTATACGTCATCCTTTCGCACGCAGTAGCTAGAATCTTCTCTGCACCCTAGTTACTTTTATAAGATTAATTCCTGGGGGTGAGCTGGCTGGCCCGGGGGAGCCAGGTTTTCTTGCCTGCCCTGTGACCCAGTGCCGGCTCCCTTCCTGCCTCCCCGGGGGCACGGGGCCTCCAGCCCCTTCCCCACAGCCATCCCCCGACCCCAGGCTTCGGGTGGGCACTGACCAAACTTTGTTTTATTTCCGATAGCGTTGTGTGGTGCTGCGTTTCCTGAAGTTTCCTCCAAACAGGAAGAAGGTAAGATTGGTGGGTTTGCCACCCAGTCGTTAAAACAGTTCATTAAGAAAACACTGAATTTTTTTTCTGACGTGGAAGTATTAGTGCTAACTGTAGAAATCTAAATGTGACACAGGCTCTCGGTGCAGAAAGTGGGGGTGTCCCCAGTTCCCTCACGGCCAGCGTCTTGACCTGCCCGGGTCACCATGGGTGCCCTGGGAGGGCCCTGGGTGCTGAGCTGGGACACCCAGGGCCAGGGCTCGGCTTTGCCACTCCGCTGGCTGCATCTCCCCATCTTTGGGAGTGTAGCCACGAAAGCGGAGTTGGTGATGCCCGCAGGCAGCGTGACAAGTCACGACAGGCCATTCAGGTGGAGCGCCAGGTTTCCGTTCGCCGAGTCATCTGGGCCGAGGGAAGCTGGTGCTGCTCTGTCGCCTGCCCGCCGCCCCCAGTAGCAGCGAGTGTCCCCCTCCAGCGGGGGAGCAGCTGTGCCTGTCGGGGGATCCCGTCCACGCGGGTGGCGGGGGGAGCGGGAGCGCAGAGTCCGTGCTCGTCTGGGGCAGGAAGAGTCCGGGGAGGTGGGGTGGACGGCTGTGGAAGTGAGGTTGGCCTCGCAGAAGAGAAGGGGACCGAGGGGGAGAGCCGGGGCTGCCCGGGGCCTAGGGACGGCGTGGTCTGTGTGGAGGAAGGCGGCCCCAGGCAGGAGGGCGTTTTCCTGCCTCCGCTGCTGCAAGCAGAACACATGGTGGTCTGTTCCTGTGGGATCCAAGCAGATCTGAGTGGAAGCTAGAACGTTCTCCAGGCAGCCTCCTCCCCCGCCCGCCACCCCTGAGGCGCCCGAAGCTTGTGGAAAGGCCAGCATTCTCTGGATGCCTCCCTCCGCTTTCCCCGCTCAGACTCACCGAGGCAGCGTCTCTGAAGGCAACAGTTTGCCTTTATTTTCTGAGCGGTACGACGTGGCACCAGTCACGTTAGGGTGGAGAGCTGTGCGTGACAGTCCTGACAAGAAGAGCTTTCTGTCGGGAGCTCTGTGGCTGCAGCTGTAGGGTGCCACCCCGAGGGCCCGCGGCTCTTTGTCGCGTGTGGTCCGCTGCAGGCCGTGGCAGCTCCGTCCAGAAGCTTCCCAGAGCCCCGGCCGCCTCCCGGCCCCCTGCCAGGACCCTGCCGTCCACCTCGGACTTGCTGCCTTGGGTCGGAAACCTGTTCTCCCCCAAACCTCACAGCCTGCGGGCGCGTCACGAGCCTCTGGCTGGGGAGGACGTACTTACTCTATCTACATTTAGATGCCGAGGACCGAAATGTAAACACCCGGTGATTTTTGGCCGTGACAGATTTTCAAAGTTGTGTTCCTCAGAGGGCGCACCTGGGCCGCTGGTGGGATCCACAGGGGTCCCGGGTGGGAGGAGGGCGAGGGACAGACGTGGTTCTTGGGTGGATGGTGTGGAGTCTGTGGGGCTGTGGGACGGGAGCTCTGGGGGGTCCGGTGGTCACCGGCGAGGCTCGCCTTCCTCCTGAGCCAGGGCGCCTGGCGTGTGCGTGGTGCTGTTTGCTCCCTCGGAGGCCCCGGTCATTGAGGCTCCCCTGTGCTTGTCCATTACAGGCCTCAGAAGAGATATTTCAGCACCTACAGAACATAGTGGACTTCAGCAAAAATGTCATGAAAGAGTTTTTGGGGGAGAACTACGTCCACTGTGGGGTAAGTGACTTTCACGTACACGGTCACGAAGTCTGCGTTCACACGCTCTGTGTCCGTAACACCAGCTTCTCAAGTGTAGTCTGGACCTTTGTGCTTCCGGACAGCCCTGTGGTCTGCTTTCCCAGTGCTTTTCTTCTGTGCTGTGTGTGAGCACAGAGCAGGTAGTGTTCCCATCTTCTAGACGACCAGCCTGAGGTTCAGAGAGACCGCGTGAGGTCCCCATTTGCTGGGACCCCTGGTCCCTGCCACCCTGCTGTCACGGGGGGCTCCAGCTTGGTGAGGGTCTCGAGAGAGATCCAGAAGCATCGCTGAGCCCTCTGCTGCTGGTGGTCCCTCAAGTGAGTTGGGGAGGAGTGGGGCCCCCACGCTGGGGATGTGTGTGACCTGCCTCTTGGGAAAGCCTGGCTGAGGCCCGTGTGGCATGATGGCCTCCCACTGCCCTTGGGTGGTCTGTGTTGCTGGCTCTTGCTGCTGCTTCTTGCCAAGGGGTGCCTGTTACAGACGAAGTCATGTTGGGACACGCAGGAGGGGGCACTGAGGCAGCCACGGCGGCCCTGCGTCCTGGCGGCCCTCAGCAGGTGGCGTCCGTCCCCTGCCTGGGGGCGGCCATCCTCACGTATCACGGGCTTCTCGGAGAGCAGGGCCCTGAACCGACAGGAGCCCTGTGGTTCGGAGCTGAGAGTGCGGCCTCTGTTTGCAAATACTGTGGCTTGAGCTCATCCTGAGAAGCCGGCACCGAGGAGGTAGAGGGGAAGCTGAAGTGTAAGGGTTGCCTGACCGAGTAGACTTAAGGCACAACGTCCTCTAAGTGGGTCCCCTGACAGCTTGGGACGTGTTGTCGGTGCTGCTGGGGGTCCGTCAGGGCTGTGGACCCCCTTCCAGGCTGACGCCACCGCGGAGCCGGCTGCTGGCTGGGGGCCTCAGCACCTCCTGATGTGGGCTCACTGAAGGGCTCTGAGTGTTGCTCTGACCTGGCCCTGGCTTCCCAGGCTCATGATCTGAGAGATGACCTGTCCTTTTCACAGCTTCCTGCTGGCCTCCAGGGGCGTCCCCGGGCAGCGTGGGGCCACAAAGGGGCAAGAGGTCCCGGGGCTGGGACCGCCCCTGCTGAGGTCCCCGGCTGTCCAGTTGAATTGTGAAAGCCTGAAGCCCGTGGCTGTGAGAGCCCTGCGTCTGTGAGCGGCCTGGACGGTCTCTGAGTGAACGTGGGTGTGCTGACTGCCAGCTTTCTTCTTGAGGACGGGGCATTTCTCTGTCCTGCAGCTCTTGGGGGAGCTCTGGACGTTTTCTCCCAGGCAGGGTCAGCAGTGAGGGCGGTGGCAGCTCAGGGTCCCAGCCGACAGCGGCCTGGTAGGTAGGAACAGCATCGGGGCTCACGCGGTGCTCTGTCTCCCCGTTTGCTTCTGTCTGCACACAGTGGACGGGCCTTTGGGAGAGTGTGAGCCCACAGGGTCACATCCTGGGAGCATCCATCCCGCTTGCATACCTCCTCTGCCTGGAGACCCTGCCAGAGTGAGACACAGCCTGCTTTTTCTCCCTTGGAGCTGGGGTCCGCACAGGACGGGCTGCATGAGGCCACCGTCAGGCGACACCAGCGTGTGTGTAGATAGGCCCACTGACACCGGTCTCCGGTGTGTGTGTGTGTGTGTGGGCGGGACCACTGACACCAGTCACTGGCGTGGGTACGTGGGACTGCTGACTCCGGTCATCAGCCTGCGTGTGGACAGGGGCTGGTCTGGGGACTGGTCTGGGCCTGTCTCCACAGGAGCTGGAGGTTGGGAAACAGGGACGAGGCTGTTCCCCTTGTGCCTTCAGGGGTTTGCGTCCTCGGTACCATGGATGGTTGAGATGCTGATGGAATTTAAAGTGTTGTCTTGCTTTTGTGGGCCTGGTCTTCCCAAAGTGAGTGCCACTAGGGCGGCCTCAACTTGCATTTGAACGTGATGTGATGGAAGCATTGGCCACATGGTTAGTGAGGGGATGCTGTTCTCCTGGGGAAGCTTCTGGAAGACTGGACAAGTTGCTTCTCTGCCAGCCGCCTTCCCCACCCTGCCTCTTCCTCTTTGTCCATCCCTGCAGCCGTCCCTGCATTCCTTCGAGGGCAGAAGCCCATCAACGGGGAACCTGGCGTGGCCACGTCTTCCAACTTAGACTTCCGGGAGAGGAATTGTGTGGTCTTAACCGCAGTTCTTCTTAAGTTAGTGCTTTGTGCAGGTGCTGGCCACCTGCCATCCATCTGTCCGTCCGTCAGGCAGGATGACGTGGTTCACGCTGATCCAGGAGTTTGAATCAAGGGTTGGTAAAATGTAGCCAAGAGTTCAGGGTGCCCAAGATAGAGTTCGTTATAAAATTGGGGCTTCAAAGTTGTGTAAAGAAATGTAGTTCCACGTGGGGGCCTGGACTGCTACATCTGCTGTTCCCCGCGCTCCCCTGGCTGTTCCCCGAGCTCCCGGGGGCTCCGATGGCTTCTCCCAGCGGGTGAGCACACCCCCCTCGGTTCCCGGTCACGGTGGCCGGGGTGGCTCGCCCACTGTGGAAGCTAGTGCTCTGAGGCTGGCCTGTCGCGTCTCTTTCATCTGGTCGTGTCCTTTAAATAATAGAGCAGCTTTTATTCCTGAATCTGCATACTGAATGGTTTTTCAATGTGATAAAGTGTTCGTAGCATGAGATGTGCCATTTTAACTGTTTTTGAGCGTGTGCGGTTCTGCGGCACTAGGTCCATTCCCACTGTCGTGCGGTGCACTGAGTATGTTGTATTTGTTCTCACAGGAGGTGGTTCAGCTGCCTTTAGATTTCGTGAAACAGCTTTGTTTAAAGATACAGTCTGAAAGACCAGGTAAGCGTTCCGGCTTCTACATTTTGTTGGTAACTTAAATATTCCATTTGAGAAGAGTTTGACCTGTGACTTGTGTCGGGTAGATGTTGTTTTCAGCAGCTCTGTTGCCAGAAACGCCACCCTCGGGTAGGAGTCCTACGAGCTCATGAAGACGATTCTGGGCACCAGACGCTCGGTGGTCGCAGACAGTGTGCGACCCGGGAAGCGCACCTGGGAGAAGAGGAGCGGGAGGAAGAGGAGGGACTCCAGGCAGGGAGGGTGGCTGCAGGGCCCGTGGGAGGGCCTGCTCCCGGCCGCTAGAATCCACGTGCCCGCTTATTCCCTGCGGGAAGCGCACAGACGTGCGTCTCCGTGGGCGACGGCCTCTCCCCGCGGCCTCCCGCGCCTTCCCGCGCCTTCCCGCTCTTGCTCGCGGTGGTGGCGACAGTAGCCCCGTCAGAGCTCTTCCTTCCAGGCAGAGACCAGGGGTGACGTCCCCGGTGTTGAGGCCGGTCCTGCCCCCTCCTGGAACAAGCGGTTCAGGTGTGCCGGAGGCCCGCCTCCCATCCTGGGGTTAGGAAAGAGAAAGCAGACGCGGAGGTTGTGCGCGGGAGCCCCTGCTTTGGGGCGCTGTGAAGAGCAGGACCCCAGTGTGGAAAGGGCTGCCGAGGGGAAGCCGCCCCAGAGCCAGGACTGGGTTTTGGCTGCTCTCCTTTATTTTTTTATTCTCTTACTTTTTTTGAGAGAGAGAGAGAGAGAGAGACGGCGCAAGTGAGTGGGGGGGGGGGGGGGGGGGGGAGAGAAGTGGGGCTCCACCAGGGCTCGTGTTCACCTGATGCAGGGCTCGAACTCATGAACCGTGAGTTCATGCCTGAGCCGAAGTCAGGTGCTTAACGACTGAGTCGCGCAGGCGCCCTCGGCTGCTCTCCTTTAGGCAAGGGTGGTCTGACGCTTGCCCTAAGGCTCTACGTCATCATTTTAATTACCAATTAAACTGGTCCTACCAGACAGTCCTAAGTACTGGTCCTCGTCGTAAGGGCGACTTGAAACTGGCCTCCTGATGTGAACAGAGGAAAGCTGACGCCCCCTGGGGTCCGGAGGCGTGTGGTGCGGTTGGCGCTGAGGAAGTGGGGGTGTTGGAGGGCCCCGAAGGACTGGTCGTGCAAGGAAGGGGGAGTCGCAGAGATGGGGTGGTCCCCAAGACCACCCCTACCTCTGAGGATGCTTGCACCTTCGGGGTCCCCAGGACAACCCCGGGTCCGATGATTCGCCAGAAGGACCTGGAGCTCCCTGTTGTCCTCATGGCTACGGCTTCACGCACTGAGGGACTCGTCACACCCAGACGGCCATCTGAGAGACCCAGAGCGAACTCCCAGGCGTCCTGCTTGTGCGACTTGGGTGCACAGTGCCCGTTTCTCCTGGCAACAAGGTGTGACCACGCACCGGAGGAGTGGCACCAGCCTAGAGGTGGAGTCCCAGATAAGCACGGGCACTCCTCAGGCAGGATGGCATGAAGCTTCGAGGGCCTCCCAGGAGTCCGAGGCCAAGGCCTCTCTCGGGCAGGGCCGGCCCCTCCTCCCAGGAGTCCACCGAGTCGCTATGGGCTGTCTCCTCTATTCTGTGCCGATCCTCCGGTCTTTTCCCGGCTCTGTCTTTCAGAATCCCGCTGTGACAAGGACCTGGACACCCTCAGTGGCTACGCGTTGTGCCTTCCCAATTTAGCCCGACTTCAGACTTACCGTTTTGTTGAGCACCGGCCGATTCTGTGTGTAGAGATCAAGGTGAACTTTTATCCAGGGGAGCTGGTCGGGGAGGGGAGGGAACAGGGGTCCAGGTTGTAAATGTGCGGGCCGCCTGCCTGGGGCGTGCTTTGCGACAGAAGCTCCTGAGGTCACCCCCCCCGGGCCTCGTGGCCTCTTCCCAACCCCCAACTCCGTGCATTCGGCTTGCGTCCCGCTCCTGACGTCTGTCACCTGTGCCTTGCTGCTCCGGTTCTCCCCGCTGGCCAGGCCTTCAGATGTGGGCCCGTGCCTGCTGCTGGGACATGGAGGCAGCCGGGGGCAGGCCCTGGCCGGTGGCCACCAGAAGGAAGAGGCGCAGAAGCCTGCGTGACTTTCAGAGCCCTGGTCTGTGCGCCCAGCAGAGGGCCGTGACCCCTGGAGAAGGGCCAGGCCCTGGCTTCATCTCTGCTGCCCAGTGTGCCCACGTGTCCCTAGGGAAGCCTCCCGGGTGTCCCAGGCCATCGTTTTATCTCCTTCCTCTGAACCTCTGTGGCGGGGCCTTTGGGCTCACCCTGGCTGCTCTGCTTGTCCCTTCAGAGGGTGAGCATCCCGGGGTCTCAGATGACAGCCAGCCTTCTGAGCCCCGACACTGAGTCCTGACAGTCCTGCCCTGGAACTGTGGTTTTGAAAGGCAGCCAGTGTTGCAGCAGATGTCCTGGGAGCTTCCCAGTTGTCCGAGGGGCTTCCCGTTCGCTCCGTCTTGTCCGAGGGAGCAAGGGTTCCGCTGTTAGGAGCTGGGTGGGAGCTGGGGCGGAGGGAGCGAGGGTTCTGCTGGGTGGGAGCCGGGGCAGACCCGTTCCTCCAGGCATTGCTGTCACCTCGTGTCACGGTGTGTTATACTTTGTCCGTCTGGTCAGCGATTGAGGCACCTCTGGCCTCCCCAGTGAGGGTTCTGGCCTCGGATTCTGTGGCGGCAGAGCTGTTGATGTGATGAGGGAGGTGTCTGCTCCCCACGGGGCCGTGGACAATAGCGACTCTGGGGGATGTGATACCTGATTCTCCCGGGCATCACCCTCCATTATCTTGTCCCCTGAAAGGTATGTGATTTGTCCCTAAACAGTTTTTTCTTCCTTACTTGTTTATTTTGCAGCCAAAATGTGGGTTTATTCCTTTCTCCGGTGACGTTACGCACGAGGTGAAGCACAAAGTGTGCCGTTACTGCATGCACCAGCACCTCAAGGTGAGAAGCGCGGCCGGCCCACGGCCTCTGTGCACAGAGCCTCGGGTGGGGGCGCTGGCCCCATGGTGGGACCCCCCCGGAGTCACCCGATGAGTGAAAAAACAGATACTTCTGATCTGATTTACTTTTTCTTTTGCAAGTAGTTCATGTTCGCTTTGTTTCAAATCGAGGTATAGCTCACATATCTTCAGTTCACCCACGTGAAGTGTATAGTTCGGTGGGTTTTAGTAAGTTCGCATGATGGTGCTGCCGTCATTATTCGAATTCCAGAATAATTTCATGAGCTCACAGAGAATCGTGTCCCCGTTAGCAGTGACTCCCTAAGGCCCCTGTCCCGCCATCCCCCGGCCAACACCTGCCCTTGTGGACGTGCCCTGGACATTTCCTGTAGATGGAATCCCATACCCGGTGGCCTCCCGTGACTGGCTTCTTCCCCTGAGTGTCACGGTTTTGAGGTTCGTCCACATTGTGGCGCGGTTGAACGCTGTTCCGCTGT
This sequence comes from Panthera tigris, assembly GCF_018350195.1. Taxonomy (NCBI): domain Eukaryota; kingdom Metazoa; phylum Chordata; class Mammalia; order Carnivora; family Felidae; genus Panthera; species Panthera tigris. Next base: position 840,590 of record NC_056672.1, on the reverse strand, counting down.
CTGGGGATGCCTCGTTTATCATTCGTCTCCTGATGGTCATGTGGGTTGTTTCTGCCCTTCGGCTGCTGTGAACGTGCGTGTGCATGTCCGTGTTTGAGTCACGGCTTTCAGTTCTTCTGGGTTGAATTGCTGGGTCTGAGAGAAATTTCTGGAGCAAACGTTTCGAGCATACGTCGAGCTATTTCCCATGGCTCTCACACTATTTTGTATTCCCACCAGCAACATCTGAAGGTTCCAGTTTCTCCACATCCTCAGCACATCTTCAGTGCTTGCTTGTGATTGTAGGAAGTCCTCGGGGTACGAAGCGGTGCCTCACTGTGGTTTCCCCTGCGTCTCCCTAATGGCTAGTGATGTTGCACATCTTTTACGTGCTTGTTGGCCATTTGTATGTCTTCTTTTGAGATCCGTTGGTTCAAGTCCTTTGCCCATTTTTGAATCAGGTTAATTTTTGTTGTTGAGTTTTAGGGGTTCTGCATATATTTTGGATATTAATTTTTTTATCAGATATGTGATCAGCAAGTATCTTTTCCCATTCTGTCGGTTGTCTTTACACTCTGTTGATAACATCCTCTGATGTACAAAAATTTTTGATTTCACTAAAGTATATGTTGTTTTCTCTTTGTTGCCTGTGCTTTTGGTGTCATAGTCAAATCATTGTCTAATTCCAGGTCGCGAAGCTTTTGCTCTAAGGTTTTGATCGATTTTATGTTAATTTTTATACATGGAGTGAGGTAAGCGTCCAGTTTTCTTTTGCATTTAATTCCAGTTTTCCCAGCACCATTTGTTGAAAGGACTGCCCTTTTTCCACTGAATGGTCTTGGCTTCCTTATTGAAGATCTTTTGGCTGTAAATGTGGTGGTTTAGTTCTGGGCTCTCTGTTTTGTTCCAGTGGCTTATATGTCTGTCCTTCTGCCACTATCACACTTTTTTTTTTCTCTAGCTTTGTAGTCAGTTTTCTTAAGTTCTTTTTCTTTTAAGTGCCGCTAAAGATTTTATTTTTGTTTTTAGTTTTTATTTTTTATATATAATTTATTGTCAAATTGGTTTCCATACAACAACCAGTGCTCATCCCAAGAGGTGCCCTCCTCAATGCCCATCACCCACTTTCCTCTCTCCCCCACCCCTCATCAACCCTCAGTTTGTTCTCAGTATTTAAGAGTCTGTTACGGTTTGCCTCCTTCCCTCTCTGTAACTTTTTCTCCCCTTCCCCTCCCCCCCGGTCTTCTGTTAAGTTTCTCAGGATCCACATATGAGTGAAAACATATGGTATCTGTCTTTCTCTGCCTGACTTATTTCACGTAGCATAACACTCTCCAGTTCCATCCACATTGCTACAAAAGGCCAGATTTCATTCTTTCTCATTGCCAAGTAGTATTCCGTTGTGTATATAAACCACGATTTCTTTATCCGTTCATCCGTTGATGGACATTTCGGCTCTTTCCATAATTTGGCTATTGTTGAAAGTGCTGCTATAAACATTGGGGTACAAGTGCCCCTGTGCATCAGCACTTCTGTATCCTTTGGGTAAATTCCTAGCAGTGCTATTGCTGGGTCATAGGGTAGATCTATTTTTAATTTTTTGAGGAAACTCCAACTGTTTTCCAGAGTGGCTGCACCAGTTTGCATTCCCACCAACAGTGCAAGAGGGTTCCCGTTTCTCCACTGTAGTCAGTTTTAAAATCAGGAAGTCCAAGGCCTCCAGCTTTGTTCTTCTCTTTCAAGATTTTTGGCTTTTTGGGACTCCTTAGAGTCGCATCTGAATTTGAGGATTGGATTTTTCATTTCTGCAAAAAAAGACTATTGGAATTTTGACAGAAATTGCAGGAACCTGTAGATCACTTGGGGCAGTGCAACATTCAGACTTACAGTCCGCAAACACAGGTTGTCTTTCCACTTACTTAGGTCTTTCAGAATTTCTTCCAGCAATGTTTTGTAGCTTTCAGCGTGCAAGTCTTTTACCACTTTGGTTAAATTTACTTCTAGATATTCTTTTAGGATGTTGTTAAGTACGGTCGTAAATGGAATTGCTTCTTTAATTTCATTTTCAGATTGTCTATTGCTGGTGTATAGAAGCACAACTAATCTTTGTATGTTGATCTTGTACCCAGCAACTTTGCTGAGTGTCTTTCTTACAGATTCTTTAGAATTTTCTATGTATAGGATCTTGCCATCTGTGAAGAGAGGGTTTTTTTTCTCCAATTTAGATGCCTTTAGCTTCTTACTTTCCTCAAATAAACCAGCTGGGAGTTTCTGTAGGGATTCTATTGAATTGCAGATCAATTTGGGAGGTATCGCCACCTTGATTTAACAGTATTAATGTTCTATGAACACGGGATGTTTTTCCATTTGGTTAGGTCTTTAATTTCGTGCAGTGATACTTCATAGTTTTCAGCGTGTAAGCCTTATACTTGTTTTGTTAAATTTATTCCTAAGTGTTTTATTATTTTGGATGCTGTTGTAAATGTTTTTTTTTTTTTAAATTTCATTTTCAGGTTGTTTATTGCATAGAAATATAATTGGTTTTTTAAATATATATATATTTTGAATTGTAGTAGGATACACATAAAATTTACCATCTTAATCATTAAGGTACGTTGTTGTGCGACCGTCACCACCGTCGTCTCCAGAACTTTTTCATCTTCCCAAACTGAAACTCTGTCCTCATTAAATCACTCACACTTCTTCCTTTCCTCAGCTCCCAGTAGCTGTCGTCCTAGTTTCTGTCTCTGAATTTCACTGCTGTGGCTACTTCGTGAAAGTGGAATCATATACAGTATTTGTTCTTTCGTGACTGACTCATTTCACTTAGGTCCTCAAGGTTCATCCATGTTGTGAAATATGTCGGAATTTCCTTCCCTTTTAAGGCTGAATAATAGTCCCTTGAATGTATATGGCACATCTTTAATCTATTCCTCTAGTGACACACACTGGGTTGCTTCTGCCTTTTGGCTCTTGTGAACAGTGCTCCTGTGAACGTGGGTGTGCAAATCTCTCTTGGAGATTCTGCTTTCAATTCTTTTGAGGGTGTATCCAGAAGTAGAATTTTTGGTCATGTGGTGGTTCCGGTTGTAATTACACGGAACCACCACGCTGCTGTCTACAGCGGCTGTGCAATTTTCCATTCCTACCACGGTACCTAAGAGTTCCACTTTCCCCGCACACTCACTAACACTTTTTGTCTGTGTTTCATAGTAGCCATTCTAATGGGCGTGAGGGGAGAAATGCAGTTGTTTTTTTGTATATTGATACCTTATCCTGTCACCCTTGATGAACTTGTTTATTTGCTCTGGTTTTTTGTTTTTTGTTTTTTTTTTGGTGGTAGTGGTGGTGGTTTCTCAGGGTTTTCTGTATGTGTGATTAGATCATCTGCAAATAAGGATAGTTTTACTTCATTCTTTGCAATCTGGGTGCTCTTTGATTTTCTTCCCTAATTGCTCAGGTTAGAATTTGCAGTACAATTTTATGTAGAAACAAGAGTGGACATCCTTATCTTGTTCCTGATCTTAGGCAGAAGCTTTCAGTTTTTCACTACTGAGTGTGATGTTCTCTGTGCGTTGGCCATAGGTGATCTTTTTGAGTTTTTTTGCCCCCCCTTTTTTTTGTGAATCATGAAAGAATGTTAGATTTTGCCCTGTGTCAACTGAGAAGACCAGAAAGTGTGCTATTCTTTCTGTTAATGTGGTCTCTTATGGTTGCGTATGCTGAACCGTCCTTGTATTTCTGGGATAAATCTCACTTCATTATAGGTGTATGATTCCTTTAATATGCTGCTAAATTAGGTTAGTTTTTGTTGAGGATTTTTTCTTAAGAGATAATTGGCCTGAAGTATTCTTTTCTGGTGATGTTTTGTCTGGTTTTGGTAGGGTGATAACTGGCTTCATAGAATGAGTTAGGAAGTGTTTCCTTCTCTTTACTCTTTAGTTTTTGGTAAGAGTTTCAGTATTGGTGTTGATTCTTTAATCATTTGGTTAGAATTCACTAGTGAAGCCATCTGGTTCTGGGTTTTCCTTTGTCAGAAGATTTTTGGTTGCTGATTTAGTGCCACTCTTACTATTCTGTTTAGATTCTCTTTCTTCCTGACTCAATTTTGGTGTGGTGTGTTTCTAAGAATTTGTGCATTTCATCTGATTTGTTCATAGTATTCTTCTAAAATTCTTTTTTTATTTCTGCAAGGTTAAGTAACATCCTTTCTTTTATTTCTGTTTGTAGTCATTTTTCTTGATCCGGCGAAAGGATTATAGTAATTGTTGATCTTTTCAGAGAAACAACTTTTGGTTTTGTTCACTTTCTTCATTTTTCTCCCTGTTCTCCATTTCATCTGTCTCTGCTCTCATCTTTACTATTTCCTTCCTTCTGTCTGCATTGGATTTAGGTTGGCCTTATTTTTCTAGTTTGCGTAGAAAATTAGGTTATTGATTTGGGATTTTTCTTCTTTTTCATATAGGTGTTTACAAGTATAAATTTCCACGTAAGCACTGCTCTCTGCCTCCCATAAATTTTGGTATGTTGCATTTTCATTCTATCTCAATTTTCTGGTTTTCCTGTTGATTTCTTCTTTGACTGATTGATGATTAGGAATGTGTTTAGATTTCTTGTATTTGTGAATTTCTCAATTTTTTTTTTTTTTTTTTGCTATTGATTTCTAATTTTATTCCACCAAGTCTGGAGAACATTTGCATGACTTCATGTCTCCCTGGGAATGTTCCATGTTTGCTTGATGAGAATGTGTATTCTGCTGTCGTTGGGTAGAGTGTCCTATAGATGTTTGTGAGGTCTAGTTGGTTTATAGTGTGGTTCAAGTCTTCTGTTTTGTTGTTAATTTTCTGTCTTGTCACTCGTTACTTGAACACCTTAAGCTGAACAGTCTAGCTCAGTTAATACCAGTTAATCTCACTGGTGTACGAAGGCTCTGCTCCTCCTGGCTTTGTTGGCTTCCCCCTTACAAGTTAGTCTTTGTACATAGCGTGCTTGTTACTGCAGATTCCTGACGATTGCCTCCTACCGATTGCCTCCTACCGTGTGGCGGACATTCTTTCAAGGAGATGGGATAAAAAAGTTACAAACAAATTCATGGTCTTCTCTGTTTACCTGCCTGTGTAGTTCCTTTACTGGTGCTCTTTATTTCTTCATGTGGATTCAAGTTACTGTTTAGTGCCCTTTCATTTCAGCCTGAAGGGTTCCCTTTAGTATTTCTCGTAGGGCAGGTTAGCTAACAACAATTTTTTTTTTTCAGTTCTTGTTTGCCTGGCAGTGTCGGAATTGCTCCTTCATTCCAAAGGATAGTTTAATAGATGAAGAGCTCTTGGTTGACGGTCTTTCGGCACTAAGATTTTCTTGAATGCCTGCAACCAAGCAGTCTTTGCCGAGGGGCTCCGCACGCACGCAGGGACCGCCATCACCACTCAGCATGGCAGTTGCAGCTGTACTCAGCCTTCAGTTCCTCAGAGCCTTAGATCAACAGAAAGCGAGGGCCTTTGAAGGTCTTTCTAGAGCCTGCGCATGGCCTTCTAGAGCCCTGTGTACATCTCACTATTCAGCTTTTCCATTTTAGCATTAGGCTAAGCCTGATTGTTTGCCATGACTGTTACCACTCTCTCAGGTAGCTGTGCAGTGAAACCGTGCTTCACAAATGCCCCTGGGAGGACGCCCCTTCTGCACCTGCTCGGCTCTGAGGTAATGAAGATGGGAGTCCCAGAGATGGGTCATATAACGACCATTCTTTGGGCATGAGGCTTTGGAGAAACTCCTGCCCCGTTCAGCTCCCCTGGTGGCTGCCAGACTTCCTTTTCACCAGGATTGGGGTTGTTGGTTTTTAGGGTTTCCTTGGAGCTGGAGAGAGGGTTGGGAATAGAGCACTAAAAATGCCACAAAGCTGGGGCGCCTAGGTGGCTCAGTCGGTTAGGTGCCGACTTCGGCTCAGGTCATGATCTCACAGTCTGTGAGTTCGAGCCCCGCGTCAGGCTCTGTGCTGACAGCTCAGAGCCTGGAGCCTGCTTTGGATTCTGTGTCTCCCTCTCTGTCTGCTCCTCCCCCACTCGCACTCTGTCTCTGTCTGTCAAAAATAAACATTGAAAAAAAAGTTAAAAAAAATGCCACAAAGCTCAGTGTTCTTAGATTTGGCCATTTTTTCTTGAATAAACGCTCCCTAGATTGTTGCAAGCCTTTGGTTAATTTTCATAGTTCTGAAAGTTTTGATTCTGACAGTTTTTGCCAGTTTTCTCATTGCCCTTATGGAGGAGAGAATTTCCAGAGGTCTTCACCACCACCATTTTTGCTGACTCACCCCATCTTTTCTTTGTGTTGTTACAACTTTCTAGTCTCTTAGGGAAAAGAAGGTATGTGAGCCACTCCCTTTGGGAGATGGTGTTCATTGTCACCGTTCATTTTTAAGAGCTATTTTTTTCTTTGTTCATTTAACTGATACGGTAGGAACTGTAGTAATTAGGTCACCCGATTTCCCGGAGGTAACCCACGTTGTTAGTTTGCACATCCTTCCACACTTGTGCCAACACCAATGTACGTACTATCCTGGGGGCCTGAGATGATGCCTTCCCCACCCGTGTTCTAGCATGTGCTCACTCACATGTGTACGTGTGTACTTCATAAAGCAAATATGGGGTCTCAGCACATGCAGTCGCTCTGCCTTTTTCTCTTCATCCTGGAGATTTATTTGTTGTGTATCCTTCAAGGCTTTTCCAGTGCGTGTCTGGATATTACCTGTGGATGCACTTCTTTTTCTTTTCTTTTTTTCTTTTTAAGTAAAGTAACATCACTTCCACTCACCTGAATTGCTTTTTTCCTTGAATAAATGTTGGTGATTTTTACCTTTACCTCTTCTGTTAGCTGGATGTCATTTACTCATTCCTTCACGTATCAAGTGGCTTTCTGTGTGCTGGCCCGTGAGAGCGGATGCACTGCAAAGTTGTTTCCAGACCTCGCTGTTACAGTTAGGCTGCACTGAACGTCCCCGACCTGGTGACATTCATAGGTTTGCCAAAGTCCGGGGATACCCACATTTAAAATTTGACGGAAACCAGCGACTTGACTTTCAAAAGGTTGTGCCGATTTGTCCTTTCCCCAACAACGTGAAGTTGCTTGTTAGCCATACCCTCCTCTTCCTGAATATTACAAGTTTAAAGATTTGTTCATCCGATGGCCAGAATTGAGCCCGACCGTTTTGTGAGACTGGTTTGTCGTTTTGGAAAGGTGCTTGCTGCCAGCTGCCCTGCTCCCACGGAGGGCTGGGGTTTCCTGGGGTTGGAGCCAGGCCCCGCCCCCACTAGTGCCGGCGGGCACCTGGAGGTGGTGACCTTCAGCACCCTTGTGCTCACCTCAGCTCTCCCGTCAGTCGCTGACACCGCTTGGCGCTTTCTTAACAGGTGGCAACCGGGAAGTGGAAGCAGATAAGTAAATACTGCCCCCTCGATCTCTACTCAGGGTAAGAGAACACTTCTCCTTTGTCCCTATGTCACCTTCCATGGGGGTGGTGGTGGGGTGTGTTCTGTGAGGGGTGGGGTGGGGTGGGCAGGGGGGGGGCGTTCTCTGCGGCGGTGGGGGCGGGGGGCTGGGCAGGGCTCCCGGTTCTTGTCCGGGGTCAGAGTTGCCTCCTCGAGGGGGTGACCTTTGGGAGGAGATGGCTGGGGAGATGTTGCCACCAGGAAGGGCTAGAGAGTGGGGTGGGCACGGGGGGCAGTGATGGGGAGCCTCCCTGAGGAAGGCTGGGGGAATGTGGCTCCTGGACCCACAGAGCCTGAGGCTTCTGGCAGCCGCTCCCAGGCCCATGCCCCAAGTCAGGGCCCCTGAGCCACAGGCGGCTTGCAGTCCTGTCAGTAGTGTCTTCTCGTCGTAGGAATAAACAGAGAATGCACTTTGCTTTGAAGAGCTTGTTACAGGAAGCTCAGAACAACTTAAAGATATTTAAGGTAAGAGTAGCTTCTGTTTCCAGGCACTTGAGCACTGGGGCCAGTGGGAGTCCAAACTGGGTTGAGTGAACCCGTGGCGCATCGCCTCTGTGACCTTGCAGGTGAGGGTGTCTGGGCTGGGGCTGCCGTGGCAAAGTCCTGCGGTCCTTTTTCCGAGCCTCGTTCCACAGGTGTGGCATCCTGTGACCCCTGGAGTGTGAGACATTAGCTCCTCGAGCACTGGGCGGCCTTGGGCCCAATTCTGGTTCCTGGATGAGGATGGCCCTGACTCCGTTGGGCTGTGTCCCTGGGGTACCTCTGTGCATCTCTGATGGGGTGGCCACACCTGTGCTTTTGCTCGTGGATCATTCAGGGAACTTCTAATTCCCAGATCTTGTCAGTCGGTGAGTTCTCAAAGTCCTGTGGCTCATCACCCCGCATCCTGGCTGGGTGGGGGAAGGTTTCTGCACACGGAGCCCTCGCCATCAGCACGGGCACGGCCATTTGCAGGCTCCCTGAGGCCCCAGGGTCGCCTGCTGGCGGGAGTCGGGGCCTCCGTGGAGGGGGTGGGAGCAGGACTGGCCCAGATCTGGAGGAGAGCTCAGTGTGGCCTGTGTTGGAAATGTGCCCCCTCGGGTCCTCCTTGTCATCTCCCTTCCTCCTCATCCTGCCCCCAGCCCTGGGGATGTCCTCATTGGTGGTATGCGTGTGCGAGAGTCCAGGGGGGTCCAGGCTCGCGAGCACTGGATGTGTGTGGAGAAGCAGGGCTGTCGTATGTGGGCGGCCTTGTGCCCTCTGTGTCCCGCTCCACGTGGATGGTGCTGCTCTGTGCACTGGATGCCCCTCAGCGGGCTTGGGCGGGCGGGGAGCCTGTGTGACGAGCTTTCTCCCATCTGGCTCAGAAATGTGGTCCCAGTGAACTGCGTTCACCCCGTCTGCCTCCACCTTCCTGAATCCAGAAAAAGAGGACAGATTTCACAATCAGTTCTTTTTTGTTTGTTTAAAATTTATTTATTTAAATTTGAGTTAGCTAACATACAGTGTAGCATTGGTTTCAGTAGATCCCAGTGATTCATCACTCACATATGACACCCAGTGCTCATCACAAGTGCCCTCCTCAATGCCGGTCACCCACCCGGCCCATCCTCCACCCACCTCCCCTCCAGCAACCCTGTTTGCTCTCTGTATTTAAGAGTTTCTCTCTTTTTGTAATGTTTATTTATTTTTGAGAGACAGAGGGAGACAGAAGACCCAAAGCAGGCTCTGAGCTGACAGCAGAGAGCCTGATGTGGGGCTTCAGTTCATGAACTGTGAGATCATGACCTGAGCCGAAGTCTGACGCTTAACCACCTGAGCCACTCAGGCGCCCCTTAAGAGTCTTATGGTGTGTTTCCCTCTGTTTTTATTTTTTCTTCCCTTCCCCTATGTTCATCTGCTATGTTCCTTAAATTCCACGAGTGAAATCATAAGATATTTGTCATTTTCTGCCTGACTTACTTTGCTTAACATAACACTTTCGAGCTCCATCTGCCTCATTGGAAATGGCAAGATTTCATTGTTTTTGATCACCAAATAGTATTCCACTGTGTGTATGTATGTATATATCCATTCATCAGTTGATGGACATTTGGGCCCTGCATAATACGAATTTAGTGCCATCGTGTTATCTGTAGATTTGGTGTTTCTGGTGATAGTCTCTGGTCGTTTGTAGCCTTTGCTGCTTTGGTCTTTTTTTTTTTTTCTTTCTTTTTCTCCACTGAGAGAGTTCCCCTTAAAATTTCCTGCAGGGCTGGTGGAGTGGTCATGAACTCCTTCAGTTTTTGTTTGTCTGGGAAAGCCTTGATCTCTCCTTCTGTTCCTAATGACAGCCTTGCTGGATAAAGGGTTCTTGGCTGCATATTTTTCCTATTCAGCACATTGACTATTTCCTGCCAGTCCCTTCTGGCCTGCCAAGTTTCAGTGGACAGGTCTGCTGCTACCCTTATGTGTCTACCCTTGTAGGTTAAGGCCCATTTGCCCCAGCTGCTTTCAGAATTCTTTATCTTTGTATTTTGCCAGTTTCACTATGATATATCTTGGTGTTGAACCGTTTCTGTTGATTTTGAAGGGAGTTCTCTGTGCCTCTTGGACTTGGATGCCTGTTTCCACCCCCAGATTAGGGAAGTTCTCGGGTATAATTTATTCAGATAAACTTTCTGCCCCTTTTTCTTGTCTCTTCTTGTGGGACTCCTGTGATATGGATATTGTTTCACTTCATTGAATCACTTAGTTCTTTCATTCTCCCCTTGTGATTTAGTAATTTCCTTTTGTCACCTGCATCATTTTCCATGATTTTATTTTTATTTTCTATTTCACCTGGTCTCTCCCCTGCTTCTTCTAGCCTCACTGTCAATGTATCTAGTTTGTTTTACATCTCAGTTATGGCATTTTTTTATTTCATCCGGAATAGGTCTTAGGCCTTTGATTTCTGCAGCAAGAGTTTCTCTGGTGTCTTCTTTGCTTCTTTCAAGCCCAGCTTGTAGTCTTATGACTGTTGTTCTGAATTCTTGTTCAGATATGTTGCTTATATCCGTTTTGAGTAAGTCCCTGGTTGTGATTTCTTCTTGACCTTTCTTTAGGGGAGAATTCCTCCGTCTTCTCATTTGGCTAAGTTTCTGTTTTTGCGTGTTTTAAAAGCTTGCTGTGTTTCCTGCACCTGAGAGTACCGCTATATTAAAGGGGTCATACACTGTCCAGGGCTTTGCAGTTCAGGAGTGTGTGCTGTATACATTGTGCTCTTGTGCTTTGGCTGCTCTTTCCCACTGGTCAGTGCTCTGCAGAGCTCCCCCTTGCTTGCAGTGGAGGAGTGTTTGGACCTTTAAATAGGTGTGCTTTGATTCGTTTGTTGAAGTAAGCTAGGAAAAAAGGAGAAAAAAATAAAACCCTGATCCCAAAAAAAGAAAAGGAAAGGGAGTAAAAAACCAGAAAACTATAAAGCTGATTCCAAAGAAAAAGAAAGGAGGGACGTCCGGGTGGCTCAGTCGGTTAAGCTCCAACTTCAGCTCAGGTCATGATCTTGCAGTTTGTGAGTTCAAGTCCCACATCAGGTTCTGTGCTGACATCTCACAGGCCTGGTGCCTACTTAAGGATTCTGTCTCCTTCTCTCTGCTCCTCCCTGCTTGTGTTCTGTCTGTCTGTCTGTCTCTCTCTCTCAAAAATAAACAAACATTAAAAAAGAAAAAAGAAAGAAAAAGAATTAAAAAGACTGATCCACAAAATAAATAGAAGGAAATGATAAAAAAAACAAAAACAAACCCCAGAAACTATGAGGCTGATTCCAATAGGAAAAACAAAAAACAAAAACTGCAGGTATCATTTAAATTAAAAAAATTTTTTTTTAATGTTTTTATTTATTTTTGAAGGAGAGAGAGAGCATGAACGGGGGAGGGGCAGAGAAAGAGGGAGACACAGAATTTGAAGCAGGCTCCAGGCTCTAAGCTGTCAGCACAGAGCCCGACGCGGGGCTCGAACTCACAAACTGTGAGATCATGACCTGAGCCCAAGTCGGACGCTTAACCGACTGAGCCACCCAGGCGCCCCTGCAGGTGTCATTTTAAAGCACTCGATTTTCAGTACACTTGGTGCATCAGGGGGCTGGCTGTGCTGATCTGGAGGAGAGGCCCACTGTGCTGGCTCGGAGTCTTGCCCCAGTAGGTAAGCAGTTGACCAGTTGACGGGGACAGCGGACCGTGTCTGGTGTGAGCAGGTCCCGCCTCCACTGGGGGCCTCTCCGTGGCTCTCTGAAGTCCTGCCGTGTTGTTGAAGGGAAAGTGGCACCATCCCAATCTCTCATCCCCAGACGGATTCTCATATTCCCCACCGTTCAGGCAGCCGTCACAGAGTAGGGAAGGCAGTCAGCTCACTGTGCGCCACAGCTCTCCCGTGTTGCTTCTTTGATGTGCTTTGGGGATTCAAAGCCCGAAATGTTAGAGGACTTGGCACCACGTGGATCCTCGCCCCTCCTCCAGAGTAGAGCCTCTGTGTTGTGTCTGAAGCCCTTTGTCCCCGAAGAAAGACCCACGCCTGCACAACGTGCTGAATTTGTGGTGTGGCACTGCAAAAGCATCAAGGCTCACATTGCCTCTGGGTGTGCCTCTGTCTCCTGCTGGTAAAAGGTCTTTGGCCGGTGCCTGCAGGGTCTTTTGCCCTTAGGGAGGCAATATACCCTGTTCCAAAAGGACTCTAGGAAGGGGACTGTCCCCGCACCTCACACCTGCTAAGCTGTCTCCTCCAACTGTGGGGATCGTTCTGCCATTCTGCAGATGGATTTTCCTGGGTTTTCCAAGTGACCTGGCCTCAATATGGTTGTGTTTGAGGGACGAGGAAAGCCCAGGGTCCCCCTACTTCTCCTCTGCCATCTTAACTCGTCCTCAGTTCTTATTTTTAATTCTTACAAAGACTGAAGGAATTTCATATTTAAAGCCTAAAGATAAATTCTCCTTCATCTGCGGATTGATTTGGAACAATCTGGAACCTTCAGTGAGGCTAGTATTTTTCCCGGTGGACCCTTTTCTGACTGTGCTTGCCTGCTGGGCCCGCAGCGAGGGGAGTGGCTTGGCCCCTGCTGTGGGGCGGGGCCTGGAGGGCTTGCTTTTGCTAAAATCAGACTGGAAACAACACAGAGGTTGCGATAATAGTTCCAAAAGAGTGAGATTAAGAGAAGGGACACAGAATGGCTTTTTTTTTTTTTTTTAAACGTTTACTTATTTATTTTGAGACAAAGAGCACAAGCAGGGGATGGATAGAGAGAGACAGAGACAGAATCCCAAGCAGGCTCCAGGCTGTCAGCACAGAGCCCGATGTGGGGCTTGATCCCACGAACCAGGAGATCATGACTCGAGCTAAAACCAAGAGTTGGATGCTGAACCAACTGAGCCCCCGAGGTGCCCCCAGAATGGCTTTTTAAGATAATACCAGGAGCAGTGAAGCCCATCACTGCAAGTGCCATCGCTGCTTGTGAGTCAGGCTTTGGTTCTCAAGTTCAGGTGTGCCCCATTGCCTGCTGTGGGAGCCGCCTCCCCGTTGGCCCGACTCCACAGCTGTGGCTGTATCCACCCCCACACTGGACGCTTGGGAGACGTGGGGGACATGCAGCTTTGTCGTGGAGCCCAGGGCAGCGGCGCTCCAGGGAAGGTCACATGATGTCCCTGAGTGGCTGTACTTGTATAGATTTTAGACACTGGGGAGAAGAGGCTTCCCACTGTCCAGCAGTCACTCAGCTGCTCACAGGCCTGGAGAAGGGCAGCTGTGCGGGGGCTGAGGTGGCTCTTGTCCTAGACGGTGGGCCGAGCCCTGGGCCCACCTCTTGGCTGCAGTCCCCAGGGCCTGGTTTTGCTTAGCACTTCATTGTGGTCCCCTCCCCCCAGGGACTCCTGCGTACCCTCTGCCTTCTTCCCGCAGCGGGGCCCATGTCCAGGGTCAGTTGTCTCATGAGGGTTCCCCTGGCCCCATGGCCAGCAGGGGCCTCAGCTGTGTGCCTCTTTCTCAGATGTCCATACCTCTGAGCTTGAATGTGTGACAGGGCACCCAGTGGAGGCACTGTGCGCCACTGAACCCCCGAGCTTGATGAGGGAGGAATGCCGTGTCCACACCTCCTGGGCTGAAGTGATCCTCCTCTGCCACCTGAGGACAGAGCTGTGACTACCCTGCTTTGTATTCTCCACTGCCTAACAGTCACATACCGTCTCTCATGGTTTCTGGGGCCTGGAATCGAGCAGCACAGCCGGCTCTGGCTCGGCCCTCTGGGGGCTGTGTCCCGTCTGATGGCTTGGCCCTTCGATATCTCGGCCTTCTGGGGGCTGTGTCCCCTCTGATGGCTCGGCCCTCTGGAGGCTGTGTCCTCTGATGGCTTGGCCAGGGCCCAAGACTGTGCTTCTAGGATGACACCTTGGTTTCTGGCCGCGGGGGCGCGAGGGGCTGCTCAGCGTGGCTGTGTGGTTTGAGGGGAGGCATGGGAGGGAAGCCACAGCGTCTTTCACACCTTAGTCTTGTAGGGGATGTGCGGCTACTTTGCCTTTGCAGTGGGGAGAGGGCTGCAGGGTGTATCAAGGGGCCACTGGGGACCGTGTGGAGGCTGCTGACCGCCCCGTCTCTCCTATGTGGGAACCAGGGGCAAGGAGTCGGTCACTCCCCTGGGTTAGCTGTGGCTCACGGGTCCCAGGGTCAGCCTGCTGGGCATCCCTGCTCACAGCCCTGGGAGTGTGGTGCCATGGGGGATTCTTTGCTAGACTTGGTTTTAAAAGGCTGGATGGCCTTGAAGATGAAACTCTCCACACTAATGACACTGGCAGCCTCACCTGCCCTGCAGAGGACAGGACTGACATCCACACTGGCTGAGAAGTCTGTGTGTCCCCCAGTAGCATGGGCATCACGTGGCTTCTCGAGCGACAGGCTGGGGTCTTTGGGAGTTTGGGCCTAGGGCTGAGGTTGCCTGAGGCCCCGTGTAGTGCTCGTTCTCCTGAGGCTTTGTGTCTCAGGCCAGGCCGGTCCTCACTTTTTGAGAATGTTTTCTTTTTCATGTTCTAATGGGGTTTGACTCTTGGTCAGTGACATGGTGTGTGAAGGTGGATCTGGGAAACCCAGACAGAGACAGGTAGGAGGTCAAGTCCCTTTACCTGCTCAGTGGGCAGGGACAGAGGTATTTCGCCCCAGCCTCTGGAGTTGACACCGTCCTGTCTCTCTCTCCGCCTAAAGAATGGTGAGCTGATTTATGGCTGCAAAGATGCCCGCAGCCCCGTGGCCGACTGGAGCGAGCTTGCACACCACCTGAAGCCGTTCTTCTTCCCGTCCAACGGCCTGGCTGGCGGGCCCCACTGCACGGGTGCCGTGATCCGGGAGCTGGTGCGTGTTATCACACGGGTGCTGCTGAGCGACTCTGAAAAGGGCCGGGCCGGCGCCCTGAGGCTGGGGCCAGGCCCGCAGGGCCCTCGTGTCTGCGAAGCCAGCCCTTTCGGCAGGAGCCTGCGCCACCAAGGTAGGCCACGCTGGGTGTAGGGGCGGGCAGAGCGTGTGGTGCATCCTGCCAGGGTCCTGCCTGGCCTCACGGAGCACTTGTGGGAGCAGCCTGGGCCCCGTCGGGGCCCCCCAAAGTCCCCCAGCCCCCGTGGGGAGACCTCCCCGTCGTCTCATCTTTTATCTGGGTTTTTAAGTTGCGGTACACGTTTGGGCTGTAGGGTTTTCCCTGAAAACATCGCCCCCTGTGTCTGTGCGTCCTCTGGTTTGTCAAGGGCTTTCCTACAGTCTCCCGTCTCGTGGTTGCCACCCTGGAAGGGTAGGTTTTCTGTGGCCGGTGGAGAACTGGGGCTCAGAGGGTCAGGGTCCCACAGCTCAAGGCCCTTGCGGGTGGGGCGGGGGGCCCAACTGTGACTCAGTGGGTGTCCCAGCTTTGAGGCCGCCCCGTGGGTGGTTTGGGCTTTTGCTGTGAATGTTCATGGGATCCTCGTTTGTCCCTTTGCCGCCTGCTGGTGGGCTCCATACGTCAGGCCTGCGGCGTGTGGGAGAGCCACAGCCAGGAGCCGGGAGGTCAGGGTGTCAGTACTGCACACGGCTGCAGCTCCCCCTGCAAGGACTCAGACCCATCCTGGTGTTTGTTCCTGGGACACGGCTGCTCCTTAGAAGGCCGAGAGATGGGCCGGGACCCCGACTTCCCGGGCCTCACGGCACCTGCTGCACGGCAGGGACCCAAGAACGCTCGCTTGTGGGATGGACCTCGCGTCCACACCGACCACGATGACCGCTCCCTGCTGCGGGTGTCAGTGGCAGCTTTGACCGCCATCCTCTGTGGCCACCCGCCCATCAGCCTGGGTTGTGGTCCGGGGCCCCGCAGACACGGTTGTGCAGATGTGATGACGGGGTGGTCACTTTAAATTTTGTGCTTGGCTCATCTAGCTTGAGGGCCGTCTCTGCACGGAGACCTGGGCTGGGGTGTGGACTTGGAGGCCCTGGACAGGGAGAAGCAGGAGACACGGGGCCCCTGCCGGTCTGTGGTGCCCGGCCCCGCGCCCCGGCCGTTCTGTGAGGCAGGGTGTGGCCCGTCCCCAGGCTGTGTTCCATCCTTGACGGTAAACCTCTTGTTCTCCCCGATGTTCTTGGTAGGAAAAAGCGCCCCGGAGTGCTCGGGGTTACCGAAGGGCTGTCTTCTGTACAAAACCCTCCAGGTGCAGATGTTGGACCTGCTGGACATCGAAGGCCTCTACCCTCTGTACCGGCGGGTTGAGCGGTACCTGGAGGAGTTTCCCGAGGAGAGGTGAGGCCCAGGCCCCCGGCACCCCTGTGCTGCCTAGGCCGAGTGGGCCCGAGCTTTCCTGAGGGGAAGACGGGGCTGGGGGAAGGGGGTCGTCCTAATGGGAGGACCGCCCGCCCAGCCTGGGGTTCGGTTCCCGTGGCAGGAGCAGGGCTGGCCGGCAGTCCTGTGCTGAGTCGGCGGAGCCTGCAGGGGGCAGTGCTGCTCCACCGCCGCCCGGCCGCTCCTGCCACCTGGCCGCCCTCCCTCCCGGGGGGGGGGGGGGGGGGGGGGGGGAGGGTCTCCCGGGTCGGCGCCACAGGCTTGTGGCTGGGCTGCGGTATTCCCGCATCTGGACCCCCTGTCT
This sequence comes from Panthera tigris, assembly GCF_018350195.1. NCBI lineage: Eukaryota > Metazoa > Chordata > Mammalia > Carnivora > Felidae > Panthera > Panthera tigris. The sequence continues at coordinate 824,062 of NC_056672.1, read as the reverse complement.
CCCCAGCCGCCACCCCTCACTAGCGTCTCTGACCGGATGCCATTTGTCACAGCAGGACACAGCCTGGGCTTCCTGGTTCTGGTCTTGCACGTTCTGTTTAAAACTAACGCTTCAGAATGATGTTTAGTGTCAGGAAGAGGTGGGTCTTTAAAGGCAGACGTGTGACTGTTAGATCGTTAGCAGTTTCAGAAACCGTTTCCGGGCAGCTTTGCCATCCTGTTTTTTGCGCTTTCTCCTTCAGAAAAACATTGCAAATAGATGGGCCTTATGACGAAGCGTTTTACCAGAAGTTGCTTGATCTTTCCACCGAGGACGACGGGACAGTGGCCTTTGCACTGACGAAGGTGGGCGGACCCTTCTGGAAACGCCGTGTGCTCCTTAGGTTCTTCACACTGGCTTGGGGCTTTCCTAAGTAAGACGTGTGGTTTTCCATGACCTGTCCCTGGCGGTTAAAGCAGAAAAACTGGGAGTAAAAAAAAAGGGGGCCGAGTTTCCCCCAGGTGGCCTGGGGAAGGTGATACCTCAGCTTTCAGGGAGGATTTCCGTTCTTCCTGTTGGCTCCAGGCCACCCAGCCCCAGCCCCGTGGCCGTGTGTGGGTGGCATCCCTCCCCAGGACCCGGGCCAAGGGCAGCCTGGGAGGACGTCCCCAGGAGGAGGCCTGGTCCTGCCCGAGGGACTTTGAGGCTCACTGAACCTGCATAGGAGAAAGCGTCTTTACTTTCAGTGCCCTCTGACTGGAATGCTGCATTTCCTCCATTATGAATGTGGCAACAACCACTGTCGGGTCATCAGGACCCCCGACTTTGCCACCGAGAGAAACCAGACCTTCTTGTTTCACACGATAGTTGCCGTAGGTACCCTGCGGTACCTGAGCTTTTGTGGCGCAGGACTATGTCGTACGTTGTTTTAAACAGTATTCTGGCATTTGATAGAGTCATCCTGCTGTTTATGTTCCGCATTTAAAGATGTTATTCTGAGAGGGACCCATAGGCCTCACTGTGCTGTCACGGGTTTTGCTAAACGCTACTGCGGCTGGTTGCGAGTGAGGGACACGAGGGAGGTGTAGGGCACATGACCCCCTCCAGGTACACGCGGGCAGCTGCCCGGGAGCCTTGGCTCACCTGCGTGGGGCCCCACGCGGCTCCGGCTGCCCCTCTCCTGCAGCGCTCGTGGTGTCGAGGAAGACGACGGAGGCGGCCCCTCCCGAGTGCAGGGCCATGGTGGGGAGTTCTCGGAGGTGCTCGGGGCAGAGCTGTGCTCGGGGCGGGGAGACAGCCAAATGTGGAGCCTCTGCACCAGACTAAAGCGACAGTCTGCCCTAGGTTGTCTGCAACTTGGGGGCGCATTGCTTCTCTCTCCAAAGAAGCTGTACGAAAGACTTCTTTTTTGTACGTTTCTATATTTTTCAGAGTCGTTACCAGACAAATATGTAAACGTGTGTGTGTAACCATAATTTTGTGGTGAGAGACCCAGGCAGTCGTTACTCCGCTGCCAGAATGGCTGAAACCAGTGCCACCCCGGGCTGGTGCAGGGCGTTGCCGCGGAGAAACCGGTCACTTGACCGTGCCAGGGGTGGGTAGGAAACCGTGTGGGGAAACATGAAAGCTTCTCACAAACTAAACCTGCACGAACCCTGCCACCTGGCCTCTCTCTCCGGGGCATGCGTCACAGAGAAGGGAATGCTTCTTCTCACAGGCCCTGAGCACTGGACACAACCCAGGGGTCCACCAGCAGGTGACCTACGGCAGGTGACACGCTGGCAGTGCTAAGCAACCAGTGACCTGGCCACATCACCAGGGTGCCATGCGGGGTGACGGAACTGGTCCCAGAAGGTTACACACTAGGATTGTTTCTATGACATTCTTTTTTAGAGGTTTTATTTTCAAGTAATCGCTATGCTCAACATGGGACTTGAACTCACAACCCTGAGATCAAGGGTTGTGGGCTCTACCGACCGAGCCAGCCAGACGCCCCTCCCTGACATTCTTGGAATGACAAAGACGAGTGGCGGCCGTGGTGTGGGGAGGTGGAAGGAAGGTGGGTGTGGCTATAAAGGTCAACTCAAGGCATCCTTGTGACGGGTCTGCCGTGTATCTTACCGTGGTGGTGGCTGAGCACGTGTGGCCACACTACACGCGCGCACCCTGGCACGAAACCGCAGAGTGTACCAGTGTCCCTGTCTTTGCCGGATGCCATCCTGTGTGAGGTTTGCGAGACGTCATCATTGAGGGAGGCTCGGTGAAAGGTGCTCAGGTCTCTGCGTTATTTCTTACACCAGCACGTCAAGCTAGAATTACCTCCAGAACAACCTAACGAAAACGATTCAAGCAGTGAGGAGACTGTGTACTTGTGACCGTGCTCCTGCCCTTCTGTCTCTCAGTTTGGGAGACCGCCCACGTTACGTGCATCGGTTGCCAGCACGCATTTAGCAGACCGTCGCTTGACGTCTCTTTGTGGGGATGTAAGGGTCTGCCTGCTTTTGTTTCGGGGAGTTAGGTTCTGGTAGGCGCGAACCTGAAGAGGGCTGGCTGTGGAGGCAAGTGGTGGAGCACGTGGAGGTCATCCTGACGCTACAGACGAAATTCCTTCAAGAACTCACTGAGCCTCCGACCTCTGATGAGCTGAGGGACTATTCCCTTTATTTTGAGGGTCCGGAAACTGTAGCCCGAAGAGACCCTTGGTGTACCGTGCAGAATTCCACAGGGGGGTCAGCACGCTTGTGGAAAGAGCCGACAGGTGCTTGAGACGGCTCAGAGCCTCTGGCCTCCTACACGTGCTCAACGTGCCGTGTAGTTCAGAGGTAGCCACAGATCAGCCCGAACCAGTGCCGCTGCGTTCCAGTCAGACTTCATGTACAAAACAGGCGGTGAGCTGGGTCTGGCCCCTGGCCCGTGGCTCGCTGACCTCGGTTTACTTTGCATGTCGGTTTTTATGCTCCGTTTTTCATTCCATCGGTTTGGAAGTTGCACATTCTGTTCCTATCCTTGAAGTGGTTACTTGTCCGGTCTAATGTTAGTGACTTCGCCCACCCACCCTGCCCCACCACGCACGCTCAGAACACGAGGAACTGGGTCCACTCCCCTTCTCACTCCCACCTTTCAGGCAGCTGCTTGTCTGGGGTTCTTTTTGTTCTTTTCTAAAGTCGCAGTTTACAGTACTGTTTACCCCTGTCTTTGCCCATCGTTCTTACATCTTACTTAGAACTTCCCTTTGTTACCTTTTTTTTTCGATAATGGGTTTACTGAGATATAACTTACATGTCATACAACTTACCTGTTTAAAGTGACTCCGTGGTTTCCACTACATGTGCACCTGTCCCCAGTCAATTTTAGAACATTTTCATCACCTCAGAAAGAAATCTTCTCCACCGCCCGCCCCTCCCCCCCAGCTCTAAGCACCCACCAAGACTTTCTGTCTCTGCGGATGTGCCTGGTGCAGTCACTGCGTATACACGGAGTCCTTCGATCCTTGGTCCGTTATGACTGGCTTCCTTCACTTGGCATGTTTCCCAGGTTCATCTGCATTGTAGCGTCCATCAATACTGTCTGCCTTTTATAGCTGAAAAGTACTCCATTCTACGGGCACGTCCCATTTTATGCATTTATTACTGGTGGACATTGAGTTGTTTCCACTTTTTGGCTATTACGAATAATGCTGCTATAAATGTTTTGTGTACAAATTGTTGTGCGGACATGTTTTTATTTTTCTCAGCTATACACATAGGAGTGGAATTGGTGGGTCAAATGATAACATACGTTTAATTCTGTTGGGATCTGCCAGACTGTTTTCTAGAGTGGCTGTCCCATTTGACATTCCCACTTAACTTAAAAAAATTTTTTTAATGTTTATTTTTGAGAGAGAGAGAGAGCGAGGGAAGGAAGGAGAGAGAGAGAAAATGAACGGGGGAGGGTCAGAGAGAGAGAGGGAGACACAGAATCTGAAGCAGGTTCCAGGCTCTCAGCGCTCAGCACAGAGCCTGACATGGGGCTTGAACTCACGAATGGGGGGAGATCACGACCCGAGCGGAAGTCACATGCTTAATGACTGAGCCACCCAGGCGCCTTTCCGATTTGGATGCCTTTTATGTCTTTTCCTTGCATAGCTGCCCTAGATAGAATTTTTAGTACATTGTGAAACAGATGTTGCAAGAAGAGACATCCCTGATTTGTTCCTGGTTTTGTTGGGATAGCATTCAGTCTTTCATCATTATGTACATGTTAGCTGTGGGCTTTTCATAGATAATCCTTTATCAGGTTGAAGAACGTCCCTTCTTTTCCTAATTTGTTGAGTGTTTTTGTCAAGAAAGGATGTTGGAGTTTATCAAAGATCTTTTCTGTAGCAATTGAGATTATCATTGTTTTTCTTTTTTAAAAAAATTCTGTAGATAAGGCATATTACACTAATTTGTTTTTGGATGTTAAAACCAACCTCACATTCCTGGGATAAATCACACGAGGTCATGGCATATGATCGTTCGTATATGTTGCTAGATTCAATTTGCTATTATATTGTTGAGGATAATAGTATCCACATTTATAAGACATACTGGTCTGCAATTTGCATTTCTTATGATGTCTGTTTTGGTTTTGGTTATCAGGTAATACTGGTCTTGTCAAGTCAGTTGGGAAGAATTCCAGCTTCTTACTTTTTGGAGGGGTTTGAGAAGGATTGATGTTAAGTATTCTTTAAGTATTTGATAGAATTCAAATACTTGAATACTTGAATACTTGAAGCCACTTGAAGCCACCTGGGCCTGAACTTTTCTTTGTAGTTAGTGTTTTGATGCCCAGTTCAGTCTTTTTTGTAGGACTGATGATACTGTTTCTTTGAGTCAGTTTTGAGTTTGTGGCTTTTTAGGAGTGTGTCCATTTCATGAAAGTTGTTATTGGCCTACAATTGCTTATAGTTTTTTTCTTCAAGTAAACCCTTTATTTTATTATTAATATTTTTGTAGTGTGTTTATTTTGAGGGGGGGGGGAGGGGTAGAGCAAGGGAGACTGAGTGTCCCAAGCAGGCTCCATGCTGTCAGCTCCTAGCCTGACATGGGGCTCAGTCCCGTGAACTGTGAGATGATGACCTGAGTTGAAATCAAGGGTCAGACATCCACCACCAGGTTCCACTCAAGTAAACCCTTTAGAAATTACATCAGTGATAGCACAGAGCCTGCTTGAGATTCTCCTCTCTTTGTGCCTCCCCTGTTCACTCTCTCCCAAAATAAATAAATAGTAAAAGTCTTTTGGAAACTTCTGCATCCTCTTTGTTGGGATATGTTTATATTTCTCCACAGTATTGAAGGGTAACTTTTTCTAAGCATGAAGAAAGGGCTGACTTTTTCTCTTGGCATTAAACCATTCTGTGTAACATCATCTGTGTATATGGCTGCTGAGAGGTCTTCTGTCAGTCTGCCTTTTTTCAGGAGCGGAGTTTTCTTCTTTGCCTGCTTTTAAGAGCTTGTCTTTCTCTCTTTTTTTTTCCCCTTCCCCTCCTCCATGGGTTTCTGTTAAGTTTCTCAGGATCTGCATAAGAGTGAAAACATATGGTATCTGTCTTTCTCTTGTATGGCTTATTTCACTTAGCATCACACTCTCCAATTTGACAATAAATTTCATATATTTAAAAAAAAAAAAGAGCCCGTCTTTCTCATTACTTGATATTTTAGTGCACTGTGATTAGGTGTGGCATTCTTTGTGTGTATTTATCTATCTTTATCTATGTATGTTGTGCTTCTATTTGTGGATTTATATCTTCTATTCTAGAAAATTCACAGCCATTTTCTTGTCACATATTTTCTGTTCTCCATTATCCTATTCTCTTTTTCTGGGACTCTATTTAGAGACAGGTGAAACCTCATTTTGTATCTTCCACATGTCATAACTGCTTTCCTATTTTTCATCTCTTTGTCTCTGTACTCCATTCTAGGTATTTCTTCAGTTTTGCCTTCCCATTCATGGATTCTTTCTTCACCTGTGTCTAATCTGCTAGTTTATTCTATGAGTTTTCTGTTTCAGTAGTTATATTTTTAATTTCTTAAAGTTCTGTTTGGTCCATTTATACATCTGCTTGGTAATTTTGGTAGTTCCTTATTGCTTGTCCATTTTTAAGTCCCCATCTTTTAGTTCTTCAAACGATTTATGAATAGTTGTTATTCTGTATGTGATATCAGATACATAATAAAACCTTAGAGGTAAAAGTTCTGTTATTTTGGCTGCTTCATCCATGCTTTGTTGTCTGCTTGGGTTTTTAATGGTCCATGATTGGGGGTTCGTGTGTTTGATCTTAATCTGTGGGAATCCTGGACCTAAACAGAGAGTGCTTTCCTTCAGAGAAGATACAGATTCTTGGCTTGAGGGAGAAATCTCAGTTTGGACCCTGTACTCTGCGGCTTATTCCTAGAAACACTGCTTCCATTGACATCTGCCTCCAGGGTGGCTCAGCCTTCCTATTTGCTCCTTGCTCAAAACTGTAGTTTTGGCTCTTCTGGGGATGAGTGGTGAGAAGAAGGGATTGAGCAGGGATTTCCCTTACCTTCTGCAAGCCCAGCAGTGCACTGACAGGTATGTTAACAAGGACTTAGTTGTTTTGTAAGAGGGCCCTTGGAAGTCCTCTATATCCCCTGAAAGTATCAGTTGCTTTAGTATGGCCAAATCATTGTCATTTACTTGGTTTTAATTTGTTACTGTTAAAAATAATGTTGACATTCCTGCTTTTGACAAACTGTAAGACAGATTATTGGGAGTAAAACTGCTAGACTGATTTTTGATAGATCCTGTCAATATTGTCTTGCCAAAAAGATTTTGCCAGTTTATGTTCTTCCCTGCAACAATCGAGGGCCCTTTTCCTCCATGCCCCCCGCCCCCCAAACACTATATGTTACCAGTATTGAGAATTTTATTTATTTTTTATTTTTTATTTTTTTTTAATTTTTTTTTTAACGTTTATTTTTGAGACAGAGAGAGACAGAGCATGAACGGGGGAGGGGCAGAGAGAGAGGGAGACACAGAATCGGAAGCAGGCTCCAGGCTCTGAGCCATCAGCCCAGAGCCCGACGCGGGGCTCGAACTCACAGACCGTGAGATTGTGACCTGAGCCGAAGTCAGCCACTCAACCGACTGAGCCACCCAGGCGCCCCGAGAATTTTATTTTTAAAGTTTATTTATTTTGAGAGAGAGAGAGCAAATGAGTGAGCACAAGTGGGGGAGGGGCAGAGAAAGGGGGAGAGAGAGAGAGAGAGAGAGAGAGAGAAATCTGAGAATCTGAGAATCTGAACCAGGCTCTGGACTGTCAGCACAGAGCCCAGTGCAGGGCTCAAACTCAATGAACCGTGAGATCGTGACCTGAGCCAAAATCAAGAGTCAGATGCTTAACTGACTGAGCCACCCAGGCGCCCCTAGAATTTTATTTTTTAATTTTATAAGATTTTATTCTCAACCATTTGTATTGTGAAATATAGCACACACAGAAAAGTACAGAGAAAAAACATAGAGTCTAATGATTTATCACAAAGCAAACTCGTGGGATTGCCAGTTAGGTCTGGATGTCGAACACTGGCAACCAAGCAGAATCCCTGTTGGTGTCCTGTCAGTTATGCCTCTTTCTCTTCTCCTCAGAATTAACTATTATATTGACTGATACCCCTCTAGTTTAGTTTGTTTCACTTTTGAACCTTATACATGGAGTCCCATCTTTTTTGAAAAACCCTTTATACCATTTGTAAGATTCACTCATGTTACTGCATGCGTTTCCATAACTGAATTGCCTCATAGCAGTGCACGGAACAGGTGCACCAGTGTATCTGCTCTGTTGATGGACATTTGGCTCGTTCTCTGTTTTTGGCTGTTGCGAATAAAGCCACTGTAAACGTCCTCATTCAGATCCCTCAGGGTACGTGTCACACATTTCCTTGGATATATTCCCAGGAGTGGAATTTCTGGGCCGGAGAGATGAGCATATCAGCTGGAGGGGATTGTGCAAAACAGGTGGTTCATTTACAGTCTCTACAACTGGCCAGAGTAGTTCCCATTATCCTCTCTACCGCTTGGCTGTGTGTCTTTCTAACCTTAGCCATTCTGGTGACTGTAGTGGTGGCTTGTTGTGGTAATGAGATCAGGCACTTTGTAATATGTTTATTGGCCATCTGTGGGGTTTTCTTTTTGTGAAGCCTCTTGCCCAGTTTTTGTAACATTGTCCGTCTTTTTCTTACCGACCTGAGGAGTTCTTTGTGTATTATGGATAGAAGCCCTGTGAGATAGATGTGCTACTGATACCTTCTTTCAAATTCCATATCTTGCTACTTTACTCCCTTAATGGAGGACTTTTAAGAAAAGAAGTTCATAATTTTAAGGTAGTTTAATTTTTGTCTTTTTCCTTTTTAAGAAGTTTTTATCTTTCCTCTACTTTAGGGCCCTACCGGTATTTAAAAAACCATATTGTTTTGCTTATCACATTTGGGGGGTATGGCATGAGGTAGGATTTGATTTTATTTTCACATGGAAGGGTCCCAGAACCACAGGGATTATCCTGATCATTAGAGAGTCAGAACCAGCCCTCAAGAATATCTTTTCCTTCAATAAATGCCTGGCTCTTCTCGACCTCTGCTTGTGCACATGAATCTTAGAATCCACTTGTTCAGTTCTACAAGGAAAAGCAACAACAAAAATGTTGGGATTTTGATTGGTTTGGCATTAAAATGATAATTGACATCTATATAAAACAGTCTTCCAACATGCGCATGTTCTGTTTTTTTTAGGTGTTACTTAAAATCTAATAAAAACATTTTAGGATTTTTTTTTTTAGAGAGGTCTTATATTTTATTAGATTTATTCCCAGATATTTGATGGTTTTATTATTTATTAAAAATTTTTTAAATGTTTGCGTATTGTTGAGAGAAACAGAGCATGAGTGGGGGAGGGGCAGAGAGCGAGGGAGTCACAGAGTCTGAAGCAGGCTCCAGGCTCCGAGCTGTCAGAGCCCGATGTGGGGCTCAAACTCATGGACTGCAAGATGACGACCTGAGCCAAAGTCAGACGCTTAACCGACTGAGCCACCCAGGTGCCTCAATTCCCAGGTATTTGATGGTTTTAGATATAAATGGTATCTTACAAGACATTTCATTTTAAGTTGTTTATTGTGGATAGACAGGAATGCAGTTGGTTTTTGTATTTGACCTCTCATCTGTCAACCTTGCTAAAGTCACTGATTCTGTTTATTTACAGCTTTTGGATTTTCGTTTATTATGTAATCATATTGTCTATGAATTTGATTTTGTTTTGCTTCCCAATCCTTATACCTTTTACTTATTTCATTTTGCTTAATTGAATATAGTTAATTTGTGACCGTGGGAATTCTAGTCTCATTCCCATTCTCAAAGAGAAACCATTTTACCACTAAGTTAAGTTGTTTGTTGTAGGTTGTTGGGGGGCTTTGTTTTATTTATTTTTTAAATAAAATAACTTAGCAAATTAAGGAAGTTCCATTTTATTCCTAATTTGTATTTATTATCAGGAGGGGCACCTGGGTGTCTCAGTCAGTTAAGTGTCTGACTTCAATTCAGGTCATGATCTCACGGTTGGTGGCTTCAAGCCCCGCAATGGGCTCTGTGCTGTCAGCACAGAGCCTGCTTTGGATTCTGTCTCCCTCCCTCTCTACCCCTCTACCACTCAGGCTCTTTCACTCTCTCTCAAAAATAATAAGCATTAAAAAAAAAAAAAGTTTTTAATCAGGAGTGGATGTTGACTTTATCATTGTTTTTTCTGTTTCTATTGAGATGATCATAGGACTTTTCTATTGTCTGTTAATGTGGTTAACTGTATAATTTATGGTGATTTATTATTTTTATATGATATTTGGTTGGCCAGTATTTTATTTAGGGTTTTTTAGTGAATTTTGCAATGTCTTTGTTAGGCCTTGGTATCAAGGGTATGCCTGCTTCAAAAAACATTTGAGGACTGCTCATTTTCGGGTTCTCTGGAAGAGGTGAACTAAGACTTGCATTATTTTTTCCTTAAATATTTTTTAGAACCACAGATGAAACCATCTGGGCCCACAATTGTCTTTGCAGACAAACTTTAAATTATGATCTCGATTTCATATTATCTTCTTCTTTGGTCAGGTTTGGTAACTTGTATTTTTCTAGAAATTTGTTTCATCTAAAATTTTCAAATTTTGGGGCACCTGGGTGGCTCAATCGCTTAAGCATCTGACTCTTGGTTTTGGCTCAGGTCATGATCCGACGGTTTGTGAGTTTGGGCCCTGCATCCAGCTTCACGTTGACAGTGTAGAGTCTGCTTGGGATTCTCTCTCTCCCTCTCTCTGTCCCTCCTGTGCTTGTGTGCACATACACTCTCTCTCTCAAAATAAAGCAGCTTTTTAAAAAAAAATTTTAAATTTCAGGTTTTTAAAATAATATTCTTTTATCTTTTAAAGAATGCTCTTTTATTCCTGATGTGTGGTGTCTGTTTTCTCAGTCCATCCCATGAAGAGTGTCATTTTTGTTTTATACAAATTAACTCATCCGTTAGTGTCCTGTGTGATTGTTTCTTATTTCAATCATTTCTGCTTTAACTTCCTTTCTTCTTTCTTTGGATAATTTGTTCTTTTTATAACTTCTGATATGAATGCTTACCTAATTAAGTCTTAGATTTTTTTCCTAAAATATGTATTCAACACTGTATATTTTCTTGTAAACATGGCTTTAGCTACATTCCACAAGCTGTATTTTCAATACCATTCAACTAAAATATATGCTTATTACTATTAAGATTTCTCCTTTCACCCATGGAAGTATTTAGAAGGGAATTAATTACCAAACACACAGATTCTCATTATCTTTTTTGTGTTGATTACTAGCAACATTGCATTATGGTCAGAGAACATAGTCTATATGGTCCTTTGAAACTTGTTGAGATTGGCTTTTGATCCTTTTCAGTGTATTGTGATATGCTTTATAGATCAATTTATTTGAAAAATGGTTCTGTGCATATGTGAAAAAAGTGTCTTTTCAAATTGCCGGGTTCAGTGTTTTATATCTTCTTATTAGGTCAGATTAATTGCGTCATTCAGATCTTTCATAACCTTACTTTACTATCTGCTTCTTCCATAAGAAGGATGTTTCGAAATTTTACAAAATAACTATGGGTTTTTCTGTTATTTATGTCTTTGTATTTAATGTATGGTCTGGTTTTTTATCCTTACGTTTTGTGGACTTACACTTGGATTTAAAACTGTTAATTTTTACCACCTGTCTTAGGTTTCTTTTTCTTTCCTCTCTTACAATCTTTTGGGTTATTTATTTTATTTTATTTTTTTGTCATTCCATTTCCTCACTCTGTTAAAAGTTACAGAGTCTTTTGCTTTTGTCTTGTGGCTATCTTAACCTTTGCAGCAAGCAATTGACTTAGGAAAGACTAGCGTCTAGTACCTTCAACTCTCTTTCTGGACAGCACAAAATTCTTAGAGTACATTTTCCTCTCTTCCTGACTTACTTCTTACTGCTGTGTATTCTGCTGTTTTAAACTCCAGGAGACATTATTACCGTTTTATACAGTCAGCGTCCTTTTACCCACAGGTGTCTCTCTTATTCTCCATTCTGCCCTGCATCCCAGAGCTTGTGTTGGGGGTGATTTTGTTGTTGTCTGAAGAACACCATGTAACGTTTCCTTTATGTTGGTCTGCCTGGTGATTCATTCTTAGTGTTTGGTGATGTGTGTATCTGATTTTGTTCTTTTGGGAGTCATTCTTGAGTTTGTGGCTTGATGTCTTTCCCCAGTTTTGGAAAATATTTGGCCTCAATGTCTACAAATTTGATTTGTACCCATTTCTTTGTTATTTTCCAGTTGTTCTACTTTTTCCATGCGTCATTCTGGATATTTTTGGGGACATCTTCTAGTTTAGCAAGTCTCTTGAGTTTCTTCTCATCTGTTAAAATTATCTGTTGAACTTTTAGTATTGATTTTTCTATTTTTTCAGTTCTAGAATTTACATACGGTTTACGTTTGTAGTCTCCAGCTCTCAAATTCTTGACTTTGTCTTTTATTTTTTGAGCAGAGTAGCACGTCTATCTGATTCCTGCAGTAGCCGGGAGTCCGCGTGCATCTCTGCTGGCCTGGGGTTTTTTTGCAGGTTTTCACTTACGTTATCGTGAGTTGTGCCTAGATATTTTAACTTGTGTGTCGGTAACTGTATTTGACAATCATTTAGAAATAATGCAAGGCCTAAGATGGTGTTTTCTTCCAGGAAGGATCTTGGGTTTGCTTCTGCTGGGAGCCAGGGAAGCCCTAGCAAGTTGGGGTCGCCTGGCCCTAGTTTTGGTGACAGAGGTCTTTGAAGCAGGGCTGCGGGTCCCGGAGGGCTGCCAACCCGTGGCTTCCTTGGCCTGAAGGTGTGGCATTGGGTGCTAACAGAAGACGGGGTTTGTCATGGTCCCTGTCCTCAGAGCCCTGCGGGTTGATGAAAGTACCTCTTGGCCGACCCTCCGGAATTGTCAACCCTGTGTCAGGGCGAAAAGGACCCAGATGTCTATCTTTTGCTGGTGCAGCTACTCTCCCTGATTCCATTCACGCTGCCTTTCAGCGGATGCTTTCAGTGTTTTTTCCAGCTTCCTCTGGCTGACCTCCGTGGTCGGGCTGGCCCTGTATTCCACAGTCTGGCGTTGTTCGAAGTGAGAGTCTGGCCCTTCCATTTTGTGTCTGATTATATGTGTTTTGTGCATCTGATGTATAAAGAATGTTTACTATAATTTGCATTTCCTTGATTAGTAGTGAGGTTGGGCATCTTTTCATGTATTTATTGACTATTTTCTTTCTTTTCTCGGTTTATTGGATCCACATCTTTGGGAAGTTTCCTTTTCTATATGAATCTAGCACTTTATACTTTGGTGTTGATCATCCGTGACCATGGCTGGTCTCTTTCACATTGGTGTTAGGACGGTGTCCTATGGACGCTTTTCATCTTTGGGTATTCAAATCTACCAATCTTTTGTGGCTTGTCTTATGATGAAGACGCAGATATTTTATACATTAAAAAAAATGTTTATCCCTTTAATTCTTTTGGATTGAATCTTTTGTGTATTTTGTGAGATGCCTGATTTCTTAGCCAAATGAGCCGAGTGTAGAAGAGGTTTTGCAAGCCCAGAAGGAGCTGCCAGCAGGCCTGAGGTGTGCCGCTAGGTCGCGCACAGGGAAGGTGGGAACCCGATGTCTTCCAGGGCGGTCCTCCTAGTGTGGGATGCAGAGGGAAGGGCTACAGGGGAGGCGAGCCTGTCCTCTGTCAGCGCGTGATGTTGAGGCCTGTGACAACCTGGAAGGACCACTTCCTTTTCTGTAACTAGTTTACTTTTGTAAAAGTGAGAGAAATTCACATGGTAACATGAAACTTCAAAGAAAGTGGGAAAACGCCCAGAGTCTACACGGACCCAGTTCAGAGCCTCCCCGTGTGTCTGACATGCACTTGGGCTGACACAGGGGCTCACGCGTCAGGTCCCGCACGGCACGCCGTGTGGAGCTGGCAGGTCCGGTGGACGAGATCGCGGGCTGCTGGGGGCACGTGTTCAAGCCTGATGTTTAGAGCCACGATGCCATCGTGGGGGAGTTTCCTCATCCGCAGGCTGGGACAGTGGCATGCCCGCTGTGGGTCACTCGCAGCCCGGCGGCCCTCCGTCCCCAGTGTCATTCGCGGGGGACGTCTCCTCAGCGTCATCAGTGTGGTCCACGCTTGTGCTTCCGTGGCGGGTCCGCGTGCCACCTGCAGAGCGGTGCCGGTGGGCAGGGCTGGCCGAGGATCCTCCCGGGCCTGGAGCTCACCTCTCCGTCCCCACAGGTGCAGCAGTACCGGGTGGCCATGACCGCAAAGGACTGCTCCGTCATGATCGCGCTTTCCCCCTGTCTGCAGGATGCCAGGTGAGCCGCCTGCTGCGCGTCCTGTGTGCGCGGGGTCCTGGCAGGGCCACGTTGGCCGACACAGTCCTGTCCCCTAGTTGACACCTTAGTGACTCACCACGGCTTGCTGGCTCCTGCCTGTGCTCTAAGAGCTTGGGGCACAGCTGGAAAGACACTTAGAAAAACTTAAAAAGACCGTCTTATTAAAGATTGTCATGAGTTTCTAAGGATACACTCCAAGGATTTAGAAGCAGCTTGGACCGTGGTACACATTCCTTTCTCTCAAAGCCCCAAGTGCCCACTGAGGTCCCCCTAGGTCTCGTTCCTCGCCCTGGCCAGCTCTTGATGTGCTGGCCTTCTCGGCCCTTCCCGAGCCTGTAAGAACAGCGTGTCCCTGGACGTGACTGTCCGGCACCCTCCCTTGCCGTTTTATTTTTTTTTTTTGAATTCAGGATGAACCTGATAATCTTCTCTTGCTAATTAGATGGCATCTTCAGCATTGATCCTCCGATGCCAAACCCCACGTGGACACGGCGTTTGTGGAATGGCCCCACGTCCTTCTGACACGTGTTCCTGGGTCAAGATGACCTTATCGTTGGCCGCCAGCCACTCATTTTTCTGGCGCTGTTGAACTAAACATTCCCAGGGCTGCTGCTCCCTGGCAGGCACAGAACTGATAGGAAACACCGCGGGATGTCTGTCAGGCATAACTGAAAAACAACAAGGCTGTTCTGTTTAGTCGAGCACCCCTGTGACCCCTGGAGGAACTGCAGTGCCCATTCACTGGATGGAGCTGGTGGTGGTAGAGGACAGAACCATGTGGCTGTCACCCACTGCCCTTCCTGACCGTGCAGGAGTGTGCAGGGTGGGCCGGCCGGCCTGGGCCCTGGCGCACTTCACCAGCTGCCTGACGGACACAGATGGGGCACAGTGCACGTCCTGGGAGCCCTGTGGAGCCGCGCAGAAGCGTTTCGGCTTTGGGGCTGTGCCCGGTGCTCCTGGGAGTGTGCGGTGGGCACACAGTCAGACTTTGTGCAGGAGCTGCCTCTGGCTGTGCGCCCACCACCCCGTGCACGGAGAGATGCCCGTCTTCGCGTGCATCACCTTGTCTGTCGGGTGCCGTGAGTGACCTGCCGGAGGCTGGAGATGCGCTGTCCCAGCCCTGCTGCCTAGAACTCAGGCCTCGGAAGCAAGACTTTGACTGCCCTTTGGGAGGGGGTAGCTGAGACCCCGGTAGCTGAGCCAGGGGGTCGATTTCCCTGGAAGAGTGTTTCGGTACAGGAGTTAAGTGGGAGTCTTGCCTTGATTAGTTTCATCCGATCGGGAGTGTGTCCATCGGTCTTCCCCTCTTGGGCAGGACCTTCTGAAATTTGTGTTATGTTTGGGATGATTTCAAATCTAGAAGAGTGGTTAAGCATCAGAGAAACTAGGACTCGTGAGTAGTTTTATAGGGCTAAACTGAGCTCATAGAATACATTTAACCAGTCATTTGGAGGCAAGACAATACCAAGCACTCAGAGCTGAGTGGGATGGGCACACAGCAATCTTAGTACAAAGTTCAGAATTAGCCTCAAAGTGTTTTTTGTTTGTTTTTTTTTTTAAGTTTATTTTGAGACAAAGTGTGTGCGAGCAGGGCAGGGGCAGAGAGAGAGGGAGACAGAATCTGAAGCAGGGTCCGCGCCGTTAGCGCAGAGCATGACATGGGGCTCTAACCCGTGAACCGCGAGTTCGGGACCTGAGACGAATGAAGGGAAGTCTGCTGTCAGCGTCTTCTCTGTCTGGTTGAGGAAAGGTCCGGTCTCCTTGGCGCTTTCCTTCAGGTTGGGAACGCGTGGCTCCTTGTTAACCTTCCCTTTCCGGCATCGGCTCCAGCACCGGGGCTTGGGAACACCCATCCGCGGGCACACACGGAGGGCGTGGGGACGCCCAGAGCGGGGTGCGCGCTGCGAACAGCGTGAGGATTCGGGGTTCGTGGGCCCTCAAGCTCCTCTTTCACTTCCAGCTCTGAGCAGAGGCCCGTCGTCGCTTCATCGAGATCCAGGTTTGCCTTCTCTGTGTCTGTGCTGGACCTCGACCTCAAGCCCTATGAGAGCATTCCACACCAGTATAAACTGGACGGGAAGATCGTCAACTACTACTCAAAGACTGTACACGCCAAAGACGCGGCCGTGAGGTCAGCCAGGTTCAAGGAAAGTGAGGACTGCACGTTAGTTCTGCACCAGGTCTAACCACCTCCTGTGGTGTCCCTGAAACTTGAACACAGAATGTGAAGGTCAAATGGTAGAGCTACTTTTTGTCGTGTTGGGTGACTTTTGGCTGTGAATGTTTTCGCTTTTTAACCCCCGTCCAGGTGGGGACTGCGTCTGGGTGACCCGGAATGCACGATCACCACCCACGCCGTCCAGGACGAGATGTGTCGGACGTGTGCCCCATTGCGTGCTGTGGCCCCACACCTTCCACCCGGGGTCCGCGTCTAACCTCCGGCACGAGAGCCTCAAGACCCGAGGTTTGGATCTCCTACCACCAGACTCTAACGTAGAAAACTTGAATTGTCGCGTACGTCTTACAGTTTGGACTTGAAAGAAAACATGGATACTACTGGAACTTTCCCAGCTGAGTTACGTGGTCCCTTCTTCCGTGCGAGCCACCAGGTAGCGCAGGCTTAGCGGGCTCCCTGCTGCAGAGTGGGGGTGGCTGGCATGGATGTGGGCCCTGGGCTGTGTGGACTCGGGGTCTCTGTGGAGGGGCCACGCACCCTGCTCTGCACAGGGTCAGCGGGGAGCACAGGACTCAGGTCAGGGGGTGGATACCACTCAAACGAGCGCTGGCCGTTTTTAGCCAAACGATCTGATCTGAACCGTAGGGGACACCGGGCACTCCTTCCTGCGGGCAGGTGCTGCTGTGGTGCTGGGAGAGAGCTGCTGCCCGGGGCGGGTGTCCAGGCGGCCGTGCGCCGCGCATGCCGGGTGTTCGGGGCCCTTGCTCCCGTGAGACGAGCCCCTCCTGGCTGGCACCAAGAGGTTCTCATCAGGGTCGCCCCCTGCAGGTGTGCCCGGCTGCTATGAAAACTGTCAGGAATCTTGGCTTCAGTTTTTTATTCTCTGGTAGGTTGTACAGATTATTTATATCGCTGTTTTGAGGGACTAATGAAGGCTTATTGTAACATAAGATTATAATAGCAAAACCATGGAATTGTATGAAAATGCTACGTGGAAAATAAGAATATTTTGCTGATTGTAAACTTTCGTGGGGAATTTTGTGATAACTTGAGAATTACAGTTGTTTGAATCAAGCAAGCTCTTCTAGAATTTACTCAGCTTTGTCCGAACACTGACTTCCTCCACCCTCGGAGGTTGAAAAAAGATGCTCAAGGAGCATGTGTCTCACCCTCATGAGCATGTTGGGGGGCGAGGGTTGTGTGGAGGGAAGCATCTGTGGTGGTGGTCTGGCCCGAGGTCTCATCACGGTGTGCAGAGGACCCTGGCTCTGCGAGGAGTGGGCCGGGCAGCCTCTGGGGCCAGTCCTGGCCCAAAGGGCCGGCATCCGCCCAGGGAAAGAGACCGATGAGGCCCTGCCAGGCGGTGTCCACCTCACCGTCCGGTGCGGCCCCTCCCCTGACTTGGCTTCAAGCAGGGTCTCCACCGATTCGAACATCGTCAATGGCCCCCAAGGCCAGTGCCGCCCTGAGGCGACGGGGGTGGGGGTGGGGGTGGGGGTCCTGTGTGGAGCCTCGTGTGAAAACACAGGATGAGATGAAAAGACACTTTGGAGGCTGACCACTTTGTACGTGTGAGTGCTGCTCTCCAGGCGGGAAGGGGAGGAGGGCGGTGCGTCACCCTGGGTGTCAGGTGGGGCCCTCGGGACTGCAGGGGCTGGGCTGACCTCCAGGACGCCTCCACCCTCAGCCTTGGCGAGAGCAGGACCAGATGCTCTCTGAATCCAAAGAGGGACACGCACTCCTGCACGGTCTCAAAGGTTAAGCTTATTTTTTCAAGTACACTCTACGTGCTGGATCTTCTATTCAAATAGCCGTGTTTATTTTTCCCCGTCCCGACAGCGTGTTTACGATGGGCGTAACTGCACAGACCATGTGTCCTAAAGGCGTGGCTTCTGTGTGGGAAACGGCAACTGTTTACGTCGAATAAAATCACACACCTGCATGTTTGCCAGGAACTAGTGGTTTTCCCCCACGCAGAGCGACTTAATCAGGCTCTCTAGAGTGGCTTCAATGCCCAGCGCGCCCAGCAGGGCCCGGAAGCCGAGGGGAGCAGTTTCCAGGACTCGGTTCTTGTCCAGCTCCAGGGCTGCGAAGAGAATGGGCCGGCTGAGCAGCTTCATCCAGACGCACCCGCCTTCCCGACCGGGGGCACCGAACGGGGCGATGAGGGTCGTGACTGTGCACGAGGCACCGACCTGCGTGGCACAGGTGGGGACAGAACAGAGGGCCTTGGGGGAACAGTGCCCCCTCACGTGTGCTTTTCGAGTGATTACCGCTGAAAACATTTTTTTAACTGATACAAAAAACTTGATTCTGGCCATGTAAAGCCAGAGGACGTAAGCAGGAGACTGTTGGGCACAGTAAGTCACCAGAACACCACCTGGGCCCTACCTTGCTGTGGCACTTTGGTGAGAAGATCCAGCTTTGGCAAAACCTTCCCTTCGTCATCTATTTGGATCCTCCAAATGATTACGAGCTCAAACCTGAAAGAGGTTAAGATCTGTCGCCAAGCGGTTCCCGAAACCTGGTGGGAAGCGTGAACTGCACGCGGCACCTGCCACCCTCCCCGAGGATGTGACCCCGGACACGTCTGCCCGTGGCACACATCAGGTCTGGCCGGGGAGACGTGTCCGACATGCTTAGCGAAGAGGAACGTGTGCCCCAGACCCAGCAAGGTGCTGTTGTGTACCCACGACGTGCTGGTGGTGTGGCCACGTGAGGGACCCACAGGCATCCCACAGGAACTAAAAACCCACCTGCGCAGAACACAAACAGATAAAGTACTTTGAAACGTGTCAGCAGGGACGGAAAGCTGACTCTACCCTAAGACCCGGGCATTTCGCTTCCAGGTACAGAAGCCTGTGTAGTCGGGTGTCTGGGGACACGAAAGGAGCGTCAGACATAGTAGAAAAGGACGGGTCACCCAAATGCGCACAACCCAAAGAAGGCAGAAAGACAGCGTTCGCCTAATGGAACAGAACCACCGAAAAGGAATGAACTGCCTGCAGCTACACGCATCACCAGAAGCCAATTTTGGAAAGGTCGAGAGGCAAGTCTGAGAAACCTACGTAATTAGGACATCGTTTTAAGCTTGAAAACAAAACCCCTCGGGGCGCTCCTACACAGGCCGTGAAGGCACGTGGCGTGCAGGGGGCTCCCCGCATGCACACACAGGGCCCAGAGGAGTCCTCCCTCACCCAGCACCCGTGGCCTCCCGGCCTCCCCTCCTGGTCCGCCGCCCCTGGCTGCACACCCAACATGACCCCACAGACATAGTGAGAGGTCTGTTACGCAGTTCACACTTGTTTCCTCTTACTTGTAATCCTCGCGTTTCACAGGAAGCAAGTGGCTGGGTACTGGGGAGGCTGGGCCTGGAGGGCGTCTGCACTTACCCGGGCTGGCGGGGGCTCTGGACCACCATGCAGCTGGAGGCGGCCCCCTCCGGGAGGCGCACAGCTTCTGAGTACTTCTCCTGCAGGACGGCAAGTGGTTAGAGAAGTCAGGTGACTGAACAGGAGCGAGGAGCCCGAGTAAAAGTCTTTAGAGTTGCAGGTGCACCATGACCAATCCAGCACGTGGCCTCGCGATGCTATGGCCTAGAGACCAGGGGGCCGAAGGAGTCCACAAAAACCTGCAGCCCTGCTTTACACGTGTCAGGGTGCAGATGGTTATGTCCTCCTCGTGCGGAACAGGAGCCCGTGACTGCTCTGGAACAGAGCACACGTGAGGAAGGACCAGGGGAGAATGACCAGACGGAGCCGTCACGTGCGTGACCTGCCAAGCTGGACACCTTAACGCCAAGGACCCTGGGTTCCTCATCGTTGTTCTAACCGGTTCCTGGCTGCCTGAGGGGACACGTGCACCAGACCCTGAACCAAGACGAGACGAGACTTCCTCCTTTCCTTTTTGTGTCTCCCACGTGCTCTGACTGTATGTATCTGCTCTGCTCTCGTCTCCTGCTGGCTGAAGTTTGAGTTCTGTCCACGTGCAGTCGGGAACCCTCTTGGCTGGTCCTCCGAGACCCCCTCTGGGTCCTCAGACCTGGCCTGTGGCATCATGGCCACCGTACTCCTGCCTTCTCTGCTCACTGGCGCCTATTCTAGATCTTTCCATTGCCACGAGGCCCCCATGTGCCTACACCATCAACCCCTCAGTGTTAGCAGGATGGTGAACAGCTTCATCCCAGTTTCACGAGTCTGCCTGCTCTGGCTATGCTGCCTCCCTAGGCCCTCTGCTCAGGGGTGGCCCCTCCAACTGTCCTGTTCTCTCGAACAGGGTAGCTTGAAAAGGCCAGCCAGCCATGCTCTGGGGTGTCCCTCACAACTCAGCAAGGTGACGCCTGCCCTGACGATCCGTGTTGTGCCCTACAGCTTTAGTGTCTGGCCCTAAAAGCCCATCAGATGGAGGCCCCTGCCATGGTGGATGCTCCTACTCCGTCCATCGTCAAGCTCACTGTTCAGTGCTCTTGCACATCCGCGTGCCCGGAGCCATGGGCAGACGGCTCCTGCATAGCACGGAGCCCTGGGCTTTCCCAGCCAGTTCGGTGTCGGTCTCCCCCGGGACCTGTGTCTGGCTGCTCTGGGTTCTGAACTCTGAGAGGTCAGAAGGGAGCCCTGCCATGTCCCACACACCAAGCCACCATGGCTAGCCCTGAGCCTCATGGGACACTTGGGGGCAGGGCTGGTGGTGTGGGTGGCAGAACCCGGGATTTCAGAGGACAGGACTCTGCCAAGTCAGCTCCACAGAAGGAGGTCTTGTAGGGACAAAGACGTGGTACAGCTTCTCAAGGACCAGCCCCAATACCAGCGAGCCTGTTGCCAGTGAGTGAGGCCACTGCTCCCAGACCCGTGTGGGAAAGATGCCGACAGAGCAAGAACACGTCCAAACACCAAGCTGTTCTGACCAAATGCTGGGCTGGGCCTGGTTTAAGCTTACAGACAGTTTCTAATTTCAGTGAAACTGTGTTGCTGAGAAAGTGTATACCAAAGTGTTTTAAATGGAAAGTGCTGGTTGCTTTTTAAACCTCAAGCTCTTCTGAATTAATAACAGCTGTAGGAGGGGTGCTGAGGGGCACGTGAGCACGAGGCCGGGCCTGCTCCAGCATGGGGCCCCCGGGGTGGCTGACCTCCCAACCTGGCCAGGCCTTCTCAAAAGCAAAAAGTTGACATGCTGACATTAGGAAGAGGCCAGGTGTTCAGATTCCTGGAGAGCTTCTGCTGGTTGTGAGGAGAGTTTCCTTGTACAAGAGGGAATAACGTGGCCCGTTTATCAGCTTCTTGCACTTGCCTGGTGACCTGAGACACTCTGGGCACGAGCACACGCAGGAGAGGAGACAGGGCGGGGGGGCCCGGAGCGCAGAGCCTGCATGCCTCCGCTGGTGCCCAGAGACCCGGGGGGGCGGGCCGTGTCGCCGACAGGGGTGAAGACAGACAAGTCATGAAATGTGCCGAGCTCTAGATGTGAGTCGGCACATTTCAACAGTGTCTCGTGTCTGACGAGGTTTGTGCTTTCACGGTGTCTGGGAAGGCCGGGAACAGCTCTGCACATGTGGGGCCTGTCGGCCTTCACAAGCTCGTCCCAGGAGGGGGTTCAAAATGGTGTTTACTCAGCTGCTTGCCACATGCCTGGGGTTTGTGGTACAGAAACAGTGGCCAGGGGCGTGCTGGCAATTTGGTTCAGACCCTGTCACACCTGAGACTCGCTTTGCTGTTGAAAAGGCTGCTGGTCCAAAGGGAACAGAATTTTTCACAGAGCTTCAGAGAAAACCAGCCTCTCATTACATGTCTGTGATGCCAGCCCAGCGCGGAAGGGGAATGACCAAGGCGCCCCTGCCTGCCTCCCAGTTACACGAATGGAAAACCTTGAGTTCTGAGTTTAAGTATACCTGAGGGTCCACGAGTATGTTAGTTCTTCTTGACTTTAATATTTCCCCAAAGATCGTCTAGCTGATTCAGTTTTTTTTTAATTGGTAACAAATTCACATAACATCTACTCCTTTAAAGTGTATATAATTCAGGGGCTTTTAGTATTTTACCAAGGTTTTACAACATCACCGCTAACTTCAGAACGTCTTCGTTACCCCGTAAAGACACTCTGTACCTTTAGCTACCACCCCTGCATCCCCTCAGTAGTCCCTGTGCAGCGGTAAGCCAACACTGTCTCCAGATATCTCGTACAAATGGGGTCCCTCAAGATGTGGTCTTTTGTCACTGGCGTCTTTCAGGGAGGATGTTTCCAAGGCCCGCCCACGTGGCACTCATCACTCCTTTACACTGCAGAACAACCCCCGCCGTACGGACGGACCGATTGTCGTCATCCATTCATCTGCCAATGAGCACGTGGGTACTTTTTACTTTTTGGCTACTGGAAATAATGCTGCTGTGAACGCCGGTGTGTGGTTTTTGTGGCACATGTTTTTGTTCCTCTTGGCTAGGTGTCTAGGAGTGGAGCTGCCCAACTGTTCTCCACAGGGGCTGCACCGTTTTTAGGGTCCCACCTGCGGTGTCTGAGGGTCCCGATTTCTCCATCTCCTTGCTGACAACACTTGTTACCACCCGCCCTCCCTTGAGAAACCATTCTCACCCTCCTGGTGGGTGTGAGGTGGTAGGTCACTGGTTTTGATTTGCATTTCCTCATGGCCAAGGACAGTGATCATTGATCATCCATCATTTGCATACCTTCTTTGGAGAAAGGTCTGTTCAGATCCTTTGCCTATTTTTTAAACTAGGGTGTTTTTCTTATTATTGAGTTATAATAGCTCTTTATGTAGTCTAGGTACAAATCACTTATCAGATACGTGGATTTTTTCCCATTCTGTGGATTGTCTTTTTACTTCCGTAACGGTGTCAACCTGCATGAAGTTTTTAATTCTGATAAAGTCCAATTTATTTATTTTTGTTCTTTTTTTGCTTGTGCTCTGGTGTTATAGCTAAGAAATCATTGTTTAGCCCAAGGTTACAGAGATTTACACCTACGTTTATTTCTAAGAGTTTTAGATTTTTAGTTTTGAAAATTAGGCCTTTGATCCATTTGAGTTAATGTTTGTATGTGGTGTGAGACAGGGGTCCAACTTCACTGTTTTGCCTGTGAATATCCAGTTGTCCCCGCATCATTGTTGAAAAGACTGTTCCTTCTCCATTTAACGGTCTTGGATCTAGTCACATTTTAATAACATCTTGTATTTTGAAGACAGCCTGGACCAGTGAGGTTTCACTGAGGGACAAAACGCATCCCAGAGTTTTTAAGAGATGGTGCCAGGACAACTGAACGTACACAAGTAGAAAAATGAGCCCCCATGCTTATGTCTTACACAAAAGTAGACCAGAGATCTAAATGCAATAGCTAAAACTATAAAACTTATGAAAAACAGAAAATCTTTTTTTGTTGTTGTTTGAGAGAGAGTACGCAAACATAAGCAAGGGAGGAGCGGAGAGAAGGGGAGACAGAGGATCAGAAGCAGGCTCTGCACTGACGGCACAGAGCCTGAGATCACGACCTGAGCCAAAGTTGGACACTTAACCAGAATGAGCCACCCAGGCACCCCAAATAGAAGATATCTGTAGTCCTTGGCTAGCCAAAGATTTCTCAGATACAAAAGAAAAAGGATCTGTAAAAGAAGAATAAATTGGGTAAATGATAAGTTGGCTTTGTCAGAATTAGAAATTATCGCTCTTAAAAAGGCCAGCCTCAGACTATATGTAAAGAACACCTACAACTCATTAACGAGAAGACAAACAACCTAATTTATAGAACGGTGAAAGGATTTAAAGATACTTAACCAAAAAAGAGACGTGGAAGGCGAAAGGTACCGTCACTAGTCATTAGGAAAATGCAAATTAAAGCCACAGTGAGACAACACCTCGCACCCGCCAGAACAGTTAATTTAAAAAGACTAACCACAAGTTTTGGTGGAGATGTGTAGCAAGTAGAATATCACCCACTGCTGGTGGGGAGCAAAGTCTGGAGACGTCCTAAGGAGTTAGACACACATGTACCATGTGATCCAGCTGTCCCACTCCTCTAAGTATTTACCCACGAGAAACGAAAACATGTCCAGAGAATCAGAGCCCCAGACTGGAAACAGCGAGTGATCCTTTCACCGCATAAATGAGGCCTGTTTCCCCCGTAGCGGAGGCCGAAACCACCCGCGCAGTCTGTACAACGGAACAACGCTCAGCAGCAGTGCTATCCACACACGAGCACGGACAAACCTCAGAAGCAATATGCTGAGTTAAAGAAGGCAGACACAGAAGGCCATATTTATGAGTCTAGAAAAGGAGAGAACAGAGCAGGAGTCGCGGGGTGGGCCTGGGGAGGGGGGACGGTCTGCAGAGGCACCCATCAGAACTCAGCCAAGTCTACGGCTAGAACGGTGCCAGCTTCTTTCTGCAAGGGTCATTCTTCTACTCTCGGGACCTGGCAGCTTTGCCCCCTCAGGTGAAGGGTATTGTCTGTAAAGGCCTACTCGGTGCCACACAGTGTTCCAGAAGTGGGGGTCCAGGGGTGAGCCCCGTGGAGAGATGCGGGTGGTCGCGGGGGACTGGCAGGCGGTCAGGGGGCCTCCTAAAGCCGGTGACACTTGGGTTCACACCTGAATGATGGGAAGATGGGGGGTAGCACAGGGCCCGTCCACACAGGATCGAGCTGGCTTGTCCAGGCCCCAAAAAGCAGCAGCGGTCACGTGGAGAAGGGTGCAGGTGTAGCTGGGAGGTGGGCAGGGCCAGGAGACAGTCGGGGTGGCTGGGGCAGTGGGCCCTGTGTCAGATTCTGGTGGGTGAAGAAGAGTCCAAGCGGGGGGCGGGGAGGGGGGGTAAGTGAGACAAAGGCAAAGGCACAGGCAGGCCCTTCCAGAGGCCTCGGTGCCAGGAGAAGCAGGGTATGGGCAGGAGAGGGCAGTGAGGGGGTGTGTGGACTTAAAACCCGGAGGCTGGCCCCCGGCACAGATCCACACCTTCATCAGGTCACACGCTTGGCAACATCTCACCCCAGCCCCGATCCTCCAGCTCCGCTCCCGGAGCTCATCCTGTCCTGGAGAACAGCCCCCCACCTGGTCTCGGTGTGGCCTCTTGCATTCTGCAAAAGTCTCCTTCAGGGCGAGAGCTCCCCCTGCGTGTGAGGCCCCGGACTCCCCCAGTCCACGGACTGTTTCCCTTCCGTGGGGAAGCATTTTTGTCCTCTGACACAGCACGCAAACTCAAGGAGCTGGGAGGAGAGCCCACCCGCTGCCGCTCTAGGTGGGGGCGTGGGTGGGGGCTCTGTGACAGCTGATCTCCTGGGTCCTGGGAGGGACTTGTGTGGCTCAGAGGGCCGCTGGCGGGAACCACACCGGGTATCTGTGGCACAGCTTGCACGCAGACTTTCGGAGGCAAGTGTCCCAATTGTTCTGAACGTCAGAAGGCTCAGAAACGCCTACGACATCTGCACGTGGAACAGTCGGCTCTCGTGTGAAAGGGACCCTGACAAATACCAGGTCCTAAGGGCCTGACGTGGGTGCAGGTGCCGTACACGTTTTGTCTGTGATTACAGATGTCACACAGGCTTGGTTCTGGGGGCTCCGGGACCCTCTGTCACCCCCGCAAGCTCAGCCACAACCATGACACCTGCTGTCCCTCGTGCTTCTACAGTGACACTTGGCATTTCTCCACGTGGGGCCACTCTCCCACGTTACCGACTAGCAGATGCGTGTCAGGTGTCCTGGCTCCCACTGCGTGCGGGCAGTTTGTAGTGCGTGGGCCTCTTGGGCTGTGGACCGGCCCTGGGCAGGGCTGGTGCCTCCTCATGATGCCACGTTGGGAGCAGGGTGGACACTCTGTTGTCTTCCCAGGAGACACCAGGCCCCTGTCCAGCTCCTTGTGGGACGTCTGCTCACCAGCCTGGGCCCCGAGGCTGCGGAGGGGCTGAGTCAGCCACATGAGGACTGCCAACGACCATCTCCATATCTTTCCACGTTCATTAGTGGCTTTCCACCAGAGGAACGGGTTCTCCCTCCTCCCTTATTCGTTCTGTCTCAGCAGGAAGTCTCAATGGGAACCAGCATTTCCCTATGCTTTGGAGCCTCCAGTGTGAAGACCTCAGGATGGCAGGCTGCAGTGGTGTGCACAGACATGGCCCCTTGAATCCTCCTGCACAAACACACCAGAAACAAACTAGCGAGGGATCTCCTCAGTGCTCCCCCAGGGTCCTCCCTTTCCCCTCCTCGCGGTGATCACACTGGCCTCTTCACGACCTCAGTGCCTTTCCCGCATCAGCACATCTCACAGCAGTGCCTGCTGCCCCTACTCTGAGGGCACAAGGCGCCTCGCTGGAGAGGGAAGGCACGGGCAGGAATCGCATTATTTTTCAGTAATCTAACAGTGCATCATTCATTCACTCGCTGAGGGTTTTCCGGGCCACGTGCTGGCCAGGGGCTCTGTCCTCTGGGTCGGACGGTGATCTTGGAGGAGAGAGGGCTGCTCTAGGACAGCTGTGGAGGAGAGATCGGTCCCCGTCTGGAGTAACAGGACCCACTGTGGACTGGAGGTGCCATTAGGAGACTTTCCGCTCAGCTCAGCCACCAGAAGAGACGGCAGACTCTCTCTGCAAGCGCTCATGACACCATCGGCTGACCCCTGATGAAGCCCCCAGGCTACAAGGCTGGATAAAAAGGAGCCCCACTCTACTGTCCTGATTGCAGAGGGGAAGGAAAGACTACTTCCACGTCTGACGACACCGACTTTACTCCAAGCAGGTTTTCTAGACTGTTGTTTATGTTGCTGGAGTGAAAGCCATGAGGGGAGACGAACTGTTACTGGATCCTCTCTTGTAAACAGCACTGCCCAGCTCTCCTGGGTGTGGCTCTGGACACGAGACAAAACGGCCACCCAGCTCCTTGCACGTCCACACCCAGGATGTGGGGGGTGAAATTCAGGGAGCGCAGCAGCTCGCTGGGGTGGGGAGCAGAGACCAGACCCGTGGGTGGGTTAACGCAGGCTCCTGGGGCCCCACACCAAAAACCACCCAAGAAAATAACTGGGAAATGCTGAGTGTATCTCTGTCTGGAGCTGGAGGGCAGAAAAAATGTGTCCTAAATGCTGCTTTAGTCAAAAACCCAGAAACCCTGTATTCCCAGCCTGCAGAGGCTCCCAAACCTGAGAAAGCCAGACCATCGTGGCAGCACTGACCGCGGACGCACAGTTAAGTGGCAGGGCCTGGGTGTGCCTGCGGGTGTTTTCTGGTCCCGAGTCCCCACTGCCCCCGCCTGCTCCCCAGCCCTTGTCTTGATATGTGAGCCCCGGGAAGCACCGGGGATCTCAGGGACCCACCATGTTGGAAACACATCCCGAAAGATTTTGAAGACGAAGTCTCGAGGTGCACGTGGAGGGTCCTGAGCTGCCCGGGAGCGGGAGCAGCGGGCCCGGTGGCGTAGACTGCAGCTGCTGCAGGTTCCACAGCCTGAGTCTGCACAGCGGTCGAAATGGTTTTCACGTTTGGAAATGGTCAGGAAAGTATCAAAAGCTTGTGCCATGTGAAAACTGTATGAAATTGAAACCTCAGTGCATACAACGTCTGGCCGGAACGCAGTCGCCCTGACCCGGGGCCCCCAGAGAAGCAAAAACCAGAAGGGCAGCCAGGGCAGAGTCTGGACGGAACCACACACGCTTCCAATGGTGGTTTTCTTGGGAAGCGACCCTGGGAGACCCGTAGAACAGACAATATAAAAAGCACCCAAGTCCTACCTGGATGGCTCGTGACTGTTTCAGAAGGGCCCTTGGGGGCCTTTTCCACCCCACAGGACATACCCCCACGTGCCTTCCATCTCACCTGGGGCATGTCCTCCTGAGCCCCAAGCCCGAATGTGCTTTGTTCTCTTCCTTTTGACTCTGTTCTCCCCGAACATGTCCTTGTCCCAAGGCCTCCCTCACAACTCGTGAATGTCATTTCTGTGCTGCTGTGTAAGTTACCTAATGGGTCTCAGACCCTGAAGGAAGAAATTTCCAACTGAGAAATTTCAAATTCCCATAACCGTGTTTCTTTCTACTTTCTCATAGTTTTTGCAACATTTTTTCATATTTCATTTTAATTGTATTAAGCTAAAAAACTCTTCAAGAAACTCCTCAGTTACCTACTTTATAATTACACATTTAAATTTTACTTCACACTTGTATAATCTTAGGTCCTGGGCAGTGGCTTCTGTCCTGGGAGACACCAAGTTCTGAGTCAGCCTGTGACACAGGGGCCCCGTCCTGACTTCATCCCAACAGAACCTGTTCACTTGCTCATGGGTGAGACCAACAGTGTGGCTCCCCTGTGACACATCATGTCCCCTCCACACAACCACTCCCCTCTCCACTGCCCATGAGCGCTTCTCCCCAGATGGTCCCACCCCTGCTGCAGGGATTCCAAGATCAGCTTCGAGGGGCTGGG
The DNA here is from genome assembly GCF_018350195.1 of Panthera tigris. Lineage (NCBI taxonomy): Eukaryota > Metazoa > Chordata > Mammalia > Carnivora > Felidae > Panthera > Panthera tigris. Next base: position 795,570 of record NC_056672.1, on the reverse strand, counting down.
GACAGACCATCCACCTTCACCCCTGCTCCACAGCAAGCAGCACTTTCAGGAACAAGCAGAGGCTGGAGGCGAGGTGACAGCATGAAATGTGGCCATAAACACCTTGTCTAAAAAACGGAATTGAAGGGAGGAGTAGAGGGATGTGGGAGACCCAATTCTCCTGTGCCCCCCACCCCCCCCCCCGCCCCGGGTGAGGACGGAAAGTCATCGTAAACACAGCCAACAAACACGCGCCCATTGTCTGCCTGCAGGAAGCGTGACCCGGTTATGAGACAGCGTCCGTGCGGCGGGAGAGGGGCTGCATCTTGAGCTCAAACCATATGCTCTGAGATGCATTTCTGTTCCCTCCTCAGCTAATAATTACAGAGGTGAGTCAAACTGGCTTCTTATAAGATTGTCAGAAATGGTCATTAAGAAGCTGAATACATGACACAAAAACAGACACTCAGATCAATGGAACAGAATAGAGAACCCAGAAATGGACGCACAAACGTATGGCCAACTAATCTTTGACAAAGCAGGAAAGAATATCCAATGGAATAAAGACAGTCTCTTCAGCAAGTGGTGCTGGGAAAACTGGACAGTGACATGCAAAAGAAGGAACCTGGACCACTTTCTTACATCATACAGAAAAATAAACTCAAAATGGATGAAAGACCTAAATGTAAGACAGGAAGCCATCAAAATCCTCGAACCTCTTTGATCTTGGCTGCAGCAACTTCTTACTCAACACGTGTCCAGAGGCAAGGGAAACAAAAGCAAAATGAACTATTGGGACTTCATCAAAATAAAAAGCTTCTGCACAGCGAAGGAAACAATCAGCAAAACTAAAAGGCAACCGACAGAATGGGAGAAGATATTTGCAAACGACATACCAGATAAAGGGTTAGTATCCAAAATCTATAAAGAACTTATCAAACTCAACACTCAAAAAACAATACTCCAGTGAAACGATAATCCAGTGAAGAAATGGCAAAAGACATGAATAAACACTTCTCCAAGGAACATACAGATGGCCAACCAACACATGAAAAAATGCTTAACATCACTCATCATCAGGGAAATACAAATCAAGACCACAATGAGATACCACCTCACACCTGTCAGAAAGGCTCACATTAACAACTCAGGCAACAACAGATGTTGGCGATGATGTGGAGAAACGGGAACCCTCTTGCACTGTTGGTGGGAATGCAAACTGGTGCAGCCACTCTGGAAAATAGTATGGAGGTTCCTCAAAAAACTAAAAAATAGAACTACCCTACGACCCAGCAATTGCACTACTAGGCATTTATCCACGGGATACAGGTGTGCTGTATCAAAGGGACACACGCACCTCCATGTTTATAGCAGCACTATCGACAATAGCCAAAGTATGGCAAGAGCCCAAATGTCCATTGAGGGATGAATGGATAAAGAAAATGTGGTATATATATATATATATACATACAATGCAGTATTACTCGGCAATCAAAAAGAATGAAATCTTGCCATTTGCAAGTATGTGGATGGAACTGGAGGGTATTATGCTAAGTGAAATTAGTCAGAGAAAGACAAATAACATATGACTTCACTTATATGAGGACCTTAAGACATAGAACAGATGAACATAAGGGAAGGGAAGCAAAAATAATATAAAAACAGGGAGGGAGACAAAAAATGAGACTCTTAAATATGGAGGAGAAACAGAGGGTTACTGGAGGGGTTAAGGGAGGGGGGATGGGCTAAATGCGTCAGGGGCATTAAGGAATCTACTCCTGAAACGACTGTTGCACTATATGCTAATTTGGATATAAATTTAAAAAATTAAGATAAACATTTACAAATTTAAAAAAAGAAGCTGAATACACACCTATAAATAGAATAATGCTAGAAACTCTTCAGAGGTAACTTTGCAACTTCCTCTTCATGTATGTATTAATATGTAATTATGTGAGCAAAATCATGAACTACAAGCAGATAATGAGGTGATCTTCCAGTCACCGACAATTTTATCATTACTAAGGTTTAAACTCAATGTCTCATAAATGTCCAAGTAATACTGTCCAAAACACTGAAACTGGTTTTAATTTAAAGTTATTATGGTCTCATTTATTTATTTATTTTAAAAATTTTTTTTTTTAAACATTTATTTATTTTTGAGACAGAGAGAGACACAGCATGAACAGGGGAGGGTCAGAGAGAGGGAGACACAGAATCCGAAACAGGCTCCAGGCTCTGAGCTGTCAGCACAGAGCCCGACGCGGGGCTCGAACTCACAGCCCTCACGGACCGCGAGATCATGACCTGAGCTGAAGTCGGCCGCTTAACCGACTGAGCCACCCAGGCGCCCCTATTATGGTCTCATTTAAACTATCACAGACTTCGAGTGTTTAAGGTCTTAAGTTTATCTTAAGATAAACACCTCGCAGACCCTCCCCTCTGCAGGCCCCACCCCCTCCCTCTACAAGTGTGAGCTCACGCCTCCCTCACGCCAGCGATCCACCATCACGGTAGAACACGCACGGAAAGGAAAAGGAAATGGGCAGTGGTCTAAAGATCACACTCGCTCAAACCAACAAACTATATAACGGAGTCAAACTGTGGGAGGGTCCCTTCCCTAAGGAAAGAAAAAAAACCCTCAAGGCAACCTGACTACATGCGTAGGTGACAACAACCCTCACGGCCTTGTAATGTGAGACCACTTAATCGGACTGCACGTTTGCGTGTTACCATATATGGGAGACAAAGAAGTAAAAAATATATAAAAAACTATGCCACATGGCGTTCGGGGCTCAGTTCTTTGGGTTCGAACCCAACTGAGCGTTGCCAGCACGAGTGAAGTTGCTTCCTGGAAAGAAACGCCACGGTGTCACGACTGTGTGTGAGGAACCTGCTACAAAACCTCAGGGGCTCAGATTCCAGGACCTGAGCTTGTGAACTTTGTATCCTGCAGTACTTCTAAGTTCAAATACGGCTGCCAAACACAGGAAAGCGTCACTGTAATCTGCGTGTCACGCGATCCATGCTGGCAACGTCTTTGATGGCAGCTACAAAAACGTCTCCCGGGAACACGTGCCCCTAGTCCGTCCATACATTCCACGACGCGCGCCACACGAGAATAAGGCTTGATCTGAGTCCCCAGCCGTCAAGGGTCCCAATCTTGTTGCTCTTGCTTCTTTCTCTCCAGGCCCCTCTGGCAGTTCCTGTCTGTCTCAGGCCCCTGCCAGGGTGAGGACAAAGGACGCAGGACAAAGGCTCAGCTGCCTCCGTGGCGTGAGCCTCCACTTCCGGTTTTCATGGGACCCCACAGTTCCATTCACTTCCATGGCACTCGTGCGTCCTCTCTGCGGCCACTCCACAGGGGCCGGGCAGGTGCCCGGTAAAGGCTGTGGTTTTTAATCTTCCAAACACTACTTTCAATTTTCCCCTAAATGTGACCGATAGTTTGGATATATATAGAATTTAAGGGTGACATATTTATTTATTAAAAAAATTTTTTTAATGTCTCTTTTTGAGAGAGAGAGAGACAGAGTGTGAACAGGGGAGGGGTGGAGTGAGTGGAAGACACAGAATCCGAAGCAGCTCCCGGCTCTGAGCTGTCAGCACACAGTCCAACAGGGGGCTCGAACTCACGGATCGTGAGATCATGCTCTGAGCAGAAGTTAGACGCTTCTGACTGAGCCACCCAGGGTGACATATTTAAATTACATTTTACATATAAAGCTATTGATAAATGTCCAACGTTGTACTTGAGTGCTATGTTAAATGGTTTCTGTTTTATAGATCCTTAGTAACAGAAGAGCCCCCTATCTCGGGGACAGAATAGAGCATGAATAACTTATGTAAATGAAGTTTTACATGGTTGAAATTTTGTATTACATCAAGAGCTAATGGTCAGGGAAAAAGAAAACAAAATAAATACTGGGCAAGACAAACCAGCAGAAGAAAACAAGCCCCAGTGAAAACAGTCCTAGTTTTACCTCATCTGTATGTGCTGAATCACAGGACACCTTTATGAGGCAGGGTTTAAAATGATGCTCATTTGAAAAATAAGAAAAACATGGCTCAGAGATATGAAAGGCTGCTCCAATGACTTAGAGCCCAAAGGAAAGCAGCCAAGCGGAGCTGGCCTCCTGACCCTAGTACCTTTTTCAAAGGTGATTTCAGGTGACCTTTGGTCCAGCTCAGTGCTGACCAGAGGGGAGGCAGGGCAGCACGGATGCACGTGGAAACCAGAGCAGCTTATGCTGCAGGGACCCTTCCTGGGGGGCTCTTTCCAAGGCCCTCTCCCCAATTTTATTATTACATTTTTAAATGTGTATTTATTTTTGAGAGAGAGAGAGCACGAGTGAGTGCACAAGCAGGGGAGGGGCAGAAGAGAGGGAGACACAAGATCCCAAGCAGGCTCCAGGCTCTGAGCTGTCAGCATAGAGCCCAACATGGGGCTCGAACCCATGAACTGTGAGATCATGACCTGAGCCTAAGGTTTAACCAACTGAGCCACCCAGGCGCCCCTACATTTATTTATTTTTGAGAGACAGAGAGAGACAGAGGGAGACACAGAATCCGAAGCAGCCTCCAGGCTCTGAGCTGTCAGCGCAGAGCCCAACGTGGGGCTTGAACCTATGAATAGCAAGATCATGACCTGAGCTGAAGTTGGACGCTCCACTGACGAGTCTGTCTCCCAATTTTAAGTGTTTTTTTGTTTGTTTGAGAGAGAGAGACTGAGCAGGGGAGGGGCAGAGAGAGAGGAGAGAGAGAAAATCCCAAGCAGGCTCCTGTCAGTGCAGAACCCAACATGGGGTTCGAACTCACGAACCGTGATATCATGACCCGAGCTGAAGTCAAGAGTCGGACGCGCGACTGACTGAGTCACCCAGATGTCCCCGTCCCAAATTAAAAAAAAACAACAACAAAAGAAACCAAAAAAACCTTATACTTTAGAACACTTTTAGATTGACAGAAAAACTGGGAAGATGATCCACAGTTCCCACTGTTAATATCTAACACTGATGTGGTATATTTGTCAAAATTCATGAACTAATATCAGTGCATCACTTTTATAACCAACATCTAAATTTTATTCAGTTTTCCTGAGTTTTAACTTATTGTCCTTTTTCTGTTTCAGGCCTTAATCCCACATGACATTTGAGATTAGGGAGAAGTGGGATGTCCTTGTACAGATTTAAGTATTATGCTGAGTTTAATAAGGGGCTCCCATTTTTCACTGAGAGAATCGTAAGGGAGAATGCACACCTGTCACTTGGGTCCTAGAGTAACACACACCTTGTTGTCCGGCCACAAGCCACATTGCCAACCCACCAGCACCCCTGCTGCTGGCCTGGGCTTGATGTAAGACCCGAAAGAGGTAAAAACACTCAAAACACTTCCCCGCAGTCACTGCTCTTCTGACCACCCATAAACTGGCAAAATGGATTTCATGAGGACTCATATTTTCATGCAGTACCTCGAGTCGGGGGAAATGAGGGCAGAGGAGTTTCTTTGGGGTCCTGAAATTGCTCTATTTTCTGCGAGGAGCCCTTAGCAAAAGCACTTCACGTTCGTCCTCTCCTACGCGACGAACCTGGTCTGACGCACTCACGGTGGCTGTGGAGGGTCTGTTGCGTGGCGCAGTTGTGGACCGCCAGACCTGGTGAGCGCTCTTTGGGCAACAGATCCGCCTCATTCACAAGGTCGGCTCAAGTCACCATAGACCATCAGCCCCTCACAAATGGCCCATGGCTGCCCCTGGACCAACAGACAGGTGGACAGAGCCTTTTCCTACAGGAGAGACCAGAGGGCTGCGGGCAGCCTCTTCCGGGCTGTGTGTGAGGTGGTGTTCTGTTCTGGCAGAGGCCTAACCCTTTCCTGGACTGTCTGAGCTATTCCAGCCTCTACAAATACTGCCCCCCCCCTCCCCCCCCCCGCCGTCCCCGCTTTCCTTTTTGGCTGAGCCAATGTGAGTTGGGTTTCTGTCCCATCCTCTGTCACCTGTGTTCAAAGACTCCTAATTGAAACTCTAGCCACTCTGTTAAGTGCTGGGTGTATCCCGATGAGCACAGTAAGACTGAGCCATCACGGAAATGCAACAGAAACCATGATGCGACATCACAACATACACATCCAAACGGCTGCAAACACATGGCAAACCCGTGTTGAACACACTGTGTGACTGCGGCCCCCACATGCTGCTGGTGAGTGCAAAGTAGGCACAGTTATTTTGGCAAACGCTTTGGCAACACCCCCTAACACTGAACACATGTCTACCCCCCGACGGGCAGTTCCACCTGACTTCAACAGGTACACGTGTCACCAAAAGATGTGCACAGCAGCACTGCTTACAATCGCCAGAACCTGGAGAGGCCCAAGAACAGAGTCCCAGATGAATACTCTGTGGCTCATCCACATGACAGAGGGACCGCAAGACAGACCTGCCACGCTCTGTGGTGGGCGGGGGCCTGGGGGTGGCTCATGTCCTGCTTCCTCATCCGGCTGGTGGCCCTATAAGTTGGTGGAAAATTATCCAGTTGTATATTTACAGTGTCTGCCCTTGTCTGTATGTACATATTTCAACCAGGAATTAAAAAATGGAAGAGAGCATCCCTGAGCCCACGAAGCATACGATCTAGCAGAGAAGATGGACAGAGAAGCCTTGGCTCTGCTGTTGTCAACCAGGGTAGAGAATGCTTTGTTCCTTTTCATCTGGACGCCCCTGTCGCCGTCCTGATCACTGCTGTCTCTCCGCATCTCCCCCAGGCTGTCCTATCTGTGCTGAAGAGCAATGACCATAAGTGCAAGAAATAATGTGTACAGATCAGGATTCGGTACCAAGAACATAAAATCTATTTTGTTTTCCCTGATCTTCCTGGAGCAAAATGACAAGCGGGGAGCCCTTCTTGATGCGGAAGTATCTGAAATACTGTTTTGGGGAACTATCGGTAAGCCTCTTCTTGGGTCATGACTGATAGACAAGGGCACATCTTTCAACAGGTACTTTTTTCCCTGAAAGTCTTAGGCACCGTAGTTTTTATTACTTTTCTGTGTGTTCTGAATGTTTTTATTACATTCCCACTCTCCTGGTATTTCAATGTGTGTGGAAAGGCTTAAAGTCTGAAAACATGGAGATTTTACTCTTGACTCCCTCTTGGCTCATTTACACAAAAGCTCAATTGCCTAATACTCTATACTCTGAAAACATGGTCCACATGATTTTGTTCAACCAGAACTAGTTGGATCGTGTCTGAAATAAAAGGGCCAAAAGCTGTAGCTTAGGAATCTTTGCTACATGAAATTCTAGTTGTCAAGATATGTGTTTGTATGTTTGTAAGCTTTTTGTATGTATTAACTTATCTTTAATAATATTCTTCTATTAAGAATTCAGCTAATCTGTAAGTTTAAATAATATTTGAAGAAACACACTAATTTCCAGAGGCTTAGGCTGCCCAAAGAAACGGGAGAGGCCTGCACAGTTTTTAGCTTTACTTGGAACAGAGAGACGCCACGCAGTACGGCTGGGGGCCCCAGGACCCCAGAGGCCTGCACCGCTCTCCAACGTGGACAGCACAGCCCAGCAAAAGCAGGCGATGGAAATGGGGTGGGCCAACAGAGTCGAGCTGTCCATTTTTTTTTTTTTAAAGACAAAACAGCCAAAGGGCAGATTCCAATTTCCTAAAAGTCATACTTCAGCCTTGGAATACAAATTCCATGCTGTTTTTTTATTTTTATTTTTATTTTATTTATTTTTTTTTTTTTTTAATTTTTTTTTTCAACGTTTTTTATTTTTATTTTTGGGACAGAGAGAGACAGAGCATGAACGGGGGAGGGGCAGAGAGAGAGGGAGACACAGAATCGGAAACAGGCTCCAGGCTCCGAGCCATCAGCCCAGAGCCTGACGCGGGGCTCGAACTCACGGACCGCGAGATCGTGACCTGGCTGAAGTCGGACGCTTAACCGACTGCGCCACCCAGGCGCCCCTCCATGCTGTTTTTAAAGTCAAATAGCTCTGGGGGAGCCTAGCCTGGGTGGCTCAGCTGGTTAATTGACCGGCTCCTGATTTTGGCTCAGGTCATGATCCCAGGGTTGTGGGCTCAAGCCCCATGTCCGATTCTGTGCTGACCGTGCGGAGCCTGCTCGGGATTCTCTCTTTCTGCCCCTCCCTGTCTTGTGTACATGTGCGCGCGCACTCTCTCAAAATAAACAAATAAATTTTAAAAAAGTCAAGTAGCTGTAAATGCAGCATTAACCCATCTGTAACAGAGGGAGGGCCTTTCTCCAACAAGCACCATGAGCACTGACCAGATGGGTTTTACTGCCCTTACGAAGAAAGAAGATGCACAGAAAAGACACCAGAGTTTGAGTTTGAAAAAAAACTTAGAACAAGTAGTTAGCAATTTCTTACACTAACACAACTAGAGGAGCAGAAAGCCCTTTGCAGCAGTGTGCCCCCACTGACACACCAGGAGTGATCTTGCTCAACCAGACCCCCCCACCCACCGCCCAGCCCTTCCAAGGGCACACGTGCAAATGTCTGTGCCTCTTCTGTGAGCACCTCTGTATGTGAAGGTGGTGATGTTCTCATCAAGGGGTCATGAATGTCTAGTCTGAAGACCCTGCCTCATGTGCACACGGTTAGGGACGAGGGAAACCACTGAATGATGACCCCAAACATGCTTCTGAATAACTATACTTTTAAATTCTTGAGGTGGAAAAACAGCTTTTTTTTGGGGGGGGGGGGATGGATAGTGCTGGTGATCATGTGCAGTTTGTGTTCATCAAATACACTATTTTAAACACATCATAATCGGGGTGCCTGGGTGGCTCAGTCAGTTGATGTCCAACTTCGACTCAGGTCATGATCTCACAGCTTATGAGTTGGAGCCCCGCATCAGGCTCTGTGCTGACAGCTCAGAGCCTGGAGCCTGCTTTGGATTCTGTGTTTCTCTCTTTCTCTGCCCTTCCCCCACTCATGCTGTCTCTCTCAAAAATAAACATTAAAAAAAATTTTTTTTTAAACACATCATAATCAAAGACTGAATCAAAACTTACAGAGTCAGGATATGTGAACATATGGTTCTCAATGTAAATTACAAGTAGATTTTGTAAGATGAGGGAGTTTAGAAAGGCATTCAACAATAACATCAACTATCATAAATAGCTTGAGATAATGCCGTTCCCTGAAAAAATACCCTTCCAGCATGTGTAGTGCAAAGCCTCCCTTCAAAGCACACTTCACACATCCACTAGAGCAGCTATGAAAGAAACAAGTGGTCTTATTTGGCAGGAATGTGAAATGGAACAGCCACTGGTCAAACAGCCTGGCAGCTGTTCTCCCTACAATCCTGAGCGACACATTTGTGTGCCAGTGTGGCTGTAACTGCTGTTAGTAACACAGGTGTTGTGTTTACTCATGAGCCTGGGCCGGAGGCGGCCACTGTCCCTGCTGCCCACACGTCCTGCCGCTCGACTCCGGGACCACATGGGGCCCCCGACGAGGAGGTTCCTGGACCAGAGGAAACGTTCTCTTCACCTCTGGCGGGTCTTTCATCACCCCCCACCCCCCGCCCCCCAGGCCTTCCATGCTTCTTTACCGAACTCCCATTTTCCATCGAATTCTCTCTCTGTGCTTTCAGATGATTTCTTCAATACTTCTTCGAATAAATATTCTGATTTTCTCTGGAGCAATGTTTAGCCTGTTGTTTGATTTATCCAGTGGCTTTAAAGTTTTTAAAATTCTAATGACATTCTTAAAAAGTATCCATGTCAATTTGTCTCTTTTTTGAACAGGCTTTTGTAAAAAACTGCCTCTGTAGTTTAGATTAGGTTTCTATTTGTTCAGTTATCATGTTGATAACCTTAAGCTTTTACTTCTAGTTTTCTTCCAGACTGCTTGAGAATTATCACTTAAAGGAGGCTTGTTTTTTCGATTAATATACAGCTTGTAACGTGCACTGGCTTCATTCAGCCTGGTCATTTTCTTCTGAGTTAGCACTGTGGGAAAGGCTGTGAAAAGGTTCCAGGATCACAATTTACCCTCCTTCTGGGTCTGGGCTCCCCTGGACCACACGTAGGGCTCTGGAGAGGCAGGTTGTCCGCCCACCTCACTCCCTGCAGCCCTCGGGCTGGCTGGGTTTCTCAGAAGTCCCTGCCCTAGTCCCCACCTGATGTGGCCCAGACCATCCTCTCCTGTGTGGGCAGAAACAAGCTTTTTCTCTCATTTACTGCTCTTAGGACATTTCTACTTATTTCTTTTGAGCTTGACAATGTACTTAAAGTATGTTAAACTTAATCCAGAATTTCTGTGTGTTTTTGATTGTGGGGGAGGACGGGTGTGTTATCTCCCCTGGCACATTTCCAGAAAAGCTCTACCCTCCTTGTTGGTGAGAATACGACATTGCCCTTTCTCTTACATTACGTAGGTAATTAACACCAAGTTCTAGCTGCAGCACTTAAGCGGTCAGATCTACAGACCCCACTCCCTTCCTGGGTGAGTGTCTGACAGATCTCCTCCCGCCTGTAGACCTCTCTGAACCCGCAGCAAGTAGGTGGAATTGTGGAGCCCACGTACGCTGCTGGTGGGAACGCACAATGGCGCAGTTGCGTTGGAAAACTGGCAGTTTCTTGTGCAGGCAAACATGCAGTCGCCATGCGGCTGGCAGACCCGCTCCCACGTATTTATGCAAGTCCAGGAAAACGTGTGTTCAGAAGGGGTCAAAAGGCACACACTGCCAGGGATGTAATGCACAGCACAGTGACTGGTTAACAATACTGGGCTATAAATTTGAAAGTTGCCCAAAGATCTTAAAAGTTCACATCACAAGAACAAACAATCTGTAACTCTTGATGGACGTTAACCAGACTTCCCGTGGTGATCAGTCTGCAATGTGTGCAAACATCAAACCACTACCCTGCACCTGGAGCTAACGGAACGTTATGGGCCACTCACAACCTCAAAGCACAAACACTAATGTTCACACAAAAATACGAAAATGTTTATAGCGGCTTTATTGTTAGTCACCCAAATGTCCTTCAACTGGTGAGGTCCATCCGCACGACGGGCCCAACTACCAACACGTGCACTACTCCAGTGAAGGCCTCAGGCTGGAAAGCCCACACACCGTGAGTCTGGAAATGGTGGGTGGCTGCCAGGGGCTGCAGGCGAGCACAGAGGGTGACCACCAAGGGTCATGAGGGAGTTTGTCATGACGGTGGGAGTGGCCACATGACAGTGTGCGCTTGTCAAGCTGCTGAAAACTCACAGGTGTATGAAGATGATACCTCGACTAAAAATACCTTGATGAAATAAAATCACACTACAGCCACATTGTTTTCTCTCGCTGTTCTTCACTCAACAATGTGCACCGCACGGTAGCCAAGACAGAGTAGCTGCGCTCTTCCAAGGGCTGCGTACTATTCCACCGTGTGTACCGATCAAGGGTACGTCGGCCCACAGGGAGAAGTCCCCAGAGGAAGGGGAGGGCGGAGGAGAAGGGCAGCTGTGGGGCACCGAACACCAGCACCACGTCCCGCTGGGCGCTCTGCTGGGGGGCGAGGCCACCCCACAGGGCACCAGGACTCCCCCACAAAGCTCGCTGTGGTGTCAGACTGATGGTGGCGCCACACGACCCAAGAGGGTGTGACAGAGTTATCACTCACACAGTGAGGATCCCGGGTAGAGAAGACAGCTCCCAAGCTCCTTGACAGCAGGTGGGCTACTGGCTCCAGCTCTCACCGTGGTTGGGGTGAACGTGCCAGCACCAAGTAGGGGGCACATGGGCTTTCTTACCAGCTTGAGAGATGTGGAGGGGAAGGAGGAGAAGGCTGACAGCTGTCAGCAGTCAAGTACCAAAAGTGGGGTCCAGCTCTTTGTTACATATTATTGCTGACTTCTTTTAAAGTTTAGTTTGAGAGAGAGAGAGAGAGAGAGAGAGAGCACCAGCATGCATATGAGCAGGGGAGGGGCAGAAAGATCGAGACGGAGAATTCCAAGCAGTATCTATACTGTCAGTGCAGAGCCCGACTTGGGGTTCGATTCCTTGCACGGTGAGATGGTGACCTGAGCCAAAACCAGGAGTTGGATGCTTAACGGACTGAGCCACCCAGGCATCCTTAAGCTCTTTGTTACATATTATCACTAATTTGTTGATTTTCTAAATATTACTCACACCTTTCCAAAATTATCCTCCTAAAACACAAACGTTTTCAGGTCTCACTATCTTCCCTCAAGAATGTATAGTGATTTTGCAGAGCTGAGAATAAAGGCTGAATCTCTCAAATGTGTATTTCAAGGCCCTCCGTGAAATCCCACACCTGGCCTGTGAGCTCTTGCTAATGCTTTGCCCCACTCACAGATGTACCCAACCTGCAAATGAAAAAGTTAAAGGAAATAAAAGGGACTTGGTGAAACAGGAAGTCTGGGAGAATGAGAATCGAAGTTTTCTTTTTTTCTTTTTTTTTTTAAATTTTTTAACGTTTATTTATTTTTGAGACAGAGAGAGACAGAGCATGAACGGGGGAGGGTCAGAGAGAGGGAGACACAGAATCTGAAACAGGCTCCAGGCTCTGAGCTGTCAGCACAGAGCCTGACGCGGGGCTTGAACTCACGGACCGCGAGATCATGACCTGAGCCGAAGTCAGACGCTTAATCGACTGAGCCACCCAGGCGCCTCGAGAATTGAAGTTTTAAACAAGAAAGTGGAAACGGGGAAGATTTTAGATAGATGGCTTAGCACAAAATCTCCGGGACTTTAGGAGAGATACTTGGCTCATGACAGCAGCGACTACTGCGCGTCCTGGCACACACGTACAGAACAAACGATAGGACTCGTCGGCTACAACAAGCAGAAGCAAACACAGAAAGCACTGAGTGCCTACTCTGTGCCCAAAGCACGTGACACACATGCTTGCGAGAGGCCTCCTCCGATCTGGGGAGTGCAGAGCAGCTGGAACCAGGCAGACACGCGCCAGGAATTGCTTCCGGCTGTGGACGTGGCCGTGCGGTGGAACCGTGAGGACGGCCCCCAAGAAAGTGCGAGCGAGCGCCACCGTCACAGCAGTCTGGTTCAGGACGTGAGCCCAGGAGAGCCAGGGCGCCGAGGACAGAAGGCTCGGTCAGTGCTGAGCGCTCCACAGTTGCTCATCCTCCCTCCAGACGTAAATACGACATTTTCACCACGAAAACATTGACAGTTTACTTTTGCCGTTCTGAACTACAGACACCCAATGGCACACTGTCCACCAGATGAGGGCACAGCTTCTGCTATTGTGCTGGTGATTTCAGACTGAAAATATTATTTGTTTCACCAAAGCCTGCTTGAAATTAGTCTGTTTAAAAGCAAAACAAACCTCATCCACTGAGGAGTTTGCTCTTGGTATGTTACAACTTTAATGGTTTTTAACCACCCTCCAGAAAAGAAAAAAATACCTCTCAGCAATTTAAGAATACATCCAGAAAAATGCCAAGAATGAAATGAAGCATCTAGTCTTTGAGTCCTCAATATAATTACAGGACAATTTTCCCGAGATAGAGCTACAAGTTGTACAAGATTTCCATAATCACTTATAAACACTGTTGTAAATGAATCAAACTAAAAGGAAATAATGAAATCAATAAACAGCTTAATGGTACAAAGTCAGCAGGAGGTTATACAACAGAGCACTCACTCCAACAACATAAAGATGTTTTCTTCAGGAAGTAAAGATAAACACCTGTTGGTTGAAAGAAAGTCATATTAAACAGTAACTTCTCTTTTTGTTACAAAAACTTTACCTGGGACAGTCTGAAAGTTCTTTTGTGGGACATACACACTACCGTGTGTCACCACCAGGCAGCTGAAGCCATGTGTGGAAGACCTGCAATTGACCTTGATTCCAGGGATGTGAGTTGACAGGACCAGGGGTAGGCGTGACTCAAGATGGCCCAGTCAGGTTCTCAGGAGAACAGTGAAATTTAGGGCCAGACCATCCATCCGGGAGGTTGCCCAAACTGAGGGTATTCAGGCTTGGGCTCCCTGCGATGGGCTGTTGGCCGCATGCCTGTTAATATAGTAGGAGCCGGTCTACAGAAAGCCAGACACTCCCCGAAAGCAAGATAGGTGGCCCGTGGGATACCATGGACCATAAGGGGGACCCCATTCCTGGTCCCAGGCCCTTGGGAGTCCCTGCTGCCCTCTGTACGTGGGTTCACGTGAAGTGGGTTTCTAGGGCCTGCAACCAAAACGTCTTCACAAACGTAATGGTCCTTTCAGTGCCCTTAGTGACAATGAGGAGTCTGGGGTGAACACGGGAGGTGAACTGTCCCGGGCATCAAGAGTAAGTGGGGAGATCAGAGGAGAGGCCCGAGTCAATTTCCGATTTATTCATTCTTTGCCTTTGGTCAATCTTAAGAGCCATGAAACAGTTCTTCTTCTTCTTTTTTAAAACAAAATTTCCGGGTTTACACTTATTTTGTGGAGTGACCTCTTCATTCTGTCACAGTTGAAAGTCTCACCACAAGTGACTTTTGTGATTTTTTTTTCCTCTTTGCCTTCTTTTTGATTAGCTTTTTAAACATTCGCTTCCCCCCATATCAGTTGGGAAGTTACGGGCTCTATTTCTGCTTGTCACACGGCTGCCACAGACACTTTACCAGACACTGTTCGGCTATGTCCACATGAAGGCATGTCTCAGTCTTCCTCAGGGACACTCACTCCCGTACTGCTGTGAATTTTTAAATTCTAGTTTTAAACAGGACCTCCCCTGACATGGTTATGATTTTATTGTGCAGTGGGTCACTGTTTGATGCATTTCCCATGGTCTTTACTCTTTATTGCTCCTTGCATCTCAAAGCCTTCCTTCTGGGATCATTTTCCCCCTGCCTGAAGAATATCTTCCATTCTAACCTGAGCGTCAGACATAAACATCCAGTTTCTGCACATAGGACATCACCTTTGTTTCCCTTTCCTGTTTTCCAAGTTGTATTCAGGTGTAACTGACGTACATGCTGGTAGTTCCAGGTGTACCGCAGAGTGAGCCGATGCTTGTACATTCTGGAAATGTCGACCACACCAAGTCTCTTCAGCATCCAACACCACACGCAGTTACAATTGGTTTCTTGCGATGACAACTCTGAGGACTGGCTCTCTCACCAACTTTCAAATTACAATGCAGTCCTGTGAGCTGCAGGTGCCATGCTACACACACACCGCCAGGACGGACGCGCCAACTGCAAGTCTGTGGCCTCCACCCACGTCCCCAGCTCCCTGTCTCTGGTGGCACCAATCTGCTCTCTGTATCGATGAGTGGTTTTTTTTTTGTTGCCTTGGATTCCGCATGAGATCATACGGTATTGGTCTTTCTCTGACTTATCTCACTTAGCATCATGCCCTCAAGGTCCATCCATGTCATTATCACCAGTGGCAGGATTTCATTCTCTTCAGGGCTGAACAACATCCCATTGTGTGTACCACGTTTCCTTTATCCATTCATCTGTCAAAGGACACTTGGTGGTTTCCATCTTGGCTGGCTATTGTGAATAATGTCACAGTGAACACAGGGGGGTGGGTGGATATTCACGTTCGTTTTTGAAAGGGGATTCTTGCGGAGTTTAGCAGATGAGATCACATTTTCTCTGCATACTGAACTTATCAATATACAGCTGCTGTTGCTACTTTCAAGGTGCTCCCATTCACTCTCCCTCTGGCTGGTCTATAGATCTTCTTCTTGTCTTAGGTATGTACAGGTTCATTAGGATGTATTCAGGTGTGAATTTCCTTATTTAAAAATGTCCTTTTCCTGCTTGGATCTGATTTGGTTTCTTAAGACTGGATTTTAAAAAGTGCATGAATGTGTATTAAGAACAAGAATGCATGAGTGTGATGTACCCCAGGAGCCACGGGCACCACTGTGCCCAATCACACACCCTCGCCTTCCTCTGAAGGTGACAACTACCTTGACTTCCATGAAGATAACTTCCTTGTATTTCTTTACAATTTTCCACTTCCGCGTGCAACCCTACACACCACACTTTAGCCTCACCCATTTTTTAAACCCTCTGTGGACGGAATCATAGAAGTACTGCTTCTCGTGTGGCTTCTGTTGCCCAGGATTTTCTTTCTGAGCTTCCTCCATTATTTTGTGTGCAACTCCAAGTTTGTTCTGTTCAGTTCTCAATGGTATTTCATGATGTGAATATGTCACAATTTATCACTTCTTCCATTCTACTGTTAAAAGAACATTTGGGCTATTCCCAATAATGCTGCTGCGATGCTCTTGTCTGTGTGTGTTTCTGGATACACGTGTACATGTGTTCCTTTTAGATTTATACCTAGCGGTGTGTGCCTCTTCAGCTTTTACAGACGCTGTCAAAGTGTTTGTACCAGTTTACGGTGAAGCAGCAACTGACCTCACACCTCACACCTCAGCAGCTGACCGTCAGCACTGTAACTGTTGCTCACTCAGGTAGGTATGCAGTGGTATATCACGGTGATTTAAGATACATTCCTCCCTTATTTTACCAGTGAAGTTGAACACTTTGAATCTTTATTTCTGTGAACAGTTTGTTCAAATTGCCTGCCTATTATTTTACTGGGTGTTCTTCTCTACTGACTTCTGGAGTTCTTTTACGTATATTGCCTGGGATATATCAAATGCTCAATAAAATGTACGTGCCATTCAATGTACCCATACCTACTTCATGACTCTTAAGGCAGTAAGGTAGCCATTGTATAGATGTACAGTATATCCTAATGTAACCAATCTTCCATGGATAATCTTTTGGGTTATTTGTAGTTTTTCATTATTTTATACACTACAATGAATATCTTTGTAAGATATTTTTGTACATTTGTGCAGAATTTTTTGTTAGAATCTGAGAAGAATGGCTTAACATTTAGAAAAGATGGATGAAATGATCTATATAAAGAATTTACCAATTTAAATTTCTACCAACACTGTGTGAAATTGATTATCCTGGAGAGAATTTAAAATTTTTCTTCTGGGAGCACTTGGCTGGCTTGGAAGAGTGTGTGACTTTTGATCTCCAGGTTGTAGGTTCAAGCCCCACGTTGGGTATAGAGATCACTTAAGAAATAGCATCTTTTTAAAAGGTGTATTTGTTTATTTTTGAGAGAGAGAGAGAGGGAGAGAAAGACAGAGAAACAGAGCGTGAGCCAGGAAGGGGCAGAGAGAGAGGGAGACACAGAATCTAAAGCAGGCTCCACGCTGCCAGCGCAGAGCCCTATGTGGGGCTCGAACTCATGAACCACGAGATCATGACCTGAGTGAAATTCATGACACTTAACCGGCTGAGCCACCCAGGGGCCCCCAAAATAAAATCTCCTTGCTGTACTTCTTGTCAACCTTGCCCAGGGGAAGGCCTGGCTGCATGTCACGGTCTGCGGCCTCCTTCAGTGCCATCCATCCATGAGCCAAAGGGTCTCTCTGTTGATCTGCAGACCGATTACCTTATCTTTCTCCACAGCCTGTGTTTTACCCCAGGAAATGGCCCTCCCGGTACACAGCTATTCACACTGGAAACCTGGGCTTCATATATTTGATTCCTCCTCCTCCTCCCCTTCCCCTCCACCCAACTAAATCTTCAGTCTTGTTGATTCTACCCAATTATCTAATTATCTCTTGAGTCTCCTGCCTCTCCCTCGAATCCCTGCAATGTTTCTGTCTCTAGACGAGGGCCTTCCCTTCACTTCAGAAGCCACGCTGTGCAGTTCTCTTCGTGAAACGCACAACTGGTTCTGCTCCTGCCTTTGGGAAGAGCCCCAAACCATCAACGTTTCTTCCGAAATCTGTGGGGATGCGGCTGCTTCTCGCCTGCACTCAAGCCTGCAGATCTCACAACCACCTTCGCTTCCCACGCTGTGCTCTCTGCCGAGAATATTCTCACCTCACCTCTCTGTATCCAAACACTTAAGTATCCTTTGAGGTTTGGTTTACACGTGACCACAGCCATATTTTTTTTTTTTTTTTAATTTTTTTTTTTCAACGTTTTTTATTTATTTTTGGGACAGAGAGAGACAGAGCATGAACGGGGGAGGGGCAGAGAGAGAGGGAGACACAGAATCGGAAACAGGCTCCAGGCTCCGAGCCATCAGCCCAGAGCCTGACGCGGGGCTCGAACTCACGGACCGCGAGATCGTGACCTGGCTGAAGTCGGACGCTTAACTGACTGCGCCACCCAGGCGCCCCACCACAGCCATATTTAATACTTGCATCTGTTAGGTCTGAGACGACTCCCAGACCTTCAAATAGACATGTCAAGAAAGCAGCTGGAAATTACCAGCATCCAGGTGGCACACAGATGATCGAATTCACCTGGAGAGAAATTATAGCTATAGAAGAGGGTCCGGGTCCAGGCCTGAAGTCAGACAGAGGAGGAGGAGGAGGAGGAGGAAGATTACAGGAGGCATCGAAGGGGCTGGGAAGACCAACAGGACTAAGGGTTGGAAGGAGGGGGACCACGTGTCCTCTGCTGACCTGCTGGGAAAACTCCACACAGGTATCTCCTGCTCGTTTCTGTAACGTGCCACAGCCCCCACAGCAATGGTCACACTGTGTACCACGGAGGCAGCCATTTGATCCCTCAGCAGAGAGGACGCCCTTTACCGCTAGAGATTACAGCAACCAGCTGAAGACACACACAGTAAAAACTTGTTCAATGACTCATCTGCCTATACACCCATGTGCAAATCCTCAAGGATGTCACATACCACGTGGGGAAAATGTATGGAAACTGCTAATCATAATACGAAGCAGGGACAAATGTATGTCCGGAGAGAGTGCCTGGAAAAGCGGGTGCCTCAGTGAGGGCGCGGGAAGAGCAGGCACCAGAAAGCGGAGGCTTGAGCTTGTCAAACAGTGGCTGTCGGGCTCTTGTTTGGGTTTACTGTGAATTTCCCCCAGGTGGCAACACCCCAAGTCTTCGGTGCGGCAGAAAGACGCCGGGTGATGACGAGCACCGTGTCCAATACTGTCATGTGTGTATTGCTTGTCTCAGCAGTTGGTGTGGATGATTTCAGTCCTTACGTTCTGTAGCAATACCTAAATTTTCTATTCTGCCGGGATTCTGGGGGGCGACCAGTTTCGTTCTTTTTTCTTTTTAATGTTTATTTCTTTTTGAGAGAGAGAGTGCGAGCAGGGGAGGGGGACACAGAAGCTGAAGAGGCTCCAGGCTCTGGGCTGTCAGCAGAGAGACTGACACAGGGCTTGAACCCACAAACCGTGAGATCATGACCTGAGCCGAAGTTGGATGCTTAACTGACTGAGGCACCCAGGCGACCCAGTTTTGTTCTTTTTAAAATCAGAGTTTCATTTGGGCAAACTAAGAAAAGAACTTAAGGAGCCTGCTTCAGATTCTGTCTTCTTTTCTTTCTCTCTGCCCCTCCCCTACTCGTGCTCTTTCTCTCTCTCTCTCTCTGTCTCTCAAGAATAAACATTAAAAAAAAGAATAGATTGACACTTAGAAGAACAAATTCTTTAAAAAAAAAGAACTTAATTCAAACACAATATCCCTGCGCATGTACAAAAAAGCCAGTATGTCCAGAACACTCGTCTTATAAAAACCACACAAATCCTTGACAACAGTCTGAAGACTGTATTCATGTATCTGGCAGAAATAAAATTAAGCTTTCTCTTTAAGCATGGAAATACAGCATAATAAATGAGGTTAACGTGGATTTTTTCCTACCGCTGGACACTCAAAGATTCAAGTGGAAAGGAACAGATGACATCACCTACCAGTAATGAGGAAAAACTGAGGCTGTGGACAAACACACTAAGTTCTGATTTATTAAACCTCAAGCAGGCTTCACTTTATCCCCCATGAATGATGGTTTACACTGGTTGCCAAAGTCTTCATTTTTACTAAATATCTTTGTAAACACTGTGGTCGCTCTGGTCCAAAGCCATCTCCTTCAGACAGTGTATCAGTGGAAAAGAATCCCCATTCCCAGCAAATGTTAAAGCTGCCATATGTGTGATCTTCTCGCAAACCTCACGCTAAGCATGGGTTGCAGGGTCTGCAGAAAATTACAGGAAGGGCCAGTTCTGGAGGCTGGGGCAGGAATGCCACGTCCGGAGCGCCAGAGAGAAACACGTGCGGGTGGACGGTGGCCTCCCCTAACGACAAGAACCTGCTTCCGAGGGTGGGGCCCACCAAGCGGTGCTGGGGGTAGCTCCCCAGATTAGCTGGACCCTGACGTCTGCGGCCACTGTTGCCCCATCTGCCCTCTGGTTCTCATCCCCAGGCATCTGCCTCCTGTGGCTGCATGGGCATGTGGAGCCACAATGGAGAGGATGGCTCTCCTGCCTATGTGTCTGCGGGGCATGGTGTGACCCCGGGGTGTGCGGGGCGGGGGCCCGCGGACCAGGGGCTCCAGCCTGACAGTGGTGGGGCCACCGCCCTCTCCCCCATGTCTCAGCAAGTCAGGCCGACGAGTGACCCCCATGAAGCGCTGGTTTCCTCTCTTCACCTCGGTAATGCCGCGGAGGATAGAACGTGTGTCACCGGGCTGAAGGCGGCCTCGAGATCACATGTATAGCGTGCCCAGAGAGAACCGGGGGCAGACTGGAACATCTTAATGCTGGTCCCTTTGCTTCCCTCCCGTCCCGTCGCACACAGGGTTTGCAGGGACAGGTGAAGACCCGTTCTGCCAACGCGCACACCAGAAATGTCTCGACAAGACTATTTAAGTGCTGAGTGATATGCATTACACTTTCAGCAGTGAATGTACGCTCTTATGGCAAAAAAATCACCTAACTGTAGTTTTTAAGAATGGAAATTAACTGTAAATACCAAATGTGGGGTTTTTTTTGGTACAAAATTTCTTCTGTAACCTTTTCCTTGAACTCTGGTCAGAATATCACAAGTGTTAAAATGGGCTGGTTTGGATCTAAGCAAAACAACATACTGGCTTTGGGGACAGGATACACACGAAAATCGCCAAACAAGCCTAAACTTTAATAAACAGCTGTGAAAAGCAGAAACTGAACTACGTTTGAAAATTCCTCCGAGCAGGACGGCAGTGTCTGTGCACTACTGTGAACTGTCTACAGTAAAGCACACAGGAGGGATCACAAGTTTTGCGGGTAGAGAGGGCATGCTGTTCCTCCGAACGTGCTGACGCGGTGCTGGGAGAGGCCCACGCCAAGCTGACCAAAGGCAAGCTGGCAATTTGAAGAGAAAGCTCAGGAAACACTTGAGAACTTAGCACAGATCTGTGGCTCACGGGCATGTGTCAGAGCAACGTGATTAGTGCCGGGTCGTGTCTGCCCAGTGAAGGGACAAGACCATGGAGGAGAGCAGGATGGGTCGACGGGGCCAGGAAAAAGACGATGAGAAAGAAAAGCAGAAAGGCAGAGGGAAGAGTGGACGGACTTCCAAGGACCGGGCAATCAGTAAGAAAATGAAGAGTCGGGAGAAGGCTGATTGGGTGGCCGTGGGGCCGCCGGGACGTTGGTAAGGGCACTTCCACGGGGCCACAGGAACCACGCAGCACGCGGAACAAGTGGGAGGGCAGCAGGGGAGGCGTTTCCTGTACTTTTCCGGAGCTTGAGGAAAAAGCGGGACGAAGGAATGGACGGCAGTCTGAAGGCTGCCAGACGGGACACAGAATGTTCTCTCTGGCTGACAGAAGCTTGTGTGTTTCGGTGGGCGAAGAGCAAGTGGCCATGCTCCTGTTCAAGGGCCCCGTGTGCGGGCTCCACCGTGACCCCACTGAGACGCAGTCCCTGCTACGTCCAATACCCTCTTAAGATGGCTGAGTCACTCAGATTTAGGCTGAGTCCAACAAGATGGCCGCATGGGAGGTGTGAGTTCAGGACAAGAGCACAGTGGCCCAGTCGAGTTCACGAAGAGGCTCTGCAATCCCGCACGAGGGGCCGCTTGCTTCTCCTGTCTGCCGGGTGTTCTGTCCCCCAAGCCCCATAACCTCGGACAGTGTCCCGGGTGTCACACTCTCAGTAGCACTACCCTGATCTCGAGAGCAAAGTACATTGGGAAACATATGGCACCTCGGGGCACCTGGGTGGCTCAGTCAGGCAACCATCCGACTTGACTTCGGCTCAGGTCATGATCCCAGGGTTGTAGGATTGAGCTTCTGCATCGGGTTCTGTGCTGACAGCATGGAGCCTGCTTGGGATTCTCTCTCTCTCCCCCCTTCTCTCTCTCTGCCCCTCCCCCACGCACACATGCTCTCTCTCTCTCAAAATAAATAAACATTAAAAAAAAAACAAACATGGCATCACAGAAGACATCATTTTGGGGAACTGCATCACAATGAAACCACCACACCAAGTCCTTACCATATTCCTACAGATCTCTACCCAGAATATTTTCTTCCTTGAGAATTATGGTGTCCACTCATGGTCGGCTTCCCATCTTAGTCCCATACTTAGACTGGGCATGAGGGGCTCCCTGAACTGGGTCCTCCTCTGGCCATGCCCTCCTCACTAGGCAAGGTGCTTCCTCCTCGAGATCATGTGTAGGGCTCAGACACCAGAGCTCCCGCCCAAATGGCTTTGTTTCCAGGTCCACGTAAGCCCCTTCCCTGGCTCACTCACCGTGAGGACATACTGCAACGCTGTGTGAGCAACCCTGGCCTAAAGGGTTTGCCTATACAGGCTGGGTATTCCCACAAGGAGGCGACAGCACACGACACAGGGTGGGAGGTGTGGCAGACCAGCACCCACTCCTTCCTAAGCCACCATGTTACCGTGTTGTAGAGGCGAATTCTGAGTTCAGGATTCTAACTCTGAGCCCGGCTCTCTGGGCCATTATAAAGGATATTTGAGACGGGAGGAGAATGCCCCCGGCATCCTCGAGTAGACCGATGTTTGCTGGTTTGTCTCCACACCCGGATGTAATGCAGGGGAAGGCGCCCGTGTGTTCCCACCTGACACGTTCAGCATGGAGATTCAGGCACTGCCCCATAGGCCTGGGACTTCTGGGGGAGGCTGCAGACCGAGTGGAGGGCAGGGCTGACAGACAGAGATCCGGTGGTCCCAGTGGGCCATTCATTCTACTAGGCTTGCACCTGAGCACTATCTCGGGGAGTGGGGGGAGTCCCTAAGAAGGCAGACCTCCTGGGGCCCGTGACGTGCCACACCACCCCGAAGATCACGGAACCTCATCAATGTCTCAGAGGCCCCTGTGCAGCATTCCCAACTGAAGGACTTTCCAGTCATGCGGACTCGTAACCTCGCCAGGCAGTTCAGGCAACAGGACTGGTCATGAGGCCTGTCTGCCTGTCCACTGCACAGAGCCCAAGCCAGCCTGTCCGTGTTTGTCCACAGACCCTGGCTCTGGTCTCTGGAGGGCAACGGGACAGTGTGGTTTCCTCTCTGCAGTGTCTCGGTCCCTGTCAACAGCCATGCTGGCGGAACCACTTCTCTCCCACGTCCAGGAGCCGAATTCGAGTCCCACTGCAAGTTGTGGGCAATCCACCCTAATTACTGCAGCTCCTCATGATAAGAGCTGATGTGTGGGACAGAAAGCCTGTTGCCTATTCTGCTTCAAGACTGGCCTGGCTTTTCTTAGATCCCTGTATTTCCATACACATTTTAGAATTCGACAAGTTCCACCAAAAAAAAAAAAAAAAAGTGGGGGAGGTAATATGTTAGGATTTTGATGAAGTTGCATCACATCCAATCAGCATAAGTAGAAATGGTATCTTTGCGATCCTGAACGTTCCATCCCCGGGGGTGGTACCTCCCCTCCCCAAACTGTCATCTGTAATTGTCTTCCAACATTTTCTCCGAAAAGATCTTGCTCATCATTGCTTTAATTTATTCGTAAACACTTGTAATATTCTTGAATATATCTGATATTTAAAACACATCTTTCCCTTTCTCTTGTCCTCTAACGATAGGAAGAAACAACTGATTTTTATACATTGTGCACCTGCAAAACACTTTATATGATTTAATGATTTATCTCAAAGTTATGTTTTAATTTCATATGTAGAAGCATATCATCTGGGACTGGTAAAAATTTTTCCTTCCATTACCTATTTTTTTTGTCGTATCTCTTTTTTCCTTATTTTTCTTGCTTTACTGCACTGGCCATGACCTTCAGTGGGCCTGTCTTTATCCCAGAAAGGGAAACATTTCAGTATTTCACCATTGAGTATTTTTTAAATAACAACTTTGTGGAGATATAATTTACAAACCATAAAAGTCACCTTTTTAAAGTATACAATTCAGTGGTTTTTAGTACATTCCTAGTGGGGAGCCATCCCACTGCCTACTTTTGATACATTGTAGTCACCCCATAAACATACTCCGTTCCCCCCGAACACTCTCACCCACTCCCTCCCTTCATGGATGGGCTTCTCCTAGACATTTCATGTGAATGGAATCATACAGTTTGTGTCCTCTCACAAGTGTCTTTTGCACGGAGCAGTGTGTTTTTGAGGTTCCTCTACACAGCAGGTATCAACGCTTTATTCCTTTTTACTACCAAGTAATATTCCACTGGGTGGATGGACATTTTATTCATGCATTCATCAGCTGATGGACATTTGGGTTGTTTTCACATGTTGGCTGTTATGAACAGTGTAGCAATGAAATTAGAAATTCACGTGTAAGTTTTCATGTAGATATATATTCCTACTTCTCTTGGGTACGTAGCTAAAAGTGGAAGTGTGTGGTTTGTAGACACTCTGTCAGACTAAGGAATTTCTTCCATTTCTAGTATGCAAAAGCCTTATTTCACTCTCCTTTAAACATTAACATGACGGGGTGTGTGGGTGGCTCAGTGAGTTAAGTGTCTGATTCTTGACTTCAGCTCAGGTCATGACCTCACTGTCATGAGATCGAGCCCTGCCTCGGGCCCCTTGCTGGGTGTAGGGCCTGAGATCCTCTCTCCCCTGCCTCTCCCCCATGCACACACATGCTCTCTCTCAAGAAAACAAAACAAAACACATAAACATGATCATATAATGTCTTTTTTTGCTGTTGTTATTTTTTGCTTGTTTTTTGTTTGTTCGGGTTTTATTCTTAAATCAACCAGGTATTTCTTGAATAAGCCCAATGTAGTCATGATGTATTATCCTATTTATATATTGCTGGATTTTACTTTTGTGAATCTATGTTCAGTAGTGAGCCTGGTCTACAATTTTCCTTTTCTTTACTACCCTTGTTGGGTTGTTGTATGGTTATGCCTTAAAACACTATTCAGGGGGCACCTGAGTGGCTCAGTCAGTTAAGCGTCCGACTTCGGCTCAGGTCATGATCTCGTGGTCCTGTGAGTTCGAGCTCTACATCGGGCTCTGTGCTGACAGCTCAGAGCCTGGAGCCTGCTTCGGATTCTGTGTCTCCCTCTCTCTCTCTGCCCCTCCCCTGCTCACGATCTGTCCCTCTTTCTCTCAAAAATATATAAACATTAAAAAAAATTAAAAAAACTACTGCTCAATAACATTTGTTGATGAATAATATAGGCCTGTGGTATTCTTTGTGGGAAGGTTTGAAATTATGAATTTGACTCCCTTAATAGTTACAGACAATTCAGATTTTCTGTTTCTTCTTATGGCAGTTTCATAATTGTATTTTCTAGGAATTGTCATATCATCTAAATTTGCTGACATAATGTCGATAATATGCTCTTGTGTTCTTATTTATTTATATCTTTTTAGAGACAGAGAGTGAGTGCACAAGCAGGGGAGAGGGGCAGAGGGAGCGAGTGAGAATCCCAAGCAGATTCCACGCTCAGTGTGCAGCCTGATGCCGGGCCCGAACCCACAACCCTGGTCTCATGACCTGAGCCAAGATCAAGAGATGGACGCTCAACTGACTGAGCCCCGCAGGGGGTCCTCCTCTTATGTTCGTTTAACTGCTCTCAGAATCTATACTGACAGCATTTTCAAGTCCTCACACTGGTAACCTACACTCTTCCTCTTTGTTCCTGAATCTGACTTGCTACCGACTTTAGTAGGTTTATTTAAAAAAAAATCCAGCTTTTGGCATTGTGGATCTTGTCTGCTGTATGAGTGTTTTCTATTTCATTGACAGTTTTGCTTCTTGGCATTTCTGGTGGTCTCCCCAAGGGCATAAAGCTACCCAGGACCTCTGAGGTCTGCTGTGCTCAGGGTCTCTCTTTTTTTTTTTTTTTTTAACTGCATTGCCAGGGGCAACCGGATGGCTCAGTCAGTTGAGTGTCCAACTTCAGCTCAGGTCATGATCTTGTGGTTCATGAGTTTGAGCCCCGCATCGGGCTCTGTGCTGTCAGCATAGAGCTTGGAGCTGCTTCGGATCCTCTGACCCCTCTCTCTGCCCCTCCCCTGCTTGTGTGTGTGTGTGTGTGTGTGTGTGTGTGTGTGTGTGTGTGCGCGCGCGCGCACGTGCACGGAAGCGTGCTCTCTCTCTCTCAAATATAAATAGAAAAACATTAAAAAAAAACAAACCACCTACAATGCTGATTTCAAAATGTTTTTATAGTGATCAAACTTTTCCGGTCTTTGATGGTAAGGTTCAGAGAGTCACCCACCTGCCAATATTTGATACAGAAAACGGATTTACAACTTTGTTGCAAAAATTCATGGCACTTGCATGTATTTGCATTACCTATTCTGGAGCATGAAAATCATTTTAAAAATAAAGTGACAGAGAAGGGCGCCTGGGTGGCTCAGTCAGTTAAGCATCCAACTTCAGCTCAGGTCACGATCTCATACTCCGTGAGTTTGAGCCCCGCGTTGGGCTCTGTGCTGACAGCTCGAGGCCTGGAGCCTGCTTCAGATTCTGTGTCTCCCTCTCTCTGACCCTCCCCCATTCATGCTCTCTGTCTCAAAAATAAATAAACATTAAAAATAAAGTGACAGAGAAATGGGCATTCTGTGTATTTATGGTGGGAGTACACACATTACAGGACCTTTGTAGAAGCACGCACCAAAACTCGAAGGAGAAACTGTCCAAACACCCGTTGACCACATCACAGCACATTCCCACATCAGCACTGCACGTAAATGTACCCCTTCCAGGGGGCAAGTCGGTGACAGCAGATGGAACAACCATCACGCCCCGTGGTGTGAAGTGGCTGAAGGCACTTGTGGCACGGGGCGGGCGTCACAACAGCCTGAGGAGGCAACACCCATTTCTGAGAAGAGCCTCTTTAAACCTGTCAACAAGTAGCTTTATCTTTGAAGTTGTTGCATGGGAAGCAACCACACCCATATAAGAAAAACTAACTCATCGGTATCCCACAGCCCCAGGGGTAAAAACACTGAAAAGGTGACCTTACTCAAACATGTGTTCTGGAGGCTGAACCCACAGCAGCCACGCTTGTGGCCCAGGCGCTGGGGGACCCGCTCACACCTGCGTGGTGACAGACACCAAGCTGCAGAGCAGCTGTCAGGGCCAAGTCTCAGGACACAGTTACGGCTGCAGTAATACAGGGGAGGAGACCTCGAATACCAGGATTTTCCATGTACTATGTGGTTAAAATAGTTTCTGCGGAAGGATTCACATAACAGTCCATGAAGCCACAAAGTCGGAGCGGGGACCTCAGAAACCAGAGTCCTGGTCTCTGCGATGCTGTCAGACTTGGCGTCCGTAACTCCTGTCTTTACACTGCTACTTTAAGTTACTTCTCATTGTTTAAATTCTTTTTAATAGTTACTTTTTCCCCCCTGATCTGGTTATAAAAGGCTAAAAATGTTATAAAAGGACAGATTACATAGTAAAACCCCTGCATAATTCCATCACTCAGAGATAACCATTATCAACAGTCTGTTATTTATTCCTTGTTTATTCCTTCCTGTCTGTTCTCCAGGAAGGTGCTATACATTATTAGAAGGTAAGATAATACAGCACGTGTACTGTTTTGACATTTCTTTTTTCTTCTTGGTATATTGTGGACAACTTTGCTAACCGGTGTAACAGTTACTTGTCTCTCTACCAGCTTAGGGCAGTCCACTGCTCCCTGTCAATATACTAGTGGGTTAATTCCTTCCCTTTTATGTTACAATGTTTCCAAGTACTTTCCTGGATGCACAGATGTACAGCTAAAGATGTTTCTATAATGGATCCGAAGGAGTCAAATGCTGGGACAACAAACCGCTACAAAGAGTGTAAAGGCTTCTGTTTGTCTTAAACACTGTCCAACACTGAGTTCATCAACATTTTTTTCCCTCCCCAAACAGTGTATTTCAACAAATCAGGTGCCCCCCCCTTTTTTTTTTTTTTTTTTTTTTAAAGAGAAGCTTCAGATTGACAGCAAAACAGAGAGGGAGGTACAGAGAGGTTTTCCATACATTCCCCATCCACCCCTTATATGTGACCTCATCTATTACCAATACCCCCCACTAGCGTGGTACATTTGTTGCTACTGATAAGCCTGTACTGACATATACTAATCACCCAAGCCCATAGGCTACCCTGAGGTTCACTCTTGGTGGTGCACATTCTATGGGTCTGGATAAATGTATGACGACATGTATCCACTATTATGATCATACAGGGTAGTTTCCCTGCCTTCACAGTTCTCCGTGCTCTATTCATCCCTCCCTCTGGCCTAATCCCTGGCAACCACTGATGTTTTACTGTTTCCACAGTTTTGTCTTTTCCAGAATGTCATATAGTTGGAATTGTATAGTATGCAACCTTTCAGACTAACTTCTTTCACTAGTAATGTACATTTAAGGTTCCTTCATGGTTTTTCATGGCTTGATAAGAGTATTTCCTCTTAGCATTGAAAAATATTCCATTGTCTGGATGGAACACAGTTAATTTACTCGTTCACCTACTGAAGGGCATCTTGGATGCTTCCAAGTGTTGGCACTATGAATAAAGCTGATGTAAACATCTGTGTGCAGGTTTTGGTGTGGACATAAGTTTTCAACTCATTTGGGTAAATACCAAGGAGCAGGACTGCTGGGTCACAGATTAAGAGTATGTTTAGTTTTCTAAGAAACATCACACTGTCTTCCCACATGGCCGCGCCATTTTGGATTCCTACCAGCAAGGAATGAGAGTTCCTATTGCTCCACATCCTTGCTCGCATATGGTGTTGTCGGTGTTTTGGATTTTTGCCATTCTAGTAAGTGTGTAGTGGTATCACACTGTTGTTTAATCTCCGAAGCCCTTTTCTTTTCTGATTGTGTGTAAGCGTTTTTGGGAAGGAAGGTGGGGTCCTATCTCTAATAGTAGAATCTTCCCAAATGTTTTGTAATCCTGAGCTATCTGCTCACGACTGACAGTATAGGGTTAAAATGCTGACCAAAACATATCAGTGGGGATGATCAATTTTGTCTTTATAGTGGGTTGTGCCAGTGGTGAGCTTAGATTCTGAACATGGGGGTTCCCTGCTCCACCAGCCACCCAAGCCCAGTGGATGAGAACACAGGTTCAGTTTAGGGGCAGATGCCTAATACTCACAACAAATGATGGAGACATCCGGAGGACTGGGGTCATCTAACCTGCTATTCTTAAGTGCAGTCTCTAACAAACTTCACCATTCCCAGCATTTGGAATTTCTAAACCTGTGGGGAACACCCACAGAGCTATCCTGTCCCACACACTTGGGCTGCAGTGTTATCTGTCAGAGTCTCTGTGCCTTTAATCTTTAAGGAATTTCTCAACATTTCTTCTAATAGTACTAATTATTTTGCATATATATATATATACATATATATGTAGTTTATTTTAAGGCATTTGGATGGCCCACGTGTGTAGTCAATTACCTTGATTTGATCTACCCAGGTCATTTTAAGATTTTGGAAAAACAAAAATGTAGCTCTTCTCTGTCAGAAAATTTAGACACTTGAAGTAGAATAGTAAGAATTTAAAAATAGCCATTAAATAATTCCCTAGTCTGTGACAGGCACTTCACATAGGGTATTCATTGCATTGGCAGGGTAGGTATCATCATCCCAGTTGTACAGAAGGATAAAGTTTAATCAGAAACAACAGTAACTCATCCAAGGTCCCCATAAGCAGCAGTGTGAGCCTGGAACCCTGACCGCTCTCTGACCTGCTCATTTGTAGATAGAAAAAACCGAGGCCAAAGTAGACAACCAATTCGCCAGAGTAACCATCATCAGAAGGCTCAAAGCTCCTTTGCACATTTTCTCCTTATTGCTTCAAGGCTGGAAGTTACATAATTTCAGTGACATTAATATGTAACAGCTCTGTGCTTTGTTAACAAGGCTGCCTGCAGACTGGGGGCGCAGGCAGAGGACAGCGAGTTAACCCCACTAAAGGCATCCCAGGAACGCGCGGTCCTCCACGTGGCAACAATGGCGTCTCTGTAGTCTGGTAAAGCTCAAGGGGTACCGTGGAGGCTGGTGTGAACTTGGAGGGACACCACATACTCCGGTTTCTCTCCCCCTGCCTCCGCTTTCTGCTTCTGCTGTGATTGAGAACAAATATTTCCCTTGGTAACCGTCTTCCCTGGTTACTCTCTTGGCGGCTCTGCACAAAGATCCGAAAGGCATTTGTTCCCAAGGGAAGCAGTGATTTTCGATTTTACTAAGAAGTCAGCTAGCATTTCTCAACATTCCTCTCTTTCCTTGTTTTAAAGAAAGCTCTGGTTTTGTTTCATTTTCAGCCGGAGACTTTAATGACACCAAGCAGAACCTACTTAGTTTAGAGTTTCAGGTAAAAGCTTAAAATTTTAAGTTTCTACTAAGGCATGTGGAATGGTTTTAATATTTGGGTGTTTTATGTTGCAAATGTGTTTAACACTTGAGGAAATTAGCTCTTACTAATAGATTTTAGAAGTTTAAAGTGTACATTATGCTGCTTACTTGTTTTTTTTTTTCAGGATGAATACTTCCCAAGTATTTTGAACTTTTACGGAATTAGGATTAAAGATACTTTTGTAAGTTTAAATATAATTTACATGCTCAACAGAAGTAGAAGTTGGTTTGACAATTACATTCTCAATTTTTAAAACCTAAAAGAACATAAAGTATTAATTAAAAATGTTTTTCATTTTAAGCCTGTTGAGTGACGTTAAAAGGGACAACAGACATTTCATGGCTTTGTGTAGAAGTTTAAAATTCTCAATGTTATTTTAAAAACTTACTTAAGACAGTGGATGAAAAACTTTAAATGGAGATAAACAATAAGTTAACCAAGATTTACGGACAGTATTTAATGTTGGGATAAAACAAGAAGGGCTGGAAAGAAAAATGTACTTGATCAAAATAATACCTACTGTGATTTAGAGTACCATAAAATTTTAACTCTAGCAACATATTTACTCAATTGCAAAGTTGCTTGTTAAAGTAAATATTAAACGCAATGCAAAATTTTATAAATCACTGAAAATAACAAAGGCCTAGGTATCAATTATAAATTTAAAAAAAATGTTTATTGATTTTGAGAGAGAGACAAAGAGAGAGAGTGAGAGCGAGGGAGAGGCAGAGAGAGAGGGAGATACAGAATCCAAAGCAGGCCCCAGGCTCTAAGCTGTCATCACAGAGCCTGACGCAGAGCTTGAACCCACCAACTGTGAGATCATGACCTGAGCTGAAAGGGGGACGCTTAATTGACTGAGCCACCCAGGCACCCTGACATTGATTATAAAATTAGCAATGAAAGGCCATTTCATAAAACATTTAAAATTTTAATGAGACTATTTAGATCCTGATTTTGTTAAAATTAAGATAGCTCTGAAAATTTATTTCTGTACATGTGTATTTAGGTTTCTGGATGAAAGTGAGCCAATTCTGGGGGGTAAGGAGAAAGACTCCGGGAGGTAAGTCCAGGTGGGGGCCCTAGGGTGAGCAAGCCCAGGCCTGGTCCTGTCAAGCGAGTGTTTCCGGGAGGACAAGGGGCTGGAGACCCTCTTGGGCGTCCTCCTAAACCCCGTCCAGGGCCGGACTAAACTTGCACCTGGTTCAAGACAGGGCGTCCGCACAGACGACTGTTAATGCAGGACAATGTCCATGAATTCTCACGCAGAGCGCAGTGCCCACGCTCTCCACCAGAGCCACGTCCCTGGCCCCTCCTGCTGCCCCCATCCTGGCTCTTGGCCCAGCCCACATACTGCCTCCTCCGTTCCCTGCTCTCTGAAACGACTCCTCCAGGGTCCTTTGCCCATTGGCGAAGGGATTTGCTCCTTTCATGACTTTTCATGTTAGTTCTACTAAAACCAAAGCGGATCACAAAAACTGGTTCCAATGTAGCTCCACTTCAATGATGTCCAGTAGAGGTTCTGAAGAGGCTGCAGTAATTAGTGGACATACATACTGAACGCAAGTCTGCATGCTGAGGCTGGCGGACAGGACAAGCTTGGCGGCGGCCATGTGCGGGGCCATCAGCCCAAGGAGGAGAACCCCTTCCTTCAGGCCTCAGGCAGAGGAAGAGCAGGAGAATGAGGCTGCACTGGGGGAAGAGGACAAAGAGGAAGGCAGAGGCACAGTAAAGGAGAGCTTGTGTGCAAAAGATAGATGGCCTTAGGCTAAAAGATCCCAAGAAGGATAAACAAACAAAAAACAACCCTACGCATTATAGTAAAACTTCTGAGTATTAAAGAGGAGTTGAAATATGAAAAAAAACTTCCATAGAGAGAGAGAGAAAAAAAAAAAGATTTCTCACAAAGAGATAAGACCCAGATTTGGGTTAGATTCTCATCAGTAACAGCAGATATAAGAAGTAAATAGAGGGGTGCCTGGGTGGCTCAGTCGGTTAAGTGTCCGACTTTGGCTCAGGTCATAATCTCAGGGTTCCTGGGTTCAAGCCCCATGTTGGGCTCTGTGCTGACAGCTCAGAGCCTGGAGCCTACTTCGGATTCTGTCTCCCTCCCTCTCTGCTCCTCACCTGCTTGCAATCTCTCTCTCTCTCTCAAGAATAAACAAACATTAAAAAAAAAAAAAAAAAAAGTGAAAATGGACAACAGCTATAAAGTTTTGGAAGAAAAGGATTGAAATCATTATTCTATTTCCAATTAACCAATGATATTTTCTGACACAAGATTTCAAAATTTTTAAAACCCAAAACATTCTTTTAGAGAAAGAGGATCACTTTAACAGAAAATAAAAGTAATCTGAGGGAACTCCTGGTTCTGATAATAGCAGACTAAGGAATTCAGAACAAAAGCTGTTGAGAATAATTAGAATAGAGAGGGAAAAAGCAGGACTAATATTTGGGATAGAACTGAAACCAAATAGGTTTTGAACAACTTTTCTTCTGAAGGCATCTAGAAGGAGGGTCCAGAAGAGGCAGCAGAGAATTAAATGTAGCTTAATTTTTGTGTTTAAAAAAAATTTTAATGTTTATTTTTGAGAGAAAGAGAGCACGTGCGGGCGAGTGAATGGGGGAGGGGCAGAGAGAGAGGGAGACACAGAATCGGAAGCAAGCTCCAGGCTCCTAGCTGTCAGCACAGAGCCTGACGTGGGGCTTGAACTCACGGCACCATGAGATCATGACCTTAGCCAAAGTTGGACGCTTAACTGAGTCACCCAGCCACCCCAAGAATTGAGTATAGCTTTAAAACAGCCTCAGCAGGCAAGACAGAAATAAAGCCCTAGGAACGGGGCTACGCCGGCAGCAGGATGACAGGGAGGGCGATGCCAGTGAGGTCCCCCGCTCTGGTTTGGGACCCAGTGTGATCCATAAGCAGACATAGCAAGGCTCAGCTTCAGAACATGCCGTCTATAACTGGTAGTGCCCTCACCCTAATGCCTGAAGCAGATGTAAATCCTTCTGGGATAAGAATTTATCATTAAGGCTTCCAAGTATTTCCCTAATTTTTCATTATACAATATCTGGTGCTCAATCAAAAGCCATGAGGCATAGGAAGAAATAGCACAATGCGGCTATAATCCCGGGGAAATAAGACAACAGAAACAGATACATCAAGTGTTCAGAAAGTGGGAGTGTTCAGACATAGACTTTAGGAAGAATGTGATTAACATGTTCAAAAAGTAAAAGACAAGACTGAAAATTTCAGTGGAGAATCAGAAACCATGAGAAGAACTCACTGAAAACTCAAAACCAAAAATCCCACAGTAACAGAAACAAGGAAGTCAATGGACAGATTTAATAGCGGAAGAGAGAATTCATGAACTGCAACACAGGTTAAAAGGATAACCAGGACAATTCACAGGCAGACAGGGATAGAGACAAGAGAGGGTAGACGCAGTGAAGACACCATGAGGAGGCCATCATGTCTACCAATGTGGCCCTAAACACACTCAGGACAGAAGTAGGAAAGTACTGGGTGGAGAGAAGGGCTGATGAGTCTCCAGGCCATAGATTCAAGAAGTGCTATAAATCCCAAAGGCGACAAAAACAAGAAAATCCTATCTATGTACCATACAGCAAAAAAGCTGAGCACCAAAGCCAAAGAGAAAATCTTAGATAAAGCAGCCAGCAGAAAAAGTTATTTAAAGGAGAAATAGGGGTGCCTGGGTGGCTCAGTCGGTTAAGCGTCCGACTTTGGCTCAGGTCATGATCTCGTGGTTTGTGGGTTTGAGCCCTGTCTCGGGCTCTGGGCTGAAAGCGTCAAGCCTGCTTTGGATCCTCTGTCCCTCTTTGTGCCCCTTCCCTGCTCACGCAGGCTCTCTCTCTCTCAAAAATAAACATTTTTCTTTTTTTTAAAAAGGAGAAATAATCAGGTGGGCAGATGAATGTTCAATCAAAATTAAGGAAACAAGAAGATGTTGGAATGAGATCTTCAAAATGCTGAAACAAAAAACTTGTCAACCTACAATTCCATGTCCAGCAAATGCATTCTTCCAGAATGACATAAAACATAAGTATTTTCAGATACACACACAAAAAGAAGTGGTCACCAGTAGTCCTGCATTAAAGGAATTACTAAAAAGTGTTCTTAAATCAGAAAGAATGGAACCCTGACAGAAGCCTGAAACCATGGGACAGAATGGGCAGAAAGAAAACAGTAAATGTTCAGGTGACTGTAACACAGGAGGTCCCGGCTGGGGCAGGAGGATTCCCTCCATCGCCCAGCACATAAGGCGTGAAGACATTTCTGCTCGCCATGAGTGAAGGGAAGGTGCTGGCTGCATCTACTGGGCAGAGGCCAGGGATGCTACTGAATATACAAATACAAATTCTCCAACCCAAATGTTAGTGGTGCCAAGGCTGGGAGAGCCTGATCTAAATGACAATCACCATCATCTTCTGAGGACGTCACATGTATCTAGAATTAATGTGACAAGAGTGGCACGGTGCTGGGCTGAGGGACAAAAGGAGGCTGTCCTGGCCTCACATTGTCCAGGAGGACAGAAAGGCTCTGGTTTATACCAGACGTGACAGGCTGAGATGTATGTGGTAATCCCTACAAAGAGCAGAATAGTAAAAAGTGTAAATTACTAACAGAACAAGAAAAACTCAGTCATCAATTTAAAAAAGCAAGCAAGCAAGAAAAACAAAACAAAACAAGCAGGCAGAACGAATAGAAAGCTAATAGTCAGAAAACAGATTTAAACTCAAACATGTCAAGTGTTAACGTTAAATATAGACTAAATGTTCCAATTAATAGACAAAGATTGTCACACTGCATTAAAAAAATTCCATGATATGCAAATAGAAAGTATATTGAAAATATAAGACTATCAGCTATAATATCTCACAAAGTAGATCTTATGACAAAAAGCACTATTAGCAATATAAAAAGTACCTAATGATAAAAGCACTGGAAAGATCTAACAATTTTGGATTTGAATATACCTATAACACAGTCTCAAAATATACTAATAAACATGACCAAAGTGACTTATAAATATTAAACTACGTTCAAAAATAAACCCAAGGGATAACATAGTTCAAAACCAAAGGAGACTCTATTATTATATTTGTAAACTGAAAATTAAAATTAAGAATACAAAAATACATCCAAAAGATACATCCATAATATCTATAATCACAAAAAATTGGCAAAGAATTTAAATGTCCATCACCAAACTGTTTAGAGGGGTCATGAAAGACCCAGTAAACTAGAGGGTGGGAAGCTAGGGCCCATTCGCCAAATTCTGTTTTTTAAACAAAACACCATAGTTACATAGTCTTGCCTGTCTGTTCACCTAGTGTCTATAGCTACTTTGGGCTATTGCAGCAAAGTGGAGAAGTTTCAACAGACTGTTGGACCTCAGAGCCTAAAATATTTATCTTCTCAACTTTGGAGAAACAGTGTGCCTACCCCTTGTACTGAACAATGAATTACGATCAAGGCAATGTGTCTTTTCTGCCTTATAAACATATGCACCATTTTGAGTTTTTAAAACATATACGCTACTTTTACAAATTTGACTATTAAAAAAATTTTAATATTTATTTATTTTTGAGAGGGAGAGAGAGAGAGAGACAGAGCACAAGCGGGAGAGGGGCAGAGAGAGAGGGAGAAACAGAATCTGAAGCAGGCTCCAGGCTAAGCTGTCAGCACAGAGCCAGATGCGGGGCTTGAACCCACCAATGGTGAGATCATGACCTGGAGCCGAAGTCGGATGCTTAACGACTGAGCCACCCAGGCGCCCCTCAAATTTAAACATTTTAAGAACAAATGATAAAAAAAGATTATGAACTCTGGAGAGAGAAAACTATGTGAACGCCGCCTGTATCTTTATCGTTTAAAAGTTTATTTATTTAAGTAATCTCTACCCCAATGTGGGGCTCAAACCATGACCCTGAGACCAAGAGTTGCATGCTTTTCCCACTGAGCCAGCCAGACACCCCCACGGCTTGTATCTTTACATTTCTTTGGGCTTTCCTATGGACAACAGACTGGAGCTCAACCTAAGAAGACCCTGTTGACAGAGCTGTCTGAGCCCAGAAGATGACGAATCCCCCAGAGCTGGAAACGGAGGAGAGCTTCAAGGACTCACTGAAAGTCTGAGCTGCACACAGCAGAGTGCCACTGTTATAAACAGCCAAGGTTACGAGGACAAAGCTTCACCTGAGCACAACAGAATACAGAATGGAAGTGGGATCATTCCTCAAGGAACATGCAATTCTGGCCACATGAGCGAGCATACACGTGTGAGACTTGGAAACTGAGCAAAAGGAAACAGCACCTCAGAGTCAGAGTAAACCTCGGGAGGGAGATCATCGTGTGCAAGGGGTCTGTTTAATTTTAGAAGACCACTAGAAGACCCCATCTAGTTAGAATTCATTAGATGTGCCTGTAAACCGCCTGCCTCTGTCTGGATTAAAAACCTCTGTATGAGTTCCTCTCAACAGGGGCTTCTCCATCTAGACACTTCCGACGTGCTGGGCCCTTCGGTTCCTCTGTTGTGGTGGGTGGTCCTGGGCTCTGTAAGACCTCCAGCAGCACCCGGGCCCTCCCACACACAGGGAGTTGGGAGAGCCCCTCCTAACAGTGACTCTGAAGAGAGTCCAGATGCTGCCAAATGGGACCCATGGACAAAACTCTCTGGCTGAGAAGCACTGCTTTCAGTGGTGGGCTGCAACCTTGTGCTGCAAAGTACTTAAATTTTGCAGGCCAAATAAATGTTAGCATCTACTGAAACTACCCAATGACGCTCTTTAGCGGAGAAGTCCCCAAAAGTAATACACAAATAAACGAGCATGGCTGCTCCAATACAACTTTATGTATGGATAATGAAATTTCAATTTATGTGATCTGTCATGAATTATTACTCTTCTTTTAAATCTTAAAACCTTTAAATTTAAAAACACAAAAGCCATCTTAAGCTTGTAGGCTGTATACAAACAAGCAGCAGACTCAGTTTGGCCCCTACTCTAATTTCCTGACTTCTGATCTAACCTGTCAAGCCCAGAGCCTGGTCTCCAAGGACCCCATGATACAACTCCACCTCTGTCTGAGGAAAGTGTGAGATCCTACAACAATGCTAAGAAGTTCACACAACTGGGGATTTTGCGCATTATGTGACAGAGATATGTGATTCCAAATAGCCACCTTCGGACTCCCAACATCAAGGTGGTAGCCCAACCCAACTACAGTGGTGAGGAGAGTTGAAAATTAAAGTGCACATATGTAAAGTGCACCTGTAAAACCATAACACAATCAAGAAAATGAATATATCCATCATCCACAAAAGATCCCCATGACTCCTGGTAATCTACATGCCCCTGCCTCGAGGCAGACATGGGTATGCTTTCCTACAGAAGGGTTTGCGTTTTCTACAACGGAACTGTGTATATGTCCTTCTGTATGAGACTTCTTTTATTCAACATATTTATTTTGAGATTTACTTATCACTGTTGCTAAGTAGTATTCCATGGTATGGATACATTACAAGCTGTTTATCCACTAACACATTGATAGACATTTGGATGTCTTCCACTTTTTGTCCAGCACAAAGAAAGCTGCCATGAACATTCACATATAAATATGTGTGGACATATGTTTTCATTTCTCTTGGGTAAACAGCAGCAGAATGGCTGGGTAAATGGCAGACGCACATGTAACTTTAAAAAAAACTGCCAAACTGTTTTCCGAAAATGTTTACGCTGTTTTACATTTCCAACAGCACTGAACGAGAATTCTAGTTATTCTGCCTACTTGTCAACATTTGCTGTGGCTTATCCTTTTAATTTTAGTCATTCTGACGGATGCGTGCTGGTATCTGATTGAGGCTTTAACTTGCATTTTCCCAATGACTAAGGATTTTGAGCATCTTCTCATGTGCTTATATGCCTTGCGTGTCTCTTTGGTAAAGTGTGTTCAAAGCTTTGGGCTTTTAAAAGTTGGGTTTTCTTTTCATGTCAGAACTGTGATACTTCTTTATTCTTTTTTTTTTTTTTATGTTTTAATTTATTTTTTGAAGGAGAGAGAGACAGAGCATGAGCAGGGGAGGAACAGAGAGAGAGGGAGACACAGAATTTGAGGCAGGCTCCGGGCTCTAAGCTGTCAGCACAGAGCCCTGATGCAGGGCTCAAACTCACGAACTGTGAGATCATGACCTGAGCTGAAGTTGGACGCTTAACCTCCTGAGCCACCCAGGCGCCCCCTTCTTTGTTCTTGATACAAGTACTTTGTTGAATACATGTTTTGCAAATATTTTTTCCAGTATGTGGCATTTTCCTACTATTAACAGTATCTTTTGAAGACAAAAAGCCTTTAATTTTGATGAAGTCTAATTAAAAAATAAATATCATGCTCTCTATTGCTGTACTTAAGAAATCTGTGCTAAATCCAAGGTCACCAAAATTTCTTTCTATGTGTTCTTCTACAAGTTTATACTTTTTGCTGTTATATTTATGGTCGATTCTTTGTATGATACATGACTGTGCACCTCTTGCTGACCATGTAGGCTTGGTCTCTTTCTGAACACTCTCTTCTGTCCCACTGATTACTTGTCTGTCTTCACATCAGTATCACACTATCTTTATTTCCCCATATTTGTAATAAGTATCGAAAATCAGGTAGTGGTAGTCCTCCAAATTTATTCTTCTCTTTTCCAAAGTTGCTTTTGCTATTGTAGGCTCTTTACATTCCCACAGCAATTTTAGAATCATCTTGCCATTAAAAAAATAAACAAAATAGCCTGCTAGAATTTTGACTGGCTTTGTGACAAACTATCGATTATAGAATTGAGAATTTAAACCTGAGTCATCTGACCTATACACACAGCACACATACCCTATGCAGTTCTTCCATTTCCTGCAGCAATCCTTCATGGTTTTCAGGGCTGCAATCCTGGACATCTTTTGTCAGAAGTATCTTTAAGTACTTCACATTTTTATGCCTTTATAAATGGTGTTGTATTTTTTTTTTAATGTTTATTTATTTTTGAGACAGAGCGAGACAGAGCATGAATGGGGGAGGGTCAGAGAGAGGGAGACACAGAATCTGAAACAGGCTCCAGGCTCTGAGCTGTCAGCACAGAGCCCGACGTGCAGCTCAAACTCACGGACCGCGAGATCATGACCTGAGCCGAAGTCAGCCGCCTAGCCAACTGAGCCACCCAGGCGCCCCTATAAATGGTATTGTATTTTTAACTTTGGGGTTTTTTTTAAATGTTTATTTTTGAGAGAGAGACAGAGCATGAGCAGGGGAGGGGCAGAGAGAGAGGGAGACACAGAATCTGAAGCAGGCTCCAGGCTCCGAGTTGTCAACACAGAGCCTGACGTGGGGCTCAAAACCACAGACTGCAAGATCATGACCTGAGCCAAAGTCAGTCGTTTACCCGACTGAGTCACCCAGGCACCCCTTTAGCTTTGTTTTCTTTACTGTTTTTAGCATGTAGAAATAATCCTGACTTCTGTATATTGATCTTATATCCTGAAACCCTGCTAAAATCGGTTGTAGCTTTTTATGTAGGCACCATGGGATTATCTATATACACGAACAAGACATTTGTGAACAGTTTCTTTTCTAGTCTGGATGCATTTTGTTTCTTGGTCTTACATTACTATACGGGCTAGAATATTCAATAAAATGTTGACTAAAAGTGGTGAGACCAGACATCTTTTCTTTTTCCTGATCTTAAGCGGTAAACGTATTTCAAAATCAAGCACGGTATTAGCACTAACTTTTTGATATACGACGATGATCAGATTTAGGTTCACAACTGACAAATGACATTGATACACCGTTATCACCAAGTCCAGAATTTACATTAGAGCTCACGCTTGGTGGTGTACGTTCTATGGATTTGGACACGTGTGTAATGGTAGTATCCA
Organism: Panthera tigris; assembly: GCF_018350195.1. Lineage (NCBI taxonomy): Eukaryota > Metazoa > Chordata > Mammalia > Carnivora > Felidae > Panthera > Panthera tigris. Next base: position 755,034 of record NC_056672.1, on the reverse strand, counting down.
TTATTACAGTATTATACAGAATATTCTCAGTGCCCTAAAAGTCCTCTGTGCTCCATCGATTCGTTCCCTGCCCCTTCCCCCCACCCCCCGCACCAACTCCTGGCAGCAACTCTCTTTACTGTCTCCACAATTTTGCCTTTTCCAGAATGTCACAGAGTTGGAATATTACAGTAGCCTTTTCAGACTGGCTTCTTTCATTTAGTGATGTGTGTTTATTTCTTCCCTGTCTTTTCATGGTCCAACAGCCATTTCTTTTTAGTGGTGAATAATATTCCCTGTGTGGATGGACTACTGTTTATCCTCCCACCTACTGAAGGACGTCTTGGTTGCTTCCTAGTTTGCTGTAAACATCTGTGTGCAGGCTTTTGTGTAGGCATGTGTTTCCAACTCTCTTGGGTAAATACTAAGAAGCATGACTGCTGGATTACATGGTAAGAGTGTGTTTCTGAGAAACTGCCCAAGTGTCTTCCAAAGGGGCTATACCCATCTGTATTCCCTCCAGCCATGAATGTGAGTTTCTGCTGCTCCACATCTTTACTGGCATTTGGTGTTGATTCTGGCCATTCTAATAGATGGGTAGTTGTATCTCATTGTGGGGGCATAGTGGCTTGGGGAAGGCCTGCCTCACCTCCCGAACGTGGTTTTCCATTCAGTTGTCCTCTGGGATCCCCACAACTTACCCACAGGTTGTGAAGCTGACCTGTACTATAGTAGCATCTGATGCTAACAGAGGACTTCATTTCATGCAGAAAGGTTGAATCCAGTGCTTAGAGGGTCTCTTGTCTATTTCCCAAGGTGCCAATAAGATTACCGGGTCAACAGTCTATGGCCACTTTTTGGCCCTATGAGCCTTCAAAACCCCTCCTTAGCAGCTTGGAAATTTAGTCTGTACATAACATCACCTTAATGCTCACCATTTCTGCCAGGGTGATGGTTTCTGAAGTTAACAGTTTTGTTCTGACTGACAGAGGTGACCAAGGCAGGCTGGTGAGGAGTGGGGTAAATCCTATCCCCAAGCAAGGCTGCTCCTTTACTAACGATCCTGGGTCCCTGGCATCGTTGAGGGTTCAGACTCTCCTCCATACACCCTGGCTCCATCTTGGGGTACTGACAGCAAGAGGACCTGAATGAAGAGCAGAGGGGAGAGCTGATAGGCAGGGGTGAGGGTAGAGAAACTGACTCTAAGCTCAGAGGCCATGGGTGCTGCAGACCTTCCCTGTAGGACTAACCATGGGCCCAAGTGTGTGGCCGGGTGAGTCCGTCAACCGGCCCCACAATCAATCACCTTGTAGAGGGTTACTCTTCACTTTCTCTGCTACCTGACTTCACATGCCCGCACCAATGTGTGTGAGCACAGGGCTACAACCACACTGAGTCCACAGCACCAGGAGTAGAGTATTCATGTCTCCAGTGTGTTTTCAACTTCACCTCACGCAGAACCCTGCACTACCCTTGAGACAGGCTCATTAAGAGTTCTTCTTTGTCCGTCTTACGTCTTTACGACTGATTCTAGTTTCCTGTTAGTTTTATAGGGTGTAGCCGTACCCCCTCATCCCAATAAAGAAAATCATAAAGCGAGAGGATAAGAGAACAAAAAAAAGCACTGGGGGAAAGGACTGTGGGTGGCGCTGGTCAGAGGATGACCTGGCACACAGGTACAGCGACCCTGGATAACCTCTGAGGACCCACAACACAGTGATCCAGAGAGGACTCAGGAAACCACAGCCTGGAGGCCATGTCCAACCCACTGTTGTGTACATGGGAGTGTTGCTGGCACAGCCATTGCGTACCGTTGTCTGTTTTCACATGATAACGTTCAAGACGAATAGCCTGTAAAGTCCAAAATATTTAATATCTGGTTCTTTATACAAGTTTGCTCATGCTTGGTATGAAGGTAAAGATATTAAAAGTTCTTTGATTTTTATTGGGCAAATAGCCCACAGATGATGTGTGTCATTTCTCAAAGATGCTGCTGAGGCATACATATGAGCAATAAGCCCAGTTGTCAAAGGTGAAAATTAGGTACCACTAAATCCGAAATTCTGCTTCCTTCTCATTCTAGAAATTGGATGGTGGAAAAGCCAGCATGAAGTTTGCAGGTTTGGTTTGTTTCCTTCTGCTTATCATCTGTCAAACTGACTTTGGACAAAATGAAGAAGCACCTAGGAAGCAGCGGAGGAAAATGCACCACAGAAGACTGAGGGGCAGCTCCTCGCCTGCCCGCAGGTCCAGCAGGCAGTTGGGGGACCAGCGGACAATGGTCACACCTGGAGCAACACGTCCCCTGCTGAACCTGGACTACAGCACAGAGGAAAAGTTTGACTCTTTTCTAGGTTTTCTTGGAGTAGAATCAAGTTATAACGTGTTACCAGGTAAGAGCCCAGTGAGAGAAACAGAACCTCCAGGAGGACAATTTTCCAAAAAAAAGTTTTTTTTCATATTACTGTATTATCTTTTGGTTTAATCTAATGATAAAGTTTGAAATAATTTAAAATTTCATTTATAGAATGTAATTGTAATATAAAATTATTGGAAAAGAAAACAGTTATCCCACAACTATGTTTATAAAACCCAGTTACTATTTTCATTTATTAATTTCTAGTCTGTTTACTGTGCCATGTATTTTACATAGTTATATTCATAATATAGACAATATACATAAAAAGTTGTAAGCTGCTTTTTCATTTACAGTGATAGATCATATAGGATATAGAAATAAATTATTCGGATGACTCTATGAACACAGGGCTGTCAACCAGGGCCTGAGTTAGGCGAGCACAGTGGCGGGGGGGAGAGGGCAGATCGAACGTGAGAGCCCCCCGAGGGTGGGAGTTGGGCATGGTAGCTCATCCCACAAAGGAGAGGTACCAGAAATGATACTGGGTCGGAAGGACAGCATCTCCCCTAACATTCAAATCAAAGCAGGCTGTCTGAGGGCCTTCTTGGTTGACACACTTCCCCACGTGTGTGCCACGCTGTGCACTGGAAATGGAGGCACTGGAGACCACTGCACTGTGCATGGTACAAGGATGCATATGGTGGCATGGGAGCTCTCCTTCCGTAGAACAGCCGTTCTCAAAGAAGGGACAGGTGCAATGTCTCCTTGGGAACCAGTGTCAGAGGCCCTGCAGAGGCAGGCTCCGTGGCCTGGCTGTCCTGTCTGCACACCGGCAGGTCTGGGGCGTGGGCTCACCACCGGGGCTGTCCCTGCCCTGCTCTCTGGCACCGGATGGAGCTGCACTGCCGAGTCTCTTCTGAAATTAGGTACGGCCATCTCATTTGCTGTGGTCCACATAATGAGACACTTTTGGGGCTTGTCTGGGATTTGCAAACTCCCATTCTCTCTGCTTTGGCCATCAGGGCAGCCTGCTTGCAGATGAAGCCCGCTGATTATTCCTGGGTGGCCATCCTGTGCAGAGGCCGTGTGCCCACACTGGACACACGGCATGGATAAGGAATCCCTGATACCTGGGGTGGTGGATGCTGTTGTATAACTTAGTCACCCCGACAGGTACAGTGTGGAGGCGCAGTTCAGAGTCAGGCTACCAGGCTGGTCACTCTCAGAGCCTGAGTGAGAGGCTGAGAGAGCAGGCGGACGCCCCGCTGGGGGTTACATCTCTGGATCTACGTACTTGGTGTGCAAACACACGCAGGAACTTACTGTGTCCCTGCTTCTCTTTCAGGAAAGAAGGGACACTGTCTGGTAAACGGGATGACCATGTACAACAAAGCTGTGTGGTCTCCTGAGCCATGCACGACCTGCCTCTGCTCCAATGGAAGGGTGCTTTGCGATGAAACCGTGTGCCCCCCTCTGACATGCCCCCAAACGATCACACCGGAAGGAGAGTGCTGTCCAGTCTGCGTGGATACCGGTATAAGTATTTAGCTGAAACAAAATATCACATGTGATGGAGTCTTCAACTTACATTTGATTTTGTTTTGTCACTGCCTTAAGTTTTAAATTAAATTATGGTAAACTAGTCATCAAGGTACTGAAGATACTGGCACAGTGATGACAAACATAGACGTTATTTGGGAAAATGCATGGTAGGAGACGGAACTAAACGATCTAGGCTTTATAGTCCCAGCTCTGTCAGAATGAGTAAACTTGGACCAGACCACACTGCACACAGACTCTCAGCTTCAGAGAAGCAGTGACAAAGCTAACATAGCCCACAGTTCCCACATTACACGCGGGGTCTCCCTTAATCTGACTCAGGGTGGGTACGTTTAGACCACCAACAAAGATGAAGAACTCTTGGGGAACAGAGGGAGAGGCGGTTTGCATCTGGAGAGAAAAGAGCCCAATGCGTCCAGCCTGTTCGCTCTCGCTACTGCTCGGGTCATCTGGGGACATGCGCGAGCATGGCCCTGAAGCAGGGCCCGCATCTTGGCCACGTGCCCTGGTGCATGTCTGCTGTCCCCTACGCTCATGGGGCTCATATCTGAGTTACAGACGACTCTCAAGAGGGAGGCGCAGGTCCCCAGGAAGAGCCTAGTTAGTGATTGATGAAATAAACAAACGTGGTAAATAATCTGATGGGAAAGAACAGAGACATCTTTTCCGGTCTATAGTTGAGGTAGATGGACGGTCACAGGGTGGGTGTCTACAGAGGCTGTCTACCAAGAAGAACTTTAGAATATTTAGGAATTGCATTTTGGTTTACACTTATTTTACTAAGGTATTATGCCTTTAAAAAATGTTACCAAATATACAGGCAAGATTTAGAAATTATCAGACATTTTTCAAAGGACTTGGAATAATCTTGAAATGCTGTGGCTATTTTGGAAAAATAAACTTGGATATACAGGAAGGATTTTAAATGTTTCAATATGATAGCTTTAGTTTCCTTTCCTTAATTTTTTCCTGTTTTCCTTTTGCATGCCGTGCCAGAGATGTGAAAAAATAACTCACTGACTTTATAATATATACTGGGCCAAAATCTCAAGTAATTCCTTCAGATAGTTACATTTTCTGAGTTCCTTTCCCAGGTGATTTATGTCTAGATGACTCAGTAAGGGTCCACGCACTGGAGCTCACTTCTCCCTGAGCTCCGGTGACTGTCGGGCCGGCCCCGTTTGCTGCTCAGTGTGAACGCAGGCGAGCGTGTGCCGCTGACCATTCTGTCCCCATCATCACAGAAAAGTGGGGAGCACCCCTGTGCACACTTACAACAGCATCATCTGAGTCCAGGAGGACTTCCAGAAGGTCACAGAGTGAAAATCAGACTAGAGAGTCCGGGAGGGAGAAAGAGAAAAACTCTCTGTAATTCTAAATTTCAGAAGATGCTTTTGGGCCCGTGGGGCTGAAAGGAAACCAGACAAAAATAATAATAAATCTACAAACAAAAGCCAGTTTCACTACCACAAGCAAGCAAAATACACATTTCACTTTTTTATGTTCGGCGGTACAGACGCTTACACTGTTAATAACCCCAATTAACTGAGCAGTATCTATGATAAAGGTCGCACCTCATCACGTCGCAACCTCACACAGGACTGCTTATCACTGTGCATCATGTAACAACATTATTCCCTCTTTATTACCAGGTAGCCAGGCATTTTAGTAAAAATAAATATTAAGGCCACAGGCAAAACAAAAATTGCCTAAAACAAGTCTTAGAAATAAAATTTCAAAAGGTGTCTCATGTGTATATCGCACTCAAGTACCTGGAGAGAGTATTTACTAACCTCATTTTCACTATGATTTTTCCTTTTGCTAACGTCACAACCCAACCCTGTTGTGTCCCCATGGTTGGTAGCTTCTCCCCAGCCACTCACTGGTACAGCCGTAAGCGATACAAGTGAATTTTCTGGTGATTCTTCAGAACAAAGAGAAGCAACCAACTTACCCTGTAAGCAACTGACACCTTGTCCGCTGGAAATGAACCCAGTGTTGCAAAAAGAGGAACTTCGGTTTGAGGAGGATGAAGAAGAAATTAAAGAAGATAAAGATAAGGAGCAGAAGAAACAGACCGCTGACCCCGGAGAGCAGGGGAGACCCCTCAGTGAAGGGCGGAGCAGAGAAGGGGGAGAGCAGAGACCCCACGAGGAGGGGAGGCAGGCCCATCAAAGAGGACACCCAGCAAGGGAGGAGGAGGAGGAGAAAGAGGAGGGAGAGGGGGAGGACAATGACGAGGAGGAGGAGGACGGCGATGACGAAGAGGAGCACGATGACACCATCAGAGGAGACGTGTTCAGGATGCCCTCAAGACCCCGGGTCCCCCCCCCTCCCAGACGCATGCCACCTCTGCCCAGCGGGTGCTCTCTGTCCTACAGGACCATCAGCTGCATGAGCGCGGGCCTCACGGAGATGCCACCACTCACGGCACCAGAGATGACAAGCCTGGAGCTTGCTGGTAAGAGACGTGGACGCATGTTGTTCTGTCCTTGCCCTGTGAGAGTCCTACTTTAACTTCATAATATAAACTGATCCTAAACACTCTTCGATCATAGAAATAAACTTTGTGGAAGAAACAGCATAGTTACGTGTAAGCAAATTTCTCCAAATCAAATCATGATTTCCCACTGACTCTCCCTCAAGTAGGCTTTACTGAGGTGTGGTAACTTATGGGACGTGTGCAGTTGTGTAACTACCCTACATTCAGGGTGCAGAAAACTCCCATCCCCTCCCCACACTCGCTTGCACCCCTCCCCCCCCCCCCCGCCCCCGCCCCTGGTCTCTGCTGAGGTGACGCGCCTCCAGGGTTTGGCCATCCATGGCCATCACCCAAGTGGGGTCACATGGCACGCAGTCTTCCTGGCTGGGCCTCTTTCACTTGGTGTCTGGATGCTGCTCCTCAGGAGCCTGTGCGGCGCGCAGAGACCACAGGTGCCAGCTGGAGGGTACGGGGTCAGGGCCAGTGTGGGGCGACCGTACGGACAGTTCCACAAACATCCACACACAGAGGCCCGTGTGGACCTGGTTTTCCTCTCGTTAATGCTGACTGACAGAGTAAATGCGTGTTTGACTTTACAGGAAACCACCCACGGTTCCCAAAGCTGGCTGCGGCCTTGCTGCCAGAGATGCCCAGCACCCCCCACCGGCCTCTCCCTCATGTTAGCCGTTCAGGCGGGTATGGTGGGGTCTGGTCCTCCTCCCTGTTCATATGAGGTCACCAGAAGGGCTCTGAGCACACGAATGGCAGGACCAGGTGTGTGTCTGTCTGCCCTGAACACAAAGGGTAAGAGAATCTGAATGGGGTTTCGGATGCGCCTCAGGGGAAACCACAGACGTAAACTACCAGAGAAATAACAACTGACCTTGTAAACACACACACACACACTCAACAGACAACGTCGGACACTGTGGTTCAGGACGGCCAGTCTGTGACAGGACACCACACTCGAAGGATCCCTGGGGAACCCCCTCAGGCCCAGCAGCATCCACCCCCGCTCGAGGCTGGCACATCAGGTGCGCTCTGCCATAAGAAAACCCAATCTGTGCATGAAAAAGGAATGACCTGTGCCCAGTCATACTATCTTGGTTTTACAAGAAGGTCACCACCTGGTTTTTGTAGTACTCCCTGTTTCTGGGAAGCTCATTTTCTAGGTGTAAAGTCATTGACTACTGCACTTAACTAAATGTCAAAACAAAATCCCATAAAATTAAAGCATGTAGAACAAACTTCTACAGATCGAGGCCACACAATTGTAACATTAGATCTGGAGGCCATCTGAGCTCCTCGTTCAGAGAAGGAGATTTCAGAAAGGTAAATGATGTGTCAGGATTTCATGGATAACAGTCTCGGATTTCTGGCCCAGGGTCTAGGACACATCAAAGGGAAAGTATGCTTAGATAGATGGTGTCCTTGTCTCCCCAGGGTAGAGCTCTCTCGCTATCTATGCACGTGCATGAGTACACGTATGTGTACGTGCACGTCTGTGTGCACACGTGAGCCTAAGTTACAGCTGCTGTTTTCCAGGCAATGCCATCACCTCCATTCCTGATGAAGCATTTAATGGGCTGCCGAATTTGAAAAGGCTCGATCTGAGCAAAAATAATATCACGTCCCCGGGCATAGGGCCCAAAGCATTCAAGGTAAGTATACACACTCTGCCTGGTGAGTGATGACCCCCTCGGGCAGCTTTGTCCTGGCAGCAGGGAAGGGAAGGAGACTGAAGTGTTTTCACTGTAGCCTTTTCCTGAGAAAGTCTCCCCGTGATGTCCCTAAACCACTCAAGTTTTATCTTGATCAAGGTCTGTGGGTTTCCATGCTTCACCCATAGAGCACCAACAACGGCAAAATGACAAAACTAGTATTTTGAACTTATGGAGCAGCCTCTCCTCAAACAGCTGAAAGTATGTTTAAATATGGTCTTTTAGTACATGAGCAGAGCTTATCTGGAAACTTTATTTACATGTTCAGGCTAGAAAGACACAGCTTTGTGATTTTGTGCTGAGGGCAAGACCTGATGAACTTGTGAGCAGCACAGGGTTCTGGAGACACAAACGGGCTCAGATGAAAATCAGCACGGGACAGTGGGGGGAAAGACAAGGGCGAGAGGACAGGAAACAACAGAGAGTAAACCTCTGGAAGGCTTGCGTTTGACTAAAACATTTCCTAAAATGGGAGCAAAGGAAAGAGGCCCAAGGAGTGTCAGGGAAGCAAAGGTGCAAACAAGAAAGAAGGGGTCTGTGTATGTAAACAAATACACACGTGTGCTGTAAGAAGCCCAATGAAACACACTGCAACCCCCTTTATGACCTTTGTACAAATTGCTGGGCACGAGTGTGCTCAGTTCCTGGCTCCCACGCAGTTTCTGGGCTGGGACAGGACAGGGCTCCAGGCACCTGTCCTGCTGCGTCAGCTGAGACTCACGCATCTGCTGCGTTTGATCAGAAAGACAGACACATAGGAGAGCATCTCCTTTTCTTGTTTTGGGGTCCTCTGTCCCCTTCCCAAACTGCTCAAGTTTGACTACGTGCTGCTGAGTCACCAGTGAGGCGTCAGAGCTCTACAAGCACACAACCCCAAACACAGGCATGTGCCTCCCAACAGAACTGTGTGGGCACCACGAAGGAGCAGCCTGTGGTATTTGTAGCCACTGTGAAGAAGGTCCACAACACTTAGTGCTATTTTATGACTGTTCCCACTTAGTGTAACTAGAAAATTGAGGTGTGCAGATATATTGTAAGAACTCAAACTGCTATCTTTTGTTTTAATTTTTTTAAATGTTTGTTTTTGAGAGAGAGAGAGAGCACAAGGAGGGGAGGGGCGGAGAGAGGAGACACAGAATCCGAAGCAGGCTCCAGGCTCCGAGCTGTCAGCACAGAGCCCGACGTGGGGCTCGAACCCACGAGCCGTGAGATCACGACCTGAGCTGAAGTTGGACGCTTAACCAACTGAGCCACCCAGGTGCCCCTCAAACTGCTGTCTTAATTGCTAGCATCCATGACAGATTCAGAGCACCACATAATCTAATTAACTTGTGTCTACTGCCGAGAAGGTGGAAACCTAAGATGTAGCCCAATGTGACTGGTCCAGTGGTGACAGGAGCTCTCTCTTGCTCACTAAAGCCACAATAGGAGAAACAGGTGAGTGGGACACAAAATCATCAGACACAGGTTGCTGACAATGCTTCCCGCAGGCACGAGAAAGGGCAGGCGGGTCCGTGAGGCTAAGCAGGGCTGCGCTCTGGGCACTCAGTGCCATGCGTGACCGCACATCTATACCAGATGAAAAGGTAACTCGAGATTCACTTTTTAAGCTTCTGAAGAAGTTACTGCGCCTGAATATGGACGGGAACAATCTGGTAGAGATTCCTCCTGACTTACCATCTGCATTAGAAGAACTTAAGATCAATGACAACAGTCTGCAGGCTATCAGTGAAGAGAGCTTATCCGGTATGTAACGTTTGGTTGATGTATGTCCTTACAGCCTTTTCCTCTGTGGTCGCGTGGAAACTTTATGTACAGTATTGCCAGATGCACTAGTGAGTTTTTTAGGCCACATCACCATTTACCTTGATAAAATTTATTTACTCCTCTCATGGTTGATTCTGGACCAAACTGAACAACTGAAGTTGTCACACTGTGAGCTCGGCATAAAAGAGGCAGCACCACGCAAGCTGTTCACAAATGCTGGCTGGTGTCTCTGCTGAGGCCAAGTGCTGTGTCCAGACAAAGACGCCTAACTCTTCCTTCCATCCTCCCAACAGTCCGGCACAGCTCGTGAAGTACAGTGCTCACCACTTCCTACTTATCTGATTTGAAATATTTTAAGCCTAAAAAGAGTAAGCCAGTTTCGCGATTTCTTTTTACTCCCAAAAAACCTCACGAGGAACAAAGCCCTTCCAGTGATGGGAAGAAAACCAGGAATCCTAAGAAATGCCAAGCCTGAAAAGTACAGAGTTCTGGAAATACTCTATTTCCAGATGGGACTGCAGGGCGCACATGAAACACATCAATACACACAAACTGTGATAGGCTTTGTCATATGGAAAAGACACCAGAAAGTGCAATTTCCAACTGCTAGGCGAAGCAGAGGCCGAAGGAACACTGAATTTAGGCCAGCGCGCTGATGGGTGTCTGCTAACTGCACGTGAGGTCACCTTTCTAGCTCCATTTTCTTTTTTTTTTTTTAATTTTTTTTTTAACCTTTATTTATTTTTGAGACAGAGACAGAGCATGAACGGGGGAGGGGCAGAGAGAGAGGGAGACACAGAATCGGAAGCAGGCTCCAGGCTCCGAGCCATCAGCTCAGAGCCCGACGCGGGGCCCGAACCCACGGACCACGAAATCGTGACCTGAGCTGAAGTCGGACGCTTAACCGACTGCGCCACCCAGGCGCCCCTCTAGCTCCATCTTCTAGACCACGTGTTATAAGGCAGAAGCCCCTACCGGGAGCTGTGCTCACATAGTCCTGGCAGCGGCTTCCCCACATGCTCCCTCCCTCACACACGTCTCCCCAGTCCAAGCACCATAGAGGCCTCGGCCATGAGGAAGGCCTCAGGTGACGGTGCCCAGAGAGCCTCTACATTCTGCGCTGAGCCCTCTGCCGTGGACCGTCAGCCAGCTGGCAGCAAGCAGGGGGCCCCTGAGCGCAGGCTTCCACCGCTGCCAGATGCTGCTCTTTCTGCAGGGAGGGAGGCCCCTGGTGTGGCCGCCGGCGGCCTGCTGCTCTCCACGTGCTCCTGTGGCAGGTCTTCACTCGCGACCCTTCACGGTGCAGACAGTTCCAGAGCAGTGGGCAGGAGGGGTGGTGCAGGGAGAGCAACAGCACGTGCAAAGGTGCACAGAAACAAAAGGGACCGGATGCTTCCGGGAGAGCACGCAGCCCCCCAGCAGTGCTTGTGCGTGGCCACCACTCGCATTCTCCCGTGTCCGTGACCTGCCAGGTTGGCCCCCACCCCACAACGGGAGGGACTTCTACCAACTTCCTGCTTACAAACCCTCTTGCACTGCATCTACCCCACAGGAAGCTTCTCTAGTCCCAGCGTGTTGCCTGTCACATACAACATACACGTAAGCCAGGGTAACTGTAAACTCACGTGTAACATCATGAATTCACACTGGGTGCTACGTTTCTCTCTCTCTCGTGAGGTCACATACCAGCTACTGGTCTACTTTTATTGTCTGTTTTCCGTGGGAAAACTTCCATTATGTTCCCAAACTTCAACTATGTTCTAGATAAATGGGCTAGATTCTCAGTACCCCTAGTTTCAGAAATTAGAGAGAACATGAGGAAATATAACCACTTATCAGTTTACTGGTTGGGCCTCCTACTTCCTCTCAGCCCTTCAAGTGACGCCACACGGGCTCGCAGACTAGCGTCCTCTCCTGCCGCCGCCGCCGCCCAGAGGCTCCTCACTGCCTGGTGCACAAGGGGCCTGTGCCAACGCTGTGAGCACAGCCACCCAGTTCGAAACGGCCTGTATTCACCTGGCTGCCTCAGCCTCCCATTTCCCTCTGCGTCGTCCTGTGCTTGGGAGTCCAGCCTCACCACTCGTGTGGTCTGCGCCCCTGATGGCGCTGCCCCTTGCTCTTGCTTGGACAACGTCTTGCCTCTCTAATATGCCTAAGAGAGGGAACTGAGATGTACAGAGCACTCAGTGCAATGCCCGTGACTTGAGCTGAATATGAAAACATCCCTATTCTGGAAATCTTGGCCACCGAACCAACCCCAAAGTTACACCCTGAATGTCTGACTCAGATGCCTCTGGGTATCATCACTGCTGAGCCGTCCACTCTCCTTCAGGATTCCAGCTGATGTGGATCATGCCACTCCTGAGGCCAGTGGAAATGATGTAGGGAAACTTACTTGTATAAAGGCCTTTCTTGGTAGCTCAGTCTGAATGCGTGGAGAATTCTTGATCATTCTCCTCTCCAAACATGCATTTGGCTGCACTCTCTGCCAGGAAGTGAACAACTGTGATGAGAATTCACTGCTGTAACTCCCTTGTTCAGAGACTGACATTTGCCAGGCAGAGCACTCCCCTGTCCTCCGTCCATCCCTAATTATGCTGCTGTTTCATCTGGGCGTCCACGTCTTCGCCAATGCTTTAATGACCTCCACAACCTTCTACTGCTCACTTGGGCTCGCTGCCTCTGTGGGATGCCCTCACTCGATAGGCCTGTCTCTGCACTGGATCGCGCACCCAGCATCTTGCCAAGCTGGGCACCTAGGGTGCACAGAGCACTTGGGAAACAGCTCTGCAAGGGGTAGGCCAAAGAAGCGACATCTGCCCTCCAAATAAACTGAACATTTCACATGACATTTTGAAAGATACAGGAACTACATGGTTTTTTGATTTTCTTCATATTCTGACAATTGTATTTTATTTTTTGTAGACCTAAATCAGCTGGTCACCTTAGAACTGGAAGGAAACAATCTCAGCGAATCCAACGTCAACCCTTTGGCTTTCAAATCTTTGAAGAGCTTATCCTACCTGCGTCTGGGAAGAAATAAATTCAGAATTATACCACAGGGGCTTCCGGCTTCTATTGAGGTACCACTATCTTTCTTTCAATGTTTTATGTTTTAAATACAGTCTACCTGAATTTAAAAAAAACCACTATTTTAAAACATTATTGTGCGGCAGATTAAATCCCATTTTGGTGCTATATACAGAATTTACTATAATTTCAACATTGTGTTTCCTCAAGCAATACACAATTTTAATTACTAGTAGAGACCCTTGATAAAGTGAAAATTGGTCTTCCTGACAGCTCTTGGGGGGAGAATGGGGAAGATGAATGAGAACTTAAACAAAAACTACAACTTGCAAGAAAGCGTCCCAGTTCCGCCCAGCGCCCATCACTGCCTTCCCACCCTGTGCCCAGGCTGGAGCCTCACTGCCAAGTTCACACCCAACCTCTAACGCTGACAGCAGAGGTCTGGAAGACCCAGCGGGGCCCTGGCTGACTGCTCTGAGCTCTGTTTCTGCCCTCCCTGCCAGCTGTGGGCTCACTGCCCACGGAGCCACTGGCCCGGGTCTGCCACGGCTGCCACGGGGCCACCCTTCTTCATCCTCCTACTGGCAGATTAAGAGAGAAATTTAGAATTTGTCAAAATTGTAAAGATTGAGGTTCCAACACTGGGCTTTTATTTCAGAAAGACGTATAGACCCCTTATCCTATCCCAGACGTCCTCAGTCAGGTTCTTTTGAGGGTGGGGTAATTTATAATTTTTTAAGTTAAGGTTTTAATACATAATGCACACAAGTAAAACACACGCAATTTGAATAATATGGAGGAGCAAAGGGTCTCCAAATGTGCCTGAACTCCTGTCCCACGTTCTTCTTTCCAGAGGGCCCCTCTCGCTGGTAGGGGAGGTGATGTCCACACAGGTGTGTGTGCTCTGACCCTTCCAGGGCCCTGCTTCCCAGACAGAGTCTAGTGTCTGGATGAGTGTGCTCTGAGTGGGGTACACCTAGGTTGGAATTTACACTTTAAAAGGCTCATGACTGATTCTAATATGCAACCAAGTTTGGGAACCACTGATTTGGTTCACCCCTAAATATGTATTAAGGTAAAAGCAAAAAGCTAAAGATTGCTTTACCTCTTCCTTTAAAAAAAAAAAAAAAAAAAACACTTTTATTTTTTTTTAAAGTTTATTTTTATTTATTTTGAGAGGGAGGTAGAGAGCAAGTGGAGGAGGGGCAGAAAGACAGAGGGAAAGAGAGAATCCCAAGCAGGCTGTGCACTGTCAGCACAGAGGCCAATGAACCCACGAACCGTGAGATCGTGACCTGAACTGAATCCAAGATTTGGACATTTAACCAACTGAGCTAGCCAGGAGCTCCTGCTTTACCCATTCCTAACAAGTAAGAAAATTAAACGAAAAGGGGAGGAAACTAGTACAATAGGAATAGAAAGTTAAACTGAAGATGTATACCAATGTCTGGTTCTAATTTCCAATAAGATTTTTGAGGGAAAACTCCCTCTAGGACCAAGGGAATTAAGGCAGCTGGCTGTTGAAAACAATAGCTCTAGCAAACTACCCCGATGTTAAATCAAGGTTCTTAATTAACTTTTCATTAAATTAATCTTAATACAAGCCAATCTAAAACCCTGACAGGCAGCACAGACTGGTGGGACACTGCCTGCCCCAGAGCTGGGACCTGGTGGGGACGCGTGTCTCTTGCACATCAGGAGTGGGACCACGTGCCTTGTCATCTCTCCAGGCTGGACCATTTCCACTACTGAAGGGGGAATGATCATTTCTACCTATTTTCCAGGGTTGTGAAGCCCAAATGAGATAATGTACATTAATAGGTTTTATAAACTAGAGAGCTTTATACAATTATTATGGTATGCTGTATTTTGCAACACTTTATGGTTAAAAACTTCATTTAATCCCATGACCGTGAAAGATGACACATTTTATTTCACTAATTAGTTAGAAAAGGACAACTTACAATAACAAACTCACTTGGAAAAGCAGTAGACTCTTCAGACAGTACTAAGGAGATCAGTCTACAACACCATCTTTCTCTCTCAAACTCAACCAACCAGCACGAAGAAAAATAGTCTGTTTTCTTAATTATAGGAATTATACCTGGAAAATAACCAAATTGAAGAAATAACCGAGATTTGTTTCAATCACACCAGGAAGATCAATGTCATTGTGCTACGATATAATAAAATTGAAGAAAACAGGATTGCTCCTTTAGCCTGGATAAACCAAGAGTGAGTATCCGCTGCTGTCTGACTGTCTTAGACAGTTTCTTCCCGCTGTCATTACTGCACGGGCTATGAATGAGCGACACCCTTTCATAGTGAACCCTCCCCCAAACGTGGCTATCTGATCGGAGCTTGTGGTATGGCTGGTGTTGAGGTGACCACAGTCTCTGTTACTTGGACACCCCACCCCAAGCCCAAGCGCTGAGTGACCCAAGGTCTGTCCACCTCACAGGTGGTCATGAAGTTGAAGCGAGGCCAGCCCTGCCCCTGCTGAGAAAGGAAGATGCCCCCTTACCCTTGTGGGACCTCACGGTCTCACGCCTCCGAACCCTTTCTCTGTCTCAAGTCTTATACAACAGGCGGAAAGGTGTGTGGCTGGAGAGGGAAGGCAGGAAGCAGGGTCTATGGCTGGCGTGGGGGTCTTGCCTGTCAGGAGGGCAAGACAGGCCATGGTGGGGCGGCGGGGGGAGCTGGGGAGAAGCCAGATTGGGCCGTGTGGGGAGGGCATGAGGGATCTGAGTGGCACAGTGGGAACAGGCATCTTTCAGGGGCAGGACAGAGGGATGAGACAGCCTCAGGTCCAGCTGAGCCCAGCAGGACATGGTGGTGGCAGGGTGACTCAGAAGCCACAGGGGAAGCTCCTGAAACAACCAGGCAGCCCCCTTTTCTCGACCCCTGTGTCACCACAAGCCCTATGTGCCAGGCTGTCAGATCAGGTGTGGAGCAGAGGTGGTTTCAGGGATAGGCAGCTGGACGTCTGACCCCAGAGACAGTGGTGAGTCCTGAGTTCACTACTGCCCCAGGAACGAACTTTCTTCCTGATCCCGGCGCTCTTTGCCCTGGAGCTGGAACAGCTGTGTGGTGACCAGGTAAGAGCGGGAGCCTCGCGGCCACCCTCACACAAAAGTCACTACTGCACACCCAGTGGTGGCAGGAAAATGGCTGAGTATCCCTATGGTCCCTGCCCCACGCTCCACTCTGCTCACCCTTCTTTGCTGCAGAAATCTCGAGTCGGTCGACCTGTCCTACAACAAGCTCTACCACGTCCCCTCCTACTTGCCCAAGTCACTGCTGCACCTCGTGCTCCTCGGGAACCAAATCGAGCGCATCCCTGGCTACGTATTTGGCCACATGGAGCCAGGCCTGGAGTATCTGTACCTGTCATTCAACAGACTCTCAGATGACGGCGTGGACAGAGTCTCCTTCTACGGGGCATACCATTCTCTGAGAGAGCTGTTTCTGGATCACAATGACTTAAAATCTATACCACCTGGGGTACAAGAAATGAAAGCACTCCATTTTCTGAGGTTGAACAACAACAAGATACGGTAAATTTTGGCTTTTTCAAGTATCGATTTAAACTGCTGTGGTTGACAGAGTATACGATTAAACAGCCATGACATGATGTCTGGGATTTACTTCTAAGGGGAAAAAAAGGACAAGAGGTCACATTGAACAAGATAGGCAGATGTTCATAATTACTGAAGGGGGTGATAGGCACTCAAGGATTCATCACAGCTTTTTTCTACTTTTGTATATGTTTGCAAACTTCCATGGTAAAAACCTTTAGAATGGAACATTATTACCTAATACTGAGAACCTAAGGGGTGGGTTGAAGTGAGGCTTCAAGATGGGATATTACAGTGCTGCTCCTACCCCCATATGAAATTTAAAACATTCTAATCTGATTAGAATCTAAACTGATTCTATCTAGATTCTTCCTGAAGGAAAAATTCTGAAAAAAATTACTGAGTGGCAGCCTCTCTCACTTCTGGGGACACAATTTCCTATCTGCCTGGAAAGCATGAAGGTCTCAAGGATTCATCTGGAATGCTGCGGTAGTGCAGCCAAAGGCTGATCCTTGACATGGGGTCTTGTCCCTGAAGATTCTACCCCTTCCTCTTTTCTCTGTCTCTAAAATTCCAAACACAAACTCCCAAAAACAAAAGAGGGAAAGAGTCAAGGGTGTATAACAGTACTGGAGAGAGAGGTGGGAGTGGGGAAGGCTTTATAAGATTCAGTTAAAAACGGTTTGGCTAGAGTACTTCATAGCTGTGCTCTGTGCTTTCTATTTGCGTCAGAAAGCACATGTCTGTCCCCCTTCCAGCCTGACATCTTGATTAATACCTTTCTCCTCCACCTCTGAACCATTGGTTTCATTCACAGATGATTGTTGCTTGAACCTCTTATTTCTTTAAGGGTAACAAACTGCTGAGCCCCATGTTTGTTATCCTTCCCACATTTGTCAGCTGGAACTCTTATCAACCAGGGCCACTTTGTTACTCAGAGGGGTAAGATGAATGCTCCGTTCTTCCCCTGAAATGTCCAATCAGAGCAAGAGGCTGGCTAAAAATTTCTAACCATGTGAGCTGACAGATGTTACCTAAACTTAACATGCAATCATTCTGCAGTATCTACAAATGCCAAATCATGTCTTATACCTTAAACTATCATGTTGTATGTTAATTCTATTTTTACAGAACTGGAAAAAAACGATACATGTATTAAATATGAATGGAAAGGACTATAAAACATATTAAAATATATTTCCAGCTGTCTCAGGAAAAAAAAGAAGTCGGTGCCTAAGTGTTTGTGTTTTTTTGTTTTTGGCTTTCTCTCTTTCTCTGGAGAACCAATATGAAC
Source organism: Panthera tigris (assembly GCF_018350195.1). Taxonomy (NCBI): domain Eukaryota; kingdom Metazoa; phylum Chordata; class Mammalia; order Carnivora; family Felidae; genus Panthera; species Panthera tigris. The sequence goes on along the minus strand of NC_056672.1, from coordinate 737,264 downwards.
TCATGGTTTTATATATTCAGAATGCTTTCATCAACTGTAATTATTGTTCTTAAACTCCACTCCTTGGCCAGAGGTAGCGCTCAGAGCTGGCTCTGTGTCCTTGGAGAGGCCTCTGCTGACCCGGGCAGCACTCTCCTCCCCCTGCCACGCACCGGTGACAGCCTTCTCCCAGAGAGGTCCAAGCCCCCTCAATGGGAGCAGCATCCACATGCCCCAGGCTGGGGACCAGGCACTGTCTTTTCTAAAGTGTTGTTACTGTTTTAAGGCTTGCAGTAAACTGCCAGGAAATATGTATTTTGTAAAGAAAAAGAACAGGAGTTTATACTGGTGTTCCCAATTCAAATTTAACCATATAGAGTATTCCTTTTGTTTTAAATTTGTTTATCTTATACTGAGAACCTAGGTTCTCAACAATGTTAACTAAGTCATTATCTTACAATATACAAACAATAGTTTCAAAATAAAAATACCATTACTACAAGCACAAAAATACTGAGTTAAGTATACAGTGTTTTGGGGAGCTCTATTTGCTTTTAGAATATGTTCCACAAAGGATGTGTAGCTGAAATATTGTGGCCTACTTTGTAACAATATGTCAACAACTTAATATTCAGATAAGGTCTTTGGTTTGTTTTTGGTTTCAGGGAATTACTATTTTATATTTGATTAATGATTTTTACTATGTTAAACATTTATATAATTCCAAAGTCAAAACTGTATAACAAGGTATGTTAAGAGAAGTCCTTCTATGCCTGTACCTTATGCTGCATTCCATCATTCTGCTTAATTTTTTTAAATTAATTTGTGGTTTTTCCTTTCAGTATTTTTTTGCAAATATAAGTATACATACATACACATATTCCCTACCCTCCCATAATTACTATACAAATCATTACCAGAAAGATTTTTCTTTTTTCTCTTTTAATTTTGTTTAAACGCTTTTATCCATTTGTGAGAGAAGAAGAGAGACAGAGCATGAGTGGGGGAGGGGCAGAGAGAGAGGGAGACACAGAATCCGAAGCAGGCTCCAGGCTCCGAGCTGTCAGCACAGAGCCTGACACGGGGCTCGAACCCACGAACTGTGAGATCACGACCTGAGCCGAAGTCAGGCGCCTAACCGACTGAGCCACTCAGGTGCCTTGACAGTGAGTGGTACTTTCTTTTTTTAATGTCTTATTTTTGAGAGAGAGAGAGAAGACAGACAGAGCACAGAGTGGGGAAGGGCAGAGAGAGAGAGAATCCCAAACAGGCTCCAGGCTCTGAGTTGTCAGCACAGAGCCCGATGCGGGGCTCAAATTCATGAACCACAAAATCATGACCTGAGCTGAAGTCGGACACTTAACTGAGTGAGCCACCCAGGCGTCCCTCGAGTGGTACTTTTTATAATTATCAGTATAGCCTTACTATGACTCTTCATCAATATATGGAGAATTTCCTCATTCTTTTTACAATAGAATACAGACCAGTATTCTATTATGTGGAAATTTTATTTAACCAGTTCCTTATTGATAGACATCTAATTGTTTCCATTCTTTTATTACTACAAAGAATGCCATAATACGTAACTTTGGACAGCCTTTTGTATTTTTCCAGACTAACTCTGGGATAGGCTCCTAGAAGGGAGACTGCTGAGTGACCGGGCAAAATGCACGTGACCCTGCTAGGTACTGCCAATCCCCGCCCCCCGCCACGGGGGCTGTCCTGCTCTGAATTCCCTCCAGTACTGTGTAATCCTGCACAGCCCCATTATCAGACCATGTTGATGAGCTTCTGAATTTTTTTTTTTTTATGTGAGGCAAATCTGGTAAGTGACAGTGTTGTGCCAGATACTTTCAACGTGCATTTCTCTTGTCATGAATGAAACTAAGCATCTCTTCATGTTTATGACATTTCATTTTTTCTCTGGTGGGCTGGTTACCAGAGCATTTCCCTCACTTCTCCTTTTTCTGCAGGGGTTTTTAGGAGGTCTCTGTCCACTGGCCCTATATCTGTGATATAAGTTGCAAAAGCTTTCTCCTAGTTTGCCATTTGTCTTTTAACTTTGCATTTTTAAAACACCTGTAGTCGCTTTATTAATCTTTTCTTTTAGTGCTTCTGATTTTTGAGTCACAAGGGGATTTTTTTTTTCCCCTGCTCCTAGGGTATACTAGTTCTTCAGTTTTCACATTTAGATCTTTGATGTATTTAAAATTTTTTCTAGCATATAAGAAAAAGACCCAATTTTACTTTATTTTTTAAAAATTGGGGAGCCTCAGTGGCTCAGTAGGTTGTACGTCCGACTTCGGCTGTCAGATGTGCTAACAGCTCAGAGCCTGGAGCCTGCTTCAGATTCTGTGTCTCCCTCTCTCTCTGCCCCTCCCCTGCTTGTACTGTCTCTTTCTCTCTCAAAAATAAGTAAATATTAAAAAAAATTTTTAAAGAAAAACAATTAAGCAAATGTAATTTGGAAATCATTTAATTAGACTGCACATTACTTCCCTAAAAATTTTAAGAATTGTTGTTCTTCAAAATGATTAAGAACTCCTTATAAAAACTATGCCATTTTTTTGCTGTATACCCAGCATTAGTCATTGGAACCACTGGCACATAGACAAAAGCATAACCTGGGTAGTGAAAATGGATTTGTGATAAACACCCCAGAATTATCAAATAGCCCCTGGGGTCCTGGCTGAGCCCAACAATACAACAATGTGAAACTAACTCTTTAATACCAGAATTGATCTCCTAACTTCCAGCTTAATTTTTGCCAAGTTATCAAAGACAACAACCAACTCATCTGCCAAACCTAGCGATAATGAGTGACCCTTGAGCAACACAAAGTTCTTCTCACAGAAGTGAGATGATTCTTCACAAGATGATTTCCCTCAAATAATTCTATCAACTAAGTTAACGTCTTTTCTAAGGCTCATTTTCCTTTCTGACAGACATCCTGAAGGAATGTCCTCAAATTTCAAAGCTATCATTTAAGAGAGGCTCTAACAGCATTTGTCATTTTGTGTGCATTCCTTTGTACCTTCATGAAACGAAACACTTGTCCACAGAATAGGGGTCACTGTTAGTACTGACACGAAGAAAACCAGGCTGAAATAAAGGGCAGAATTTCAACAAGTGTGTAAGTAGTTCATATAAACAGTTGGCCTGACTTCCACATACCACTGACATTTCTTTTTGTTGAACACTCAGTATCTTTTCAACAAGAGCACCAGCAAGTTTGAGATAAAAAATGCAAGGATAGCTTTGATCATAAAGGTCCATCCACTAGATACGACAGTCAAGGCCAAGACTCATATTAATAGATTCATTATGTCTTTAAATGTGGCCACAAAGACTAAAGTTGTGGGCTGAGTTATGAAACACGAGACCGCAAGTACCATGAACACTCGTGATAATAAATGGAAACTCATTTGACCCTCAAATTCAATATTTTTACACCAGCTCTTTTTGACATACAGAACTCAAATTCTGGAAACGAATGAATTTGCCTTTTTGTTTCCTTAAAACAATTTTTTAGGAAAATAAAAGTATTTTAGGAAATTCTCTCACCTGTCCCCCTGATGTTCCTTTACACTTTTTGCTAAAATTCACTTATGTTCTATCTTCAACCATGTTATATACTCTCTGGTACTTGAAAAGGAAGAGCACCAAAACTTTTTTAAAAATGTGAAATTTAACTAAGTTACATAAAGCTCAATACTACTTGGACCATTTATGGCTTGTACATCTATTTTTCCTCAGGAACATTCTTCCAGAACAAATCTGCAATGCTGAAGAAGATGGCGATTCAACCCTGGAACACCTTCATCTTGAAAACAATTATATTAAAACAAGAGAAATATCATCCTATGCATTTTCATGCATAAGATCATATTCAAGTATAGTTCTTAAACCACAAAATGTCACATAATTCCAAGTTTTTGTTCATCACTTACAAACCATACTCCTGTATTTGTTGTAGTAGCATCTGTCATCAATAAGTGAGACCCAGCCCACAGAGAAACAACCAAAACACACCCTGAGTTTAGTTTTCCAGCAGTCTTAGTGGAAGTGCAGCTTCACACTCTAGAAAAAAGCCCCCTCCTGCAACTTTCCTCAAGAGAACAGGATCTTACTCGCTGCTGAGTTAGACTGGGAAAATCTGGAGCAAAATAAGAATGTCCTTTACAACTGACCTGAAAATTGCTTTAGGCTAGGCTCTAAGTCCCTTTAAAAAATACATGTGTTATGGTTCGAGACCAAGAAGTGCATGGTAGGAAAAAAAAATAGGTGGAACTTACAAATTAATGTTCTGTTTATTATTCTACTGTCAAAATAATTTAGTATTTTCTATAAGATCCTATGCTACAATTATTGGTATAAATATACTTAGTGATTGGGTTTGCTTAGTTCCTTTTTTAATCACATGTGTAAAATTAAAACACTCCTGTCATGTTAATTTCCTGGTTTTGAGGACTGGAGTATTGTTATATACTGCTTATTAACATTAGAGGAAGCTGGGAGAAGGGCATATGTGAGTTCTACACTATTTTTGAAACTTTACTACAAAACCTAAAATTTCTGTGTCAGTTTAAAAAATTAAACAATATTTTAAGATCACCCTCATTATTCTTTATTCAAGATCAAAAGATCTTATGGAAAGTAGTGGACTTTGCTTAAAATATGTTCATTGTCCTTGACTACACCTTGTAAATATAAACCCTAAGGCATGCATTTTTGAAAATTTTTGCTCCAATGGTTACTGTTAGCAACTACCTTCTTTCAATGTGCTCAAAAGTATACTTTTATTCAGTTCAATTTAACATAAAGCTATTAGTATTTACTATGTACTAGAACCTGCCAAAACCATATGGTATTAAAATTTTTATTATGTAATGATCTTTTGTCTGTTATTTCTGGAACAATTTATAAAGGACACATACAGAAACTGTGCTGACTTCTTTTGCTGCTCTCAGCTTTGTGTCTAGGAACTCATATTCAGGTTACTCTAACTTTTCAAACTTTAGTGACCTAATCTTTCAATAGTGGTTTTGCTACCTGGGGGAGCTTCTGGTCCCACTTAGAGGGCTGTCATGAGAACCAGAGAGGAATGAAAAATATCCAGGAAATGTGGTACACAGGTGAGTGTACTTACTACCTACCTTTTATATAAAATTGACAGCCACCAGCATATTCACCAAAGCTATTTCCTAACTTTCTCGGATATGAGTTTGATATATCCTATTCAAGCCAATTTTATTTCCTTCTTAAAAAAAATTATTAAGTAATCTTCACAACCAATGTGGGGCTCGAACTTACAACCCCGAGACCAAGAGTCACAGGCTCCACCCACTGCCAGCCAGGCATCCCAAGCTAATTTTATTTCTGAGCCCTTCTTTCTAGGTACCCTCTCATAGTAGCTAGGATTTTGAGATTATAACATGAACAAGAATAATAGTATGATGAAGACTGTTAGAACCAAGGGCAGAGGCTTAAGCCAGGTGGCTAAGAGCAGAAGTAGAATCTTAGGGAACAAAAAGTTGGGACTTATAACAGTTTAGGAAAGTAGGAGCATTACTAATTTAAACTGGCCAAGTTGAATGGAGGAGACAGGTAAAAATAAGAATATACAGTTATTCACTCCTTTAACAAGAACCTTTAATACTTCTTGCTGCGTGAACATGAATGCACTGACAGAACCTGTTGAAGGCAGTCTAGGGAGCAAAGTTTAAGGTGAGTCAGCAGAACGTGCACCCTGGAGCAACGCAGATGGACACTGAGCCTTCCTGCACTTATTTCTCACTCTGACTTTACTCTGTGTTCCAGACGCTGTTCTAGAGAACCAGGAATAAACAGAATGGACAGGTCTCTACTCTCTGGGAACACACGGTGTGGTTGGGGAGATAAGGTGCGATGAGGTCAGCAGAAAAGGTGGGGCGGTGGTGAAGCATGCTAGGGTCCTCAGCTCCCTCTGCCTGGGCCCAGGAGTGTGCGGGTCCCATGAGTCACGGTGGGATGCTGCTCCTCCTCCCCCCCCCCCCCCCCCCCCGGCCAGCCCTGGAGTGCCACGAGGCCCAGGCACACAGTAAGAGCCCACTGTGCAACTGGAACACCTCGACAGAACAGATTCTCTAGGAAGGCTGAAAATCAGACTGACTGATGGAAGCTTTACTTTTAAGTTGGAAGTCACTTTTATTTTTGATTTTACAACTTAAAATATAAAATACGTCTAGCAATGAACATGTTCAGCCTTGAAATTTCATCATGTCCTGGATAGGAAATTTTAATTCCATTAAAAAAAAAGTGATAAATGTCCTTCACGATATAATGTTAAAAACAAACAGATGTTCTGCTTGGCTTCAGAAATATGCTGTAATTACTAACACATATGTACACTGAAAAAGTCCTGGAGTAGCTATGATCTAAAAATATTAAAGGTGTGTGCACATACATACAAGGAATGCTAACTATATTATTAATTTTGGGATTTGGCTTAAAATTATTACAAAAAGAACTAAAGATATGACATGGTGAAAGACACATATAGCCCGGGATTATAAGGAAATAACTACACCAGGAATCAGGACACATGGGTGCCCACCTTGATCTCCAATGATTCAACTGTACACTCACTTCACTTGTCTGGGATCGCTTGATTCAATTATGACATAATGTGTCTGGAACAGATGAGTGGATTTCAAGCATGGCTCATCAGGGGTTCATGGCACCCTGGGGTGGAAATGTCCCTGAAGAAGTGCACAGACTCTCCTTCAGACAAGCAGTTTTGCTAACTTCGGAGAGATTGGCTGCTTCCCCTCCACACCCCGCTTTTCTTAGAACCAATGGACAGGCACCATCTGAATCACAAACCAAGTTTTAAGATTCACAAAGAACATGCATCAAAGTCCCTGGTCCTTCCCTAACCCTCTGCCCAGCTCCCCTACACTCTGAGAACACATGGCTGGAGAGCCTTGGCCTGAGGAAAGGTTTCTCAGGTGCCTGGATGCAGCCAAGCTCCCCGTGTGCTGGGCAAGGAGATCTAGCTGGCACAGCTGTTCCTCCACAGCTCCAGCGCACTGGGGCAGTGTGGTACCGAGCAGCTCTGCAACAACCAAAGGCTGCTGACCTCTGACCTGAAACACCCCGGAGGGCAGCCAGCTGAGCACGTATTCTGGAGGGAGCACAGACAGGCCCACATCCTCTGTCCCCACCACAACCTGTGACTCCCTGGGCAGCAGGCAGGTCAGGATACTGCGACAAGGGTGGGTGGGTGCCACTAGGAAGCACAGCGGGTACGTGGCTGAGCCTGGACTTACTCTGCATCTTCCAACCGAAGTCCAACGAGTGGGAAGTCTGGACACCGGAGTGGGCGCTGGGCACTGGGCACCTGGCGTGGCAGGTGCTGCCAGCAGGGGTGAGCAAGATCCAACCATCTCTCTGCAGGCTTGCAATGCCAGATGACTCCACACATCACTGTAGGAGTCAGCCTCATGGAACATCCTTCCATTTGTTTGTGTTGACTTCAGTTTCTCTCATTAGTGTTTTATAGTTTTTGGAGTACGGGTTTTTTTACCTTCTTGGTTAAACTTATTCCTAGATATTTTATTTTTGGCACAATTGTAAATGGGATTGTTTTCTTAATTTCTCTTTCTACTGCTTCATTATTAATGTTTAAGAATGCAACCAGTTTCTGTATATTAATTTTGTATGCTGTGACTTTACTGAAGTTGTTTATCAGTTATAGTAGTTTTGTGGTGGAGTCATCATGACTGCTTTCACTAACATGCAAAAAAAAGAAGAACATTTTTTTGTGTGTGTTGTCTTTATCTGGTTTTGGTATCAGGGTATTACTGGCCTCCTAGAATGTATGTGGAAGCTTTCCTTCCTCTTTTATGTATTTTTTTGGAGGAGGAATAGTTTGAGAAGAATAGGTATTATCTCTTCTTTAAATGTTGGGGCACCTGGGTGGCTCAGTCAGTTAAGTGTCTGACTTGATTTTGGCTCAGGTCATGATCTTGCAGTTCGTGAGTTTAAGCCCTGTGTTGGGCTCTGTGCTGATGGTGTGGAGCCTGCTTGGGATTCTTTCTCTCCTTCTCTCCCTGCCCCTCCCCAGCTCTCTCTCTCAAAATAAACAAACATTAAAAAAAAATTAAAAATAAATGTTTGGTGAATTCCCCCGTGAAGCTATCTGGTCCTGGACTTTTATTTATAGCTGGGAGTTCACTGATTACCGATTCAATTCCATTGCTAGTAACTCGTGTGTTCAAATTTTCTATTTCTTCCTGATTGAGTTTTGGGAGGTTATATGGCTTTTATCCACTTCTTCTGGGTTGTCCAATTTTTTGGCATATAATTTTTTATAATATTCTCTTATAATCCTTTGTGTTTCTGTGGTGTTGGTTGTTATTTCTCCTCCTTCATTTCTGATTTTGAGTCCTACCTCCTTTTTTCTTGATGAGTCTGCCAAAAGATTTATTAATTTTGTTTGCCTTTTCAAAGAACCAACTTCTGGTTTCATTGATCTATTCTATTGCTTTTTAGTTTCTATATCATTTATTTCTGCTCTGATCTTTATTATTTCCTTCCTTCTGCTGGCTTTGGATTTTCTTTGTTGTTCTTTTTCTAGCTCCTTACACTTCAGTGTAAGGTTAGGTTGTTTGAGATTTTTCTTGCTTCTTGAGGTAGGCTTGTATTTAGAACAGCTTTTGCCACATCCCAAAGATTTTGGACCTTTGTGTTTTCATTTTCATTTGTCTCCATGTATTTTTTAACTTCCTCTTTGATTTCTTGCTTGACCTGTTTGTTGGTTAGCAGCATGTTATTTAGCTTCCACGTATTTGTGCTCTTTCCAGATTTTTTCTTGTGATTCGTCTATTCTGGAGAATGTTCCATGTGCACTTGAAAACAATGTGTATTCTACTGGTTTTGGATGGACTGTTCTGAATATATCTGTTAGATCCATCTGGTCCAATGTGTCATTCAAAGCAACTGTTTCTTTGCTGATTTTTGGTCTGGATGATCTGTCCATTGATGTAAGTGGGGTGTTAAAATTCCCTACTGTTATTAGGAAATTATATACTGAGAGATTAAAAAAAATCCTCAAAATATTAGCAAAGTAAATCCAACAATACACTAAAAAAAATAATTCATCATAATCAAGTGGGATTTAATCCAGGGATGCAAGGGTGGTTCAACATTTCAAAGCAATCAATATGATATGTCACGTAAAGAAGAGAAAGGATAAGAACCCTATGATCCTCTCAACAGATGCAGAAAAAGCATTTGACAAAGTACAACATTTATTCATGATAAAACCCCTCAACAAATCAGGTTTAGAAAGAACATACCTCAATATAATAAAGGCCTTATATGAAAAACCCACAGCCAATATCACACTCAATAGGGAAAAACTGAAAGCCTTCCCTCTAAGGTTGGGAATAAGACAAGGATGTTCACTGTCACTACTTTTATTCAACATAGTATTGGAAGTCCTTGCCACAGCAATCAGACAAGAAAAAGGAATAAAAGGCATCTAAATTAGTAAGGAAGAAGTAAAAATTTCACTATTTTTAGATGTCATGTAACTATATATAGAAAACCCTAAAGACTCCACCACAAAACTACTATAACTGATAAATAACTTCAGTAAAGTCACAGCATACAAAATTAATATACAGAAACTGGTTGCATTCTTAAACATTAATAATGAAGCAGTAGAAAGAGAAATTAAGAAAACAATCCCATTTACAATTGTACCAAAAATAAAATATCTAGGAATAAATTTAACCAAGAAGGTAAAAAAACCCGTACTCCAAAAACTATAAAACACTAATGAGAGAAACTGAAGTCAACACAAACAAATGGAAGGATATTCCATGTCAATGGCTTGGAAGAACTAATACTGTCAAAGCAGTCTACAGATTCAATGTAATCTCTATCAAAACATCAATAACATTTTTTCATAGAACTAGAATAATCCTAAAATTTGTATGGAACCACAAAAGATCCTGAATAGTCAAAGTAATCTTGAGAAAGAACAAAGCTGGTGGTATTACAATTCCAGATTTGAAGATCTACAACAAAGCTCTAGTACTCCAAACAGTAAGGTACTGGCACAAAAAGAGACATATTCATCAAAAGAACAGAATATAGAGCCCAGAAATAAATCCAACCTTATATGATCAATTAATAAACAACAAAAGAGACAATATACAACAACAGGGAAATGAGAATCTCTTCAACAAATGGTGTTGAGAAAACTGAACAGCCACATAAAAAAGAATGAAACTGGACTACTTTCTTATATCTAATACACAAAATAAACACAAAATAGATTAAAAACCTAAATGTGAGACCTGAAACCATAAAACTCCTAGAAGAAAACATAGGCAGTAATTTCTTTGACATCAATTGTAGAAACATTTTTCTAGATATGTCTCCTTTAGCAAGGGAAACAAAGGCAAAATCAAACTATTGGGACTATGTCAAAATGAAAGCTTTTGCACAGTGTAGGAAACCATCAACAAAGCAAAAGGGCAAACCACTGAATGGCAGAAAACATTTGCAAATGATATATGTGATAAGGGATTGATATCCAAAATATATAAAAGACACAATGCAATACCAAAAAAATAAATAATCTGATTATAATGGGCAGAGGATCTGAATAGATTATCTTTTCAAAGAAGACATACAGATGGCCAACAGATACATGAAAAGGTGCTCAACATCACTAATTATCAGGGAAATACAAATCAAAACCACAAAAAGATATCACCTCATACCTGTCAGAATGGTTAGAATCAAGAAAGACAAGAAATAACAAGTGTTGGGTGAGAATGTGGAGAAAAAGGAGCCCCCAAGCACTATTGGTGGGAATGCACATTGGTGCAGCCACTGGTGGAAAACAATGTAATACAGAGGTACCCAAAACAAAACAAAAACAAAAACCAAAAAAACCTGAGAAATACCATATGATCCAGTAATTCCACTACTAGGTATTTACCCAAAGAAAATGAGAACACTAATTTGAAAAGATATATGCATCCCTATCTTTACTGCAGCATTATTTACAATAGCCACAAGATGGAAGCAGCCCAGGTGTCCATCAACTGATGAATGGATGAAGAAGATGTGGTGTGTATATATATTCAATGGAGTATTACTCAGCCAAAGAAAGAATGAAATCCTGCCATTTGCAACAACACGGACAGACCTACAGGGTGTAATGCTAGGTGAAACAGGTCAGAAAAATATCGTACAATTCCATATGTGGAATTTAAGAAACAGACAAAGAAAGAAAAAAAGAGACAAAAAAACAGACTCTTAAATACAGAGAACAAAGTGGTGGTTGCCAGAGGGGGGAGGTACGGGGAGGATGGGTGAAATAGGCAAAGGGGATTAAGAATACATTGATCGTGATGAGCAATGAATAATGTATTGAATGTTGAACCATGACATTGCACATTTGAAACCAATATAATACTGCATGCTAATTATACTTCAATTTAAAAAAACATGAAAAAAAACTACCCACAGTGCTAGCTGAAATCTGCCTTTGCACAGTGCCCTCTGGTCCACCTGGACACCTCCAAGAGAAGTGAGGTCAGGGTGATTAGCCCGCTCGCACATAAAAATGTGATTATTCCAATAACTGTTCAGTAGTATGTAGCATAAACCTTTAAATTCATTGAGAAGTGTTAATAAATCATAATGCTTGTTTAAGATAACTTTAGATTTGGTAAGTATGTGAAGATTTAAGCCACAGATGACTGGGTATATAGCTAAAGGATAAAACCCCAAAGATTTACTGGTGGCATATACTGCATTCAGTGTAGTATTGTGTGCTGCTGTAGGCAAATATGATTTGCCTGAATTGGCAAATTTATTTTACTTTTTAAAAAAATGTTTATTTTTGGGGGTGGGGGGACAGAGAAAGACAGACAGACAGAGAGACAGAGAGAATGAGAGACAGAATCCCAAGCAGGCTCTATGCTGTCAGCATGGAGCTCGATGTGGGGCTCAATCCCATGACCCTGGGATTGTGACTTGAGCTGAAATTAAGAGTTGGATGCTCGACCAACTGAGCCACTCAGGTGCCCCTGAACTGACAAATTTCAATTTAGATCAGGGGTAACAAAGAAAGCCTGTGGTAGAATATGGGTGGTAAATGGTACCAAATTCAGAGGAGGAAAGAGCATTAGGCTTGAGGGGCCCTGATACAGGATGTGAGTCAGCCAAGCAGAGGGGAGGAGTACAGGTCGGAAAAGCTCAGCGGGAGACCAGACTTACATGAGGAGCAGTGAGGTGTCGGAAAGGGATGTGAGCCAGCACCGCAGGGGCTGTTGCAGCCAGTACAGGTGACAGGAGGAAAACTGTGACAAAGCCTCGTCCAGGACACAATGAGAAGGGAGCCAAAGAGAACTGCTTATGCCTCAGGAATGCTGCTGACAGGCTGACAAAGAAGGGACAGTTTGGGCAAGAATATGCTGAATTTGGGGGTCATGAAAGATTTCGGGCAGGAGGATGGGGGGAGTGGGAAGGCAAAGAGTCCATAGGCAAGGACAATTTTGAGGGGTATGAGAGGAAGAGGGCAGGGGAGCTGAACCCTAGTGAGTGCAGCTCCCAATGTCGAGGGAGCAAAGGAGCCAAGTCCATGGCCAGTCTCCATCCAAGCTGAGCCGTGTGGTCTGGCCACACAGAGCTTCTGGGGCACAAGACAAGATGCACCCAGGAGCCTGGCTCTGTGCAAAGTGCCCCCCTCACCTGGCCCTCAGGATACATGGCACCACCCTGGTGACAGATGTGGTACTGTGACTTAGGTGTGCACTGATTATTTATTGCATATGAGGTGCTACACCGCTGATGGACAGAGGGCATATCGTGTTTCTCTAATAAGACTGTAAAACCAGAAGAACAGAGAGACAGGTCATTTCTTAGATCCTTGCATCCTGTGCAGAAAGTTGGTGCTCAACTGACCGCAGACCCCAGGTCTACACCGATCAGCTCATGAGCTCTCCAAAGTTGCTACTGATACTACTCCTAAACAAAACAGAAAGGAATCTGCAAAACTTAAGGACTTCTTTTTTTTTTTTTTTTTAAATAGGCTTCACGCTGAACGTGGAGCACAACAAAGGGCTTGAACTCATGACCCAGAGAGCAAGACTTGAGCTGAGGTCAAGAGCCAGAAACTTAATCAACTGAGCCACCCAGGTGCGCCCAAATTTAAGGATTTTTGAAGGAAAAATGAGAAACTGAAATGAAAAAAAATTTATATAGGGTCCTAAAATTAATAAGGAATAATTTATATCGTTAACATTTTCTGACACGACATGAGAAAACAGAGTATTTTATAAACAACCCAGTCATGCTTTGACAACTGGTAATACTTAGTAACCAACTGATTGTTCTGCATAATAACAACATTGACTATGTTTTCTAAAGCCATCATTTAAACATACCATGAATTACTAGGTTCATGGACGCCGACGTACAACGAGGAGCTACTCAAATTCTGCTGTTTCAGTGAAACCTCAAAGGGCGGTTAAAACCCTTTATGACATCTATTCCGCCTCCTCCTTTATTTAGAAAACAGAAAGTTTCCTCATAGGAGATGTACTTACAGACTGAAGATGACTGAACTATTCTTCTGTCCACAGTTGAAAGTAATTCAGATCCTCAGTCAACTTAAAATTCAAAAATATTAAAAGTACCCATGAAAACAGAAGTTTCTGGCCAGCTCTAAACTATACAAGATGACTCCAGGGCGTGCAAACCCAGAAGTCTACTCTACCATGAGGTCTGTTCCTTGTAGTTGAAAATCCAGAACAAGTACTGTGGTTCTGACCTGGAGTCCTTATGAGCTGTGGACTAGATCCTGTTACTCAGACTCTGATTTCCAGTCTCCTCACCCGTGAAATTGCGGGGAACAACATCTACTTCCTAAAGCTGCTGGGAAGGCTAAATGAGGTGCCATCCATTGCCATGCTAGGCGCAGGTTAGACATCAGAGAAGCTGAGCATCCATTCCTTCACTGGTAGGTGTCATGAGACCAGCAGGCACAGAGGTTCAGTGACTTGCTCAAGGCTGCCTGGCCTCTTAATATAGCAGACATTAATTATTCAAGGTAACCGATTCCTTAGATTGTGAAATATAGTGGGAAAAGGAGTGGGCATCTTACTCTGGGCAAGGGGTCAGCAAATGCTCTGTTGAGGGCTAGGCTCCAAAGGGACGCTGGGAGCCTCTGCTCACACCCATCGTACAGAACAGCATCATACAGACACCAGCATAGGGTGTGCTCAGCTGGAGTCTCCATAAACACACAGCGAGTGTTGGACTCTGCACAGAGTCCAAACTACTTCTCCTCACAGATGGAGTAATTTAGAAAATGACTTGAAAAAAATCCTGATTATAAGAAAGAAGAGTTAAGTCTGACTTATAAATGTAACTCACTGTGATTACTTATAACACCTGAAATGAGGAAAAACCTATTTAAAATAGCCAGCCAAACTGTAAGAGTATGTGATCAATAAACCTGTCCAGCAGTTAAGATTCTGACCTCAGAGATGACCCAGGAGTGGGTCTGTAAGGACAGAGTAAGAGTCTGCCTGCAAGCCTTGGCCTTCCCGTCCCTCAGCTGGGTGCAGAGGCCCTGGGCAGATGGTTCTTCTGGGGAGTGAATTTCATGACTGTCCCTGTGAATAACAGCCCCGACTGAACCTGGTCCAACAGACCCTCTGTAGAGGATCTTCAGAGGAACTGGGGTCTAGAGTCAACAGGGCAGGCGTGTGTGAGCACACACGTGAGCTCACATGCCTGAATGCTTCAGCACATTCTTACATGTTACTCACATGTCTCTGCCTTGACATGTCAAACAGCAAGAGTGGAGGCTGTAAACCACGGTGGAATCTGGTTCTGTCACACACTGTTTTTTGCAAAGAAGTGAATGTTTCTGACTCTGTCAATAGGCCTTAGTGATTACACAACTGAAAAATAAAGGCATGAGTATTTCTTCTTTGAAGTCGCATTTTCTCTCTCTACATGAAAATGGATACAATCAAAACTTTGAGTTGAGCATATTTTTTCCTTTACACAAAATGTGAAGAATGTGAATCCACACAAGGGAAAGCAGACTGTATTAAAAATAACATGTGATTGCACTGAACACGTATTAGTTTGGAACACAAAAGGAATGCATCATGCTATTGAAATGTCATGGTGTGTTTCTAAGTAACAGAGTCTCTGTGGTCAAATAAACTTACATTAAACTATCAACTGATAGAAGCAAATCTTTTCAGAAGTTGGAATGTGCTAAAGGTTGATTTGTTTTCCATAAGTTGAGAATTATGTTCACAATTACCAAGTTTATAATGTCTGAAATACTAATTCTAGGGAAATAGTTCTTAATTATTTGAAGGATGGACCCCTGAGAGGATACGATGGGCCTCTGTGTAGAAAAACACTCATCTACTAACACTTTACATGTATCAAGAGATTCATACAGCCTTCCCCACTCCTCCAGGGATTCACAACCCCTGGTTAAGAAACCCTAGGGTAACAGCTTAATTAACTTAAAGCTTTGCATGTAAAAATTTCAGTAGAGGTAAGGACAAATCAGTTAAAATTAAGACAAAACATGTTCCCCTCCCCCCCCCCCAATTATTTAGCAATATTTTTAAAAGCCACAGAAAAGTTGAAAGTATACAGTGAAGATCTCCACATGCTTCACCTACATTCACCAATTGTCATTTTGTCTGTTCATCTCTTCCCCCCTCCTGTGTCCACATTTGTCCAGCTGGACCATCCATGTGCAGGCTGCAAGTGTCACAGCACTGTCACCGGGACTTGAGGAGGGGACTCCTGAGAACATGGACAGGCCTGATGAGCCTGTGGCACGACAATCACATGTGCTCACATCACCAAACCCAGGAAATGGAACTGACTCAGTACTGTCTCCCATACAGCCCATATTCGGGTTTCCCCATGTTCACGCATTTTGGCATGTCCCGACAATGCCCTAAGAGGCAGTGTGTGTGAATTAGAGTTTACACGCGCACTCCTTCAGTCTCAGAAGGTTTATTTAAAACTGTTACTTGTAACCATTCCTCAAAGCAAACTGACTTCTGAGGCATTTAAAAATATGTGACACCCACACAATATTATAAACTTACTGCCATAAGTCTTTCAGTTTTCATGAATTCATATCAATTAATTTTAAATGACAGTCTATGTCTCCCGTGAGACCTTAGGAGAGTCTCAACCTTCATTGTTCAGAAGGGCCCCAGACAGCTATCTTGCAAAACGTCCCCTAATTTGCATTTGTCTGATTAGATTTGGTAAAACATGCCTGGCAAGAATCCCATGTAGGTGATGTCACATACTTCCTTTTGCAACGTATCAGGAAGCACAAAATGGTGGCTAGCCTATTACTGGTGATGCTGAGACGTTTGGTTCAGGTGGTACATTCTTCCTCTGGTAACTAGCAATCATCTCTAAGGTAAGCTTTTGGGTCTCTGAATATTTTGCCATTCAGTGACCCTCTACTTAGTGGTCTGAGCTTCCACTGACTACCTTTGCCTCAATCAGCACACCGGAAGTATCCGTAGATGGTAACTCTCCAGCTCTGGTCCCTTCTGGACGGCTCAGCTGGCATCCTTCTACAGGAAAAGCCCTGTCCCTTTTGATTCTCTTTCCTCTGTTATCACAAAAAGGATTTTGCATTTGACACGCTATACTCCACTGCCACCCTTGTTCTTTGTAAGGTGCTCACATTGTATCCTCACACTGGCTGCCGCATTCCGTCCACATCCATGGTGACTTCTGCGCACTCTGGTGCTGACTGGTATGAGAGGTTTCTGGCACATCTCGCGCCTCCTCTGGCCCCAACCTGTTACTCGTCAGTTCCCCCAGGAGCGTTGGTCCTTCTAGTGGGAAATGGTTCTTAGAAACACAGATCTGGAAGTCAGATTGTGAGCCTTCAGGTGTTCTCAGTGGAAAGAGCTAGAAAGTTTATTTAAAACAAAACTATTACTTGTACCCATCCTCAAAACTAACTTTTGAGGCATTATTTAAAAATACATGACACCCACACAATACTATAAACTTACTGTCCTAAGTCTTTCAGTCTTGATAAATTCATGTCAATTCATTTTAAATGACAATTTGTGTCATTAACTCATTTTTGGAGCGAACCCTCCACTGGGCTGAGGGCAGAAGCTCACCAGCACTGCGGGCAGAGCAGGGAGGGCAGCCTGGAACCAGGGACCGGGAGCCCATGGGAAGGAGGCTGCTGCCACCAGCTCAGCCCTTCGCTGCAACCGCACGGGACGCCAGGGCCAGCTTTGTCAGGCTGACTTCTTGGGATATGCTATAAATTTGGACTTCGACATAAAATTTCCTGTTTTTTAAAAATACCATATGCTCCAAACAAAACACATCTGCAGGATGAATACTGTCCACGGGTCATGACCTGCAGTGCAAGTAGTTAGTCACAAACCACAGAGCCCAGTCTGCCCTGAGTGCCTCCCCTACATGACCTCCAGGTTATGCAGGAAGAGCATGCACTGTTTACACTACCGAGTCTGACAGCCCAGAACTTTCCCACAACCGTCCTTGCCAGGCAAGCCCCTCACATGCCTTGGGGCTTCCCCACAACTCCCTCCCGCGCTTCTTCACAGCACGTACACCATCCGGTGGAAGGAGCGATGGGCCACGCGAGGGGCTCCACGATCCTCTCGATGGCACTCAGCAGGCACGGAGCGCCAAATGCCCTGGGACGGACATTGCACAGCCCGACCGCCTAGTGATTGCTGAGCTTGGGAAGGCGTCTTATGAGGCCACAGACACTCTCTTCCCACCCGCTTCATCCCTAATTTGCAGGAGGTGATTCCCAAGGCCCTTCTGGTTCTTCTGTGTTTGGACAGTGACCCCTGCTCTCCACTTCCACACTAGGACGAGGCTAGGGGAAGGGGTCTTATAAATCAGATGCAAGTGTGGCTTAAGCAATCCATTTTTATTTTCACCATGGTTGGAATATATTGGGCTATGCAAGAAATGTATGAAGTTTTTTTTGTGTAAATCAGTCTTTCTGTTCATAAAATGCCAGAACCGAGAGGCGCCTGGGTGGCTCAGCCAGTTAAGCTCCAACTTCGGCTCAGGTCACGATCTCTCCATTTGCAAGTTCGACCCCTGCATCAGGCTCTGTGTTGACAGCTCAGTCTGGAGCCTGCTTCAGAGTCTGTGTCTCCCTCTCTCTGCCCCTCTCCCGCTCACATTGCCTTTCTCTCTCAAAAATAAATACACGTTAAATTTTTTTTTAAAGATAACCAACGAAAGTGCAGAAAAACAGGAGGTCCCCTGCATAGGACCCTACAGGACCCCAAGCGGCGGGCTCCCTCCTCACGACGCCGTGGGCCCGAGGAGGCCCACTGCTGTATCTGGAGCGACGGCCGGCAAGGCCGCGGAGAGGCTCCGCAGCTCCTTCCCACACGGTGTCTGCGGGCCTCCTTCCAGGTGGGGGCAGCGTCTGCAGGACCAGGGACATTGGTCCCCGGCACCACTCCCGGGCCCTTGGACGGAAGATGAAAGTGAGGTGCTGGAGGAAGAAAGGGCCCGGCCCGCGGTGGGGACAAGAGGGAGAGGCGCTGCTGCACCGTTAGACGAGCGGCGCTGCAGGGAGCGCTCCGCTCTCTCGAGAGGAGGCAGGGCCGGGGCCCACGTGTGGACACGGGCGGAGGAAACCTCGCGAGTGCGAGCACAGCAGTTCCACGCAAAACATGTACACACGGGCTTCGCACGACAGATTTCGGCCACTCCACGTTCTTCGGTGCGCCGCCCTTGAACGTCCCGGGACCTGCGGCGGGTGGCACGTTCACACGTCGACCGCCGCACGATCCGGAACTACGGCGAGCCGGCTGGACCTCGAAAACCCCGCGCGAGGGGAGGAAAGCCGGGCCCGAGAGTGAGCGGCGTCCTCTGAGGAGGCCTCGGGGCTCCACGTGTGCGACGGGACCGACGCGAGTGTCCAGTCCCCCACCCGTTGCAGCTGCAGAACGACACAAGACAGCGCGCGGGACCCACCGCCGTGCCCAGGGGCTTCCCGCGGGGAGCCGCTGCTCCGGACTCGGGAGAACAAACGCCGTCGTCGGTCCCCCCCCCCCCGGGTCCCTGTGCGGCCGCGCGCTTGAGCCACACGCGGCAGACGCCCGCACGTGGGGCCCGCTGCTCACAGACCCCGCGCGCCGGCACGGCCCGGCTGCCTCCCGGTCCCAGGAGCCACCTCCCCGGGGGGCGGCGTGGGGGAGCCGGCCCTGCGTGCCCGCGGGGAGCCCTGTGCGCGTCCACGTGTCGGGACGCTCCCCGCAGCCGGCCAGCGCCCGGCCCGGTGGCTCTTTCCCGCAGACAGAGACGCGTCCTCCCCGGAAGGAAGAGGCCCTAGCCGCCGTGGGAGCCGGACGCGGTCGCAGCGGGGAGAGGTAGCGGTGTGCCAACGATGCCGTTCTTCTCAGGGGAGGCTGCCCTCCTGCTGCCGCGTGTCCCGGAAGCCGCGTGGTGA
Organism: Panthera tigris; assembly: GCF_018350195.1. Taxonomy (NCBI): domain Eukaryota; kingdom Metazoa; phylum Chordata; class Mammalia; order Carnivora; family Felidae; genus Panthera; species Panthera tigris. The sequence goes on along the minus strand of NC_056672.1, from coordinate 717,739 downwards.
CGGCTGGTGGGTCCGTGGGTCGGTCTGCGCCGCAGCGCGCCGGGGCCTGGGCCGCGTCGCCCCGTGTCCCCGTGGCAGGGCCGGAAGCTTCCGAGGGAAACCCTGACCGGTAACCCTGATGCGAGGGCGTCGGCCACCAGCAGAGCACAGCAGCCCGGCTGCTTCCTCAGGTATACCTGGACTTGGGGCTGACCCTTCAGTCACGTGGGTACTTTTTTACCCAAGCCGGGAACGATCGTGCTAGTCTATATAGGGTGAGCGATTTTTAAATTTGGGTCAGTATTCGTTCATTTAAGAATTTCAAAAAGTGTATTTTCAGAGCAGGTATTTCTTGAATGACTTTGACTGCACTTTGAATGGCCAGCAGCCATGCATTATTCAACTCTCTTTTTTTTCTTCTTCAGAATCTTCCAGTAGACGTCTAGGGTTTAGCTAGAAGTCTTGGCTCCGGTACAAACAGTGATGGAAAACACATGAGCAGTAACAAGTTTTAATCTCGCCCCTCAGTCCTAACATGGGCTAATGTGTGGAGGCAGCTTACTCCAGTGTCACCCAGGGTGCCGCCACATCAGGCTCCAGCGAGGGCGTCTTTCTTTTGAACGTAACACCTTCTCATCTCTTCTCCTCAAACAGCACCTGAGAGCAGGGGCATTCGGGAGAAGCAGTACACGGTGGGAACTTCTCTCAAGAGGCTGACTCTCTGTTTACGAGGTATGTTTCCAAGTCTTTCTTTCATGGACAGGGTACTATTATTTTGTAGTTGATATAAAGGGTGCCTTAGTGTTATTAGCATAAATGCTTGTACATTAAATGATAAAGTGTATCTGCATACTTCCTTAAAAATCAGCACTTAAATACATACCCTAAAATTACTCTCGCCTTTAAGTTTCATATAGAATGGATTTACTCTCAGGGAATTGTGACTTTTACAGTTAAATGAAAACCTGTTATTATGCTTTACCATATGTTTAACATAGCTGATTTTAAATATCATTTAAAGAACTTAGGAAAATAACATTACCTTAAAATAATTAATGATATGAAGTCTGGGGATATCCCAAATACATTAAATGAAACAGTAAATATTAAAACTGTTATTTTCTAAGTGTTTTCAAAATGTATGAATTATTCAAATGTCACACATTTGAATTATTCATATTTTTCCTTGATGAATGTCTTCCTTATTCTTATGTAATGAGATGGCACTGGACAGTTAACATGGAAATCCATAATAATTCCAAGAAAGAATATTTATCAGCAATACTTCAACTAGGTCTATATCCAATATGAGAGATCAGTTTTCTTTTCACAAAACTCCAATCAGAATTTAAAATAAAGATTTCCTTTGTCCCCTCCCAAAGTAAATTTTTAACTGAATCTTAGATTTAAAAAGATTAAACAGAGTACTTGATACTCTGCTTCCTCCTAATCTCAGCAGCACAGCTTCCTCCTTGTTCATGTGCTCAGAGGTGTGGCAGCGACAGCAGTGGACACATGGTGTAGGATTAAGTCACAAAGAAACCCGAGGGGTCTAGATCTCTCTAAAAACAAAGTGCTGTTCTTTTCAATCCCACTAAGAATCACTGAGTTGTTTAAAAAGAAAAAAAAAGGAAATACAAAGAAATCATAAGCCCACACACATGTGAAAGCATGTTGATGTTTTTGTTTTTGGTATTTCGCAATACAGTGTGGTGGAAAGGAGTCTTCCGTTACCACTAGCTACTACACTAAAAAAGAAAATCTGGGTACCTGACCTGAGGTTCGAGACAAAATTGATTAACTTTACAAGCACAAGTCTTTAGGCACCGTAAGAGGCAGTAGAAAATAAAGAGGCAGGAGTTCTTAGTTTCTTAAGATGCCCTGAAAAACTGGTGAAGGACAAAAACTGGTATGAAAGGAAAAGAGGCCAGCAACTTCTTTATCAGATGTGATTTATACTTCTACAGTAAAGCCTATTTCTTTAAGGGCAGTGTGGTCTTTAAAAGCATCAGTTTCCTTCCCAAAAGGTATTGTGGGTAAGTTTCCAAATGCATGTTTGGACGTTCACTTTCAGGGCTGAGCTTTGACTGTACCTGGATTTAGCTTGGATGCCTTCTGTGGACACACGGAGCACGTCCTGTCACATTTACACACTGAAAACTACTACCAGCATTTGTGAGCGGATAGGGACATGTCAGCCAAGGGGGACGGCTGCCAAGCAGACCTTTAAGCATGGGATTTAAAAGCATAGTGGCTTATTTTCCTAATAATAGTGTCAGAGGAAATACCATTTCACTTAGACAAATTTTCCGTTCTAAGTTTGTGGAACATTTAAGTGGAAAATAGGAGTTTATGCAAATTCAGAAAGACACTTCTTAGCTCCATTTCCAGTCCTGAGAACTTGGCCAAACCGCCTGCCCCGTCCTCTCCAAGGAGAGTCTGGTTACTGTCTGGAAGTCACTGTGGGATTCAGGCCTGTGTGGAGGGGCCGAGCAGTGGGAGCAAAGAAAGCCTCCCAGGCCTCTCCTGGCTCCAACGTGCCGTGGTTTATTAATAACAGCAGTAGCACTGAAGTAGTATTCCAGATATTATTCTGATTAGAAGAAACTTGAAACCAAAGTCCAAAGCTTTCCATGAGTAAGAAACTCTGGCAAAACTGGTCTAAACTGGGGAAATACTGAGTCTTCCTAAGAACAAGACACAAACATCTTAAAAAGTTTTAAAAATAGCACAATCTAATCATTGCCCACACTAATCAAATAAGAGCTTAAGCCTAAATATGAATAAACTCCAGATTTTTAAAATAAGGCAAAGTGACATTATTTTAAATAAGAAATAGTATTCTCTATATTCTTTCTGAATAATAGGGAAAAACACTGCTTGCTATACAGAGTCTGTGGGTAAGAAACTGGTCGGCTAGAATGGGGCAAGGTTTGGGGTCTATAATCACTTGTACTTTACCGTGGCTTTATCACCTCAGATAAAGGAATCACAGAACCAAGGCTTGCCTGACTTCTCTTTCTAAAGAAGGAAGCAGGATAAAAGAATGCAAAAAGATCACATTAGTTTTACATGGCTAACAGAAGTCAGAAGTAGCAGAGAGAGAAGAATATGCCAGAAGGCACTTTTGGTCTCAATACAGAGAATGTCCTACGAAGCACAGATGGACAGCAGTGGAGCCGATGCCTCTCGAGGAGTACGTTTCCTGAGTCGTCTCCCTGGAGTCATGCAAGCAGAGAGTGGACACGCTGACCGACCCAGAATGTTCTGGGGAAGCTCCAACACAGGGAGGTGGTCCACCCAGATGACATTCCTTGCCTCCACAAGTCTCTTCCCTCACTTGCAGGAGAAGGACCCCAAGGAGGCAGGTACAAGGGGGTGCTGCTCCATCAGCCAGCAGCCAGAGGGCCCACCTCCTCCGAGACAAGGAGAGAGGAAGGGGGAATACTGGCTGATGTGCCTCCTGACCCCCAGGTGGGCTGGTCTGCAGCCCTGATGCCTGGTGTCCTCTTCCCCTTCGCTTGTGCGTGGCCCTCTAAGTCCTCCCAGCTCTGCTCCTCACAGTGCTGTCCCTTAACACCAGTCACACCTGGTCCCTGCCTCCACCTGGCTCCTGGGCTCACCTAGGTCAGGGGGCAGCAGGACTGCAGCAGGAAGCAGCAGGAGTGAAGGGGAGTTGGCCTCAGGAAACCATGGCCCCAAAAGATTTCCCATGTGGACACTGCTGTTTGACTTTTGCTACAGAAGTGGTGGGAAAAGGCAAAAGTATATGGAGGACCAGAGCCTGATATTTAAATAACTTAAAAATTACACCCCCAGAGAGAGTAAAACAATCCTTCACTCAATAGCCCACTCTTTCTCTTACTAGTTTTGCGTATTCTATTTTAATCTTTTTTCCACATGTGCATATTTTACAGATGGTTTTATATTTATTGGTCTCAAACAGTAAACTAAGGATATGAGGAGTAAACAGACTTCTGGTGAAGAATTTTCCTTTACGAATCTGGGGACCACACACCTGGAGATCTCTCCAGAGTGCCGGCCATGGTGCACACAGTTGGCGCTGCCTATTTGCGGTTCAGTTCTGTTTACTGACAGGCATTTATGGTTCAGTGTTTCTATGAATGCCCCTGACATTCTGGCATTGGCTTTTATAACACGCCCATGCTTGGTTGAGAGCAGCAGATTGGGGGCCATGGTTTTATTTTTTAAGGAGGGAAACGAGGGACAGAAGAGCCTCTACTTCACAGATTCTGCATCCTAATACTGTGCCTGGTACACAACACGTCCCTGATAAAATGCCCACTGAAAAACTGCAGCAACCTCAAACGAAGGCAGAAGATAGGATTGCAAATGGCATTTAACTCAAGAGGGGCAGCTATGGACACAGAAGGCAAAGCTACAATGCAGAACAATGTTAAAGAGTAAATTGGTACCAGGGACAAGCTTTGGTTTGGCTAAGGACCCACCCAGGGCTGAATGAGCTAGGGAAAGGGAGCTTCAGAAGGTCAACACGAAGCTGGGAACCAAGTATTCAGGAGCCAGGAGCCCCACAGAAGGATAGGGAATCAAAGTTGGGCAGGCAGCTGGAAAGCAGAAATAATGTGCCAGAGACAAAGTGATACTGGAAATGAAGCCCAGTTGACCTTATCAGGCACCCACGCCAGGATTCCTGGGTGACTGGACACAGAATGGGAACCTGCCTGTCCCTGAGCCAGCTGACAGACGCTGCTGGGCCTCATGCTGCCAGCACAGGGTCCCTGCCCATATGAATCTGACCACACGACCACCCCCTCCCATGCCCCCTCAGTCCAGGCTGTGTGTGTACCCCTTCCTGTGCAGATGTATGTCAGCAGCAATGTGTAGACTGGCTGGAGAAGAGGAGATGACAGTGTGCCTGTAAGGCCACCAGAATGCAGGATGAAAGAGCGTGTTCCCTCATGGGCTGCAGCAGAAAATGCAGACAATAGGCTGGGACATGTGAGCTGTAACTTGGGCCTAATTCTTTCGAAGGCCACAGACGCTCTCTGTGCCTCCCACCCCTCTTAGTTAAGGTGAAGGACGTGTCTAGAGTAAACTGAATTGACCACTTTGTAAGGCAGGGAGGAGGTGGGAGGCCAGGGCTGGCTCTGAAGTGAATTATTAAAATTAAAAATGTGTATATCCTATCCTTAACGTAATCCAGTGTGGGTTATCACAGAGAAATCTCATGTATCTGGTTAGTGATGTCCAGCTACCCCGTGGACAAGATGTTCATGTTGCCATTTAAATTTCTAAGATTTAAATAATGTTAATTATCAGGTTAATAACTGATGATGGATTTTTTTTTTTCACCTTCCTTTGGTGATTAAGAGACATACCACATATAAATGAATATTTTCATTAAGATAATTAATTCATTTCTGATGCCTAAGTCCAAAAGAGCAAGGCCACACAGAGAGGTTAAAGCTGATTTCTGGGTTCTGAGAAACTGGAAGCAGCTGGTGTGACTCAAGGATTTGGGGGACTGGGTCCTCCTGAGGCTGGACCACCTGTGACAGACTCTGGGAGTCCTGTGCAGCTATCACAGGCTGGCTGCACTCCTGGGGACTGGGCTGAGGGATATCCTGGGATGGCCAACACAGCCTCACCAACTGTATGCAGCCAACCGCACACCCCAAGGGAAGACTGCCATTAGTCTGTTTTAGATAATTTCATAATGCTTTCCATTTTTGAAAATTACAAAGAATGGATGCTTCACAAGGATCACACAGTTAAGAAACCATGATAGGTAACATGTATGTACATATATGGTATGTAAACATGCCTGTGTGAAAATCTGCCGTAAGAGGACAACAAATCTATTCTCAGAAGGTTCTTATTCATTCCAGTTTTGTGTGGGCTTTAAAAATTACAACTGAAAACAAACAGAACTCCGTGGAAAGATGAGAAAGAGTAAGAAAGTCTGGCCCTCAGATGCTCTGGATCAGGTATTGGACAATGGAACAGATTAGAAGGAAGAAATCCAAGTGACACTGTGGAAACAGTGACCAAGTCTAAGAGTGAGGCTGGCGGCGGGTGGGGATCAGTTACAGAAGACTTCCAGATGTGATGCCAAGGGGGCACGCGGGCTTTGCTTTGAAAGGGACACAGATATTAAGGCAATGGAAGGATTTGGGGAATAGGGAGTCGGGCATGATGTTTTTGTTTTTAAAAGCATTTATTAGTTTCCTAAGTATAACAGTAGTACTTATTGGCAATTATAAAATTAAAAAAAAAAAAGACACATCAGTCATAGTTCCACCACCCAGGATTATCATCAGTTAGCTATATTTGTGCTAGGTTTTTGTTTGAGTGTTTGTAAGTATACTTTATGCACTGATTTTTTATATTTGCTTTTTTTTGTAATTTCAAAATTACAATTTTCCATATTTTTAAACTTCTTTGCAAATATTTTGTGGGCTCCAAAGTATTTCAGGGAAAACATGTACCCTATTTTGATTATTTCCCTCTAACCATTCATATGGTCTTTAACGTTTTTACTATTATATGTAATTTTGTGATGGACATCTTTATGCACATTATTTCCTGAGGGGTGCCTGGAGGACTCAGTTGGTTAAGTAATGGGGTCTTGGTTTCAGCTCAGGTCATGATCTCATGGTTTGTAAGTGGAGCCCTGCGTTGGGCTCTGTGCTGACAGTGCTGAGCCTGCTTGGGATTCTCTCTCTCCCCCTCTCTTTCTCTGTCCCTCCCTTGCTTGTTCCCTTTTTTTCTCTCTCCCTCAAAATAAATAAATACTTACTTAAAAAAAAAAAAAAAAGAATTATTTCCCAAGACTAGATTACAAAAAGTAGAATTAGTAGACAAGAAAAATATTTTTAAAACTTCCAATGCATATTGCCAAACTGCTTTCCAAACACTTTATAAATTCACTGTCACCCTTGCAACGGGTCTGAGTGCCATTCTGTTGTGTTCTTACTGCTCTGAGAAATGCATGGACACAGGAACCGATTCTGGTTAAACTTTAACTTAGTCTCACTGTCTCCTTAGTCCAAGGCTGACCCCTCACCAGGCGACATGAAGGGGTGTGTGCTCCTAGTGCTCTTGGCTTTGTGCTCCGCCAAGCCCTTATTTCACCCTTCATATGTGACACTGAAGAACATGATGCTGAAGGACATGGAAGACGAAGGGGACAGTGACCTTGATGCGGACAACTCTCTTTTTCCAACAAGAGAGCCAATTAACCCCTTCTTCCCGTTCGATCTGTTCCCAACGTGTCCATTTGGATGCCAGTGCTACTCGAGAGTTGTACACTGCTCTGATCTAGGTAAGAACACACATCAACTTGTTTTCGAGAAAATGTCATTCTGGCAAAATTTAAAGGATAGGGAGAGTTCTCACTGAAATTTCAAAAATTAGCTCACTAATTATAAAGCAATTTTTCATTTAAGATTTTTGAAAATATAACAAACTCAAAGTATATCCACACTTATTTTAAAAATCCAGAAAACCAGAGAAAAGCAATGGGAATTTCATATATAGAACACTTCCTTCTCTTCTCAAATTTGAAACAAATGCTTCCTTTTAATTCCCTTCAGAGAGAATGGATGTCACTGTGGTTTCATTTCAGGATGTCAGCAGATTGATACTGTGCTTTCTAGTAACATTCTACAATGACAAAAAATAAACGGCCTGTCTAGAACAGGTTATAGAGTTTGTGAAATCTCTAATCTAGACATTTTAAAGTCAGTGCTCTATTCTGTTTTGAATGATTTGGGTTTAGAATGGTCTAGAAAAATGGTTGAACCAAATCACTTTCCAAAGTCTTAAAAATGTGTAATTCTCGGAGTACTTTATTTTTTTAATACTTCCAATGAAGATGCTTTCAAATAGAGGCCTGCACTCAGAGCCTGCTCAGGGGGAGGGTGTGATGGGGAATACACATCAGGGGTTACTGTGCTGGGCTATTTCCAGGATGAGGGAAGACTCAGACCTGCCCCATTGCAGGAAGCTAAGGTGTGGCACACGCCTGTCATTCTGGGCCTAGAGGCCCAAGAGGGCCACTTCCAGGGTGTACGTGGGCAGCTGGTGCCTCTGAGTGCTTTAGACTCACTTCCCTCTGCCACGGCACTTTTACAATCCACTGCAGAGACTTCAATAAAGTACGCATTTGCGGGACAACGTAAGAGAGGGGAACAAAAAGCATTCACAAAAGAGGAGCTTATGATGGGCTAGCATCACTGGGAAGGTCTTGATGGAATATGCAGGCTAGGAAAAATGGGTTTTAAGTTTATCTCTGGCATTCTGGTGAGGAAGAGATGACTACCTGTAAGCAGGGCCTGAGAACGGCCGACTGGAAGCACACCGGGGAGGGAAGGGCAGCGGGAAGGGAAACAGAAGCCAGGGCAGATGGGGCAAAGAAAGGTCGGGGTTAGGGAACAACAGAATGTGCTGCCATTATTTCTAAACTGCTGTTATTTATAAACTGCGTCCCAGGCAGGACAGGCTCATGTAAGTGGGGCTGGCTCTGGGTTAAGAGTGACCAAGGAGGCACTCACCTTCAGCACAGACAGTCCTCTGGGGCGGCCTCCACACTCGCTCCAGAACAATGTTACCTGCTTCCACGTGAAGACCTGGGAGGAGACGTCACCCAGCTCCGTCCCAGGACAGTGACTGCCATCAAAAAGCTGAGAAAACCCAGTGACCTTCAGACAGCCAGCTGGTGCAAACAGTGTTTTCCTTGCACAGCCTCCTATATATTTAGCTTTGAAAAACCCTACTAGACAAAATTTACCCAAGAATAACCTGTAATAGTCCGACACAGGTGGTACACACTTCACTCTCCCACGTGACCACGACGATGAAGAGGGTCTTTCTCCCTCAGAAAATCAGTTTCTGTTTAGAGCTCCCAGTTTCACCAGGGGTGGGCTGAGCGAGGCCATCCCAGTCCACATTACCTGGTGCTTTCGGCAGAGCCACCACCGCTTTCCTCCAAGACTTTCTACTTCATTTCCTTACACCCAAATCATCTCCTAACAAAACTGCTACCTCGCTAACCTACCAAGTTACCCCCTTTGCCTCTTCCTGTCTATGGTCAAACTGAGTGTGAGTCATCACTGTCAACCATGGAGGGGAAAGTACTGAGGGCTACAGGGGGCAGTGCTGACACTCTCAGTGTTTGGATACTGAGCCCTTGCTCTTCAGGAGCAAGGATGGCTCCCCCAAAAGCATACTGACAGCTGTAACTCCCTGTAAGATGCATAAAAAAGATGACCTGATGGATGAACAGCAAGTGTAGTAAAATGTTGATGGTAGAGAGAGAATATGGGTTTTCACTGTAAAATTCTTGCAACTTATCTGTATGTTTGAACATTTTGACGGTAAATGCTGGGGAAAACCAAGAAGGCCCCATGTTCATCAAGCATAACTGCCATATGGCCTGTCTGACAACAAGCAGGGGTGGGCAGGTTCAGCCATCCAGGGAAAGCAAGAAAAGAAAGGAAGAAATGCATTGCGTCAGCTCTTATAATTTCCTGCTCTTCTTTGTTTTTTAATTCAAGAGGGGGAAAAAACACTGAAGTCTTTTACTGAGTACCTACACAAGGAGACAGTGCAGCTGTGCCTTATCTGAGAGGACAGAAAGAAAGCTATTGTCACACCCGCTGAGAAGCGCAGGCTGACAGGCACCCAGGGAGCCTCTGGCCAGAGCAATAGCTGGGAGAGACCCAGTGCTGAGGGGGAGAGTTTCCGGAAAGGTCTATCACACACCCAGACATCAACAGTGAGATACAGATGAGAAAGTCTGTGTAAATCAAATAATTTACAACTAAGTAGAGGAGTTCATTATTAAAGGAAATACATGTAACATTTTTATAATGCCCATGAAAATAATATAATTTATTTTCTAAGCACAACTTTCCACATGTTGAGGCTTCTTAAAATGATGAAAACCCACAGGTTACAATTCTGCACCACAAGAGCCTGAGAACTGGCACAGAGTGTGAATACTTCTCAGCCAAGTGCCTGGGCAGGAGCTGCCCCTCAGTGGTGGTCACCCCTTGCAGTCATGGGGGCACACCCTCATGTGCCTCCACTTCACGTCTCCTTGTGCAGATGAGCAGAGGCAGCTAGACCCAGCTAGAAACCTTGCAAAAATAAGTAAGTGACTTGAAAAGATCTTCAGGACTTTTCAAAGAGCAGTGTTCTTGCTATCTGTTTCTTACTGGTAGTCATGGATTTTAACCCGCATTGGTGTCAAATTAGAAAACTCCTCTTTAGCATACAGTATGTGTGTAACATGTTTGTTTATTTCTCAGGTTTGTCCTCCGTCCCAAGCAACATTCCATTTGATACTCAGATGGTTGACCTTCAAAACAATAAAATTAAGGAAATCAAAGAAAATGATTTTAAAGGACTCACCTCACTTTATGTAAGAACATATATTCATATTTAAGCGAAAATCTATTGCTGCTAGAAGGATGACTTGTATTTTGTTTTGTGTCAACAAGTCTTACTTTTCTGTGTGTGAAGAATGACAGAATCCCTGTTACTCAGCAGTGTCTCGTGAGAAATTATAGATTTAGTTAATAATTCAATTCAAGTGAAGCTAACTGAAGCAGCGGCCCGGGGAAAGGTGATGAGGTAAGACTACAAATAAATGGTCCTACAGGGCTCATGATCTATTCAGGTAATCACAGTCACTGTGCATGAAAATGAGTAAGAAGATGATGATGATGACGATTTACAGGAACGCAATTAGCCTACAGTATGAGGAAATGCGTCCCTAAACTGCTGACTTACTGGAAGACACCATAAGTCTGAGAGCAGCACATGCAATATATCTAATAGCTAACTGATTAATACATATTTGTATGGCTTTTCTTCTAGAACTTTAAAAATGAAAACTAATTTTTCCTTACAATATTTGTTACTATTTTAATTTTCTAAGATTTCAAGGATTCTTATTTTTGTGTTTAATACTTAGAGCCTTTAGATTGTAGCAAGTAAAATTTCTAATCTAATTTGGAATTTGGTGTGGGAAGAGCCTGATTCCACACTGTCACAGCCATGGGGGTGTCCTCTCTTCTCCTCAGCACGGAGTTAGGGTGGGGGCCCCTTTTCCGCACCAGGCTGTGGGGGCAAGCCAATATGAACTAGTGCTGCCTTCAAGGCCACGTGTGTACATTCTCATGCTGTGCTAGAGGAAAGAAATGCAAGGCCTGTCACCTGTAGGGCAGTATCCCACTAAAAGGGGAAGGTAGAGATACCACGGCCACATCATTCTCTTGCGGCCACCCACGTAGGCCTATTCTCCTCCTGTCCTCTTGGAGGCCACCCTGCCTTCTCGTCACACTTGGGTCAGTGCATGGACCCTGATGACCCGTCCTAGTAGGCAGTGGAAGGGGACCAGCTGAGTCCCAGCACAGTTGCTGTCAGCTGGATGAGTGAGGACATGGAAGCCGGCCATGTTCTAGGCACCACGAGGAACATTCCTCCTTCCTTAGGCTCTCTCTCAATCCTCAAGCCACGCCTGCCTGGCGAGGAGGGGCACCCTGAGGGGGGCCAGGCCAGCCTCCCGGCAAAGACACGCCTCTCCGTGCTGCCAGGTGTGGGCTCTCGGGGCCGTGACTGCTCCCCTCCCTTCCAAGGGTGCTGTGCAGACAGCTTAGATTCAGCTCCGTATATAATAAAGTTTTCATAAAAAAAAAAAAGAATGATTGGAAGAGCATGTATTTATCTTATAACTGAGGCCTCACTAAAATATGAGAACAGCCCCACCAAGAATCTGTCTAGTCTACCCCACCACCTTCTGACCACAGGAACTCATGGAGAATGGCAAGGCCATTACTAACTCTCAGAAGTTGGAAATACAGCCTATGAATGCTTCTACCCCTTCTTCAACTTTATATTGAGCTACACAACCACAAGAATAATTAATGTCCTATTTTTTCAACTTTATTTATTGAGAGAGAGAGAGAGAGATTGAGAGAGAGAATGCAAGCAAGGTAGGGGCAGAGAGAAAGAGAGAGAGAGAGAAAATCCCAAGAAGGCTCTGCACTGTCAGCATAAAGCCTGAGGCGGGGCTTCATCCCATGAACCACGAAATCATGACCTGAGCCAAAGTCGGATGCTCAACTGACTAAGCGAGCCACCCAGGTGTCCCAATGTCCTATTTAATACCAAAATCATAAACAGTTTAAATTTAATTTGTCATAGAACTTTGTGGCATTTTAGGAGTATCCCAGGGACTCAGCCCACTTGTACTCCCATTATTCACTGGGAAAGGAGAGTCTGAAAGGTGTCAGGAGCTGTGTTAGGCCTCAATTTCTGTCTGGTCAGTTTTACGTGGCACTGTGTCTGGAGTCAGGCAGGCCTGGGCTCAAACGTTGGCCCCAGCAGAAGAAGCAGGCACTGGGACAGTGGCTCGCCTGGCTAAGCATGGCCTTCCTGTGCTGTGAAAGGGCTGTAATAATGATATGGAAGTCAGAGAGGCTATTTAGAGGGATGAATGCATGTCAGGTGCTCAGCACACAGCTACTAACTGGGCTGCCAACAGCCCAGTGCTTCCAGACTGGCTCAATGTAAAAGCACTTCTTAGGACACACACTTTATACCTGTATTATAGGCATGCTGCATATTTTAAGACATTTAATTATAATATCAACTCATATGGTACCTACCCTTAAAGAGAACCAAAATGCTTTCTCAGATATTCTGCAAATTCTGTGTGTTTTAGCTGCCTGCTTGGCTTTCTGGTTCTTACCCAAGGCCAGTCCAGCAGCAGAAAGAGGGTGAGATCATTGCATGCATGTCCAGCCCTCTGCCAGCTAGCTATTACAGCCTCATTTACCATGAGGACTCACTGTCCAGCTTCTCAAAGGCTCTCCTTTTCTTGTCTCCTGTCCTTACATATAACCATACTACGTGGGGCTCTGGGACCTTCGTGTGTAAGCCAGCACTGAAGGCACAGTGTAGCTGGAGACACTCTGCCAGTCCGCCCTGCTGGGGTGGCCTCTGTGGCCCCAGGTAAACACCCACTCCGCTCTGCACCCCTCACTCCTCCTTCCTGGTGGCTCTGAAGATGCATGTCCCAGCGGGAGGCTGCCCTCAAGCCCACACACGCTCCCGCTGGGACCCCTGGCAGTGGGGGCCTACGGCAAGTGCCCACCGGAGCAGACAGTACTCACCAGGTCGCTGCCCCGCCCTGCCCTACACCCTAGTGTAACCAAAGGAAGGAGAGAGAACAAACTTAACTGGCGGCACACAGGAAAACATACGTGTTACCACGTGGTAACAAAATGCAATTTCTTCTCCTCCCAGGGTTAATCTAACTTCTGGTGAGGTTTGTAACAGATGGTGTATCTGAAAGAAGGGTAAGGAAAGGACCTACAGGAAACAACAATAAAGGGAGTTTAGCTGCCAAAGTCTTTGTATTTCTGCTATGGAAGGAGCACAACATAAGTAACACCAGGAAGGCATATTAAGTCAGTGTAGAAACACCAGGAAGGTGGGTGTGGACTGGGCTTGGTTACAGCAGTCGTCAGCACAACCACCCTACAGCTGCCCTCTGAAGGAAGCAGGGGGATGGAAGGTCACAGGGAACAGAGCCCCAGCCACTGCCATGCCCCTGGGAATGGCGAGTAGTTCCCGCACCCAGCACCCCTGGGGCAGCAGCCAGGCGCCCTCCACACTCAAGAGGGGGCTCTGTCGCTCCCTGGGCTTGCAGCCTCTGAGGCACAGAGAAGGGCTGAAGCATCTCTCAGGACACATTAGGGTCTCCCCAGTATCTGAGATATGCCAAATGCTGGGGACATTCTGCAGGACTTTGCTCCTACAGGTCTCCAGTCTGGGAAAAATGGTTAACGTCAGAAAACGTAAAAGAAATAAGGTTTTAAAAGTAGATAAAATCATACAAAAATGCATTTGGTGTGACAGAATAGAATTTTAGATACAATACCATCGATCACTTCCATGCAGGGAAATGGTGGGAGGCGGGCTAACTGTATTAACACATCACCTGCTGAAAGACAAACTAAAGCCTCAAAATCACTCTGTTCTAACACAGTAGTAAATATTTTCTTTAGCTTAGATTGGGCTGGGGGAATTGTTTACATAGTTAATAAAGTATATGAATGATATAATTCATATCGGTTTCCATGAACGCACTAATCACTGCAGAATTGGTAAATCAAATCCACTTCACAATATGGTGTAACTCTTTATGCTTTACCTAGGCTTTGATTCTGAACAACAATAAGCTAACAAAGATCCACCCAAAAGCCTTTCTAACTACAAAGAAGTTGAGAAGGCTGTACCTGTCCCACAATCAACTAAGCGAAATACCATTTAATCTTCCCAAATCGCTAGCAGAACTCAGAATTCATGATAATAAAGTTAAGAAAATACAAAAGGAGACATTCAAAGGAATGAATACTTTACATGTTCTGGGTAAGTTTATGCAAATGAATGGGACATTTTGGAATTATAAGCAATATGCAAATGTAGAGATCTTTACCATTATCAATAATTTTAAGACTGGTAATTTCTGAAATCAATTTTTTAAAATCTGATAATCTTTATCTAGATAAGCCATTTACAAATCAAAGTATAACACACAATTCATATCATGTAAAGAAACCTGCCTTTTGTAACACATGCTCTCAGGAATCCCCTTTGAAGCACCTAGTATGGTTTCAGTTTTCTGACTGCACCCTAACTGGTAAAAATCTATTCCTCAAATTTAACTTAAAGGTAGTATTTTAAAAAAATAAGAAAGTTACTCCTACACCAAAAAAAGGTAGTATTTTTAATGTATTGTATAAACTACTCAAATGCAATGCACAAAACTAATTCGGTGATTATTTGGAATGTACATCTAATTTATATCATCTGCTTTAAGACTGCTAAGCTAAGGGCTTTTTTGTTGTACATCATAAGCTCCACCCTATCCTACCTCTAACACCCACGGTCTAACCCCACCACCACCCTCCACAATATTCATTCAGAGTTCACAATCAATATTCTCATTTATTCACATATTCAGTTCAGTCAGATGGCTGGCACTTACCAAATAGCCCCACTTACTGGCATCTCCTCAAAATTATATTTGTTTATCAAGTAACAATTTCTAATTGACTTATAATTTTAAAAGCTTAGGTGACAAATGCATACTGGAAAACACAAATGTTTTAAATTATATGAAGGATTTTTTTTTTTTCTAATGTAATATTAACAAAATATGCTCGTGGTGAGAACAGAGTGATAACAAGTCACGGACTTAGTAATTCAAAGCAAAATTCTATTATATACTAAATCTATCTTAGTATTAATCTACTATAATATAAGCATATTGCTATTTCAGGCTATATAATACAAAGCAGTCTTTCTCTGAGAGGAACAGAAAGGGAACAGACAGACACAGAAACAAACACCTTGAGTGAGGCAGGGTAAAGGATGAAGTTCACACTTCTCAGAATGTTCTTGGGATGTCTGTCTCTGCACTGTGCTCTCCTTCATACGCAATGAATGCACGCTAAATTATGTCATTTGCCCCCACAGAAATGAGTGCAAACCCTCTCGATAATAATGGGATTGAACCGGGGGCATTTGAAGGAGTGACAGTATTCCATATCAGAATCGCAGAAGCAAAACTGACCTCAATTCCTAAAGGTTTGTATTTATTTAAGATAAAGTACTTTTAAAACACTGTCATTTCTAAATGGCCATCAAAGGTACTGATATAAGCTGTATGCAACGTCAAAACCACACTGCAGTCAGAACCCTCGTTACCTGCGTATTTGGTCAGGGTAGGATGGAATTTACTGTTTTCTCACACACACAAAGAGCCATATGTGCTTCCCCCTGCCCCCCACCCCCAACCAGTGTAAAACCAGAATCTTTTGTTTCCCCAGTGAGAACAAACATGAAGAAGTAATGAACTTTTCATTTTCCTTCTCGTCCCTGACATTTACTCATCTATACCTGTCATTCTGTGAAGTACCTGCTAGGGGTGGGCATTCTCTAGAGAAGAAGGTTGGGGAAGATGCTTGGGGCCGGAGACCCTTCCCAGCCATGCAGCAGTAATATGGGGTGCAGCCTTCAGGCCAGATTGGGGCAGATGCTGGCTCTGGCAGGGGTATGTATGCACCCTGTACCCCATTCCTCACTAGGGTGCTGTGCAGATTAACGGGCCAGTGAACAGAGAGGTCAGAGGGGGTGTGAGGCACCGGGCGAATGCCCTGTCCTGACATAACCCTTTCGCCAGAACGGGCACCTTGTTCTTTACCACGTGGCCTGAAGCCAGCGCCTCAAAGTGAGATGCATCTAGAGCCTGCTAGTGCTTCCCTGCAAGCTCCCAGTCTGGCAGTAACCTGGACAAGTTCGCCTTTCTCAGGACTCCTGCTCAGAGTCCATTCCTTGTCTCTGACAAGGGTGCCCGCTCTCACTTATGATGACTGCCTGAATCAGAAAGATCAGTACCTAAGATCAACACTACAGTTTCCTTTCAAACAGCTCTGTCCTTCAGTGTCCACAGTAAAAGCAGCCACTTCATAACCTGTTTCTACTGCACACCTGACTCAGAAGATTAACAAAACGAACATCAACTGTTAAGTTAAAAACACAGCAAAGCTGTTTTTATGAATCAAGTGGTGATCTTTCACAAAGGAGAAAAATCATAAAGTAAAAGTGGAAAGACAATTTTTTTATATAGGAAAAATCAGTTTAATTCAGAACGACACAATTTAAAAAACCACCTTAGCTGGCTTTCGATAAGGTGGCTGTTTTTCAACATGAAACCTAAAATGTTTTATTTACCTTCTCATCTTTAAAACACCAACAAAAATACATGCCACTTGACAAGTTAAATACAGAAATGCCTTGTACGTGCTAAAAGCAGACACAGTCGAGGGGCAGGTGGAGAGCAGGACAGGAGGGCCGCGGAGGAGAGAGAAGGCTGCTGCCCCCCAGAGCTGCGCTCCCCAGAAGCTTCTCCTAGGCTGCAGTATCTGGACAGCAATTCTCTTCAGATGTTGGTGTATCTTAAAAATGAAGGTTTAACTTCTCACAGTGCTTTCAAGATTCTTCCAAAGCCTTAAGGAACATATTACATCTCTAGAAATTTAAACTGGAATTAAATCTCTCATCTTATATAACTACTCTTTCAAGATATCTATGACATTCAAAAACCAGATAAATTTTTTGTTTTCATAATTTATTTGCTAACGTTTGTTAAGGCTGACTGCTGAAATGTAATTCAATCATAACTACCCACCCCTGCCCACCCCGCCCTGTGGCAGGATGAAGTTAGGCAGAGGTCCAAAGGGTCCTTACCAGACCTGACAAATTGACATAAGGAGAGTGAAACATATTCTCCTCTCAGTTCACTTGGAAAATTCTGCTACATAATACCACTGCATGGAAGGGGAAGATAGCTGTTTGCACACCGGGTAGGAATTGCAGTATACCTGCACAAAAGCATGCCAGTGCTGTGCACAGTCACTGAGCTACACCCCCAAATTCATACATCGCTCATTTACCCAGTAGAGGCTATACTGTTCTCTTTGGTTATCCACTTTCTCCATGCTCTAGGAAAGGGAATAGTCCCCTCAAGTTCTACAAACCCTGTTCCAGAAAGTTTCCCTGACTGCTCAACATGAACAGATTTCTCTCTTTGACTTGCTACCGCATATTCTAGAATAGGCCGGAACACTCTATAGTACCTTTTTAGTGATTTCTATTATGTATGATGGATTTGCTCAGTAAGTACATAAAATCTCTGAAGACAGAACCTCCCCCCTCTTTTTTTTTTTTTTTAACATATTGGAGTAGTCATTCCATGAATATAATTAAGCTCAACTAATTAGAATTCAAGAAATTAGAACCCTCTTCAGTTTAGAATTGTTTTCCTGCCCTCTAGTTTTGTTAATTTTAAAAACCAAAATAGACTCTGGAATCAACATAAATTCAGCCAGGAAAAATACTGATATTTATAAGGATATTTCAATTACCGTCAACAGTCTACCACTAATAAAGGAAGGAAATGTTTCAGTAAGAGTTGAAAAAAAGAACGTCTTCCTTAGCTAGCTAAGTAGAGCCTATGGTTAACAAATAATACTTTATATATAGAAGCCTAATACAATGAAGTGTGATTTAATTTTCTGGCTATCTTTTTCCCTCCAGTCTCTGTTAATCTGGGGAGGGCTGGGGTCCGAACACGCAGGGGTGAGAAGAGAAGGTGCCCACATTCATTCACAGAGTACCTGGCATGTGCCAGGTTACACTGGAGATGTTCCTCCTAATTTATGCAGAAACTACTACTAATAGAAGAGAATAAATACTTCAATGGATCTAAATCCATGTGTTCATAAAGATACGAAGAAAAATTTCACTGGTCACCACTGGGCATCACACCAATTTATTACTTAAAAGAAGAAAGCATTTATGCTGTCTTTTCTGTAAAAACTGTATTACAAAGTGACTAATTGACGAAGGAAAATTCTTTAGAGAAGAATCCTACCTAATAAATGCATTAAGCATGACAAAATCAGAAAATCACCATTTTCCCATTCTTAATGAAATAATGGACCTTGTAGAAAGGGCTGATCTACTGATTCTAATCGGTCTCTAGATTAACCACCAGCTCATGAGAAATAGGGGCTAAACGACTAAGACAAATGCTATGTGGAAGCCATCAGTCTAATACACAAGTGAGCATCTCAAACAAATCATTATCTGAAAGAAATCCATGCAGGATGGGGAAAAAGGAGGAAGTATGTACTTAATATTAGAAGAAATTTTAAGAGATGGGAGAAACAAATGCATTCTGTAAACTTACATTTGGATCCTGACTTGAACAAATCAACTGTGAAACACCGTATATGAGATCATTCGGGAAAGCAACATTCAGTGATTGTAAAGAGCCGCTCTAATTCTGTCAGCTGTGACACGGATGAGACAGCCATGTGGAAACAAGAGGACCTTGTCAGTTAGAGACATCTGGTGAAATGTCACCTTACAGGTGAAATGACATTATATATGGAATTTGATTTTAAATACTCCAGCTAAAAAGATGTGCCTGGGTGGCTCAGTCAGCTAAGTGTCCAACTTCGGCTCAGGTCATGATCTCATGGTTTGTGAGTTTGAGCCTTGTGTCGGGCTCTGTGCCGACAGCTCAGAGCCTGGAGACCTTCAGCTTTTGTATCTGTCTCTCTCTGTCCTTCCCCTGCTCATGCTCTTTCTCTCTCAAAAATAAACATTAAAAAAATTTTTTTAAATCTTAAATACTCTAGCAAAAAAACAAGTAAATGAAGAAAAACAAATCAATAAAGGCAGCCAATGACAAATAGCTAATGTGGTAGATGAAAATATCTTGGAAAAATGGAGATAATTGTTCATGTTGGACAGCAGTGTGTTGGCTCCTAAAACTAGCTTCTATTTTTGTGTATACTTGAAATTCTCCATAATAAATAGTTAAAAAAAAAAAAAAAAAAAGCAGATCTCTAAAAGACTGCCAAAGTCTACAATGTGAAACTTAACAAGTAAATAAATAATAAATGGGGCTTGGTTTTGCCTGACCTAACATGCCTATTACTTTTCTTATCTCTAGAACTTCCATCAACTTTACTGGAGCTTCATTTAGACTATAATAAAATTTCAACCGTGGAACTTGAGGATTTTAAACGATACAAAGACCTACAAAGGTAAAAGCCCTCTAAACCCCAACTCAGAAGTGGTAGTGATATGATGGAGATACTAGCGAGACCCCTTGGAGACCCCTTGAAGGGCCCTAATCAAGTCTGTCATTGTCGTGAAGGGAAAACCAAGAGGGACACCAAGTGGAAGGAGAAGAATACTTCTCAAATGTCCCTGTTGTTAATGCAGGTTAGATAAAGACTTCAGTGACAGTGGAAAACACAGACAGCTGTTACACCCTGAAACGGGTTATTAAATGAAACCAGGAAGTACCTTTCTCTGAACACACATGCAAATAGGTCAGGTGTATGCTTTCCACTCAGTTGTGGTGTGTTCAGCTGTCACAAGATCTGCTTAAGAGTTGATACAGTTGGGGCGCCCAGGTGGCTCGGTCGGTTAAGCATCCGACTTCAGCTCAGGTCATGATCTCACGGTTCATGGGTTCCGGCCCCATGTCGGGCTCTGTGCTGACAGCTCAGAGCCTGGAGCCTGCTTCAGATTCTCTCTCCCTCTCTCTCTCTCTCTGCACCTTACCCACTCACGCTGTCTCTCTCTCTCTCTCTCTTTCTCTCTCTCAAAAATAAATACTTGTTTAAAAAAATAAAAGAGTTGATGCACTTTATGCCATTTTTAGGCTGGGCCTAGGAAACAACAGAATCACTGACATTGAAAACGGAAGTCTTGCTAACATACCACGAGTGAGAGAAATACACTTGGAAAACAACAAACTAAAAAAAATCCCTTCAGGATTACAGGAGTTGAAATATCTCCAGGTAAAACGTTCCACTGCTGTTTTGTAGATACTAGTACTTTCCTTTGTTTCTGCGAAACATGTGAGGACCTGAGGCAAAGACAAAACCAGAAGTAAGGGTAGCGCACATGCAAAGACTGTCCAGTTGCCTGAGGTATCCTAAGACAGGGCTTCTAAGGAGATGTTAGCTAAAATATCGTCAGGTGCCATTTCCACCTGCAGTCTCTCCTGCCTCTGAAGCCACCATGGTGAAGTTACTGGCCTGGCTACTTTCAGGTCTCAGGGGCGGCAGGGGATGCTTATGTAAAGGCAGGACTGGTCACCAGGAATCCAAGGAGGATCACATATCTTTTCATTCTGGAAACATTTCACAAAGAGCATAGAGACAAGGTCCCAGGTATTTTCATTTATCAAGTGTTAGATTAGCAATGTGTATGATTAAAAAAATTCAGGCCACAATACATAATCAAAAGTCAGTATCTGGAGCGTCATGGGTTCACATTTCTTCTTCTTCATTGTTAGAAACTTTTTTGTTCTAATCTGACAAGTCTTGACTAGGTGGGAGGGGGCCCAAGAATCCTTGGAGTATCTGATAAAATTTTAGATCATTCCAAGAACAAAAAATGAAGACAATATTTTGTACATGCTTTTAGGAGTTTCACAGATCCCCCTGATTCTCATCTACGGTCTTCCCATCAAGAATCCCTACTTAATCCCTTCTGACCTCAGTCCACTTTTCTCGTGTGCCTTCCTCGATACACAACATCCTCATCTTCCAAGAAGCAAAACACATTGAGAAAAAAATGGGCCTTGAGTCACTGCTGCTTCTAGATTTCTTCCCGATTTATCTTTAAAGAAG
The DNA here is from genome assembly GCF_018350195.1 of Panthera tigris. Lineage (NCBI taxonomy): Eukaryota > Metazoa > Chordata > Mammalia > Carnivora > Felidae > Panthera > Panthera tigris. The sequence continues at coordinate 696,479 of NC_056672.1, read as the reverse complement.
TTTTGTTCACTACACTCCATTGAGATAAAAGCCATCAAAATGGATGTGGTTAGAGACAGGTGTTCATCTCAAGGTTGACTTTTACTCTGAATTTTTCAAATGCTGTATTTAAATGTCTAACCAGTGAGTACAACCTGAGTCTTTTCCTTTCTCAAGTTATCCCCAATTTGCGTTCTTTATTCCACCAGAATTTACTCTGATTCCAGCTTCTGTCTGCTTTTAAACCTACCTATACTCTTGCTAGCATTTTTTTTTTTTAATGAATAGAATTAGAACACAAAAAACAGAATTATAAAGAAGAACACAAGTCAGAAGGGTACAATTCAGCCAACGTTCACAAAGCAAACACGTCCATTTCCAGCACTGTTTCTCATTCCCAGTGAGGTCAATGCTGCAGAAATCTGTACCTTGCACTGACCCTGAGCTGCTGGGAAACATGCATGAACCACACAAAGCACCTGTCACAACATCCCAAGACAGACAGAGGGCACAGGGGGCTCCAACACCAAACTTAAAGCTTTTAACAATGTCTCAAGTGCTCATGACTGGCTCAGATCAGTCTCACCAAAATGTAAAGGCAAATGTAACGACAGCCAGAACCACTACCTTAGCTGTGGCTAAAAAGGCTTCTACTTTTTCATATGCCAACATACTGTCAGTAGAATGCTTTTACTTCTCAGAAATCTCAGCTCCCAAAAATACCAAGGAAGAATTTAAAGGGCTATTAAAGGGAATGCAGAGAAGTTCCTATACTGTCCCTTCTTTCTGAATAATAATTTAAAGATTCAAATGTTGATGCTGTATACAGATATGTATACGAGCTGTCGACAGACATTATTTTTCTATAAAACAACTTACAAAAAGAGCAGCTCTACACTTCTCTGCCTTGATCACAGAGAATGCTAGCTAACAATTCATATTCCCATTGCAGGCCTAACCGTAGGAGAATTCTATTCTTCTGCTCATCTAATACTTTTTATGCAAACCCAGAGTTGTAAATATGGCACTGCAGCGCACATGCACCGCTATGTGCCGAAGGGCGGGGGTGGGGGTGGGGCGCTTGTGCTCTGGGCCACGGCAGGCAGCCTCCAAACTGTGTTGATACAATAAGTATTTAACAGGCATAAACAGACAAGTACATGTATTTTAATGAAATACAGTCAAATCAGTATAAAATAAATGGACAAATAAAGCCATGAACAAATGTGGACTATAAAAAGAACATTTTCTTTTTACATTTATTGTGTACTTTTAATCCATTCTTTCTCCTACTGCCACAGATCATCTTTCTTCACTCTAATTCAATTACAAAAGTGGGAGTGAATGACTTCTGCCCAACAGTCCCGAAGATGAAGAAATCTTTATACAGCGCGATAAGTCTGTTCAACAACCCGGTGAGGTACTGGGAAGTGCAGCCCGCGGCTTTTCGCTGTGTTGCAGGCAGAATGAGCGTGCAGCTCGGGAACTTCAGAAAGTAGTAATGAGTAATAGCCATTTAATATAAAATTTAGAAATTAATACATTTGGAATACTTGAACTCTGTTAAAAATGGTGGTATTATGCAAATCAGCAAAAATCTATTCCTACGTGGTAAGTCCCCTGACTTACTTTCTGACAAAAAATTTCAACAGAATTTTGCAAAACTCTTGCTCCATGAGGATCAAGAAAAACAAGCACGTACTGCAGTTTCCTTCTGTACACAAATGATTCTGCATAAATCTCATGCTCGAACATTCTTTTCTCAGTAACAAAAAAATAATGCAATCAGTATTTAACACTTTGTTACCAAGTGCATTTTAAAAAGAACCGTACTGTAAATGGAATGCTTGACTTAGCAAAATCTGTGCTCTTTCATTTGCTGTTAGCAAACCAAAATTGACAAGAATGGCTTCATGGAGAGCACATTATACTATTCTTAAACTTTCTTTAATAACTTGGGTGGTACTGTAATGTTTCTATTAATGCTGAAGTATGGTTTTATATAATCTTATTCAAATTCCCGTATTTTAGAGGCTTACTGTCTATATGTTTAAACTAACTCCTTATAATAAAGCCTTCAGTGTTTATTATCAACCTGACAGATGCTATTCATAACATCTGGTTTCAGACTACAGCACATGCTTTTTAAAATTAATGATTATTACCGCATTATAAAACCTCTACGAAAAAGCAAAGTGTTTACATAAATCTGTAATTCACATTGTTTATTATCTCAGTTATTATAAGCTTTCAACAATATGTCAATTGTTGCGTTATAGGACAATGTCACCTTGTATGTAAGGAGTACTTTCAAGATGTCCCTTCTAAGACCTCAGTTGGAAGAGCCTAGATGGGTACTGTCCATTCTATAAAAACTGTCTACTCAAATATGACAAACTGAACAACTCTGAAAACCCAGCTGGTATAAATGAACAGGCAGAATAGTAAACAAAACACAAAGGAACTAAAAGCTCTGCATAAAAGAATCCTTTATCTATTTTTTATTCACATTCAACATAGGCAAAACTAGAAAATAAAAAAAATTAAAATATTGGCTTGAAGTAAAATATTTGTGCTTTGGTTTAATTTTTCTCCTCCTGCCCAGTAACATAAACTATTTTTCAGAAAACTCTAATTTATATATGACACTTTTGGCACAGTATTAATGCTTTTTCATAGTAACATTACTGAAATACTCCAAATTATGCCTGTTATGAAAGGTAATGCTTTATCTTAAATCACCCCCAAAACTAGATTTTAAGTAATTTTGAGGGTAGCAGAAAAATATTACATGTATGTAAGATGGGGTGGAGGGTTTGAAAATCCAGGTCAGGAATGGGTAAATAGGTCTTGTTTTTCCTAGTGAGGGTCTCCAACTTTGGCACTGCTGGCATCCTGGGCTGGACTGTACTGGTAGGGGGTGGGGGGTGTGGAAAGTCTCTACCCAGGAGACGCCAGTGTCAAACTGCAGCTGGTTGAGAATAATGCTTTATAGGAAATTTACTTAATTTCTAAACTCTGACCCAAGTTTGGAAACCTAAAGCAAACAGTTAGTTTTGTTTATAAAGCTGTAGGGATAAGATCCAAGTGTGATTAAGATAATAAAAGTTAACCACCAGTAGTGACATAACAGGATGAGCCCAGGAATACAGAGTTTGAGTTGGAAGAACAAACCCAGAAATCCAGCTCCATTTATAGCTCTGGCAAGTCAATATCTCTTTGAGCCAGTCTCCTCATCTGCAAAGGGCAGTGGTGACAATACTGATCAGTTATGTTGCCATGAGACTGAATGACAAAATGTATGTGAATTTTCAAGGAATGAGAAAAAATAATACTAAAATTTGTATGGAACCACAGAAGACCATGAATAGCCAAAGTAATCTTGAGAAAGAAAAAAGCTGCAGGTACCACAACACCAGATTTCAAGGTAAACTACACAAAGCTGTAGTGATCAAAATAGTATGGTTCTAGCACAAAACTCATAGATCAATAGAACAGAATAGAGAGCTCAGAAATAAACCCATATTTATATGTCAATCAGTCTACTACAAAGGAGGCAAGAATATACAATGGGGAAAAGACAGTCTCTTCGATAAATGGTACCGGTACCGGGAAAACTGAACAGCAACGTGCAAAAGAAAGAATCTGGACCAGTTTGTTACACCATACACAAAAGTAAACTCAAAATAGATTAAAGACCTAAATGTCAGACCCAAAACCATAAAACTAAAAGAAAACATAGACAAATAATCTCTTGAACATTGGCCATAGCAACATATTTATGGATATGTCTCCCCAGGCCATGGAAACAAGAACAAAAATAAACTACTGGGACTACACCAAAATAAAAAGCATTTGAAAAGCGAAGGAAAGCATTAACAAAACTAAAAGACAACCTATTGAACAGGAGGAGAGATGTGCAAATGACATATCCGATAAAGGGTTAGTATCCAAAATATATAAGGAACTTATACAACTCAACACGAAAAAAGCAAACGTCTGATTTAAAAAAGGGCAAGAGTCTGAAGAGACATTTTTCCAAAGAGGACATTCAGATGCCAACAGACACATAAAAAGATGCTCAACATCACTCATCATCAGGGAAATACAAATCAAAACCACAATGAGGTATCACTTCCCACTTGCCCAAATGGCTAAGATGAAGAGGACAAGAAATAATAAGTGTGGAGGAGGATGTGGAGAAAAAGGAGCCTTCATGCACTGTTGGAGGGGATGTAAATTCATGGAGCCAGTGTGGAGAACAGTATAAAGGTCCCTCAAAATTAAAAACAGAAATACCGTATGAACCAGTTAACTCCACTACTGGTTGTTTACCCAAAGAAGATGAAAACGCTAATTTGTAAAGATAGATGCACCCATACATTTACTGCAGCATTATTTACAATAACCACGATACAGAAGCAGTCCAAGTGTCCATCCATAGATGAACAGCTAAAGAAGATGTGGTGTATACATCTTTTTTATGGCTGAATACTACTCAGATGAATACTACTAAGCCATAAAAAAGAATGAAAACGTGCAATTAGTGACAATATGAATATACCCTGAAGGTATGATGCTAAGTGAAATGAGTTAGAGAAAGGTAAATACTACATGACTACTTATATGTGGAATTTAAGAAACAAAACAACAAACAAAAGAACAAACAGACTTAAATACAAAGAACAAACTAGTGGTTGCCAGAGGAGATGTGGGTGGGGGGATTAAGGGTGCAAACTTCCAGTTATAACATAAGTAAGTCACAGGGAATATAGTCAATGATACTGCAGTAACGTGTGATGACAGATGACGAGTATGTTTACCACACTGAACACTGAGTGCTGTAAAGACTTGTCCAATCAGCAGAAACTAATATAACAGTGTATGTCGACTATACATCAGTTACAAAAACAAAGTATGTGAAAATGATTTGTAAACCATAAAGTTTCATAAAATATGAGTAACTGTTATACTGGACAATTACTGACTGATGAGAAAAATTAAAGACTGTGATGTCCTTAAAGAGATTGTATTACATTGATAATCATATTAAAATTAAAATATTCTAAAGTTCCAATGATTTCAATAACCCATTTTACTACAATGTATCATAAAAATAAAACTGTGATATCATGTCACTTACAAGAACATAAGAAAAGTCAAAGTTCACTGAAATTGTAAAAATCCAGGTCTTGAAATTAATAATCAAATTCATAAGGTTAGAATTACCTAAACAGCACTTCGGTGGCTCAGTGGGTTGAGTGTCCGACTTCAGCTCAGGTCTTGATCTCACGGTCCATGAGTTTGAACCCTGCATCGGGCTCTGTGCTGGCAGCTCAGAGCCTGGAGCCTGCTTCGGATTGTGTCTCCCTCTCTCTCTGCCCCTCCCCTGCTCATGTGCACATATGCACATGCACACACTTTCTCAAAAATGAATAAACATTAAAAAATTAAAAACAAAAAAAAACAAAAAGAAATTACCTAAACAAACAAATCAGTCTATTATCTCAGTAGCAGAATTTAAAGTAGCTAAATTAACCTTTTTCTTTTTTTTCCTTTTTTTAACGTTTATTTATTTTTGAGACAGAGAGACAGAGCATGAACGGGGGAGGGTCAGAGAGAGAGGGAGACACAGAATCCGAAGCAGGCTCCAGGCTCTGAGCTGTCAGCACACAGCCCGACGCGGAGCTCGAACCCACGAACCGTGAGATCATGACCTGAGCCGAAGTCGGCCGCCCAACCGACTGAGCCACCCAGGCGCCCCTAAGTTAACCTTTTTCTAAAAAAGAACAAAAAATTTCAAACTGCTGGAAATGATTCCTGAAATCACTGCAATAACTTTCCTGTTGTTAATGTTTGTTCTTCATCCCACAGCTGTTAACCATTTTTGGTTATAAGTTTACAAATAAACAAATCACTAATAACAATTATAAACAACCAAAGTTTTTTGCCACAAACCCATTTTATGGTGAATATAAAATATTACTCACTTGAAATCCATTAAAGTTTGGAAACAGATGAATCATGACAACTTACTGGGTTTATTAAGGACTTCAAGATAGAAAAAAAATCTCAAGGGGTAGCTGGGTGGTTCAGTCGGTTAAGTGTCTGACTTCAGCTAGGGTCATGATCTCACGGTTCACGAGTTCAAGCCCCACATCAGGTTCTCTGCTGTTAGTGCAGAGCCCGCTTCAGATCCTTTGTCTCCTTCTCTCTGCCCTTCCCTCACTTCTACTCCTTCAAAAATAAACATTAAAAGATATTAAATTTTGATTTTAATTAAATTTATTTCGTTTTTTGTGCTTTTAGTGTCACAGCTGAGAAACCGCTGTGTAATCCAAGGTCATAAAAACTGATCCCCATGTTTTCTCCTAATATTCAGCAGTTTTAGCTCTTACACTTCGGTCTGTGTTCCATTTTGAGTTCATTTCTGCATGTGGTATGATGTGGCTATCCAGCTGTCTTAGCACCTTTTGTTGGAAGCAGATCAGGATGCAAACTATGTTCGTCACCCCAGAGGCTCGTCCAAGCCCTTCCCAAGCCACACTTCCACCTCCCCCTCCTCCCTCCCCACCCCAGCAGACATCCAGTCATTAACTCCTTCCTCCAATCAGAACTTGGCCACCAGCAGCACAGCTCACTTCTTAAAAGTTTCTTTTTATAAATTTGCTGAATAACTGCTAACCTGAGAAACATAAGGGCAGTTCTGCTTCCTGGGTCTGTAAATCCCCCTCTCACCCATATGCCTAATCATTTCAACACCTTGAAGAAACCAAAGTGTTCCTCTCACCTAAAGGGTACTTGCAGCAATACTATATGATTCCACAGAAAACACAGAGGATGTTGGACTAAGTCTCCAAGGTGACTCTTAAGAATTCGAAGATGGGACTGAAGGAAAGGGTTGGCTATAAAACGGTAACCCCCAAGAAACAGAAGGACAAAGATGGAGTGGCACCCGGAGCAAAGGGACCAAGAGAACTTTGCAACTAGAAACAGCCTCACTCAAGGTCCTCAGATGAGCAAACTGTTTCCCCAGAGAGAACAGGACACTTAAGACCCGTGACTTACGACAAGCTGTACGGACTAGCCTCTGGGGCTGGTTAGTCACTGTGACCCTACAGCTATGGGGAGTCTACTGTCTCTGCCCATTTTGAGACCACAGAATAGCCTATCTCTAATTCACATACCTTAAAAAAGATACATATTTCTAAATTTTCCCCCCCAAAACGAGCCCATTGGGGCACCTGGGTGGCTCAGTTGGTTGAGTGTCCGACTTCAGCTTAGGTCATGATCTCACAGCCCGTGAGTTCGAGTCCCACATCGGGCTCTGTGCTGACAGCTCAGAGCCTGGAGCCTGCTTCCAATTGTGTCCCCACCTCTCTCTGCCCCTAACCCACTCGCATTCTATCTCTGTCTCTCTCAAAAATAAATAAACATTAAAAAAAATTAAAAAAAAAAAAGAGCCCCTTAAATTTATTAGACAATTACCGAATTTTCACCATGGGAGGGCAGTCTTATTCTAATATACTGTGCAAGCCTGAAAATACAGACAATAGACATTAAAAAAAATAATCTTAAACACTACTTTCATATTTTAAAAAGTTAAACACATGATGGGGGCACCCGGCTGGCTCAGTTGTTAGAGCATGTGACTCTTGGTCTTGGGGGTTATAAGTTGAAGCCCACATTGGGTACAGATCACTTCAAAATAAATCTTTTAAAAAAAGGTGAACAAGGGCATCTACCTAGAAGCAGTCACACATGGTCTAATAAAAAATAGGAAATTCCTAATTTCCTAATAGGAATTAGGAAAACAAAGGAATGGAATATCTGAAAAATGGACAAGCAGAATTATGCTTTATATACTTATAGAATATCTAAGTATCCTCACAAGACTATACAATCTTGCAAGCAAGGGGCGCCTGGGTGGCTTAGTCAGTTAAGCATCCAACTTCAGCTCAGGTCATGATTTCAAAGGTTTGTGGGTTCGAGGCCCACATCGGGCTCTGTGATGACAGCTCAGAGCCTGGACCCTGCTTTGGATTCTGTGTCTCCCTCTCTGCCCCTCCCCTGCTCGCACTCTGCCTCTCTCTCTCTCTCTCTCAAAAATAAATAAACATTTAAAAAAATTTTTTTAAATCTTACAAGAAAAGAACAGTAGCTAGCATTTACTGAGCCCATACCATATGGCAACAATAAACTAAGCATTTAAATGCAATGTTCAAATACCAAGCACTCAACCATCATGTTACCTTATGACAGCACACGCACGCACACACACCAGTTCCCCAAATCACAGAGAAACACAAAAAAGCTTGCAACAATGAAAACAATTTAGAAAAAAAACAAAGTTGGAGGATGTATACTACCTAATGGCAAAATGTAATTTAAAGCTGTTGTAACCAGTAAGGCTACAATAGAACAGAACTGAGAATCTAGAAACAAACCTGTACATTCATGGTTAACTGATTTTTGGTGAAGATATCAAGGTAATTCAATGGGGAAATAATCATCTTTTCAACATATTGTCCTGGAAGAGTTGGAATATTCACGTGCCAATTCACATGCAAAAAAAAAAAAAAGTGAACTAATTAGACCCTAACCTCACAATGCATTCAAAAACTAACTCAAGGGGCGCCTGGGTGGCGCAGTCGGTTAAGCGTCAGACTTCAGCCAGGTCACGATCTCGCGGTCCGTGAGTTCGAGCCCCGCGTCAGGCTCTGGGCTGATGGCTCGGAGCCTGGAGCCTGTTTCCAATTCTGTGTCTCCCTCTCTCCCTGCCCCTCCCCCGTTCATGCTCTGTCTCTCTCTGTCCCAAAAATAAATTAAAAAAAAACGTTGAAAAAAAAAAAAAAACTAACTCAAAATAAAGGGCACCTGTGTGGCTCAGTCAGTTGAGCGTCCAACTTTGGCTCAGGTCACGATCTCACAGCTTGTGAGTTCGAGCCCCGCATCGGGCTCTGTACTGACAGCTCAGAGCCTGGAGCCTGCTTCGGATTCTGCGTCTCCCCCTCTCTCTGCCCCTCCCTTGCTCACGCTCTGTTTCTCTCTCTCAAAATAAGTAAACATTAAAAAAAAACAACAAACACCTAACTCAGATCATAGCCCCAAATTTAAGAGATAAAACTACAAACTTCTGTAAGAAGATAGGAAGAAATCTTTAACCAGTTAGTCAGGCAATTAATTCTTAGACTTGACACCAAAAGGCATGAAAAAACTATAAAAGAAAAAAAAATAATTTGGGCTTTACAAAATTAATGTATGTGTACCAAAAGACGCTATTAAGAAAATGAAAAACTTGTGCCATGGACTGGAAGAAAAAAGATTGTAAGCCATATATCTGATAAAAGGACTTGTATTCAGAATATGTAAAGAACCCTTCACTCATAATAAGACAAACAACCTAATTAAAACAGGCAAGGGGCGCCTGGCTGGCTCAGTCAGTAGAGCATGTGACTCTTGATCTGAGGGTTGTAAATTCAAGCCCCATATTGGGCTCTGAGATTAATTAAAAATAAAACCTTTAGGGGCGCCTGGGTGGCTCAGTCAGTTATGCATCCAATTTAGGCTCAGGTCATAATCTCACGGTTTGTGGATTCAAGCCCCACATCAGGCTCCGTGCTGGTGGTGTGGAGCCTGCTTGGGATTCTTGCTTTCTTCTCTCTCTCTGGCCCTCCCCCATTCATGCTTTCTCTCTCTCTCTCTCAAAATAAATAAACTTTAAAAAAATAAATAAATAAAATAAACCTTTAAAGAAACAGGCAAAATTTGCTATACATTTTTATTGTAATTCCTACCAAAATTCCACCAAGATTTTTTGTAGATAGAGATGATGTTACTCCAAAACTTATGTGGAAAGGCAAAGGAACCAGAATAGGCACAATAATTCTGGAAGAAAGGGAAGACTCGTTCCATCTGATTTCAAGGTAACACCAAATGCTGAGGATGTATAGACAGTGGATCTCTCATACTTGGCCAGTGGGAATTTAAAACGGCAAACAGTTCATAAGATGTTTTAAAACTAAGCATGGGCTTACCATGTGACCTAGCAGTTACAGTCCTCAGCATCTACCCCAGAGAGATGGAGATGGATGTTCACATAAATATCTGTATAGGAGTGTTTACAGTATGTTTATTAGTAATAGCCCCAGACCAGAGCAACCCACAGTCTTCAGCAGATGAACAGTTAAACCACTCATAAATACATCCTTTTTAAGGAACAGTAGTAACGAAACAGAATAAATTGATATACAACCTGATCAACAACCTGTATGAATCTTCAGACTGATGCTGAGTAAACTGTCAATTCCAAAAGGTTATGTATTATATTATTCCATTTATATAATACTCTTTTTTTATTTAAAAAAAATTTTTTTAACGTTTATTTATTTTTGAGACAGAGAGAGACAGAGCATGAACGGGGGAGGGCCAGAGAGAGCGGGAGACACAGAATCGGAAGCAGGCTCCAGGTGGGGCTCGAACTCACGGACCGCGAAATCGTGACCTGAGCTGAAGTCGGACGCTTAACCGACTGAGCCACCCAGGCACCCCTATATAATATTCTTAAAATAACAAAATTGGAACAACAGAATAGATTACCTGTCAGGAGCTAGGGAAGGGAGGGAGACAAACAAGACATTTCTGTGGCTATAAAAGGGTAACATCCTTTATTTGATGGCCGCACCCTCAATATCCTGGTTGTGGTAACTAACATACTATACAGTTTTGCAAGTTTTGATAACTATGTTATCATTAGGGGAAATAGGCTATAGCACACATAAGATCTCTCTGTGTTATTTCTTACGATGTGTAAGTGTCTGCAATTATCTCAAAGTAACATCTTTAATTTAAAAAATCAATTAAGAAGTACTGATTACAGTAGAATGTAAGGTATCAGATAAATCAACACCAGGGGCCACGTTAAGGATGGTTTTATAAAATAACCATATAGCTGGCAGACAGTTCAAGAGGAAAGGGTGGAATGTCCAGGAAAAACTCATTCTGCTGTGGGAACAGCGGCCTTTCACATTGAACAGGGGAAAGCGGTTGTTCAAGGGACACCACTGGGACATGGGGAGAGCGTCCGCCAAACATTCAGGTGGATGACACCGTACAGGAACTATAAATTCTAACAAATCAGAGGTTTAAGTGCAAAAACGAAAAACAATGAAAGAAACCAAGGAACTATAAATTCTAACAAATCAGAGGTTTAAGTGCAAAAACGAAAAACAATGAAAGAAACCAAGGAACTATAAATTCTAACAAATCAGAGGTTTAAGTGCAAAAACGAAAAACAATGAAAGAAACCATAGCGGTCCTAGAAGAAACCGTGGGAGAATTTTTCTGATAATGGGGAAGTGGGGAAGGTGGTTCTGACTCTGACACAAAAAGCCATAGAGCCTTAAGTATAAACGAAGAAACTCAACAATGTCAAGTCTTTGTGGCAAAACGGTCACGAGCAGAGTCAAAGGACAAATGACAAACTGGAAAATAACAGTTTTAAGTCACAGCACATAGGCCTAACTTCCCTTATAAAGAAATCCCAAAACTTAATCAGAAAAAGACCTACAACACAATAGAAAAAAAAGTAAAAAAGACACGGACTGCTCCAGAAAAAGCCGCAGACACAGATGTAAAATGTCAGAGATATTCCAACAGACTCACAGTAAGAAAAGTGGATGCTCCAAGCACGGCACCACTTTCACCCACCAGATCACCCTGATCAAGCAAGCACAGCAAGGGGGATTCGACACGTGCCCTTGATGCTCTCCGTGGAGAGCGTGCCCCCGTCTGCAGATTTATCCCTCAAGTGTAGCTGCACACACATGCAATGATGTATAAAAAGTTGTTAATTGCATCAGTGCTTGTATTAGGAAAAGATTAAAAACATCAAAAATTTGGGGGTGCCTGGGTGGCTCAGTGGGCTGAGCGTCTGACTTCGGCTCAGGTCATGATCTCACAGTCCATGAGTTCGAGCCCCACATCGGGCTCTGTGCTGACAGCTCAGAGCCTGGAACCTGCTTCAGATTCTGTCTCCCTCTCTCTCTGCCCCTCCCCTGCTCATGCTCTGTCTCTCTCTGTCTCAAAAATAAATAAAAACATTAAAAAAAATTTTTAAAAATCAAAAATTTCATGCAAGAATTCTTTCTAAAAATAATAATTTTTAAATATATATATATATTTGCTTCTAGGTGCATAAAATAAGTCTAGAAAGATTCACAAGAAAATAACCACACTATTCTACTGAAGGTCTCAAGGGCCGTGACAGTGTCCCTGGAATCCTACAATGTATCGGTCCTTAGCAGTGGCTACTGGGACGGGAAGCAGGGGGTTGGGAATAGAAGCTGCAGGGAGTTTTCGTGGTATACCTTGTAACATAGAAATATGTATTTGGTGTCGGCCCCCAGTTCCTGACATACAGCTCCTAAGTCCTTGGAATTTCCTGGGTGGTAATGGTATCTTTTGTTCTAAGGAGGTGACTCTGGGTGGGTTCCTTGATGGCTGATGGTCATAAGAAAGACCTGCCATGATTAGAAGCTTGGAACTTTCAGCCCCATCCCCCATCCTCTGAGGAAGAAGAGGAGCTCAAGATTGGGTTAACCATCCATCACACCTACATGCAGAAGCCTCCACAAAAACCCTTCAAGTACAGGGTTCAGAGAGATCTTTGGCTGGTGGGCATGTCCAAGAACCGAGAGCAGAGTATACCTCAATTCCAAGGAGACAGAAGCTCCTAGACTTAGGGTCTCCCCAGACCTCACATTACGTATCCCTTCATCTGGCTTTATGCCTGCAGCCTTTACCATATGCTTTATTAAATAATAATTCAATAAATATAAGCATTTGAGTTCTGTGAGCCATTACAGCAAATTATAAAACCTGAAGAGGGGCTGTGGGAACCTGCAGCCCAGCGGCACAGAGGTGGTGGGTAAGCTGCAAACCCACTAGCTGTGCTGTGCCTGGCATCCAAGGTGGGGACAGTCTTGGGGGAGTGAGCCCTTAACCTGTGGGATGTGATGCCAACTCTGTAGAGACAGTGTCAGAAATGAGTTGAATTGTTAGGGTACCCAGCTGGTGTCTGAAGGAAGAGGAAGGAGCAGGCAGCTAGAGGCCAGAAAGACAAGTCACCCGGTCCAAGAATGGGCAAGAGGTAGGTGTCAGAATTCTTTAAACGAGAAGGTCATGTTTGGAATGTATTTTTACTTATTTATATATATTTTTTAATTTCTCCTCCCCCCCTTCTTGGTATATACCAAGAAGGTATAAAACCCTTCATGGTTTTATACCAAACATGTTCACATGTTCTACTAACTGAGCCAGCCAGGTGCCCCTATCTTTGGAATTTATTTTAAAATATGAGGCAACACTGGAGGATTCTAAGCAGAAGCACTGTACAGTTAGATTTACTTTTATATAGAATAAATTGAAAGATGGGTTAGAGAGGGAGATGTGTGAACACAGGGAGACAAGTCAAGGCACTACTGCAACATCTCAGGGAGAGTTGCTGGTCACTGGAAAAAAGATGGCGGCAGGAAGACCAAGAGACACAGACACAACAAAAAGATACTCCTGTGCTAGACCACAAAGGGCTCAAGTAGCAGACCCAATCTGACAGTGAGGCCAGCGGTTCTCAAGTTTTCATGGCACCCGCAACACATGCTAACAGTGTAAGTTCCTGGGGCTGCGTCTAGAGCTTCTGACTCTGCAGGTCCAAGGCACAGAGATGCTGCCACCTGAACTTTAAATCAGCAGCCCCTGCAAATTCAGACACGGATGGCTCTTGCGCCACACTCTGGGATGCACTATTTAGAGAACTCCCAGACTTCTGGCTTCCGTCAGACAGTGGGTGCAGTGGCATGGGGCCACCATTTATGGGAAAAGAATGGAAGCCAGTAAGCGTGGGCAGATGCACAAAGATGGACTCTGTCTGCCGGGCACATGTGACGTCTAGCGTTCAGACTACTGAAGGGCTCCCTGAATGGTCGCTCTGATGGAGGCAGTTCATCGGCGAAGGGTCATATGTGCCTCCCAAACTGATCTGACGTGGGATGCTGTGAGGCTGAGGCTTCCAAGCGTGTCAGACCTAGATGCTGGTCCTGGCTGCCTCTCTGAGGATACCCTCCCTGCCCAGATCACTCATCCCCGGCCATACTGTCTTCTCCATTCTGATACCAACTTGGCCTGCTCCTTCACTATATTCAGGTCTTTGCAAAACCATCTAAAATAGTAGCTGCCTTTCTTAAAACTTTTATTAACAGACTTTTACTTTTTGGAGCGATTTTAAGTTCACACCAAAACTGAGAAGGTACAGAGGTTTCCTATACCTCTTGCTTCCTGCCGCTATAGGTGCTCCCAGCTCATCGTGAATGCTCCGTGTCCCAGTCCTGCAATCAGTCATTTCTTCAAGGAGCCTGGTTTCTTTTACCGGAGAATGGTGTTTGAGGCCAAGATCTGGCTGTTTGCTGCTGTTGGACACTCACTGCTTCTCCGCGCTCCCGGCCGACAGAGCCAGGAGACAGGTGTTGCACCCCGGCCCGCGCGCACACACACGTCTAGAAACATGTCTGCCTGGCGCCAGCTGTGTGTGAGCAGCCCGAACGTGAGCTCATGCTGAGGTCTCCGCCCTGGCCCCTCGCTGCGTGTGTCGTTCCCACTGCCTCCCCTTGCTTGTCTGTAACTTCCGTCCAGCAGCGGGACATCTGGCTCCCCCATCAGCCACACAGGAGTGCACGGGAGCGTCAGAACTGCTGGCCTGTGCCCGTGTCATTCCTGTTTAATCCCCCATCTTGCTTTATTCTCCTCCACTGCACTTGGTACCAGTTCATCTATTTTCTATCTTCCTTTTCCTGACAACAGGGACTTGCTGCTGAGTACCTAACACTTAAAACTGCCTTGAACAAAGCATGTGCTCAATAAGTATTAGCTGAATGAATGTAATGAAAACAGTCCTTAATTACCACAATTCAGCAGGTGTCAGTCTGACCTTTCTCTGCCAGCACTATTCAGCTATGAAGATACTATATCTACTCAATTAAATTAAAATCATAGATTATAACTTAGACTTTTCATCGATTCAGTGGACTTCTCTCTCCAAACGGCTGCAATTATAACCACCAGCCTGAAACCGTGAACTATGACCATCACTTACAGCTTCTGCTTTGTCCTCTAAGGCCTGACTGAGCCAGCACTCCCCGGATCCCCCTGCCCCCAACCCATGCCTCCTGGACACCGTCCACCTCTTTCAAATCTCCTAGACACATGTGATTTTCTGTGCTCTAGCTACTGACTGATACACATTCTTTTCACATTTGTTAGGAACATGAACAACACAATTACTCAGAAATTCAAATCACAGTGTGTTAAACGAAGAATTATAGAACAATTAAATTTTCAATTTAAAGTTTATCTTCCAAAAGAACTGTGAGGGTACATAAAATGACTTTTGGAAAAATTACACAGATTTGCTCTCTCTTCCTTAGTGTGGAAGCCTTAAGAACAAAGACTAATAGGAAACATATGGACAAGATCAGTAACAAGATGAAATCTTGGCCCAGATACGGTCTGCCATGTCTTACATACCAGTGTCTCAAATAATAGATGAGATTTTTACAATACTGCCAAGCATCACTTGAAACACAGCATGCTTTAAAAAAACCTGAAGTACAAGAAAATAAATCTGCTGATTTCTTTGTAAAAATCTAATGGTAAACACTACTTGAGGACACAAAAACAAATTCCAGGATTCATTTTACCTTATTACTTTGTACAAACTTTAAAAGAGCCTTCCAAACAATGAGCTCCAAGTTCACTGCCAAGAAATACAAATTAACTCTCTGCTGAAAATATGAAAACACTAGTATAAAAATGTAGCATTTAAGCAGTTAACTGCTACTCTACCACTACTCTTCAGGACAGACAACTCACTGAAATGAGATTTTCTACATCTACAAAATAAAAGCAACAGTAGTTGGTCAACAGAAGCTTCTATTTCCATCTCAGTCGATACTGTAAAATTATTTTTTGTGCTACTGTAAACAGGCAAATCAGAGTTCTACCTTCTGAGTATAAGACACTAAATTCTGTCGCCAGATTAATTTTTGTTTCAAAGGTTATCGGCAGGCATTCCAGTGCAGGAAGGTGAGAATGGGGATAGCAAACAGGAAAGAAGATAAAATTCTCTGTGTAGAAAAGTCCTATCTTTAATCTGTCACTAATGACAAACTCCTTCATTTAAAAAGATAACTAGACATTACTCTATAGAGGAATGTTTATGTTCCTAATCTTGGTTCCCTGTCTTCATAAAGGGAAGCAGCAGTGTGAACATAACGGTTCAGACAAGCGCCATTTCAAGACAGCTCTGAGTTCCACCTTAAACTGCTGAGAAGCTGAGCTCCATGTCACAGGGGACCTTAATTTGGAGAATTCCTTGGCATGAAAATGAAAATAAAAACAGTAATCAGTACATGCTGTTTCATTTAGTTCTGTTTGCCTTTCATATTAGAGGAAATTCTTGCCACACCTCAAACCAAAATTAAGGGGAAAAGAGGGGGAAGTAAGCCACATAAATCTGACCCACAGCACAAGCATCTCAATTTGAATCCACAAAGTTTTGGATAATGAAAAGAAATACATAATTTTAATTCAAGCCAAGTGTTTTCCAAGCAGATTATATTTGCTTAAATTGCTACAGTAATTCAAGGACAGCCCTGTCTGGACACACAGTCACTGTGGATTTTTAAGAGACTCAGTTAAAGAATTTAGGAATATCTGATTCAATTTACAGGATTTGCAAATTCATCAACCCCTGAAAACTAAAGCAAACTCAACAGGTATGACGATAAAATAATTTTCAATTTTTTAAGAAAGTATTCCTACTGTTAAAATTTTTTTAAGTAGATTTGATTTGTTTAACATTAAAATAGCCGGCAGCCATCATGAAAGCACAGTATCTGAGAAAAGCTACATTAAAACTCTGATTAGCACAAATATTCAGAGAAAGAAGTGATACAGTGATTTTAATTTTCTAACTTAATATTTACCCAATAAATAATCTTTGTTTAGATTTTCTTGTTTGTTATTCAGAATGAAAGATTTCTCAGGTTAATGGAATAATTTTCTCTCCTCCTCTCTCAACTTTAAATGACAGAAACTAGCAAATGTCTGTGAGCCATACACCCGAGCAGGGTGACAGGGAAGAAGGATATGTGTACAAATTTCCAAGACATTTTCTTAAAATTTCTCTGTTGACCAGATCCTTGACAGTAACATGGTTTTGCTTTCATTTGTCTCTGCCTGAAAGGGAAGATGTGAGTGCTCTATCTAGCATAAAGGAAATAGTTTTTTGGGTTTCAGTTAATTAAGATTTAAATGTATTCTGGCTAAAAAAATTTTGAAATGTTCATATTTCTAATAGCAAAAGACTCTCACTTCCTTAGGCCTTGGGTGTTAACAGGGATGTATACTGCTTCACTTTTATAGAGTTAAATTTAAAACTGCTTCGGAAAGAAATCTGAGTCATATACTAACACTTTGGTTTCTTAGACCCTAGTTTGTATGGCATACCAATGACGTAATTGAGTCTTTAAAATGATAAAATGCAGTGAGCCTTTCCAATTACTTTACACTTTCCAGAGCAAAGTTTGATCTCATTTTAATTAAAAATTTCTTATGAAAACACAAGTGCTTTTTCCCAATTAAGAGAAATGTTACAACATAGAAACATTTGTAGCCATAATACAAAAAATTCGCGTTAGTGGATATTTAAAAAAAAACCGGTTAACATATGCTTTCCTTTGCTTTAAAGTTTCCCGTTCACATCTGTTATTTTTCTACTACTCTATGTAATGGGAATAGCATGCTGTGATGGAGACGCCACTCGGAGACAACAGCCATGTTCTCTCTGACTGTGTCCATTTAAAGAAAACACTGTGGCAAAATAACACCTAGAAATAATCAGCATTAGTAGGGACCAGCATCGCTAACAAGATGTAATCAGCAATTTACTAATCCAATCCTCCATTCAACAAACCTTTCAGCGCTTATACACCTGTGCATGGAACTAGATTCTGCCAGAAGTTAGGTCAGGAAATGGGAGAACTGACAGTGAATGTGCTGGTTTGCTATGAGCTGCCCCATAGGGAACAAGGCATAAACCGTACCACATGAAAAGGCAGAAGTAATAAAAACATGGTTAGCAAATGGCTGGGAAGAGATCAGTTGAGTGGAAAATTTGGATAAAAAGAAGTAGAGGCAATTTTAACAGGCAAACTAACCAGGGATGAAGCTGAAGATTAAGATGAACAGAAAATATGGGGCCTATGCATGGAGACAGGATTGATCTCAGACCAAAAAACTGGACTTGGTCAAAAGGAAGTGGGACCAGGCTACACTTGGCTACACAGCCAAGGTCCTCAGGGGATGACCAAGAAGGCAACCTGTCCTTAGGGAAAGCCTGTCTTCACAGGTGGCCAAGACCAAAATCTGGCAACACGAAAGAACCTTTATTTTCAAAGACACCCCCATCATAAGGTCTTGATTTGAAATCGAAGGTATGCAGTTAAGTGCAGGATCAAAAGTATCATCCAGGTTTCCTTTCTCCCCAATGATTTCTCATAATTGTTGAATACAGCCATGACTTTAATTCTCAAATGTAAGGTTACTAATTGATTATTGCTAATGTTTTTTGTTTTGTTTTGTTTCTTGCTAATGTTCTTAATACAAGGATGAACTTCAGAGCTCTGATGAGCAATGCTCACTTCAAAGTTTATCTGTGAAATAGTCAGCTTCCAACCCCTGCCCCCCACCTGCACATCTCTGTCCCTTGGCCTCTACCTTGTGAGACACAGCAACCTAACAGCAAAACCCCTAGTGCAGTGAGACTGAAGTGAAGTATGACACGGACTTTAAAAAGTTAATATGGTCGACTATAATGAGTACAATAAAATATACAAATTTAACACATAAAATATTATCAACTAGTGAGTAAAATGTATAGGATGCTCTATACCCATTCTTGCTAAACTCCCAACATTTGACCAAATGATGCTACCAAGACTTCCTTGTCTGTCCCAAGCAGGGTTAAGCTGCTGTGCCCATGGCCAGTGCGGTCTCTGCTGTGAGCCTTATTGCCCTCTGAGAATAGGTTCGCTGTGTTGTGTCTCCCCATAAGCTCTTTGCTCTTTCCGTGTGTTTCCCCCACCAAGCACAATGCCTCACCCCCAGACGTTAATTCCAGACAACCATTAACTGAAGTTAACTCAACCAAGCTAACTAACTAACTAACTACTCATATTTGTAATGTGGATTACTAACCGTGTTCACACACATCTAGCACAGGTACTAACGGCGGCAGGCTACAGGGCGCTCCCAAGCTTCCCAGCACCATGTGACTGCCCTCTGGGATGAGACCACACTCCCCCCAGGACTCTTTCCCACTTCAGTGTGAGAACCAGGCTTGACTACATGAATAAATTAAATTAGGTGCTCATTCCCTGAGTGCAGATTCCACAGCTCAGAATTCAGGCCCTCTAAATTCTGGTCCAGACTGGCTGCAACAGTCTTATATTGCTCCTTCAACAGCTAGCCACTATTTCCCAGATGCCCTACTCTGTGTTGTTTACATATTTTGCTCATCTCTTCTATCTGGAAATCTTTCTCCCTGCTTTCCTCTATGGGAACCTTAATATTCCTTCAGACTCCAGTTCAAATGCCTCATCTTCCATGAATCCCATGGATAAAAAGCAACAATGCATGGAGTCTATTTAGATTTGTAAAAGAAAACTGACTTTCAAAATCACAGATTGTTTTAAAAGATCAAACCACTGGGGCGCCTGGGTGGCTCAGTGGGTTGAGCATCTCTTGATTTCAGCTCAGGTCATGATCTCAGAGTTTGTGGGTTTGAGCCCTGCATTGGTCTCCATACTGACAGCACAGAGCCTGCTTGGGATTCCCTCTCTCTTTGGCCCTCCCATGCATAGGTGCTCTCTCTCTCTCTCCCTCTCAAAATAAATAAATAAATAAACATTAAAAAAAAAAAAAAGATCAAACCATTGCTATTTTGGCATACTGTGTAGGTAGGGATAACAAACTATACATGAATAAACAATTGTTTCATCCTATCTTCTTAGTTTAAAAAAAAAAAAAAAAAGGCAGCAACAGCAAGGTCATCATCCAAAACCAGTGGGGAATGAGGCTTTAGAGGCTTGTCTAGAAGGAGATGTCATTGAGCAGCATCGAGTGCCCTTGAACTTAAAGTGAGACCAGCCGGCGTGGTCTGTTTTCCCTCCACGGACTCTGCTGCATGAGTCAGGCTGTGGGTAGATGGATAACTGAAGGCACCAGGGTTGGAGTTCCCGGGACGAGGATGAGGATGAAAGGGCCAGAGGGCCTAGGGCATTTGCAGACGGGGGCAACAGTGCTGTGGGTCCAGGCTGCTAAGAGGACCTGAGCACACTGGAAGGCATGAGCGAAGGGCAGGGAGAACACGGTGGGATCCATGTATTTAGGTGCCACTGAAACTGTGGAATTACTGCAGTTGGAATCAACACGTGAGTGAATTATGAAGACAAGTCCGGTGTAAAGGAGCTGCACACCGGAAGTGACAAGGCCCACGGCGTGTGGGTGCACGGCAGGAAATAACACTGAGGGGAACAAAAGATCAAGGGTCCCTAACTCTACTTAACTAACGCCTTCAAGTCCCACATAAACACATGATTACATTCTACACATTTTTAGTTTCTGACAGGAACATAAACAAGAAACTAGATGCTAGGGTCTGGGAGAGACTTTCTCAAATAGGGTCTGTTAGAGACCATGATTTAAGAAACGACTTTTTCAATTATCCCAATGATGAAAAATGGCTAGTACTGTTCTGGGGGAATCAGAGATAAGTCATATCATGACACACAGTAACCTTTTGACATTAATTCTCATGAAACCCTGAATAAGAATGGTACAGAAAAATAGCCTCAGAACAAAAGAGAGAGGTTTTTGTTTTTGTTTTTGTTTTGCTTTAACCTTTACCTAAATAACAAATTTATTCCATCTGGATCACTTTCTAATTTGCAAAGCACTTTTACACACATTCCTCACGTGACTGTAACAACCAGTTGATATAAGCAGACAAGCAATTACAATTCTCATTTTATTGATGAGGCAAGAGGCAGCTATGTTACGTGACCATCACAAGTGACAGCCTGAAATAATGGTCTTCAGGTTCCTTGTCCAGTACGCCATCCACCACTTGCCACAACTTGAAGTTAACAGGGTTTCTCGAGCTGAGAGCTCCCTCCTTTAAATCTTACTCCACATACCCTCCTACTCCCTGTACTGCCCATCTCTGATTCTCCACCACACCTCAACTCCTGGGAGACCGGCTTGTTGTCAATACTGTTTATCTAGAACTTAACATAAAAACATTAGTGGAAAGAAAGAAACGTGTATAGAATAACCTATTAGAGGCTAAAACATTGCAGACTGTAAATGTTGTATTTAGGATTTGAAGCAATTATTCAAGTAGAGTCAAAGGCAAAATAATTGGGTCCTGGAAATGGTTTCGTGGAGGAAAATTTGAAATCACGGTTAGGTTTGGACAGAAAACACTAAGAGGAAACATGATAGCTATTTTTAATATCTCAAGCTCTTACATAAAGTGGAATGTTTCATATTCTTCTAAGGGCAGAAAAGAGCATCAGGAAACAGAAAAGAGAAGTGGGAAAGTGTTGGTTAATATTAAGTAAGACATAGAGTCTCTCCTCTCATAGGCAGTGACCACCACTGAAGGGACCAAATGGATACGGAACACCCAGCATTTTTAGTGGAGGGGTACCCAGCTGTGGGGTTGAGAGAGATCATGTTATTATTGTAAATCTACAGCAAGCAAGACAAACTTGGATTCTCTTAAAAGATGGTTATGTAGTCTGATACAATGCAAAGTGTGACCTTTTTTTTTTTTTTTTTTTTAAGGTGTATTCATTTTGAGAGAAAAAGAGAGAGAGAGAGAGAATGAGCGGGGGAGGTATAGAGAGAGAATTCCAAGCAGGCTCCACACTCCACCCTACGTGGGACTTGATCTCATCATAGTGAGATCATGCATGATCTGGGCCAAAATCAAGAGTAGGATGCTTAACGGACTAAGCCACCCAGGTGCCCCATCACTTTTTTGATACCACCTTACTGTACTTAAACATTAATTTTGGTTTCAGCATTGCCTGTTCATTCTGGATATTCTTTTATTTCAGTACAGATACAGATATTATGCATTTTATGTAACTGTCAATTTATATAAGAATTATTCTAAGTTTTAGTCACTTTTCCCACAATATATTTCCTTTCTCCTTGTAATAGGACAAAAAAAAAAAAAAAAGAACATGGGCTTTTTAAGTCCAGCATGTGTCCTTTTCTGCTTTTTTGGAGTCAAAGTATACTGCCAATATGAAAATTATCAATGGGATGAAGATTATGATCAAGAGCCAGATGATGTCTACCAACCAGAATTTCAATTTCATCAGAATGAGGACTATCAAGTTCCTTTTCATCGGTACATGTTAGGCTGTGCCACTGAATGCTTCTGCCCACCCAACTTTCCATCATCAATGTACTGTGACAATCGCAAACTCAAGACTATCCCGCGTGTCCCAGCTCACATACAGCAAGTCTATCTTCAGTTCAACGAAATTGAGGCTGTGACTGCAGATTCATTCATCAATGCAACTTATCTTAAAGAAATCAATCTCAGCCACAACAAGATTACATCTCAAAAGATTGATTATGGTGTGTTTGCTAAGTTGTCAAATCTACTACAACTTCATCTACAGCATAACAACTTAGAAGAATTTCCATTTCCTCTTCCCAAGTCTTTGGAAAGACTTCTTCTTGGCTACAATGAGATCTCCAGATTGCAGACAAATGCCATGGACGGGCTAGTAAACTTGACAATGCTTGATCTCTGTTATAATCATCTTGAAGATTCCATGTTACAAGAAAACATACTTGCTAAAATGAAAAAATTAATGCAGCTCAACTTATGTAATAACAGATTAGAATCCATGCCTCCTGGTCTGCCTTCTTCACTTATGTACCTGTCTTTAGAAAATAACTCAATTTCTTCCATACCAGAAAATTACTTCAGTGAACTTCCAAAACTTAATGCTCTACGAATGTCACACAACAAACTACAAGACATCCCATATAATATTTTTAATCTTTCCAACCTTATAGAGCTCAATGTTGGACACAACAAACTGAAACAAGCATTCTATATTCCAAGGAATTTACAACACCTATACCTAGAAAATAACGAAATTGAAAGTATGTAAAATTTCATTATTTTTTAAAGACAAACAATAGTATTCTGACCTTTTAAAGAACAAATCTTCAAAAACTCTATGCTTTACACATTGCTGAAAATGGTTGATTTGAAGTAGCTAGGGAAATGGCAGAAGGTGGCCTCAGAAAGGTGTGCTATAAAGTTTATACTCTTTTATATTAAATTTCATCACTTGAAGCATTGAGAAGTAGTACTGTAGAGTACATGAAAAAATGGGAGTATCCTGAGTAGTGGGACTCCAGGTGATTTTCACTTTTTTCTTTTTGAGGTTGTTTTTTTTTTGTTTTTTTTTTTTTTTAATTTAAAAAAAATTTTTTTAACGTTTATTTATTTTTGAAAGGCAGAGAGACAGAGCACAAGCAGGGAGGGGGCAGAGAGAGAGGGAGACACAGAGACAGAAGCAGGCTCCAGGCTCTGAGCTGTCAGCACAGAGCCCAACGCGAGGCTCAAACTCATGAACTGTGAGATCATGACTTGAGCCGAAGTCAGATGCCCAACCAACTGAGCCACCCAGGCGCCTCTGAGATTCTTTCTATTAATAACTATCACTTAAATGTTTGTTAAATAATTAAATAGCCAACGAAGCCATCATTTTCTTAAAAATTTAAATTACGGTATAGTCAATATACAGTGCTATATTAGTTTCAGTTGTACAACAATTCTATACATTATTCTGTGCTCATTAAGATAAGTATACTCTTAAAGCCATCATTGGTTTTGATAATATAGAATTCATTTGTCATTTCATTTTCTTTATTATTTGATTACTATAAAAACTAATTAAACACAATCCCACCTATAAGTATTTTAAGTAATAAAACTATATCTCATATTTTAACAAAATCCAATGTAGGATTCTAGATGTAATGCAGCAAGATTAATTTTTAATTTGTATTTTTCAGATATCAATGTTACAGTGATGTGTCCATCTATTGATCCACTACATTACCACCATTTAACATACATTCGTATGGACCAAAATAAACTAAAAGAGCCAATAAGCTCATACATTTCCCTCTGCTTCCCTCTTCTACACACTATTTATTATGGTGAGCAAAGAAGCACTGATGGTCAAACAATACAGCTGAAGACCCAAGTTTTCAGGAGATTTCAAGGTGATGAAGACAGTGAAGAACGTGATGATCAACAAGAAGGTCCAGAACAAGAAGAAACAGAAGAAAACATTGACCCTCACTATTATGGAAGTTAAGAATGACAAGAAACTATAAGTATACATTTATGATTTTATACATTATTCAATATAAACTTAACTAAACATGGACAGCTTACAATAATACCTAGAATCATGTATTAGTATAAGATCAGACCGAATTTAAGTTCTTGGGAACATCTGCATCATTACGTAAGGTTCAAACCTACTTAAAATGATACAAGTCTTCAGAAATATAAATCAGAATGACAAGTGGGAATAAAAACTCAACTTGAGGGGTGCCAGGGTGGCTCAGTAGGTTGAGCGTCCAACTCTTGATTTTGGCTCAGGTCATGATCTCATGGTTCATGGTTCCTGACACTGAGCCCTGCCTGCACCGGGCTCTGCACTGACAGCCTGGAGCCTGCTTGGGATTGATATTCATTCATTCATTCTCTCTCTCTCTCTCTCTCTCTCTCTCTCTCTCTCTCTCTCTCCCCTTCCAGTGCTTGCGCACACAATCTCTCTCCTCAAAATACATAAAATAAAATGTAAAAAAAACCCTTAACTTTCAACATAACAGTATTATCAAGCTGAGAACAAATGCCATCTCAAGTAAAAGTAACTGTTCTAAGAGTGATGAAAACAATAGCATTAGAAGCTGAGAACTACAGGCCCTCTGCTTTGAATCACTAGGAGGACAGTGTTGAGACTCCCCAAGTGACATTCATGTAACGGGCAGTCATTCCTTTAGGAGTCAGTTGGTTTCTTCAACCTGGCCTCCAGAAAAACCTTCACACTTGTGTGTGAAATCTTACCACCACGATACCCATCTCTTTGGCCCTACCATTTAGAGCAACAGAGGATACTTTTGGTTTTCAAAAGAAGCCATTCTACTAAGGATCTAAGACATGTAGTTTCATGGAATCAACTGGTCTTTGTTTTCTCTCAGAGCACCAAGGCAACGAAATCTGCATTTGGATAACTAAAAACCACCAAATTATCTCATCACAGTCCATATTTTAGCAGATTTCAGCAACTGTCCAAAACAATGTCTTCCATTTTAACTGGGATCAATTTTTTTTTTAACGTTTATTATTTTTGAGAGAGAGACAGAGAGTCAGAGTGAGAGAGGGAGAGAGCGAGCGAGAGAGAGGGAGAGAATGAGTAGGGGAGGGGCAGAGAGAGAGGGAGACACAGAATCTGAAGCAGACTCCAGGCTCTGAGCTGTCAGCACAGAGCCTGACGTGGGGCTCGAACCCACCAACTGCGAGATCATGACCTGAGCCGAAGTCGGACACTGAATCCAATGAACCACCCAGGTGCCCCAAGATAAATGGTTTTATAGTAAACTCACTACAGAAAGTCTTTTTGTGTTGTAGTTACATAAAGAATTGCTAATAAATAACTGCTTTGCTCAAAAGGTTAATTTAGCACACAACAATATGCCAGCATTATTAAAACACATCTTCCTAGCATGATATATTAGAGATATATATGTGTATCAGCCAACATTTACTTAATTAGCGCTAAATTTGAATAGAGTTCCTTTAAAATTTGGACAGGTTTGATGTCTTCTTTAAAACCTTAGAAGCATCTATTATATATTCTTTTATTTTGAAGTATCTTAAGTATGCCTTATAATGAAGATGATGGAGCTTCTGTGATGACCTTTCTCGATTTACCAGGCTAACATTTCACAGAGTTCCTCAGATGAAGAATAAATACAGAAGGGAGCTACCTATGCAGGGACCCCAAAGAATAAACGGTAACAATATGGACAACAGGCAAGCATCAGACAAAACTATTTTAGGAGTTTTCAAGTGGTGAGTCTTGGAGATAAAGTGTAAAATGAAGCCCCTAATGCTCTTTATTTCTTTGGGTAGGTTATCAGCATTTAGCAGAAACAGAACACCCACCTGTCCCTAAGGACAAGCTCAACAATTCAGAATGAACACAAACAACAGTCCAAAGAACATTCATGAGGTCATTTGGTTCATAGAGTTTGCAATGAAGGCACAACACAGAAAGCACATGTGCATCTGTGACACCACAAGATACATGTATGAGGGTAACAGAGCAAAATGCTAATAATATGGACAAAGCACACTTTCAACAGAGGTAAAAAAAAAAAAAAATTTAGGGACCACCTCCCCCTTTATTGAAACTTTAAAAAATAGGCTCATAAATTTAAATGTTTATTATGAGCGAATATTGGAAAGTACTATGGGTGTTTCAGGAGATAAAAATGATATAAATATTTCTAACCTAAAACAATTTAAAATTTGATGAGAAGCCATCGAGGAAATGAAAACGAAAACTACAATGAGAGACCCTTTCACATTCCCTGGGATGGCTAGAATCAAAAAGACAAACAAATAGCAGATGGTATTAGCAAGGAGGCAGGGAAAGTAGCCTTTCCCACACTGCTGGTGGCGATGTCAAATGGTACGGCTGCTCAGGGAAGCAGTCTGGCCATTCTTCAAAAAATTAGACTCACTTATGTAGCAATTCCACTCCAAGATATAGATTCAAGAGAAATGAACACATATGTTGGCACAGAACACAGAAACATTTGGAAACAAATGTTGGTAGCAGCACTATCCATTAATAGTGAAAAAGTGGAAAGCACCCAAATGTCCATCAGATGATGAATGGATAAATAAAATGTGGTCCATCCATACGGTGGAATATCATTCAGCCAAGAGAAGAAGTACTGATACATCGTGCTGTGACATATATGAACCACGAAAATGCCATGCTAAGTGAAAACTCAGTCACATAAGACTGTATACTGCCTGATCCCATTTGTATGAAGTATCCAGAGGGGCAAATCTATAGACACAGAAAGACCACAGAGTGCCTGGGGCTGGGGCGAGGGCAAGAGTGGGAAAGTGGGGAGTAACTGTTAATGAGCAGAGGGTATGTTTCTGGGGTGATGAAAATGTTCTAAAATTGACTGTGGTGATGGTTGTACAAGTCTAAAGATACTAAAAATTACTGAATCACAGATTTTAAAAGGGTGAACTGTATGGGATGTGAATTGCCTCAATAAAGCTGTTAAAAAATATAACAAAGAAAGATCAACTCATTCCAACACAAGGAAGGAAGAAAGAAAATGCTAACGTGGCAGTAACAAATAAAGATGATGTGAGCACAGATGTCCCAACTATTTCTGGCCAGGACTTGGAGAAGTAGCTCAAATTTCAAGAAGAGGTGGGACTGTGATGTGCGAGCAGGAACTTATGGCCGGAGTGGGAGGAACAAGCTCCTGAGGTGAGATGAATATAAGTATGTGGCAGTTACTTCCTTCACCTCTTGCACTGCTTAAAAACAAAACGAAATAAAACATTCCAGTTTTCAGAATTCTGGAGCTTCTGTTTATATCCTCCTAAACTGATTTTTTTCTAAGTTGATTTCTTAAAAATCCTCAGACAGCAGCCTTTGTGAAGAAGAGAATTGCACAATTTAGCAATCCCAAACAAGGAATGTGAAATTTGATAAGCTCTGGCAGAAGCCAGACCCGGTCGTCCAAGCCAGGCGCCTGTGAGTCAGGTACAGAGGGCGCTCAAGCCTCCCTTTCCACATTCCTACAAGAAAGCTGGTTCTCATAGGGCTACTGAAAGCATAAAGAGAAACGATATATACAGCAAAGCATTTAATGAAGTGCATGCCAGTTCTAGGTACCAGACAAGCAGCAACCAGTACTTCAGCACAGCCAGCCTAGCAGGCTGCTCTATCTGTGTGCCCCCTGATGTCGGACCTGGGTGCTTTCTCAGAGACCCCAGAAAGCAGCCAGCACCTCTGGGGGTTCCTTCCTTGATTCTATCTGTACAAAAGATTAGTGAACAAGAAAGATTTGGCTAAGGGTTTTCTTAGGGAGAGAAAAGAGGGTACTTGAATCATATGCCCCAAACAAACATATTCCAGGTCACTATCTGCCAGTTCAGCAGTCCACAGCATCTCTGGACAGCCTGCCAGGGCAGAACCGAGTTCCCTCAACCCCCTCGCTGGGCCCTCTGCCACCTGGCTCCTCTGGCTACAGTAAGGTCACACTCTTCCAGCCTAATTGGAAGAAGAGGTCAACTCTGCTCAGCCTCCTCCCTCCAAAGGGGTGCCTGTGTGAACGGGTCATCCAGATGCAGGGCCCAATGAGGAGGCAGGTTAACAACCATTTTTTGCTACTCAAAAATGGCCTTGAGGAACTCATACCCACCGTAAGAATTTCTCATTAAAAAACAAAACAAAATCCAATGCTTTCCCTAGGAGAAACTGAAGAATCACGTAAGTACTTCTCTAGCACAAGATTGCACAATTATCTATCACAGCTACAAACAAAACCAGTTGATTTGATATTTACAACGGGGGGGGGGGGGGAGTATGGGTTAGCTACTAGGCTGAAGAGCATTTGTGACCACTAACTAATAAATCCGAATCACTCCATGAACCCAGGGTTAGTTACGAATCATAGTCTACATTTAGCTTTTATTTTTTATTTATTTAAAAAAAAAATTTTTAAGCTTTATTTATTTTTGACAGAGAGAGAGAGAGAGAGAGAGAGAGAGAGAGAGAGAGAGAGACAGAGTGTGAGTGACAGAGAGAGGGAGACACAGAATCCGAAGCAGGCTCCAGGCTCCAAGCTGTCAGCACAGAGCCCAACGCGGGGCTCAAACTCACGAACCGCCAGATCATGACCTGAGCCGAAGTTGGATGCCCAACTGACTGAGCCACCCAGGCGCCCCTACATTTAGCTTTTAGAAAAGACATAAAAATAAAGGATATTTCATAAATTTGTTCACAATAAAACTGGCTGGGAGTGTCTAGCTTGTGCCTGCACATTACCTGCACATTTTCCCTTTATTCCCAGGGTTGGGACAACTAAACTAAAGCACAGATGTGTGCATCTCATGTAACACACTTACCCAGCTCCAAGGGGAAAACAGGAGGAATAAACCTTGTCTCTCCTGTATACTTTGTTGCAAAGAATTCATAGGACCCCAAGGACGGCTAGAACTAAAACCCCCTGGTTTCCTGATTCCAAATCCATTTTTTTCTAAATCTTGGAAATAAAATATTAACAGCATCTGGATACAAAATCAAACCGTAACAGCTCAAAAAGCTAAAGTTTCTTGTATGTTCCAATTTCCTAAATAAATGTAACTATGCCTAGCACGTAAATGTCACAGTGTCATGGAGATTACTGTACACGCTGGGGCTGTGAATTCACTACGTGGGGATTTGTGTCCCGTTGGAAACATTAAACTCGTGAGTACAAGTATACGTGTCTAATGTTCACCACTCCTCACACCAAGTCGTAACTTCCCCTTCCTCAGTCTCCTAAATACTTTATCTTCTTGGACCACATGACTAGGCTTCAGGCTTAAGAGGAGATGGGAATTGGAGACAGATACCTAGTAAGTCCGGGATTCTCAGTGGGGGCAATGCTGCCCTCCAGGGTACGACACTGTGGTTTATAAGAAATACTTACCGGGTCTTGATGCAGTTCCTGGCTCATAGCTCCCCAAACCCCTGGGATTTCCTAAATACACACAGTGATTAAGGTGTTTTCTGTTATGTTAATGAGCTCAAAGGCAGGGGCTGCTGCCGGGCGGACCCAGAGATCCTTAGTCCCCCTCAAACCCTTACCTTCACCAGAGACCTTATGGAGGTTGACTCAGCCAATGACTTAGTCAGTGATGACTATGTGATGAGCCTCCATAAACAGCCAAAAGGACAGGGTCAGGAGAGCTCTGGGTAGACCACAAGGAGATGTCAGGAGAGTGCCCCACCTGAAGCTCCGTGCTTTCCCCAGACCTCACCCTGCACACTTCTTCCACTGGCTGTTGATTTGAATCCTTTGCGACAGCCTTTAATAGATGGGTAAACCTAAGGGCTTCCCAGAGTTGTGTGAGCCTCTCTGGCCAACCATCCGGATGAATGCACCGTAAGGAACAATTCTCGGTGTAGTGGCCTTCTGTGCGGCCTCTGATGGGGCCTAGGTGGGAACGGGTGAGCATGCCTGGTGCTCACTGTGGGAACTCTGCACAAGAGTGTTTCCCTTTGAAGGGTATTTACAACTGTGCTGTTGTGAGTCATTAACTGAAGCTACCCCTAAGACTGAAAGACAGAAAATGGTCTTGAACCCTGAAATGCCATGTCTAGGATGATGCTGGAGAAGCCCCCTCCTGGGGGTGGCAGTTCCTGGGGAGCAAGGGAGGACGTTCTAGGAGCAGGAGATCTCTTTCCCACCCCCCACAGGACTGACTCCGGGACTGCCTGAGAAGCTGCTGGACCCACTATCAAGTGGATGGAGCCCTATCAGCAGCTCTCTACACAACAACAGGACAGCAGTTCCACAGCGAATGGACAACATCCTGTTTGTAAGGCCACCACTGACAGAAGAATATAAAAACCGACCAGCTCGGTGTGAACGGCATGCTGTCTTCCTAACAGTGACGGAAGTACTGAACAATGTTAAGAAACCCTGTGTGGGGGTTTTTACTGACTCATGGGCAGTGGCCAATATCCAACCATATGGTCAGGCAGGAGGGTAACGGAATCCTGGTCTATTAAAGGAATGCCCATATAGGGCACAGCCCTATGGAAATAATTATGGGTATTCATTTTGAGAGAGAGAGAGAGAGAGAGAGAGAGCGAGTGAGCACATGTGGGGTAGGGGCAGAGAGAGATTGGGAGAGAGAGAATGCCAAGCAGGCCCCATGCTGTCAGCGCAGAGCCTGACGCCAGGCTTGATTCCATGAACCATGAGATCATGACCTGAGCCCAAATTGAGAGTTGGATGCTTGACCAACTGAGCCACCGACATGCCCCCATAATTATGAATTTTAGAAGTGTATTAATGTTGGACATGTCGATACCTATCAGAAGACATGCCCCCCTGGTTTGGAAGATGAGCAGATTCAACATGCAGCTACCTCCATGTGCTCCTTAGAGATGGCCACTTGGGCCCACAAGATGAGTGCATATAGGGGTACTGCAGCAGTGCAGAGATGGGCTGAATCTAGAATCTCTTGCACCCTCTGAGGCACAAAATGTCAATATCAACTGTCCTGCCTGTCAACAAGAGAGACACAGACCACAGGCGGCCATATGGCAGAGCCCCTGATGGGAAGGGCCTGAACATGGCTGGGAACTGACTCATGTGGTAGCCCTGGGGATACAAATGGGTCCTGACAGGAAGAGATACTGACGCTGGACTGGACTTTGCTGGCCTGGTGGTAGATGCAAACACTCAGAGTGATACAGAAAACCACAACAGAAGATATTACACAGCCAACTGTCATTTCTTCAGACCGGGAAATTCACTGCAGAGCTGATAATGTCCAACAACAGGCAGAGAGAAATAGCTTAGGAAAATACTTTTTCTTAATGTTTGTTTTGAAAGAGAGAGCACGCATAAGCAGGGGAGGGACACAGCAAGAGGGAGAGAATCCCAAGCTCCACACTGTCAGTGCAGAGCTTGATGTGGGGCTCGATCTCACGACGCTAGGATCATGACCCTGAGCTGAAATCAAGAGCCGGACACTTAGCCAACTGAGCCACCCGGATGCTCCTTAGAGAACTACTTTTATAGAGAACCGGAATGGGCAATGAAAACACTGGCCATCTAAATCAGCAGGGGCGGGGGGGGGGGGGTGGACCATGCAGAAATACGAAGGGCTGGCTTCCTCTGAAGAGGAAGGTGCTTGTCTTTTCTTCCCCAAGTCGCCTCTGCTTTATCCCCCCCATCACGAGACCAGGGCTGCAACTACAAGGTCTGGAAGCAGGGATGATTCCTAACTGAGAAACTGTAACCCTGTGTTTAACCTTTATGTCAGAATTCTTAGGGGCCTGATGGGGCAGGATATGCTTCACCCCATCTGCAAAATCAGGGCTAAGGGTGAATGCAGCCTATTGCCTGGTGATAAAGATAAACTGCTAGTTCTGCATCCTTTTGACCTGACCTTATCTGAACAGAAGGGGACTGAGGGGGACAAGCTTGTTAGACCAGTACTGCAGCCTGTGATCCGGATCAGCGCAGTGGCTGAACCTAATATCCCTTCCAAAGGTGGAAAAGTTTGGGTGTAAGAGCAAAAAAGAAAAGGCAGTAAGGAAACGAATAAATGGGTCCTATAATGAGGGAAATCCAATATTACACTGATACCTTGAGAGAGGCTCAGAGCAAGAGAAATGGTCTGAGCTCGATTACACCAGAAGGGGTGAAGCCTGACATTGCTGAGGTCACTCCTGCTTTTGGAACCTGACCAGATCACACAGAAGCCTGCAAACCTGACTGGCCTTGCCCTGGGAGACAGCTGCATACGATGTAAGGATAGAATGAACAGCTATCAATGACTGTAGAGATTTCAGTAGTTCAGCATCTTTTAACTGTTAGCGGTCTTGTGAGGAGGGGGATCCACGTTCAAGGACCACAGGATGGACTACCGTACTGTGATATATAAGAAATAGATACTTGGTCATTCAAAGGGACAACGTCTTGAGACAACACTGGTTGTCATGACTGACGGGGGTGGGGCTGGAGGGATGTTACTCTAGCGGGCAGAGGGCAGGGATGCTGCAAAATGCCCCACAATGCAAAGGACAGCTCGCAACACAAAGAACTATCTAGTCCAAGATTTCTGTTTTTTTAAAAAATTTATTTGAAAGGCAGAAAGAGAGAGTGCCCAGGCGCACACTCCACTAGGGG
The DNA here is from genome assembly GCF_018350195.1 of Panthera tigris. Lineage (NCBI taxonomy): Eukaryota > Metazoa > Chordata > Mammalia > Carnivora > Felidae > Panthera > Panthera tigris. The sequence continues at coordinate 663,317 of NC_056672.1, read as the reverse complement.
AGGAGCAGAGAGAGAGAATTCCAAGAAGGCCTGATCCTGTGAACCTTGATATCATGACCTAAGCTGAAATCAAGAGTCAGATGCTTAACCGACTGAGCCACCCAGACACCCCTACTCCAAGATTTCAACAGTGCTGAGGCCAAAAAACTCTGTGGAAACTAGATTCTAGTCCAAGAGATAAAGAAACTGAGGCCCAAAGAAGTTAACTCCTTCAAGATCAGTGCCAACAGGGGAGATCCTTCTTGGGAGAACTGGACTCTCATGGGTCTGAGTGCACCTGTGTACTTCTGGTAGAAAAGTGGTGCTCAGCACGCTCACTCAATGGATGGGTGCCAAAGGAATTGCCACCAGTGCTAACTTTCCAAGGAGAGAGGCCGTAATTCACAAAACACAAATATCACGCTGTGTATGTCACTAGTAAAATACCCAGTCTCTAAGGTTCTCTAAATCTGACATTTAATATCTATCTTGTTCACTTTTCAACAAACTTACCACACAATGCAAAAACAGATCAATATTTGCTGTTTCATTATCAGATATTTGCAAAGGCTCCAAAATTGTTACAGTATCCTTAAAGCCATAAAATTGATCATTTGTATCAACCGAAACCAGAGAAGATCACAACTAAATGTAAAGTAATTCACATTCAAATAAAATCATGAGCATTCAAGTCTTAGTTTGTCCAAGCTTCAATCTGAAAGACTCTAAAGGCAATTTTGAATAAAAAAGAGAACAAATTGGTATTCTTTTATTTTCTATTTTTAATAAAATATTTATCCATATCCACATTTATTGAATTTGTTGTTTACTTTTTTAATGTTTATTTATTTTTGAGAGGGGAGAGGGGCAGAGAGAGAGGGGGACAGAGGATCTGAAGCGGGCTCCGGGCTGACAGAAGAAAGCCTGATGTGGAGCTCAAACCCATGAACTGTGAGATCATGACCTGAGCCAAAGTGGGACACTTAACCGACTGAGACACCCAGATGCCCCAAATTTATACTTTAGAGGAGAAAGAAGTGTTAGCTTGATTGCTAAAAGCACCAGAAAGTGATAAAAATGAAAGTGAATCTTTAAAGATGTTCATACAATTATCTAAAATACCATTTGGACTTTTAAAAATCAAATTTATTATTAAGACCACTTTTACAGTTTCCTAAATTTAGCAAACAAAAGTATCTTTTACCACCAAACTCCAAATTACAAATCAAATTTATTTTTTAAAAACTCTCACACTTGGATTTGTGTTATATGGAATTTGTGTTATATGGATGATTAAACTTGAAGATAATTTATGCTAAAACTAATTTTTGCATTGGAAATTTCTTGGCTGTGTCCTAACTGTGATACTAGAACAGTATTTTTACCCCTCACAAAATTAAGAGCACAGACTTTAGTTTGGTGTTTTATTTCACTGAAAACGCAGATGTTTTATCTCCTCGAAAAGCATTAAAATAAAAAGCATGACTTTCAAACTATGTCCTCGTCATAAACGATATTCAGGAAACCTCAGCGTTTCTCACATGAGGTAATGTAGAAGCAGACGGCGCTGCAGACCCATGAGCACAGCTGGGGAGCCCTCACGCTGCATGGCCCGGGGAGGGTCTCCATGCAGACGAACTGCACTCAGAGCGGCCGGTCACGAAACTGTGCAGCAGTCTGAAACTGATCCACCACCTTCCTCCTTGGGGCTAATACACAGGCATGAGCTTCCACTGACGAAAACCACAAAAACCTTCAAAAAAGCTACAACGGTAGGCTCTTCTTTCATGTATCATTGTAAATATCGTTTAAGATGTGATTCTCAGTCTTCATAAATGCAAAGGCCACCTCTGATTTTTTATTTTTCAGTTACCTCGAACAACTGTTATCACTGCGTCACTTTGACATCCTGCAGGTGCTGCGAAGTCACAAAACCAGGCTGTTTGGCCACTGATTTTTGACAAACTGGCATCCACAATGCAGCACCAGCAATTCTGGGGGATTCTGTCTGAAATGCGCATCACTGACGAACCTAAGAGATTCCTCCCCATCTCCTTCCCCCAAATCCTTGATTACAGTTCTCTATTTCTTCTAGTCTGCAATACTATTTTTGTGTTTTTCGTAGTTTAAATTTAAAAACAATGTTATTAAATAAAAAGAGTATCTATGAAAACTGCAAAACTAAAAAAACCAAAAACATTTTCATATATCCTTTATCACCTAAAAGTGTTAATAACTACTTTTCATGTTAAACTTAAAGTTTAAGTTCCAAAACTCTTGGAACTTATAGAAACTCATACCATTACAAATCAAGAGTTCTTATAAAATAGCAAAGTTGAAATATGATATTTTTAACTCACATGAGGCAGGATCATGAGTCTTAACTATTTATACTACAGGTATCCTAAGATTTCCGCTGCTTACAAGGACCTTGTTTACAGCATCTAACTATTAAGAAACTGAAATTACCAACATTACTTGGGTTTTGACAGAAAAAGAAATAAAACCACTTTCTGAGACTATTTTTAAGAATGTCACTGATACATAGAAACTTTCAGCATCTAATTAAAGATCACTAAGGGTTAAATACTTGTTCTCTGGCCCCTACTGCGTACACCCTGCCAAAAAGTCCTCTAAGCTTTTAAATATTGCTTCGAAGGTCTGCGTTTTTACTTCCAGGGAAAAAGAGAGCATTGTCCCGCAGTCAGCAGGCCACCAGCTCATGAACTCCAGGCACCTGGACTTCTGCTAGCATGACGATGCTGCAGTCTGTGCTTCTCCTGCTCCTGTCCGTGCCTCTGATAAAGCTGGCACCACCAGCTCAGCAGGACCCACGCATCACCTATCACTATGGGACAGATCATTCTGAAGAAACCTTGTTTAGTCAAGATTCTGAGGATAAATATCTGGACAGAAAAAATATTAAGGTACTTTATTTCTACTCTAAATTTAACTTCTGAAACAGTCACCCATTTAGATGCATGTTTTTGTTTTTGTTTTTTTTTTTAATGTGTCTGAAAAGGGGAAAGAAAAAGCACTTGTAATGACTGAAAGTAATTCAAAAAACTGTCTCCAGGATTATACTTTGGGGAGGTATGCATGCCTCCCAAATTAATAAAAAAGAATCTATGGTAACCAAACAGTATCTATAGCAACCAAAACAAAATTTAAGGAAAACTAAACTTTAAGATGATCTCTTACTGGTTGAGGATTTCTAAGTAATGTTATAAAACGCCCTATATGTGCATATTATATTGCCTCCAAATAAAATAGGAGAAATTGTGTATTAGGAAAAGCAATCTTGGATTACCAGCTTAAGATTTATTAATTTAGGAAGAAGTGGTTCATGGAATTACATACTTATTTTGGGGTCTATAGCATTTCACTTACATATGCCAACTATGTAAGTTACCAAAAAATGAAAAACTCCTTACGGTGGGGCTTAATTTTTAATCAGTTTCAACGACTCAGACTCTTATCAATTTGTATCAAGTGACTGTAAATTGTCCTTGAGTTAATTTAATACAGGGATGACTTCATATCACATCTTTCGTACTCCACTTGCACAGGCTGAGTGATTACTCGCGGTTTTCTTGGCACGCAGAAATGAACGCTGGGTAAGGAAAAAGTTAATGCAGCACATAAGTATCTGGTCCTGCCTACGGTGTGTGCGTGTGCGTGTATGTGTCTCACATACACAGACAGAATGGAAAATGAAAAATGCAGCCAAATATATAACAATGTTGACTGCTTTTCTTCAGTGCACAATGACTAAATGTTAACACTGTAATTTCTTTCAACGGAGTTGGTTAATATGCTAAGTATTATTTTTGCCCAACATTAAGAGAAAAAAGATAGATATCACTAGTCATAGCTCCAGATTTTAAAAAAAGGCCTATCGTACCAATAAGCTATTGGCTCACATGGATGATTAGAATCTATCAATCAGTTAAAAAAAACCTTCAAAATTCCATGGTCCCTAAAAAGTAGCTAGTAAGTTCTTTGCTTCTTCTCTCTACATTGCTTTAGAGGTCTATGCTCTTAATACAAATATAGGGACTAAGGTAATTGTGGAGCAGAGTAGAATTCAACAGTACTTAAGTGAAGGGGCTGTTCCAACAGAACCCACTTGGGAGAATAAAGGAGTCAAGATGGACATGAAGGGTAACATGATTCTGGAGGGCACAGACTGGGGCCCCATGCAACCTATGTTAGTCTAATGGCAGAAAATGTTCTCTCCCAAGATAGGAAAGAGTGATACAGACCCCCAGAGCAAACAGTCTGGACTGGGGGTCCAAATGGGGTAGGCAGAGGAGAATAAAAGGGCTCCAAGTGCCAGGGTGTTGTTCAGGCACGAGGTAATGAAGGGTCACTTGCAGAAGAGGCCAAAAGCTTACTCTATGTCCAACACATGCGACGTGACTAGTGCCTCAATCCTGTTGAACATGGTAGAATCTGGTATCAGGAACTCAATTAAGACAAGACCACACATGATCCCAGTGTCGTGGGATCCAGCCTTGCGTTGGGCTTCATGCTGAGCGTGGAGCCTGCTTAAGATTCTCTCCCTCTCTCCCTTTGCCCTTCTCTCCAGTTCTCTCTCTCTCAAATTAAAAAAAAAAAAAAAAAAAGAAAGAAAGAAAGAAAGGAAGGAAGAAAAAGACAAGACCATAAAGAATAATTAAGAGACCTACCCTACATGAAGATGGTCTCATTTCAGGCTGCAACTCAGAAAAACTTTCATTCTGTGCTGGAGAGTTCCCTCCAGCTCCCATTTGGAATTTCAATATATTCAACATTTAGAAGGCAAAGGCACTGAGTTAGGGTTTTGGAGATTAAAAAAAAAAAATTAAAAAGACCTGGTTCTTTTACTCAAGGAGTTGACAGTCTGGAGTACAAACAAGGTGAACAAATATTTACCTTATAAGTTTAATGAACAATACACAAAATCTTACTGTAGCACAAAAGAAATGCCACTATGACCATGAGAAGGCAGGTGTTGCCTATGACTCTCAGTTTTATAGTCAAAATCAGACTTTATCACACCTGATAACAAATTTTTATTTTTCAAATAGGAAAAAGAAACTGTGATATTACCCGATGAAAAAAGTGTTCAGTTACAAAAAGATGAGAGTGTAACACCACCATCCCCCAAAAAAGAAAGTGACGGTAAGTATGCATACCATGTCATCTCGTGTCTCACAAAGAACAGTCATAAATAGGTTATTATGGAACTTTATTCCTTAGAGTAGTAAAAAATGGCCTTAGGATACAGTAAATTCAAACAGCGGAGTTTTATCTCCAGTGATAACGTCAGCTGGTATGTTGGGAGTGCACATCATTTGCCATCCCACATTTTGTTTTTTTTGTTTTGTTTTTTTTTTCAACATATGAAATTTATTGTCAAATTGGTTTCCGTACAACACCCGGTGCTCATCCCAAAAGGTGCCTTCCTCAATACCCATCACCCACCCTCCCCTCCTTCCCACCCCCCATCAACCCTCAGTTTGTTCTCAGTTTTTAAGAGTCTCCTATGCTTTGGCTCTCTCCCACTCTAACCTCTTTTTTTTTTTTTTCCTTCCCCTCCCCCATGGGTTTCTGTTAAGTTTCTCAGGATCCACATAAGAGTAAAACCATATGGTATCTATCTTTCTCTGTATGGCTTATTTCACTTAGCATCACACTCTCCAGTTCCATCCACGTTGCTACAAAGGGCCATATTTCATTCTTTCTCATTGCCACGTAGTACTCCATTGTGTATATAAACCACAATTTCCTTATCCATTCATCAGTTGATGGACATTTAGGCTCTTTCCATAATTTGGCTATTGTTGAGAGTGCTGCTATAAACATTGGGGTACAAGTGCCCCTATGCATCAGTACTCCTGTATCCCTTGGCCATCCCACATTTTGAATGACAAACATGGAACAGGAACATTCAAGAATAACCAAAGTACAAGTTTAGCCTCTACAGAGTGTGCTTCTGTCTATATAAAATCCCTTCAAGGAACAGTTATTTAACATCAACTATTTACAAATACTATGTACAGCCTGGGGGTAAGGGAAATAAAATATAATTCTTAACTTCAAGAAACTCACAGAAGACATAAAGATGGCTTATACATGAATAATTGTAATATACCTTTTAATTAAAACAACAGAAAATGTACAAAACAACACAGTCCTCCTCAATAACTCCTATCTATTCGGTTTACTTTTGTTCTATCATGGAACAGCATTTCACAGGACAACATGAAATAAAATCACACACTAATTAGTAAGACATCCCTTGCCCTTGGATAGGATGACTCAGCATCGTAAAGATGTCAGCTCTTCCTAAATTTGTAACAATAAACTGCTTTAAAGAGCTGGTAAGGAGGATTCTCAAGTTCATGTAGAAAAATCAAACCTGCATGGAATCAGGTTTCAGGGAATCACTGAAAAATGGCAGGTATCTGCAGAAACCAGACATACTACATTAGAATATACTTCAACGTCTCTACACTTAAATACGTGTGATACTGGTATGTGAATAGCATACAAAATTCAGAAAAACAGAAACACATGTAGAAACTTAATATATAATAAATAAGGCATCTTAAATCACTTCTGAAGCAAAGATGGTATTTTTAAAGATTTTATTTTTAATCTCTACCCATCATGGGGCTCAAACTTACAACCCTGAGAACAAGAGTCACACGTTCCACCGACTGAGCCAGCCGGGAGCCCTACAGATGGTATTTTTTAAAAATGGTGTTGAACCCTGAACGTAATATCACACTGTATGTTAACTGACTGGAATTTAAATAAAAACTTAAAAAAACTTTAAAAAGAAATAAAATACGCTGTTGGACAACTGAATAGTCAATGGAAAAGGGATACTGTTAGATCCACACTTTTCACAGAAAAATAAACCCCTCCAAATAAATTAGGGTCAAAACGTAAAAAGTGAAATGATGTAAATACTAGAAGATAAACTGTGTGTGTGATGTCTCATAATCCAGAGAAAATAATAGAAAAGATCAATAAATTTGATCCCATGAAATGAAACTTTTCCATGGGAAACAGCATCATAAATGAAGTCAAGCACAACTGAAAAATGAGAAAAATAGAAAAAAAAGTTAATATCTCTAATTTATAAAGAACATATAAAAAGCCAGGAAAAAGAAAATGGCAAAAAATCCATTGGTAAAACCAGAAGATGAATAGGCAACTCACAAAGTGATATAAAAATGGCCCTTAAACATATAAGACGTTCAATCTCACACATACAGAAATGTAAGTTTAAATTATATTGAGACACAAAGATTTTTAACCTATCTGATGGACAAAAATTAAAACTGTGACATTAAACCAATATAATCCATTGGCAAGGCCTTGGGGTATCAGAGACCCTCATACACTGCTGGCAGAAATACAAGTAAGTACCATGCTTTTGGACAGGAATTTGGCAATATCTAACAAGGCCGGTATGCACTTACTTTGTGACGTAGCAATCAACTTCTAGGAATTCACCCTAAAGATACACCTCCATGAGGGAGAAAATACATATGCAAACATCACTGGAACACTGCTTGCAAACACAAAACTCTGGCAACAATCTAACTGCCCAAACACTGAAGGGAGGTTGAATAATGTACGGCAAGTCCACGCAAGGGCATACTATGCAGTTGTAAAAATAAACAAGGAAGATCTCTATGAACTAACATGAAGTGATTTCCAGAATATATTATACGAGAAAACCCAAAGTGCAAAGGAGTAGCTACAGTATGCTGCCTTTCATCCAAGAAAGAAAGAGACACAAGAAAATATACATGCATCAGCTCACTTGTGTGAAACGACATTCAAGAAAGGTAATTTAATCGTGGCAACTAGTTACCCACAGGTTACACACGGGACCAGGGGTGGCAAGGAGGGAGAGATGGACGTTGGTGGGGTGGGGGAACGGGAGTGTGGAACTTCTTTAAGTATACACTTTCTCTGTAGATTTGGTTTTGTTTTTTTTTTTGGTAAGATTTTATTTATTTACTTAAGTTTATTTGTGTGTGTGTGTGTGTGTGTGTGTGTGAGAGAGAGAGAGAGCGCACAAGTGGGAGAGGGACAGAGAGAGAGACAGAGGGAGACACAGAATCCAAAGCAGGCTCCAGGTTCTGACCTATCAGCACAGAACCTGATGCGGGGCTCAAAACCACAGACTGTGAGATCATGACCTGAGCCAGAGTCAGACGCTCAACCAACTGAGCCACCCAGGCGCCCCTGTAGATTTGGCTTTGAACAAGGTTATCGTTCACATAGGTAAACAATTATATTTATAAATAAAATATACAAGGATAAGATAAAAAAAAAAACTGGCACACAAATAGAAACAATTTCAGGGGCGCCTGGGTGGCTCAGTCGGTTAAGCGGCCGACTTCGGCTCAGGTCATGATCTCGCGGTCTGTGAGTTCGAGCCCCGTGTCGGGCTCTGTGCTGACAGCTCAGAGCCTGGAGCCTGTTTCAGATTCTGTGTCTCCCTCTCTCTGACCCTGCCCCGTTCATGCTCTGTCTCTCTCTGTCTCAAAAATAAATAAACGTTAAAAAAAAAATGTTTAAAAAAACGAATAGAAACAATTTCATTTCAAATGAGTAACACACTAAAGTGAAAAGAAAAATTAACCCAAGTAACCCTTAAACACACTGTTTTGACTATGAAACTCCAGGCTATAGACAAAACAGAATGGATAAACATTGACATTCCAGCAAGCAGGTTTCTTTTCCACGGCGATGCAGGTGCACAGCGATGAAACCCCTTAATGTGAGGCCTAGCACTGAGTGAGGTATATACACTGGATAACGAGAGCCAGGTTTCTCGGTCAGAGAAGGTGCTACAGACGTGGTGGGGGAAGCCCAGAGTGAACACTGTGGAGCTGGACTGGAAGCAAGAGATCGGCACCAACTCGTGGTCTGAATGCAGATACAGAAATAGGTACAGGCACGCCTTGTTCTGCTGCGCCTCGCTTCATTGCGCTCCACAGACGCTGCATTTTTCACAAATGGAAGGTTTACGGCAACCGTGTGTGGAACAAGTCTTTTGGCACCATTTTTCCAAACTTGTTCATCATTATTATATTTGTTTCGGTGATCTGTGATCTTTGATGTCACCATGCTAAGCTGAGGCACCGCGAGCCAAGCCATATAAGATGGTGAACTTAACTGATAAACTTAAACTGATAACTGATAAACTGTTGTGTTCTGGCTGCTCACCTGTCCCCCCCTGCATCTCTGTCCCCCTCCTCAAGCCTCCCCATTCCCTGAGACACAACAGTACTGACATTAGGCCCACTCAGAACCCCACAATGGCCCCCAAGCGCTCAAGCGAAAGGAGGAGTCACGCGTCTCTCGCGTTCAATCACAAGCTAGAAAAGATTAAGCTTCGTAAGGAAGACAGGGCGAAACCCACGACAGGCTGAAATCTAGGCCACTTGTGCCAAACAGGTAGCCAAGTTGTGAAGGCAAAGGAAGAGTCCTTGAAGGACACTGCACGCATGCGCCGCTCCAGTGGACACACGGGTGATAAGCAGGGGAAACAGCCTGACTGCTGATATGGAAGAAGTCTGGCTGGTCTGGATGGGAGATCAAAGCGGCCACGACGTTCCCTTCAGCCAAGGCCTCGCCCAGAGCAAGGCCCAGACTCTTCGATCCGGCGAAGGCTGAGGAGGTAAGGAAGGAGCAGAAGAGGTAGGAGCTAGCAGAGGTTGGTTCAGGAGGTTTGGGGAAAGAAGCTCTCTCTGTGACGCCCAAGTGCAAGGTGAGGCAGCACGTGCTGACGCAGAAGCTGCCGGAATTATCCAGAAGATCTGGCCGAGAGGACTCAGGAAGGTGCTCACACTACACAGCAGACTCTCCATGCAGATGAAAGAGGCTTCTGCTGGAAGAAGATGCCACCTAGGATTTTCATGGCTGGAGAGGAGAAGTCAGTGCCTGGCTTCAAAGCCTCCAGGGACAGGCGGACTCTGCTCAGGAGCGGATGCAGCTGGTGACTTGAGGTGGAAGCCAGGTGGAAGCTCACTGGCCATTCTGAAAATCCTAAGCCCGTCGCAATCGCGCAAAATCTCCTCCGCCCGTGCTCTTTACTTGGAACAACAAAGCCTGGAGGACAGCAGATCTGTCCACAACACGGTTGACCGACTGGTTCAAGCCCACTGTTGAGACCTGCTGCTCAGGAGAAAAGATTCCTTCCAAGAGATTACTGCTCAAAGACATTGCACCTGGTCACCCAAGAGCTCTGACGGAGACGAGCAATGAGATTACTGTTGCTTTCATGCCTGCTGCAACACCACCACCATTCTGCAGCCCATGGATCGAGGGGTAATTCTGACCTCCAAGTCTCATTAGTTAAGAGACACCTTTCGTGAGCTCATAGCTGCCACACACACTGATTGCTCTGATGGATCTGGGCAGAGTAAACTGAAAACATCCTGGGAAGGAGTCACCATCCTAGATGCCATGAAGAACACTGGGGATTCATGGGAAGAGGTCACGATTCAACATGAACAGGAGTTGGGAAGAAGCTGGTTCCAGCCCCAGGGAGGACTTTGAGGGGTTCAGGACTCCAGGGGAGGAAGTCATTGCAGACGTGTGGAAACAGGAGAACCGGAAGCAGAAGGGGGGCCTGAAGACGGCAGGGAGCTGGGCCAAGCTCCCTGGGAGCTGGATAAAACTCCAACGGATGGGGACTTGCTTCCCGTGGATGAACAAAGAAAGTGGTTTCCTGAGACGGAGTGTGCTCCTGGTGACGATGCTGTGAAGAGTGTCAAAATGACAACACAGAATTGAGAATATCACACGAACTTAGCTGACAGAGCAGCAGACAGGGTGTGACAGGATAGACTCTGGTTTTGAAAGAAGTTCTGTGTGTAAAATGCTACCAAACAGCATCACGTGCTACAGAGAAATTGTTCTTGAGAGAAGAGGCAGTCAACGTGGGAAACGTCACAGTTGTCTTATTTTCAGAAATGGCCACAGCTGCCACCACCCTGTAGGGTCAGCAGCCATCAACATCAAGCAAGACCCTCCACCAGCAAAAAAATCGTGGCTCGCTGAAAGCTGAGATGATGGTTAGCATTTCTTAACAGTAGAGTGTTTTTTTTTTAATGTTTATTTATTTTTTGAGAGAGGAGAGAGCGAGCAGGGGAGGGGCAGAGAGAGGGGGACAGACGATCCAAAGTGGGCTCTGTGCTTGACAGCAGACAGGCCGATGCAGAACTCGAACTCACAAACCAGGAGATCATGACCTGAGCCGAAGTCAGACGCTTAACTGACTGAGACACCCAGGCTCCCCAACAATAGAGCATCTCTAATTAAGGTATGAACACTGTGTCGTTAGATATACTACTACTGCACCCTTCACAGACCACAGTATGGTGTAAACACAACGTTTATAGGCACCAGGAAACCAAAAGTTCATCTGACTTGTTTATTGCAATATTCACTTTACTGCAGTGGAACCAAATGTACAATCTCTCTGAGGTTTGCCTGTATACACGTTTGTCTCTATGTGAGAGTATATGCGTATATATGCACATGAGGTGTGTGTGTGTATGTGTGTATTTATCTATGTCCATATGTAAGAATGTACGTATATGTCTATGCCACATATCCCACATATACCTGTGTATATATGTATATTAAATACGGAGAAACAGACAAATACACATACATGTATTTCCCATCCCTCCTTGTGGAAAGAGCCTAGAAGCAATGAGATGCTAGCAGCAATGAGCACATCAACATTCAAATCTTGGTTTCTAAATATCAGTCTCCACAAAAAGAAACCAATACTCCTTGAAGAAATAACTGATATCAGGCTTGGGGCAGGGAAAAGGCAAGACTGCTCTGAGACATCTTATTATGCCAAAAAATAAGAGAGTTCTTAAAGAGTAATGGGGATATTTAACATTTTAATCAATCAAAATTATTTTTCAAAATGTAGGTATAAATTTGTAAGCGACATACAAGACCTGCACACTGAAATCGAGACAACTATGCTGAGAGAAATTAAAGACAACCTAAAAATATGGATATATTATGTTCAAGGACCAGAAAACTCAGTATCATTAAGATGTCAATTTTTCACAAATTTATTGATAGGATTTAACTCAATCCCAATTAAATTTTTACCAGTCTTTTTGAAATTAAGAGGCTGACTCTGAAATTTATGTGGAAATGCAAAGAGCTTAGAATAGTCATAACAATGTTGAAGAATACAGTTGGAGGATTTACACCACCTGATATGAAAACTTACTATAATGCTCCAGGAAGCAAGTCATTGTGGCATTAGCATAACAATAAGCAAGTAAACAAGCTAAGTTGGTTGAGCTTCAGACCCTTGATTTCCAGCGGTCAGATCATTCCAGAGGTCATGCTCTCTGGCTCCATGCTCAGCGTGGAGTCTGCTTAAGATTCTCTTTCTCTCCCTCTCTCTCTCTCTCCCCCTCCCTCCCTCCCCTCCCCCCTCCTCGTGTGTGCTCTCTTTCTCTAAAGATAAACATACATATATGGACAAAAATGAAAACAAAAACAAAAAACAAGTAAATCAGCAAAACAGAATACAGTCCAGGAATACATTTACACAATAGGGTCAACTTTTGTTTGTTTGTTTGTTTTTTACAATGGTGTCAATGAAATTCAATGGGGAAAGGATATCATTTCAAAAAATGGTACTGAAAAACTTGAGAGCTGTAAGTTAAAAAGATGAATTTTCCTGACACCATATATAAAAATTAACTCAAAATGGACCTCAAACCTAAACATCAAGAGCTAAGACTATACAACCTTCAAAAGAAAACCTAGGATAAGATAGTGGTTGGCAAAGATTTCTTAAATATAGGACAAATAGCACAAACCATAAAGGAATCAACTATTCTTCATGAAAATAAAAAATATTTGCTATTCAAAAGACAATGATAAGAAAACAAAAAGACAAGCCACATAAAGGAAAACATTTGCTAAACATAAATCTGAGAAACAACTTGTATTTACAATATAAACTCTTATAATTCAGTGACAATAATACAAAATCACCATTTAAAAATAGGTAAATGAGTGGCTCAGTTGTTTGAGCATCCAACTTTGGCTCAGGCTCATGGGTTCGAGCCCCACATCTGGCTCTCTACTGTCAGGTCAGAGCCTGGAGCGTGCTTCAGATCCTCTATGCTCCTCTCTGCCCCTCCCCAACTCATGTGCTCTCTGTCTCAAAAATAATAAATATTAAAAAAAAAAAAAAAAGGGAGCAAATGGGGGGGGCTCCTGGTTGGCTCAGTCGGTTAAGCAACTGACTTTGGCTCGGGTCATGGTCTCGTGGTTCATGGGTCTAAGCCCTGCATCAGGTTCTGTGCTGACAGCTCAGAGCCTGGAGCCCGTTTCAGATTCTGTGTCTCCCTCTCTCTGCCCCTCCCTGCTCATGCTCTGTCGCTCTCAAAAATAGATGAACATTGAAAAAAATTTAAAATAGGCAAATGATATGAACATTCTACCACAAAAATATGTGGATGGTAAATAAGTTTATAAAAAATTGCTCAGCACATCAGTCATTAGGAAAATATAAATTAAAACACAAGATACCACAACATGCCTTACGTGAAAAGTCTAATAGTACCGAACGCGCACGAGGATGTGGAGTAACTAGAATCCTTCTGCGCTGAAGGGACTATAAAATGGCATAACCTTTAAGGAAAACAGTGTGGGACCTTCTTCAAAAGCTACACACCTATAAGATGGCCCAGCCATTCTGCTGTTAGGTATTTACTAAAGAGAAACGCAAGTATCACAACCACAAAAATTCTACATAAATGTTCACAGCAGCTTTCTAAGAAATAGTCAAAAACTAAAAACCCAAATGCCCATAAGGAAGGACTATATAAGCTGCATATATTAATACAATGAAATACTATTCGGTAATAAAGAGGAATGAATTGCTGATATGCAGAGAGGAAGAAGCTCGATGAGAGGATATACTGCTTCGTTCTCTTGGAAATGCCAACTGCTGTGAATGGACAGAAAGCAGACCAGAGTGGTTGCTGGGAGGGACGGATTACAAAGAGCATGACAACACTCTGGGGTGATGACTACGTCAATTACTTCAATTGCAATAATGGTTTCGTGGGTATATACATAATGCTGAAAACATAAATTACACAAGTGAAATATGTGTAATTTATTAAGTGTCATTTAAATAGAACACAGGTGCGACAGAAAAAAAAAGCTTAAAAGAGTTCACACTGGCTGATCTGTGACGATTTGATGATCAAAATAAATATGATGGTAACTTATTATGACCCATGGGATAAGGAATTCATAAGTTCATACTCAACTGATAAAACTAAATAAATATGAAGGGAATGTTCCATGCTGCACCGGCTGTCAACTAACGTAGAAAGAATGAAGGAATTAGAAAATCATAATTTGAAACTATCCTAGTAACAAACAATTCAGGTAAGAACCATCAATAGATAAAATTACTGGGTGGCAGTTTGGTGACAGACCAGATGTTTAGCAGCTCCAAGTATTTTCTCAGAAGATACTCCCGAATGGCAGACCAAACAGAGCATCATCAAGGAATGGGACAAGCAGACAGCACATGCATCCCAATGCCCAGCACGGCAGAGCCAACACCATTTCCATCGTATTCCTATCAAAAATTAGGAACCTCAGACAAACCCTAATTGAAAGACATTCTACAAAATAAATGCCCCCCAAAATAAAATGTTTTTAAAATTCAAAAATTTTAAAGTTATGAACAACAAAGACTAAGGCATTGTTCCAGGCTGAAGAAGATAAGGAGGTATGATGAGGATATACAGTGGGGTCCCTGCTGTTTCCGTGACACTCTCATGTCCAAGTGCATAGTCTGCTTACTTACCTGGTAGTTTATAAGCTCCTTAGCTACGGTCATCCATCTGCAATGTGTCTGTGCCAAACCAAGTGATGAATCAAGCTTATGTTTGTTTACCTTATATTCTGCTTTATGAACATTAAGTACTCAAATCAGAAAATGTAAATCAATTCAGCAATTAAATGTTCAGTGCTAAAATGATAGAGAATAAAAAACATATGGGGTTACAGGATCTAAAATAAGATCCTGGTCAGTTATCAGGTACAATACAGGTCACTGGCTAACACAACCATGATACCTTCCTGCTATCACCTTTAATTCTGTAAAATATTTTTTCAGATTAGTGAGAAAACTCATGATAGCAATAATTTTACCACTAGAGGACAAATGTTTTTAAATTACAGTTTATATTTTTGTGATTTTGTTTCCCGACTTAGAAATGCCCACGTGCCTGTTGTGTGTGTGTTTAAGCGGCTCTGTGTACTGTGAGGAGGTTGACATTGATGCCGTACCACCCTTGCCGAAGGAGTCAGCCTATCTTTACGCACGATTCAACAAGATCAAAAAGTTGACGGCAAAAGATTTTGCAGATATCCGTAAGTTAACTTTACATAAAATAACTCACGCTAACTCATGTTAGTGCTAGCCTCATAAAACACAAGCGTCTCGGCACCTGTGGCTGTCACATCTAGGGTAGTCACCGCTGGAGTGTTTAAGTATCCACCACACTTTACAAACAGCCACAGGCTTGTTGGTGACTCCTCTCCACTCCATTCAAAGGTCCCCATCACCTTTCTTTACTGGTGCCTTTCATGTCGATGTTGACAGCCCATCAAACATATAGGCGACGACGCCTTCTTAGCCGTAGGACTCAGATCCGTTTGCCTCGGTCCATCAGGAGCACCAGTATGACCAATGTGCTTCTCCAACCTGAATGCCTTCTTCACAATGCTGCCACCACAATAAAAGCAGAAAGTCTCCTTTTCCTTGCTTTAACTCAAGGTTCTTAAACCTGGCTGAATACTAAACCCATGTGGGGAAATATTGTAAAAAACAATGGTACTAGGCCCTAGTCTTCAGAGACTTCAACTGAGGTCTGGGGAGAGGCCCAGGTGTCATCATGAAATACCACCCAACATCTCAGATGGTTCTCATGTGGAACTAATGCATTTCACTCCTTCCCAGGATGCTTCTGGCATCCCGTCAAACCGCACAACAGCTTGCCTCCAGGGCACTGCTATGAGCACAGCACAACCCTCCACTTCTCTGGTGCCAAGTCCCTGAAGAAGATCCCACCAAACATGCACACTGGCCCCACTACACATTTATGAGATTAACCGGAACAGCATTCATGCTGCAGCTGGTGGCTCCCAAATGACCCTAGTACAGTTGTTCCTCATCACTGCTGGACTCCACACCTACACACTCACCTATGCGGTCACATGCATTTGTGACCCCAAAATCAGTACATGAAACACTCCCACAGTCATTTGCAGACACGTACACAGTGGCAGAACACTGGTTACCTAGCCGCAGCTGAACAGGGTGACCTCTGCCATTTTGTTTCAGCTCTTACACTGTGAGGTGTCCTGTTCAGTCTACTTAGGGCCACATTTTCTACATTTTTGTGCTTTTTGCTATTTAAAATGCTCCCCAAGTGCAGTGCCTAAGAGCCGTCCCAGTGTTCCCAAGTTGCCTCACAGGAAAAACACTGCGTAGGTAATCTTCAAGTGTGACCCACAGAACTGAGGCTGTGAGTTCAATGTTAATATATCAGCAATACACACTAACTGCAATGCTCTTAAAAAGAAACACACAGGGGGCACCTGGGTGGCTCAGTTGGCTAAGCATCCAACTTCAGCTCAGGTCATGATCTCGTGGTTCATGAGTTCGGGCCCCATGTCGGGCTCTGTGCTGACAGCTCAGAGACTGAATCCTGCCTCAGATTCTGTGTCTCCCTCTCTCTCTGCCCCTCTCATACTCATACTCTCTCTCTCTCTCTCTAAAATAAATGAAAAAAACATTAAAAAAAAAAGAAACATAAAATTTTGTACTAATCGGTTGACAGAAATGTGTGACCAGAGGCTCAAAGGAGCCTAACCCTTTATAGTCCCTGGGAGCAAGGGTCCATATTCACTAATTCAGTGTCTGCAGTGACTACCTCAAATATGGAATGAGAAGCAAGGTTTCCTCAGCATCCCAGACAAATAAAAGTCACACACACACACACACACACACACACACACACACACACACACACACACACACACACGCATTGAATTTCTCTCTCAGTCTGCATCACTTTAACAAATTCGGGAACACTTCTGTTTGTTGTTGTTAAGCAATAAGGCATAGAGAGATTAAGAATATATCTACAATCACAATGCGACATTCTGCGGAAAAGTCCAAAACAATACCTACAATGATTCTACTCAATCAAATGTAATGCTTCTGGCGCCTGTGCGGCTCAGTTGTTGAGCATCTGACTACGGCTGAGGTCATGATCTCATGGTTCGTGAGCTCAAGCCCCGCACCGGGTGAGCCCCGCTCTTCTCTCCCTCCCTCTTTCTCTCTGCCTCTTGTGGGATATTCTTTCTCTCTCTCTCTCTCTCTCTCTCTCTCTCTCTCTCTCTGCCCCTCACTCAATTGCGCCCTCTCTCTCTCAAAAAAAAAAAAAAAAAAAAAAAAAAGTCATGCTTAGTTCCCATGATTTGCAACCACAGTTTGTTTCGAACCACCTCAGCATTCTGGGGATTCAAACACTGACGGATGGAAGGACTCCATTAACTGTAAGTTCCCTTCCAACCCTGAGACTCCAGGGCTCAAGAGAGAAAGGCCATCGGTGTCAAGCACAGACGGATGCTCACTATTCATTCAACAAAATTTACTGACCTACTCGTTACAGACACTATTAGATACTAAAAATAAAAGGTGTTTGAATGACCTGATACACCAGTGCTTCTTCTTCAGTCCACATAAATGAGACTTTAACTTTATATTTTTTGTATATTTTCTGTATATTTTTCCTTCAAGCTAACTTAAGAAGACTTGATTTCACGGGAAATTTGATTGAAGATATAGAAGACGGTACTTTTTCAAAACTTTCTCTGTTAGAAGAACTTACGCTAGCTGAAAATCAACTACTGAAACTTCCAGTTCTTCCTCCCAAGCTTACTTTATTTAATGCAAAATACAACAAAATCAAGAGTAGAGGAATCAAAGCAAATACATTCAAAGTAAGTTTTGTATACTGTGACCACACACAGTATCAGTTTTATACAACCAATGGTAATATGATAGAGAAACTCTGGTCTAAAATTTTGTTTTATATTTTAAAACTGTTTTTACAAGTGCCAGAAAATACAGTTCCAAAAGTAAATGCTCAATTTTACTTCTACCACTTAAAAGTATTAGCCCATAAAATTCTGTAGGTAGCCCTTCTTTTGAATTCCACAACGGCACCTAGTACAAAATTCTATATACAGTACAAATTAAATACACTTCTTCATTTAGTAACTCAAGAAAACCTATGTACAGGAAAAAGGGAAGGTGATCTACTCTGATTTACATAGCCAGGTTGTGTCCAAATGCACAGTCTACGGCGAAATTACCGCCTCAGCTGAGACCTGCACAGGTGATATACTCATTCCCAGTCCTGGAAGAAGCCCCAGATAAACAGATGATTGGGCTGCTACTGGCAGTAGACCTCATTCATAAGTAAAGTTTGTGGCTTCTAATGATAACATCTAATAGAAACACTATGAAATATTATCAAGTTTATAACAATCACACAAAGGTACAATTAGTCCACACGTACAATCTGTCAGAAAATGTAAAAATATTCCATTTTCCTTTTCTTCCTGTTTACACTTAAGGAATCCCTTTTCAGTTGTAAGGGACACTGTGAAGGCACATCACAGTTCCTCAGAAGTTAAGGGATTATTAGGAGACTTTTCAAAACAGGACTCACTTTAAAAATAAAAAACCTTTACAATTTGAAGATACAGTAATTTCAGCTGGTAAGCCTTTGACTGACATATTAAAGACCTACAGGAGCTGATCAACGCTTCACAGACGGAGTGTTTGAGTGCTCTGAACTTTACACATGCTTTCCATCTTGAAGCCCTATTATAAAATGATACACAGTAATGGTCTACTGATCATGAAGAGTAACTCAATACAGACCAGTAGGGGAAAGTCATACGTTGCTAAATATTTAATAAATTGCCCTGGAAACATCTCACTACCAAGCGCGTCTCTTAGGAGCACAGGGACAAAGCATTCTATTGTGCACCATTTTACTGCATTTCACAGACACTGCACTCTTTATGAACTGAAGGTTTGGGCTGACTCCGCAGTGAGCAAGTCCAGTGGTGCCCCTTTGCTAACAGAGTTTGCTCACTGTGTCTCCAGGTCACATTTTGCTAATTCTTGCAATATTTTAAACTTTTTCATTATTATTACATTTGTCACGGTGATCTGTCATTAGGGATTACAACTCCCTGAAACGTCAGATGATGGCTAGCCTTTTTAGCAATAAATTATTTTTAACTAAGGTATGCACATTGATTTTTAGACATAACCTACTATATCATAGTGTAAACATAACTTCATATGCGATGGGAAACCAAGAAATACACTGGGCTCACTTCATTGCAATATTCGCTTTATTGTGGTGGTTCCTCCGGAACCGAACCCACGTTATGCCCAAGATATGCCTATATCCATTTTGCTAGAAACTGGTGGAGGTGAAATGAGAAGTTCTAAAGGTTCAAGAGAGGTTATGGCAACACCAGGATCCAAGCTCAATCCTGCATAGGAAATGACCTTACTAGCTGTTCACGAGACAAGTCAAATGGCCCCAGCAGCCAGCATGAGGTCTGAGGCTGGGAGCGGCTGGGTACTCAGTGGTTAGATGAGTGGAGAGAAATGTGGGGGTGCAGCAGGACTTTATCACCCTTCATAAAGGCCCAAAATACACTACTTGGGAAACAAAACAAACCCTTAAAACCAAATAACTACCAAAGCAGCAATTGATAGTACTGATTACCAGGACCTATGTACACATGTGTACACATATGTGTATATGCACGCACACGTGCACACATGTAGACGCATGTGCATATATCATAGTTTGAATCCTGTGAAAATGTACTGACCTCAGTGATGATCAAGCAGAAGTAACTTCTCCTTACAGAAACTGAACAACCTCTCCTTCCTGTACTTGGACCACAACGCCCTGGAATCTGTGCCTCTTAATTTACCAGAAAGTCTACGTGTAATTCATCTTCAGGTAGGACTGCTCCTTTCATAATATCTGATGATGTGAATGTAAATTACTATTAGTCAATGTTATGACTCATTAGGAAGCTCATTTATCCACATGTAAATTATGCCCATCAAATATTACTACCTCGGTGGCCTGAGAGCCCCACCCCACCCCGCCCAGAGAGGCCCAGAGCCCCCGAGCCCCCAGAGGACCCGAAACCGAGGTGTGAGGTCTGCCCTTAGAGTGGGCTCTGTTGCCAGGCGTGCACGTGGCATCTCCTAGTTAATGTGACACATGGATCCGAGGCATCCGCGGGTGGGGGGGCGCTACGACCTCTGCTTGGTGTCTCTTTGTCCAACAGCAGTGGACACTGTCCAGTTGATCTCATGTTGAGGTAACAGAAGAGTGAAGAGGAACTGAGAGGAACTAAAACTGGTCTTCCAGCATCACAGCATTTCCCATTTGTCCTGTTTCTTTCTGTAAAGGGACATTTAAGGACACGGTGCCCATTCCGAATTGACACTCAAAAGCAGGAGAGTCTTTCCAGCCAGTATAATCTTATTTATGCTTAGAGCTTTCTGCTACATGGATGTTACCGTAAGAGCAAGCAATCTGTCTTCCAAAGCAACACTGCAGACTTAAACTGCGGGGGTGAGGGGACTCAGATTGCACAGAGGGTTTTATTACCCTGAGGATACACAGGATGTACAGTATTTTAAAAACCACTTTTTAGATAGAATATTCTGTAAGATCCCATCACATAGAATACAAAAGGTAGATTTCAAATTTCTGAACAATTTTTCCCTTTTATTTTCTAGTTTAACAACATAACTTCAATCACAGATGATACATTCTGCAAGGCTAACGACACCCGTTACATTCGGGACCGCATTGAAGAGATACGCCTGGAGGGAAACCCCATCATCCTGGGAAAGCATCCCAACAGTTTTATCTGCTTGAAAAGATTGCCTGTAGGGTCATACTTTTAACCATTATCAATGCAGCATATAAGCTAAAGTACACACATGCATATAATCTGTCTCAACAGTGCCTAAAGCATAAATATTTAATATTAACTTTGTGTCCCATGATGAAGGAATTTTATGTTTTAAACAAAGATGTTCACAAATCTTACATACAACAAGCAAAATGTAAAACTGAATCCTGAAGTTCAAAACAAAGTCATGTGAAAATATTTAAGCAGCATTACAAAATCCTCATAGTTTATACCATGGTGCCATTTAAAAGGTATGTTTTTATATAAACACCCCAATTTAAGAAGCACTATTTCCATTACTAATGACATGAAAGGGTAAGTCCAAAAAACTTCCAACTGCTGATCTTTTCGGACCTTTACTTGATCCCTAAAGCACTTAAGGATGATGTTCCAAAAACTTTGAAAGCTAAGTGTTTCCAGGGATCTCCCGTTTTTCTGTTATGATTCACACATTTTTCATTACGAAGCAGGAACTTGTTTTCTTTCTATTAAGGCAGTTATTATATGTTTACTTAGCCTGAGAAATAGTGAACAGTCTCATACCTAGGCAAAACTTTCCAAATAAAGCGTAATTTCACTCTCCGATAAAGACCTAACAGAGTAATGTCCAAAGTTATTCTGCTTTGTGGTCACACAGTTAAAGGCTTTAGCAAAACAGCACACATTTTTCCTTTCTCTAAATATTAAAATTCTAAGTCTACCATAAAACATTTTAAGGAGTCAAGCAGAACAAAATCAAGTATGCTCATAAAAAACCTGAACGTTCATCCCATATCTCAGAAAGTTCTCCATTGTAAAGACTTTCAAATACGATAAATATGGAAAAATATTTTCTTTTTACCACCATAGGGATGAGAATCTCATCAATAAATCTGTCCAAATGTAAGACATGAAAACAGTCAATTTAGTGGTGTTACTGAACACTACCTCTCCCCCACCCCCCAACCCATACGCATCATACTCATGCCAACTGCCTATCCATTCACAGGAAAGCTTCTGAGCAACATTTCCTACAGACCCATGATTAACTGGTCATTGAACAGTGTAAGTCCACCTTCGATCTAATAGTGATAACTTATGAGGAAACAATGCTGCCAGATTAAAGATCCTAAAATAACCTTCCTCTTGCCCAAAACCCACTCAGAAGTCTTAGCCTCCTTATCACATTGGGGTTACATCCAAAATTATCAGTGCTTTAGACACACGAGTCCGAACTGTGCATATGAAAATTTCCAATATTGTTTCCAACATAAATAATACATTAGAATCAAGTTGGTCTCTGTACACCAATCCCAGAACAGTTATTCATATTTTAAAGCATTTGCTTCTGTTTTTCCCTACACAGAATGAGCTCCAGTTTTTCCATTTTTCCCCCATTTGTCAAGGTTGACCCCAAGATAAGCTTTTCTCATTGAAACATCTATGATCTCTCAAGGCCACAATTAGTCCTATACCACTTACTAACTCATTTGCTGATTTCATTTTGATAATTGGTAATCATAACTATATACTGCTTTCTCATTATTTTGTGTGCATGCCTCATTTCTCTGTGACTGAAAGCTCACAGAATACATCCAATATTCCCTTTATACCTTGAAGTGCTTACTATAATATTGAGCACATCTGGATTGAATATACAATGAAAAGTACAAAATAAAATTCATTTAAACAGAGAGCTCTCTTTCATTTGGAAAAATAGAATCTTAAACTATCACAGTCTTGAATAAATCAATGGAAATAAATTATAACTTTATCTGGATAAAAATAAACTGGATAAAGGACAGCTGAGTGTTGGGGATACCAGGAAAAGCCATCAGAGGAGACTTCTCTCATGTTTCCAGACGTAGCCCTATATTCTTTACCTAACTAAACTCACAGAGGAAAAAACACCTTAACTCAAATTTTAGAGAATTCAAGAATTCTGTGGTGTCCACAAAATAATTAGGAAAGAGCACTAGTAACAGGTCTAAATTACAGAATTATCTTTAATTTTTTTTTTAATGTTTATTTTTGACAGAGAGACACAGTGTGAGCAGGGGAGGAGCAGAGAGAGAGGAAGACACAGAATCTGAAGCAGGGTCTAGGCTCTGAGCTGTCAGCAGAAAGCTCGACGCTGGGCTTGAACTCCAGAGCCGTGAGATCATGACCTGAGCCAAAGTTGGACATTCAACCAACTAAGCCACCCAGAAGCCCCAGAATTATCTTTAAAGGACAATTTCAGTGCCACCTTGCTGGCTCAGTCGATTAAGCATCCGACTCTTGATTTTGGCCCAGTTCGTGATCTCACAGTTCATAAGACTGAGCCCCACATTGGGCTCTGCACTGACAGCATGAAGCCTGCTTGGTTGGGATTCTCTCCTTGCCTCTCCCCGGCTCTCTCTCTCTCTCCCTCTCTCTCTCAATATAAATAAATAAACTTAAAAAAAGTTAAAAATATTTTACCCTTACAAACACTCCTGAAAGAACTAAGAAGACATCCATTAGTGGAGAGACATTCTGTGTCCATGGACTAGAAGACTGAACAGTTACTACACCAGCACCACCCAAAGAAATCCAGACTCAGTGCAGTCCCTATTGAAGTCCCAATTCTATTTTTTGAAGACACAGAAAAAAACATTCTAAAATTCACATGGAACCTCAAGGGACTCCAAATAGGCAAAAGAAATTAGAAAAGAAGACTAAAATTGGAGAACTCACACTTCTTCATTTTCAAAGTTAATTACAAAGCTATAGTAATCGAAAGTATGGTACTGGAATGGACAGGAACATATAGAACGATGCAAGAGAACAGAGAGCCCAGAAAAATATGGTCAAACGATTTTCAATAAAGGTGCCAAGACCACTCAATAAGGAAAGGACTGTCTCTTCAATAAACAGTGCCGAGAAAATCAGATATCCACTTGCAAAAGGATGTAGCTGTACCCTTAGCTTACAATGTATACAAAAGTTAACTCAAGTTGGATCTAACATCTTAAGAGCTAAACTACAAAACTCTTAGGGAAAAAAAAGAGGAAAATCTTTATGACAATGAATTTGGCAATGAGTTCTTGGATTTAACATCAAAAGCATAGGCAACAAAAAAATAAACTGGATGTCAGCAAAGTTAAAAACTTCTCTGCATCAAAGGACATTATCAGGGCGCCTGGGTGGCTCAGCTGGTTGGGCATCTGACTTTGGCTCAGGTCATGTTCTCACGGTTCGTGGTTCCAGTCCTGCATCAGCACAGTCTGAGCTGTCAGCACAGAGCCTGGAGCCTGCTTCGGATTCTGTCTCCCTCTCTCTGCCCCTGCCCCGCTCACGCTCTGTCTCACTCTCTCTCTCACTCTCTCTCTTAAAAATAAATAAACATTAAAAAAAAAAAAAGGACACTATCAAGTGAATGAAAAGACAATCCAAAGAATGACAGAAAATATCTACCAACTATACACTCGATAAAGGATTAATGTCTAGAATACATTAAAAAAAAAAACAACACTCCTACAGGGACACCTGGGTGGCTCAGTTGGTTGAGCATCCAACTCTTGGTTTCAGCTCAGCTCATGACCTCACAGTTCATGGGTTCGAGCTCCGCATCTGGGTCTGTGGTGTCGGTGTGGAGCCTGCTTGGGATTCTCTCTCCCTCTCTCTCTGCCCTTCCCCTGCTTGTGCTCACTTTCTCTCAAAATAAGTAACCTTAAAGGAAAAAAAAAACAAAACAACAACTACAACTCAACAAGAAAAAAGCACCCAATTTAAAAATGGGCAAAGGATGTGAATAGACATTTCTCCAAAAGAAGATATACAAATGGCCAATATGCACATGAAACAATGGTCAACATCACTAATCATTAGGTAAATGCAAATCAAAACCACAATAAAAATTCTACTTCACACCCATTAGGTTGGCTATGAGCCCCCCCCAAAAAAAGGAAAATCCCAAAACACGTTGGCAAATGTGTAGCGAAATTGGAAGCTTTGTGCACTACTGTTGGGAATGCAAAATGGTGCAGCCGCTATGGAAGAGAACATGCAGTGTTTCACAAAATTAAACAGAATTTCCATATGACCCAGCAATTCCATTTACAGGTATATTTGTAATAGAACTGAAAGCAGGGACTTGAACAGGTATTTGTACACCAATGTTCACAGAAGCATTATTCACAATAGTTAAAAGATGGAAACAATGCAAGTATCCATCAAGATGAATGGATAAACAAAATGTGGGGCATCCATACAATAGAAGATTATTCAGCCTTAAAAAGTAAGGAAATCCTTCAATCTGATGCAAAATGGATGAACCTTGAGAATATTATGCTAAGTGAGATAAGCCAAACAAAAAGTATAAATTTTATGATTCTGCTTAAATGAAGTACTTAGAAATTCACAAAAATAGAAAAAAGAATGGTGATTCTCAGGAACTGGGGTAGGAAGCAATGACAAATTAGTGTTTAATGGGAACAGAGTTTCAGTTTGAGATGATAAAAAAGTTCTCGAGATAAATATTGGTGGTGGCTGCACAACAATGTGACTGTTTCTTTCCGTCCTTTCCATTTCTTTCCTTATCACCCAGGAAAGTCGGCCCACAGAAGCACTGTGTCCTCTACAGGATAAACACACCAATTATACTTCTATGCCTCTTTGAAAGCACCTAGAGTCAAATCAGCTTTGGAAATGGGACTAACACTCACATTTCCCACAACCCATGTTAGGTGATTCGTCACCACAACTGCCAGCATACTCTCAGTCATTACTATATTTACCAATTATGAAGCAAAGCTATTTAACTGTTTGGGTGCAAGAGCACCTGTAAGTAAACAACAGTGAGAGAACTCAAGGGACCACAGTACAGGTACAACCATGTTTCACTCTAAGGAAAATTCTATGCCTGACAGATTTTATTACCTCGACCCAACAGAATGCAAGTAATAGCAGTAGTAGTGGTAACAGTGATAATAATAATAATAAAAAAGAACGCAAATATACAAGAGTTAGTACCAATCATAAAAACAATAGTCACAGCCTGGGTAGGCTTTTGAGATATTATTATATTGACTCTTTCAGAACCGGATTTTGTACGGACTACAGCTGTCAATATTGCTACTATCCATCTAAGT
Organism: Panthera tigris; assembly: GCF_018350195.1. Taxonomy (NCBI): domain Eukaryota; kingdom Metazoa; phylum Chordata; class Mammalia; order Carnivora; family Felidae; genus Panthera; species Panthera tigris. Next base: position 637,110 of record NC_056672.1, on the reverse strand, counting down.
ACAACCTGAGGCATTATAATGCAGCCAAATATAATTCTGGTTATGACAGAAAACGGGATAAAAAGAAGTCCTTAAATGTATCTATTGTCAGACTTAAGAAGCATTACTTTACTGAAATCAGGCTTAAATACTTAAACTTGAAATACACAATGATTAAGAAGCTCAAAACAGAGTATGACTCAGAAAGTAAGGACTGTGCTAGGTGATAAGCCTGCTATAATTACATTCATTTTAGCATTTGTATTTTGTTTCAAGTACTCTTGACAGATTAATTTTTCAAAATGTGTAGGGGGTAAGTAAGAATATAACTATACTTCTTCCAAGATATCCCATAATACAAATGACTCACTGGTTTGTACAGAAGCATTCCTCTTCATTTACCCCAAATAACTGCAAATTCCAGAAGCCAATGAAAATATTTTGTATTCTTTGAAAACTTTAAGGAAAGAATGCTATGTTAAATCCCCAAATTAATACCAGCTTCACTTTTAGGTTATGTTTAAATTTAAACCAGCTTCACTCTTCACATACATTTAAATCTAAAAACTTTAGACCCTACCTTGAAGTGTTCAAATGTGCACTTACGATATTCACACCACTCCACAAAAAAGTGTAGGCTTCGGAAAAACATCAATAGATCTCTTCTATCTTCTGCTCTGTAGGAATAAAAGATTTTATGATTAATAAATACTAAAAATGAGAGCCCCATTCTGGCATTTTTTAAGCTTATTATTTTTTAATTATTTTAATGTTTATTTATTTTTAAGAGAGAGAGAGAGAGAGAGAGAGAGAGAGAGAGAGAGAGAGAGAGAGAGGCAGAGAGAAAAGGAGACATAGAATCCAAAGCAGGCTCCAGGCTCTGAGCTATCAGCACAGAGTCCGACACAGGGCTGAAACTCATGTACCATGAGATCATGACCTGAGCTGAAGTCAGATGCTTAACCAACTGAGCGACCCAGGCACCCCTTATTGTTTTTTATATATACTACACTAAAGCTAAAAACAGACCTTGATACATTTCTATATTTTAAACTCTGATTATGTGCCCCTGTGTGATTGCTAATGCTAATTTTTTTTTTTTAATCAAATTTTAGTTAACATACCGTGTAGTACTGGCTTCAGGAGACTTCAGTGATTCATCACTTACATTCAACACCCATTGCTCATCACAAGTGCCCTCCTTAGTACCCATCCTCCATCTAGCCCACCTCCCCTCTATCAACCCTCAGTTTATTCTCTATCCTTAAGAGTCTTTTGTGGTTTGTTTCCTTCTCGCCTCTATTCCTTCTCCTTTCCATATGTTCATCTGTTTTGTTTCTTAAATTCCACATAAGTGAAATTATATGATACTGATCTTTCTCTGATTGACTTATTTCACTTAGCAGAATACATTCTAGCTCCATCCATGTCACTGTACATGCAAGACTTTCTTTCCTTCTTTTTTTTTTTTTTTTTTTGATGGCTGAGCAGTATTCCATTGTGTATACATACCACACCCTTATCCATTCGTCAGTGGATGGACATTTGGCTATTGTTGATAGCACTGCTATAAACATTCGGGTGCACGTACCTCTTCGAATCTGTATTTTTGTGTCCTTTGGATAAATACCTAGTAGTGCAATTACTAGATCATAGGGTAGTTCTATATTTATTTTCTTGAGGAACCTCCATGCTATTCTCCAGAGCCGCTACACCAGTTTGTGTTCCCACCAAACGTGCAAGAGGGTTCCCCTTCCTTCTCATCCTCAAAACACCTGTTGTTTCTTGTGTTAATGTTAGCCATTCTGACAGGTGTGAGTGCTATCTCATTGTGGTTTTGACTGGACTTGTATTTCCCTGATGATGAGTGATGTTGGGCATTTTTTCATGTGTCTATTACCCATCTCGATGTCTTCTTTGGAGAAATGTCTATTTATATCTTCTGCCCATTTCTTAACTGGATTATTTGGATTTTGGGTATTGAATTTTATGTTATTTATATATTTTTGGATACTAACCCTTTACCAGAAATGTCATTTGCAAATACCTTCTCCCATTGTTTTGCTGATTGTTTCCTTTGCTATGCAGAACCCTTTTATGTTGATGAGGTCCCAGTTCAGATTTGCTTTGTTTCTCTTGTCTTTGGCGATGTGTCTAGTAAGAAGTTGCTCCCAGAAAATTCAAAGAGGTTGCTGCCAGTCTTTTCCTCCAAGATTTTGATGGCTTCCTGTCTCACATTTAGGTCTTTCATCCATTTGAAATTCATTTTTGTGTAAGGTGTAAGAAAGTGGGCCAGTTTTCCCAACGTCATTTGTTGAAGGGACTGCTAATCTCTCAGCCTGAAATTCCCTTTTCCCCAACTTAAAATGTTTAAATCCTACTCATCTTTCAAGATATTATTCAAATTCCACATTCTCCTTGATTTCGAATTTGATGACCCTGGTAAATAAGAAAGACTACATCTGGACTTTGTCCCCAGTTTCCAGCACAGAGCTTTGAAAAAAGTTAGAATTCCTGATTGACAAGAGTGCCTTTCTTATGCTAATGAGGTGGCCCCTACAAAGCCTTAAGATGGGGGTTGGTCACCAGAAAGCCTAACCACATTTTGAAAGGGTTGAACTCTGAGCCAACCAGACCTCCAGGGAGGAAAGGGGAGCTGGAGGATTTTAATCATATGGCCAATCATCCCACCAACTATGCCTCTGCAATGTGAAACCCCAAACAAAACTCTGGACAACGGAGTCCAGGGGAGCTTCCTGATTGGTGAACATGTTGATTTACAGGAGGCTGATGTGCTCAGAGTTCACAGGGAAAGGTTTTCCTCCTCCACCCCACTCCAGAACCCAGACATGCATTGCTTCCATTTGCCTACTTCTGGAAATAGCTTTTATAATAAAACTACAATGTTTAGTGTAACACTTTCAGTGAGTTTTCTCTTTCTAGCAAACTGTCAAATCTAAGTGGGTTGTGGGAACCCCCAAATTTATAGTCAGTAGGTTGGAAGTACAGATGACCCCTGACACTTAGGGACGGCACTGAAGTGGGCCAGTCATGTTCAGGACTTTGCTTTTAATCTGCAGGTCTGCACTAAATCTGGGTAGTGTCAGGACTGAATTGAATTATAGGGCATTCTACTTGGTGTCACAGATTATTGTGGGAACAATGACCTCACCACCACACTACATGTCCTATTCCAAAATAGCTACAAAAAATTTAATTTCTATGCCTGTGAGCTCCCATGCAATTTACCTTAATGGTCTTAATACTATACTTACTGTTATACTGACACCCAAAAATGAGCACCTTGTAGACAAGAAGAATGTATTCATTTAACCATTCATCCCATAAATGATTATAGGAGTCAAGTCCTCATTCTAATCATGATGGAGTAAGCTCCACCTAAACACTCCAATTACTATTCAGAACCATAGATATAACACACAAAGCAGATAGCAGAAGACTGTGAAATGCGGACAAAAGAAGGCAGAATGGTAGGAACCTCCAAGAATTAAGGGAGGACTGGGTGAGGAGTTCCTTAGGATTTATTTTTACCTCCTGCATATCCCAATCTGGATGTTACAGCAGACTCCGACTCAGATCTGCCGTAAGTTGGAGGAAAAAAGAAAAAAAAGATAAAAAGGTTCCTAAGAAAGCAGGGGTTGTATAAAATGAGAAGGGGGAGTACACTGCTCTCGATGATGAATTTTTGGATTTAACACCAAAAGCTAAGGCAACAAAACCAAAAATGAACAAGGGATCACATCAATGTAAAAAGATTCTGCACAGCAAAGGAAACCATCCACAAAATGAAAAGGCAACCCACTAAATGGGAAAAAAATATTTGCCAACCATGTATCTGATAAGGTAGGTAACCAAAACACACAAAGAATTCATAAAACTCAGTAGCAAAAGAACACGACCAGACTGAAAAATGGGCAGAGGATCTGAACAGACACTTTTCCAGAGACGATATACAAATGGGCAGAAGACACAGGAAAAGAGGCTCAACATCATAGTGCAGAAGTGCAAATCAAAACTACAATGAGAGATCACCTTGTACCTGTTAGAATGGCTAGTAGCAAAAAGACAAGAAGCCACAAGCGTTGGCAAAATGTGGAGAAAAGGAATCCTTGTGCACTGCTGGTAGGAATATAAATTGGTGCAGTCACTATGGAAAACACTACGGAGGTTCCTAAAAAAATTAAAAACAGAACTACCATATGATCCAGCAATTCCAATTCTGGGTATCTAATCAAAAGAAATGAAAACTCAAAAAGATATCTGCACCTCCATGTTCACTGGAGCATTACTTACAATAGCCAAGATATGGAAACAACATGACTGCCCATCAATGAATGGACAGATAAATTCATTCTGGTACATCAACACAATGGAATATTATTCAGTCATAAATAAGAAGGCAATCCTGTCATTTGCAACATGATGGGACCTTAAGGACATTATGCTAAGTGAAATAAATCACACAGAAAAGGTAAAACACCATAAGACCTCACTTCTATGTGGGATCCCAAAGAAAAAAAACAATAACAACAAACTCACAGATACAGAGGACAGATTGGTGATTGTCAGAGGCAGGGGCAGGGAGTGGGCAAAATGACTGCGGGTGGCCAAAGGTACAACCTCCAATTATAAAATAAATGAGTCATGGGGATTTAATGAACGCACAGCATGGTGACTAGTTAATGTTACCGTATTATAAATCTGAAAGTTGCCAGAAGTGCAAATGTTAAAAGTTCTTATTGGAAAAAAAACTGTAAATACACATGGTGATAGATGTTAATCAGACTTACTGTAATGATCATTTCATGATTTATATGTATACTGAATCATCATGCTGTACATCTAAAATGAATATAGTGTTATATGTCAACTAAATCGCAATTTTAAAAAATCCAATGTTTGAAATCATGCAACTTAATCCACTGAAAATAGTGTTTATAAATTTTCCTTTGTGGTTTATTACATAGCAGCAAAAGCTTTCAAAAATTAGGTAATAAAATTTTTGAAATGGTTAGAGAGAGAGAGAGAGGCCATGCAAAACAACCCCAATGTCCAAGAGGAGCTGTGCCCTCTTTCTCCCAATCAGGCAACTGATGCTGCAGGCAATAACCAAAGCCAGCGGAGAAGCAATGCTCCCACTTCCTGATGGAAGGCTGCTGCTGCTGGTGAGGCTGTGGGAGGAGGCTTTGTCAATCAGCCCCATCTGACCCCAAGCAACACTGAGCCTAGGGGAGATGCCACTCCCACTCTCCACCAAAGGGATCCTGCAAACACAGGAAGATGCTTTGTCAACATTCCCCACCCTACACTAAGGGTTCCCAAACCCAGAATGGGGACAAATCAGGGAGAAGGAACTGAGAGAAAGGCATCCTTCACCTCCATATATGAAGTCCTGAGATCATTCCAAGTGGCCTTCACACAAATCTGACCAGAAACAACAAAGCAAAGGTATCAAGAACAAAATCAGAGTACAATACCGCCCAGAATTCAGGGTGGCCTCTGGGCAGCACATGAGAGGAGCAAACCGAAACAGGAGATTTAAACCATCGCCCATAAAAGTGAGCCAGGATGTGCTTTTGCATCAAAGCGCGTTGACAAGGACAACTGCAAACATGGCAAGTAGGGACTATGGGAACGTCCTTCCTCAGAAACACCAAAACCACCACATACTGTCAGTCACACCCATTGGAAACTGGCAAGACAGGAAAACGTTTACAGTAGCCCAGCAAACACGTAACCAGGAGAAGGGCCACCGAGCAGAGGACAGCACTGCAGTGTTTCTGCTGATGCAGCCACGTCCCCATCTGAGCTTGGTGGTTCTTGAAGATGACATCCTGCTTTCTCGGTGGAACCTCAGCCTGACCACAGCAGACGGATCTTGTTCCGAAAGAATTGTGTTTCTTTTGTGTTCCCAAATGAGCTCTGTTTGTTTTGATCTATCTGTGGGGTCCTGAGGACTAATGAAAGGGGCCTGATTATGTTCCACTTAACTCAGAACTTCCTGAACACATGACAATGCAGAGGACGTTTCTCAAAGATACTGAGAGTCAAATGAATAAACTGGTGCCAACAAGTGCAAAATCAACAGAGAAACAACAGACATGCTGAAAACCAAGGGAGGAAAAGGTATAGAGTGAGAATCTTTAGAAAACAACAAGTTTGAAAAGAATCTATGGAAGAAGGAACTGGAAAACCACGTACAGGGCAGGGAATTTGCTCAGAAAAGACCTGAGAAGACCATATACTTTCAACTCTGGCTGATCTTTAGTCTAAGGGTAAGCAGGGAATAAAGGCAATGGCAGAGTGTTGAAAGACCTCCCTAAGTGCAGAAGGAATGTCCCAACACAGAGCCAAAATGCAGACACCGGAGATCAAGTATTTTTGCTTTATTACTTGTGTTTCCTTTTTGTGCATAATATCCAAAACGTCCATATTCAAAAACAACCACAAAAAATTAAGCAAGCAGGGGTGCCTGGATCGCTCAGTTGGTTAAGCGTCTGACTTCAGCTCAGGTCATGATGTTGTGGTTTGTAAGTTGGGGCCACGCATCAGATTCTGTGCTGACGGTGTGGAACCTGCTTAGTGTTCTCTCCCCCTCACCTCCACTTGCATGTGCGCTCTCTCTCTCAAAATAAACAATCTTAAAAAAAATGAAGCATGCCAAGAAAATATATAAAATGACCCAGCTACAAGGAAAAAAGTTCTCAGAAACTGTCCTCAAGGAAACACAATGGAACTACACAAGGAACTTCATCGACATGTCTTAAGCATGTTCGTTCAAAGAACTCAAGGGAACCAAGAGAACCATATGTATGACAAGGAATATTAGAGAAGAAATTATAAAAAGGAAATGTAGAAATTTTAGAACCAAAAACTTTTAAAAATGAAGTGAAAAATTCAGTAAAGGGATTTAAGCAGAATATCTGCAAAAACGAATGCAGGCAGAGTGAAACTATCCACTCTAAAAAACAGGAAGAAGGGGCGCCTGGGTGGCTCAGTCGGTTAGACGTCCGACTTCGGCCCAGGTCACGATCTCACGGTCCGTGAGTTTGAGCCCCGCGTCGGGCTCTGGGCTGATGGCTCAGAGCCTAGAGCCTGGAGCCTGCTTCTGATTCTGTGTCTCCCTCTCTCTCTGCCCCTCCCCCGTTCATGCTTTGTCTCTCTCTGTCTCAAAAATAAATAAACGTTAAAAAAAATTTAAAAAACAAAAAAAAAAAACAAAAAAAAAAAAACAGGAAGAAAAAGAATAAAGAAACATATATGAAGCCTAAAAAACTGTGAGATTCCATCAAGTATATCAACATATACACATATAACAACACTTAGTGGAGTCACAGGAGAGCTGAGAAAGAAACTGAAAGTATACCTCAAGAAATAATAGCCCAATCCTCTCCAAACTGGATGAAAGCTTTAGACATATCTGAGACGTTCATAGACTGTACAAAGAATGAACTCAAAGAGATCCACACCAAGACACGTTATACTCAACCTGTCAAACACCAAAGACAGAATCTTCAGATTGACAAGAAAGAAGCCACTCATCATATAAGGAACCATGAGTAAAACCAACCACTGACTTATCATCAACAACCATGGAGGCCAGAAGGGACTGGGATGACATTCAATGTGCTAAAAGAGAGTCAACCAGAAATTCTATATCTGGCAAAATTATCTTTCAAGAATGAAGGAGAAATCAAGACATTCTCTGATATTAAAAAGCTGAGGGAGTTCGTGGCTAACACACCTGACCTACAAGAAATTCTAAGGGAATCCTTCAGGCTGAAATGAAAGAATACTGTACAGTAACTCAAAGTCTTGATGGAGAAATAAAAAACACTGATTACACAGGCAAGTAACAAAGACAGTATTGTTGTATTTTTGATTTATAACCCCTCTTTTTTTCCTGTATGATTTAAAAATGAATATAGAGAGCGTAAGGTGAAATCTGTTCATGAGTATACTATGTATAAAAATGCAACCTGTTATAAATTATAACAACATAAAACAGGAGGGAAAGAAAGAAGGGAACACAGTTTTTGCATACCTTTGAAAATAAGTAGGCATTATACGGTTCTTATAAGTCGAAGACGTTAATTGTAATCCTCAAGGTAATCATTAAGACAATAACTAAAAACTACACAAATAAGGAAAAGAGAATCAAAATGGAACCCTATGAAAATCCATTCAACATAGAAGAAGTTAGTAATGGAGCAGCAAAAACGATGTGGCACACAGACAATAAACAGCAAAATGACAGAAGCAAATACTTCCTTGCCAGTAATTACTTTTCAATGTAAATGGATTAAACTCTCCAACTAAAAGTCCAACTGGCAGAATGAATTTTTAAAAATCTGATCCATCTGTATGCTGTCCGTAAGAAACTCACTTCAGAGGCATATACACAAAGAGGCCAAAAAAAAATAAAAGGCTTGAAAAAGATAACTCCACACAAATAATAACCAAAAGAGAGCTGGGGTGGCTATATTATCATGAGACAAAACAGAATTTAAGTCAGAAACTGTTATAGAGGCAAAGAATTACATAATACACAGATACAGGTATCAACTCATCAAGAAGATACAATATATCTTATAAACACATATGTGCATCCAACAAAGGATCCCAAAATACATGAAGCATAATTTGACAGAATTAAGGGAGAAATACAGTTCAACAACAGCTGGACATTTCAAAGCCCCACTTTTAATAACAGATACAACTAGTCACAACATCAATAAGAAAATAAAGGATCTGAACAACAGTATAAACCAACAGACCCAACAGACATATAAAAACCACACCACCCACCAACAGCACAATACTTATTGTTCTCAAGCGCACATAAAACATTCTCCAGGACAGACTGCACGTTTGGTCACAAAACAAATCTAGATACATTTTTAGAAGACAATCTTTGCCAAAGGCATAAAAGCAGGAGTTGATAAGGAAAAATGAAAAATTCAGAAATATATGGAAATTAGATAACAGACTCTTAACCAATGGGTCAAAGAGTAACAGGAAATTAGAAAATTATTTGACAAAAATGAAAATGAAAATGCAGTATACCAAACCTTATACAAGAGCAAAAGCAGTGCAAAGAGAAAAATTAATAACTGTGAATACCAACACTAAAAAAAGAATAAAAATCTCATCAATAACTTTACTTTATACCTTAGGGAATTAGAAAAAAAGAAGAGCAACCTGAACATAAAGCTGGTGAAGGAAAGAAATAATTAAGGTTAAAATACATATAATAGAAAACAGAAAAATAAAATGAAAATTTGGTCCTTTGAAAAAATTAACAAAAGTGGCCCCCTTTTTAGTTAAGTGGACTAAGAAAAAAGACAATTCAAATTACTAAAATCAAATGAAAGTGGGGATATTATTACTGACCTTACAGAAATAAAAAAGAGTATAGGAAAATGCTATAAACTAATGTATGGCAACAAATTAGATAATCTGGATGAAATGTGCAAATTCTTAACAATATACAAACTACCAAAACTGACTCAAGAAGAAATAGAAGGGGCACCTGGGTGGCTCAGTCGGTTGAGCATCTGACTTCGGCTCAGGTCATGATCTCATAGCTCGTGAGTTCGAGCCCTGTGTCAGGATCTGTGCTGACAGCTCGGAGCCTGGAGCCTGCTTCAGCTTCTGTGCCTCCCTCTCTCTCTGCCCCAACCCACTCGCATTCTATCTCTTTCTCAAAAATAAATTAACATCAAAAAAAATTTTTTTTAAAAAGAAGAAGAAATAGAAAATCTGAATAAACTTGTAACAAGTAAAGAGACTGAATCAATAATTGAAGTTTCCCAACAAAGAAATGTCCAACACCAGATGGCTTCACTGGTGAGTTCTCTCAAATTCTTATGGAAGAATTAACATCAATCATTCTCAAACTCAGGAAGAAAGGTAAAGAAAGAAAAAAACACCTCCTAACTGATTCTATCAGACCACCATTACCCTGATATAAAAGCCACACTAAGACATCACAAAAGAAGAAAACTACAAACCAGTGCCCCTTATAAATACAGGTTAATGTAATCACATTTCTATGCACTAGTGATGAACCATGTGAAAATAAAATAAAACAACTCCATTTATAATACCATCCAAAAGAATAAAACATGTAGGAACAAATCTACCCAAAGAAGTCCAAACCTGTACACTACAAACATTACCGAAAAATATTAAAGTAAGTCTAAATTAATGGGAAAACGTTTGTGTTCATGGTCAGTAGACTTAACACTACTAAGATGGAAATACACTACAAAGTTCTTTATAGACACAATGCAATCCCTATCAGAATCCCAATGACATTTTTGCACAAATGTAAAGGCCAACACTAAATTCACATGAAACTGAAAGGGGACACCAAACACCCAAAACAATCTTGAGAAAGCAGAAAAAAACTGGAGGACTCATATTTTCCTGTTTCAAAATATACTACAAATCAACAGTAATACAGACAGTATGGAAGGAGCAAAGGCATCAACATAGGGATAACTGTAATAAAATTAAATCCAGAAATAAAATCGAGATCTATGTTCAATTCATTTGACAAGACCGCCAAGACCATTCGATGGGGTAAGAAAAGTCCTTTCAAACATGTGCAGGGACAAGTGGATATCCAACTGGAAAAGAATGAAGTGACACCCTGACTTTTCACCATATGCAAAAATTAACTCGAAATGGATCAAAGGACTAAATACAGGACTAAACCATAAAGCTCTCAAAAGAATGCACAGAAGCAAATATCTGACCTTGAGTATGACTATAATTTCTTAAATATGACAGTAAAACAGTGATCAAAATAAAAAATAATGCAGATTTTATAAAAACAAAACTGTGCATCCAACTTTTGTACATCAAAAGATATTATCAAGGTAGTAAAAAGACAAACTCCATGGTGGATTTGAAAAACGTGTATCCAATAAGTGGTTCCCAGAATATATAAAAACTCTTAAAATCCAACATAATCATAAAAATGCCGCAACAAGCTATCATGAACATTGCTGAAAGAAATGCAAAAATAGAAAGTATCAACAAAGAAATAAAAGCTTTAAAAAAAAGAATCAAATGGGGGCGCCTGGGTGGCTCAGTCGGTTAAGCACCCAACTCTTGATTTCAGCTCAGGTCATGATCTCACAGTTTGTGGGTTTGAGCCCCAAGTCTGCTTCAGATTCTGTGTCTCCCTCTCTCCCTGCCCCTCCACCACCCACGCACGCGTGCTCGCTCTCTCTCTCTCTCTCAAAAATAAACTATAAAAAAAAAATAAAAAGAAGGTGGGAATGCAAGCTGGTGCAGCCACTCTGGAAAACAGTATGGAGGTTCCTCAAAACACTAAAAATAGAACTACCCTACAACCCAGCAATTGCACTACTCGGCATTTCCACGGGATACAGGTGTGCTGTTTCAAAGGGACACGTGCACCCCCATGTTTATAGCAGCACTACCGATAATAGCCAAAGTATGGAAAGAGCCCAAATGTCCATCGATGGATGAATGGATAAAGAAATGTGGTATATATACATATATATATACACACACAATGCAGTATTACTTGGCAATCAAAAAGAATGAAATCTTGCCATTTGCAACTGCGTGGATGGAACTGGAGGGTATTATGCTAAGTGAAATTAGTCAGAGAAAGACAAAAACCATATGACTTCACTCATATGAGGACTTTAAGAGACAAAACAGATGAACAGAAGGGAAACAAAAATAATACAAAAACAGGGAGGGGGACAAAACAGAAGAGACTCATAAATATGGACAACAAACTGAGGGTTACTGGAGGGGTTGTGGGAGGGGGGATGGGCTAAATGGGTCAGGGGCACTAAGGAATCTACCCCTGAAATCATTGTTGCACTATATGCTAACTAACTTGGATGTAAATTTTAAAAAATAAAAAATAAAATTAAAAAAAAAAAAAGGAATGAGTAATTCCCAAATGTGACCCCCCCCCCCAAAAAAAACCCACCTATGCCTATAGATTCATACAGACGTCTAAGCCCAGACAAAGGACAACCAAATGTCTGAAAATTAAAAAACAAAGCAAAAAAATAAAGACTGTGTATTTCTCACCAAGAACCACGGAGGCCAAAAGCAAGTGGCACTACATTTTTCATAAGCTGAAAGGTCTGACCCAACTAAAATTCTGTATCTAGAGAAAATCTTCTTCCAGAATGAAAGTTAAGATTCTCATATAAAGAAAATTAATTTGCTACCAGAGACCTCACTGGCATAGTTCCCTCCAACTCTTTGAGCATATTTAAAATAGCTGATTTACAGCCTTTGTCCAGTAGGTCCAATGTCTGGGCTTCCTCAGGGATGGTTTTTATTGATGAGTTGCTCTTTTCCTCTGTGTATGGGCCATATTTTCTTGCTTTTTGTTTTGCATGTCTCATAATTTTTGTTGAAAAATGAATATTTTATTTTTTATTTTAATTTTTTTAACGTTTTATTTAGTTTTGAGAGACAGAAACAGAGCATAAGTGGCGGAGAGGCAGAGAGAGAGGGAGACACAGAACCCCAAGCAGCTCCAGGCTTAGAGCTGTCAGTACAGAACCCAATGAGGGGCTCAAACCCACGAACTGTGAGATCATGACCTGAGCCGAAGTGTCACCTTAACCGACTGAGTCACCCAGGCACCCCAAAAACTGAATATTTCAAGCAATATAGTGTGACAATTCTGAAATCAGATTCCACCCCTCTCCAAGGTTTGTTGTGCTTTTTGTTCTTTTTGTTTAGTGACTTTTCTGAACAAATCTGTGAAGTCTATACTCTGCTGTGTGGCTCCTCGAGTCTCTGCTCAGTTAGCTAGCATCTGACAGAGATTCACGGTCTTTGCCAAGGGGCTCTTCGTGTGTGTCAGGACACGTCTCCAATACTCAGCCAGGCAAAGGAAAATACCACCTCAGCCTTCACCTGCTCCCTCTTGCAGAACCTCACAATACAATCAGCCAGAGTGAGAACGGTAGTCAGGGCATCTCAGGTCTCTCCCGAGCATGAAGACACAGCCCAACACATGGACCTTCCAGAGTCTGAGGAATACACCAGAAGTTTCCCAAGTCCTTACGGCGATCCCATCCTCCAGCTTTTCTGTTGAGGGTTTTAGTTAACCTATTAGTTCCCAAGTGTTGGGCACCACCTCAGGCAGCGATGAAGTTTAAAAATTGCTTCCAAGTATCTTCAACAGATACTCCCAGAGAAAAGGCTTTCACACTTGATGAGCTCTACATCAGATCCAATAAATACAGCCTTGCAAGTGAGTTCTTTGAGGGAACTAAAAACAGGTCAAATGAGAACAATTCACAGGGAATGCATCTCTGAAGGACTCTCAACTATTCTGTCCCCTCTGGTGGCTGCCAGGCTTTCTGGTTGTCACCATGACTGCAGGCTTGTAGTCATCAAGGTGACCACAGAGCTCCTAAGGGAGAACTGGAAACAGGGCATTTAAGAAGCTACTTACTAAGATTCTGCTGTTTTTCCTAAATAAATGCTCCCTAGATTGCTTCAAGACTTCCTCAGTTCGTTTGTAAATATGATTCCCACACTTTTGGTCAGTTTTCTTGCTGCTTTTATGGAGGATAAAACCGTCGAAGGTACTTACTTACTCTGCTAGTTTCACTGACATCTATGCATTGGATTTTAAAAGGACTCAAAGAGGGCTTTCTGTATGGACCCTCTGGTTTCTGTATTCTGATGCTTTAACATCTGGGGCCTTGCTGATGCTGGAGGAACTGTCCCTCTCAAGTTAGCAAATTCCTAAAGACAGTAAACAATTTGCTCGTGAGCATGCTTTTCAAACACGATCCAACCAGTCCAAGGCCCACACCCCATCAACTTCCTTTATCAAGCTCTCAAAACTTTGGCTGCTATCCACCTGCTCTAATTACCCAGGATCAGGTATCCCACAACTGGGGACAACCCCTATGCTCCAGAGCCTCCTGAAGTTATTCAAACTAGTCAAGCCTAAGCCTACTCATTCTGCCTCACCTGTTCCTTCCCTTAAAAACTGCTATACTCCCACTCTCCCTCTGCCCCTTTAGTGCTTCCCTCTGTGGCCCCCAGTGACATGGTGTGCCCCTCTTGTTGTGAACTATAACAAACTATCTTTTCAGTGGTGACCGTCTCCCAATTTGTTGGCCTTACAATACTCAAATAATAGTAAAACCTATTAAAACAGGTTCTAATGCATTTATTCGTAACTTCTAGATATTAACCATACAGTACACATAAGCATAGATGTATATATCAAATGTAAGCTGTTTCCTATACATGGCAAAAGGACTACCCCAGAATATATAAGCAGCAGTGGTGATGTTCATTTTCTCCCTTCTTGGTCATTCAGGCAAATGGTCCTGTAGAAAGTGATGAACTCATTGGCACTGCTTCTCAGAGAGACCTCACCAAATTGGTCTTCATGGCAGCTGGAGTTGTATTACAGTGCTATTTCTATGAAGGTGGCCAGTGTAGGACAGCTCATGATCATTGGGCAAATGGCACTCTGAAGCTACTTTGAAGCTAGTCTTAGTAAGTTTATTAGAAGTTGTAATGATAACTCCATGAGGGCTTCTGTGTAAGTCAGTACAGGGATTAACTGAATAGGGATTCTTGGGAAATGCTCTCAGAGATGTGAAAAATGAGCGTGTGTGTACTGTTCATTCAAGGTGCCTGTCCAAATCCTTTCCAGTTATGGCCTTTTATGATTTTCTGTGCTTTTTTAAATTTTCTCCAAAAGGAGTGCTTTGCAAAAAAAAAAAAAAAAAAGGCAAGCCGGCCTCACACACAGAATTCATTCTTGGGGAATCCTTGTAACTAGATCAATAGAGTCTATTGTAAATAGTGGTGGGCACAAATACTTACCAAAGGAGTTTAGGAATCTGTGCCCCAAGTAATACCAGACAACAAGCAATCTGTAAGATGAAGTAATTCCATGGAAAGTGGGTGGCCCCGGGGAACAGTGTTTTGTAGATCTGGTTTTGCTGACAGGCATTCCCCAAACAGTGGCAATCACTCCATGTTGTAAAGGAAACCTAAGTCACAAATGTTCTTCTCATAGCTCTCTCATTCCTATTCCTATTCCAGTAAGTTCCACCATTTCTCAGAAATATTTTTATTCTTTGATTCATAAACATATAAACTTTGAGAATGGGGCAAAGCCTTGCAAATAAGTTTATCCAGTTCCTTCATTTTGAAGATACATAAAAAGCTCCACAGACACGAAACGTCTTTCCTAATTCAGTGGCGTTAGTCATTAGTTTAAGAAAAACCCAATGAAATATGTTATACCAACATATATTGTCCTTATCATGTTTATAATTTACCCTGCCTCTGAGTGATTATACCACAAGACGAAATGCAGTACATTTGTAGAGCACCTGCAGCTGGTAACAATTGGACACCATGAGGTGAGGCCCCGACCTACTCGCGTCTCACCCCGTCACTGAGACCCTCCTGAACACGCTCTGTACCTTAGATACCATTCCCTCACCCTGCACATTCCCGATCTCCCATCCTAATGGACCACTTCTCTCTCTCTGGTGTATTACTTACTTTTCATGTCAGTTTTGTTTACTATCTGTGGGCAGAGGGGTTTTGTCTGCACGCTGCTACGTATCCAGCACACGGAGCAGTCTTGCCACATAGCAGATGTGCACTGTTGTGCACTGTTGGTCCCACAGCACTTACAACAACACTTACCAGCCAGTATGTTTTCCATATGAGCCTGGAAAATCTTTTTAGGCCAGAATAGAAGGAAGTGCTCGAAAATATAATGAGGGAATATCACATGGATTCAGGAACCGGCCTGAAGCTGTTCCCACTGGTCCAGTGTAAGACAATTTGCACACCAAAGTAGAGTAAGGAATTATAAATATTGAACATAACGAAGAATGAAACCATACCATAGTAAATAGATAGGTACACACAGACACACATATAGAGAGAAGAAAGGAAATCTATTTCTTTTTTCTTAAGTTTATTTATTTATTTTGAGAAGGACAGAGAGAGAGCATGAGTAGGGGAAGGACAGAGAGAGAAGGAGAGAAAGAATCCCAAGCAGGCTCCACGCTGTCAGCACAGAGCCCAATATGGGGCTCAATCACACGAACTGTGAGTTCATGACCTGAGCCAAAATCGAGTCGGACGCTGAACCGACTGAGCCCTAGGTGCCCCCAGGAGATCTATTTCTTCAGCATAAGGCCTAATATCTACTGACATAAGTGGAGGAAGAGCCAGAGTTGAAACATCATCATTCTGCAACCATCACAACAAAGAGTGATCACACAAGAGTCACCAGGGGATGCTAAATCTAAGCAGAAAATTTAATGATGAGTACTATCTGTATGGTCATAGTGTCCCCTCACAGACATTAACATCTGCGTGGTCACAGCGTCCCCTCACAGACTAGTATCTGCGTGGTCCTAGTGTCTCCTCACAGACTGCCTATTATTCCAAGAGAAAGCAAAAAAACCAAAAACACAAATCACGGACCATCCAGTGGACAGTAAGGCGACAGTATGACTGAATCAAAATTACTGCCACCTACACGGGCAGAGAACTGAGAAGGACAACATATCACCGGTACGGTATTTTGCTTCAGAACAGCAACGGATCTTGAATAAAGATTGAAGACAAAATGAGGAACATTCTACTAGGGGGTAGGAAAGATAGAACACCTGTATTTTGTCAAGCTGGCAAAGTAATAAATGGCAAAGAAAGATTCTAGAATTGTTCAAATTAAAGGGAATCTAAAAGGTCATGACAATTACATGCGATACTTGACACTAGACTGGATCAGGTAATGCACCGGAAAAGTAAATGCAGAGAAGGTCATCATTAGATGAACTAACCAATGGAAATACAGGTGGCAAATTAGATAAAAGTTTTATATCAATGTCAGCTCATGAAGTCGATTACTGTGTTATGAATATACAAGGGACTATCACTATCCTCAGAAATGTATACCAGAGCCATAATACATGCAATGTGTTCTAAAAAGGTTCCACCAGGAGGAGCAGCAGAAATGGTAGAAATGTGGGTAAATACAACCAAAGTGTTCGTCTTCTCTTAAGTTCTTCAAATTATGTATGGTGGTCAAAGGTAAAAAATCTTAACACTGGTTGATGGGGGTCTTCAGTGTATACACATGAACATAATTCCTGTGAAAACCACAATACAGAGCATAGAAGAAAGGAACGTATATGGTTACAAGCCTTCCAGGTTGCACTTGCAGTGGCAAAGTATTAAATCTAACTAGAGCGTTGAAAGTTAGATTATGAATGCTGCAAGCCCTGTAGCAGCCAGTAATTAAATAACAAAAATAACAAAAACCCAGATATAGCCAAAAAGTCAGTAGATAAAATTAAAATGGAATAGTAAGAAAATAAATAGTCCAAAAGAAATCAGAAAATGGGAACTCAGGAACAAAAAAACAGAGACACAGAAAATGAAAATAAAAGAACAGATGCATTAACACACAGTTACATAAGCATCTATTTTACAGGGAACACTGAAGATTGTTAATCTTACTCTGGTATCCGTTACTAATACCTTTTTAATGTCTGAGAGAACAAATTACACTATGAAGAATACCGGCCTATAAAGAGCGGCAGTTCCTTCATTAGAGTCTACACAGGCCAAAGTGACATATTTTAATCTCCATCAAACAAGGGAGCAAAACTAAGCTCTTAATCATGTGATGAGGAAGGGAGCCAAGAAAAAAAAATCTTAAAAATGCAACAGCCCAGGTTTAAGCACACACAGACTACAGACACTAGACACTCAAGAGACAGAGGGAGAGAAGAGAGCCTGACCTGTGACATTAATTTAACACAGAACTGTATGGAAAAGTGGACTAAATCACAACTCTTCACCCCCATTCACGTCTCCACAAAGGACACTCCATTACACACTCTTCCATTACAGAAAGAACAACATTGTGCACTGTTGGCTCTACAAGTTGTAAGAGTGACTGTAATTTATCTATTTTTCCCAGGCACAGTCCAAACTTCACTAAACGTTAAACAGATGTTATGGATTTCTTTCACAAAATGTTGGCAGTGACACATTTCAATCTGAACTAGAATAGTCAGAAAAGTAAAATAACTCGAAGTGTCTTTTTCTTAAGGACAAAGCAAAACATAAAGAGAAATGGAGGATAAAAATTCTAAAGTTTTATTAGGTCTAAAGTCAGATGGACATCAGAAGTTAATTATTCACTAAAATATTATCAGTCACTCTCACATATTGCTGGTATACAACATGGTATGGTCACCTTGGAAAACACTGTGCCAGTTTATTATAAATTTAAACATGTTGTAATCATATGACCCAGCAACTCCTTTCTAGTTATCTACCCTGGAGAAAAAACTTACATCACACAAAAACCTCGAATCAATGTTTACAGCAGCTCTATTCATAATCACCAAAACCTGGAAATCACCCAAATGTCCTCCGATGGGTAAAAGGGTAAACACACTACTACCAGTATACAGAATACTACTCAAGAAATGAAAAAACGGGTGAATCTCAGTTCATTTACTTTAGCTAAGTAAAGAGGCCAGTCTCTATGGAATTTCATTTATTTCACATTTTATAAGAGGCAAAACCCTAGTGATCAGAGCAGGTTTTGCTAGGGGTTGAAGGGTGGGGGAAAGGTGTGACTATAAAGGAAGAATATGCAGGATTTCTGTGGTGAAGGAGCTGTTCAATATCATCGTGGTGGCAAGCACACAGAAACCATTCAATCTGAATAACACAGAAGGAAAAACTGCAAAAGATTACAGAGCCTCATGGACATATGAGACAATGCCAAAAGCTTTTACATTCATATAATTGGAAGTCCAGAAGCAAAGGAGAAATACATATATTTATGTAATATATAATAAACATAGCAAAAAATGAAATTACAATGGAATATTTTTTAAAGTATTCAAATAGGGTTGCCTGACTGGTTCAGTTAATAGATCATGTGACCCTTGATCTCAGGGTCATGAGTTCAAGCCCCAAATTGGGGATAGAGTTTACTTAATTAAAAAAATTTAAAACATTCAAATCATCCAGAAAATGCATGAAAAGCAAACAGAAGAACAATGAAACAGAAAAATAACTAAATGGGTAGACCTCAATCAAAAAATATCAATGATTACATGGGGCGCCTGGGTGGCGCAGTCGGTTAAGCGTCCGACTTCAGCCAGGTCACGATCTTGCGGTCCGTGAGTTCGAGCCCCGCGTCAGGCTCTGGGCTGATGGCTCAGAGCCTGGAGCCTGTTTCCGATTCTGTGCCTCCCTCTCTCTCTGCCCCTTCCCCTGTTCATGCTCTGTCTCTCTCTGTCCCAAAAATAAATTAAAAACGTTGAAAAAAAAACTAAAAAAAAAAAAAAAAAAAAAATATCAATGATTACATTAAATGTAAATGATTCATAGATCTAAACATAAAAGGTAAAAGTATAAATTTTTTTTTAATTTTGGTGAAAATCTTCATGACCTGAGGTTAAACAAAAGTCACAGACATCATATCAAAAACATATAAAAGAAAAAAAAGATTGTCTTCTTAAAATAAAAAAATTTTGCTCTTTGAAAGATACAGTTATGAAAAAGGAAAAGACAAGGGGTGCCTGGCTGGCTCAGAAGAGCATGTGACTCTTGATCCCAGGGGTTGTGAGTTTAAGCCCCACGTTGGGTGTAGGGATCACTTAAAAATAAATTCTTAAATAAGAAAAAAAAAGGGGGGGGGGAAAGAAAATGAAAAGACAAGTTACAGAATGGGAGAAAATATTTGAAAATTGCATATATGACAAAGGACTTGTACAGAGAATACATAAAGAACTCTCAAAACAACAGTAAGGAAACAACCCAATGAAGCCATGAGTGGAAGACATGAACATAAACTTCACCAAAGAGGATGAACAGACAGCAATAAAGCACATGTAAAGACACTCACAGTATCAACCATCAGGAAAATGAGATGCACTATACTCCCACTAGAATGGCTAAAA
The DNA here is from genome assembly GCF_018350195.1 of Panthera tigris. Lineage (NCBI taxonomy): Eukaryota > Metazoa > Chordata > Mammalia > Carnivora > Felidae > Panthera > Panthera tigris. The sequence goes on along the minus strand of NC_056672.1, from coordinate 617,104 downwards.
TCAAATATACACAAACAGCACAGGATGGAGAGCATGTAGAGAAACCAGAACTCTCATACATTGCTGGTGTGAATGTAAAATAGCACAAACCTCTGGGAAAACATCTTGGCTGTTTGCTTTTTTTTTAATTTTTAATGTTTGTTTACTTATTTTGGGTATAAAAGAGAGGGAGAGAGGGAAGGATACAGAGACAGGGAGAGAGAGAAGCCCAAGCAGGTTCCACACCCAGCACATAGGGCCCAACATGGGGACTGATCCCATGACAGTGAGATCATGACCTGAGCCCAAAGCCAAGAGTAGAATGCTCAACCGACTGAGCCACCCAGGCACCCCTAGGCCAATTCATATAAGCTAAAATGTAGGGGTGCCTGGGTGGCTTAGTCAGTTAAGAATCTGACTTTGGGGGCGCCTGGGTGGCTCAGTCGGTTAAGCGACCGACTTCGGCTCAGGTTGTGATCTCACGGTCCGTTGAGTTCGAGCCCCGCGTCAGGATCTGTGCTGACAGCTCAGAGCCTGGAGCCTGTTTCAGATTCTGTGTCTCCCTCTCTCTGACCCTTCCCCGTTCATGCTCTGTCTCTCTCTGTCTCAAAAATAAATAAACATTAAAAAAAAATTAAAACAAAAAAAGAATCCGACTTTGGTTCAGGTCATGTTCTCACCATTCGTGAGTTCTAGCCCCACACTGGGCTTTGCACTAACCGTGCAGAGCCTGCTTGGGATTCTCTATCTTGCTCTCTCTCTGCCCCTCCCCTACTCGCACTTTCTCTCTCAAAATAAATACTTTAAATATATATACAAATGTATATAATGCATATGGTATATGTTTATTATATAAATTTAAGAATATGTTTACATATAAATATACATTTATAACATATTTATATTTATTATAAATATATAAGTATGTTTTAAATATATATATAATTTTAATAAATATATATTTATATTATATATACATGAAGAAAGCATGTGTGCACACACCAACATGAGCAGGGGAGAGGCAGACAGAGAGAATCCCAAGCAGACTCCACACTGTCAGCACAAAGCCCAATGCAGGGCTTGAACTCAAGAACCATGAGATCATGACCTGAGCCAAAACCAAGAGTGAGACCCATAACCAACTGAGCTACCCAGGTGCTCCTAAAGTCTTTATTTTTAAAAAGACAGGAAAATGTAAAAAGACACAGAACTTTCACAAATGACAAGTACTGTCCATGAAATTGCAAATTTAGTAGAGGGGGGTTTAAAAGATTAGTCAGAAAATGAAGAAATAATTGCTGAACTGAAATACAGATCTGAGGAATAATCAGGAATAAGCACAAAGATACAAAGAAATAGAAAGTACAGAGAAAGGGTAAAACAGATACAGAAGGTGAACAGAGAGCATGTCCCAAACTCTGGAATGAGAATCAGAGAAAATAATGGAAAGAGCTCTGATTCTACTAAGGATGTAAACAGCTGCAGAGAAGACCATCCACACATATCATCAAACAAATCTGGATCTATAAAATCATAACATTTCTTGAGTCTATTAGAGACCCAAAGCCACAAGGCAACCAATAAATTTTTCTTCCTCAAAGCAAAGACATGACACAAACTGTTCGCTCTTGGGTCAACTTAGGAGAGGAAAGCAGTCCCTATTCAAGTGGGTAACAAGAAATCAGCTAAAATTTCATAAGTTCTTTTTTTGTTGTTAAGTTTTTTCCTGTTTTTTTTTTCTTTTCTGTTTTTTTTTTTTTTTTTTTTTTTTTTTTTGATATAGAAAAAGAGAGGGAGAGAGGGAGAGAGAGAGAGAGCGCGCGCGCGCGCATGTGCATGCCGGGGAAGGGCAGAGAGAGAGAATCCGAAGCAGGCTCTACGCCATTGGCATAGAGCCCCATGTGGGGCTTGAAATCACGAACTGTGAGATTATGACCTGAGCCGAAATCAAGAGTTGGATGCTCAACCAACTGAGACAACCAGGTGCCCCAAATTTTGACAAATTCTTAACAACAAATACGGGATAGAGTGTCATTTTGGAACAGGTTGGAACCCCAGACACAAAGGGACACCACCAGAAAAACCAGGGTCATGTCAGAGAGAGCTCCCTGCCTCTGGCACAGGCACTGCCAGGAACAAAGTGAAGCCAGAACTCTTCTTTGATGGAAACCAAAAACCCTGAAATGCTGAAAAAAGGGCAACAAAGCAATGGAAGAAAAAATCTCTTGCTTCCAAGGGAGGAGCACAAGTCAAACTCATCTAACGTTGGGAGATGGACAGAAAACACTCCTGTTACCAAGACAAAGATCCACTGCTTCAGGAAGAGGGCAAAAACCCCATTCCATGGGAGGGGCAGGAAACCCACTGGGCCCAGGATCCTACACCAACACCAAGCATTCATCTGATAACCCTGCAAGAGGAACATGGAAGTCTCTCCTGGCCAAGACCAACCCCAGATCCAGGCGGGCTTTGGCTCTACTGGGGAGGAGGAGCAGGAACACCAGGGAGCCCAACCCCTGAGGTGCAGGTACAGAGGACTGCCCAATACTGAGGATGGACCCTGAAAACAGAGAACTCCCGTTGTTCCCACCACAAGCCTGGCACCAAGTAATAAGCATCAACAACTACTACTGGGGAGCGTCAAGCACATGGAGAAAGGTTCCCCTTAGAAAGGCAGAAAGCTGAGTGGATCTGGAACACAGAGAAGAACCCTCCAGCTCCCAAAACCACATTCTAAGCATAAGGAAAAACAGACCTTGAATTTGAGTTCACAGATGGAAGAATCTGAAACCTATGGTGAGGTGGTGATTTGAAGCCTACTGATGACGGAAACAGTAAAAATCCCAAACCAGCTCAACTCCTGACCACTTTGAATTGACGCCACACTAGTAGCATGATAAACGTACCCATTTCTGAGCATAAATACTATTTGCTTCAGTCTCTGTTTTTCCACAACGTATCATTAAAAAAAAAAAAAAAAAAAAAAAAAGATGACATACAAAAATTTATGAAAAAAGACCCCAGAAGTAGCAGAATCAGGCTCCAAGATGATACAGATGTTCGCACTATGAGACAGGGACATTAAAATAACCATGATTAAAAGTCACAGAGACAGGCGCCTGGGTGGCTCAGTCAGTTAAGCGTCCAACTTTGGCTCAGGTCACGATCTCACAGTCCATGAGTTCGAGCCCCGCGTCGGGCTCTGGGCTGATGGCTCAGAGCCTGGAGCCTGCTTCCGATTCTGTGTCTCCCTCTCTCTCTGCCCCTCCCCCGTTCATGCTGTGTCTCTCTCTGTCTCAAAAATAAATAAAAAACAATAAAAAAAAATTTAAAAAAAAAAAGTCACAGAGACAGAAATACAAATGGAGGGGAAGATGGGAAGCTACTGTTTAATGCACAAAGAGTTTTAGTTTTAAAACATGAAAAGTGTCATGACATAGATGGTGGTGGGGCACCTGGGGGTAGGTAGGTTGAGCTTCCGACTCTTGATTTCGGCTCAGGTCACAATCTCGCAGTTTGTGAGTTCGAGTCCCGTGCTGGGCTCTGAGTGGACTCTGTACTGACAGCTTGGAGCCTGGAGCCTGCTTTGGATTCTATGTCTTCCTCTCTCTGTCCCTCCCCCACTTGCACTCTGTCTCTCTCTCCCTCTCAAAAGTAAACATCAAAAAAAAAAAAAAATTAAAAAAAAAAGATAGATGGCGGTGCACCTAAGTTAAATACATCATGTATGTATTTAATACTATAACTGAACCCTTAAAAAGGATTAAGAAGGTAAGTTTTATGGTATACGTATTTTATCACAATAAAAAAATGAGGGAAAAAAGAGCTAGTACAAAGATATATGAAAGAGTCTTGAATCTTGAAGGTAGTGGTTTCATGAAGCTACAGAGGTGATAAAATTGCATAGAACAAACAAGTGATTGTAAAACCGATAAAATCTGAAAAAGCTCTGTGAATTTTACTAATGTCAATTTTCTGGATGTGAAGAGTATACTCTGTAACATGTTATCATTGTCAGAGGCTGAATGAAGGGTATGTAGAATCTCCTTGGATACTGGTTTTGTTTTGTTTTTTACAATTTTCTGTGAATTATTTCAAAATTAAAACTTTAAAAATATGTGTAACAGATGAAATAAGATTAGCAAAATATCAATAATTGTTGATGCCTAATGTGTAGCTGCAGGTTAATTATTCTATTATTTTTACATATATATGAAAACTTCCAAAGTAAAACACTAAAGAGAAAAATAGCCATAATTAATAAATTAAAAGATCTAATGGAAAAAGTTGTACAAATGCATTAACAAATGGGGACTTTCAGTAGACAGAAAAATTAAGGGTCAAATTGAAAATGCCAGAGGTAAAAAAACATGACATTAGAAGTGAAGAATTCCTTCAAAGGGCTCACTGGTAGGTGGGACTTCAGCTGAGGAAAGAATCTGTGAACTTGAAGATAGGATAACAGAAATTACCCAAACTAAAATGCAAAGAAACAACAAAGAGTAAAAGACATAGAAGCACCCAATCCCTGAGGTGATATACCAAATGGCTTAATATATGTGCAGTTAGCACTGCAAGAGAAGCACAGAAAACAGAAGATTTGAAAAGATGTGGATGGGAATTTTCACACTAACACACCTTAGAAATAATACTGTCAAACTGGGGAAAAACAAAATTAAGAGAAAGGTTTGAAGGCAGCCCCAGCCCCCAAATTAACCCTTACAGCAGACTTCTTGTCAGGACCCACGTGATCCAGAAGAGACTAAAGAACATCTTCAATGATGTCGGAGAAGAGCGGCCACCCAGTTGTCAGTGGTCAACAATATATTCCTGGTCTCCCTCCCACACAGTTGTTCCCCGTCCAATCTCTGTCTAGGACCCTCTCCCCACCACAAGGTCCACTTCTAGTCCCTCCTCCAATCTCCTGAAGTTCAAGGCTTTAACTTCTACCCACTGGCAGAAAACTCTGGGGCTCCATCTCCTGCCTCCAACCCTGCTGAGCTGCCTACTTCCTATTTTTACTGCTGTGCTTCACAGATACTCAACATGTCCAACCTGAAGTCACAACCTCACCTACCATGATTCTCTTTCAACTTTCTCTATCTCAACAAATGCAATCACCATCAAGGACTCCTGATCCCTCCCATTCGGCCAATAATTGTGCTTCCTAAATATTCCCCAAATCCAAACCCATCCAGCACTCTACCTCAGCTACCATTATGCTAGTCCAACCTACAAATGTCTTCGGCATTTTCATAGGCTAATCACTGACCAAGCTGTACCTGCTACTATCCGCCGTCAATCCCTTCTCCCTGTGGCATCCACAATAGTTCTTTCTAGGATGTCACACACTCTCCAGGCTCTGCTTTAGTAGCTTTATGCCGGTCTCCGGACGATGATCAAAGTCCTCGTACCAAACTCCGTGCAGTGTGGACCTTACGGACTTGACAGCCTCACCTCAGAACACACTCTCCGGCTCACACCCTGCTCCTGTCAGTTGCGCACAGACGGCATGCTTCCTCTTTGCATAGTGCCTATGTACAACTACTCTGTCGAGGACCTCTTTGTTAGGTTACACCTACACATTATTCAGAGGTCAGCTCAATCTTCAGGAAATGAGTCCATGTTCTTCTTAAAAGTCAAATTCCTGATGTGTGCTTCAACAGGCATTACGTAACTCTCCTCTGTAGCAGGGAGCGCAACCACAATTTTAGATTTATTTCCATAATTAACTTATGAGTTCACCAATAGGCTATAACCTCCATGAGTATCAAAGATTGTATCTGTTCTTCCTCACATTTTAAAGCCTAGCACATAGTTAAAAAAAAGGGGGGGGGAGTAAACTTAAAACTGTAGAGTGAAAACAACCCCTAAAAAAATAAAAATTTGTAATATCTTACCTAGACACAAATTCACTTAATTCTGAATATTCGGTGGGCTCCATTATTATGTTGAGGTCAGTAATAACAGAAGATAAACTCTCCTTATTCTAAAATTTAAAAAAAGTTTATACATCAGATCACAGTAAACACTTAAATAAAATAAAGAGACAAAAATTATTTTAAAAAATACAAAATGAAATACCACCAAGCAATAGGAAAAGGTAATTTTAAAAAGCCACAACAGGAAAAAAAAGCAAATATAATCACACAAAACACTTGATATTTTTTAAACTTTATTTCTGAGAGAGAGAGAGAGAGAGAGAGAAAGCGAGCACATGGATGGGGGAGAGGCAGAAAGAGAGAGAGGGAGAGAATCCTAAGTGGGCTCCACAGGGGGCTCGATCACATGACTGTGAGATCATGACCTGAGCCGAACTCAAAGAGGCGAACTCAGACGCTCAACCAAGCCACCCAGGCATGCCAGAAACTCAAAATATTTATATTAAAAAATGACTTTATAACTAAAAGTGAAAGAATAACCTGACAAAAAATTTTTACCATAAACATGACAAGGAGAAATGAAAACTGAAAAGAAAAATGTGAAAGACATGAATTAAAAACTGAGATGTATTAGACAATTAACATGGAAAAAAGTATTCACTCTCACTAGTAAAAAGACAAATGTAAATTAAACCAATGAGGTAACACTTTTACCTATGAAATCATTTTGACAATACATACTTTAAAATACACATATTCTCAGGGCACCTGGGTGGCTCAGTCAGTTGGGTGACTAACTTCAGCTCAGGTCATGATCTCATGGTCTGTGAGTTCGAGCCCTGCATCGGGCTCTGTGCTAACAGCTCAGGACCTGGAGCCTGCTTCAGATTCTTTGTCTCCCTCTCTCTCTGCCCCTCCCCCACTCACACACTGTCTCTCAAAAATGAATAAATGTTCAAAAAAAATTTTTTTCAATACACGTATTCTCTATACCAGCAGTATGACTTCAAGAATCTATCCTAAAACAGTAAGAAATGAAGACAAAGACTTATGGCTACCTATTACAAAAACATATTTTGATCTGTAAACTCGGGTTTTCTCCTTTACTCTAGTAAATTTTGCTCTATTATATAGTTGCCTATCATTTGTCTTTCACTTGTTTTTGCAAAAAGCATATATTGACCATTTGTGGTCTTCCAGATTGTTCTTTTCACTTGCTCTTACAGGTGATTTTCCTGGAGAGTGCCCTCCATATTCACCTCCTGGTTACTTCAAATATAGTTCTCAGCACTATAATTGCTTTCTTTTTTCTTTCTTTCTCTCAGTTCTCTTTCCTCTTACTCAATTTTCTATAAATGCTTCATTTGATAGAGCAGGTTTTATATAGTGTGTTCTTGTATTTATTTCCTGGACTAATTCTTTCAAAGTGAACTTATCCCCATTTTCTTATTAATTCACCTCATGACAGTACGTTTGTGTATGTCCTAAATGAAGATAATAAAACATGGCACCATATTTGTGCTCTATTCTGGGACTACTACGTGTTCACAGGAGTAGATCTAACAATTTCTAATATTTCCTAAGAAGACAGTGAGTGGTTACTTCTTGACACTTCCCCATTTATCTAGGCACTATCTGATGTGTCTCTGTATTTTGAGCTGCTGGAGAAATGGATATTGACGGCTTATAATCTCTGTTTAGTTTTTTAGCTGCCTGAGGATACAGTGGGAATTGTTAGGAGCAAAGGATCTCAACAGATATTTCTTCAAAAACATACAAATGGGCAGAAAGCACATGAAATAATGGCCAGCATCATTAGTCATCACCTGGTCATTCCATTTGACCCAACAATTCTATTGTTAGACATACACCTAAGAAAAATGAAAACATATGCCTACTTATAAGCTTACACACGAATGTTTACAGTAACATTAACAGTAGTAAAAAGGTGAAAATAGCCCAAATGCCCATCACCTAATAAATGAGTAACTAAATTTGATATATTCATACAATGGAATATATTCAATCAAAAAAAGGAAATGCTATATGCACAAACCTTGAAAATACTATCTTGAGCGAAAGGAGCCAGTCAAAAAGATCACATATTACATGATTCCATTTCAACAAACTGTCCAAAATACACAAACCCATAAAGATAGAAAACAGATTAGCTGTTGTGTAGGTCTGGGCAGAAGAAGAGGGACTGAGGGATGATAAAAAGGGGTTTCCTTTTGAGGTGATAAAAATGTTCTAAAATGATGTGGTGATGGTTGTACAACTCTGAATATACTAAAATTTACTGTATATTTTAAATGGATGAATTATTTGATATGTGAATTATTATCTCATTTGACCAGTTTTAAATTTTTTAAAAAACCTCAGAGGCACATCTTGTCTTTTGCTTGAATATGTGCGGGTGTGTGTTGGATTTTGGCCTTTCACCCATTAGGAAAGGCAAATAAACCTTACCTCACTATAAAGCCTATGATTTACAGGCCCCTCCTTATTTATTTATATCAAGATTTATATCAAGAGTTGTATGCTTAACAGACTGAGCCACCCAGGCACCCCAGATGTCTTTTTTAGTGTTTTTGTTTCCTTCAGATAAATACCCAGAAGTGGAATTGCTGGATCATGTGGTAATTCTGTTTTTAATTTTTGAAGGAATTCCATACTCTTTTCTATAATGACTGTACAAATTTACATTTCTACCAATAGTCAATAATACACAAGAGTTCCCCTTCCTCCACATCCTGGCCAATACTTATTTCTTGTCTTTTTTATAATAGCCATCCTAACAGGGGTTAGGTGATATTTCATTGTGGTTTTGATTTCTATTCTCTGATTTTTTTCATATACCTGTTTGGCAATCTGTATGTCTTTTTGAAAAAATGTCCATTCAGATCCTCTGCCCATTTTTAAACCAAATTGTTTGGTTATTTTGCAATTGAGTTATAGCAGGTCTTTATATATACTGGAGATGAACCCCATCAGATATAGGATTTGGAAATATCTTCTCCTATTCCAAGGGTTAACTTTTCATTCTGCTGATGGTTTCCTTTGCTATAGGGAAATATTTTAGTTTTATGTAGTCACACTTCTTGATTTTTGCTTTTGTTGTTTTTGCTTTTTGGTATCAAAAAAAAATCAACACTGGGACATGTCAAGGAGTTTACTGCCTATGTTTTCTTCTAGGATACTTATGGTTTCTGGTCTTACATTCAAGCATTTAGTCCATTTTGGGTTAATTTTTTGTGTATGGTGTAAGACAGAGGTTCAGTTTCATTCTTTTCCATGTGGCTCTCCACATTTCTGAACACCATTTAGTGAACAGACAGTCCTTTCCCCATTGTATATTCTTGACTATCATAAATTAATTTACCACATATGTGTGGGTTTAGTTCCAGGTTCTTAATTCAGTTCCATTAATCTTTATATGCCAATACCATATTGTTTTAATTACTATAGCTTTTGTAATACAACTTGAAGTCAGGAATCATGATGCCTCCAGGTTTCTTCCTTTCGTAAGAGTCAACTGTCTATTAGGGATCTTCGGCGGTTCCATACACATTTTAGAATTCTATTTTCTATTTCTGTGAAACCTGCCATAGGACTTTTGATAGGGGTTGTAGTTGAATCTGTAGATTCCTTTCAGTACTGTGGACATTTAAAAAATATTAACTCTTCTAATCCATGAGCACAGAATATCTATCCATGTATTTGTGCCTTCAATTTCTCTTGTCAATGTCTTATTGTTTACAATGACCAGGTTTTTGACCTCCTGTAGGTATTTCAATCTTTTTGAGGTAATTAAATAATTTCTCTTATAGTGCATTATTAGTGTACAGAAAAAGAACAGATTTTTGTATATTGATTTTGTATCTTGCAGCTTTACTGAATTCATTTATAAGTTCTAATAACTTCTTGGTGGATTCTTTAGGGTTATCTAGATTTATTTTTAAGTTCATTCTCTCTTGCTTGCTTGCAATAATCTCCACATGGGTCTTGAACTCATGTCCCTGAGATCAAGAGTTGCACATTCCTCTGACTGAGGCAGCCAGGCACCCCTGTTTAGGGTTTTCTATATAGAATATCATGTCATCTGCAAATAGTGATAGTTTTACTTCTTCCTTTCCAATGTGAATGCCTTTTATTTCTTCTTTTTCCCTAATTGCTCTGGGTAGGACTTCCAATACTACGCTAAATAAAAGTGGCAAGGGTAAAAACCCTGTTCCTCATCTTAGAGGAAATTCTTTCACCTCTTCACCATTGAGTATAATGTGGGATGGTCATAAATTGCCTTTATTAGGTTGAAGTATGCTCCCTCTATACCTATTTCTTGGGCATTAATATAAAAAAAGGGATGTTGAGGGGCGCCTGGGTGGCTTAGTTGGTTGGGCATCTGACTTCAGTTCAGGTCATGATCTCACAGGTCGTGACTCTGAGCCCCGCGTCAGGCTCTGTGCTGACAGCTCAGAGCCTGGAGCTGCTTCGAAATCTGTGACTCCCTCTCTCTCTGACCCTCCCCCACTCATGCTCTGTCTCTCTCTGTCAAAAAATAAACATTAAAAAGAAAAAAGGGGATGCTGAATTTTCTCATATACTTTTCCTGCATCTATTGAGATGATCATATGATTTTTATCCTTCATTTTGTTAATGTGATATATCACAGTAATTGCTGCAAATGTTAAACCACTCCTGCACTCCTGGATTTAATCCCACTTGATCAAGGTGTATAATCCTCTTACCGTATTGTTGAATTTAGTTTGTTAATATTTTGTTGAGGGTTTTTGCATCTATGTTCATTGGCAATATTGGCATGTAATTTTCTTTTCTTGTGGTGTCCTCGTCTGGTTTTGGTATCAGGGTAACACAGGCCTCTAAAGTGAATGTATGGGTCTTCTTTCTTCTTCTATATTTTTGTATTAGAGAAGGATTGGTATTAAGTCTTCTTTGAATGTTGGGTAGAATTCTCTAGTGAAGCTATTTGGTCCTAGATTTTTGTTTGCTGGAGGGTTTTCAATTACTGATTTAATCTTACTAGTAAGCAGTCTCTTCAGATTTCTTCTTGGGTCAGTCTTGGAAGGCTGTATAAGTCTCTAGGAATTGATTCATGTCTTTTAGGTTGTCCAATATGTTAGCATACAATTGTATTCTTATTATCTTTCCTAGCTTTGTGATATCAACTGTAATGTCTCTTTCACTTCTGATTTTGAGTTCCTTCTCTTTTTTCTTGGTGAGTCTAGCTAAAGGTTTGCCTATAATTGTTTATCTTTCAAAGAAAACAGCTCTTGGTTTCACTGGTCTTTTCTACTGCCTTTTCAGATTCTATTTCACTTATTTCTGCTCTGAGCTTTGTTATTTCCTTCCGACTTCGGGCTCTATTGTTTTTGTTTTCTAGTTCACTGAGGTGTTAAGACAGGTTTTTTGAAGTTTTTCTTGTTTCTTGAGGTATAAATTTATAGCTATGAACTTCCCTTTTAGAACTGCTCTTGCTGCGTCCCAGAACTTCAGTATGTTATATTTTTATTTTCCTTTGTCATGAGGTATTTCATTATTTCTCATTTAATTTCTTCATTAACCTGTCAATATTTTAGTAGCATGTTATTTAATCTCCACATGTTTGTGCATTTTCCAGTTTTCTTCTTGCAACTGTCGTCAGAAAAGATGCTTGATATTAATCTTCTTAAACTGTCAAGACTTGTCTTGTGGCCAAACACATGATCTATCCTGGAGAATGGTACATGTGCACTTGAGAAGACTGTATTTTCTTGTTTGTGAATGGAATGCTCTGTATGTATATGTTAAGTGCATCTGGTCTAACCTGTCATTTAAAGCCCATGTTTCCTTATTGATTTTCTGCCTGGATGACCTATCCATTGATGTGGGGTATTAAGGTCTACTACCATTACTGTACTGCTGTCCATTTCTCCCATTAGGTCTTTTAGTATTTGTTGTATATTTAGGTGCTCCTATTTTTGGGTGCACAGATATTTATAAATGTTATATTCTCACGTTGTATCAACCAACCCCTTTGTTGTTACATAACGCTCTGCTTTGTCTCTAATGATAGTCTTTGTTTAAAAGTCTATTTTGTCTAGGGGTGTCTGGGTGGCTCAGTTGGTTAAGCACTTCAGCTCAGGTCATGATCTCATGGTCTGTGAGTTTGAGACCTACCTCAGATTCTGTGTCTCCTCCCTCCCTCTCTCTCTCTCTCTCTCTCTCTCTCTCTCTCTCTCTCTCTCTCTGTCTGCCCCTCCCCCCTCACATTCTTTCTCTCTCAAAAATAAATATTTAAAAAAAAATTTTTAAGTCTATTTTGTCTAACCGAAGTATAGCTACCCCAGCTTTCTTTTGGTTTCCATTTACATGGAGTATCTTTTCCCATCCATCCCTCCACTTTCAGTGTCTGTTTGTCCTTATGTTTGAAGTGAGTCTCTTGTAGGCAATGTATAGATGGGTCTTGGTTTTTTTTTTTTAAATCCATTCAGCCACTCTATGGTTTCGATTAGAGGATTTAGTTACTTTACATTTAAAGTATTAATTTTGTATGTGCTTATTGTCATTTGTTATTTTCTGGCTGTTTCATATTTCCTCTGTTCTTCTGCTACTCTTTTTTTGTGGCTTATTGACTTTCTTTAATGGTACACTTAGATCCCTTTCCCATTATCTTCTGTGTATCTACTGTAAGTTTTGGTTTGTAGTTACCATGACACTTTCATATAACTTGTATTCGTAACAGTCTACTTTAGGGGCACCTGGGTGGCTCAGTTGGTTGGGCGTCCAACTTCAACTCAGGTCATGATCTCGCAGTTTGTGAATTTGGGCCCGCATCGGACTCTGTGCTGACAGCTCAAAGCTTTGAGCCTGCTTTGGATTCTGTGTCTCCCTCTTTCTCTGCCCCTCCCCCACTCATGCTCTGGCTCTGTCTCTCTCTCAAAAATAAATAAACATGAAAAATAAATTTTTAATTTCCCTACTATGGAATCATTTTGTTCATTACATCGGGTTTCAGGAAAAGCAGTCACAAAAACCTACTTAGCCATTTTTCCTACAAACTGACACCCATCTGATTTATTATGCTTTATGGAGTATGAATATGGACACATGTTAATTCTGATGTTCTTATGACACCAGACAGAAACTCTGGAGAATGGAACTGCATATTCCAATCACTGCTGACAATAACAGCTGTGCCAACATGGGTAATCATTCAAACTCCCTTGAGGTATTTCCCTATAAAATAAGGGCATTGAGCTTAATAATCATAGTGACCTTATAAGGTCACTTATGGTTCTTAGCTTCTATTACTATGATTTTATTATAACAATACTAAGTACAGTAGTTTTATTATTTAGGTTACTTTTCAATTTTCTGATGGTTAAATATCTCCCTCTAGTGGAAATTTTGTTTAAAAAATGTTTAAGAATTCAGAAGACTGCTGTGTCTTCATCATTTTCTTCCCTACAAGTCTCAACTATAAAAATCTGAACACATAAAATGGTAAAACCATTTTAGAAGGCAATGTGGTACCATCAATCAGAATTTACATGTACGTCTCCTATGAGAGCAGGTCTACTACTCTAAAGGCATATTTACACAAGTAGGCCTAGAATATATGAGGATTTACCATTAAGTAATAAAAAGTTTTTCTAAAAATTCTCATCAGCTCATTACATTAGAATTTTAACAAAGAAATATAGTCTGTTGTTCCCTACTTCTCCTACATACGACTCATTCCTAAAATCTTCCTTTTTCGGGAGTTGTTTGAGACTACTTGCAACATCTTACTTAGTAGTCTGGTCCTCAAGAAAAATCATAAAATTGGTAAGGCAGAGAGAGAAACCAAGTGTTGGTAACATAACCAGGGAGAGTCTGTAGCAAATTAAGTAAAATTGAGCAGTTCAAAAATTCCTGCTATTTTGGAGCGCCTGGGTGGCTCAGCCAGTTAAGCATCCAACTTCAGCTCAGGTCATGACCTCACGGTTCGTGAGCTCGAGCCCCACATTGGGCTCTGTGCTGACAGTGCGGAGCCTGCTTGGGATTCTCTTTCTCTCTCCTTCTTTCTCTTCCCCTCCCCCACCTGCACACACACATGCTCTCTCTCAAAATAAACTTAAAAAAAAATCCCTACTATTCTGAAATGTAAACAATGACAACTTGTATCTCTTTAGAGATTCAGCAGTTCCTGTGTATCTTTGTCTACCAAATGTCAACTGTCCTCTCCTTAGATGTTTCCTCCCAGCATCCCCTAAAGCATATGGGACAGAAACTACTGGTAGTTCCCAAAACCTGTACTTCTTTCTAATACCAATATTTCACTGGTCTCACAGCCATGCATAACAAAGACTGAATTTCCAGTCTCTCCTGCAGTAGGTTACTGGCCAACAGAATGTAGGTAATAATGATGTATGTTACTTCTAGAAAGTATCTTTCAACAGAAAAGGTAAGCCCTTGTTTGCCCATTCCCCATCCCAACACCTGAAGTGCTCAAATCATCACCATACCATGATTTGGAAGCCACAAGGCTAATGGCAGAGCCTGATACTCATAAGGCCACCATGTGGCTCTTGAAAGCTTACCTTACAATTTTGTTTAAGCAACAGAGAAACTTCTAGTACTTGTAGTACTTTGATCCACCTTTATTAAGTTTTCTGTCATATGTAGCTCAACTAATTCCAATTTACTCAGCATGTGAGCTAACAGTACACATTTAAGTCATTAGTAAATGCTTACAAAATTTTCAATCATGCTTTGGTACTATGGGATGATCATAATATGAAGCTAAAAGTACTGCTGAGCTTAATATTAAGACATATTACGTTAATAATGACAAAGCTCAATGCCATTATTGACATTATGTATGGGCTGGTGCCACCACAGCCTAGTAGAAGGCAGGAACATGGCCACTGCAGCAGGGCCCACATGGCTCCAATCTTGTCTATACTGCCTCATACAGCCACCCAGGACCAGCAAGCCAAACAACTAAGGGAGTTACCCAGTGCTGGTTCATGCCGAGAATGCCTCTGGTCAGGCAGCAGCCATTCTTCAGAAGCACATCATGGTCTAAAAAAATATCTCCAAACTGTGATGTCATCTTGATCTGACTCATAATGGGATCAAACTACCATCGGTATTATCTCTTAAGCCACAGCCCCATTAATGAACAGGCCAGTCTTTGGGGACAAGCCATTCTGGAATGTACAGCTCCACTCAGCAGCTGGTTCACCTCGAATTCTAAGGAGGAAACTTCTCTTTTCAGTTGGACTTATGGACAAGCTCCCAGGATGAGCCTAATTTTGCCAACAATCTTGCTACTCTCCATACAAACAATAACAGAAATAGCCTGAATGACCCCAAAGCTACTAGGATACTCCTGGGCAGTGTATACACTGCTATTACAGATTTCTTAGACACAGAGATGGACCTGGGGCCTGACTCCACCAACCTGACATGGACTGTAGGCCTGGTCCATTAATGGAGGCCAGGATGCAAGTGAGTATGTGGAATACCACTACTCTGAATTTAGGATCACATTAGCTCCAAAGAGAAAAAATTCAGGGGCCCCTGGATGGCTCAGTCAGCTGAGCACCCAACTCTTGATTTTGGCTCAGGTCATGATCTCACAGTTCATGAGATTGAGCCCTGAACTGGGCTCTGTGCTGACAGTGGGGAGCCTACTTGGGATTCTCTCCCTCCCTCTCTGCCCCTACCCAACTCGTGTTCATGTTCTCTTTCTCAAAAATAAATTTAAAAACTTACTTAAAAAAAGAGAGAGAGAGAATTCAGTTGGCATGACTGTACAACCTTTTGCAATGGGATAACACCCAGGTGTTCCTGGGCACCCAAAAGAGAAGGAAGCATGGGGTCCTGGCACAGGCTTTCCATCCCAAGTGAGACCAATCCATTTGTATCCACATTCTGTTTTAGTCTTTGGCAGATAATCTTTGAGGTTATGCAACACAAAAATATCATCTCGGTGACCCTGTACGTTCCTAAGGCCTGGTGACAACCTGGAAAAGTTTACCTCCCCTAAGGCCACTCATCACCCATGCCCTGACTGTGTCATATCCTGCTCAACCAGCCCTGGCAATGACATACCGTGAATGTCCTTAGTTACCTCAGCAGTGTTGCAGGGGGAATACTCTGAAGTGGGAGTGAGGTGGGAGCTCGGTCATCAGATGAGGGGCCCAGACATGCTTCAGCCTTTTCTCCGCCTGGTGGGACCAGAGGCAGCAGCCAGGGATATGGACTGCAAAGACTTCTCGAGAAGCAAAACCTCTCACCCAGACAACTGGAGCAGGCACTCCTGAGTAGTTGGAGGTCACTATCTGACACTTTAAGGAAGCAGGGTCCTGATTAGCTGACATCAGTCCTTGTTCTATACGAAAGGGGAAAACTTGGGCTGTTTTTGTGCTTGAGGACAATGATCAGGAGTCTTGGTAGATAACCATGAATATAAGCAGCAACTTGTCCATGTGACTTGGGTTGTGATACCTGGGCTGCACCTGCTTTACCAATGAGTTGAGCCAAGACAGCCTGTCCACCCTTCCCCATTCACCTCCTTTACACATACTCCACGTAGGCCCAGTTCACAAAACCAACTAGTTGAACTGTTTTCTGCTATCAAAGTTTGTGCCCAGGCCTGGTCAATTCTTGAAATTACGCCTGGATCCCACTCTTCTTGGACCCATACTTTGAAGGTATCTGAACCTTGTTCTGCCCAACCCTGGCCATATGCTGCATACTATCATTCTGTCTACTTCCTGATTTTATGTGAAAGTCTTAGCCAAAAGTATCTTCCTCTTGTGTCGTGTCTTGGCAGTCCAATATAACTTGCTGGCATAACCACAAAACACCTTGGAGTCTAATTCTCCAGCCCTGAGCTTTCAGATGGCCGTGGTTCCAAATGATTACAACCTCAGGAGAGGTCCTGAACAAGGACACCCCAATCAGCTGCTCCCAAATCCCTGATCCACAGAAAATGGGTGAGGTAAACAGTTTTTGGTTGTTTCAAGCCATTAAATTTGGGGGATATTTGTTAAGCAACAGCAGATAACTAATAAGTAATAGATGGCTGGTATATCAGCCGACTAACGAAGGCATCCAGAACTATTCCCCTGACCTTGGGGCTTGCTCTGAGGGATGAGGAGGATCTTGCTATCTGCCTTCCAATAAAGCCCATATACCCTCAGCAACAACCCTCTCATATGCAGTTGTCAGGGTGTTTATACTGTAAAAATTTTTCTGACATGGTATCACTTTGCACAAATGTACTACAAGAGGGCCCTGGTTCATGAATTCCTCCTTAGTTCAGCCATTGCTGAAGGCTGTGGTATGAGAATTACTTAATCACAGCAGCAGAATCTCTGTTATCACAACATACTCCTTCATTTACCTGGATCTCCAGAATCTGAAATTCAAGTTGAAATGTAATCATGTGGCAATTTCCTGATAACCTGTGTCTCTGCAGAACTTTCTTTATACCTGTAAATCAGAAAAAAAAAAAAAAAAATTTTATTTGCAAATAAGTTTCCTCCAAATACCTCTTAATTTTTGTGAACATTTATAACATGTGGATATACATGTGAGGTTGTATGTTAGCATTGACATTGCAAAATCTAGAAAGATATGCATCAAACTGATTTACCTTTGCAAAGATGAACTAAAGATAACTTGTACTTTCTACATCTCAATTATACCAAAGATTATGGTAAGAAATAAAACATGCTAGTATAACTCTACACAAGTTTGAATCATAACTGATAGGGTTTTCCCCCAACATTATATGACTCTAATTAAAAAGAGTACATGGAATCTACCTATTTGGTTGTGTTACCTTACAAAACTTTATACTTAAATGTGTAAAGTGCATTTTGCTAAGTATACAACTCAATATTTTTTTAACATGAGTTTCCCATCTAACTTCCACTGAGATCAAGATACAGAAATGTTAAAATATGCCATAAAGTTCCCTTATGCCCTTCCCCAGGCTACTTGTCCCCCAAGAGATAACCACTATTTTCACTTTAACATCATCTAATCTTGCTAACAAAGGTATTTTTAGAAGAGCACAACTCCACAATGATAAAGAAGAAAAAGGAGAGTAACCTAATTTTGGAAGCTGGAAATCAGATGGATGAGCTAGATATCACACAGAACAGTTGAACTAAGCTGGCAGATCCAAGAAAATTAAAACCTAAGCCAGCAATGGGGGAAGCACTGTATTAAGCCCATTCAAAAGCCTTCTGAATAGGCTGCACCAAGTACCTCTACAACGAGGTCAACATAGGAAGACACAAAATGGGAAGACTAAGATTTCTGCACTAGCAAGACTTATACCTGGCCTAACCTCTTGTTTTCCATCTCTTCCTTTCAAATACCTCAAGTACTTAGATTCTATCACCCATTTCTTATGTATTTCAGACTTCTGCTGAGGTGTGCTACCCAAGACCCTCTGAGGACCAACTCAATGTCTTCCTTGTCATGAGGCTTATTTCAGTGGAAAGTCAGAAAGCATTTCCAAAAGTGATTCTTCCTTTAAAGGATGATACTCTTGCCCAAAGTTCCCCACATCCAATGCACAGCTGAATTAACATCCCTTTATAAGTGAGTGCATCACAGACCCTTGACAATAGAACTCAATCACCTGGACCAGAAACCCTCCTCTGGAAAATGGTCCAGCTCCTGAAACATTTACCTTGGCCACAGGCCAAGGAGTAGAGCACTTTAGATGAGGCAGCTCTCATGCCAGCAGTGAATAACTCTGAAGATTTGCAAATTAATCATGCTATTGTTCTTTCACTTACTTGACTATTAAAATACTTAATGACAAAGCCTGTGTCTTCTTTAACACCTACCTAAGGCAGCTTTAAAAGAGTATTATGCACACTGTGATGTTCAAAAGACACCTGACAAAACAAGTTTACCACACCACATAGTCAAATAGTTACCTCATAGGATCTTAACTCAATGACATGACAACCAATCTCTTACGTGTAATGAGGTAAACTTCAACATCACTTCCAAATTAAAATGCTTACTCTTTTCTGTATTCTCAGTGCTTGTTAGATCCTCCGTTTTCATGGAGTAATTTATTATATTGATGCCAGTAAGTGTGCTTAGAAAAAGAAGTTCTGATTCTAAATGTCCAAGATGACCTCTCAGATCTTTTGAAGCGGCCCATTCTCCAGAATCTGATTGATGTACTTCTTGAAGGGATTTTCTAAAAAGCAAATATAACAAATAATTACTCCACTGAAGAAACCACTAACAAGTGCTTTATCTCATAACCACAAATTTCTTCAAACCATTTCTATTTTGTCTTTCTTACTTTCTTCTCACTAAAACTACCTAAGATTTTTCTCAAAATCAGTATGGCTACTAACACTGTAATCTTTAATCTCAAATTAAAACAAAGCTAATTAAATTATACTACCATATTTCTACTTATTATAAACAATTGTAAAATAAACTATAACAAGAGTACTTTGCAACATGAAAGTGTCTGTTTATAATGGAATGTTTAAAATACTCCAAAGTAAATACCTGATATCCCAAGACATCTCAAATTATTTTTGTAAATGTCATTAAGTAACAAAGTAATGTTGGCTGGCTAGCTTTAACTTCTAAAACAAGCAAAGTAGGGGCACCTGGGTGGCTCAGTCCGTTGAGTGGCCAACTTCAACTCAGGTCAGGATCTCACAGCTCATGAGTTCAAGCCCCGTGCTGGGCTCTGTGCTGACAGCTCAGGGCCTGGAACCTGCCACCGATTCTGTGTCTCCCTCTCTCTCTGCCCCTAACCCAGTCACATTCTGTCTCTGTCTCTCTCAAAAGTAAATAAACATTAAAAAAAATTTTTTTTTAAAAACAAGTAAAGTATCACAGAGCATTTTATAGAGTAAGAAAGAGAGTCTCAGGAAATCTAAGAATGGGGGGGGGGGGGGGGAATTCCAAAGGAATAATAGCATAATCACCTTAAACAATACTGTAATCATTCTTCATTGAGAACACAAAACTCTATTTTCCTTGAAAAAGAGTAAAATTTCGGCTAATGATCACACTGAATGTTATTTTACTTTCTGTCATCCTTTACTGCCCTCGTGTTCTGCTACGTTTCTACACTGCTGACTTCTGCCATCGTAAGACATCCTTCCTTAGATGGTGGAGCATGATTATCATGATTCTCATCTGACATGTTGGGCACTCCACTGTTCCTGCTGCTTGCCTCCAACTACAGAAGAAGCCCTACCACTCCTGCTCTTGCTGATCTAAATACCGTTCTCTCATTCTAGAGAAAAACTCAGTGATCAATCTCAACTCTTCTACATCAGTAATTCCTAAATCATACCTCCAATCATACATTTCTTCTTCTTGCACAGTAGACTTAGCTTGTTGACCCAATAAATGTTTTTGTATTAAATTAGTTTGTCTGCCGTATTTCCCTACTTCTGTGACTGATAAAATCTGTCTCTTGATATCTCAGGCTCTCTATCTTTGGAGTTATCCTTGGCTCTGTTAATCCTTCACACTGGATTTACTGCCATACTTTCTGCTCCATCGCATAGCTATCCCTCCTTGTCTATTCCTGATTCTACTACATTAACCTGCACTCTTATGACCTTATGCCAGGTCTATAGGAAATAACCTAACTCTGTATTCTTTACACTGGAGATCTAATGCTTGTAGAAAGGATGAAAATATCTTTTAAATTTTTGTCTTAACGTTAATTGAAAATATTTAAGTATATTCTCTATCACCTGAGAGACTACCACAAGCTCTTTTGTATTGGCTATAATTAAGTGATAAAAAAACTAAACTGAGAACGCTAATGAAAGCAAGAAGGAATCTTCATATATAAATGATAAATTCCTGTTATGCAAATACCAAATATCACAGAAAACTATGAATGAAAACTTTATGGTGTTTCCAACAGAGCAAACTGATAAAAGAACTAAATCATCACATTGAAAACTAGATATGCAGAATTTGGGGCGCCTGGGTGGCGCAGTCGGTTAAGCGTCCGACTTCAGCCAGGTCACGATCTCGCGGTCCGTGAGTTCGAGCCCCGCGTCAGGCTCTGGGCTGATGGCTCGGAGCCTGGAGCCTGTTTCCGATTCTGTGTCTCCCTCTCTCTCTGCCCCTCCCCCGTTCATGCTCTGTCTCTCTCTGTCCCAAAAATAAATAAAAAACGTTCAAAAAAAAAAAAAAAGAAAGAAAGAAAACTAGATATGCAGAATTCAAAAAAGAACCTGTGGCTGAGAAAGGAGAGAATGGGAAGTTATTGCTTAATGGGTACAGAGTACCACTTTGGGGTGAGGAAAAAGTGGTGATGACGGCATGACAACGTAAAAGCACTTAATCCAATTGAACTACATACTTAAAAAAGGCTAAAATGGTTAAATCCTATGTATATTTTACCATACACCTAAAAGAGAAAACCTGCATATTCTCATTCATAGCAGTGATTTACTTTGAGCAAAATATCATTAGTCTATTTCAATTACCGACATGAGTTTCAATGATTTGGGATGATACATTTTTACTGGCTTTGCACTATATTACTTGTTACTTTGTCTTAGGAGCGTAATTTATCTTGGTCAAAATTAGAGTTCCACAAGAAGCTTC
This sequence comes from Panthera tigris, assembly GCF_018350195.1. NCBI lineage: Eukaryota > Metazoa > Chordata > Mammalia > Carnivora > Felidae > Panthera > Panthera tigris. Next base: position 595,616 of record NC_056672.1, on the reverse strand, counting down.
TTTATTTACTTAAAGTTTATTTATTTTGAGAGAGAAGAGAGATACCGCGAGTGAGCAGGGGAGGGGCAGAGAGAGGAGAGAGAGAATCCAAAGCAGGCTCTGCACTGTCAGCGTGAAGCCAGACATGGGGCTTGAACTCACAGACCATGAGATCATGACCTGAGCTGAAACCAAGAGTCAGATGCTTAACCCACTGAGCCACCCAGGCACCCCAAGAAACTTCTTTGTCTTAAAACAAACCTATAAGAGGGGTGCCTGGGTAGCGCAGTGGGTTACGCATTTGACTCTTGATCTTGGCTCAGGTCATGATCTCAAGGTTTGTGGGATCAAGCGCTGCGCTGGTCTCTGCACTGTCAGTGTGACCCTGCTCGGGATTCTCTCTCTCTGCCCCTCCCCTACACAAACACATCTGCGAGCTCTCTCTCAAAATGAACTTTAAAAAATAAAACGGATCTACAAGAGACCTGATTTCAAAAGTCAATGATCTAGGATTCTGGGAAGCTGGTGGAGTAGGAAGCAGCCACCTACACAATAACCGCATTGGCAGAATCTGATGAAACTTTGTTAAAACTGTGAATTCTGCTGAAGGCTTACAACTTCCAGGGGAAGGCTTGGAGTTAACTGTGGTCAGTTTGGGGCAATTTCAGGTCTCAGCACAGTAATAGCTATGTATCCCCCACTCCAACAATAGGCAGGCAGCTGTGTACACGTTCCTAAAGCAGACTGCACACACTTCAGAAAAGTAAGAGTAGGCAAAAAAAAGACCGTCCACAAACGCTGAGTGGCTGTGCTGATTGCTGCTTCTGACAAAAGAGGTGCAAAGAGACAGACAGCCAGTGTTGCACCAGCTCCCAGTATTACAAGCCCTGCTCCTCTGGCTGAAGGGAGCTCCAGGAGATTTAAAGAGCCACGACTCTTTTCTTCCCCATTATTTTTGGCTTATCTCATTTAAAGAGCCTCACCTTAAAGATTAAGACATTCAAAATCAACTGAACGTATGGGAAAAACTGGAAAGTGAATACAGTGCCCAAGGAAAGGCTCAGAAAAGACATAAGAAGACAGAAAGTTTGCACCTCAGGCTTATCTTCAACACACAGCCTACAAAATAATAAAACTAAACAAAATAAACAAGGGCACCTGGGTGGCTCAGTCGGTGAAGTGTCCAACTCTTGACCTCAGTCAGTGAGATCCAGCCCCATGTTGGGCTCTGCACTGACAGCATGGAGCCTGCCTAGAATTCTCTCTCCCTCTCTCTGCCCCTCTCCCACCTGCATAGATGCACACGCTCCCTCAAAATAAACATTTTAAAAAAGAGAGAGAAATGAAAATCCTAAAATAATAAACAAAAAAGGGGGGCAGCCTGGGTGGCTCAGTTGGTTAAGCATCCACCTTCTTGGTTTGGCTCAGATCATGATCTCACAGCCTTGTGAGTCGAAGCTCCACGTTGGGTTCTGCACTGGCAGCACAGAGCTTGCTTGGGATTCTCTGTCTCCTCTCTCTCTGCCCCTCCTCTACTCACACTATCTCTCTCTCTCAAAAATAAATGAATAAACATTAAAAAAAAAAAAAAAAAAAAAAGAAACCAAAAAGGAATTCTGGAGCTCAAAGATACAATAACTGAAATGAAAAATTCACTAGAGGGATTCAAAGGCAGATTTGAGCAGGCAGAATGATCAGTGAACCTGAAGATAAGACAATGGACATTACTGAGGCTGAGGCGCAGAAAGAAAAAAGACTGAAAAAAGGAACAAAGCATAAAGGATTTGTGGGACACCCTCAAAAGGACCAACATACGCGTCATGAGAGCCCGAGGAGAAAGAGGCAGACAGGATATCTGAAGAAACAATGACTAAAAACTCCACAAATTTCATGAAAGACATGAATATGAAAATACAAGATACTCAGCAAACTCAGAGAGACTCCCACCAAGATATAATCAAATTTATAAAACCCAAGCATAAAGATGAACCTTGAAAGCAACAAAAGAGAAGCAAACCACCACATGCAAGGGTTTCTCAATAAAATATGAGATTTCTCATTAGAAATTTTGGACACCAGAAGACAGGGGGCCTATACAGTCCAGGTGCTAAAAGAAAAAACTGAACCAACAATCCTATGTATACCGCATCTTATTGTGCTTTGTTTTACTGTGCTTCCCAAATATTGCAAGTTTTACTGAAGGTTTGTGGCAACCCTGTGTTGAGCAAGTCTATTAGTGCCATCTTTTCCAAGAGTATTGGCTCACTTTGTGTCTCTGAATCATATTTTGGAAATTCTCACAATATCTCAAACTTTTTCAGTATTATTACATTTGTTATGGTGATCTGTGATCAGGGAATATGATTCACTGAAAGCCCAGATGATGGTGAGCATTTTTAGCAAAGAAGTACTTTTTAATTAAGGTATAAAACATTTTCTTCAGACATAATGACATTGCACACTTAACAGACTACAGTGGAGTATAAACCTAACTTTTGTATTTACTGGACAACCAAAAAGTTCACTTGACTAGTTTTATTGTGATGCTCACTTTATTGTGGTGGTCTGGTACTGAACCCACAATATTTCCAAGGAATATCTGTATCCGGCAAAACTGCCCTTTAAAAGTGAGGAAGAAATTAAGACATTTCCAAAGAAATAAAAGGCAAAGGCAAAGGATTTTGTTACCATTAGACCTACCCTACAAGAAATGTTCAAGAGAGACCTGAAAGATAAAAGTACACTAGACAGGGACACCTGGATGGCTCATTCAGTTAAATGTCTGACTCTGGATTTCAGCTCAGGTAAAACCCCGTGGTTTGGGGGTTAGAGCCTTGTGTTGGGCTCTGCACTGACAGTGAAGAACCTGCTTGGAATTCTCTCTCTCTCTCTGCCCCTCCTGGCTCACACTCACTCTACCTCTCTCACGATAAATAAACTTAAAAAAAAGTACACCAGATAGTAACCTGATACCATATAAAGAAATAAAGACCTCAATAAAAGAAATACGTGGACAATTTCCTAGAAGAAAGCAGAGGTGGTAAGCTCTCTATATTGGTCTTGGTACCGACTTTTTGGATTTGATACCAAAAGCAAATCCAACAAAAGGAAAAAAAATCAACAAGCAGGACTACATCAACTAAAAAATTTCTCTACAGCAAAAGAAATTAGTAAAATTAAAAAGCTAACTATGCAATGGTAGAAAATATTTGCAAATCATGTACTACCAAGGAGTTAACATCCAAAATATATAAAGAACTCATTAACTCAATGACAAAAGAAAAAAAAAGTCTGATTAAAAAATGGGAAGAGAATCTGAATAGAAATTTTTCCAAAGAAGATATATAGCTGGCCAACAAGTACACAGAAAAGGTGCCCAATATTACTAATCATCAGGGAAATGCGAGTCAAAACCACAACAAGGTATCACCTCACACCTGTCAGAATGACTATTACCATAAACAAAATAACACGAGTTGGCAAGAATATATTGTTGGTAGTAATGTATATTGGTGCAGCCAGTACAGAAAACAGTATGAAGGTTCCTCAAAAAATTAAAAATAGAATTACCATGTAAATCAGCAATTCCATTTCTGTGTATTTATTTGAGTGAAACAAAAACACAAAGATACATGCATCCTCATGTTCACTACAGCATTATTTACAATAGCCAAAACAAGGAAACAACTTGTCAACAAATAATGAACAAAGATGTGGTGTCTACTATACAACTAAATGTCATTCAGCCACATAAAAAGAAGAATATCCTGCCATTTGTGACAATATGGATGAACCTTGAAGGCATTATGTTATGTGAAACAAGTCAGACCAGATGGACAGGTTATTGTATGATCTCACTTACATGTAGAATCTAAAAAACCCCGAACTCATAGAAAGAGAGTAGATTGATGGCTGCCAGGGGCAAGGGTGAGGGGGTTTGGGAAAATGGGTAAAAGGTGGTCAAAGTATACAAACTTCCAGCAATACAATTAAAAAGTCCTAGGAATATAATGTACAGCATAGTGACTATAATTAATAATACTGTATTACACATTTGTAGGTTGATAAAAGAGTAAATCTTAAAAGTTCACCCTACTAAAGAATGAATGGGTGAACCAGGCAATTAAAGAAGATACTAAAAAATATAAGGACACAAATGAAAATGAAAACACAACAGTCCAAACCCTTTGGGATGCAGCAAAGGCATTCCTAAGAGGAAAATAAATACATTGCAATCCAGGCCTAACTCAAGAAACAAGAAAAATCCCAAGTACAAAATCTAACAGCACACCTAAAGGAACTAGAAGCAGAACAACAATGAAACCCCAAATCCAGCAGAAGAAGAGAAATAAAAAAGATCAGAGCATAAATAAACAATATAGAATCCCCCCCCAAAAAAAAACCAGTAGAACAGATCAATGAAACTAAGAGCTGTTTTTTTTAAAAAAGAAACAAAATTGATAAACCCCTAGCCAGAAGATCTAAATAAATAAAATCACAAATGAAAATGGATTTATCACAACCAATCCCTCAGAAATACAAGCAGTTATCAGAGAATACTATGAAAAATTATATGCCGACAAACTGGACAACCTGGAAGAAACGGACAAATTCCTAAGCACCCACAGACTTCCAAAACTCAAACGGAAGAAATAGAAAATTTGAACAGACCCAAAACTAGTGAAGAAATTGAATCAGTTATCAAAAATCTCCCAACAAAGAAGAGTCCCAGGACAGATGGCTTCCCAGGGGAAGTCTACCAGACATTTAAAGCAGAGTTAATACCTATCCTTCTCAAGCTGTTCCTGAAAATAGAAACAGAAAGAAAGCTTCCAGACTCATCCTATGAAGCCAGCATTACCTTGGTTCCCAAACTACACAGAGACCCCACAGAAAAGGAGAATTACAGGCCAATATCCCTAATGAACATGGATGCAAAAATTCTCAACAAGATACTAGCAAATTGAATTCAACAGTATATAAAAAGAATTATTCACCATGATCAAGTGGGATTCATTCCTGTGCTGTAGGGCTGGTTCAATATGCACATGTGATACATCACAATAAAAGAAAAGAACCATATGATCCTATCAATAGATGAAGAAAAAGCATTTGACAAAATACAGCATTGTTTCTTAACAAAAACCCTCAAGAAAGTTGGGATAGAAGGAACATAGCTAATCATAAAAGCCATATATGAAAAGCCCACAGCAAGTATCATCCATAATGGGGAAAAACTGAGAGCTTTCTCCCTGAGATCAGGAACACAACAGGAATGTCCACTCTCACCACTGTTGTTTAACAGTGCTGGAAGTCCTTGCTTCAGCCATCAGACAACAAAATGAAATAAAAGGCATCAAAATTGGCAAAGAACTCCAAAGTTTCACTTCTCGCAGACAACATGATACTCTAAATGGAAACCCAAAAGACTCCACCAAAAGCCTGCTAGAACTGATACATGAATTCAGCAAAGTCACAGCGTACAAAATCAATGAACAGAAATCAGTTGCATTTCTATACACCAATAATGAAGCAACAGAAAAAGAAATAAAAAAATGGATCCCATTTACAATTGTACCCAGAACCATAAAATACCTAAGAATAAACCTAACCAAGGATGTAAAAGATCCATATGCTGAAAACTATAGAAAACTTACAAAGGAAATTGAAGAAGACACAAAGAAATGGAAAAACATTCCATGCTCACGGACTGAAAGAATAAATACTGTTAAAATGTCAATACTACCCAAAGCAATCTATACATTCAATGCAATCCCAATCAAAATCGTACCGGCAGTCTCCTCAAAACTAGAACAACCAATCCTAAAATTTTTATGGAACCACAAAAGACCCAGAATAGCCAATTTTTCTTGAATTTTTCTTGAATAGCCTTCTTTCTTGAAGAAGAAAACCAAAGTGGGAAGCATCACAATCCCAGACTTCAGCCTTTACTGCAAAGCTGCAATCACCAAGACAGTATGGTATTGGCACAAAAACAGACACAGAGATCAGTGGAATAGAATAGAGAACCCAGAATTGGACCCACAAATGTATGGCCAACTCATCTTTGACAAAGCAGGAAAGAGTATCCAATGGAAAAAAGTCTCTTTAGCAAATGGTGCTAGGAGAACTGGACAGCAACATGTAGAAGAACGAAACTAGGCCACTTTCTTACACCATACACAAAAATAAACTCGAAGTGGATGAAACACCTAAATGTGAGACAGGAAACCATCAAAACCCTAGAGGAGAAAGCAGGCAACAACTTCTTTGACCTTAGCCGCAGCAATTTCTTGCTCAACACATCTGCAAAGGCAAGGGAATTAAAAGCAAAAATTAACTATTGGGACCTCATCAAGACAAAAAGCTTCTGCACAGCAAAAGAAACAATTAAGAAAACTAAAAGGCAACTGATGGAATGGGAGATATTTGCAAATGACATAACAGATAAAGGGTTAGTATCCAAAATCTATAAAGAACTTACCAAACTCCACACCCGAAAAACAAATAATCCAGTAAAGAAATGGGCAGAAGACATGAATAGACACTTTTCCAAAGAAGATATCCAGATGGCCAAGAGACACATGAAAAGATGCTCAAGGGGCCCCTGGGTGGCTCAGTCAGTTAAGCATCCGACTTCGGCTCAGGTCATGGTCTCACAGTCCGTGAGTTCGAGCCCCGCGTCGGGCTCTGTGTTGACAGCTCGGAGCCTGGAGCCTGCTTCACTGTGTCTTCCTCTCTCTGACCCTCCCCCATTTATGCTCTGTCTCTCTCTGTCTCAAAAATAAATAAACATTAAAAAAGTTTTTTTTAAAAAGAAAAGATGCTCAGTATCACTCATCATCAGGGAGATACAAATTAAAACCACACTGAGATACCACCTTATACCGACTGGTCAGAATGGCTAAAATGAACAAATCAGGAAACAACAGATGCTGGTGAGGATGTGGAGAAACAGGAACTCTCTTGGACTGTTGGTGGGAATGCAAACTGGTGCAGCCGCTCTGGAAAACAGTGTGGAGGTTCCTCAAAAAATTAAAAACAGAACTACCCTACGACCCAGCAATAGCACTACTAAGAATTTATCCAAAGGATACAGGAGAGCTGATTCATGGGGGCACATTTACCCCAATGTTTATAGCAGTGCTTTCAACAATAAGCAAATTATGGAAAGAGCCTAAATGTCCATCAACTGAATGGATAAATAAGATGTGGTTTATATATACAATAGAATACTACTTGGTAATGAGAAAGAATGAAATCCTGCCATTTGCAGCAACGTGGATGGAAACTGGAAGGTATTATGCTGAGTGAAATAAGTCAGTCAAAGACAGATATATCATATGTTTTCACTCATATGTGGATCTTGAGAAACTTAACAGAAGACCATGGGGGAAGAGAAGGGGGAAAAAATAGTTACAGAGAGGGAAGGAGGCAAACCATAAAAGACTCTTAAATACAGAGAACAAACTGAGGGTTGACGGAGGGGTGGGAGAGAGGGGAAAATGGGTGATGGGTATTGAGGAGGGCACTTGTTGGGATGAGCACTGGGTGTTATATGTAAGTGATGAACCACGGGAATCTACCCCAAAAACCAAGAGCACTCTTTACACACTATATGTTAGCCAATTTGACAATAAATTATATTTAAAAAAAAGTTTTACATACTATTAAAAAAATAAAATTTACATACTATTAAAAAAATACATATGTCTCCATGGCATAAATGTAAACAGTATATTGACATACACCGGATGACATTCCATTACATACACTGTTATCAGTTATTAAAATAATCTCACATTAAAAAAAAGAAGAAAAGAAAAAAGTTCATATCACAAGGAAAAAAACTTGTAACTGTGTATGGATGTTAACTAGATTTAGCGTGGTGATCATTTTGCAATATGTACAAATATCAAATTATATTGTACACGTGAAATTAACATAATGTTATATACAATTACACCTTAAAAGAAACTAAAATAGCAGTTGGAGACTTCAATACCCCAACTTACAATAATGGGTAGAACTAGACAAAGGATAGGTAAGGAAACAGAGTAGTGAAAACAACACAATAAACCAGTTAGATCTAATAGACATATACAGAACCTTCTACCCAACAACAGACAGACCTAACAGACATATATAAATTCTCAAATGCACATGGGCCATTTTCCAAGATATTGGACAACAAATTAAGTCTCAATGTATTTTTTTTTTTTTTTTATTTTAGAGAGAGCAAGTGAGCATGGGAGAAGAGCAGAGGGAGAAAAGAAGACAGGGATAGAGAGAGAGAAATTCTTAAGCAGGCTCCATGCCACAGAGAGGAGCCCAATGAGGGGTTCGATCCCACAACCCTGGGATCATGACCTGTGCCAAAATCAAGAGTCAAATGCTCAACGGACTGAGCCACCAAGGCATTCCAAGTCTCTATGTATTTTAAAACATACTTATCATATAAAGTATCTTCTCCAACCATAAAGGGATGAAATTAGATATCAGTAACAGAAGGAAAACAGAAAAGGTCACAAAATTGTGGAAATTAACACACTTTTAAACAATCAATAGATTTCAGAAGAAACCACAGGGAAATGAGAATATACTTAAAGACAAAATGAAAATACAATATACCAGAATTTAAGGGACATATCAAAAGCTGTGCTAAGGGGGACATTTACAGCTATAAATGCTTAAATTAAAAAATAAGATCTCAAATAAACAACCTAATGTTACAACTCAAGGAAATAGAAAAAGAATGAACTAAACCAAAGATAGCAAAAAGAGGAAATAATAAAGATTAGAGCAGAGAGAAATGAAATAGACAAGAGAAAATAGATGAAACCAAAAGTTGGCTCTTTGAGAGGATCAATAAAATTAACAAAACTTTAGCTAGATGGACTAAAAAACAGAATGAAAAGGGGCACCTGGCTGGCTTAAGCAGTAGAGCATGGGATTCTTGATTTTTGGAGTCATGTGTTTGAGCCTCACACCAGGCACAGAGTTTACTTAAAAACAAAACAAAACAAAAACAAAGACTCAAATTACTAAAATCAGAAATTAAAACAGGGACATTACCAATTCTACAAAAATAAAAAGTTTATGATACTATTATGAACAACTGTATGCCAATACATTGGATACTCTACCTGACATGGCTCAAATCCTAGAAACACAAACCCTACCAAGATTAAATCCCCCAAAAATAAGAAATCTGAATAGACCAATAACTAGTGTGGTTGAATCTGTAATCAAAAAATCTCCAACAAATAAAAGCCCTGGACCCGATAACTACAAGAGTGAATTCTACCAAACATTTAACTAAAAACCAACCAATCCTTTTCAAACTTTTCCAAAAAGTTGGAGAACACTTTGTAACTTATTCTATTAGGCCAGCACAACTCTGACACCAAAGCCAGATAAAGATATTCCAAGAAAACTACAGACCAATATTACTTACGAACAATAATGTAAAAATCCTCAACAAATTAGTAGTTAATGAAATTAAGCAGCATATTAAGGGGATTACACATCATGACCACATAGGATTTATTTCTGGAATACAAGGATGGTTCAACATACAAAATTGATCAATGTAATATATCACCATTAACACAAAGAAGGGAAAAAAAGACTTGGTTATCTCACTTAATGTAGAAAAAGCATTTAATGGGGCACCCAGGAGACTCAGTTGGTTAAGCATCTGACTTCGGCTCAGGTCAAGATCTTGTGGTTCATGAGTTTTGAGCCCTTCATCAGGCTCGCTGCCGTCAGCACAGAGGTCGCTTCAGATCCTCTGTCTCCCTCGCTCTCTACCCCTCCCCCACTCATGCTCTCTCACACTCTCTCAAAATAAACTTTAAAAAAAATAGCATTTGACAAAATTCAACACACTTTAATGATAAAACAGTCAAAACCCTAGGAGTAGAAGGAAATTATCTTAACATAATAAAAGCCACATATGAAGAAAGTAAGGATGTCCACTTTCACCACTTAAACATGGTTCTGGAAACTCGAGGTTGAGCAAGTGAGCAAGAAACAGAAATAAAAGGCATCCAAATTGGAAAGGAATTAAAATTATCTTTGTTTACAGATGGTATAATCTTGTATGTACAAAACCCTCAAGATTCCACAACAAAAGCATTAGAATAAATGAATTTAGCAAAGTATCAGGATACAAAATCACCATACAAAAATCAGATGCATTTCTATAACCCAACAATCTGAAAAATGTAAATTACAAAAACAATTCCATTTACAACAGCATCAAAAAGAATATTTAGGAACTAACCTTAGGAAGGAATTTGCCTTAGGAAGGTAAGACTTGTACAATGAAAACCACAAAAACATTGCTGAAAAAAAACTGATATGAATAGAAACACATCTCATGTTAATGGATTGGAAAACTTAGTATTATTAAAATGTCAATATTACCCCTCAGCAATCTACAGATTCGATGCAATCCCTATCAAAGTCCCAATGAGGTTTTTTTACAGAAATAAAAAAACCCATCCTAAAATTCATGTGGAATCTCAAGGGATCCCAGATAGCCAAAATAATCTTGATAAAGAACAAAACTGGAGGACTCACACTTCCTGATTTCAAAACTTAACGGAGGGGTGCCTGGGTGGCTGAGTCAGTTAAACACCTGACTTCAGCTCAGGTCAAGATCTTGTGGTGTGTGGGTTAGAATCCTGTGTCAGGCTCTGTGCTGACAGCTCAAGGCCTGGAGCTTGCTTGGGGTTCTTTGTCTCCAGCTCTCTGCCCCTCCCCCGCTCACGCTCTGTGTCTCTCTCAAAAATGAATAAACGTTTCAGGGCACCTGGGTGGTTCAGTAGGTTGAGCGTCCAAATTCAGCCCAGGTCATGATCTCACAGTTTGTGGGTTTGAGCCCCACATCGGGCTCTGTGCTGACTGCTTGCTCAGAGCCTGGAGCCTGCTTCAGATTCTGTGTCTCCTTCTCTCTCTGCCCCCCCCCCCGCTCACGCTTTGTCTCACTGTTGCTCAAAAATAAATAAATGCAAAAAAAATTTTTTTTAATGAATAAACGTTTAAAAAAAAAGTAAAAAAAACTTAACTGAAAGGTACAGTAATCAAAACAGTGTAGTATTGGCATAAAGACAAACAGATTGATGACTGTAATAGAATCAGAGAACCCAGAAATGAACCTTTACATATATGATCAAATCATTTTTGACAAGCTTGCCAGTAACATTCAAATAGTGCTGGAAAAACTGAACGTCCACAAAAGAATGAATTTGGACCCTTCCCTAACATATTCAAAAATTAACTCAAACACGGGGTGCCTGGGTGGCTCAGTCAGTTAAGCGGCCAACTTCGGCTCAGGTCATGATCTCGCGGTCCGTGAGTTCGGGCCCCGCGTCGGGCTCTGTGCTGACAGCTCAGAGCCTGGAGCCCGTTTCAGATTCTGTGTCTCCCTCTCTCTGACCCTCCCCCATTCATGCTCTGTCTCTCTGTCTCAAAAATAAATAAACATTAAAAAAAAAAATTAAAAAAAAATTAACTCAAACATCTAAATGTAAGACCTAAAACAAAACTCTTGGAAGAAAACATAGGACAAAAGCTTCATAAATCGGCTAGGGCAAGGATTTCTTGGATATAACAGCAAAGGCACAGGTAACAAAAGAAAAAATAGACAAACTGGACCTCATGAACATTTTTAAAAATTGTACAACATAAGACACTATCAAGACAGTAAAAAGGCAACCCACAGAATGAGAAAAGATATTTGTTAATCACATTATCTGATAAGGGTTTAATTTCCAAAATATATAAAGTACTCCTAAAGCAACAACAAAAACCAACCTGTTCAATAATGGGCACGGAAACTGGATGGACATTTCTCCAAAGAGGACATAATAATAGCTTAAGACCCAACAGTTGGCTTTTCTTATTCTAATGCAGGTGCTGAATGTGAGCTTTGACTGCAGAGGCATCTGCTGCATCCCCTTCAATGAAGGTGACCTCCAACAGACAGACACATTGGCAAACCACAGGATGGAACAGCCAGACTGCCTTCCCTTTGTTTTAGAGATCTTAGTTCATTTCAAAACCTGACCACTTGGGTCACTTGTTTTTTCTCTTCCTGTACTTTATATTCCTACTCTTATGTTTTAAGTTCACCAATTGAGAGTGAGTCCTTGAAACCCTATTGAAACCCTAGACCCCCACCCTCAACCCAAATAAAAGCAGAACCCCAGTCCTGTTCTCTCATTCTCTGTCTCTGTCTCCCTCTCTGCATCAATGACCCGGTTATGTGGCTCCTGTGGCATTGCTTATGCACTCTAGAGCTTGTAAATAATATTTTTTTTTCCTTCAAAGTTTCCTAAAGGTTATTGAGGAAGGGCATCTTACAATCACAAGAACCACAAAGTTTGATCCATTCGTAACATAGGTGTGGAATGGGGAAAGTTCCCTGGGAACACTGGCTCCAGGCATTTCTATTGAATAGCATTACTACAGATGGGCTGAGACTGGCACAAAGGCACATGGCCAATAAGCACATAAAAAGATGCTCAATATCGCTAATCATTAGGGAACTGACCCCACACCTATTAGGATGGCTACTATAAAACAAAACAAAAACAACAAGAAAAAAACCCAAAACCAGGGGGAAAAAGACAATATTGGTGAGGATGTAGACAATCTGGAAACACTGTAGACTGTTGGTGGGAACGTAAAATGATGAGGGTGCGTGGGGCAAGCTGAGGCCAAAGTGCAGGCTAACAGCACCACCACCCCCAAACCAGGTGGGATCTGTGTGATACTCCTCAGACACTCCTGGCTACCCAAGAACAAAGGAAAGGGGTTTAAGTGCTTGCCATGGTGATGTGGGAAACTAAGGCAAATAAAAAATTAAATTCCCCTACTGCCTACATCCCATTTACAAGTCCTTGAAATCGGCAGAGTGAACCTCCCTCTAGGAGCTCAGCTGCCTCCATGATGACTCTTTGCTGGGGGCAAAAGAGAATCTTAGCTTAACATTATCCCAACCCCCAGGATCCTGTAAGTCTCCTTTAACATATAAAAATTCCTTTGGAAACTTCCTTCATGTCAACTGCCCCAAGATATATGCTAGCAATCATACTCCAGGCTTATGGCCACAGATATATATATGAAGGGTCCCGTGACTGAGGTTTTACTAAACGGTAATAAATGGCGTTTCCCTAGCAACAGCTAACCTCTCAAGGTCCTGGGAAATCTTGCTTCCAAAATTACTTCGGGAGACTTACTCTATCCCTGATACCCTCCCAAACCGCGAGTATATAATGAGTTATCTGTCACAACCCCAGTGCAGCTCTTCTGCCATGGGTCCTGTCCCCGTGCTTTAAATAAAACCACCTTTTTGCACGAAAGACGTCTTCAAGAATTCTTTTTTTGGCCATTGGCTCTGGACCACCTCACCATCACCCCAAAACTCACCATAAAATGGTACAACCACAGTGGAAACCAGTATGGGGGAGGTCCTCAAAAAATTAAAAATAGAATTACCAAAGGATCCAGCAATTCCACTTCTTGGGACATATCTGTAGGGGTTAAGGACAGACCTCCCCCCAAGACTGTGGCAATGTGGCATATGGATCATTTTGTGCTGAAGGCACTTAAGACCCTGGAGGCTCCAGAAAAATGTTTGCCCTCCTTTAACCACACAGAAAAACTTAAATTGGGGGTCTTTCCCAGAGTAAATGTTATTAACAGAGATAAATTTTACCTGATGACCCACCTATATAGTAGGGCAAACATCTAACAACCAAACATCTGCTCTTCTTATTGCCCTGTGAAGTGTATTCCTTTGCTCTGAAGTCCCAGACCCCTAGCCCCTTCTCCTTAGTTCAGAATGACTTACAGACCTCATATTCCCTGGCTCTGGAATTTCCAGGTCTATGTGGAATCCTTGTACATATGCCTTTTAAATTTGATTTTCTCCTGTTAATCTGTCTAGGGTCAATTCGACTTAGTCCAGCTAGAAGGACCTTTGAAGGAAAAGGAAGTCTCCCCTCCCTCCCCGCCCCCACATATTCAAAAGAATTAAAAGCAGGGTTTCAAAGAGATATTTGTACATATGTGTTGACAGCAGCATTATTCACAATAGCTAAACTGTGGAAGTAACCCAAACGTCCATTGACAGATAAGAGGATAAGAAAATGTGGTATATACATACAGGAGAACGCTAGTCAGCCTGAAGAAAGAAGGAAATTCTGCATTTTGCTACAATGTGAACGAACCTTGAGGATATTGTGCTAAGTGAAATAAACCAGTCCCAAAAAGACAAATATATATGAATTCACTTGTATGAAGTACCTAGAAATGTCAAATCCATAGAGACAAGAAGAACAATGGTTGCCAAGGACTAAGGGGAGTGGGGAATGGGAAAGTTACTGCTTAATGGTTATAGTTTCAGTTCTACAAGATGAAAAGAGGGAGACAGAAGATGGTCATAGTAGCACGTTATCAACGTATGTAATACCACTGATCTGTACACTTAAAAAGCATCAAGATGGCAAATTTGGTTACATTTTAACACACACACACACAGCTTGGTACGCAGGTCCCCATCTTCCTTTTCCACCACAGTAAAAAGAAACGTCACACCCTGGACTAATACGTAATGTTTTCCACCATCTGGACTCTTCCTAGTTTCCCAACCTTTGAGAAGGCACAGATGACATCCATAGTCTACATACTGTCCTGAGCTAATAACGACACCTTGTGGCCAGTAAAGAAATCACTCTTCCCGACAGTATGACAAGGTGCTTCTCAAACTTTTAAATATACATAAAATAGCTGGGGTGGGGTGCTTGTTAAAATGCAGATTGGCTCAGCCGGTGGGGGTAGGCCCAAAATCTCTATTTCTTTTTTTTTTATATTCATTTTTTGAGAAACAGAGAGAGACAGAGCGTGAGTGGGGGAGGGGCAGAGACAGAGGGAAACACAGAATCCAAAGTAGGCTCCAGGCTCTGAGCTGTCAGCACAGAGCCCGACGTGGGGCTCGAACCCACGAACCGAGAGATCATGACCACCTGAGCTTTACTCTTCCTGAGACATCCAAGCACCCTTTTTTTTTTAAACATCTATTTATTTATTTAGAAAAAGTGAGCGCGAGAAGAAAGCAGAGAGGAGAGAGAATCCCCAACAGGGCTCTAACCCGTGACCTTAACCAACTGACCACCCAGGTGTCCCCCAAATCTGCATTTCTATGCAACTCCCAAGTACTGCTACTGCCTCCAATGCATGGAGCACCCCTGGAGCAGCAAGGGGCTTCAACACATTTACAACTTCACGTGTGGAGGAACGTGTTTGCTCCCTGGTCACCTGCCTCGCTCCACAGCTTCCTTTACTTTCAGGATCCCATCCGCCACGCCTGTGAACATTCCCTTTCGCGTTGCTCTTCCTTTCCATTTTCTACCAACCCCTGTCCAATGATCTCGGGAAAATCTCTCGGCACCTATGCCAAACCAGTCTCCAGTGAGAAAATGAAGATACTTGCTACTTTCCAGCC
Organism: Panthera tigris; assembly: GCF_018350195.1. Taxonomy (NCBI): domain Eukaryota; kingdom Metazoa; phylum Chordata; class Mammalia; order Carnivora; family Felidae; genus Panthera; species Panthera tigris. Next base: position 580,120 of record NC_056672.1, on the reverse strand, counting down.
GCTGGTGACTTTGAGACCATAGATACGTACATAACTAACCCTTTCTCTCTTCCTTCCTTAAGCAAAGCACCTGAGCTTTGACATGACATTTCTGGGCTCCAGCCCAGCTCTTACCTCACCTCTTCCCAGCCTCAGCTTCCCTGACTTTAAAATAGGGTTGACAGAAGCACCTTCTTCGGATTGTCCCAGGCGCACACGGGGTTGTCATGGACGCACACCGGGTTGCCACAGGCGCACACCCCTCGCCCGGGACGTCGCGCCCAGCGCCGCGGTGCAGTCCGCCCTGCCCGCGGGACGCAGGGGTCCAAACGCCCCGGGGCCGCCCCCGCCCCCCTCCCGGCGGTGCTTCCCGGCCTGCGGGCACCTGACCGCCGCCCCGAGGCTACGTTCGCTCGTTTCCTTTCCGCCAACGTACTTTGCAGCCCCGTCGTTCGTCAGAGGAGCCGCCACACGACCAGGGCGAATGAAAACCTGCGGCACAGCCGTCCCAGAGGGGCCGAGGCGGGGGGCGCCGGGAAAGCACAGGGCGTGGCGCCGCCCGGGGGAGCCCCAAGACACAGGCGCGGGGACCCCCCGCTCTCGTCCGCCAGAGAACAGGGCCTCAAGGAAGGCAGCTTCCCCGCGCCGACGCTGCCCTGAGAGCGGCCTCGGCGCGGACGCCTCACCCCCCCGCCCCGCCGCGGCGGAGCCCCCGGGGTCGGGAAACGCCGCGGAGGAGACCGTCCGCCCCACGGGGCCCGCGAGGGCACGTACCGCGCTCGCGAGGTGTCTTCCCCCGGCGCCCGCGGCTCCTCGCACGCGCGCCGCAGGGCCGCGATCTCGGCTTCCAAAGCGCGGACCTCCGCTCGCCGAGCGTCCATGGCGCGGCGCCGACGGGAAGCCGCCCGAGGGACTGCGCGCCCGGTCGGGCGCTTCAAGCCTCGCGCGCTGCCGGCGCAGACCACCGCGGAGCCCGGCGGGGGAGGCGGGGGAGCGGGGCCCCGGGCCTGCCACCCGCGCGCGGGCGCGCGCAGGTTCCCGGGCTCGTGGCCGTCGCGGCGCTCCCCGCCCCCAGCTGACCCCCCGCAGTCCCGGGGCTCCGAGAGGGCGGGCGGCCTCCGGACCGAAGCCCCAGGGCGCAGCAGTCCACCCCAAGCTGGCGGACCTTGGAACAACCCGGCCGATACGTCACGGCAGAGGCGGTGCCAGGGCCACGTGACAGGGAGCCTCCCTAAGTGCAACCCCCCCCCTCCCCCCCCCCCGGTGTCTCTTCCGCCGTCCTAGGCAGAGAGTCGAAGAACCGAGGGCGTGGATTCTTTAAAGTACGAATTAGAGAATTTCGGTTTGGGGTCCTTTGCGGACATTGAGGGCAGAGTGGCGAGGCGCCGCAGTACTCCAGAGGACCGCAAAGGAAACAAGGAGCGCCCTGGAACTGAGTGTGGTAACGGAACCTTAGGCGCCTGGATTGGAACTCGAGTAGGAAGGACTACAGAACGTGTCTGTTGGGACACGTGACTGGAAGTTAGGGGCATGGGCGCCGCTGGCTGCGGAAGACAGCGTGGTGAGGAGGGATTTGGGGCGTTGGAAGTGACCGGGTTGTGTGGCACCCTTTCCCTTTCCGTTTTTGGGTCTCCGGGAGGGAGAAGACTGGGGTGGGCAGGCTGGGGACGGGGGAGGCTACCAAATAGATGTAGGCTGACGCCCGGAACACGAGCCATGCTTTGGGCTTCTGGGCGCAGTTTTGGGGTCGCGCGTGGGAGGTGTCACTTATCCAGGAGGGCAGGGTCGGAGCTGAGATGAGCGGGATGAACGATCTCAGGATGGGCCTTAAATCGCAGCAATTCTGGAATAGATCTTCCGAGTCTCTTCTAATCCAATAAATTCCCTAGTATGCGTTAAGAATTACAGGTTCTGAAATTAGATCTGGTTTATTACTGAGGCTTCGCCGCTATTTGTCCTAATGGGAGAATGACTTCACCTGTCCTGCTCATCTAAACCACTTTGTACAACGCTGGCACGCAGTGTTAAAAACAGCAACAACAACCCTGTATTCTCTGTGGTATCGGTTGCTCTCATTGTGACTGAACAGCACTTTGCAGATGCTTGTGTTGTGACGTAACGTTGTAGTTTTGCCATTTGTGTACATCTCCTATGACCGGGAAGCTCCAGGATGGAGAGCTTTTTATCCTGTAGCATATTAACCTGCCCCATCCCATTTTTGTCAGCTTTTGTTACAGTGAATGTGTGGATGAATAAAAGAAAAACACCTGGAATATGCATTAGTGAAAGGGGCTAGAGTATAATATCATGGTCATTTAGAGGGAAAGAATTTTCCTGTACCTGTGTCTGTATGAGTGTGAGGTGTTGTTCCAAAGTGTGTTCGTGGAAAATGTGGATGTAGGACGTGAGCAGAGTCTCCAGTGATGAAATTTGGAAGACAACAGAAAGTGAAACACAGGTCCAGGCGACCAAGTTGAAGTAGAAGTTGCAGGGAAAGTAGTTCGGTTTGGTTTGTTTCATTTTGTTGTTTTTTGTTTGTTTTTTTAGATTTGAGAAGAACTAAGGGAAAGAATTCTCCTGCACAGATAGAGAATCATTTTTCTTATTAGAACACACTAAGTGTATGCCCAGCATTCATGAAAGCCAACAGAGAAGTGAAGCGCCTTTTTGTGGGCGGCCTTGGCCAGAACATTTCCAGGGCAGACCTACAAAATCAGTTCAGCAGATTTGGAGAAGTTTCTGATGTGGAGATCATCACACGAAAAGATGACAAAGGTAAATTTATACTCCTTCATGGGTTGTTAAAGGCAGATACGATTCATATCAATATCACAAAATAAAGGAACCCTGCAGGTGAATGTTAGCCTTGAAACTGAAAGTATTTCATTACAAGATACTGTTGTGTGTATGCCATCCCTCTGCCCTTTGCCTTGAAGGTGTTATGTAAAATGTGGAACTTGCTCAGAATTACATTTCTGGGATCAAAAAGCATTCTAAATTCCAAAACATCTGCTTTCTGAAACATGCAACTTTCAATTTTCAGAGCTAAAATTCTAATATTTCCAAGGTGTCCTGTTAAATAGAATATCACTAACATACAACAAGCAAAATGTTTAACTGACTGCTTAACATTTATTTTCTTAATTCTTTTGGAATATGTTGAAAATCGTGCTTAGAAAAATGCAATCTTTGTATCCAATGAAAAATAAAGATTTTTCTTTGAAAGAGTAAAGTTCCAAGAGTCATTTTTTAAATTTAGAAACTTAATCATTTTTACATTGTTTTCTGGGTAGCAGTTTAAGGTTTGGTTTTTGTTTTGTTCTGTTCTTTGTTTTTGTTTTTTTTTAGGAAATCCACAGAAAGCCTTTGCGTATATCAACATCAGAGTAACAGAAGCAGACCTGAACAAGTGTAAGATTGTTACTATGCTTTGTATTCTATTTGCCGTTTCATGTCATTGTGTAACTCGACAGCTACTTTTAAGACATCCAGAGGAGGGGCGCCTGGGTGGCTCAGTCGGTTAAGCCGCTGACTTCGGCTCAGGTCATGATCTCGCGGTCCGTGAGTTCAAGCCCCGCGTCAGGCTCTGTGCTGACAGCTCAGAGCCTGGAGCCTGTTTCAGATTCTGTGTCTCCCTCTCTCTGACCCTTCCCCGTTCATGCTCTGTCTCTCTCTGTCTCAAAAGTAAATAATAAAAAAAAAAAAAAAAAAAAAAAAAGACATCCAGAGGAATAGCCATGGTCAAGGGAATTCTAGTATCCTACCATTCAGGATGTGTTTAGGTCCATCCCATCTGGTGTCAGCAGACATATAGCAGCACATTGCTAGTGGGTTTGCTCAAAAATGGTATTCTCAAATATTTGGGGCAAGAGACACGCTTTCATAGGAACTGCCTGTGACATATATGCCCTTGGGTATATGCCATACTCCCTTCCTCGATGTGTTCATTTTTAGGCAGCTAATTCTTGTCATTAAGCACTGTTAGGAGAGGACTTTAGATGAAATCTCTACCAGTAAGTTGAGTAAAGCTGAAGGTAAACTGTGGCCTTCAATGAAGTAGGAAGGAGAGATAATTGGTACTGCCACTGATGTAGTAACGTAAGCTCGTTACTCAAGCTCGCTTGAGTCTAAAAAGTCAAAAGACACTGAAAAGAGAACATGCTAATAAAGAAAGAGGGCCATCAGCCTTCTGTGTTATTATTTGCAAAAAAAAAAAAAATTTTTTTTTTTATTTATTCTCTTGTACAGTGAGAAATAAGTGGTGGTAAAGAACTCATCAGTTCTGCTGTGCGACCTGTGACAAGTTGTTTCAACTAGAAGCCCCAGTTTATCTGATGTATATCACTGCAGAAATTAAACCGAGTAATACATTACTACATACTACATGTGGTAGTACCTACCACTTGGAAACTTCTGTCAGTGGTTCTTATTAAAGAAGCTGGTAGCAGGTATTGAGAAAAATCAATTACTAGGGCATACATAGCATTTGAAACACAGTGTAGTCACTTGTGGCTAATTTATTTGCAAGTTACATAGTGATAATTTGAGAGGTGATAAGTAAAAGCTGTACAGGATTTCAGTGTCCTCTGATTCACCTTAGAAAATTATACTCATGTTTTTTAGTTTTAGCATGGGAGATAACAATAAAATGGTAAATAAATGTCAATCATCTACCAGATGCCATCTTCCTGGCATCACTTTGTGAAGGAGTGACAAATTTTGCTATATTTTACACATTTGCCTCATTCTGTTCTTCCAGGAACAGAAGGGAACACTGGGCAATAGGGAGCATAAGGACTCTTGGGGTGAGTGGCTCAACTGAGACCACAGCCTAGGCCTTTTCTCCCAGGCTTTGTTTTCTTTATTTCTGCTGTGTCTTTTTGTGATCGATAAGTGTACTTTTCTTAGTACTAACTGTAAAAATGACTTGCTGCAATATATTTTTGCACTGGCATGTGTTTGTATAACGATTCTTTACTTTATAGGTATGTCTGTTTTAAATAAAACAAAATGGAAAGGTGGAACACTACAAATTCAGCTAGCAAAAGAAAGTTTTTTGCACAGGTAAGATTTGCTTGGCATGGATTTAAACCGTATTTTGTTATATTGTAAATGGTTTTATACGTTCACTTAATTGATTTGAAACTGTCAAGTACTATGTTATTATAGTCCTAGCAAATTTAGGCGTTACAAGTAGAGCTAAAGTCCCTTTGAACTGTGACTCCCCATGACCCCAGACCCACCGAAAAAAAGATAATGCAATGCATTTACGTATGTTTTAATTCATATAAATATATACCTATTTTATTTTTTTACACACAATTTTCTGTGATGATGTAGATCTTCCCCCTTTTTTGTAGTGACTGTTTAACTGTTTCAGAAAATGGCTATACCACAGGTACTAGTTATCCCCCACTCATGATGAACATTTAGACTATTTCTACCTGTCATAAGAGATGACCTCGGAGGATGGCAGCTGCACGGTGCGCGGGTTCCTTGGGTTCCTGTCAGAAGGGGAGTAGTTGTATGATAGGGTTATATACATTTAAAATTTTAATAGACACTATTAAGTGTTTATGTTGATTTTGCTTCTTAAAGCGAGTGCCATACAAAGACACAAAGAAAATAGGAAGTTCCTGTATGAGAGGCATAGATTTAATTCTGCAAGTGATTTAAGAACAAGACAGTATAATAATCATTAGAGCATTTTAAGATTCTAAAGATATTATTCTCGGGGAGAAAAGAGTACAGTTTGGGAGCTTTCCAAATAGGAAACGTTTTAGGGATGTACAGCTGCCGTAACCAAGAGAGTTGACTAGATTGTTCTAGGCCAGGGAAATGGCAGGGTCTAAAACAGGTTTCAAGCAGCATGCTGAAGGCATATTTTGAAGGACTGGTCTAGTGACAGAGGTGAGAATTTGACTTTGTTCTTCAGCTCAGGGCCTCTGTGAACAGGGTAGGGATGGAACTTGATCTACGGGCAATTCAGTGTCTACTCTGTGCTAGAACTGGAGCCCTGGTCCTGGGCAGGGTGAGCGTGGAGTGTCTGGGCAGGCATGCCTGAGGAGCATGAATCTGACAGTCGTGGAAGGAAGAACATAAAGGAAACAGACCAGGGGCAAGAGGCTGGTGAGGACTGGTCAGTGCAGCTGCCCAGGCCTGAGTAAGGTAGGGGAGTTTGAATTGGAAGGTTGAGATGGCATTCTGTATTCTCTTCATTAAGAGCGTGGAAATAGAGCACCTGGGTGGCTCAGTCATTAAGCATCTGACTTTGGCTCAGGTCATGATCTCACAGTTCGTGAATTCGAGTCCCACATTGAGTGAGCTCGAGCCCCACTTTTCTCTCTCTCTCTCTCTCTCTCTCTCTCTCTCTCTCCCTCTCTCCCTCTCTCCCTCTCTCCCTCTCTCCCTCTCTCCCTCTCTCCCTCTCTCCCCGTCTCTCTCTGTCTCTCTCTCTCCAAGTGTAGAAATAATCAAGACTTGGCAGACTGGGCTCTGAAAGACACCCCTTCCTCCTGAAGAAGAGTGAAGGGGTTGAGGGTGAATAAGATGCCAATAGTGAGTAAGGCGAAAGGGAAAAGCAAGAGATCCTAAATGATTACATAAAGTCAGACAACTTTACAGTAGTAAAATAAAACACTGTCAATACATGGTTGGTTGTTTTAACGCTTATTTGTATCTTCTTTGATTCAGATTGGCCCAAGAGAGAGAAGAAGCAAAAGCAAAGAAAGAAAAATCAACGATAGGCAACACCAACTTCTTGGAGAAGATGGGTGTGGTGGATTTCCATGTGAAGGCTGTGCCAGGGACCGAAGTGCCAGGACACAAAGTGAGTGTCCACTGGCAACCCCAAGTTGCCCAGACACCAAGTCCTGAGACCATGTGACTGCGACTGTCGTGTCTCGAATGGCTGCTTTTTCCCTTGATTTGAGGCACCTAATATAGGCAGTGCTTAGGGTTTTCAGTGTGCATTTACAACTCTCGGATAAGCACAGTTCTCCCTCATTTTACAGAAAGAAATCAAAAGTGGAGGTGGGTCTCCCAAGGGACATACATAGGTGGTGAGGCGTACAGGCAGGTCCCAACTTTGCCTTCTTAATGCGTACTGTTAGCTGTTGGCATCCCACGTGGTGTGTATGGGACCGATGGCTGTCCTGCTTCTCCTTCTTTCTTTCCCCAAACATTTTTTTTGAGAACTCCAGTTTCATTATCAAAAACGAAACCCAACAGTAATCATGGCCCACTGTGAGTTTGATTTTTTTTATAGTGTTTATGCAATATGGTTAATCTTTTCTGTTTGTGATATGTACAGTAAATGTATTCCTTTTTCTTTTTCTTTTAGAATTGGGTTGTGAGTAAATTTGGAAGAGTATTACCAGTCCTTCACCTAAAGAATCAACATAAACGTAAGATATCCTTTGCAAACAGCCTTTCAAAGTGATTAGTATTTACCTCAGCAACGGATACTTGCAAAAGTTCACTTCATCACATTAGGGTTTCACTGCCTCTGTCAGTAAATCTTAGATTCTTTTTTTACAATTTTTATGTTCTCAATTTCTAGGCAAGGTAAGACCTACCCACTTGCATGTTTGAAACAATGAGAGGTTTTATATTGGTGAATGACACTCAAAGAAGCGCTTTTATGGATTAACTTTCATATCCTCCTTGTCTGATATGGATTCAAAGCCATTGCCAAAGGCGCTAAAGAAGGCAGGGTGGGGGGGGTGGAGGCTCGGGCCATTGTTAAAGAAGGTTTCGGAGGAAGTGAGGTATGGTTTGCATTAATAGAAAGCGGTAGGAAGACCAGTAGTTAGGAGCGTGTGGACAGGCTGGAGACTGGTGTGTGCCGACGTAGTGTGGATCCTGGATGAGTGAACGCGGATGCCTGTTCCCTTGAGGAAACGCAGTCAGGTTGTGCAGGACCTTGAATTCCTAGCATCCTGGACTTCTGGACAGAGGGTGCCACCTGTGTGTTCTTTAGCAGTAACCCGCGTGCCGGTCGGTCTGGGAAACAGAAGCCGCTCCGGGTATTTCAGAGCAGATGCGGTGCGTACACTGGTTTCAAAAAGTGCCAGAGGAGCAAGCAGCTGGCAGGCAGAGTGTCCGAGGGTGATAACCGCAGTACAGCTCCCCCACCCCGGGGCTAGAGAAGTGCAGGTGTGTCCTCGTTGCTCACAGCTGCTGTGCCACTGTGGCCCCCGGACAACTGGCCACAGCCGCTTCTGCTCTCCCTGCTGCTGGCCCTAACGTCAGGGAAAGCAGACTTCCTCTCAGCCTTCCACCAGTGGCAGCAGCTGACAGCAAAGAGGAGGGTATTGAAGGACAGACGGTGTGGAGCTGGAGACAGCAGACGCTGCCCGGCACACCTCGCATATTTGGCGGGCGTTCAGTAGTTCCTAAATGCTGAAAGCAACTTACATTTGCCTGTTCACAGGTTTTAGTTAATCAGCATGTGCTAGCTGTCATCACAGCACTTTGACACTAGCTAGAATCTAGCTAGACTGTGTTAGCAACAAAACAGGCCTGGAAAGAATTACTATCTCTTTAAAAATTTTTTTTAATTTTGTATTTTTTTACATTTATTTGTTTTGAGAGATAGCACAAGCAGGGAAAGGGCAGAGAGAAAGGGAGACACAGAATCTGAAGCAGGCTCCAGCCTCTGAGCTGTCAGCGCAGAGCCCGATGTGGGGCCTGAACTCACAAACTGTGAGATCATGACCTGAGCCGAAGTCGGACAGTCAACCGACTGAGCCACCCAGGCGCCCCTTGTTTTTGTTTTTAATAATCTTTCCCACCAACATGGGGCTTGAACTCAATACCCCGAGATCAAGAGTGGCATGCTGTACCGACTGAGCCACCCAGGTGCCCCACTAGCTTTCTGATAAAGATCTGCGGGATGCCCTGCAGAGTGAGTGGGATGTGGGATAGATGCTCCTGAGCTGAGAAGATCAGAGCTGGGATGAGCCAGTACTGAGAAGGCAGGAATGGTCGAGAGGAGTGGAGAGTAAAGGCTTTGCAGCAGCTGGCCATGCCCCACTGGGTACCCCTCTCTACTCGGCTGTACGGTATCAGCTCAGTGGATGGGTTTCTCAGATTCACAGAAAACAGTGTGTGGCCTCTATGCCTGCTATGTAACCTGGATGGGTTTGCCGTTTCTGCTGCCTAACAGTGGTGGCACTCGGATTTAACTCTGGACGTGCTGTGGAAAGCTCAGTTCCCAGACCCTGAGGTCACTGAGTGAAGGGCTCGTTCTTTTGGATGGGAAAAAGAGGATTGGCTCTGAGTAAGTGACCCGCCTTAAGATTGCACAGTACTCTGTATGCTTCACCAGATTCTTAAGTTTTCCCAAAACCTAGTGCCTCTGTTTTATTCCTTGACTTTTGGTGACATCATGAAGTATGACCCATCAAAATACTGTCACAACTTAAAGAAGATTGGGGACGATGTCACAGATGTCACCCCTGTGTCCCACCTCACTTGGGAACTGGAAGGAGGGGATGATCCCATGAGTAAGAAGCGACGAGGGGAGTTCTTTGCCGCTCACAGCCCCCCCAGGAAGAGGATCAAAGTGCAGAAGGACGAGGCATGTGCTGCGTTTCCAGCTGTAAAAGCAAGACCCAGCAGGGTTCCGGGGAGTCTGCAGCCCCTACAGCAAGAAGTGGCACAGGAAACACCCTGTGATCCTGTTACTCCTCCGTTACTGCGTGTACCTGCTTCTCATAGCCAGAAACTTAAAAATGTATTTGTTCAGGCTTCTGGCATGGGAACTACCAGGAACAGAAATCACATGTCTGATGATGATACACATTCCGAAGAAGAAATAAGACTACTGATTGCAAGAGAGGAAAGCCTGGAGAAAACTATGCGGTCGTCAATAGATGAATCTGCAAACGAGCCCTTCGAAGTTGTAAGGGGTGATTTCAAACCAGATGTTCGCAAACTGCGCTCTTTACCAGGGTTAGGTGATGCCTCTTGCCTGGCTGGTGAAGACCATGTCATAGGAAGCGATTGCAACTATGATTCAGGAGACACAGATGAGATCATTGCAACAAGGAAAAAGCCCAGTGAGGTCAAAAGCAGTACAGAATTTTCACAAATGGAAACGTCTATACACAAGAAAGCTTTGAAAAATAGAAAAAACTGTGAGCTTTCTGATCACTCTGTTGAAGCCCAAAACAGAAAAACCAACGCGGAACTAGCCGTCAGTCCCGGGGCTACATCCCGCTCCAACAGCTGTGAAGATGTGGGCTCTGTGTCAGAATGCAGTGGGTCTGAGGAAGATGAGGAGTACAACACTCTGATAAGAAACTGCCGTCGTGTGAGTCTCACTTTAACTGATCTGGAACAGCTGGCTGGCAGTGACCTGCAGGCTCCAGGACATGACCCTGAGAGCGGTGACCAGGAAACCCCCGCCAAGTGTGACAAGGCCTCCAAGAGCCACAGGACTCGGGGTGGCCTCCACAGACGCCAGCAGTGTATCCATCCTGCAGAGATAGTGGCCGCCCTCCTAGAAGGAGAAGAAAACACCCACGGAAAACAGAAACCAAAGGAAAACAGCCTAAAGCCGAAATTCCAGGCTTTCAAGGGGGTACGCTGTCTCTATGGAAAGGAATCAGTAAAAAAAAACCCCGAAAGACAGAGTGGCCTCTGACGATACAAATAAAGATCAGCATTCCTTGAAACGTGATCCCAGTGGCCTGTCCACAGGAAAGGGGTCCCCATGTGCTAATGACTCACCAAGCGAACTAACTCCTCTCCAACATGCAAAGAAGGCAAGTGACCCAAACCAAATGCAGCCTGAAAAGAGACAATCCACTTTTGAGAGCAAGGATCGCAAGATGGTGTCCCCAAGCAATTCGGAGAGGGGAAGTAGAAGTCCTACTTCTAGTCTGTTGCCGTTAAAAGATGAGAAATCTTTAAGTCTTGGTATAAAGACCCCCAGGATGGGCTTTGATAAAGACGGTTATCACGGGACCAGAAAGACAAGAGAGGGCTCTGGAAGGAGCAGCCACATGGCCCCTGGGAAAGCACTGGAGGGCTCTTCCAGGAGAGCCGCTCAGGGCAGCAGCACGGACTCCCCACTTCCTGTAACCGCTTGGTCAGGCTTGCCCGCTGAGGGTAAGCCTACTGACGATAACGAGAAACGTTTGGCAGCCTTGGAGGAAAGGCGGAAGGCAAAAGAAGTGCGGAAGCAGCTGGTTCATAACGCCCTGGCAGATTTGGTGAGTGCGTGCCCAGTCTGGACACCACGAGGCTACCCTTCCTTCCTGTGAAGATCCTCGTGCCCCTCAGAGCCTCTGTCCCAGCACCGACCTGTTCCATGCTGTGTCCCTTGTGTTAGAAGATTTGGTCACCTTGTTTTTAGCATAGACCAGAGAAATTGAGATTAAACTATTTACTGAAAACATTCTTAATTTGTTTTAATCTAAAGTTTTCCTCCTGATTTCTTTTCTTTTAAAAGCTTTAACTACTATAGGTCAGTGATGTGTCCTAACATGTCTGACTTCACATGTAAGTCACTTGCCAGTGGTTTATGTCTCACTAAAATTCACTCTAATGAGACTATGCATTTTTTGCACAACTGTGTGCGTCTGCGAAGTCCCAGCCTTCACAGTAAGTGCTAGACTTAGGGAATGAGGGTCTTGGTCCCTGCCTCTGGTGGTCGTTGTCTCATCCCGTTTCAGTGCCCCAGGACCCAGAGAGAAGAGTGCCCGTGCACCCTCAGTACAAGGAGGTGCAGCACGTCAGCCAGGGGGAAGGGTGGGGGCTCCCTCAGCCTGAATGGACTCTGAGGTAGAAGGATCAGTGAGAACTGGTTGGGCAGAAGTAGGAGGGTGGGGAGGGAGAGGGAAGGGGTTCCGTGGGAGGGGAGCAGTTTGTACAAAAGTGAGCGTTGGCAGCCACTATAGCCGAATGGACAGAGGACAAGGGTGCTCGAGAGAAGCAGGGCAAGTTGTGAAAGGCTGTGGAGGTTGGACTTTATTCTGTGGCTGGAAAGGAAGAGAGTGAAGATTAGTTGTGTATATATCAGAACAGGAATCAGCAAACCATGGCTCGCAGGCCATCCATCCCGTTTTGGTACAGTCTCCAAGCTGAGAATGGTTTTCACATTTAAAAGGGTTCAAAAAAGGGGCGCCTGGGTGGCTCAGTCGGTTGAGCATCCGACTTCAGCTCAGGTCATGATCTCACTGTCCGTGAGTTTGAGCCCCACATCAGACTCTGTGCTGACAGCTCACATCCTGGAGCCTGTTTCAGATTCTGTGTCTCCCTCTCTCTCTGCCCCTCCCCTACTCATGCTCTCTCTCTCTCTCTGTCAAAAATAAATAAACATTAAAAAAAATTTTTTTTAAAGTTCAAAAAGGAAGAATACAGGACCAAGATCATATGTGGCCTGCAAAGCCTGAAATATTTACTCTCTGGTTCTTTAGAGAAAATATTTGCTGGCCTCTATCTGGGTAAGATTGTTCAGGCTATGACAAACAAGTGAAATGGGACAAATCTGGAGCTGGAGAATCTTTGGGAGGTCATGAGCCAGAACCAGGGCAGTGACAGTGGGAATAGATTTAAAAGATACCAAGAAGGTCCACTGGACCAACTGGACACAGGAAGAAGTTTTAAGTTTGCTTGTTGGGAAACAAGTGGGATGAGAAGGGGCCTTGTCCGGGGAAGGAAAGAGGGCTATCTGCCGGTGTAAAGCTCTTGTTGACTTCTCTAGGATGGTCATCCAGAGGACAAGCCAACACACATCATCTTTGGTTCTGACAGCGACACAGAGGAGACACCAACTCGGGAGCAAAGCCACCCAGGAGAGGAGCCAGTAAAAGTAAGTATCTCAGGAAGTCCACATGGGCATTCACCACTCTCGCAGATCCGCTTCTGCCTACTGCAGACCAAGACCTCCCCACAACTGCCAGGTTCAGTGTAAAATCCTCCAGAGCCACAGTAGCCCCAGGGCTCCCCAGGCTACCACACACACAGACACCAGGGACCGTACAGATTTTCCCCCACAGGAACCTGCCTTCCACATTGTCTGCCAGGTAACATCAGTCCTAGTGACACCCTGTAGAGTGTGTCCTGTATGACATCCACACCCCCATGCTCAATCCAGACTGCACTGGGAGCCTCGACATTAGTGACCCAAGCAAGAGGCCAAGTCAATGTCACGGAGTCAGGACTTTGCATTCTGACTGTCCAGCCTTTCCTGGGAGAGGCATCTGGGTTACTGGTTCTTAAGTATGGGCTTAAGATTACGTAAAGAAGGAATTGCAGGGGTGCCTGGGTGGCTCAGTCAGTTAGGCATCCGACTTCAGCTCAGGTCATGATCTCATGGTCGGTGAGTTCGAGCCCCACGTCGGGCTCTGTGCTGCCAGCTCAGAGCCTGGAGCCTGCTTTGGATTCTGTGTCTCCCTCTCTCTCTGCCCTTCCCCCGCTCATGATCTGTCTCCTTCTGTCTCAAAAATAAACATTTAAAAAAAAATTTTTTTTTTTAAAAGAAGGAATTGCAGATTGTCTTGGTTGTTAATAAACTCTGTCTACATCTGTTCCAGGAGTCTGTGAGTAGAGCATCTGGGAAGCTGTTTGACAGTGAGGATGAGGAATCCGACTCCGAAGATGACAGCCACAGGTTCAGAATTAAACCTCAGTTTGAGGGCAGAGCTGGGCGGAAGGTTAGTAAAGGCTGAAAATACACCTGTAACACGCCCATGTTTTTGACACAGTTGTTAAATCTGCGTAAGTGCAGGCTGACCCAGATCTGCTCCCCGGTGTTCGGTGTTCATTTTGATGGGTTCGTGGGTGGTGAGATTATGCAAACACTAACGTGAATTTGAGGGTGAGGGGAGGGAGGGGAAGCACTGTCTTGGATCATGGCTATCGATTATCTGTGTGTCTGTGTAGCTCATGGACTTACAGTCTCACTTCGGCACCGATGACAGATTCCGCATGGACTCACGATTTCTGGAAAGTGACAGTGAGGAGGAACGGGAAGGTAAACACCTACTGTCCGAACCGTCCTGTGTCAGAGCTGGGGCTCCCTGGGGAGTCGTCTGGTCTGGCCCCTTTGCTCGCCATGTGGGGAGCCTGTACCCCAAGACTTACGGGTGTGAGGCCCATGACCCACTGTTGCTTACTCAGTACTCCTTGAACTTGTTGGTATATATTAAGCTGCCAGAAAGGACAGGAAAGACCCCGTCTTCCTCTGCCCTGTCCCTGGCACAGGGGAGAAGGATGGGCCCTACCTGACAGTAGTTTGGTAGGTCCTGGCAAGGTTGGGGAAGATGGTTAAGTCCCACGTGGCTTTCTAGAAACAAAAATATTGGTCTTCCACCCAGCGTGCATGCTGGGTGCAGGTCCTTCAGAAGCAGTACCCCACCAAGTGCCAGTCTGCTTGCATTCGTCCCAGTGTGGGCACACTGGCAGCAGTGACGATCTCTGACTTCCTTCTCAGCAGTGGCTCCAGACTTTCTCTACAAGACCTTCTGTGCTTAAGTTTCCATCTTATCCTTCGAGAAAACCCTCCCCTCCCACCTGGCCTGGAGGAGGGTCACTTCAAGTGAGGCCCCCACTTCCCTCCTGGGTCTCTGTACCTCTCTGTCCTCACAGCACATTTCTGTCCTTCCTGAGTTAATCTTGGGCCTCACCATTCATACTTGCTGTCCCTCCTTTTCAGGGGTGTGCTCCTGCTGACTAGGCCATTCCTTCCACCTTACCAGCTTCTGAGTCGCCACACCCACCTTTTTCATTCTAAATTGCATCTGAATCAGAAGCGGTTGGCTTTTTATCGTATCGTAGACTCTAACAAAGTTCTCTTTTGGTCAGCAGAAGAGTGGACGCAGGATTAAAGCGAGAGATGGCTAATGTCGGGGAAAAGACAAGAGCCCCAAGTAAGGGTCCTTGCCCCATTTTTATTAGGATCAGGAGGCTTACAAACATGGCGATGGATGTGCACAAAGGGACAATGAATCTGTGAACATTAACTTGGTGGCCATGAGAGAAAGGGGTCTTGAAGATATTCGTGGATAGGGGTTTGGGTTAATACAAACCAAATCCTGGCGCCGGGCAGTCAAGTTGAAGGTTGTTTACAGCAGACCTGAGGCAGCACCTCTGTTTATCTTAGCTAGCCTAGGGGATGAGATAGATAGGGGGAATAACTTCAGGGTTGACAA
The DNA here is from genome assembly GCF_018350195.1 of Panthera tigris. Lineage (NCBI taxonomy): Eukaryota > Metazoa > Chordata > Mammalia > Carnivora > Felidae > Panthera > Panthera tigris. The sequence continues at coordinate 564,977 of NC_056672.1, read as the reverse complement.
GACACTTTTTCTTTTGTTAACCATCTCCACTCCGGGCTGCTTTGCCTGCATCGCAGTGGTCCAAAGTCCAATTCACCAATGTACCTAACCTGGCCCTATTCTCCTGTGAAAACAGCTTTCTGCTATAGTACTAAATTTGGGGTGCTTTCACCCTGAATATCTAATCTTGTTGTTCCTATGTGTTGGGCACCTTTGCGCTGTTTCTATTTCAGGTCTTTGCCTCTCTCTATATATTTTGGGGGCTCAGCACCCCCTCCCTATTTTGAGGTGCCTTTGCACCTCCCTATTCCTGGCACCTTTGTGCCTCCCTATTCTCGGGGTGTTTGCACCCCCTTATTCTTGGGGTGCCAATCTGATTTACCCATACTCGGGTGTGAGCATTTTATGACTTTGTATTTCTTTATGCCTTGTCAACCCATTGTTGTAAGCCCCGGGGGATTCCTAAGCTTATCCCCCACAGCTTTTTATTGAAAATGCACTCTTTGCTTTGACCCTCTCTTTTTTGAGGTGATTGTCCTGTGCAAGAAACGCTTCTGGAAACCAGGGTTTGGAGAGCAGGTTCTGCAGGGTCCACATCAGCGTGCCCGTCAGAGCCGCTCGAGCACTTCCCTGAGGAGGCGGGAGCAGGCAGAGCAAATTGGCCTGCATTTAGCGCTGCATGTGGAGGTCGCTTTCGGAACCTCTGCCTCTTGGGTCTGTGTCCACACGACACTCTTCTGACTTGTGGACCCTCCTAGCAGTGAGCAACCCCACTCAGTGCAGTGGTGTTTCCTCGGCTTCGGCCTCGCCGGCCTGCCCATGGTGTCTGTCCCTGTCGACCACCCGCCTTGAGATGTCCTCTCTTTGCTCCCTTTGTACCAAAATTCCCTTGTTTTCTCCCAATTCTTGTTCCTGGTTCCCGAGGTTCTGTAGGTAGGTCCCTGTGGCTTTAGCCTTCTCTTGTATGTGGGCATTTCCCAAATGTGGGTCATCTTTGCTCCTGACTGTTCTTTTCTCAGTGCCATCTTTCACTACCTTCTGTTTTTAGATTTATGTGTAATTTAAATAACATTTTTAGAATGTTAAAAAAAAAGTTTAATTACTTTAGTTTTGTAATTAATATCTTGCTCTTACATTTTCAATATTTACCTTAAAATTTTTGAGTTGCCACTGAAAGCCATTAAATGCAATTATGTTTTCATAATTACAAACAAGAATGGGACTTTTCATTTGTTGGTCATGAGACTTCTGGATTCCCTGTGGCACTGAGGGGCGTGGGGACAGGAAGGCTAGGAAGATGGGGTTTGGCCCTTCTTTCGCCTGTCTGAATGTGCTTTGCCCGTGTTTAGGTACTTGTAAATGTTTGATGGTTGAGACTGCTCAGGTAATGTTTGCCAAGAGATTGTTAATTACCCTTTTACCTTAGAGGAAAACGACAGCAGAACTGCCGAGGAAGAAGAGCTTGCTGCCGAGAAGCTCAAAACTCTGGATGTTGTGCAGAGTGTTTTGCAAACCACCCTCAGCGATTCTACACACAAAGGATCAGTAGCTGCTAAGAAATTTAAGTATGGTTTATGTTCCATCCCATTCCATCCTATTTTCCTTTGACATAAATGCCTTATTGAACTCTGTATAAAAGTAGACCATTGTAAATGTTCTGGGGAGTGTGGTTGGCAGTATGTATCATCCCTTAAAAATATACTTCTCTTTGATCCAGGTTCACCCCAGGAAACTAATCTTAAATTTTTTCTCTGTTTATGTACTTAGATGTCATAACAGCATTGCTTCCATTAGTGAAGCAGCTGGACAGTGATTTAAATATTAACTGTAGGGGCACTTGCATGGCTCAGTTAAGTGTCCAACTTTTTTTTTTTTTTACATTTATTTATTTTTGAGAAAATGTGGGAGGGGCTGAGAGACAGAGAAAATCCCAAGCAGGCTCCACACTGACAGGACAGAGCCTGATGCGGGGCTCGAACTCAAACCAAGAGATTGTGACCTGAGCTGAAGTCAGACACTCAACTCACTGAGCCACCCAGGTGCCCCAAGTATCCAACTCTTGATCTCACCTCATGTCTTGATCTCAGGATCGCGAGTTCAAGCCTCGTGTTGGGCTCTGTGCTAGGGGTGAAGCCTGCTTTAAAAAATAAATATTGGGGCGCCTGGGTGGCTCAGTCAGTTGAGTGTCCGGCTTCGGCTTGGGTCATGGTCTCACGGCTCATGGGTTTGAATCCCGTGTCAGGCTCTGGTGCTGACAGCTCAGGGCCTGGAGCCTGCTTCAGATTCTGTGTCTCCCTCTCTCTCTGCCCCTAACCCACTCACATTCTGTCTCTGTCTCTCTCAAAAATAAATAAACATTTATAAATAAATAAATAAAATAATAAATAAATAAATACTGTGAAACTTTATAAATGTAGCAGTTTATACTACAGAAAATTTTAAACACATAATTTGGAAAGACTGGTGTTCCTTATACACCAGCTTCTACAATCACTACCATGTGACCAGTTTTCTTTTCTTTTTTCTGTTTTAATTTTTTTTTTTAATATTTTTATTTATTTTTGAGACAAAGGGAAAGCATGAGCTGGGGAGGGACAGAGACAGAGGGAGACAGGAACCGAAATGGGCTCCATGCTGACAGCAGAGAGCCTGATGCAGGGCTCAAACTCATGAGCTGCGAGATCATGAGCTGAGCTGAAGTTGGATGCCTAGCTGACTGAGCCAACCAGGTGCCCCTTGTTTTGTTTTGTTTTAATGTAAACTCTACACCCAAAGTGGGGCTTGAACTCAGGACCCTAAGATCAAGAGTCACATGCTCGGGGCGCCTGGGTGGCGCAGTCGGTTAAGCGTCCGACTTCAGCCAGGTCACGATCTCGCGGTCCGTGAGTTCGAGCCCCGCGTCAGGCTCTGGGCTGATGGCTCGGAGCCTGGAGCCTGTTTCCGATTCTGTGTCTCCCTCTCTCTCTGACCCTCCCCCGTTCATGCTCTGTCTCTCTCTGTCCCAAAAATAAATTAAAAAAAAAAAAAAAAAAAAAAGTTGAAAAAAAAAAAAAAAGAGTCACATGCTCTACTGACTGAGCCAGCTGGGCATCCCCAGGTTTCCTTTCTATACCTTTACTCACCTCCCCAACCTTTCCCCCCTAAAATATTTTATGCAAATCCAGTTTTATCCATATTTTAGTAAGTGTAAAATAGTTTTTAATGTTAAAAAAAGATCCAGGGAAACTCAAAACTGGGTAATTTAAAATATGACTGTCTCTAACAAGATTCTGACACTCTTCTTTGGCTGTGTGGTTTTGTCTTGCTCAAAAATTGGAATAGCTCCAATGTCGACTTACGATTTACTATTAAGTTTTTGCATTATGTTCTGATTTCTCTCTCCCAATTTATTCCTGTCTGTCGTTTACATAGGGATGTCATACGTTATGATCCAACAAGGCATGACCATGCCACTTATGAAAGGAAGACTGATGATAAGCCAAAAGAAAGGTAAGTCAGCTACTTCTCTCTGGAGGAGGATCATAGAAATTAATCTCATTTCAGACAATAGTAGTAGATAGTAGCCAATATCTATCCATTGGTCCACATTGCATTTAATTTAAGACCAGGGAGGGAAAAGTTAGAGTAGAATTATTGATGTGGCAGAGAAAGTCTTACCTTTTAACAAAGAAGTCTCATGCAAGTAAATGGCATGTGCTCCTGGGCTGCTCTGGTGCCTCCTACTTGTATTAGTTTCTTGTGGCTGTTGTAACAAATTACCACAAACTTAACTGCCTTAAAACCACAAAAGTTACTGGGAGTCTGAAGTCAAGGTTATTGGAAGAACTACGTTCTCTTGCGTTCAGGGGAAACATCTGTTCCCACCTCTCTCCTGGCCTCAGGTGCCTGCCAGCAGCCCGTGGTGGTCCTCGCCTGGCTGTGTTCCTCCATCACTGGAGTCTCTATATCTGTCTTCATGTGGCCTCCTCTTCTCTGCATCTTTCATCTCTGTGTCTGTTATCAGCACACTTGTGATTACATTTAGAGCCTGTCTGGCTAATCCTGGAAGATCTCTTCTTTGCAAGGTACTTAAAAACTCTGCAAAAACCCTTTTTCCAAATCAGGTAATGTTCACAGGTTTTAGAAAGTAGGGCCTGGACATCTCTTTTTGAGGGCAGCGATTCAGTCCACTCACTCCTTCAGTGTGGTAGGAACTTGTGTTTCCCATACATGCCCTATCAGTTTGACAAATACGGCACATGTGTGGAGCAACCACCAAGTCTGCCTCGTTTAATTCCTTCATTTTCCGGCTGTGAAAATCACTAAAGGCATGTGGTATTCTGAATTAGATCCTGGAAGAAAAAAGATATCTGTGGAGAAACTGGGGAAACGAGAATAAGGTTTGAGTTTAGTTAATAGCGATGACCCTATGTTAATCTATTAGTTTTGACCATTGTACCAGAGTTACGGAAGATGCTACCATGTGGGGAAACTAAGTGAAGGCTATTTGGGAATGATGTACTGTCTTTGTAACCTTTCTGTAAATCTAAAATTTTTCCAAGATTAAAGGTTTCTTTTAAAAAGAATCAGATCAGACCAAAGTAGAAGTAATATAAACATTTCCTGCAACGTAGAATTTTTGTATGTTATTCCAAATAACCCACATTGAACGTGGCATTTGAGTAGGGTATATTTTGTATATTTATTTTTATATGTAGGATGTATTATCTATTGCTGCATTAAAAATTATCTGAAACTTAGCACCTTAAAACCACAAAGACTTAGTACCTCAAACTTTCTGTGAGCAGCCTCTGTAGGTGGTTCTGGCCAGGGTCTTTCAAGAGGTTGTGGTCAGAATGTTGCCCTGGGCTTCAGTCTCCGCAGGCTCGACTGAGGCTGGTTGGCCTGCCTCCAAGATGGCTCCTTCTCATGGCTGTGGGCCAGTCCCTCACCTTGTTGGCCTCTCCATTAGGCCGCTTAAGTGCCCTCATAACAGGGCAGCTGTCTTCCCTCAGAGCCAGTGACCCAAAAGAGAAGGAGGAGGCACGGTGTGTTTTATGACCTAGCCTTGAGCCACACACTGACAATCGGCCCTGTTTGGTTTTCTTGAAACAAGTCTCTAAGTCCAACCCATAGTTTGATTGGGGGGATGGGGGTGGCTTGTAAACACCACCTCTCAAAGGGAGAAGTGACGAGGAATTTGTGAACACATTTAAAACCACCGTTATGCACCTCCTGGCACAGATTGTTTATATTCCTGCCACATGGAAAATATGCTCACCCCCTCCCTGGCTTCCCCAGGACCCTCACTTCTACAATATCCATTCAGAATCTGGGATGCTGTCATCCAAATCCCGTCTAGGGGCAAATGAGGCTGAATGTTGTAATTCCTAGAGTACGACACCTTGAGTGCAGGTCTTGTAATTAGAGACGGGAGAGAACTGTGAACCAGAGAGACTGGTTACTGCCCGTTCTCGAACACAGTGGTGGGACAGGTACAGGATGGCCACCGTGAGCTCTGCTGTCCAGAGAGGATACAGGAGGCACAGGGGGCACCAGTCCGGAAGAGCTTTGACAAACATTTTGACAAAAAAGCTTTGGACAAACATTGGGAGTTCTTAGATTAGAACTGTGGGCCTGGTAATAATTCTCCACGGTCTTGATTCCGCCTTTTGGATCATCCTTCCTTTTTCATGAACGGTCGCATGGGGTTGTGGCTAAGTAATTTTCTCAGCCTTCTTTTTCCTAGTAGAAATGTGGGAATCCAAAAGCCTTTTCCTTATAGAATATCATGGTACCTATCAATCCAGGCTAGTGTTTCTCTTAACCTATTTCTCTTAAAATATTTGTGTGAATCTCCTGTGAATCTCCTATGGGTTCACTCCCATTAGACAGGAGCCACACCCACAGATCATTTGGAGACCAGCTTATTTTCCTGTGGACTTCTGCTGAGACACCACCTTTAAATTCTTCAGGAGCCTCGTTTGAACAGTTGAAGTTTCTGGGCTATGGCTACGGTCTTAACAAAGGATTTTGTTTTATATTTAGACTGGGGTCTACACATTTCTCTGTTAAAAGATCAGATAGTAAATATATTAGGCTTTGCAGGCCACAAGGTCTCTGTTGCAGTACTCCAGTCTGCCTTTGTAATAGGAAAGCAGTCACAGGCAATATGTGAGTGAGGGAGGCTGGGTTCCAATAAAATTACCAGTAAGACACTAACATTTGCATTTCATGTAATCTTCCATGTCACAAAGTCATTTTCTCTTTATTTTTTCCAACCATTTCAGACTGTAAAAGATTGCATTGTAGCTTGCATCCCACACATAAATAGGCAACAACCCGGCTTTGGTCCTTGGGCTCTGGTTTGCTAACGCCTGCTTTAGACTATGTTTTCTGAGTCTTAGATTTGCTCTTTGCTTAGAAGCCAATTCTTAAATTTCATGTCACTCGTGTTCTAGAAATTAGGAGTCTTCAAGACCATGAGGTCCTAGCTTCTTATAAGAAATATCTTCCTTCAATGAAACTATCTGCTCGCGTTGTACTACAAGCAGCAAGAAGAAACCAGCAAATACCCTCAGACCTTCCCAGACACCTTCCTAGCTAGCTTCTTGTTCATAGGCATGTCCCAGGGCCCACTTTAACAGAGATGATGCAGTGCTGCTGAACTTCCTGCCATGGCATAGCAAGGATCCCTTTCCCCCAGGTTTCCAGTAGCGTTTACCTCAATTTCCCACAGCCCTACCTGCAGCCTCCTCAGTGGCTATGTAGTTTCTACTGGCAGTTTCTGCAAGGCTCTTCAGGCTCTTGCCTACACCCTCATTGCTGCCTCCTGACCTGCCCATTACCTGGACTGTGCAGCCCCTCCTCTGGTTTAGATTTGTTAGAGCAGCACTTCACACCTCGGTACCAAAATCTGCATCAATCGTGAATCTCTGTGTAAAAAACTTCCCCAAGACTGAATAGCTTGACCTTAAAAATTTATTAGGTCCCAATTTCTGTGGGTCAGGAATTTGGGAGTGGTTTACTGGGTAGTTAAGGGGCTCTCAGAAAGCCGCATTCTCCGAGGGCTCAAGACTGCCTGCAAGATGGCTCACCTAGTCTGTTGGCAGGAGGCCTCCATTCTTGCCTCTTGTTTGGCTGTTTGAGTGCCCTCAGGGCATGGCAGCTGGCTTCCCCCAGAGACGGTGGTGTGGGCGGGGAGAGAGCAAGGAGAACCTTGTGACCCTCATCTCCATAATCACACACCGTCACATCAGCCTTACTCCACTCCTCAAGAGGTCATTAAGTCCAGCCCACACTCAAGGGATGGGAAATTAACTCCCACATCATAAAAATGGATCAAAGGATCTTTAGACCACTTTTAAAACTGCCATATGGGATGAGCACTGGGTGTTGTATGGAAGCCAATCTGACAATAAATTATATTACTAAAAATAAAAATGCCATAAGATGGTTCAGTGATAATCATGTGGAACTGTCTGAAGTACACCGTTTCTCAGAGTTCAGTCTCATAGAAGGCATATCTGTCCTTAAATCCTGGCCAGGTTGGTTTTCTAAATGAAGTATTAAAAGTATCTCTCCGGGCGCCTGGGTGGCTCAGTCGGTTAAGCGTCCGACTTCGGCTCAGGTCATGATCTCACGGTTCGTGAGTTCGAGCCCCGCGTCGGGCTCTGTGCTGACAGCTCAGAGCCTGGAGCCTGCTTCAGATTCTGTGTCTCCCTCTCTCTCTGACCGTCCCCCGTTCATGCTCTGTCTCTCTCTGTCTCAAAAATAAATAAACATTAAAAAAAAAATTAAAGGGGCGCCTGGGTGGCGCAGTCGGTTAGGCGTCCGACTTCAGCCAGGTCACGATCTCGCGGTCTGTGAGTTCGAGCCCCGCGTCAGGCTCTGGGCTGATGGCTCGGAGCCTGGAGCCTGTTTCCAATTCTGTGTGTCTCCCTCTCTCTCTGCCCCTCCCCCGTTCATGCTCTGTCTCTCTCTGTCCCAAAAATAAATAAAAAACGTTGAAAAAAAAAAATTTAAAAAAAAAAAAAAAATTAAAAAAAAAAAGTATCTCTCTGTGACAGTCTCCCTCAAGAAGGCATTCATTTAGGACATCTTGTTCACTTAGTATTTTAGAATAGGTAATACAGTTAGAATTTTGGCCCAATACTACTCATGATATATGGAGTGGACTCTAATAGGAAGAATGATTTTAGTCTTGTAATAGTTAAAAACCCAGTATTGGAAATAATCATGGAACTTTTTATCCCAACTTCAAAGACAAAAATAAATGCAGAGCAGGTTTAAAATGACATCAACATTCCATATCAAAACAGAGTAGACTTAGCACATTTATAATTCATTTCTAAAACCAATGTTGTAAAAGCCACAGAATTTTACTTTTTAAATGTTTATTTTTATTTTGAGAGAGAGAGACAATACGAGCAGGGGAGGAGCAGAGAGAGAATCCCAAGCTGGCTCTGCACTGTCTGCATGGAGCCCGATGTGGGGCTCCATCACACGAACCGTGAGATCATGACCTGAACCGAAATCGAGTCAGAAGCTCCACCGACTTAGCCACCCAGGCGCCCCAAAATTCACAGAACTTTAGAACTTGTAAAGATCTTAAAAGTTATCTGGTTTAGCATGTTCATTTTGCAGGTGAGGAAACTGAGGCCTTTTGTGGTTAAGTGATTTTCTTAAAACTAATATCTTAGGTGTGATTTATGGAATGTAACTCAGGATAGGAGGGAGATATGATTCTTGTGTAATGTTTGGAGCTGTTTGACATGGTTTTCTGTATTAAAAGCTTATTGGTCAAGATTCTGCTTTTATGAGTAGAGTTTCATATGTGGATCCTCTGGGTTGTTGAAAGAATGGGTTGGTTTTCCAAGGTGTTCTAATTTCTGGCAGCTGATGGTCTCTTTGTGACATGCGTGTCTGTATGTGTCCCTGCAGTAAAGCAAAACGGAGGAAGAAAAGGGAGGAGGCTGAGAAGCTGCCTGAGGTGTCTAAAGAGATGTATTATAACATTGCTGCGGACTTAAAAGAAATATTTCAAACTACAAAAGTTACCAGTGAAACAGCAGACGACACGCCCTCTACTGAGAATCGTGACGGCGAGAAGGTCGAAGTCCATGAGCCCGCGCCTCTGACAGCTGGGGCCTGGCAGCCTGGCGGGTTCACATTCTCCTTTTTTGATTCAGATGCTAAAGATGTAAAGGAAGGTACTTTCTAAATTGTCTTAACTTTTTTACTTCAGGCAGCTTGAACGTAATAGATTGAGTCTACATTAAATGTAATAATGTAACATTAGTTGAAAAGAGAATTATTCTCTCCCACCTCAATGAACAATAGCAGATTCAGTATTATATGGCCAAAACGACGTGCCTGGAGCTGTGTTCACACAGCAAGAAGTGTTTTTGCACTTAAAGGAGCAGACGTCTGGCTGCCACTTGAAGGGGAGCATGTACTGTGCAGCATTCCTTCTCCTGGATGGAAATAATCATAAGAAATCTAGGGAGTCATTTATTTAAGTAGCTTCTGTCTTACATGCAGTTGGAAAAACCGGGACCTGTAGCAAGCCGGTGCCATCTGGTAGGGAAAGTGGAAATAGGCGACCTTGGCTTTATACAGATGCACTGTCATCGACTTGCTGGTTGCTTCCCACTTAATCCTGGGAAATGTGCCAGAGCCTGGAGAAAAGCAAACTCCAGCACGCACAGTTCTGCGTTCCGTTTCAGGAGGTTCATGTCTGGAGGCCAGCGTGACCCAGAAGTTAACAGCAGCTGTTAGTTAGGCTGCTCTCCCTTAGTGTTTAAGATGGAAGTGGAGCTCACCGAGAAGCCGGCTGTGCCCACGCAAGAGAGTGCCGCACACCCACCTTCAGTGAGATACCATGCTTAAAGTAGCATCCGTGCGCGCGGCAGATAAGTACTTAGTGTCATTTCTCTGGTCCTCTGGCCGGAGGGCAGTGATCCAGCTTTTCAAAATGTGTTCTTAAGTAAGATACAATACATCATGTGCTCTGCTTACGTTATTCTCTCGCATGTGATGTCCCTCTGAGTAGCAAGGTCAGTCCTAAACTGCCGAGCAGACCTGGTGTGATGTGGATATTGACTGTAACTCTTCTGAAAGCCAGGCGTGAGAAAATTCACTTTGAAATGAGTGCTGAGACGCCTCGGGTGTGATTTCCGTGCTCCAGGAATCAGGGGCACTGTCCACATCTTATAGCAGTGGCTTGTTCAGCGGTTCCAGAAAGACCATTTGGAAACTGAAAACGTAAAGACAGAGGTTTCCTTTCCTCACTGATGAGTAAACGGGGAAACGTGGTTTCACTGCAACATGTTCTATTTTGGGCTTCTCTTGCTAGCACTTTTGTTCTTTTATGTTACACATTTATAAACCTTTAGTTTTTATATCTTTTTATAGTATTACTATATTTCTTGTCAGATCACCTTGGTAATGCCAAAAAAAATGACACTTTGTCTCCATTAATATTGAAAATCCAAAAAGATACTACTGATTTTAAATTAATGATTAAGCTACTGGACCCTTAGAGCTATGTGTGTATGGTCAAAGTGGTCACATGAGTGTGATCAGGTACAGTCCTGTCCCCTTTCGTTGCCATGATGATACAGATGCCTATAGAGTTGAGACAGTGAGAACTGGGAAGGTTGTCTGGCAGGGAGCCCCTCGTTTCCAAGACAGCAGTTCTGAAGAGGAGGAGGTTACAGAAGAAACAGACGACAGGAAGCCCAGCCCCAGGTAAGCAGTCTCTTTCTGTGCAGGTCTGTTTCATAATTTGTAGAACCTGAGTTAGACATGCTGATAGAACTATCCAAATTTATCTTCACAAGACAATTTTCTTTTCAGCTTCTTTAGAGTTCTCTAGCCTTTCTGTAACAGGGATCACGTCTCTTCCTTAAAACTGGATAGCACCCTGTGAGGGGTATGAAGTCCTGGGTCTGGCAGGAGGACCCTGGAATGTCCCATGGGAAACACTGGCAGATGGGGTAGCAACACTGGGGTGAGACGGTCAGCCACCACCATGGGACATAAGTCTTCATTACCAAAGCTTCAGGTAGAAGAGAGGATGCTGAATACAGGGTGGAGTCACTTTAAATCAGGGCAAAATGAGCAAAACATAAAGCAGATATATTTAAGGAATAGTTCATTTATATTTTCAGAACATTTCATCTGAAATGTTGAAATTAACTAACCAGTGTCTCTCTCTCTCTCTCCCCTCCCTCTCTTGTTTCAGAGAAGTACCAGTACCTGAGAAAGAGACTACAAGATTTTTCTTTTTTTCTAAGAATGATGAAAGACTTCATAGTGAGTCCATTTCTGGATTAAATGATATAGAACAGGAAATGGTACAGCTCTCACACTGTGTACTCCAATACAGAAACACGCATCCAAGAAAGTATTTGGCAAAAATTTTGATCCTTTGCAATGTCATGTGGTTCAGCTGTCTCTGTTTTTGGACTCACACAGGTAGACTGGTTAAGCTCTGGAAGATGAGAGCTCCCACTCCCCACCTCCCTCCCTCATTCATCATCATCATCATCAACAAGGGCTTCTTTGTTGTGGGGACTTGCTTAGATGCTAGATGGGCAAAACTCCTATTTTTCATACCTTGAACGTTCATGTGAAAACTGAGGCTCTTGGTGAACTCATTTTTTTTTCAACCACCTAAGTTTATCTTTTTAAATATAATTTATTGTCAAATTGGCTTACATACAACAACCAGTGCTCATTCCAACAGGTAACCTCCTCAATGCCCATCACCCATTTTCCATCCCCCCGCCCATTCACCCTGTTTGTTCTTTGTGTTTAAGTCTTTTGTGGTTTGCCTCCCTCCCTCTGTTTGTGACTATTTTTCCCCTTCCCCTCCCCCATGTTCTTCTGTTAAGTCTCTCTAGATCCACATATGAGTGAAAACATTGGATATCTGTCCTTTTCTGACTTATTTCACTCAGCATAATACCCTCCACTTCCATCCACACTGCTGCAAATGGCATGATTTCATTCTTTCTCATTGCCAAGGAGTATTCCATTGTGGTGAACTCATTTCTTAAAGCCTAGCACAAACAGAAAGCAAGATACATAATAGTAAATGATACATAAATGGTAAAAATTCTAGCGGCTCTATATTTTCATTTTGTAAAAACAAAATATTTTTTAAAATCGCATAAATTGTAGGGGCGCCTGGTGGCTCAGTTGGTTAAGCGTCGGACTCTTGGTCACGGCTCAGGAAGTGATTTCGCGGTCATGGGATCGAGCCCAGTGTCAGGCTCTGCACTGAGAGCATGGAGCCTGTTTGGGATTCTTTCTCTCAAAATAAATAAACATTTTCTAAAAATAAATAAAATGAAATTAGCATAAATTGGGGAAAAAACGGTGTTAACTAGAATTGAAGACCTTGATAATGCCAGCACTAGCATATCATCCATTTTAAAGGCATTAATCTTCTGCCTTGTCTTTTGATTTTCCCTTATGAGGTTCTCATTTATTCTGGAGAGGAGTGGGAAGTAATATCAGCAGGAATTCTTGGGAGGCCAGAACAAACACCTTGCGTATGGTGAGTAACAGTATCCCCATATTGTCTCCTCAGATGGATGCACTGTTATGTCTGTGTGTTAGTATTTGTCTGGTGTAAGAAATCGGTAGTAAGGAATAACATGTAAGACACAAATGGTGACACCTGAGGCCATGATTTAACCTCTCAAGAGTCACCATGGAGGAAGGGACTCTGTTTGGGTCATGCCATATCTGGTGCAGGTGAGGAACCTAAGAGCAGCCGCCTGTGTGAGCAAGTTCCCGCCATGCTTGTTAAGTAACAGTAAGTCCTGAGTTTGGGGAACACTAAAATATGGTTTCCATATTTAAAAAGTTCGAATATTCCTTGTTCATTCCAAGTGAGCACTCCCATAATGCTTTCCATAATCCTGACACTGAATAACCTAAATTTTACTTTATAGTTACTCAACACTTGAAAATGATTCACATTTATTTTTAACAAAGGCTTGATTTACGTTTTTCTAGGACTGTCGGAAGAAACATAAAGATGCCAAAAGGAGAGTGAAACCAAAATAATATTAAATGTCAGCATTGGTTTTGATACTGAATATGAGCAAGGCTTACCTATGGAAATCGGGTGATGCAGAAAATAATTTTAAGTGAGAAAGAATTCAGATTGAAGGGATTCAAAATCTGCCTGATTGATATCACTCTGTTTGCTATCTTTTTCTGTGGATTTGCTTGTATCTCTTTGTAAGTAATTCTGCAAAAAATTAACATGAACTTTTTTTTTTAAACAAAGCACAAGACAACCCCTCAAAATACTTTTTATATATAATCTCTGTGCTATCTTCAGTAACTAATGTGTATCTTCTAATTTAGAGTTTACATAAAGTCTTTTTAAATGTATGGGTAAGAGCACTTGTGTTTTCCAAGTTAGGCTTTGTGTGAATTATAGGCTACATGAAATATGTATTTTTGATTGTATATTGTCATTTTTTTAAAAGATGAATACAAATCAGCCTGAGTTCTGTACTTGTGTCCTGATAAACAACTAACTGAAATGCAAGACATTTCAGATAAGCACCATAGGAGAGAGTTCTCTGAGGACCAGGAAAGGGTGCCAAATAGAGTTTTCCTGTCCTTGGCCTCTGAAAATTAATAGAGGCAACACATCAATCCCAAAACTCTGGTTTGACCAGAGTCTCATGAAAAATCCAAGTTAGCCATCAGGACTCTCAAGTCCAGATAGGGAAGCAGATTTAATATCTCATTAAATCAACCTGGTTATGATTCAAGCCTCCTATCAAACTGGGCTCTGTTCAAAACTGTTATATAGATCATCCCCAGGGATTGTCCTTGAGCCACAACGTGTATCTGAAATTAAGTATTTATTAATTTACATCTTGACCAAATATAAACTCTAGAGGGCTGGGATGCCATCTGGTTTATTGACCATTATATCCCCACTGCCTAGAACTGTGTGTAGCATTCGGTGGGTGCTTAGTACATGTATTTCTGAATAAACAGGGTCCAAAGAACTAAGCAGCTGAAGAGTCATTTGGGATTCCTGTGTTTCTGACACTTCAGACCTGATGGAGAGTAGAAAAACCACCACGCAGCAGGATAAATAACCTCAATGTCACCTTCTCTTGATGCAGATTACATTTATACTTTCTCACTGCTACATAACAAGCCATCCCAGTAAAATTTATTTTGCTCACAAATTAGCAATTTGGTCAGGGCTCTGTGGGGACTGCGCATCTCTCCTCCATGTAGTGTCATGGGATGGCTCAGCTGGGACCAGAGGATCCACTTCCAAGATGGCCCCACTCACTCAGTGCCTGTCCCTGGGCCTCCTCACAGCATGGCATCGAGATTTCAGAAGCAGATGCTGCCAGGCTCTTACAGCATAGTCCAGAAACTGGATCAGTCATTTCCACTATATTCTACAGGTCAAACACACACAGAGCCCAGATAGAACCAAAGAGAGGGGATGTAGACCACCAGCCCTCAGTGGAAGAAGTGGCAAAGAATTTGGCCATACTTAAATGTGTCACACCCGCCATCTTCAAAGCAGACAAATAAGTGACATCAAGTAGCCTTACCTACCCCTAATTCCTGCTCCCAAGATACAAACACCGTCAACAATTTCACGTGTCCTGATACTTCCCTCCATGTCTCCAACGTGCTGATGCTATTATTTCTTGATTTTCAGTGTTAGACACTATGCATTGACTTCTGCTCTAACAAGTGAGGATTCAACTCTGATCCAAGTAGCGTAATTTGTTTTTCTACAATCTTTTTTTCTACTTGTTCAACTTCTTTGTAGTTGAACTAGGAAGACTAAGACTTTCAGTCTTATACCTTCCAACAGTACCATAAGATGTTTTCTCAATCCAACATTTAAATAATCAAACCTGTCACCCCACCTTTTTTCCTGGACACATTTATCTGGAAGCCTTCTTTCTGGCTCTAATCTGGACACACAAGGTAGCAAACTTGGCACATGCAAAACACAGGTTCCAAATACTTGTAGTTGATACGCTGAGGAAACACCTTACTGGAGTAGTTACTGGAGTAACCGGAGTTCCTGACTGGAGTTAACCCTTTCAGCAAGGAAATTAAACCCCCTTACTCTAGTCCATGACACTTTTAGATAAGTAGACTACTAAACAAATGTTTACACAAACTATCAAAATGTTCTTAAATTTACCATGCTTTCTATACAGTCTCAGCCAGATCTTTTTTTTTTTTTTTTCCTTTTGTTCTTCTAATGGATACAATAAGCAGTTACATACAGAATTAGTCTGACTTTGTAAGGCCTAAAATTCCCTTCACAGCCTCTGGTGCCAAAGCCTGCTGTCTGCTGCCCTTTGCACGGCTCCACACTCCCTTTGGTTTTTAACCAGCGGATCCAGAACGTGCCAGGCAGACCCACAGAAGTGAAAATACATTGTAAGTGAGCAGATGACAAAGCAAGTAAGCTTTGTTTTCATTACAGGAAACGTTAACACAGTACTAACTTTAAAGCGGGTTACCAGGCATTTCCACCCTTGTTTTGCGACCTGTTTCCCTGTGCCCGTTTAGCAGAACTTCTGCACTGAAACCGGAACTCTGGAAAAGGCGCGCGCAGGGGCGGGCTCCTTGAGGCCCCCCTGACCGCCGACACCTCAGCCGCTCCCAGATACGACCTGGGCAGGCAGGAATCCGGGTACCCGGAGGCGTCAGCGTCCGGCCCAGGGTAAATGCACACTGCGGGCCCCGCATCCAGTGTACGTGTCAGCGAGCCTGGCGTGGGGCCCGGGACTGCAGTCTCGCCAACCCCGGGGTGACCTGGCGCGGGTGTCCAAGACACGGACTCCTGCGGCGGTCACCCTCCACGACACTGGCTCCCGCGGGGGTCCCCAGCGACAAGGCCCCAAGGCGGAATTCCCGAGGCCGCCGTCACCGCGCCCGAGTTGCGAGTGGGGAAATGCACAGGCGTCCCGCGCACAGCCAGCTGAACCCTGACAAGCGGGTACACCTGTGTAAGACGCGCGGTCACCAGGCACAACATCAGTCCCCCCTCGCTGCCCCCTGTCCCCACCCCGGGCCCCACCATCAGGGTGCGATCACCACAGCGGCCCAACTGGCTGGAGGCTTCCATGGTGCGGGGTCGCGCAGCCGCCTTCCCAACGCGCGTGCCGCGCACGCCCGAGTGGGCGTGGTCGGGGCCCGCGCGGCCAATCGGCGTCCTACTTGTTAGTGGGTGTCGGGCGGCGCGCGCTAATTGGCCGGTGTAGACCGGCGCTGTCAGAGCGTTGCATCACCTCTGGACGCCGGGCTGCGGCGTGGACGCGGCTCCTTCCGTGGCGCGCCTGCTCGCGGGCCCTTCAGGTACCCCCGCCCTGCCCGCAGGGTCGCCCCAGGTTACCCCGCCCTACCTGCGGGTTTGCCCAGGGTACCGTCGTCCTGCCCGCGGGGTCGCTCCACGTACCCCGCTCTGCCCGTGGGATCGACACTGGTTACCTTCCCATCGCACCCCTCCCCCGCCCATCCTGCTTGTGGGGTCGCCCCAGGTATCCCCGTCTTACCCACGGGGTCGCCCCGAGTACCCTCGCTCTACCTTGCGGGGTCGCCCCAGGTACCCCTGTCCTGCTTGCGGGGTCGCCTCAGGGTACTCGCCCCCCGCCGTCATCGCCCTCGGGGTCACCCCGGATTATTCGTCTCTCTCCCCTACCCACCGGCCTGCCCGCGGGGTCGCCCGGGTGCCCCCGCCTAGCCTGCTGGCCCCGTGGGGTGGTTGCGAGAATTTGGTGTGGCAGTCGGCTAGGGAAATTCGGGGGGTGGGCGAGACGACTTGAGGAGCCGGGCGTTCGGAGGCACCGATCTAGTCGTAGGCCGGCGGGGAGGAGAGTCTGCTGCCAGGGCCCTGGGGCTCGAGGGGAGTAAGCACGGCGTCCCGCAGTCGGGTAGTGGCCGGTGCCCCTGGGAGCGGGGAGAGGAAGGCCGTTTTCCGCGGGGTCTGTAGCTGCGAGAAGGGGAGCGTGAGGAGCTGCGGTGGGTTTGCAGCCCTGAGGGTGAGCAGGAGCCGGAGGGGAGCGAGTCCGGAGTGTACGGTACAGTCCGAAAGCGCGTGCTCCTTCAGGGGGTGGGTCCCTGCGGTTCCCGCGTGAGGGACAGGTGCGAGGGGACCGGGTCTGAGGAGTTCGTGGTTCGCTTCTCGAAGGAAGCGGTGCTGGAACCGAGTCCGGAGGGAACTGGGTTTTTGTTAGGGGATGGGGGTGAGGGCTGGTTTTAGGCTTCAGGTTTTGCAGGAGGATGAGGAGGGATGAAACCGGAGGCAAAGTAATTTCTAGTAGCGTCTTAAGTTTTGCAAGGTACCGGTAAAATGGCGGACAGCATGTTCTCTGTGTAAGTGATTGAAGAGTGGAGCACAGGGAAGCGAAGGGAGCAGATAGAGTGTCGCCGACCGGCAGGGACGGTGGGATGGGATTTGCGGGCAGGAAGTCCTAGTAGCTCCCAAAGCGGACACGTGATACCCAGTATTCCAGCTGGTGTTAAGTTAGCGTTGTGCGGTTTGTGACCTGTACTTTACAGGCGACACGCTGGAGGTGTGAGGTCGAGTCCCTTTTCTCAAAGCTCACATACCCAGCGGTGGCGCCACGACTGTCGTCGCGTGCCGGAGGGCCGACTGAAAAGGCAGGTGGGAGGAGGGTCGTGGGTGGAGACTGAGGATGCGGACCGCGTGCTTGCTTCAGACGGGCGGGTTGGAGCGCGTCCCACGTGCGAGGTCACGGGAACAAGGTCGGGGAGATGGGTCTGCAGGTGGCACGGGGGTGTGACCAGGGACTGGGAGACGTGTCTACAGGCGGCACATGCGTGGGAACAGGTGCGGGGGTGGGGGGGTCAGTGAGCGCCTTCGAGAGGAAAGCACTTACTTAGTAAGCGGTGCTGGAGGCTGCGGACGGAGTAGCAGGAAAGCCGTGCCCGGGAGGCTCTGTGTAAAAGGGAAAGTCAGGAGGAGAGGTGGCATTTCGGGGGGAAGGTGGCCTGCACTGCCCCCTTGAAAAGTCTGCACGGAATATGGGGGGGGGGGGAGTCATTGGATTTAAGGTTAATACGAAAGTGGTATTTTCAGAGCTTCTTCCTTAGGAAGGTGGTATGTCAGGTACAGTGTTTATTTTTCTCTTTATTTTCAACGTTTTTGTGATAAAGTTAATACATACCAAAAAAGCGGGAGGAAGTAATAAATAGAAATGTGTTCTTTCATGCCTTCCTCCTCCTAACCCTACTCGATGGTGGCTGTAGGTTAGTTTGGTGGCAGCCTTCTAAGTTCAAATACAGAATTGCTTCCACGTAGACTTTATTTACATGTGTGTATTTTTAAGTCTCTTGAAAATGCGGATGCACATAGTATAAATTACTAGAATGGTGATTTGCTTTGCTCTTTCTCAACATTTGGCAGTATTTGGTGTGTTATGATTACTTTTTTAAATGTTTATTTTTGAGAGAGAGTGAGAGGAGGAGGGGTGGAGAGAGGGGGAACAGAGGATCTGAAGCAGCGAGCCTGATGGGGGACCCGAACTCAAAAACTGTGACATCCTGACTTGAGCCAAAGTCAGATGCTCAAGTGACTGAGACACGGGGGTGCCCCAAAATATGATCATTTTTAATGCCTGCTTGGTAGTGATGTACCATAATTTAGTCACTTAATTACTCATGGGTATTTAAATTGTTTTCAGGGATTTATGGGAACAGTGCTTCAGTTAATATTTTTGTACATATTTTGTACATTTGTGTAAGTATATCTGGGGTATACGTTAATAGGATATGACCAAACTGAGAAAGGGCCAGAGTTAGACACACGTCTGGGATTAAATTTGACTTTAGTAACATACTGTGAAGACCTGGGAGGACAGAAAAAAGAACAGAAATAGACTTAGAGGTCTGATTCACAGAACTTTGGTGGCCAGTTGGATGTGGAGATTATCTGGTCCTATCAAGTGGGGGACTTAGAAATTTCAGGTAGTGATGGGAATGCACGCTGGTGCAGCCACTCTGGAAAACAGTATGGAGGGTCCTCAAAAAACTAAAAATAGAACTGCCCTATGACCCAGCAATTGCACTACTGGGCATTTATCCACAGGATACAGGTGTGCTGTTTCGAAGGGACACGTGCGCCCCTATGATTATGGCAGCACTGTCAACAATAGCCAAAGGATGGAAGGAGCCCAAATGTCCGTTGATGGATGAATGGGTAAAGAAGATGTGCCACCCACCCACACACACACACACACACACACACACACACACACACACACACACTGGAGTATTACTCGGCAGTGAAAAAGAATGAAATCTTGCCATTTGCAAATACATGGATGGAACTGCAGGGTATTATGCTAAGTGAAATTAGTCAGAGAAAGACAAAAACCGTATGACTTCACTCATGAGGATTTTAAGAGTGAAAACAGATGAACATAAGGGAACGGAAACAAAAGTAATATAAAAACAGGGAGGGGAACAAAACAGGAGAGACTCATAAATATGGACAACAAACTGAGGGTTGCTGGAGGGGTTGTGGGAGGGGGATGGGCTAAATGGGTCAGGGGCACTAAGGAATCTACTCCTGAAATCATCGTTGCACTATATGCTAACTAATTTGGATGTAAATTTTAAAGAATAAAAAATAAAATTAAAAAATATTCAGGTAGTGGGAGGGAACAGTGGGACTACTCGTGCATTCGAATTAAAGACTGGAGCAGGCGTGGCAAGGAAGAGCATGATGTTTATTTTAAACAAAAATATTTTTGTGTGCATTTCTAAGGTCTATTGAAGTAAACATCCGTAAAGGTCAAGGAGGGTATATAGACGTTTCTGAACAGGAAGTTGCCACTAAAGAGGTCTGAGGGAGTCTGGAATCCAGAAGATTGGAGGGCAAGGGTTATGGTCAGAGAGAGGAAGAGGATATTCCTTCCCTTAGCATGACCTGGTGATGAATCTCCCCTCCTCTTTCTGCTCCCCACACCCCAGGCCCTGTGGTTACTGGATGCTGTTTGCAGGTACAGCTCTCCAGTGGATGTGAGGGGCCACAGCAATCCTGTGATTTATGCATGGGGGCTGTTTCTCCTCAGCAGCCACCATAGCCCGGTCACTGATACATGGCTCTTCGTGGCTAACCAGTGCCATTACCTTGAGTCGAAGCTCCCAAGAAAGTTTTATAGAAGTTAGGAGCATTTTCACAGGAAGCTTAAATATTATTTTCTCAAGAAAATAAAATAAAAAACTTCAGGTAGATATTCCTGAATAATGGTTAAAACAGTTCAAGAGTAGTGACTCAGACTTTGATGTGCAGGTCAATCCCCTGGGATCTTGTTAAAATGCAAGTTCCGACTCCTCCCACCAAGGTGGGGCTGGCAAGTCTGCGTATTCAGCTCCCATAGATGCTGGTGATTATAGAAGCAGCCTTGAGGAGCATTAGAAGTGACAGAAATTAATGTGTTGGCTAGACATCTGTTAATCTTCAAATGTAACCCCTTAAGTTTCAGTTGGCCTCTAATAAGGTAGTCCTGAACCAGCAGGACCCCTAATAAATCAAGAAGTGCACAAACACACTTTCTATCCATGAAAGGCCAGACATTGTAACAAGATCCAGAGATCCAAGCTGCCATCCAACATCGATTTAATACCATTTAATGTCACACCTCGTCAGAAATGGATGCTTGGATTCATTAAATGGCCCACCTGTTCTTTCCTTATTTTTTTCCTATATAAAACTCAAACACAGCATTGCATCTCAAAAATAAATGAGGGACACCTGGGTGGCACAGTCACTTAAGCGTCCCACTCTTGATTTTGGCTCAGGTCATGATGTGATGGTCCCTGAGCCCCGCATCTGTCTCTAATGGTTGGGATCCTGTCCCTCCCCCACATGCGCTCACTCTCAAAATAAATAAATATTTTTTAAAAATAAATGGGGGCACCTGGGTGGCTCAGTTGGTTAAGTGTCTGACTCTTGATCTCGGCTCAGGTCAGCATCTCATGGTTTGAGTTCAAGCCCCGAGTAGTGCAGAGCCTGCTTGGGATTCTCTGTCTCCCTTTCTCTCTGCCCTCCTCTCTCTCTCTCTCTCTCTCTCTCTCTCACTCTCACTCACTCACTCTCTCTCTCACTCACACACACACACAGTAAATAACATTTTTAAACATTTTAAAACTGTTTGTGCTTTAGCAACTAACATGAAGAATATAAAAAGACAACCCCCAGGATAAAGAAAATATTTGCAGATTCTATAACTAATAAGGGACTTGTATCTAAAATATATAAAGAACTCTTAGAGCTCAACAATTAAAAAGACAACTCATCTTAAATATTGGACAAAGGATGAATGGAAATTTCTCCAGATAAGATACAAATATTGCCTAAGCACATGAAAATGTGCTCAACTAATCATTAGGGAAATGTAAATCAAACCCATAATGAGATACTACTTCATATCCATTAGGATTTCCTATAATCCAAAACTGGACAATAAGGAGTGAGGATGTAGAAAACCTGGAATACTTATTCACTCCTGGGAGAACATAAAATGAGGCAGCAGCTTTAGAAAACTTTTTGGTAGTTTCCCAGAAGTTAAACACAGTTACTATATGATCCAGCAATTCTACTACTGGATATATTTACCCAAGAGAACTGAAAACATATGCCCACATGATAACTTACAGATGAATGTTCATAGCAGGATTGCTCATATTAGCCAAAAATTGGAAACATCCCTAATGTCCATGAACTAATGAATGGATAAGCTGTGACGTATCGATACAATGAAATATTTACTTGGCCATCAAAAGTAATGAAGTTTGAAGATGTGTTACAGCATGGATGAACTTTGAAAACAATTCTCAGGGGGTGCCTGGGTGGCTCAGTTGGTTAAGCGTCCGACTTCGGCTCAGGTCATGATCTCGCGGTCCGTGGGTTTGAGCCCTGTGTCAGGCTCTGTGCTGACAGTTCAGAGCCTGGAGCCTGTGTTTTGGATGCTGTGTCTCCCTCTCTCTCTGACCCTCCTCCGTTCATGCTCTGCCTCTGTCTCAAAAATAAATAAACATTAAACACACACATACACACACACACAATTATCAGAAGCCAGACACGTGATTCCATTTATATGAAATGTCCTGAATTGGAAAACTCATAGGACAGGAAGCAGGTTAATGGTTGCCAAGGGGCTGAGAAGGAGGGAATGGAGCGTGACTACTAACGTCTATAGGTTTTTGCAAGGGGTGGGTGGTAATGAAGTTGTTCTGGAATTAGACATGCTGATGGTTGCACAACCTGTGAATATGCTACAGACCACTGAATTGTATACCTTAAAAGGGTGAACTTTAATTTTAGAAAGCTATAATGTTTTTTTAAGTGTCATGTAGTGTGATGATAGTAATATGTATACACATTTTAATATATGCTACTCTGTTATTCCTAGAATTCTCTGTTGAGAAAAAAATTTTAATTTCTCTTGCAGCAACAAAATGGTTCAGCAAGTTCCAGAAAACATCAATTTTCCTGCTGAAGAAGAAAAAATCTTGCAGTTCTGGTCCGAATTTAATTGTTTTCAGGAATGCTTAAAGCAGTCAAAACACAAGCCAAAGTATGTGAATTTCTTTGGTAGAGTCTTTAAGAGTAGTCATTTTTTTAGACTGAGTTCCATGAAAGCAGAAACTCTTCATTCATCTTTGTGTTCCAGTCCCCTAGCTCTGTATATAGTGGGTGCTTTCAGCAGTAGGTACACGGTGAATGGATGAGTTTTTAAATATCAGGGTGGATTCCGTTTCTTTAAGAGGTTTTCTAAATAGAGTTTATGTGTCACCCTCTTCCTTTCCACTTTTCTCATTATTACCACCTTCATTTAAACACTTAGTCTTAGCTTCCTGTTGGAGTATTTCCTGCCTCTAGTCCCCATTCACCTGAAAACCAGTCCTTTCTTTACTGTTTTCATCGTCTATCTCCTGTATTCAAAAACTTTATGCGATAGATGTTGCCCTGTTTTACTGATGAGGTAAATCAGAATCGGGATGAATGACTTGCCTTAGTCATGGCTAATAAACGAAGTGTGGATAGTCTGATGGAGGTCACTCAGCTCCACTGTAACTAGTTTTTATGAAGGCAGGACTTGCAGTAAATCTCTACCCATATATGTCTGTGAATTTTCTGGTCTCGCTGCTTTTCTTCTCCCTGAGGATTCTATTGTGATAGGACCTATCTATACAAAAATGTCCTAAATTTTTGCTGTCTTAAAGTAACAACACATTTTTATTACCTCTGTTAGATTTACGTTCTATGATGGGCCTCCTTTTGCAACTGGACTGCCTCACTATGGACATATACTTGCAGGGACAATTAAAGACATAGTTACCAGATACGCTCACCAGAGTGGGTTTCACGTTGACAGAAGGTTTGGATGGGATTGTCACGGCTTACCTGTGGTATGTTTGAGTCACCAGCCTTATAATGTTCTGATTTTTTAATAAGCATTGGATTTCATCATATAATATGTTCAAGTATGATGAATTTTTCCTATAATGTACTTTGTTTCTATAGTGCCATTTGTAGTTCATCTTCTCTGTAGATTTTTGAGACTTAGTATTTTTTAAAACTGTTTTATGTTCTACAGTTGCTGACTTGAATCTGTTTCATAGGCAAGGATGTTAATAATCTTGTCACAAATTTTCAGGAATATGAAATTGATAAGACACTGGGGATCAGAGGACCAGAGGATGTAGCCAAAATGGGGATTGTAGAGTATAACAATCAGTGCCGAGCAATTGTGATGAGATATTCCACTGAGTGGAAGGTATGTTGGGTTGTTTTCAGTAGAATGAACAAAAACTTTAATTTTTAAATGGGAGTTAATATGGTTTATGCTCCTTTTGTGCTTTTTATGAGATGCGTCCAAAAGTATGGCTATCTGTGTGAGGTTGTGACATAAGAAGGTTGATCGTTCTCTCCAAAAAAGTATTTAGCTTCCACGTACAAGCCTATTAAGCTGTCAGCCTAAACGGAGCCCTCTTTTTCTGGTTTCTGGGTGCTCGATTGGTCTTCCATATTTAATCTCCTACCTGCTCACTGTGTATGACAGGAATTGGGCTGTCCTAGTGCATAGGTTAACTTGAATGTTGCAGTAAAAAAAATTCAGATGTTAAAAACAATGCAAATTTGGAGTCATTGTTATATTAATTTGACTCCCATCCTACCATTGCTTCTGTTAGTAAGTCCTGTGAAGGGCTAGCAGAGTTCCTGTCTCTCTCATTCTCAAGGGCTGAGGAGCAGAGGTCCTCAGCTCCCCCTCCTCCCTGGCTCTCCAGCTAGTGGTCTGTGTAACTTAAAAATATGTCTGACTTGTATTTTTTCCATCTCACCGTCTTACCACTTTGACTTCTCAAACTGGCTCTTGTTCCGAATTCCCTATTCCATATCAATCTTCCGAGCTTCACACATGATGCTCGTGAGCAAATCAGATGCCAAACCTTGTCAAGTTTTTCTTGCTCAGTGTCTCTTGTCTGGTCATTTCATTCCTACAGCCCCTCTCTGGTCTCCCTCCCACCCTCCCCTTCATTTCTGTAACCATCTCCTAATTGGTCTATTGTGCCCTTCCGTGCTCAGCATTTTGAGTAGCTTCTCTTGATTGGTGAATAAAATCTGATTTCATCACCCTGAAAATTAAAGCTCCTCCGTTTTCTCCTACCCTAACTTTTTTACTTTCTAATTAAAAGTTTTTTTTAATGTGTATTTGTTTTTGAGAGAGAGACAGAGCTTGAGGGAGGGAGGAGCAAGAGAGAGAGGGAGACACAGAATCCAAAGTAGGCTCCAGGCTTTGAGGTGTCAGCACAGAGCCTAACACAGGGCTTGAACCCATGAACCGTGAGGTCATGACCTGAGCTGAGTCGGACGCTTAACCGAATTAGCTGCCCAGGCACCCCTGTTTTTTAATTTTGTAATTTTTTTTTAATTAAAAATCATTTTTTTAACCTAACTTTATTCAGTCAAACTTTCTTGCTTCGTTGCCAGAAGGGAAAAATCTAATGAGTATAATATGCATGTAACTTTCTTTACCTTAAAAAAAATTTTTTTAACATTTCATTTTTGAGTAATTCACACCAAAAAATTGCAAAAACAGTTATGAAGAATTCATACTCTTCTCTACTTCTCAAATTCTAACACTTTCAATAATCATAATGTAATTATCGAAAGCAAGAAATTAACACTGATAAAATATAATAGACCTTTTTCAAATTTAACTAGTTGTTCTATTAATTATTACTGATCCAGGATCCTGTCTAGGAATACACATTGCTTTTAGTTGTCATACCTCCTTATTCTCCTTAAGCTGGAAGATTCCCTCAGTCTTTCTTTCTCTTTCATGACCTGTCAGTTTTTTAAAAAAAACTTTTTAAAAGTTTATTTATGTATTTAATCTCTGTACCCACTGTGGGGGTGCAACTCATGACCCCAACATCAAGAGTTGCATGCTCTACCGACTAAGCCAGACAAGCACCCCAGCTTTGTCATTTTTAAAGAGTATAGACCGATTATTTTGCAGAAAGTCCCCCAAAGTCTGATGTTTTCTCATGATTAAGTTTAGGTTATGTATGCATTTTTGACAAGAATGCTCAGAAGTGACATCATGCCCTTCTCTCTCATTGTCAGGAGGCCTATGATGCTGATATGATGTCTCATTGGTGACATTAATTTTGTTCACTAAAGTAATACAGGTCAGGTTTCTCTGTTATTAATTTGTAACTTTTCCTTTATAATTAAGTATGCTGTGGGGAGATCTTGCAAATATCCTGTTTCTTATACTTTTGCTTAGGAATTTTAGCGTCCATTGATGATTCTTGCCAGCAGCAATTACACCTGAGGTATTTGCCGAATGGTAGTTTGGGTAGACTTGTATAAAGAAATATTAATATTTATAAATAACATCATCTGCAGATAGGACGAATGTCAAGAAAACTGGTTCTTTTTTTCTTTAATTTTTTTTTTTTAACGTTTATTTATTTTTGAGACAGAGAGACAGAGCATGAATGGGGGAGGGTCGGAGAGAGATGTGGAGACACAGAATCTGAAACAGGCTCCAGGCTCTGAGCTGTCAGCACAGAGCCCGACGCGGGGCTTGAACTCACGAACCGCGAGATCATGACCTGAGCCGAAGTCAGACGCTTAACCGACTGAGCCACCCAGGCGCCCCAAGAAAACTGGTTCTTAACCTTACATAGATTTACTTGAAACATTGGTTGTTCTATTTTTCCAAAATCACTGGGCGTGGTGATAATAGAAATATAACATTGAAGTGCAGTGAAAAATATCATTGTCTAATAACTCTAATGTTCGTATTTTTAGTCTACTGTTACCAGACTTGGCCGATGGATTGACTTTGACAATGACTACAAAACTCTGTACCCACAATTCATGGAATCTGTCTGGTAGGTTTATTTGAAATTGTAAATATAATGAATATTCTGTTTATTGCTTAGTGGAGAGATTATGTACCATGAATCAGTTTTTCAGATTCATAATTATTTATCTAAAATCTTTGGGATGGATTTGTTTTTGTTTTTGTTTTTAAAGCTTTATTATTTTATTTTACTTTTTTAGAGCACTTTTAGGTTCACAGCAAAATTGAGAGGAAAGCACAAAGATTTCCTGAATTCCCTGTGCCCCCACACATGCACAGCCTCCCCATTATCAACGTCCCCGCCAGAGGTGATAACATTTGTTACCTCTAATGAACATACACTGACACATCATAATCATCATAATCACCCAGAGTTGGTAGTTTAGGGTTTACTCTTGGTGGACATTGTAGCCATTAATCATACAGAGGATTTTCACTGCCCTAAAAATCCTGTGCACCAACTGTTTATCTCTCTCACCCCAGATTGTTTTTAAATTCAGTAAATTTTGGATTCTACTAAAGTAATAGGATATGCATATATTCTGTGGTATATAGTGGTTCCAGCAATTTGAACAGCGATCTGTAAGCAAATACGTTAGTATTTTTCATCAGAACACATAATTGTTCATGCTAATCAGGTAAAGAATATAAATGGCCTAATGTCAGTTAAAGGTTTTTGCCAAATTAGTACCAAATTTAAGGAAAATTTCAGAAGTGTTTTTTTGTCTTTGTTTTCTAAATAATGAAGTTTAAGAGATTATGTATTTTGAATTTTATACTGAGACAAGTTGTATAGTGCAGTCACTTGTATAGCTGTTTCAAAATGAATGCTTTTTTTTTTTTTCATTACTGTTACAAAACAACTGTTGTGATGCCAAAGTCTTACTAGGTGAACCTCAGGATAGATAGTACAAGAATCATTGCATACCGTTAACGGGCAAAGAAGCATCATTATTATGATTGCAGAGTGCTCTATGTACATACTTCAGGCCTTGAGAAAGTCTTAACTTTTGTTAAATTATACAGAATGACAGTGAGTTGCAAAGCTGTTTTGTACAGTGCACTTTCTTTGTGCTGTGTTGTAGGCGCACGTGGCTCTTACTGCCTTCCTGTCTACTTGCTTGCATTTCTCTTAGACAAGATCTGTTGTACATGCTTGGCCCAAGTCCTTTGCCTTTGAGGAGCTAGATGCTTTGGGGCAGTTTTCAGACCCTCTGACTCTGATAAGCCCCTGTGGACACATCCCCAGGCCTGTATACCCAAAGTTGGAAGCTTACAAGTTTTCTCTGACAGGCTGGAGACTTTGGAGAGGGGCCTTCCTGGTCACCGAGCATCTAGAATTCTCATGATTAGAGAAGCATCTAAGAACCAGGATTTGTGTTAAACACCTGAAAAAAAAAGGTACTATTAATGCTCTGGATTAGGGTTGTTGAGCACTTAAATGTGGCTAATAATAAGGAGCCAAGAATACACAGTGGAGAACGGACAGTCTCTTCAATAAATGGTGCTGGGAAAGCTGGACAGCCAGATGCAAAAGAATGTTTCTAGTCTGGTGTCTTACATCATACACAAAAATTAAATCAAATGGAATAAAGATTTGAATGTAAGACCTGAAACCATAAAATTCCTAGAGGAAAACAGGCAGTAAGCTCCTTGACATCTGTCTTAGCAATGATCTTTTTTTTTTAGATATGACCCGAAAAGAATGGTAGCAAAAGCAAAAATCAACAAATGGGGTTACATAAAACTAAAGAGTTTCTGCACAGCAAAAGAAGCTATCAACAATCAGGGCGCCTGGGTGTCTCAGTCAGTTTGCCTCAGTCAAAGCGTCTGACTTTGGCTCAGGTCGTGATCTCACAGTTTGTGGGTTCAAGCCCCACATCAGGCTCTGTGCTGACAGCTCAGAGCCTGGAGCCTGCTTTGAATTCTGTCTCCATCTCTGCCCTTCCCTAGCTCACGCTCTCTCTCTCTCAAAAATAAGTAAACATTAAAAAAAAAAAGCCATCAACAAAGTGAAATGGCAACCTATCGAATGGGAGAAAATATTTGTAAATTGTGTATCTGGTAAAGAGATTAATATCCAAAATATGTAAAGAACTCCTACAACTCAGGAGCAAAAGAAAATCTGATTTAAAAATGTGCAGGGGCACCTGGGTGGCTCAGTCAGTTGAGCATCTGACTGGCTCAGGTCATGATCTTGCAGTTTGTGGGTTCGCGCCCCGCATCAGGCTCTGTGCTGACAGCTCGGAGCCTGGAGCCTGTTCCGGATTCTGTGTCTTCCTCTCTCTCTGCCCCTCCCCCATTCGCACTCTGTCTCCCTCTGTCTCAAAAATAAACATTAAAAAAAAAAAAAAGGAAAAAAATGTGCAGAAGATCTGAAGACACATTTTTTTTCCCAAAGAAGACATGCACATGCCAGCAGACCTGAAAAGATACTCAGCATCCCTCATCATCTGGAAAATACAAATCAGAGCCACAATGAGATACGACCTTATCCCTGTCAGAATGGCTAGTATCCAGAAGACAAGACATAACAAATGTCAGCAAAAATATGGAGAAAAGGGAATCTTCGTGCGTTGTTTGTGGAAATGTAGATTGGTATGGATAGTATGGAAAACAGTATGGAGTGTCCTCAAAAAATTAAGAATAGAATACCACATGTTGCAGCTTCTGAGTATCCAAAAAAAAAAAAAAGAAAATGTTAATTCTAAAGAGATATGTGTCCTTATGTTCATCACATTATTTACAGTAGCCAAGGTATGGAGTTAACCTACATGTCCATTGATTAATAAGAGATAAAAAAGATGCGAGGTGTGTGTGTGTAAAAAATAGAATATTACCCAACCATAAAAAAGAGTAAATCTTGCTATTTGTGACAACATGGAAGGACCTTGAGGGTATTATGCTAAGTGACATAAGTCAGAAAGACAAATACCATATGATTTCACTTAGATGTAGAATCTAGAAAAACAAAACTCACAGACACAGAGAACAAAATGGTGGTTGCCAGAGGGAAGAGGGGTTGCAAGGTGTGTAAAGTGGGTCAAGAGGTACAAACTTCCAGTTATAAAATAAATAAATCATGGAGATGTAACATACAGCATGATGATTGTCAGTGATATTGTAGTGCATATTTAAAAGTTGCCCAGATGATAAATACTAAAAGTTCTTATCATAAGAAAAATAAAATTGTTGCAACCTTAGTGGTGGACAGTAACTGGATTTACTGTGATTTTGCAGTGTGTATAAATATCAAGTCTGAATATAATATTACATGTAAATTATGGGTCAATAAAAAAGATTAATAAGCTTGGGAAATTTGATATAAAACATCACTTTTTAATTTTTATTTAAAGCCAAGCAGTACCATGAAAAATATGCAGTTTTTCATAAAAGTGTACTTCAGCAAATGACAAAGAGTTTAACTCATTTATTATACCAAACACATAGGAATTGGACTATAGAAACTATACCTAAAGGCAGTATTAAGGGTTCCCACCAGTGCATCCTGACATCCAAGTGGGACAGGTGAGTAGTTGCCACAGGAGACCCTGGAATAACTGTTACCAATGACATTTCAGCATTTTGGTGCATTTGGCTTAAAACAACATGGTTAAGTGTTTAATAAAAGTTTTTGCCCAACTGTAGGAGAGATATCCTAATCCCAATGGTTTATTCTTTTTAAATTGCTTTGTAAAACTACCCGTGATAGTACAATTTAAGCAATGTACCAGAAAACTATTAAAAGCAAATACTCTGAAATCCCAAGCATGGTTAATATTGGTGAATGTCTGCTTTTTCAGCATCTGAAAAATGTAGGTGTGTATATGGATATGTATAGTTTTCCACAACTAGTACCTCATTGTACAATATGGAATCACTTTTCCCACTCAAGTCATGAACATCTTTTCATGTAAACAGATACTAGCACTTTTAATGGCTGCGTAATGTCTCAGACTACTCTTGTAATTTACCAGCTAGTCCCCAGTTGAGAAACGTGATATTTCGACTGGCTGATAGAAACTCTGTAGACAGACTGGTGTAAATGTTTGAGTTTGGGGAGACAGAATTTTGGTTGGGTAATTATTGTAAAACTGTTTACTTTCTAGGTGGGTCTTCAAACAGCTCTATGATAAGGGCCTTGTGTACAGAGGTGTGAAAGTCATGCCCTTCTCCACCGCATGCAACACTCCACTCTCCAACTTCGAGTCTCACCAGAACTACAAGGTGAGTGTGATGTCATTGGGCATTAACTTATGCACACAGAGGTTAACCATCGTGATCACGGTAACCAGTCCCCGCATGGAATGTTAGCGTAGGGAGTCCGTCAGTTTGACCATTTCTTACTGAGTGCTGGGAATGTTACCAGTTGCTAAACTGAGGCTCTATTAAGATTAAAAATGAGGGATTTTTCCCCATGAGATTTGTGAATGGTGTGTCTTCATGTGATAGCTTCTTGTTTTGACCATATTTTTGGGCCTCTTGGGTTAACCAGTGCAGCTCTCCCTCTTTCCCTTCAGTCACTGATTTTGGAAGAGTTATTGGTTGGCATGATGATGCCTCGTCTGGGACCTTGTAGCATTTGTTCATTTGTTAAAAGTATTTGGAACCAAATCTGATTTGTGATTGGTTGACAGTATTATGATTTTATTTCTGATGAACAGAATAACAGCTGTCACTGCTGCTAAGGGAGAGTTTAGATGAGTGTGATGTCACCAGAGTACACTCCGTGCTTTACCTTGTCTAGACAGACCGTAAAGGCAGGCAGTCTTCTGAAACGTGAAGTATCAGTTCTCATGTATGTATTCAAGAGGTGTTTTCTTTTCTGAGGCTTTAACCCTCTTTGCTTTTAAAGGACATTAATTTGTTTGAAAATTATGTCATTAAAGCTTTATTTCAAAGGCACTTTTTATCTTACAGAATGCTTTCACACATCTCATTTGATCTTTGCAAATCCTTGTGAGGTGGCCATGATGAGTCCTGTCGTCTCCTAAATACCCTTCTATGATAGTGCTCACGTTGTGTCATATTTTTTAGATAAAATACTTTAAGCACATAAAAATGTAGAGAATAATATACTAAGCACTTGGGTATCAAAGGCATAACTTTGTCAAACCTTAACATATTGCTGTGTTTGCTTACTTTTGAAAGATACTTTAGCTTGGAGAATTTCCAGCACACACAAAAGTAGACCAAATAATGAAATTAACTCCCATGTGCCTGTCACACATCCCCAGTACCTGTTAGCTGTGGCCAGTCCTGCCCCAGCAGCACACACTCCACTCACTTCTCCCAGGCCCTATTTCCAAGCAGATTTCAGACACATCATTTTACCAATAAACAATCCATTATGTATCTTTAAGACATAAGAAATGGTTATTATTTTAACATTACCATAATAACGTTATCACATTTTCAAAAGTAATCAGTCATCCTGAATATGAAATATTCTAATGATCTAATACCTGGATATCATCAGTGTTTATATTTCTGTTTGTCTCTCAAATACCATGCCTTTTTTTTTCTCTGTTCCTTTTTGTTTTGTTTTGAATCAGGACCTAAGGAAGGTTTGTACATGGTGGTAGTTGTGTTCTAGATCTGCTTTCATCTGCAGCTCTTCATTTCGCTTTTCCCTTTTTTTCCCCCCCTTGCAAATTATTGTTTAGGAAATAGGTTTTATCTTGTAGAGTTTCATACAATGAGTTTTGCTGATTATGTCTTCATGGTCTAATTTAGACCACATCCTCTCTATTTTGTAGAAATTGGTACTTCATCTTGTGTTTATGTCCTTCAGCATGTATGTCATTGAGAGGTGTCACTGGTTTTTTTTATGATGGTATTCATTTGTATCTGGTTTTTCTCACTCAATATTGTGTTTATAACAGTCCTTCATGTTTGTAGTTGTGGATCTTTTGTTGTAGTTTCTGTGCAAATAAATGGTCCACAATTTATGTATTTACATCACCTTTCTCTTTTCCATTTCCTTCTTACAACCTGATAGGTAACCACTGTGCTGAATTCGATGTTTCTTTCCATACATATTTTAATACTTTTGCTATCTCCCTAAATATTCGTAAACAGTACATAGCATTCTTATGCTTACCTTTTTTATTTTTCAGATTTTTAAGTTTATTTATTTATTGAGACAGAATGCAAGCAGAGTAGAAAGAGAGAGGGAGAGAGAAAGAATCCTAAGCAGGCTCCACACTGTTAGTGCAGAGCCCAGTGCGGGGCTCGAACCCACAAAGTGCGAGATCATGACCTGAGCTGAGACCAAGAGTCTGTCACCTAACCGACTGAGCCACCCAGGCGACCCTTATGCTTATCTCTAATCTCATACACTGTACTTACCCTGCACCTTGACTTTCTTTGGAAACATTAAGTTTTAAAGATTCATCTTGATACATGTAGCTTTAAGTTAATTTGTAACTGCTGTATAGTGTTTCATGTAACAAATAGATTGCAAGATATTAATCCTTTTGATAGACATCTGAGTTGTTTTGAAGGGTATAGCCCTTTTTCTTTAATGTTTATTTATTTTGAGATACAGCGAGTGTGAGTGGGGGAGGGGCAGAGAGCGAGAATCCCAAGTAGGTTCCTCACTGTCAGCACAGTGCCTGATGTGGGGGTTGATCCCACGAACTGTGAGATCGTAACCTGAGCCAAGATCAAGAGTGAGACGTTTAACTGACTGAGCCACCCAAGCTCCCCAGCCCTTTTTTTTTTTTTAATGGCAGCAAACAATGTTGCTGAGAACATTTTCTAATATAAATCCTTGTGTACTTACGCTGGAGTTTTCTTTGGCTTCTAGATTTCTACATATTAGATCCCCATAATAGCTTGTGAGCTCCTAGAGCTTTTAGAGGGTGTATTCTTCTGTAAGTAAACAAGTACATTCTCTTGGGATGAGCAGATTGTGCTGAAGTAAGCTGAATTACAGGAGAGTGTACTTCCACCTGTTCCAAAAGGTAAACCGTTGTGGTGTAGAAAAATATTTGTTTTTTTTATCTTTAAAGTTTTAGACACTGTACTATATATGAATGAATTGTGCACTACAATCTCTTTGTGTCTGGCCTCTCTTGTTCAAGATTATGTTTGTGAGAAGACATCTATGTTGTGTGTAGTAGATCATTATTTAATTTACCCATTGTACCACTGGTGAGCATTTAGGTAATGTCCCGTTTGGGGCTGTTACAGTAGTGCTACTGTGAACATTCCGGAGGTTGTCTTTGGGGAGCATGTACACACGCATCTCTTCTGTTGATTACATACCCGGGAGTGGAATTGCTGAATCGTAGGCTGTACCTACTATATTCAGCTCTAGTATGGGCGTTGGCAAACTGTGAGGTGCCAGGTAGTGTTTTAGGCCTTGTGGGCTGGATGGCCTCTCACACAAGTGCTCAGCTCTGTCAAAACCATTCGTAGCCCTTGGGTTGTAAGAGGTGACAGGCAGGCTTGGCCTGTGCCCTGTGGTTGGCCGCCTCCTACTCTAAGAGGCACCAGCGACTCCTCTCTTGCCAGCACTCAGCACGTTCTGTCTTTTGCCTTGGCCATTCTGTGGTCTTTTTTGTTTTTAACGTTTGACATAATTTTTGGACTTACTGGAAAGGTCACGAGTTCTCATTTCTCTTTCAGTGGTGGTCACCCTGTCACCATGTTTACATCATCTTTCTCTTCCTAGGGTGAGGGGCAAGACGGGGACCCTCTGAGAGTAGGTGGCAGGCATGATGTCCCTTTTCCTCCAAAGACTTCAGTACATATTTCTGAAAATCCATACTGTTCTCTTAGGTAATTGAAATTAGGGAATTGATCTTGATAAAATACCATCTAATCTGTTGGTTGATTGTGTTAATGCTTCCCTTAATGTCCTTTTTAGCAAAAGAGAATCATAGGTTATGTGTTTTGTTCGGTCGCTGTGCCTCCAGCCTTCCCGGAACAGTTGTTCCTTGGTCTCTTTTTGATGACGCTGACATTTCGGGAGTTCGGGCTGGTACTTTTTTCAGGTTTGTCTAGTGGTTAGTATGTGAATAAGGTGAAATTTGTAGAGCTCCTTTTTCTCAGGGCACTTTATTTAGAATGCAGTTGGTTTGGGTCAGGAAATGAGCTCTTCTGCTTTCTGGCTGTTTATTAATTTTTTTTCTTTTACTGAGTGCGTGCGCAGGTAGGGGAGGGGCAGAGAAAGCGGGATTGAGAATGCCAAGCAGGCTCCACACTGTCCACGTAGAGCCTGATGCGAGACTCAAACTCACAAACTGTAACCCTCCCCCACATGTGTGCATGCCCGCTCTCCCTCTCTCTCTCTCAAAATGAATTTTTTAAAAATCACACTCATGTCTTTAAAAAATGATTCATTTTTGTATTTTGGAATAAAGGATAACTCTATTTTTTAAAACAGTTATTTTGTTGACCTAACTTTTTATAGATTTGTTATACAATAGGCCATTCTAATAGTGAAATCTCTATTATATATTCCTGTTTATGTACTTAAAATGTTGTTTTTGTGACTAAAGTAACTGTTAAAACACTTTTGAAGAATATAAAAAATGTATTTGGAATTGTTTGCTTTATATTTTCTTTTTATAAATATGGCAGCAGGTTTTTATTCTGGAAGTCTGTTCTTTAGAATCAATTCCCTTTTCCTCTGTGTTATTATTACAAATTTTGTAAAAGGGTACTTTATCTCATTTTATCTCAGGATGTACAAGACCCTTCAGTGTTTGTAACTTTCCCTCTGGAGGAAGATGAAAATGTGTCTTTGGTGGCTTGGACAACCACTCCCTGGACTCTCCCGAGTAACCTTGCCCTGTGTGTTAATCCAGACATGCAGTACGTGAAGATTAAAGGTAAGCGTGGGCCGGGTTACTTACGACTGATACGGAAAAGATCGATTTAACTTATTTTGGGAAAGAAGGAAAACTTACGTTTCTTTTTGGAGTAAAAATAGAAGTTTTTGAAAAAGTGTTAGAACTTGAATGTCAAAATAACCTCTAAAAGTTTTTTTTTTTTCATTTTTGGTTGAAAAAGTAAATGCACATAAAAATTAAAATAGAGATATAAAAAAAAGATTCCTTACAGTTTTCAGATTGTAATACCCTTTTACACATCGTGCCCACGTTACAGATGAGGAAGGAGCTGGAGATTCAGAGAGGTGGTATCTCATCGTTACTAGGAACGTGATGTGTGTTTTCAACACCACCGAGCAGTTAACCTAATTTAGACACTAGCTACCTGGAGACAGCGTCAGGCGTCAGATCCCACAGGTTAAGGGCTCAGTCCTACAGAACCACCTGTACCACCACACCCTCAACTGCAGATGTCATTTTCAAGTCCTGTGCTTCCGACAGACCGTGACCCCCCTCCTTAGGTTGGATTAATGTGCTAGAGCGGCCCACAACTCAATGGTTTGTCGTGAAAGGATATTATAAAGGATGCACATAAACAATCAGATGAAGTACATAGGGGGAGGTGTGGAAGGGTCCTGAGCCCAGGAGCTTCTGTCTCCTACCTAACTGGGATGAGTTGCCCTCACAGCATGTAGATACTTTCACTAACCTGGACGTACTCCACACCCCATCCTGTTGAGGTTTTATGGAGGCTTTGTGGCTCTTGGTGTTTGAACTCAATCTCAGGCCCCTCTCCCCATCCCATGGGTGGGGGTTGGGGGGGGGGTGAAAGTTCCAATCCTAAAGTGACTTGGGGGCTTTCCTAACATCTGTTCATTAACATAACAAAAGACACCTTTATGACTCTTAGCACTTAGGACTTTTCGAGGGTTTTAGGAGCTCTGCCAGGAATGGGGACTAAGACTGAAATATGTGTTTCTCAGAATTGATACCAGAACTTGAGAACTTTGTGCCTTTCAGATATTCCCTTGTAGAGAGCCAAAATCTTGATGAAGCCCTTTCCATGGAGACTTCTATGAAAAAATAAGATTGTTCCTTTAGGTTTGGGTAGTTTATGGAGGGAGGGGGAAGCCATGGAAAGGAAACCATAGCCAGAAGAGTAAGCACCTTATAAGACAGGTGACTTGATTCATAGCTGCTTGTGAGGCAGAGGAAAGATTCAAGAAAGGAATGGGAGGTGCGTGGGTCAGAAGACAGGTGTTTTCATTACTGCTTAGCTGGGCCTTGGGAACAGATGGGAGCAGTTCCTCCTGCTGGTGGCTGTGGGTGGAGAGCCTCTCTAGGCAGGACCAGGCCTCTGTGTCTCCCTGGGGACAGTGCTGCTCTCTAGTGAGTCTGACGGCCTCAGGGGCCATTGGGCAGATACTTCAGTCCTGACCTTTGTCTGCCCGCATGTGACCCACATACCTGGTGGGCCATGTGTCCTGAGTTTTATCCAGAAAATGTAGACTCCACTGACCATGAAGCTCCAACGCAGCCAGAACTAGTGGGTGGCAGCGTTCGTTATTTTTAACAGCTTTTCAGCAGTTGCAGAGGTCTTCACAATGATCCATAGATTCTCGTGTTTCTAATGGTGAACTGCATATATGTCATAGGCTCCAGTAAATCTTAGGATATATCTTACTTTACAAGTGGGAGTTTAAATTAGTCTGTTTTTATAAGGTGATTTGCCATTTGCTGTTAAATTTTAAGTGTTTGTACATTTATTCTAGCCTTGCTATTCCTAGGAAAGTTTCCTCCAGAAACACTCTAATAATGATACAAAGATACGTGCAAGAGCATTCATTACCCCAGTGTTCCTAGTACTAACAATCTGAAAACAACTTAAATCCTAGTTTTAGTTGATGGGCTAAAATGACTTGCACTTCCACAGAAGGGAGTACTGGGTAGCTGTTTAGTCGAATAGAAAAAGGCAGTATGTGCTAATATATGGAAAGATGTTCACAATATAGTGTGTGAAGGCAAACTGAAAAACTGTATTGAGTTCTATCCCATAATTAGTAAAAAAAAAAAAAAAAAGTACACATTCACATAAGATGTATGTGAGTATACACGTAGAAATAGACACTCAAGAGGCACCTGGGTGGCTCAGTCAGTTTAGCATCCAATTCTTGGTTTTGGCTCAGGTCATGGTCTCAGGGTCAGTGAGATCAAGCCCCATGTTGGGCTCTGTGCTCATAGTGTAGAGCCTGCTTGGAATTCTCTCTCCCTTTTCTTCTGCCCCTCCCCCACTCACACACACTCTGTCTCATAAATAAATAAACATTAAAAAAAAAAAAAAGAAATAGACACTCAAATGATAGTGTCTTGCATGGGGATAAGGTTATGGAGGACTTTTACTCAGTGAGTTTCTTGGTTTGTTAATGGGGCTCAAATTCACAAACTAAGATCATGACCTGACCCAAAGTCGGACACCTAACCGACCGAACCCACCCAGGCGCCCCTGTTAATGTTACGATTTTTAATTTTTTTTTTTTCAACGTTTGTTTAATCTGGAAAGATAAAGACAGAGAGAGAGTGGGGGAGGACAGAAAGAGAGGGAGACACAGAACCCAAAGCAGGCTCCAGGCTCCAAGCTGTCAGCATAGAGCCCATTGCAGGGTTTGAACCCGCAAACCATGAGATTATAACCTGAGTCAAAGTCGGACGCTTAACCGACTGAGCCACTCAGGTGCCCCAATGTTAAGATTTTTAAACATTTACGTATATGACTTTTGCTCAGAGAAAATAAAGATTAATATACTTAAAATGAGTAGAAGCTCAGTAAGCACACCTGCTGTTTCCGTCGTCTTTGGGTCTGGAAACCAGTGTGTGTTGGTGTCCTTGCCGCATTTCTCTGAGTGCTGAGCACAAGAGGTACAGGTGATACAGGACCCCAGGAGGGAGGAGTGTGCTAGTGTGCTTCTAGACTCCGCCGAAGTCTGAATGTCACTCAAGTCCACTTTTCCCCTTGTTCTCATAGATGTCATCAGAGGAAAATTGCTCATTTTAATGGAAGCCAGATTACCAGCCCTGTATAAACTGGAAACTGACTATGAAGTCCTTGAAAGGTAAGTATACAAATTACTGATTTGTATGTGTGGATATGTGTATGTCTTTCTTTAACCTTGAGAGGTGAGACATCTACTGCCCAAAAGGTTTCTTATTCAAGTTCGGTTTTAATATTCCTGCTGTGTATGTTCAGACCACATATTCCAGCATTAATGACTGTGAAACAACTAAACCAGCAGGCAGTCATGACTTGATGTGGCTGCAGTTTTGTTTCTTGGAGGGTTTTAGTCTAATTGTGAGTTTGCCTTTCTCCTTTTTCTAGATTTCCTGGTTCCTGTCTCAAAGGCAAGAAGTACAGGCCCCTGTTTGACTATTTTGTGCAGGTGAGTTCAGGGACCTGCCCGATGTGGGTCCTGCATAGCTGGGCACTGGGTCCCTGGAGTGTTCTGATGCACCCGCAGTGGGAGTCACTGCGTTGCTGTCCTGTGGGTTGTGTGGGTTTCCCGTGGCTTGTGTAGGTATCTGTCGCCTGTATGGGTGTCCGTGGCTTGTGTGGGTATCCCTTGGTTTGTGTGGGTATCCTGTGGCTTGTGTGGGTGTTGGGATCCAAAGTCTCTCGGTAGTAATAAAGTTAAATTATATGTGTATTCCCTTCTTGTTTTAATAATTAAAATTGTATAGGAATTTTTTTAATACTTTTCTTAAGTTATGAAAGGAAACAGTTAAGTTTGAGAAGATTTATATGTGTATATTTTTATTGCTTATAAATTTTATTGCTTATAGATTTTCATCCTGGAAATCTATTGGTTTGGAGGTGTTTTGGTTTTGTTTGTTTCACGAATTTAAGATAGTGCTCAGAATAAAACCTTGTGTCTAACAATCAACAGAGTTCATGTCAAGGAAACTGATGAGGTGGGGGTTTTAAATCTAGGCATCAAGGCAAAGTTCATACATTTGGTAACCTAGTTTTCTTAAGAGTCACGAAGCAGTTTTATGTAGTTTTCGTTTTCTGCCAACAGAGAATCCATGGCTATCGTTGCCATGGAAACTCTACCACCACCAATAAAAGAACAGGGTCAGCAGGAAGTTCCTGTTGATCTCTATCTATATGTGTTGGAGGGAAATGGTGAACAACACCCTCAGACCAGGCTTTATGCCTTATGTGAAAATTATATTCAGCTGTACATAGTATTAGTTGGCAGAACCTTATACCACAGCCCAGGATAAAACATTTGCTTACCTCTGTTCTGGTTCAGGAACAGAGTTTGATTCATGCAGGTGATCTCTGCCATTTGGGCTCTGTCCACAGTGTCGCTCACATCTGTCTTCATTTTTGTGTGTGTTGAGTGTTTTCCCGTGTTTCTCATGTCCCAGTTACATTTGACCCTCAAACAACATAGGGGTCAGTAGCGCCAATCTGGGTACAGTGACTTTTGACTCCCCCCAAAATGTAGCTGTTAATAGCCTACTGTTGACCAGAAGCCTTACCAATAACACAAATAGTTAACACGTATTTTGGATTTTATATGTGTTATATACTGTATTCTTAAAGTAAGCAAGAGTAAAGAAAATATTATTAAAATCATAAGGGGGCCCCTGAGTGCCTCAGTCCGTTAAGCATCCGGTTTCAACTCAGGTTTGTGAGTTCGAGTGGTTCGTGAGTTCCACTTGAGTTCTTGCGGTTCGTGAGTTCGAGCCCCATATTGGGCTGTGTGCTAACAGCTCAGAGCCTGGAGCCAGCTTCAGATTCTATGTCTCTCTGTCTCTCTCTCTCTGCCCCTCCCCAGCTCACACACTCTCTCAAAAATCAATAAACATTAAAAAAGAAGAAAATTGTAAAGAAAACATATAGTGGTTTTTCCAGTAGTGTATTCATTGAAAAAATTTTTTGGTGGTTTAAACAATTCTGAATACTTTGTTTTCCCAAACATTAAGTATATATAAAAAGTTTTTCTCCACAAAAAGACACAAAGTACAAAGTCCTAGCACATCTTTTTGAAAAACCATTGCTGCTATTTATACTGTCCTAGAATAGAGAAAGCCAACTTTATTATCAGGTTAGCAGAATCATAATACATAAACCTGACAAAGCATTTGTGGAAAAAATACCAGCTAACTTATAAATACAGATGTGGCGTTTCCAGGAACAATTGCTGAATTGATAATTGCACATACTAGGGCTGCAGCATGACATGGGCACATACGAATTTTTACAGAATCATACTTGTTCAGTGTCTTACAGACTAAAGAAGAAAACGGCATCTCAGCTTATACTGAAAAGCCTGTTTATGAAACTCAGCTTCCCCGTGTTTAATTCTCTTAGAGAATGAGGAATAAAGAAAATGTCTTCACTAAAAAAGAAAAAAATCTAAAATTGACCAGCCACCACAAAGGTGATGTCCTGCATCCTGGTGGCCTTGGCCCCACAGTTGTAGCAGCAGGACAGCTGCCCCATCACCCTGGAGGTATGCCACTGGTCCGAGGCCATTGCAGCTGTGACCACACATGGGCTGAGGTGGCCTTCAGGGAGGAGTCTGCACCCGGCCAAGAAGGGCTCCGGGCTATGGCTGCCCTGGTGCAGCTCCAGAGCCTAGTTCCCAGAGGACTCAGGAAGCAGGGGTGACAGGGACACAGGTCTCCCTGCACGAGGCTGTCCCTGCCCTGTGGTCCCAGCCTGTTCTGCAGCCCAGCCCCCCGCCTGCCAGCCCTCAGTGCTGGACCCCACCACACTGTCACCATACAACCTTCAACACTGCCTGTCCCCAGGGCTCCGGAGGCTGCTGACACCCTCAGCAGGCCTCTGGGAACTCAGGGCAGCAGGTATGACCTCTGCGCCAGTCGCCTTTGATTCAGTTCCCTGGAGACTGGTGAATAATTGTCAATAAGTGTCTTGTGGCTTTTGCCGTTCACTCTTAGGGAGAAAAGTGTGCTTAACTAGACCCGCAGTTCCAGCCTGTGTTATTCCAGGGTCAACCGTAATGACCTTCTTCCTCATTCCAGGTTGCTGCTGGTGGATTTCCCTGTGCTCCCTGTGAGCCCGCAGCTGTCGGCCAGCTCATTCCTCTCAAGTGGTCTCCATTTGGCCCATGTGCTTCCTAGCCACATCCTCTAATATTGCTTTTTTTTTTTTAATGTTTATTTAATTTTGGGAGAGAGTGCGTATGCCCATGAGTGGTGGGGGCGGGGGGTGTAGAGAGAGGGGAACAGAGGATCTGAAGCTGTCTTGGTGATGACAGCAGAGCCTGATGTGGGGCTCAAAGTCACAAATCACAAGATCGTGACCTGAGCTGAAGTCAGACGCTCAACCAACTGAGCCACCCAGGCACCCCATAATGTTGCTTTAAACATATCCTTTGCTTCTGTCAGACTGGCCCTTTCTTTCCCTCCTTTCCTGCCTTTGTTTTCAGTAGGTTTTCCTCCTATTTATGAAATCCTTCGTCGTCTTTAAGCTGCTCAAGTACAATCCACACTTCAAGGCTGAACTCAGACACCATCTGAAAAACGTCTTTTGAAATGCCTCTGGTTTCTCCTTCTGACAAATGTCATTACTACATTCTTCTCTTATAGATCTTAACATATTCTGTTTTATGTCGGATTTTTTAAACACCTATTTATTTTTGAGAGAGAGAGAGAGAAAGCGTGTGCGCGCAAGTGGGGGAGGGACAGAGAATGGGAGACACAGAATCTAAAGCAGGCTCCAGGCTCCAAGCTGTCAACACAGAGCCTGACATGGGGCTTGAACC
This sequence comes from Panthera tigris, assembly GCF_018350195.1. Lineage (NCBI taxonomy): Eukaryota > Metazoa > Chordata > Mammalia > Carnivora > Felidae > Panthera > Panthera tigris. The sequence continues at coordinate 522,944 of NC_056672.1, read as the reverse complement.
CACGAACCACGAGATCATGACCTCAGCCAAAGTCAGACGCTTAACTGACTGAGCCACCCAGGCATCCCTTGTCAGATTTGTTTTGTCTTGAAACTCTCTCACTAAATCAGTTACTCTTACCCTTTCTGACCCAGAACCTATTTGAGAGCTCAGTGCTCAGCAGATGGGCCCAAACACACCAGAGGGGAAGTCTGGGTTCAGTCAGAGGTCTTTCTGGAATGTGCACTTGGTCCATATTCCACTCAGCTTCTGAATTTCTGGGACCTTCACTGAGTTTTAGGCAGGTACTAGAAATTCTTTGACTTGGGGCAAAATCATCTGATGTATCCCTAAGATACACATGTTCTAAAATATTAAGTGGGAGCTATGGGGGCAGGTGCTACCTGTGGGGGCTGTGCTACAGCTCTGGTGACCACTGACCACCCATCCCTGGCAATTCAGGGTCCAGAACTGGACCAAGAGACAGGACCCCGTGGGGTTCCGCTGTCTGCTGCTAAAACAGCTCCCACTCGAACGTCAGGCTAAGGGCACACGTGTTCCCACTCCACATTTAAACTATTGAAGACACACCTATCAGCCTCTGTCCTCCCACACCAAAAATATTTCCAGGTGGTGTAGGTTACAGCAATGAGAAATTCCTGGCTGTTTTTCAAGTTTGGTTTTAGGCAAGTGCCAAGGAATCAAAGAGCTGTGATGCAGTTGAAGATAGCATCGTTTTTGGAGCCAGAAGACCTTGAGTCAGGTTGTGTTCATCACTGTTGTGTATTTGGACAAACTATTTCATCTTTGTTCTGAGTTAGTTCATCAATGAAATGAAAATAGAATCAATATATTTGAAACACAGAAATACTGTGTGCCTTTTTCACAAGATCATTGGATTAAATGCGATTAAGTGTGAAAATCTATTCTGAAAGTAGTCTTCACGAAGACAGAAAGACCAGCAGAGGATCGGTTTGGCTGAGACGGTGTATTGGAAACACATAGGGAGAGGTGAAGGTGGAAGGAGGAGGTCTGTAGTATCACAGGTAGTAACCTGGCTTTGCGACAGTGCGTGCCTCCGTGTCACAGTGCGCACAGCGCCGTTAACCAGAGCTTGTCACTCCAGGCGCCCGTTCTGGCTCCTTGAGGGTTTGCCCTGGTGGCAGGGCTGACAGAAAGGTGACTGGGAGCACCCCAGAGGTGTGGCAGGTTAGGGGACATTTTCTGAGGCTGCACAAAACTCTGCACACCAGGTGCTGGCATGGCTGGGAGGTCAGCAGGACTCACAGAAAGCCCCATTTTGTGACTGGGGAAGTTCGAACATTTTCTCTGCATTTCTTCAGATAATTCTTCACGTAATTATTTCATTTCAGATAATTATTTCATTTCTAAGTGATAAATTACAGAAAAGATGTATTGAGTTAGCATGTTTCTTCCCAGTCTGAATTATTCTGTCCTATCTCTGAAAATAATTTTGCGTGTTAGGAGTTTTTTCAGGCTCTTCGCAAATACCGTTATGAAATTAATCCTAAAATGTGTTCCATTCACCACACCTGCTGACCTTTCTGTTGCAGTGCAAGGAGAACGGCGCTTTCACGGTGCTCACCGACAGCTACGTGCGGGAGGAGGAGGGCACTGGAGTGGTGCACCAGGCTCCGTACTTTGGTGCTGTGAGTAGTAGAGCTCTCATAAGTGGGTCTCGTGTGTGCCATGAGCGTGTGTGTGCACGAGTGTGCCCACGTGTGTGCGTGTGCGAGCGCACCTCATGCTTGCCCACGTCATAGGGCCCAACACTTTGCAGGCTCACTGCCCCCAAAAGATGGCTTATCAAACTTACATCTGCAATTTTTTTCACCCTGAGCTCATCTCTGAAAGTGGTGAGCTAAATCCTGGGCATCCCCAGCCGTTTGGTCTTTCTGAATGAAAAGCATTCTTTGTTTTCATTCATTCGTAATGTACTCACCGTGCCCTCTACTCTCTACCGTGTGCAGTTCTGTGCGGTCACCGTGACAGTCAGAGTGCTGAGAGGTGGTATCACCTCCACTGTGCTCGTCTGAACACTGTGATGAGAGGACAGAATTTGACCTCTTCAAAGCAGGATGGTGTGGTTAATTTTACATGTTGCCCAGAGTAATTTTTCCAAAAATGCAATTCTTTTTATGTAACTTGTGTATGAATAAAACACCCACTGGGGACCTACCTACATACTCTTCTCAGCTTGATTGTTTTGTCAGTGAGAGTGAAGCTAGTCTGTCTCCATTCATCATTTGCTTTCATACTTAACCTTGGCAGAGATTTTTATTATGGAAATCTTCAAACATACCCGGAAGTAAAGAGATGTTATAATAAATCCTTATGTTCACATCACCCACCTGCATTGATCCGTTTTATCTTCTTCCTTCTCCTCTTCGCCCACACCTTCTCTACTTAGGCCTGAGGGTTTTGAAACAAATCCTCAGCATCGTGGTCTTCATCCGTACACATCTGTGACTGATCAGAACTTTCATTTTTAATATACTACCATGCCACTGTTGCACCCAGTAAAGTTAATGCTTCCTGAATATCACAAAATTGAATATGACGGAAGCATTCTTAATAATACTCTTTACTAGGTTTTAAGAACTAGTCAGATTTTAGTTACTCATAATAGTTTTCAAGTCAATTAGTATTACTTCTTCACTGATAATAAATTTTAAAAAAAACTTGGTTTTAAAATGTGCTTTAGTTTTTCCTTTAAAATTGTATTTGTCACATACTGGGTATGTTTGGATTTTTATTTTTTAGGTTCCACGTAGGAGTGAATTCATATGTTGTCTTTTTCTGTCTGATTTATTTCACTTAGCATAATACCCTCTGAGTCCATCCATGTTGTCAGGAATGGCAAGATCCCATTCTTTTTTATGGCTTAAAAATACTCCATTGTATATTTACTACATATTCTTTGCCCATTCATCTGTTGGACACTTGGGTTGTTTCCATATCATTGCTTTGTAAATAATGCTGCAGTAAACATAGGGATGCATATATATTTTTGAATTACTATTTTCTTCAGGTAAATAGCCAGGACTGGATTTCCTAGACCATATGATATTTCTATTTTTAATCTTTTGAGGAACCTCCATTCTGTTTTTCCCAACACCATTTATTAAAGAGACTGTCTTTTCCCCATTGTATATTCTTGCTTCCTTTGTCATAGATTAATAGACCATATAAACATGGCTTTATTTCTGGGCCCTCTGTTCTTTTCTGTTGATCTATGTGTCCATTTTTGTGCCAGTGCCATACTGCTTTGATCATGACAGCGTTGCAGTGTGCCTTGACATCTGGGAGTGCAGCACCTCTAGCTTTACTCTTTCTCAAGGTTCCTTTGACCATTTGGAATCTTTTGTGGTTCAAGCAAATTTCAGTAGTATTTGTTCTAGTTCTGTGAAAAATGCTATTGGTGTTTTGATAGGGATTACATGTGTCCTGTAGATTGCTTTGAGTACTATAGTCATTTTAACAATATTTGTTCTTTCAGTCCATGAGCATAGAATTTCTTTCCATTTGTTTGTGTCATTTTCAATTTCTTTTATCAATGTTTTATATTTTCAGAGTACAGAGAGGTTTTTCACCTCCTTGGTTAAGTTTATTCCTAGGTATTTTATTATTTTAGTGTAATTGTAAATGGAATCATTTTCTTAATTTATCTTTTCTGCTGCTTCATTATTAGTGTATACAAACACATCAGATTTCTGTGTATTAATTTTGCATCCTGCAACTTTACTGAGTTCATTTATTCTAATAGTTTTTTGGTGGAGTCTTTAGAGTTTTTTGTATATGGTCATCATGTCATCTGCTAAGTGGCAGTTGAACTTCTTTCTTACCAATATGGGTGTCTCTTTTTTTTTTTTTTTGTCTAATTGCTGTTGCTAGGACTTCTAGTACTGTGTTGATGAAAAATGGTGAGAGTGGACATCCTTGTTCCTCATCTTGAAGGAAAAGCTGTCAGTTTTTCACCATCTAGTATGATACTAGCTGTGGGTTTTCCATAGATGGCCACTATTAAGTTCCCTCTAAACCCACTTTGTTGAGGGTTTTTTACATGAATGGATGTTGAATTTTGTCAAGTGCTTCTTCTGCATCTTTTGAGATGATCATATGGTTTTTACCCTTCATTTTGTTAATGTGGTATATCACATTGATTTATTTGTGGATATTGAACCACCCTTGCATCCCCAGAGTTAATCCCACCTGATCGTGGTGAATGATTCTTTTACTATAGTGTTGAGTGCAGTTTGTGAATGTTGAGTATTTGTGCAAGTATGTTCACCAGGGGTACATGTGTGTCCTCTTCCTTCTCACTTAGTGGATGCTCTGCTGTATATAGGGGTCTGTGAAGTAATGGCTGGAAAGATGATGTAGTCCCTGTCCAACTGTAAAGGGGTATCTGAATGGTCCTGAATTAACTTCAGGTGAGAGGATAATTAAAGTCAATTAAGTCGTATGTCAGAAGACAGAGCATTCTCTTGTGAATCAGTCACTTCCCACGCTCCTGTCTCGAACACACTTAACCTGTTTCATTCTCCCCAGGATGACTATCGGGTCTGTATGGACTTCAGCATCATTCAGAAAGACTCTCCTCCTATTTGCCCTGTGGATGCTTCAGGCTGTTTCACAGCAGAAGTGACAGATTTCACAGGACAGTATGTGAAGGTCTGTGTCTGTAGAACAGAGAAAGGTGTGGATTTCATCATATTTCTTTGTTTAATCAGCTTCTTATTAAGTAGCTTCATATCTGGATTTTTTTCTTTTCCAGGAAATTGGGTTTTTTTTATTTGGTTTGGTTTCAGCACATAAAACCATAAAGATAGGTATTATCGGCCACATTGTAAGCGTCTAGTATCTTGAGAGGAAGTATGTTATAGTTTCAAAGGCAGGAAACTAGGCTCTGATTGGTAACTCCCAAAGCAGCTTTGTGGCCTCGGGGCAGCCATTGCTGGTGGAAGACTTCACTATCTTATGTGGTGTAGAAGTGCTTAATAAGTACCTAAAGGTAGACTGTGCCCAAAATGTGGGCTGGGTATTTTTATAATACATGTGTCATTTTTGCCTTTTATTCATAGTAAACATATCAAAATATCAGATTGTAGTAATGTACATAATTATATTGTGTTACCAAGTATTGTAGGATATTTTAATGACTGTGCATTTATTTTTCTAACAGGATGCTGACAAAAACATCATCAGGACCCTGAAGGAAGAAGGCCGACTTCTTGTTGCTAGCACCTTCACTCACAGCTACCCTTTCTGCTGGAGGTGAGAAAAAGGAAAGACTTATAGCTCAAGCTTCTAGTCTGTGGGGACATGTAGTGTGTGCACCCGCTTTTGTCAATCTGGGGTTCCCCTCATTTGTGTCCTTTAGGGTTCATGTTTGGAAACTGCCCTCTTGAATTCCATGAATATGTGTAGTTATTGTTTTCCTCAGCAGTTGTCTGAGAAGTATCAGGGTAGACAAATATTTGGTGTCAGGGCCACATTTCTTTAAGTGAGACTGATCTCTACCATTTCCTGGTGGAATTTAGTGAGAGATATAACATGATACAAGTTTGAATACAAGATCATACTATGAAGAGGTGGGTGAAAATGGAATGTTTGGAGACATCAAGTTCTGTTCCCACATTTCCTTTTTGCTGAAGTTGACATCATTTCTTAGATAGCTATCACACACCAGCAGAACTATATTTTCCTTCTTGTTCAATTTTGTTTTTAAATGTCTATTTTTGAGAGAGAGAGAGAGAGAGAGAGAGAGACAGCATGATCAAGAGAGGGGCAGAGAAGGAGGGAGACACAGAATCCAAAATAGGCTCCAGGCCCTGAGTTGATAGCACAGAGCCCAACGTGGGGCTTGAATTCTCGTGAACCGCGAGATCACAACCTATGTCAAAGTAGGATGCTTAACCGACTGAGCCACCCAGGCACCCCTTCGTGTTCTTTTTTTTTTTTTTTTAATGTTTATTTAAGAGAGTGTGAGTGGGGGAGGGTCAGAGAGAGAGAGAGGGCGAGAATCACAAGCAGGCTCTGTGGTGACATAGGGCTTGAACTTAGGAACCATGAGATCATGACCTGACCTGAAATCAAGAGTTGGACACTTAACCGACTGAGTCACCCAGCCGCCCCTATTTTTCTTTTTAATCTTTTATTAACTTTTGCCTTCTTGGTGTTGTGGAGATGACCGGTACCAAGGACATAGGCATTAGTATTTGCAATAAAAACAAGTATTAGCAGAAGGCCAAATAGGTGGTGGTGACGTCAGTAAGAAACTAAAAGTTGGCCTTACCCTGGGTGCCTGCACACCTCAGTCTGACCAGCACATCCTGCATTGTTGCTTCCCCAGGTCAGACACCCCCCTCATTTACAAAGCGGTGCCTAGCTGGTTCGTACGGGTGGAGCACATGGTGGACCAGCTGTTGAAGAACAATGACCTGTGTTACTGGTGAGCAGTGAGATGTGTGTCTTCACAATGTCCTGTGTCATTGGTTGGGGAGCATTGGCTTATCATTGTCCCCAAATATAGTAGTTCTAAGGGTCATCTTTTATTAAACACTGTAATAGTAGCTATTTTTTATTCTATATTTTCAACACCGTGAAATAATCTAAATAATATTATATAAGAGAAGTAGCATCCTTTCTGTGATAAGGCATATGGAGGGAGCATTTTTCTTTTCTGTGAGCCTTAAATAACAGTCATTTTAAGGATATGTGTTTATATTTTAATGTACCTACAGAAGCCATTTGTGCTTACTGCTCTGACACACGCTGAGCTCCTAGACCATGCTCTCATCTGTTTATTGCAGGGTCCCAGAGTTTGTGCGAGAAAAGCGATTTGGAAATTGGCTAAAAGATGCACGTGACTGGGCAATTTCCAGAAACAGATACTGGGGCACCCCTATCCCCCTGTGGGTCAGTGATGACTTCGAGGAGGTGAGGCCATGCGTTCTGTTGATTTTTGCTAAAGCACCTCATTTGTGTGTCTGATACTATTTCTTTTCTCTTTGCTCCTTTCTTATTTCATCTGTTTCTCTTTATTCTTCCTAGAATTATATAAATAAGAATTTGGGGGGAGGGACAGTTAACTTAATTTTACTTCTGTTAAATATTTTTAAATTGTATTTATCACTCTGTGTTGCTCACCCCCTTTTCTCTCCTTGTGAGTAACTGATAATCGGAATGGAGACTCCACACCTGCACTGTGCCATAGCATGTGAATCTACCCTTACGTAGCAGTGTGAAGGGAAGGCTTAAAAAACATTACCAGGGATGCCTGGGTAGCCCAGCCAGTTAAGCATCCAACTGTCGGTTTCCGCTCAGGTCATGATCTCACGGTTTCATGAGTTCAAGACCCACGTCACACTCTGCGCTGACAGTGCAGAGCCTGCTTGGGATTCTCTCTCTCCCACTATCTGCCCCTCTCCTGCTCACACCATCTCTGTCTCTCTCAAAATAAATAAAGTTTTAAAAATTTAAAAATTACCAAAGCATTGCCAACCTTATGTTTTATAAAGCCAAGTGATTATGTGTGTAAATACGCATACATGTCTATAGATATACCCCCATGGCGGCCTTTGGCATGAAGACTACAAGACATGAAAAAACAGCAGTTAGGTAGCCAAGTCTGAGGGCTAAGGAAAGGGCTGTGTGTGCGTGCTCCCTAGGAGCAGACACCCCCAGTGAGACCCGCAGCAGTTCCTGCTTGGGCGGCCCAGCTGGAGGCAATCCTGAGTGAGGTGTTGTGATCTTATTAGTTTGATCCGGTCCATGCACAATAATTTACTTCTAGCTTTGACTTGGAAAGATTCCAGATTAAAGAGCCAAATTCAAGTGCTGAGAAGAAACTAAGATGCCTCAGAATAATAGTCGAGGCATTTCATTTATGCTGGTTGCTAGTAAACCCTCAAAAGTACGTGTTGAGTGGATGCTGTTAGGTCCTCTCCATGTAGGGACTCCTGATATAGTGGAGCCCTCTCATTTCCTCAGTGACCTGCAGCCTTTGATGACGTAAGCCACGTTACTGACAGCCATCCTGAAAGTCAGAGATTTCCAAAACTAAGTGTGAATGCTGCATAAAGTAAAGCTGTGTGGTCTTTGGCTCTGAGATTCTTCTGCCTTTTGACTTTGCTTTGACAGGTAGTATGCATTGGATCAATGGCAGAGCTTGAAGAACTGTCAGGAGCGAAGGTCTCTGATCTCCACAGAGAGAGGTCAGTCTCTGAACGTCCGCTTTTCTTTGTTCCGTCATTTAGAGAGCACCCGGCTAGGTGCTGGGGAGGCGTCTGTAGAACAGATCTCAGAGCTACGTGTCGGAATCAAGTACTGGTTTGCTGAGTTACTCTGTTGGTGACTCAGGTCATGTTCACGAAGGGTGGCCTCTGTCCTGGAGTTGGATGTCTGGTGACTATGGTATGAACCCCCAGATTGAGCATCACAGTGCCCTCTGACAGCCTGTGATGACTACCACTGTTTCTGTTTGCAGATGAAAGCTTGATAGGTATCGTGTTTCCTCTTGGTAATTAGACTGCAAGTTGTTTTGTAGTTAAAACTAATAGAAGTGGCTTTGCTTTGTTTCTTAGCATTGACCATCTGACCATTCCTTCCCGTTGTGGGAAGGGGGTGTTGCGTCGTATCTCTGAGGTGTTTGACTGTTGGTTCGAGAGCGGCAGCATGCCCTATGCTCAAGTTCATTATCCATTTGAAAACAAGAGGGAGTTTGATGATGCATTTCCTGCAGACTTCATTGCCGAAGGCATTGACCAAACCAGAGGATGGTATGTTCTTTGTTCTTTCAAGAATTTTACTGATTTGATTTTATTGGATTTCAAGGTATTTAACTGAGCACCTAACATCGATTAGCTGGGTGCTGGAGGGATTGTGTCAAACAAGACAGGCTCTGTTCTTGCCCTCTGCCCCTCACCACCCAACATATTATTACAATGTCTTTTGAGGGACTCCTGGATGGCTAAGTCAGTTAAGTGTCTGACTTTGACTCAGGTCATGATCTTGTGGTTTGTGAGTTCAAGCCTCACATCAGGCTCTCTGCTATCTACACAAAGCCTTCTTTAGATCTGTCTCCTTGTCTCTGCCCTCATATGCTCTCGTGATCTCTCTCTCTCTCTCTGTTTGAAAAATAAACATAAAAATAAGTAAATAATAAAGTTTCTTTTGTGTAGAGATCTCTCACTGCAGTAAAGCTGTTTTAGAGTTTGAATTACTTCATTGACATTTTGGAATAGATTTGTTATACTTGAAGATTAAGTGATATAAAACAAAATGTATGTCCTTATCTTATTCATTTTAAACAAGCTACTCAAATGTTTAATGAGTACTTACATGTAAGATAATGATTTGGGTGCTACAGATTTAAAGAATACTTGGAAGAGTACTCAGATGTTAAAGCTAGCTTCATAAAATCAACATTCTAAAAAATCCAGACTTGGGGGGAAAAAAGCAAGGAGGGGAAGGCTTTTGGCATTGTTTTTATCTGGTGCCTGTTTAAAGCAGTACCCTTGTCTTGTGGGTTAGAAAAAGGTGAGTTCCCTTCTCGTGGATGAGAAATTTGGCTGGCCCAGGTTCTCATTCCACTTTGATTAGTAATGTTTTTACAGCAGTGTTTCAGGAACATTAGTGTCATTTTCTACTTTTACATCTTGCAATAGACATCACAAATTGAATTCCAGTCTTAATGTTCCAGAAAGTGCCATTTTCAGCCTCCAATCCATTTATCTTTAGGAACAGGTCCAAAGCCCTTCTTAGGGAAGGCCAGATGCCTCACCAGCAGGTTATGTCCCTGGGGGGGTGGCGATGTCTGCCAGCCCTTGACAGTCCTGTGGGTCTCTCAGTGCACGTCTCTCCCCGCCTGCCTCAGGCTCAGGCTGCCTGTCCTGGCAGCCAGGACCTCTTGACCCACCTTCAGAGGAAGGCTGTCTGGTCCACCCTCAACCGTCCATGTCCTGTCATGTCTTGGGGTGCAAAACCAGGCTGGAAGTGACACTGGAGCATCACTCACTAGGGTGGCTGCAGGGATGTGGTGGAGTTTAGGGAACAAGCGAGCTAGCAAGGCAGCAGTGTGCGTGGCATCTGGCAGAGCAAAGATGTCATCTGCATTCCTAGTCTCTGCTGTCTGACTTTTGGGGGAGAGTGTCTTCTGCATCTTCTGTCCTCAGACTGTCTCACGTGACATTATGCTAAGGCCACACACACCTGGATTTTCAGCCTGGCATGTCTAGGGGTCCCGAGAGGCTGCCAGCTGGCCCCTGAGGAGGGCGGCAGTTCTGTCCTCAGCTGCTGGGGTACTTTATTAGCTTTCAGTCACATTTTCTGTTTTCTGACCTGATTTGTGTGCAGTGGGGTCCTGTGTGGTTTTTCAGCACACCCCCAAATGTTTCCAGTGTCACCAGCCAAGAACCTTTGTCATAAACAATTAATAAGGGTAACTGATCCAAAATAGAAATTTAGTACTATAAATAAACATAGTCTTTTTTCCTTTGCTCAGATTCCTTTTCTGTTGTTGCTGATCTGTTTATGGGTTTTTTCCAGGTTTTACACCCTGCTGGTGCTGGCCACGGCTCTCTTCGGACAGCCGCCTTTCAGGAACGTGATTGTGAACGGGCTCGTCCTGGCCAGGCAGGTGCTTGTCCCTGGCCCTTTGCTCTAGCAGCCATGGTCCGGGCGGGTCTAGCCATTTCTTGTTGCTGCTCTTCCCTTCTCTTCCCTTACCTTCCCTCCCCTCCTGCCCACTTCTCTCCAAGTGTCAGTCCCTCCCAGGGAGAAGGGCAGACTGGAGAGTGAGGCCTGAGGGGGGTGGGGGCATGCATCCTGTGATAAAGTACATTCACTGTTGGTACTTATTTAATCTGTACCCTGGTCCTTTAATAAAGATTTTTTTTGTCTTTTTAACATGAGGGAACTATGGGTTCTAGAGATTTTCGAAGTCATAGAGGATTCTTATTTTTTCTTCTATTACCCGTAGTCATTAAAAGTCAAGCGCAAATTACTAAAAATAAGAAGTAAACATTTACATAGATACCTTGCCTTGTGTTTTCCGAGGCAAGACATTGTGCAGGCCCTGCTGTGAGTGTTTCGTTTTCTCTCATCAGAGCCCCAGAACTGACGTGGGTCCTTTTCTTATCCCATTTGGACATTTGAGGAGTTTGAGATACAGAATAAGCAACTCGTTCAAAGTAACACAGCCAACGATGATAAAGTCACCTTGTGCACACAGCGAGTCTGGCTCTACTGTCTGTGCATCTTTGGAGTTTTTTTAATTGAAAACATTATCGAATCGTAGATTTGCGTACAGTTGTGCAGCAGTAACAGAGAGCCCTGGTGTGCTTTGCCAGGTCACACTTTTCAGACCCAGCGTCATCACCGCCCCATCCTGTTCAGCCCTGTCTCACATGTACCCATTTGCTTGTGTGCTTAGTTGCACACAGTTACCACACATGTAGGTAGGTCCCTGTGCCCACCAGCACGGTCAAGGTACTAGACTGTTTTGGCATCCCAGGACTCCCCCGGCCCCCCACCTTTGCCCCTGGCCCCCCAGCAACCACTAGTCTGCTCCTCATCTCTGATTCCATCACTTCAAGTTCTGTTATGTGAATGGAATCCTACCCTCTATGACTTAGGGCCTGGCTTTGCCATTCAGTGAAATGCCCTGGAGATTCCTCGGGAGAGTTGTGTCCTCGGTGGAGCAGTGCTCCGGGTGCGGTTGACAGCAGCTTGACCATAGCCTGCCGGAGGACACCGGGTTGTCCCCAGTGGTTGCTGACTATGAACTGCTGTTACAGGCTTTTGCACCAATTCAGGTTTTCATTTCTCTGGGATAAATGCTGAGCCTGTGTTTTGAACTTCTCCACTGACTCACCACTGTGTTCGTAAAGACTACCTATTGTGCCATTATGCCACTTACATTTATGTATTCCAGTGTGCAAGTGACCTATAACCATATGTAAAGGGTAAACCGCGACAGTGACGCATTTGATTGGCATCTCCTTTTTGTTTTTTCAAGTGATGGCCAAAAAATGAGCAAGCGAAAAAAGAATTATCCGGATCCACTTTCAATCATCCATAAATATGGTGCTGACGCCCTCAGGTACAAGCCACTGCCCTGTCCTGTGTATAATGTCGTTTTATGTAAGCTCCCTTTATTGATCGTGGTTCTTAATTTGGTTTATAATTAGCTTTTGCAAAGTGTGTGTGGTAACGTGGTCAGTTACGTTGGTGTGGTGTTGGCTCCAAACCCACAAGGTGGTTTTCTAAATAACAGGAGTGTGTGCAAACCCAGAGGAATTGTGGGGAACTGGGCCTGTGTTGCTCTCGGGCTGGCTGCTGGGCTTTCTGCCTCCCTCCCTCCCCTGACTCCCATCTCCTTGGCCATTTAGTCCTTTTTTACACTTGCTCCTCAGAAGGGCCATCTGTGGTATATTTATGCTAGAGCACATAAAAACTAATATCGAAAGGCTTGTAGAGAAATGTGAGCCACCACTTGAAATAGGAGTCCTAGTCATGGACATGAAGTGTTTGGGTGGCAGGGGAACCACAGACGTCTCGTCCCGCCTCCTCCTGCCACAGACACGGAGACACATCCAGGGGCTGTGCCCAAGCACGTTGGCAGTTGCTGTGTGGCCCAGGGGCAGTGAATGGGGTGTCCTCCCCCACCCCCCGGTTATCTGTTAGACTTCCCGTTGGGCCTGCTGACAACCTGAGAACCACATCAGTCATTAAAGTGAGGACTGTCCCATCTGGTGTTTAGCAGCACCCCTGGCCTCTGTCCTCTGGAGCCCTCTGCTCCTTCTGTGAATCCCTGCAGGTGCCCCTGGGTTGGCCGAGTGCCACATCCTGGTAGGGGTTACGTCTCCCCTTCGTTATTCACTAGTTTTCCTACACAGAGTAAGAGCTTTGTCACTTTTAAATTGACCATTAGAAGAGTATTGGTGATTCTCCCCCTTTATGTAAAAATGCTAATTTTCTTGTTTGTCTTGTCAACATGCCCAATAATAATACTTGTTTTAATTTCTATGTTCTTTTTCTGTGTGATTTTTCTCCTCATCCAGATTGTATCTGATCAACTCCCCTGTGGTGAGAGCAGAAAACCTCCGCTTTAAGGAGGAGGGTGTGCGTGATGTCTTGAAGGACGTGCTGCTCCCATGGTACAACGCCTATCGCTTCTTCATCCAGAACGTGCTGAGGCTGCAGAAGGTGTGAGCTTGGGTTTGTGTAGGAAAGAGCTCCATGGACAACACCACAGAGAGGTCCCTGTGGATGGGGCTCAGAGCTGTTGGGGGGCCACCAGTGAAAGTGCACAGAGTCTGGGGTCTGCACTGGGTGGGCTCCAGCTGGCCTCTGCGGCATGCTGGGCCCCTGCAGAGGAGTCCCCTTGGAGGTTTATTGATCCCCCACTTGCCCTCCCTCCTGGACCCCAGGCTGACAGGTGGGGTGGAGGTGAGTCGGCCGCCTGCAGTGAGGAACCGCTGAGGAGAGGCTGCTACACACGGTGCTCAGTGGTGCATCCAGGTCCAGGCTCTGAAAGTGAGAGACGTCCCACTGGGTTGTTAGGAGGGAAAACCAGGATTGTGGTGTGTGTGGAAGTGCCTTGGGGAGGTTCTCTGCCCCGTCTGAGAAGCCACCTCCCCTGAGGCTCCATTGCACGGGGGTGCCTGTCTGTGCTCTCAGGGCTCCGTTTGGAGTCAGACCCCGATACCACGCATCTTCTATGTCCAGCGCCTTACTGTGTACAATACCATTGACTAATCACGCAACATTAATCCTTTCCGGAAATTGGTTGGAGGCCACACTCTGGTGGGCTGGCTGTTCACCGTTGGCTGCCTCTGGCTCATCTCCTGACGTGGCCTCTCCCTGTGAGTCATGGAGGGTAGGCAGGTCCCTGCAGGCCTCTAGCTGTTGCGGGACTCGGGAGCACCATGGGGCTCTCCTGGGCTTGGCAGCCGGGCACGAGCTCCACCATCAGGCCCTCAGATCAGGGCCACCATTAGCATGGCCATTGCTCTGCCAGCCTGGGGTTGCTACAGTGTGGAGGGCATGGATGAAATGGGCCTACAGCTTGAGGAGGGTTTTGCAAGGGAAAAGGAGGGGCGAGTCAAAGCATTCAGTACAGTGGACAGTAAAGCAGAGACATAAATTTCTACTGTACGTGTTCGGTTTATACACCTTCATCCAGTCCTGGCTAGCTGTACTAGCTTTTGCTATGCAGCTTTAAGTAACTAAATCCTACACTTACAAGACTTTGGAATATTTTTTAATTCATAAACTTTTTGGTGCGAAGGGATATTTTTCCTCTAGATTTTCTTTACTTCACTCAAAAATGTAATTCATTGAGGACGTAATATCCCAAGTGTAGAGCTTATTTGGAAAATATTGCGACAGAAATTTAAATTGCCCATTGGGTTCTGGGGTTTTGTGGATTGTTGTGAGCTACTTTCAGGTGGAGTGATTCAAAGCATTCATTTCTGTGTGGTAATTTCCCCTAAGCACACAGAACGTTTCAGTGACTGTCACTCCCCAGGAGGAAGAAATGGAGTTCCTGTACAATGAGAACACGGTTAAAGAAAGTGCCAACGTGACAGACCGCTGGGTCCTATCCTGCATGCAGTCGCTGGTTGGGTTCTTTGAGACCGAAATGGCAGGTAAGACTCTAGGGCCGGATATAAGGGCTCTTTTCTTTCTGATTGCCCTTTTGATGCTTAACTGTGTTTCTCTATAAATATAGAGAAAGTTTTATAGGCAATTTGAGAGATACAGAACAGGAGACAAGTAATTGTTTCTTTTAATCTCTCAGGTATGGTTTTGTTAAGGCTTATTGTAGAAATGTGCTCAGCCTCACCCTGCCCGCCCCAGGTACCATTGCGGACCCGTGGCCTTCTGTGGCTTCAGTGGTTCAGAACCCACCCCCACCACCTTTTCCGGTGGTAGGTGCTGCCTAAAGTCCTCAAGCTGCAGTTTCTTTCTGTGGAAAGTGCGTAGAGGCGTCGTTATGAAGCTCAAACCAAGATCGTGTGCATAGAGTAGCCGGAAGATAGTAGATGTTCAGGTAGTATTTGTTAACACGCATTTTTACTTATTTTTAGTCTGCATTAATCATTAAATAAGTAGTCCCTGTTTGGTCTAGAAAAACTAGGAAATACAGAAAAATAATAATGAAGCAGATATTTCCCCATATTTCTGTTACCTAACGAATTGGGTCTTAGACACAGGTGGGGAGAGTAGCTTATGTTGGTTTCCTGGAGGTAGGGGACAGAATAGCTACAAGTCTGAGAGAGAAATTCCGGAAACTACTAAAGTAGGATACCTGACATGGGTCTGACAAAGTCGGTGGGCAGAGGAGGAGAGACGGCTCTGCTGCGCATGCCCTGGCAAGTTTAACCTGCCCCCCCAATGCCCTGCCGTTCGTGCAGGCATATGGCCTCCTTGGTGCCCCAGCACCTGGCACAGAAGGATTCCGCCCCATCCCTTGAGGCCTGCGCCCACCCACTGAACATGTATCATTAAGGATCAGGTGACTATCAAGCTGTTGGACAAATTGATGTAGGTGAAGATGGAAATGAATGTGTAAGGCAGAGCTCAGTGCACACCCCAGGACACCTGCTCGCAGCCATGTCCACCCGTCCCTCCCGACTGATAGGAAACAAGCCTGGGGACTGTCTTTGGGCAGCACCTGAGCTCGGGCCTGTCTCCTGGGAAGCACATATGGCTGAGCGCAGGAGATGAACAGCAGCCAACTCTTTACCTTCACCCCCTCACAGACAGGGTTCTGAGGACCAGAGGGTCTGCGGTTCCCGTCAGGGACCCCACAGCGCATGGTACTGCTGTGCTGTGATGGTTCTGTGTGCCCTCCAAGGGTTGGCACCTAGGCACAGGGAACTCTAGCCTCTGAGAAGGCGAGGGGTGTAGTGAACCCTAGAAATCACTGACTCCTCTTCCCTTCAGACTAGGCCTCCACTTGCCATGTCGCCTCTCCGGGAGTGAGTGGCCACTGGCACCTCAGCCCTGGTCTTTGTGAGCCGCGCTCTGCCCTTGGCAGCTTCTCATTGTGGTTACCAGTTTTTTATTTGGGGGTGGGGGAAGGGCAGAGACGGGGAGAGAGAGAATCCCAAGCCGGTTCCAGAGCCCCACACAGACCTTGAACTTACAAACCGCAAGATCATGACCTGAGCAGAAATCAAGAGTCAGATGCTTAACCGGCTGAGCCACCGAGGCGCCCCGTGGTTACCAGTTTAGACCAGAGGCCTCGTTAACATTTACTGAACACTTTCATTGATACAAGTTGTATTTACTTATAATTGTTGGTCTTATTCTTGCTTTTGGTGTGTATTTTTGTACAGTGGAGAGTATCCATTAAGGGGAGGTGAACAGGAAAATACTAACTATAGGCCCATGCCTCAAACATGGCTGGCTGAGCACCCTCACCATTCCATTTGCCCTTGGAATTCCTCGGGAGCTCTCCTATCTTTCTCCTTTTACCGCCTCCTCTGCGGTCTTTCCTGGACGTTTGTGGCCTCTAGGAAGCCTGTTCCACTGGGGATTTGGGCCAGGCATCCTCTGTAGGGGGCTGGCTCTGCACTGTAGGACGGTGAGCAGCTTCCCCGGGGCCCACCTGCCCAGCTGTGACCGCCAGAGTGTCTCCAGACCTCGGAGCAGAGCGTTCCTGGTGGGAAAGCACTGGCCTGGTGCTGTGCCTCAGCCCCTGACTAGAGCCCTCGGTGCATCTAGCACGACCTAGTGGACGCTCAGGGTAGCACAGTGCAAGGAAGTTGAGCTTTCGTGGTGCCGCCCCACACACAGCACCAGGGAAACAGGCCTCATGGAGCCGTGTGGTGTGCACCTGTGGCCTCCACCGCGGGTCTGGGGGCTCTGTTTCTCTCACTGACAGCGGGAGCTTGTCCTCAGCTCACACAGGGTGGTTCATGTGCCCCTGGACACCCTGACGGCCGTGTGGTGCATCCTTGGTGCATGCCATCAGGGCTGTCCCTTTGCTTCTTCCTGACCCCTTAGCAGTCGTGGCAGCCCGGGGGTGGCAGGGCAGCCAGCCCTGTCTTGTGTCTGGCCCTTGCCGTACCCCAGATGCTCACCTGTTCTTAACTGCCTGATCGCCTGCTTTCAGCTTACAGGCTCTATACTGTAGTGCCTCGCCTGGTCAAGTTCGTGGATGTCCTAACCAACTGGTACGTCCGGATGAACCGCAGAAGGTTGAAGGTGAGTGCACGCAGGCTGCTGCTCACAGATGGATATGAGGGCAGCAACAGTAGAGACACCTGGGCGTAGCCAGAAGAGAAAGGAATGTTTTCAGATGCTCTTGGTTTTTGAAGCTCTTTCTCTTTCTCCTTTTTACATTGCAAGTTAACTATATTTATCACCATTTGATGGATGGGAATCTGTAAGTTCTAAAAGTCACCACATATTTTCAAAACACAGCTAATGACACGTCATGTTGGACAGTCTCAGGGCCATATGAGACTAAGCTGAGCAGAATCTCTTAAAATACAGAAGAAATTCATACAGATACTTGCCAGTGTTTCTGGTATGGCTGTGATCCCAAGAGGGGCCCCTCCTTGGTTCTTCCTCTAGAAGGTCCATTATTTGTTGACAGGACTCTTCCCTGAGCCCGTGGGGGACTTGGCCTCGGTGATGCCTGCATCCTGTCCCAGGCTCTAAGGCCACACATAGACCATGAGGGCACCTGTGCCTCATCCCGTCAGTCTATCTTCAGGTGTGTGAATGATGAAGGCCTGTAACAGGACAGTAATTTCATTTTTGTTCAATAGACCACATACCTATACACACACATCTCGAGGGGCTTAAACTAAACTTTTCACCGTGGTTACTTCTGCATAACTTCATTATGGTTGACTTCTTTTTTTATAACCTTTGTGTTTTTCCTACAATGATAGTGTAATTATTTCTTAAATATACAGTGTGTATGTTTTTTAAAATACACAGTGTATACATTTTTTAAAAATGAGAATCTTACCTAAAATTACTTTAAGTTTTCTCTACATGTTTCCGTACGTGGCACCCGATGCCTGCAGGTCCTTCCGTCCACCTGGGCCTCTGAGGTGGAAAATAGCAGGGCCCATGCTGGCCTCCTGTCCCAGGCCCTCTGTCGTGTCCGCGTGCTCTGTGCTCTGCAGGTCGCCTCCCAGTCTGATGCGTGTTCCTTTCTTGTTGACTAGGGCGAAAACGGGGTGGAGGACTGTGTCATGGCCCTGGAGACCTTGTTCAGTGTTCTGCTGTCTCTGTGCAGACTTATGGTGAGATACTGGACCCAGTTCTGAAACGCCAGCCCCATTGCTGCTGTGTCCTCTGTCTGTGTCTAGTCTGTACCTATCCCCCCAGAAATAGGAATAGAAGCTTTAAAACAACTTGAATCTGTACTTCCTTTTCCAGAATCTTACTAGCTTGTCTGTGTCAGGAGGGGATAAGACACATTCACTTCCTGTTCACACTGGCAGCACATTTCAGGGAGAGTGCTGGCCTCCAGATAGAAAAGCCACTGCTCCCTGTGAGCACACACCCATCTTTACCTGGATTTCTATAAAAACATGATCCTATCAATTAAAATATTCAGTGATACACAAGTGAAAATTCCAGCTTAGGTTCCCAATATCCTATTACCACTTTTCTAGTGTGATGTTACAAGTCTTCTGTTCACTTTCTGAACATTCATGAACAGGAACCTGTCTAGTACCCGTGCCTGAAGTCCGACTCACTCACCGTCACCCTAGGGAACATGTCCCCAGTTTACAGATGAGGTTTCTGAGGTGTAGGGACATTCAGTCGTGTGCATATTAATGTGGCCAGGGCTCCTGTTTTATTGCACACCTTCCTCCGGGATGTTTCGGGGCCTCCGGCTACAACCCTGCTACTGTGCTGCACGGCATCCATCATGCCAAGTTCAGAAGGAGGCCGTTTCTTTCACACGGTGTGTTCAGTAATCTCATGCCCACTTCTGTGCATGTCCCTGTGTTGTTCTCTAAAGTGTGGAGCTGCTGTTTCCACTCTAACTGAAATCAGTTACTGATGACTGTGTGTCAGTGATGTGATATCCGATGTCCTCACGCAGGCCCCCTATACACCTTTTCTTACCGAATTGATGTACCAGAATCTAAAGCTGCTGATTGACCCCGGTTCTGTCCAGGACAAGGACACACTCAGCATCCACTACCTCATGCTGCCCCACGTTCGGTAAGAATCAAACACACGTAAGCCTCTCCTGGGTCCAGGAAGGCTCGCATGGCGGCCCTGCTCTGGCCCCTCCATGCCCTTTGCCCGCCTGCTAGCCCGCCCGCTCCTCAGGCTGCGGAGGGGCTGGAGGGATGTTCAGTGTGGAGGCTCCTGGGGCCGCCCCTTCCTCACTGTGCATGCCTGTCATTTGGGACTGTCTTCTCATGGGGTCCCTCTCACCCCCACCTCTGCCACCAGGGAGGAGCTGATTGACAAGAACACGGAGAGCGCGGTCTCTCGGATGCAGTCTGTGATTGAGCTTGGGCGAGTGATTCGAGACCGCAAAACCATTCCGATAAAGGTTTGACGCTTTGTTTGTATTTTACGTGCACAGGCCTAAATCATTATGCCTTTGGAGCATTTTCTTAGAGAGCTTCCAGCAATGGTGTTTTTTTTTTCTTTTCTGCAACAGGGGTGTGGATGATTTAGTGCCAGATGAGCCTGATCAGTCTGGAACTTGAGATTCAGATTTTAACATTTCATTTTCCTGCAGTTTCAAGGGCTGGCTGCTTGGTAAACTTTCCATTCCTTTCCTCCTAGTATCCTCTGAAAGAAATTGTGGTTATTCACCAGGATCCAGAAGCTCTCAATGAGATCAAATCTCTGGAGAAGTATATCATTGAGGTAAGACCTCTGGCTTGTCTGTTTGGGTCCGAACAGAATTCCTTCTTTGAGAAGATTATTGTGACTAGTTCTCTCCAGTGAGGTTCACTTTGAATGTATCATTTATCCTTTCCTTTCGTGTGTCAGTACATTCATATGCCAAACCATCCACGGAATGTGACGCTTTGCTTATAATCAGCATGCATTTTTGCATTTTTTACAGTGTAATTGTAATTCTTTAAAAGCAGTTCCAAGATCAGTGGATTTCGTTACCTTAGTGGTAATACACTCACTATCTTCATCCACTTACTTTCTCCAGAGTGTTTTGTTAATTAACCCAAAAACCGTTCCATCAAATCATTAAGTAACAGGTGAGCACGCGTTGGTCATGAGCAGCTCAGACTCTAGCAACAAGTATGGGGTGAGTCCCTTCCTGTCCAACGGCTTCTGGGGATGTTCACCAGGGCATCCCCGCCAGGTTGTCGGAGCACTGTGTGCACACACATGTACACACCATTGACTTTGTGCTAGAGAGGACCACATGTGTGTAGTCTTCAACTTGGTTTTCTCACTTGACAGTTTTTCTTAAAGGACTCCCAAGGTCAGAACCTAGAGACCTCCTTTATTCTTTTAACAACTGGAGAGTGTTTGCTCTCCGCTACGTCTTTGTTTAAATCACTTTCCCATTGTTGAAAACTCAGGTTTCTGACTACAAAGAAAAGGTATGTGTCTTTGTGCATATGTTAGCGTGTGGATGTGGGTAGGTCCCAGGGAGTGCATTTGGAGTCAGCGTAAACTGTGATGTCAGTTGTCTCCCAGAAAGCTATATTCCACGATGTTTTAAAAATAAATATATTTTTAATTTCAATTTTATGTTTTTACAGGTAATATTTAAATATATTACTATAGAAAATATTAATTTCTAGATTTGGTTTTGAATTGCTTGAGGATTCTAGACATATATTAGGGACTAAAGAGTTAGATTATAAATTCTATAACTAATGCTTGCAGATAGGGTTAAAAATAGAGTATATTTAAATAGATTGTCTTATTCACTATGATCAGGTCAAGTAATCCAGTCAGGTATAATGACCTGCCACCTCCATTTCCTGCTGCATTGGTAACCCATAACTAGCACAGTCGAGGCAAGACATGTTACAGTCACCTGATTCTTCAGAAAATTGGTAGTTAACCTTCTAGAGCTTTGAGATTGCTCGAGTAAACGTTACTCCTGAGAGGTGAAGTTCATATTTCTAATTCTAGAATCTTATTTAGTTGAGTTTTGCTCAACTGTCTTGAATGATCTGGACAAGAAGGATTTGTAAGTATTATTTATAGAGTTGTTCAGCCATTATAATTTTATAACGTTTTCATCACCCCAAAGAGACACCCAGTATCCATTAGCATTCACACACCATTCTGCCCTTAGGACCCCACTGTGCCCTGGCAACCACAGGTGTAAGTTTTCGGTCCCTGGGTGTGCTTGCTCGGGATGTTTCCTGTAAGTGGAACCGGACAGTACATGGTCTTTTGAGTCTGCCTTCTTTCACTTGGCACCAAGGGTCATTCATGGTATAGGCTGTGGCTGTGATTCGTTCCTTTATTTTGCTAATAATAGTCCGTTGTGTGAATAGACCACATTTTGTTTCCCCGTCACAGGTGAGGGTCTCTAGGGTGGTTCCACTTTTTGGCAGTTGTGACTTAGGTTACTATGAATATCAAGTTTTTGTGGACACACGTTTTCATCTCCCATGTTTCTGTTTCATCTTGGCTACCAACTATAGGAGTTGAATGTTCGCAAAGTTACACTGTCTACAGATAAAAACAAGTATGGCATTCGCCTAAGGGCAGAACCTGACCACATGGTCCTGGGCAAGCGGCTGAAGGGAGCCTTCAGGGCGGTGATGACGGCCATCAAGCAGCTAAGCAGCGAGGAGCTAGAGCGTTTCCAGGAGACTGGTGGGTGTCTACCCCTGCCGACCCTGTCCATGGCCCTCGCGTGATGCGGTCTCTCACCTGGGCTCCTGTTTGATCTGCACTGTTCCAGCCTCTGCTGGTCATAAACATGTTTATTACAAATACTGATAATTTTGGAAAAGAAGAGACTAAAAATGCCCCCTAACCCATCACCCATCCGTTTAATGCAGATTGAGTGCCTACTCTCTGCCCCTGCTGGAGCAGTATGAAAATTCTGATTGATTTCCTTCTTGTTACACAGATAGTCACGTAACTGGAGCCTTACAAAATGGAGATGACGCTATAATTTTAAATGTGTTTTTCACTTATATACTTTATGTTTTATTCACTTTTTTATTTTGCACTTCTTACTTTAAGTGTGTTATTAGTCTTTAAAATGTTATTTCAATAATTGCTATAATAATTTTCTTTCATAGGGACATCTGATGTTTTTAACCAGTCTTATTTTTGATTCTTTAGATTGTTTCCCTTCTTTTACTATTCTCAATAATATTGCAGTGAGTATTCTCACATGGAAATATTCCATAGAATTGATTCTGCTGAGCTAGATTTCCAGGTAGAACTTACTGAACCAGATGGGTGGAACCTTCATTACCAGTGAATTCTGCAGATGCTAACATGAGCCCAGAAACTACCCTAGTGAGAGCTGAACCCCCTGGTATCAAGTGTCATCGGTACTGTCATTGCTTTTGGAGAAAAAGCATGTAGGTTTTTGGAGGTATCCAAATGAAGACTAGAATATATTCGAAAGAAAGGATTAAAGTCTATTTTGAGAAAGGGATTTAGCACTGAGGTTTGGAGCTGCTTGTGAGGGACAACTGGGTGAGAACTTCCCATGATTTCTCTAAGATCTCTAGAATTCATGGTTTGGTCTCAGATTTTGGCAAGATTGGAGTTGGATTCATTCAACAAATACTTTCTAAAGCTTTTCCATTTGGTTGGCCCTGGGAACCCAGAATTGAGTAAGACAGACGGTGTCCTTATCCTCATGTGCTGGCCGACATTGAAAATTTGTGGAAATCGTAGTTTTGACAAGTGCTCTGAAGGAAAAGCCTAGGATAATACGAGGAGGTTAGGAAAGGGGACTCAGCCCCTCTCTCCTCTCCTCTGGGGGACCTTCCAGGTGCCCGGGAATTCTCAGCTCTGCCTTGATTAGAATCCTGTGGTCTTACTGTCTGCTCAATGTGCTGCAGCCACCTGAGGGCACAAGGTGTTTGATGGCGAGGGCTCCCTCTGAAGCTGAAAATCGTAAGTGCAGAGGTGTCACAAGAGGAGATTTAAGGACTCAAATCAGATGAGTGGTCATGGAATTCGGGAGAAGTGTCCCTAAAAGTCCCCACATTTTTAGATAAAATTTATAAAGCATAGGAAGCTAGCAAATAAAAGTTGAGTCATTACCAACTTGCTTGATTTGTTAAATTAACAATCTTTGATTAAACTTCAAATCACAAATCTAAGTTGTGTCAACAGATGGCCAAAATATTTTAAAATTCCTGAAATAAGATTTACTTGATACTAAAGATCTACAGGTTCCTTTTAAACTACTTTTCAAATGGATTTCTGCACTAATGGGAAGCAAAATGGTTTTCAGAACAGAGTGACGTAAAGTCAGTGCTGACCAAGACCGTTGTAGGTGACCACAGCAGGCTTCACCGCAGATGGGCGTTACCGACAGCCGCTGTTCATGCGTCCTGGCTGCCAGGGGAGGGTGGTGCCCAGCACTTCCCCCTGCTCACTGTTGGCTTCACGTCACCCTTGCCCTCCTATCCTCAGCAGGTAGTGGAACACCAGGGTCCTGCAGCCAGTGGGTGGGGGCCTGGGTCCGACTGGACTCTGCAGCCTGTTCTCTTCCATCATGCTGCTGTGTGTTTATGGTGGGGACATGTCACCTTCTGGCATAGGCCTTTGGATCTAGGGGCTTATATACACGGGTAGACGTTGGCGGTGATATAACTGTCCTCAAGGCAGCCTGGGCAAGTGTAAAGGAAGTCTCTCGCATCCTTGACTGCAACAATGGCATGAGTCAGGAAGACATGATGATCTCTTGAAGTCTCTGCAGCTTGATGCATCGGGGGGCACCTGGGTGGCTTAGTCAGTTAAGCGTCCGACTCTTGATTTTGGCTCAGGTCGTAATCTCACAGTTCGTGAGATTGAGCCCTCTTGGCATTCTCTCTCTCTCTCTCTCTCTCTCTCTCTCTCTCTCTCTCTGCCCTCCCCCTTCAAAATAAATAAACTTAAAAAAAATGGCATAATATATTGGTAGCTGGGTGGTGTGAGGAGGAGGCAGGGGGCTGATTAACAGTGGCAGCTGCTTCTCCGATAGGGACCATTGTTGTCGAAGGTCACGAGCTGCATGAAGAGGACATCCGCCTCATGTACACCTTTGACCAGACAGCAGGAGGGACAACGCAGTACGAAGCGCACTCGGATGCCCAGGTACTTCTCTTCCCTAGAACATTGCTTTTCCAGAAGATAGCATAAGAGGAGAAAGTATTTACCACCCTGTCCTGACAGCTCTGGCAGCCCATCCTGGGGTAAGATCGACCAGGCATTCACCTGAGATTTCTCTAGTAAACTCCTCTGTAGTCTCCTCTTAACATGGCATTTCTTTGACGTATATGTGAATAGAAATTTTGTGACCTCTGCTGGCAATCGTCGTGAGTGTCAGGTCGTACAAAAATGAGCAAGATGTAACCCCACCCTTCAAGGATCAAGTCAGTCACGGAGACAGAAAAAGAACTCAGTTCTTACTCTTCTGCATGATGAGTTACCTGGTAGAAATGGGCACAGGGATGCCTGGTGGCTCAGTTGGTTAAGCATCCGACTTTGCCTCAGGTCATAATCTCACGGTTCGTGAGTTCCAGCCCTGCATCGGGCTCTGTGCTGCCAGCTCAGGGCCTGGAGCCTGCTTCAGATTCTGTGTCTCCCTCTCTCTCTGCCCCTCCCCTGCTCACGCCTCTCTCTCTCTCTTTCTCTCTCTCTCTCTCTTTCTCTCTCTCTCTCTCTCAAAAGTAAGTATTAAAAAATTATTTTAAAAAAAAAAAAAAAAGAAAGAAAAGAAATGAGCACAGAGAAGGCCTCTTGCCCAGAGTCTAGCGTGGGGGTGGGTTGGTGTGGGACCTCCTGGAGGGGGCTTGCAGCAGTTTTAGATTTTGGGGTCAGAGCTTCTCTCTTTGCTTCCAACCAGACTTCTCTGGGCAGATGGGTCATAAGATATCCAGGGTGGGAGTGGGGGGCTCACGGGAGGCCCCCTGTGCGTAACATGCCCCGTGTAGTGGGGCGGCAAGTACCACGTGAGGAAGGCCAGCCTCCAGCTCCCCATGGGCGGATGGCATGAGGAGCCATCGGGGAAGAAGCTGAGACGAGGGTGGGAGAGTGTGAACACCCTGATGGCGGCCAGCCTGAGGAAGTCACTCAAGGAGGTGGCCTTGTCCTCTGGGATTCTTGACACAGGTTATGTGTTGTGAACCAGGGTGGCCCTGCCCTGACTCCTCCTCATCCATCTCCAGTTCTGCCCTCTAGTAAAGCAAGTTTGTTCACTGATTGAGTTTCCTCAGAAATGTCTTTGGGGCTGGTGCTTGATTTACGAGCGTGCCCCCCTCTGTGCTGGCGACAACATTACATTACTCACATCGTCTTCAACAGCCTCCATGACAGATGGCGTAGGAAGTAGACAAAGTCAGTAAGCAGATGGCAGTTTCTATCCCATCAAGCGTATTGCAGTCCCCTGTAGAAATCACGTCTCGAATCCCCCGATCCAAAGGACAGCAGGGTTCCTGGCTGAAGAAACGGGGCAGCTCTGGGGCCCTCACCAGCTCGTCCACGGTGTGAGAAGCCATGCGGTCATGTGGGCCGTGACTGTTGACCCCACTCCCTGCAAGGGCGGTCACACAGACAAACAGCAGTTACACAGAGACTCAAGGTTCTCATGTGTCCTGGGAGCAGCACCTGCAGAACAGGAGACGCCAGCCTCTCCTGGCGAGAGGAATGGCTTCTCACAAAGAAGCACCTGAGCCATCCAGATGCTAGTGTAACTTTATCTCTTTTGCTCACTGGGGTGAATAGTGCTGTGTTACAGACTCCTTAGAATTTAATTTACATACAGTTGTGCTGGGTTTGAGAGCCATTCCTCCTTACATGCTGTGCACCATCCATTCCTACAGGCTTTGGTTCTCTTAGACGTCACCCCCGAACAGTCCATGGTGGATGAAGGAGTGGCTCGGGAGGTCATCAATCGCATCCAGAAACTTCGCAAAAAGGTCAGTTTGTCACATTAAGTACAAGCAAACTGGGAGTTTTGCATGGTTGGTTTGTTTGTGTTGTTGGGGAGGACAGGAGAGGCAGCTAATGTAAACAGGTAATTGTAATTGAGTAATGAGAATTAGTCCCAGATCTGCAATGTGTACATTGTACCCTGCAGGAAACGTGGGCCCTTCCCCTCCCTACTCAGTCACCCCAAACTGCACGTGGCTCTTTTGTTTCTCTGACTAGGAGCATTCAGCCAACCCACCCTTTGTCCACTGCTTCCAGTTCTCCAGGGTTTCCACAAAATCCTCTTCTGGATCGGTCGCCCTCCTGACTGGCACCAGACATGACAGCCGGTGTCCGAGGAAGGGCTCCTCGCTCAGGGAGGCACTGTTGTATCTGGACTGAGGGGGTCGTTCTCCTCACTAGGGAGCTGGGAGCCAGGACGGGTGCACCGTGCCCATCGCTGGCCCGGTGAGGCAGCCAGGAGCTCCCACCCCACACCCTAACCCTGAGGAGGGGTCTCCTCCACACCCCACCCCTGGCAGAGGCTCCCCCACCCTGACCGGAGCAGGGGGCCTCCACCAGCCCTTAGGCCAGGTGTCTGAGACCTGTGGTCTGGAGTCCAGACCTCAGGAGTCCAGCAGGTAACAGGGTGCTTGTGAGTTCTGCCTCAGTTCAGAGCTCTGTGAGCACGTTTGCACTCGGTCACTCCTTTGTTTCAGAGGAGGGTTGGGCAGGAGCCTGTGCCCTTCTGTAATGATCCAACATGGGACTGTCAGCCGTGCTCAGCAGCACTGTCCGTTTTGATTAACAAATGCACTTTCTTGTAAATTTTCTGTATGTGCCTTCAGTGCAATCTGGTTCCGACTGATGAAATAACAGTTTACTATAAAGCTAAGTCTGAAGGAAAGTATCTGAATAATGTTATCGAAAGCCACACGGAGTTTATATTTGCCACCATAAAGGCTCCCTTGAAACCATACCCAGTTCCATTATCAGATAACGTCCTTATTCAAGAAAAAACACAGGTGAGTTCTGGGTTCTGCTGAACTGTCAAAAGATACAAGGTTAGGTTTTATGTTAAGTTTATGTTGTTATCTGTTGATATTGTGCCCCCAGTAGCAATTGGCACAGTCCTCAGTCCTGATACACTGGATCAGGTCTGGGAGGGGGCGTCCAGAGAGGGAGGGAGGGACTGTTCTCACAGCAGTTCCCTGGGGAAGGTAGCCAGTAGGCGCATGAGGGTTGCCGGGAAATCAGTGGCTGCGTGGGACTGCTTTATCTAAAACTAGAGAAGTTAATATTGTGGATTCTTTGACTGACTGTTAAAAGCAAACAACAGTTGACTTGTAAAGCAGTTAACTTTGACAGTAGTAGATTGTACATAAAATTATAACTACTTCATTTCCTGTTGGCACATTTTAGATGTAACTATGAAAATGTGAAACCAAGACATGGAAGATATGGGCCATAATTAAGAAATAGATCATTAATAGAAGAGGAAGGAGTTCCTTTTTGTGTCAGTTATGTATTCAGTCATTTGTCCTTTGTCTCATTCCTCCTTTATAGGGGACAGGCTGGGCTGGATGTCACTGTTGTTTCAGTGGATCAAGTTACAAGATAGTTTCATTTCTGTTTTGTATATTTTTAAGAGAACAAGGTGAAAAGAGAGAAACATGAAGGGAAAAGCGGTAGCTTTTGACTATCTTAGTGGTGGGGTTGAGTATGCTCTCAGAATTGTGCAGAGCTCTTGACGTGAGGAGCAGTTGCTGTGTTAGTTGGTGACACTGTGGTCGGTGCTGCAGTTACTCAGTCTCATACTCTCATGTGCTCAGTTAAAGGGATCTGACCTGGAAATTACACTCACCAGAGGATCATCCCCGCCTGGGCCTGCTTGTGCATATGTCAATCTTAACATTTGTACAAATGGCAGCGAGCAAGGTAAGAATAAATGAATCCTGTGGTTTGTACTTTATTTTTTAGCTAATCCTATGAATGTTGTTTTTTTTTTTTTTTAAATATTTATTTGTGAGAGTTCCGGGGAGGGGCAGGGAGAGAGGGAGACACAGAATCCGAAGCTCCAGGCTCTGAGCTGTCAGCACAGAACCTGACGTGGGGCTCAAACTCACGGACCGTGAGATCATGACCTGAGCCAAAGTTGGACGCTTAACCGACCAAGCCACCCAGGTACCCCTAAACCTATGAATGTCTTTAAAGCTGTTATAAGAGAACTAGGAACATCATATAACTTTCTCTTTCTAATTGCCGTCAAAATGAATCCACAGAGGTAAACGGTCAGACTTGTACTTCCAGGAAGTAGAGTAGGCATACTTTTCCCTATTCTTCCCACAAAGTACCACCGAATACCCTGGGTGTGATATGTCAGAAGATGCAGACCAATGAGGGACCTTGAGGCCAACAGACTATGGAGAGTTCCCTGGTGTTTCTTTTTGCCTCACGTATCCCAGACTTGGAGCTGAAGAAGTTGGCAACTGGAAATGCCAAGTGCAGACAAAACATCCCAACAAATTCTGCTTTTTGTAGACAGAGGACCAGGAGGGGTGTAGCCTAGCAAGACAGAAAACTTCTAGACTTCTTCTCTACTGCAGCCAAACACAACAGAAAAAACTATGGCCCCACTAACACTCAATAGCAGCAAAGGCCAAGTGAGGAGCCTAGACCTTTGTCAGGCTGAGGATCCTCAAGGTCCTGTCGCCACCATGGTGTCAGAAGCCCAAACACTGAGCTGAGACTTTTTCATCCTCCCTGGGCAGCAATAAGCCCCTCTGCCCGGTGCTATCACTGAGACCACTGGGCAGTACCAAGGCGTCCATTCCCTCACTACCACCCAGGGCTAATGAGGCTATGTACTCCCACCATCCTGCAAGGGGGTCCGTGAAGCCTGTACGGGGAGCAGTGAGGAAGCACTCATACTCTTAAAGGCCAAGAAGGTCTCTTCAGGTGGGAACTCTCTCCTCGTGCTCTCCACCCCTGTAGTACTGAGGAGTCCTGACCTTTGTGGCATTGGAGGCTGAACTAGGAGCCTAGCTTCTCCTCCCACCAGGCAGGAGCAAAGCAGTGCCCCTTTTCCTGCCAGTGTGATGTCAGACAAAGCAAGCTAAAATAGAAGATTTAAATAAGAACCAGTCTTAATACCTTACACATCCAAGTTTTCATTGAAAATTAGTCATCATGTCAATAACCAGGAAGATCTTAAGCTGAATGAAAAAAGACACATGTGAACACCAAGATGACAGAAATGGTAAAAATTATCTGACAAAGTGTAAAGCAGCCCTGAACACTGTAGGAACAAGTGAAAAATTTAAAACTGATAAATACAAGACTAAAATACAAAACACGGTGGATGGGTTCAATGACAGAATAGAAGGGACGGGAAAGAATCTGTGAACTGGAAGATAGAACAACAGACATTGCCCATTCTGAACAAAAGAAAGGTTTTTTTAATCTGAAAAAAAGTGAATAGTCTGAAAGATCTATGGGATATTAACAGAAGTTTAATATTCTCCCCCTGAATTCCGGGAGAGTGAGAAGGAAGGACAGCAGTGGAAAAGTATTCAAAGAAATAATGGCCGAAAACTTCTTAAATTTGGCACAACATGTGCACCTACAGATTCAAGAAACTGAGAGAAACCTGAATTCTGGGTCAGGCAAAATATCTTTCAAGGTGAAGGGAAAATCAAAACATTCCCAAGTGAAGGGAAGCTAAAAGAATTTGTTGCTAGCATGATCTATCCTAAAAGAGTAAGTAGAGGAAATTCTTAAAACAGAAAGAAAATGACAAGAAATGTAGGGACATCAGGAGAGAAGAAAGAACAATAGAAAGAGTCAAAATATAGATAAATGCAACAAACTTTCCTCCTTGATTTTTCTAAATTATTTGATGGCTATAACAAAACTGACCTCTCAGTGTATACACGAGAATATTTAAGAGAATTAAAAGTAGGGAAGAGCAGACTGATAGGGAGGTCAGATTCCTGTGTTTCCCTCAAGCTGGTCATACACTGACACTGGTGGTCCAGCATTTGTGTGTACATGAGATACTGCCTGGTGCAACCACTGAAAAAGCCTATTCCTAGAGACACATACAAAAACACGACAGAAATAAAAATGGAATTCTAGAATGTGTTCATATAACCCACAGGAAGCTTAGGGAAAAAAAGAACAAGTGGAAAGCAGAAAATTGAAACGAAGGGCTTAAGCTAACATCAATAATTACACTAAATGGAGGGGGTGGGAAGTGACAGGGCACTGGCTGGCTTAGTCGATGAAGCATGTGACTCTCAATCTCCAGGTCGTGAGTTCAAGCCCTGCATTGGGCATAGAGTTTACTTTGAAAAATAATAAAGGGTCACCTGGGTGTCTTAGTTGGTTAAGTATCTGACTTCAGCTCAGGTCATGATCTCAGAGTTTGTAAGATCGAGCCTCACTCCAGGCTCTGCGCTGACAGCACAGAGCCTGCTTGGGTTTCTCTCTCTCTTTCCCTCACTCTCTCTGCCCTTCCCCCACACACTGTCTCAAAGAAATAAACTTTAAAAATAATAATAATAATTACACTAAATGTAAATAGTCCTAAATAGACCAGTTAATAGAAATTGGCAGACTTATAAAAAACTACCAGCTATATGCTGTATATAAGGAATTCAAATATAACAATATAAGTATATTCAAATATAACAATATAAGTAAGTTGAAAGTAAAAGGATAAAAAAAGATCTGCCACACAGACGTTAATCAAAGAAAGCAAAAACGTCAGTGTTCATTTCAACAAAGTTGACTTCATAGCAAAGAAAGTCACCGGTGACATGAATAATGATACAGATGTCAATCCACAGGGAAAACATAATGATCCCAAATGTGGACGCACCCAGTAGAGCTGCACATCACAAGAAAGAAAACTGATAGGCCTTAAAGGAGGGAGAAAATTCATAGTTACAGTTTGAAAATTGAATATATACCTCTTTCAACAAATGATAGAACTGCTAGACAGAAAACCAGAATCTAATCAGCATTAATGGAACAGCTCACCCAACAGCAGTGGAATGCATGTCCTGCTCAGACTCCTACAGGACATTTACTATGGGATGGACCATGGTGTGGGCCAGAAAACAGACCTCAACACATTTCAGGATTGAAATTGTATAGAGTATGTTCTCTGACCATGGGCAATCAAACTGTAAATCAGTAACAGGAAGGTGAAAGCAAAATCTCCACACACTGAAAACTAAACAACATTTTTTTAAATAATCCGTAATTTGGAAAAAATATGTCAAGGGAAAAAAACACATAAAACTGAGTGAAAGGGAAAATACAACATATCAAAATATGTGACTGCAGGTAATTTGTATCTCTAAAGACTCACATCAAAAAAAATGTTTCAGGGACCTGGGTGGCTAAGTCAGTTAATTATCCGACTTCAGCTCAGGTCATGATCTCACAGTTCACAAGTTCAAGCCCCCGCATGGGGCTCTGTGCTGCCAGCTCAGAGCCTGGAGCCTTCTTCAGATTCTGAGGCTCCCTCTCTCTCTACCCCTCCCCCACTCACATTGTGTGTGTGTGTGTGTGTGTGTGTGTGTGTGTGTGTGTGTGTGTGTGTGTGTGTACGTGTGCGTGTGTGTCTCCTCTCTGAAAAATAAAACATTTAAAAAAAAATTTTTTTAACTCTCAAGAAAGTTTGATTGTCTAGTTGAGTCTAAGAGCATCACTGAGAGTGTTTGGACCATGCAGATGTACATCAGAAAGTGGAATACTATATACCAATTAAAAGTAATGAAATATATCTATAAACTTTTCTATTATCCCAAAAATATATTTTTTAAATTTTTTTAACATTTATTTTTGAAAGACAGAGACAAGTGTGAGTGGGGGAGGGGCAGAGAGAGAGGGAGACACAGACTCAGAAGCAGGCTCCAGGCTCTGAGCTGTCAGCACAGAGCCCGACACAGGGCTTGAACTCATGAACGGTGAGATCATGACCTGAGCAGAAGTCAGTAGCTTAACTGACTGAGCCACCCAGGCACCCCCCAAAAAATATTTTTAATGAAATAAGCAAGTTTCACAGTTATACAATGGGGTAGCATTCTGTATGAATTTACTTATATGTTAAATGTAAAAACAACAACAAAAAAGAAAGCAACCAAGCCAATAAAGTAGAACAGAAACAGACTCACAGCTGCCAGAAGCATTCTTGGTTACCATTAAGAGGGGTTAGGGGACAGGTGGAGTCGTTGAAGGGGGTTAGGAGATACAGACTTGCAGTTGTTAAGATCCCTGAGTCCCAAGGATTTGAGGTACAGTTGGTAATGTTGTGATAACTGTGTAGGGATCATTTCATAACATAAAAATATCACATCTCAGGGCACCTGGCTAGCTTAGTCATTAGGGCATGCAACTCTTTCTCAGGGTTGTGAGTTTGAGCCCCACATTGAGTGTAGAGATTACTTAAAAAATACATCAATCAATCTACACATTGTTAAAAAAGAAAAAATAATTCTCTGTGATGTGTACCTGAAGCTAAGAATATCGCATGTCAACTATACATCACTACTCATTGTTTATAGGTAAAAGTGGGCTTGAGAAACAAAGTTCATAGTAAGTTTGTCTTAGAAAAGGGAGGTAGGGTGTCTGAGGAGAAAAAAAGAAATTTTCTTTTAAAAAAAAGAAATCAGACCCAAATGCTTTTTCCAGAGAATTCAACCAGACTTGAAAAAACTAACACCAATTCTATGGATTCTTCCAGAAAATAAAAGAAGAAACACCAACTCACTTTATTAAAGTAGTATTGACACTAAGACCAGATATAGACACACCAAAAAAAAACAAAAAAACTGTAGACTGATACTTCTCATGAATATAAAGTTCTTTCGGAAAAAAAAAAAAAAAACTGTAAGAAAAATAGGGAGAACTCCATCAACTTGGTAATGGGCATGTATGAATAAACCTGCAGGTAACATTATAGTTAAAGGGAAGAGACTGAATGTTTTCTACCCAAGATCAGGATACCCGTTCTCACTGCTCTTACTCAGCATTGCACAGGAAGTTGGCAAGAAAAGGCTACAGATCAGAAGGGAAGAAATAAAACCGACCTGAGATGAAGAGAACATGACTGTCTACATAGAAAATCCCAAGCAGTCTACAGATTGATATGTGTCCTGGTTCGCCCATCAGCACCATCACCAGCTAGTGCCAGGATGGCCGTGTGTACTTTTGGGCCTGTGATGATGGCCCCCAAACTGCTATTCAAGTTCTGTGATGTATGGCACGTAGCTGGTCCATTGCTGCCGACATTCTGGCTCACTCAATGGAGACCGTCTGTGATCCTGTGGAAGGAGGTGGTCAGACAGGCAGCAGATGTGCATTGTGATGTCAACAAGGCCAGGGTTCTGTGTTGCTTTCAGTCCCAGGGAGCAATGGAATGAGCAGTGACCAGACATATGGGGCCACTCCCAGTGCTGCCCCTTTTTGGGCCGAGTGGCTGAACAAGTGAGAAGAAAAGCTCCCAACTCCAGCAAAAGTGTTTTTTCCCGGCACCGTTACCACCACCTGCCTTCACATGATGTGCTATGGTGTGTCCTTTACTCTCTGGCTGAAAGCACTCACATTGCAAGAAAAAAACTACAAGTGATCTTTAAATTTATTATTTTAAAGTATTTTTGGTGTTGTATATGCCTTTTGGGTTTGTATATATTAATTGGTGCATTTTGTTTCTGGGTAATTGAATAAAATTATATTGCTTATAAAAAATAAAATTCATCACATTCACAAGATATGACAAACATAACAAAAATCAATTTAATCTTTGTACACTAACAATGAACACATGGAGAATGAATTTTAAAGTGTAGTACCATTTACAGTCTCTCAAAAAAGAGAGACTTAACTGGAAATCTAATAAAACACGTACAGGACTTATATGCCCAAGCTACAAATTACTGATGAAAACAGAGAGATGTGTCATGTTCGCAGACTGGAACATTCGATATGGTAAACCCATCAGTTCTCCCCAAATTAATACACATGCTTAACTGCATTCCTGTCAAACCTCAGCAGTGTTTTTTGGTAGACAAAATTATAAAACCTACCTAGAAAGAGAAAGGAAATAAATAGCTAATACAATTTTACAGACTGAATAGCATAAAAGGAATCACTCTACCCCATTTCAAGACTTACCTGAAGACCATGTGGTGAGAGCATAGCGGAGACGCTGATCCATGTCCCAGGTGGGAGACCAGAAGTACACCCACACATGGGGCCAGAGGATTTTTGAGAAAGCAGCAAAAGCAGTTCATTGAGGCATCTTTTCTACATGTGGCACCAAGGCAGACGGAGGCCTGGACCTGCGCCCACAGCGCATACAGACCAACTGAGAATGGAGCATGGGCGTAAATGTAAAAACCAGTAGGAGAAAATCTTGAGAATTCAGGACAAGGTAAAGAGTTCATAGATGTGCCACCAAAAGTCCAGTCCATAAAAGGAAAAGTTGAGAAATTGAGCTTCCTCAGAATTCAGAATTCTGCTTTGTGAGAGATCCTGTGAGAAGGCAGCAAACCTGAGCTACAGCAGTGGACCCTTGCAGACCACCTCCACCTGCAGTGTGCCCAGAGGGGAAGCAGTCCTCTCATGGTTTAAAGAGATCCAGCTGGAAGATGGGAAAACACACGAGCAGACGTTCACTGGAAATGATCTACAGATGACGTGTTTTCCTGGACTTTTCATTCAAATTTAACTATTCTTTTCCTTCAGTTTTACTTGTATTTGTGGTTCTTTAGGTGGAGTATTGCTTCTGGAAAATCCAAAAGGCGACAACAGGCTGGACCTTTTAAAGCTGAAGAGTGTCATTACTAGCATTTTTGGTATAAAAAATACAGAGCTGGCTGTCCTCCATGGTGAAACAGGTATGTGGAAACTCCTCTGACCCGAGGTGGGTGTTTGGTATCGGTTCTGCTCCACAGCCGTGCCTTCCCCCCGAGTCTGAGTCGACCAAGGGCCCCTCAGCAGACGGAACCTCCCATCCTGCCTGCTCCCCATTGGCCACAGGCTGGGGTCTGGGCTTCAGAGGTCTGTGCTGTACATGGACTTTATTAAGTGTGGTGCCTGTGTCTTGCTAGACCCAGATTCTCAATAATACAAACCTAAAAGGAGACGTGTTGAAGTTCTTACTCTGCATGCCCCAAACGTGACCTTTGGAAATAGGGTTGTTGCCAGTGTGCTTAGATACTAGCAGTGTCCCCATGAGAGGGCGTGTGAGCCCCGGGAGCACACGGGACAGAGCGAGGGAAGACGCAGGCAGAGCTGGACTTGGAGAACTGCAAGCCAAGAAACAGCACAGCTCAGCTGGCTGAGAGCCTCCAGGAGCTGGGCGAGGGTGGGGAGACACCCGCAAGCTTCAGAGGGAGCAGGGCCCTCGGGACACCTTGGCATCTCAGCTCTAGGACCGGAGACAGAGGCTTCTGTTGGGATTCGCAGCAGCAACCACCGGAGACTCTGTAACAGAGTCTGGATGCTCTTTCTCAGGACTTGTTAATGGCCTAAAAGAGGAGATCTCGATGGCCAACTGAGGGGACTGGCAGGCCTCATCAGTTGGGACCTCAGCGAGGTCCTGCTGTGCGTGCGCCACCAGCTTGGCAGGGACCGGGGCAGGTTCACAATATCAGATGCCCTCATCCTCTGTCCCCGGTCCCAGGGAGTCATGGGAGCCACAAGTGTGGGTCTAGAGTGGAGGCCATGCAGACTGCAGGTGGGGCTGGACATGTCCATCGAGGACTTGCCCCCGCCGCTTTCCCACACACCATGTTCACCCATCACCAGTCATGGCCTCCAGCACCGTCCAGCTGTGTTTCCAGCCCTAAACACTGTTTAATTTTAGGTGAAATCTCTGTGTTCTGTGTGTCTTGCTATTTTTCACATATGTTCATGAGTCAAATACTTTTTCTTCTGACTATAATTAGCATTTTTAATATAAGGCTTCTTTTCACAGTGAAGTTTAGGATTCTAATGTAGAACATTTTAAGAAGAGCTGTAACAAAAAATACCAAAAGGGAAAAAAACGATTTTGCCTTATATTTTTAAGTTATTACTATATGCCGTTTAATTAGCAACGTTAAGATTTCTTACTGTTTGCATGTCATTTACACCTGATTTTATAGAGAAGGCAAGGTCCTTTGATAAAGCAAAGTTAAGTGGAAACATCACTGCAAAGATATAGGATAGTTGAATAATTAAGTCGGAAAAGGTGAATGACTTCAGCTCTGAACTGTGTACCCCTGAAAGAATAACTTGTCTCTATTTTTGTTATTTTTAGAAATACGAAACCAAACTGACTTACTGAGTCTTAGTGGAAAAACACTCCGCGTGGCAGCAGGCTCTGCTCCCGCCGTGGTGGACGGCCCTGGCTCCGCCCTCTGCCGCTACATCAACCTGCAGCTCCTGAACTCAGGCCCGCAAGGTAAGCCTCCCCAGCCGCGAACCCCTGGGGAGGCGGGTCGGGGGGCGCTGGGCGGCAGGGTTCCTTCCACTTGCCGTATCTCACGTGGTGCTGTGTAGCGTGCACCCCGTGCTGCTCCGGGGACACACTCAGGCTTGTGTCTCTGTGTTATGTGGAAACACCTACAGCCAGCTTGGTCAGCAGATAAGGTAAACTGGTAGGTCAACATCACAGCTACATGAAGCAGAATTAAGTACTAAGGCTCTTAAATTTTTTCTTTTCCTGGGAAGTGTTCTGAAAACTGTTGTTCATGCATTGGTCAGCAGACTGGATGGATGCTTATTTTTCCTTGATATTTTGGGGCCCCCATTGTGCACATTTGTTTCCAGAGTGTCCCTTCCCCAACTACGGATTTTTATGTCCAAGGGCATTTCCTTTCCCTCTGGGAGGCGGTGTGGGCTGTCTACACACTGGATGCCTCCCCCCAGGACACCGCTGGCTCTTGGAGCCCCTGCTCTGTACAGGGTTCAGCAGCCGGGGGGAGGGGGAGGGGGGGGTTGGTTCTCAGGAACTAACCCAGTACTCGTTTCTTCCATAGAGTGTGTGAAGGGAACCGTGGGCACGCTCCTGCTGGAAAACCCCCCTGGGCAGAACGGACTCACCCACCAGGGCCTCCTGTATGAAGCAGCCAAGGTGTTTGGCCTTCGCAGCAGGAAGCTCAAGCTGTTTCTGAATGAGACTCAGACAGATGGTGAGGACACGTGTACACAGATGGGGCAGCACTGGCTACACTTCCTTCACTTCTATTCGTCTTCTGTTGAGAGTGGTGTTTTTTAATGTTTGTTTTTGAGAGAGAGCGCACACAAGTGGGGGAGGGGCGGAGAGAGAGAATCCCAAGCAGGCTCTGCACCATCAGCACAGAGCCCGATGCAGGGCTCAAGCCCACCACCCGTGAGATCATGACTTGAGCTGAAACCAAGAGTCGCACGCCCAACTGGCTGAGCCCCCAGGCTGCTCCTCCATTTTTGAAGCCACTTCCCAGCACAGCCAGGCCACTCACTGTTCTGCCCCAGCCTTCACTCCCTCGTCAGCCAGATTTGAGCAGAAAAGCTTTTCTTTCTTTAAGAATTGAAAGCTTGGGGTGTTTTCGGGACTTATCTGTGCATGCATCCCGGCCTGGGCATGCATGCGGCTGGCTAAGTTACGCAGTACTCGTTGTCCAAGGACATGCTGTCCTCGACTCTCCTTCCCGGTGTTGAGCCCTCTGTTGTGTCCTGTTGCCACAGTTTTGGGCCCCCGGCAGCTGTGGGGATTTTGTTTGCCTGAGTGTTTAAAAGCGATGCTTATGCTTTTCCACCCTGGGTGAGCTCCAGGTCAGACAAACCAGAGACAGGCACCTTCTGGGAGCCCTGGAGGTGCCTCCTAATCAGGTTCAGACAAACACCTGCTCTGTTCCTCCTGGGACTATGGGACCTTGGGCTGCTGTGTTCAAGTGCACCGCCAGCCAGTGGGGGCAGGGCGCCAAGCACAAGTGTGACAGCACGGGTCTGCCTATGCTTGCAGGTTGCCTTTTTCTTGATCCAGCATTCATGTGGTTGTAGTCAACGTTTGGTTGTTTCTAGAGTTCTGACAACGTTGGTTCTCTGTGATGTTTCTGAGGAAGTTCCGTGTAAAGAAGCGTTTCTCTAGATCTTAGGGGACGCTGTCAGCCCAGGCCCATCTAAACTCCATTACTTGGGGCCCCAGTCGTGCATGAGGGCCAGAGTCTCATGGGAACGTGCTGTGTCCGTCCCCACCCTCCTGAAGTCGGGATGTCCGCAGCGCTGCGTCTCAGGAGGCTCCATGGGACAGTCTGGTCTTTGCCTCCCCAGCTTCTGCTGGTTTCAGGTGTCCTTGATTGTGACCCCATCATTCTGACCTCTGTCTCTGTGGCCAGGGTGCCTCCTACTCTTGTATGTTCCACAATTTCCAGGAACTGGAACATGGGCATATCTTTTGGAAGGCCCGTTTTTAAACCCACTACATTCTCTTAACCGTCTTCTGGGTGGTGAAGGATCTGCTGCCGTGGGTTCCTGATTCTGGCCACAGGTTTTGGAGGGGCCTGGGGTTCTTGAACTTCCTAGTCTGTGCACACCCCAGGCTTTTTTTGTTTCACTTCGGTAGCCATTTAGTGCCGAAAGCTATAGGTCACCAGGACCTCCAGGAAACCTTAATGTTCAGGTACCTCTTGGGAGCCATGATTTTTGGCCTCTGGATTTCCCTCATGTTCTTCCCTTGCTTGGCTACTTTTTTTTTAATTAATGTTTTATGTTACACTTTCAAATTTTCTGCTACATCGTTAGAAATTAAAGCCTCTTTTGCAGCTGCTCCTGTCTAACCAGGCACAGCCATGCCCCTCACATCAGTGCCTCAGCCTGTTCGTCTCCCCTGGTGGGGTCTCCTCCCACGACGATGTCCACATTCAGAGCCCCCACGGTGACATTCACAGGCTGCCCAGCCATCAGCAGCTCCTTTCACGGCTCTCATATGTGGTTTGGTGGGAAAGGCCAGCTTCCTGGTCTGTTCAGCATGGGTGAAACTTCCTCGTCCCCACATCTGCAGGCCCCCAAGTGCAGCTGAGCCATAGACGTGACAAGGTGTCATTGTCTCTGGTTCGGTGCAGGTGCAGGCACCTGGCCCACGCAACCGGGGCAGAAGCACATTTGTGTGAATCAGGCCCTGACATTACTACCTCTGACAGGGTGGGCCTCGCCTGTGCCCCCACTGCCTCCTCCCTGTGCCATGAGGCCGGTGGCCACACCAAGCTCAAGAGACCTTGAAGGCTGAGTGACCCAAGACCACTGAGAAGCCTGGGGCTCTTTCCAGCCCAGTGTCTCTGCCCATCCTGTATCCCCAGCCACATTTCATTGTGCTGTTCCTCTCGAAATCATTTTTCATAAAGTAGTAATAATTCAGTAAATTAGAAGGATCATGGGATGCCTTACAGTTTTAGAAACTCACGGATGGCTTCCTACTTGTTCCACTAGGTGCTCACTGTCCTCTCCAGGTCCTGTCATGATCTGTCTATAAAGGAGGCAGCTCCGAGGGTAATTTCCAGAATCCCTGCTTGTCCTGGCAGAGAAAGGTGGTCCTACCCTTTGAATCCAGATCTGCTGGAAGCAAAATGCACCCCAGGGGGCAAAGAGCGTTTCTAGTGTTTCTTTACTCTCTCTCTCTCTCTCTCTCTCTCTCTCTCTCTCTCTCTCTGGGCTTTTATCTATTCAGTGTGTTTTTATCAGTTACATTTGTTTTATACTTTTAGATACTCAGAGTTTTTCTCTTTGGCTATATTGGCTCCTATATTCTTTGACATCACCCTTCAGTCTCTGGTAACTGTGTTCTGGCTTCGAAAGATGTTAGGGGCTTATCGCACCCTTATACTTCCCCAGACCTGGACACAGCAATTCCCCCTCTGTTAATATTTAGAGACCATGAATCTGGGTCCAGCTAGGCATGGCTTCTAAGCCTTCTCTGTGGAGAAGGCTTATACTTCCCCAGACCTGGACACAGCAATTCCCCCTCTGTTAATATTTAGAGACCATGAATCTGGGTCCAGCTAGGCATGGCTTCTAAGCCTTCTCTGTGGTCGTAGGAAATACCTGTTTGGGGCAGGGTGTGCACACGTCTGGGCTGGTGTGCCAGGCTGGTTAGGTTGAGGGAGTCCCCCAGAAGGTCCACCCAAGACTTCTCACCCCAGCTGTGGGGAGTCTGGGGCCTTCGACAAACTCTGGAAAAGACCACACGAGACCACTGTCACTTCTGCCACCAATTGTAAGTTCAGAGGATTTCCCAAAATCACCCTTGGCCTTGATAATTTGCTAGCAGGACTCACAGAACTCACTGGCACCTATTGCACTTAGAACCACATTTGATGTAGGAAGAGAATAAAAGCTAGAACCAGGCAAAGGAAGAAGTACAGAGTGCCTAATCTGGGAGGTTTCCAGACACGGGGCTTCTGGTTGCCCTCTCCCAAGGGGTCGTGAGCAGTGTGACCTCCTCCAAGCCCCAATGCGTGACAGTGGATTACCACCAGGGAAGCTCCCCAAACCTGGGGCCAGATTTATAGTGAGGCTTCATTACATGGGCCTCACGGGTTTATTGCCCACGTGGCTGCTCTGTCTCAGGTGATACCACGTGACCTAAATCGTGTGTCTGGTCTTTCTGGTACGGCTGGCTCCGCCCTGAGTCACCTTATTAGCAGAAACTATCAGGTGTGTTCAGGGCCCCCCAGAATTAACAAAATACTCCTGTCGCTCAGGAAGTTCCAAGGGCTCAGAGGT
Source organism: Panthera tigris (assembly GCF_018350195.1). Taxonomy (NCBI): domain Eukaryota; kingdom Metazoa; phylum Chordata; class Mammalia; order Carnivora; family Felidae; genus Panthera; species Panthera tigris. The sequence goes on along the minus strand of NC_056672.1, from coordinate 482,105 downwards.
TCCCTCAGGAGCTGGGACAGAGGTCAGACCTCTGAGGGTGAGGCCAGATTTCTTCACACAAGCAGTCAGCATTTTTAAAATATTCATACAGAATAGGTAGAAAACTTATTTTATTTAAATCTTCTTTCCATTCTAGAAATTACAGAAGAAATCCCCATGAAGACTTTGAACATGAAGACTGTGTATGTTTCTGTGTTACCGACAACGGCAGACATCTGACCTTCCTTATCGATGTGGCTGAGTCGGCCTCCCCCCACCACATGGCTGTCCCCTGTGCACACACACTGAGCGTATCCCTCCAGGTGCACACATCATGTGCTGCGTCTGGTCTGAAACTGAACTGGGGTCGATCCATCAGGTGACTTGGAACGTCCGGTAATGCTCACACTTGGCCCTGGGCACCTTCACAGTCATGCTGGCGGAGGTGTCACCTCCACACCACAGAGCTCACTTCTGCGCTTACAGAAGGGGTCTATTGGCGTAGTCTATACATATCATTCTGTGGCCTTTCAGAACTTGTTTGAGACCTCCGGAAGGAACGTGTTAAGTATTTCTGCTACCTGGATTTTCCTGGGTAATTTGATGGTATATTTTAAGTTTCAGTAAATCAGAACAATAAACAAATTTTCTCTCAGATAATAAATGTTTTAGAAGTAATTCATTCTCCCATAGTTGAATAAAACTTCAAATTTGTAATCTTTAAGGAACACAAAAACTTAATAGCAACCTCTTTCTTAAGACGGCAGGCACCTGGGTGGCTCAGTCAGTTAAGCGCCCGACTTCAGCTCAGGTCAAGATCTCACAGTTTGGGAGTTCGAGCCCTGCATCAGGCTGTCTGCGGTCAGTACAGAGCCTGCTTCGGATCCTTTGTCCTTGTCTCTCTCTCTGCCCCACCTTCACTCACACTGTCTCTCTGTCTCAAAAGTAAATGTTAAAAAAAAAAAAAAAGACACTGGGCTAGGACACCTGGGTGGCTCAGTCAGTTAAGCTCAGTCATGATCTCACAATTCGTGAGTTCAAGTCCCACTTTGGGTGAGCCCTGCTTCTCTCTACCTCTCTCTCTGTCCTTCACTTGTGCCCTCGTGCCCTCCTCTCTCTGTCTCCAAAAAAAAAAAAAAAAAACTACACATCTAATTTCACTTCTTCCCAAGATCCCATGTGTCCAAGGAGCAGATGCCAAGACGAAATCAGCTTCAGGAGTCTACTGGGAGGAACAGACGGAGGATAAAGGGAGGGCCAGGCAATGGCGAATGAACATGCATGTGGGTCTGGCACCTGTGGACACAGAAGAGGAAGGACAGAAGGTTGATTAGAAAAAGCCCAGACTGCAGGGCAACCCTGGGAAAGTCCTGGTCAGGCCAGGATTCCTTGTAGAAAAAGTCCTGAGTGGGGCAGACCTGGCTCTGTGGCCAGAGTAGCAAGGGACAGCATAGCCTCTGCACCAATGCTCCTGCATCAGGGTCTCTTGCACAGGAGCTGGTTGGTGCGTCTCTGGCCACTACAATAAATTCTTTCAAGTTCACAAAGTTGAAGGGGAAAAAAAACAGAAAAGAACAAGTGTTGGCCGGGATCAGAAAATTGGAACCCTATGCACTGTTGGTGAGAGTGTGAAATGCTGTGGTCGCAGCGGAGAACGAATTAAAGATGATCCAGCAATCTGGATCTATACCCCAACGAATTGAAAGCCAGATCTGGAAGAGGTATGCAGCACAGCCAGGTTCACCGCAAAATTACTGTTTATTTGGTGTGTGCCCAGAGTGGAGTATCACTCAGTCTTTGAGAGGAAGGATGAGCTCTGGGGACATTCTGCTGAGTGAAAGACAAGCACTCCAGGATTCCAAGATGGTGAGGTCCCTGGAGGAATCGGACCCTGAAACAGTGTACAACTGAGCTGCCAGGCCACAGGGCAGGGAGGGGTGTCCAGTGGGAAGAGGAAGAAGCCCTGGAGGTCTTTTCCTAATGGTGAGTATAGTTAACACCTGCTAAACGGTACCCATCAAATGGTTACGTCGGTAAATTTTAGCAGTTTGTTACCATGATTTTAAAATATTTTTAATGTCAAAGGGACAGAAGCCAACCTGAATGTGGACAAAAAAATAACTTAGTGTTGGATGAAAATTGAAAGTATAAATTAAATTTCCAAAGTCCATGCAGATATAAGTGGTGGACCACATGAGGGAGAAGTGACAGCTGCCTTTGTAGACAGCCCCTCAGTGTGGTGCACCCTGACTCCCCCTACCTCAGGAGTGGGCTGCACGTAATGACTTACCTCCCACGGGTGGAGATGGAAAGCCAGCAGAAAATAACTGCCCAGTTCAGAAACCGGCAAACACTACATCAGACAGGTGACAGTAGTTACTGTCAGCCACGACAGCATACGCTGCTGTTGTGATGAGAATGGCTCTTCACCTATGCGGCCACTGGAGAACCTGTCACCCAGTCTAACCATGAGGAAGACGTCAGACAAACCTGGAGTGAGAGACGTTCCACACAGTACCTGACTCAGCTGTCAAGGTCGTCAAAAACAAGGACTGTTTGAGGAACTCAGACCAGAGTGCACAAAGCGGACATAAAAGCTAGATACGATGTGGCATCTTGGATGTGATCCAGGAGCAGAGAAAGATCTTTAGGGACAAAATGGAATCCCAATAAAGTATGGAGTTGAGTTAATGATGTATCGTTGGTTCAGCAGCTGTGCAGAATGAACCTTAATGATGTAAGATGTTAGCAATGGGGTAAAGTGAGTGTGGGGTACTTTTCTAGGAGTCAAACTTCTAAAAATAAGTTGTATCTTTAGTAAGCGGAAGAAAATGAAGTTAAAATCTATGTATAATGGTATCTAAAAATATGAAATGCTCGGGTAAATTTGGCAGAAGAGCGCAGTACCCGTAACCTGAAAATTATAAAATACTGTTTCAACATCATGAAGAAAACCTATATAAGTGAAAGATCATGTCACATGGTATCAGTGGGCTAGGGCTGCCATAAGGAAACCCCACAGACGAGCAGCGTAAACAACTGCTTTTGGAGGCTGGACATCCAAAATCAAACACATCCGTGAGTCTGGTTTCTCCTGAGGGCTTCCCTCAGCTTCCCTGTGTCCACTCCAGGCCACCACCTCTTGTCAAGACAGTCCTGTTGGGTTAGCGCCCCGGCCTTATGACCACTACCTTCCTAAAGGCTTCATTCTCAAATACAGACTCATGCGGGTTAGGGCTCCAACATGAATACTGAAGGAACAATTCAGTTCATGATGATGGTCATGGATCCACAGACTCAATATTGACCGTTCTTCCCAATTGATCTATAGATTCAGTGTAATCCCAATCAAAATCCTTGCAGAGTATTGTGCTAAGCAAAAGAGAAAAATTAAAATACCATATGGTTTCAGTCATATGTTGAATGTAAGAAACAAAACAATTGAGCAAATGGAAAAAAAAGGGGGGGGGGGAAGCAAACCAAGAAAGAGACTCTTAAGTACAGAGAACAGACTGCAAGTCAACGGGTGGGGGCTGGGGGAACAGGTGTGCGGATGAAGGAGGGCACCTGTGAGGAGCACCAGGTGACGTATGGAAGTGCTGAATTGCAATACTGTGCACCTGAAACTAATGTTACACTGTGTGTTAACTATACTTGAATTAAAATTAAACTTTTTATAAGTCCCAGCAGGGTTTTTTCATAGACATTAACAGGCTAATTTTAGAATTATATGGAAATGCAAAGGATTTAAAAGCCAAATAAACTTTCAAAGAGAAATAAAGGTTGGAGGGCTTAAATAATCTGATGGCAAGACTTAGAAAACAATAAATAAGGCTATGGAGGGGCGCCTGGGTGGCTCAGTCAGTTGAGCGTCCAACTTCAGCTCAGGTCATGATCTCACAGCTCGTGAGTTCAAGCCCCTCATCGGGGTCTGTGCTGACAGCTCGGAGCCTGGAGCCTGCTTCGGATACTGTGTCTCCCTCTCTGCCCCTAATCCACTCGCATTCTGTCCCTCTCTCAAAAATAAACATTAAAAAAAAAAACCTTTTTAAGGGAAAAATAAGACTATGGAATTGGCATAAAGATAATAAATAGATCATTAGGGCAGAGAAGAGAATCAAGAAACAGACCTACGTATATATTTTCAATTGATTTTTTTTAATGATGCCAAAGACATCAATGAGAAAAGGATAATCTTGTACCGCAGCAGTACTGGAACGAGCAATTGTCGTAGACCTGCACACACACAGAACCTCAACCTATACCTGTCCATTTGCAAAAGTGAACTCAAAATACCTGAAAATATAAACATAAGTATAACAAAGATACAATGCATATATTTTTATCACAATAAAAATGTTAACAGAGAACTAACTGTAAGAGCTCAAATTGATCCATTTTCTATAAGAAAACAGGAAAAAAATCTCAGTGGCCTGGTGGGTAGGTAGAATAGCCCCCCAAAGGTACCTACATCTGAATCCCTGGTGCCTGCAAATATAGTAGATGCTAAAGAAACATCGCAGATGTGATTAAGGGTATAGACTTGAAGATTAAAGAGATTATCCTGATATATGTGGGTGGGCCCAAGCCAACCACAGGAGACCGGGCCAAGCTCCCTCACGAACATGCTTAGTATTGAGATCCGTTTGAAAAACTCATGTGGGCATTTCCAAAAGCTGGACCAAAGGATGCAAGTCTCTGGTCTATAACTCAGGGAAATACCTAAAACTGAGCAAGAAGATGAGTTTGCCCACTGAAAGAATGGGACAAAGAAAAATGGTCTGAGCAGCCCTACCACCTTGTTTTAGAAGAAGCAATTAGTGAAGGTTTTGGAAATGGAAGGAGAGTTTCAGAAAGAACCCGAGTGATCTCCTAAAACAAGTACTGGAGGAAGTCACCTGTGTTGGGCAACTGCAGACCCCATCATTGGTGGGAACGAAGGTGCAGTGCTGTGGCGGGTCAAAACGGACAGTGGCGCGTGGCAGCTGAGAAGGTGGAGAGGGTCTCTGTACGGCTCTTCCCTTGGAGGGAAGAGATATGGGGTGCAGTCTGGAAGTGCATATTTCTTGGTGAAAACTTCACCTGTGGATAAAACTAAAGACAGGGAGCTGTCTTGCATCTCCGTCTTCCTCGCCCAGATCTCTGTTTCTCACAACTGCCACCCCTAAACCTTCAAACCACATCACCCTGAGGTGTGTCCCATAGGACTGGTCTCACCTCTGTGCTCCCACATTCTTCCCCACCAGCAACCTTGACCCTTGTAAGCTGGGTTTCGGCGAGTGACACATGTATAGATCGTTGCATAAGAAGCCCTCTCCCCCTCCCCACAGAGCATCACCTTTGTCTAGAAACAAACAGTGGGGTTCTTTGTGCACCACCTAAGGGACACACTGCACAGTCTCCTGGGTGTCTTCCCACAGAACTGTATTCCAAGCCTTAGCAACAGGTAGCCTAACGCACTATCCACGCCCATAGCGTTACCATGTTGATTCCGTGGCCGCTTGCTGAGAAACGTTGAAGCCCCGTGATGGTGAACACAGAGGCCATCTCTCACCACTTGGTGAACAGCGGTGAACAGCAGCAAAGCCCCCAAAGTCAGACGGCATCGACTGCCCCTTAGCAGGTCATGGGGGATCCGTGTCAAGACCCCACTTTTCCCAGCAAACCAGGGGCTCCTGCTCAGTCATCATGAAATCGGTGCTTTACCACAAAATGCACTTGGGAGAGAGACAGGACAAGGGACAGAAACCAGGGAACTTTACCCATATTCAGCCAGCGGAGAGCAGAGGGAGCCTCCTCCCCAGGCTGGGAGTCACAAACAGATCTCTTAGAGAAACTGAGGCCTCTGCTTCTCTTCCCTACGTGATCGAGGGCACCTGGCAAACTGGTGAGTCCTCAGTGGATACGAATGCAGTGAGTCTCCTGCTTTTGCTGTGACTCAGTCATGACAGTCTGTGAACTCCGCCTCCTGGATGTGTGGGCTTACATCTCACATCAGTGCACTAGCCGTGGGCCCGTCCGCTTCCCATTACAGCTTTTTACCAAAGAAAACCAATGACCAAAAGGAACCCTGCTTGCAAATCTGTCTGCCCTTCTCTCTCCTGCTATGTCCTATGTCTCTGTCTCTGTCTCTCTCTCTCTCAACCTCCCTTATCTTCCTCATCAGAAGCAAAGCAGCCCCTCCTGACAACTTGTGGCTGATTGCTCCTAGCTGCTGACAGGCTCTGAGTCCCCCAGCAGGAGCCCCAACGGGGCAGCAGCCTCCACAGCCCACCCAGGAGTCAGGAGGAGTGCTGCTTTGCCTCAGCCAGCCTCCAGAGCAGCAGGAGAGAGAACACATTTCTGACGCCAAAAGCTCCTACTCACAACTGTAATTTCATCCATTCCCACGACCCAGGACCATTGCCTCTGAGCCACTTGAGACTGTGAGGCCCTTCCAGCTCTCCATGAAGGCTGCCCACCCAGTGTAGACACCCCCCAGGGTCCTGTCCTACCTGTACATGAGCAGAGCCTGGGCTGTTTCACCGGCTGGGCCCTCCACCCTGGGTTCTGCCAGTTACTGGTGTTGAAGCAAATGAACCAACCTTTTAGAATTTCTAAAAGGAAGAAGAAGAAGGAGAAGAAGAAGAAGAAGGGAAAAAAGAAAGAAAGAAAGAAAGAAAGAAAGAAAGAAAGAAAGAAAGAAAGAAAGAAAGAAGAAAGAAAGAAGAAAGAAAGAAAGAAAGAGAGAAAGAAAGAAAGAAAGAAAGAGAGAAAAAGAAAAAGAACGGAAGGAAGGAAGGAAAGAAGGAAGGAAGAAAGAAGAAAGGAGTTTGAAAATTTTATTCAAACCCAGGTGAGGCCAGCTGCCTGGGATGTACAATCTTCACAAAGAAGCAAGAGCTCCGGAGAAGGAATGTGTAATATGTGATATATGTGTTCTTTGTCACATCAAGAGTCACAAGGCATCGGGGCGCCTGGGGAGGCTCAGTTGGTTTCAGCTCAGGTCATGATCTCACAGTTCGTGGATTCAAGCCTCGTGTTGGGCTCTGTGCTGACAGAGCAGAGCCAGACTAAGATTCTCTCTCCCCCTCTCTCTACCTCTCCCCTGCTCATGCTCTCTGTTTCAAAATAAATAAACTAAAGTAAACTAAACTAAACTAAAATAAAATAAAATAAAACAAAACAAAATAAAATAGTTACAAATCATTGTGATGAAGGACATTTCAGAAAATTACAGACTTTATCTTATGCTTCTAGTACGTGCAAGGTTGCAGGCCTCAGAGGTGTGGCAGCGGGACTCAAGAAGATTTTTAGTCTCATCCTTAGTTTGAAATGTTTCTTTTAGGTTATTTTCCAAAGAAGTGGATGTGCAGTGTGTGCTCAGAGCAGAAACAGCCCTGATCTGAGGGTTTGCAGAAGTTGTTCTGACCCTGGGAGAAGTGTAGCCTCCCTGAGACCCACCAGCAGGAAAGGTTGAAAGTTTCCTGTATCACCGGACCGAACTGGTTCCGACCTCAGGCTCGGGTGCTCTCCGCCAGAAAATCAACACTTGAGAGACGAGTGATGGTGGGAAAAGAGAGGTCGCTTTACTCAGGAAGCCAGCAACCTGGGAAGAAGGTGGACTAATGTCTCGAAGGCCATCTTCCCCTTCCAGACGAAGTGGGAGGGTTTTCGAGGGGAAGGTGTGGGGAATGGGAGGGGGCTGCGTGCAGGAGAAGCAGTGCCCAGGAACAGCATCTTCCTTGGAAGCGTCCAGATTCAGCCGGGAATCAGGCATCCAGGTGTCTCTTGTCAAGGTCACCGCAGTCAGTGCAGGCTCTGAGTGTGGTCAGGCCTCATCTTGCAGAAATCTTGGTCCTTCGCTTCCTCAGGGCCAGCGGTCTGCGGGACCCCAAGGGAAGTAGGTTAGTTCTGTCTGCAGGTGAGGAGGGCATGGGCTTGAAGCAGGTGTGTGTTAAACGTGTGGTTGGAGCGTGTTACAAATCCCAGGTAATCCTTCCTCCGTCTGTACAGAATGTGGGTGGAGGTCCATCTTCCAAAACTGCTTCAAGCTGTGTTGGGGTGCAGAGGGGGCTTTGCAGTGGACACAGCTGATGAGGCACAGGACATGACTTCTGGCCCATTGTTCTGAGGCAGAGGGCACTAGATATGATCTTTTACAGATTGGGCACCACGAGACATGATTGCCCTTACGCCGAGTATTTTCAGGGAACAGTAACAGTGTAGACAAGCCCAGAGCATGGTCGCCAACGCATCCGAGCTGGTCTGTGAAAAGGAACCTCCAAGCAGCACAGTTTAAATAAGACCCAAGAACTGCAACAAGAAACTAAAGAGAATCCTGCTGCTTGGAGAGGAGCAGTTTTCCCCCTTGTTATTAGTTTTATTTTCAGCTTCTGGCAGAGGCAGAACAGGGAGTACATGGGGCACTGATCTGGTGTCCGTCCTTGGGAGGTAGATTTAGGAATTCCAGTGTCTGCCTGTCTTCTTCCCCCTCTTCTCCATTATTCTATCAGGGAGGGAGTCCGGTGTCTTAAATTTTTATTTATCCTTCTCTGTCTGGACCATCAGGTGGGTCCCTTCCCATGAGGTGTCTGTATCATAAGACATATTTACATAAGGCCATCAATCTAATCAACAGTGCCAGTGTGGGGTAGATATAACCCTGAAAAAGGCGCTGACCTGTTGCCAGTGTTCCATTCAGCCACTAACCATTGGTGCAGCTCGTCATCGCGTGGAAGGTCCAATGCGTCTCCCGGATGCCACCCAGCCCTACAGGATTCCATCTGACCTCATCAGGTGCCAAGTGGCAGCTGTCCTGGCCTTGTTTCTACCTTTCACCTCTGCTGCATTGCTGCCACAAATGTTCACATACAGATTTCCTCCTGGACTTGTGGTTCCATTTCTTTTAGGTACTTGCCCAGGAGTGGAATTGCTGGGCCATATGATAACTCTCTGCTTAACTTTTTGAGAAACGTCTACAACTGTTTTCCCGAGGAGCTGTGCCATTTTTCATTCCCTAGCATTGTATAAGGATTCCATCTTCTCTACATTTTTGTTAGCACTCCCTGTTATCTGTCTTTGGACTACAGCTGTCCTAGTAGGGTGAAGTGATACCTCATCGTGATCTTGGTTTCAGTATCCTGATAACTAATGATATTGAGCACATTTTCATGTATTTATTGGCCATTTTTATATCTTTTTTGGAGAACTGTCTATTCATCTTTTGCTTATTTTAAATTGGGTTATTTGTCTTTTAACCGTTGAGTTGTACCAGTACTTTATATACTCTGGATACAAGCCTCTTATAAGATATATGACTTATAAATTTTTCTCCCACTCTGTTGTGTGATATTGTTTTTATAATAAGAAGTATACATTTGGGACAGAGGAGCCAAGATGGCAGAGAAGCATGGAAGTTTTTTGTGTGTCTCACATCCATGAAATACAGCCAGACCAACACTAAACCATCATGCACACCTAGAAAATAGATCTGAGGATTAACACAACAATCTGCACAACCTGAACCACAGAATTCAGTAGGTACGTGGCGTGGAGAGGTTAACTTGGGGAATGAGAAGCCGCGGGAAGGGAGTTGCTTTTGTGGGCAGAGGATGGAGATGGGGTGTGGGGGAAGAATACGGGAAAAGCACCCCTCCCCAAAAGCAGCTGGAGAGAAAGTGGAAAATTGGAAACAGCCACAGGGACTAAACTAAAAAGGGAGAAAGGAGAAAAGGGAAAGAAGAGGGTTTACATTCCATTAAGACTGTAAACAAGGGGTATGCAAAGGCTGAACTCCGTAGCTCAGTACCTGGTGGTGCTCTGGTGGGAAGGGCAAATCCCCAGGAACAGAGTGGGGTCCGGGAGGTTCTCGGGCCTCACAGGGAAAAGCGGTTCCACTGATGGAAGGACATTTGGTAGAGACTGTTGAAGCCACCTGGTCCCAGAAGACCCCAGAGAATGGCCACATTCACTGGTGCTGGAACAAGGTTGTTAAGGGCGAAGCCTGGTGCCAGATGTGTGTTGTGATTTTTCCATAATCCCTGAAAAGCTGCTCCTACACTATCTCGCAAACTTTTTCTGGGGCAAGCTGGCACCTGGCTGCAGTCTTGGGGCACTGGCAGCAGCAGGATCCAGCAAGCATTCTTCGGTGCAGCTGACGTTGGGCCATTGCTCATTCGGCCATTGCTTGGTGAGACCCACCCCCACAGAGGGGTGGAACAGGTCAAAGCCACAGTGCTTCAGAAATAAGGCGCCGGGAAAACAGCTGCATCTGAGACAAAACTCAGGAGAGAGGTACCACCTGGGGCTTGGTCACGGACAGTGAAAAAGTGGGGAGTGGACAAAAGCTGAAGACAGAGGATGGGTGTGCGATGGCTGTTTGGGGAGAACAGAGTTCGGATACTACAGACTGGGTAGCTGGGTGACGGCCATTTTCACTGCTCTCGCACATGTGCATACGCACCTATGAACCCCACAACACTCCACCCCAGTAGGCTAGCAGCGCCATCTAGTGGAGAGCGGAGCCATTACACTGAGCTCCACCCAACTGGGCCAACATCACTCTTCAAGAACACAAGTCTTACCGCCTACTTAGTTTATGGGCTATAAACTATAAACTATAAAGCGCTTCATAGTCTGACTTCTACGGGAAAACAAAGTAATTTCAGTCCTATTTCAATCTATTAGCAGGTCTATCTATTTAATTTTTTTTTTCACTTTTCTTTTTTTTGAATACAGAAAGAAAAAATTAAGTTTTATTTTCAATTTTCATTAAAAATTTTTTCTTTAATTTTTTTACTATATTTTTTACTTTCGTGTAAATTTTCTCAAATTCTGTTTTACTTCCATCATTTTATTCTGGTCTACTTCAGTGTATTCACTTTTTCAAATTTTCAAACGGTTTTCTTTTTCTTTTTCTTTTCCTCTTTTATCTTTTTCATTTCTTTTCTTTTTCTTGAATACAGAAAGAGAAAAACTTCATTTTACTTTCAATTTCTATTAAAAATATTTTTTTAATTTTTTACTATATTTTTGCTTTTATGTAAATTTTTTCAAATTCTATTTTACTCTCATCATCTCATTTTAGTCTACTTCAGTGTATTCATTTTTTCAAACTCTCCAACTATTTCCTTCCCACCCCTTTTTTCCTCTAATCTGTCAAACCACTTTCAACATCCAGACCAAAACACACCTAGGATCTAGCTTCATTTATTCAATTTTGTGTGTGTGTGTGTGTGTGTGTGTGTGTTTAATTTTTTAATTTTAATATTTTTTAATTTTAATTTTTCTACCTCATTAATTCCTTTTCTCCCTTCAAAATGATAAAATGAAGGAATTCACCACAAAAGAAAGAGCACAAAGAAATGACAGCCAGGGATTTAACCAACACCGATACAAGCAAGATGTCTGAACCATAATTTAGAATCACGATAATAAGAATACTAGCTGGAGTCAAAAATAGACTTCTGCAGAGATAAAAGAAGTAAAAACTAGTCAGAATGAAACTAAAAATTCTATAACTGAGCTGCAATCACAGATGGATGCTGCAGTGGCAAGGATGGATGAGACAGAACAGAGAATCAGCAATATAGAGGACAAACTTATAGAGAATAACAAAGCAGAAAAAAAGAGGACAAAAGAGCACGATTTAAGAATTAGAAAAATCAGTGATTCATTAAAAAGAAACAAGATCAGAATCATAGGGGTCCCAGAAGAGGAAGAGAGATAAATAGGGGTAGAGGGTTATGTGAGCAAATCATAGCAGAAAACTTCCCTAACCTGGGGAAAGACACAGACATCAAAATCCAGGAAGCACAGAGGACCCCCATTAGATTCAACAAAAACCGACCATCAACGAGGCATATCATAGTCAAATTCACAAAATACTCAGGCAAGGAGAGAATCATGAAAGCAGCAAGGTAAAAAAAAGTCCCTAACCTACAAGGGAAGACAGATCAGGTTTGCAGCAGACCTATCCACAGAAACTTGGCAGGCCAGAAAGGAGTGGCGGGATATATTCAATGTGCTGAATCAGAAAACTATGCAGCCAAGAATTCTTTATCCAGCAAGGCTGTCATTCAAAATAGAAGGAGAAATAAAAAGGTTTCCAGACAAACAAAAATTAAAGGAGTTTGTGACCACTAAACCAGCCCTGCAAGAAATTTTAAGAGGGACTCTCTGAGGAGAGAAAAGATGAAACTATACATATATATATTATGTGTATATATATATATGTATATCTTTTATATATATGTATATCTTATATACATATATATTATATTTGTGTATTGTATGTATATAAAATATTGTGTATTTTATATATACATATATGTATATATATACATATATGTATATATACATATATATATAATATGTATTATGTATATATACATAATACATATAATATAATATACATATATATGTATATATACATAATACATATAATATATATAATTATATATAAATATATGTATATTTGTATATATTTGTGCATATATATATGTACATATATATGTATATTTTCATCTTTTCTTGATATATATATATATATATATATATATATACCATCTTCATCTTTCTTGGTGTGTGTGTGTATATATATATATATATATATATATATATATATATATACCAAAATCAACAAAGATTAGAAAGGAGCAGAGAACACCACCAGAAACTCCAGCTCCACAAGCAGCATAATGGCAATAAATCCATAACTTTCAGTACTCACTCTAAACGTCAATGGGCTCAATACTCCAATCAAAAGACATAGGGTAACAGAATGGATAAGGAAACAAGATCCATCTATACGCTGTTTACAAGAGACCCACTTTAGACCTAAAGACACTTTCAGGTTGAAAAGAAGGGGATGGAGAACCATCCGTCATGCTAATGGCCAACAAAAGAAAGCCGGAGTAGCCATACTTATATCAGACAATCTAGACTTTAAAGTAAAGACTGTATCAAGAGATGCAGAAGGGCATTATATCATAATCAAGGGGTCTATCCACCAAGAAGACCTAACAATTGTAAACATTTATGCACCAAATGTGGCAGCACCCAAATATATAAATGAATTAATCACAAACATAAAGAAACTCATTGATAGTAATACCATAATAGTAGGAGACTTCAACACCCCACTCACAGCAATGGACAGATCATCTAATCAAAAAATCAACAAAGAAACAATGGCTTTGAATGACACACTGGACCAGATGGACTTAACAGATATATTCAGAACATTTCATCCTAAAGCAGCAGAATATACATTCTTCTCCAGTGCACATGGAACGTTCTCCAGAATAGACCATATACTGGGACACAAATCAGCCCTAAGTAAGTACAAAAAGATCGAGATCATACCATGCATATTTTCAGACTACAACCCTATGAAACTCAAAATCGACCACAAGACAAAATTTGGAAAGGTAACAAATACTTGGAGCCTGAAGAACATCCTACTAAAGAATGAATGGGCTAACCACGAAGTTAAAGAGGAAATTAAAAGGTGTATGGAGGTCAATGAAAATGATAACACCAGAACCCAAAACCTGTAGGATGCAGCAAGGCCGTCATAAGAGGAAAGTATATAGCAATCCAGCCTTCCTAAAGAAGGAAGAAAGATCTCAGATACACAACCTAACCTTACACCTTAAGGAGCTGGGAAAAAAAGCAAATAAAACCCAAAACCAGAAGAAAACGGGAAATAATAAAGGTTAGAGCAGAAATTAACGCTATTGAAACCAAAAAAAAAAAACACAAAAAAACACACAAAAAAACAGTGGAACAGATCAATGAAACCAGAAGCTGCTTCTTTGAAAGAATTAACAAAATTGATAAACACTAGTCAGTTTGATCAAAAAGAAAAAGGAAAGGACCCAAATAAATAAAATAAAAAATGAAACAAGAGGGATCACAACCAACACAGCAGAAATAAAAACAATAATAAGAGAATATTTATTGGCAATTATATGCCAATAAAATGGGCAATCTGGAAGAAATGGACAAATTCCTAGAAACATATACACTACCAAAACTGAAACAGGAAGAAATAGAAAACTTGAACAGACCCATAACCACTCAGACAACACAAAGAAATAACAGGCATCCAAATTGGCCAGGAGGAGGTCGAACTTTCACTCTTCGCAGATGACATGATACTCTATATGGAAAACCCAAAAGATTCCACCAAAAAACTGCTAGAATTGATTCATGAATTCAGCAAAGCGGAAGGATATAAAATCAACGCACAGAAATCGGTTGCGTTCCTATACACCAACAATGAAGCAACAGAAAGAGAAATCAAGGAATTGATCCCATTTACAGTTGCACCAAAAACCATAAAATACCTAGGAATAAATCTAACCAAAAAGATGAAAAATCTATACACTGAAAACTATAGAAAGCTTATGAAAGAAATTGAAGAAGACACAAAAAAATAGAAAAAGATTCCATGCTCCTGGATAGGAAGAACAAATATTGTTAAAATGTCGATACTACCCAAAGCAATCTACATATTCAATGCAATCCCTATGAAAATAACACCAGCATTCTTCACAGAGCTAGAACAAATAATCCTAAAATTTGTATGGAACCAGAAAAGACCCCGAATAACCAAAGAAATCTTGAAAAAGAAAACCAAAGCAAGAGGCATCACAAGCCCAGACTTCAAGCTATACTACAAAGTTGTAATCATCAAGACAGTATGGTACTGGCACAAGAACTGATACTCAGATCAATGGAACAGAATAGAGAATCCAGAAATGGACCCAGAAACGTATGACCAACTAATCTTTGACAAAGCAGGAAAGAATATCCAATGGAATAAAGACAGTCTCTTCAGCAAGTGGTGCTAGGAAAACTGGACAGTGACATGCAGAAGAATGAACCTGGACCACTTTCTTACACCATACACAAAAATAAACTCAAAATCGTTGGAAGACCTAAATGTAAGACAGGAAGCCATCAAAATCCTCAAGGAGAAAGCAGGCAAAAACCTCTTTGATTTTGGCTGCAACAACTTCTTACTCAACACGTCTCCAGAGGCAAGGGAAACAAAAGCAAAAATGAACTACTGGGACCTCATCAAAATAAAAAGCTTCTGCACAGCGAAGGAAACAGTCAGCAAAACTAAAAAGCAACCGACAGAATCGGAGAAGATATTTGAAAATGACATATCACATAAAGGGTTAGTATCCAAAATCTATAAAGAACTTAATCAGACTCAACACCCAAAAAACAAGGAATCCAGTGAAGAAATGGGCAAAAGAAGGAATAGACACTTCTCCAAAGAAGACATCCAGATGGCCAACTGACACATGAAAAAACGCTCATCACTCATCATCAGGGAAATACAAATTAAAACCACAATGAGATACCACCTCACATCTGTAAGAATGGCTAACATTAACAACTCAGGCAACAACAGATGTTGGTGAGGATGCAGAGAAAGAGGATCTCTTTTGCATTGTTGGTGGGAATGCAAACTGGTGCAGCCACTCTGGAAAATAGTATGGAGGTTCCTCAAAAAACTAAAAATAGAACTAGCCTACGACCCAGCAATTGCATTACTAGGCATTTATCCACGGGATACAGGTGTGCTGTTTCAAAGGGACACATGTACCTCCATGTTTATAGCAGCACTATCAACAACAGCCGAAGTATGGAAAGAGCCCAAATGCCCATCGATGTATGAATGGATAAAGAAGAAGTGGTATATATATACAATGGAGTATTGCTCAGCAATCAAAAAGAATGAAATCTTGCCACTTGCAACTACGTGGATGGAACTGGAGGGTATTATGCTAAGTGAAATTAGTGAGTCAGAGAAAGACAAAAATCATATGACTTCACTCATATGAGGACTTTAAGAGACAAAACAGATGAACAGAAGGGAAGGGAAACAAAAATAATATAAAAACAGGGAGGGGGACAAAACAGAAGAGACTCATAAATATGGAGAACAAACTGAGGGTTACTGGAGGGGTTGTGGAAGGGGGGGATGGGCTAAATGGGTAAGGGGCACTAAGGAATCTACTCCTGAAATCATTGTTGCACTAGATGCTAACTAATTTGGATGTAAATTTAAAAAAAAAAATTAAAAGTGAAAAAGAAATATACATTTGGTTTTCATTCTTTTTTCTTTTTTAATTTTGTTTTCAAAATTTTAAATATTTTTTATTTTTCTTTGAAACACATTATAGAGCAACGTATGTGTGTAATCCATTATCTCTATCTATCAGTTATCTTGATAGTAATTCAACAATCATAACACAATACTGCATTAGCAAGACAAGAGAATCAGCAGTGTATTCACATTAGGTAATCTGGTGAGGTAGCCTTTGGCTAAAATATCTAGATAATACAGAGAAGACCCTAGTTTTAATTTTTTATTTATTTATTTATTTAATTTATTTTTTTTTTTAATTTTTTTAACGTTCATTCATTTTTTTTAAAATTTTTTTTTAACGTTTATTTTATTTTTGAGACAGAGAGAGACAGAGCGTGAACAGGGGAGGGGCAGAGAGAGAGGGAGACAGTGAATCCGAAACAGGCTCCAGGCTCTGAGCTGTCAGCACAGAGCCCGACACGGGGCTCGAACTCACGGACCGTGAGATCATGACCTGAGCCGAAGTCGGACGCTTAACCGACCGAGCCACCCAGGCGCCCCTAGTTTTAATTTTTTAAATATCCACATAATTGTCTTCTTGTACAGATTCATTACAGTCTAAAACTATTATAAAAATGAATATTTATATTACTCCCAACTCTATCCATTCTTTGACGTTTTCAGAACTATGAAAGATTACCTCTATTTCTTAACTAGACAGTAACACATTTTTTAACATTCTATTGCCAGCCATGTGTATTCTTTTTTTTTCTATCAAAGTATGATAGAAAATTGACATACAATATCCTATTACTTTCAAGTGTACATTATAGTGCTTCAGTATTTTTATCCATTATGAAATGATCCCTATGAGAAGTCCAGTTGCCATATATCACCAAAGTTACAATGCAATTGACTACATTCCCTGTATACATTCCCTCCGCTGTGCTTTCCATGCCCATGACTTGTTTTATAAACTGGAAGCTTGTGCCTCTAGACCCCCTTCACCTATTTCACCCACCCCCTACTCTCTTCCTGCTCTGTTAACCAAAGTTTGTTTACTGTATCTATGAGTCTGTTTCTGTTTTGTTTTGATTGTTCATTTGTTTTATTTTTTAGATTCCACATATGAGTGAAATCATTTGGTATTTGTCTTTCTCTGTGTGACTTATCCCACTTAGCATCATACCTCGTAGGTCCATCCAGGCTGTTGCAAATGGCAAGATTTCATTCTTGTTATGGCTGCGTAATAGTCTGTTATTCATATATGTTGAGTTCTAACCCCCAGTACCTCAGATGTGACCTTTTTCGGAAATAGGATTATTGTAGATGTGATTAGTTACAATGCGGTCATGTTGGAGTAGGGTGAGCCCCTGATCCATTAAGACTGGTGTCCTTCTGAAAAGGGGAAATTTGGACACAGGGATATACATAGGGAACATGCTATGTGAAGAGGAAGGCAGAGATTTACAAACAAGGAACCCCAAGGATGGGCAGCAAACCACCAGAAGCCAGGAGGGAAGTGAGGAACAGACCCTGCAGGAGAAACCAACCCCACCAACAGCTTGACGTTGGGCTTCTGGCCTCCAGAGACAGTAAGTCTCTGTTGTTTTCGATGCTCAGTTTGTGGTATTTTTTTTCTTTTAAAAAAGTATTAGTTTGTGGTAATATTTAATCGTTTTTTTAAATTAATACTTCCTTAGAGCAGTTTTAGGATTATAGAAAAATTGAGGGGAACGTGCAGAGATTTCCCACATCCCCTCATCCCCCCACTCAGAGCTTCTTCCCATGATCGTCACTCTCCGTGGTGGACATTCTGTGGGTTTGGAGAAATGTACAAGGACATGTGTGCATCATTATGGTATCACAGAAGGTATATTCACTCCCTAAAAATCCTCTGTGCTCCTCCCCTTCATTCCTCCCTGTCCCCCATCCCCTGGCAACCACTGACCTTTCCACTGGCTGCGAGGTTCTGTCTTTCCCAGAATGTCATACAGTTGGAATCATGCAGTATTAGCCTTTTCAGACTGGCTTTTTTTTCACTTAGTGATGGGCTTTTAAGTTTCCTCCATGTCTTTCCATTGTTTGATAGCTCATTCTTGTTGTTGATAAATAATATTCCATTGTGCGGATACATAGTTTAATTGTCCATCACCCCATGAAGGGGGTCTTGGTAGCTTCAAAGTTTGGGCAATTATGAATAAAGCTTCTGTAAACGTCCAAGTGCAGGTTTTTGTGTGAGCGTAAGTTTTCAACTTTTCTGGGTAAATGAGGAGCATGATTGCTGGATCACATGGTAACAGGATGTTTAGTTTTGTAAGAAACTAACTGTCAAAGCACTTTCAGAATGGCTGCACCGGTCTGCCTTCCCACCCGCCTTGAATAAGGTTCCCACATCCTCGCCAGCATTGGGTGTTGTCAGTGTTACTGATTCTGGCCATTTAATTTGTGTGTAGTGGAATCTTACTGGTGTTTTAAGTTTGTGTTTATTTTTTATGGCGTTTCTAGGCAATGAATAAAATATACGATGTGTATTTTCATTATTGGGCACCATAGGATCTGTTTTTGTTTTTGATTTGGATGCTATTGGCCCTCATATGGGTCTTTTGGTCTGAAGAAAATGGGCACTTCCTTCCCTATTGAAGTGTGTCTCTGACATCGCCTGAGTCATTTGGGGTATTTCAGACTCCAAAATTATTTTATGTCATTCGGTGTTAGGGGTAGTTTCAATTAGTGCTTGGTGGCAAGCTATTAAGTACTCCAAATTCCTTTTTGGTATCACTTCTTCTGGAGATTTTCTGCTCCCAAATCCCAGCAATCACCACTGGGTGGTGCTCATTGGCTCTCACCCTACACTGTGGTCAGCCTGCCGGCTCCCTGCTTTTCCTGCTTTTCTATGCTTTTCCCGCTTTCC
The DNA here is from genome assembly GCF_018350195.1 of Panthera tigris. Taxonomy (NCBI): domain Eukaryota; kingdom Metazoa; phylum Chordata; class Mammalia; order Carnivora; family Felidae; genus Panthera; species Panthera tigris. Next base: position 463,119 of record NC_056672.1, on the reverse strand, counting down.
CATGGGTCACACAGCACTATTTGAATTTGTTGGTACCAGCACTCGGACTTCTCAAATGTCATTAATTAAAGTGGTACATTCTTTTGCCCACCAGGTGTTTTATGTTGTTGAAATTAACAAACTGTGTGGGCATGGAAAATTCTGTCATTCCCTATTTTGCATGTCCACTTAATACTGGCCAGAGGGTAAACGTACCTGCCTTCTGTTTTACAATTCTAAGTAGGGGAAGTGTTCCTTAGTCAGACATAATATCCATCCCAAAATTACACTCAAGCAAATGGGACTCAACCACTTTGCACGAAGTCTGTTCAACATTCCAATTCTTATCCCAGCTTTTATCTTAATCCCACCAAGATACCCCCGTATCCACCCCCAATCACCTGTAGCCCCGTTGGTTATCACACCAGGTTTGGGAATCTCACTGCATTGGAACACCATGCCAAGGAACCCTAGAAAAGTCTCCATACCGCCTGGACAATTTGCCCACATGTGTCTATGATCTAGGGTCTCCAGCTGGTGGCTAAGCCAGGGGGCTTTGCCCTTTCATCCTTGTCCTGATTAGTTTGCTGGATCATTGCCCCAGATGACTTGTCATGTTACTCAATGTCATCTTTAATTTCCAGTGTTAAAGGTTTTCCCAAATTTGTACTCAAATTTGAGTAAACAGAGTCAATTGGGGAACCGTCAGGGGTCACACTGGTCCACCCACCTGTGATCATGCTGCGTTAAAACCTCGGTGTTGTCCCTGTCAATACGTTCTTTGCTCATCCCATTTCTTAGTAATTGTCTAAACAATTTCACCTTTTGAGAATGAATCCCTCGACTTTCTCCTTTGTTTTTCCCATTTTCTTTTTTCTTTTTTAATGTTTATTTATTTATTTTGGGAGGGGGGAGGGGCAGAGGAAGAGAGAGAGAGAATCTCAAGAGGCTGTTAGTGCGAAGCGTGACGTGACGCTTAAACTCACAAACCACGAATTCATGACCTGAGCCAAAACCAAGAGTCAGAAACTTAATCGACTGAGCCACCCAGGCACCCCTGTTTTTTCCATTTACTTATGAATAACTCTGATTTTCTGTTGTTCAAGATCATTCTTCCCTTTGGTCATGGCCCTGAGGCCGGTGGCTATGGCTCCAACTGGCCAGAGTCCCAGCCCGGCACTGCTTGGTAGTCTGTCCCTGTGCTCACCTTTATTTAATATCAGCTACAATAGACAACAGTGACCATGAGATTGGATATTTAGCTTGCTTGATGTTATTTTATATTTCATTATGTATCTACTGAGTCAACTCTTTGGGAGTTGGGGCTATCATTTCTAAATTCCACTGATAACTTTCACCTCTATCAGCTAATTACAAAATGGCCACTGCTTCACACCATGGATGACCCAGTAGCCACCCCAGAGTCATAAAGATTCATCAACGCCACCCTCTCATCCTTCTTTATTTCAGATTCGGTAATTCACAAGGACTCACAGAACTCAGAAACGCTGTGAGATTCATAGTGACTATTACAGCAAAAGTGTACAGTTTAAAATCAGCAGAGGTAAAAGGTACAAAAGGTGGAGCCCAGTTGTCCACTCCCAGTGGAGCTGTATACACGGCAAGTGTGCAACAACTTGCACACAGCATTGCCAACAGAGAAGCTCACCATGGCTTGTGTCCGGGATTTTTACTAGGGGTCTGTGACCATGCACCTCCCCTTAGTTATTCCATCCTCAGGTCATCCAGAGGTCACGTTGATGCAGTAAATCACAGTAAATCACATTTTATCGTAAACTATCTGATATGGCCCAAGGCCAAAGGTACCCAGAGGCTGTCTCATCAGGCAGGGTAACCCGAGGGTCTCCAGGTCATGCCTCAGGAGCCAGGTGAAGCCCTGCTGTTTGTTTAGGATGCGCAGAGTCCACACCTCGACTCGTTAAGTCTGTCTCTTACCGCACGGTGCCCAGTTGTCCAGCGCCATTCGACGAGAAGTCTGCTCTTTCTCCCCCGAGCTGCTTTTTTCAAAAATCAGGTTGACATCATTGTGTCGGTCCATTTCTAGATCATCTCTTCTATTTTGTTGGTCTGTGTGTCTATTCGTCTTCCAGAACCACGAAATTGTGATTCCTGCAACCATACAGGAACCCATAGTGTCAGGTAGAGTGATTCTTCTTTTACTCTTCTTTCCAAAATGTTTCGCCTTGACCTTTCCATATACATTGTAGAAAATCTTGTCTGTATCTTCAAAAATTCTTGCTGAGATTTTGATAGAAATCACATTAAACCTATGTATCATTTTGTGGAGAATTCACTTCTTTGTTGACTCTTCCAGTTTAGGAACACAAGATGTCTGTTTATTTAGATCTTTTTTGAATTGTTTTCACCAGCATTATGTTGTTTTCAGGATACACATCTAGTGCATGTTTATTACATTTACACCTAGATATTTCATTTTCTGAGTAACTGTAAATGGTATTGTACTTAAATTCAGCGTCCATGTGTGCATTGCTAATAGTAGAAATACAATTAATCTTTATGTTGATTTTGCATCCTCCTACCTTATAGGTTCTTTAGAATTTTCTACATAAACCATCTTTTCACCTGTAAATAACAGCAGCTTTATCTCTTCTGTTCTAGTATGCATGCCTTTTATTTCCATCTCTTACTCTGCTGCACTGGCCAGAACTTCCAGTACTGTGTTGAACAACAATGTTGAGGGTGGACATCCCTGTTTTGTTCCCAGTCTTGGGCAAAACGTCCAATCCTTCATCATTAACTACAGAGTCAGCTATGTAGTTTTTGTTTTTTTTTTTTTTTTTGGTAGCTACTCTATCAAGTTGAGGAAGTTCCCCTCTACTCCTATTTTTCTGAGTTTTTTAATCATAAATGAGTGTTGATATTGATGCTTTTTCTGCATCATTTGATATGATTATGTCATTTTTCTTCCTTAGCCTCTTTCCTCTCCCTCCAGGATTCTGGTCACGTAATTGTTAGAACCTAGTTATTAGTCCTGTAAATTACTGAGGTTCTGCTTGGTGGTTTTGTTTGTTTGTTTGTTTGCTCGCTTCAGTTTATTTTCTCTCTGTGGTTCAGATTATGTAATTTCTATTGTTTTATCTTTCATTGTATTGACTTTCTTTTGTGTCCTCCATTTTACTCATGATCCCAGCCACTGGACTGTTTACTTCAGTTATTGTATTTTTAAGTTCTAAAAGTTCCATCTGTTTCTTCCTTATTTCTTCTATTTCTTTGCTGAGGCTATTTTTCATTTGTTTTGCTTGTGTTCATAATTGGACACTGAAACATTTTAATCAAGGCTGCTTTTTTTAAATTATTTTTTTTTTGTTTCTTTTTTTTAAAGTAATTTCTACCCCCAACATGTGGCTTGAACTCACAACCCCAAGATTAAGAGTCACACACTCTACCGACTGAACCAGCCAGGCACCCCTAATCAAAGCTGCTTTCTATTCTTTGCCAGGTAATGTTGACATCTCTGTGTCATCCTGGAGTTGACATTTATCTGTTGTCTTTTTTCATTCAGTTTGATATCTTCCTGGCTTTTGGTATGAGCGATTTTTTTATTGGAACCCAGATATTTCGTATTCTGTTGTAAGACTCTGGGTCTTATCTAAACCTGCTGTTTCAGCTGGCTTTATCCGACACTGCTCCAGGATGCGAGGCCACATCGTTACTGCCAGGTCCCCACACGTTTCTCCTGACACCACAGTAAGAGGCTGGTGGGGTTGAAGTCCTAGCTTCCTACTTGGCTCTCTCTGCGCCACTTTGGAGGTGGTGGGAGGGGACATCCGGGTGCCAAGGTTAGAAGCTTTGTGTCCCCACTTGGCCTGTCCTTGGGGCAGTTTCTTCTGTCGTGTTTGGCTGGAATAGAGCATGTTGGACAACCAGTACTCTGATTCTGTGGGAAGAGACTGTATTTCTCAGGTACTAGTGAAATAGTGTAAAAAACTGGGTCTGTCGGCCTATGGGTGTTACAGATGGGCTTTGAGCACAGAAATAACGTATGCAATTTGAACAGTGTGGCGGCATGATCTAGCAGGGCTATTGGTTGATTTGTCTTGTTTGTTTTAAGCAAATAAAAATAAGATGAGAACATACTAACTCTGTAATAGTCACAGAACATAGAAGTCATTTAACATTAGAATTAAAGAGAAATATGTTTTCAGAGGCAAGACAAGAAGTGTCTTGAGATGAGGACAGTAGGGAAGGAAATAGGAAATAAATACTGGTCAATACAGGTTCAGTGAACGGTAGCCCTACTAGGATAAGATAGTGATTTCTTTCACAATTATTTGTTAAGCACCAACTATGTGCCAAGCACTGAACCAATGATACAAGAGCAGCACCTCTAACTGTGTGCTCCATTGCTTGGTTTCTGATTTTGTACTTCTTGCCGAGCCAATTTTCCCTTTTCCTTTCAGATGAAGAATTTAGACCTGAAGTCACAAAAGTGGGAATTTCTGAAGAGTATTTATTCCCTTTTGAGATTATGGATCAGTTCTCAAGGGATGATTGACATGTTGTGACAAACCACGGAAGCTTTTAAGTCAACTTGGAGGTGGTGGACCAGAACTTGGTATCCACCAGAGAAATCATACCCTCATAAAACCTTATGAATATTCTAAATATTGGAAGACTTCTCTCAGCACATCTTGCAGGGCACCAGGTAACACATACTGATGAGATACCTCATGGTGTGAAATGTGTAAAACACTTTAAAAGTAAGTCAGACTCGTCAGACTTCGGAGGAGTCATAGTGAGCACAAACCTTGTGAATGTGCAGAATGTAGAAGAAGCTTTTCTTGTAAGGTCATCTCAAGGCACATCAGAAAATTCATACTGGGAAGAAATCCTATAAATGTGCTGAGTGTGGAAAAAACTTCTCATGTAAGTCAGATCTCTGAAAGCATCAGACAGTTCATACTAGAAAGAAACTATGTGAATGTAATAAATGTGGTAAAACCTTCTCCCTGAAAGCACCCCACATTCACCATCAGGTCACTCATACTAGGGAGAAAACCCATGAATGTAATGAGTGTGGGAAATTATGTATGTTTATTGCTTGTTTGTTTGTTTTAGAGGGGCTCCTGGGTGGCACAGTCAATTAAGCATCAGACTTTTTATTTTGGCTCAGGTCATTATCTCTGGGTTCATGTCAGGCTCTGTCCTGACAGCATGGAGCCTGCCTGGTATTCTCTCTCCCCTCTCTCTCTGTGCCCCTACCCCGGGCTCTCTTTCTTTCTCAAAATAAATAAATAAACCTTAAAAAATAATTTAGAGCAGGCACATGCATAAGAAGGGGAGAGGGGCAAAGGGAGAGGGGGAGAGAGAGAGAGAGAGAGAGAGAGAGAGAGAGAGAGAATCCCAAGCAGTCTCCATGCTCAGTATGGAGACCATCATGGGGCTCCATCTCATGACCCTGGGATCATGACTTGAGCTGAAATCAAAAGTTGGATGCTCAACTGACTGAGACAACCAGGCACCCTGAGTATGGAAAAGCTTTTAGCTTGAAGCCAGAACCATTCAGACAGCAGAGGAACATTCTGGGGAGAAACCATATGAATGTGCAGGATGTGGAAAAGCCTTTTCTCATAAGGCAGGTCTCAAAACACATCGGAAAATTCGTACTATGAATTTTCCTATGAGTGTGCTGACTGCTGGAAATCAAAACTCATCAGACATCAGAGGATTCATTCTGGAGAGAAGCCCTATGAACTGGGTATTGTAAAGTCTTCTCCCAGAAATCACACCTCACTGAGCATCAGTTAATACATACTGGTGAAAAACAACACCATGGCTATGACTATGGGAGACCCTTCATCATGAAGCCAGAGCCCATTAGACAGCAAAATATTCTCAATGGAGATATTCCCTCTTAACATAGTGGATGCTAGAAAGTTCGTCCTATAATGCCCATTTCATTAAGGTTCATTTAATTCATACCAGCGAAAAACCCCATCGAAACAACAAATATGGAGAAGACTGAGTCCGAAACCAGAACTCACACATAAGAGGATTCAGCGTCAGGGGAGGCCTGTGGATGTGCTTTTTCTAGATGGCTTTTATTTGGAAGAACTCTCACAGGTGAGAAAATCTTACAAAGGTACTGAATGTGGAACGGTGAAGAATGTAGCTCAAATCTTCTTAAACTAAAAAATTCACGCCATGAAGGAGCTATCATATTGATGTATTTCAAAGAGCATTAAGGAAAACGTTTATTTAAGAGAAACAGCACACGAGTGGACAGAGGAGCAGAAAGAGGCAGAGAATCCCAGGCAGTCTCCAGGCTCCGCACGAAGCTGACAGGGGGCTCGAAACCACAACTCCGGGTTTTCTGACCTGAGCCAAAATCGGGAGTCAGACGCTCAAATGACTGAGCCCCGGCAGGCGCCCCAAGGAAAACAATTTTTAATTATAATGGTGTTCACTGTGGACTATGGAGCTTGTCAAAGTGAAAACAAATGGAGCCACACAGTGCTCGATTCCATACGCAGACACTTCCCACCTAATGTGTCTGCTGTTCAATACATTACACAAAACTGTAACACTAGCAGGAATTTCTTATGTAAGTTTCACGTAACGATGACAATTCACTCCTGCGGCGCACACAGAACTGCTTCTATCAACTGCTTATAAACACCACGATTTAAAAGTGTAAATAAAATATGTTTATGTGTTGTTAAATATATCACTCAGAGAAAGACAAACACCATAGGCGGTCACTCCAGCGCCCTCAAACGCGCCCCGCCAGACCCACAGGCGCCCGCGCCCACCGCCGGAAGTGCGGGGGCCCGAGGCCGGGCATGTGCATCCGGGGCTGGAACTACGGAGGCCGGGAGGCGGGGCGCGCGCTCCCTGAGGGGATAGCGACCGGCGCCCAACATCCTGGACCTGGGCGCCCGCTGCCGCCCGCCTCGTGGGGACCCGAGATCCTCGCCGGCGGGAGCGGACAGAGCGGCCCGGATGTGGGCTGGAGGGAGTGGGTGGACCTAGGGAAGACCCCCCCCCCCCCCCGGAAGAGTCTGGCCGCTGCGGGGGTGGGGGTGGGGGTGGCCAGGCCAGGTGGGAGCCACAGGTGGCGGGGCTCGTGCAGGGCACGTTCTGTGCGTGACTCATTTCCCAGGGGAGGAAGGCCGGTTCTCCGAGAGGCTCACGAACCCAGCATTCAATCCAACTGGTAAGGACCCTGTGTTGTATTTATCTCCCTGGATTTCCGGGCCCATCAAGATGGCCACAAAGTCTCCCCGACCGAGCCCGAGTGGGGCTCCTCTGCGCCTTCATCTCCACTGGGCTCCACAATTTTAGCGAGAATCCTACTGAGTCAGTTGAAAGAAAATCCGCCACCCTTGGTGTCTGCTCACCTTTGCTATCCGATCAGGTTACTCATCCTCGCCCTCCGTGTCTTACCATCCTGGCCTGCTTTCAACAAGAGTCCTGCTGAGTCCGTAGGAAGAATCCCCCTGGCCTTGTTTCCTCAGACCCAGGAAATTTTCATCCACTCGCCCTCGCTCTGCTCCTTGGCCATAACCCCCCCCCCCGCCCCTTCCTTGTATTCAGAGCTGACCCGAGTCTCTCCTCCAGCAAAAGCCCTTTGCAGTAGTCCTTCACACCTATCATTATAGTCCGGAATAAACATGCCTTCCTGTTTTAACTAGTGTCAATAACTTCTTTAATTTTTTCTTTAACAATAAGGAAACTGAAAACAATAGCTAAGATATGTTTATGTAGCTTCATGTGAAAAATACGGCTTCCAGAAAGTTGAGGCAAAAAGGGAAACTGGATAAGTAGGTACTAAAGGCAAAGAAGGAGCTTGGCATCTTGTGGGAAGTCAGACTTTGTCTGACCTCAGAACTCCCAAGAGGCAGGTGATGGCTTCTGACCTCCTAGGAGTTCCACTGTTTGACCCCTTTTTTGCCAGGCCCCTCTCTTTGACTCCCCTAAATCTTAAATCAGCCATTCCTTTGGTGGAAACGGCCTTTGCAAATGGCAGGTGTGTATTCAGTTTGAGGTTACTAAGTATAAAATTCATAGGCTTTGTTCTCTTGATCATGTTTCTAATCTGTATTTCCTTCCAGGCTCATGCATACTGTTGCATCCACACGACTCCTGAAACAGAATGCTACGGGCACCAGTGACAGTCACAACAAAGTTTATTACAATGAGAGGCAAGGCCGACCGATCGGGACCAACACTCTTGATAAGAGTGCGGCCCCGAACAGCCGGGGGACAGAGTTTTTATAACCAATCACATCGTTTTATCATCACCTGGGAACAAAACAAAGAAACAGGTTCCAGATGAGTTAACAGTTGCCTAATGAGGTGTTTACTTTAGACTTTCTGCCTCTAAGTTGCAACCAGTGGATCTCCTTGACCCTGCCTCTGATGCTCTTTTCTTTGAACTTTTGTTTCCTTAATTGTGAAGCCTAATTTACAAGGGTATGAGGCGTAGTTTACCAGAGCAAAGCAAGGCTGTTATCTCTTAACCTTCAGTGTCAACACAAAGCTGTTATTTTTCAAGCTAAGCATTAGCCCTACACTACAATTTAACCCTTACAATACAAAGGTATGACCTCCCTATCTTGACCCAGTGCCCAGGGACCTCTTCACCAGGAACCCTTTCAAAACTCTTCAGTTAAAGACCACTAGGATCACACCTGTGGTTAAACAGCATTTATGTTGCAGTAAGGAAGAACATCATGGGGAACCATGAGTTATCTCAGAGGAGTTAGAAAGAGCCTACTTGGCTCTTGGACTTCGAATGATTTGCGGTAGAGTCTCAGGGAGGGGGAGATTTGCTGTAGGTTGGATACTGTCAGAAAGTAAGGCAATGTGATGATTATTTTGTGGATGGCACAGCGATCTTGTTTTTCTCTGTGCTTAGACAACATGAAATGTCCTTTTTGTGTTGCAGTTTATCATGGTCTCAGAATAATCTTGTCTGAAGTTAGTATTCTGTAAGATTGTTATGTCCTACGGGACAACAAAATGATGTAGCTGTGTCAGACCAGTTTGTAATAACATTGAGGCCTAGCTATGAAGGAAATATGGACAGAATCGAAGGTAGAAATACAGCCCCGCAACAATAGTTGAAGACTTCAATACTCCGTTTACAATAACCTTAAGACTGAAAAAAAAGGGGGGGGGGCTGACAAGTCCAGATTGACCAGAAATGGTATATTAAGGGGGCTGTGGACAAAAGTGTCTCTTGGGCAGCTGCACGATGAATAGATCTTTTACAGTTTCACATATAGATCCACATAAATATAGTCAGCTGCTCTTTTACAAAGAAGCAAATACAACACAATGAGGCAAAGGTAGTCTTTTCAACAAATGGTGCTGGAGCAACTGGACCTCTGCATGTGCGCACACTCCCAAAGAACCTACACGAAGACCGTATTCTGTTCACAAGAAGTAACTCAAAATTCATCAAAGAACTATATGTAAAATGCAAAATGATAAAACTCTCAAAAGATAACATAGAATATGGGGTGCCTGGGTGGCTCAGTCAGTTAGGCATCCTACTCTTGGTTTCAGTTCAGGTCATGATCTGATGGTTTCGATGAGTTTGAGCCCTGCATCAGGCTCTGTTCTGACAGCATGGAGTCTGCTCGGGATTCTCTCCCTCTCTCTCTCTGACCCTCCCCTGCTTACACTGTCTATGTCTTTCCTAAAAATAAATAAACTTAAAAAAAAAAATAACATGAGATAAAACCTAGATGATCTTGAGTATGACAGTGACTTCTTACAATACCAAAGGCCTATCCATTAAAGAAATAATTGGTGAGATGGACTTTATTAAAATTAAAACTTGGGGTACCTGGGTGTCTTGGTTAAGTGTCTGACTTCTACTCAGGTCATGATCTCACAGTTTGTGAGTTCAAGCCCTGTGTTGGGCTCTGTGCTGACAGCTCAGAGCCTGGAGCCTGATTTGGATTCTGTGTCTCTCTCTCTCTGTCCCTCCCCTGTTGTGGGCTCTCTCTCTCTCTTTCTCATAAACAAACAAACAAACATTAAAATAAAATTAAAACTGCTCTACAAAAGACAATGTTAAGAGAATCAAAGGACAAGTCACCAACTGGAAGAAAATATATGCAGAAGACACATCTGACAAAAAATTGTTATACAAAAGACATAAAGAACTCTTCAAACTCAACAATAAGAAAACAACCTGATTTTTAAAAATGGTCCAAAGACCTTATCAGACACTTCACCAAAGAAGATGTATAGATGGCAAATAAGCAAATGAGAAGATGCTTGACATCATATGTCGTCAGGGAAATGCAAATTAAAACCACAATGAGACAATATTACACTATATTAGAATGGCTAAAATCCAGAATACTGACAAAAACCAAATGCTGGCAAGGATGTGGAGCAAAGGAACTCTCATTTATTGCTGATGGGAATGCAAATAGCACAACCACTTTGGAATACAGTTTGACAGTTTCTCATAAAACTAAATATACTCAATATATGATTCAGCATTTGCACTCTTTAGTATTTGCCCAAAGGAGGTGGAACCTTATGCCCACACAAATATTTATTGCAGCTTTATTCATAATTGCAAAACTTGGAAGCAAACAAGATGTCCTTTGGCAGGTGAATGGATAAATAAACTTTAAGTAATCTTTACATCCAACATGGGAGTCGAACTTACAACCCTGAGATCAAGAGTCACCTGCTCTACCACCTGAGCCAGCCAGGCACCCCAGCAATGGAGTATTATTTAGTGCTAAAAAGAAATGAGCTTTCAAGCCACGAAAAATTTACTAAGTGAAAGAAGCCAAAGTTTATGTACTATATACTATAGGATATAGTATATGACATTCTGGAAAACTATATGATATTCTGGAAAAGTAAAAACTATGAAGGCAGAAAAAAGGTAAATGGTTTCCAAGGGTTGAGGCAGGGGAAGAGAAATAAGCAGAGAACAGAGGATATTCACAGAGGGTACCATAATGATGGATACTTGTCATTATATATCTGTCCAAACTCATAGCCTATATAACACAAAGAGCGAACTATAATGTAAACTATGGACTTTAGGGGATTATGGTACATCAATGTAGGTTTATCAATTGTAACAAATGTACAAGTCTGGAGGAGGATATTAATAGGGGGAGGCTGTGGACGTATGGGAGCTAGAAGGATATGGACAATCTCTGTACCTTCTCAATTTTGCTGTGAAGTTAAAACTTATAAAAAATTAAATTCTTAAAAAATTCCTTTTTTGTCCTTTTAATATTGAATTCAATATTTAATATTTAATATCCATATCATTTTAATAATATTTAATACCTTGCTCTTCTCTAATTTCCTAAGATGGAAGTTTAGATTATTGATTTTAGTTCTTTCTTCCCTTCTAAACAATGCAATCAATTCCGTAAATTTCCCTTTAAACACTACTTTTACTGCATCTTACAAGTGTTTATAAGTTATATATTCATCATTTAATTCAAAATATATATTTTAATGTTTACTTATTTTGAGAGAGAACATGCGTATGAATGCGAGGGTGGGGTGGGGCACGGTGGGAGGGAGGGAGAGAGAGAGAGGGAGAGAGAGAGAGAATCCCAAGCATGCTCTGCACTGTCAGCGCAGAGCCCAGTGCAGGGCTGGATCCCACAAACCGTGAGATCATGACCTGAACTGAAATTGAGAGTCAGACGCTTAACCGACTGAGCCACCGAGGTGCCCCTATTTCATTGTATTCTTAAAATTTCCTTAAGACTTCTTCTTTGGCCCATGGATTATTTAGAACTGTGTTGCTTAATTTACGCGTGTTAGGGGCACCTGGGTGGCTCAGTTGGTCGAGTGCTGGACTTCTGCTCAGGTCATGATCCCATGGTTTGTGAGTCGGAGCCCTGCATGGGGCTTGCTGCTGTCAGCACAGAGCCTGCCTCAGATATTCTATCTCCTTCTCTGCTCCTTCCCAGCTTGCGCTCTTTCTTAAACAAACAAACAAACAACAAAAAAACCCCACGTAATTTACAAGTGCTGATTTCCTGTTGTCTTTCTGATGATTTCTAGTTTGATTCTGTGTCCAGAGAACTAGGCTGTATGATTTAAGTTTTACTAAATTTGATTTGTTTTATGACCCAGGTTGTGACCTAGTTTGGCAAATGCTGCGTGGGTGCTTGAATAAAATGTGTACCTTCCTCTTTTGGGGTGAAGCGTTCTATAATTGCCGATTGTCTCCAATGGTGGCATTGAGTGCACGGGAGCGAGGGGAAGGGTCTCGGTTGTTGCTTCCTGGTTGTCTCGCTCTGGTTGTTTCCTGGTTGAGTCCCAGAGTAGCACCTCCGCCCGGCCGCGTTTCCCGAGACGACTCTGAGCTCCACGGTCTTTACATCACTTCAACATGGCCGCCCGCACGCCTGGGCGCCTGATGGGCGCCGCCATGTTGGCGCGGGCCAGCCATTTGGAGGGAGCCGCTTTCAGCGGCGAGCCATGTTAAGTACTCGCGGGCTAGGGCCAAGAAACCGCTGCTGGGCATGCGCACACCCAGGCGGCCCCGTGAGGAATCCCGCAGAGAGTGGGGCTGAGCGAGAGGGGCAGTCGGCCAGATTTAGTCGCCACCCGAGGTAAACGGCCGCTGTTTTGAGAGGGCGTGGGTGAGGGGTAGGTGGGTGCTGCGACGGGAGCGTCGGGCGATGCGTGGCGAAGCGTCGCTGAGGTCCGTGGTTAGCAATCCGGCCGCTGACGGGGGCGGGCAGTGGATGCGGTAATGGGGTCGATGGGGTCTGGACGGTGGATCCGCGGGGAGGGATGGGGTCGGGGGGGATCTCTGAGGGCGGGTCCGCGGGGAGGGATGGAGTCGATGGGGTCTGGACGGTGGATCCGCGGGGAGCGATGGGGCCGGGGTCGGGGGATCTCTGAGGGTGGAACCGGGGGGAGATGGGGACGGCGGGGTCCTGAAGGTGGATCCGTGAGGGAGAGATCGAGATGGTGGGATGTCTAACGGTGGATCTGCGGGGAGACACGGGGTCGTGGGGTCAGTAGAGGTGGGTAGCTGTTGAGAATGAGGACTGAGGGATATGAGGGCTGAGAGATTGAGGTCTTAATTGATGTTGTCTTTTAAGCTTATCAGTTTGTTACTATTTGTTTTTTAAATTTAATTTTTTGATAAGAGTGTGTGAGTGAGCGAGGGGAAGAGAGAGAGGGAGAGTATCCCACTCAGGCTCTGCACTGTCAGCTTGGAGCCACAAGCAGACCTTGAGCTCACCCAAAGCGGGGCTGGAACTCAGAACTCAGACCCCAAGTTGGATGCTGAACCAGCCGAACCCCCCCAGGCGCCATATTTTTTTCTCCTTTCTTCTTTCTTTCTTTCTTTCTTTCTTTCTTTCTTTCTTTCTTTCTTTCTTTCTTTCTTTCTTTCCTTCCTTTCCTCCCTTCCTTCCTTCCTTCCTTCTTTCCTTCCTTCCTTCCTTCCTTTCCTTCCTTCCTTCCTTCTTTCCTCCTTCCTTCCTTTCCTTCCTCCCTTCCTTCCTTCCTTCCTTTCCTTCCTTCCTTCCTCCCTCCCTCCCTCCCTCCCTCCCTCCCTTCTTTCCTTTCCTTCCTTCCTTCCTTCCTTCCTTCCTTCCTTCCTTCCTTCCTTCCTTCCTTTCCTTCCTTCCTTCCTTCCTTCCTTCCTTCCTTCCTTCCTTCCTTCCTTCCTTCCTTCCTTCCTTCCTTTCCTTTCCTTTCCTCCCTTCCTTACTTCCTTCTTTCCTTCCTTCCTTCCTTCCTTCCTTCCTTCCTTCCCTTCCTCCCTTCTTCCCTCCCTTCCTTCCTTCCTTCCTTCCTTCCTTCCTTCCTTCCTTCCTTTCCTTCCTTCCTTCCTCCCTCCCTCCCTCCCTTCCTTTCCTTCCTTCCTTCCTTCCTTCCTTCCTTCCTTCCTTCCTTCCTTCCCTTCCTCCCTTCTTCCCTCCCTCCCTTCCTTCCTTCCTTCCTTCCTTCCTTCCTTTCCTTCCTTCCTTCCTCCCTCCCTCCCTCCCTTCCTTTCCTTCCTTCCTTCCTTCCTTCCTTCCTTCCTTCCTTCCTTTCCTTCCTCCCTTCCTCCCTCCCTCTCTCCCTCTCTCCCTCCCTTCCTTCCTTCCTTCCTTCCTTCCTTCCTTCCTTCCTTTCCTTTCCTCCCTTCCTTCCTTCCTTCCTTCCTTCCTTCCTTCCTTTCCTTTCCTCCCTTCCTTCTTTCCTTCCTTCCTTCCTTCCTTCCTTCCTTCCTTCCTTCCTTTCCTTCCTCCCTTCCTCCCTTCCTCCCTTCCTTCCTTCCTTCCTTCCTTCCTTCCTTCCTTCCTTCCTTCCTTCCTTCCCTTATTTATTTTAAGAGAAAGAGAGAGAGCATGAGCAGGGAAGGAGCAGAGAGAGAGGGAGAGTGAATCCCAAGCAGGCTCCTGTCAGCACAGTACCATACCAGTCTTGATCCCAGGAAGCATGAGATCATGACCTGAGCAGAAGTCAAGAGTCAGCGAGGTTGGGGGTGGGGGGGGGATGGTCTAAATGGGTCAGGGGCATTAAGGAATCTACTCCTGATATCATTGTTGCATCATATGCTAACTAACTTGGATGTAAATTAAACAATAAATAAATAAATAAATAAATAAATAAATAAATCAGAAGCTCAACCAACTGAGCCACCCAGGTGCCCCATTTTTTTCTGTTTCATACTTTCTACTTTCATTGTAGTGATTAAGTTTCTGTTCATTGTTTCCATTCTACACCCCATATAACTTACGTTTTTTCTTATGTTTTAATTAGAAATGTTTTATCATAGAATATTATCAATTTTACCTTTAATGGCCTCATCCCATCACCACTCTTGTCCTTTTTTATAATCATATCTCTTGCAAAAATTATTGCTGAACAGTATTTTTCTTTGGGAGATCTCATCTGATTCAATTTACATTATTTGGAATACTTTTTAAAGTATTTTCGCCAGATAAAGATAGAGATACTCTGCAAGTACTTTTATTCCTGAAAATGTCTTTCTCTAGCCTTCACAGAGAAATGGCCTTTTAAAGATTTTTTTTTAAGTTTATTTATTTTGAGAGAGAGATAGCAGGGGAAGGGCAGAGAGAGGGAGAGAGAGAGAATTCCAAGCAGGCTCCTGTCAGTGCAGAACCCAACATGGGGTTCGAACTCACGAACCATGAGATCATGACCTGAGCCAAAACCAAGAATTGGGCACTTAACCAACTGAGCCACCCAAGTGCCCCAGAAAAGGCCTTTTAGATACATTTCTGATATCATTTAATTTACTGCAGATGAGGCATCTTGATTTTCTGAAAATTTTCTCTGTAAATAATCTGTTATTTCACATGTGCTTTGGATTTATGTGTTTTTGATTATCTTGAAAATTCAAGAATATCCCCAGATTTGATCATTGATTGGGTTCCTTCCTGTGTGTGTGTGTGTGTGTGTGTGTGTGTGTGTGCGCGCGTGTGCGTGTGTGTGGGTAAGTTTGTGGGGAAGGCTAATGGTACAGGCCTAGTAGTGGTGTGAGTGGTGGGAAGTGTGCTTGGGTACCTGGTGCCAGTGCAGGTGCATCTGGGATTGGGACTCTTGGGATGATTGATGAAGATGCATGGTGGGTGGTGATGAAAGTGTGGAGGCCAGCAATGGGGGCATGTGATATTGTGATATAATAAGAAATAAGTATTTTAGTCTTAGTCCATGGTTCCCAGCACATAGCTCCTAGAACCTTTGTCATTTCCTAAATGATAAGAGCCACAGGGCACCTTTTGTTCCTGACTCCAGAAATTGCTCCAGAGAGATGAAGGTGAAATGGATGTTGTCATCATTCATAATAAATTCTTTTGAACCACACCTGAGTTTACGTTAATGAAGTAATTTTTCTAAAGTCTCTCCATAACCACTCGAGGAGGGCTGGTTGCCAGGGGAGCGAACCATGTGATTAGAGCGTTGGAACTTGAAACCCATGCCCCGAATGGAGGTTGAGTCAGTCACCAATGGTCAGTTATTTAATTAATCATCTGTACATAATGAAGCGTCCATAAAACCCCAAAAGGATGGAGTTTGGAGAGCTTCTGGATTGAACACATAGAGATGCTGGGAGAGTGCGGCACCCCTTCCCCTATACCTCGCTCTATGCGTCTCATCCACCTGGTTGTTCCTGAGGTATGTCATTTTATAATCAATCGATAATCCAATAAGTCAAATGTTATCCTGAGTTCTTTGAGCTGCTCTGGCAAATTAATGGAACCCGAGCTGGGGGTCCTGGGAACCTCTGATTATAGCCAGTTAATAAGCACAAGTAACAGCCTGGGCTTATGATTGGCATTTGAAGTTGGGGCAGGGAACACTCATGAGACTGAGCCCTCAACCTGTGCGATCTGATGCTGACTCCAAGCAGATGATGCCAGAATTGAGTTAAATTGTAGGACATTCGGCTGGTGTTGCAGAATTGCTTAGTGTAGGGATTCCTTCCCCACCCCCGACCTTTTCCAACACACACACACACACACACACACACACACACACACACACACACATATTTGATGACCAGAAGTATTGAGAATAGAGGAAAGACCTATAAGAGGAATTTTTCCTTTGTGGGGCATGGAATTTACTGGTGGCAAGCCAGAACGATCAGGTTAGAGTGTTGGAGGCTCTGTGATCAGGGACTGTGGAATGAATGATTTGGGGTCTATGAGCACAGGGTATGGGAACCGGTGATTCTGAGGTGTGAGTGATGGCTCTCGCGGGAGGTCGGTGTGCCGCAACCTACAGTGGAGCCACTTGTGGAGTGCGAGTGAGGAACTGGGGGTCGGGGTTGGTGATGACTTACTTGAGGGGCTGTGAAGTCAGATGACATCTGGTACAGTGATTGCAGTCTACGTGGATTACTGATATTGGAATAATATCAGTAACGAATTTTAGTGAGTATTTGTATGCCACACCTGTCTGAGTGCTTTTCAAGTATTGTAAGTTTGTTTATCTAAAAAGTATGAAGATGGGGAAACAGATTGAAGAGAGTTCTCTAGGTTGTCCTACTAGAAGATGGAAGAACTGAGATTCAAACATACATTGATTTGGCTCCAAATTCTCGTTGTTCCCCTGTGCCACCCGTCCCACACCGTATGAGGCTCTTGGGAAGACAGCTGAGTGGCTGTCACCATGTGGCACTGTCTCTGCAGGATCTCATTGTGTTTCCACAGATCCCTGGTGTCAGAGCACATAGTGAGCCTTCAGAATCTCTTTTTCGGACTCCAGTCCACCTTGGCCCAATATTTGCTGGCAGAGTTTAGACATGAAAAGTATATTTAATAGGAATACTTTTAATATAAAAGTTCAAAGCAAAAATTAATTTTAAAAGTCTATCATGAAAAAATATTGGGGAGGATAGGTCTAGGGTCAAAGGGACACAATGACCAATGTGTGTGTCTTGATTAGAACCTGCTTCCAGGGGCGCCTGGGTGGCTCAGTTGACTGTCTGCCTCTTGATTTCAGCTTAGGTCACGATCTCACAGTTCGTGGGAGCGAGCCCTGCATTGGGCTCTGTGCTGACAGCAGCGAGCCTGCTTGGGATTTTCTCTACCTCTCCTCTCTCTCTCTCTCTCTGCCCCTTCCCGCTCACTATCTCTCTCAAAAATAAACATTTATTTTTATTTATTAAAAACAATTTTTTAATGTTTATTTTTGAGAGAGAGAAAGAGACAAAGCATGAGTGAGGAAGGGGCAGAAAGAGAGGGAGACACAGAATCTGAAGCAGACTCCAGTCTCCAACCTGTCAGCACAGAGCCTGACACGGAGCTTGAACCCACAAATCGCGAGACTGTGACCTGAGCCTAAGTTGGAGGCTCAACCAACTGAGCCACCCAGGTGCCCCAAATAAACAAACATTAAAAAAAAAAAAAGCTACTTTGTTTTATAAGAATATAAAAATTACCTATAATTTTACCACCACCCAAATAATATATCTGTTAACATGGTAGTATATTTCCTCCCAGACAATTTTCTTTCTTGTGTATGAATGCACTCATATATGTGTCCATGCGTGTATGTGTGCATGTGTATGTACACACATATTGTTCAGTGAAAATGAAACCATACTATTTGGTACATCTTTTTATTTTTACTTGGCCGTTTAACATATTTTTCTACTGTAATTTAATTTTATGTGTCTTTATGTTTTCAGGATGGTCCACAAATTATTTAAAGAGTCTATAGTTATTGGGTATCAGTATGTTCTAGCCTTTTAATTTTGTTGTTAGCCATGCTGTGGTGAAATTTCTGCTTTTCAATTTTTGTGCAGGGGTGCCTGGGTGGCTCAGTCAGCTGAGCATCCGATTTCGGCTCAGGTCATCATTTCACGTTTCATGAGTTCGAGCCCCATGTCAGGTTCTGTGCTGACAGCGCAGAGCCTGCTTGGGATCCTCTGTCTCCCTCTCTCTCTGCCCCTCCCCCACTCTCTCTCTCTTTCAAAAAATAAATAAACATTAAAAAAAATAAATTAAACTTTTGTGCAATTCAGGATGGTTTTTTATGATGTAGTCCTGGAAATGAATTTTTTGGGTCAGGTGCATGGATGCTAAATGATGTATATGTCCATGTGTGGGACTCTGGCACACTTCCTTCTCTCATTGGTCACTCTGTTCATCTCTTCTCAGATCTCTGCCTCTTTCCCAGAAGAGCCAGAAATGACCAAGTCTCTGGTGAGTTCTTATTTGTTCATTTACTTATTTGTTGTTTTGTTTTCTAGTGGATTTTAGGAAGCATCTAACAACCCATATCGTAAGATGGACAAGTATAAATTAATAAAAACCAAGATCAGAGGGCAAAAAAGAACTATCAACTCCAAGTCAAGCTTGGAGTATAGATATATGTGAGTTGTGATTTTATACAGCTATGAACTTTGAACTGTGAGATTGTCTCTGATCTCCGTGAAAGACATAGCAATAATGAAAATGAGATACTGGTTTATATTGTTGATAAGTAATTTATTTCATCTGTAGTAAAGATTGCCTGGTTCTTGATGCTTGAGAAGAATTCTGATGGCTCTTCAGATGAATGGAGACAGAACAGTGTCTTCAACAAGAACACTGTTAGAAATACACTGACAGGGTTTCCATCATTACAAAGTGGTGCTTCTCTCGCTGGCACGTGACTTCAGATTCTTATTTAACAGGGTTGCGATTCCAACAGGGTGTCATTGCTGCTTGTCCAAGGACTACCTTGTGAAACAAAGTTTTGAGGTTTTATCATGAATAGGTGTTGAATTTTGATTTTCTGCATCAGTTGACATGGTTGTGGAATTTTACTTCCTTAGCCTACTGCTATGATGGATTACATTGATTTTCACATACTGAGCCAGCCTTGGCAACCTTTGAATAAACCCCATTTGATCATGGCATATACTTTTTTTTTTTAATGTTTGTTTATTTTTGAGAGAGAGACAGTGAGAGACAGGGCGAGCAGGGGAGGGGCAGAGATAAAGGGAGACACAGAATCTGAAGCAGGCCCCAGGCTCTGAGCAAGCTGTCAGCACAGAGTCTGACGTGGGCCTGGAATCCACAAACTGCGAGATCATGACCTGAGCCAAAGTCAGACACTTAACCGACAGAGCCACCCAGGCACCCCGGCATATACTTCTTTTTATGTATTTTATTTGCTCATACTTTGTTGAGGACTTATATTAATGAGAAATATTGGTCTATTTTTTTTTTTTTTTATTTTATTACTACTGTGTATGAATGAAAGTTCCAGTTCCCCCCTGCTTTTTCCCACACCACACCATTGGAATGTGAACGGGCATCTTTGTTCAGCCAGGCAAGAGTGGGAGTCTAGGCCACTCCCTGGGTCTTTACTGGTGGGCGTGGGGTCAGGCCCAAAGTTTTTTGTTTCTTTGGGTTCTTCATCTGTTGTGTTTGGCTAGAGTATATTTTGCCTAAAATTTTTCTGCCTTCTAGGTTGCCCCTTTGCTGATCTTTTAGCTAGAGAGAGCAGACTTTTCTTTGAGCTCTCTTTGTGTGCTCTTGGTGATTCTGGGTTGTAGAATGTTCTAGCACCTGTCAGGGCTATATGAGGCAGTCTTCAGGAACTAATGTTGTGTAGTTCCTTGGTTCCTGAGGTCTCTAGCCAGTTTGTCTCTTATTCTTTAGCCTTACAGAGTATTCTCAGATTGTTTATGGATGATGTCTAGGGTTTCTAGATGAGCGTAGTGGAATGAGGAGAGATGAGTGCATTTGTTCCCATCTTTCCAGGAGTGGAAGTCGTTCACTGATTTTTTTTTTTTTTTTGAAGGAGGACTTATTTTATAGTAAGCATATTCTTATATATTTTTTCAATAATATTTATTATCTCTGCATTTTAACTTAAAAAAAGATTTTTTTAATGTTTATTTATTTTTGAGAGACAGAGACCCAGTGCATGCAGGGGAGAGGCAGAGAGAGAGGGAGATACAGAATCCCAAGCAGGCTCCAAGCTCTGAGCTGTCAGCATGGAGCTCGACTTGGGCTCAAACCCATGAACCGTGAGATCATGACCTGAGCTGAAATCAAGAATCAGGTGCTCAACCAACTGAGCCATCCTCATATCTCATTTTTTGGAAAAATGTCTATTCAGGTCCTCTATCCATTTTTAACCAGATTATTTGTGGGGTTTTTTTTTGTGTGTGTTGAGTTGTATAAGTTCTTTGTATATTTCAGATATTAACCCCTTATTCAGTGTACCATTTGCACATATCTTTTCCTGTTCAGTAGGTTGCCTTTTCATTTTGCTGATTGTTTCTTTCACTATGTAGAAGTTTTTTTATTTTGACATAGCCCCAACAGTTTATTACTGTTTTTGTTTCCTTTGGCTGAGGAGACATATCTAAAAACATGTCGCTAAATCTGATGTCAAAGAGGTTACTGCCTGTGTTCTCTTCTAGGATTTTGATGGTTTCCTGTCTCACATTTAGGTTTTTAATCCGTTTTGAATTTATTTTTGGGTATGGTGTAAGAAAGTGGTTCAGTTTCATTCTTACATGTAGCTGTCCTGTTTTCCCAACGCCCATTTATTGAAGAGACTGGCTTTTCCCATGGTATATTCTTGCCTCCTTTGTTGTAGATTAATTGACCATATAAAGCCTGGGTTTATTTCTGGGCCTCCTATTCCATTCCAATGATCTATGTGTCTGTTTTTTGTGCTAGTACTATACTGTTTAGATTACTGTAGCTTTGTAGTATCTCTTGAAATATTGGATGTGCTACCCCCAGCTTTGTTATTTGATTGCATTTGCTACTTGGGTTTTTTTGGTGGTTCCATAAAAATTTTAGTATTTTTCTAGTTCTGTAAAAAATACTATTGGCATTTTATAGGAATTATATTGTATCTATAGATTGCTTTGGGTAATATGGAATTTTAACAATATTAATTATTCCAATCCATAAGCATGGTATATCTTTCCATTTGTTTGTATTGTCTTTGGTTTCTTTCTTTCATTAATGCTTTATTGTTTTTCAGGGTACAGGTCTTTCATCTCTTTTCATTAAGTTTATTCCTAGGCTTTTAGTCTTTTTGATACAGTTGTAAATGGAATTGTTTTCTTAATTTCTTTCTGCTACTTTATATTAGTATATGGAAACATAAGCAGTATCTTTTTTGTATGTTAATTTTGTATCTGCAACTTTACTGGATTCGTTTATTATTTCTAATATTTTTTTGGTGGAGTTTTTAGGATTTTCTGTGTATGGTACCATGTCATCTGCAAATAATGACAGTTTTACTTCTTCCTTATCAACTTGGATGTCTTTTCTTTTTCCTTTCTGATTGCTGTGGCCTAGACTTCCAGTACTGTGTTGAATAGAAGTGATGAGAGTGGACATCCTTGTCTTGCCCCTGATCTTAGAGAAAAAGCTGTCAGTTTTTCACCATTGTATATGTTTGTTGTGGGTTTGTCATTTACGGCCTTTATTATGTTGAGCTATACTCCCTTTATTTTTAATTATTTATTTTATTTTAGAGTGAGAGAGAGTGTGAGCAGGGGAGTGGAGGGGCAGAAGGAGAGATAGAGAATCTTAAGCAAGCTCCATGCTTAGCACAGAGCCCAGTGTGGGGCTCAGTCCCACAACCCTTGGATCATGACCTGAGCTGAAATCAAGATTCAGACTCTCAACTGACTGAGCTGCCCAGGTGCCCAGAAATATATTCCCTTTAAACCCGCTTTGTTGAAAGTCTTACTTTTATTTTTTTCATGAACAGGTATTAAATTTTGTCAAATGCTTTTTCTGCATTTATTGAGATGACTACATGATTTTTATCTTTATTTTGTCAATGTGGTGTGTCATGTTGATTGATTTGTGGATATTAAATCATTCTTGTATCCCAGGAATAAACCTGGAAGAAATGGATAAATTCCTAGAAACATATAATCTTCTAAAACTGAATCAGGAAGAGATACAAAATCTAAACAGACCAGTTACTAGTAGTGAAATTGAATTGATAATGAAAAAAAAAAAACCCAACAGACAAAAGTCCAGGACCAGATGGCTTCACAGGTGAATTTTAGCAAACATTTATTTTATTTTTTATTTGTTAAGTGTTTGTTTATTTTTGAGAGAGTGCAAGTGGGGGAGGGGCAGAGAGAGGGGGACAGAGGATCTGAAGCCCGCTTTGCACTGACAGCCGTGAGACCTATGTGGGGCTCGAACTCACGACTGAGATCATGACCTGAGCTGAATGAAGTCAGATGCTCAATCGACTCATCCACCCAGGTGCTCCATCTAGTAAACACTTAAGGGAGAGTTTAAGGGGTGCCTGGGTGGCTCAGTAGCTTAAGCGCCTGACTCATATTTCTGCTCAGGTCATGATCTCAGTTTGTGAGATAGAGCCCTGCATTGGGCTCTGTGCTTAGAGCTCAGAGCCTGCTTGGGATTTTCTCTCTCCCCTCTCTCTACCCCTTCCCCATTTGCTTGCTCTCTCTCAAATAAATAAACTTTAAAAAAAAAGTAAAGGAGAGTTAAAGCTACTCTTGTCAAACTATTCCAAAACATAGAAGAAGGAAAGCTTCCAAATACATTCTAAAAGGCCAGCATTACCCTGATACTAAAACCGGACAAAGATACTACAAAAAGTATAGACCAAGATCCCTGATGAAACATATACAAAAATTCTCAGCAAAATATTAGCAAACTACATTCAACAATACATTAAAAGGGGGTGCCTGGGTGGCTCAGTGGGTTAAATGTATGACTTTTGATTTTGGCTCAGGTCATGATCTCACAGTTTGTGAGTTTGAGCCCCGCATCTGGCTCTGCACTGATGGCACAGAACCTGCTTGGGATTTTTGTCTCCCTCTCTCTCTGTCCCTCTACTGTTTGCTCTCTAGCTCTCTCAAAATAAATAACAATAAATTTTTTTTTTTTAAACAATACATTAAAAGGATCATTCACCATGATCAAGTGGGATTTATTCAATCTTTGCTTTATCTTGAATGTTTAATCCATTTACATTTAAATGTTTATTTATTTTGAGAGAGTGAGAGCACCATTGGGGGAGTGGCAGAGAGAGGGGGAGAGGGAGAGAGAGGACCAACTGTGAGATCATGACCTGAGCCAAAATCAAGAGTCAGATGCTTAATCACCTGAACCATTGAGGCTCCCAAGTCCATTTACATTTAATGTAATGGCTGATATACTTGCACTTATATATACTATCTTACTATTAATTTTATATTTGAACCATCTATTTAATATTATTTTTACATTCCTTTCTGAATCTTCTTTTAGATTACTCAAAATTTAATTTTTTCCTTTGTTAACTTGCTCATTGTATACATTCTTTTTTTTACCCTAGATATTACAGTATTCATCTTTAAGTCGTTGTTATTTCTACCCCCTTCTCAATAATTCTGGGATACCAAATCATCTTAATTCCATTTACCACCTCTCATCTTTGCATTCTTATTTTCATGCATTTAAATTTGACATGTATTTTATTATTATTTTTTTAAATGTTTATTCCTTTTTGAGAGAGAGAGACAGAGCCTGAGCGAGGGAGGGACAGAGAGAGAGGGAGACACAGAATTCGAAGCAGGCTTCAGGCTCTGAGCTGTCAACACAGTGCTGGATGCGGGGCTTGAACTCACTGACCATGAGATCATGACCTGAGCTGAAGTCGGATGCTTAACCGACTGAGCCACCCAGGCGCCCTAGATTTGACATGTATTTTAAACATCACTAGATATTACTGTTACCATTTTTTATAGTCTTTGCAGTTTTATAAAGTTGGATTTGAGGAGCTTCTTGAATCTTTGGGCTGATGTTGTTCACTGATACCTCTCAAATGTTGCCTCTGCCCCACATTCCCCCTCTGTCTTCTCAGACTACAATATGTTATTCCTTTTCACTGTGAATATTATGAATAATGCTACTATGAATTGTCATGTGCAAGTTTTATGTAGACAAATGTTTTCATTTCTATTGGGTATATACCTGGAAGTGGACCTTTTGGGTCATGTTGTAACTCTGTGTTTAACTTTTTGAGAAATTGTGTTTTTCAAAGTGGTTATATCATTTTACATGTCCACTATCACTGTACAAGGGTTCCAATATTTCCACTTCCACACTAACCATTTATTATTATCTTTTTTTTTAATTGAAGCCATTCTCGTGGAAATATACCACTGATGACTAACAGTATTAAATATCTTTTTTATTATAGTCATCTTAGTGAATTTGAAGGGGTATCTCTATGATTTGGATTTCTATATCCTTTATGACTAAAGGTACTGAGGATCTTTACATGTGCTTTTTCCCATTTATGGATCTTTAGAGAAATGTATATTCAGGTCCTTTATTCATTTTAATTGGATTATTTATGCTTTATTGAGTTACAGGAGCTCTTTATATTGTAGATACAGGTCACTTACCAGACATATAATTTGCAAAAATTTTGTTCCAGTTTTTGGGTTGTCTTTTCGCTTTCTTGATGATATCCTTTTAAGCACAAAGTTTTTAATTCTGATGAAGTCCTATTTATTTTTTTCTTTTTAACTTTTTTTAATGTTTACTCATTTTTGAGAGAGAGAGACAGACAGAGTATAAGTTGGGGTGCTGAGCTGTCAGCACAGAGCCTGACGGGGGGGCTTGAACTCATGAACTGCGAGATTACGACCTGAGCCGAAGTCAGATGCTTAACTGACTGAGCCATCCACTTGCTCCTCTACTTTTTTCTTTAGTTGCTTGTGCTTTTGACTTTATATCCCAGGAATCATTGCCAAATCGAGCATCACAAGGATTTACCCTTTTAGCTAAAGTGTAAATTTGGCTAAATATAAGAACATTTAGGCCTTTGACCCATTTTGAGCTATTTTTTTTAATATGGTATGAGGTAGGTGTCCAACTTCATTCTTTTATCCTTTTTTTCCCGGTTTTAAGTTGTTTTGACACCTGTGTTGAGTATCAATTGACTATAAATATGACGGTTTATTTCTTGATTCTCATTTACATCCCATTGACCTATATGTCTCTCTTTATGCTAGTACCACACTGTTAAAAAAAAAATGCCTATTTTAATTATCTTTTTTAAAGAAAGAAATGGACTTATTCAGTGAATTGGTAAGTGCAAAATGAACGGCAGAATATATTTTATCTTTTAAATGAAGTTTTAATGACATATGGCATAGAAAAGAATGCACAAATCATAAAGTTTTATGAATTTCCACAGCATACCAAAAAAACATGACCAAAACAACCCAGAATATTATCAGTACTACAGAAAGAACGGCATGATTTATTTATTTATTTATTTATTTATTTATTTATATTACTTTAATATAATTTATTATCAAATTGGCTAACATACAGTGTGTAAAGTGTGCTCTTTGCTTTGGGGGTAGATTCTGTGGTTATATATATTTTTAATGCTTATTTTTGAGAGGGAGAGAGAGTGAGAGCATGGGGGTGGGGGGTGGGCAGAGAGCGAGGGAGACACAGAAACCGAAGCAGGCTCCAGGTTCTGAGCTGTCAGCACAGAGCCCGATGTGGGGCTCAAACTCACGAACCACAAGATTATGACCTGAGCCAAAGTCGGAGGCTTAATCTTGACTGAGCCACCCAGGCACCAGCATGATATTTTTAATGAGATTTATTTTCCCTCAAATAATGATATAAAATACAGGTGTTTAGTGAGAACTTTATATGTTGTAGCATGATGCAAATTATTAAAAGTAAGTTCCTAAATACCTTGTTTCCATTCTTCACATTGAATAGGAATATGTTTTTGCAGGGGTCAGTGTCATTCAAGGATGTAATGGTAGACTTCAGCAGGGAGGAGTGGCAACGATTGGACCTTGCTCAGAAAAGCCTGTACAGGGATGTGATGCTGGAAAACTATTTCAACTTGATCTCAGTGGGTAAGCACAGCTCCCCTGGGGATAAGGCTATACCTATTTGAGTATATTTGCATTCTCAGTGGAATTTTTTAAATCTGTGGAATTTCTGTGATATGTGGGAATTCTAAAGGCTGCAGGTCTGGGAGGGGCCAACATGGTGGAGAAGTAGGGGGAATCCATACTTCCTGCATCTCTCAAACAAGGAAGTGTGGAAACCAAAGGACTTTGAACACCAGAACCTGGGAGGAAAAGAGACTGAATCTACTAGGATGAAAATGGGAAAGATGGAAAAAAGATAGGTGGGTAACTGTGAACTGGGGGAGATAAAAAAAAAAAAAAGGCTGCGTGGACATGGAGGGGAGGGACCCCCTTCTGCGGAGAGACAAAACGAAGAGATGAGTGGCTAGGGAAGTGTAGGACGGTATCTGGACAGGAGAAAGACCTCGGGCTGAGACTGGGAGGGATCCAGTCTCTAACTGCGGGGCTTTCTTTGAACTGGGGCCGGCTCCCTGTTCACGCACCTAGGGAGGAGGGGAGCCAGGCCTGGGTGCGGGTCAGGGGCTCAGCCCGCAGCTGGAGAAAGTGGTTCCCTCCCTGGAGAGCTGCGCGATAGTACAGAACCTGCCTGCGTCTGCTACCCCTGGGCACGGTGGCCAGGGTGAGGGCGCAGTCTGCAGGAGGAAAAGGCCGCCGTTTGCCTGAAGTGCTTTGGAAAAGACAAAGACTGCCTGCGTGCGCCACCCTGGGGGCTCATGGTGAGGGCAGTGGCTGTGTGCGCAGTAGGAGAAGGTGGTCCTCCCTGAAGTGGCTGTGGCACAGACAAAGCCAGAGGGGACCACATATCGCGGCACTGAGAGGCACTTCCCCAGTGCCAGAGTGCACAGAGCGGGACTTTGGATCCCAGCCAAGCGCAGGGTCAGGGGAGTTGGCAGAGTGAGAAGGACCTTCTTGTCTGTGTCCGTGGCACAGTGAGGGTGACTCAAACTGAGTCCACCGGGTCCAGCTCCGTAGAGAAGAGACTGGGGGATCGCCATTTCCTCCCCCACTCCCCACCACCACCAAGGCAGGGCCTCAGGGATCACTCCTGGGCCCATAGTGGAGGTGGATCCAGAAAACGCCAAACCACGCCCCTTTGCACTGGGTAACTGCTGTCCACCAGCGGGGCACAGACCCGGTGGACAGCTACCCTGCCAAGCGATGCAGCATTGCCTGGATTGACTAGGTCAATTCTGGATACATAGGTAATTCTTCCCTCCCCCTCTCCATTTCTCCTCCTTATCTCTTCCCTCCCAATAACTCTGGTTATTGGTCTGTCTAAACAGACATATTTAATCCATTGTCTTGACACATGTTCTACACCTCCTTCTTTACAGTCCTTTCTCTCTCTCTGAAATAATTAAGCCATATAATTTCTCTGGGTAACTTTATCTTCATTTCATTTTCCCCGCCTCCTTTTTTTTCCTTTCTCTCTCTCTGGATTGAGCTTTTAGTCTCTCTGCCTAATCAGTGTTTATTTTTTCTTCCCCCCCCCCCCCCCCCCCCCCACTCCTGTCATTTCTGTCCTTGTATGTGCTCTTCCATCAGCACCGCCTCTACCCTCTTCTTTTCTTGCAGTCTGTTTTTTTGTTTTTTGTTTTGTTTTTAGTCTTTAGATTTTTGTTTGTTTATGTTATTTGTGTGTTTGGTGTTTTGTCTCCTGTTTGTCTATCTGTTTTCCTTTACAGGGCTACTCCAAGGAATAAATCAAAGCGCATCTGGTGGAGGGTCCAAAATATTATTACGAGTAGGGTAATAAAATAACCGAAGTCACAAAAACAGAGAGCAAGTAACAATCCCTTAAAAAACACCTCCTGAAGGGCCCGGCTCCGGACAGTATATATGAGCCTCCTTTAATATAGCGGTGTTTGCAGGTGCAGAGCACACAACAAGCTTTTAAAATGCATAAGGGACAGAAAACTAGCCAAAATGATGAAACGGAAGAATTCTCCTCAAAAGAAATTCCAGGAAGTAGCGACAGCTAACGAATTGATCAAAACCGATTCAAGCAATATAACTGAACAAGAATTTAGAATAATAGTCATAAAATTAATCACTGGGCTTGAAAAAAGCATAGAGGACAGCAGAGAATCTATTGCTACAGAGATCAAGGGACTAAAAAATAGTCACGATGAATTTAAAAAAATGCTATAATTGAGGTGCAAAATAAAACGGAGGCGACCACAGCACGGATTGACAAGGCAGAGGGGAGAATAGGTGAATTAGAAAATAAAATTATGGAAAAAGAGGAAGCTGAGAAAAAGATAAAAATCCAGGAGTACAAGAGGAGAATTAGAGAACTAAGTGATGCGATCAAGCAGAACAATATCTGTATCATAGGAATTCCAGAAGAGAGAAAGGGGCTGAAAGTGTACTTGAACAAATCATAGCTGAGAACTTCCCAGATCTGGGGAAGGAAACAGGCATTGAAATCCAAGAGGCACAGAGAACTCCTTTCAGACATAACTTGAATTGATCTTCTGCATGACATATCCTACTGAAACTGGCAAAATACAAGGATAAAGAGAGAATTCTGAAAGCAGCTAGGGATAAAAAGGTCTTAACGTACAAAGGTAGACACATAAGGGTAGTAGCAGACCTATCTACTGAAACTTGGCAGGCCAGAAAGGAACGGCAGGAAATCTTCAATGTGATGAACAGGAAAAATATGCAGCTGAGAATCCTTTACCCAGCAGGTCTGTCCTTCAGAATAGAAGGAGAGATAAACAAACAAAAACTGAAGGAATTCATCACCACTAAACCAGCCCTACAAGAGATCCTAAGGGGGACGCTGTAAGTGAAATGTTACAAGGACCACAAAGTACCAGAGACACCACTACAAGCATGAAACCTACAGACATCACAATGACTCTAAACCCATATCTTTCAGTAATAACACTGAATGTAAATGGACTAAATGCTCCAACCAAAAGATATAGGGTATCAGAATGGATAAAAAAACAAGACCCATCTATTTGCTGTCTACAAGAGACGCATTTTAGACCTGAGGACACCTTCAGATTGAAAGTGAGGGGATGGAGAACTATCTCTCATGCTACTGGAAGTCAAAAGAAAGCTGGAGTAGCCATACTTATATCAGACAAACTAGACTTTAAAGGCTGTAACAGGAGATGAAGAAGGGCATTATATAATAATTACAGGGTCTATCCATCAGGAAGAGCTAACAATTATAAGTGTCTACCCACTGAATTTGGGAGCACCCAAATAGATAAAACAATTAATCACAAACATAAGCAACCTTATTGATAAGAATGTGGTAATTGCAGGACACTTTAATACTCCACTTACAACAATGGATAGATCATCTAGACAGAGAATCAATAAAGAAGCAAGGGCCCTGAATGATACATTGGATCAGATGGACGTGACAGATACATTTAGAACTCTATATCCCAAAGCGACGGAATACACTTTCTTCTCGAGTGCGCATGGAACATTCTCCAAGATAGATCACATACTGGGTCACAA
The DNA here is from genome assembly GCF_018350195.1 of Panthera tigris. Taxonomy (NCBI): domain Eukaryota; kingdom Metazoa; phylum Chordata; class Mammalia; order Carnivora; family Felidae; genus Panthera; species Panthera tigris. The sequence goes on along the minus strand of NC_056672.1, from coordinate 433,280 downwards.
AACAGCCCTTAATAGGTATAAAAGAATTGAGATCATACCATGCACACTTCCAGATCACAATGCTATGAAATTTCATATCAACCACAGGAAAAAGTCTGGAAAACCTCCAAAAGCATGGAGGTTAAAGAACACCCTACTAAAGAGTAAATAGGTCAACCAGGCAATTAGAGAAGAAATTTAAAAATATGTGGAAACATGTAAATGAAAATACAATAATCCAAACGCTTTGGGATGCAGCGAAGGCAGTCCTGAGAGAAAAATACATTGCAATCCAGGCCTATCTCAAGAAACAAGAAAAATCCCAAATACAAAATCTAACAGCACACCTAAAGGAAATAGAAGCAGAACAGCAAAGACACCCCAAACCCAGCAGAAGAAGAGAAATAATAAAGATCAGAGCATAAATAAACAATATAGAATCTAAAAAAACTGTAGAGCAGATCAATGAAACCAAGAGTTGTTTTTTTGAAAAAATAAAATTGATAAACCTCTAGCCATGCTTCTCAAAAAGAAAAGGGAGAGGACCCAAACAGATAAAATCATGGATGAAAATGGAATTATTACAACCAATCCCTCAGAAATACAAGCATTATCAGGGAATACTATGAAAAATTATATGCCAACAAACTGGACAACCTGGAAGAAATGGACAAATTCCTAAGCACCCACACACTTCCAAAACTCAAACGGGAAAAAATAGAAAACCTGAACAGACCCATAACCAGCAAAGAAATTGAATCAGTTATCAAAAGTCTCCCAACAAAGAAGAGTCCAGGACCAGATGGCTTCCCAGGGGAATTCTACCAGACATTTAAAGCAGAGATAATACCTATCCTTCTCAAGCTGTTTCAAAAAATAGAAAGGGATGGAAAACTTCCAGAATCATCCTATGAAGCCAGCACTACTTTGATTCCCAAACCAGAGACCCAGCAAAACAATATTCCTGATGATATGGCTACAAAAACTTCAACAAGATACTAGCAAATTGAATTAAACAGCATATAAAAAGGATTATTCACCATGATCAAGTGGGATTCATTCCTGGGCTGCAGGGTTGGTTCAGTATTCGCAAATCAATCCATGTGATAGATCACATTAATAAAAGAAAAGATCTGCAAAGATCCTGTCAATCTATGCAGAAAAAGCATTTGACAAAATACAGCATCCTTTATTTAAAAAAGCCCTCAAGAAAGTCAGGATAGAAGGAACATACTTAAACATCATAAAAGCCATTTTTGAAAAGCCCACAGCTAATATCATCCTCAATGGGGAAAACTGAGAGCTTTCCCCCCTGAGATCAGGAACACCACAGGGATGTCCACTCTCACTGCTGTTGTTTAACATAGTGTTGGAAGTTCTAGCATCATCAGCAATCAGACAACAAAATGAAATCAAAGGCATCAAAATTGGCAAAGATGAAGTCAGCTTTCACTTTTCACGGATGGCATGATATTATACATGGAAAACCCGATAGACTCCACCAAAAGTCTGCTAGAACTGATACATGAATTCAGCAAAGTTGCAGGATACAAAATTAATGTACAGAAATCAGTTGCATTTTTATACACCAATAATGAAGCAACAGAAAGAGAAATAAAGAAACTGATCCCATTCACAATTGCACCAAGAAGCATAAAATACCTAGGAATAAACCTAACCAAAGATGTAAAAGATCTGTATGCTGAAAACTATAGAAAGCTTATGAAGGAAATTGAAGAAGATACAAAGAAATGGAAAAACATTCCATGCGCGCAGACTGGAAGAATAAATGTTATTAAAATGTCAATACTGCCCAAAGCAATCTACACATTCAATGCAACCCCAATGAAAATTGCACCAGCATTCTTCTCAAAGCTAGAACAAGTAATCCTAAAATTTGTATGGAACCACAAAAGACCCCGAATAGCCAAAGTAATTTTGAAGAAGAAGACCAAAGCGGGAGGCATCAGAATCCCAGATTTTAGCCTCTACTACAAAGCTGTAATCATGAAGACAGCATGGTATTGGCATAAAAACAGACACATAGACCAATGGAATAGAATAGAGACTTCAGAATTGGACCCACAAATGTATGGCCAACTAATCTTTAACAAAGCAGGAATGAATATCCAATGGAAAAAAGACAGTCTCATTAACAAATGGTGTTGGGAGAACTGGACAACAACATGCAGAAGAATGAAACTAGACCACTTTCTTACACCATTCACAAAAGTAAACTCAAAATGGATGAAGGACCTGAATGAGACAGGAAACCATCAAAACCCTAGGGGAGATAGCAGGAAAAAAATCTCTCTTACCTCAGCCACAGTAATTTCTTACTTGACACATCTCCAAAGGCAAGGGAATTAAAAGCAAAAATGAACTTTGGGTCCTCATAAACATAAAGAAACCTCTGCACTGCAAAGGAAACAATCAACAAAACTAAAAGGCAACTGACGGAATGGGAGAAGATATTTGCAAATGACATATCGGATAAAGGGCTAGTATCCAATATCTATAAAGAACTCACCAAGCTCCACACCCGAAAAACAAATAATCCAGTGAAGAAATGGGCAGAAGACGTGAATAGACCCTTTTCTAAAGAAGGCATCCAGATGGCCAACAGGCACATGGAAAGATGCTCAACGTCACTCCTCATCAGGGAAATACAAATCAAAACCACACTCAGATACCACCTCACGCCAATCAGAGTGGCTAAGATGAAAAAAATCAGGAGACTATAGATGAGAGGATGTGGAGAAATGGGAACCCTCTTGCACTGTTGGTGGGAATGCAAACTGGTGCAGCCACTCTGGAAGACAGTGTGGAGGTTCCTCAAAAAATTAAAAATAGACCTACCCTATGACCCAGCAATAGCACTGCTAGGAATTTACCCAAGGGATACAGGAATGCTGATGCATAGGGGCACTTGTACCCCAATGTTTATAGCAGCACTTTCAACAATAGCCAAATTATGGAAAGAGCCTAAATGTCCATCAACTGACGAATGGATAAAGAAGATGTGGTTTATATATACAATGGAATACTACGTGGCATTGAGAAAGAATGAAATCTGGCCATTTGTAGCAACGTGGATGGAACTGGAGAGTGTTATGTTAAGTGAAATAAGTCAGGCAGAGAAAGACAGATCACATATGTTTTCACTCATATGTGGATCCTGAGAAACTTAACAGAAGACCAGAGGGGAGGGGAAGGGGGGGGGAAGTTACAGAGAGGGAAGGAGGCAAACCATAACAGACTCTTAAATACTGAGAACAAACTGAGGGTTGATGGGAGTTGAGGGGTGGGGGGAAAGTGGGTGATGGGCATTGAGGAGAGCACCTGTTGGGATGAGTACTGGGTGTTGTATGGAAACCAATTTGACAAATTTCATATAAAAAATGGCTGCAGGTCATCTGAAGTGTGTAATAGCTTGTCCTATTTGTTCTATGTTAGTAATTGCCTATTTGGTGTGTTATGAATATACCTCTATTCTGCATGAAGATTTCTGAAAAGTAAATGGAATGCTTCATTGAATGGCCTCTGAAAGCAAGTCTTTTGTCATTTTCTGTTGATAGGGTGTCAAGTTCCCAAACCAGAAGTCATTTTCAACTCGGAACAAGAAGAGCCATGTGTGCTGGATGGTGACATTTCAAGTCACAACTGTCTCAGTGAGTAGGGGACTGAGAGCATGGAGAGTGTGTTGTATGGGCAGCAGCTGGGCTTGTGGGGCACTGTCAGTAGGACATTTCTGTAACATTCTCCACTTTTGGAACTGCATGGTGGCCGTGGGTGCAGTCCCTAGATATCTGAAGGCCATTCCTACCTTAAGGCCCCTTCCCGTATCAGCGTCCTTGTCTTTCCTTGACTTTCTAGGAGGGAATGTTCTATAATTACTCCTAATTTGGATCTAGGATCCTGCTTTATGGTTTTTCTCCCTTTTTCTAGCATTTCTATTCTCTTTACCTCCATCACATCATGGTCTTAAATCCTTCTCTTACACATTTAGATACTCATTGATTTACCTTTTTAAAAAATTACTATGGGTTACACTATTGCTGGTTTCTTTTCATTTTCTCTCTTTCCCCTTAATGCTTCCGAATTGTCACTTAGAGGTGCCCTCCTGTATCATGTCCCATGTCTCTCCTCTAGCTGTTGACTTAGAGAGTACCATTACTACATTTGGGGGGCAGCGTTTTACTATTTATGACATTAGTTTATGTTTCCTGACATTTTCTTTTTACTTGGCTAGTGTAACACAACACTGACTTCACCTTTCTAACTAATTTACTTATTTTGACATTTTACAAAAAGTTTCTGTACTTTGTTTACAGGAAATTGAGTTAATTATATTCCTTGGTTTGTAGTTAATGTCATTATCAATGTACCTAACATTCCCCTCCCCCAATTTGTTTCTTTATTTCTCTCTTTTAATTCTCAGTCCCCATATTTGTTTTTATCCTTAGAGGTAACTGTTCTAATGTAATTGATATGTTTGCTCTCAAACCTTGAATTTGTAGAGTGTTTGTAAAATTTAAATTGTTGGTATTTTTAATTTGTAGAAATGGTACTCTGCGTACTGTGCTATATGTCCTACTCAGTTTCTTTTTTTTCTTCTTAGCACTAAATTGGCTCATGTTGCAATGTGTTTTTCTAGTTCATTGCTTCTTTTTTTTAAAATATTTTTTAATGTGTATTTATTTTTGAGAGAGAGAGAGAGAGAGACAGAGACAGAGTGCAAGCAGGGAAGGGGCAGAGAGAGAAGGAGACACAGAATCCGAAGCAGGCTCCAGGCTCTGAGCTGTCAGCACAGAGCCCGACACGGGGCTGGAACCCATGGACCATGAGATCATGACCTGAGCTGAAGTCGGATGCTGAACCGACTAAGCCACCCAGGTGCCCCATCTAGTTCATTGCTTCTAACTGATGCATAGCATCCCATAGTGCGGAGAGACATCACATTTTACTTGTCCAGCCTCCCAGCTACCACAATTAGTACTGCAATAAATTTCTGCATGAATTATTCTTTGGTAATGAGAATTTCTTGAGGAAGAGTAATGGGATTTCTTTATCATTGGGTTATAATATTTTATTTGATGAAGTATGACCACATTATTCTAGATTGAATGTGTTATTCTACAGTCCCATGAGTGTACGAAGACATCAGTTTCTTTCCATCCCTGCCCCATTTTCTAAGAATTTCTAATTTGGCTAATCCAATGGATTATAATTTCTAGTTATTACTTTAATTTGTGTTTCTCTAATAAAATATTTTGAACATCTCATCATATATCTAATAGATTCTGACTTTATTTTTCCAATTTTATTGGGAAATACATGACATATATCACTGTATAAACAACATGATGGTTTGATTTGCATATACTGTGAAATGAACCATAGGTTCAGATAAAATCCATCTGCTCATATACATACAATAAAAAGAAAAGAAAGAAAAAAGGGAGAATTGTTTTTTCTTTGTGATGAGAACTCAGGATCACTCTCAACAACTTTCCTACATGCTGTATAGGAATGTTAGCTCTAGTCTCCATACTGTGCATCATGTCCTTGGTGCTTATAACTGGAGTTTTGTATCTTTTGACCACCTTCCTCCAGTCCCCTTCTCCTACCTTCTGCTTCTGGTAACCACAAGTCTGATTTCCTTTCTATAAATTTAGGTTTTTTTCGATTCCACGTGTAAGTGAGATTATCACTTATGTAGTGTTTATCTTTCTGTCACTTATCTTAGCGTAGTGCTTTCAGATCCATCCACGTAGTTGCGAATGGTTGGATTTCCTCATTTTTTTATGGCTGAATAATATTCTGTTGTATATGTACACTACACCCTTATCCATTCATTCATCAATGGACACTTAGGTTGTTTCCATGTCTTGACTATTGTAAATATTGCTGCAGGGAATATCGGGTTGCAGATATGTTTTTGTATGAGTGTTTTTGTTTCCTTTGGATATATTCCCAGAAGTGTAATTGCTGGATCAGATGACAGTTCTATTTTTAATTTTTTGATGATCCTCTGTACTGTTTTCCACAGTGGCTGTACCAGTTTATACTCTTGCCAACAGTACACAAGTGCTCCCTCTTCTCCACATCTGTGCCAGCATTTGTAATCTCTTGTCTTTTTGATGATGGAAATTCCAACAGGCATGAAGTGATATTGCATTGTGTGTGTGTGTGGTTTTTTTTAATGTTTTTATTTATTTTTGAGAGAGAGAGACAGAGCATGAGCAGGGGAGGGGCAGAGAGAGAGGGAGACACAGAATCCAAGGCAGGCTGTAGGCTCTCAGCTGTCAGCACAGAGCCTGATGCAGGGCTCGAACTCACGGACTGTGAGATCATGACCTCAGCCGAAGTCGGATGCTCAATCGACTGAGCCACCCAGGTGCCCCTTGCATTGTGGTTTTAATTCACATTCCCCTGATGATGAGTGAGCATCTTTTCATGTACCAGTCAGCCTGTCATATATATTTTTTTTTTTTTGAGAGAGAGAGAGAGAGAGAGAGAGAGAGAGAGAAAGAGAGAAAACACAAGTGGGGGAGGTACAGAAGAGGAGAGAGAGAATTTTTTAAATATTACATATAATATATTGTCAAATTGGTTTCCATACAACACCCAGTGCTCATCTCAACAGGTGCCCTCCTCAGTGCCCATCACCCACTTTCCCCTTAAACTTAAAAAAAAAAAAAAAAAAGTCCCCTGTGAAGCCATCAGGCCCTGGACTTTTGTTTGTTGTGAGTTTTTTGATTACTGACTCAGTTTCTTTGTTGGCTGTAGGTCTGTGTAAGTTTTCTGTTTCTTCCTGTTTCAGTTATAGTGGTTTATGTTTCTAGGAATTTATCCTTTTCTTCCAGGTTGTCCGATTTGTTGGCATATAGTTTTTCATAATCTCTTGTAATTGTATTTCTTTGGTGTTAGTTGTTATTTCCCTTCTTTTATTTGTGATTTTATTTATTTGACTCCTCTCTCTTTTCTTTTTGATAAGTCTGGCTTGGGTTTTATCAGTTTTATTAATTTTTTTTATAGAACCAGCTCCTAGTTTTATTGATCCATTGTATCGTCTATTTTGTTTGTTTGTTTCTATATAATTTCTGCTCTAATATTTATTATTTCCTTTCTTCTGCTGGCTTTAGACTTTGCTTGTTGTTCTTTTTCTAGCTCCATTAGGTGTAAAGTTAGGTTGTGTATTTGAGATTTTTCTTCTTGAGGTAGGTCTGTATTGGTATATACTTTGCTTTTAGGACCACCTTTGCTGCATCACAAAGGTTTTGGACCATCGTGTTTCATTTTCATTTGTTTCCACGTATTTTAAAATGTGATTTATTCTGGAGAATGTTCCATATGTACTTGAGAAGAACTGTATGTATTCTGCTGCTTTAGGATGAAATGTTCTGAATATATCTGTTAAGTCCATCTGGTCCAGTGTGTCATTTAAAGCCATTGCTTACTTGGGGCGCCTGGGTGGCGCAGTCGGTTAAGCGTCCGACTTCAGCCAGGTCACGATCTCGTGGTCTGTGAGTTCGAGCCCCGCGTCAGGCTCTGGGCTGATGGCTCGGAGCCTGGAGCCTGTTTCAGATTCTGTGTCTCCCTCTCTCTCTGTCCCTCCCCCGTTCATGCTCTGTCTCTCTCTGTCCCAAAAATAAATAAAAAACGTTGAAAAAAAAAAATTTAAAGCCATTGCTTACTGGTTGATTTTCTGCTTAGATACCTGTCCCTTTCTGTAGGTGGGGTGTTAGGGTCCCCTACTATTATGGTATCATTATCAGTGAGTTCCTTTACTTTTGTTATTGTGTCATATATTTGGGTGCCCGCATGTTGGGGACATAAATATTTACAATTGTTAGATCTTGTTGGATAGGCCCCTTTATGATGATATAGTGCCCTTGGTTTGAAATCTAGTTTGTCTGATAACAATATTGCTACTGTGGCTTTCTTTTGAGGTCCATTTGCATGGGAAATGTTTCTCTATCCCTCACTTTCAATCTGCAGCTATCTTTATGTCTAAAACAAGTCTCTTGTAGGGTCTTATTTTTTTATCCATTCTGACATCCTGTATCTTCAGTTGAGCGTTTAATCCATTTACATTCAGAGTAATTATTGGTAGATATGTATTTAGTGCCATTTTATTACTTGTTTTGTTGTTTCTACAGATTTTTCTGTTCCTTTCTTGTCTTTATCACTTTTGGTCTTTCCTTTCCACTCACAGAGTACCCCTTAGGATCTCTTGCAAGGCTGGTTTAGTGGTCACGAACTCCTTTAAGTTTGTTTGCCTGGGAAACTCTTTATCTCTCCGTCTATTCTTTTTTTTTCTTAATTTTTTTAATGTTTATTTTTTTGAGAGAGAGAGAGAGAGAGAGAGAGAGAGAGAGAGAGAAAGAGAAAGTGAGAGGGAAATAACGAGAGAGAGAACAAGCAGGGGAGGGGCAAAGAGAGCTGGAGACACAGAATCTGAAGCAGGCTCCAGGCTCTGAGCTGTCAGCACAGAGCCTGATGCAGGGCTTGAACTCATGAGCTGTGAGATCATGACCTGAGCCACCCAGGCACCCCCTCTCCTTCTATTCTGAATGACAGCCTTGCTAGATAGAATATTCTTGTCCTTTGCCCATTTTTTAATTAGGTTATTTGGTTTTTTGCTAGTGAGTCTTACGGGTTTTTTTTAATCTATTTTGGATTTTAACCTCTTATTGGATACATGGTTGCAAATATCTTCTCCCATTCTGTATGCTTTCCTTTCATTTTGTTGTTGGTTTCTTTTACTGTGAACACAGAATCTTTTAAGTTTGATACAATTACACTTGTTGATTTTGGTTTTGTGGCTTGTGCTTTAGGTGTCACATCTGACTTCATTTTTGATGTCTGACTGCTGACATCTCCTAAGCCTCACCCCTCTCTCCTTGCCTTCTGCCCCACATCTGGGCAAATCTACAAGAAAGCACAGGTGCTCTCTCCCTCGGTGCTGGTGGGAAGCTGCACAGGAGTGGTCAGCCTGACTGCTTGTGCTAAGTAATGAACCTGTTCATACCTTGTTGGTGTGTGTATTGCATCCTCAGTCTTGACATCTGAACCAAATTTGGGGTGGGGGTCCATCCTTTCTTTGCAGGCACCTTAACAGTTGGTGCAGTGAGCAGGATGTCAAGATGATCACCAGTGCCAAAGGGTTTTTTTTTTTTTTTTCTCTTTTGCTATCAGTTTCACCTGCCTGCTGGTGACTACATACTTAGAACTTTGCTGCGTTATGCTACATTTACTGAGTCCTATGAGCCTCTGTCATATGTATAACCAACCCAAGTTGAAAGTTAAAATTGCCATTTAGAGACAGTTGTGTGTCTCAGATTGAAATTAAGGGTCTCAATTCCAGCATAAATTGTGATCATCACTAGGCTCGGCTCAGGGAAACGAATCTTAATGCTGTCACTGTTGATTGTGTGTCTCAAGCAAGCATTGGCCCTTGTATAGAATACTCAGGGGAATGACTGATGGCTTTTGCATTTAAGGGTCCATCTGGTGGCCGCTTATATGAAGGAAGAGCAGGTCCAGTGCAGCATGCTAAGAGTAGATAGCTCACCTTTCAAAATTTCATCATGTTCTATTGTGGTTCTTTACTTTCCCTGTGATACATCTTCTCAAATAATTCTTTCTGCTCTTTTTACTAACTTTTCTGTTTTAGAAAATATCACTTAGATGCCCTCCTCCTCTTACTCAAAACCATGTCTATATTTCTTCAAGCCTTTAAGTTTATTCTAACCTTACTTGGATGTGCTACCTCCATATTTTTTTACTAGTTCATCTTAGGTGCTACTAATAGATTTCATTGTTCAAAACACCACGTTTATCCTGTCATAGGTATATGGATCCCAACTGACGTTACTGCCTATTATCTAACACATGACAAATTCTTCTCTCAGTGGGTTTGTAAACCAAAGAAAGGAAGAGGACAGGTTTTGATTGACAGCTTTCAGGCCCTGCTTCAGAAAGCCACCCCTGTCTGCTGTTATATGCCTCCTGTTGAGTGCATGTATCTCTGCACCCCAAACCAGAACAAAGAATCGAATCATAGATATTTTTTGCCATTTGGCTAAGTCAGAATGACTGAAGCTGCAGTAGTTTCGCTGTGCATAAATAAATTGGTGTTTAGGGCACAGTGATTAATAGGGAAAGAGAAAGTGGGAGATTAGTGGATGAAGGATAACTAGAATAATAGGATAAGAATAATGAGGATGATAAGAAGCTAGACCCATACGTTTCTTTTAAGCCACATAGTTTGTCACTTTGCCCCTCTGACACCTTACTGTGTATTTCTGCTAATGTACATGGAGCTGACATGGCTTCAGTTTGAGGCTCATCTTCTCCAGTCACTAAACATTTGATTTGGGCAAGTTACCTGACTCTTCTGTGGCTCAGTTTCCTCGTCTGTAAAATAAAGACAAGGGTGACACCAAGCACGAAAGGGTGTGATGATTACGTGAGGTAGTATAGAACTTAGGACGGTGCCTGGCACATCTAGCTGCCACTGCTTGTTTAGTAAATGTACTGTAAGGGTTCATTTTACTGCTGTCCCACATATAAATCTATTACAAATCCTGTATTATTTATGTTTTATATATTTGCATACATATTTGTTAAATTTATATAAGCTTCTCACAGTTCTCTGTATTCACCCTAAATCACCTGTATATATTATCCCTTCTATGTTCTTAACTCTTCTTTGTGTGTTTTATTTTTTCCTTCTTTTTTAGATGGGGATATTGGTTTTGAAACTTTACAGCAGGGAACGTCTGAAGAAGTTTCAATACGGTTTGAGAGAATTAATCTCTTTACAAGAGGTGACCCATATTATTCCATTTTAGAAGAATTGTGGCAAGATGACAAACAGACGGAGAGATGTGAGGACTACCAGAACAAAAGTGTAAGTCATGTCGCCTTTGTTGACAAGGAAACCGTAGCTAATGAGAGAGACTGTGAATATAAGGACACTGGGAAAACTGATCATGTAAACACATACCTTGTTCCTGCAAGAAAAAGGCTCCAGAACTATGACTCATTTGGAAGGAGTTTGAAGCCTATTGTAAGCTTATGTAATTATAGAAACAATGCAGTAGAAAATCTTGATAAGATTATTGGATATGGTAATATTTTCACTCCTATGAATTCTCATACAGAAATGAATGGTTGTGAATATAATCAGTGTAAGAAACTTCTGAGTCATAAGCAAGCTCTCATTCAACATCACAAAATTCATACTGGGAAGAATCTCAATTTATTTTCTGATTCTGTAAAAATTTTCACCCAGGGGTCACACCTCTTTGCACATCAAAGTATCTATCCTGAGGAGAAACAGCATGAACGCAGCAAATATGAGACAGTCTTCACTCAGAAGCCCCAACTTGCTGTACCTCAGAAGGCTTCTACAGGAGAGAAACCCTATAGATGCACTGACTGTGAGGAGGACTTTTGCCTCAAGTCAAGTCATGAGGAAACTCACACCGAGGAGAATCACTGTAAATGCAGTGAATATGGAAAAGCCTTCATCCAGAAGTCAGATCTGTTCAGATGCCAGGGAATTCATATTGGAGAAAAACCCTATGAATACAGTGAATGTGGGAAAAATGTTTCTCAGAATTCAAACCTCAATATACATAAAAAAAATTATACTGGAGAGAAGCACTTTGAATGTACTGAATGTGGAAAAGCCTTCACAAGGAAATCAACACTAAGTATGCATCAGAAAATCCATACGGGAGAAAAGCCCTATGTATGTACCGAATGTGGGAAAGCCTTTATACGGAAGTCACATTTTATTACACATGAGAGAATTCATACTGGAGAGAAACCTTACGAATGCAGTGACTGTGGAAGATCCTTTATAAAGAAGTCACAACTCCATGTGCATCAGAGAATTCACACAGGAGAGAATCCCTTTATATGTACAGAATGTGGGAAAGTCTTCACTCACAAGACAAATCTCATTATACACCAGAAAATTCATACTGGAGAGAGACCTTACATATGTACCGAATGTGCGAAGGCCTTTACTGACAGGTCAAATCTCATCAAACACCAAAAAATTCATACTGGAGAGAAACCCTATAAATGCAGTGATTGTGGAAAATCATTCACTTGGAAGTCACGGCTCAGGATACATCAGAAATGCCACACTGGAGAGAGACATTATGAATGCACTGAGTGTGGGAAAGCCTTCATCCAGAAGTCAACACTAAGTATGCATCAGAGAATTCACAGAGGAGAAAAACCTTATGTTTGCACTGAATGTGGAAAGGCCTTCTTCCATAAGTCACATTTTATTACACATGAGAGAATCCACACTGGAGAAAAGCCTTATGAATGCAGTGACTGTGGGAAATCCTTTACTAAGAAGTCACAACTCCATGTGCATCAGCAAATTCACACAGGAGAGAAACCCTACAGATGTGCTGAGTGTGGAAAGGCCTTCACTGACAGATCGAATCTGTTTACGCACCAGAAAATTCATACTGGGGAGAAACCCTATAAATGTAGTGACTGTGGAAAAGCCTTCACTCGGAAGTCGGGCCTCCATATACATCAGCAATCTCATACTGGAGAGAGACACTATGAGTGCAGCGAATGTGGGAAAGCTTTTGCCAGAAAATCAACACTAATTATGCATCAGAGGATTCATACAGGAGAGAAACCCTATATTTGTACTGAATGTGGGAAGTCCTTCATCCAGAAATCACACTTAAATCGGCATCGGAGAATTCATACTGGAGAGAAACCCTATGGATGCAGTGACTGTGGGAAGGCCTTCATTAAGAAGTCACAACTCCATGAGCATCATCGAATTCACACGGGAGAGAAACCATTTATATGTGCTGAGTGTGGAAAAGCCTTCACTATCAGATCAAATCTTATTAAACACCAGAAAATTCATACTAAACAAAAGACCTATAAAGGCAGTGACTTTAAGAAAGCCTTAAACTGGAGGCCACAGCTCAGGATACATCAGAAATCTGACACTGGGGAAGTAGCATGTCCACTGCCACAATCATGGTGTGGGGATACCAAGGAATGAGAGGCTACCATGGGACTAAGAAGCAGGAGGTAACCAAAGCCACCTTACCTCTGGTCAGAAGTAGGAATGTCTGGATTACAGAGCTGATGTCCAGCTACACGTTTGCGGGAGATACTTGGGAGGAAGGGTTTAAGTGATGTGTGATGGCCACACTTAGTTACCAGACAGGTACTGGAATTGTCAAGCCCCTGGAAATAATAGCAAATCTGCAAGGAGAGGACTTAGTCTTTCTTGTTTCATGTTGTGGAGAAGCAGCTTCATAAGTTCAGGGTTGTTGAGCTTCTCACGCCCTGGGTAGCAAAAATATTCGATATTGACTAAAGGAAGTTCTTAATGAGCAGAGAGCTAAAAAAATTTTTTCATTGTCCAAGGGCACTGAAATCAAGGCAAAAGTATGGACAGTTCAGGTCTATAATGAAGAGAAGCCAGAGGTTTTTTGTGAAAATTGACATTAAAGACACAAAGGACTTTTTTCCCCCCTTTTGGAAGAAGCCACTCTTATTTATTATTTATAGTATCTATTAGTGTGTGGAAATTTGGATAAACACTTTTTTTATTTGACTTTGAGATTGGTAATCAGAACCACAGGCCTACTTGAATATTCATAGGCCTCTTTAGTTATTAACCAATATGTTCCTGTATTCATTAATTCCCTGCCATGGCCTAGGTAACTCACACCCAAGAGGCATAAAGTTATCCCAGCTGTGTCCCCAGAGTGACCAATGAGGTAGACAGCAGCCCCACAGACTCCTTACTTGTCACCTCAGGACTGGCCCTGAGGCCATGGGACTCAGGTCACAGATCCAGAGGTCAGCACTTTGGACTGTCAGCCTCATCCACAGAAGTCTATATTTTTTTAAATTTCTGTTTGGAAAAGAGACAAATTAAGAAAATGGGTTTCAAAACCTAGAATTCTTTCCTTCCATGGAAGTTTTGTTGGTACATTCTCTGCATGTCCATTACGTGCCAGGTGACTATGGGACACTACTGTTCACATTTGAGTTTGTTTTCTAAGAAGACAGGGTTGTACTTTCGGAAGAGTAATCCTCTGTCCCCTCCCAGTGTCTACAAATTAATCCCATTGTGTTTGCAGACCCTCTGTATTCTTACAGACTTTTTTAAATCTTTTTTTTTCTAACTGATTCTAAAAGCAGTGTTTCATCTTCCAGAATATTTGTGAATTTGTCTCTCCTGTAGATCAACCCATTTTTTTCTTATATTTTGAGTCTTTGTTTTTACATACATTCAGATTTAGAGTTGTTATACTCTTTCTGGTTAATTGAAAATTATTATGAAATGTCTGTTTTTATTGCTACTGATGTTCTTTTTTGCCTTAAAATTTACTGCATCAGATGTTAATACTGTATGCATACTTCACTCATTGAAGGCTAAAATAAATGAGTCCCCTCTCTACTTTCCAGATGAGGTGAGGAGCTAGAACATTAGCTCCTTTATTTCCCTCTTGGTTTACATGGTATTAATGTCATGCACTTGGATTTTGTGTGTAGTTGATGTGGTCAGTCATTTGAGTCCATGTTCATTTATATTAATCCATATGTTTTCCTTTTTTTTTTTTTTTTGAAAATAAGCTTTCAATGTAAGTACCTTTGAAGATAATGTGCTTTTTTCCCCTTTTCTCTCCCTCCTTCAAAATTTGTCTTATCTTCGGCTGCCAGCAGTTCACAGTGGCATGCCTAGGTGTGATTTTCTGTGTGCTTGTTTGGGGTTTGCTGTGTTTTTTTTTTTTTTTTAATCTGTAGCTTGGTGGTTTTTTTCTTTACCTTTTGGGAAATTTCTTGCTGCTATCTATACAAAGTATGCTTTTGCTTCATGTCTTCCTCTGGTTTGTCTAGAGATTGCCCCACTATTTAGACCCTCTGTAAAACTTTTTCCATTCGTGGTTTCAGATTTTGGTAATGCTTGTTTCCCCCTATACCTGGTAATTTTAAATCAGCTACCAGGCACTCTATATTAGGCACTGCAGAGACACTGAAGTGGTCTGGATGGTATCATCTTCCAGAGAAGATTTGCCTTTGACTCTAACAGGTAGGACTAGGCAAGAGCATAAGCACCCCTGCCTGTCTTCGTCCAGTCTTGTACTGAGAGTGTGAGACTGGGCTCCAGTCCCAGGGAAGGCTTGTCTGGTGTTTTTCACCCTAGAGATGTAGGACTTGGGGAGATTTTCTAGGTGCCTCATTCTGTGAAGGAACTTAATTTTAGTATTTGTCCCATTAGGTCCATAAATTTGTTAAAAACTGTCTTAACCTCTCTTCTTCGGTATTTGCTTTAAAAATTAGCAAACAAACACCTCTTTTTAATAGTCCCAGACTCCAGAGGTTATGTCTTATCTCTAATCCTATTCCTGTATTTTCTCACTTCTTGGTAACTCTCCAGTGCCATCACAAAATTAAGTATATTTAATATTTTCTTCCACCATTTTTAGTTCTCAAAGGAAGTACTTGTCTGTACTACCTGCTCTGTCTAATCATTAGCAGAAGTTTTCAATGCCCTGAGATAGCTGTTCCTTTCTTTTAAAGTTTTTTTTTTAATGTTTATTTATTTTTGAGAGAGACAGAGTGGAGGCGGGGCAGGGGTAGAGAGAGGGAGACAGAATCCGAAGCAGGCTCCAGGCTCCCAGCTGTCAGCACAGAGCCTGAGTGGGGTTAAACTCACAAATGGTGAGATCATGACCTGAGCCGAAGTTGGACGCTTAACAGACTGAGCCACCCAGGCACCCCAATAGCTTGTTCCTTTCTAAGGAGTGTGGAGTCCAGAAATATATTTTTTAAATTACCAGAATTTTCCAAGCTAATTTAAAAGTGAAAATGCACTGATTTGTGACACTGTTTCCTATTTTTGTGGCTAAAAGTTAAGGCATTTACTGTTTTGTTGAAGATTTTGTAAACTTTGAAACCTAAGAGAAAACTGACTGTGGTGGTATCAGATTTTATTATGGTAGCTGCCAATCTTTGGCAAAAGGAGATTGAGACTGTCATGTTTCTTTGTTAATAGTGTGGCTTTTTTCCTTTGGGTAATGAATAGGAAATTAAGTTAATGAAGGCTGGTGTATGAGCCCAGGGGTTTGAAAATAAGGATTTTAAAGACTAATTTAGAAGGATCACTGAGATAGTGATTCTCAACCTTTTTATTCCCAGGCACATTTTTAAAAAATGTGGGCACCTGGGTGGCTCAGTCAGTTAGTGTCCAACTCTTGGTTTTGGCTCAGGTCATGATCTCATGGTTTGTGAACTTGAGCCCCATATCAGGCTCTGCATAACCAGTACAGAGCCTATGGAATTCTCTCTTCTCTCCCTCTCCCTCTCTGTCCCTCCTCTCTCTCTCTCTCTCTCTCTCTCTCTCTCTCTCTGTGTCTCTCAAAATAAACTTTATAAATACATACACACATACAACAATTCTACATTACTAAGCCAAAAAAAAGAAGATATGTTACCTTCTGTCAACATGGCAACATCTAGGAGAAAGGAAGACTTCCTTTTGTGGGCCTCCACATATTTGAAGGGGCGCTGGAAATTGGGGAATGGATGATGGAACAGTTCTGGGTGGAATGGGGGGAGCTAACTCTTACTTAGATGGAACTCCAAGGGTAGTGTAGATTGGATGCATGTGCAAGAAGGAGAGTAGTGTGAATTGGACATAGCTTTTTATGCCAGAACTATAATATAGTTCATTTGTATTTACAGCAGAACTTTTAAAAAAGTTTTACAATGTAAATTTAATTAGCAGTGTACTTTAATTTTTAAAAGGAATCTTAGTCTGTGAATTCAGTAGATGTAAGAAAACTTTAACGCAAACCAACATTTGTATATCAGATGATTCATAGGAGAGAGTAATTTTCTTAGTAAATGTGAGTAGAGCTGCATTCACAAATCATTACTTCATTACATAACAGAGAATTCATGCTGGAGAGAAACCTTATGTATACAATAACCAGAAAAATCATCTGCTGGAAAGTCAGCTTTCTGAACGTCAGCAAATTCACACATGAGAGAAATAACAGGCCAAAAGCTTATTGTTTCCCGGAAACTCATTTTGGAGAGAGAAACCTATAAAAGCAATCCCTTGAAGAACCACGTAGAAATCATAAAATGTCTGCTGGAAGTAGACAAAATTAATGCACTTTGTGTGAAAATATCTTCATTCAGAAATCAGTTTTCAGTATTCAGTATTTGTGCATGAGTGAAATTGTGTATTTTCTGAAAATGAGAAAGGCTTCTCATGTAAGTTTGAACCAATTGTAAATTATCCTACAGAATTGCTGTATGTCAAAAAGTCTTTGTCCATGAGTTGTATCTTACTGGACATCGTAGACAATGGAGAAGAATTAAATCATTTCTTAATACATCAAATTTTCTTTTCAAATACATCATTTTCTTTAAAAAAAATTTTTTTAACATTTATTCATTTTTTGAGAGACAGAGTGTGAGTGGGGGAGGAGCAGAAAGAGAGGGAGACACAGAATCCGAAGCAGGCTCCAGGCTATGAACTGAGAGCCTAGAGCCCGATGCGGGGCTCAAACTCAAAAACCGTGAGATCATGACCTGAGCTGAAGTCGGGTGCTCAAGCGACTGAGCCACCCAGGTGCCCCCAAATACATCATTTTCTTAAAATGCCATAAACTTCATACTGGGAGGATACTAAATTTGTTACAGGAAGAAGAAGTATTCCCATAGAAGCAAATTTCACAAGAAATATAATTCATTTTGTTTATTGGTTAAATTTCATGCCTGTGTCTCAAACCAGTGGGGACAAATAGGCCAGCCCAATAATTGCCTTTTTAAAAACTTTTTAAACTTTTTATGTGGAAATCATTTAAAACATAGAACAGATAGAAGTGTTTCAAGAATAGGAAGAGTACAAAAAATATATAGTAACCCTTTACCCAAATTCATCTATTGTTGATCTATACATTTTGCCTCATTTGTTTTATCATTGAAATTTTAATTCTTAGAGTTTTATTAGTAATGTTGGCAAGAAACAACCAGATTGTGTCAGTAGGGTAATTTTCTATCACTAATCATCATAGAAAAAGAAACAGTACAAGTCAAGGGAAATGAGATTTGAAGGCTGCTACCTTTTCTGCCACCACTTTCAAGGCCTTTCTGATGTCCTTATTCTTTCAAGGGCAGATGATGGGGTTTAGCACGGGAATGACAACACCATACAGGACGGAGACCAGCTGGTCTTCCCCCAGTGAGTGAGGGGCCGTACGTATGTGAACATGGTGCTGCCATAGTAAGAAGGACTTTTGCCTCCCCTCTAAGGAGCGGATCCTCAAGGCCGTAGAGATAATATAGAGGTAGGAGAAGACAATACTCAGGAGAGGAGCCCACCAAATGAAGACCCCAGTGGAGAACAATGCCAACTCGTTGACAGAAGTGTCCCCACCAGACATCAGCCTTTCTTTTAATTAAATATGTTGAAACACATACGTGTGTGTAGACACACATAAAACTATGTAAATGTGACGTGTTCTATTTATTGAACTTTGGACTTTGTCCACTCTTCTAGCAACTCCAGCCACTGCAACAGTCTGTCACCATGTGAGCAATGGTTGTCAACTTCATAGTTTTCTTTTTACTTGGTGATGTAGACCATTAATATATGTGCACACGTATGAGTGTGGGTTTTTTTTAATTTTTAAAAAATTTATTATTTTTGAAAGAGAGACAGTGTGAGCCGGGGAGGAGAAGAGAGACAGGGAGACACAGAATCCAAAGCAGGCTCCAGGTTCTAAGCTGTTAGCACAGAGCCTGAAGCAGGGCTCAAACTCATGAACTGCAGCAAGATCATGACCTGAGCCAAAGTCGGATGCTCAACCGACTGAGCCACCCAGGCGCCCCATCTGTGTTTTCTTATTTAAAGAAATTGCCAGATCTCTGTGGAGTAAGACTTGCATTTCATATTTCCAACATTAGTGTATAAAACGGTTTCCCCTATACTAAAAATAGTGGTTACTTTTTAACTTGGAGAAGTTTTCTGATTGCAAAGTGATAACTACTTTTAATTTACATATTAATGTACCTCTTTAAGTGTTTCTTGGCCATATACCTTGCTCTTTTGTGAGTTGCCTTTTTATACCATTTATTTATTTATTTATTTATTTATTTATTTTGGATTGTCAATTTGTAACAGCTTTTTGTATGTCAATGGTAATAACTCTTAAGAAAACTATTGCTTGACTCTTGACTTTGTATATATTTTCTCATTCACATGATTTTATTTTTTACATGTTTAAATATGTCTGTCTATTATAGTTTCTGAGTTTCTAGTCTTAGTTAAGCTTCACATATTAGAAGATTTTTAAGTGTCTTTTTTGGTATATGTTGTGTATCTTTAGGAAAAGTGATTATTTGTTTCTTGGGCATGGATAGCCACTTTCACAGTTTTAGACAGTGTTGCGTTTGCTAAGCAATTCCAATCCTCTTCCCTTATTGCTTACTTTGTTAGCATCTTTTGAAGCTGTTAGTTTGCCTGGTGACTGACTCAGGCCAGGAAAAGCAAAACACTGATAGGTGTGTTCCGGGAAAACCTTTGCTTTCCTAAAAAGGGACAGATTTAGCTGCTGCCATTAATTTACCCACCTTCTGGCCTTGCACGTGATGCCTGGGGCAGTGGCATGGCAACCTTCTCTCAATCCTAGGGGAAAGAATCAGAGACACTGGTCGTGACAATATTTAGTCAACACTAATAGCAAGTTAACTCCAGACTTTTGCTAGGTGATAGAAATAAGCAGATTTTACATAAGCCATTCTATTCTAGGTTTCTCTTGTATCTGAAAGCGTGCCTAAATTTATTCAGGCATCAAGATGTATAAAGTAATCCATCCTTTTTCTTTTAAAGTAGAAAAATATTTTAAAACCCCAGTAGATCCCCCACATAAGTTTAAATAAGGTAAAGAGAGCAAATTTACATAAGATTTGTAATGAGTAAGAAGAAGCACAATTGATACTGTATCCATTAATAGGATCAAGAGAGAGAATACTACCTAGAGGAAATGAATGATTTCCTGGCAAGAGGAAATTGATCCAAATCAAAAGGGAAATGAAAAAAGTTGATAACCTTACAATAGATGCTAAATATCATTATACAGAGCAACCATTTAAAATATACCAGGACAGGGGCGCCTAGGTGGCTCAGTCGGTTGGGCGTCTGACTTCGGCTCAGGTCATGATCTCGGAGTCTGTGAGTTCGAGCCCCGCATCGGGCTCTGTGCTGACCGCTCAGAGCCTGGAGCCTGTTTCAGATTCTGTGTCTCCTCTCCCTCTGCCCCTCCACAGCTCATGCTCTGTCTCTGTCCCTCAAAAATAAAGAAACATTAAAAATTTTTTAAAAATATACCAGGACATTAGGAAAAGATTTCTTTTTTTTTTTTTTTTTTTTTTTTTTTTTTTATTTATTTTTGGGACAGAGAGAGACAGACAGAGCATGAACGGGGGATGGGCAGAGAGAGAGGGAGACACAGAATCTGAAACAGGCTCCAGGCTCCGAGCCATCAGCCCAGAGCCTGACGCGGGGCTCGAACTCACAGACCGCGAGATCGTGACCTGGCTGAAGTCGGACGCTTAACCGACTGCGCCACCCAGGCGCCCCAGGAAAAGATTTCTTAAATAGGAACTATAAAAAAAAAAAAAAAGATAAATTTGACTTTTCAAAATTAATAACTCATCCTTTGAAAAGCACTACTAACAAAATGAAAAGGCAAGGGACAGAATGGGAGAGAATATTTGCAATAGATATCTGACAAAAGATTTGTATCCTGAAAATTTAAGGACATTTACAACCCAATTATAAGAAAGCAAATAATCTAATTAAAAAATTGCAACAAATTCAAAGGTTGTTCATGAAAGAAGATGTGATGTGGCCAAGAAGGACAAGAAAGCATTTTCAACATTAGCCATTAAGGAAATACAAATTAAAATCACAATTATACCTCTATACACTCATTACAATGACTAAAATCAAAATGATTGGCAGCATCACATGTTGGAAGTTGTGCAGAAACTGGAACTCATTTGTGGCAAGTGGAAATTTGAAATGACAAACCCTTCGAAAAATAGTTTTCAAGTTCTTAAGCAGTCAAAACATACAGCTACCATTACAACCTAGTCATTCCACTCCCCATATTTAACCCAAAAGCACCAACAACTTATGTCCCATAGAGACTTCTACCTGATTGTGGATAGTTGTATTCATAATAGCGTCAAACTGAAAATAACTCACATGTCCATCATCAAGCGAATAGATATCCAAAATGTCGCATATCCATAAACGACTGCTACAGTGCTATTCAGCAGTAAGGAGCAATGACTACTGACATGTGCAACAGCACAGATAAATTGAGGTCATTTTGAGTAAAAGAAGCCATACATAAAGGTATAACATACTGAATAATTGCATTTATATGAAATTCTGGAAATGCAAACTAACAGAAAGTGACAAAAATCAGATTGGCGGTTGCCTGGGGCCGGGGGTGGAGGGAGGGATGTTCATCAAAGGGGAACAAGGAATGTTTTTAGGGTAATGAAAATGTTTTGTATTTTTATTGTGTTGGTGGTTTTGCAAATGTACACAGCTGTCAAATGCATTGAACACTAAATTGATGCCGTTTATTGTATGTAAATTATATCAATAAAGCTGATTTTTAAAAAACAACATGAAAAGTTGGATTCATATCTGATTTTGGTATGTTTAGAGACCAGATAATTTTATTAATTCAAATTATTCCAAATCCTAGAGATAGCATTTCCCAGTATATTTTTATTTCTTTTCATTGCTTCATTGAAATTTAAAAATACGCCATCACTATAAAGCCATCATAATAAATATAATGCAAAAATAAGGAATTATTATTAACTCTTGTAGCTTATGACCATAGATGCAACACTCGTGACATTTTAGCACATAGAATGAATCTTGCAGTATATAAAATAAAAACTAGTAATGATTTTAATCCTGAAATTCAAAAGTGATGGGATATCAGTGAGGATAACCTAAGTTAAAAGAGAAAGGCAGGGCGCCTGGGTGGCTCAGTCAGTTAAACCTCTGACTTCCGCTCAGGTCATGGTCTCACAGTTCCTGAGCCCCACACAGAGCCTGCTTCCAATCCTGTCTCCCTCTCTTTCTGCCCTTCTCTGCTCTTGCTCTTTCTCAAAAATAAACATTTAAAAAAAAGAGAAAGGAGCGGCACCTGGGTGGCTCAGTCGGTTAAGCCTCCAACTCTTGGTTTCAGCTCAGGTCATATCGAGGTTTCATGAGTTCAAGCCCCACATCGAGCTCTGTGTTGACAGTGCAGAGCCTGCTTGAAATTTTCTCTCTCCCTCACTACCTGTCCCTCCCCCATTCATGCTGTCTCTGTCTCTCTCATAAATAAACTTAAAAATTAAAAAATAAATACATAAGACAATAGGTTTAATATCAATATTTACTGAAAAGTATTTGATCAATTCATCATTCTTTACTAATAAAATAGACATGGCTAGAAACTACTCAAATGTAGTTATTTTGTTAATAGCAACAACAAATTATTTTAAGTAGAAATAAATAGTTGAATTAAAATCAGTAGTTAGGGGGCTCCTGGGTGGCTCAGTCAGTTAAGTGTGTCTGACTCTTGATTTTGGTTCATGTCAATGATTTCACAGTTTGGGATTTTGGGCCCTGTGTTGGGCTTCTCTGACAGAGCAGAGCCTGCTTGGGATTCTCTTTCTCCCTTTCTCTGCCCCTCCCACTCACACTCTCTCTCTCAAAATAAATAAACTGTTAAAAATCAGCAATTAGGTTTTTCAACTGGTGCCATTATTGTTTAACATAGTATTAGAAAATATGGCATATGAAATAAGACGAGAAAATGCAAATATTGATATCAACATTGGAAAGAAAGAATTAATAGATTTCAGTTGCAGAATTAATAGATTCTGTTAAAACAACAGCTATATCATTTAGTTCTATGAGAAAATATAGTTCATCTATTACTGATAATATATGCACTTGCTTAAAATATTTAAAACATTACAAGAGAATATGCAGTAAATGCAATCCCCACATTCCTCTGCCAATTTTAATCTTTGGAATTTAAGCAGAAAATCAGCATGGCTGGCTAATTACTCTGGATATTAGTACACATATCTGTATCACTTATTTTTAAATGTTATTGGTATATATTCTATATATACATTGATAATGGATGTACCATTATTATTTACTCCATCACATTTTTTTCATATTAAAAAAAATGATCACCACACCCAATATGGGTCTCAAACTCAGGACCCTGAGATCAAGAGTCACGTGCTCTCCTGACTGAGCCAGCCAGGCGCCCCACCCTATCACATTTTGATGGGCATTTGTTTGTAGCTAATGTTTTTACATGTCAGAAAGTATACAGTATACTTTTTACATAGATTTTTGGGTTGGGGATATTTTAACTTTATAGAAGTTAAAAGATTGTCAAATTTTTTCTGAGTCTGAAATGAGAAAAAGGTAACTATGTACATATTTTTAACCATATTTTAAGTTTATTTATTTTGAGAGAGAGAGAGAGAATAGGCTGGGGAGGGGCAAAGAGAAAGAGAGACAGAATCCCAAGCAGGCACTGTGCTGTTAGCACAGAGCCCAGTGCAGGGCTCGAACTCACAAACTGTGAGATCGTGACCTGAGCCAAGATCAAGAGTCTGACAATTAACCAATTGCGCCATCCACGCATCCCTTAACCATATTTTAATATGAACGTGGTGGGGTTCTTGCGCGCGTGTGTGTGTGTGTGTGTGTGTGTGTGTGTGTGTGTGTGTGTTTAGAAGCCATTTTTATTTATTTTACTGTGAACTGCCTGCATATTGTCTTTGCCTATTATCTTCTTTTTTTGTTGATTTTATATATTTTGGACAGGATTCCTTTGTTGTATGCCTTGCATGTTTCTTACTAATCTGTCATTTCTCTGTTGATTTTGCTTGTGATAATTCAGCTATACTTTTTTTTCTTTAAAATTTTTATTTTGACATAATTTCAGACTGAAAGAAAATTTGAAAGAACATCTTAAAATTCCCATGTATTCTTCACCTAGATTTCCCAAATGTTAACATTTAACTACATGTACTTCAACCCTCTCCCCACATAAACATATCACTTTTTTTTAAAGTTATTTATTTACTTACTTACTTATCATTTTCTTTAATGTTTATTTATTTTTGAGAGTGAGAGACAGAGTGTGAGCAGAGGAGGAGCAGATAGGGAGACACAGAATCCGAAGCAGGCTCCGGGTTCTGAGCTGTCAGCACAGAGCCCAATGTGGGGCTCAAACTCACAAACTGTGAGATCATGACCTGAGCCCAAGTCAGATGCTTAACCAACTGAGCTACCCAGGTGCCTCTTTAAAAAAATTTTTTTTAATGTTAAAAAAATTTTTGACAGCAAATTGTAGACATGACTCCTCTTTATCCCAAATTCTTCAGTTTGTGTTTCCTTAAAAAAGGACATTCCAAATAACCACAACATAACTACCAAAGCAGGAATTAATATTGATCCAATATTATCCAATCCACAGACCTTATTCAAGTTTTGCCATTTGTTCAAATAGCATACTTTATTGCTAAAGAAAATCTTAGAGTTATCTTGTCTCCTTTTATCTACTACAACTCTTGTCTTTTTATGTGATGTAGTTTTTATGTACTTTATGACATTTTTTGAAGTGGTTATTTATTTTGAGAGAGAGAGAGAGAGAAGCAGGAAAGGGGCAGAGAGAGAGAGGGAGAGAGAATCCCAAGCAGGCTCCATGCTGTCAGCACAGAGCCCAATGTGGGACTTGATCCCACGAACCATGAGATCATGACCTGAGCTGAAACCAAGAGTCAGACCATCAACCTACTGAGTCACCCAGATGCCCCCTGAATGACATTTTTAATGAAGAGTACAGACCAGTTATTTTGTAGAATCTCTCAGACTGTTTTTGTCTGATGTTTATTCATGACTAGATTTGAGTAACTTTTTTCAAGGATGCCATAGAAATGATTCCGTATTCTAAGTTCATCATGTCAGAAGGCATAAGGTATTGATTTACTCCTCAAAGATTCATCCAGTATACTTAGCATTTACTCATGTTTCTTACCTAGCCCAATTGTTCAGTCTGATATCTGCAAAATGATAACTTTCTAATTCCTTTTTTCTTATATAAATTCCTATTTTTATTCACCTTTTTTCCAGCTTTATCATGATGTAATTGACATGTAGCATTGTGTAAATTTAAGGTGTGCAATGATGATTTGATGCACATACATTGCTAAATGATTACTACTATAAGGTTAGTTAATATATCAATTATCTCACATAGCTTTTTCGTGTGGTGAGAACATTTAAGATCTAGTCTCTTAGCCACTTTCAAGTATGTAATGCAGTATTCACTATAGTCACCATGCTCTACATTACATTGCCAGAAATTATTCATCCCCATTTCCCCCACACCCCAGCTGTTAGGAATCATCCTCTCTTGTTTCTATGAGTTTGACTTTATTAGATTCCACATATAAGTGAAATCATACATTATTTGTCTTTCTCTGTCTGGTTTATTTCACTTCAGATAATGCCCTAAATTTCCATCCATGTTGCAAATGGAAGGATTTCCTTTTTTATATGATTAGTATTTCACTGTGTGTTTGTGTGTGTGTATAATATTTTCTTTATCATTGATCTGTTAATGGACACTTAGTTTGTTTCCATGCCCTAGCTATTGTGAATAATGGTGCAGTATATGGGAGTGTAGACATCTCTTCGATATACTGGTTTTATTTCCTTTGATATATACCCAGAAGTGGAATTGCTCCGTCATATCCTAGTTATATTTTTAATTTTTTGAGGAAACTCCATACTGTTTTTTAATAGTGGCGCACCAATTTACATTCCCATCAGCTGTGCATAAGCATTTCCTTTTCTCCACATCCTTACTGACACTTGTTATCTCCCTTAAAAAAAATAGTCATTAAAACAGATATGAGGTGGTATCTCATTGTGGTTTTGATTTGCATTTCCCTGATGATAAGTGATGTTGAGGATCTTTTCCTGTACCTATTGGACATTTGGACATCTTTGGAAAAAATGTGTTTTCAGATCCCCTCCCCATTTAAAAAAAAATTTTTTTTAACATTTATTTATTTTTGAGACAGAGAGAGACAGAGCATGAACAGGGGAGGGGCAGAGAGAGAGGGAGACACAGAATCTGAAACAGGCTCCAGGCTCTGAGCGGTCAGCACAGAGCCCGATGCAGGGCTCGAACTCACGGACCGTGAGATCATGACCTGAGCCGAAGTCGGACACTTAACCGACCAAGCCACCCAGGCGCCATCCCCTCCCCATTTTTAAATCAGATTGTTTGCTTTTCTGCTACTGAGTTGCATATTTTGTCTGTAGGTTTCCATTTTGTTTTGCAACTGTTTCACTTGCTGTGCATAAGCTTTTGAGTTTAATGTAGTCCCACTTGATTATTGCTTTTGGTGTCATGTGTATATAAATTATAAATAGTTGCCAAGATCTATGTCAGGGAGTTTTTCCTCTTTTTTGGGAATCTTATGTTAGTACCTGTTACGTTTAGTCTTTAGTCTCTTTCAAGTTAATTTTTGTGAGGGGTAGCAGGGAGTGGTCCAGTTTCACTTTTCTGCATGTAGTTATCCAGTTTTCCCAGCTCTATTTGATGAAGACCGTCCTTTCCCTATTGAGTATTCTTGGCTCCATGTCAAATATTTTTAACTTAATATGCATGAGGTTGTTTCTGGGATTTTGATTCTGTTCCATTGATTTATGGTATTATGCCAATACCATAGTGTTTGATTACTATAGCTTTGTAATATAGTTTGAAATTAGGGTGTGTGATGCCTCCAGCTTTGTTTTTTTCCCTCAAGACTAATCTGGACATTTGGAGGTCTTTTGAGGTTCCATACAAATTTTGGGATCATTTTATCCAATTCTGTAAAAAATGCCATTGGAATTTTGATAGGGGTTGCATTGAATCTATAGATGGTTTGGGGCAATATGGATATCTTAACAATATTAATTATTCTGATCCTTGAACACAGGATATCTTTCCATTTATTTGTGTCCTCAGCTTCTTTCATCAATGTCTTAATAGTTTTCAGTGTACAGATATTTCACCTCCTTGGTTAAGTATATTCCTAAGTATCATATTGTTTTTGACACTATTGTAAGTGACATTCATTTCTCTATTTCTTTTGCAGATATATTGTTGTTAGTGTACAGAAATGCTACTCATTTCCATATGTTGCTTTTATTTTTTTAATTTAACCATTGCAATTGTTTACTGTAGAAATATTGAATAGTATAATAATCTCCATATATCCATCACCAGTACCATTGTTAAAGTTTTTATTTACATTAAAGTTATTTACCATACAGTGTTATATTAGTTTCAGGTGTACAGTATAGTGATTCAACAATTCCTTACAACACTTGGTACTCATCACAACATGTGCACTCCTTAATCCCCATCACCCGTTTCACCCATTCCCCCCACCCACCTCCCTTCTGGCAACCTATCAATGTGTTCTCTATAGTTAAGAATCTGTTTCCTGGTTTGCCTCTCTTTCTCTTTTCTGTCCCTTTGCTTGTTTGTTTTATTTCTTAGATTCCACATATGAGTGAAATCACATTGTATTTGTCTTGCTCTGAGTGACTTTCTCTAGCTCCATCCATACCATTGTAAATGGGAAGATTTCCTTCTTTTTTATGGTATTGTGTATACATACCACCTCTTCTTTATCCATTCATCAACTGATGGACACTTGAGTTGTTTCCATAATTTGGCTATTGTAGATAATGCTGCTATAAACACTGGCATGCATAAATCCCTTTGAATTAGTATTTTTGTACTCTTTGAGTAAGTAACCACCTAGTGATGCTGGATTGTATGGTACTTATATTTTTATCTTTTTGAGGAACTTCCATACTATTTTCCACAGTTGCTGCACCAGTTTGCAGTATCATCCTTGCCCACACCTGTTGTTTCTTGTGTTGTTGATTTTAGTCATTTGGATAGGTGTGATGTGACATCACATTATGGTTTTGATTTGTATTTCCCTGATGATGGGTGATGTTGAGCATTTTTTTCATGCATCTGTTAGCCATCTTGATGTCTTCTTTGGAAAAATGTCTTTTCATGTCTTCTTCCCATTTTTTTTTAAATAAAATAAAATTTATTGTCAAGTTGGCTAACATACAGTTATATAGTGTGCTCTTGGTTTTGCGGGTAGATTCCTGTGATTCATCGCTTACATACAACACCCAGTGCCCATCCCAACAAGTGCCTTCCTCAATGCCCATCACCCATACTCCCCTCTCCCTTGACCCCACCCCCCTGCCATCAACCCTCAGATTATTCTCTATATTTAAGCGTCTCTTATGGTTTTCTTCCTTCCTTCTGTATTTGTAACTATTTTTTTCCCCTTCTCTTCCCCCATGGTCTTCTGTTAAATTTCTCAAGTTCCACATATGAGTGAAAACATATGATATCTGTCTTTCTCTGCCTGACTTATTTCACTTAGCATAATACCCTCCAGTTCCATCCATGTTGCTGCAAATGGTAGGATTTCATTCTTTCTCATTGCCAAGTAGTATTCCATTGTATGTATAAACCACATCTTCTTTATCCATTCACCAGTTGGTGGACATTTAGGCTCTTTCCATAATTTGGCTATTGTTGAAAGCGCTGCTATACACATTGTGGTACATATGCCCCTATGAATCAACACTCCTGTCTCCTTTGGATGAATTCCTAGTAGTGCTATTGCTGGGTTGTAGGGTAGTTTATTTTTAATTTTTTGAGGAGCCTCCACACTGTTTTCCAGAGTGGCTGCACAAGTTTGTATTCCTACCAACAGTGCAGGAGGGTTACCATTTCTCCACATCCTTGCCAGAATCTGTTGTTTCCTGAGTTGTTAATTTAGCCACTCTGACTGGTGTGAGGTGTATCTCAGTGTGGCTTTGATTTGTATTTCCCTGATGATGAGTGATGTTGAGCATCTTTTCATGTTTCTGCTGGCCATCTGGATGTCTTCTTTGGAAAAAATGTCTATTCATATCTTCTGCCCATTTCTTCACTGGATTATTTGTTTTTCAGGTGTTGAGTTTGGTAAGTTCTTTATAGATTTTTGATACTAACCCTTTATATGTCATTTGCAAATATCTTCTTCTATTCTGTCAGTTGCCTTTTAGTTTTGTTGAATGTTTCCTTTGCTGTGCAGAAGCTTTTTATCTTGATGAGGTCCCAATAGTTCATTTTTGCTTTTAATTCCCTTGCCTTTGGAGATGGGTCAAGCAAGAAATTGCTGCCACTGAGGTCAAAGAGGTTGTTGCCTGTTTTCTCCTCTAGGGTTTTGATGGTTTCCTGTCTCACATTTAGGTCTTTCATCCATTTTGAGTTTGTTTTTGTGTATGTGTAAGAAAGTGGCCTAGTTTCATTCTTCTACATGTTGCTGTCCAGTTCTCCACAGCACCATTTGCTAAAGAGCCTGTATTTTTTTTTCCATTGGATACTCTTTCCTGCTTTGTCAAAGATTAGTCAGCCACACATTTGTGGGTCCATTTCTGGGTTCTCTATACTATTCCAGTGATCTATGTGTCTGTTTTTGTGCCAATACCATGCTGTCTTGATTACAGCTTTGTAGTAGAGGCTAAAGTCCGGGATTGTGATGCTTCCTGCTTCGGTTTTCTTTTTCAACATAACTTTGGCTATTTGGGGTCTTTTGTGTTTCCATACAAATTTTAGGATTGTTTGTTCTAGCTTTGAGAAGAATGCTGGTGTCATTTTGGTTGGGATTGCATTGAATGTGTAGATTGCTTTGGGTAGTATTGACATTTTAACAATATTTTTTCTTCTAATCCATGAGCATGGAATGTTTTTCCCTTTCTTTGTGGAATTTCCTTCATAAGTTTTCTATAGTTTTCAGCATACAGGTTTTTTACATCTTTGGTTAGGTTTATTCCTAGGTATTTTATGATTCTTGGTGCAATTGTGAATGGGATCCATTTCTTGATTTCTTTTCCTGTTGCTTCATTATTGGTGTATAGAAATGCAACCAATTTCTGTACATTGAGTTTGTATCCTGCGACTTTGCTGAATTCATGTATCAATTATAGCAGATTTTTGGTGGAGTCTATCGGGTTTTCCATGTAGAGTATCATGTCATCTGTGAAAAGTGAAAGTCTGACTTCTTCTTTGCCACTTTTGATGCTTTCATTTCATTTTGTTGTCTGATTGCTGAGGCTAGGACTTCCAACACTATGTTAAACAACAGTGGTGAGAGTGGACATCCCTGTCGTGTTCCTGATCTCAGGGGGGAAAGCGCTCAATTTTTCCCCATTGAGGATGATATTAGCTGTGGGCTTTTCATACATGACTTTTATGATGTTTAGATATGTTCCTTCTATCCTGACTTTCTTGAGGGTTTTTATTAAGAAAGGATGCTATATTTTGTCAAATGCTTTTTCTCCATCTATTGACAGGATCTTATCCTTTCTTTTATTAATGTGATTTACATAAGAAATACTTTCCTTTTGCCCTGTTAGGGATTCTGAGCTTTGCTCAGCCCTTTTCTGTGGATATGTCTACTCCACACTTCTTGTTCCCTTTTGTGGAGGAAATCTTAAAATTATATGCCTTCTATTGATCCTGCACTGTCAGGTTTGGTACTGACAGACTCCCTTTTGCTGTCCCTGCATTGCTGCTGAGTGCCTAAGTCTGTGGTTTCTCCTAATTCTGCAGAATCAAGCTGGTTTTCTACGCATACTCAGTAGCCCTCTTCAGAGTCTCTCTCACCACTTTTTTGGGCATGCTCAAGGAACGGACCACAATGTACTGGTGTGTGTAGGTGAGGCACTTGAATCACTGGGGGTGCCCATGAACCAGTTGAGATCCACAGGCAAGCATCTACCACAGTCACAGGTGGGATTCCTGATGGAGCCTGCAATGCAGTTAATAGGATCCACATCCCTTTGTGCCCCTGGTTGCTATTCTACCAGCCACTCCCTGTCTCCCAGCCACACTGCATACCTCAATATTCTGGATGGGATGAGAAAAAAATGTGGGTCTGGTTTTCAGCATTCTACATAGGTGGTGAAACTGGGTACTCACATGCTCATGTTCCCTCATGGGAGAAATCAGGACAGACAAAATCCATCTTGGCATCGAGCTGTGCTGCTTTGGTGGAAAGGTAATGCAGGGAAAGTGAAACTGTCCCTCTTATTCTCTTCTATGATTCCAGTCTTGGATTTTTTGTTGTTGGTGTTCCAATGGTATGCTAGTTTTTCTGCTGGATTCCTGGACTTCCACAAATTGAATGCTGTCTTGTCCATTGGTAATTGGCTAAATTGTGTTATTTGGGAGCAAGATAGAAAAGAAAACTCTTACCATGTTAATGACATCACTACCTCTCGATGACTTTCTTGATTTTTTAAATGTTTATTTATTTATTTTGAGAGAGAGAGAGAGAGAGAGAGAGAGAGGGAGAGAGAATATCCCAATCAGACTGCATGCTGTCAGTGCAGAGCCTATTCAGAAGTTACTTGGGAACTCAGCCAGGTGATCAAGGTTAACATCAACAGTGATAAGTCATGTTGATGGTATGTAAAGAGTGGCACTTTACCTTGCGGTCTTCCTCCCCAAAACATAGAACACCAGTATAATCATAAGAGGAACATCAGAAAATCCTAGTTACAGGACATTCTACAAAATTCATCCCCAGTGTTCCTTCAAACTGTCACTGAGAACAAAGTCTAAGAAACTCATACCCAAGAGGAGACATAATAACTAAAAGTATTGTGGTATCCTGGAACACACAAAAAAAGAACGTTATATTAAAAAGTTAAAAAAATGAATATATAAACTTCAGTTACTAATAACACATCAGTATTAATTCATCAGTTGTGACAAGCACACCATACTAATGTAAGATGTAGGTCATAGAGGAGACTAAGTGTGGTACACCTATAGAAAATATCTCTACTATTTTTTAGAGTTTATTTATTTATTTTGAGAGAGAAAGAGAGAGAGCACTTGTGCGCAAGCAGGGGACCAGCAAAGAGAGGGAGAGAAAGAATCTCAAGCGGGCTCTGCACTGTCAGCGAGGAGCCTGATGTGCGGCTCAAACTCATGAACTGTGAGATTATGACCTGAGCTGATTCTGATGCTTAACTAACTGAGCCACCCAGGAGCCCTTCTCTCCTATTTTAAAATAAACTTTTGCTAAATCTAAAACTATTCCAAAATAAAGTTTATTTTTAAAATTTTTCTGAGAAAATTAACTACAAGTCTGGGGAGGTCAAAATGGCTAGATTTCCAGGGCACAGAACCAGACAGGAGGGAGCTGTGCATGTGCACACACACACACACACACACGCACTGCACAAGGCTGCACACACACACGCACTGCACAAGTAGTCCCTGTGCAGGCCAACCAGAGTGGAAAGCCTCATAATTTGTGGGGTATTGGGTAAAGTACTTAGGCAAGTTTTGCCTCACTAGAGAGGCAAATTTAGCTCTATACCAAATGATGTTTTGGCCCTAACAAACTTTATTAGAAATGTCATTTGAAAATATCCTCTTCCATTCAGTAGGTTGTCTTTTAGTTTTGTTGATTGTTTTCTTTGCTGTGCAGAAGCTCTTTATTAAAAAGATGTTTTAAAATATATTTTGGTTAGTTAACATGTAGTGCAATATTGGTTTCAGAAGTAGAATTCGGTGATTCATCACTCACATACAACACCCAGTGCTTTATTTTTTATTTTGTTTCCCTTGCCTCGGGAGAATGTATGTATAAAGAAGTTGCAGTGGCTAATGTCAGAGAAGTTACTGCCAGTTCTTTCTTCTAGGGTTTTTATGGTTTCTGGCCTCACATTGTGGTCTTTAATCCATTTTGAGTTTATTTTTGTGTATGGTGTAAGAAAGTGGCCCAGTTTCACTGATTTGCATGTTGCTGTCCAGTTCTCCCAGCACCATTTGTTGAAGAGACTGTCTTTCCCATTGGAAAATCTTTCCTGCTTTGTTGAAGATTAATTGACCATATAGCTGTGGGTTCATTTCCGGATTTTGTCTTCTTTTCTATTGATATATTTGTCTATTTTATACTGTTTTGATTACTAAAGCTTTGTAGTATAACTTGAAACCTGGTATTGTGATGCCTCCAGCTTTTTCTTTTTCAAGATTTCTTTGGCTCTTCAGGGTCTTTTGTGGTTCCATACCAATTTTAGGATGGTTTGTTTTTGACTCCAAGATTTCTGCTGAAAAGCCTGCTCATAACCGTATTGGGAATCCCTTATATGTAAAGTTTCTTTTGAGATTTTCTTTGATTTGACTTTTGACTATTTATCACGTGTCTCTGTGTGGTTCTCTTCATTTTATCCTACTTGGAATTTATTGAGCTTCTTGGATTTGTGGATCCATGTTGTTCCTCAAATTTGGGAAGTGTTTTATATTATTTTTTAAAATAATCTCTCTGCCCCATTCTTTCTTTCTTCTTCTGGGACTCCAATAGTAGAACATAAATTGGTCTACTTGATAGAGTCCCAAAAGTCCCTTAGGGTCTATTCATTTTTCCTTAATATTTTTCTTTTCCTCCTGAGATTCAATAATTTCAAATGTCTTCAAGTTTCCTAGTTCTTCTGCCTGTTTCAGTCTGCTATTGAATTTCTCAATTCAGCTATCTGTATTTTTCAGCAACAGATATTCTTTTTGGTTGTTCCTGTTATTTTATTTATTTATGTTATTTTATTTATTTAATTGATTTATTTTTTAACTAGGCTCTGTGCCCAACATGGGGCTTGAACTCATGACCCTGAGATCAAGAGTCACAGGCTTTACCACCTAAGCCAGCCGTACCCACCCCCCATGTAATTTAAAATGTCAACTTCCCAATAAAGCTCACCCCAACTTCTCTTTGGAGTGTTAGATATTCTATCATATTCCTCCACCCATAATCTCTTGCCACAGGTATCTGTGTGTCTGCAACTTTCGCAAGCAATACTTGCTGTTTTCCAAAGCTTTTTCCAGGCTGAGATTCATGCTATTCCACTTTTGCCCCATCTGAGCTCCTAATCCAAAGAAACAGACCAATCCCTCAGGCAGCCCCCAGACCGGTTAGAATGTCACAAGTAAAATCTGGTTTGCTTCCTTCATTTTGATGGAGGAAATTGGGAACTGGGATTTTGTTTCCTTTAGACCACCCTACACTGCATCACACCATAGAGGTGTGGAGACAAAAGTGAGCAAGAATGTCATGAAATTTCCTATTTTGAATGTGGCTTTTTGTTGATTGGGCATCTGCTTGATTGCTGTAGTCCATTGTTTTCCAGGGCTTCTATAAAATTATTTCAGGGGCACCTGGGTGGCTGCCTGTTGAGTATCTGACTCTTGGTTTAGGCTCAGATCATGATCTCCCAATTCGTGGGTTCAAGCTCCATGTCCGGCTCCGAGCTGACAGCATGGAGCCTGCTTGGTATTCTTTCCCTCTCTCTCTGTGCCCCTTCCCCACTCGCTTACTCTCTCTCTCAAAAAAATTGTTTTTTCAAAAATTATTTATTTATTTATTTATTTTTAATTAAAAATGTTTTGTTTATTTTTGAGAGAGAGAGAGCGCAAGTGGGGGAGAGGCACAGAGAGAGGAAGATACAGAATCTGAATAAGGTTCCAGGCTCTGAGCTGTCAGCAAAAAGCTTGATGTGGGGCTTGAACTTGTGAACTGTGAGATCATGGCCTGAGTGGAAGTCAGACGCTTAACCAACTGAGCCATCCAGGATCCCCTCAAAAATTTTTTTAAATGTTTATTCCTTTTTGAGAGAGAGACAGAGAGAGACAGAGAGAGAATGAGCGGGGGAGGGGCAGAGAAAGAGGGAAACAGAGGATCTGAAACAGGCTCTGTGCAGACAGCAGACAGTCCATTGTGGGGCTGGAACTCATGAACTGTGAGATCATGACCTGAGTTGAAGTCAGATGCTCAACCAACTGAGCCACTCAGGCACCCCTCTCTCAAAATTAATAAACTAAAAAAAAAATTATTTTAGCCCATGTACAGTTTTAAAAAATGTTTTCATGGGCAAAGAAGGCCTGGGGCTTCCTATTCTGCCATCTTGCAAATCTCCCTTCACTGTGGCCAGTATTATAGTCCCATTTATTTCAATGCTCACTAGTAGTTTGGATATGTGAACAAATTGGATATGTGAACAGAGGCTTCAGGCCTTCCTCATGGTTTCTCAGCAGGAATCAAAATGAGATGTGTTTTAATAGCACAAAATTACATTCAACCTATGTGACCTTGTACTACATCAAAATGGAAGCATTTACATGCTATATTAATGCAATTAAAAGAAATGTAAAGCGATAGTAGATTTTGTTTTGCAAAGCCATGGGTTAGCAATTCTGAAACTACTTTCTGTACATTCTGTCTCCCCACAAGATGCTTATTAGTAATTGTGTAGTGGAGAAATCTGAAAGGCACTACCTTAACCAAATGATCAAAGTTGACAGTGCCTTAATGGGACAATGTGCCTCCTGATATAGGTGCATTAGAATTTTTTGTAGTATTCCTGGTAAAAATAATCTAAATTTAACACCAAGAAAACATTAGTGAAATCCAATTTTGCCAATATTATGAAAATATAAAGAAATCATCAGGAAAACACTAACAATTTGTTGCCTCCCATTTAAAGTAAGCCCTGTCAGTGTGGTTTCTTTTCTTTCTCTTTTTTTTACAGCCACATTGAGCTGTACAGCAAGGGTACAGATGCACAGTGGGCAAAGGTCGTTATATGACCAGAACTGTATTTAACCAAAGCAAGAGAGCAGCCAGCAAGTTACAGGTGTACACAAGCGAGTATACAGGCTGACCATGTTAAGAAGGGAGAAGAGGGATGGCGAGGTATAGACCTATGATCAGTGCATCCGGCGTGGGGCTGGGGAGACTTCCAAAATCTGGGTAGGCGCTTATGAAACTACAAAACTTCCCTGGTCCCGCAGACAGGTGCCTCTCTGGAGACTGCGGCCGCCCAGGGTCAGCCAGGCTCCAAGCCCCACGCACCTCCTGCCGCCCAGGACTACGCTTCCCGGCGGCCTCTGCTCCCGGCGCCCAGGACTACACTTCCCGGCGGCCTCCCCTTCGGAAGCGGTTTCGTCCAGACCTGCCTTCCCGCCGCTGATTGGCTGCTGCCTTCCCGCCGCTGATTGGCTGCTGCCGGCCGCCGCCCGCACGGCTGCTCTCGGAGGTGGTGTCGGTCCGATTGTCCTGACGCCAGGTGTGGGGTGCAGGTTCCGGTTACAGTGGGTGTTGGCGGGCGGCTGACGGTGACTGTGCGCGTGTCTGGGAGCGGGAGTGGACGTACGAGGGGGCGATACGGGGAGGGGCGGGGCGCCCGGAGGTCAAGTGGGCACCGGCGGGCGTGCCTTGCTGGTGTGCCCGCCCTCCCGCTCCGTGAGCTGTGTCGGCACTTTCCTTGCGCGGTGCTGAGGGCGGGGGCGGGGGAGGTCGGAACGTGCGGGAACCTGCGCGTATCTGGGCGTCTGCTGTATTAGGGGCTCTTAGGGTTCCTCGGAGTGCTTCTTCCAACTCATGGTGTTGATTTGTTACTATTGGTGATTTCCTCTACTTGCATTTTTATTGCATTCTTAGTCTTCTTCATTCGAATATACTGTGCATACGATTGCACGAGTTGATGAATTTTTGCAACCCTAATACGCCTTGGCAATCAGCACTGAGACAGGGTGAAAGAAATAAAAGGATATTGCCAGCATTCCAGTTATCATACCCCCCTGCCCCGTTACTGTCAATATCTGATAACGTGAATCCTTTACAAAGAATTCCCTTGTAAAACCTTTGTAAAGGTTTCCTTTGAGATTGCCTTGGCTATTCACAGATCTTTGCACTTCTATAAGAATATTAGAATTGATTTGCTAATTTCATTAAAAAATTACTTTTTTAAAAATTGGGGTTGCTTTGAATCTACAAAGTTTTTTGAGAGAATTTACATCTACTCATAAGTCCTCTAATCAATGAACATGGGATATATATATCGTTCAATAATATTCTGTCTTTTTTTTTAATCTAGAGGTCTTAAGACTATTTTGATTTGTAACTAGCTATTTGATTTATTCTTATACTGTTGAAAGTTACGTCAGTTAAAATTTTGTGTTTCTGTTTAGTTCTTGATTTATGGAAATTTATGGATTCTTTTTAAGTTGACCTTTTTTCAATCTTGATAAAATCACTCAATTCTAGTAGTTATCTATAGATTCTTTAAGATTTTTTAATGTACACAATCATGTCATTTGTGACTAATGAGTTTAATTTCTTCCTTTTTAGTACTTATGCGTTTTCTTTTTTCTTGCCCTGTTGTACTGGATCAGACCTCTAGTTGAAAGGTCTTTTTCATAATTTTAAGGGGAATGCATTCAGATTTTTAGCTTTAATTGTGATTTTTGAGGGAGCATTTTAAGATTTGCCTTATCAGGTTAATGATAGTGTTTCCTTTGATTTCTGGTTTACTCAGTTTTTATCAAAATGTTGGATTTTGTCAGAATTTCTGCAAGTATCCAGGGGATCATGTAATTTTCTCTTTTTTCTATTAATGAGGTGAGGTACACTGATTTTTAGTAATATTATTACTATTTTAAGGTATTATTATTATTATTTAAAGTAAGTTCATGCTCAACATGGGGCTTGAACTCAGGACCTGAGTTCAAGATCAGGAGTCACATGCTCCACTGACTGAACCAGCCTGGCACCCAAAGTACATTGATTTTCAAGTGTCAGACATCTCTTACATTTTTCACATAAGCTCCACTTGGGTATGATATATAGGTATGATTTTTATATATTACTGCTACTTTATTTAAGATTTTGCAGCTTTGTTCATGGGAGAGATTGGTCTGTAGTTGCCATTTCTTCCTTGTTAGGTTTTGGTATTAAGATTACACTTACCACTTAGAAAGAATTTAAGATTGGTGTCACTTCTTTCTTAAATGTTTGGAGGAAGTCATCAGTTAAGTCATCTGGGCCTTAGTTTTCTTTGTGGGAATTTTAAAAGACTGATTTCCTTAATATGTCACCGAATATTCCTATTTTCTACTTGTGGTAGCTTTGATAAGTTGCATTTATTGAGAAACTTACACATTTCATTCAAATACATTTTTTACATGCATTAAGGTTGTTAATAATATATATGTTTTTAAGTATCTGTAGGATTATTATCCCTGTTATCATTGCTGTTTCTCTTATTTTGTTGTTGTTGGTTGGCCTGTTAGGGGCTTATAAATGTTTTTCACTCTTTGTAAAGCAGCAACATTTTGATTTTGTTGCCTTTGCTTTCTGTTTCACTGATAGCCTCCCTTGTCTTTATTATAATTAATTTTTCATTAGGTTTGGTTTGCTCTTCCTTTTCTAGTTTTCTGAGATGAACACTTAAACGCTTCGTTTTTAGCCTTCTTTTCCTTAAGAAGGCTGTAGATTTTCTTTAAGACTTCTTTAAGGCTATAAATTTTTCTCTGTGCACTACTTTCAGCACATCACACAAGTTTTGATATGTCATACATCAGTATTTTTCAGTTAATTATACTAACTTGTAATTTGATTTCTTCTTTGATTCATGGATATTCGTAAATATATTGTTCAACATTCAGGTAGTTGGGGATTTTCTGGTGGCATTTTGTTAGACTTTTAGCTTTGTTCTGTGAGGTCAGTGAGTATCATTTGAATGATTTCCTTGTTGAAAATTGTGTAGCCTTTCTTTATAGCACAGGATATAGCCAATTTTGGAAAGATTTCCAGTGTATTTGAAAAGAATGTGAATTCTGTCATTTGATCAAGTAGAATTCTATATGTTACAATAACTTTGTTAGTTATATCAGTCAGATATTCTTTAACCAATACTGATTTTTTCCTACTTGTTATGTTAACTGTAGAGAGGGATGTGTTAAAGCTCTCTCTCTTTGCATTTTTGTCTTACTGGTTTGCTTGTCTGTTTTTGCCTTCTATATTTTGAAGTTGTGTTGAGTAGATAGAGGCGTAGAATTTTGATTTTCCTGTTGTGTTGACATCTATAATAAAGATGAAATATTCCTGTTTAAGGCAAGAATAACTAATAGACATAAAGCCTATTTTGTTTGATATTACTGTAGTTCTACCTGCTGTCCTTTGGTTAGTATTCACATGCTATGTCTTTTTCTATTCTGTTACTTTCAATCTTTTTCTACCTCATATTTGAAGGGTGTCTTTTGTAAACAGCATGGAATTGTATTTTGTTATTAAATATGCTCCAACAAGTTTAGTCTTTTCTTAGTTTGTGTTAGTTTACATTAAATGTAATTACTTACATAGTTGGGTTTATGTCTGTTTTGTTGTTGTTTTTTCCACTTAGTACATTTTTTTTAAGTTTATTTATTTTGAAAGAAAGAAAGAGTGAGCAGTGGAGGCACAAAGAGAGAGGGAAAATCAGAAGCAGGTTCTGTGCTGCCAGGGCA
The DNA here is from genome assembly GCF_018350195.1 of Panthera tigris. Classification (NCBI taxonomy): domain Eukaryota; kingdom Metazoa; phylum Chordata; class Mammalia; order Carnivora; family Felidae; genus Panthera; species Panthera tigris. Next base: position 393,720 of record NC_056672.1, on the reverse strand, counting down.
AGAACCTGATATGGGGCTTGAGCTTATGTGAGATCATGACCTGAGCCAAAATCCAGAGTCAGACGCTTAACTGACTGAGCCATCCAGGTGCCCCTAGTTCATCTTTATGTTCTCTTTTGTCTTATTTTGGGTTAACTGAATTTTGTATCTTTCCATTTTTTTCCTTCCATCATACATTCATGTATGTTTGTTTTAGTGTTTTTGCACTAGAGATTGCAAAATGCATCATTGATGCTTTATAGCGGAATACAAATTACTATTTTTACAATTTCCCAGTGGTGCTAGAATTTTAGAACTTTTAAAACTGCATTTGCCAACTTCATCCTGTCTCTCCATCCCCTCCAGTATTTCTTGGTAATGGATTTTAATTCTACATGTACCTTTTTTTAATTAAAATTTTTTTTATTTTAGAGAGAGAGTGCATGCGTGGAGGACAGGGGAAGAGGGAGAGAGAGAATCTTAAGCAGGCTCCACACTCAGCACAGAGCCCAACATGGGGTCTGACCCTGGGATCATCACCTGAACTGAAATCAAGAGTCAGGTGCTCAACCAACTGAGCCACCCAGGCGTCCCGATTCTACACGTATTTAAATATGAATTTTTTTTCCTGGTTAATATTCATTGAAATTTACCCCTATACTTATTCATCTTTTATGTTTTTATTCATTCTCATGCTTTCAATGAGGATTCTTTCCCTTCTGCCAGGTGAACCCATAAAACTTTCCTTCATATGGGTTTGGATTAGGAGTTGACAGAATATAGGAAGCTCTCAGCACTAATACATGATAATAGGGCCTTTATAGTAGGCAGTTTAGCAATTTTTGTGTAAAAATTTGAACGACACACCCTACAACTTGACTCATGGATATTATCATACAGATTTGTTTGTGCGTGTGAAATAAAATATAAAATAGATAGTGATGGTTTATAAATAATCTAAATATTGATTATTAGGCAGCTAGTTAAAACATTGTGGGTCATGGGACACCTGGGTGGCTCAGTTGGTTAAGCATCCAGCTTTGGCTCAGGTCATGATCTCACAGTTTGTGAGTTCAAGCCCCATGTCAGGCTCTGTGCTGACAGCTTGGAGCCTGGAACCTGCTTCGGATTCTGTATCTCCCTCTTTCTGCTCCTCCCCTGCTTGTGTTCTGTCTCTCTCTCTCAGAAATAAACAGTTTAAAAAATTGTGGGTCATTCTTAAGACGGATTATTTTTTTTAAGTTTAGTTTTTAAAAAAAAATTTTTTTAATGTTTATTTATTTTTGAGAGAGACAGAGACAGAATGCAAGTGGGTTAGGGGCAGAGAGAGAGGGAGACACAGAATCGGAAGCAGGCTCCAGGCTCTGAGCCGTCAGCACAGAGCCCATTGTGGGGCTCGAACTCGAGCCGTGAGATCATGACGCCAGCTGAAGTCGGACGCTCAACCGACTGAACCACCAGGCACCCCTTAAGTTTAGTTTTGAGAGAGAGAGAGAGAGAGAGAGAGAGAGAGAGAAAATGGACGAGTGGGGGAAGGGCAGAGAGAGAGGGAGGGAGGGAGAGAGAGAGAGAGAGAATGAGAGAATCCTGAGCAGGCTCTTTGCTATTAGCATAGAGCCTGACACAAGCCTCAAACTCACGGACTAGGGCATCATGACCTGAGCTGAAGTGAGAGACGCTTAACCGACTGAGCCACCCAGGTACCCCAAGATGGATTATTTAATATCTCAAGAATAAAGGAGCTCTTAATGCATTAATATAAAATGATCTCTAAAGTATATGGTTAATTAAAAATAAGGCAAAAGGAGGTACTTCCACATATTGTAATGAGACCTAGGACAGTCTGACCAACCTGTTAGTGAAAACACTGGTAAGTTATAGGTACTATATAAAAATAATCACTGAGAGATTTTAAAGAGAGTTAAAAACAAAAGTCTAGAAACTTGAATGTTCAGGAAACCTCCTTTAGTAGGTTAGAATGGAGACATTTTATTATAGCACCTGAATAGTATTGTTATTCTTGCTGTAGCAGCGTCCGCAGTCTCTGGGCTGTTGTTACCATGCCTGTGGGAGGTGGGGATGGGGAAAACAGGTCCTTGTGATATACGGTTTGACTTCTCTGAGGAAAGCCTGTCTGTCCTGCCTTCTTTGTATTCAGCTCTGCCCTCTCAGGACAGTCACTGAGAGGACAGATCATTCTTGGAATTCTGAAAACTGTGACTCATGTGAGTTGGAATGATCACTTTCTGTATTTCTACCAGCTCCTATGTTTTTATTGTCTGTCATGAAAGTTGCTCCTGGGATGTCCTCCAGGAATCTGCTCCCAGACCCACTCTTGTGAGCGCCTTCCCTAAGTCCTCTCCTCCCCAGCCTGTTCTTGAGTGTACCGTGAACAGTCTTAGACCTTTCTCACGTGGTTAGTTTTCAGTCAGGAATGCGGATGGAGCACATTTTCCCAAGGGAAATATTAAAGATGCCTGCCACAAAACCATGGCTTAATAAGGCTGTGACAAACCACATCCTTTGTCGATACAAAGTTTTGATCTGTTTCAGGGAGGTTTTAAATTAGACATAATGGTATAACTAGATAATAACTTTCCATCTATGAATTCCTTCAGAGTTTGGGCAAACCTAAGTGTCTAAAATATAAAATATAAGAATGGTCAAGTCGGTTATAAGATACACGATTTATCTTATATAGCAGGAGAAAAATGCTTGTGATCTCCCGACATAATGATGAAATAGTCCTTAGACTGTTTCTTTCTTAAATCATTATATCACATGCAAATTGTGCTTTCAAAGAGAGAAATATGGTCTGAGGTACACATAGGATGGATGGAGGCCACAAGTTTTTCTTAGTCAAGCTGCGTATTTTCTGCTACTTCGCTTACTGGGGAAACTCCATTTTACAGTATTTGTTCACTTCAAGCCCTTCCGTCTGAAGGTGGCTTGTTTCTCCCACGAGCGGGAGGGAGGGTAGCGGCTCCCGACCTGCCAGACGTGTGCTGTAGCCCCAGCCTGAGTCTCCTCCTTTCTCTGATGACTCTCCATTTCCCTTTCCATGTTGAAAAATTGCCTTTAACTTCATCAGTGATGCATATATTGACTTTTTTCAGGGGTTGGTAGTATTCAAGGACGTGGCGATAGACTTCACCCAGGGAGAGTGGAACTACCTGGGTGCTGCACAAAAGGACTTATCCAGAGACGTGATGTTGGAAAACTACCACAACCTGGTCTCTGTCGGTAAGGACGTTTACTTGCAGATCATTCGGTATTTGCCTTGTGGAATTTCTGCCCCTTTCCATGTGGATTTCTGGATTGTCTGAATTCTGTTTCCTGCTACTGAGGGAATAATCTGCACTCTATGGTTTTGGGGAAGACGTCTCTGTCACACACTGTTCTTCGGGAGACCTTCACCCTCCTTGTTACTCTTGTTGTTGTCTTCTTCAGTGACCACAGCTGGACTTGAATTCTGCCATACCTGTAGGTTGATCCTATTTCTTTTCCTTTCTTGAAGTAGGACTTTCCAGATCTAAGCCAGATGTGATCTCCTTATTGGAGCAAGAGAAGCAGCCTTGGATGGTTACAAAGGCCATGACAGGTGGACCTTGCCCAGGTGAGTGAGAGCTCATTGACAGAGAGAGGCCTTGGCAGCCCAGGTGGCCTTGCCCTGCGGCAGTTACCACCTTTGATATTTTTATTGGGAAGTGCCCTTCCAAGGACTGAGGCCTGACAAGGGAGAGAAGGCCTGAGTCATAGAAAAGTAGCTTTATTTCTCTCCCTTCCCCATGACCAGCAATCTTTTCCTTATATGTGCAATCTAATTCTTTCCCAGCTTCCCCTTGTCATTTAAACTTGTGTAAGTATTGTTACTTCTGAACAATATTTCTTAAAAACCCCTATTTTACCTTTTTTTCAATGACTTGATCCTTTTTGAGAAGTTTCTCCTTTTTTCAGTAATTCATGCTTTATTCATTCACTCTTATCCAAAATGTATTGATGTTTAATTTATGCAAGCCTCATTTCAGAACTTGAGGGAATTAAAGTGAGTAAATTATTATTATTTTTTTATTGATGTGTAGTTGACACACACCATTACGTTAGTTTCAGGTTGTCGCGACCGGCACGACAAACACCGAGGTCAGGGTCCTGAGGGTAGGGGAATGCAAGAAAAAAAGAGAGAAGAGAAAGTTTGGGAACAGGAGGGTCCCCTGGGCTGATGGCCTAAGTGACGGCTTTATTGTTGCTGTACACAATCTTTTATATCCAGACTCTTATGGGTCAGGCCATTCTAAGAATAAACAGGTTTCACATAATCGCTGCCCACCAAAACATTTAGTTCTGTGTTTCTTGTGCATTTTCTAGACGGGTCACAAGACCTTGTTGATAAGATTGCTAGCAAAACACAATTCCCATGTTTGTTTCTATCTGACTCGGGGTAGAAAAAGGGAGGTAGCATTACTGCCAACACCTGCAGACCACAGGCTTCAGGAATTAACTTTCTCGGCCTTGACAAGGCTTTCGTATGCCCTTGAAAGTGGGGGAATGGGAGGGGGAACCACCGGGTTGGCTTGAGTCAACAGGGAACGTTGCTCGACCTGGTCTCAGCCTGGCACCGGGGCCCGGCCCCCCACATGAATGGGAGGGGGAACCACCGGGTTGGCTTGAGTCAACAGGGAACATTGCTCAACCCGGTCTCAGCCTGGCACCGGGGCCCGGCCCCCCACATCAGGTGTACAATGTAGTGATTTGACACATCTGTCCCTTATGCTGTGCTCACCATAAGTGCAGCTGCTGTCTGTCCCCACATTACTGTGTTCTCTATGTTGTGCCTCTCATCCTGTAACTTACTCATTCCATCACTGGAAGTCTATGCCGCCCATGTTCCCCCCTGCCCCCCAGCAACCACCAGTTCTCTACATTTATGGGTCTGGTCTGCTATGTTTCTATGTTTTGTTTCTTTATTCATTTGTTTCTTACTTTCCATGTATAAGCGATATTATATGGTATTTTTTTTTTCCTTCTGACTTATTCTGCTTAGTATAATACCATCTAGGTTCATTAGGTTCATCTATGTTGTTGCAGATGGCAAAATTTCACTCTTGGTGTGGCTGAGTAATATTCCATTGTATGTTCACCACATCTTCTTTATCCGTTCCTCTATGGATGGACACTTGGGTGGGTTTCATATCTTGGCTATTGTAAATAATGATGCAGTAAACATGAAGGGTGCATGTATCTTTTCGAATTAGTGTGTTCATTTTCTTTGGGTAAATACCCAGCAGTGTAATAACTAGATTGTATGGTAGTTCTGTTTTTAATTTTTGGAGGAATCTTCATACTGTTTTCCACAGTGGCTACACCAATTTACTTTCCCGCCAACAGAGCATAAGGGCTCCTTTCTTCCACATCTTCACTAACACTGTTATTTCTTGTCTTTTTAACACAAGCCATTCTGACAGGGGTAAGGTGATATCTCATTGTGGTTTTGATTTGCATTTTCCTGATGATTGGTGATGTTGAGCATCTTTTCATGTATCTTTTGGTCATCTGTATGTCTTTGGAAAAATATCTATTCAGGTCCTTTGCCCATTTTTTAATTTAATTTTTAAATTTAGGTTTGCTTTTGTTTTTTTGGTATTGAGTTGTATATGTTCTTTACATTTTTTTGGATATTAACTCTTATCAGATATACCATTGGCAAATATCTTCTCCCATTCAGTAGGCTGCCTTTTCATTTTGTTGATGGTTTTCCTTGCTGTGTAAAAGCTTTTTATTAAAAAAAATTTTTTAAAGCATTTATTCATTTTTTTGAGAGACAGAGTGTGAGTGGGGGAGGGGCAGAGAGAGAGAGAGAGAGAGAGAGAGAGAGAGACAGAGAGAGAGAGACAGAGGGACAGAATCCAAAGCAGGCTCCAGGCTCTGAGCTGTCAGCACAGAGCTCGACGTGGGGCTCGAACTCATGGACTGCGAGATCATGACCTGAGCCAAAGTTGGATGCTTAACTGACTGAGCTACCCAGGCGCCCCAAAAGGCTTTTTATTTTGGTTTCAGTTTGCCTTTGTTTCCCTTGTCTTAGGAGACATAGCTAAAAAAACGTTGCTAAGGCTGATGTCAAACAGATTACTGCCTATATTTTTTTCTAGGAATTTTATAGTTTCAGGTCTCACATTTAGATCTTTAATCCATTTGAATTTATTTTTGTATATGGTGTATCAAAGTGGTCCAATTTCATTCTTTGGATTGTAGCTGTCCAGTTTTCCCAGCACCATTTATTGAAGAGACTGTCTTTTCCTCATTGTATATTCTTACCTACTTTGTTGTAGATTAATTGACTATAAAAGTGTGGGTTTATTTTTAAGCTTCTGTTCTGTTCTATGTGTCTATTTTTGTGCTAGTACCATACTGTTTTGATTAATATCTCTTTGTAGTGTATCTTGCAATATGTGGTTCTGATACTTCCAATTTTGTTCTTCTTTTTCAGTATTCCTGTGGCTATTTGGGTTTCTTTGGGGGTTCCGTAAAATTTTTGTATTATTTGTTCTATATCTGTGAGTAATACTTTTGGTATTTTGATGGGGTTTTGGTATTTGATTGCTTTGAATCTGTAGATTGCTTTGAGTAGCATGGACATTTTAACAATATTAATTCTTCCAACCCATGAGCATGGAATGTCTTTCCATTTATTGTGATCTTTAGTTTCTTTCATCAGTGTTATTTTAGTTTTCAGAGTACAGGTACCTCACCTCTTTGGTGAAGTTTTGTTCCTAGGTATTTTATTCTTTTTGGTGTAATTATAAATAGAATTGTTTTCTTAATTTCTGTTTCTTCTACTTCATTATTAATAGAATGTATAGAAATGCAAGCAGTTTCTGAATATTAATTTTGTACCCTGCAACTTTACTGGATTCATTTGTTATTTCTAATAATTTCTTGATAGAGTCTTCAGGGTTTTCTATATATAGTATTATGTCATCTGCAAATAAGGACAGTTTAACTTCTCCCTTACCAATTTGGATACTTTTAATTTTTCCTTTTCTGATTGCTATGGCTAGGATTTCCAATACTATGTTGAGTAACAGTGGTGGGAGTGGACATCCTTATCTTGTTCCTCATGTTAGAAGAAAAGCTCTCAGTTTTTTTACCACTGAGTATGATGTCAGCTCTGGGTTCATCATATATTGCCTTTATGTTGAGGTATGTTCCCTCTAACCCACTTTGCTGAGAGTTATCATGAACAGATGTTGAATTTTGTCAAATACTTTTTCTGCATTTGTCAACATGGTCATATTATTTTTATTCTTTATTTTGATAACGTGGTATATCATGTTGATTGATTTGTGTTTTATTGAAATGTCTTTGCACCCACCCCTGGATAAAATTCCACTTGATCATGGTGAATGATCCTTTTAATCTATTGTAGAATGCAATCTGCTAATATTTTTTTATTTTGTATCTAAGTTCATCAGGGATATTGGCCTGTAGTTTTCTTTTTTGTGATATCTTTGTCCAGTTTTGGTATCAGGATAATATGGCCTTGTAGAATGGAAGCTTTCCTTCCTTTTCTATTTCTTGGAATAGTTTGAGGAGAATAGGTATTAACTCTTCTTTAAATGTTTGGTAGAATTCACCTGTGGAGTCATCTGATCCTAGACTTTTGTTTGTTGAGAGGTTTTTGTGGTTTGTTTTTTACTAATTTAATTTTGTTACTAGTAATCTGTTCAGATTGTGTATTTTTTCTTGGTTCAGTTTTGGAAGATTGTATGTTTCCAGGACTTTATACATTTCTTCTAGGTTGTCCAATTTGTTGGCTTAGTAGTAGTCTCTTGTAAGTCCTTTGTATTCCTGTGGTGTTATTTTTCCTCTTTCATTTCTAATTTTATTTATTTGGGTCCTCTCTCTTTTTTTCTTGGTAGTCTAGCTAAAGGTTTATCATATTTATTTTCTTTTCAAAGCACTAACTTTTGGTTTCATCGAGCTTTTGTATTGTGATTAGTCTATTTATTTTTGCTCTGGTTTTTATTATTTCCTTCTACTAACTTGAACTTTGTTTTTCTTTTTATGGTTACTGTAAGTGTAAATTTAGATTGTTTTTCAGAGATTTTCTTGTTTATTGGTGTAGGCCTGTATAACTATAAAAGTTCCCTGTTAAAACTGCTTTCACAAAAAGATTTTGGACTGTTGTGTTTTCATTTTCATTTGTCTTCATGTCTTTTTTCATCTCCTCTGATTGCTTAGTTGACCCATTGGTTGTTTAGTAGCATGTTATTTAGATTCCATGTGTTTGTGTTTTTTTCCAGTGGGTTTTTTTGTTGTTGTTAATTTATTTCTAGTTTCATACCTTTATGGTTGGAAAACATGCTTGATATGATTTCAGTCTTCTTAAATTTATTTGGACTTGTTTTGTGGCCTAATGTGATCTGTTCTGGAGAATGTTCCATGTGCATTGGGATGTATACATATTTTACAGATCCTTCCTTGTTCCATTGGATCATATATAACTATCCACAGATAATATGCTTTATTGTTTTGGTGTATATACACACACACATACATACTTAGAGAGTATCAAACTGTATACAGTATATTGTTCAGTAGGCAATGTTTTCACTTAACCTTTGTCTTACTTCTATTTCCATATTGTATAAATTATTGTGACTTTATATATTTTATGTATGTATATGTATTATGAATATAATACATATGTATATGTGGGATATCTTTATTCTTGGTAGAGTAAATCAACTCTGTTATTTTAGCAAAGTTTTCCATTTTTTTTCCCTTATAATTCTTTCTTCCTCTTTATTATATTAACAGTTATCTCTTTAAATTTTGAAAAATTTATCACAGTGAAACTTCAGTGTAGTTTGAGTAATAGTAGTACTAGTGAATATTCTTTTACCATTTTTTAATATGGGATTTTGGTACAGATCTTTATCTCAAAAAGTTTTAAAGATTTTGTGCGTGTGTGTGTGTGTGTGTGTGTGTGTATAGTAAAGTTTTAGTCCATCTTCAGTTTAATCCTGTATTTGGCATGAAGTAGTAATTTTTCATCATTTATTTGATTATTCTCTCTTCATCATCTGGAAGTTTATTCTCTAACATGGTAAGATCTCATAAAAAACTTTGTGTCTCCTTCTGGGCTGTCTTCCTTTTGATGCCTTAAATCCTGTGTCACTACTAATTTAAATTACTCAAGGAAATGTAATAAAATAGCCAGTCAGCTCTGAGGCTGCAGTTAAGATTTGTGTTCTTATATTGAAAATGGACTACTTATCTTCATTTTGTGTGCTTCTCCACCTATGTTCAGTGATTTTGGTGCAGGCATAGGATAAGCAGGAGGTTGGATTGAACCAGAGTTGGAGATCGATTCGAAAGTTATAATGATAGGTTAGAGAATCAGAGCTGAGTAAGCAAAAATGAGAACCAAAGTGTTGGATTGGGAAAAAGTATTGCTGCTTACTGAGTGGTAGTTTATATGAGAGAGGAGTTTAAATAATATTCATTTCATAGTTCTCTTAACTGCCAAACTCTTCTTCCATAGTTATAACAATTAATATAGATACTACATATATATTTTTTTAATGTTTATTTTTAAGAGAGAGAGAGACAGAGTGCAAGTTGGGGAGAGGCAGAGAGAGACGGAGACACAGAATCTGAAGCAGGCTCCAGGCTCTGAGCTGTCAGCACAGAGCCCGATGAAGGGCTCGAATTCACAAGTGGTGAGATTATGACCTGAGAAGAAGTCAGATTCTTAACTGACTGAGCAATCCAGGTGCCCCTAATAGATACTTCTTATTGAGGACTTATATTATGCCAAGGAGCTGTAGTCTTCTTAATCCTCACAGTTCCATGAGAATAGTTATTCTTTATCAAATGAGAGTTTGGGGGCTCAGGTTAGTTAAGTAACAAACTAAGACATAAAAGTAATGGACTTGAAAGTATTTTAATAGTGTGCTGGTCATTTCCACATGGAACTCATCAGTGGTGTATCATTTTCTCTAAATCTACCCATTCTACTTTGTCACTGCTGGAACCTCACTGAATTCTTCCTTACTTCTGTCAGAGACATTATAAAACAAGCATATAGTAGTTGGGAAGTTCCTGTAAATAGACTATATAGTATTCATGGACTTCTATTTATCCTCCATTTTTGTAGACTTACTTAGCATCTTACTGTTTTTTTTTTTTTTAATTCCTCTCCCTGGACTCTTGTCCTCAATATTTGAGAATGTTTTCATCCATTTACTTCTTTAGAACATGATTTTCCCTTATCTAGTTTCTGCCATAGAAGTTTAATTTTTGATGGAAGAGGAATATATTATATGTATACTTTACTGTTATTTTTCAGATTTACAGTGCATGTGTGATACTAAGGAGTTATTTCCGAAAAAGAGCACTTTTGATAAAGAATCATTTCAGTGGTATATAATGGAAAGATTAAAAAACCACCTTGATGGATCCAATTTCAGAGGCCTATCTGAAATAAAACAGAAGTGAGAAGGAATATTTCAGATAAGAGAAATATGAAAAAATGCCTACATTCAGCCAGCACCCAGCAGCACATATTTATAAGGCTTTTCATAAGAATTCTCAAGAGCTGTATCAGATAATTTATACTAACAAGAGACCTTATGAATGTAAGGAATGTAGGAAAGCTTTTAGTTGTGGGTCACAACTTACTCGACATTAGAGAATTCATACTGGAGAGAAACCCTATGAATGTATGGAATGTGGGAAGGCCTTTGGTCATGGCCCACAACTTAATTGACATCAGAAAATTCATACTGGTGAGAAACTCTATTAATGTAGGGAATGTGGGAAGGCCTTTATTCAGCTATCATCCCTTATTCGACATCTAAGAATTCATACCGGCGAGAAGCCATATGAATGTAAGGACTGTCAGAAGGCTTTTAGTTGTGGCTCAGAACTTACTCAACATCAGAGAACTCATGCTGGTGAGAAGCCCTATGAGTGTACGGACTGTGGGAAGTCCTTCAGTCACGGTTCACACCTTGTACAACATAGGAGAATTCATACTGGAGAAAAGCCTTATAAATGTAAGGAATGTGGGGAGACTTTTAGACATATCTCACAACTAGCTCGACATCAGAAAATTCGTACTGGTGAGAAACCCTATAAAGGTAGGGAATGTGGGAAGGCTTTTATTCAGCTGTCACATCTTGTTCGACATCTAAGAATTCATACTGGTGGGAAACCTTATGAATGTAAGGATTGTGAAAAGACTTTTAGTTGTGGCTCAGAACGTACTCAGCATCAGAGAACTCATACTGGTGAGAAACCTTATGAGTGTAAGGACTGTGGGAAGGCCTTCAGTCATGGTTCACACCTTGTTCAACATCAGAGAATTCATAGTGGTGAAAAACCTTATAAATGTAAGGAATGTGGTGAGGCCTTTTTTCAACAATCACATCTTACTCGACATCAGAGAATTCATGCTGGTGAGAAATGCTGTGTATGTGAAGAGTGTGGTAAGGCCTTCATCTGGAGCTCCCAACTTGCTCAACATCAGAGACTTCATATTGGAGAAAAAAAAAAAAGATTATGAATGTAAGCAGTGTCAAAGGTCTCCCTTGGTGGCTCACAGGTTTTCAACAGATTATTTATATTTAGAGTAATCCTATGAATATAAGTAATTTAGAAAAGTTTTTATTCAGAGCTCCTACTTTACTCAACATCAGAAAATGCATACTGTGAGAAATACTACGAATGTAAGAAATGTGAAAAGGCCATTAGTCTTAGCTCAAAACTTAAATATTACAGAATTTACATTGGAGAAAAAAAAATCTTATGAATGTAAGCATTGTGGGAACACCTTTAACCAGAGCTCAAACTTTTGCATCAGAGATTGTATACCAGCCAGAACAGACAAGTGAAGAATGTGGGAAGGCTGGTAGTTGTTCACCTACTGGCAAGAATTTTTTTAAGCTTATTTATTTTTGAGAGAGAGAAAGAGAGCGAGTAGGGGAAGGGCAGAGAGAGGGAGAAAGAGAGAATCCCAAGCAGGCTCTGTTCTGTCAGCACAGAGCCCAACGTGGGGCTCAATCCCATGGACCATGAGATCATGACCTGAGCCAAAACCAAGAGTTGGATGCTTAACTGAATGAGCCACCCAGGTGCCCCAAGAAAGTTTTGTGTAAGCTATGTAGGAAAGTCTTTCTTCATAGTTCAGACCTATTAAATATCACATAATTTATAATGGTGAGAAACCTAGGAATGTTAGGAATACAGAAAACCTTTCATTAGGATTCACAACTAATTGAGTATCAGCAAGTTTATAAGTTGATATAGGGAAACTTAACGTGCAATGCATCAGTTATGTTACAATAAATTTATTAGAAGAAAATCCAATAGATACTAATCTCATTTGCTTCTTATTTATATCTAGGCATCAGAAAATTTATTTTGGGTCAATAATTGAATGTAGAAAATCCATCACAGTTTAGACTGAGAGAACAAGTCTAAATTCAAGATACAAACTTGAGAGAACTCTTCATAGAATATTTTTTTAAAGAGAGAAGCAAACCATAAAATAAAAACTATAGAGAATAAACTGAGGGTTGATGGAGGGAGGTGGGTGAGGGATGGACTAGATAGGTAATGGGTACTAAGGAGAGCACTTGTGGGGAGCACTGGGTGTTGTACATATGTAGTGATGAATCACTAAATTCTACTGAAATCAGTATTATACTATATGTTAACTAGAATTTATATTTGAACTTGAAACAAAATTTTTAACCCCGCATTACATATTGTAGTTCTACCACTCTTTTACTACTGGGACAATGAGTAGGTAAATTAATATCCCTGTTCCTCTTTACTTGTTTTTAAATTGGAGGGAATTAAATATTTCATCTCATATGTTGTCTGACAATCCCCAGTAAATGTTGACAGTATCACTATCACTGGTAGAATTATTATTAAAATGAATGGAGAATACTTTGTTTAATAACATATGAAAGCTTTGATCTCTTACTGCATGTAAAAAACTTATCTTCAGAATGTAATAAATATGAACAGCCCATTATTCAGATCCTTTTTGCTGTGTCTGCGAGTTCATACTGGGAAAATAATAATCTCATGATGTAGTGAATGTGTAATTAAGAGTACAGCTTTTAAACCAAATGTTTTATGAAGTAACCTCTATAACAAATCCTTAAAAGCAAAAGTTGTATAATTTTTATTTTCTGCAGTAGTTATGGATGTTGAAAATTTTGAAGCTCTTAGAAACTTAGTAACATCTGTATGCTTAATTATTTTAAAAATAAAACCAAAATAGATTCTTAAGGGGAGTAACAATGAACCACTGATATATCAAGATATAGAATGTGGTCAAAGCTGTTTTCAGTAGTTCATGCATCATATTAAAAAGTCAAGGACAGTTATTTAGCATTTTCATACTGTATCTTAAACACTTTGAATAGGGAATTAATATTTGTTGAGTAAGTAATTATATGTTTAACTCAAGAAAAGGGAAAAAATTAAAGACAACCCTGAAATGATTAGATAGAAGGGTCTAATAAAATTAAAATAGATTAATGAAAAAGAAAGCAATAGGGGTACCTGGATGGCTAAGTCAGTTGCGTGACCAACTCTTGATTTTGGCTCAGGTCATGATCTCAGGGTTGTGGGATTGAGCCCTGTGTCTGGCTCCATGCTCAGCACTTAAGATATTCCCTCTCTCTTTCTCTCTCTCTCCCCCTCCTCTGCTTATGCATGTTCTCTCTAAAATTAAAAAAAAAAAAAGTAGTTTAAAATAAGGAAAGGAAAAAAAAAGCAATAGGCAAAACCTATTTGAATTTGCTAGACTAGACTTTATCATGTCACATCAGAAAACACTGGTCATAACTCAGTCCAACACTATGAGTGAGAAAGGAGCGATCATGATAGATGTCATAAAGATATTTTTTACTGTAATAATAATTTATTACAATAAATTCAAAAATCTAGAGAGAAGGCATAATTTTCTAGATAAATATGTCACTGAAATTCATTCGAGAAGATAAAATATCTGAAGACACTAATTAATGGAAGAATAAATAGTAATGGAACTTTGTTTTTAGATGTTACTAGATAATTTTACAGGTGACACCTTGAGGAAACCTAGCCACTCATTCTACAAGACTCACATCCTGCTAAAAATGCTAGAGCAATGCTTCTCAAACAGATGACCTCTATCCTCAGGGAGGGTTGACAATGTCTAACAATTTTTGGTGCTGCTGGCGTCTAGTGTGTACAGGGCAGGTTGCTGCTAACCCTACAATGCACAGGACAGCACCCCACCCCAGCGCAGAGGATTGCCAGGTTGAGCATGTCAACATTACTGCTATCAAGAAAAGCTGTGTTCTAGGATGGCACCCTAAGAACAAATGCCAGATCAGTATCATTTGCATAGCTTTCATTTCAGCTTCTCACTCTTAGTTTGTAGAAGGTTTTGGAATATTTTGAACATCATTTATTGAAAGTATTTTTTCAGTCTTTGGTATCATTTTGTGTATATTTTCCTGTGTGTACATGCACATGCGTCTATATTCCATTTAACCACATACCTTTTTCTTTGTGGTTTCTTATATTCCTGTCTTAGAAGTATTCCCCACACCAAGGTTGAACAAATGAATATCCTAATAGTTTGTTTTCTGTGCAGATTTTAAAAGACTTTAAGGCTAATATGTCAACCATATAGCTACTACATAGCATTAACATTTTAACAGTTTTATTTCTTAATTTTTAATATTTTTTTTGTTTTTATATTTATTTTTGAGAGAAGGAGAGAGGAACAGAGAGAGAGGAGACAGAGGATCTGAAGCGGGCTCTGTGCTGACAGCAGAGAGCCCAATGAGGGGTTTGAACTCACAAACCATGAGGTCATGACCTGAGCCGAAGTTGTACGCTTAACCAAATGAGCCACCCAGGCGCCCCTCTTATTTTTCTTTTTCTGTTCTTTACTGTCACTTTTCTAATTTCACTCCTACAACTCCTGTTAGAAATAGCCATCACCATTAATTTTACATATTTTCTTCCTGCATATGTACATACATGCCTGTAACCACTGTGCTGCATGTTCTGTGGGGTTGTTGTTTATTGTCTTTTTAAAAGTGTTTATTTATTTTGAGAGAGAGAGAGCGAGTGTGAGTGGGGAAGGGGCAGAAAGAGGGAGAGAGAATCCCAAGCAGGCTCCGCACTGTCAGCACAGAGCCTGCTTTGGGGCTCGATTCCATGAACTGTGAGATCATGACCTGAGCCAAAATCAAGAGTGGACACCCAACCACCTGAGCCACCCAGGTGCCCCTATTCACCCTTATAGCATCATAGTTCCACCATGGCATATTTAGATTTTGTATTATTTTTATTTTCTTATTCAGATTCAGCATAGTTGTGGAATCTATAGGGATTCATATCTTTCAATTCTGTTGAAAACTAAGTCACATATTCCTTTTCCTCTCTCATTTATTTTCTTTGGGAATTCCAGTTAAACATATATTGGGCCTTCTCAGTCTCTCCTCTATGGTTTTTTTCTTCATTTTTAAATCTATTCCTATCCCTTTTATGTATTCTCTATAATTTTTAAGTCTGTTTTGCAGTTTATTAATTCCTTATATAGCTAAGTCTATTTGTGGAATGTAATATTATGAGTTATTTTTATAGAAATTTTTATTTGGTTGTTTTCTAAATGTAAGTGTACTTGGTCATTTTGATACTGTCTTTCTGTTTCTCATGTTTTTAATGAACTCTTCCTTTTTAACATCATTTCACATTAAAAGAATTTTTTTTAATGCTTATTTATTTTTGAGAGAGAGAGAGAGAGAGAGACAGAGTGTGAGTAGGAAAGGGGCAGAGAGAGAGGGAGACACAGAATCCAAAGCAAGCTCTAAGCTCAGAACTGTCAGCACAGAGCCCAATGTGGGGCTCAACCCCATGAACCGTGAGATCATGACCTGAACTGAAGTCGGACATCCAGCCAACTGAGCCACCCAGGCAGCCCTCATTTTATGTTCTATCTGTTGATACTTCTAATATTGGAAGTCTTCATGGTTCTGCTTCTCATGTATTTTTAGTTTTGGTTTTGTTTACTCTCACTTATGTAATCTTCTTTCCTAGTGTGGTTTTGTTTTGTTTTACCCTATATACCTTAGAATCTGCCTACAGGTTTTTTAAAAAAAATCTAAGTCGACTGTATACTCCAGAAAGGATTTACTTTTTTGTTTCCTGCCATGCCTTGAAGACATTAGCAGTAGACTCTTTTTTTAATATAAAATTCTTTTTTTTTAACGTTTATTTATTTTGAGAGAGACAAAGACTGCACAAGTAAGGGAGGGGCAGAGAGACAGGGGGAGAGAGAGAATCCCAAACAGGCTCCACATTGCTAGCTCAGAGCCCGATGTGGGGTTTGAACTCACAAAGCCATGAGATCATGGCTTGAGCCAAAACCAAGAGTCAGATGCTTAACTGCCTGAATCACCCAGGTGCTCCAGCAGTGGACTAATTTTTAAGTTAGAAAACATGCCTTACAGTTTTCCAGACCTTGCAAATACTGTTAGGTTCTTAAACCTATGTGAGGGCCTGCATGTGACCACAGATACCCAGGGGAGATTTTCTTCCCGATACTTAGAACCAATGTGAAAGCAAACATTGTTTATTTCTGTCTTAATCCTGCTTCTCTCTTTCCCTAAGGATAAAACCATTTGAGTTTTTTAGTTTTATGTTTTTATTATCTACCAACTCACCATAAGTGTGCCCCAGGCCTTTTCTGTTGTCCCATACAGACAGATATGTGTCTTTTATGATAGAAACTCTAGACCTCCAGGATTGGTAGATGCCCTTTGGGGATTCCAACAGCTATTGTACACATTCATGTTATTCCCATCTTCAAAGGATTTCCCTCAATTCTTACCAGTTCATCATATCTTTTAATGGACTCTTTTATCTGTAGAAATTTTCTATGAGGACCTTTTCAGCTTACATGGTCCTTCATAATGTCAAATGAAAGCTACCCCATTCTTTATCCTATTTTGTGGGTTTTCTTCCTGTAGCACTTGTCACGTGTGTGTGTGTATGTATCCCCACATGGGGGTGGAGGTTGCCCTTAATAAGAATGTAAGTTCTAAGAGAGCAATAACATGCCATTCTTCAAATTGCTATTCCACAACTCTAGTAAAGCTCCTGTCCTGTAGCACAGTAAGCTTTGTCTAGATAGAGATAGGAGATGATGCAGAAAAGCACAGTAATTGGTGAGAGAAAAGGGGCTTCACTACCAAATACACAAATCTATTCTTGTTTGCAGTGATGATCCAAAAGAGGCGATAAGTCACAATCTAAATGTTTCCTTGTCACACTTTAAGGGCTTAAAAAAATTTTTTTTTAAGTTTATTTTTGAGACAGAGTGTGAGTAGGGAAGGAGCAGAGAGAGAGGGAGACACAGAATCTGAAGCAGGCTCCACTCTCTGAGCTGTCAGCACAGAGCTCGATGTGGGGCTCAAACCCATGAACCGCAAGATCATGACCCTAGCTGAAGTCGGACGCCCAGTGACCGAACCACCCAGGTACCCCTAAGGACTTTTTTAAAAAATTTATTTTTGAGAGAGAAAGAGTGTGAGCTGGGGGGGGGGGGGGTTGGTCCAGAGAGAGAGGGAGACACAGAATCTGAAGCAGACTCCAGAGCCCGATACGGGGCTTGAACTCCCTAACCATGAGGTCACGACCTGGGCCAAAATTGGATGCTCAACCAACTGAGCCACCCAGGTGCCCCTCCTTGTCGCACTTTAATAAGATCCTGGTTTCTCATTTTAAAAAAGCTGCTAAATTTTTTCTTAAGAAATAAGTCAGAAGGAGCAAATTAGATAAAATGGCTTGAGTTACATACCTCCCAAAGAGCCTATTTACTATCAAAATCTCCATCTCTTGTTCTAGCCCCACTAGTACATCTTTGCCATTTCTAAACTCAACATTTTTAATGTTTTAATGGAGTTTAATCAAATTCTATAATAATTCAGTTGCCCCATTTATGATGCATGTTACTTCTTGAGTTGGTTGTCTTGGTTCACAAAAAAAATGCCTTCCATTTCTCCTTCTAATTCTTTGCCTCATGATCTTCAAGCCTCTGTCCCAGGCCACAGATATTGAAAAGTGGTCTTTTTGTTTTAGTCATCTACTGCACACCCCAACTTTGATTTCCTTTAGTTCCACAGCACAAATGAAATAATTTTCTACCAGACTCTGTGCCTATTACAGAGTCAGACTCTGATGATCTTTTTCATTTCTCTGTATCTTCTCATGTGTGAAGTAGAAGGAGGTATAGATATCCTGCCATCTCACAATCTTTTACATTTAGCAGGTGTCTCTGTAGCACCTACCATATGCACGTTTTCCTTTTGGAGATGAGAAGAGATTGGATATAGACATGGAAACAACGTCAACGATTATAAGAGAGTGCTGTTTATTATGTGTGCCCCTTTCCAAAATATTTAAAAATTGAGTTTCTTTTCCCTCTTATTTTGAGTTGGAATAGTGACGATTGTAGAATGGATTGTTTCCTCTAAAATTCATATGTCGAAATCCTAACCCCCAGTGTGACAACATTTGGAAATAGGACCTTTAAAGAGGTGATTAATGCTAAATGAAGTAATAAGGGTTGGGACCTAATCCAGCATGACTAGTGTCCTTATAAGATGAAGAGAGAACATGAATATGCACACACAGAAAAAAGGACATGCAAAGACACAGCGAGAGAGTGGCCATTTGGAAGCAAGGAGGGAGGTGTCTAAGCCTATAGACACCTTGATCCTGAATTTTCAGCCTCCATAACCATGAGAACATAAATTTCTGTTGTTGAAGCCACCTGGTCAGTGGTATTAGTTATGGTAGCTCTGGCAGACTGATACAGTGACTTTTCAGGATATCTGTGAAAGGTAAAGGAAACAATTGATCCGGATAGTTGTCAGTTCTTTAAAAAATCTGGTAAAGCTAGGCTGTTTGTCCTCAAGTACACCTAAAGTAGGTTAACACAAAAGAAAACAATTGGAGAAAGATTTCCGAGTTTATTATACCACATCCTATTTCCTGGGGAAATTGGAAAATAAGGATGGGTGATACGAAGTGTAAAACTTGAAGCATAGGTACTTCTGGCTGAGAATATTTCTGTTTTCATTGGAGGGCATCTTTTTTTAGGCCATGGCTTATACATGTCTGTTCTCTGGTAATGAACACACCATTGCAGGGCATGCTCTTCTGAAAGATCTGTTGTTTGGAACAAGAGTGCACAGTGCTGCACATCTACGAAAGCTTTTTCCAGGACTGGGATCATTTGTTGAACTGCACACAGTGACTTTCCTAGTATAGGAAGCAGAACTATTGAGTTTTGGCAGGACAAGTATTTTCAAGTTTCTCTCAATTATCTAGGTTACAACATATTCTCTTTGAAGCTTTGTGTTGACCATAGTGCCCCTAGTACTCCATAAACCAGGGTTGTTGATAGTTTTTGAATTTGAATTATTTTTTTATCTTCCCTGTGTGCCAGGTCAGAAGTTGATTGCTGGGAGCCCCTTTACTACTTTATTATAGCATTTTACTGTTCCAAAACAAAGTTAAAATGAACAGTCCTCACAAGATAGTTATGCAGGGCCTAATTTAAGAATAATTACTCAAAATCAACTCAAAATGGATTAAGGAATTGAATGTAAGACCTGAAACTATAAAATTCATAGAAGAAAGCATGGGGTGTAACCTCTTGACATCAGTATTAGCAATGAGTTTTTAGATTTGTCAGCAAGTCAAATTTTGGTAACAAACCAAAATAAACAAGTGGAACATTGAACTAAAAAGGTGCTCAGCAAAGGGAACCATCAACAAAATGAGGTCAACTTGTGGAGTAAGAAAATATTTGCAAACCACATATCTGCATATCCAATAAGGGGTTAATATCAAAATATACAAGGAACTCATACAATTCAATAGCAAACCCCCCCACTGATAACCCAATTAAAAAATGGGCTAATGACCTGAATAGATCTATTCCCAAAGAAGACATACAAATGGCCAACAATACATAAAAAGATGCTCAACATCACTAATAATAAAGGAAATGCAAATCAAAACACAATGAGATATCATACCTGTAAGGTGATTACTATTAGAGAACTCAAGGGATAAATGCTGCCACGGATGTGGAGAAATAGCCATCCTGTGCACTGTTGGTGGGAATGTAAACTGGTGCAGCCACTATGGAAAATAGTACAGAGGTTTCTCAAAAAATTAAAAGTAGAACTACCGTATGAGCCAGCAATTTCACTATTGGGTATATATTCCAGTGGTTACAGAATCATTATCTTGAACTGATACTTGTATCCCCATGTTCATTGCAGCATTATTCACAATACCCAACGTATGGAAACCACCTGTGTTGATCAATGGATGAACAGAACGAGAAAATGGGAAAGCCATATATGCAATGGAATATTACTCAGTCTTATAAAAGAAGGAAATCCTGTTATTTGCAACAACATGAATAACCTCAAGGGCATTATACTAAGTGAAATAAGCCAGACAGAGAAAGAGAAATGCTGCATGGTATCACTTACATGTAGAATCTTTAGGAAAAAGAAAAAAGCCAAACTCATAGAAAGTAGAAAAGAGATTGTCAGGGGCTGCAAGTAGAGGAAAAAGGCAGGGGAGGGTCAGAGAGGGAGACACAGAATCCAAAGTGGACTCCAGGCTCTGAGCTGTCAGCTCAGAGCCTGACGTGGGGCTTGAATCCGTGAACTGCAAGACCATGACCTGAGCCAAAGTCGGACACTCAACTGAGCCACCCAGTCACTCCCCCAAATTTTTTAAATTTATTTTTGAGAGGCGGGTAGGGGCATAGACACACACACACACACACACACACAGAATCAGAAGCAGGATCCAGGCTCTGAGCTGTCAGTATAGAGCCCAAGTAGGGCTCCAACTCCTGAATTGCAAGATTGTGATCTGAGCTGAAGTTGGACATTTAACTGACTGAGCCGCCCAGGCGCCCCTAAGACTTTCATTATTTTTGATGCTGTTAATAGATTTTTTTTTTGTAATTTCCTTTTCAGATTATCTGTGTTTGTGTATAGAAATGGCAACCGATTTTTGTGTGCTGTCTTTGTATCCTGGTACAATGCTGAATTCATTAGATCTAACAACTTTGTGTGTGTGTGTGTGTGTGTGTGTGTGTGTGTGTGTGTGTGGAGTCTTGAGGACTTTTTTATGTATAAGAATATCTGCTCTTCCTTTCTGATTTGGATGCCTTTTATATCTTCTTCTTGTCTAATTTCTCTGGCTGGAACTACATACTATGTACTCCACTACTATGTTGAGTAGATCTAAGGAGAGTTGGCACCCTTGCCTTATTCTGATCCTTGAAGAAAAGCGTTCAGGGGGCACCTGGGTGGCACAGTTGGTTAAGCATCTGACTCTCGGTTTTGGCTCAGGTCATGATATCATGGTTTTGTGAGATTGAGTCCCATGTCGGGCTCTGTGCTGGCAGTGCAGAGCCTGCTTGGGATTTTCTCTCCCCCTCTTTCTGCCCCTCCTCCACTTGCGCTGTCTCTGTCTCTCTCAAATAATAAACTTAAAAAAATCTTTAAAAAAAAGAAAAGAAGAAAAGCTTTCATACTTTTACCCTTATTATGTTTGCTGTGGTTTTTTTTAAAAATTTTTTTTTAACGTTTATTTATTTTTGAGACAGAGAGAGACAGAGCATGAACGGGGGAGGGTCAGAGAGAGGGAGACACAGAATCTGAAACAGGCCCTGGGCTCTGGGCTGTCAGCACAGAGCCCGACGCGGGGCTCGAACTCACAGACTGTGAGATCATGACCCGAGCTGAAGTCGGACGCTCAACCGACTGAGCCACCCAGGCGCCCCTGCTGTGGTTTTTCATGTATGACTTCTATTATGTGGAGGTAGTTTCCTTCTATTCCTATTTTTCTGAGTGCTTTTATCATGAAGGGGTATTGAATTTGTCAAATGCTTTTTCTGCAACAATGAGATCATGTGGCTTTTTTATTTTAGTATTTTATTGTTGTGAAGACTTAAAAAAATTTCCAGTATAATTAACATACACTGTTACATTCGTTTCAGATGTACAAAATACTGATTCAGCAATTCTATACATTACTCAGTGCTCATCATGATAAGTATACTCTTAATCACCTTCGGCTATATCACCCTTCCCCCCATCACCTCCCCTCTGGTAACCATCACTTATCTATATTTAAGAGTCCGTTTTGGGGGTGCCTAGGTGGCTCAGTTGGTTGGGCGTCCGACTTTGGCTCAGGTCATGATCTCACCGTTTGTGAGTTCGGGCCCCGCATTGGGCTCTGTGCTGACAGCTCAGAGCCTGGAGCCTGCTTTGGATTCTGTCTCCCTCTCTCTCTGTACCTCCCTGCTCACATTCTGTCTCTCTCTCTCTCTCTCAAAAATAAATAAACATTAAAAAAAAAGTCTGTTTTTCTGTTTGTCTATTTACTTTGTTCATTTTGTTTGTTTCTTAGGTTACACATGAGTGAAATGTGGTATTTGTCTTTCTCTGACAGACTTATTTCGCTTAGCATTTTACCCTAGATCCACCCATGTTGCAAATGGCAAGATTTCATTCTTTTTTTTATGCTTAATATTCCATTGTATATATATCACATCTTCTTTATCCATTCATCTATGGATAGACACCCGGGTTGCTTCCATAATTTGGCTATTGTAAATGATGCTGCAACAAACATAGGAGTGAATATATCTTTTTGAATTAGCACTTTCATTTTCTCTGGGTAATTCTAATTTTCAAGGAACCTCCATACTGTTTTCCACAGTAGCTGTGCCAGTTTGCGTTCCCACCAACAATGCACCAAGCGTTCCTTTTTCCCCACATCCTTGCCAACGCTTGTTGTTTCTTGTGTTTTTAATTTTAGCCATTCTGACAGAGGTGAAATGATATCTCATTGTGGTTTTGATTTGCATTTCCCTCATTACTGATGCTGATCATCTTTTCAATGTCTGTTGGCCATTTGTATGTCTTTGGAGAAATGTCTGTCCATTCTTTTGCACATTTTCCCCCCATTTTGTAATAAGCTTGTGTGTGTGTGTGTGTGTGTGTGTGTGTGTGTGTGTGTGTGTTTGGTGTTGAGTTATATAATTTCTTTATATATTTTGGATACTAACCATTTAATAGGTCATTTCAGATATCTTCTCCCATTCTGTAGGTTGCCTTTTAGTTTCATTGATTTTTTACTTTGCTGTGTGGAAGCTTTCCTTTCTTTCTTTTTTTATTTTGAGAGAGACAGAGTGCGAGCAGGGGAGGGGCAGAGAGAAGGAGAGAGAGAGAGAATCCCAGGCAGGCTTCATACTGTCTGTGGGGAGCCTGATGTGGGGCTTGAACTCATGAACTGAACCATGAGATCATGACCTGAGTCGAAATCAAGAGTCAAACATTCAACCGACTGAGCCACCCAGGCGCCCTGGAAGCTTTTCATTTTGACGTAATACCAATGGTTTCTTTTTGCTTTTGTTTCCCGTGCTTCAGGAGACCTATCTAGAAAAATGTTGCTTCAGTCGATGTCAGAGAAATAACTGCCTGTGCTCTCCTCTAGGATTTTTATGGTTTTTGGTTTCACATTTAGGTCCTTACTCCATCTTGATTTTAATAATGTGCATGGTGTAAGAAAATGGTCCAGTTTTATTCTTTTGCATGTAGCTGTACAGTTTTCCCAGCACCATTTATTGAAGAGACTATCTTTCTCATTGCATATTCTTGCCTCCTTTATTGAAGATTAATTGACCACATGATTGTGGGTTTATTTGTGGGCTTTCTATTGTGTTTCATTGATCTATGTACCTGTGTTTGTGCCAGTATCATACTGTTCTGTTGCCACAGCTTTGTAGCATATCTTGAAATCTGGGATTGTAGTACACCCAGTTTTGTTCTTTTTTAAAGATTGCTTTGGCTATTTGGGGTCTTTTGTGGTTCTATTCAAATTTTAGGATGTTTGTTGTAGTTTTGTGAAAAATGCTGTTGGTATTTTTTTTTAAACATTTATTTATTATTGAGAGACAGAGAGACACAGAGCATACGCAGGGAAGGGGCAGAGAGAGGGGGAGACACAGAATCCGAAGCAGGCTCCAGGCTCTGAGCTGTCAGCACAGAGCCTGACGCGGGGCTCAAACTCACAAACTGTGAGATCATGACCTGAGCCAAAGTCGGTTGCTCAACCAACTGAGCCACCCAGGCGCCCCAGCTGATGGTATTTTGATAGGAATTGCATCAAATGTGTAGAATGCTTTGGGTGTTATAGACATTTTAACAATATTTGCATTTCCAGCCGATGAGCATGGAATTTCTTCCCATTTTTTGGTGTCATCTTCACTTTCTTTCATCAATGTTTTATGTTTTCAGAGTACAGGTCTTTAATCTCCTTTGTTAAGTCTATTCCTAGGTATTTTATTATTTGGGTGCTATTGTAAGTGAGATTATTTTCTTAGTTTTTCTTTCTGCTTCATTTTTAATGTATAGAAATGCAACAGATTTTTGTATATTGATTTTGTATCCTATGATTTTACTGAATTAATTTGTTCTAGTAGATTTTTGGTGAAGTCTTTCAGGTTTTTTATATATACTGTTATGTCACCAGCAAATAGTGACACTTTTATTTCTTCCTTCCTTGTCTATTTGGATGACTTTTATTTATTTTTTATTTTTATTTTTTATCTGATTGCTGTGGCTAGGACTTCCAGTACTATATTGAATAAAGGTGGTGAGAGGCACCTGGGTGGCACAGTCAGTTAAGCGTCTGACTTCAGCTCAGGCCATGATCTCTTGGTTTGTGGGCTTGAGCCCCATGTTGGGCTCTGTGCTGACAGCTCAGAGCCTGGAGCCTGTTTCAGATTCAGTGTCTCCCTCTCTCTCTGCCCACCCCGCCCCACTCTCTCTCTCTTTCTTTCTCTCTCTCTCTCAAAAATAAGTAAACATTAAGAAAATTTTTTTTAAAGTGGTGAGAGTGGACATCTTTGTCTCATTCCTGACCTTAGGGGAAAAGCTCTTAGTGTTTTGCCATTGAGTATGCTGTTAGCTTTGGGTTTTCCATTTATGGCCTATATCATATTGAGGTATGTTCCCTCTAAACCTACCTTAATGAGAGTTTTTATCCTTTCTCTTATTTACGTGATGTATCATGGTGATTGATTCACAACTATTGAACCACATTTGTATGCCGGGAATAAATCCCACTTGATTATGGTGAATGATTTTTTAAAATGTAGCATTGGATTTGGTTTGCTAATGTTTTGTTGAGGTCTTTTGCATCTATGTTCATCAGCGATATTATCCTGTAGTTCTCTTTTTTTGTGGTGTCTTTATCTGGTTTTGGTAACAGGATAATGTTTTATTCATAGAATGAATTTAGAAGCTTTCCTTCCTCTATTGTTTCTTAGAATATTTTGATATATTTGGATTCTTTCTATTTACTTTTTGGCATGTCTATTGCTGGTTTTTGATTTGTGGTTACCATCAGGTATGTATATTACATCGTATGCATGTCCAGTCTATATAAAGTTGATGGTTGTGTAAGTTTGAACCCATTCTAAAAGCACTATATTTTTCCCCTACCCTCCCCACCTGCCCTATGTTTCAGGTATATGGTACATTCTTTACATCCTTTTATTTTGTGAATCCCTTGACTGACTTTTATAGATATACTTAATTTTACTGCTTTTGTGCTTCTTACTTTTCTTACTTCTGTTTATGGTGTTTCCTTTCCCCTCAAAGAGTCTCCTTTAATATTTCTTATAGGGCTGGTTTTGTGGTGATGAATTCCTTTAACTTTTGTTTGGGGAACTCTTTATCTCTTCTTCTATTCTGATTGATAGCCTTGCTGGATAGAGTATTCTTGGTTATAGGATTTTCTTTCAGCGCTTTGTATCATGCCCCTCCATTCTGGTCTGCAAAGTTTCTGCTGAAAATTCAGCTGATAGCCTTATGGGGTTTCCCTTATTTGTAACTGTTTTTTTCTTTTCTCTTGCTACTTTTAAAATTCTCTCTTTATCACTACTTTTTGCCATTAAAAAATTTTTTTTAATGTTTACTTTTTTTTGAGACAGAGAGAGACAGAGCATGAGTGGGGGAAGGGCAAAGATAGAGGGAGACACAGAATCTGAAGTAGGCTCCAGGCTCTGAGCTGTCAGCACAGACACATGGGGCTCCACCTCACCAACCGCAAGATCATGACCTGAGCCAAAGTCAGATGCTCAACCGACTGCACCACCCAGGTGCCCCTACTTTTTGCCATTTTAATTACTATGTGTCTTGTTATGGACCTCCCTGTGTTGATTTTGTTGGGGGCTCTGCGACTCCAGGATCTGGATTTCTGTTTTCAGTTCTCCAGATTCGGGACGTTTTCAGCTTTTATTTCTTTAGATAGATTTTGTACTGTTTTCTCTCTCTCTTCTGGGATCCCTACAATGTGAATATTATTACTCTTGAAGGTGTCAGTAAGTTCCCTAAGTCTGTTTTCACTTTTTATTACATTTTTCTTTCTTTCCTGTTCAGCTTGATTGCTTTCCATTACTCTGTCCTCCAGGTCACTAATCTGTTCTTCTGCTTCCTCTAGTCTACTATTCATTCCCTCTAGTGTATTTTCAATTTCAGTTATTGAGTTCTTTATCTCTGATTTTTAAAAAATGTTTTCTGGGGCGCCTGGGTGGCTCAGTCAGTTGAGCGTCTGACTTCAGCTCAGGTCGTGATCTCACGGTTGGTGGGTTCAAGTCCCATGTCGGGCTCTGTACTGACAGCTCAGAGCCTGGAGCTGTTTCAGATTCTGTGTCTCCCTCTCTCTCTCTGCCTTCCTCCCCCCCCCGCCCCCCCAAAATAAATAAATATTAAGAAATTTTAAATTGTTTTATTTCTCTTTGTTGAGGATCTCATTGAGATCTTCCATTATTTTCTCAGGTCCAGTAAGTAACTTCATGACCATTACTTTAAATTCTCTATCAGGCATATTACTTATCACCAATTTGTTTAGCTCCCCTGCTGTCAATTTGGGACATATTCCTCAATCTCCTCATTTTATGTAACTCTCTCTGTCAGGAAAGTTAGCTATGACTCCTGATCTTGAAAGTCATGGCTTTGTGAAGAAGAGGTCTTGTAGTGTCCTGCAGTACAAAGTCCATTTTTCATCAGAACCTGGCGTTTCAGGGGTGTCTCCTGTGTGTATTGTGTTAATCTTACTGTTGTGGCTGAGTTATGTTTGCCTTCTGTCCAGTCATCTGAAGGGCTCTCTTTGCCTGTTGAGGGCAGGGCTTGGTCCTTGTGTTGTTAGTGGGCCAGTCTGTGGCTGACTTGGGCTTGAGTTGAGTCAGACCAGGTGTTTTCCAGAATTGCAGTAGCACAGAACTGCAGGGTGATGTCTCAGTGTTGTCCTCTGAGAAGTTTTCATCGGTGGGCAGGGCCTGCAGCCAGACCTGATGTCTGTCCCCAGCTCAGTGCTGGGTTTTCAGTCGGACTGGTGTGTGTGGTTATTATCCCTTCTCTTCACAGCAAGCAGCACTCTGGAGTGGTTCTGGCTTCTGTCAGTTCTGCTTGCACAATGCCAGACTCGTGACGTCGCTTTGGATGGACTCCTGTCAACGTATATTAGAGGCGGCAGGTCTGCAGGAGAATGTGGGGCAGGGTGTACAGTGCCAGCAAGGCCCGTGCAGGCTTGCTTTGGTAGAGGATCTGCAGTTACCTGCAAAAACTCCTGTTGAGGCCAGGATGGAGGTGGAGCACAGGGGCCAGAAGAGCACAGGGCAGGGCTTGTTGTTAGCAAGCTATGTGGATAGTCTTCACACTGTGCTGGTTCCTGTAGCTGTGCCCACAGGTGTCTGTCTCTGCCGGAGGGCAAGGGAGGGAAATGGTGCCCACCACGTCTTTTATCTTAGAGAAGTCTCCTAAAGATCACTGCCCCTTCAGCACCTGCTCTTATATTAATAAACATCTCCCTCCCACCAGCCTAGGCATTTTTCATACTGATGCCCGTATATTCTGTCTCAGAGGGGCTGTTTGTTGTGCTGTCTCTTTAAGGGTGGCAACTCAGTTTCCTTTCATTCTGTGGCTCTCCTACACCTAAGCCCACTGATTTTTAAAGTTCCAGATACTAAGCCCCATAGATAATAAGAAGTCACAGTTAGGCATCTCTGGTTTCCAAAGCCAGAGGTTATGGGGATGCGTCTTCCCAGTGCAGGTCTCCCATGTCTGTGGTTTCTGGTATGGGGTCTGCTCGTCTCCATTCTCTGTGCCTGCAGTGTCCCTCGTGTGGATAGTCCCACAGGCCGCTTTGTCTCTTGACCACATCTCTGCCTTTCCTACTTTCTTCAACGTGGCTTCTTCTCCACATTTAGCGTGGAGTCTGTTCTGCCAGTCTTTGGGTCATTTTTTGGATTATTTACACTGATGTGTGTGTTATCCAGGTGTATCCATGGGACAGAGTGAGCCTACAATCCTCCTACTTCACCAGCTTGCCTGGAAGTCGAAGACTTGTGTTATTACTAAAATTTTGATCCAAAAGCATGATCTCTATATTGATTTTTACTGTCTGGAACTGATTATAGAGACAAATTTGTACACCTTTCCTCTTTTGATAGATGTGCTGATGTATGGTTTCAGACTGGCATAATTTTTTTCTTTTTCTTTTTCTTTAAATTCCAGTTAGCTAACATAAAGTGTCATATTAGATTCTGGTGTACAGTATAGTGATTCAACACTTCAATACAACACCCGGTGCTCATCACAAGTACACTCCTTAATCCCCATCACCTGTTTAACCCATCCCCTGCCCTCCTCCCCACTGGTAACCATGCTTGTTCTCTATAGTTAAGAGTCTGTTTCTTATTTTGCCTGTCTTTTTTCCCCTCTGCTGATTTGTTTTGTTTCTTAAATTCTGCATATGAATGAAATCATATGGTATTTTTCTTTCTCTGACTGACTTATTTCACTTAGCTTAATACTCTCTAGCTCCATCCGTGTCATTGTAAATGGCAAGATTTCGTTCTTTGGTATGGCTAATATTCCATTCTGTATATATACAATGGATCTTCTTTATCTGTTCATCAATTGATGGACGCTTGGGCTGTTTCCATAATTTGGCTATTGTGGATAATGCTGCTATAAACATTGGGATGCATGTATCTCTTAGAATCGGTATTTTTGTATCCTTTGGGTAAATACCTAGTAGTGCAATTTCTGGATTATAGGGTAGTTCTGTTTTACGTTTTGAGAAAACTGCATACTTTTTCCACAGTAGCTGCTCCGGTTTGTATTCCCACCAACAGTGTAAGAGGGTTCCCCTTTCTCCACATTCTTGCCAACACCTGTTGTTTCTTGTGTTGTTAATTTTAGCCATTCTGGCTGGGGTGAGGTGCTTTCTAATTGTTGATTTGATTTGTATGTCCCTGATGATGAGTGATGGTTTCTGTTAGCCATGTGTAATTCTTTGGAAAAATGTCTATTCATGTCTTCTGCCTATTTTTAAATTGGATTATTCTTTTTTGGGGTGTTGAATTTTATAAGATCTTTATATATTTTGGATACTAACCTTTTATCTGACATGTCATGTGCAAGTATCTTCCCCCATTCAATAGGTTGCCTTTTAGTTTTGTTGATTGTTTCCTTTGCTGTGCCAAAGTGTTTCATTTTGATGAAGTTCCAATAGTTTAATTTTGCTTTTGTTTCCCTTGCCTCAGGAGACATATCTAGAAAGAAATTGCTATAGCTGATGTTTAAGAGGTTACTACCTGTGTTTTCCTCTAGATTTTTGTGGTTTCACATCTCACATTTATGTCTTTAGCCCATTTGGAATTTATTTTTGTGTATGGTGTAAGAAAGTGGTCCAGTTTAATTTTTTTTTTTTTTTTTTTTGCATGTTGCTGTCCAGTTTTCCCAACACTATTTGTTGAAGGGACTTTTTACCATTTTATATTCTTTCTTGCTTTGTCAAAGTTGAATTGACCATACAGTTGTGGATTTATTTCTGGGTTTTCTATTCTGTTCCATTGATGTATATGTGTTTTTGTGCCAGTACCATACTCTTTTGGTCACTACAGCTTTGTGATATGACTTGAAGTCCGGAATTATGATACCTCCAGCTTTGCTTTTCTTTTTCAAGACTGCTTGGCTATTTCAGGGTCTTTTCTGGTTCCACACACATTTTAGGATTGTTTGTTCTAGAGCTGTGAAAAATACTGTTGGTATTTTGATATGGATTGCATTAAGTGTGTACATTGCTTTGGGTAGTATAGACATTTTAACAATATTCTTCCAATCCTTTAGCATGGAATGGAATATATTACATACATTTTATGTAATGTATGAGGTCTGAATAAAGTGTTTCTACAGGTTTGGTTACGATTTTGCTTTTAGGTTTTAATTTTTCAGAATTAGTACATTTCCCATGGTGAAAATTGCTGATAAAAAGACTTCCTAATATCTCATTGATCATATAATAACTACCATAAGAAATATGTAAGATTGAACATGGTACACAACATGTTTCAGTTCCTTTCCACAAATAATAATCATGATGGCTAACACCAAATATTTATTATGCAACAGGTACTATTCTAAGCATTTTAGGTTTATTAACCCATTTGGTATTCATAATCATGGTACAAGGTAGGAGCTCTGTCACTATTTTATGATGCATTCATGTAATATCACAAAACATACTAATATATTTCTACAGAGATAAAAGATTTGGAATAATGAAGACTAAACTAATTATGTGGTTACCTTTGGAGAATGTGCAGGGATTTGGGTAGGCATGAAACAGAAATTTAGGAATCTGTCATGTTTAAACCTTTTTCACAGTACAATATATTTGTACATTTAGAAAAATTAATTTTCTAAAATAAAAAGGTAAGCATACAAAGACATATCTAGAAAAATGTTGATATAATACATTGTTCATGAGCTTGCCAAATTGAGAGCAAATTAGCAAATTTATTTGGTAAATACAATTCTATGGGGAATCCTATGTTGCCATTTAAACACAATGAAAGATTTAAACTACTGACATGAAAATTTCTTTGGCATGCGAATGGCAAGTGATAGTATAGTTATAGCATATTAATATTTCCTAAGAACAAAAGTTGGAACGATTTGATCCAATTATTTGACAGTAGTTTGTTCTGGTTGATAGAATTGTAAGTTGCATTTTTTCTTATGTTTCTCTATGTTTCCAGAAGTTTTGTGGTATTACTTTTATATAAGAAAATAAAGCTCTCTTTTAAAACAAAGAGATATAAATCTTTCAGTTATTTAAAAATTTTAAATTCAGGTAATGACATAATGAGAGCAAGTACAGATATTTAGGACCAAAGTAATAAAAAAAGAGGGTCCCTAGGCATATGACTAATATAAATAAGAATATACATATTAACAAGAGGCCATATAAACATTTGAGATAAATAATAATTACATGGTGCTGAGATAAGAAATTGAGGGAAAATAATTTAGGAACTTATATTTTGGGGTACAATTTGAAATGGTTTCAAATGTTAGATATAAATTAAAATTATAGACATTACTGTGTAGAGATAAATTCCCAGGGTTACCCTGACATATGAACTTTGTAATATATATAGTAATATTATAAATTTAAAAATGTGGATTTTCTAATGCCAGATAAGTTGGGGCTATTGATGTTTTTCGACATTTATTGGTTGTTAGGATGTTTCCACTGCTTGAATTTTCTTCAGTTGTGTAAATTCTGATCCAAGAAAACATTTTCTACACAGTTCTTCCATTTATTGGGTTAATTAGCATTATGAATTCTCAGATGTTGAATAAAGCTTTAACTCCTAGTGAAGGCCTTCCCACAATTCTTGCAGCCATCCTGTTTCTCACGTGTGTACATTTTCTTATGTACAGTGAAGTTTGAGTGATAACTAAAGGCTTTCCCACATTCTTTACAATCATAGGGCTTCTTACCAGTGTGAAATCTCTGATGTTGAGAAGGGTTTGAGCTACAAGTAAAGGTGTTTCCACAATCCTGACATTCATAAGGTTTCTCATCAGTATGAATTGTCTCATGTTGAATAAGGCTTGACCTCCTAGTAAAGGCCTTTCCACACTGTTTACATTCATAAGTTTTTTCACCAGTATGAATTATCTGATGCTGAACACGTTTTGAGTTCTTATTAAAAGCCTTCCCACATTTATTACATTCATAGGGTTTCTCACTAACATGAGTTCTCTGATGTTTGGTAAGATAGAAACTCCAAGAAAATGTCTTTCAACATTCCTCACATTCATATGTTTTCTTACCAGTGTGAATTTTCTGATGTTGGGAAAGATATGAGCTAGTTCTAAAAGCCTTTCCACATTCCTTAAATTCATAAGGTTTCTCACTAGTATGAATTCTTTGATGTGGAGAAAAGTATGAGATCCAACTAAAAGCCTTGCCACACTGTCTACATTCATAAGGTTTCTCACCAGTATGAATTATCTGATGTCATAAAAGATCAGAGCCAAAGCGAAAAGATTTTCCATATTTCTTACATTCATGAGATTTTTCACCAATGTGTATTTTCTGATGTTTATTAAATGCTGAGCTGTAACTTAAAGGTCTTCCCACATTCCTTACATACATAGGGTTTCTCACCAGTATGAACCTGTGGTGTAGAGTAAGTTGTGAGCTACCACTAAAAGGCTTTCCCACATTCATTACATTCATATGATTTCTCTTCGTTTTCAATTTATTTTGTGTGTAGAGTAAGAGGTACATGCTGATTAAAAGTAGGTACAACTTCATGTGCGATTATTAGTTGGCTGAAATACACCTCCTGTTGTGACCCTTGCCTTTTAAATTGATCTCCCAAACATCTCTGACACTGGAGCTTGGCATTCTAATTCTTTCCTTTAGTCCAACTGAAATGTTTTTACATTACTAATTTCTTTCCTTAAGGATGGTTTCTTGGTCAGAGACTTTGATGCTTTATTTGAAATAAAATAAATATCAAACATTTGCTTTTTTTCTATTCAGGGAGAAGTAAAAGTTCTATAGTAGCAGAAGTACAGGTAAACCAAAAATGTTTTCAAATAAGGTTCTAATAGTCAATGGGTAAGAAACTACTAAAATATAGCTATGAATTTCAGAAAATGAAAAAGAGATGGAAGAAAGTCCAAATAAAAAGATGAGGAAAATGGCTAAGGAAAAAGATATTATTAATGATTCTCGAGAGAATATATGTCTCAGAATTATTTGGGAAGCTTGGTAAATATATATTGTCCTGGGTGATCATCCAAATTGAAGGAAAGAAGGTTAATTATATTTCTATACGTATTCTATCTATATAATCTACACTATATAATTCTACACTATATAATCTAAAAGGAGAGAAATATTGTATCTCATAAGATAATGTGAGAATTAAGTATAATAAGATGATCTTTTTGAGGTAAAAGGAGTACAGAGAGCTTGCTAAGTAATATATTGGAAATTATGTGAAAGTAGGGTAAAAGAAGATAGAAATCTTGATTGGTTATAACCTAAAGAAAAACGTCAAACAAGTCAGGTATGAATTGAGTTAGAGAAGACTTATGTGGCTGTGCTGAAATATGTTGTGGGAATCTCAATGAAAATACTATTTGGGAAGTCCATGAAACATAAACTTACTGGAGGGAATATTGCTCAGCAAAGGTTACAGTGGTGACAGACTGAGGGATAAAGTCAGCTTTAAGTTCAGATAAATGGAAAAAGAATAGAATGGGTAACAACGTGGTCTTGTGGTAAAAAATAGAAGACTAGGTTACATTTGTACCCCAACAATGAAATACCAGCTTAAATTTTGGGACAAATCACCATATCACTGTAAGCTCTTGTGCAATGAAGGATTAACCTCTTTTTTTTTTTTTTAATTTTTTTAACGTTTTATTTATTTTTGAGACAGAGAGAGACAGAGCATGAATGGGGGAGGGTCAGAGAGAGGGAGACACAGAATCTGGAACAGGATCCAGGCTCTGAGCTGTCAGCACAGAGCCCGACACGGGGCTTGAACTCACGGACCGCGAGATCATGACCTGAGCCGAAGTCGGCCGCTTAACCGACTGAGCCACCTGGGTGCCCCAGGATTAACCTCTTTTAAAGAAAGGTTTGGTCACTGATCAGGTTCTGGTAGGTAACCTCTAAAGCCTTGGCATACACTCTGATAAGATTGTCTTTGTTTACTTAGAGGCCTTCTGTGGGCCACACAAGATAATCTATGCTAATAATATGATTTATGATGCAAGCCTTGGGCCATACACTGTCAACTTGGGTCTGAAGGGGCTGGAGACTGAGGGCAGCCACATGGCAATTAGCAACACCTACATGACCAAAACCGAGTAAAAAAACCTTAGACACAAAATCTCAGGTGAGCCTGACTGGCAATACTCCATGTGTGCTGTTATTCATTGTTGTTGGGAAATGTAAGTGCTGTCCACATGACTCCACCAAAAGAGGACAATTAGGAGCTCATTCCTGACCTCTCCTGGATCCCCTGCTATGTACCACTTCGCTGATTTAATCTTAAATTGTGATAAATGGTGAATGTGAGTACAATAACTTTTCTGAAATCTGAGTTATTCCAGTGATTCGTTGAATCTGAGGTGGTCTTGGGGATCTATGACTGGCGTCAGAAGTGGTGTCAGAATGCTTTTTCAAGCATTGAGTCTAGTTCACTGAAACATGGCAAAAGCACTGTTTGGAAAAAGGAAGGACAAGAGTGTCTATAGGGGCAGGGGGTTAAACTTAGATTCCTGGGTGACCATCTAGTTACTATGGTATAAAACTGCAATTGTGCTGCAATCAGTTACTTAAGGTAAAAGTTACCAGTGGAATTTAGAAATGATAGATTCAACTCCTGAAGCGTTGGCTCACTGGATACATAAGAAAAAACAAAATAAAAATAAACAAGCTCTAGGGATGCCTGGGCGACTCGGTTAAGCATCTGACTCTTGATTTCAGCTCAGGTCATGATCTCACAGTTCATGAGTTTGAGCCTCCACATTGGGCTCTGTGCTGACAGCATGGAGCCTGGTTGGGATTTTCCCTCCCTCCCTCCCTCCCTCCCTCCCTCTCTCTCCCTCCCTCCCCACTTGGGCTCTCTCTCTCCCTCAAAAATAAATAAACAATAAAAAAGAAACAAGCTAAATACACAATTCATTGGTTATTGTTATCTGCAATCTGGGCTAAGCTTGTATTTCATCCATTCTGATGTACAGTCACAGGGCTGCTACCAAAGGAAAAAATTATGCTGAAATAATAGATAGCTAAGATCATTACAGTGAGTTACAGGAGAGTGAGGAAAGGTAAAAATTAAGAGTCAAGGGACTCATATCAGGGTATAAATCTTTAAACAATTTTTAAGAAATAAGAATAAAGCAGAAAAATGACAGAAGCAAAACAAAGGTCTTAATGCAGCAGTATTGTAGGTGGGGTGGATTAGCAGAAGACTGTGCTGTCTCTCAACACTGAAGGACACTTAACAAATCTGCTGCATTTATCCTGTTTCAAAAGAACCTAAAAAACTGCAAGGCAAAGATAACAGTGGGAAACCTGTCTTTGAATTGCCTGGGAACATCAAACTAATCAGTATGGGAGTCTGGGTGGCTCAGTCAGTTGAGCATCGACTTTGGCTTAGGTCAAGATCTCTCGGTCTGTGAGTTCGAGCCCCGCGTCGTGCTCTGTGCTGACAGCTCAGAGCCTGGAGCCTGCTTCGGATTCTGTGTCTCCCTCTCTCGCTGCCCCTTCCCCTCTCATGCTCGCTCTCTCTCTCTCTCTCTCTCTCTCTCTCTCTCAAAAATAAATAAACATTAAAAAAAATAGAATTGACAAAAGGGCCAAGGAAGTGCAAAGACACATGAAAATGTCTGGGTTCAATGCCCAATGGATGAAGAAGAAACTTAGTTCTGAGACTCTGATATGGGAACCCAATGTGCCATTAGAAAATCTTTACATTAGGTGAAGTCCTATTGGGGATATTTAGATTGAGAAAATATTAGGATGAAATAGTTGATAGAATTAATTTGAAAGTTTGGATGAAAATTTGAATGAACAAAATTTATGTTAAGTGGTTATAACTCCTCTACCTGAATGTATGACAAGAATGGACATTATATTTGTCTAGGAATACTTCCCTTACCTATTGTAAAAGCGAAGGTATATAAGGACTGTTTAGCCAATATTGAGTAGACATTCTAAATGGAAACCAACAGAAGTGCCAAAGCTGAAATAGGTTGTTAATTTGAAATAGATAACCTGGTGGACAAAAAGAGATTACCACTTTGATGCCCTGTTAGAAGCTGGAGTGGTGGTACTAACAGATTCTTTCTAAAGCTCTGTGTGGATCATAGACTATGCCTTATTTTAAAGCCACTGAGAACCACCCAGTAGCAAGCAGTCAGGTTTTGTATGAGAACATTTCCAGATACTGTAATACAAGATACATCATTTGAGAGACTCTTACTAGCTTGCTGTACTAAAACTTACCCTATGACTAAAGAAAATAAAACTCTTGAATCCTGAAATATTCATAATGCCTTTGAGCAATTTGATTATGATGTATACTGATTTTTAAAAAAGTGTTTCTTGTGCTATCAGCTCATGAAGATTGTTGGATCTATTTTTGTAAATTGTCATTTTTCAAAAAAATTTCTGCTTCTACCCTTTTTTTTTGGGGGGGGGCTCCAAATACTCATATTTTAGGCTGCTTGAAGTTATCTCATGGCTCACTAATGCTCTTTTTTTTTTAGAATGTATTTATTTATTTTTTTCCAATATATGAAATTTATTATCAAATTGGTTTCCATACAACACCCAGTGCTCATCCCAAAAGGTGCCCTCCTCAATACCCATCACCCACCCTCCCCTCCCTCCCACCCCCCATCAACCCTCAGTTTGTTCTCAGTTTTCAAGAGTCTCTTATGCTTTGGCTCTCTCCCACTCTAACCTCTTTTTTTTTTTTTTTAATGCTCTTTTTTTTTAATAGAATCTTTCTCTTTCATATTAGATAAGTTTCCATTTCTTTGCTTTCAGGTTCACTAATGTTTTCATCTACAGTGTCTAATCTGCCATTAACTTCATCAATTGTATTTTTCAACTCAAACATTTTAGTTTACAACTCTGGAAATTGAATTTGAGTACCTAAAAATGTATTGTATGTCTGTCTCTACTTAAGTTTTGAACATTTGGAATATAGTTATCATTTGCTTAATATTTTCTGCTAATACTAATATTGTCATTTCTGGGTTAATTTTGATTAAAAAAATTCTCATCATTGTGCTCCGTCCCCCCGCCCCCGCTTCTTTCCATGTGTAGTAATCTTTGATTGAACACTACACATTGTGTTTTACCTTGATCTCTGGATTTTGTATTCCTCTAAATATTCTTGAGCTTTGTTCTGGGATTAATTAAGTTACTTGAAAATAGTTTGATCCTTTCAGGTCTTCTTTTTATGATTTGTTAGGAGAATCCAGAACATTACTACTGTTTTTACTGACCAGTCCCATCCCCACTATTAAAGCAAGACATTGCTGAATAGCCTAACCAAAACATCATGAATTGTGAGCTCTTTCTTTTTTTTTTTTTCAATATATGAAATTTATTGTCAAATTGGTTTCCATACAACACCCAGTGAATTGTGAGCTCTTTCAATCTGACTGGTGGGAGCAGGTATTGTTCCTTGCCTTGTGTGAGTGCTGCACATGGTTCCCTTCAAAACTTTGAATGGTTTTTGTTTTGTTTTGCTAGCATCCAGTAATTTCCCATGTGTGATTAGTACTCTGCTGAATACTCATAGGTGACCTCT
Organism: Panthera tigris; assembly: GCF_018350195.1. Classification (NCBI taxonomy): domain Eukaryota; kingdom Metazoa; phylum Chordata; class Mammalia; order Carnivora; family Felidae; genus Panthera; species Panthera tigris. The sequence continues at coordinate 355,895 of NC_056672.1, read as the reverse complement.
GAAGATGTTAGAATTCCCTCATTCTAGGTCTCTTTCTTCTTTAGTACTCCTTTGGACAGTTGTTGCCTTGATTACCCCTGAGTGTCAGCGATATCGCCTCAACTCAAGGAGTCTGTCAAGCTCTATCTCACTTATTTTCTGTGCGGTGTACTATAATCTGTCGTAAGGCAGTAAAATGGGGGGGAATAATAGGGTTTTGCTTCCTGTCCCCCACCTCATGAATCACTGTTCTTCATTGCCTGATATACAGGAATATTACTGAAAAATGATCTTCCTCCCTCCCTTTTTCTTCCTTTCCTTCTTTTCTTTTCCTTTCTTTCTTCCTTCCCTCCTTTCTTTCATTTATTTTAATGTCTGTTTGTTTATTTTTTTACTTCCTATAATTTATTTATTTTTTGTAATTTACATCCAAGTTAGTCAGCACATGGTGCAGCAATGATTTCAGGAGTAGATTCCTTAAGCCCCATACTCATTTAGCCCATCCCACCTCCTACAGACCCTCCAGCAACCCTCTGTTCTCTATATTTAAAAGTCTCTTATGTTTTGTCCCCCTCCCTGTTTTTATATTATTTTTGCTTCGCTTCCCTTATGTTCATCTGTTTTGTCTCTTAAAGTTCTCATATGAGGGTAGTCATATGATATTTGTCTTTCTCTAATTTCACTTAGCATAATACCCTCTAGTTCCATCCATGTGTTGCAAATGGCAAGACTTCATTCTTTTTGATTGCCAAGTAATACTCAATTGTATATATATACCACATCTTCTTTATCCATTCATTCATCAATGGACATTTGGGCTCTTTCCATACTTTGGTTATTATTGATAGTGCTGCTATAAACATTGGGGTGCATGTGCCCCTTTGAAACAGCATACCTGTATCCCTTGGGTAAACACCTAGTAGTACAATTGCTGGGTCATAGGATAGTTTTATTTTTAAATTTTTGAGGAACCTTCATATTATTTCCAGGGTGGCTTTTATTTCTAATTTTTTGAGGAACCTCCATACTGTTTCCAGAGTGGCTGCATCAGTTTGTATTCCCACCAGCAGTGCAAAAGATATCCTCCTCCTCCACATCTTCGCCAACATCTATTGTTGCCTGTTGTCGCCAACATCTGTTAATGTTAGCTAGTTTGACAGGTGTGAGGTGGTATCTCATTGTGGTTTTGATTTGTATTTCCCTGATGATGAGTGGTGTTGAGCATTTTTTCATGTGTCGGTTGGCCATCTGGATGTCTTCTTTGGAGAAGTGTCTATTCATGTCTTTTGCCCATTTATTCATTGGATTATTTACTTTTTGGGTGTTGAGTTTGATAAGTTCTCTATAAATTTTGGATATTAACCCTTTATCTGATGTGTCGTTTGCAATTATCTTCTCCCATTCCGTTGATTGCCTTTTAGTTTTGCTGATTGTTTCCTTTGCTGTGCAGAAGCCTTTTATTTTGTTGAGGTCCCAATAGTTCATTTTTGCTTTTGTTTCCCTTGCCTCCAGAGATGTGTTGAGTAAGGGTTGCTGCAGCCAAGATCAAAGAGGTTTTTGCCTGTTTTCTCCTCGAGGATTTTGATGGCTTCCTGTCTTACATTTAGGTCTTCCATCCATTTTGAGTTTATTTTTGTGCATGGTATAAGAAAGTGGTCCAGGTTCATTCTCTGCATGTCGCTGTCCAGTTTTCCCAGCACCACTTGCTGAAGAGACTGACCTTATTCCATTGGATATTCTTTCCTACTTTGTCAAAGATTAGTTGGCCGTACTTCTGTGGGTCCATTTCTGGGTTCTTTATTCTGTTCCATTGATCTGAGTGTCTGTTCTTGTTCCAGTACCGTACTGTCTTGATGATGACAACTTTGTAGTATAGCTTGAAGTCTGGGATTGTGATGCCTCCAGCTTTGGTTTTCTTTTTCAAGATTGCTTTGGCTATTCGGGGTCTTTTCTGGTTCCATACAAGTTTTAGGATTATTTGTTCTAGCTCTGTGAGGAATGCTGGTGTTATTTTGATAGGTATTGCATTGAATATGTAGATTGCTTTGGGTAGGATTGACATTTTAATAATATTTGTTCTTCCAATCCATGAGCATGGGATATTTTCCCACTTTTTTTGTGTCGTCTTCAATTTCTTTCATAAGCTTTCTATAGTTTTCAGTGTATAGATTTTTCACCTGTTTGGTTAGGTTTATTCCTAGGTATTTTATGGTTTTTGGTCATCTCATTTCTTAACAACTATTTAAAGGTTTCTACCCCACCAGGACTACTAGTTCTCCCCTTTCTCATAAAAAATCACTCTTTCACAATTTTCTGTTGTCACCATAACTTTCTCTTTGGTAGCAGCCCTGAGGTAAACAGCTATAGCTTGGACCAGCAGATTTTGAGTTTGGCCCACACTTTTCTTATTTTCATTTTAACTTTTCCCATCAATAGCAGCTCTGAGACTAGAGGATGTAGCTTGGTCCTGCCACAATTTAAGGCTGACCCAGCATCAGGACCTATCTCAACATTCTTCTTTACTTTTGTTTTAACTATTACAGGCCACGATAACCAAGGGACTATATATTTGGCTTATTTCTTGCTACTTTGCATTTCTTTATACATCCAGGGAGCCAACTCCTTCAGACTTAGATCCGTCATTTCTAAATTCCACTGATAATTCGTCTCCTGTAACTGACTGCAGTACAGCTGTAGTTCCATACTATAGGCAAACCTATGGTCACCCAGGAATCAAAAGTTTATCATTTTTCATCCTTCATCCTTTCTCATCTCAAACAACACATTTCACTTTGTCAGGGTCATCCTAGTAATTCCAACTTCTGACACCAACTGCAGAGTTCCAACACAGTCCAAAAGACTCTCTTCACTTCTGACACCATTTGTAAATTTTGTGGGGGTGGTCGTCAAAACCACCCTTAGTTTCAATAATTCACTAGCAGGACTTACAGAACCCACTCAAGGAGAGTTCTAATCTCAGAGCTTCTCTTTGTGGAATCACAAACAGCATTAACTCCTCTTGGCAATGTTTGTGACAATATGCACATAGTGTTGCCAACCAGGGAGGCCACCAGAGCCTTGCTGTCCAGAGCGTTTATTTGGATTCTATGTTCAACTCTCCATGTGGCTAACCTGTGTACAGCTCTTCTGGAGGTCAAACTGATAATGCATGACTTAAAGTCCCCACAATAAATCACATTGTTAAACTTTTGGGTTAAACTTTTGGGCAGCTCCCAACCCAGAGACAGTCAGGTATGACAGTCCAAAGTCTTAGAAATTACCTCCCCCTCTCCCCACCAGAAGCCAATGGCAAAGACACACCTGTCTCTGGGCAAGGTTAAATTCTTTATTACACCACACTATTACCCTTGCTTAAAAAAATCTTCACAGCACTTAACACCATCTGATATGTTATGTATTCAATTGTTTATTATTTATTTCCTCTAATTAAAATGTATACTTTCAGGGAATAGGAACTATGAATATTTTGTTCACTGCTGTGACCTGGAATACAATAGTTACCCAGTAAATACCTGTTGAATAAAAAATGTGCTCTCCTAGGCCTCCCTTTTTTCAATCTTCTCTCCCTTCTCTCCTCCCCATGCAAGACTATATTCCCAATGCCCTCACTGCAGACAATTGCACTCACTTCAACTCTTACTTATTTCCACTTATTTCCTCCAGTCCTGGCCTCCTCTCGACTCTTAATGTGAAAATTCTCCTGTGGTAAATTCTACCTTGTAGAAGTTATTTATGTACATATTCTCAGCCATTATTAAACTATGAAATCCTTAACATTTTACACATTTTTGGAAAGTCTTGCACCCAAGAGTTTGCCTTGTGCAATTTACAAGTTTATTATGTATAGGTTAAAACAATAAATTAATGAATGTGCAAACAAGTGAAACTGGTTAAACAGAAGCAAACATAGGCAGATCATTAAGTGAAGGCCAAAATAGAAATATAATACACACACACACACACCCCACACATACACACAAACACCACATGCACATCACACGCACAATTTTGTGATAAAGAGCATCACTTATACAAGTCTAAATTACAAATAAATAAGCCAAGAAGAATTTAAATACAAAATACACACACAATTACTTTCATGGGTGAGGAAGAAGTGTTAGATGATAAAAAAGGAGGTAAATTGGATTGGGTATGTCGAGGGAGAGGAAGAACAAAAAGAGACCCAATGCATCACTGTCTCCACAAGGCCTAAAAAAACCATCTTCCAGACTCAAGGGTGTCACTTCCTCACTACAGGTGGATCGCTACCTGATACTCCCCTTCAACATTTCCAATATTCCCTCACTTACTGAGCACTGGCTTGTGGTTGGTGCTCTGTCATCTGTCCAGGCCTCCTGCCCTTGCTCCAGTAAGATTACAGCTGGATTAGAAATGGAAAGTCCTGCTCATGAGAAAAAAAGGTCTGGGATATCCCAGAATTCATCCAGTCCTTTGGTCAAGAAAGAAATAGGATTATAAGAAGGACCAACCAGAGAAAAGCATATATCATGAAAAATGAATAAAATTATGTTTCCACCATAATCTATGATGTCACCTATTTCTATCTCACAAAATTCAAACTCTATGAACAGAAAGCAGAAATTCAGCTGGTTATTTGAAAGGTAATTAAATAACTCACAATGTAGGAAGCAGATTCTTAAGAGCAGATTTTGAAATTTAGAGGACAGATGTACTTACCCACAGAGACCAGGTTACTGTAGTTTTCCAACATCGTGTCTCTGTATAAGCTCTCTGGACAGAGTTCAGACACTTCCATTCCTCTTGGGAGAAATCTACAGTCACATCACTGAACACCACCACCCTCTGAAACAGACACATGGAGAGGCAGAAGGAAACAGAGGTGAGCACAGACAAGGAAGTAGTTCTGTATAAAAGGGGAGCTATTGTGTGCCATCAACCTTGGGATGGAGAATTCTAAGGAAACGTGTGACGGAAGCAAATGGTCTTCACATTCTGAAACATTCCATTTTCTCCATGAAGAGTTTCACATGTAAAATGGGCATTTCTGTGATTCTGTGATGGGTATGTACAAAAGCAAACTGTGTGGAATCTCATAATTAAAAGAAATAGCCTATATGCTCACACTCAACACATTTCCTGGAAGAGCAACTCTTTCTTTCTTTCTTTATTTATTTATTTAAGTAACCTACCCCTAACGTAGGGCTCGAACTCAGGACCTCAAGATCAAGAGTTGCATGCTCTACTGACTGTGCCAGCCAGGTGTCCCTGGAAGAGCAAATCTTAATAAATGTTTCTTTTCCCTTCTCTAAGCCACAGAAAGGAGGACTCCTGAGATTCCTTACAAAATGAGTTATGAACTACATTAAGAGTAACATTTTATAATACCTGGTATAAAGACAAAATCCTAAAACTTTCAGTTAGAAAAAGCAGCTCCAATGACAGGTGCAGGGGTAATATGAAAACGAGCTTCCCAACAAGGAGCTTCCTAGAAGGAGGGAGACGCGGGCGGAAGCAGTTCTTCCAGCACCCTAAGAAAAACCAACACTGACCTAAATTCTATGCCCAAACATCAACCTAGGGTGTATATGAATAAAGACACTTCTAGCTATGACTGAAAAAAAAAAAAAACAAAAAAAACCCATCATTTTCAAATGCATCTGCACTTTTTTTTTTTTTTTCTAAAGAAAGCTTGTAGAGTACAAGCTGGAGGTAATGAGAATGTATGTGAAAACATAGGGCTCCCATACTCTCCCCTAAAGGGGTTATTGAAGCAAAGTCCTAGTATAATATGCAAAAGTGACATCTAGATTTAAAAAAAACTCACAACAGTCAAACGTCAGTAAATCACTCCATTTTGGATCAGGGCACAAGGCTCTATAGGAAAGGTCTCAGGAGAGAAAAGATAAAACTAATTATGTGGCCATATGGGAAACATTATTGATAGGCATAGACGGTATTGTTGGACTCTTAGTAAAATGAAATGATAAATGCATGGAAGGACTTTTCACAAAACATGGCAATTAAATCCAGGAAAAAGTTCTACTTCAAACACTGAATTTCATGTGTCACTTGTCATAGCAGTTTAGCATCATTATTATGTGTATACGGCTGGGTTTAAGCAATAACTTACGGGGGGAAAGAGAAGTGGGGGTGTGGCATGGGAATTCTAAAACCCATACGGAATTCAGCAGGTAATATCTAATATTAAGAAGTACCAGGCTAAGAATGTTAATTAGGAATATAAAGGTAAATATCAGAAGCACCAGGTAAAAGAGCTGAGGTGCCACCCTTGGCAGGGAGACTGTGTCATGTAGCAGGGCTCTGTTGTTTTTTTTTTAATGTTTATTTATTTTAAGAGAGAGTGTGTGCATTCAAGTGGGAGAGAGGCAGAGAGAGAAAAGAGAAAGAGTCCCAAGTAGGCTCCACGCTGTCAGCACAGAGCCCAACTTAGGGCTTGATCCCAGGAACTGTGAGATCATGAGCTGAAATCAAGAGTCAGACACTTAGCTGACTGAGTCAGCCAGGTGCCCTGTGTTTTTGTTTTAATAGGCTCTAGTTTAGAAAATAGAATGTGCACATAATAGAGAAAAATTTAACAAATCACATATTCTTATACCACACTGTCATATAAATAAAAAGTTTTCCTTGTTTTGGTACTTGTTTAGTAAACACCATTTTTACTGGCTGTATAATATTACATCACATGACCAAATCTTAAAACTTTGACACCTATTGCTTTCCATCTCTAGAGTCTCAGGCAAAAAATGAAACAGAGAGTATTCCATTTTAACTATCTGTTATAAAAACTATAACTCATAAATAATTGGAGACTTCAGGAAGATGGCTGATAAAGTTGTCTTATAGCTTTATATTTTAATATATGGTTACATATAAGGAAAAGGGGGGCAGCTAGAGTGAACCTCATGGTGTTAGACTAGAATCAGAGACACCAGTAGTAACTCATGGTTTTTAATACTTAGCGAAATGAATATACAAATGTGGATATGGGAGAATGTGTGTCAATATGCATATGCATGTTTCCTACCTCTATCTGTTAAAAGGAATGATACCCAGATGCAACAATCACACCTGATATCTATATCTTGTTTTCTAAATACTATCTTTAATGAAAAGAAACGGAGTTCTTTAGAAAAATGTTGAATGCAGGGCTAGGAAAATACATGATGGGCCTGGAGCATCTTGCGGGTGCCAGCAAATAAAGAAGTGGTCAAAAAATAATAGAGGCATTGAAGGTACACATGACCTAATTTGGGTAGAGCTCCCAATCAACAAAGCTGGGACAATTTGAGCAACAAAATAAATAAATATGAATCTGTACTAATGTAAATAAATAAGTTAATAACAGGGAAAATCGTAAGTTGAATTTCAATGAATAAACAGAAAAAAAATAGGGGAAAATGCCATTAGGCAAATACCACTGCAAAAATTGTTGCCGACAAGCATTGTTTGAAGCTAAAATTAGTGGGCTAACGTATGATGAGAAACAAGGTATTTGGATAGTCTCAAATTCTCTCTTCACAGTATACTTAACAATTATAAAGGGAATGGATAGTAAATTTACCATGAGGAAACCAGGCAGCCAACCAAACCTTAACCAAGTATTGCAGGTTAACACTGCTGTTGCCAGTGATTAGACAGATCATCATATCCGTATCACGCACCCTCCTCCCATGAGATGCTTCTCAAATGGCACATCACTTCTGTGGTACACTTGCCAAAATGCAGAGCCTCAACCTAAGACCTGGGCCATTCTATAAGTTCTTGGAAGTTCTCTTCAAAAGTGTCAAGGTCATTAAAACAAAGACTGAGAAACTGTCACAGATTTGAGGAGACTGAGACAGGACAACTGAATGCAATGTGTGATCGTGGATTAGGTTACCAGCAAATTACATTGGCAGAAAAATTGGCGAAATTGGAGTAAGGTTTATAAATTGGGTTTTCATATTCTATCGATGTTATTTTCCGGGTTGTGATAGCATGCATCATATAACATGTGAACATTAGTGCAGCTGGGTGAAGGGTACATGGGAATTCTCATACTGTTTTTTAAAACAATCTTTTATTTATTTTTGTGTGTGAGAGAGAGACTGAGCATGAGCAGGGGAGGGGCAGAGAGAGAGAGAGGGAGACAGAGAATCTAAAGCAGGCTCCAGGCTCTGAGCTGAGCACAGAGCCTGACGTGGGGACAGTGAGATCATGACCTGAGCCGAAGTCGGAGGCTTAACTGACTGAGCCACCCAGGTGCCCCCATACTATTTTTTTTTTAATGGTAAGAGCCTGAGATCTGTAAGGGAGGTGAAAATCCCAATAAATGCCTTATAGGAAGCTCAGTATGGTGTATTTTGAAAAGTGAATAAATTCCTTAGTCACTATAAATATGCAGAACTCTGAAGGGTATAAAGAGTGTCTTGGTGAGGCCTTATCTTGTGGCTTTAGCATGTACAGAGACATGTGTGACCTTCATTTATATTTTGGGTATCTGTGAGGCAAGAGATTCCCAGAATCTATTACCCCAAAGAGGACAACTATGTGTTAAGTATTGTTACTGCATTGACTGGACCAGATGGCCAGACCTTTGTCAATGGCCCAAGAGTCCATAAAAAATGTGCATTTGGGGTCCAATCGTTAGCCAAGCCATTCAATCCTAAAATGACTGCCTGAGGTTTAGCTAATTGTGCTGACACTTGGGTCCGTCTTTGATCATGAACGTTTGGGTTAAGTAATGAAAAGCCTCATCTCTCCAGCAAACTGCACACCTGTGATCATAGTGACATCCATGAAGTGCACAAACTTACTTTGCTGTGTAGTCAGGTAGTCCTAAGCAGGTCCGCAGGTAGTCAAGGGATCTACACAAGGGGTGACGTCCTCCAGCACCATATCTGGAAAGAAACTGAGGATGAGGAGGCCACCCCTGCTGCAGGGGGTATGCCAGAGGTCCCAAGCCTGGCTCCTATTACAGTAAGGAGGCCTTGATGGTGCCACATTCTGTAAGTGCTCTTTTCACAATGCAACCCATTTGGGCAGAAAGGGTCAAAGACTCTTTGTGAGAGCCTCTATTTCCCAAAGAGCCCAGATGTGACCAGCAATTGCCACTGCAATGGTATGTGGTGTGGGGCTAAGGAGGGCAGTGTCTTGCATCACAAGCTAATGGGCAACTTACGGTCATTATGGTAGTCCAGAAACTAAAAGGCATGAGAAGAGGTTGCTCAAACTCAACAGTGGAAGACTCTGTTCAGGTACTTAATGGAAGTGCCCTTGTACTGGAATTTTAGCAGATTTTAGAGTCTTTTATTGGTTGGTACCCCATTCAGTTGCACTGATCAGCAAGTAACAGTGTAAATGGACTTAAGTAAAATGAGGAACATGTTGCCTCCAGAACATGAGGAGACGTAAAAGATATTTGGCTTGTTTTAACGTTGTGGGTGCTGAAAATAAATAGCTGTGTCTTCACAGTGTCAGGGATGGAGAAGCATGTGGGTTGCCAAATAATTTTAGGAACTTAATGGAGGTAGCTGGGTCTACTATTATGTGTAGACAATGGCCCATTCCCTTTCCCTGAGCTCCTTTGTGTCATGAATGTGTGTCAAATGAGTCTCCTTGGAGGATGGCTTCAATGTGATGCCGTACTTGTGTTCCTGGAGAAAGCCGGATGCAGTTGATCCTGCCTAGAAAGATTGTGCATGAAGTCAAGACTACTGAGGTACACCAAGAGTAGCCTGGTTAAGGTGTATCATGTCCCTGGAGGTAAAGGCAAAGTGTATCTCAGAGGCTAATGAAACAGGCACTAAACAGAACGTATTAGTCAAATGTATAACAGTGAAATATTGACCAGTTGCTGCCTGGATGGCTGCCATTTCAATTATATTGGGTTTAGGAGCCTTAGTGGATGGGTCCAGAGCTGAAGCTGAGGTATTTCACCATTTTCCTGGTTTGAGAGCAGGCCAAATTAGAAAACAGAGAAGTATGGGGGAGGGGCATTGCCCCTTCTCTAAATAGTTTTTATATAATGAGTTTTAATCCTTGACGGCCCTTTTTAACTTACAGTGGATCATTGTGATGGGTAGAATAATGCCGCCTACAGATGTCCACATCCTAATCCCTGGAAGCTGTGAATATACTATATCACAAAAGGGAGCTTTGCAGCTGTTATTAAATTAGGACTTGAGATGGAAAGATTATCCTGGATTATCTGGATGGACCCAATGTAATCAATCTCTAGGCCTTTATAAGAGAGGGAGGTAAGACAGTCAGGGAGAAGGGAGGGATCATGAGCAGAACACTATGGACAGCCACCAGAAGACAGAAAAAGAAAGGAAAACGATTTTCTCCTGGAGCCTCCAGAGGTGATGCAGGCCTGTCATTTAGGACTTCTCATGTCCAGAAGAGATAGTAAACTTGTATTGTTTTTAGCCACCACGTTTGCAGTAATTTGTCACAACAGTAATAGGAAACTAATACAGCTGTATTAACTGTCTTAACTGGAGAGAAAAATTATGTGGATTTCCATTATTATAAATGGCAATTTAAATTTACTACTTACTGGGTTAGAACACCTATGCCCATTATGGGATATTTTAGGGTAGTGAAGCAATGACCATGAGGAATTAAAAAGGCAAACTTTTGATGGTTAAGCTGCTGTATATACCTCTTTGTCTTCTATGTTATGTTCAATAACTCCCCTAAACTTATATAAAGTACCCTGTTTTAATTCAGAGGGAGCCCCAAGTGTAATGAACCCTAGCAGTAAGGACATAAGAAATTGCCAGCTGGTGCATTTCGGCAGATGTTAAAGTTGTGAAGGTGTAAAAGTCTATTAACACTCTTCTTTTTCTTGTATAAACTCTTTTAGTAAATTTGGATTTCTAACTGGATCAAAATATGGACTTGTTTTAGTGTTTTGCTTCCTCTCCACATAATCCAGGTTTACTTCGTCCTTTTTTTTCCTTTTTTTTTTTTTTTTTTTTTTTTTTGCTACTGAATATATACTTCGGTAGGGTGGTGGTGGGGTTCTCCACTCTGCTTCTATTTCTGTTTCTTCCTTTTTAAGAGTCCCAAATACGAATTGTCAGTGTTAGGGCACTCTCCCATGGCAATGGTTGAATTAAGCCCTGGGCTTACTGAGTGTTTTTCCCTATGACCCAGGATCAGTATCGTTTTTGATGACACAGGCATATGCAGCAATAGCAAACCTGCTACATAGCCACCTTCTTCTTCCACAGGAGCAATCAGCTATTTCGTTCATATGTTGCACCAGCCATCAGTCTTCCCCCTGAGTAGTCTATCCAACATAAGCCAGAGTCTGCTGGAGACTACAGCCAATGGTACGTGACAGGGTGAGAGTCTTTCCACTGACCGTCAGTCACAGTTAATGCCACAGAAGCAACATAGTTCAATCTGAGACACACCAGGAGGTCTAGGCTGAGAGACATGTGACCCAGAGTCATTTTAAGGAGGGCCCAGTCCCTTACACAGGTTCCTAAATGCCAGCTATAACTTGTGACTTTGGTAGGTTACATATATGACAGACGTTCATAGGACTTGGCAAATGTAGCAAAGGATTGCTCAAGTCAAAGTGCAAGCGAGGTAGCAGGCAGCAGTACAGCTCAAAGAGCATGTGAGCTGGCAAACAACAGTTCAGTGTGCAAGCTTGAGAGTGGGCGGCAAGCCAGAGCAGCAGAAGAAAGATCTCAGTGGTGGTGGCCACCATCTATGCATCCTGGTCAAAGCAGCAGTTAATTGTTGTGCTCATTCTAGAGCAGGACAGACCCCCACCCCAGCTTTTATTTGGATGTCAAGACTGATGTTGCCACACACACATAAAGGGAGTGTGAAGAGATTGATTAGTCATATCATCAGGCTTTCTGGGGGGAACAAGGTAGGCTCCAACTAGCTCCAAAGATTGTTTGGGAGTTCAGTGATGGGTGACTGGTTCGGGCTTTTATTGTGGTTGGGGATGGGGCCAGGATGCAGGCTTTTGTGCACGGGCCAGGGTAATGTCTTTGTTATAAATATGTACTGTTATTATTCTGTTTATCCAAAATTCTAATATACAGTGACACAAAACAGTTTAGTGATTGCTTGACGGGAAGGGGAAGGTGGAACAGTAATGGGAAACAGGTATTACAAAGGGGGCCTTCAAAGCTTTTGGGAGTGATATGTTCATTACCTTGCTTGTGGTGATGAGTTCATGGATATATAGACGTGTGTACCACAATTTATTAGCAAAGACCAGAGGCTCGATAGCATACTCTGTTGGTCGGCATAATAGACACTCTGGTACATTGCGGGTGGAAATGGATGAAGGCACAGTACCCCTACAGAGGGCAATTTGGCAGTATCTAGTAAAATGACATATGCATTTACCCTTTGATCCAATAAGTCCTCTTTTCAGAGTCTATCTCAAAGATGCGCTGGCAAAAGTAAGAAAAGATATACACAGAGCTATTCACTTTAGCACTACCTGCACGTTAACAAAATGTTGAAAACAATTCACATTTTCATGACAGAGGATTTGTTGAATGAATTATGCCCAATCCTCACAATGGAGTACTATGATACTCAAATAGAAGTGAGCTACCCCTTTATATAGTGCTAAAGGTTTACTTCCTGTGTGTGTGTGTGTGTGTGTAAGAAAAGCAAGGTGGAGATAAGTATGTATATTACAGTACCATTTTCTAAGAAAAAGGAGAATAAGAGTATACAGACATACATGTGCACATACACACACATTTGCTTAAATTAAAGGAAAAAATATTAGAAACACAAAATAAGTTTGTCTATGGGAGAGGGAGGAAAGTAAGTATGGGGACAGTAACAGAAACTAGATTTCTCTGTATATACCTTATTTTGTAGACTGGACTTTGGAACCTTGTAGATATTTCAAATAATTGTAAAATTAAATTAAAATACTAAAAACAAGCCCTAAAACTGAAAAGCAAAATGAAACAAATGAATATACCCACATACTGAGTGGGAACATGCCCTAAAGATGAACAGAACTGGAAAAAATGTATACATATTTAAAATAGCAAAGCAAATAAGTAATTATGACAATGAAATAGGAACCAAATTTCAGTGTAAGAAAAAAAAGAGGGATATGTGATCACAAAATTAAGTAAAGCTCCATATTCCAAACTTGAATCAAAAATGTCAGTTTGAACTCAAAGTACTTCTCCTTTAAAGAAATCTATATTGCCTAGTTTTATTCACAAAAAAAAAGCCAAGAAATTATGACCAACCCCAAAGTACCAAGCACCTATACCATACAGACTGTAATCTGTAAATGCTATTTCCTGCCTAAAGAAAGTAGGGCTCCTTGAATAAATGGAAATGGTGAATTGAGGACAAGAACAGAAACTGTATAAAATAAGCCGCAAGAACATGATATACCAGAAAGTTGGGGCATACTTAAAAGCAATTGTCTTCAATTGACAAAAAGTCTTAGGAACCAATTTAATTTTTTTAATGTTTATTTATTTTTGAGAGAGAGACAGAGAATGAGTGGGGGGTGGTGGGGTGGGGGGTGGGGAGGTGCAGAAGGTGCAGAGAGAGAGGGAGACACAGAATCTGAAGCAGGCTCCAGGCTCTGAGCTTTCAGCATAGAGCCTGATGCAGGGCTCGAACCCACGAGCAGTGAGATCATGACCTGAGCTGAAGTTAGACACTGAACCAACTGAGCCATCCAAGCACCCCGGAGCATCTGACTCTTGATTTTGGCTCAGGTTCTGGGATTGAGCCCCTTTTTGGGCTCTGTGCTGAGCATGGAGCCTGCTTAAGATCCTCTCTCTCTCTCTCTCTCTCTCTCTCTCTCTCTCTCTCTCTGCCCCTCTCCTCTGCTCGTGTGCTTTCTCTAAAATAACAACCAAAAAATTTAAATACTTCAGACTTTAATTAATCTTTAATTAAAGATTTAAAAATAACAAAAATATATGCACCTATCACTATGATTAAGAAATAAAACATTATAAATAGTGGAAGACAAGAATACAAGGAACAGGGAATAAAACAAAGTTGACAAATTTATATTAAAATTCAGAACTTGTATTTATCTGAAGACACCATCTACAGTATTAAGAAAAGAAAGTCATACAACCCAATATTATCTGACTGACTCAAGCAGACACTTTACAAAGGATACATTTTTTCCAATAAACACACGAAAAGGTTCTCATTAGTCATCAGGGAATGTCAATTGAAACCAAAATTAGATACCACTATACATTTGCCAGAATGACAAATTAAAAAGCCCAATTATACCAAATGTTGGTAAGGATGTGAAACAACTAGAATTTTTTTTTAATGTTTATTTATTTTTGAGACAGAGAGAGACAGAGCGTGAGTAGGGGAGGGGCAGAGAGGGAGACAGAATCTGAAGCAGGTTCCAGGCTCTGCACTGTCAGCACAGAGCCCGATGCGGGGCTTGAACTCACCAACTGTGAGATCATGACCTGAGCCGAAGTTGGACGCTTAACCGACTGTGTCACCCAGGCGTCCCTGAAACAACTAGAATTATATTTTCAAGCTGATGAAAATATAAATTGGTGCAACCACTTTGGAAAACAGTTGGTCACTACCTACTAAAGCTGACCATATCCATACTCTATGACCAGCAATTCCGCCACAGGCATATATTACACAAGAGAAAAGCATACGTAAGTCCACCCAAAGACATCCGTGCTCACAGGAACACTCGTCATAATAATCAAAGGATCGAAACCAAATGCCTGCCAGTATCAGAATATGGTATTTACAAATAACAGAGAACAACACACAGCAATGAAAATGTATTGAGTTTCAAGTAAATGCAGCAACCCTGAGGACACTGAAACAGAATGTTAAGAGAAAGGCACTAAATACAAAAAAAGGATACAGTGTATGATTCCATTTATCCACGAAGTTTGAAAACTATGATGTCAGAACAGGTTAACTCTGAGGGACAGAGGGGTGGGAGGTGACTGGAAGTCAGCATGAGAAAGTACACTGGTTAATATTCCATTTGGTTTGGGTGATGGTACAGAGATCCAGTTTGTGAAAACTCACAAGCTACACACTCATGACGTTTGTATTTACTTCTCCTTATGTTAGTGTTCAATAAAAAAAAAAAAAAAAACTTAAAGCAAGGCACGGTGAGATGCCAGTACAACCGACAGAATAGAAATAATTATGTGGAACAAAGGAATGAAGAGCCAAGGAAAACTCTCATATGTTGCTTATGGGAAGATACAAATTGACACATTTGGTTTGTAACAAAGTATTTGGCATTTTCATAAAGCTGAAACAGGCATGATCCAGTGACCTAGCAATGTCCTTCCTAAGTCTACACAAGCATACCTCATTTTATTGCGTTCCATTTTATTACGCCTCACTGACATTGACCCTTTCTTTCTCCTCTACAAATGGAAGAATTGTGTCAACACTGCATCGAGCATCTATCAGTGCCAACAGCATCTGCTCACTGTGTGTCCCTGTGTCACATTTTGGTAATCTTTGGTCTGTTTCAAACTTTTTCATAATTATATTTGTTATGGTGATATGTGATCTTTGATGCTACCATGTAAGTTGAGGCACCACGAGCCACGCCCATATAAGCCAGTGAATTTAACTGGTAAGTGTGCCAAAGCCTCACCCAGAGCAAGGCCCTGACTCTTCGATTCTGGGAAGGCTGAGGAGGTGAGGAAGCAGCAGAAGAGGTAGGAGCTAGCAGAGGTTGGTTCAGGAGGTTTTGGGAAGGAAGCTGTCTCTGTAACATCCAAGTGCAAGGTGAGGCAGCACGTGCTGACACAGAAGCTGCCGGAATTATCCAGAAGATCTGACCGAGAGGACTCATGAAGGTGCTCACACTGAACAGATTTCAATTTGGATGAAACAGTCTTATATTGAAAAATGCTGTCTAGGACTTTCATCCCTAGAAAGAAGTCAATGCCTAACTTCAAAGCTTCAAAGGACAGGCTGACTTTCTCGTTAGAGGCTAAGGTAGCTGGTGACTTTCAGTTGAAGCCAATGCTCATTGACCATCCCCCCAAACCCTAGGGCCCTTAGGAATTATGCTAAATCTACCCTGCCTGTGCTCTATAAATGGAACAAAGCCTGGATGACAGCATATCTGTTACAGTGGGAGTTAGTGAATATTTTAAGCTCAAGATTCAGACATACTTAGGAAAAAAAGATTTCTTTCACAATATAAAGACAGTGCACCTGGTCACACGAGCGCCCTCATAGAGACATACAAGATTAATATTTTCATGCCTGCTAACACAACATCCATTATGCAACCCATAGATTACCCCTAGGAGTAATTTCAACTTTCAAGACATTATTTAAGAAATTCATTTCGGGGCGCCTGGGTGGCTCAGTCGGTTGAGCGTCCAACTTCAGCTCAGGTCATGATCTCGCAGTTTGTGGGTTCGAGCCCCGCGTTGGGCTCTGTGCAGACAGCTCAGAGCCTGGAGCCTGCTTCGGATTCTGTGTCTCCCTCTCTCTCTCTGCCCTTCCCCCACTCACGCTCTGTCTCTCAAAAATGAATAAACGTTAAAAAATTTTCTTTAAAAGAAATACATTTAATAGGGGCACCTGGGTGGCTCAGTGGTTTGAGTGTCTGGCTCTTGGTCTCAGCTCAGGTCATGATCTCACGATTCATGGGTTCAAGCCCCACATCAGGCTCTCCACACTGAAAGCACGGGGCCTGGGATTCTCTCTCTCTCCCTCTCTCTCTGCCCCTCCCCTGCTTGTGATCCCTCTCTCTCAAAATAAATAAACTTAAAAAAAAAAAAAAGAAATACATTTCACGAAGCTATAGCTGCCATACACACTGATTGCTCTGATGGATCTGGGCAGAGTAAACTGAAAGCATCCTGGGAAGGAGTCACCATCCTAGATGCCATGAAGAACATTGGGGATTCATGGGAAGAGGTCACGATTCAACATGAACAGGAGTTGGGAAGAAGCTGGTTCCGGCCCCAGGGAGGACTTTGAGGGGTTCAGGACTCCAGGGGAGGAAGTCACCACAGACGTGTGGCAACAGGAGAACCGGAAGCAGAAGGGGGCCTGAAGACGGCAGGGAGCTGCGCCACCTAGGATAAAGCGGATGAGGATTTGCTTTCCATGGATGAACAAAGAAGTGGTTTCTGAGATGGAACGTGCTCCTGGCAACGATGCTGTGAAGACTGTTGAAATGATAACACAGCACTGAAAATATATTACATGAACTTAGCTGACAGAGCAGCGGCAGGGTGTGAGAGGACGGTCTCCAGTTTTGAAAGAAGTTCTGTGCGTAAAATGCTACCAAACTGCATCACGTGCTACAGAGAAATTGTTCATGAAAGAAAGAGTCAATTGATTTGGAAACCTTCATTGTCTTATTTTATTTTATTTTTTATTTTATTTTATTTTTTTTAAATTTTTTTTTTTTTCAACATTTATTTATTTTTGGGACAGAGAGAGACAGAGCATGAACGGGGGAGGGGCAGAGAGAGAGGGAGACACAGAATCGGAAACAGGCTCCAGGCTCTGAGCCATCAGCCCAGAGCCCGACGCGGGGCTCGAACTCACAGAGTGCGAGATCGTGACCTGGCTGAAGTCGGACGCCCAACCGACTGCGCCACCCAGGCGCCCCTTCATTGTCTTATTTTAAATCACAGCTGTTCCAACTTTCACAACCACCACCCTGATCAGTTGATTAGCCATCATCATTGAGGCAAGACCCTCCAACAACTGGAAGATTACAACTTGCTGAAAGTTCAGATAATGGTTGATGGTTTTTAATGAATCGAGTATTTTAAAATTAAGGCATATACATTTTTAAAAAAGTTTACTTGAGAGAGAGAGAGAGAGAGCAGGGAAGGGGCAGAGAGAGAGAGAGAGAATCCTGAGCAGGCTCTGCACTGTCAGCTCAGAGCCCAATGCGGGGCTCTATCCCCATGAACCATGAGATTGTGAGCCGAAATCAAAAGTTGGATTAACCAACCGAGACACTCAGGCTCCCCTACATTGCTTTTTATAAAAGACATAATGCCATTGCACACCTAGTAGACGATAGTGTAAACGTAACTTTTATATGCACTGGAAACGACAAAATTATTAGCATCACACTCTAACCAACTGAGCTAACCCGCCACTTTGGAAACGACAAAATTAGTTTGACTCGTTTGATTGTGATGTTTGCTTTATGATAGTGGCCTGGAACCAAACCTGCAATATCTTCGAGGTATGCTTGTACCTTAGAGAAATGGGCTAATCTGCACACCAGTAGTTGTGTACAAAAATGCTCCATCCAGCAGCCTTGTCAGAGCCAAAAATTGAAAAGTACCAAAGTAACCATCAATGATATAATGAACATAAGTTAACCTATTTATATAAGGATACACTATCCAACAGTATGAAAAAATACACAATACAGACTAGTTTCATATTACAATGTTCAACAATATAACAAAAGGGCAAAAAGTCATGTAAAGTTAACAAAAAGTAAGTTATCGTTTATTGATGCATACATAGGTAAAACTACAACGAAAACACTGATTATCATAAAAGTCAGCGGTAGATAGGAAGGATGATTTTGATTGGGATGTTACTTAAGTGCTTGCAGTGTTCTACGTCTTGATCAGTTATTTCCTTTTTCTTTTCCTTTTTTCCTTTTCTCCTATTTATTTAATGTTTATTTCTGAGAGAGAGACAGAGAGGGAGGGAGGGAAGGAGAGACAGGGCACTTAATGGGCCTAGATCAGGCATCAAAGGAAAAAAAAAATCATTCAAAAGGCAAGGAAATCAAGGCTGAGGAAAAAGTGAATTATTACAAAAAGAAAATACAGAAGAAACACCAAGCTACCTCCTAAGTGGCTTTTGGACATGCAGCGGCCATTCCTTCCTCGTCCAGGCGCCTCTCGGAGAAGAGGGCACAACTAGGGACGCGAGAAGATTCGTGAGTCCCGACCGCCCCAGGCGAAACCACATTCACACCCGTCCACCCCCACCCCGGTGCCAGGCACCCACCCACACACGCGAGGGGGCTCTAGGACCCTGTGGCCGACTCCGCCCAGTGCAGGTGCGGGCTGAGTGAAGGGAGCCGGGGCCGCGGGCACACGCCGCAGGCAAGCGTCCCTCACCACACAGCCTGCCTGGCAGCACGGCGCCCGCCGCGCACACGAGCGCGCACCTGGGTCCCGCCGCCGCCCTGCCCGGGGTTCTGGAAGCCTCTGCTCTCGGCATCCTCTGGGCGCAGGCAGAGACGACCCACACTGCTTGGGGCACCCGACGCCCAGAGGGGCCGGATTCTGCCGCCAAACCCAGAAGAGCGCGCGGTAACGGGTTGCGCCGCACGGCAGGTGGGCAAAGTGGTGCAGCGCCGACTCAGCGGCTCAGGCCCGGAGGCTGCCACCTGCGGTTCCGCCAGCACCACGCCCACTCCGTGATGCAGCAGCCACGCCTGGCCGCAAAGTCCCGGGCGCCCCTGGAAGAAGCCGGGTCCTTCCCGGCCGCCAGGCGTGGACCGGCTGGCCACACCGCCAGCGCCTGGGGAAAGTCGCGCCGGGCCGTAAAAGCGGCGGTTCCCACGAGAGAGACGCCTGGGTGACGACGCGCCGAGCCGTAAAAGCAGCGGTTCCCACGGAGACGCCTGGGTGACGACGCGCCGAGTCGTAAAAGCAGCGGTTCCCACGGAGACGCCTGGGTGACGACGCGCCGAGTCGTAAAAGCAGCGGTTCCCACGGAGACGCCTGGGTGACGACGCGCCGAGCCGTAAAAGCAGCGGTTCCCACGGAGACGCCTGGGTGACGACGCGCAGCGCCGAAAAGCGGCCCGACTGAGGAGCGAAGCTTAGCTCAGGGGGCTGGAACTTGGGAAGTGTCGCGCGAAGTAAGAGCCGCTGGACCCGCAAGGTGGGTGGTCGTCCTACGGCTCAGTCTCTGGCCTGCGGTGGTCTCTTAGGAGTCCTGAGCGTTCTGGCCCCCAGTGGTCCGAGTTCGAACGGAAGCGCACCGGACTTCGGCTTTCTCGGTGTGGCCAATACTGGGTGGAAGGAGGACGTGGGATTTAGGTGGGGAAGGGGCGGTGTCTGCGGGCCCGGGAGAGGGGAACTAGCGGTGTTGTGAGCTTGGGCCCATAGGAATAAGTGTTTGGGGTGGGTTGGGGCTGAGGGAAGCCTCGGGTGTTTTAAAGTGAGTCCGTGTTGGGGTGCTGGGTGAGTAGGAATCTCCGAGGATACTGGACGGGGTGTTTGTGAGTAGGAGGGCCGTTGACCGCTGACGTTCCTCTTTGACCAGGCAAAACATCAGTGCATTTCAGATTTGGAGAGGCAAAAATCATTTAGAATAGATCAAAATAGACGTTTATTTTGATATGCACGCAAGGTCCGAATTTGTTTTTGAACAAGAAAGATTGAAAAAAAATTTTTTTTAAATATCTTTCACTGATTTTTGAGAGAGAGCGAGCGAGCGGAGCGAGCATTAGCAGGGGAGGGGCAGAGAGAGAGGGAGACACAGAATCTGAAGCAGCTGCAGGCTCTGAACTGTCAGCACAGAGTCCCGCTCCGGGCTGGAACCCAGGGAGCGGCGAGATCAAGACCTGAGCGGCAGTTGATTGCTCAACGACTGAGTCCCCCAGGAATGTTCAACAGGCAGTGTATACAAAGAGCTCAGAATTGAGGAAGGCGGCAAGTTATGTAGGTCAGGTAGTGTGCTCATTTTCTGAAGAGACAACTTTGACTCAATAGAATTTAAGCTGAACATATGGGATCTGGAGGCTGGACCGGTTTTCTGTGATCACAGGCCACTTAAAAAATGTTTGTATGAAGATTTATTTAACACTTATTTCACCATCGTTTCTTTGCATGATTATAAATAATAGAATCCAGTAGGATCGCTGGGCATAAAATTATACTGATGGCATTATTAAAATAATAGTTTATGGATGTAACGGAAGTAAAGACTCCTTTTCCCATTTTACAATAGACACTAATAAGAACAGAAATAAACTCAACATGAAATAAACAAGACATGTTTTAGAAAAACTTTGAACACTAGAAAAAAGAAAACCTTAAAACACAACATAATTGTGGATAGGAAGACTAAACATCAACTATCAGTTCACAGGACAAAAAAATAAATAAGGATTTAAAACACCAAATATAAGGTAGATTTTACGCACAAGTCTTGACTTTAACACTTTGGAAGGAAGATAATACCATCTTATCAAGCCCATGTGAAACACTCATAAAACTAATTATAATATAGGTTTCAAAAGAAAAAACAATTTACTTAAAGTAATAAGACAGTATTTATTTTTATTTATTTATTTATTTATTTATTTATTTATTTATTTATTTATTGAGAGAGAGTGAGCGTGAGTAGGGGAGGGACAGAAAGGGAGAGAGGCTCCGTGCCATCATTGCAGAGCCCAGTGCAGGTCTCAGTCTCACAAACTGCGAGATCATAACCTGGGCTGAAACCAGGATGGATGCTCAACCGACTGACCCACCCAAGTGTCCTGACAATATTTTTAAAAATTATTTTATCATGTAGAAAACTAGAAATTTTCTTTTTTTTTTTTTGAGTATTTATTTTGAGAGAGAGTGCCCCATGGAAATTAATTTTTCAAATGACATACAATTCATCCAAAGAAAAACTGCAAAATGACATGGCAAATTTTAAAAGAAAATAGATAAAGCACAATATATCAGAAACTACAGGGGCCCCTGGGTGGCTCAGTCAGTTGAGCATCTGACTTTGGCTCCCGTCATGATCTCATGTTCATGGGTTCAAGCCCCACATCCAGCTCTGTGCTGACAGCCCAGAGCCTGGAGCCTGCTTCGGATTCTCTGTCTCTCTCTCTGCCCTTCCCCTGCTTGTGCTCTGTCTCTCTCTCTCTCTCTCTCAAAAAAAAAAAAAAAAAAAAAAAGTTGAAATCACTCCCTCTCACTCTCTGCCCCTCTTCTAGCTTGCCTGCTCTCACTCTGTCTCAAATATTAAAAAAAAGTAAATGTCAAAATTAATAAGACTTAAAAGAGAGATGAAAACTAAGTGAATAAGTAAATAAATGAAGTGCAATTAAAAAAACCCTATAATAGTCAAGCCACTCACCATAAATCAAAAAAGTGAAAAAATGAAGAAAAATGCAAGAAGTGACCAGGAGAAATAATTGTGAAAGAGAAAATTTTAGCAGTAAATGATTTTCAAAATTCTATGCAAAATAAATAATAATAGAACAAAAATAAATATAAGGTTTGATTAATAGACTCCTAGGAAAACACATTTATCAAAATTGGCAGAAGTTATGATAAAAAGCATTAAACAAATTTTATTAGAAGAAATGAAGAAATGTAACTATCTCACAAAATCAGGTCAGGCATAGAAAGTTTCACAGAAGAATTCTGTCCAAAAGAGGGAAGGCTTCAAGTTATATAAATGGAACAAGTATAACATTTGGACCAAAACTTGAAGGAAAGTGTACAAGAACTGTAGACAAATCTCTGTAATGAATATTGATGTGAAAATTTAACTATTAGCAGAAACCAACAGCGTATTAAAACCTCATCAGGTTGAATTTATCTAAAAATGTTACGATGCCTCAATATGTGGAATCACATAATAGCACAATCACATAAATAGATCTAAGGACAAAACCATAAAATTTCTCCCTTAATTTTATTATTATTTTTTTAACATTTATTTATTGATGAGAGACAGAGACAGAGTGCGAGCAGGGGAGGGGTAGAGAGAGAGGGAGACAGAATCTAAAGCAGGCCCCAGGCTCAGAGCTGTCAGCACAGAGCCGGTTGTGGGGCTCAAACCCAGGAACCTCGGCCTGAGCGGAAGTCGGATGCTTAACCAACTGAGCCACCCAGGCACCTCTCTCCCCTAAGCTTTTAACTTGAAAAGATCTTTTACAACATCCAACACCCATTTCTAATTAAAAAAAAAATCACCAAAATAAGAATTGATGTATCTTAGACCTAAAACAGGTATCTTCCTTAATATGTAAAACACTGGAAACAGTTTCTTAAGTTCAGAAGCAAAGCAAGTATGTTAACTTTGTATTGCTGGTATTAGCCAATGAAATCAATGAGAAAATAATGAGAGTTATGTAATTTAAAATGAAGTGAAACTATTTGCAGAAGAAATCATCTAAAAAACTCAGCAGTCAATAATAAATTACCGAATATGCATCAGGATTTTAAATTAATACACAAAGTTGATAGCCTCCATTTATTTAAAAAACAGGTTATGACAATAAGGAAAACTCAACATATTTTTTTAAAAAATAAAATACTTAGAACTAAAATGTGAATAGCTATAAGAATAAAACTTTATACTACAGAAAATCACAAAATAGACTTGGTCAAATGTCATAAAGATATAAATTCTTTCCAATTTGATATAAAACTTTAACATAATTCCCCAAACAAACAGGGTTTCATGCTGGAGATTAAAGCTGAATTCACAAGGGGGCCTAGGTGGCTCAGCCAGTTAAGTATCTGACTGGCTCAGATCATTATCTTATGGTTAGCGAGTTCCCCATCGTTGAACTTGAGCCCCACTTCCGGTGAGCTCATGCTCCGCATTGGTGAGCTAGGGCACCTCATCCGTTGAGCTCCAGCCCCGCTTCCGGTGAGCCCTGCTTCTCTCTGTCTCTCTCCCCCTCTCTCCCTCTCTTTACCCCTCCCGCAGCCTCGTGGGATTCTTTCTTCCCCTTGCTCATTTTCATTCTCTCTCTCTCTCTCTCAAAAAAAAAAAAAAAAAAGGGGGGGGGGGAGGCTGAATTTACAAAAAAAATTAACAGTTAAAAAGCTGGAAATCTTGAAAACGACAGGCAGTGAAGGAGGTTTTGCTAACATAATCTAGGTCCTTTGTAATTGTAACATCGTAGAGCCAGAAGCATAAATAGACAAGGGGAATAAAGTAAAAGATCCAGAAGTGGACTGAAGTATATTTGGATAATGTGTACCAAGGATGGCATAAGATATCACTGGGGAAAAGATGGATTCTTTAATAAATGGCATTGTGACAGTAGATAACTATTTGGATAAAAGGTAGAATTGAGTCCATACTTGACAACGTAAGCCAAAACAAATTCTAAATATGTTAGAAATCTAAATGGAAGAAACAAAACCACACAATTACTAGAAAAAGAGAATTCCTTAATACCTTGGGTATGAGTAAACATTTTCTAGTTATTACTCAAATTGAAAGAAATAAGAGAACTTAATAAATTTGCATTAAAAATATCTGTATGGCAAAAATAAGCGTAAGACAGATAATAAATTTGGAATAATTGCAATTTATCTCACAGATAAAGGGCTAACTCACTAATATATAAAAAGCGTCTTAAAATTTTTATTTTTTAATTCAAGTCTAGTTGACACAGTGCTATATGAGTTTCAGTGTATGTTATAGTGATTCAACAATTCTATACATTATTCAGTGCTCATCATAAATATACTCGTAATTCCCTTCGCCTGTTTCACCCATCCTCCCACCCACCTCCTCTCTGGCAACCAGCAGTTTGTTCTCTGTATTTGAGTCTTTGTCTCTTTTTTTCTTTATTTCTTAAATTCACATAGTGAAGTTAGACAGTTTTTATCTTTCTCTGACTTATTTTACTTAGCTTTATAGTCTCTGGATCCATTCATGTTGTTGCAAATGGCAAGATTTTATTCTTTTTTATGGCTGAGTAATATTCCAGTGTGTGTGTGTGTGTGTGTGTGTGTGTGTGTGTGTGTGCGCGCGCCAAATCGTTATCCATTCATCTATAGACACTTGGGTTGGTTCCATATTTTGGCTATTGTAAATATTGCTGCAGTAAACGTAGGGGTGCATATCTTTTAGATTAGTATTTTCATATTTTTGGGTAAATACCCAGTAGTGGGCTTACTGGATCACGGTAGTTGTATTGTTAATTTTCTGAGGAACTTCCATGCTGTTTTCCATAGTGGCTGCACCAATTTGCATTCACATCAACAGTGCATGAGTGTTCCCTCTTCTCCACACTTTGCCAACACTTGTTTCTTGTGTGATTTTAGCCATTTGGAAAAATATGCAGTGATATTGTTTTGATTTGCATTTACCTCATGATAAATGATAATGAGCATCTTTTATGTTCTGTTAGCCATCTGTATGTCTTCTTTGGAGAAATTTCTGTTCATGTGTTCTACCCTTTTTTAATTGGATTATTTGTTGTCTCTTTTGGTCTAAATTGTATAAGTTCTTTATATATTTTGTATATTAATCCCTTGTCAGGTATACTCTTTGCGAATACATTCTCCCATTCAGTGGGTTGTCTCTTAGTTTTGCTGATGGTTTCCTTTGCTGTGCAAAAACTTTATATTTTGGTGTAGTCCAAAAACTTTATTTTTTTTATTTTTATTTTTTTTAAGTTTATTTTTGAGAGAGAGAAAGAGAGAATGTGGGGTAGGGGTGAAGACAGGGAGGGAGGGAGAGAGAATCCCAAGCAAGCTCTGCACTGTTAGTGCAGATTTGGGGCTCAAACTCATGAACCGCGAGATCATAACCTGAGCCAAAGTTGGATGCTTAACCAATTGAGCCACTCAGGCACCACAGTCCAAATACTTTAATTTTGATTTTGTTTCCCTTGACAAAGGAGACATACTAGAAAAATCTTCCTGTGACTGATATCAAAGTGATTACTGCCTCTGTTATCTTCTAGGAATTTTAGGGTTTCAGGTCTTATCATTTAGGTCTCTACTCCATCTTAAGTTTAATTTTGTGTGTAGTGTAAGAAAGTGGTCCAATTTTTTTACACGCAGCTGTCTGGTTTTCCCAGCACCATTTGTTGACTGGACTGTCCGTTTCCCATTGTATATTCTTGCTTCCTTTGGTTGAAGATTGACCATATAATCATGGGTTTATTTCTGGGCTCTCTGGTCTGTTCCATTGATCTGTGTGTCTGTTTTAGTGCCAGTACCATACCGTTTTGATTACTAAAGTTTGTAATATAACATCAGGTCCAGAATTGTGATGCTCTCAGGTTTGCTTTTCTTTTTCAAAATTGCTTTGACTGTTCAGCATCTTAAGTGGTTCCATACAAATTTTAGGATTGTTTGTTCTATCTCTGTGAGAAATGCTGTTGGTATTTTGATAGGATTGCATTAAATATGTAGATTGCTTTGGGTAGTATGGACATTTTAACAATATTTGTTTTTCCAGTCCATGAGCATGGAATTTCTTTCCATTTGTTTGTGTCATTTTCAATTTCCTTTATCAATGTTCTATATTTTCAGAGTACAGACAGGTCTTTCACCTCCTTGGTAAGTTTATTTCTAGGTATTTATTATATTTGGTGTAATTATAAATGGGATTTTTTTTTTCTTTCTTTCATTTTTAAGATTTTATTTTTTTTAAGTAATCTCTATACCCAACGTAGGGCTTGGACTCACAGTCCTGAAATCAAGAGTGGCATGCTCCACTGACTACAGCCACGTGCCCCAATGTGATTGTTTTAATTTCTCTTTCAGTACTTCATTATTAAATTGTATAGAAGTGCGTCATTTCTGTCTATCAGCTCTAGTAGTTTTTTGGTGGAGTCATTTGGCTTTTCTAGATATAGTATCATGTCATTTGCTTATAGTGACAGCTTGTACTTGTTCCTTACTGATTTGAATGCCTTTCATTTCTTGTCTGATTATTGTGGTTAGGACTCTCAGTACTA
The DNA here is from genome assembly GCF_018350195.1 of Panthera tigris. Taxonomy (NCBI): domain Eukaryota; kingdom Metazoa; phylum Chordata; class Mammalia; order Carnivora; family Felidae; genus Panthera; species Panthera tigris. Next base: position 329,237 of record NC_056672.1, on the reverse strand, counting down.
TGTTGTAAAAGAGTTGTGAGCGCGGACATCCTTGACTGTTCCTGACCTTAGGGTAAATAAATACTCCCAGTTTTTCACCATTGTTAGTTGTGGGTTTTTCAAATATATATATGTATAAATATTGTTGAAGTATGTTTCCTCTAAACTGACTTTGTTGAGGGTTTTTATCATGAGCAGATATTTTACTTTGTCAAATGCTTTTTTTAAAATTTACTGTAATGATCATGATTTTTATTCTTTGTCTTATTGATGTGATGTATCACAGTAGCTGATTTGAAAATATTTAACCATGCTTGCATTCTAGGAATAAATCCCACTTGATTGCGGTGAATGATTTTTTTTAAACGTATTGTTGGTTTGGTTTGCTAATATTTTATTGAGGATTTTTGTATCTGTAGTCAGAGATACAGGCCTGTAGTTCTCTTTTCTGTAATGTCTATGTAGTTGTGGTATCAGGGGAATGCTGGCCTCATTGAATGAATTTGAAAGCTTCCCTTCCTCTTCTGTTTTTTGGAATAGTTTGAGAAGAATAGGTATTCTTTAAATATAGAATTCCCCCATGAAGCCATCTGTTCCTGGACTTTTGTTTGTTGGCAGTTTATTGATTACCGATTTAATTTCATTGCTAGTAATCAGTCTGTTCAAATGTTCTATTTCTTCCTAACTCAGGTTTGGGAGGTTATAGGTTTCTAGGAACTTATGCATTTCTTCTGGGTTGTCTAATTTGTTGGCATATATTTTTTTTTGTAGTAGTCTCTTATAATCCTTTGTATTTCTGTGGTGTTGGTTGTTTTTCCCCTCTCTCATATCCGAGTGTATTTGAGTCTGCCTTTTTCCCCCCTTTTAGTCTCACTAAACTTTTATCAATTTTACTGATCTTTTCAAAGAACATGCTCCTGGTTTCATCGATCTGTTCTATTGCTTTTTTTAGTTTCTGTTTTATTTCTGCTCTCATCATCATTATTTCTTTCCTTCTTCTGGGTTTAGGCTGTGTACTTCTTTTTCTAGTCCTTTTCGGTGTAAGGTTAGGTTGTTTATTTGAGTTTTATTTTCTTTTCGCTTTTTTATTTTATATGACTAAATCAGTATTTATTTATGTATTTAATTTTTATTTTTGGTTTTGTTTTTTTCTTTAATTTTATTTTTTACAATTTACATCCAAATTAGTTAGCATATAGTGCAACAATGATTTCAGAAGTAGATTCCTTAATGCCCCTGACCCATTTAGCCCATCCCCTCTACCACACCTCCTCCAGTAACCCTATGTTTGTTCTCCGTATTTATGAGTGTCTTATGTTTTGTCCGCTTCCATGTTTTTATATTATTTTTTTCCCTTCCCTTATGTTCATCTGTTTTGTCTCTTTTTTTATGTATGAAATATTTTTATTCTTTTTTTTAAATATGAAATTTATTTTCAAATTGGTTTCCATACAACACCCAGTGCTCATCCCAACAGGTGCCCTCCTCAATATCCTTCACCCACCCTCCCCTCCCTCCCACCCCCCATCAACCCTCAGTTTGTTCTCAGTTTTTAAGAGTCTCTTATGTTTTGGCTTCCTCCCTCTCTAACCTTTCTTTCTTTCTGTTTTTTTTTTCTTCCCCATCCCGCATGGTCTTCTGGTAAGTTTCTCAGGATCCACATAAGAGTGAAAACATGGTATCTGTCTTTCTCTGTATGACTTATTTCACTTAGCATAACACCCTCCATCCATCCACATTGCTACAAAAGCCCATATTTCGTTCTTTCTCATTACCACGTAGTATTCCATTGTATATATAAACCACAATTTCTTTATCCATTCATTAGTTGATGGACATTTAGGCTCTTTCCATAATTTGGCTATTGTTGAGAGTGCTGCTATAAACATTGGGGTACAAGTGCCCCTATGCATCAGCACTCCCGTATCCCTTGGGTAAATTCCTAGCAGTGCTATTGCTGGCTCATAGGATAGATCTATTTTTAATTCTTTGAGGAAGCTCCACACTGATTTCCAGAGCGGCTGCATCAGTTTGCATCCCCACCAACAGTGCAAGAGGGTTCCCATTTCTCCACATCCTCTCTAGCATCTATAGTCTCCTGATTTGTTCATTTTGGCCACTCTGACTGGCGTGAGGTGGTATCTGAGTGTGGTTTTGATTTGTATTTCCCTGATGAGGAGTGACGTTGAGCATCTTTTCATGTGCTTATTGGTCATCCGGATGTCTTCTTTAGAGAAGTGTCTATTCATGTTTTCTGCCCATTTCTTCACTGGATTATTTGTTTTTCGGGTGTGGACTTTGGTGAGCTCTTTATAGATTTTGGATACCAGCTTTTTGTCTGATATGTCATTTGCAAATATCTTTTCCCATTCCGTTGGTTGCCTTTTAGTTTTGTTGATTGTTTCCTTTGCAGTGCAGAAGCTTTTTATCTTCATGAGGTCCCAATAGTTCATTTTTGCTTTTAATTCCCTTGCCTTTGGAGATGTGTCAAGTAAGAAATTGCTACGGCTGAGGTCAGAGAGGTCTTTTCCTGCTTTCTCCTCTAGGGTTTTGATGGTTTCCTGTCTCACATTCAGGTCCTTTATCCATTTTGAGTTTATTTTTGTGAATGGTGTAAGAAAGTGGTCTAGTTTCATCCTTCTGCATGTTGCTGTCCAGTTCTCCCAGCACCATTTGTTAATGAAGCTGTCTTTTTTCCATTGGATATTCTTTCCTGCTTTGTCAAAGATTAGTTGGCCATACTTTTGTGGGTCTAATTCTGGGGTTTCTATTCTATTCCATTGGTCTATGTGTCCGTTTTTGTGCCAATACCATGCTGTCTTCATGATTACAGGTTTGTAGTAGAGGCTAAAGTCTGGGATTCTGATGCCTCCCGCTTTGTTCTTCTTCTTCAAAATTACTTTGCCTGTTTGGGGTCTTTTGTAGTTCCATACAAATTTTAGGATTGCTTGTTCTAGCTTCAAGAAGAATGCTGGTGCAATTTTGATTGGGATTGCATTGAATGTGTAGACAGCTTTGGGTAGTATTGACATTTTAACAATATTTGTTCTTCCAATCCATGAGCATGGGATGTTTTTCCATTTCTTTGTATCTTCTTCAATTTCCTTCATAAGCTTTCTATAGTTTTCAGCATACAGATCTTTTACATCTTTGGTTAGGTTTATTCCTAGGTATTTTATGCTTCTTGGTGCAATTGTGAATGGGATCAGTTTCTTTATTTCTCTTTCTGTTGCTTCATTATTAGTGTATAAGAATGCAACTGATTTCTGTACATTGATTTTGTATCCTGCGACTTTGCTGAATTCATGTATCAGTTCTAGCAGACTTTTGATGGAGTCTATCGGGTTTTCCATGTATAATATCATATCATCTGCAAAAAGTGAAAGCTTGACTTCCTCTTTGCCAATTTTGATGCCTTTGATTTCCTTTCGTTGTCTGATTGCTGATGCTACCACTTCCAGCACTATGTTAAACAACAGTGGTGAGAGTGGACATCCCTGTTGTGTTCCTGATCTCAGAGGGCAAGCTCTCAGTTTTTCCCCATTGAGGATGATATTAGCTGTGGGCTTTTCATAAATGGCTTTTATGATGTTTAAGTATGTTCCTTCTATCCCGACTTTCTCGAGGGTTTTTATTAAGAAAGGATGCTGAATTTTGTCAAATGCTTTTTCTGCATCGATTGACAGCATCATATAATTCTTATCTTTTATTAATGTGATGTATCACATTGTTTGATTTGTGAATATTGAACCAGCCCTGTAGCCCAGGAATGAATCCCACTTGTTCATGGTGAATAATTCTTTTTATATGCTGTTGAATTTGATTTGCTAATATCTTATTGAGAATTTTTGTATCCATATTCATCAGGGATATTGGCCTGTAGTTCTCTTTTTTTGCTGGGTCTCTGTCTGGTTTAGGAATCAAAGTAATGCTGGCTTCATAGAGTGAGTCTGGAAGTTTTCCTTCCCTTTCTATTTTTTGGAACAGCTTGAGAAGGATAGGTATTATCTCTGCTTTAAATGTCTGGTAGAATTCCCCTGGGAAGCCATCTGGTCCTGGACTCTTCTTTGTTGAGAGATTTTTGATAACTGATTCAATTTCTTTGCTGGTTATGGGTCTGTTCAAGTTTTCTATTTCTTCCCGTTTGAGTTTTGGAAGTGTGTGGGTGCTTGGGAATTTGTCCATTTCTTCCAGGTTGTCCAGTTTGTTGGCATATAATTTTTCATAGTATTCCCTGATAATTACTTGTATCTCTGAGGGATTGGTTGTAATAATTCCATTTTCATCCATGATTTTATCTGTTTGGGTCATCTCCCTTTTCTTTTTGAGAAGCCTGGCTGGAGGTTTATCAATTTTGTTTATTTTTTCAAAAAAACAACTCTTGGTTTCATTGGTATGCTCTACAGTTTTTTTTTAAGATTCTATATTGTTTATTTATGCTCTGATCTTTATTATTTCTCTTCTTCTGCTGGGTTTGGGGTGTCTTTGCTGTTCTGCTTCTATTTCCTTTAGGTGTGCTGTTAGATTTTGTATTTGGGATTTTTCTTGTTTCTTGAGATAGGCCTGGATTGCAATGTATTTTCCTCTCAGGACTGCCTTCGCTGCATCCCAAAGCATTTGGATTGTTGTATTTTCATTTTCATTTATTTCCATATATTTTTAAATTTCTTCTCTAATTGCCTGGTTGACCCATTCATTCTTTAGTAGGGTGTTCTTTAACTTCCATGCTTTTGGAGGTTTTCCAGACTTTTTCCTGTGGTTGATTTCAAGCTTCATAGCATTGTGATCTGAAAGTGTGCATGGTATGATCTCAATTCTTTTATACCTATGAAGGGCTGTTTTGTGACCCAGTATGTGATCTATCTTGGAGAATGTTCCATGCGCACTCGAGAAGAAAGTACATTCTGTTGCTTTGGGATGCAGAGTTATAAATATAGCTGTCAAGTCCATCTGATCCAATGTATCATTCAGGGCCCTTGTTTCTTTATTGATCCTGTGTCTAGATGATCTATACATTGTTGTAAGTGGAGTATTAAAGTCCCCTGCAATTACCACATTCTTATCAATAAGGTTGCTTATGTTTGTGATTGTTTTATATATTAGGGGGCTCCCGTATTTGATGCATAGACATTTATAACTGTTAACTCTTCCTGATGGATAGACCCTGTAATTATTATATAATGCCCTTCTTCATCTCCTGTTACAGCCTTTCGTTTAAAGTTTGTCTGATATAAGTATGGCTACTCCAGCTTTGTTTTGACTTCCAGTAGCATGATAGATAGTTCTCCATCCCCTCACTTTCAATCTGAAGGTGTCCTCAGGTCTAAAATGAATCTCCTATAGAGAGCAAATAGACGGGTCTTGTTTTTTTTATCCATTCTGATACCCTATGCCTTTTGGTTGGAGCATTTAGTCCCTTTACATTCAGTGTTATTATAGAAAGACATGGGTTTAGAGTCATTGTGATGTCTGCAGGTTTCATGCTTGTAGTGATGTCTCTGGTACTTTGTGGTCCTTGCAACATTCACTCACAGAATCCCCCTTAAGATCTCTTGTAGGGCTGGTTTAGTGGTGATGCATTCCTTCAGTTTTTGTTTGTTTGGGAAGACCTTTATCTCTCTTTCTATTCTGAATGACAGACTTGCTGGATAAAGGATTCTCAGCTGCATATTTTTTTCTGTTCATCACATTGAAGATTTCCTGCCGTTCCTTTCTGGCCTGCCAAGTTTCAGTAGATAGGTCTGTCACTAGTCTTATTGGTCTCCCTTTATTTGTTAGAGCGTGTTTATCCCTAGCTCCTTCAGAATTTTCTCTTTATCCTTGTATTTTGCTAGTTTCACTATGATATGTCGTGCAGAAGATCGATTCAAGTTATGTCTGAAGGGAGCTCTCTGTGCCAAAGGATTTCAATGCCTTTTTCCTTACCCAGATCAGGGAAGTTCTCAGCTATGATTTGTTCAAGTACACCTTCAGCCCCTTTCCCTCTGAATATGCACTGAATATGTAGATTGCTTTGGGTACTATTGACATTTTAACAATATTTGTTCATCCTTTCCAGGGACATAGAATATTTTTCTTTTTGTGTGTGTCATCTTCAATGTCTTTCATAAGCTTTCTATAGCTTTCAGCGTATAGATTTTTCACCTCTTTGGTTAGATTTATTCCTAGGTATTTTATGGTTTTTGGTGCAGTTGTAAATGGGGTTGGTTCCTTGATTTCTCTTTCTGTCGCTTCATTGTTGGTGTATAGGAATGCAACTGATTTCTGTGTGTTTTTATATCCTGCAACTTTGCTGAATTCATGAATCAGTTCTAGCAGTTTTTGGGTGGAATCTTTGGGGGTTTCCATATCATGTCATCTGCCAAGAATGAAAGTTTGACCTCCTCCTGGCCAATTTGGATGTGTTGTCTGACTGCTGAGGCTACGACTTCCAATACTATGTTGAATAACAGTGGTGAGAATGGACATCCCTGTCTTGTTCCTGACCTTAGGGGGAAAGCTCTTAGTTTTTCCCCATTGAGGATGATATTAGCTTTGGGTCGTTCATATATGGCTTTTATGATATCAAAAAAACCATAGTGGATCATATGGATCCTTCTATCCATACTTTCTTGATGGTTTTTATCAAGAAAGGATGCTGTATTCTGTCAAATGCTTTCTCTGTATCTGAGAGGATCATATGGTTCTTGTCCGTTCTTTTATTGATGTGATGAATCACGTTAATTGTTTTGTGGATATTGAACCAGCCCTGCATCCTAGGTATAAATTCCACTTTGTCTTGGTGAAGAATTTTTTTTAATGTATTGTTGGATGTGGTTGGCTAATAATCTTGTTGAGGATTTTTGCATCCATGTTCATCAGGGAAATTGGTCGATAATTTTCCTTTTTAGTGGGGTCTCTGTCTGGTTTTGGAATCAAGGTAATGCTGGCTTCATAGAACACGTTTGGAAGTTTTCCTTCCATTTCTATTTTTTGGAACAGTTTCAAGAGAATAGGTGTTAACTCTTCCTTAAATGTTTGGTAGAATTCCTCTGGAAAGCCATCTGGCTCTGGACTCTTGTTTTTTGGCAGATTTTTGATTATTAATTCGATTTCCTTACTGGCTATGGGTCTGTTCAAATTTTCTATTTCTTCCTGTTTCAGTTTTAGTAGTGTATATACTTCTAGGAGTTTGTACATTTGTTCCAGATTGCTGATTTTATTGGCATATAATTGCTCATAATATTCTCTTATTATTGCTTTTATTTCTTCTGTGTTGGTTGTGATCACTCCTCTTTCATTCTTGATTTTATTTGGGTCCTTTCCTTTTTTTTTTTGTTTTTTGTTTTTTTGATCAAAGTTGCTAGTGGTTTTTTAGTTTTGTTAATTCTTTCAGAGAACCAGCTTCTGGTTTAATTGTTCTGTTCTTTTTAGTTTCAATACCATTATTTTCTGCTCTAATCCTTATTATTTCCTGTCTTCTCTTTTGGGGTTTTATTTGCTGTTCTTTTTCTGGCTCTTTAAGGCGTAATGTTAGGTTGTGTATCTGAGACCTTTATTCCTTCTTTAGGAAGGCCTGGATTTTTATATACTTTCCTCTTATGACTGCCTTTGCTGCATCCCAGAGGTTTTGGGTTGTGGTGGTATCATTTTCATTGACTTCCATGTACTTCTTAATTTCCTCTTTAACTGCTTGGTTAGCTCATTCATTCCTTAGTAGGATGTTCTTCAGTCTCCAAGTATTTGTTACCTTTCCAAATTTTTTCTTGTGGTTGATTTCGAGTTTCATAGCATTGTGGTCTGAAAATATGCACGGTATGATCTCGATCTTTTTGTACTTGCTAAGGGCTGATTTGTGTCCCAGTATATGGTCTATTCTGGGGAATATTCCATGTGCACTGGAGAAGAATGTATATTCTGCTGCTTTAGGATGAAGTGTTCTGAATATATCTGTTAAGTCCATCTGGTCCAGTGTGTCATTCAAAGCCATTGCTTTTTTGATGATTTTTTGATTAGATGATCTGTCCATTGCTGTGAGTGGGGTGTTGAAATCTCCTATTATGGTATTACTATCAACGAGTTTCTTTATGTTTGTGATTAATTCATTTATATATTTGGGTGCTGCCACATTTGGTGCATAAATGTTTACAATTGTTAGGTCTTCTTGGTGGATAGACCCCTCGATTATGATATAATGCCCTTCTGCATCTCTTGATACGGTCTTCATTTTTTTTAAATTTTTTTTCAACGTTTTTTATTTATTTTTGGGACAGAGAGAGACAGAGCATGAATGGGGGAGGGTCAGAGAGAGAGGGAGACACAGAATCGGAAACAGGCTCCAGGCTCTGAGCCATCAGCCCAGAGCCTGACGCGGGGCTCGAACTCACAGACCGCGAGATCGTGACCTGGCTGAAGTCGGACGCTTAACCGACTGCGCCACCCAGGTGCCCCGATACGGTCTTCATTTTAAAGTCTAGATTGTCTGATATAAGTATGGCAACTTCGGCTTTATTTGCTGACCATTAGCATGATAGATGGTTCTCCATCCCCTCACTTTCAATCTGAAGGTGTCTTTAGGTCTAATGTGGGTCTCTTGTAAACAGCATATATATGGATCTTGTTTTCTTATCCATTCTGTTACCCTATGTCTGATTGGAGCATTGAGTCCGTTGACAGAGTGAGTACTGAAAGATATGAATTTATTGCCATTATGTTGCTTGTAGAGTTGGAGTTTCTGGTGGTGTTCTCTGGTCCTTTCTAATCGTTGTTGCTTTTGGTATGTATGTATGTATGTATGTATGTATTTACTTATTTATTTGTATTTTCATCTTTTCTTCCCTCAGAGAGTTCCCCTTAAAATTTCTTGCAGGGCTGGTTTAGTGGTCACAATCTCCTTTAACTTTTGTTTGTCTGGGAAACTTTTTATCTCTCCTTCTATTTTGAACGACAGCCTTGCTGGATAAAGAATTCTTGGCTGTATGTTTTTCGGATTCAGCACATTGAATATATCCTGCCACTCTTTTCTGGCCTGCCAGATTTCTGTGGATAGGTCTGCTGCAAACCTGATCTGTCTTCCCTTGTAGGTTAAGGACTTTTTATCCCTTGCTGCTTTCATGATTCTCTTCTTGCCTGAGTATTTTGTGAATTTGACTATGATATGCATTGTTGATGGTCAGTTTTTGTTGAATCTAATGGGAGTCCTCTGTGCTTCATGAATTTTGATGTCTGTGTCTTTCCTCAGGTTAGGAAAGTTTTCCACTATGATTTGTTCACATAACCCTTCTACCCCTATTTCTCTCTCTTCCTCTTCTGGGACCCCTATGATTCTCATGTTGTTCCTTTTTAGTGAGTCACTGATTTCTCTAATTCTTAAATCGTGCTCTTTTGCCTTAATCTCCCTCTTTTTTTTCTGCTTCATTATTCTCTGTATGTTTGTCTTCTGTATCACTGATTCTTTGTTCTGCTTCATACATCCTTGCCACTGTGGCATGCAACCGTGATTGCAGCTCAGTTATAGCATTTTATTTCACCCTGACAGTTTTTACTTCTTTTATCTCTGCAGAAAGGGATTCTAATCTATTTTCAACTCCAGCTAGTATTCTTATTATCGTGATTCTAAATTCTGGTTCAGACATCTTGCATGTATCTGTTTTGGTTAAGTCCCTGGCTGTTGTTTCTTCCTGCTCTTTCTTTTGGTGTGAATTCCTTTGTTTCGTCATTTTGAGGGGAGAAAAGCAATTAATGAGGTAGCAAAAATTAAAATAAAAAAATAAAGTTAAAAAATTAAAATTAAAAAATTAAAAACACACAAAAATCGAATAAATGGTGCTAGATCCTAGGTGTGTTTTGGTCTGGGTGTTGAAAGTGGCTTGACAGATTAGAGAACAAAGGGAGAAAAAAAAGAAAAGGAAATTGTTTGAAAAATTGCAAAAATGAATAATACACTGAAGTAGACTAAAATGATATGATGGAAGTAAAATAGAGTTTGAAAAAATTTACACAATAGTAAAGAATATAGTAGAATAAAATAAAAATATTTTTAATAAAAATTAAAGATAAAAATGAATTTTTTCTCTTTCTGTATTCAAAGGCTAGAAAAGAAACTAAAAAGAGAAAAAAGAAAAGAAAAAGGAAATTGTTTGAAAACTTGAAAAAGTGAATACACTGTAGTAGACTAAGTTAAATTATGGAAGTAACATAGAATTTGAAAAATTTTACCCAAAAGTATAAAACAGTAAAAAAATTAAAAATATTTTCAATAAAAGTTGAAAATAAAAATGAATTTTTTCTCTTTTTGTATTCAAGAAAAAAGAAATGAAAAAAAAGAAAATTGAATAGATGGACCTGCTAACAGACTGAAATATGACTGAAATTACTTCATTTTCCCCTAGAAGTCAGACTATGAAGCACTTTATAGTCCATAAACTAAGCAGGCAGTGAGACTTGTGTTCTTGAAGAGTGAGGTTGGCCCCCCACCCCCAGTTGGGCGGGGCTTAGTGTAACGCCTCCATTCTCCAGTAGATGGTGCTGCTAGCCTACTGGGTGGATTGTTGTGGTGCTTGTAGGTGCGTATGCGCATGCGCGGGAGCGGTGAAAATGGCATCACCCAGCTACCCAGTCTCTAGTATTGGAACTCTGTTTTCCCGAATTAGCAATCATGCACCAGTGCTTTGTCTTCAGTTTTCATCCACTCCCAGATTTTACACTGTCCGTGACCAAGCCCCAGGTCGTACCTCTGTCCTGAGTTTTGTCTCAGATGCGGCTGTTCTCCCTGGCTCCTTACTTCTGGGGGAATGCGGCTTTGACCCATTCTGCCCCTCTGTGGAGGATCTCACCGAGCAATGGCCAAATGCACCCAGGAATGCTTGCGGGATGTGCTGCCTCTGATGCCCAGAGACTGTGGCCAGCCCGCTCCAGAAAAAGTTCACGAGATAGCGTAGCAATAGCGTTTCAGGGATTATGGAAAATCACAACACACATCTGGCACCAGGCTTCACCCTTAACGACCTTGTTCTAGCATCGGCAAATGTGGCCATTCTCTGGGGTCTGCTGGGAACGGGTGGCCTCAACAGTGTATACCAAATGTCCTTCAGCAGTGGAACCACTTTTCCCTGTGTGGCCCAAGAACCTCTCGGACCCCACTCTGCTCCCGGGGATTCACCCTTCCCACCAGAGTGCTGCCAGGTATCCAGCTGCAGAGTTGCAGTGCCCTCCCCCTTGTTTACAGTCTTAATGGAATTTAAACCCTCTCCTTTCTCCTTTCTCCTTTCTCCCTTTTTAGCTTAGTCCCTGTGGCTATTTCCCATTTTTCATTTTATCTCCAGCTGCTTTTGGGGAGGGATGCTTTTTCCATAATCTCCCCCCACCCCCATCTCCGTCCTCTCTCCACATGCATAAGTGGCTCCCTGCCCTCCACGGCTTCTCTCTTCCCAAGTTCACCTCTCTGTGCCGCATACCTGCTGAATTCTGTGGTTCAGGTTGTGCAGATTGTTGTGTTAATCCTCAGATCTATTTTCTAGGTGTGCAGGATGGTTTAATGTTGGTCTGGGTGTATTTCATGGATGTTCCGTGCTGGATGTTCCATGCCTTCCATGCTGTTCCTCCATCTTGGCTCCCTCTGTTTTTGCTTTTTGATGTAGGCCTGTTTTCCATAATCTTCCCTCTTAGAACAACTTTTGCTGCATCCCAGAGATGTTGGACTTGTGTTTTATTTTCATTTGTCTCCATGTGTTTTTTGTTGTCTTCTTTGATATTTTCATTGATGCATTCTTTGTTTAGTAGCTTGTTATTTAATCTCCATGTGTATTCTTTCCAGATTTTTTCTTGTGGATGATTTCTAGTTTCATAGCATTGAGGTTGGAAAAGATGCATGAGATGATTTTAGTGTTTTTGAATTTGTTGAGACATGTTTTGTGATCTGCTTTAGGGAATGTTTTATGTGCACTTGAAAAGAATGTGTATTCTGTCTTAGGATGGAATGTTCTGAATATATTTTAGATCCATCTAGTCCAATGTGTCATTCAAAGGCATTTTTTCCTTGGGGTGCCTGGATGGCTCGGTCAGTTAAGTGTCTGACTTTGGCTCAGGTCATGATCTCCTGGTCCAAGCCCCGTGCTGGGCTTTGTGGTGACAACTCAGAGCCTGGAGCCTGCTTGGATTCTGTATCTCCCTCTCTCTCTCTCTGCCCCTCCCCTGCTTTCTCTCTCAAAAATAAACATTAAAAAAAATTACCGAGGCATTCTTTCCTTGATAGTTTTCTGTTTACATGGTCTATCCATTCATGAAGTGGGGTGTTATATAATTCACTACTAGTATTGTATTACTGTCAATTTTTTCCTTTATGTTTGTTAATATTTGCTTTATTTATTTGGGTGCTATCATGTTGGGTGCATAAATATTTATAATTGTTATAGCTTCTTGTTGGATTGTCCCATTTATGATTGTGTAGCATCCTTTTTTTTTTTGGTCTCTTGTTAGTCTTTATTCTAAAGTCTGTTTTGTTTAATATAAGTATTGCTAACCTAGCTTTCTTTTAGTTTTTGTTTGCATAATAATTGCTTTTCTATCCCTTCACTTTCAATATGTATGCATATTTAGGTCTGAAATGAGTCTCTTGTAGGCAGCATATAGACGGGTCTTTTTTTATCCGTTCTGTCACCCTAAGTCTTTGAATGGAATGTTTTGTCCACTTTACACTCAAAGTAATTATTGATAGGTATGTACTTGTTGCCATTTTGCTACTTGTTTTATGGTTGTTTTAGTAGTTTCTGTTTCTTCCTTTCTTCTCTTGCTCTTTTCTCCCAGTTTCTTGGCTTTCCTTAGTGATACATGGCTTTCTTTCTCTTAATTTTTTGGATATCTATTACCGGTTTTTGATTTGTGGATACCGTTAGATATATACATAACATCTTATGCATGTAGCAGTCTATACTAAGTTGATGGTTGGTTGAGTTTGAACCCATTCTAAAAGCACTACATTTTTACTTCTCTTTCTCCCATGTTTCAGGTATATTGTGCCATAACTTACATCCTTTTATTTTGTGAATCCCTTAACTGATTTTTATAGGTATACTGAATTTTACTGCTTTTGTGCTTCCTACACTGCTTACTCCTGCTTATGGTGTTTCCTGTCCACTCAGTCCCTTTTAATATTTCTTGTAAGGCTACTTTGGTGGTGATGAGTTCTTCTAACTTGTTTGTCTGATAAACTCTTTATCTCTCCTATTCTAAGTGGTAGCTTTGCTGGATAGGGCATTCTTGGTTGCATGGTTTTTCTTTCAGTACTTTGAATGTATTACACCACTACCTTCTGGCCTGCAAGTTAATGCTAAGAAGTCAATTCCCATGCATGCAACTTTTTTCTCTTGCTGCTTTTAGAATTCCGTATCACTACTTTTTGCCATTTCAATTACTGTTTCAAGGTGACTTCGTGGGATGATTTTGTTGGGGAGTCTTTGTGCCTCTGGATCAGGATTTCTGTTCCTTCTTCAGATTTGGGAATTTTTCAGCTATTATTTCTTGAAATAAACTTTCTGCTCCTTTTCTCTCTCTTCTTCTTCTGGGATCATTGTAACATGAATGCTGTTACACTGCATGGCATTGCTGAATTCCTTAAGTCTATTTTTATTTTTTATTCTTTCTTCTCCCTTTTGTTTGGATTGATTGCTTTCCATTACGGTATCCTCCAAGTCATTTATCCATACTTATGCTTCCTCTAGACTGCTATTTATTTTCTCTAGTGTATTTTTAATTTCAGTATTGAGTTCTTCATCTCTGATTAGTTCTTGTGTATATTTACTGTCTCTTTTTTTGAGGTTCTCCATGAGGTTCTTCACTATTTTCTCAAGTCCAGTGAGTAACTTTATGGCCATTACTTTATGTATTAGGTATATTATGTCCATTTTGTTTAGCTCTCCTGCTATGATTTTGTCCTGTTTCATTTGGGACATATTTCTCCATCTCCTTACTTTGCCTAACTGTATGTTTCTGTGTATTAGGAAAGTCAGCTTCTATTTCTGCTCTTGAAAGTCATGGCCTTATGAAGAAGAGGGTACTGTAGTGCCCTGCAGATGCAGTGTCTCTTGTTCACCAGTACCTGGTACTTCAGGGGTATCTCTTGTGTGTGTTGCATGTGCCTACTGCTTTGGCTGAGCCGCTTTTGCCTTTAGATAGGTTATCTGCAATGGCTCTTTTTTCCTGTTGTGGGCAGGGTTTGGTCCCTATGTTATTGGGCTTGTCTGGGACTGCCTGGGGCTTGAACTGAGACCAGGCCTTGCCAGAGATGTAGTAGCTCTGAACTTCAGGGCACTCTCCCTGTGTTGTCCCCTTAGAAGCTTTCATTGGTGGGCAGGTCCTGCCATCAGAACAGATGTCTGTCCTCAGTCCACTGCTGGGGTCACACTTGGACTGTTGTATGTGGTTATCTTTCTCTCTACCCAGGACAAGAATCACTTTGGAGTGGTGCTGGCTTGTCGAGGTTGTTTGCACACTGCTACACCTGTGGCACTGCTTTGAATGGACTCTGGTAAGGGTGTGTTGGATTGTGGGGTTCTGCAAGAGAACATGGGGGTGGGGTGCAATGCCAACAAGGTCTGTACCGGTCCGCTGTATAAGGGGAACTGCAGCCACCTGGGAAGATTCCTGCGGAGGCCAAGATGGATGGGGTGAGTCCACAGAAGGACATGGGCCTGGGCTCACTGTTAGGAAGCTAGTTGAATAGTGTTGCACTGTGCTGGTTCCCGCAGGTATCTATCTAGGCTGTGGGTTTGGGGTGGAGGGTGGATGGCATCTGTCAGCTCTTTTGCTCTTGGACATCTTCCAAAGATTCCTGCCTGATTTTTAAATTCTGGATGCTAAGCCCCACTGATTGTAAGAACTGGCTAAACCAGCTCTCTCTGGTTTTCAAAGCCAAATGTTATGGGGATTCATCTTTTTTGGGCAGATTCCCCATGCCTGAAGTGCTCTGCTCCTCTCTCCTCCCATGACATCCCCCCCCTTCTGTGGACAGTCCCACAGGTCTGTTTGGCTCTAGACCGCATCTCCACTCTTCCTACCCTATTTGATGTGGCTTCTTCTGTACATTTAGCTGTGGAGAGTCTGTTCTGCCAGTCTTTGGGTCACTTTTCAGGGTTATTTAAACTGATGTGGGTGTTATCTAGTTGTATGCATGGGACAAAGTGAACCCAGGATCCTCCTATTCCACCATCCTCCCCAGAAGTCCTGAAATGCAGCTGATTTTTTTATGTTATTTTGCATTCTGCAACTTTAGTAAGTTTGTTTATTAGTTCTAATGGTGTTTTTCAGTGGATTCTTTAGGATTTTCTGTATCAAGATCACATCACCTGCAGACAGGGACAGTTTTACTTCTTGTTTTCTAATTTGGATGCCTTTTATGTTTTTCTTTTTCTTCCCTGATTTCTCTGGCTCAGACTTCCAGCATTATGTTCAATAGGAGTGGCAACAGTGAGCACTCTTATTCTGTTCCTGATCTTAAAAAAAAAATGTTTTCAACCTTTCACCTTAGAGTATGTTGGCTGTGGGCTTGTCATATATGGTGCTTGTTATGTTGAACTATGTTCTTTCTTTGCCCTGTTATCTGAGAGGTTTTTTTTTTTTTTTTTAAATCATGAAAGGATGTTGAATTTTGTCCAGTGTTCTTTCTGCACCTATTGAAATGATAGGATTTTTATCTTTTGTTCTAATGCAGTGTATCACATTGGTTGATTAGTGTATAATATTGGCTGAATTGCATATGTTGAACCATCCTTGTATACCAGTGATAAATCCCACTTGATCATGTAATTATACTTTTAATGTGCTCTGAATTTACTTTGCTAGTATATTGTTGGCAACTTTTGCATTTTCAGAGATATTGACCTGTAGTTTCCTAGTAGTGTCCTAATCTGGCTTTGTTCAGGATAATGCTGGCCTTGTAAAATGACTTTGGGAGTATTCTCTCCTACTTGATTTTTTGAAAGACTTTGAGGGGAGGAGTGGTGTCAATTTTTCTTTAAATATCTGGTAAAATTTATGAGGGAAGCCATTTGATTCTGGGCTTTTCTTCATTGGTAGACTTTTGATTACCAGTTCAGTCTCCAAACTAGTAATCGATCTATTCAGGTTTTCTATTTTTTTTTTTTTAATTTTTAAAAAAATTTTTTGAGAGAGATCACAAGCGGGGGAGGGGTAGAGAAAGAAGGGGACAGAGGACCCAAAGCAGGCTCTGTGCTGTCAGCAGAGAGCCTGATGTGGGGCTTGAAGTCATGAACTGTGAGATCATGACCTGAGCCAAAGTCAGACTCTCAACCAACTGAGCCACCCACGTGCACCCCCAGATTTTCTATTTCTTCCTGATTCATTTTGGTAGGTTGTATTTTTCTCAGGATTTTTCTGTTTTTGCGTGGTTGTTCAGTTTGTTGGCATACAGTTCATAGTAGCCTCTTATGATCCTTTGTACTTCCATGGTATCAGTTGTAATATCTTCTTTTTCATTTATAATTTTGTTGACTTGGGTCCTCTCTCTTTTCTGTGTCTAGTCTAGCTAAGGCTTTGTCAGTTTTATCTTTTCAAAGAACCAACTCTTAGAGTTTGGTTAATCTTTTCAATTTTTCTATTTCCTATTTCTGTTCTACTCTTTACTTCTTTCTGCTAAACTTAGGGGTTAAGTTATTCTTTTCTTTTTAGGTCTTTTGAATTATGTTAATTTTTTCCCCCTTAATATATGCATCTATAGCTATAAACTTTCTATCTAGCACTGCTTTGCTGCACCTTTTAAGTTTTTGTATGTGTGTTTATATTTTGTGTGTCTCAAGACATTTTTTGATTTCTTTTTTGATTTCTTCTTTAATCCATTGGTTGTTCAGGAGTATGTTGAATCAAATATCCTTCAGCTTTGTTTGCCCTAGTAGTACTTCATAGAACTTTTGTGTTGATAAGTGGAATGACTAAATATAAAAAATGCAAATGGTAGCTGTTTTCATAATCGTCAACATCATCATCTCATTATATCCATCAAAATTAAACTGTCTTTGGGTCAGCTTACTGAGAGGCATTTCAGAAAATGCTGAGAAGTAGTCAGGAGTGAGGCACAAAGATCATCAGGAGTTGTTTTTCTTAGCAGGGACCATGTCTTAGACATCTTGTGCCTGTATTGCCTATGGTAATGCCTAATATGCACTGAACCCTCAATAATGGAGAGTCAAATGATTAACTGAATGAGTTCCTTGGTATGGACCGAGTCTCTCTAGCATTATGGATAGTTTCTTGGGAGCCTATTTATTATGATAAAAGCTTAGTAGTCTAGGGGACATTTATGTTTTTAGCGCTACTTAGTTGGTCTTGCAACCTGTTGCCTCCATGGAACATGGTTATGAAAGTCTTTGTTTCCCTGGGATTGGGAAATTAACCCCCACCCAAAGTTATTTTTGGTGTGTGAATATCATCAGCCCCATCTTCTGCTCTAACTTTTGCTCTGCATCTTTAGGTACACTGGTAGGATGTGCAAGGATTACTCTTTTCTGGGGCAGTGTAGTGGATTGACTAGGAAGCTCCATCTTTCCCTGTTTGTCTTGTTCATTATGGGGGGAATATAGTTTCTTCTTTAAATTGCTGTAGTTGAATTCATTTCCCCCACAAAATTTTGAGAGCTTCTTAGTGCTATGCCAAAACTAAGGATCACTGCAACGTTCT
This sequence comes from Panthera tigris, assembly GCF_018350195.1. Taxonomy (NCBI): domain Eukaryota; kingdom Metazoa; phylum Chordata; class Mammalia; order Carnivora; family Felidae; genus Panthera; species Panthera tigris. The sequence continues at coordinate 311,591 of NC_056672.1, read as the reverse complement.
TAGTGCCGACCTGCATTCAACTGACAGTTGAAATATATTCGTTCACTCATTCATTTTTGAAGGAAATAGCATGAACATGTAATTGAAAGCAATTTCTTTTAAAAAAGATTATAATAAGTTAATGGTTGCAATCAGTTGAAAACTTTGCTGCTAAGGATGTTTCTTTTGTTTTTAACTAATAATGGAGAAAAACATATTCTGAACATATTCAGAAAAAAAGGTTTTTTGATTCTTCTATAATTGTAGGGCAATAGCCTTAAACAGGAGATTCATAAGCAGTTTTGGTATGTAATTATCTTTCCTAATATTACTTTTATATCCAGCAATTGGCCAGACTCAGAACTCCCCTGAGTGGACTTTTGGGAGCTCGCCATGCTGGTAGAAAAGATAAGGACAAGGAAGTTTCAAGTACTCTTTCATGACAGAAGAGGACAGTACTTTCGTCTAGAATTACTATGGTTAGAAGAGGAAGTAGGTTAGTGTACTTTCATATGAGGTAGTATCACTTTTCTCTCTTACTCCTCTCTTTATGTGTTATATACATTTAATGTGAAATCATTACTGTCGTTAAACAGGAAAGAACAAAAAAACTCAGAAGTGTAGCTGTGACGTATACTGTCTTGATATTACTGCTCAAGAGTGTTTGGTACTAGGAATAAATTGTGAGATAGATTGCTGGGCGCAACATCAAGGAAGGTCAGGCAAACATAGAAAATAAAAAGAAAGGAAAGAAAAAAACTTTCAAGCACAGCAAAGCTTGGGCACCTATGTGGCTCAGTCAGCTCAGTGTCCAACTCTTGGTTTTGGCCCAGGTCATGATCTCAGTTTTGTGAGTTCGAGCCCCGCTTTGGGCTCTGTGCTGGCAACTTGGAGCCTGCGTGGGATTCTCCCTCTTTCCCTGCCCCTCCGCCACTCTCCCTGTCTCTGTCTCTCTCAAACTTAAAAACAAACAAACGAAATAAATACAAGAAATCTAGAAAGTGAGACAGGGGAACCTAGTCCAGATGCTCACTCCATCTATCTTAATCACAGAACTGAAAATGAAAAAGGAAAAACGTAAAAAGAATAAAATCCAAACTCCATTGCCCAAGATTGCCATCTCCCTGGACAAGGGATAGAACGGGAACAGAAACTATTTGAAGAGCCTGAACAGTGCTGTATATCTGAGAAGGGGCAGCACCAGGCATCTGCTCTGGGGAGCCTGGGACTCAGGGTGGGTTCTCCCCATGTGCAGCTGCCTGCTGGGGCTTCTGGCTCAGGAACACCAATGAGCTCTGTGCCTGGACCCACAATGGGACCAGGGAGCTAAAGGCAGCAGACATATTGTCTCCACTAGACAGGGACACAGACAAAAATCAGAAAATATATGAGAAAATTCAATGGTAAATACAGCGGCCATGAATTCAGTCTAGATGGTATGAAGAAATATGTGGTAAGAGATAGAAGGCATATGTCTCAGAAAAGAACCAGAAGCCCAGAGTTCCAGTTGGCAAAGGATGGTGATCTATAGCTGTTTTGTTGGACATTCAGTCAGGTACAAAGAGCATCCAAGGCTGTCCCAGAACAGAAGCTCTACCCAGTGCTCCTCTGTGTTCCTTGCCCAAACTGTTTCTCTTTCCTGAGAAGGTCAGGGAAGGTGCCCAGACAACAATTTCTAGCTGCTCCTGGCTCTCAAACCAGTGCTTAGCCCCTGAGTGAGTGCACTTCCAAGTCCTTCCCAGCAGCTAGCCCCTCCAGGGTAGATCCCAAGGGAGCAGAGTGGGTGCAGAGATCAGAATGTGAGATGTACTCTGAACTTAACAGAGTGAGATTGAAAACAGACTGCCCTTCATAGGATGAATTTTCAGATAGTTTAGTTTCTGCTTTGCAGCTAAGAGAAGGAAAAAACTAACCAACTTCTGGCAGAACAGAGTGCATTTCCACAGCAAACCAGTCTTCTTCAGAATAGTACAGTCCTGTGTTTAGAAAGGCAACTCTGAAGGTCAGAATGGTAGAGGCCGTTCTGGGGACTGGATGGTGATTTTCTTTTTTTTTAATTTTTTTAATTAAAAAAAAATTTTTTTTTAATGTTTATTTATTTTTGAGACAGAGAGAGACAAAGCATGAACGGGGGAGGGGCAGAGAGAGGGAGACACAGAATCCGAAACAGGCTCCAGGCTCCGAGCTGTCAGCACAGAGCCTGACGCAGGGCTCGAACTCATATGACCCAAGCCGAAGTCGGCTGCTCAACTGACTGAGCCACCCAGGCGCCCCTGGATGGTGATTTTCAATAAGACAGTCAGGAAAGGCATCAGGGGGACAACGTGAGAATGCCCGGAGGCAGAAGCGACTTTAGGGGTCTGGCGGTGGTCGGTGTGCAGGGGGCAACAGAATTGGGGGAGGGTATGTGGAGTCTCTGGACCAGTGTGAGGGGGCCAGAGGTGTTGGGCAATTGAGGGACAAGACGTGACAGATTTTTATCATGATCACTCTGGTTACTGTGTGGAAAATATATTGAAAAGATGTGGAAGAACAGTTAGAAGTCATAAAGCAGCCTCAATGCTACAAAGATATACTGTAGAGCAATTGTAAAGAATTAGATCTACATGGACCACTTTTTTGCTTTTGCACCTTTGTCGGACATCATTTGGCCATTCTTACGTGGGGCTGTTTCTGGGTTCTTTGCTCTGCTATGTGTCTGTCTCTCTTCCAACACCACATGGTCTTGATTACTGTAGCTATAAAGTACTTACTAAAATCAGGTAGCACGATGCCCCCAACTTGTTCTTTTTCAAAATTATCAGAGCTACTACTACACTCTTACCATACAAATTTTAGTATCTTCTTGTGTCTATCTACAAAGATCCTTCTGGGATTTTAAGAATTACATTAAATCTGTAGATCACTTTGGGGGAATTGACATCTTTGCCATGCTGCCTCTCCATTTAAGTAGGTCTTGTTTGAGTTCCTTCATTAGTGTTTCGTAGTCTGCATACAGATCCTTCATATATTTTGTTAGATTTACTCCCAATTTTGGGGGGAGCTATTGTAAATGAATTTTTTTAAACAAGATTTTTTTGTGTGGCTGAGTAATATTTTAGTGTGTGTGTGTGTGTGTGTGTGTGTGTGTGTGTGTGTGTGTGTATTGCATTACCTTGTCCGTTAATGCATTGAGAGACCCTTAGATTGTTCCTAGATCTTGGAACTTGTAAATCATGCTGCAAAGAAAAGGAAGATGCATATCTTTTCAAGTTAGTGTTTTTGTTTTCTTCAATAAATACACAGAAGTGGAGTTGCTAGATTAACGTGGTAGTTCCTGTCTTTTACTTAAGAAAACGACATCTGTTTTCCATAGTGGCTGCATCAATTTATATTTCCACCAACAGTGAACAAATGTTCCCTTTTCTCTGCATTCTTACTAATGTTATTTTTATTTTTTAAAATTTATTTTGAGAGAGAGAGAGAGAGAGAGAGAGAGAGAAAGTGTGTGTGTGTGTGTGTGGGGGGGGAGGCACAGAGAGAGGGAGAGAGAGAATCCTAAGCAGTGGGGCTCGATCTCACAAACTGTGAGATCATGACCAGAGTTGAAATCAAGATTTGGACACTTAACCGATTGAGCTACCCAGGTGCCCCTATTTTTATTTTTTAATAGCCATTCTGACAGGTGTGAGGTGATAGCTCATTGTGCATTGCATTGCATAGCATAGCAAATACATTGATTTGCATTTTCCTGATGATTAGTGACATTGAGAATCATGTGCTGTTGCCCGTCTATAAGTCTTTGAAAAAATGTCTCTTCAGGTCTACCACCCTCCTCCCGCCCTTTTTTTTAAATCATATTTTGTGTTTGTTTTCTCTTGAGTTTTATAAGTTCATAATCTATTTTGGATATTAACCCATTATCAGATATATGATATGCAAAATTTCAAAATTTTTCTCCTATTCTGGTGGTTTGCGTTTCCATTTTGTTAATGGTTTCCTTTGCTGGGAAGAAGCTTTTCAGTTAGATGTAGTTCCACTTGCTGACTTTTGTTTTTATTGCCTTTGCTTTTAGAGTGAGATCCAAAAATTTATTACCAAGACTGACATTGACATTACTGCTTTTAGGTTTGTTATGATTTCAAGTTCTACATTCAAGTCTTTAATCTATTTTGAGTTAATTTTTGTGAATGGTGTGATTCAGTTGTCCAGTTTCATTCTTCCGCATGTTGCTGTTCTTTTTTCCAGTAACGATTTAACAATTCATCTTTCCCCCCAGTTGTATTTTCCTGGCTCCTCTGTCATAAATGAATTGGCTATATATGTGTGGGTTAATTTCTGGGCTCTGTTGGTTCTATATGTGTTCGTTTTTATGCCAACACCATACTGATTACTAAACTTTTACAATATTATTTGAAATAAGGGAGTGTGATACTCCAGATTTGTTGTTCTTTCTCAAGATTCCTTTGAATATTTGGGGTCTTTTGTGGTTCCACGAACATTTTAGGATTGCTTGTTTTATATCTATGAAAAAATACAGTTGGAGTTTTAATAGGGATTGCATTGAATTTGAAGGTTGCTTTGGATAATATGCATATTTAACAGTATTAATTCTTCCAACCTATGAACATTGAATATCTTTCCATTTTTGGAGGGTTCTCTTCAATTTATTTCATCTGTCATACAGTTTTAAGTATATAGGTCTTTTACCTCCTAAATTTATTTCTAGGTATTATATTCATTTTGGTGCAATTATAAATGGAATTGTTTTCTTAATTTCTTCAATAGTTCATATTTAGGGTAGAGGGAGGGAGAGAATCCTAAACAGGCTGCATGCTCAGTGCAGAGTCTGACATGGGGCTTGGTCCCACAAACCTGGGATCATGACCTGAGCCAAAATCAAGAGTTGGATGCTCGGGGCGCTTGGGTGGTTCAGTTGGTTAAGTGTCTGACTTGGGCTCAGGTCATGATCTCATAGTTTGTGGGTTTGAGCCCAGCATCAGGCTCTGCGCTGACAGCTCAGAGCCTAGAGCCTGCTTCCAATTCCGTGTCTCCCTCTGCCCCTCCCCCACTTTGCAGTCTGCGTCTCTCTCAAAAATAAACATTAAAAAAAAAAGTTAGATGCTCAAACGGCAGCCACCCAGACGCCCATGGAGTCTTTCATTTATTTTGTTTAGAGTCTGTATGGTTTTCTACATGTAATATTATGTCATCTGCAAATAGTGACAGTTTTACTTCTTCCCTCCCAATTTGGATGCCTATTATTTCTTTTTCTTGCCTAATTGCTCTGCCTAAGACTTTCAATACAATGTTAAATAAAAGTGGTAAGAGTGGGCATTTTATATTGTTCCTTATTTTAAAGAAAAGCTCCGACCTTTTCACTATTGAGTAGTGTGTTATTTGTGGGCTTGTCATGTTTTATTTTGCTGAGATTCATTTCCTCTATACCCACTTTTTGAAGCGTTATCATAAAAGTTGAATTTTTCAAATGTTTTCAAATTCACAGAAACTTACCCTGTGAATAAAATTAATTTTCTAATTGTTTATTGCTAGTATATAGAAATATACTTTTCTCCACTTAAATCCAAGTATCCACGAAACTTAAAAATTTTATTAAATTTTTTATTTTAATCTAATATTGGTAACATATAGGGTTATATTCGTTTCAGTTGTACAATACAGTGATTCAGCTATTCTGTACATTACACTGTGCTCATCATAATAAGTGCGTTCTTTAATCCTTATCACCTATTTTACCCATCCTGCCTCTGGTAACTATCAGTTCTCCATAGTTATGAGTCTGTTTCTTGATTTGTCTCTTTTTCTCCTTTGCTCATTTGTTTCTTAAATTCCACGAGTGAAATCACATGGTATTTGTCTTTCTCTGAGTTACTTACTTCACTTAGCATTATACTATCTAGTTCCATCTATATTATGACAAATGGCAAGATATCATTCTTTTTTTGTGGCTGAATAATGCTCCACTGTATATATACACCACATGTTTAACACTTAATCTATGGATGGACACTTGGACTGCTTCTATTATTTGGCTATTGTAAATAATGCTGCAGTAAACATAGGGGTACCTGTATTGTATCCCTTTGAATTAGTGTTTTTGTGTCTCTTGGGCAAATACCCAGTAGTGCATTTATTGGATTGTATGATAATGCCATTTTTTTAAAACTTTTTGAGGAAGTTCCATACTGTTTTCCACAGTGGCTGTACAAGTTTACATTCCCACAAACAGTGCACAAAGGTTCTTTTTTCTCTACATCCTTGCCAACACTGTGGTTTGTTGTGTTTTTGATTTTAGCTATCGTGACAAGTGTGATGTGATATCTCATTGTGGTTGAGATTTGCATATTTTTGATGGTAAATGATGTTGAGTGTCTTTTCATGTGTCTGTTGGCCACCTCTATGTCTTCTTTGGAGAGATGTCTGTTCATGTCTTCTTGTTTTTTAATTGGATTGTTTTGGGTGTTGAGTTTTAGGAATCCTGTATATATTTTGGATGCTAATCCTTTATCAGGTATGTCATTTTATAGATACCATCTAACATTCAGTAGGTTGCCTTTTAGTTTTGTAGATGGTTTCCTTGCTGTGCAGCTTTTTATTTTGATGTAGTCCCAATAGTTTATTTTTGCTTTTGTTTCCATTGCCTTCGCAGGCATAACTAGAAAAATGTTGCTATGGTTGATGTAAGAGAAATTACTGCCTGAGCTCTCTTCTAGGATTTTTATGGTTTCTGGTCCCACATTCAAGTCCTTGATCCATTTTATTTTTGTGTGTGGTATAAGAATGTGGTCCAGTTATATTCTTTTACATGTAGCTGCCCAGTTTCCCCAACACCATTCGTTGAAGAGAGAGTTTTTTCCTCATTGTGTATTTTTCCTGCTTTGGTGAAGATTGGTTGACTTAAAGTGGTGTTTTTTTTTCTGGACTTTCTATTCTGTTCCATTGATCTATGTGTCTGTTTTTGTGCCAGTACCATACTGTTTTGATTACTGCAGCTTTGTATTATGTCTTGAAATCTAGGATTGTGATACCTCCAGTTTTATTCTTTCTCAAGATTGCTTTGGCTATTTGGGGTCTTTTGTGCTTCCATGCAAATTTTAGGGTTGTTGTTCTACTTTTGTGAAAAATAGTTAGTATTTTGATTGGATTGAATTAAATCTGTAAATTGCTTTGGGTAGTACATTTCAACCTTGTTTGTTTTTCCAATTCGTGAGCATGTCTTTCCATTTCTTTGTGTCATCTTCAATTTCTTTCATCATTGTTTTATACTTTTCAGACTACAGATCTTTACCTCTTTGGTTAAGTTCATTCCTAGTTTGTTTCTTTTTTGGTACAATTTTAAATGGGATTATTTTAATTTCTTTTTCTCCTGCTTCATTGTTGGTGTATAGAAATGCAACAGATTTCTGTATGTTGATTTTGTATCTTGCAATCTTACTGAATCCATTGATTAATTTTAGTAGTTTTTTGGTGGTCTTTCGGGTTTCCTATATATAGTATCATGTTATTTGCAAATAGTGAACATTTTACTTCTTATCTGTTTGGATAATAGATTTCATTTCTTTTTGTCTGATTATTGTGGCTAAGACTTCAGTACTATATTGAATAAAAGAGGTGAGAGTGGACATCCTTGTATTGTTCCTGACCTTAGGGGAAAAGCTCTGTTTTTCTCCATTGTATATGATGTTTGCTGTGAGTTTTTCATGTAGGACCTTTATTATGTGGAGGTATGCTTGTTGATTTTTTTTATCACGAATGGACATTGTACTTTCTCAAATGTGTTTTGTATTTATTGTAATGATATGGTTTTTATCCTTTATTTTATTGATGTGATGTATCACATTGATTGATTTACAAATATTGAACTATCCTTGCATCCTGGGAATAAATCCCACATGATTGTGGTGAATTGAGTTTTTAAATGTATTGTTGGAATTGGTTTGCTAGTATTTTGTTGAGGATTTTTACATAGTCATCAGAAATAATGACCTGTAGTTCTCTTTTTTTGCAGTGTATTTATCTGATTTTGGTACCAGGGTAATGCTGGCCTCCTAGAATAATTTTGGAAGTTTTCCTTCCTCTTTTATTTTTTGGAATAGTTTGAGAAGAATAGGTATTAACTCTTTTTTAAAGGCAGAGTTTGCCTGTGAAGTAGTCTGTAAGGCCTTTTGTTTGTTGGGAATTTCTGATTACTGATTCAGTTTACTTGCTAGTAATTGGTCTGTTCAAATTTTCTGTTTCTTCCTGCTTCAGTTTTGGTAAGTTATATGTTTCTAGGAATTTATCCATTTCTTCTAGGTTGTCCAATTTGTTGGCACGCAATTTTTCATAATCATCTCTTAAAGTTGTTTATATGTTTGTGGTGTTAGTTGGTATTTCTCCTCTCTCATTTTTGATTTTGAGTCCTTTCTCTTTTCCAGAAGTCTGGCTAGAGGTTTATCAATTTTAGCAATTTCCAGCTCCTGGTTTCCTTGATCTGTTCCACTAGTTTGTTTTTGTTTGTTCATTTTTAGTTTCTGTATCTTTTTTTTAGAGTTTACTTACTTATTTTGAGAGAGAGTGGGAAGGGCAGAGAGAGAAGTAGAAAGAGAATACCAAGCAGACTCTGTACTGCCAATGGGGAGCCCAACCTGGGGCTCAAACTCATGAAACATGAGGTCATGGCCTGAGCCAAAAGCAAGTCAGACACTTAACTGATTGAGCCGTCCAGGTGTCTTCCCATCCCCTTTTAAAGGCTTTGCCTGTTCTTTTTCTAGCTCCTTTAGGTTTAAAGTTAGGTTGTTTGAGATTTTTCTAAGTGCTTGAGGTAGGCCTGTATCGCTGTATACTTACTTCTTAGGACCGCTTTTGCTACATCACAAAGGTTTTGGACCATCGTGTTTTCATTTTCATTTGTTTCCATGTTTATATTTTATTTTATTTTATTAATTTTTTTGATTTCCTGGTTGACCCATTCGTTGTTTAGTAGCATGTTGTTTAACCTCCATGTATTTGTGGTCTTTCCAGGAACTTCTGGTTTCATAGAATTGTGGTCAGGAAAGGTGCATGGTATGACTTCAACCTTTTGTATTTGTTGAAGCTTGCTTGTGACTAATATGTGATCTATTTTGTAGAATGTCCCATATGCACTTGAAAAGAATGTGTATTCTGCTGCTTTAGGATGGAATGTTCTGAATATATCTGTTAAGTCCATGCCATCTAGTGTGTCATTCACATCCATTGTTTCCTTGTTGATTTTTTGCTTAGATGATCTGTCCATTGATGTAAGTGGAATGTTAAAGTTCCCTACTATTACTGTATTGCTATCAATTCTTTTATGTTTGTTATTAGCTGCTTTATGTAGCTGCTTTTTGGGTGCTTCCATGTTGAGCTCATGAATGTTTACAATTGTATCTTCTTGTTGGATTGTCCTCTTATGATTAATGCTCTTCTTCTCTTTTTACAGTCTTTGTTTTAAAGTCTAATTTGTCTGGGGTGCCTGGGTGGCTCAGTTGGTTAAGCCACCGACTTCGTCTCAGGTCATGATCTTGCAGTTTGTGAGTTCAAGCCCCGCGTTGGGCTCTGTGCTGACAGCTCAGAGCCTGAAGCCTGCTTCAGATTCTGTGTCTCTCCCTTTCTCTTTACCCCTCCCCTGCTAACCCTCTGTGTGTGTCTCTCTCTCAGTATTAAATAAATGTTAAAAAAAAAATGGAGTCACTTAACTTCTTGAGGCTTCCTGTAGAAAAAGGGATGAATTCCAATTCTTTAAAAGAAAAACACAAAGTCTAATTTGTCTGATATAAGTATTCCTACTGCAGCTTTCTTTTGACATCCATTTGCATGATAAAGTTTTCTCCATCCCCTCATTTCCAATCTTCAGGTATGGTCTAAAATGAGTCTCTTGTCAAGTACAATAGAGAATAGAGATGGGTCTTTTTTTTTTTTTTTTTTTTAATCCATTCTGACACCCTATGTCTTGATTAGATCATTTAGTCCATTTCCCTTCAAAGTAATTATTGATAGGGATGTATTTATTACCATTTTATTACCTGTTTGTCATTGTTTCTGGAGATTTTCTCTTCCTTTCTTGTCTCTGTCACTTTTGATCTCTCCTTTGCACTCAATCTCCTTTAATATTTCTTTCAGGGCTGGCTTAGTGGTCACAAACTCCTTCACTTTTTGTTTGGTAAACTCTTTATCTCTCCTTCTAATATGAATAACAGCCTTGCTGGATAGAGTATTATTGGCTGCATATTTTTCCCATTCAGCACCCGGTATATATCATGCCACTCCCTTCTGGCTTGCCAGATTTCTTTTTGAGAAAGCTCTAGCTAGTCTTTTGGGTTTTCCTTTCTATGTTAAGGACTTCTTTTGTTACTTTTAAGACTTTTTTCTTTGTCACTATATTTTGCAAGTTTAAGTACAAGGTGTCTAGGTGTTGGCTGCTTTTGTTGATTTTGATGGGAGTTCTCTGTGCTTCCTGGATCTTCCCCAGATTAGGGAAGTTTTCAGCTATTATTTCCTCATAAATTTTGTCCCCCTTTGCTCTCTCTTCTTCTGAGACTCTTGCAATATGTATTTTATTACGTTTGAGGAGTCACTGAATTCCCTAAGTTTATTCTTGTGTTGCCTAATTCTTCTTTCTCTTTTTTCAGCTTCATTGCTTTCCATTACTTTGTCTTCTAGGTCATTAATTCATTCCTGTGCTCCATCCATTCCTGCTGCTCATTGCATCCAGTGTGTTTCTAATCCAATTTATTGCTTTCTTCATCTCCAGTGTTTTTTTTTTGTTTTTTTTTTTTTGTCTTTTATCTCTGTGGTAAGGGTCTCACTGATGTCTTCTTTACTCAGGCCTAGGGAGTATCCTTATGGTAGTGGGTACTTTTGGCTGCAGATTTTTCCCTTTTGCACTTTGAAACAATTATGCCACACCTCTTGGCCTACAAAGTTTCTGATGAAAAATCCTGATAGTCTTGTGGGGTTTCCCTTGTATGTAACTCTTTTCTCTTGTTTATTTAAAAAAATTATCATTATTTTCTGTTGCTTTAATTACTATATAGACATCTTGGTGTGGACCTCATGTGGTTGATTTTGTTGGGGATATCTGTTTTCTTCCTCTTCTTCCTTCTACCTCTTTCTTCTTCCTTTTTCTATCCTTGTAATGTGAATGTTACTATACTTGGTAGACTCATTGAGTTCCCTAAGTCTATTCTCAATTTGTATAACTTTTCTCTCTCACTTGCTCAGCTTTAATTACTTTCTATTAGTGTCTTCTGGGTCATTAATGTGGTCCCTGCTTTCTCTAGCCTGCCATTTATTCTATCAAGTGTGTTTTTAATTTCATTTATTGTCTTCTTTATTTCTTTAAGGGTCTCACTGAAGTCTTCCACTCTTTTCTCAAGTCCAGTGAATATCTTCATCATCATTACTTTAAATTCTCTATCAGGCATATTACTTATCCCTGTTTTGCTTAGGTCTCTTGCTGTGGTTTGTCCTGTTCTTTGATTTGGGACATACTCCTCTGTCTCATTTTGTTCCCTTCTCTGTTTTTGTGTGTTAGGAAAGTCAGCTATGTGTCCTTGAAGTAATAGCCCTATACAGAGGTCCTATAGTGCCTGGCAGTACAGTGTTCTGTGTTCCCCAGTGTTCGCTTCAGGAAATTTGGGTTGCATGTGCTCTGCTGTTATGTGCTGGTTGCTTTTTCCTTCAGTTGTTTGCAGAGAGAAGCTCTGTTTGCCTATTGTGGGTAGTGTTTGGACCCAGCTGGGGTCTGGCACATTTTAACAAGGTATGTGCTGGTCTCCTTGTGTAATGAGACTTTCCACTGCTGGACCTGAGGCATATATTGCTAGAAAAGTTGTTGGTAGGGTTTGTTCCAGTCTTCTCGAGGAAGGGACTCATAAGCACCTGGACTGAGAAGGGTAGATCTGCTGTAGAGTGAGTGGCTGGGGCTTGGTGTAAGCAAGTTAGGTAGTGAGTGTGGGTGCTGCACTGCTTCCCACCGGTGGCCATGTGTTTATGGTGGGGAACAAGCGAAGGAAATAGCGCCTGCCAGCCCCTTTGTTCCTGGAGGGTCTCCTCGCCTCTCCTGGCCATTCTCTGAGATGAGTAAATCATTCTCCCTCATGTCTGCCCCCATGCTGTATCTCTGCTGGTTGTTGATGGTGCTTTGGCTTTAAGGGTGGGGATCGAGCTTCCTAATCACATCCAGGCTCTCCCATAGCCAAGCCTGCTGATTTTTGAAGTTCCTGACTTTAAGTCCCAACTGTATGTAAGAACTCACGAAATTCGGCCCATCTCACTTTCAAAGCCAAATATCATAGGGTTCCCCGTGTAGGATTGCTGGGGTGATAGTCTGTTTTTTGCCCTTTACATCACTGTGTAAGGCTCCCTCCTGACCATAGATGGCTATAGTCTCTTTTCACCCCAAACCTACGTCTCTGCCCTTCCTACCTTATTCAGTGTGGTCTTCTCTACCTTTAGCTGTGGTGTTTGCTCTGCCAATCTTCAGATCATTTTCTGGGGTATTTATGCTGATATAAGTGTTATCTAGCTGTATCCCTGGGACAAGGTGAACTTTGGGTCCTCTGACTCCACCATCTTCCTGGCTTCCCCCATCCATGAGACTTTTTATTGTCGTTGACATAAAAATTGTGTTTATTTAAGGTGTACAACTTGATGTTCATGATATGTATCTTAATCTAACCATTATCTCATTGTTTTGAATTTTGTAAGCTTGCAAACTTTATTTTGTACAAAAATATATGATTGTGTACAATTTTAATCAAAAGAGTAGTAATAATAAAAACCCAAACCTTAAAGGATGGAGTTCTGACAGGGCAGTCGCGAGAGACAGTATTTGGTGCTCTCAAGAGCCAGAATACAGGGGTTTCGGGCCCAAGGAAGTGGAGGGATTCCTACCATCACACCTACTAACTAACCCATCTGTGCAGTTCTGAGAGCTGCTAATGGGAGGGATGTGGGTAACACTGCCACAAGGTGACACAGCTATGGTTCCACTGCACTGGAGGAAGCAGCTGTCCTTGGCCTCCTCAGGCAAATGGGTCACTGACATCAGTGGGCAAAAGGAGGGCTCTGCCTGGAACTCAGGAGATTCTCTGGGGGCACCTCTTCCTACAGCTGGCCCTTGAACAACAAGGATTTGAATTGCACGGGTCCATTCTACATGGACTTCTTATGAAACAATACTGTAAATGTGTGTTCTCAAGATTTTCTTAACATTTTCTTTCCTCTAGCTTACTTTTTTGTAAGAATGCAGTATAAGATACATGTAACATACAAAATATATGTCCATGTCAAGAAGCGCCTATTAGTTCAGTTTTTGGTGAGTCAAGTTATGTGTAGATTTAACTGCACAGGTGTTTGGCACCCTTGCCCCCCACATTGTTCAATTGTACTTCATGCCCAGTAGAGAAGTTAGGAGAAAACTATAGCTACCCAAAAAATGGCAGGACTGTGGAAGATCCAGATACTTTAGAAACGCAGATCTGTGTCACAGGGGAGTTTGTGGCAAGGACCAGAAGCTCACTGTCCCTTAGTTCCACCCTGCCAAAAAGGATGCTGGAGGGACGCTGCAAACTGAAGAAGAGGCGTGACTGACTCCTTCCTGTCTTCTCACTTCATTCTGGTGATGCTTCTGCATGCTGGCAGTGCAGTTCTTTCTAAGAGTGACAGCCAAACCCAGTTTGCTGGCAGAACCAGGTACACTGTGTCAACCCCCAGCCATCACCCCACAGAACTTACTTCCAGGGCTTGAAATTCCACCACTGGCCACCTGGCAGCCCCTCTTCAGATGTCTGAAACCCAATCACGTGGGGACCCTTTCCTAAGACTCTAGTTTAATAATTCAGATGTGTATTCTTCCCTTCTCAGCCCAGGGAAACTGCAGTTGTCACCCTCATGATACTTTGGAACAGTAGTTGTTAAACTGTGGTCCCATGATCAGCAGTCACTTTCTCCTGGGAACTTGTTAGAAGCACAGATATTTTCAAGCACCACATGGGTCTACTAAGTCAGTAACTCTCATGGTGTGACAAGGGCTCTCTGCTTCACAAGCCCTCCAGGTGACTGTAATGCATGCAGAAGTTTGAAAACAACTGCCTTAGAGTTCTCTGCTCACTCTTTTAGTTGCCTAGTTAATAATTCTTTCCATTAAATTGTTTGAATAACTGGTGTGGGACACCCTAATAGAGTGGCATTCTACCAAAATGTTTAAAGAACTATCAACACCAATCTTTCTTAAACCCTGTGAGAAAACAGAAGAGGGAACTTTTCCCAACTCATTCTACATGGCCAGAATTACCACATATATCACTACAAAAGACTAATATCCCTTAAGATAATAGATACAAAAATCCTAAAAACATCAAAAATAATTAGTGCACTGCATCCCACAGCATATTAAACTGATTATGCACCATGACCAAGTGGGATCTAGCTCAGTAATTAATGCAAGGGTGGATCAACATATGAAGATCAACCAGTGTGATCCATCACATTAACAGAATGAAGAATAAACCACAGTCATCTTGATGCAGAAAAAGTATTTGACAGAACTAACATCCTTTCATAATTAAAAAAAGAAAACAAGACACCCAACAAACTAGGAATAGAGGGGAACTTCCCACAACACGACAAAGGGAATCTATGAAAAACCTCCAACTAATATCATACTTAGGAAGTATGCCTGCTTTTGACACTGCTCTTCAACACTAAAAATTCTAGCCAGAAAATTAGGCAAAAAACTAAAAGACATCTAAACTGGAAAGGAAGAAACATATCTCTGGAGATGACATGATCTAATACACAAAAAACCCTAACGAATCCACAAAAAAAGAACCCTTAGCACTAATAAATTCAACAAAGTTGTGGGATACACAATCAACACACAAAAATTAGTTGTATTTCTATACACTGGCAGTGAACAATCTAAACATAAAATTAAACAGAAAAACATCCCTTGGTCATATGGGTAGAAAGACTTAAATATTGCTAAGATGGCAATACTACCCAAGGTGATCTACAGGTTCAATGCAATCCCTATCAAAATACCAGCTGCCTTTTTTCCCCCACAGAAGTGGAAAAGCTCATTTTAAATTTTGTATGAAATCGCAGGAGTCACTGAATAGTCAACTTTAAATAATAAAGAGGGAGGATTTACACTTTTTTATTTCAGAACTTACTGTTGTAAACCTAGCTATCAAAACCATGTGGTACTTGTATAAGAACAGGCATAGAGACCAATGGGATAGAATTAAAAGTCCAGAAATATGTACTGGCACAAAAAGACACATAGATCAATGGAATAGAATAGAGAACCCAGAAATAGACCCACAAATGTATGGCCAACAAATCTTTGGCAAAGCAGAGAAGAGTATCCAATGGAAAAAAGTTTCTTTAGCAAATGGTGCTGGGAGAACTGGACAGCAACATGCAGAAGAATGAAACTGGACCACTTTCTTACACCATACACAAACATAAACTCAAAATGGATGGAAGACCTAAATGTAAGGCAGGAAACCATCAAAATCCTAGAGGAGAAAACAGACAACAACCTCTTTGACCTCAGCTGCAACAATTTCTTACTCAACGCATCTCCAGAGGCAAGGGAAACACAAGCAAAAATAAACTATTGGGGCCTCATCAAGATAAAAAGCTTCTGCAACAGCAAAGGAAACAATCAGCAAACTAAAAGGCAACTGATAGCATGGAGGAAGATATTTGCAAATGACATATTGGATAAAAGGTCAGTATCCAAAGTCTATAAAGAACTTATCAAACTTAACACCCAAAAAACAAATAATTCATTGAAAAAAATGGGCAGAAGACATGAATAGACACTTTTCCAAAGAAGACATCAGATGGCCAAAAGACACACGAAAAGACGCTCAACACTGCTCATCATCAGGGAAATACAAATCAAAACCACACTGAGATACCACCTCACACCAGTCAGAATGGCTAAAATTAACAACTCAGACAACAACAGATGATGGTGAGGATGCAGAGAAAGAGGAACCCTTTTGCAGTGCTGGTGGGAATGCAAACTGGTGCAGCCACTCTAGAAGGCGGTTCTTCAAAAAATTAGAAATAGAACTACCCTATGACCCAGCAATGCACTACTAGGAATTCATCCAGAGGATACAGGAGTGCTGATCCAAAGGGGCACATGCACCCCAATGTTTATAGCAGCACTATCGACAATAGCCAAAGAATGAAAAGAGCCCAAATGTCCATTGACAGATGAATGGATAAAGAAAATGTGGTATATATCTAACGGAACCTTACTTGGCAATCAAAAAGAATGGAATCTTGCTATTTGCAACAACATGGATGGAACTAGAGGGTATTATGCTAAGCAAAATTTGAGAAAGACAAATATCAGATGACTTCACTCGTGGAATTTAAGTTACAAAACAGATGAACACAAGGGAAGCAAAAATAATATAAAAACAGGAAGGGAGACAAACCATAAGAGAACAAGCACAGAACAAACTGAGGGTTATTCTCGTAAACACAGAGAACAAACTGCGGGTTGCTGGTGGGGCGTTGGATGGGAGGATGGGCTAAGTGGGCGAGGGGCATGAAAGAGGACACTTGTGATGATCACTGGGTGTTATATATAAGTGATGAATTACTAAATTCTATTCCTGAAATCATTACACTATATGTTAACTAATTTGGATTTAAATAAAACAAAGAAAACCAAAACCAATAACAAAATAAAATGCTATTTTCTTGAAAAAATAAAAATTCCAGAAATAGACCCCACACATCATTGTCCATCAAATTTTTGACATGTGTGCTAACACCTTTCAGTGGGGAAAGAATCTCTTCAAACAAGTGGTACTTAGATCACTGAATATTCACATGAGAAAGAATGAGATTGAAATATCTCACATAACATATAAAAATTAACTCAAAATGGGTCAAAGACTAAAACTCTTAGAAAATAAGGGTAATTTTTCATAACCTTGCATTTGGTAATGAATTCTTCGATGGGACACCAAACATAATAAGCAACAAAAGAAAACATGGAGAGGCTGGATGTCATCAAAATTAACACTTTTCAAAGTACACCATTAAGAAAGGGAAGACAACCCACAGAATGGGAGAAAACATTTGCCAGCCATTTACCTGGTAAGAACCTAGTATCCAGAATATGTAAAGAACTCTTACAACTCAACAACAGAACAACATCCCAGTTCAAAATGGGGGCATGAACTTGGACATTTCTCCAGAGAAAATACACAAATGGCAAACAACTCATGAAAAGAGACTCAAATCGTTAGTCATTAGGAAAACTGCAAGTGAAGACCACATTGAGGTACCATTTTAAACCAACCATAATTATCTATAAATGATGACAAAACAGAAAACAACAAGTGCTAGACAAGGATATGGAGAAATTCGCACCTTCTACATTACTGATGGGAACGTAAAATGTGCAGCTGCTGTGAAAAAGACGGTGGTGGTTCCTCAAATAAACAGTTGCCATATAAACCAGCAATTCCAATCCCAGGTATATTCCAAAGAAGAATTGAAAGCATGTTTACATAAGACTTGGATAAGATTGTTCATAGCAGCATTATTCATAATAAGCTAAAAGTGGAAACCCAAATGTCCATTTACATTTGACTGATAAATGAATAAAGGGAATGTGGTATGTTCATATGATGGAATGTATTTCAGCCTTTAAAAAGGAATAAAATTTGACACATGGATGAAACTTCAACATGGATGAACCGTGGAAACACGCTGTATGAAAAGAACTGGACACAAAATGTCACATATTGTAGGGTCGTGCTTATATTAAATGTCCAAAGTAGGCAAATCTCTATAAAGAGAAAGCAGATTACCAGTTGCCAGGTAATGGGGATAAGGAGAACTGGTAGTGATTGGTAAGGGATATGGTGTTTCTTTATTGGGATGATGGAAACGTTCTAGAGACAGTGCTAACAGCTGTACAACCATGTGAATAAGTTAAAAACCACTGTATTGCACACTTTGGAATGGTTAAAATGGTGAATTTTATCTCAATTTTGACATTTGTTATGCTGGGTAAGAAACTACAATTTTGATAAGCAGTGGTGAAAATGTCATGGGGGCATTTAAAAACATTGTGGCAGAATTGTGGTACAGAGAATTTACCATTTTAACCATTTTCAATAGTTCAGTGGCATTGAGTACATTCACTTTTATGCAACATCTCCAGAACTTTTCTCATCCTGCAAAACTGAAACTCTACCCATTAAACAAGAAGCTCCCGCTTGCCCTTTCCTCTAATTCTGGGAACCCCTATTGCACTTTCTGTCTGAATTTGACTAGATACTTCACAGAAGTGGATAACAGTCCTTTTGTGCCTGGCTTACTTCATTTAGCAGGTCTTGAGTGTTCATCCATGTTGTGGCGTGTGTCAGAACGTCCTTTCTTAGGCTGAGTATTTCATGGTATGTGTGTGCCACAGTACTTTCATCCACGCATCCAACACTGGACGTGCATTGGCCATTGTGAATAATGCTAATAAAACAGGCATACAAATACGTTTGTGTCCCTGGGTTATTTTTTTAATAAAAAAAAAGTTATGGTTTGTTTTTGAAGGGAGTCTGTTACAAATCACTTTTTTTGAAAATAAACCTATCTTTTGCATTAGCTTAAGGATTAGCAATTTAGTTGATAGCCACCGAAAAGAGAACCTGAAGATTGATGGTACTATTTGCTTTAAAGAAACACCAAAGACATAAAAGTATCCATTGCAAATTTATTATGCATTAGGAAGCTTAACTTAAAAACCAACAGCATAGTAAAAAGATATGTTATCTGTTCATAGCAGAACAGGTTTCAAAATATATTTTCTTTTAAATGTATTCAGTCAGTACACAATCCTTATAAAAAATGTATATATATTTTTCTGTCAACACCTTCATTACATTTATAAATACAAGATTTACACAGCACCCCATCAAAAAAAAAATTTAAAACTCCTTACAAATATCTACATATATTTCATACCTATAAAACTTTCAGAGGAGTGCTCTGTTAAAGGTGGGTGGGCCCTAGTTAATGGTCCATTTACTGGTGCAGCAAAATACATATAAATCTGTAAATTTTTCTGTCCATAAAACATCTCGAAAAATTAGCAAGACACTTATTTCTCAAACTGAGCTTCCTAAACCACCATGTTTTAGAAAAGAATTTAATGTGCATATTCCCATGAGATTCAAAAGTCAGATAAACAGATGGAAATACTGACTGGAAACAAATGCACACTACAGAGCAGTTAAGGCAGGAGTGTGATGAATGAGAAAAACTCAGAAGACAAACACAGAAGATGCAGCAAGGAGCAGATGGTAATAATACGTTCTATGGTCCGAAGTTGGATATAAATTCTGCCGGTATCCAGTCACTAATTCTCATCCTCACTTAGTAATATTTATATTGTCAAAAACTTTCTTAGAAGCTTCCTTCAATTTCTGTGTTGCCACCAGACTAGTCGATGTGTATTTTTCTTCTGTAGAATCACCTTGGATCTGACCCAAACACTAGCAATCTGAGTTGCCAGTTCTTCATAATTTAAATTTTTAAGAAAATTTTCCTTTATCTAGTAAAGGTTATCACTGATCAATATTAATAATGTCCAGAGGTTTATATGCTGAATTTCATTCTAGCCAAGAATAGGAAGTAGAAGGAAAAGGAGAATAAGACTTGGGTTTTTGTTTGACCTTTGAACAAAGGCAAGAGATCCCTGAAACTGAGTGACTCTTGGAGCGGCCACTCACGAACACCTGTGGGCTAAGCGGGCAAGGATCAGAGAAGCAGGAAGGAAGAAAATAAGAAGGGACTTTTCACCTCAACTCCTGTCCACACCACCCTGTACCTTCCACGGAAAGGGAGATGGAAAGACCGCTATCACTCCAGAATTACTCAAGGAAAGCCAGGCTTCCTACCACAGATACGAAATCTTTCTATTTAAGTTTTGAAGTGTGGACTCCAGATGACTTTGAGAGCTGCAATACTCTTTGCAGGAAAGTACTTCAAATCTTGTTCTAATGTACAAACAAAAAGAAGAAAAGAACCAGGAGGAGGAAGGAGGCAGAAGGGTGGAGGGAGTCACTTCTCAAACCTGGCCCTGAAGGATGCCGCTAATATCTTCCCTCCAGCACCATGAAATCTCCTACGTGGTGTGGCTCCCCATGGCTCTTAGAGACGGCATCTGCAGAATCCTCCTTTGTGCCCAGTTTACAGCTCGGTGCACCGATTCCCAGACTCCTCGAAAGAAGAGAGCTCCCAGATGCTGCTGTCTTGCAGCAGTGGCTCAATGTCCTCATCACTGCCCCGCTCTGGCATGTTGGTCAGGCTGCCGCTGATGCTGTTGCTGTGTTTTTGAATTCCACTGCCTTTACTATATTCAGGGATGAATAAGGCAACCAGGAAAGACAAAAGAACTATACATGCCCCAAATAAAAACGGCGGGCCTGGGATGACAGCTCCCTGATGGGCAAGGGAAACAAATGGAGACAAAGAATTAGGTTAGTCTTCAATCCAAAATTAGTCCTAGGTGACTCCCCCAAACCACCAAAAAGCAAATCCTTTTTTCATAAGCAAATGTTGCATTAAGTATCAAGGCAGAATCTAAGAGAGCTTGGTGTCTGGAACACGACAGAGGGCAACCAGCCACTGCTCTTTGCACCGCTTCCCAACTGCTTAGATGGCAGTTGTGGATCTCCAGTCCTACCCTATAACCGCAGGTCAGCACTCTGTTCATGAACATGAAGAGCAGTTCCACACAGAAATTAATACTGAACACTGCTTTGAAGGAAGGACTGAAGAAATATCAAATAAATAGGAAAAGCACTCTAAAGCACTCTCAAGTTTCTAGCAGGGATTTAGGTCATCTCACTTTTTATTTGGCCTGGTTGGGCTTCACGGAAGGAAGGCATTCTGACCAGAGTGCTTGAGTAGGTCAAAACGGACTCTGAACAAGATTAAGACAGAGCTTTTGAAGAATATATTAAATCACTGAAATGATCCTTCCCCAATCCCAGGAATGCACGGAACACAGCACTTACTACTACCAAATACAAGAGTAACATTATATAAACAAGAACGTTCTCCAAATTTAAGTTCAGAATTTGCTGGAATCAGACACAGTGGTTGTTATACAACTAGACTTATCACCAGTTTACCTGCAAGGCAGTATTATCAGAATTCAATTCCGGTTCCAACTCAGTCAGTTCCACATGGAACATGTAGAATATGAAGCCATACAGTGCTGGCCCCAGGCCATTACACAGTCCTCTTATTCCAGTTATGATCCCCTGGGCAACTCCTGTATCAGAACAAAGAGAAGGGAGCCGGTCTTCTCAGAAAAGCATCTCAAAATTAGGGACTTACATAAAGTAGATAAGGGACTTTTAGCCTACTGTAGTTTCATTCGGTGCACAAATGTTTTCTTGGTTTTACTGTGTCCTTTTAATATGGTCTTACTCTCTGCCCTAAGATCTATAAGGAGAAATGACAGAGATGATTGTGAAATCTCTTTTGGGGCTGAACCGCCCCCGCCCTCCAATAACAGCTAGATCCTTCCTATAAATGGGGAATAACAAAATGAAAAACTTTAATATTCCTCATTTACAGGTAATTTCCACTTTTCTATGGAATGAAATTTTCCTTCTCTACTCATCTAATGGTGCTTTAAAAATCTCCCCTTTGTCTCCCAGAGCCCTGGTGTAAGTCCACAGCAGCCCCAATGCCGTGTACTCCCATGTTCCTCATGGTGACCTGTACTGAAAAATCCCAGAAGGACCAACTTCTAGATATCTCTGGCTTCTAACATGACAGATAAAATATTAGCCTGAAGCATATGAAATGGATGTTTCCTAAGTTAAAAATGTTCAAAACATTAGGTTCAACTTAATACAATGTGTTCTAATAATGTTGTATGCTGACATTTAGAGAAACATCTGTACTAAAACGTATGAGCATAACAGGAGCCAAAGAAAATTCACGTTATGAAAGACCAGATGGTGCCTGTCAGACTTCAGGGCAGTGCCCATCCCCACAGGTGGCTCACATCTTCAGAAACAATTCCTCCCAAGGACACATGGACCAGTGAACTCCCATAGTCACTGTGACACATGGCATTTGTGGTGTTCAAGTGACACTTTAAATTTTTGTTTTTAATGTTTAATTTTTGAGAAAGAAACAAGAGACAGAGTGTGAGCGAGGAAGGGGCAGAGAGAGACACACGGAATCTGAAGTGGGCTCCAGGCTCCGAGCTGTTAGCACAGAGCCTGACACAGGGCTCAAACTTGCAAACTGTGAGATTATGACCTGAGCCGAAGTCAGACACTTAACCAACTGAGCCACCCAGGTGCCCCTCAAGTGACACCTTAAAACTGGTGAATAAGATGGTTAATTTCTGATGTGGAAAACTAGGTGCAATGAATAAACAATATTTTCCAACCTAGTTTTTTATTGAAACTTTTTAAAAGGCTCTAACACATTAAAAAAATTTTCTTTCTAAAATTCAGTACTTCCTGACAATATAGTAAGCCATTAAGAGAGAAGAAAAGGAACTGCCTGAGAGAGAAGCCAGAAGCACAAGAACGATGAAGTAAGAGTCTAGATGTAGGGGTGCCTACATGGCTCAGTCGGTTAAGCATCCAACTCTCGACTTCAGCTCAGGTCATAATCTCATGGTTTGTGGGTTTGAGCCTTGCGTTGGGTTCTGTGCTGACAGTGTGGAGTCTGCTTGGGATTCTCTCTCTGCCCCTCCCCTGCTCATGCTTGTGTGCACTCTCTCTCAAAAATAAATAAAAAAGAGTCTAGATGCAGAGTGCTATTCTCCACATGGTTGTCTTCATTTTGTTTCTCACTGTGCATTTAACTACACATATTTATCTTTTATCCTCTCAAAGAATCACTTCCTAAATTAAGCTAATGGCCTTTGATTCCAAACTAAAGAAATTTAAGTGATTACAGTGATTATAAATAAAGAGCTCACTGCTTTGCTAACCAGTTCATCATTCATTATTTGACATACATCTGTTAAAAGGATTATATAGTCTAGGTAATTCTCACGGTAACACAAAAAAGGAGTCAAAACCGAAAAGGGAAAATGAACAGTTCTAACTGCTTAGTCCAGATTTAAAGACTGTAAGATCAACGCAGGAAGTAAAACAGAAAGGCATGGTTGCTGAGAGAGGACCACATGGCTGTCACGTGCTCCACGAGCCTCCCCTACTCCAGGTTTATCTTAGCTGAAAGAGGAAAACAGCGAGGGGACAGTGACCTCACCTTGCTGATCTGACTCTGCGTTCCGAGAGACAAGAGCACTGACTGCAGGAAATGTGATGCTGGACATGGCGGCCACCGTCCCTGCTGCCCACATCATCCTGCAATGACAAGACAGGCTGCAGTCAGGCGGCAGGCCAGCCCCAAGCAGCTTGCTGTTCAGAGTACAATCTGGCAAGATCACAAAGTGCTTTCTGTTTTCTCCTGTTGTATTTATTTTTCCCCTCTTTAAAAATGTTTATTTTATTTTACCTCTTTGGAAATCTGTACCTCCTGCTTGTCTTCCCAGTACCAACTTTAGATGTAATAAGCTTAGTGAAGTTTCAAGGATTTCTTGTTTCTATAAACACATCTTCTTCACTGATTTTCCACTTTTCTCTCTGTACTTCTCACCTTTACACTGCCCTTAAACTGCTCAGTTTGCCACCCCACAAGGAAGTGTCATGTGCCACCAGTGGAAACAACAGAGACCTGATGTTCAGGATCACCATGAAAGGAGCGTAAGTGCATGTCAGTATTTAGTAGGAGTGTGGGCAACACGCAGCCCTCATGGCCGAAAATCTGCCTGGCCAGACTTCCTTGGGGCTGAACATGCACATCCTTATTGAAAAGAAAAAAACCCCTGCATTTCAACAAAATCCTTTAAACATACCACGAGTCGGACTGAATCAGCTACTGAACCAAAGTTCACAAGACTGAAATCTTAAAAAACAAGAAGAATCAACCACTGAACCAATGACCACATTTCTAGTTCCTCTAAGTTACGTCATCCACTTACATGCGAAAAAGGAGGATCAATTCTAGTATTTAAAATGGAGCTAGAAACTTGGGTATTTGGTGACCAGGCACATGTATCTTCTTGTTCTTCAGGGCTTATTTTGACCTTCCTGTTTGTGGGACTCTAATATGCTAGCAGTAATAACTACCTTAGGGCACACATGATTTTGGAGGGGATCTTAGTGTCCATCTAATTCAGATACTTTCTTACAAAGGTTAAATCATTACCCAAAGTCACTCAGCTAATTATGGCAGTGAACCCTGTCACAACCATTTTTTCTTGCTTCTTGTGTTGCTCTGGACTGTGTGATGTCATTAAAAATTGACAAGTGTGTATAAAAGTAGACCTAATTGGAGGGGTTGGAAGAGGAGACACACACATTGGATTAAATAAAAACTTCACCGCTGAGGTAAAGGTAATCTGAACAATCTTAGATTATCCAGATCCATCATTCCCTAAATTAGGTCTAAAGACAGATTTTGAAATGCTGAATATACCAAACTCCCAAGTAACCCTTGCTTCCTTCACCTCACACTCACCAACTCAAGTTCCTGTCAAGGGTGCTTTTGTCTGTTAGTTTATGAGAATCCAAAGGAGAGGCTTACCAGGCCTGAGATCCAAAACCATACCAGGCTAACTGGAACATCTGGAAGCCCAAGCCAAGGAGGACAGTATTCTTATTCCCCAACGATCTCATCAAGATGGTAAGAAAGACTGTCTGTAAACAAAGGAGATAATCTTGAGAAACCATGTGACCACATAGATTTGATGCAGGCTCTGTGAGGGAAGCCCATTAACGATGGCCAGGGACCTCTACTGGCACATAGCCTGGTCTGAGACCTGGGGCTCAGGGCCTTCAACCTCCTTCCACAAAGCCTGTTCATCTAATGCTTTGCTAGCATTACCCAAAAGGTCATCATAGCTGGTTAATTATCATGATTGAGAAGGACATGGCTCAGACTCTTAACCACCAGCGAACAGCAACCCCCTGCTGAACATTTACAGAATATGTGGGATTTTGCTGGAGGTTAACAGTGTCACAAAGTTGGATTGATATAAATTGGATTTTAACAAATCTATACTCTGCTGCTAAAAAACAAAACAAAACCAAACCCCACAAAAGTAGCTCAGATAGTCTGTAAAGAGAATAAAAGAGGAGTCTGGGTAATCAACTAACCACTTACTATAAAAACAAACCAAAACCACAAGCAACTTGAAAGCTCCACATAATTTACATTCACTGATACAGTTCAGTAAGGAGAAATAAAAGGCTTTTGCCTTGATGCCTTCCTTTGAGCCCTGTCAATTCTAATGTGCAGGCAAAACAGTTCCATAGTCTTCTGGTTTCTCCCTGAGAGAATTCTCCCAGAAGAGGGCTCTGCTTGGCACTCTACTATATAAAGCAGCATGAAGCCATCTTAGGGAATTGGCTTCTAGGCAGTTCCATGTGGAATCTGAATTCACCCAGGCATGTCAGTGAGTTAAAGGTCACATGACTTGCCTTTTGTGGTCCTACATTTATAATACATAGGGAATGTTCAATGCTCTTTACTCATTATATATATTCTAATGCACTGATTTACCACATCTCTTCAGTCCTGGGGATTATAGCAGGGTTTGCAACAGTTACTGATTTTCATTTCTGTTTTCCACTTCTGCTAAATTTTCAACATTAAAATACTGAAACATTCTCCTGATTATTTTGCAGTATCTGGAGTTAGACTGTTGTTAGTGGTTATAAAGCAAATTTTTATCCGCTGAATTGACCCAGTAGAGTAACAAGTATCCTAACAAGTACTGAAAAGTTGTCTTAACTTCCTAAATCACAACCTCAACATTCTATTAAAAGTAGAATGGTTCTGTAGACTATCCATGTCTGTTTACTGGGTCTGATACTGTACCATAGATATACAAGACGTTACCATGGATGGGGAGGAGGGGGTACAGACTTATTGTGCAGGGGATCTCAACGAACATTTCTTTGCAGTTTCCTGTAAATCTAGTTATTTCAGAATTAAAATGTAAAAAAAGAAAACAAAAACGGGTAAAATGTCACTTACCTGAGCCACAATAGACAGAATTCCTACCATAGCTATGAATGCTGCAATCTTAACAGATCCAAAACCTATGACCTGTGGAAATGAAAGAAAACACTTTTGTAATAGAGACATTGTAAAAATAATCCTCATCTCCAACCCACTAAGAGACAAACATAGTATCACCAAACACTAGAGAGAACATGAGGAAAATGGTTTGACTTTGGTGCTGCCAGCAGAGAATTTGCTCATTACCAAAGTTGGCGGCTCTCAACTTTGGCTGTACACTGAAATCATGGGGGCAACAGGGAAGGGGGGAGCAATGAAATGCTGTAACCCACGGGAGACCAATTAAATCAGACTCTCTGGGCCCAGCCACAGGCATGTTTAAAAAACTTCCATGGTGATTCCAGGAGCAGCCAAAGTGAGCTGGCAAGGATTTCTAAGCCTCTTAACCTCAACTGAAGCTCTGAAAGGCCACTTCAAGTTTTAAATATCAAGTTTTAAAAAAGTTAAATATTTTTGCCCTCTATTGAAACCCTATAAAAATCGGGAAAAGGACTTAAAAACTATTATACATTCCATTCATTTAACAAATGATTGTCTTGCTTCCAGTCACACAACTAGCTGATAAAAGAGCTAGAATCTCAGGTTCCCAAATCAGGGCTGCTGACGAACAGCCGCCTATCACTTGCCAATCAAATGCAATTAAAAAAAAATTGGAACCTGAAAATAGAGATTTAGGGACTATTTCTCAGCCTATATTTGTAAACATAAACATATCTATACTTAAAACAGCTTTATTGAGATAAAGTTGAAATATCCTATAATTCACCCATTAGATATGTAATGAGTTTAGTACATTCACAGAGTTGGGCAACCACCAACACAACTGCAGATGATGTCCTCACTCCTCAAAGAAACATGGTACCACATCAGGAGTCCCACTGCCCTGGCCCATCCCTCCATCCAGCCAGTGATAATACTTCTGTCTCTGGGTCTATTTATTCTGAGCATCTCACATAAATCCAATCAAACAATCTATGGTTGCAGTTTCTTTCACTTGGCACCATGTTCCACAGTTCATCCCCACTGAAGACTTAGCGCTTCACTGCTTTTTCTTGCCAAATGTTAACATCCCATTGTACGGATTTGCCACATTTGTTGATCCATTTCATGAGCTGATGAACATCTGGGTTGTTTCTACTTTTTGGCTATTATCAAAAATTTCTGTAAAAGTTTCTATGTAGATGCGTGTTGTAGGAATAGATTTGTTGGGAACCCTATGCTGAACACCTTGAGAAACTGCCTATCCCATTTCACATTCCCACCAGTCATGTCAGAGTTTCCATTTCTTCACACCCTTGTCTTTTGGTTACAGCCATCTTAGCAGGTATGAAGTGGTATCTCATTTTGATTTGCATTTCCTCGATGGCTAATGTTCAGTATCTTCTCATGTGCTTATTGGTCATTTGTGTATCTTCCTTGGGCAAGTATCAATTCAGTCTTTTTTGAATTTTTTTCAGTTGGGTGGTCTTTTCATTTTTGAGTTAAAAACTTATACTGGCTATAAATTCCTTATCAGATGTACAAACACCAAATGCAGTTTGAACGTGTGTGTGTGTGTGTGTGTGTGTGTGTGAACTGCTCTTAAAAGTGAGCACAAATACAAAATAACGTAAAATGATCCTGATTTACCATTAAGTGTTGGTGGTAGTGACATAAGCATATGTGCAGGAAAAAAGGGTAGAAAAGAAAATATCCACAGTTGCTTATTCTGAAGGAAGATGATTTTTCACTTCCTTAAGCTGAAAATATCCACAGTTGCTTATTCTGAAGGAAGATGATTTTTCACTTCCTTAAGCTTTCCCATTTTTCCTACATTGAATGTACCTTTAATTTAATGCATAATTTAATTACAAAAGCACATACGATTTTCTACATTAAATATGTTACCTCATTGGTCTTCCCTCTAAATCTCCAGCATCTGCTCACAAAAATGAATAAAACTGAAATAGAACTGTTTACAAAAACAGTTTTACTTATATACCACCATATAAAATATTAGTCTCATACTCTCAGGAAAACTAAAAGAATGGCAAGTTTAACAAGTTTCAATTAAAAATATCTCCCGACGGGCGCCTGGGTGGCGCAGTCGGTTAAGCGTCCGACTTCAGCCAGGTCACGATCTCGCGGTCCGTGAGTTCGAGCCCCGCGTCAGGCTCTGGGCTGATGGCTCGGAGCCTGTTTCCGATTCTGTGTCTCCCTCTCTCTCTGCCCCTCCCCCGTTCATGCTCTGTCTCTCTCTGTCCCAAAAATAAATTAAAAAAAAAAAAAAAAAAAAAAACAACTCCCGACAGAGAGGAATTTATCTTAGGAGGAGACCAGCTCTGCCACATGGAATAAACCATAGAAGGACTTCCAGTGAAATCGGTAAAAGACTGGGGCAGGATTGCCATGGAAGGCAACATGCGTCTCCGCAATCCCAGAGAAACAACAACAGTTGGAAAGGGAACTTAGTTTTAAATTGCCTTAAGCTAACCGCCTTTTTGGGGGGAACAAGGTAAAGTATACATTTTTAAAGAGAAAAAAGGTTAAGGGAGAGATTATTTAGATGACTGTTTGCAAGCCCCCTTGAAGTCCACAGCAGTGTTGAGCTATGGCCTTCTGAAGATGTCCCAGGTCAGTTCACATCAAATCAACTTGACCTCTCTTTGTGAAATTTAAATGATACATTCTGTTTATGCTCTCAAGGAAATTTTTCTCACAGTCTACATTTTATAGTATTTGAAAATATCATTGTATTAAAGGTTCCTCTGATTGCTACTTATACGTCAGCACCTACACTTAAACTATAGCTAGAAGCAGGTCCACACATTTTTTCCGCTATACGGTTTTCCTCAAAATACCTTTAGACAAATCCTAATCTTTGATTTCTTCATGTTCTAAAGCTACTAGGCACCCATTACCCACCTGTCTGAGATAGAGAAAAAAACTTGAATACTGTCCAGCTTCAGGAAGGTATGAAAGAAACACGGTGATGCAAATTAGTAAGACAGTAGAATCTTTTCCAACTTTCTTCAGTGACTAGGAATAAGCAGAAAGAGAAACACATAAAAAGTAGGAGACACTGACTGAATCACTGATATTCTGGGATACTGGTTTCATTGTTTTGATCTATTTGGGTGAATTATAAAAGTTGAACAGATTAGAAAAACAAGTAAATATTAACTCTATGGCTGTAAGTCCCAATTTCATAATTTTATGTTTACAGTTTTACAGCTTAAAAAACAAAACAAAAAACAAACACTTGCTCATCTTTGTTAACCATACTAGTTCACACACCCTGTGAATAGATCCTGAAAAAAATACTGCTCCAGAACCTTTTAAGAAAATCTCATCTCTTTCACTCATAATATAACCCCTTTATAAACACTTCAGGGTTTTTATTATATGTAAATTTACTATATTCTTTAAAATGTTAATATTCAATTGGCCTGTAAAACTGGAAGCCAAATAAGTATGTTCTAGTCATGGGGTCAGTGACAAGATTCTCTGACCAGTAACAGCTTTTTCATCTTCTTACAAAAATTTGAATCTTCCTTTTTTACACAGAATTGTTGAGAAGACCAAAAGGTGAGCTGAGGACTATAAAGTGCTTCTGTCTATGGAGACCTTGCTGCACACCAGACACTAGGTGAGTTAACTTATATACTCACCAAAACTCCCACACTAGCCTGGAAAGAATACACGGTAGTAGTCGTGCTTCACAGATGAATTTCCGTGTGTAACCTGGTCACTACATGACAAGAAAGTAGGAGGCGTGACTGGCTCCCAGGTCCATACCTGGTTTCCTTCTCTAAGCACCTCTTTCTCCATGTCTGACATTAGGGCACACACAAAATGACCAGGGGCTCTAGGTCATGGAGGCTTTTTAGAAAAGAATTTCTCACGAGTTATTTTTCTTATACACATTATTTCCTCACAAGTACACTTGGGTGATTAAAATCAGCAATCAAATCTCTGGTTATTTTTTTCCACATATATTTTTCTTCAAGAACAATGTTATGTCAGACAAGGGAGGGAGAAGGGGAGAGGTAAGATTCTTTGTCTCAGTACTTTTTCTAGTTGTTAATGGGATCCTTCCAAAAAAATTAAAAATGGTAAAAGCTTTTTAAAAGTAAAGAACCCATTCAGTCCACAAAATACAAGTCCAGAGCCTCTGGTCAAAGTGGATGTACATTAACAACTGAGAAAATAGCTACTACAGTCAGGCCAAATCCATTCACCTTTTCTGAATTTAAGTGAATGAACACAACCACTTCAAATGGCCACCTTCATTTTGTTAAAAAAAAAAAAAAAAAAAAAAAAAAAGTGAAAACAACCATGCAATAAGAAAAAAAAAAACTTCCTTCCCAAACCCTCATCAGGCATTAACTGAACATTTTTTCTTCTCTCTTCCCTCATGATACCACATGCGTGACTTAAACATAAACTCTATATAATCCTTGATTATATTATAGGATTATAATCTATAATCGTATAGACAACTACAGTCCCTTATATGCAATTTTTTTTTCTATTTTTCCTGGAGAAAGAAAGGGATCAACAACTGATGGGATGCACTAAGCTGCAGAAATATTCAATATTTTCATGTTTTTATTACCGCAAAAGGGTCTGCTTGTTTCCAAGAAATCTTAGCTCCCCAGGAAAGCGGCCTCATTTTCTCTGGCAAAGATTCTGGAACAGCCAATAAGATGAAGCAGATGTCCAGAACAGCCACGACTGTGGCCACCAGCACAACAAGGCTGTCTCCGTAACTGGCTGAAAGGTATGCTCCAATGGCCGGGCTGCTCACCAGACTTGCTGCAAAGGTGGCTGACACCTGTGGAAAAGCACACTCTCATCCACGGTCCTGGCCACTATCACAAACACACACAGAAGGCACACTCTCACTTAGTCCCATCTGCTGCAGGTGCACACCTAATTCTGGTTCTCATGTGGAGTCCCAAAGGGACGGACCATGACTGTCCTTCCCTGGCTTTAAACAAAACAAAAGGGATGTGTTGTACATACATTTTGACAATGGAAGAGTCATTTCATTTTAAGTACTTGTCCATAAACTATGAACTAATGAGATATCCTAGAAAGCTACAAGAATAAAAAATAATGGTATTAGAAACAAAAATTGAGAAAACCTTCCCCATAAATAAAACACACACACTTTAGGGTGCACCTGGGTGGCTCAGACTCTTGATTTTGGCTCAGGTCATGATTTCACTGCTTGTGAGGTTGGACTCCGTGCTGACAGCGTAGAGCCTGCTTGGGATTCTCTCCCTCTCTCTCTGCCCCTTCCTTGCTCGCGCACGCTTGCTCTCTCTCAAAATAAATAAAAAGTAAAATTAAAAAAACCCACCAACATACACTTTAGTCTTCTTTAATTGGGCAATAGGGATTTGGGGAGAAAAGCATGACAAAAATTTCTGCAGGGCTGATCACAAAACTTACAAATTACTCTGGGACTGTGTTGACTTCATATTCTAAAAACACTGACTGTTTGGGGTGCCTGGATGGCTCAGTCGGTTGACCGTCTGGCTTCGGCTCAAGTCATGATCTCAAGGTTTGTGAGTTCAAGCCCCGCGTCGGGCTCTGTGCTGACAGCTCGGAGCCCAGAGCCTGTTTCAGATTCTGTGTCTCCCTCTCTCTGCTCCTCCCCCACTCGTGTTCTGTCTCTCTGTCTCGGTCTCTCTCTCTCAAAAATAAACAAACATTAAAAAAATAAAATAAAATAAATAAAAACATTCACCATTTTATTATTTGGGGACCATTTCATTACCACGGAGATGGAAAAAAACCCTGATATTCTTAGAGAAAAAGCTGTAAGAACATCAAAGCTTTTTAACTAGAGATCCCTGGGCTGTTGATTTGTGTTACTCCCAACCTGCATCCAATACCAGAGACCACAAAGCCAACTGTCACACTTGCAACCTGAATCCATGTGGAATCTCTGCACACAGCTTCCTTTACTTTGGAATGTAATCTGCATGTGCAGAAGCTTAAATGGGCAGTCTCCAAATTATAACCAGATTGAGTGCCAAAAATATAAATTGGTTATTTAAATATCTACTAGATTTTAATAGAAACCACTGAAATCATTATCTATTATTAAAATTATGACTCCTGGTTAGCCAAAGACATTTTTCTTTCACCCAATACCCTTCCAAATAAATGTAAAAATACAATATATCTGAAATTAATATTACACTAAAGACACTATTAAAGCAAGTCCAATAAAAACTTTCTGGGGGAAAAAAGGAGGTGTAGAGAATTCCAATTTGGGGAACAGGAATCTTGGTTCAGTGTTTATTTAATTACCTGCTATGTACCAGGTGACTAAGAAGACAGAGTTCCTGCCCTTCAGGTTTTTCCATATTATTTGAGAAGATCAAGGCAAACACGTAACTACATTATAAACTACAATGACATGCAAATAGCTACGGCAGCACTGCTGTGGGGTTCTCGGGCTAACAACCTCTTATCTGCACAAAATGGGTCAGTAAAGTCATTTATTCATAAGTTTTTCATTATCTTAATCCTCTACCGCATTTTTGTACCTAAACCAAGAAGACACTCTACTCAATGTACAAATAAACAGCAATAGAAAGGTTAAATAGCTGTCTTAAGTTCATATGATGAGCAAGAACTAGAAGTCATTTTCCAATCTCTAAAATTCATCTTTCCCACTAAAATAGAGAGTCAGATTTACATCTGCTAAATTTCAGCTGAAACTGCTTTTTATAATTCCACAGCATTCCAAGTCTAAAGAATCTAATGATAACTTGAGTTTAAAGAAGAAAACAAGAATTTATTTATTTGTCAAAATGACATTTATCTACCATCATAACCGTCTTCTAGCCACATGGACATTTTCTTTTCTTTTCAAGTTTATTTTGAGAGAGAGAGAGTGAGTGAGCAGAGTAGGGGCAGAGAGAGAGGGAGGCAGAATCCCAAGCAGGTCCTGTGCTGTCAGTGCACACCCGAAAAGAGGCATGAACTCATGAACCATGAGATAGATCATGACCTGAGCCAAAATCAAGAGTTGGATGCTTAAATCAACTGAGCCACCCAGGCATCCCAAATGGAGACATTTTCTAAAATAAGCATTGTTCAATAACTCAAGATTTCGTCATTGCGAACAATGGACTTAAATTATTATTATTCTAGAACAACAACTTAAATGACGGCATTCTACTAAGCTCCCCTCAAAATACTTTGGAAAGGAGTCAGTGCTACTTCGGATATAATGAAATTAATGCTCATTAATAAAATGGTGCATTCCAAATCATGGTAAACTTTTTTTGGAGAGGGAGAGAGTACTCACGAGCAGGCAGGGGGCAGAGAGAGAGAGTCTCCAGGCCCAGCGCAGAGCCCAACACAGGGCTTAATCTCACAACTGTGAGATCATGACCTGAGCCCAGATCATGACCTGAGCCAAAATCAAGAGCTGGATGCCGAAATCAAGCCCTGGAAATCAAGGGCACTGAGCCACCCACATGCCTCTATGTTGAACTTTTAAATTCATCTTTCTCATCCATGTGCTGCCCCCTACACTGCTCTGAGAAAGAGGTGCTCTATTTTCTGGTATTTCTACAATTTAAATATTTGTAAACTGCCATAGAGAAAACCTGAAATTAGCAAAGGCAGAAATCTTTTTTTGTTTACTTATTTTGAGGGGGGGGCGGGGAGAGGGGAGAGAAAGAGAGAGAATGCAGAGGAGGAGCAGAGAGAGAGGGAAAGAGAGAATCCCAAGCAGGCCTACACTCTCAGCACAGAGCCCAACATGGGGCTTGATCCCATGAACTGTGAGATCAAGACCTGAGATGAAATCAGGAGCCGTACATTCAACCAGCTGAGCTACCCAGGCACCCCTAACAAAGGCAGAAATCTTAATGACAATCTTTAAGCTTTCAAAACAGAGTTTAGGAAACAAGCTTAAGACTTACGAGTCTATGTATCTGAAGAGCTGAAAGCCTCCCAGTGGACTCAAATGGGAAAACAGGGTGGATGCTCTCAGACACAGAGAGGTAGCTCCACCTGTCCTTCTAACACAGCCCAATTCAGTTAGGGCCCTCAGTGCCCAGGATTCTATCCTCCCACCAATTCCTCTGCTGTTCTCCACCTATAATTTTTCCTCCCTAAATGGTACACTGAAATAGGTATTAGTGAGGTTTAGTTTCTTAAAATATGCAAAAAGTAAAACGTAAGAGAGTGCAAGTAGGGTAGGGGCGGGGAGCGGGGCGGGGACAGAGTATCTGAAGTGGGCACAGAGCTGTTAGGGCTTAAACTCATGAACTGAGAGATCATGACCTGAGCCAAAGTTGGTCACTCAACTGACTGACCCATGCAGGCGCCTCCAGGAAGTGAGATTTGAAAGGATGAGCAAGACTTGGGAAAGGAGAGAGATAATGTGGGTTTCCGGCATTCAGTCCTCCTCCAACGTGTTCAACAGCTAGATCACTCCTCTTTTATCCACCTTTTCTCGATGTAAACATTTCAAACAGAGGGAACTTGAGAGAACAAGTGGAGAATGCACCACCCCAACTACACCACTTTGCATGTGGACTGTTTTGAACTGTAGGCAATTAAGACCCAGCAGGCTCAGGGAAAGCTTTTTTGCCTTTCTTTTAATGCCTGAAAGAATTCAGACAGGGGCCTATATCAGGAAGAGAGCTATGCCAGAAATAACTTTTTATATCAGAAAGACTTATCTGCATGGCATGGCACACATTTACTTACCAAACATTTGTTCTTCCCATCTTCCTGTGAACTGTCTTCCTCCCCTCCAAAGCCCAAGACCCCTACCCTCTTTTCCTTAGCTCAGGATGGCATATAAGTCTCAACTGCGTCCCAGTCTCTCGTGTCTTTGGAGCTCTGTACAAAATTAAGTGTTTCCCTCCTATTAATCTGTGTCAGTTTAATCATTAGGCCAAAGAACCTAGAAGAAGGGGTAATTATCCCCCTGCAACAGCATGCACATACCTCAGCAAGTTCACACATTGGACACACGCCCACACATGCTCACATGACATCTTTTACCCTGAGCCACATGAGTAGTCAAGACACTGAGCTAAAGGGCTTTAGCCTCCATCTTCTACAAGTCTTTCTTCCCTACGGAACTGCAATGCCATCATCACACTTCGGAAAATCAGAAATTATCTAACACTTACCAAGAAGAGATCTGTAACTTTCATTAAGCACTCCACAATTACACAGTACCATATCCCAAGTAAGTGCCTGAGACATGCAAGCAGCAATAAATATAGTAACAGTGGATTAACATGGTTGAGGCACAACATCTCCCTAACTGTGAATTAGGTGCATGGGGACTTATCTCAGCACCAGTTTACTGTTTATGGTTCCTCAAGACATAAGCCAACAAGAAACAAATCAACTTTTTAAAATATTTTGCAGTCAACAACTCACATTCCTGACAAACTTCCAACCCTATACATTATTATACATTATTAGCAATTTCCATCTGGCTACTTTAAACTTCATCAATTTCCATAGCAGTGCCTGGGTGGCTCAGTCGGTTAAGCATCTGACTTCAGCTCAGGTCATGATCTCACAGTCCATGAGTTCGAGCCCCGCGTCAGGCTCTGTGCTGACAGCTTAGAGCCTGGAGCCTGCTTTGGATTCTGTGTCTCCCTCCCTCTCTGCCCTTCCCCCGCTCATGATCTGTCTCTCTCTGTCTCAAAAATAAATAAAAACATTAAAAAAAATTTTTTTTAAACTTCATAAATCTTTTTTATTTTAATTGCTGTAGATTTTATGTAAGTCAGTATTTAAAAATTTTTTTTTAATACTTAACACTTTAATACTTTAACACAATTTAATTATAAATACTTCTCTGGTTACAATACATAAACTATAATCTTACCCATCCATAAGCAGTACTTCGCTCATGTTCCTGAGTGACATCAGCTACATAAGCAAATATCACAGAGAATGTGACCGAGAAGACTCCAGACACAGAAATCATCGCAAAATACCACCTATAAAAAGATTATTTTAATTACCTGGAAGAGAGGTGGCAGTGTGCATACACTTTCATAACCAGAGGTAATGATATTATGTAAAGATTATAAACAAATAAAAACAAATATATGTATGTGTATATTTAAAGATATAATGGACTACTAATAAACTGATAATCAGGATGGGGAAGAAGTAGAAACATACCAATTTTGTAATTGCTCAAAGGATGTCAGTACATGCAGGTGAAAAAATGAAAGAATAAGGGGATTAAGTAAAGATATAATCTTAAAGGTAGCCAACAGAAGAGAAATAAAAACTTAAAATTTCCTAGCTTTAGCTAAGAAAAAGAAACATACAGCATATGACTTTAAGACAGGTACACAAAGGCAGAAATCATAACAAAAGTATTAATGTATTTAACACTAAAAATTTCAATCATATGCACAGATGCTTTTAAATAAATATTGTTAAGATACCAACAAACAAAATCTCACAGAACAAAAAGTAGGATTTATCCTAGGGCAAAGGATATTTCAAGATTAGAAAATACATTAATATAATTCATCATAGTGATAGATAATATTTTTCAACAAAAGCTACCTTAATACTTAAATGATGAAACACTGTAACATTTCCTTTATATACATGAAAATGTTAGGTCCACAATTATCACTTTTATTTAACATTCTTCATTAGTCAATGTAAGTAGCAAAAGCAACAGCATGAAAACTGGAAGGGAAGAGGCAAAATCATTTAAAGATCTAAAGAAAAATATTTTAAGGTATTGAGAGGACATTAAAAGAAAAAGCCCTCATTTATCAGAAAAGCATGACTTGTTCTTGGACATAAAGACTCAATATCAAAAAGTATTTTATAAGATTCATCATCTGGTAGAAAATAAAATGATCCACCATGGGTACCCAACATATTTACAATGGAACAAATATTGACATAAAATTATGAGATAATCAAATGACATTTACCCAAGCCAATAAATACTGCATTAAAACAACAACAACCCCTTCCATTCTAAGGTGTGTTCTTTACACCTTATGAAGAACATCTCAGCATTTTGGCCAAATACCATCCTCTGCAACTAAGAAAAACAACTAAGGTACAGCTCAGGTACAAATTCCAACCCATCTTTGGTAACTGAAGAGACTTGGTTACATGTTAATACTCTCTATCATGAAAAATGAGATCAAATTCAAATTCCTATTATGAGTGAGAATAGGCTATTGGTCTAATAACTACAATGTACTCAAAAGTGACTCCTGTCTATTGATATAAACTGTTCATACAGTGCCCTAGAGCAGTGAGCTGACACAAACACATTTGCAGTCACAAGGGTTGAGTACAGAAATGGTACACCCCCTCCCAGGACCCAATCCTTTAATTAACCTCATGGCAACATCTTTAAATGTCTTAAAGCCCAAACTGGCTTTCAGTATTATCAGAGAGATTAAATAAAAACACGGGTACCAACTGCTTTGAAATAGTTAAGAAATGCTCTGCAGATGTATTATTCACATGTGACCCAAAACAGATAGTCATGATGGTGGAAGGTCAAGCCACTCACCACGGGCTGATCCTCATCAGTGGAATTGGGAAGCAGGTGAAGAAGACGGTGCCCAGGAGAAAGGGTTTCCTCCCCCACACATCAGACAGAGCGCCTATGAGGGGGGCACTCAGAAAAGATAGCAGGCCCTGGAGAGAAAAAACAGAAACAAAGGTCAAATGTACAATATGATCCCCCAATTACTTGTAATTCTTATTTTCTAAATGCTCCAATTTATTTTTTTTTTTTTGCCCCCAAACAGAATAATTTGAAGCATTAAATGCAAATTATCATTTAAAAACATTCTAGGGGCGCCTGGGTGGCTCAGTCAGTTAAGTGTCTGACTTTGGCTCAGGTCATGATCTCACGGTTTGTGGGTTCAAGCCCCACATCAGGCTCTCTGCTGTCAGCACGGCACCTGCTTCAGATCCTGTCTCCCTCTCTCTCTGCCCCTCCCTTGCTCACACTCTCTCAGAAATAAAATGAACTTAAAAATACAACAAAAACCATTCTAACAAATTTCTAAACATGCTTTAGAAAAGGAAAAAAGGGGGGAGAGTTTGTTTTTTAGGAGAAACTGAAGAAGAGGGGATATGAGATATGTATACCTATTTTACGTATCTTTACACCAAGCATACGGGAAGAGGCCAAAACTTATTTCATTTTAATAAATATGCACAGCTCTAAATCAACTGCTCCAATGAAGGTATTTTCTCACTTGCTACCTGGTCCCTGACCCTGGTCCTCCAGACAATATGTGCTCCCGTTGATGAGCTGCAAACCTTGCTCGGATCCCTTCTTTAAAACCCTGCAGCGGTTCCCACTGTGCACAGTCTAGAAGTCAGCAGGTATATAGGGGTGAAATGAACACCTGCACTTTGCTTTTACAAAAAATTGGGAGGGGAGAAAACAGATGAGACAAGAGTAGGAAAATGTTGGTGAGTAGTGAAACTGGGTGAGTTCATAGGTGTTCATTTTATTGTCTACTTCTGTGTATTGGAAATTGCTCAGCACAGCATACCAACAGGACACCCCAAAATCTGGCTCCTAACACACATCCTATGCTTTGGCTGTATGAAGCACCTCCTAGTTTTCCCAGCATACCGTCCTCCTTTGTGCCTGTGGGCCCTTAATGTGCCTGCCTACACTTCCCACAGTCGGGCTGGGTAAACTGCCAGTCGTTCTTTACAACACCGTGGGGAGAAGCACCTCCTCCTCTTAACTTCTCTTAGGTCCTCAAGCAGAATTAATCACACTGGTTTTTGTGGAGTGCAAAACAAATTCCTCCCGCCTGGTACGTTTCTAGCTCTTCCAGTGCAATTTTAACACTTGCTATTTATCTTTCTTCTCTTTCAGGACGGTTTCTTCACATCTCTGTACCCTTGGTGCTTATCACAAGGCCTCATAATAAGGGCTTTCAAAGATTTGAATTAAACTTTAAGAGGAAACCAAAGTCACACTGCTGGCAAGAAAAGGAACAGGATTCCGATCTATCAGCCCTAGGTAAACCTAGAACCCACTGGCTGGGAGACACGTGCACTGAAATAAGTGGGTCGGTGAGAAGACGACTCAACGGAAGGCAGGCAGGGTGAGGAGAAAAGCTTTTTAGCTCCTCTGAAATAAAATATTAATCCAAGCCCACGATCAAATCTTGTAATTTAATTTCTAAGTCACAATGGATTTCCATTTAGCCTGTCCTTGTGTCAAGACGGTAAACATCAAGAATTAAATGGTGTTCCTTTAAGAGCCAAGCAACTGCAGAAAGTGGGGCTTAAATTCAGGACTTGTGACTACCAGTTTCATGAATTTTAGAAAAGAAAATCTTCAAAATTCTCTAGAAATATCAAGTACCTGCATACGTGGGTAGTATAGAACTGGTCAACAAGAGGTCCTTGGGGGGCTCAGATGGTTAAGCATCTGACTCTTGATCTCGGCTCAGGAATTCAAGCCCTGCATCAGGCTCTGTGCGGACAGTGTGGAGCCTGCTTGGGATTCTCTCTTTCCCTCTCTCTTTCTGCCCCTCTGCCCATTGGTGTGCTCTCTCTCAAAAATAAACAAACATTAAAAAAAAGGGGGGGGGGATGCCTAGGTGGCCCAGTTGGTTGAGCATCCGTCAGTCAGGTCATGAACTTATGGCTTGTGTGTTTCAGCCCCGCGTTGGGCTCTGTGCTGATGGCTCAGAGCCTAGAGCCTGCATGTAAAGAAATTTAAGAGGACAAGGCAGTGAAAATCCACTACTATCACAAAACTAGTAACAAAAACTCTTTAAAGAGCTCTGGGAAAGTTTCTGGACAGTTCTGATTCCAGACTTCACACAACGCTTTAAAATATGGAATGTATGCCATTTTTAAACAAAAGACAGGAGAAGGCCAAGTATTAAAGTTATATTTAAAATAATGCATAGCTAGGGTGCCTGGGTGGCTCAGTCGGTTAAGCTTCCGACTTTGGCTCAGGTCATGATCTCAGTTTGTGAGTTCAAGCCCTGCATTGCGCTCTGTGCTGACAGCAGGGACCCTGCTTCGGATTCTCTGTCTCCCTCTCTCTCTCTCTGCCCCTCCTCCACTCATGCTGTCTCTGTCTCAAAAATAAACAAACGTTAAAAAAATTTTTTTGAATAAAATAATACATGGTTTTAACAGAAAAAAGGTACTGTCTTCGAGATTATGAATTTAAATGGTAATTTAATCTATCCATTAAAAATATTATTCAAATCAAATTCTTAGTAACAATAATAGATACTGAAAATAACTTTATTAAGATGCTAAAATACAATCTCATACAGTTCACCCCTGAAGAACACAAGGATTGGGGCACCAACACCCACCATCTTATGCAGTCAAAAGTCCATATCTAACTTCTGACTCCCCCAAAAGTGAGCTACTAACAGCCGACTGTTAGCCAGAAGCTTTACTGAGAACATAAACAATTAACAATATTTTGTATGTTTTATGTATCATATACCATATTCTTACAATAAAGCTACAGAAAAGGCGAAGAAAACCTTAAGGAAGAGAAAAGATATTTACAGTACTGTACTGCATTTGTCAAAAACAAGAAAAGTGCCTGCGTACAAGGGGACCCATGCAATTCAAACCCGGGTTGTTCAAGGGCCAACTTGTACTTGCCTCTTTGGAAAACCTGAATTTCCTAAAAATCAAAGACTTTCTCCTCTCCCAGGTACTTCTTCACTACCCAGTCTGGCCTGAAATTCTATTAGTGCACATTGTCAGAGCAGCAGATTGAGGACATTCGTACCCTGATGGATTGGGCAGGTACTTCTTCAGTACTAATGATGCAGGATACAATTTGCAAATGAGAACAAAATGTTTAAAACTTAACACCAGACAGACCTGAGAGGCAGACCTCAAAGCCCTCATCTTCATCAGAAATACAACTGATTCCCACCATTCACAGTAGTTATGTTCTGTAAGGTTGCCACAGACACTGAATTACAGAATAGGCAACGACTGCTCCTCGAGGAAACAGTGTCAGGTTCCTGCAAGCGTCTGGTCACCTAGTGTCATTTACTGACCAACACACAACCGTGATTTACGTGTGTTTCTGTTTAAAGACACTTTAATACACATTGTTGACTTATGAACACTGAATTCTCAGTCAACAGCACTACAGCTCATGCCTGAATGAGGCTTATCTGGCAGCATTCTCTCTGTAAGGCACATCACAGACCTCTTGCACTTCAAGATAGTAGTCAGTACTACACACGGGGACATTTTAAACAGCCAAATCACCAATAAAAGGCACAAAGATGCAAAATATGTGGCACTAAGTGGACCACAAGAAAGACAGATGTACGGTTATAAGACCTGAAACAACTAGGTGGAAGTTCGAACAAATGGCTGGGCACTCACACTTCTCCCCTCACCCCAGTGCATAAATGACCACAAAAGCACTGTGTTGATCTGGGGGTCACAAACTCAGCGAGTAGGTGGACTGGAAATATGAGATCCAAAAATAATGAGGGTCAGCTGATGCCATGCTTATCATAACCCAACCAGGACTAGATATAACACGATGTGCAGGCGTCCAGGCACAGATGGTGAAATTCACCAACGGTTCAGCACAGCCACGTCAGTAAGTTAGCTTCCCAGTGGACACGGGTGTTTAAGGTGGCATAATTAACTGGCCAATAATTCTGACATGACTTTAGCCTCTAAAGTGACAAAACAGCAATCAGAGTTTATTGTTCAATTAAATACAATTATCCAATAAACATTGTGAAGCATACAAAGAATGATAAATACAACTCATTTGAAGCACCCATGCATAAATTTTACACTTAATATAGCCATCACGGAAGTTTTAAGTGTACGTTTTCCTGTTGGTAAATATTTGACTAAAACAGTTTGTGTGAATATTTTTAAAACTAAAGACGGCTTTTTGTTTTCCTTTACAGTATAATTAACCTCACGAATGCATTTGAGGGAGCACTGGCACCAATGAAGAATAAAATACAAAGTCTTTTAACTACTACTAAAAACTTTTCCGTGAAAAAGTTCACATTCTATGACAAATTTTCAGTATTCTTTAATAAGCAATGAGGAACTTGCGACACGTACTTGGTTACCCCAAAGTTAGATTCATTTTGATCTTTCATACAGTAATTCACTAATAATGACTTTTATCTTGCATTTCTTAAAAGATGAAAGACAAAAATCCTACTTCAATAGAACTGTGTTATTTATATAATTGACAAGTATTTTCACATAAAGGGACCTGGGTGGCTCAGTCGGTTGAACATCCAACCTAAAGCAAAGAACTAGTCTTACCTACTTGTGAGTACTCTTACGTGTTTTCTTCAATGGATAAATTAGCAGTCTGTCATAAAAAGTCTGCACTTAAAATTGATGAGTCATCTCTCAAGTAGGTGGTTTAATAATTTTATTTATAGATAACAGAAAGGATAATCTTTATTCAAGTTCTTGTCCAAATTAAGCAAGAATTATTCTGCACACATGTGTGTGTAGGAAAAGCTCTCTGTACTTACTAACACCAAAGAGCAGCTTGAAGAAACTTTAAAGATACCTATCTTGGTTTTTTGTCTTGTAATTCTTAAAAACATCAGCCAAAAGTTTCTGTATGTGCTTATGCTAAGCTATGACTTAATTCATGTAAATGGCAAGATGACAGTTGAGCAGCAGCTCCTGGAATACAGGAACTTGACATTTAACCCTGGAAGAGCATCATGGAAGAGGGTCTACACGCCTTCTCCTTCATCAGAGTTGATGGCCAAGTCTAGACTGAGAAGCAGCCCATCTGTAGGTGACCCCCTGTGGCCATGCCCTGAGCTGGCTTCTGTGACGTTAAAGCCAGACAAGATCATGACTGCCTGCTTTAAAGCCACCCTCTTCA
The DNA here is from genome assembly GCF_018350195.1 of Panthera tigris. Taxonomy (NCBI): domain Eukaryota; kingdom Metazoa; phylum Chordata; class Mammalia; order Carnivora; family Felidae; genus Panthera; species Panthera tigris. The sequence goes on along the minus strand of NC_056672.1, from coordinate 268,540 downwards.
TAGTGATCACTCCAGGTGTAAACTCGGACATGTGGCCCGCTTAGTCTGGGACACTGCTAAAGATATCTAATTTTGTAATAAATATAAAACATGCAAAAGAAAGAGGTTTCAAGAAATTTCAAGGCAGACACTGGGCCATCAGACCAACTGGTCTTAATGAAGAAAATTATTACAGTCACTCCACCTGCTCCTATTAACCGGGAGCCGTAACTAGACTTCATCTGCCAAGTGAAACCAAGGCATCTCAGCTTAGTGTTGCAATTTTGACAAAGTGTAGCTAAAACAAATGTGACAGTTAGTTTTAGGAGTCACCTTGGCTAGGCTATGATACCATTATCTAATCAAGTGCTAGTGTGGGTGTTTCTGTAAAGATATTGCGTAGCTCTGGTTAACACCTAAAACAGTGGCTCTAAGATAAAGGGTTCCCTTAATAATATGGCGGGGGAGGCTACTCCAATCAGCTGACAGCCTTAAGAAATCTAAAGTTTCCAGAAGAAAGAGTTCTGCCTCAGGACTGGAGCATTAACTCCTTCCTGAGTTAAGTCAGCCCTACATTATTTCAGACTTGTCAGCCCCATAGTCATGTGAATCTATTTGTTAAAATAAGTCTCTTGGGGCACCTGGGTAGCTCAGTCAGTTGAGTGTCCAACTCTTGATTTTGGCTCAGATTACGATCTCACAGTTGTGGGATCGAGCCCTGTGTCGGGGTCTATGATGAGCGTGGAGCCTGCTTGGGACCCACACACACACACACACACACACACACACACACTCTCTCTCTCTCTCTCTCTCTCTCTGCCCCTCCCCCACACTCTCTCTCTCTCTGAAAAAAGATATTAAAAAACTAAAATCTTTATATATATAATCTCTTAATAATATTAGCAAAATGAAAATAGCAAAAACTAGTATTTACACTGTAACTTAAAATCTTAAGAAATAAAGTGTTTTATTTCCTTATAAAAACTTACCAAGAGTCATTTGAACAGTGCCTGCCTTCTTCCTAAGCCAAGTAACATGTGATATGCAGTATCTTCTATGCACTGGCAAACTGCCACACAACTTTTCTAAATTCAGATCAACTTTCAACATTCTATGCTTTGTGTTTTCAATGTCACGAAATACCATCTCTGTGAGTCCCTTTAATGTGAAGCATTTTGCGGACATCACCTCCACTGGGACACCTTCATCCTGCTCATCATACCGTTCTTCTCATTTATGCTGACAAGTATATCTTTGCTAAGTCCTTTTGGCTGTGTGCCCCTGTCAGCTTATTTCTTCTAGAATTCTGCAGAGGTTCTATCCAAATACCGCTTCTACCATTATCTGTAATTATTTCTTCACTGCACTTCCATCCTTGTTGGCCAATTCCTTTTCACGGATCTGTTTCTGTAAACTGTCATGTGGGTTTATCACTGGAGACAAGGAGGCAACACAAGCACACGCTTTGTTGTCTGTGCACGAACTCAGACCAGTCACTGACATTTTGAAATGCCATGAATGGACACTGATGATGATGTTCATCTGTTACTAGCGTCCTGTGGACTGAGGAGCCAGGAGCAGTTCCTACTGCAAGCAGTTACTCAAAGTTAATACACCACGATAACAGGCTGGTATTTTTTAACTGAACTTTAGTAACTGGAATTTGTGCATACCAGGATGTGTAAAAAGAGGGGTGCCTAGATTTCATATAGTTTCTAATGTCATGGAGAAATTATTATATCATTAGTGACTGCTGATACAAGAACAAAGATAAATAGTTACAGTCTCCATGTGAGCTGGATCTTGACTATTTAAAAATGCAGAGAAAAAGACTGGAAAGAAATGTTAAGTCAATAATATTTATGAGCACCTATCATTTGCCAAGAACTGTTCTAACCTCTGGGGACAGGAGTAGACAAAAATTCATGCTTTCCAGAAGCTTCCAGTCTAAAAGAGGAAGGGTGAGAAGGACAAACAGTAACAAGATAAAGCAGAATATACAGCATGTCAGAGGTGAGATTATAATGTTTCTGGAGAAAAACAAAGCAGAGAAGGGAGACTGGAAGTGATGAGAATAGGTTACATTATTCAAGACAACAGACAGTAAAGGCTTCACTAAAAAATGACACCTGGGTGAAGAGTTAAAGGTTAGGGAGTGAGGCCAGTATCTGGGAGAAAGAATCAAGCAGAATAAACAGAACCTGCAGAGCACTCAAGCAAGCACAAGCTGAGGAAGCTATGGTCAGTGGGAGTGCAGAGAACAGAGGTGATGCCAGAGAAGAAAGTGGAGTGGGCATGGGACTGGTTAGCGATACCATAAGCTGGCTTATATTGTATCAGGACCTCTACTGAAACCAGGTAGTGTTTTCATTACAGACCTACTTTGAAGGTAGAACCACAGAATCTGTTGATGGAATAGATTTGGGAAGAGAAGGAGTCAAGATGACTCCAGGGATTTTGATACGAGCAAGAATGGCATGACCAGTAATTCAAATGAGGAAGGCTTGTGAGCAGGTCAGGCTTGAGGGGAGGACCAGGAACTTAGTTTGGCATGTTCACTTAAAAAATTTTTTTTTTAATTTTTTTTCTAATTTTTGAGAGTGAGAGAGAGAGACAGTGTGAGCAGGGAAGGAGTAGAAAGAGAGAGAGACACACAGAATCTGAAGCAGGCTCCAGGCTCTGAGCTGTCAGCACAGACTGCGACATGGGGCTGGAACCCATGAACTGTGAGATCATGACCTGAGCCCAAGTTGGACACTTAACCGACGGAGCCACTCAGGTGCCCCTCCTCTTGTATCCTTTACTGGTAGTCACCCCAAATATAAGCCTTCTCACCCATGCATCACGATTATAAACTTACAAAGTATAAATTAACTGTAGAAAATCTACAAAGAAAGAATATAAAGAAGAAAACTAAAAATTATCCATTCACATGGTTTCAAACCTCAGGGGACTCCTTTTTAATCAGGTTTTCCCCCTGCTTATACACATGTATTTTGGTAAAAACCAAAGCAAAACCACACTGTAGCTCTATATCCTTTCTGTCTCACACATTATATGGTAGTCTTCAGAAACGTGTTCTTTATGTGCTATTACATCATATGCCTGTGCTGCAAAGTACTTATTCTTCTAATTTTAAGCCATTTTAATGGTTTCCATGTTTACTATTACAAACAGCCCTTGACCTGAATCTTTGAATAACTCTATTGATTAGAACAATTTTCTAGAAATGGAACAGCCTTTGTTAAAATTAGTGAATACTGTGAGGTTACTAAAACGCTGCCTTCTAGGAAAGCTATACCAACTTAACTCTCTCATCAGTCATGTACGGGGACCCCATTTACCACAAACTGAACTAGTTATTGTCAGTTTAAACTTTTCTACCAATGCTTATGTGAAAATATAATCTCCTTCCATTTGGGATCCATTGCTTACTAGTGATAATCTTATTTTTACACTGACATCTTTTGTAAACTGGCAGCCTACATCCCTCCTTGCCCTTCTGGGATATCAGTAACTTTCCTATGGTTTTACCTGGAAGGCACTTCTATGCGGTCCTCCATCTACTATACATGTTGCAAATAACACGTTTTGTCATTTGTCTGTTCATTTTTATGATGGTGGTTTGACTTACCAAAGTTAAAATACTGATGTAAATGACTCAATCTTTTCCTTTATATATTTTTTCTAAGAAAAGAAAATCTTTTCCCAAAAATAGTTAAGAAAATGGTCATCAAGATTTCCTTCTAATAGTTTTTGTTTTTACATATTTCTCTTTGCAACATTTATTATTCGGCACTCAGAGGTATTGTGCTAACAGCTTATATACCAGCTCATTTAATCTGTATGATCACCCTGTTAGAAGATCTTTTATCTTTCTCATTTCATGAATAATGAAACTGAGGTCAGAGAAGCTAAATCACAGGTACTAAGTGCAGAACACAGACTTAAAGCTGAAGCAATCTGAAGCCACATTCCTTGCACTGTACTTACACACGCATTAAGCTATCCAATTCGAGCTACTTTGATGTAGGTGCTGTCACACATCCATATCCCTGACACAATAAGCAATCATTAAAGTTCCAGTAAAGCTCAATAAGGTCAAGTTCAATATTTACCTAAGTTGCCTAAGTCCTTGTCTAAGCCCCTGAATCAATCCAAATACCTTTTATTTTACATATTTTTAGAATAACACTGTTAGTGTCTCTAGGTCAAAGTGCAGCATACTGCTTGGCTTCAGAGTATACATCCAGTTGATTTTACTCTGCAGAACCAGACTAAAACACATTTTAGTAGCTGGTCCACATGACAATAGATTATAGATTAACTTCCCCAAGAATCTGCTGTAAGGATAAATTTATGTTGTATATTTATCATTGCTTTCTCTCATTTAATTTTCCTTTTGATCTATGCTAATCTAAAACTGGTGCTTAAAGGCCCACTTGCCAGATTTCGCTTTTTTTTTTTTTTAAAGATTTTTTTTAAGTTTACTTATTACAGAGAGAGAGAGAGGGAGGGAGGGAGGGAGAGAGAAAGCGAGCACAAGCAGGGGAGGGGCAGAGAGAAAGGGAGAGAATCCCAAGCAGGCTCCACACTGTCAGTGGAGAGCCCAACATGGGGCTCAAGCTCACAAACTGTGAGATCATGACCTGGGCCGAAATCAACGGTCTGACTGAACCCCCCAGGTGCCACCACATGCCAGGTTCCTGATAACACTCCTCTTCTCAATGAGGACTGAAAACTTGCTTCAACCTTTATTTAAGACGCCATTTTACTTATGCTATTATTGTAAGCATTCTCAAATTCTTTTTGAAAATAGGCAAAGAATAAACAGTATTTATTACAAATAATGCTGCTCAAAGATGTAAATTCAGCAAATTATTAGGGCATAATTTTAAGTGTGGTAGTTCACAGATCAGTACCATCTAAACTGGGAAGGAATCAGACGCTATACCTGTGCACTATACTGTGAAGTGGGAGTAGAATATAACATTACACTTTAACCTCTTATTTATAAGCTTTTCTGATAAATATCACATTAAAATTTAAATAATGAATTGAGGGTCGGGGCACCCGGGGGTTTCAGTCAGTTAAGCATCTGACTTCAGCTCAGATGATCTCATGGTTCATGAGTTCCAGCCCCGCGTCGGGCTCTGTGCTGACAGCTCGGAGCCTGGAGCCTGCTTCCGATTCTGTGTCTCCCTCTCTCTGCCCCTCCCCCGCTCACGGTCTGTCTCTCAAAAATGAATAAAAATTAAAAAAAAATTTTTTTAAACAATGTATTAAGGGTGAAGTGGTTGAGAACTCAGTTGTGACTAGAACACCAGCCTTGACAAAAGACTATACAGCCAACTAAATGTTGATGCTGCCTTCTTCCTCAATATCAGAATCTGTCTCAAAAGAAGACAAGAATATTTATCCATTTTATTCTGTTGACAGGCAGGGCAATTAAAAGCTCACAAAATTAAACTCTTTATAAAGTGCTTTTACAAGTAAACCATTCAATGCCTTATGGACTTGGATTGCATTTCACTTTGACATTGATAATCCAGTTAAAAGTTTAGCTTTAGTGTCACAGACTAAGAGTCTGGAGCTTTCTCTTGTCCAACAAGAGAGCAGATGCAGAATTGAATACAAGAGAGGCTAATGTCCAAACTGGAGTTCTGTCTCTGTATTGACTGAGCTCTCAAGATCTAACACATGTGGTGAATGTGAAGAAAATAATCAAGTTGTAATCACTAACTTGTGTAAAGGGTCTGGGAGGCAAGTGGAGTTTGTGATCAAAGTACAATAGTACATTGACATCAGATGGAAAGTAATTGCCTGTAGGTGATAGAACAAATTACTTGTGATCCCATTACAATAGCTTGCTAGCTAACCTCAGGTGCCATGGGGGTGGCTTTCCGCCCTAAACTTTTTCCTAACCCATTTATGTAAGCAGAACCTATTTCCCCACACTTTAGGTCTCCAGAGCAAATAGTGATTATTTCCCTACATCCCATTTAAACTTCCAGAGTTAAACTACTAAGGATTCCTGCCTTTGGTTCCTTGTGAACCACACAAAAACCATTCTTACCTTTACACCTTGAATGAGACCATTCATGAGGAATGTGTGTTGAGGAAATGTTTCATGTAGAACCTACAGAAAGCAAACATCAAGACAAATTCAAAAACAAATTAAAGGGAAAGGTTTTTGCCTCTGTTAATGTTAGGTCATGTAAAAAAGACGAACCCTGGAATAAAAACATTTGAAGTATCAGTGAAATATGGAAAATATCCTAAAAATATGAAAATGTAATAAATAATGAGGCAGAAATCTACATAAGGCAAGAACTTACATCTCAGTGCTCAGGTGCTTTTCTTACAAAACCTTCTGTGGTAAACATAAATTGTTAACTGGCTACATCTTTCACCACCAACACTTTTAAGCATCACACACACACACACACACACACACACACACACACACACACAGAGCTGTTTTTCTGTACTTCTACCTAAAATTTCATTGATATAAGACTAAATTTACAGTATTCCTGGGAAGCTAAGAATAGTGAGGCACTTCTGGATGATTACAGCAGATGGGAAAAGGCTGACAACAAACCCTAAAACAGTTGAAGAACACTAATATGTGAAAGTAGAAAAAAAAGATCTTTGAAAAAGTACGCTTTCCAGAAATCAGGTCGAGGGATTGGGGGGGGGGGGGAGGAAGTTAGATCTGGAGGAGGAGGAAAAACATCCATAGTTGAACAGGTTACAAAATAAGCTCCTGGTATCTTGCTCTCAAAGCTACTGACCTCCATATCTGTGCCCAATATAAGAATCAAAAAGCATAGTTCTGACAGAAACCATCAAAACTCTACAGAAAACAGGTAACAACCTCTTTGACCTCAGCTGCAGCAATTTCTTGCTTGACACATCTCCAAAGGCAAGGAAAAGCAAAAATGAACTACTGGGACTTCATCAAGATAAAAAGTTCTGCACTGCAAAGGAAACCATCAACAAACTAAAAGGCAACTGGCAGAATGGGAGAAGATTATTTGCAAATGACATACTGAATAAAGGGCTAGTATCCAAAATCTATAAAGAACTTACCAAACTCCACACCTGAAAAACAAATAATCCAGTGAAGAAATGAGTAGAAGACATGAATAGACACTTTTCCAAAGAAGACATCCAGATGGTCAACAGACATATGAAACGATGCTCAACGTCACTCCTCTTCAGGGAAATACAAATCAAAGCCACACTGAGATACCACCTCACACTGGTCAGAGTGGCTAACATGAACAAATCAGGAGACTAGAGATGCTGGTGAGGAACCCTCTTGCACTGCTGCTGGGAGTGCTAACTGGTGCAGCTGCTCTGGAAAACAGTGTGGAGGTCCCTCAAAAAATTAAAAATAGAACTATCCTATGACCCAGCAAGAGCACTGCTAGGAATTTACCCAAGGGATACAGGAGTGCTGATACACATGGGCACATGTATCCTAATGTTTATAGCAGCATTTTCAACAATAGCCAAATTATGGAAAGAGCCTAAATGTCCATCAACTGATGAATGGATAAAAGAAGATGTGATTTATATATAGAATGGAATACTACGTGGCAATGAGAAAGAATGAAAACATGCCATTTGCAGCAACATCGATGGAACTGGAGGGTATTATGTTAAGTGAAATAAGTCATACAGAGAAAGACAGATACCATATGTTTTCACTCCTATGTGGATCTTGAGAAACTTAACAGAAGACCATGGGGGAGGGGAAGGGGAAAAAATAGTTACAAACAGAGAGGGAGGGAGGCAAACCACAAGAGTCTCTTAAATACAGAGAACAAACTGCGGGTTAATGAGGGGTGGGGAAGAAGGGAAAGTAGGTGATGGGCGTTGAGGAAGGCACTTGTTGAGATGAAGACTGGGTGTTGTATGGAAGTGAATTTGACGATAAATTATATTAAAGAAACAAAGAAAGAAAATTAAAAAAAAAAAAGCATAGTTCACGGGTGCCTGGGGGGCTCAGTGGGTTAAGCCTCTGACTTTGGCTCAGGTCATGATCTCATGGTTCATGAGTTCTAGCCCCACACTGGGCTCTGTGCTGACATTGTGGAGCCTGCTTGGGATTCTCTCTCCCTTTCTCTGCCCCTTCCCTGCTTGCTCTCTCTCAAAATAAGTAAAATTTTTTAAAACGGGGAGGGCGCCTGGGTGGCTCAGTCAGTTAAGCATGTGCTCTTGGTTTCGGCTCAGGTCATGACCTCACAGTTGGTGAGTCTGAGCCCCACATCAGGCTCTGTGCTATCAGGTGGAGCCTGCTTGGGATCCTCTGCCCTCCATCTCCACCCCTCCCTTGCTCGCTCGCTCTCAAATATAACATTTTAAAAAATAAAAATAAATTTAAAAAACACAGAAAACAAAGTTCTCTGGACTGAGACTTCTACACAGGGTACCTGCAGAACCGAATGGGTGAGATTAAACAAGACAGTGCCCAAGGCCTCTTAACGGCTGCCAGGAGTAGCAGAAAGCCTTAAAATCAAATAATAAACCACTTCATCACAATAGACGGATCTCTGAACCACATTGTCAAAAATCAAGAGCTCCTATAAGCAATGCCTGCATTCAATTCTGAGGAATAGGGCTTTCCACCCGGGTTGGGTAACGATACTCCAGCTACCAGAGGAATCTAGGCCACAGTGGCAAACTGGCAAAGTGATGCCCTTTGTGATTTGTATTTGTGTTTTTCAAAGTGATGTAGTTGTCAATGTGTAAATTTCAGGAAATTTCACCATACTCCCTATGATTTTTCTAGCATGTCACAGGAAACCGAAGGTTTCAAAACATGGGGCTTGAATTGGCACATCACCAATTAGCTGAGTAAGCAGACAGTGGCCACTGCGGTTGATGGAGCCTATCTTCCAAATGTAATGTTTTTATCCCACTTGACGTTTACATTACCTGCCTAGCCCCAGATGACATTTGTTTCCACAATCTCTGATCTACCCCCTCATTTGTAAATATAAGCATATAAAACATTCAACAAAAATCTGAAAACCTCTGAAAGGCACAAAAAAGAACACAAATAGGAAAAGATAATCCACTTCACTGCTAAATAACCAAATTATGGTAGGAAACAGAAGAAAGTTTTAGAGTAAGTGCAAGTGTCCTCCAAGACATTCAAGAAAATGTTACATACATTAAAAACAATGTGCTGCACAGGGACCTATGCAGACTAAGCAAAACAAGAAAAATCTTGAAGAACTGATTACAGGAGAAAGCACAGAAATCCAGAAAAAGGAAGAGCATCAGAATGGATAAATATCAAGGTAAATATGGACTGTATAAATATTACAATGTACTACAGTCCTTAAAAAATACAGAATGTAGTTGCAAAACAGTAACGCAAAAAGTAGAAGAGAAACACATCTCTCTTGAAAGATGACAGAACAGGTAGACAAAAGACACCAGTGAACACATAAAAGATATCAAACGTAATGAACACATTTAACATACTTACCATATAGAGAACACTATTCTAGGGAATACTTGTTCTTTTCAGGCCATATGGAAAACTTATAAGACTTAGCCATATACTAGGATACAAAACAAGCATCAGCAAATTTAAAAGAACTAAAATAATTCATAATATGTTCTCTGATAATACAACAATCTAGAAAAGTCCCCAAATGTTTGGAAATTAAGACAATACACTTCCAACAATCCATGAGTCAAAGTAACAGGAAGTAACAGGAAGTATTAGAAAAAGGAAGAAACTAAATGGTAATAAAGATACAACACATTAAACTCATGAGTATAAGCACATCAATGCTTAGAGACCAATTTAAAGTTTTAAATACATTAAAACTGAAAAGCAACAAAAGGCTGAAATCAATGTTCTAAGCTTCCATGTAAAGAACCTAGAAACCTCTCTCAGCTCTGCCCTATCATACTCAGTGTGTGGCTGGCGTATTTTCAGAGAGAGAGGAAGGCCCTCCTAATGCATGATAGACCGGCCCCAAGTGGCCTCTCTCGGTTCCTAGGAGTGCAACAGTTGCTATCTGCACCTGGGGTGTTGTCAGCAGAATCCACCAACCTGCTCCTGTTGTCTTCCCCTTTCTAGCCAAGGCTACTTTTGATGTCATTTCCAAGACCTACAGCTATCTCACCCTTGACCTTTGGGAAGAGACTGTGTTCACCAAGTCTCCCTATCAGGAATTCACTGACCATCTTGTAAAGTCCCACACCAGAGTCTTTGTGCAGAGGACCCAGGCTCCAGCTGTGGCCACCACATAGTTTTGTACAAAAAAATAAAGTGAATTAAAACTTGTTAAAAAAATAAGTAAAATAAAATAAAATAAAATAAAATAATATAAAATAAAATAAAATAAAATAATCTAGAAAAAGAACAGCAAATCCAACCCAAAGAAATAATGAAATAAGGTAATAAAAGAACAGAAATCAATGAAATGAAATCTAAACATTCAATAATGAAAATCAACAAAACCAAAAGTAACTCCTTTGAAAAGATTAGAAATGATAATTCTTAAACTATTGGAACTACACCAAAATAAAAAGCTTTTGCACAGTGAAGGAAACCACAACTAATGACAAGATAATAAGGAATGTGAGAAATAACTGCAAAAGACCTATCAGTAAGGGTATGTTAATACTCAAATTATTGAAAGAACTTACACAACTCAATACCAAAAAAAAAAAAAAAAACCCAAATCCACAAATAATCCAATTAAAATGGGCAGAAAACCTGAAGAGACATTTTTTGCAGAGAAGACATAAAAATGGCCAATGGACACATGAACATCACTAATCATTGGGAAACGCAAATCAAAAGCACAATGAGATACCATGTCAGACCTGTAAGATGAATGGCTAGTATCAAAAAGCCAAGAAATAACAAGTGTTGGTAAGGATGCGGAGAAAAAGGAAACCTTCATGCACTGTTGGTGGGATTGTAAATTCGTGGAGCCACTATGGAAAAGAGTATGGAGGATCCTCAAAAATTAAAAATAGAATTACCATATGAACCAGTAATTCCACTCCTGGGTATTTACCTAAGGAAAACAAAAACACTAATTCAAAAAGATACATGTACCCCTATGTTGACTGAAGCATTATTTATAATAGCTAAGACATGGAAGCAATTTAAGTTTCCATTAACATATGAATGGATAAAGAAGATGTGGTATATATATACACAATGTAACATTACTTTGCCAGTTATAAAATAAAGAAGTCCCAGGGATGTACAATATAGGGAACTTAGCAAGACTATAACTTTGTATGGTGACAGATGGTAACTATCATGGTGGTGAGCGTTTTGCAATGTATAGAATTGTCAAATCACAATGTTGTACACCTGAAACTAATATTATACTGTATTTCAATTAAAAATAAAAATAAAAAAAATCACACACACACAGGGGAATATTACTCAGCCATTAAAAAAAGGAAGGAGGGGCGCCTGGGTGGCTAAGCGGGTTGAGTGCCCAACTTCGGCTCAAGTCATGATCTTACAGCTTGTGAGGTCAAGACCCCCCTTTGGGCTCTATGCCGACGGATCAGAGCCTGGAGCCTGCTTCGAGTTCTGTGTCTCCCTCTCTCTCTGCCCCTCCCCCACTCATACTCTGTCTCTCTCTCAAATTCAACATTTAAAAAAAAAAAAAGAAAAAAAGGAAGGAAATTCTGCCATTTGAGACAACATCAATGGACCCTGAGGGCATTTTGCTAAGAGAAATAAGTGAAAGACAAATATCAATTTTTTTGTGGAAGCAAATCTCACTTTTATGTGGAAGCAAACAAAACAAACAAGTTTATAGATACAGAGAACAGACAGGTAGTTGCCAGAGGCAGGGGATGAAGGGTGAAATGGATGAAGCTTCCAGTTATAAAATAAATTTATATCAAAACTGAGTGGGATTTATCCAAGGGTAGCCTAATATTCAAAAATCAATATAACTAACCACAATACCCAAATAAGGGGGAAAATCTTATACGCAGAAAATTCATTTGTTAAAATTTAACACCCATTCAGGGTAACAACACTAAGCAAAATCAGAACAGAGGTGAACTTCCTTTCTCTGATAAAGACTATCTACAAAAACAAATCTACAGCAAATATCACATTTAATGGTAAATTTTAGATCACTTTCCACCAAAGAGCATCTAGGAGATAAGGACGTCCACTACTACGACTGCTTCTATTCAACACTGTACTGGATGTCACAGTAAGGCAGTAAGAAAGAAAAAAAAAAAAAAAAGGACTGGAAGGAGTTAACTGTCACTATTCACAAAATATGTGAATATGTATATAAAAACCTACAGATAAACACTTAGGATTAATGAGTGAATTTAGCAAAATCACTAGACACAAGGTGAAAACACAAAAACAAATTGTTTTATATGCCAACATAATAGAAAATTAAACCTTTAAAACTATACCATTTATTTATGGTTTTTAAATTTATTTTAATGTTATTTATTTTTGAGACAGAGACAGAGCACAAGCAGGGGAGGGGCAGAGAGAGAGGAAGACACAGAATCCGAAGCAGGCTCCAGGCTCTGAGCTGTCAGCACAGAGCCTGATGCGGGCTCTGTGAGATCATGACCTGAGCTGAAGTGGGACACTCAACTGACTGAGCCAGCCAGGTGCCCCTAAAACTGTACCATTTATAAAAACCATCAAATACCTAGGAATAAATCAGGTGAAAAATCTCTGCACTAAGAGAAAATATTACTCAAATTTTAAAGACTAGATATAAAGATGATATACCATGTAGAAGACTCAATATTATAAAGATCAGTTCTCCAATTAATCCATCCTCAATGTAATCAATCAAAATTCCCATCAAGTTACTGTGTGAATATTGAATAGCTGATTATAAAATGTATATAGACATATAAAAGGCCTACAATAGCCAAGGCAATCTTGAGGAAGAAGAAGCAAGCTATAGAAGTTACAAAAGATAGCAAGATATTGCTACAGAAATCAACACAGCCTGGTACTGACACAGGACAATAGAGTAAGATATATAAATAGAATATAAAACTCAGAAACAAATCCGTATGTATTTGGTTGACTGGTTTACGACAAAGTTGACACGGTGGGGAAAGGGAGATTTTTTTCAATAAATGATGCTGGTTCAACTATGCATTATTCATATGGAATCAAAAGGAATCTATACAAAGGACCCCTACAAAACACAGTGACTTATTTCTAGATGGATGGCAGATCTATGTGTGAAAAAGAAACCAATAAAACTTTGGCGAAGAAGGTTTCTTCAACAAGACTTTAAGAAAGGACTAACCTTAAGGGGAAAATTAATAATCTGAACTGCATAAACTAAAGCCTGGCTAGCTGCAGGGTAAATCGGTAAAATTACTCTGGAAAACTTTTGGCAGTACATATATACTGAAGTTGAATGAAACCCTGCAATTTTATTCTTAAGTATATATTACAAGAAATGTGTATACACAATCATCAAAAGACTTTTACAAGAAATATCACGACAGCAATATATGTAAGAGGCAAAGACTGGAAACCCAAATGTTCATCAACCGAACAGATTTCAGTGATCTGATAAAAGGATTCACAGGACTCAGGAGTGGTTATATTCACAGTGACAACTGCTCACTCCATTTATTTCTTTGCCTCTCAGTATTTGACACTATTGTTCACTATTTCTTTAACTGTTCTCTTTACTCAGCTGGATTTTCTTTTTACCTCTTTGTACTTTCTTCTTCTTCTTTTTTTAAAGTTTATTTATTTGAGAAAGAGAGAGCGCACAAGGAGGGGAGGGGCAGAGAGGCAGAGAGGCAGAGAGAGAGAGAGAGAGAGAGAGAGAGAGAGGACATTTTAGCAAAAGGATGCAGCTCAGAACTGCAAACTCACTGTTTTTGCCTAAAGTTCAGTAGTTGAATGAATCAATGCTTCTCGGTTTGTTGTATGTGTTTGAATTCCAGAGCACTGAAATGTTGTTTGACTGTTCTGTCCAATTTTATTAGAAGAGAATTTGCTGACCTCCTTATACCATCCTGTCAAAAGTCTGACAGTAACTTTTGGAAGAAAAAAAGATAAAACCGGAACACTGCTTCAGAGACCTGTGTGACATTATTAACGTAAAAGTGTGTGATAGAAGTCCCCAAACAAAAGGACAGAGGAGGCAACAACAATACTTGAAGAAATAATGGCCAAAAAATTCCCAAGTTTGATTAAAAATATTAATTTATAGACCCTATCAGCTAAATAAACCCCAAGTAAAAGTAACACAAAGAGATCCACGCTTAGACACCTTAATGCACAAATTATTAAAAGACAAAGAGAAAAATCTCTAGGCACAGAAAAGAAAAAAAAATGAAAATGAATTCACCACATACAGTAGGGACCGATAAATTATTCTGTAAAGGGACATATAGTACATAGGAAATATTTCAGGGTACATGGTCTGTGTTGCAACTCAACTCTGCCTTGCAGCACCAAAGCAGCCACATTCAATGGGCACTACTGAGGTCCAACAAATTTTTATTTATGGATACTTCTACCTGAATTTCATATCAATTTCGTATTTTCTTTCAACTGTTTCCAAATGTTTACATTTTACATTTAAAAATGTAAAAATTGGGGCACCTGGGTGGCTCCATCGATAAAACATCATCCAACTCTAGATTTCAGCTCAGGTCATCTTACAGTTGTGAGATGAGGCCCTATGTCGGGCTCTGCCCTGAGTCTGCTTAAGATTCTCCCTCTCCCCAGGGGCGCCTGGGTGGCTTAGTCGGTTGAGCGTCCGACTTCAGTTCAGGTCATGATCTCACGGTTCATGGGTTCGAGCCCCACGTCGGGCTCTGTGCTGACAGCTTGGAGCCTGGAGCCTGCTTCGGATTCTGTGTCTCCCTCTCTCTCTCTGCTCCTGCCCCACTCATGCTGTCTCTCTCTCTCAAAAATAAACATTAAAAAAAAAATTTAGATTCTCCCTCTCCTGTTCCCTGCTCATGCTCACTCTCGCTCTCAAAAAAATAAAAATAAAAAAATAAAAACCATTCTTAGCACACAGATCACATAAAAACAGGCAGTAAGCCAGGTTAGGCCTGTAGGCCATACTTTACAGACCCTGACGGAAGGAAAACAACAATACTTAGGAAGAGCTGACTTCCCATCAGATAAAACGGATGCCAGAGGGCAACGTAATGATATAAGCGCTAAAAAACCTATGAAAAAAATCAGCATGTTTTATATATCAAATTTTAAGAAAGGAGACCTACCGACTGTTATACTTCCATGTCAACTCTTCTTATAATTGTACCAAAGTTGGAAATCAGCACTGCTTTTTTTTTAAGCATTCAAAAGTTTACTGATATAAACAGACTATAACATACACCCGGAGCACACAGGAGAGAAATAAACGCCAAGCAAAAGTCAGTACATCTGCTTAGTTAAGTCTCATTATATCACAACACTCAGCTGTGCAAGAGAAAAGAGAGATTTAACACATTGTGATCATATAAACACTTTTACTGAATGCCACTTACCTCATTTTAATAATTATAAGGCGCACAAGAGGGAAAATTCTGGGTACTTGGTCAAAAAACCATTAGAAAACTATCAAAACTGTAAGATGGACCTGAACCCCCAGATTCCAGGAAGCAAGACAGTCTCCATGTGACTAAAGCTAGAACTTGACTTCCTTTTACGTGGAGAGCAAAGCACCCGTGTACTATGCTCCAAATGCCCCAACAGTCCCATCCCATTCTACCTACCTCAGTTCCCAAAAGGAAATGATTAAGTGAAGGAAAAGAAGGGCTGGACTGAAGAGGAAATAAGGTGGAGACAAGACAGAATATATGGTTTGTTGAATAAATGAGCACATATTTTGACAGTAAGGACAGGAAACCGAATGTGGCAGCAAAGTGTTTAAATGGCACTCTCTGATTATTAGATCACCATATGGAGAGGATGGTGTGGGGGAATACTGTATTCTTGAATCTCTAGCTTGCAAAAGAAAATCTGCAAATTCCAAGAACAGAATTTTCCACTCACAGGGACCAGTATTAAGTGTATCTTTATTGAAATAGTGCTCTATTTAAGTATGTCTGAAGATGTTTATGTTAGTTTAATCAGATAACTTTATTTGCAATAAAATGAGATTAGGCCCTGCAAGAGGATGCACATTTTGAATAGAGGGTACAGTGTAAGCCAGGGACGTAAAGAGTCATTTTTACGTACAAACTACTGCTACTAGAAGGTTAAGCCAATGTGTGAGGTCAACTTCACAAATCTGCTTCAGTGTATTAGGGGCTGAGAACTTTCTGATGGTATTTAATAAACTAGGGTTGTACTCTAGGACATGGCTACAAGTGACAGGCAACAAATCTCACATAGAAAATGACTAAGAAAGAGTAAATTGTTCTCTACTACTTCAGACAGAGGGCTCCTACTGGTGCTAAAATGCAAACAGTCAGATTGAACAAAATATTAGTATGTAGGTACTGTTCTGTATCTCCAAATCGTTCCCTCAGACGACTTCTGTTCTATATCTACAAATCCTTCCCTCAGATGACTTATCGCCCAACGGAAACAGGACAGAGTGCTGTCCACTAGTTATAGAATAGAACCAACCCTAGGGGGTGCCTGGGTGGCTCAGTCGGTTAAGCATCTGACTTCGGCTCAGGTCATGATCTCACAGCTCGTGAGTTCGAGCCCTGCATTGAGCTCTGTGCTGACAGCTCAGAGCCTGGAGCCTGCTTCGGATTCTGTGTCTCCCTCTCTCTCTGCCCCTCCCCTGCTCAAGCTCTGTCTCTCAAAAATGGATAAATGTTAAAAAAAACACTTTTTTTAGAATGGAACCCACACATGAACCGTCATCCTAACAGTTACATCATGGTGGGTGACAGATGCAAGATGCCAAGAACTAGTTATCTGACAACAGTGAACCCAACATAAAGATGATAAACAAACTGCTGCAATGAAATAAACCCTAATTTTGTTCCTTCCTCATCAAACAACCTAACATTATCAGTTCTCTGTCCAACCAGAAAAGGCAGAAAGTGGAGGGAAATGCCAGAGAAAAAAAAAACCTTTTTTCCCCCAAAAGGAAGAGGGAACCAGCCCCGCAACATCAGAACAAAAACAGATGTAGCAAACTATGGTGTAAAGGCTGGGGAAGACAGGACAGTAGAGGACATTTAGCCTTACTTGACTCCAAGAGCTCAGAAAAAGAGAATGAACCCATCTACTAACTCAGCAACACTTCTATGAAGTGTGTCAGAGTGATGGTAGCAACTCTCTATTCCACACACATAAATGTTTATTTTAACCAAATCTTTGCAAGCACCAAAACTGGCTCGAAACTGGAAAGAGGCAGTAAAGCAGCATTTTAGCTGGCTTCGAAGGCTGCATTCCAAGGTCTAACAAGGACAAAGAACCACCAGGAAAATTATCTGCATTGGGCAGTAAGAAGAAAAGCACATCAGTCTTTGGGATAAATTAAAATTAACTAACTAGGGGTGGCTGGGTGGCTCAGCTGGTTAAGCGTCTGACTTCAGCTCAGGTCATGATCTAACGGTTCATGAGTTTGAGCACCACATTAGGCTGTCTGCTGTCAGCATGTCAGCACAGAGCCCACTTTGGATCCTGTCTCCCTCTCTCTCTGCCCCTCCCCTGCTCATGATCTCTCTCTCTCTCTCAAAAATAAATAAACGTTAAAAATAATAAATAAAATAAAATAATTAATTGAAATTAAAACGGATCTGACAATCTGTTGTAGGACCAAAAAGGTTCCCAAGGATTTGAACTGTCTGGAAGGTGGTTTTAGAATTCTTAACAAGGCCTCAAAAGTATCCCAAGTATTCTTCATTTCACTCTGAAGTCTTACTAGAGAATGATTATAGGATTAACTCTATATTGAGAAACCTGCTGAACCACTACAGATTTCTGGCTGCATCAGAAAAATACTTTTTAAAACTCTTAACAAAGAAGCTGAGGGGGACAGGCAGTCAGAGAGCTAGGACCAAAAATAACATAGTTCAGGGGCACCTGGGCAGCTCAGTCGGTTGAGCACCCAACTTCGGCTCAGGCCATGATCTCATGGCTCGTGGGTTCGAGCCTCATGTCAGGCTCTGTGCTGACAGCTCAGAGCCTGGGCCTGCTTCAGATCCTGTGTGTCTGTCTCTCTCTCTCTGCCCCTGCACACGTTCTGTCTTTCTCTGTCTCTCAAAAATGAACAAACATTGAAAAAAAAATTTTTTTTAAATAACATAATTCCTTAAAATGAGTGGCCTGGCATGTCTATATTCACACTAAAAACAGGTCTCAAAGAAACAATCCCTTGAGGACACACATGTGTGCCTACAATGCATATATTTATTATTCAAAGAAAACATCTACTAAGCACCGTGTCAAAGGCAGCCCAATGATGAACACAGCAGGCTCATGAAACTTAAAATGGGGGACTCCCATTAACTAATAACCATTACCTTCTGTAATAAAGCATTAGGAAGGAAAAGGCAGTGCAACAAGACAGAATAAAACAAGTTTAAAAAGAGGCAATCTTTTAAGTCGACTGTTCCATCCAAGTAGTAATTTTAATTAATCAAATTTTATTTTAATGCACGAAAAGAATTAAAAATTTAAAAACCACACAGCAAAGTCCTACATAAGGCTAACAGCCACCCTCTAAAGTTAGCTATTTGCCAAACCTATTTTGGGAACAAAGTTTACCTGTATACAAAGGGATTCTTTGGTTAGGGCAAAATGTTAACTGGGAAGAGTTAACCACCAATGAGTTTTAAAGAACAATTTAAGACAAAATGAAATTTAAGGCCAATTTTAAAATATCCTTTTTTCAATTTTAAAATGTATTTATTAAAATTATTAGCGATAAAGCACCTAAAATCTACATGCCACATTTTCTTTAGCATCTCCCTTCCCTCTATCCACACTATACATCAAATATCCAGGTTATTGCTAAGAAATTGAATGCAGCCTCTGCAAAGAAATGGCAATAGGTAAGCTAGCTACCAAAAATGAAAATCTGCACATTCTTACAATTATCACTTGTGTTACAAGGGACTCACCAATCTACTTACTATGTTCTTAGTCAAAGGCCATTACATCCAAAGTCAGTTATAAACTTTGACAAAGTTTTGTGATAAGTTCCTCTAGTGCAGCTTAATGATCTTCCTAAATGCAGATAGTTCACTCACAGCACTTCCAAGATTCTGGTTCAGTGGGAATGTCTTGTTACTTAACAATATTTAATGAGGAGCCCAGGTGTTTTGTTGCAGGTAGTTCACAGTCTACACAGTGGAAACAACCCAGCGGAATAAGCAGTCTTAAATCATTGTCAAATCTACTCTCAAACACACAGCTAGACATACAACCCTGAGGATATGTGCTTAAGAACCTCTCTTTTGCTTTCAAAAAAACCAACTTGTTCAGCAATACTTACAGTTAACATTGGAGTTGTCAACAAGCCCCACGCAAAGAATTCTAGGAAGATGACAATAGCAGCATGGTACACACTTGGTCGGCCAAAGCCCTGTAGCTAAAAAAGGAGGAAAGTTATTATGAAAACTAGTAAACATATGTAAGAAATCCATTACCCTAATAGTATCTAACACAAAAAAAGTGCTACACAAAATAAACTTAAAACCTACCTATATTGTGTAAGATAAAACTTCATTCTGCGGTATGCCTGATTCCTTCATCTTGCCTCATCACAGAAGATGCCAAGGTTAAAAAGTTTTTACTTGTCTCATCAATGCAAATAACTGAGTTCTGGTTGAGAACCAATTGGGGCTTTAAGAGACTGAGGTTTCGGGACCTGACTATTCTGTCTCATACTAATTCCTCCGCAACGTGGCTGCTCTAACCTAAAGTTTCCCTAGCTATGTAATGACATGTGGGTACGTGGGTCTCTTACTCAAGAGCTTCCAGGGCAGCACAGATGATTTAAATGATTTAAATGATGGCGGGCAGAGGAAGAACAATAAGGAAAACACAGTCCATACCACAGTGTCAAAATCCAGCTTTCGGTGTCTATTGCGTTTTAAGACTGTGCCTGTTTTCCTAATTTTCTGCAGTTTGTGACTTCTGCAAACAAAAATCTAAATTGTCTTCAATTTAATGTTCTTTGGCTTTGTGACATCCTCACTAGAAGATTAGGTGCCTTGCTACTGTTTGGTAGTAACTAGAAGTGATGCTTGCAAAAGACTCTATAAAATCCACACTATTCCTATGTTTATATCTTTAATTTTTTAAAAGGTAAAAGTATATCCACATGGTTTAAATGCAATCTAATCATAAGGAAATGATCAGACAAATCCAGATCGTGGGACATTATACAAGACAATGTGGGACATTATATAAGACAACATTATATAAGACAAAATGTCCATGTCAATGGGCCACCTGGGTGGCTCAGTTGGTTAAGCATCCAACTCTTGATTTCAGCTCAAGTTGTGATCTCTGGGTTCATGAGACTGAGCCCACATCGGGCATTGCACTGATAGCCCGGAAAACCTGCTTGGGATTTTCTCTCCTACCTCTTCTCTCTGTCCCTCCCCCACTGGCTCATGTGTGCATGCGTGTGCGTGCACTCTCTCTCAAAAGAAACTAAAAAAAAAAAAAAAAAAAAAAAAAAAGTCAATGTCATAAAAGACAAAAAATAAAGGCAGGGAGATTCATACACATTGAAGGAGGTAAGAGCTGCAACAACCAAATGTGGGATCCTGGACTAGATCCTTGATGAAAAGAGAACAAAACAATAAAATGTGAATTTGGACTACATATTAGATAATAATATGGGTGGTTCTTGATGTCCGCACCTTATTATCAAATGGTTTAGCCAAACAAACAAAAAAATGGTACATACATACTTCCTAAAGCAAATGTTACAAAACGTTAACTGCTAAATTTAGACGAAGGGAATAGAATTTCAATGTTTTTGGAGTTTTGGAAATTTTCAGAGCCAAGAACAATTGTTATTAAAAATTCAAACTTAGGGGCGCCTCAGTGGCTCAGCCTCACTCTTGATTTTGGCTCAGGTCATGATCTCATGGTTCATGGGATTGAGCCCCGCATCAGGCTCTGTGTTGTCAGCGCAGAGCCTGCTACAGATCCTCTGTCACCCTCTCCCTGCCCAGCCCCCCGCTCTTGTTCCCTCTCTCAAAAATAAACATTAAAAAAAATTCACACTTGTAAATTTCTCAATTTTTTTCAATGTCCAAAAGTAAGTACTTTTAAATGTCATTAAATAAGACATTTGCAAAAACAGAAAACATTTTACAAAGTTTAAAAGAAAAAGTATTTCCTCCTCCCCCAAAACCAAAAGGCCTTGAACATAACCATCAAAAAGCACTATTTTGCAACTGTCCTTTACGAACAGAAGAATGAATGGAAATGGAAGCAACTGTTCAGCCTCTACCTGTGGCTAAGCCTTCTGAGACTCTCTGTGTAAGTTATTCCTGCTGCTGGAGACAGAAACCTTGCCATTACCCTTGGCTCTACCCACACTCTCCTCCATCTAATTCCACCACCTCTAGCACAGATTACAGAGTAGCTTTCCAGCCCTGTTCCCTCACCCACTGCACAGCAGCCAGGGATCCATTCAAATGTAAATCAGATCCTGGGAACTCCTCTGCTCCAGGGCCTTCAGTCCCCCATCCCACTGGTCCAACAAGGTCTCCCACCTTTCTATCCCCTTGTTATGCTCTTGTTTTCTAGAGTATTCCAACAAATGGTAGGATTCATTTTTATCTACCTCCCATGGAAAGGTAACTTAAATGCTATGAAGGATGTATCCCAAATAGCCCTCCTCTCACCCCACTACAGTAAATAGTAAGCACTCCACAACATACATGGGAGGGAAGAAGGATTTCTTCTCTGATCTTTTAAACAGCAAAACCCGGGGTGCCTAGGTGGCTCAGTCAGTTAAGCCTCCGCTTCGGCTCAGGTCATGATCTTGCAGTTGGTGAGTTTGAGCCCCACATCGGGCTCCTTGTTGACAGCTCGGAGCCTGCTTCGGATGCTGTGCCCCCCCCAAGTCCCCCCTTTCTGTCCCTCCCCCACTCGTGCTCTTTCTATCTCAAAAAAAAACATTAAAAAAATAAAAATAAATAATAAACAGCAAAACCCAAAATGCAGAAAAAGTTTTGAAACAGATGACCCAGTTTCTTCAACAAGGAAATGGTATGGGCAAGAAAAGAAGAAAAAGGAGGGAGAACTATGTTAGTACATAGATTGAAAGAAATTTCAGAAATATTAACCAAAAGCAGTATGTGGGGCTTTGGGTTTTGACTCAAACTAGCTGGAAAAAAGACAATTCTGAGACAATCATGGAAATTCGAAAACAGACTATTAGCTGACAATAAAGAATTATACTCCTTGTAATAATGGTATTGAAGTAAGGCATGTTTTTAAAAGATCTTTCTTTCTTAGAGATACATACTAATGTGTATGTTTGTGAAACGTGAGTATGTTTGGAATCTGTTTTAAAATTTATAGAAAAAATGTGGAACTGGTGGCAAAAATAAATTTTAGAGAAGTAAATTAGATGGTATTTCCCAATAATTTCTAATTATTTGGGTGAAAATTCTGATAGTCACCACCCAACACTACAAAGCAATTGCTTCCAGTGGGTGAGTCTGTCAACAGATAGCCCAAACATTCCTTGTGAATCATTCATTTTAATCATTAAGCATCACACATACAAGAATCTCAAAAAACTCTGAAAACAGTGGAAACTGTTTCCTAAGAAACACAGGAAGGCAACCCTGTTTCTTGTTTGCAGTTTCTGTGGTTTGGTGATTTCACAAGCAATGAAGCTCTATTTGTGGAGACCACTGGGATAGAGATCCATGTGGCTGCAATGCTGACTAAACATAAAGACAGATATACACCTTAATCTGTGTGCTGTATCTTCAGGATATTACGCTATTTTAACAACTTGCAAAAAAACAGACAACCTACCTTTTTGTTTATATATTGTATGTTTAGATGTATCATTTAGAAATTGCTTAACAAACACCTCTTCTAAAATGCCAACACTTTCTTATTCTCACTTCTACATAAATGAATTGAACTATCATTCATCCCTTAGTCAATACCAGTGATACATCAGAGAAAGGGAGGGTAACAGGCAGGCCTTGGTACGGTGGGAACTAAGTGTGGGCAACTGGATACAAGAAGGTGACAAAAATAAATCTGCCTTCCTTCCAATTCTTCCTAAGCTCTTGGTGGTCAGTATGCTGATGAAAAACGTATCAGAAGTTTCTTCCTTAAATTGTGTGAGCGAATCAGAAAGATTTTAACAAAACTCAACTGCCTGTATCCAGTTGAGCCTGATCTAGTGCAGTCTCCCTGGATCAGTTCAACGTCTACTCTCTCGATGCCCCTTTATACATCAGTATGGAACACGGAGATGTTTAGATGACGAGCATATGGTGATGTCTTTATACACTGGTATTACCATCTTTCCCGCAAATGACTGCAATGGCCTCTTAACCCTATCTGGACTTCTCTTCCCTGCCTTTTCCAAATCTTTCTTGGTACCACACTTACGTCATCCTATTATACCTGTGGAAATAGGTATATACCTCAGCAAAAAGTGAGCCGCAAATTCCTCTCATCCCTGTACACATCATGTTTTGCAATGTGACTGTGCTGCCTCTGCCATCAAAAGGTAGTCTATTTCTTCACTTCCCTGGGTCTGGGCTGGCTTAACGACTTGCTCTAACCAACAGATGTTAGGTGAAGTGACAACATGGACTTCTGAACCGAGGCCTCCAAGACCACATGGAACTGCCTTCTAGGCACAGGAGGATGAAAGTGTATGAAGCCCTCTCTACTGAGCCACCTAGACCAGCTGGTGAACAGCATCACCACCTGGACGACATAGGAGAAAGGCAATCTTAGTTCACTCAAACCCATCAAGCCTGCAGGTGACTACGAAGCGGGAGTCACTCCAAGCAAATCCAGTGAAGAAGCCCAAGATGACCTAATCCAAAGAACTGTCATTAATGGTTGTGGTTTTAAAGCCACTAAATTTGGGGTTAGTTTCTTATGTAGTGATCATTAACTGATTCAGCACCCCCCTTGACCTCATGATTAAGTTTTAAACTCTTAAGACTTTCTTGGGATCCCTTTTGTAGCTATCCAATCTCATCCCTCAGTCCACCCATAACTGAAAATCAATAAACGGAAATCCCTCTAAAATTGAGCCAGTAAGCCCTTGCTCCAGGATGCAAACCTCAGTGGGTTCCTTTTTTACGGTAGTGATGATTTGCCTAGCATACTGAAGTTAGCCTATAAGTGAAAAAAAGGCATGGTCCCCAGCATTCTGTTTAAAAGACCGGTCACAGAAACCAGTAAGCAATGAATATATATATATATATATATTTTTTTTTTTTTTTAATTTTTTTTTTCAACGTTTATTTATTTTTGGGACAGAGAGAGACAGAGCATGAACGGGGGAGGGACAGAGAGAGAGGGAGACACAGCATCGGAAACAGGCTCCAGGCTCTGAGCCATCAGCCCAGAGCCCGACGCGGGGCTCGAACTCACGGACTGTGAGATCGTGACCTGGCTGAAGTCGGACGCTTAACCGACTGCGCCACCCAGGCGCCCCGAATATATATATTTTTTAACTTGAGGAGTTAACGTTGTATTGCTTGACACTCAGTCCTGTTAATTAAGCCTACTGTAATTCTCTCCTAAAGAGAGGTAACTAGAGGTTTACAGTCACTCTGGCTACAGAGACGTTTGTAACTAGTCATCAAAACAAAACACTGCAAAACAAGTATTCCCTGGGATTTCATTCAAAATGGGACACAGAAACCAACGAATAAATCACTACATACATATCCCTAAAAGTTAGCAATGCGCTTAAATACAAAGAAACAAAATATCAAACTCATGAAAGCCAGTACTGAAAGAACTACATACTTGGACTTAGCATTTCTCTTCCACCTAATGTGGTCTTTTGGCATCTTTTTTTTATGGAACATACTTTTTTTAAAAGAAAGTACAACTGTTAGTTACACTGATGTATGAATGGTGTAAAACCTTACAATAAGGGAATATACATGTTCTATTCTCCACAGGTATTCACAAAGTTAGAAATCTGTCATATATTTATTTACATGTATATTCATGAGTAAAAACATACTTTTACATAACTGGTAACAGAATATACAGGTTACCTTTTTTACCTTTATTTCTCTCCATGTCACTGCATCCAAATCCTCATTCTTTATAACAGCTACACAGTATTCTACTGCCTGAATGTACCCATCATTTTAACCATTCCACTACTGATGCTTATCTATGGAGTTTCCACTTTTTTTTTTTTTTTTAAGGCAGGGAGGGAGAGAGGGAGAGAGTTATCGTAAGGAGGCTCTGCACCCAGGTGCCCCGAGAGTTTCCACTTTTTTAATGTTGTTGCAATTAATTATTTTTATTTTTAAATAACTTAAAACCTATCAAAAGGCTGCAAAACCAGTACAAAGTTCTGGTATACCCTTCACTCAACTTTTCCAAATGTTAATGTCTTCTATAACTATGGTACAATTATCCAAACCTAGAAGTTAACATTGCTATACTACTGTAGCTAATTTACATACGTTATTTGAATATCACCCTTTTTCCCACTAACGTTTTATTTTTCCTGATTTAGGATCTAATCCTGGATTTCACACTGCAATTCGTTCTCATGTTTCCTTGTGCTCTTCCAATCTGAGATAGTAAGGCTTTTATTTTTTACTTTTGTATTCTTGACACTGTTGAGGACTACTGCTATCCTCTTTACCAGTTATTTTGTAGAATGTCCTTCAATTTGAATTTGTTTAATGCTCTCATTAGACTGATAATAAGCATTTTTAACTTTTTATTGGGCTATAGTTCACGTCCCATTAAAATCACTGTTTTCAACTGTACAATTCAGCGTTTTTTTTTGTTATATTCACAAGGTTGTAAAATTATCACCACTATCTTATTCTGAAATTAGATAATTAGGTGACTTTTCATTACCCCAAAAAGAAACCCCATATCTATTAGCAGTCATTCCCCATTCTCTCCTCACCCCATTTCCTGGCAAGGACTAATACTTTTTGTCTCTACAGATTTGCCTGTTCTGGAATAAAAAATAAATGGAATTCATAAATGGAATCATAGAACATGTAGCCTATTGCGCCTTGCTTCCTCTATTTAGCATGTTTTCAGGAATCATCCATGTTCATCATTCAATTTTATGGCTGAATAATACTGCATTATATGGACATATTGCTACCTGTTTATTCATCAGTTAACAGACACTTAGGTCGTTTCTAAGTTTGGCTATTATGAATAATGCTGCTAAAAATGTTGAGGTACAATTTTTTGTATGAACATATGTTTCTAATTTCCTTCGCTATATACCTAGGGATGAAACTGTTGAGACAATATCCTTTTATATATACAACAATGTAGCATTCCGGGATAAATTCCTATGAGTGGAACTGGAGGGCCAAAGTTACACACATTTTAATTTATAATCAGTAAGAACCAAGTGTAATTAAAAAGCTGTGGGTGAACAGATTTCAATTTACTATTGCAGCTCATCAATTGATTTCTTCAACATATAAAATGTTTCTTAAAAAAAAATCAAGATGGGGCACTTGGGTGGCTCAGTCAGTAAAGTGTCCAACTTCGGCTCAGGTCATGATCTCGCGGTTTGTGAGTTCGAGCCCCGCATTGGGCTCTGTGCTGACAGCTCAGAGCCTGGAGTCTGCTTCAGATTCTGTGTCTCCCCCTCTCTCTGCCCCTCCCATGCTCATGCTCTCTCTCTCTCAATAATAAATAAACGTTAAAAAAAAAAAAAAACATCAAGACGAACAACCCAACAAAAAACAGGCAAGAGATATGAACAGCTCATAGAAATAATATCAAACAGCCCTTCAACAACTTCATTCATAGTAAGAAAAATGCAAAAATCAAGCTATACTCAGATGTAATTCTTATCAGAATCACAGAATTTCAGAAATTTGAGAATATGAGTTTACACTGCTAATGGGGATGAGAAATAGTACAATGTCGCAATATCTAGCCAAATTACTTACATATTTATCCTCTGAAGAAACAACTTCACAAAGAGAATATGGCAAAAATATGAAGTGTCACATGCACTAGGCTATGGAAGCACTATCATAACCAAAAAGCAAGGGGGTGGGGGGCGGTGGGAGACTCTGTTCATTCAGTACTGGCAAAACAGACTACTTTAAATCCACACACTAGAGTATCGTACTGTGGCAAAAATATCTCTACATACTACTTCGGAGCAATGCCTAGGATATGCTAAGTAAAACAAAATAAAACAAAAGCAAATACAGAATAATATGTAATTTATAGGCACTTTTTTTTTTTTTTTTTTTTGCCAGAGAGGAACAAAGAATATGAATACCTATCACACACATTTATTTGCTTATATTAAACAAAACACAAGATGTTAAGAAAAATAAGCATTCACGCAATTACATACAGGAAGGAGAAAAGGGAGTGAAAGCCACAGGATGAAGTTAGATTTCATACATTGTTTCATGTTTAACTTTGGAACCAGGTAATGCTTTAGCTAATTGTAAAACAAAATTAAATCCGAATTAAATACGTCATCCTACCTATATATCAAGTTGTGGTTTGGTTACTTTAAAACACAGAATTTGAATGAGCACCTTTAGAAGTTATATTCTAAGAGTAAAAAGTAATCA
This sequence comes from Panthera tigris, assembly GCF_018350195.1. NCBI lineage: Eukaryota > Metazoa > Chordata > Mammalia > Carnivora > Felidae > Panthera > Panthera tigris. Next base: position 240,823 of record NC_056672.1, on the reverse strand, counting down.
TGCTGGTAGTGATGAATTGTTTTTACCTTCTGAAACTTTCAAATGTAAACAGTGGAATACAGTCAGTAAGTCACAATGCTACGGTCAATAGGAACCAAGGTTATCACCATAAAAGAAAGATACAAGTATCAAATCAGAGAAGTAAAAACCTGAAATTTGAAATTTGGTTTTAAGAAAACAACATACATTATGATACGCATTACCTTAATGAAAAAGTTAGGATTTTCTAGTTCTAGCCACTGAAGACAGAAAAAATGAGCAACCCAATAGGAATGAACACTCCCTAGGCCCAGGATTGTGGTCTTCAACTATCAGTTCCCACTAAAAGAAAACAGGACTTGTTAGACAAACAGCTGATACCAGGTTTGTGGCAAAAAATATCACTGATTCTGGAACATATCTTGCCAAAAGCAAAGATGTTACTAAAGACTACAGTCATATCAAAAGGATTCAGGCACCAACCTGAAGGAACTCCCACTGGGCAAAGACTGAGTAAAAAGAGTAATATCTATCATTGACTGAAACAGATCATATATGTTCAAATTTACAAGTCCATTCATCTTAGGAGGATGCCAGAAAACCAAGCCATCATTCTGAAAACTGGTAAATGAGGAGGGGGGAAAAAAAGGGAAGCATTCCTTCTGCTTTTTGTGTATCTTAGAATAATCAAATATTTGACTAGGAAAAGCTCTTCTTTTTTAAGAATTTTGATAATGGACAAAGGAATGATTAATTTAAAATCCTGCCACTTTCTAAGCCTCACTGAAATAGTCAACTAGATATCAAGCATTAATGCCTGTTAAAACAATTAGGTTAAAAGCTGATAAGGCATTTTATAAGGGAATGATTAAGCTGACAATACCTAAAACCTCATCATTACAACATCACAAAGAGAGTTATTTGCTGTGTGATGTGTTACACAAGAAATAAACCACATATAAAGTATTCTTCCCAAAATGAAATAAAACAAACAGAAAGCTTGGATTCAATTTAGCTGATATGTAAGGACCAGTTTATAGAAAATGCAGGTGAACTAAGCTTGGCCTTGTGTGTTTTTAACTGTTAAGGTTAGGATGATGAATACAGGGGTAGTATTCATAACAAAATATAAGGAAACTAAAAAGCTTCAAAGAGGTTGTCAAAAAAACTTTTTAAAGAGTGACTTGTATCATTACCAGTGTCTGAGAATACCTGTCTCCCCATATCCTAAGACTACAAGTAATTTTTAAATATTTGCTAATTAGAGGGGCGCCTAGGTGGCTCAGTTGGTTGAACGTCTGACTTCAGGTCAGGTCATGATCTCACACTCCATGAGTTCAAGTCCCGCGTTGGGCTCTGTGCTGACAGCTCAAAGCCTGGAGCTTAAAAAAAATTTTTTTTTAATATTTTCTAATTAGATATTTTAATGGTTATATCATTTTATTTTGTATTTCCCTGATTACAAGTGAAATACTACTTCTTCCCTATGGTTCTTAGAAAGTTGTATTTCTTTGTCTACAAATTGTTCATTTTGCATACTTTTCATTAGAGAAGGTAATTTTTCATATTGATGTATAGGACTTCTTTATAGAAAATACCAAATATATTGATATTATATAACATTAAATCATTCATTCTCCCTTACCTGCTGGCACCCATACCCTTAAAAACTAAAAGGCACAGACAATTCAACAGTAATAACTGGAGATTTCCATACCTACTTCTAACAAGGATAGAACAATTAGAAGATCAACAATGAAGTAAAAATTTTAGCAACACCACACTAACTAGACCTAACATTTATTGAGAACTCTACCCAACTAGAGCAGTACATTCTTCTCATGTGTACAGAGAAATACCATAAAACAAGTCTAAATAAACTCAAAAGACTGAAATAATACAAACTATGTTATCTTGACCACAATGTAATGAAACTAGAAATTAGTAACATAAAGAAATTTAGAAAATTGACAAATATGTGGATATTAACATACACCTAAATAAACCATAGGTCAAATAAGAAATCATAAGTCACAAAACTTTCATATGAACAAAAATGAAAATATATCAGTTTGTTGAATGCAGATGAAGCAATGCTTAGAGGGAAGTTTATGGCCGTAAATGCCCGATTATTAAAAAAAATAAATATATATATCTGAAATCAGTAACTTAACTGTTCACTGTAAGGAACTAGAAAAGCAAGAAAAAAGAAAGAAATAAAGGGTTAGAGCGGAAATAAATGCAATACTGAGTAGAAGAGCAAAAAATGTCAAAAATCAATAGAAGTCAATTTATGAAACTATCAAAAAATTAACAAATCTTGGGGCATCTGGGCAGCTCAGTTGGTTAAGCTTCCAACTTCGGCTCAGGTCATGAACTCGCGGTTTCTGAGTTCCAGCCCCGTGTTGGGCTCTATGCTGATAGCTCGGAGCCTGGAGCCTGCTTTGGATTCTGTGTCTCTGTCACTCTCTGTTCCTCCCCTATTCATGCTCTGTCTCTATCTCTCTCTCAAAAATAAATAAAGATTAAAAAAAAACTTAAAAAGAAAATTAACAAATCTTTAGTGAAAAAGAGGTTGTATTAGTGAAAGAGTACTACGGGCACCTATAAGCCAATGGACTGGATAAACTAGATGAAATGGACAAATTCCTAGAAATACACAATCTACCAAGACTAAGTCATGAAGAAGTAGAACATCTGCACATATCCAGAACTAGTATTCAATAAGTGATCAAAAACCTTCTGCCAAAGAAAAGCCCTGGACCTCATGGCTTCATTGGTAAATTCTACCAAACATTTAAAGAAGAATTAACATCATTCACTCTGGAAGTCTTCTCAAAAATGAAGAGGAGGGAACACTTCCTAACACAGTCTATGAATGAAGCATTTACCTGTACCAAAGAAAAAGACACTACAAGAAAAGGCAACTGCAGGTTAATTTTCCTTATGCTTTTGATGCAAAAATCCTTAACAAAATACAGTAAAACCTTGGATTGTAACTTGCTCTGCAAGTGTTCCACAAGACAAGCTAACACTTCTAATAAATTTTAACTTGATAAAGGAGTGATGTCTTGCAATAGAAGTATATGACACCGAACATCACATGATCACAACTGAGCCAATAGTTCTGTGTGTGTGTGTGTGTGTGTGTCTGTTTGTCTCTCTCTCTCTGTCTCTCTCTCTCTGCAGGATTGTGGGGGAATGTCTCCCATGCTCAGATGCTCATGCTCCATCTCAGGCCGTGGTGTTTGGCAGAGATCAGTGATTTTTCAGAACGCTGGAAGGTGCCCAAACTGGCACTGGTGTATTTTTTTGCCACTTCAAAGCACCTATCGATAGTTCTTTGCTTTTCCATTACAAGAGTGAGCTTAGAAATGCTTTGCTTCATTCTAGGTCAGGCTGCCTGCAGATATAGACCCTTTCCTCTGCTGCCTTATTGCCAGTTACAATAAATACATGACAAGAGTTTATTAATACTGTACTGTCATCAACATCTGTGCGAGTGTATAAAATGGCTCTCATACAGAAAAAGATTCCAATGAGCCAGTGGACAGCAGTGATTCCATTAGTGATAATGAAAGTCGTTCTACACAATAACCCTCCTCTCTTGTCTCCCTCACACCAGCTACTAAGGTCTTCAAAGGTAAGTGCAGATGAATTTATTTTTCTTTATATTTTGTACTTTATTATTCTGTATTATATTACAGCATTGTAACCATTTTTATATGAATATTTTTGGGTTGTGGAACGAATTATCTGCATTCCCATTATTTCTAATGGGGAAATTCGCTTTGATATACATGTGCTTTGAATTATAAGCATGTTTCTGGAACGAATTATGCTTACAAACCAAGGTTTTAGTGTAGTAGCAAACTAAATTCAGCAGCTTGCTAAAGGGGATCTAACACCATGGCCAAGTAAGATTTATTCCTGGAATATAAGAATGTAAGAACAGTTCACAATGAAAATCAATCAGCAGGACACACCACTTTGAAAAGAAGGAGGTTGGGGGATACACGATCATCTCCACTGATGCAGAAAAAGCACTTGACAAAATTAATAGCTTTTCATGATTGAAAAAAATCTTAAAAAGGATAGAAGGAAATTACCTCAATATAATAAATGGCACATATGAAAAATCTACACCTAACATCACAATCAATAGTGAAAGGCTGAGAAAACTTTTCCTTTAAGATCAGGAACAAGAAAAAGATGCCTGCTTTTAACACTTTTATTTAACATAGTATTGGGAGTTCTAGCCAGAGTAATTACATAAGGAAAAAAAAAAATCCAAACTGGAAAAGAAAAAGTAAAATCATTTGTTTGCAGATGCCATCATCTTACATATAGAAAACCCTAAAGGTTCCACAAAAACACTTTAGAGCTAATAAGTGAATTCAGCAAAATTGAAGGACAAAAAATTCAACGTGCAAAAATCAGTTGCATTTGTATACACTAACAATGAAAATTACAAAAACTACTCTTTTGGGATGCCTGGGTAGCTCAGTGGGTTAAGCATCTGACTCTATTTCAGCTCAGGTCATGATCTCACAATTGTGATCATGATCTCACGGTGGTGAAACTGAGCTCCACATTGGGCTCTGCACTTGGCATGGAGCCTTCTTGAGATTTTTCCTCTGCCCCTCTCCTGCTTGCATATGCTCGCCTGCTCTCTTTCCCAAAAAACAAACCCAATTCTTTTTACAACAGCATCAAAAAGAATAATTTCTCAGGAAAAATGAACCAAGTAGGCAAAAAACTTTAACACTGAAAACTACAAAACACTGCAGATAAGAATTAAGAAGGCAAAAATAAATGGAAAGACCTTCTATGTTCAAGAATCAGGAAATTCAACGTTGTCTAGATGTCAAAACTGCCCTAAATGATCTATGGATTAAGTGTCATTCCTACTTAAGTGCCATGACCTTTTTTGCAAAAATAAAAAATCCATTCTAAAATTTATATGGAGGAAGGTGGGTGGGGGATGGGCTAGATAAGTAATGGGTATTAGGAGGGCATTGTTATGATGACCCCTGGGTACTGTATGTAAGTGATGAATACTGGATTCTACTCCTGAAACCAATTTTGTACTTTTTTTTTTAAGCTAGAATGTAAATAAAAACTTGAAAAAAAAATTCATATGGAATCTCAAATGACCCTGACAAGTCAAAACAGTTTAAAAAACAAAAACAAAAACAAAAACAAAAACAAAACTGGGGCACCTGGGTGGCTCAGCTGGTTAAGTGTCTGACTATTTCAGGTCAGGTCATGATCTCTCAGTTCGTAGGATTGAGACCCACGTCAGGCTCTGCACTGGCAGCACAGAGCCTGCTTGGGATTCTCTCCCCGCCCTCTCTCTGTGCTGCTCCCCTGCTCACTCTCTCTCTCTCTCTCTCTCAAATAAACATTAAAAAAAAACCCCAAAAAACTGCAGTATTCACATTTCCTGCTTTCAAAGCACACTACAAAGCTAATCAAAACAGTATGGCACTCAGGCACCCAAATGGCTCAGTTGAGCACCCAATTCTTTTTTCTTTTTTTTAAATTTTGTTTATTTATGAGAGAGAGAGAGAGAGAGAGAGAGAGAGAGAGAGAGAGAGAGAGAGAGAGAGAGAGAGATAGCGAACAAGCACAGGCAGGGAAGGGGCAGAGAGGGAGAAAGAGAATCAGAAGCAGGCTCCAGGCTCTAAGCTGTCAGCATGCAGGGCTGAACCCATGAACCACAAGATCATGACCTGAGTTGAAGTCAGATGCTCAACCAACTGAGCCACCCAGGCGCCCCAAGCACCCAACTCTTGATTTCAGCTTAGGTCATGATCCCAGGGTCGTGGGATCAAGCCCCACATCACGTTCCATGCTTAAAATTCTCTTTCCCCCTTGGCTCCTTTCCCCACTCACACTCTCTCACTCTCTAAAATATGAATGAATAAATGTTAAAAAAAAAAACCCAGGGCAGTACTGGCATAAAAACAAAGACCAATGGGATATAATAATAGAGAGTTCAGAAGTAAACACTTGTATAATGGCCAAATGATTTGCAACAAGAGTGCTAAGACCATTCAGTGGAAAAAGAATAGTCCCTTCGACGCAGGGTCCTGGGAACACTGGATATTCACATGCAAAATAATGAAGCTGGACCTTTTACCTCACTTCATGTACAAAAAATTAATTCAAAATGAATCAAAGCCCTAAACATAAAAGCTACAACTATAAAACTCTTAGAAGATAACACAGGAGGAAAGCCTCATGACAATGGACCTGACAATGATTTTCTGAACATGACACCAAAAAAAAAAAAAAAACAGGCAACAAAAGAAAAAATAGATAATCTGACTTGATCAAAAAGAAAAACTTTTGTGCGTCAAAGGGCATTATCAACAGAGTGAAGAGGCAACCCACAGAATGGAAGAAAATATTTGCAAATCACCTATCTGGTAAGGAATTATTATACACACAGAAGCATGCACGCACATACATATAAACTCCTAAAGTTCAAGCACCAAAAAAACAAACTGATTTAAAAATCTGCAAAGGACAAAAAATTACATGAAAAGATGCTCCATATCACTTATCATTAGGGAAATGCAAAGCTAAACAATACTGAGATATTATCTTGTGCTCAATAGGATGGCTACGATTAAAAAGAAAAAAAAATTAAAAACCTGAAAATAACAAGTGTTGGCAAGGATGTAAACTTGTGCACTTTTGTGGCAATGTAAAATGGTATAGCCAATGTGAAAACACTATGGGAGTTCCTCAAAAAAATTAAAAATATTGACAATTACCAAATATCCAGTAACTCACTTCTGGCTATATACCAAAAAGAAATGAAAGCAGGGTCTCAAGGAGATATCTGTACACCCGTTATTCACAATTCCAAATATTCACAATAGCCAAAAGGTGATGGATTATTATATAGCCCTGAAAAGGGAATTCTGACAACTGCTACAACACAGCTAAATGTTGACAGCATTACGCTAAGTGAAATAAGCCAGTCGTACAAGGACAAATACTGTATGATTCTGTTATATGAGATTTAGAGAGAAAGAAAGTACAATGGTGGTTGCCAGGGACTAGGTGGGGAGAGGGAAATGATGAGTTATTTTTTAATGGGTACAGAGTTCAGTTTCAATGATGAAAAGTTCTGGAGATGGACAATGGTACTGGTTGTCCAACAATGTTAATATACAAATGCCACTGAACTACATACTTAAAAATGACTAAAATGGTGAATTTTATGTTATGTGTATTTTACAATTAAAAAAAAAAAAAAAAGGAACTCAAAATAGATCACAGACCTAAAAGTAAGGTCCCTTAGTTTCATCATGAGTTTGTATATACAGCACTAACCGCACCATCCATGCAAGAAAAACTTGGCACGCTGGACTCCATTAAAACTAAAAACTTGTGCTCTGTGAAAGACACTGCTGAAAGAATGAAAAGACAAGCCACAGAGTGGACGAAAGTATTTACAAACTCGTATCTGATCAGGGACTTGAATCAAGAACTCTTTCAATTCACCTATAAAATGACAAGTCACACAGTTTAAAAATGGGCAAAGGACCTGTATAAACATTTCTCTGAAGAAAATAAAGAATTGGTCAATAAACACATGAAAAGATGTTCAACATCCTTAGCCACTAGGGAAATGCATATCAAAACCATAGTGACATACCACTTCAGACCCACCAGAATGGATGTAATAAAAAAATATTAACAAGTACTGGTGAGGATTTAAATAGGAACCCTCACACACAACTGTTGGGAATATAAAATGGTACCCCACTATGGAAAATAGTTTGGCATTTCCTCAAGATGTTAAACAGAGTTACCATATAACCTAGCAATTGTACTCCAATACCCAAGACAACTGAAAATATGTGTATACAGAAACCTGTAAACAAATGTTCACAGCAACATTATTCATAGTAACCAAATGTAGGAACAACCCAGATGTCTACCAAGTGATGAATGGATAATCAAAAAGTGGTATATCCATACAATGCAATATTAATCAGCTATAAAAAGGAATAAAGTATAAATTTATGCTACAACATGGGTAACTTGGAAAACTTTATGCTCAATCAGAGAAGCCAGGCACCAAAGGCAACAACATATAGTATTATTCCATTTATGTGAAATGCCCAGAATAGACATTCCACTGGAACAGAGAGCAGATTAGTGGTCACCAGGGCCAGAAGGTAGGGGAAGATAAGAATGACTGCTAATGGGTACAGGGTTTCATTCTGGGGAGATGAAAATATTCTGACAGTGGTAATGGCTGCACAACCTTGTGAATATACTAAAAATACCTGGATCGTACACTTGAATACAGTGAATTTTATGTGAATATATCTCAATAAAAATGCAATGGTAAAAAAAAAAAAAAAAGAGACACAAAGATGCAGAAAGAGGCTGACTCTGCCTCTTGGCTGTGTGTGCAGCCTGGAACCCTGACAAATACCTTGAGACCATGAGAGCCAGACAAGTCAATACACTGAAATCACCAAGTACCTGGGTCCTTGATTATGCTGCTTAAGTGCTAAATGAACCAATCCTGAAACTGTCTTTCCATCAGATTTCTTGCTAAACGAGTTAATAAATCTCCTAATTATAAAACGGGGTGGGGGGAGGGGCAGATCTTAACAGACACCTAACCAAAAATGATACAGAAATGGCAAATAAGTATACGAAAAGATGCTCAACATATGTCATTTAAAAATGCAAATTAAGGGGCGCCTGGGTGGCTCAGTCGGTTAAGCGGCCGACTTCGGCTCGGGTCATGATCTCGTGGTCCGTGAGTTCGAGCCCCGCGTCGGGCTCTGTGCTGACAGCTCAGAGCCTGGAGCCTGTTTCAGATTCTGTGTCTCCCTCTCTCTGACCCTCCCCCGTTCATGCTCTGTCTCTCTCTGTCTCAAAAATAAATAAACATTAAAAAAAAAAAATAAATGAAAATGCAAATTAAAACAATGCAATTGTTGGATGATAGATCTTAAATGCATATTACTAAGTGAAAAGAAGAAAGTCTGGAAGGCTATATAGTGTATGATTCCATTTAGGTAAAACTGGAGAGGTAAACAGATCAGTGGTTGCTAGGGGTGGAGGGGTAAGGTTAAACAGGTGAAGCACAGGCAGTGAAACTCATGTTTGTTTAATACTGTAATGGTAGAAAACAGCACTATGTGTTTGTCAAAACCCACAGACTTTGAACCCTGGTATAGGTTAATTTTTTAAAAAATGTTTAGGAGGTCAGAGAATCTCAGCATGGACTGCAGAGTGTGATAAAGGTAACTGTATTAGATGGGGCGCCTGGGTGGCGCAGTCGGTTAAGCGTCCGGCTTCAGCCAGGTCACGATCTCGCGGTCCGTGAGTTCGAGCCCCGCGTCAGGCTCTGGGCTGATGGCTCGGAGCCTGGAGCCTGTTTCCGATTCTGTGTCTCCTTCTCTCTCTGCCCCTCCCCCGTTCATGCTCTGTCTCTCTCTGTCCCAAAAATAAATAAAAAACGTTGAAAAAAAAAATTAAAAAAAAAAAAAAAAAAAAGGTAACTGTATTAGAAATGCATGAATCAACTTCACTGAAGAGGGTGGGGGCAACAGTTAGTGATCTAAGTAACATTAGGGATGAGTAGGGTCTGTAAGACCAAAAGGCAAAAGGTACCACATTTAAGCACTGTATTAATTGATAAATATGTTCCCACAAGGGTACAGATAACCATTCTGAAATCAGTGTACTGGAATTGAACAATTAAGTAAATGGATGGCAAATGGTAGGAGTTACTTTTTTCACTGCTGGAGCAGAAGGTTATCAACAAGGGAAAAAGCTAGAATGATCCCTGTGATAACAGATTAGAGTTGGAGATAACACTATGAACTCATTTTAATTTTACATAGATACAGATGACCATATACAGAACTATTTATAGATAACATGTATACACAGGCTAATATACACATGTATATTTTCCTTGCTCTGTCACCCGAGAGAACCTAAAAGTAATGACATCCCAGCAGCCCAAGAGCAGTCAGTTCTGGTGCCTTGATCTTGGTTTCAAATACAATTTTCCAACAAAAGGAGCCAGAGCTCCTTAGAGAAATGGCTGATTCTAGGACTAAGGCAGGAAAAATACAAGAGAAATCTCGCAAATCTTGTAGTACCAGAATATATTGCTAAAAACAAAAAACAAAACACCCCAATGAAATGCCAAAAACATAGGGATATGTCAAAGAGCTCCCAATGGCCAAAGCTGTGGCAATATGAGGCAACAAAACAAAACAGTACTGGATTATAGCTAATATAATAAAATATATATTTCATTATATATGAAAATATATAGCTAATAAAGTTATAAAATATATGTATTATAAAATACATATCTACAAATCTATACTAGTAAGATGACATAGTAAACAAGTGGGGGAGAAAAGACAAATCTGTGCAGAGGAATTCCAAATGCAAGAAATTCCTTCAAGTTTTGCCTTCAAGGAAGTGAGGCAAAACTCCCATTTCTTAAATGTGGGCCGCATGTACTTTCTTCTGAAGAGTACAGCATAGAAAGAGGGGAAGAAGAGTATCTTTCTAGAGAAAGGTGACAAACACTACCTCAGACAAAATGTTAATGTCAACAGTGACGTGTATCCTTGATATGTTATGAAAATGGCACTTCACTTCTGTGGGCTTTCCTCCTCTAAACCCGTAATCCCACCCTAATCATGAGGAAACATCAGATGAATCCCACTTGAGGGACATTCTGCAAAATAACCAGGACTCGTGAAAATTGTGAAAGTCATCAAAAACAAGGAAAGTCTGAGAAACTATCATAGCCCAGAAGAACTTACAGAGACATGAAAACTAAATGTAATGAAATACTGAAACAGAAAAAGGGCATTTAGTAAAAACCAGGAAAATGTGAATAAGTATGGACTTTAGATGATGGTAAGGTATGGACATTGGTTCATCAGTTTTAACAAATATACCATACTAATATAAGATGCTAATAACAGAAGGAAATGGATGTGAGGTATATGAAACCTCTCTATACAACCTTTTTTCTGTAAGTCTAAACTATTCTAAAATAAAGTTTCAAAACATTAATGGGCAAGAATACCAAAAACATCCTGAAGGTGGAAAGAATAGGGGAAATATTTGAGCAGGGGTTGGGAAACTACAGCCCACAGCCTAAATCGATCACCAGTTTTTGTAATATGTTTTACTGAAATTTAGCAATGTTCATTCATTTACATATGTCCAAGGCTGCTTTTGTGCTACACTGACAGCACTGAGTAGCTGCAACAGACTATATGGCAGAAAAGCCTAAAATATTTACCATCAGGTTCTTAACAGAAAAAGTTTGCTGACCCCAAAGTGAATAACTAGAACACAAAGGGGAGATCATAAGTATCAGTAACCCCATATAATATCTGAGAAGCTGCTGACATTCCTTGACCACCCTGAACAGAGGCAGGTGCTTCCCTACCAAATTCCTGTAGCTTCTTTTCCACATACGACTAGTCTCTCTCCTGTACTACACAACACCTCTCAAAGGCAAGGATCTCAATAGTAATTCTCTAAATGCACCCTGAACTCAGCAGATAACTGGCTTTTATGACGTTAGAAGTTGACTTCCTACACCACCAAGACATATTTGCTAACAAATTCCCAACTGTGTTCATGTTTCAGCAACCGTGTGCATAAACAGACTAGTCACCTCCTGAGACTGCAGCCTTGAGAATTCTTCAGGTCCGGAAGTTGAATCTTGACTAGTCAACCTGACCAGGATCATTCAATGACTAAAGATAGGAACGAACTACATGGACCAATTATGGCCAATGAGGTATGAGGGGAAATACGTGGAGGGTTTATGGACTTTCCTTCATTCTTCTAGGGACATATATCAAAACATTACTGTTTCCAGTTTGAGGGCACTGTTGTGTAAGCATGTGATACTTAGCATCATAGCCATCCTGAGACCACACGTGGTCAATCTTATGACCCCAAACTATTACCCTGGGAAGAGCAGAGCATATGAATGTAATGAGCCCACCATGTCTTTGGTGATATTACACTGCTAAAATAAGCACACAATCTCTGTACTACCTATCATGTGCAATAATAAACCACTTACCATCAAGTTATCATTACACCATGTACAATGTTAACCTATTAAAAATGAAATATTTTGATCTTGATTTTTATGGATAAGCTGAGGAACTAAGAACTATAACTGTAAACTGTTGGCTCTATTGTACTTCTAAGCAGAAAAATTATTTTAAAATATATTTTAATTGAAAACGAGTACTCCATAGTTGGGATGTACTGCCATAAGATTCATAGTAATCTCTGCAGTAATGCTGAAGACATATATGAGAAGTATATTTCACTCTAAGCTCTGAGTACTTTAATAACATAGAAGTTTACTACTTCTTGCCTATATCCTTTGTATTTATCTGGTTAGTAAAATGCTCCATCAAAAATAAATTCTTTATCAAAAATCTTTTTAAATATAAACACAAAGATGAAGTACATAAAAAGTTTTAAACGAATAAATGATTACACCTAAAGGCTTTGCTTTTCTTCCTCCTAATACTGAAATGCCAGTAGGAAAAACAATTTTACGGCTTCTTTAGATGAAATAACTTTTCCACAAAAATTATGAAAATTTTCTCAGCACTAAATTAAATAGTTGAATACATGCAATCACTATGGGGTTGGACAGACAAAGCATTGATTAAATATTTGTAAGATAACTGCTTTTAAGTCTCCAAACTCTATAATTTACCAACCACCACCCAACTTAAAGCAAACCAAGATGCCAAGGACTACTTTTGTAAATATTCCTATCTCTATCAACCTTATCTAAGAATGAAAATATTCAAATCCAAGTGGTTAATTCACTCAGCATGTATATGTTGAGCTCTAGTATGTCTGCTAGATGTTGGCAACAACGGTATCAATAGATACTATCCTGTACTCGTTTAATGAAATATAAATCTTTAAAAGGAAATGAACACTATAAAGAACAAGGACACAGCTCAGAGACAGTCATTACAAAAGATCTAAGCTGGGGCACCTGGATGGCTCAGTCGGTTGAGCGCCTGACTTCAGCTCATGTCATGATCTCACGGTTCGTGGATTCAAGCTCCGCGTCAGGCTTTGAGCTGACAGCTCAGAGTCTGGAGCCTGCTTCAGATTCTGTGTCTTCCCCTCTCTCTCCCTCTCTCTCTCTCTCTCTCTCTCTCTGCCCCTCCCCTGCTCACACTCTGTCAATCTCTCTCTCAAAAAATAAATAAACATTAAAAAAAAAAGATCTAAGCTATACTGCAAAAATTATTCTACAATAGCAGGAGAAGCAGCAACAGACACCATGCCAAGACCTGATCAAAGCACATTACAGATGCTACCGTTTTTTCTGCACTGTAGTCTTCAAGATAAAAACTATCATCATCCCCATTTTATAGATGACAAAAGTCAGATGCAGAGAATTCATGTAACTTGCCCAAGTCATAGAGTTACTAAGTGCCTCAGCTGGTATTCCATCCAGAGAATCACGTACCTCCAGAGTGTATGCTACTAACCACTGTACTGCTTACACTACCTTTCTTAGCCTACAGTTTTCATAAACAGAATCAGCACATACATGACAGGTAGCCTGGACTGCAGCAACCTGAGTAAGAGGTGACAGGAGCCAAATGTAGGCAGTTCCTCAGGCAAAGTGCAGCCTTTTACTTACCCACCCACCTCTGTTCCCACACTAAGGAGTCTGGCTGGGCTAGTATGTGCCTGGACAAAAAAAAAAAAAAAACAATCTCCATCAACCCCCTCACTTGCTTTCTCAACATGACCTGAAAAGATGAGACTAGCAAGAGCACCTGACTTTTATCAATCAGGTCATCTGCCTTCAATTGGAAAAAGATAAGGGTGAAAACTACTCCCGTTGGTCCCAAACATGATCTCCAACTCACAGATCACGGTACACAGTAAACATCAGTGAGTGACTCCCAACATGGAAGCAGGAGAGAGAAAGAGGCTGTCATATACACAAACTGACTAGAACTGGGTTTCCATAAATAAACTGATACATCTATATCCTGCTGATTTTTGGCAGGAGTGCCAAATCCACTCAAAACAAAAGCACAGTTTCTTCAACAAATGGTGCTGAGACCACTGAATTTCCACATATAAAGAATGAATCTGAAACCCTACCTCACACCATATAGAGAACCCAAACCAGATAAATGATCTAAGCTAAAACCACAAAACTAGGAAGAAAACACAGAGCTAAATCTTGGATTTAATCATGGATTCTTAGACATGACTCCAAAGCAGCAACAGTAACAAGCAACAAAAGAAAAAAGTAGATATTGGGCTTTGTCAAAACCACAAACTTTTAAAATGAACCAAAACCCTAACTAAGTGTATGACATAAAACTCTCACAAAACAACATAGGGGAAAAGCTCTGTAACATTGGATTTGACGAGATCTTGAATATGACACCAAAAGACAAAGGCAACAAAAGTAAAAACAGATTAAATTGAATGTTACCAAAATTTAAAACTTCCACACATCAAAGGATACAATCAACAGAGTGAAAAGGCAACCTATGGAGAAGATATTTGTAATGCATGTACCTGAAAAGAAGGTAATATTCAGAATACATCAAGAACCTCTACAACTCAAAGTAACAGTCCAATTTAAAATTGAGCAAAGGACTTCTGGTGGGAATTTAAAATGGTGCAACTACGATGGGAAACAGCATGGCAGTGCCTCAAAACTTAAAAATGGAATTACCCAATGATTTAATAATTCCACTTCTGGATAGATATACAAAAGATTTGAAAGCAGGGTCTTAAAGAAATATTTGTACAATCATGTTCACAGAAGCATTATTCACAATAGCCAAAACAACAGAAGCAATGAAATACTCAACAGATAAATGGAGAAACAAAATGTGGCATATACATAAAACAGAGTATTATTCCATCTTGAAGGAAATTCCAAGACATACCACACATGCCTTCAGCAATCCTGAAGACAACATGTTTCGACATGTGTCAACAACAACAACATTGAGGTCATTATGCTGAATGTCACAAAAATACAGTGTAGGATTCCACTTATATGAGGTATCTAGAGTAGTCAGACTTATAGAAACTGAAAGCAGAAAGATGGTTATTAGGGAATGAGGGACAGGGTAAATGCTATTTAATGGATATAGAGGTTTCGTTTTACAAACTGAAAAAGTTCTAGAGATTGGTTTCACAATAACGTAAATACATTTAACACTACTAAGCTGCACAATTAAAAATGGTTGAAATGGTCAATTTTATGATATATGTATTACATTGCAATGTTAAGAATTTTTTTTTTCAATGTTTTTTTATTTATTTTTGGGACAGAGAGAGACAGAGCATGAACGGGGGAGGGGCAGAGAGAGAGGGAGACACAGAATCGGAAACAGGCTCCAGGCTCCGAGCCATCATCCCAGAGCCCGACGCGGGGCTCGAACTCACGGACCGCGAGATCGTGACCTGGCTGAAGTCGGACGCTTAACCAACTGCGCCACCCAGGCGCCCCAAGAATTTCTTGAAGCCACTGTGTTTCTATATATTGGCAACAATTATGAATTTGAATTTTTAAGAATTTACATATTTAATATTTACACTATTGTACAACAGCATCAAAAAATTTGAAATGGGGTATACTCTGACAAATGATGTGAAAGGCCTGTACACTGAAAACTCCAAAACACAGGTGGGAAATTTTAAAGATCTAAAATAAACGGAGGGATACCTCTTTCATGAATGAGAAGATTCAATGTTTTCAATTCTTCCTAAACTCATTTTCAGAATCAACACAATCCCAATGAAAATATAAGCAGGGTTTGTTTGTAAAAATTGAAAATCTGATTCCAGAATTCTAAAATGCAAAGGACATAGAATAGCCAAACAATTTTAAAAGAGAACAAGTGTGGAAGCCTAACAGTACTTGTTTCAAGTATTAATATATACCTCTAATAATACATATTAAGCAGTATTGATTTATAGATAAAACAGAATACAGAATAGACTGACATATATGAATAACTGAATTTTGACTAAAGTGCAACTTTAGTGAATAAGAAAGTCTTTTCAACAAATGATGCAACAGTTATCCATACACAAAAAGAGAACTTCCATCCATACTTTGCACCATATTAAAAAATAATTCAAAATGGTCATAAAACTAATTGTAAAATCTAAAAAGCTTCTAAAAACTGAAGGAAATCCTTGTGATATTGAGTTAGGCAAGCATTTCTTAGATATAAACCAAAACCAATCCATAAAAGAACAAATTGATAAATTTCATCAAAATTAAACATTCTGCTCTTCTAAAAAATTTTTTAATGTTAATTTTTGAGAGAGAGAGAGAGAGAGAGAGAGAGAAAGAAAGAGAGAGCACAAGCAGGGGAGGGGCAGAGAGAGAGGGAGACACAGAATCCTAAGCAGGCTCCAGGCCCAAAGCTGTCAACAGAGTGGGACTATGGGCTCAAACTCACAAACCGCGAAATCATGACCTGAGCCAAAGTCGGATGCTTAACTGACCGAGCCACCCAGGCGCCCCAAACACTCTGTTCTTCTAAAAGCACAGCTTAAAAGAAAATATTTGTGGGGCGCCTGGGTGGCTCACTCGATTGGGCATCCGACTTTGGCTCAGGTCATGATCTCATGGTCCGAGAGTTTGGGCCTCGCGTCGGGCTCTGTGCTGACAGCTCGGAGCCTGGAGCCTGCTTCAGATTCTGTGTCTCCCTCTCTCTGATCCTTCCCCGTTCATGCTCTTTCTCTGTCTCAAAAATAAATAAACATTAAAAAAAGAAGTTTTTTTAAAGAAAATATTTGCAAAGCATATATCTGATAAAGGACTTACATCCTAAATCTATGAAGTACTCTCAAAAATCAATTATAAGATAAACAACCTAACAATAAAAATAGGCAAAAGACTCGAACAGACGCTTCACCAAGAGGATATAAAGATGACAAATAAGTTTATGGAAAGATGTTGAATATCATTAGCCAGAGGGACATGCAAATTAAAAACAAAATAAAACAATTAAAATACAGATCTATTACAAGGGCTAAAATTGACCAAGTGTTGAGGATGTAGATGAAGTGGAACTGTCATAGTGCTAGTGACAACGTAAAACTGTAAAATAACTTTAGAGAATGGTTTGGCAGTTTTCTTTAAAAGTTAAACAATACACCTACCATATGATTTAGCCACTGCACTCTAAGTATTTACTTAAAAGTATATCCCATACAAAGACTGGTAGACAAACGCTCATAGCAACTTTATTTGTACTGCCAAGCCTTAGTGATGAAGCAAATGTTCATCAACAGCTGAATGGATAAACAAATTGTGGTATGGTATGTCCATACAATGGAATACTACTCAGCAACAAAAAGGAATGCACTGATTTATACAACATGGATAAATCTCAACTCATGCTGAGTTTAAAAAAAAAAAAAAGCCAAAGCAAAAAGAGCATATGCTAGAAAATTAACAGTAATATATACTGACAGTAAGTAGATAAATGTTTGCCTGGGAAGTAGGTGGAGAGAAGATATAAAATGGGCACAAGGAAACTTCTGGGAGTGATGGATATATTCACTGTCTTGATTGTGGTAATGATTCCACAAGTGTATACACATGTCAAAATACAAACCTGTATAAACATATATAGTTGTTACTATGTCAATTATATTTCAATGAAGCTATTTTTAAAAGATAAACAAATACAAAACTATTGTATTAAAAAGTCAAGCAGGGGCATCTGGGTGGTTCAGTCTGTTAAGCATCAGACTCAATTTCGGCTCAGGTCACGATCTCACAGTCAGGCTCCAGGCCCAGCTGCAGAACGTAGCATGTGGAAATGATACTAGACACAAAGGTAAGCAGAAAGATGCATAATTTGTGGTCCCAGCATACAACATGAACATTTAAAGGTATTCACGGGGCGCCTGGGTGGCTCAGTCGGTTGAGCGGCCGACTTCGGCTCAGGTCACGATCTCACACTCCGTGAGTTCGAGCCCCGCGTCGGGCTCTGAGCTGACAGCTCAGAGCCTGTAGCTGCTTCAGATTCTGTGTCTCCCTCTCTCTGTGACCCTCCCCCGTTCATGCTCTGTCTCTCTCTGTCTCAAAAATAAATAAACGTTAAAAAAAAATAAAAATAAAAAAAAAATTACAAAGGCATTCACTTGCTTTCCCAGCCACCACACATTCCAAACGAGCACCAGTGTCTGAACTCTGCCACCTGCCCATGCTAATCATCTCACTAAGTACAGTAAGTATCAAGAAAATTCACTGTCAGTATTCACTGCAGTTCATCAATACGGAGTCCATGCACCCTCAGAGACCAGGAAAGACTGGGTAGCAATCTATCTGTGCCCAAATTAGCAGGTTAGCATCAGGGTCCCACAGGAGAAGGAACCAGGGAATAGAGTCTAGGTTTCCTTGAGTAAACTTCTTTGAGTAAACATCCTTCAAAAGTTCCAGCTCTAAGCATATAAAATTATCAACTTTTTTTTTTAAGTTTATTTAGAGAGAGAGAGAGAGAGAGAGAGAGAGCAGGGGAGGGACACAGAGAGAGGGAGGGAGAATCCCAAGCAGGCTCTGCACTGTCAGCACGGAACCCCACACAGGGCTCAAACCCACGAACGTAAAAGCATGACCTGAGCCAAAATCAAGAGTCGGACACTCAACCGACTGAGCCACCCAGGCGCCCCCAAATCATCAGGTTTAATTTTTAGTAAATGACTTGTCAGGAATCACGTATACATTCTGACCATTCATGCTGAAAATATTGAGAAACAGTAACAGCCAATATTTATTGAGAACTTACTAGGTACAAGGTTGCAGTAACCCTAGCAATCCTCTGAGGTAAATACTATTATTAATTCGGAGATGTTATGTAACTTGTGCAGGTAACAAAAGGTGGGGACTGGGATTCTGAGCATGCTCACTTAATCACTATGCTACAATGCTTCAACCTGCTGGGTTATTTATTTTTATCCAAAAAGCCAAGGAGAACCAATGAAAAAACTTAAGGACAGCAGTAATTATGACACTAATCAACCAAGAACTGATGGTGAGGTTAGCAAGGGTCCCGAGAGAGAAGTCAAACGCTAAGTCAAAAACGCTGAGGAACTGAACCAGAGGGATGCAGAGGAAGCCGACAACCTAAAATCTTCGCCTGGTAAAATTAGCTACACTTGGCAAAGTACTGGGTGTCCTTAAGTACAGCAACGGATGAGGGAAGCTGTTTCCCGTGTTACTAGCTTGGTGGCTGATGAGTAATTATGGTCTGTCCATGCAGACCCAGGAGGACCCGGCGGTTTGGCTCAGTTGAGGGGCAGGAATATGAGGTCTCCTTTTTAAATAATCAGAAACAAAACGAGAAAAACCAATTCTCTGGAATTTCCTCTCACCATGAAATAAACCTCCCTTTCCAGACATCTTGTCTTTGAAATGAGGAACCCTTAACGCTTTTTCAAAAATGAGAACTCACTTGAGCAAGGAGGGCCCTTCAACACTACTACTAGGCTCTCCTCTCCTTTTATGGATGAGGCACCGAGTGGCAGGGCACACCGTTCTCACAGGACCAGTACCAGAACCAGCTCTTCGGGCTCCATTCTACTTCCCCCTCCTCCCAATTCTGTTAATGCAGACTCGTATCACCAAGTAATATTCATCTAGCGTCTCCTAAAAGCAAATATAGGTATGTAAGCTAAAAATCTGTAAAGCAAAATTTGTAAAAAAAAAAAAAAAAAAAAAAAAGTCGACCGCATACATTTAACTTTCCTAAAATTTCTGGTTTTCTTTGGCAAAACGTTTCCTTGGTGTTACCCTGTAACGTTTCTGTATTTCCTGTCCTGAATAGAGCAGAAAAACCCACGGTCTTTAAGGAAGACTGGAGCTCTATGTTTTCTCCTCCCCCATAACGAACCGGAGGCGCCTCTGAGCCAGCGGGCTCTGCCGAAGCCGGGCCTATGAAATCAGCGCCCCGGCGGCCACCCGAACCCGGCGGAAACCCGGAGGGAGAGCGGCCCGAGCGTTCCCGGCCGACAGGCCCGCACACGCCCGAGGAGGCCGAGCCGGGAACTGCACCACGGAAGTGGAACCGCCTGCCACACGTCTGGAAGTTCCCGAAAGGACTAAGCCACTTCTCCTCGGGGTCCCGCGCACAGTGCTTCCCGAGACAACAAACCACCTGAAGGTTTCTCCGGCGAGGCGCAGGAGTGGCCCCGGAAAGGACGGGCTGCCCGAGAGCCGGGGCCCACGCGGCCTGTCCACGTACACCCCCCCCCCACCCTCATCCCCGGGCTCCGCACCCCGGCCCCGCCCAGGCTCCCTGGGCCGCACCCGCGCTCACCGAGAGGCCGCCGGCGGCCTGCGCGCCCGGGCGCTTCTCTGGCATGGCTCCCGCCGCGGGCTCCGACGCCGCCGCGTCCTCCGGCTCCGGCGGCGGCTCCGCGCTCATGCCGCGGCCATGCCCGCGCCGGCTCGGGGTGCTCCGGGACGACGACGACGCCGCGGACGCGGCGGCGGGGCCCGCGCCCTCATGGGCTCCGTGGCCCGCGGCGGCCTGCGGGTCGGGTGGCGGCGCCAGCGGCGACGCCGAGGGCTGTAAGGGCGGCTGAGGCCGGAGCCACCAAGGAGGCGAGGCCGGGAGCGCAACTGCAGAGGCCGCCGGTCGCACCCGCCGCAACGACCGCGACTCTCGCAGCGGCCAGCGGCGTCAGGGGCGGCCCCGGACGGTCACAAGGCCCCGCCCCGCGCCCCAGCTCCCGCCTGGAGCTGGGCGCCCGCGCCGGAGGCCTCCGGCAGCGCCCCGCCCACCTCAGGCCCCACCTCCACGCCTCCGAGGCCGCCGGGGCGTGCTCACGCGGCCGCCCGCCGGAAGTATGTCATCTCCCACGGCCAGGCGGCCGTGCTGTTTCCGGAAACACTGTCCAGTCTGGGGAAGTGAGTTAGATGGACGACTGTTTTGTAATTTCGGCGCTTGTGGAACGGCTCCTGGTGTCCTCTTCAGGCACAGAAATGGACACATCCTGACGCGGAAGGACACCCCTCTCCAGTCTGGAGTCCAGAACTGGGAAAGCGCTATATGTACTGTGACCAGGCAGTCTGTTCCTCTGCGAAATCCGAACAAGCTGAGGGCGAGCCCAGTCAGGCTGTGGGGTGCGGGGAAAGGACGGTGTTAGGAAACGGGAGGGCCCCTGGTCCAGTCTCGGGCCACTGATGGCTCCAGCACGGCGGGTTATGTACGGGTTACTCAGCAGCACAGAACTTAGCGTATGGAATATCTAGGGAAAGTGAACACGAATCCGGGCTTCATAAATGCTAATATCGTCATCACTGGCCACTCAGAGACCTTGTGAGCTGCACAATTTGGAGTACTGATACACGATACACTCAGAGTATTTTCTCCTGCTTAGATAGTTCAGCATTCATTCAGTGCCTCCTTGAGAGGAGACGAGTACCTTGAAACCCTGAAGGCCTCGTGTCTTCCTCCTCATTAGACCCAGATGGACTTAACCGAGAATGAAGTAAGTGCCATCAGTCCACTACTGATTTACATCTTGTGTTATTACCGTGAGAATTAATAAAAGGAAACCGGAAGGGGGAGCTCTCATGCCCTATCCCTTGGGTCAACTGGAGACCCAACAAGAAGAGACGCAATTGAAAATCCGCGGTGCTTTAGCTACCAGTTATTGTCCCAGCAGGAGGAAGAAAGGTTCTTCTCTCCCAAGCTCCAATGAAAAGCCATTATACTTCAAACTCCTCGTTTACTCAAACGAACTTTTTGTTTGTAATAGCTTTCCCAACTTTCTCTGCAAGAGAACATTCCTCTCCTTTGTTCTTGGGGATGTCTATGGTTTTGCCAGTAGCTTGCTTCCTTGCCCTGAATTGCAATTCGTTGATATTTCTGAATAAACCCATCTTTGCTGGTAAAGTAACTGGCAGTTTTATTTTTAAAGTTTATTTTTAAAGTTCCAAACAGTTAATGCACAATCCTAAATATTTTTGTCTGCTCTGACATACTGTATAAACTGGCTTAGGTCCCTCCCAGGCCTTGAGCTAGTATAACCTTGGTGTCTTAGCTCAGGCAGCATAACAAATACCACAGACTGGATGACTTAACAGTCACGTTCTGATGAGAGCTTTTTTTCCCCGGCTTACAGATGGCCTCCTTACTGTGTCCTCACAAGGACAAGCTCTTTGGTTTCTCTTATAAGGCCATTGATCTCATCATGAACACCCTGCCTTCATGATCTCATCTAAAACTCACCACCTCTCAAAGACCCTATGTCCAAATACCATCACATTGGAGGTTTGGGCTTCAACATTCACATTTTTGGGAGGACACAATTCAGTCTGTAGCACTTGACCTACAGAGACTGTTCAGACTGTGCTTCCCAAAGCACATTGATGTCCAAAATTGGCTTTTCCTGAAAGAACACTATTGTTTTCTTAATCTCAAGCAATCAACGTAATTGCCCCCTAATGCAGGGACTGTACTGCTACTCGGCCTTGATTAAAGACACTTTAGTTCACAATAGGAGACTGATCGAATTTTAGAAGTCACCAGCATTGAATTGAGACTAAGAAATTTCCCAACAATATCTTAGCCAGGTTGTCATCTAACTTCTACTTAAACATAGCCAGAGAAGAGATGTGTTAAACACACCCAATTCACTTATGGATAGCTCTCATTATCCTTTCATTGAGCTAAAGACTGCTTACCTCTTTCAGCCATGCTTTCCTCCTGCCTCTGCCTGCTTTGTGTATATAAAAATGTCTAATTGCAATTGCTTAAAATGTCAAAATAAACCTGTCATCTTTCCTGATTATCCTCCAAATGCATACCAATTTGTTAAAATCCCAGTTGAAATGCATTGGCAGAAATATACCACTGTAAGTAGTATTTGATGAAAGCACTGTGAGGTGGTCCCTTGATCTGGACAGTCATAAAAGTAATTTTTAAGAGGTGAATTGTGTAATTGCATTATGTTAACAGTTATACCATGGGATTTAAATAGACCCTTATCCTTACCTCTTAATTGATTCAGCACTGATCAAGGTCAAAGACCTGGGAATCCAGGGACACCTTGGTGGTTCAGTAGGTTAAGCATCCAATTTTGGCTCAGGTCATGATCTCACTGTTCCCCAGGTTGAGCCCCACGTCAGACTGTGCTGACAGCTCAGAGTCTGGAGCCTGTTTCAGATTACTGTGTCTCCCTCTCTCTCTGCCCCTCCCCCACTCACACTCTGTCTCTCTCTCTCTCTCTCTCTCTCTCAAAAATAAATATTTTTAAAAATTAAAAAAAAAAAAAGACCTGGGAGTCCACATAATTTAATCCAACATCCTAGGCTCTAAGAAAGTAATAGTGCTCATGGAAAGATGCGTGTTACCTTGTTTCATCCAAGAGTGGTTTAGATATCTTCAATTGTTTGAATTCATATTATTAATGAAAAGATGCTTCTCAGGATGTTAATAGGTATGCAAGAGGAAGAGTGTTCCCCTGGTAGGAAATAACTATGTGTTAAATAATTACAAAATTAAAATGTTTTCTTTTTTGTTGCCAGATTTCCTCTAGTTTTATTTATTTTTAAAACATTTTTATGTTTATTTTTTGAGAGAGAGAGAGCTGTGGAGGGGCAGAGAGAGAGAGGGAGAGAGAAATCCCAAGCAGGCTCCATGCTGTCAGCACAGAGTCTGATATGGGGCTCAAACCCACGAACTGTGAGATCATGACCTGAGCCAAAACCAAGAGTTAAATGCTTAACTGACTGAGCCACCTGGGCACCTCTCCTTTTGTTTTTTTTTTTTCTTTTTTTCATTTTTTTAAATGTTTATTTTATTTTTGAGACAGAGAGAGGCAGAGCATGAGTGGGGGAGGGGCAGAGAGAGAGAGAGAGAGAGAGAACCACAGAATCTGAAGCAGGCTCCAGGCTCTGAGCTATCAGCACAGAGCCTGATGCAGGGCTTGAACCCACAAACTATGAGATCATGAGCTGAGCCGAAGTTGGACACTCAACTGACTGAGCCACCCAGGCACCCCATATCATGATTTTTCTAATGAGAAAATATAGTAAGAAGTGTTCCTCAAACATTTTTATTCTTGAAACACTGATTAGTATATTGAAGATGTGTAGGACACAGTTTGGGAAGTGCTGCTTTTTTCTTTACTGATTTTTAAAGACGCACATGAACATGAAATATGCATACAATAGTGTAGCATAGAAAGATCGTAAAACAATAATATGTTTGATATTTTTAAAAACATTAATTTAAAAAAGAATGGGGCATCTGGCTGGCTCAGTTGGTTAAGTGTCCAACTCTTTATTTCCACTCAGGTCATGATCTCATGGTTTGTGAGTTCAAGCCCTGCACCAGGCTCTGTGCTGACAGAGTGCAGGGATTTTCTCTCTCTCTCTCTCTCCCTCTTCCCGCCCCCTCTCCTCCTCGCTCTCTGTCGCGCCCGCTCCTCTCTCTCTCAAAATAAATAAATAAACTTAAAAAAATTAAAGTACTTCTTTAATAATGATTGGCTTTAGAACTAAGAATATTTTTCATATAAATTTCTGATTTGGGACTATATTTTAGTATACTTTTATAATCAGAAGAAGAAAACTGACCAATTTCCCAATCTAAAAAAATATGAATTATGCACTTTTTGTTACTTTCCTATAGCTACATAGCAAATTACTACAAATGTAGCAACTTAAGTGAGCACCAATGAATTATCTCAGTGTCTGTGGGTCAAGAATCTGGCAGACTTTAACTGGCTTTGCTGAGGGTCTCACAAGGATAAAATCAAGATGTCATCTGACCACATACTCATATGGAAGCTGAACTACATAAGGATCTGCTTCCAAGCTCTCTCAAGTTATTGCTAGAATTCATTTCCTTGTGGTCCTGTGACTATGGGTCCCATGTTCTTGCTGGCTATTAGCTCCTGCTCTCATCATGTAGAAGCTGCTCTCAGATACTTGCTAAGTGGTCCTATCCACGACAGTTTGCTCCTTCACACTTCTCTGATACTTCATCTTTTAAGGAGCTCACTTGAGTAGGTCAGGGCCATCCAGGACAGCCTTCCTTTTGATTAACTCAAAGTCAACTGATTATTAGTAGCCTAATCACAGAAGTGATATCTCATTAGATTCACTGGTCCTGCCTGGACTCAAATGGGGGGGGTTTGCACACCAGAATACAGGAATCTTGAGGACCATTTTGGAATTCTGCTTACCATACACTTCTTTAGAAAAAGAAACTTCTCTCATTTGTCTTTGTAGTCCCATGGCCTGGCTTGGTGCCCAGAACAGAGGAAATGCTCTATAAATGCTTGTAGAAGAAATTAAAACAGGATAATACTGTTTCAAACAGGGTGTATTTAGGAAAGAAGGCCCCCTAGTATGGATTGGAAGTCTTTCCTACTTAATTTTACTGGACTCATACAGTATATTGTATGTTGCTAATCATGTTTTGGAAGGCAGAAATGTTCATAGGGGGCTCCTGGGTGGCTCAGTCAGTTCAGCATCAGACTCTTAATTTCAGCTCAGGTTATGATCTCACTGTTGTGAGATCGAGCCCCATGAGCATGGAGTATCCTTGGGATTCTCTCTCTCTCTCTCTCTCTCTCTCTCTCTCTCTCTCTCTGTCTGTCTCTCTCTTTCTGCTCCTCCCTTGCTCATGCTCTCTCTCTCTCTCTCTCTCTCACACACATAAAAAAAAACTTAAAAAAGAAACGTTCATAGGTACAAGCAGAATGGGTATCAACCCAAGGAATTATATACAAGGGTGAGGATGCAATCTCTTGTTCTTACCTGGTATGTCTATGCCAACATTTAGAACTTCAGCTGGAATTTTTAGTTGAGGTGCATGTGGATCAGATATTTAATATTTAAAAAAACCTGTGGTCTTTAATTCACAAATCTTAAGAAATAGATTAAAGGAAATGGTGACAGTAGTAGCTGAAAGACTGACTTGAGCTGGAATCTCTTCACCTCTTATTGCTTGTGCAGCCTTAAGAAAGTTATTTAACCTCCCTAATCCTCATTCTCCCCATAAACAAATTTGGGGTATTAATACCTACCTTGTTGGGATTGTTGTGATGATTAATTTCAAAAACCACAGTGTTGCGACCGGTGCAACAAACACCGAGATCAGGGTCCTGAGGGTAGGGGAATGTAAGAAAAAAAAGAGAAGAGAAGCCAGTTTGGGAACAGGAGGGTCCCCTGGGCTGATGGCCCAAGTGACGGCTTTATTGTTGCTGTACACAATCTTTTATATCAAGACTCTTATGGGTCAGGTCATTCTAAGAATAAACAGGTTTCACATGATCGCTGCCAACCAAAACACTTAGTTCTGTGTACCTTGTGAAGTTTCTAAACGGGTCACAGCAAGACCTTGTTGATAGATTGCTAGCAAAACACAGTTCCCATGTTTGTTTCTATTTGACCCGGGGTAGAAAAAGGGGGGTAACATTACTGCCAACACCCACAGACCACAGGCTTCAGGAATTAGATTTCTCAGTCTTCACAAGGCTTTCGTATGCCTTTGCAAGTGGGGGAATGGGAGGGGGAACCACCGGGTTGGCTGAGTCAACAGGGAGCCGTTGCTCGACCCGGTCTCAGCCTGGCACCGGGGTCCGGCCTCCCACACCACAGTATGTAATTATACATAGACATAATTGAGATGATTTGTTGAGATGATTAATGTAAAGCTCTCAATTATTTTCTGTTTCTTTCTGGATATTCTCTTGATGCCTGTGGGAAAAGTTAAGTAACATTTGAAAATAATCACTCACACACACTTAAAGCCTTTACTTTGTTGCTTCTTTTAATGTGCTGTTGATGCTTTTTCACTTGTTGAAACAGTATTGGGTTATCACAACAAGAGCACTCCTTAATCCCCAATCTCCTATTTCTGTCATACTCCCACCGACCTCCTCCTGGTGTCCATCAGCGTGTTCTCTGTAGTCTGTATCTTGGGGATTAACAAGTGTACTTGGGATGAACACCAGGTGATGTATGGAAGTGTTGAGTCACTATAAAGTAACCTGAAACTACTATTACACCATATGTTAACTAACTGGGATTTAAATAAAAACAATTAAACTCTTATATTTTAAAGGAATAAAAGAAATAGTAGGTTTTGCTATTTGTTGCATTACTTATGAGTAGGCCACATTTGCTCACATGCTTAAATCTAAGCTAAGACAAGAGGAACTTTTTTTTTCAGTAGACTTTGTCTAATGGCACATATACAAGTCCCAAGGTTCTATAAAATTGTCCCATTCTTCAAACCTGTGGTCCTCAACCTGGGGTAATTCTGCTTCCCAGGGGGTATTTGGCAATTTCTGGAAACCTTTTTTATTGTCATTTTATTGGCTCCTGGAGAGAAGCAGTTAGTAAGAGGCCAGGGATGCTAATAAACATCCTACAATGCATAGGATAGTCCCTAACAGCAAAGAATTATGAGGTCCAAAATGTCAGTGGTGCTAAGGTTGAGAAACCCTATTTTACATAAAGGAATTTGTACAATGTAATGTAGTCGGTATATTATTTTGAAAAGAAAATACATGCATGATCTCCTAAATCATGGTGGTTTCCACAGTGGAATACCATATAGCAATGGCAAGAATGAATGAATTATAACTTCCTCAGTAGCATTTTGAACCTCACAAGATGATGTTGAACAAAAGAAGCCAGACATAAAAGAATATAGACAATATGATTCCTTTTACATAACTCAAAAATGCAAAAAAAATTAATTTGTTTTTCAAAGTCAGGGTAATCAGTATTGTAGAGGTTTCTATATGGCTGATCATGTTCTCTTTCTGGATCTGGATGCTGGGTACACAGATGTGCACATTTAGTGAAAATTAATCAATTTTATATTCATGATTTGCCTACTTTTCTGGATGAATACTTAATTTAAACAAATAGTTTTCTAAACAAAAAGCAAAATATATGCACGATGCCATGCTATTTGATTATAATGATTATATCATTTATGAGCTAAAGTATCACTTCCTGTTACCTGGGTCCCCAAACCAGAAAATTTTGTAGGACATTTTCTTAAGCTACACTCACAGTAGAGCAATGGAGGTTTTTAAAGTTTATTTTTTATTTACCATAGCATCCACTGAAATTTGCTATAACATTGATAGGATATGTAGAACACGGTGTGATTCCACTAAGACTAATCTTAAAATAAGTACAAGATAAGGATGCCATTATAATGTTGGTAGGAATGCTGACAACATTGACTGCATCTCTGGCCCTACCTCTTGTTTATGTTGGTGTAGTGATATGTATTCCAGGCCCTTTGGAGATTAATATATGCCCTGACCAGAAGGCAGGAAGGCTTGTTCTGATTGTCCCTAAATTTCTTTAGATAATTAGTAGAAATAAAATAGTTTCTTTCTCTCCTTCTCCTCTGGCACACAGATGGCACCACTTTAGATAACCAGTAGAAAGAGATAACCTTGTTTATTCCCCTCTCTCCTCTCTAGTACACATATGGCACCACTTTAACTAGGTCTGCAAAATCTGTGGATTAAGGTCTGGACTTGGCAGAGAATAGCTGCACAACACCTGGATTGTCATCTGCCTGATTCCCAGCCACCCCAAAATTGTTGTCACTACATTACCCTGAATAAAACTGTGTAAATGGTATGGAGTAGCTTGCTTCATTTTTTGGTCTTAAAAGTCTGGAAGATATTTTACTGTTCCTCCTTCACCTTCTAACAATTGTTGATGATCAATATTACCATGTCAGAGCAAAATATACTAATACAGTTCTTTTTCCTAAGAGGAGGAATACAAGGGTTTATTCAGTTTGACTATATATTTTTGTTGGGTTTTTCTCCATTTAAATGAATTAATCATGCTGTCTTAAAGCTGAATTTTAAGATTGAGGTAAGCTTAATACCGCATTACACTAAAATCAAAGATTTAAAATCAAAGATTTTTTTAAGTAATCCTGCTGTGGACAAGGAGTGCAGGAGAACCTCAGCATTCTTTGCCACTGAGGACTGCACCCGTCCTTGCTGTGCCGTGTTCACCTGCAGCCTTGGCTGCCAAGGACCTCTGCAGTGTTGACTGATGCTAATCTCAGCTGACAGAGTTGCTAGGAGTCCACACTGCTGCACTCTCCCAGAGCTGGAGTTGCCAAATCCCACCTAGCTAGCACCCTCAAAACCAGCTGTAGGTGAAAGTCTTTGTCCAGTAAAGTTTTCTGTAAAGTCTGGAAGAGGGGACTTAATTCAAATGCAGTTGTCAATATAAGGCTATCAGAAACACACACACACACACACACACACACACACAGGAAATCAAGGAAAAAAGAAACAACCAATGAAAGAGAATAATTTTTCAGTTAGAGTCCCCAGTGGAAATCTATGGATTTCCTGACAAAGAATTCAAAATACTGTTTTAAAGAAGTTCCGTGAGCACACAAAAAAACACAGACAACTCAACAAAATCAGGCAAACAATATATGAGTAAAGTGAGTTCCACAAAGAGATGGAACTTATAAAAGAGAACTAAGATAGAAATTCTGATGCTGAAGAATACATTTGAATGAAATGAAAAACACAGTAGCTTCAACAGCAGACTTTAGAAGAAAGAGTCTTCAAACTCAAAGATCATTTAAAAGTATCCAATCAGAGTGGGAAAATGAAAAACAGTGAAGAAAATCTGCAATATTAATGGGGAAACATCAACAAAATCAATGTATGAATAATGGCATAGCGATATATCCTAGAAGAAATAATGGCTGAAAATTTCCCAAATCTTGGGAGAGAAATAGATATCCAGATTAAGGAGGCTGAAAAGTTTCCAAACAGGATAAATACAAAGAAGAAAACACAGGGGTGACTTTGGCTCAGGTCATGATCTCGCGGTCTGTGAATTCAAGCGCCGCATTGGGCTCTGTGCTGACAGCTCAGAGCCTGGAGCCTGCTTTGGTTCTGTGTCTCCCTCTCTCTCTGTCCCTTCACCGCTCATTCTCTGTCTCTCTATCTCTGTCAAAAATAAATAAACATTAAAAAAAATAAAAAACAAGAAAACACAGAGATACATTAGAACCAAACTTTCAAAAATCAGTGACAAAAATAGTGTTTTGAAAGCAGCAAGAGAAGAGCCAGTTATCACAATTAAAGGAACTTTTTAAATATTATCAGTGGATTTCTCAGCACAAACCTTGCAAGCTGGGAGAGTGGGAAGATATATTCAAAGTACTAAAAGAAAAAACTGCCAGCCAAGAATAACTATATCCAGCAAAATTTTCCTTTGAAAATGAAGGAGTGATAAAGACATTCCTAGACAAGCAAAAACTGAGGAAGTTTAACACCACTAGACCTGTCTTACAAGAAATGCTTAAAGGAGTCTTCAAATTAAAGTGAAAACATGTTCAGGGTGCCTGGGTAGTTCAGTTGGTTGAGCAAATCTGACTTTTGATTTTGGCTCAGGTTGTGATCCCAGGGTCATGCAATTGAACCCTGTGTCAAGCTCTGTGCTGAGCGTGGAGCATGCTTAAGATTCTCTCTCTCTCTCCCTAGCCCCTCTCCCCCACTTGCAATTGCTATCTATCTCTCTCAAAAAAGAAAGAAAGAAATGAAAACATGCTCAACAGCAGCATGAAAGCTTAATTCTCACTGGTAAAGGTAAATATACAACAAATGGTTGCACTGTAATGGTTGTTTATAAATTACTTTTAACTCTGACTTAATGGTTAAGAGAAAAATTTGTTCATGGATACACAACATAAAATGAAGTAAACTGAGTACAAGAACACAATGTATGTGGGGGAGGATAAAAGTGTACAGTTTTTGTTATGCAACTGAAATTTAAAACAGGGTCATAACTACAGACTATTCTATGCAAGCCTCAAATTAACTACAAAGAAAAAACCTATAATAAATACACAAAAGATAAAGATAAAGGAATCAAAGAAAATCACTAAAATATAAATCAATAACGAAGGAAGACAGCAAGAGTGGAAGAGAGAGGCAAAAGAACTGCAAAACAAGACAAAATGGCAATAGTAAGTCCTCATTTATCAATAATTACTTTAAATATATTCGAATTAGCATCACCAGTCAAGAGGCATAGAGTGATTGAATGGTTAAAAAAGCATGATGCAGTAGTATGTTGTCTACAAGACACTCTTTTAGATTTAGGCTGAAAGTGAAAGGATGGGAAAAGATATCTATGTAAATGGCAACCGACAGAAAGTAGGGGTGGTTATAAATTATATCATATAAAATAGACTTTAAATCAAAACCTGCCTTTAAAGACAAGGTAATAATATAAGGATGAAATGGTCAGTTCAGTAGTAAGATATAACAATTATAACTATGTACACACTCAACATCTGAGCACCTAAATATATAAAAACAAATTTTATATACCTGAAAGGAGAAATAGGCAGCCATAAAATAATAGGGGAGAGGCGCCTGGGTGCCTCAGTTGGTTAAGTGTCTGACTTTGGCTCAGGTCATGAACTTACAATTCATGAGTTCATGGAGCCCCTGTTGGGCTCTGTGCTGATGGCTCAGAGCCTAGAGCTTGCTTTGGATTCTTTGTCTCCCTCTCTCTCTGCCCCTTCCCTGTTCGTACTCTGTCTCTGTCTCTGTCTCTGCCTCTGTCTCTGTCTCTGTCTGTCTCTGTCTCTCTCTCTCAAAAGTGGGAATTAAATACCCCACTTACAATAATGGATAGAATATCCAGACAGAAAAATCAATAAAGAAAGAGATGACTTGAGCAACATTATGTCTAAATGGATCTAACAGAACCCAGCCACCCAGCAGCCCAAGAATACACGTTTTCGGACACACAGAACATTCTTCAGGTTAGATCACAAGTTAGATCATAAAACAAATCTTAACAAATTTGAGAATATCAAAATCATTCCAATTATCTTTTCTGACCACAATGGAATGAAACTAGGAACCAAAAAATATCAAGACAATGGGAAATTTTTACAAATACATGGAAACTAAACACCATGTTCTTGAAACCACTGGGTCAAGGAGGAAATCAAGAAGGAATTTTAAAAGTATCTCGAGACAAATGAAGATTAAAATACATTATACCAAAACTTATGGAGTAAAGCTAAAGCAGCACTAAGAGGGATGTTTATAACAATAAACACCTCCATTAAAAAAAGAACAAAACCTCAAATAAACAATCTAACTTACACCTTAAGAAACTAGAAAAAGAACAAACTAAGCATAAAGTTAGGAAGGAAATGATAAATATTAGGGCAGAAAAAAATAGAAAAAAATCAACGACTAAGTCAGTTAACAAAAGATTAACAAAATTAACAATTTTTTAAGCTAGACAAGAAAAAGAGGAGGCTAAAATAATAAATTCAGAAATGAAAGATGATGCAATATAGTGATGGCTTATAAATAAAAAGAATATTCAACAAAACTAAAAGGCAACTGATGGAATGGAAGAAGATATTTGCAAATGACATATTTGATAAAGAGTTAGTATCAAAAATTTATAGAGAGCTTACCAAAGTCAACCCCCCCCCCCAATAATCCAGTGAAGAAATGGGCAGAATAGACACTTTTCCAAAAAGACATCAAGAGGGCAAACAGACATATGAAAAGATGCTTAACATCACTCATCATCAGGGAAATATAAATCAAAACCACAATGAGATACCACCTCACACCAGTCAGAATGGCTAAAATTAATAACTCAGGCAACAACAGATGTTGGTGAGGATGTGGAGAAAGGGAAACCCTATTGCACTGTTGGTGAGAATGCAAACTGGTCTAGCCGCCCTGGAAAACAGTATGGATGTTCCTCAAAAAATTAAAAATAAAATTACCCTATGACCCAGCAGTTGCACTACTAGGAAGTTATCCAAAGGATAAAAAAAAAAAAAATGCTGATTCAAAGGGGCAATGCATCTCAATGTTAATAGCAGCACTATCAACAATAGCCAAATTATGAAAAGAGGCCAAATGTCCATCAACTGATGAATGGATTAAGAAGATGTGGTATATGGGGGTGCCTGGGTGGCTCAGTCAGTTAAAAGTCTGACTTTGGCTTAGGTCGTGATCTTTTGCAGTTCATGAGTTCATGAGCCCATGTTGGGCTCTGTGCTGACAGCTCAGAACCTGGAGCCTGCTTCAGATTCTGTGTCTTCCTCTCTCTCTGCTCCTTCCCTTCTCACACTGTCTCTCTCTCAAAAATAAACATTAGGGGCGCCTGGGTGGCGCAGTCGGTTAAGCGTCCGACTTCAGCTAGGTCACGATCTCGCGGTCCGTGAGTTCGAGCCCCGCGTCAGGCTCTGGGCTGATGGCTCGGAGCCTGGAGCCTGTTTCCGATTCTGTGTCTCCCTCTCTCTCTGCCCCTCCCCCGTTCATGCTCTGTCTCTCTCTGTCCCAAAAATAAATTAAAAACGTTGAAAAAAAAATTAAAAAAAAAAATAAATAAACATTAAAAAATTTAAAAAAAGATGTGGTATATGTATACAATGGAATACTACTCAGTGCTAAAAAAAATAAAATCTTGCAATTTGCAACAATGTGGATGAATTGGAGGGTATGATGCTAACTAAGTGAAATAAGTCAGTCAGAGAAAGACAGGTGTCATATGATTTCATTCATATGTGGAATTTGAGAAACTTAACAGATGCTCATAGGGGAGGGGAAAGAAAAATAAGATGAAAACAGAGGGAGGCAAACCACAAGAGACTCTTAAATACGGAAAACAAACTGAGGGTTGATGGGGGTGGGGGTGGGGTAATGGGCGATGGGCATTAAGGAGGGCACTTGTTGGGATGAGCGCTGGATGTTATATGTAAGTGATGGACCACTGGGTTCTACTCCTGAAGCCAAGGCTACACTGTATGTTAACTAGCTTGAGAATTAAAAAAAAAAAAAAAAACAAGTTGCCAATAGATATGACACAAAACTACAAAAAAAATCTCAAGAAAAAAAAATCTTAACAGACTGTTATAAAAAATTATATGCCACCAAAATTGGTAAGCTAGAAGAAATAGATAGCTTCCTAGAAACATATAACCTATGAAAGCTGAATCAGAAGTAGGAAGTCTGAGCAGATCAATAATAAAAGAGGTTGAATCAGTAATCAAAAGTCTTCCAACAACAAAAAAAATCAGGACAAGGTGGCTTCATAGGTGAATTCTACCAAACATTTGAAGAATAATTAATACCATTCTTTCTTAAACTGTTTAAAAAAATGAAATAGGGAATACTTCAAATCTCATTTTATGAGAACCACACCACCTGAATACCAAACCAGACCAAGGCACCACAAGAAAACTACAGGCCAATATTTCTGATGAACACAGATGAAAATATCCTCAATAAAAATTAGCAAGCCAAATTCAAGAGCACATTAAAAGGACCATACACATGACCAGTGGAATTTATCCCTGGGACACAAGGGTGGTTCAATGTACACAATAAACACAATATACCACATAAACAAAATGAAAGAAAAAACCCACCTAATCACCTAAACAGATACAGAGAAAACATTTGACAAAACGCAATATTGTTCGTCATTAAGACTTAACAAAATAGGCATAGAAGGAACCTAACTCAACACAATAAGGTCATATATGAAAAAGCCCTCATCTAACATCATAACAAATGGGGAAAAAATGAAAACTTCCCACCTAAGATCTGGCACAAGGTAGGGATGCCCACCTAGCCACTCTCTTTAATAATAGAAGTCCTGGCCAGAGAAACTCAACAAGAAAAAGAAATAAAAGACATCTAAATGACAGACGCAGTTATCTTTGTTTGCAGATAACAGTTTAGCCTTTGCAGAGACATTAGTGAACTTGAAAACAGCAATGGAAGCTATGCAAAATGAAACAGAATGAAAATAAAAACTGGAAAAGAAGTGGAGTGCCTCAGTGTGTGCCAGATTCACACACTAGCTTAATATATAATTTGAGTCCCCAGAGGAGAATGGGGAGGGGCATAGAAAGTATTTGAAGAAATAATGGCCAAAACTTTATGAATTTGATGAAATCTATAAACCCACAGACCCAAGAGGCTCCATAATCCCTAAGGACAAGAAACATGAGGAAAACTACACCAAAGCACATCAAAACCAAATTGCTTAAAACTAGTTAAAAACAGAAAATCTTAAAAGAAGCCTCCCAAAAGAGACACATCACATACAGAAGAGCAAAAATAAGAATGAGACATATTTTTCTCAGTAACAATGCAAGCTAGAGACAGTGGAGCAGCATTTTTAGAGTAACGAAAGAAGAAAAACAGCCTCAACCTAGAATTCTATCATTATTTTGTTCAGATTGTTCTATCTTTGGCCATTGGGGGCTCTTTCAGGTTTTCTCCTATGTCCTTTACAGAAATTACTTTTCTTTTTTTTAAAAGAACTTTGTTATTTTCTGACTCTACAAGATGCTTCAGATTCATCTTGTACTTTCTCAGACCATCCCTAGAATCAGCTGTTTCCGATTCCTTTTATTAGAGACCGGTACTTAGAAAACAAGTTTGGGGGCACCTGGGTGGCTCAGTCCGTTGAGCATCTGACTCTTGATTTTGGCTCACGTCATGATCTCACATCGGTAAGATCAAGCCTCATGTTGGGCTCTCAGCTGACAGCACAGAGCCTGCTTGGGATTCTCTCTCTCCCCCTCTCTCTGCCCCTCCCCTTTCTCAAAATAAATAGACTTAAACAATTAAAAAAAAAAAACCCAAGATTTGCGTGGTGAGTGTGCTTGTCGCCACTGAGGCATCAATGCATCTAGGCCCTCTCATGTATACACATATCTATGTTTTTATATCTGTCTGTTGTTTGAAAGGTTTCACCTTATTCATTCCCCTCTTATTTATGGAGAACTATCCTTACTCAATCTTCTCAATTCCTTGCATCACAGAGCTATTCTATATAGTAAATTTGGTTTAAAGTCAAATGTAATTTACCTTTTGAAAAAAGTATGTTAGGCTGCCATGCATACACAAATGGTTCAGAACCAGATTGAACAGGCAAACGTTTCATAAGAAAGGATGGAATTTTGAATGAGCCAGGTAGATGAAGAGTTCATTCTGCAATGTGTGTGAACTATGCAAAAGGCGAGGAACTTCAGGACTTTCCTGCTTGCCCTACTTCTCTCACATATTGACATGCTGAATATGTGTGGCTGCCACTTGATACAATCTCTATGCCTAAAGTGGGAATTATTGCTGATGTAGGTCAGCTCCTCCTCCTTGCCACTCCCTCATAATCAATTATCAAATGTTACTTTATAGCCTTTCTAATATCCTACCTCTCTTTCTCTACCCACACATGCAAGCAACCATCATGTCCTATTTATTCTATCTCAAGTCGTTCTCCACCTGCTTACTCACACTGCCTTAATTCATACCTTCTTATCTCTTGGTAATTTCGTGTCTTTATCTTTGGGTTTACTTCCATCTGTGCATGTGCTCTTCAAACAAAATGCTGGCTCCAACAGGAAAAGATGTTCACTGCATCTCCTGCAAGAAATTAACTATCCCTGCAGCTCAGCTAATGAGAAACTCCTCACCCTGAATTCTTGCTATTCTTCAATAAACTTTCATTCAAAACAACACCTCCCAACCAACCTACCCCATATTCTCCATGAAACCACATTTCTCTGCTTTGTTTATTGGACTTGCCTTTTGTTTTACTATAGCTTGCATGTTACGATTACAATTCTCTGCTATTCCTAAATAAACCCATTTTGCTAGTAAAGTAACTGACATTTTTACTTTTAGGCTAACATAACAATAAAATTTAAAGTTCCTGGTCTCTTTCTCTGTGGCTGCTGCCTTTTACCTTGTGCACACTACTTATTTATTGTACTCATTATAATTAATTGTAATTTCTATATTTCTTTGTGTATATTCTTTGTATATATATTCTTTCTATATTTCTCACCTTTTTAAGAAAAATACTTTCTATTATCTATTGACAAATAGTTGAATTGAAATAAACTCAACTCACCCAAATAAACTGGACTAGAAGTATTTTGAGGACAAATCTGTGTCTTATTCACAATTGTATACCAGTGTCAACATACAGAAAGAATGAAAGCACATTTACTGAGAGTTAACTGAATGTCAGGCCTGTACTAACCGTTTAATACACAGTCAGTGCATCATGAGAAACCTGCAGGCATTGTCTGCATTTAAAATGCAGGAAAGGGGCGCCTGGGTGGCTAGTTAGTTAAGCAGCTGAGTCTTGCTTGGTCTTAAGCAGCTCAGGTCATGGTCCTGCGTTTCATAGGTTTGAGCCCCACGTCAGCTCTGTGCTGATAGCATGGAGCCTGCTTGGGATTCTCTCTCTCCTTCTCTCTCTGTCCTTCCCCAGCTTGTGCACACACACTCTCTCTCCAAACAAACAAACATTTATTTAAAAAATAAAAATAAAATTCAGGAAAACAGAAGCAGAGAGATTAGTTATGGCACTCAAGGCCACACCATCAGTAAGTGGTGGTACCAGGATTCAAACATGTAGAATGACTCCAGAGTTCGTGACCACAATTTAATATTATCTTACAAATTGGATATGTCAAATTGAATAAGTAATGAGCAAAACAGCTCCATGTAATTAATATAGTTTCAATAGGCTTTGGGAAGATTGTGGCCCAGATGACCCTCCTTGACCTGGAGTGAAAGAGGAACATTCATCTCATCTGGGAGCTGTCGGGCAACAAGAAAGCTGAACCTCCACCATTGGCCTTGCATCCAGGGCTCAAAGGGCATGAGAACATCACAGTGAAAAGTATCACCACCAGAGAGAAGCCTCAGAATACAGTGGGAAGGCTAGCCTGGAATGCCAGTGTAAGCAGGTGCAT
This sequence comes from Panthera tigris, assembly GCF_018350195.1. Lineage (NCBI taxonomy): Eukaryota > Metazoa > Chordata > Mammalia > Carnivora > Felidae > Panthera > Panthera tigris. The sequence goes on along the minus strand of NC_056672.1, from coordinate 202,955 downwards.
CTGGTGGTAAAGTGCTCAGAGCTGTGAGATCATGGCATTTGTGTTCATGTGGTAGCACTGTGCTGCTAACAGGCTGGGAAATCTTGGGATACTCCGTTTTCACTACAATTCTTTAAGAAATTATGAAAGTATTCCACAGTTCTCTTAGTGAATCAAACTTATTAATTCTTATTTTAAATCTTTTGCAAAAAAAAAAGAGAAAGAAAATGCTGAATAAAGTTGTCTCTCATTTCCTGTTAGAACATTTTTGCTGTTGAATTTATGAAGTCCTTGCCCTCATACATTGACTTAGCTGCTTGAAACTGGATTACAACACCATTGTGAAGCTCAAACAATGCCCCAATTATTTTCCAATTCTCAAAAGTTCAGCCACTAAAAACAATGTCACTTTGACCAAGTTACTTCATATCCGTGAGACACAGTGTTCTCATCTATTAAATAAGGGTGATCTGTAATCTACTATTCTTTCATAATCTCAAAGACAATGATGGGGAGCATGACACCTTAAATGTTCAAAGTGGATTATTATAGTATCTTTGCCTTTAAGACATTACTTATCAGGTTATAATTTATTTGCTGTTAGTGAGCCTTTGGTCAGAGTGTAATCCCAAGTTCAGCTTTGTTTCCATAAAAATACAACTATATACATCTGAAACTAATATAACACTGTATGTTAATTTTACTGGAAATGAACAAGTAACATGATCTGAATTAAAACCAATGGCCAATTGTACACTATGTAGAAACCTAAGGTTTCTTATAATCCAACTTGAAAGCCATTGGCCCTATTAAAACCCATAAAATGGAGAAGATAAAACTCAGAATAAAATACAATCTAAATTGCCAAAACAGATAGATATATAATCCATTGATTAATGAATACACTTCGACCAAACAGATGTGTTGAATGATTATAGATAATAAAATATCGAATGACCAGAGAAATCTAACCCTAACCCTGATAGCATTTTATCTAATTTTCAAAGAGTGATGTAGTTTCATTGACAATGCAATCCATATAAGAAATGGAACAACCAAAAGGTATTGCCTCCCTCCTCCTCCATCCAAAAATTCTCAGTAATGGAATTTCAGAGTAAGTTGTTTGAAATAGTATGTGGAGAATAAAATTCTTCATACAAATGTTTTCATAGGAGTATAAAGCTTTTCAAGACCTAGCAATCCAGTAGTAGAGACATTAACAAAAATTCATTGTGATACTTGGTGTCATTGTATAACAGAAATAAGGTAACCATGCAGACTATATATAGTCCCATTTAATTGCCAAATATGAGCACAACCTATTAATTCAATGTCTGGCTTTCTTGTAGAAACCAAATTTTGTTTATTAAATAGCATCTCATGACATCAGTGTAACAGGAAGAGGAGAGTGATGCTCAAACCCATCTCCTGCCTCAGAGTCTCTAATTAGCTGACCAACGATGGGACATTCAGTGTTAAAACCAGGACAGCCCTGGGAGGACAGAGATGGTTGGTCTTTTACACACCTGTAGTTATTTTAAAATGTTTGGAAGATTCATACATCTTAATCTGGGGACTTTTCTGCTTGCATGTAAGGCTCTCCCAGGCAGTTCCAGTGCTGCATGGTAGAGAGGGCTGAGGAATCGGTCATGCCTCTGGGGCATCCACCTGCTCATTGGGACCATAACTCCAGGTTATCTTGCTTCATGAAAGCTGGCAGAGGCTGCTGGGCAGTTGAGACAGGGCTCTCCTGGGTGACTTTTGTCTTTGATACTCTTTGTCTTCCCTGTTGACACCATTGGCTTCTACTCCCAGTGGGCCCCATCGTGTATTTCCTGTGACTCATGCCCACAGATACTCCCCTATAGGGACTACTTGCTCTCAGCATGCGATTAACTAGTTGACAATGATGCTGACTACTGAAGTCCAAGGGGTGTTGAGGTTTACATTGATCACCCCAGACTGCCTTCAGTGGGAATCCTGTTAGGACTCAGCAGGATCCTATTTGGCCAGAATTGTCTCTAACCCCTGATGCTTCCTCTCAGTTTTCTATCCACTGACCTACTTGGCTATAAATTCCCATTTTTCTTTGTTGTGTTATGAGTTGAACCCTTTCTCTCTCCCCAACTACAAAATCCCATTGTAGTGTTCCCTTTAAAGTTTCCTTACTATCTTTAACAAGAGTCATAAGTAATTTTTTCATTAATAACACAAACATATTCACACATGTTCAGTTTTATGCATGTATAAAACATGTATCACTATACATTCATTCTTATCATGGTCGTTTTTAAAAATTTTACAGGGGCGCCTGGGTGGCGCAGTCGGTTAAGCGTCTGACTTCAGCCAGGTCACGATCTCGCGGTCCGTGAGTTCGAGCCCCGCGTCAGGCTCTGGGCTGATGGCTCAGAGCCTGGAGCCTGTTTCTGATTCTGTGTCTCCCTCTCTCTCTGCCCCTCCCCCGTTCATGCTCTGTCTCTCTCTGTCCCAAAAATAAATAAATAAATAAAAAATTAAAAAAAAAAAGAGAGAAAAAAAAAATTTTACAGTCTTGCTTTTTTCTCAACTCACTTGCCTTCCGCATGCTCACAGAAACCAATGTGAACAAATTGGTACGTTTTTTCTCTTCCTCCGTGTTTTGATTCCCTATTGTGAGGTGGGCATTGTTCTTTTTTTTTTTTTTTTGAGACAGAAAGATGGGGGCGGAGAATACAAGTGTGAGCAGGGGAGGGACAGAAAGAAAGAGGGGGAGAGAGAATCTCAAGTAGGCTCCACACTCAGCACAGAGCCCAGCATGGAGCTTGATATCAAGACTGTGAGATCATGACCTGAGCTGAAATCAAGAGTCAGATACTTAACTGACTGAGCCACCTACGTGCCCAAGCTGGGCATTGTTCTAATCACAAGCCAGAGTCCCATAGCAGCTTATATTCTTCTGAAAAGAGAGGGAATAAACATTTAAAGAAATGAATAAGATCATGTCAGGTACTATTAATTACCATGGAAAAGATAAGAATTTGTGAAAGTGTTTTTATTTGGTGTTTGAGATGGCATCTCTGAAAAGCAGACACTTTAATTAAGACCTGAATGACAATGAGGAAGCAGTTATGAGGTGATCTGAAAGGTGAGTGTTCAAAACAGAAGGCCCTGTGTAAGGCCCAGAAAGGGGATAAGTTTGGGGTGGCTGAGAGAGGGACAAAGGACAGTGTGGCTAGAGCACTACAAGTGAGAGAAGCAGAGAGGAAGATGAAGCCAAGAGATGTGGCCTCTATGGGGCCATGTCAACTTCTCTCCAGATGTGGTAGAGTCCATCAGAGGTTTCAAGAATGACACAGTCAGTGATTTGCCTTGTGCAATGATCTCTTCCATTCTAGTGTAGCACATAGGATGTATGGGCCAGAGTGGAGACAAGGAGACTGTCAGGAGGCTGTGGTCAGGGCCTAGGTGAGAAGTGACAGTGGGGATGGTGAATGGCTGAATTCTAAAGTGTTTCAGAAGGAAAACTAAAAACTGAAGTGATGGATGGACTGTGAGGCCAAGTCAGATCGAAGCAGGCAACGTGAGCAGAGTATGTGGACGTACACTAGATGAGGCTGCTGGGATCCTCTGGTGTGACAAAGGGGAGCAGGACAGGAGGGACAGTGTGGAGGTCAGAGCTTGCTGTAATGAAGCAAGTGCCACGTCATATGATGCCCTAGTGAAGTTGTTATGCCTTAGAGAATGAACACTGGGCAGGCAACATGGCCCCAACCCATTCTTGTGAGTGTCCACATACCTCAGTATGCAAAGATCATGACTTTCATCTTTCTCCTATGTGCAAAATAGGGCTAATCATGTGGGGTCTTGGTGAGCACTTAGCACCTACAGAGTGCATTCTATCACATTTCGGCCTTTGCGGTGTGTGGCCAGTAAGGCATTTAGAAGTCCATTCCCACAGCTGCTACTTTTCCAATATTAAAAGTGAAACTTGGTGGAGTATACAAGATCCAGAAGGGGACCCAGGAAACTCTTTAGGCTGTATTTTTCTGATTCCTTTAAATTTTTTGTGAAGGCATTTTTTACAAATAAGTGACAAGCTACTATCTGAAAATAGAAGGATGAAAACCAAAACAAAACAACTGGAATGAGTTGTAATGAAGGAATTGCAATGATGCTCCCCACTCTGGGTTTAGTGAGGGTTGGGGTCTTTCAACTTTCTTTTTACTGTATTCTAGTGACGTGAACTTGCAGGTTCAATGAGGTCTCCTAGTTTGCACCTGGGATCAAGCTTCTCTATGGCTCAGTCATTCAGATACATATTATTTTTTTTTGTCACCTACTATGTGCCTGATAATGGTCTTGGCATTAGGAAGTCTTCTGTGAACAAAGCCAACATACTGTCAACGTACAGCCATGGTCCATTGGTTTTCCAAGCTGTGCTCTGATGTCATCATCAACAACCCGGGAAAACCAGAAATTTCATGTGCTTGGTGCTAGGGCAGGCTGCCACCAGCCAGAACCAACCACAGTTTCTACCAAGCCCCAGGCTCCCCAGGAAACTACTAGTGTGGTACTTTTCATATGATCTCCCCTTCAGCTTTTGGGATTTCAAAGGCAAGGGTTGTGAGCCAGATTTTGAGATGCTGGTCTGACCTTTGTGTGAATTCCTCTCCCTGAATGTTGTGGTAGAATGGCTGCCCAGATAGAGATTTGTCACTCTTCTCAGAGTTGGCAGGTGCTGTGCCTGGAGGCACACCCTGTGTTCTGGGTCATGAGCCTTTCCAGAATTCCACTGTACAGGCCAACATCTGCTCTGTGTGTGTGTGTGTGTGTGTGTGTGTGTGTGTGTGTGTGCTTCTCAGTATAGACCAGGTGTCCCCAAGTTCTCCAGATTTCCATTTAACAAGAGGTTATCAGCCCAGCTGAGTGAATGCTGGGAGTCTAGACTTTTATTGGGCTTCTGAGTGAGTGCTTGCCCCGCAGGTTTTCCTGAAGGCTATGATCTCAACTTTTGTTCCATTTTCTGCATATCACCTCTTCTCCAGGCCAAAGCTGTTTGCAGTTCTTTATCTTGGTTTTCCAAGCAGCTTGGTTTTCCAAGACAAGATACTGGTTGCAACAATTAAGAAAGCATTAGTATAGACTTGGGAAATAACACTAGGTACTTATGATAAGAAAAGCACAAAATAAAGCCTGAGTTTCAGATAAGGATGACAATGGTCAATGCCTGCTCAGTAATGAAGGCTGGCTGGCTGGGGGACCTCTTCTCAGCTCCTAGCCTACACACCTACACTATGCCAAAGGTCTTTTTCTATTTTCATTTCTTTTTTAAAAAAGGTTTATTTAATTTTGAGAGAGAGAGAGAACACAAACAGGGGAGGGGCAGAGAGAGAGGGAGACGGGATATGAAGTGGGTGCTGCACTGACAGCAGTGAGCTGGATATGGGGCTCAACTCAGGAATCACAAGGTCATGACCTGAGCCAAAGTTGGACACTCAACCGACTGAGCCAACCAGGCACCCTTTCTTTTTTTTTCTTGATCTGCACACTTGTCTCCAGGCCTTTGCTCACCATAAAGGAGGCCTTCCTGCACTTTTTTTTAAGTTGAGGTGCAATTTATGTAACACAAAATTAGCCATTAAAATTTTTTTAATGTTTATTTTTGAGAGAGAGAGAGAGAGAGAAACAGAGTGGGAGTAGGGGAGGGACAGAGAGAGAGGGAGACACAGAATCTGAAACAGGCTCCAGGCTCTGAGCTGCCAGCACAGAGCCCAACGCGGGGCTCAAACCCATGAACTGTGATCATGACCTGAGCCAAAGTCAGATGCTTAACTGACTGAGCCACCCAGGCACCCCAAAAATTAACTATTTTAAAGTATGTAGTACATTCACAAGGTTGTGCAACCATCACCTTCACCTAGTTCCACATCATTTTTATTCCACCAAAGGAGACTGGGCCCCCAGCGAGCAATCACTCCCAGCAATCACTCCCCAGTGACTCCTCACCCCCCGCCTCCCGCCAGCCGCTGATGATCAGCATTCTTTTTTCCATTTCTATGAATCTGACTACTTTAGGAATCTCACAAGGTGGAATTATGTAGTATTGTATGTGTGTGTGTATGAATGGCTTATTTCACTTAGTACAAATGTCTTCACGTTTTATTCATGCTGTAACATACCACAGAATTTTCTTCGTTTTTAAAACTAAATAACATTTTATTGTATTTATATGCCACATTTGTTTATTTGTGCATCATGTGATGGGTGTTTGGGCTCTTTCTACCTTTTGAATGTCATTAATAGTGCTGCCATGGACATTTCTGTACAAGGTTTTCTTGAACTCCATTTTCAGTTCTTTTGGGTATATATCCAGAGGTGCAAGTGCTGGTTTGTAATTCTATGTTTAGCTTTTGGAGAAACCTCCAAGCTGTTTCCCACACTGGTACACTGTTTTACATTTCTACAGAAATGTAAGAGGGTTCCAGTTTCTCCACATTCTCTCCAATACTTATTTTCTCTTTTTCTTATTTTTGTTACAGTTATGTGAAAATAAATAAAGAAAGCCTCAGTTAAGAATGGGTTGGGAGGGTGGCTTGGTTGGTTAAGCATCTGATTTTGGCTCAGAGGGTCATGATCTCATGGTTCACAAGTCTGAGCCCTGCATTGAGCTCTGCGCTGACAGCGTGGAGCCCACTTTGGATATCTGTTCCCCCTTCTCTCTGCCCCTCCCTTGCTTGTGCTCTCTCTTTCTCTCTCTCTCTCTCTCTGTCAAAAATAAATAAACATTAAAAAGAAGAAGAGGAAAAAAATAGCTTAAAAAAAAGAACGGAGTTGGGAAGTCCTGCACGGGGGCTAACATGCACACCCCACTTGCTGCAGCCTGCACAATCAGCAGGAAGAAGGAAGATAATTTTTATTTCAATAAGGAAGGACACAGGTAGGAATTTTAAGAAAAGGAAGGATCTCTCTTTGCTCCAGCAACAACACATTAACCACTGCTTGCAGATGAGAAATCACCACAACCTCAGAGTCTTTTTCTTCTCAGATGTACTTTTGTTCAAAACAGCCTTTCCCAGTTTCCTCTTAAAACCTCATAAAAGGGATGCCTGAGTGGCTCAGTCTGGTTATGTATCCAACTCTTGATATAAGCTCAGGTCATGATCTCTAGGTCGTGAGATCAAGTCCCAAATCCGTCTTTGCGCTAACAGTGTGGAGGATGCTTGGGATTATCTCCATCTCTTTCGCTGCTTCCCCCCTCCTCCCTCAAAAACAAAAAACTACAAAACAAAAAAAAAATCATGAAAATTGACCTTCACTTTGTTCTCCCAACTTGGCTATGGTTTGTCCTGAATTGCAATTCTTCTGCTATCCCTGAATAAACTCATTTTGCTAGTATGGTAATTGGCTTTTCCTAAAAGTTTATTTATGTATTTTGAGAGAGAGGGAAGGGTGGAGAGAGAGAGGGAGACAGAGAATCCCAAGCAGGGTCCAGCTGTCAGCACAGATCCCAATGTGGGGCTCAAACCCACAAACTGTGATTTATTCTGAGAGTGGGTGGAAATACAGTTGAATAATCCATAAATGTTAGTTAGATGGTAAGCTTCCAACTCTGGATAATGAGCCTGGCCACTGGGGAAACACAGATAACTGCAAATATAGTCTAGACTACGTCAAATTATCCTCTGTTACAGTCTTTGTCACCTGAGATAGTGGTGAACTTTCAGAGCTGGGACCTGGCAAACCTGCTGAGTCAGAGCCCCAGGACATCGGCACCTGCTCCAACTTTGCATTGCCCAACTCTCTTCCTGATGCTGCAATCAGTCCCAGATGTAATGTAATTTCAGAATAATATATGTATATTCATAAGCAGATTATCTAATGCCATATCTTCAAATAAACTGCTTATTGACTTCATGTTTTCTGAGGAAGTAAAGCTTTCTGAGTTACAGACTGTAAGTGGGTTCTAAGCAAAACAGTTTTGCTCATGTAACATTGCAGTTATGACCTACATTGTGTTATGGAAACATCTTTTCTTTTTTTTTTTAGTTTTATTTATTTTTGAGAGAGAGAGAGAGACAGAGCGTGAGTTGGGGAGGGGCAGAGAGAGAGGGAGACACAGAATCCGAAGCAGGTTCCAGGCTCTGAGCTATCAGCACAGAGCCTGACATGGGGCTCCAACTCATGAACTTTGATATCATGACCTGAGCTGAAATCCAGAGTTGCATACTTAATCAACTGAGCAACTCAGGCGCCCCTACAATGCCACTTTTAAAAGGTCATTAAACTGGGGTGCCTGGGTGACTCAGTCGGCTGATCATCTGACTTTGGCTTAGGTCACGATCTCACAATTTGTGAGTTCGAGCCCCCATCAGGCTCTGTGCTGACAGCTCAGAGCCTGGAGCCTGCTTTGGATTCTGTGTCTTCTTCTCTCTCTCTCCTCTGCCTGCTCACTCTCTGTCTCTCCCTCAAAAATAAATAAACATTAAAAAAATAAAAGGTAATTAAACTAAAGTTAAGTAGACAATAAAATAAGCAGAAATTTCTTTAAAAACAGAAGGAAAGCCCCAAATACCACCTTCTATAGAGAACCCATGGTTCAGCTTTATTCAGAGCAAAGAAAAAAAGAAACTTTTGATCAGGCTGGAAGAAACTCAGTAGTACGTTTGGAATGTGTACTCAAACTACACACGCAAGGAGGCCAATATTCTGGGAAAACAACTGATTTGCTGCCGCATTTGTCTACTGTTTGTCTAGTATTAACCATTATGAACAGAGCAGTGCAACCAGTATACGGAGCACTCCTTACAGTGTTACAGTGTCAGGTGTACCATTTCACTTCTTTTCACACAACTGCTTCTCAGTGTACCTGGGCTTCCTCTTCTTGAGGAAAATCATTTTTGTTTTTTGTTCTGTTTTCAGATTTTTATTTAAATTCTAGTTAGTTAACCTACAGTGCACTATTGGTTTCAGGTGTAGAATTCCATGGTTCATCACTATATATAACACCTAGCCCCCATCACAAGTACCCTCCATAGTACCCATCACCCATCTAGCCCATCCCTCACCCACCTCCCTCCATCAATCCTCAGTTTGTTCTCTGGGAAACTTGGAAAGGAAAGGATAGTGAGTGTTAGGGGTTTATAGTGGAAAGGGGTCCAGGGTAAGTGTTCCTTCAGGAATCCAGGGTAGGGTCTGACCAAAGGTGAATGATAGGTGAATAATAGGTGTTATTTCATAAATCATGGAAGGTAGGGGGTATTAATGCCAGTGTCTGCAGAAGTTTGTTAAAAGCTAATGTCTTGGAATATGTTTGGGATCTGGTTCTTTTTAGATGTTATCAGGTATTTGGGGGCCTAGGACAAAACTCAGAGAATGATTAACTTTCTTGTTTCTCCCTTGGGGTAGAAACATAGCTTCTTTGGTTTACTCAGATGCAAGGTGAAATATAGAGAATGTGTGAATGGGGCTTTGCAGAGAAACAGCAGAGATGGAGACTTTCTTCCATTTCTCTGTCTCAGTTATATTGATAGGAGCTATCTAGAATAGCAAAAATCATGGAGACAAAAGGTAGAATGGTGGTTGCCAGGCCCTAGTGGGGAGAGGGAGGTGGGAAGTTGTTGAATGGGTGTAGATTTTTCAGTTTTACAAGATGAAAAAGTTCTGGAGGTTGGTTGCAGAACAATACTGTTAAAAAGGAAACCACAGGCCCAAGGTGGAGACACTTGCACCCAGGATGAGAAACTAAGACTTAATTGTAGTTTTAAGGAATTGAATTTTAAGCCAATCAATCTGGGATTTGCTGGTCACAGTGAGGTACTTTGTACCATGGGCCCTTTCCAGCCCCCAAAGAAGTTGAGGTCATCTGCCTAATAGGAACCCCTTGCTTCCCCCTAAGGGAAGGTGGCTTGAAGCAATTCTTTCTTTTCTTGTGCTAATAACTTCTTGCTGCACCTTCCATCCTCTAAAAACTTTCCATTTTGTATAACTCCCGGGAGTAACTTTCTGTTTGCTAGAAGAGATGCTGCCCAACTTACGTATTGCTTAATAAAGCCAATCAAATCTTCAAATTTACTCAGTTGAATTGTTTTTTTTTTTAAATGTTTATTTTTGACACAGAGAAACAGCACGAGTGAGGGAAAGACAGGGAGAGAGGAGGGGGGAGGCATAGAATCCAAAGCAGGCTCCAGGCTCTGAGTTGTCAGCACAGAGCCCAAGGTGGGGCTCCAATCCATGAGCCAAAGTCGGACACTCAATCGACTGATCACCCCGGTGCTGCAGTTGAATTGTTTTTTTAACATAGTAAATCTTAAATTTGAACAGTGCTTATTTTTTTTATCTGGGGAAGGGATAAGGTAGGATGGATAGCTGTAAACAGAATGGCTAGTGTTGTAAATATGTTAAATAAACACAGTGGACTGAATCTTACAGGCCTTACGTTGAGGAAGATAGACCATGCTATATTCATCTGCTTCCCAGTGCTCAGACCAGTGCCTGCCATGGAATAAGCAGTCAATACATTTTTGATGAAGGAATGGAGATACTGCTTTACGTTTGCAGCCTAAAATGTAAAAGAAGCTTTGTAATATTAAAGCTAGAAACAGTTTTGCAAATAAATTGTGTACTCAAATGTGTACTCAATGTGTAAAACTTGGGCTCCATCATGACCTGAGCCGAAATCATGACCTGAGCTGAAATCAAGAGATGCACGTTGAAATGACCGAGCCCCCAGGCTCCCCTGCATATTCTAATTCTAATCTCTGATCCCCTGTGAACCTATTTCTATCACTTGTTCTTTCTGCTTGTTCTTGTTAATGTTACCTGGTCTCCTCTTGTGTCAGTATAAATTTGAATATTGTAGACAATGCATTGAAAATTCCTTCTAGAAATAATATGAGGCCCACAGGTCCTCCTGAGTCTCCTCCTGACTAGCAATCCAGATCACCTAATTACATTATCAGAAACTTCAAACTCCTAAGCCCCCAGATGTCTCAGCACTGGCTACAGTCTGCTTGCATTATCTTTGCTTTTTTTTTTTTTTTTTTTTACACCTTTACCTGTAATTCAGTGTTGCTCCCAGGGTTCCAATCCAAGTGCAGGAGATCACCACGGGTGCCCCTGGGAGCTGGCATCCCATGTTCTCCCTCCCACCTCCCCCAGGATGTCACAAGCACTGCTAATTCATTCAGCCCCGACCTGGGCAAAAATGCCCGAATCCAGGCCTACGTCCCTACAAGTATGGCTTTTCTTGAATCTGTCTCCTAATTGCTCCCTTCTTGGCTGGCTCTCTGATGCCTTCAGACCTTTAAAAATAATTGGGAGCCTGGGATCCTGAGGGTGTGGAGGAACATCAGGTGTCTTCTTCCCCGGGGCTTCGGGTCTGAGAAAGAGGAGGCAGTGCCCAGTGGAGCGAGTAAGCAGCAGACAGCACGTGCCTCACAGCCCAGATGGTCGGGCACCGTCTCTCAGATGTCCTGCCTCCCAGGGGCTTGCGGCAGCTGCAGGGACCATCCCTGCTGCTGGGGACCCGCAGCTCAGGCTCACGGCCCCGGGTGTCTCAGCGCTCACTGCTGGCCAAATTTAACAAGAGAAGCCCCTCTTGTTCCAAAGGGTCCCACCCCTCTAATGACAATACCAATTACTGTGGAATTGATGGTTAGAGGGGAAAACCAGGTGTCCATGTGGGCACTCTCCACATGTGGCAGTCAGTTTTGTTGGAGACATTTCCCACTGCAGGTTCTAGGTATCAGGGAAAAACACGGTTAGGGTTAGAGTTAGGGGTTAGGGCTAGGGGTTAGGGTTAGGGTTAGGGCTAGGGTAAGGGGTAGGTCATGCTTGCGCCCCCACTCTAAGCCAGAGGGTGTTCACACGTGGACACTGCCCCCCATTCGGTGAGGGAGGGCATTCAGGCAATAGCCCTACCCTCTCTGTGCGGGAGATTTTTCACACCATCGTCCTGCCCCCTCTTAGCCTGGTAGGGTTTCCCGTACCGGCCTGCCTCCCCTGCATGCAGGAGGGGGTTCTTGCATGCGACCTGCCAGTCCCTCTGCATGTGAAGGTGTCACCCATGCTCTGGGCCTCCCCTCAGCGAGGAGGTAGTGATGCCACTATTAAATCTGATGTTTCACAAATGGCTCCTTTCTCTTCCACAGCTGAAGAAGCAGGCATTCCTTAAGGTAAGGGTTATGGTTAGGATTAACGTTAGGGGTCAGGGTAAGTCTTAAGTCATGGTCGCACACCCACTTGGTCCTGGTGGGCTTCACGCAGGTGCTCCATCTGCGCCCCTTCATCAGTGATGTAATGGTGATTTTCCTTTTACGTCAGATGTTTTCTGGGAGCCCGGGTGGCTCATTGGGTTAAGAGTCCCACTTCGGCTCAGGTCATGGTCTCTCAGTTTGTGGTTTTGAGCCCTGGGTCAGCCTCTATGCTGATGGCTCTGAATGTGGAGCCTGCTTCAGAAACTGTCTCTCTCTCTCTCTCTGTCTCTGCCCCTTCCCCATTTGTGTTCTGTCTCTCCCTCTCTCTCTCTCTGTCTCTCTTTCTCTCCCAAAAAATGTACCTAAAAGCATTTTCAATCAGACATTTCCTGGATGGATCTTTTCACTTTCATTCCTGAAGAAGCAGGCATCTGTCTCGTCCATTGTTCTTTTGTTATCTTTGATATAGGTGACGACATATACCACATTTCCCCAGCCAGCATTGGGGTCGTGCAGCGTTTCTTCTACTGTCCAGAGACCTCTCAAGTACTGTGACACTGCATTCCTCTAGCGCATCCCACATGCTCCAGGAAACTGGACTGTAACTGTGGACAGCAGCACTGTCCCATTGTCTTCTGGTGGTACTTCAGTAGGCTCTTCATTCACATCTTCGGTTACCTGAGTGTGTTCTGTCATCTTCTCTTATTTTTTTTCTGCTAGGCCACTGCTAGGACACCCAACAGGGAACCCGAAGCAGCAAGGGATCCAGGAGCAGCCCAGCTACCGCTTGGCTCCCACATAATTGTCGCCTTGGAACTCTTTATGGAAAAGGAGAAAACACCACCACCACCACCGTTTCATAACCCTGCACTGAACGTGAAGACAACAACCACCCACCCCCAAAGGAAACTCTGCCAGGGTACATGTATAGTACCTACAGCATTGATCAAGTATTTTGGATCAATAAGTGAGGTTGTACTGTTGACTGGTAAGTATAAATCTAAATCCCTCAGAGGGGATTTTATTCTCCGAGGTCACCCCAACCTAAATTTTTGGTCCATGGGGAGATCTGTTGTCCCTATTGGTTGTATTGATGTAGTCTCTTTGGGCCAGTGAATTAAAGCTCCATAGGGTCTTGTCCTATTCCTGTCTCTTCACGGGAAGGTCCATTTCACGAATTGGAAGAGACAGTAAAACCCTCGTGTGGCCGTTCATATGAGTCACTATTTAGGGAACAAGTGATTATGCTACCTTTGCATGGTCAGGATACCACAGCCTTTTCACGAATGTCCTTGGGTAGTCAGGGCCTCCAATACTAGAAATGTTAGAGGTGATGTGATTGGTAAACAGGTGGGGTTTGTGTTCCCTGAGTTCCTTTTACTTCTTTTCATCTTTCCTGATTGTCTATCTGTGTTGGGTTAACAATTGGTTTGATGTTGACTTTATAGTTAGGTTATTTTTATCTTATTGTTAACTATCCGTGGTTATGCGCTCTGATAGAAGCTTATGCAAGGACAGATATTTCTTGTTGCACATACTAGCATTATTGTTCTATTGTGAAATTCACCCAAAGTTAGGAGTTGGTTGTCTATTTTTGGTATTTAGATCTTAAGATCATATACCAATGCCTGAGCCCTAGTACAAATGCTCATCACCACATCCCTAACAGCTGGCTACAGTATGCGAATCATATTTTTTGCCCTTCTAGGACAGGCTCCATACACCTACATCAGTGATGGGGAGGTGTGATGCTTGCACCCCTCATCCGTGATGGAGGATTGTTATGGTTGCACCCCTTCTGTGCCCTTTCACCAGCCATGTAGATATATCATGCCTGCGCCTCTTCATGGGCCATGTAGGGGTGAACCGACAACACCCCTTTAGGGGCCAAGTGGGTGTGAACCATCTGCACCCCCACATCGGCATCCTGGACCCTTTCATTGGCATTGTGGGGGTGTGCCGCCAGCACCCCTTCATGGCCACTATAGTATTTGTACTGTCTGTGGTTTCAGGGATCCACCTGGGGTCTCCAGACATATCCTCATGGATAACGGGGGGCTTCTGTAGTCGTGTTCCTCTGTATCACATCTCCCCCACACGACCCTCATCTCCAGATAAATCTCACGGGATCAGGAACCACTTTTCCTTGCACTTTCTTCTTCGTGGAAACATCTTGCCTTTGCTTAGCATGGTCACTTTGCCCTCTCCACCATCTCCTGGAGGTTCCCTTACCCTTACAGCGCTCTTCACTCACTGCTTTTGGGTGTGCGGTCTATCTCCTGTCGCAGTCCTGCACAAGTGGTAGTTTGTACTGCGAGTGGCCGCAGGAAACTGCCTGAAACTGGCACTCTGGGACTGGACTGCTCTTCTCTCTGGTGCACATACAAGTAGCTTCCTCGTTGGCAGAAGTGGATACTGGTCATTGGTGGCAAGAGGTGATTTCACATTTGCTCACATTACCACTAGTGCTGGTGCGGAGTGATGGAGGACAGCATGCTGGAGGATCGTGGGTGGAGTCATCACTGTAGCCATGGGGGCAGTTACAGAGCCTGTCTGGGGTCAGTTTTGGGTGTCTGGGGTATATGCAGGAAATAGGATACAAAGCAAGGGAGAAACATCAGAAAATGTATGGCCTCATGAGGTGAGTATCTTGTGTTTTGTTGCCAAGAGAAGCAGCTCCCCCTCATCTGAGGAAAATTGTCTTACCCCACCCCAAGAACCCCTAGAGAAAAGGTTTCAATGGTTTCACCTAAGACAATACTGTCATGACAGAGAGCAGTGATCTTCAGGCCCCACGTCTATCATCTGTGTTTACTTCCTGGAAAATAACGGGATGCCAGTGTACTCCAAACGGAGGTATGGGATCAGGTTATTCAGGATCAGGTGCCCATGCAAGGGAGTGGCAGGGTATTACCACTTCGCACTGGTAGGAGACTGGGGAACAAGTATGGGAGTGGATTCAAAGAGTATTAAACCAAAAGGGTGACATAGGATTGGCCGGACATGGATACACAGTTCCTCCCACAGGAAATATAATTTAATGTGTTGCCTTGAGAAGTGGGAACGGTCATAATAATGACTCAATGGCTGCCTGGAGTCAACTAGGTTGTAATATCAGAGCATCCCTGACTTTCTCAGGGAAGGAAGACTCCAAAGTCCGAGGGAGATGGGAATGGGGACCTGTTCTGCACACACCTGCTCTTTTACCACAAACTTGGTGGCCTATGAGAACAAAATTGTGTTCTCTCACAGTTCTGGAGAAATTTGCATCATTAAGACTAAGTTGTCAGCAGGGCTATACTCCCTCTGGAGACCCCAGGGCTCCAGGGGACAGTGGATCTCTTCCCTCTGGTAGCTCCCAGTGCCCAGTGGCCACCAACCTCCCTTGGCTTGTGTCCACATCACCCCAGTCTGTCTCCCTGGACACAGTGCTCCTCGTTTGTCAAGTCTCTCTAAGGATGCTCGTGATTCCATCTAGGGCTCACTCAGACAAACCAGGACTCAAGATCCTTAACTAGGTCCCATCGATGGGAGTTAGATTCCAGGTATTAGGACTTGGAGGCTATTGAGGGCTATTGTCCAGCCTAGTACAACGTGTCCTTCCATAGGGAGATAGCCAAACCATGTTAGCCCCGTGAGGTGGGTTGCTCACCGGTGAGCAGTGCCAGGGCACGCACTGCTGATAGACACTGCAGCAGGACCAAATCTCTGGAGAATTATGCCCAGAGGGGAAAAGGCTAATCCTAAAAAGGTCATGTGCTTTTCGATTCCACTTGTATAATATTCTTGAGGTGACAAAATCATAGAAATGGAGAGCAGATGAGGGATTGCCAGGCATCACGGAGGTGATGGGGGCAGGAAGAAGGTGGGAATGTCTGCTGTAAGAGGACAACATGGGGGTCCCTGTGGAGGGCTCAATGCTCTGTTTCTCGTGTGCATCACTTTCGATATCCTGGCCGTGATCCCTTTCTACAGACAGAGAGAACATAGGGCATCTTCACCGTGTTTCCCAATCACACACAGTCCCAGCAACCTCACAGCCACCCACCTTGCTACATCTGTCCCCATGGCTCTGGCTGGTGCCCCATTGCCACAGTTGAGCCCTGTTCCTAAGGGAGGAAGCCATCTCGCTAACGCGGCCCTTGCACGGCTTCACTCTCTCCTGAACACCGGGGGTTTCCTTGGGACCCTGTCATCCTGTGCACCTGCAGCTGTTTCTCCTGGCCCATGGGGAGCAATCACTTCCCATCCACCACCACCTGTTTTGTCTTCCTACATCCTAGCATTGCACGTGCTGGCACCTGCAGACCTTCTCTCTGTCAGCTGAGTCTGAGAGGGCTTCCTCTCCCACTTGTTCCTAGTTGTCATCTCATTAATGAACGACACATCGCTGAAGCTCACGGTGAAGTCTCAACCTCCAGTTTGCAGACTACGTGGCACCATTTTACAGACACACGTAATTACTTTAAAAATTCCTTCCTTCCTCCACCCGCACCCGGGCTGCTGCTCACCAGTGTCTGTGTTGATCTGTCCTCATCTTCTTCCCACCTCCCATCAACTTTCTGCCTGTCCTTACTCTGGGGTGATCTCAGCCAGCCTCAGGCTTCTATCTACCAGCAGCTGGGGCCTGCAAGGCTTTATGCCCTGCCCCCAGCCCTTCATGTCTCCATACACCTGACTCCAATTGTGCACCACACAGGTGCTACCCTCCCCAGCCTCTGCTACCTCCCTGAAGGCATCTCCTCTCCCCCTCCCCTTGTTTACTGGGCTGTGGCCACACCCGCCCCCTCCCTGCTCCCTGAACATGTCAGGCACACACTCCTGCTTTAGGTCTTTGCACTCACTTTGCCTCTCTCTCTCTGGAATGTTCTCCCACATGCCCACATGACATACTCCCTCATTTCTGTCATATCTTTGCTCTGACGTCACCTGCTCAGTGGGGTCTCTGCTAGCTCTCTGTCTAAAACGGAAAACTGCTCCTTCTCCGACCGGAACACCCTATCTGCCTTCCCCGCATTCTTTTTCTTCCTGGCCCTTGGCATCATCTGTTTTTCTTGCTTGCTGTCTGTCGCCTGCTGCAGTCCCTGCCAGAATGTCGTCTCCATGGGGTCCAAAGACCAAACTAGCTTTGTTTAGGGCTGTTTCCTTAAGGCCCTAGAACAGTGCCTAACCCCTACAAAGGCTCAAACACCATTCTCTGAATAAGTGTTGGGATTTCTTATTAGTTTCCTGGGTCCGCCATCACAAAGTACCACAGACTGGGTGGCTTAGGCAACAGAAATTGATTTATTTATTTTCTCACACTTTAGATCAGGGTGTGGGCAGGGTGGGTCTCCTCTCTCCATGGCTGGTGGATGACGTCCTTCCCAGTGTCTTCACGTGGTCTTCCTTCTGTGTGTGTAGATGCCCACTCTCTTCTTATAGGACACGTTATCAGATTAGGGTCCCTCCCCCCAAATGAGCTCATTCACCTTGGCTTTACCTTTCAAGATCTGGTATCCAAATACAGTCACATGGGTAGTTAGTACTTCAACGTATAGATTTTGGAGGCAAATCCATTCCATAACAGGTTTCTATCTGTAGTACCTAGTCACTACTCACATGCGGTTTTTTTTTTCCATATTCCCTTGCCCCCATTATTTGCTCACACAGTGCTAATCCCAGTTTTCCCTTAGCCCAAGTTATAACTCTATTTATTTATTTGTATAGGCTTGCACTTTCCCTCTACCACTATACTCTAAGTTCCTGGCTGGCACTGGAGTTACATCCTTAGCATGTACACCATAACCTCCAGGTGAGGTAAGTATGATTACTCTCATTTTGAAAAAATCTACAATCTGAGGCTCGAAAGAGAGTAGGTTATGTTTCTGAGATCACAGTACTAGTAAGTGCTGTCATTTTGATAACTTTGTTCTCATGGGCTCCAAAGCCCAGTTTCTTTCATCTACCACACTGTCCCCAAGATGAATGGGGAAAAGTCATACTTCAGCCTGACCTGGTACCTGTAAAGTACCAGGTACAAGCAATGGTACCTGTAAAGCTGGTTTTACATTTCAGAAATGGGATTAAGTTTCGAATCTGAATAATTATACCCACAGGTTGAAGTTGAATCTCATATCCTTTTTTTTTTTTTAACTGCTGCAATTTCTGTTATCCTTAATGATTATCTAAATGTATTCTTCCCTTGGGGCGCCTGGGTGGCTCAGTCGGTTGAGCGTCCGACTTCGGCTCAGGTCATGATCTCGTGGTCCGTGGGTTCGAGCCCCACGTCGGGCTCTGTGCTGACAGCTCGGAGCCTGGAGCCTGTTTCAGATTCTGTGTGTCTCCCTCTTTCTCTGACCCTCCCCTGTTCATGCTCTCTCTCTGTCTCAAAAATAAATAAATGTTAAAAAAATTAAAAAAAATAAATGTATTCTTCCCTTGACAGAATTTAGCCACTAAGAATACTAAGAGAGTTTTTTCCTTTTTAGGAGGTCAGAATTATACAATGAATTCATAATGTCAAGGCAATAGCTGTTATTTTATCCTAAAATATAAAGGAAAAGGTCACTGCCTTTGTTGTAAGAGTTTACCATGTGTTCTTGGTAACATGCCTAAGCTCTATTGGTGAAAAACCATCGTAGACTTTGAAAGTCAGTTATTTATAGTTAGGAGACTATCGTTCTTTCTTTGGGTGCAGCTGATTGCTTAAAATAGAACTTAGGATTTTTCTCCATAGATTTTATATTTTAGAGTGAGCTTTGCTTTAAAAAGTATGTTATATTTGCATGCATGCAAGTTGTGTAATCATTGAATTGACAGGAAAGCAGCTGTTAATAGCTGTCATTTGGACATGTAGATGGAAATAGTATAGGTCATGGTGTGACTCCTCACACCTGTTGAGCTCTGGTTTCATTTGGCATTTCCAAATCATTGCCCTGAGCTTATGGATGTTGATCAAGTGGCCATGTAATGGTTGTTTTCAATTGGTATCGGGGGGTAGAGAAGGCTGTTAAGTTGTGTGTAAGGAAGCTGTTGGTTCTCTGCTTCTATGTGTAGCTCCTAAAAATAGAAGACTAGAACATCTTATTAAAATAAATTTTGTTCAAAGTAAATGCACCTTGTGAATGAGTAAAGGCTTAGATAATAATCAATGCATTTGGAGTCTGATATTAATTTGCGAATTTAATATAGGTCTAGGGGCATCTGGGTCACTCAGTTGGTTAAGCGTCTGACTTCGGCTTAGGTCATGATCTCACTGCTCATGACTTTGAGCCCCATGTCGGGCTCTGTGCTGACAGGTGGGAGCCTGGAGCCTGCTTCAAATTCTGTGTCTCCCTCTCTCTGCCCCTCCCCCACTTGCTCTATCTCACTCTCTCTCTCTCTCAAATATAAACTAAAACATAGAAAAAAGGCCTAGAATAAATCTGTAGACAGTAACATACTTACAATGACTGCTGATTAAAACAAAGAAATAGCCTGAATCTCCACGCATAAATAACTGTTCTTTCCCTAGGAACCCATCATATATCAGGTTGACAATTAAGCTGAGTGAAAGCATTAATCTTTTAATAACTTGGAAGAGCTAAGCATACTATCTTAGCTAGTAAGGTTTGGTATATATTATTGTTGTAGACCTATTTTTTTTATTGATCAAAGAATTAATTTGAGGTCTCTTTTATTTGCTTTTTTAAAAAAATTATTTATTTATTTATTTATTTATTTATTTATTTATTTTTCTTCTCTTTTTAAAAGTTTTTTTATTTTTTAAAAATTTACATCCAAATTAGCATATAATGAAACAATGATTTCAGGAGTAGATTCCTTAGTTCCCCTTACTCATTTAGCCCATCCCCCCCTCCCACAACCCCTCCAGTAATCCTCAGTTCTCCATATTTATGAGTCCCTTCTGTTTTGTCCCCCTCCATTTTTTTATATTATTTTTGTTTCCCTTTCCTTACGTTCATGTGTTTTGTCTCTTAAAGTCCTCATATGAGTGAAGTCATATGATTTTTGTCTTTCTCTGACTGACTAATTTCACTTAGCATAATACCCTCCAGTTCCATCCACGTAGTTGCAAATGGCAAGATTTCATTCTTTTTGATTGCTGAGTAATACTCCATTGTACACAGATACCACCTCTTCTTTATCCATTCATTCATCGATGGACATTTGGGTTCTTTCCATACTTTGGCTATTGTTGATAGTGCTGCTATAAATATAGGGGTGCATGTGTCCCTTTGAAACAGCACACCTGTATCCCGTGGATAAATGCCTAGTAGTGCAATTGCTGGGTCGTAGGGTAGTTCTATTTTTAGTTTTTTGAGGAACCTCCATACTGTTTTCCAGAGTGACTGCACCAGCTTGCATTCCCAACAACAATGCAAGAGAGATCCTCTTTCTCCACATCCTCGCCAATATCTGTTGTTGCCAGAGTTGTTCATGTTAGCCATTCTGACAGGTGTAAGGTCGCATCTCTTTGTGGTTTTAATTTGTATTTCCCTGATGAGGAGTGATGAGCATTTTTTCATGTGTCGGTTGGCCATCTGGATGTCTTCCTTGGAGAAGTGTCTATTCACATCTTTCACCCATTTCTTCACTGGATTCTTTGTTTTTTTGGGTGTTGAGTTTGGTAAATTCTTTATAGATTTTGGATACTAACCCTTTATCTGATATGTCACTTGCAAATATCTTCTCTCATTTTGTCGGTTGCCTTTTAGTTTTGCTGATTGTTTCCCTCACTGTGCAGAAGCTTTTTATTTTGATGAGGTCCCAGTAGTTCGTTTCTGCTTTTGTTTCCCTTGCCTCCGGAGACGTGTGGAGTAAGAAGTTGCTGCGGCCAAGATCAAAGAGGTTTTTGCCTGCTTTCTCCTCGAGGATTTTGATGGCTTCCTGTCTTACACTGAGGTCTTTTATCAATTTTGAGTTTATTTTTGTGTATGGTCTAAGAAAGTGGTCCAGGTTCATTCTTCTGCATGTCGCTGTCCAGTTTTCCCAGCACCACTTGCTGAAGAGACTGTCTTTATTCCATTGGATAGTCTTTCCTGCTTTGTCAAAGTTAGTTGGCCATACATTTGTGGGTCCATTTCTGGGTTCTCTATTCTGTTCCATTGATCTGAGTGTCTGTTCTTGTGCCACTACCATACTGTCTTCATGATTACAGCTTTGTAATACAGCTTGAAGTCTGGGCTTGTGATGCCTCCTGCTTTGGTTTTCTTTTTCAAGATTGCTTTGGCTATTCGGGGTCTTTTCTGGTTCCATTCAAATTGTGGTATGGTTTGTTGTGGCTCTGTGAAGAATGCTGGTGTTATTTTGATAGGTATTGCATTGAATATGTAGATTGCTTTGGGTAGTATCGACATTTTAACAATATTTGTTCTTCCTATCCAGGAACATGGAATCTTTTTCTTTTTGTGTGCGTCATCTTCAGTGTCTTTCATAAGCTTTCTATAGTTTTCAGCATATAGATTTTTCATCTCTTTGGTTAGATTTATTCCTAGGTATTTTATGGGTTTTTGTGCAACTGTAAATGGGATCGATTCCTTGATTTCTCTTTCTGTTGCTTCATTGTTGGTGTATAGGAATGCAACCGATTCCTGTGCATTGATTTTATATCCTGCCACTTTGCTGAATTCATGGATCAGTTCTAGCAGTTTTTTTGGTGGAATCTTTTGGGTTTTCCATATAGAGTATCGTGTCATCTGCGAAGAGTGAAAGTTTGACCTCCTCCTGGCCAATTTGGATGCCTTTTATTTCTTTGTGTTGTCTGATTGCAGAGGCTAAGACTTCCAATACTATGTTGAATAATGGTGGTGAGAGTGGGCATCCTTGTCTTGTTCCTGACAAGGAACAAGGGGGAAAGCTCTCAATTTTTTCCCATTGAGGATGATATTAGCGTTGGGTCATTCATATATGGCGTTTATGATATCTAGGTATGATCCTTCCATCTGTACTTACTTGAGGGTTTTATCAAGAAAAGATGCTGTGTTTTGACAAATGCTTTCTCTGCATCTATTGAGAGGATCATGTGATTCTTGTCCTTTCTTTTATTGATATGATGAATCACATTGATTATTTTGTGGATATTGTACGAACCCTGCATCCCAAGTATAAATCCCACTTGATTGTGTGGACTAATTTTTTAAATGGGTTGTTGGATCCGTTTGGCTAATATCTTGTGGAACATTTTTGTGTCCATATTCATCAGGGAAATTGGTGTTTACTTCTCCTTTTTAGTGGGGTCTTTGGTTTTGGAATCAAGGTAAATCTGGCTTCATAGAAAGAGTTTGGAAGTTTTCCTTCCATTTCTATGTTTTGGAAGAGCTTCAAGAGAATATCTATTAACTCTTCCTGAAATGTTTTGTAGAATTCCCCCCCGAAAGCTATCTGGCCCTGGGCTCTTGTTTGGAGATTAAAAAAAAATTTTTTTTCCTTAATGTTTATTTATTTTTGACAGAGAGAGAGAGAGAGAGAGAGAGAGAGAGAGAGACAGAGCATGAGCAGGGGAGGGGCAGAGAGAGAAAGAGAGAGAGAGAGAGGGAGACACAGAATCCAAAGCAGGCTCTAGGCTCTGAGCTGTCAGCACAGAGCCCAATGCGGGGCTCAAACTGACAGACCGCGAGATCATGACCTGAGCCGAAGTCAGACGCTCAACCGACTGAGCCACACAGGCGCCCCATGTTTTTGGAGATTTTTGATTAGTAATTCGATTTCTTTACTGGTTATGGGTCTGTTCAAACTTTCTATTTCTTTTTTTTCAGTTTTTATAGTTTATATATTTCTAGGAATTTGTCCATTTCTTTCATATTTCCCATTTATTGGGGGTATAATTGTTCGTAATATTCTCTTATTATTGGTTTTATTTCTGCTGTGTTGGTTGTGATCTCTCCTCTTTCATTCTTGAATTTATTCATTTGGGTCTTTTCCTTTCTCTTTTTGATTTAACTGGCTAGTGGCTTATCAATTTTGTTAACTCTTTCAGACAACCAGCTTCTGGTTTCATTGATCTGTTCTACTGTTTTTTTCTTCTTTAGCATTGATTTCAACAACATTGATTTTTGCTCTAATCTTTATCATTTCTTGTCTTCTAATGGTTTTGGGTTTTATTTGCTGTTCTTTTTCCAGCTCTTTAAGGTGTAAGTTTAGATTGTGTATCTGAGACTTTTATTCCTTCTTTAGGAAGGCCTGGATTGCTATATACTTCCCTCTTATGACTACCTTTGCTGCTTCACAGAGGTTTTGGGCTGTAGTGTTATCATTTTCATTGGCTTCCATGTATTTCTTAATTTCCTCTTTAACTTCTTGGTTAGCTCATTCATTCTTTAGTAGGATTTTCTTTAGTCTCCAAGTATTTGTTTTCTTTCCAAATTTTTTCTCATGGTTGATTTTGAGTTTCATAGCATTGTGGTCTGAAAATATGCATGGTATGATCTTGATCTTTTTGTACTTGTTGAGGGCTGATTTGTGTCCCCAGTATGTGATCTATTCTGCAGAATGTTCCATGTGCACTGGAGAACAATATATATTCTGGTGCTTTGATATAAAATGTTTTGAATATATATGTTAAGTCCATCTGGTCCAGTGTGTCATTCAAAACCATTGTTTCCTTGTTGACTTTCTGTTTAGATGATCTGTCCATTGCTATTGTTATGGAACCAGGCTGGAATGCTGGCAGAAAAACCAAGTGGCACTCGGAGATCTTGGTGGGTTGGAGATTTATTTTACACTGGAGAGCTGAGTGGAGACTGTTTCTCCAAAAGTGTTAGCCTGGAATGCAAGTGTGTGTGGGGGGGTAATTTATAGCCGACAGCTTCCATATCTGCCGGGGTTTTCACGCGCATGGCAAACAAAGGAAGAAGAACCCGGATGAGGGGTCTCTAAGCTGGAGACCAGAGTTTGTTTTAGCCCCGTCGGCCATCTTTGGCATACTTTACTTTTTCAACATTCCCCCTTTTTGATGCCTTAAAAAAAAACTTTAATAGGCATCACCTTTCAGTTTTATAGGTTGATACTCTCAAAGGGCTAAGATAGGTGCAGTAGTTTGGCAAGCAACAGTGTTTTCAGCAAAATGTACCACAGCATTCAGTATACAAGGACTGATGGATACAAGTAAAATTATGGAGAGGAGAGGACCCACCAGGGCGGGAAGCCAGGATGCCCAGTCTCTGAGATCTCATCCTTCCCATTGATTGATACTTTTCTGTTGTCTACCTTGAATTATTTCCTTGAGTTCCTTAACCTTAGTTGTAACTATTCCAGACTGGTTTACAAAATACCAACATTCCTCCCCCAGAAAGATTCAAGTTTCTCCTTTTTCTGAAGTGAGGAGGTTGAGAGCTTGCCTATTTTGGAGGGTCACTGCCGCCAGAGAGTTCATTTGGTTTTGTAAGGTTACCAGAGAATCTGCCACCCGTTCCATGTCTTCATTTATCTCTTGAGATAGTCTATGGTATAGTCCAACAGTTGAACTTTTGCCTCCTATTCTGGTTCCTATTCCTATCACAATTCCTGCTCCTATCAGAATGGGTAGCAGGACAGCCTGTTTAGCCTGGGACTTGGGGCTAAAGGCTGTTAAGAGCTGATCTTCAGTGTATATGGATATCTCTGGGGTTAGGAAGATGGAATAACATATTTGAGTCCAGTTGGCCTCTAAGCATCAGTAGGCTGAATTAAAACACAGATAGAACACCCCACGGGTTGAACACAGGGTTGCATTCCTCTTTAAAGTTACATTTCTTCTACATAGAGAGGTACAATTCATACCTTCAGGGACTGTGCAGATTAGATTGTCGGCATTTGTGAGATGGATCCCAGTGGCCAGGGGTCCAGTTAAGACACAGGTGTTGGTTTTGAGATTTTCAGGAGCTTTTCAGGACAAAGGTATGGGAGTGGCTAAGTAAACCCTCTGACTGAGGGGCAAGCACATCCAGCAGGTTTGGGTGTGATTATCTATTTTATGGAGGACTTGTAGAGTAGTGTTGGCCCAATGCTGGAGTGGGGAATTGGTAAGCATCTGATTGAGGGCTGAAAGTTTCAAACCTTGCTAGGCTGCCAGGGGAGTGGTCGCCTTTATGGCTTGTATTATCCTATCCTGGGTATCCTTTATAACTTTTTGAAGGGCCCTGTCTTGCACCCCTCCTCCATCTGAGATCCCCCATTGAGGAAGGTAAGTGTAGCAAGCAAGCTTCCCTCTCTGGAGGCCCTTGTTATGACATGGGTTCCTGACATTTTGGGTTATCTCTATGGTCCAATACTTAGCCCTTGGGGCACTGGGTAACTGACAGAGAGTGGGTGTTTTTCTCTTGTAGCAATCTTTGTGGAGGTAGGTGAAGGCCCTGAACACTCTTGATCCCCTTATTATCATATAGCAATCCTGGGGGCAAAGTGGGTAAGCGGCAGTTTGAGGGTGAGAGAGGTTATCATAATACACTGGCAATACTTAATAATCCCCCCATCCAAAGGAAGTATGTGGGACCCAACATGCATCTTTTGTCCCATGTCCAGCTTGTTGGTGTAGTCTCTATCAGCCCAACAATAAGAAGATCAGGGCTATGGCATCAGTAAGGGGCAAGGGCCAGCAGAGTTTCATCCAAACCCCTGGGCTAGGTTCATGCATTGATTCCTCAGACTTCTGCCATGCGCAAGCCAGCCAGCTTCTGGGGTGTGGCTGGAGCAGGGCTGGAGGTCTCAGGGGCCAGTTTCCCTTTGGAGGGACAGTTTAAGTGGGTTGACTGGATCTGGATCACTTCGCCAGGTTGTGGGTTCTTCTGAGTTGGCCTTGTTAACTCTGGAGTGATGGACCCATGGGATGATACCTGAAACTTTAAGGGTTGCTGGAGTTGTTAGAATAGCAGTATGTGGCACAGTCCACCATGGTCTAAGAGGTTCTCTCTTCCAATCTTTGACCCACACAGAGTCTCCTGGCTGAAAGGGGTGAACAGGGGTCCCTAAGGAAATTGGGGCCCTCTCTATGGTGTATCTCTGTAACTTATTTAGGAGTGCCCCAAGGTCTGGAGCTGTTCTCTTATTCCTTTGTCTCCAATCTGGTGTAGGTCTCCTGGGAGTTTTCCTAAACATGGTGGGGGGGGGTTCACCCATATAATAACTCAAAAGGGGAGAATCCCAGTGCCTCAGGCATGCATCAGGCATGCAGGAGGGCCAGCAGTAGTAAATCTGGCCATGGGAGATTAGTCTCTTGGTGGAAACTTAGCCAGGGTTTCCTTGAGGGTGCGATTCATCTGCTTTACTTTTCCTGAGCTCTGGGATCAGTAAGCAGTGTGCAGTTTCCAGGTAATGTTGAGGGACTTTGTCAGAGTTTGTATAATGTCTGCCACAAATGCAGGTCCATTATCACTGTGTATGGTTAAGGGTAGACCAAACCAAGGCACAATCTCCCATAGAAGGGCTTTGGCCACCTTGCAACTTCATTCCTTTCTGGTCGGGAATGCTTTGACCCATCCCGAATATGTGCAGATTATTACAAGAAGGTACCTGAACCCTTTATTTGGTTGTATGAGTCTTCAAAAGGAGTGGCCCCCATCCTTTGCGTGCCAGGTGGGGGCCATGGGGCAGACCAAGCATTATTTTTGGCACACGTTGCACATTGTTCACTGACAGCTTGGCATAATGCCAGCAGCTGGCTGATGTAGTAGTTCTTTTTGAGGAGGGCTTCCAGTGCAGTTTTCCCTAGGTGCATGAGTTGGTGATATTCCTTCACTAGGTATTTTCCCATAGATGGCGGGACAAAGATGTGCCCATTTGGCATGACCCCCCCCATCCCTCTTTGCTTAGTGTGCTCCCTTCTGTCAAGGCCCAACTTCTTTCTTCATTTGTGTACAGGGATGGGGAGGCTTCCCTCTGGGGCGCAAGAGTCATAGTGTAGGTAGAAGCTTCACCTGGGTCATCACAGGCGGCCGCTCTGGCTGTTTTGTCAGCCAGGAGATTTCCTTGAGTTATGGGGTCATCTCCTTTCTGATGTCCCTTACAGTGTAGGATAGCTACCTTGTCTGGCAGCCATACGGCCTCAAGAAGCTTTAGTATTTCTTCCTTGTTTTTGATAGTTTTCCCTGCAGCAGTAAGGAGGCCTCTTTCTTTATAGGTGGCCTGTGTACATGCACAGTAGTGAAGGCATACCAGGAATCAGTGTAGATGTTAACTCATTTACATTTGCTAAGGATGAGGGCTTGGGTTAAGGCATACAGTTCAGCCCATTGTGCCAACTATCCTTCTGTCAAGGCCTTGGCCTCCAGAACTTCAGTGGTTGTGGTTACCGCATATCCTGCTCTTCGGCTGCCCTCTTGTAAATAGCTGCCCCCATCACTGAACAGGGTGATCTCCAGGCTTGTTATAGCCTGGTCTTGGAGGTCCGGGCGGCTGGCATAGACTTCATCCACTACTTTGGAACAGTCATGGTCAGGTTGTCCCTCCTCCGTGGGAAGGAAGGTGGCTGGGTTTAGTGTTCTTACTGTTTCGAGAGTGACCCTTGGGTTTTCATAGAGAAGGCCTTGGTATTGTGTCAGTTGAGAATTGGAGAGGAAAAGATATCCTTGGGTGTTCATGAGGGACATGACCACATGTGGGACCTTAACATTAAGCATTTGTCCCAGTGTGAGTTTGTCTGCCTCCTTGTTGAGCAGGACTGTGGCTGCCAGTGCTCTGAGGCACGGTGGCCATCCTGCAGCCACAGGGTCAAGTTTTTTTGACAGGTAGGCCACTGGCCATTGCCAAGGCCCCATGGTCTGAGTGAGCACTCCAAGGGCTATTTTGTCCTTTTCATGTATGAAGAGATTAAAGGGCCTCTCTATGTCGGGCAAACCCAGGGCTGGGGCTTGTCCCAGAGCCAACTTTATTTCTGTGAAAGTGGCCCTTGCCTCCTGAGTCCATGTGAGGGGCTCCCGGTCTGGCCCTCCCAACAGGTCACAGAGGGGCCTCACTATGGCTGAGAATCCAGGAATCCAAATGCAACAGAATCCTGTGGCCCCTAAAATTCACACAAGCCTCATTTTGTTTGGGGCTGTGGCAGTGTGGTGATAACTTTCTTCCTTTCTGGTCCTAGTTCTCTTTTTCCTCTTGTGAGGAGGAAGCCTAAGTATCGGACCTACTGCTGACAAATCTGTGCCTTCTTCCAAGAGGCTTGGTACCCCAAGTAGGACAGGAGCTGCAGGAAGGCCTTGGTACCTTTCATACAGTCTTCTTGGGTGTTGCTGGCATGGAGGAGGTCATCTACATATTGAAGGAGAACACACCCTGTGGTTTCCCTTGGGAAGTCAGCAAGGTCTGTAGCTAGTGCTTCCCCAGAAAGAGTGGGTGAGTTCTTGAAACCTTGGAGAAATTGTGTCCAGATCAGCTGCCTCTGGGGCCTTGTAACGGGCTCAGTCTATTCAAAGGCAAACAATGGTTGACTTTGAGGAGCCAGGCGGAGGCAGAAGAAAGCATCCTTTAGGTTGAGGCATGTAAACCATTTGGCTGACCCCAGAATGTGTCTGGGGAGAGTATATGGGTTCAGAACCACTGGGTGTAAGGAAACAGTCACTTTGCTAATGGACCTCAAATCCTGTACTGGTCAGTATCCTCCTCCTGGCTTCTTGACAGGCAAGAGCGGGGTATTCCAAGCCGATTGGCACTCAACTAGAATACCTGCTTCTCTGAGCTTGGTCAGGTGCTCTTGTATACCCATTCTAGCCTCGAGTGGAAGAGAGTACTGCCTTTGTCTCTGAGGTTGGGCTCCAGGGATCAGGTCAACAACGGTGGGGCCCCAGCTGTAAGCTAGTCCAGGTGGGTTATCTTCAGCCCATACAGAGGGGAGTGTAAGCCTGAATTCTGAGGGGCTACAGGGTAGGGCCTGAGCACAAAATAGTCTCCATTCTTCTTCCCTTGGCAGGGTAATCACCAAGACCAGGGTTTCCTTCTGCCTTGGGTTTAATTGGAGGCTACTATGTCCAGTGGGTTCAAAAGTTATCTGGGCCCCAAGTTTGGAGAGCAGACCCTGGCCTAGGAGAGGAATCGCGCAGTCAGGTAAGTAGAGGAACTCATGCTGGACCTTGTGACTCCCAAGTTCACATTGTCAAGCTCGACAAAGGGCTTCTGCATCGCCCGTATCCCAGTAGCCCCAAGTATGGTTGCCGTCTTTTGGCTGAAGGGCACCACCTAGGAAATAACAACCGAGTGTTCAGCCCCAGTGTCAACCATGAAAGTTACTGTTCGGCCCCCTACCTTCATTTCCACCATGGGCTCATGGAGGCCAAGAGAGAAAGAGTCCGGTCCCCCTCAGTCCAATTCTATCCCCGCCAGACCAACAAAGTTCTCATCTTGAGGTTCCTCCTGATATTGGCTGGGTTTTGAGGGCCCCTTTCGATTTGGACATTTATTCTTCCAAAGTCCTTTTTCTTTGTAGTATGCACATTGGTCCTTGCTAAGGGGGCTGTGGGCTTCCTCCTTTTTGGTGGTTGGGGTCTTACCATCTTTGCAGTGTCTGTTTCCTTTAGTGCTGCTTTAAGAAGGGTGGCCTTCTTTTTTAGTCTTCTCTCCACTTCTCTTTCGGCTGTGACTTCTCTGTGTATGAAAACTGTACTGGCGACCTCTATCAGCTGAGTGATATTCATCCTGGCAAAGCCCTCCAGCTTCTGGAGTTTTCTTCTGATATCTGGGGCAGCCTGTGCCACAAAAGAGGTATTTACAATTTGTTGACTTTCTGGTGCCTCGGGGCCAAACGGAGCACATACACGGTATGTTTCACATAATTTTTCATAGTAGTCTCCGGGAAACTCCCCAGGCTGTTGTGTGACTGGCTATATTTTAGTCATGTTTATGGGCTTTTTGGCTCCAGCTTGGATTCCCTGAAGGAGGGCTTCCTGGTATCATCAGATGTGGCCTTGTCCTTCTTCTGTGGTAAAATCCCATGTTGGGCATTCTTCAGGTGTGGCACCTTGAGGCCAGACAGCAGGGTTATTAATTCCCGGAGGTGCGCGATCTTCTAGGTACTGTTGTGTTTCTCTCATTATTTATTTTTTTCCTTCTGTATTAAACAGAGTACAGAGTAACTGTTGACAATCTTCCCAAGTTGGTTGGTGGGTCTGGAAGAGGGACTCCATCAAGTCAACCATTGCTTGTGGCTTTTCAGAGTATGATGGAGTGTTGTGTTTCCAATTGAGGGGGTTGGTTGTAGAGAAAGGTTGATAATATATCATGGAATGGCTGGGCTGGACTGTTACATCCTCATTCTGTCTTTCAGGTTCTCTAATCTCCCTTACAGACATTTTGAGAGCATTAGGTCTGGGTCTGGGGCACAATCTGGCTGCTCGCCCTTGTGGGGGAATATTCTCTGGGTCCAAGAGGGCTGGGGAGATGGGCGTGGGAAACAGATGACTCTGGCAGTGGCTGAGGATAGACAGATGGGGGAGGAGTTTCAATCTCAGGGGCAGTGGGGAGGGAGCTTGACGAGTCATAAGGAGGTGGGAAGATGATATCTTCCCTTGCATCTCCTTTAAATATTAGAGGAGCGGTGGGTCACTTCTTTGGCTCCCTGGGTGAGTCTCCGGATAAAGTGGCTAAAACCTTTGCCTGGCTCTGTTTCCTAATGATGAATCACACCCAAGTTGGGGGGTTTTGGGCAATTTCAAGCCAGGAGTCGATGTATGGAAATTGATCAGGGTGGCCTGGGTTCCCTGTGACTATTAGCCAAACCTGCTGCACTATTTGAGCATCTAATGTCCCTTCTGAGGGCCATCCTACATTGAATATGGGCCATTCTAGTTCACAAAAGGTCCTTAACTTCCCGGGTGCCATTTTCACCCCTTAATTGCCTGAAAATCCCTTTAAACTTTTTTTGAGCATGACCTCTAAAATCGTAGGCTTACTCTGTTTTGATCCCATTATTAATTTCTTTCTTGTGTTCGGTGTTGCAAAGACAGACAAAGGAAGGGTATCCCCTCGGATGAGATGACCAATCAGATACTCCTCTGGTCGCATTCCCGAGTGAAACTTTAGGTGAGGTTTGGCCATAGCAGACTCAGCTTTGTGATTTGCGATTGGAATCTGATCTGATACTGCCCTAGACCTTATATGCTCACCACAACACAGGAGAGCCCATTCAGACTTCATAGACTTTTGGGGACCCTAAGGGTGCCTGTCCGTGGAGCCACAAACTCTAACTCAACTGGCAAGCCTGGTCAAGTCGCACATTCTCTCTCTCTCTCTCTCTCTCTCTCTCTCTCTCTCTCTCTCTCTCTCACACACACACACACACACACACACACACACACACACACATGAGTCAGAGTCTATTACATTACTTCCTGCAAAATTCTCTGTGAGACCTGTTAAGGCCTCCAAGGATTGATCAGGTCCCTCCTTCCACCCTTTTGGGTGGGCCTGACTTCTTTGGGGCCCTGGCCTTACTGGTTCCAACGTCAGGTCCACGTCCTTGCCTACCAGGTCTCTTTGAGTCCAGCGGGAACAACAGAGGAGGGCTGGCCCAAGGCGACCAAGTAGGAGACTGCCACAATTCAGGCAGGTACACCTTCTCCTTTGCGATCCTTCGCTCTGTCACCACCTTGCCATTCTTCCAAACTGGTGGCAACACTGGGCCAGCACAGTTGGGTTTCCTGGTCAGGGAACCAGATATGTTAAGGAACCAGGCTGGAATGCCAGCGGAAAAACCAAGTGGCACTCGGAGATCTTGATGGATCAGAGATTTATTTAAAACCAGCGGCCTCAGAGGAGACCATTTCTCCAAAGATCTGAGTGCCAAATGCAAGTGGGGAGGGCAATTTATAGTTGTCAGCTTGCATATCTGTGGGGGTTTTCCCACACGCAGAAAACAAAGGAAGAAGAACCCAGAGGAGGGGTCTCTAAGCTAGAGACCAAACCTTGTTTTAGTCCCATCAGCCATCTTTGGCACAGTATTTTATTTATTTTTCCAACAAATGAACTGGCACCAAATGCTGTCCCTCCTTAATTCTTCCCAAGTCCCATCGGAGAAGACTCCAGGGCCAGATTCTCCCTCCTGGTTCCAAGGGCCCTGGGTGACTCCTTCTGCCTGTTCAACAACTAGGACTCAAGGGTCATGGGGGACACTCCTGTGGACCCAGGTGTCCATCTCTGCCTGTCTTTTCCATGCCCTGCTGGAGGGTAAAGTGAGGGCCAGAGCTAGTGAGGTGGCTGGGAAAGGGTAAAAGGACCGAAGGCAGCCTAGGGGGGTGATTCCACTTGTTTGCAAGACTGTGGCTCATTGCTCCATTCACGATCCCATGGATCTGCTGCCTCTTAATGTTGGAGAAGTGGATAAAGTACACCAAAGATGGCTGATTGGACTAAAATGAACTCTGGTCTCTAGCTTAGAGACCCTCCTCCGGGTTCTTCTTCCTTTGTTTGCTTTGCGCATGAAACCCCCCACAGATATGGAGGCTCTCGGCTATAAATTACCCTCCCCACTTGCATTCTGGGCTAAGACCTTTGGAGAAACAGTCTCCTCTGAGCCCGCTCGTGTAAAATAAATCTTCAATCCACCAAGATCTCCGAGTGCCACTTGGTTTTTCCGCCAGCGTTCCAGCCTGGTTCCGTCACTGTTCCAGAAGGAGAATACGAACCTTATTCTCAAATACTTTTGGATGAGATTAATAATCCATCTTTGCAAATTCCAGGCTGCAGGCTCTGGGGGCAGCCCAATTCAGCAAATTCACACATACAACCAGTACACACACAGACACGAAATACAGATACACACAGATACTCCCACAGGGACACATGTACCTGAGAGATGCATATAATAGTCACAGACACAGAGATTTGCACAGCAGATATATGCTTATTCAAAGACACAGACACAGATACACATGCATACAGATAAACACAAGAGGAAAATGATGAGGGAGCATAAGACAAGCTTCCAGGCCTCAAAACCCCACTCCCACCCCCAGGTGGGATGGGTGTGATATCCCTTGGGTACTCCCAAGCTGCCCAAAAACAAAGCAAAAGGAAAAAAACAAATGGTTAACTGATAGAGATTATAGTCCTTCAGGGCCTGTCTCCACCTATTTACAAACAACAGTAAATCATTTGAAAAAGGCAATCTTATCAATAGACTAATCTCCAGAAACCTATGGACTTGGTTTCCTAGATCCCCAACATCATCCCTCCGTAGGGATGTAGGAAACTAAGGCAGAAGGAAATGGCAGATAGAACTAAATTTCCTTATAACCTGCAGCCTATTGACAGATACTTGAGGCCAGCAGAGTGAAATATTTCTCCAGGAACTCCCTATGTCTTAATGTTAATGCTTTGCTAGAGGGCAAACAACCCTAGTTTGACAATAGCTATGTCGCCAGTATCCTGGGAGTCTTCTTTAGCATATGAAAGTCTCATTGGAAACTTCCTTTGGACTTGACCTCCCCCCAGCTCCATAGTATATAACTAGTCTCTCCTCATGGTGCCTGGGCAGCTCTTCAGCCAGGGCCACTGGTCCTGTCCCCGTGCTTTAATAAAATCACGTTTTTGCACCAAAAACTACTTCAAAAATTCTCTCCCCACGAATCCCACTGACACCCCAAAATCTCATCAGAAAACATGAAAACAACCAAATAACAGGAAATTTATGTCCACAGTCAATACACCCACAGACACAGAACTCCGACTCACAGGTGCATGATGTAGATTGCGCACGCGCGTGCGCACACACACACACACACACACACACTTCAGGACAGTTCTGGCACTCCAGTGGAGGTCACTGCAAGAAGAAGGTGTGCACAGACCCTGGCATGACCTGTCCCATCTAAGTTGTCATGGAAGGAGTTGTTTTCCTGGTTCCAACCCTGTGCTGGGCATGTGCCCCATGTCAGTGCCTTATGGAAGGTTGTGCCCAGGCCTGGATTCCAGAGAGTGGCCAGGGTAGGGTGGCCACAGGGACGGGGGCACAGGGTAGAGACAGGGTACACTTAGAGTGGGGGTGTTGCATGAGGCCAGGTCAAGTGAGGGAGACAGGCGAGCCTTTCCAGAGTCCTTGGGTGTGTCAAAGTGGGCTGCGCCCTCTCCCACAACAATAATAGCACTAATGGCATCATCAGGACTAGTATATGATAGCATTATCACCACAGAGATGAATGACCATCATCCTGAGGTGCATGAGCTGGGCTGTGACCTTGCTGTCTGGTTTGGCCTCAGCTTTTGTACAGGCTGACCTGGAGCAAAGCTGGACGATGGGGCCAAGCATCTTTGTGGCCCCTGCTCCCTCTGGAGTCCCCAGGCCCCAGCTTCCCACTCTCCCAACATCCCCTCCCAGACCCAAGTCAGCAGTGAGCCTTTTTGCAGCCTGGGTCCAGCCTTCCTCTTGAGGGCTCTGAGCCTGGTTCCCCATCTGTGCAAGGGGTTAGAGACGGTACTGCCGCTGGGTCCTGAGAGGTGATGTCTGCAAAGGCAAAGGCTTGGCACAGGCCTGAAACTGGAGGGAACTGTGGTTTTCACCTTTGTTGCCTTTAACAGCTGTGCAAATTTTAACGCACCAGACTGGGAAGACACATGCCCCAGGGAGGTGATGATGCTGATATCCACTAGTAGTCAGCACGTGGCTTCCTCTTGTCCTCAGCACAGTTCTGGACACAGGCATGGACACTCCCATTTTACTGAGGGAAACCAGCCCAGGCTCACACAGCTGGTAAGCAACACACTGGATCTCAAACTCTAGGCTCCTGGCCCTGCTACCAGGAGCAATGAAAAGCTCCCCAGATGGGAGGCTGACATTGGCTTTGGGGACAATTCCTCACCTCCATGAATGATCTCACTTGTTCAAGGCCCCCCAGACTCTGTTCACTGCCTCTTCTTTCCCTGGTCCCTGCTCCAGTTATAATCAGGGTGACCCTGGCCACCCTTCTTGGAATTCCCTAGGCCCCCTTATAGACAGGGCCTCTCTCCCATTCACTTTTGGGCCAGTCGGACTCCACCATCTCTGGAGCTAGCCTCTCCTTGTATGACCAGGACAACCCAACACTGGGGCTCTTTAGGCAGGCAGCAGGATCTAAAGGGAATGTAACACTATTGGTTTTTCACTCCTGCTTTGTTTTGGTTTTGGTTGTTTTGTATGGTTTCTTTATATTTAGGTTGGAACCTTTGCTTTGCTATTTTAGCAGTGCCAGAGTGGTTCCTGTTACAGTAAATTTACATAAAATAAAAGTGAGGGGATTTAGAGCAGTGATTTTCAGTTGGGGAATCAATGAGTCAATCATGTAGAGAAACTATTTAGGAAGCTCAGCTCAGGACAGAGCTCAGGAGAGATGATCACAGGAGGTTTGTCTAGTCACCTGGGTCCCTGGCCCCTGCCCACCTGCTTGGCTTTCCCTGCCCCGCACACCTGGCGCTGCCAACAGTCTGGGTGTTGTCCCGGGTCCCCCAGGGGAAAAGCTGAGGAACTATATCTCTTACAATGCTCTCATTCCTGGAGATTGCAGGAGATCCCTTGTGAGTTAGCTGGATCTCCCCCTACCCCCCACCTCCTGTAAAGTTCATTATGTACAGCCCATGCCAGTAGGTAGGAGGGTCACACAGATAAGTGACAGAGCTACCGCTGTTTGTGGCATTAAAATGTCTAGGTCAATTAGAGACGATGTGGGGACCAGACAATCTTCTCACACCAATATTCCAGGACATTCCAGGCGAGGAGACATTTTTTATTACAATTTTATTGTGCTCCTATCATTCAATTCAAATATAGCTCTTTTTCTTTGGGATTTCTTGACTCATATTCTACTTCTAGAGGAACTTCTCAATTTCTGAACGTTTGGGAATTTCTAGTTACCTCCTTATTAGTGATTTCTAGCACATTCTATTACCAAAACATGCTTTGTATGATTTCCTTCCTCTGAAGTCATTTCATTCCTTTGAAATTTCCCTTATGGCCATAATGAATAGGGTGAATTTTTATAACTGTGCCTGACGTGAGTGTGTCCTCTACAGTGTTATGTCCATGTGGACACATGTATAGATATAGCTGTGGGATTCAGATGGTTTACTATCAAGATCTCTATCTTATGGATGTTCTATCTGCCTTGACTTACTGAGAGAGGGTTAAACCTTCCTGTCTGCTTATGTATTTGATTGTTTTTGCAGTTCTGTCCTCCTTTGCTTTCTCGGTTGTTCAGCTATTGCCCATGGAAGTTGGGAGTTCAGAAAGGAAGGAAAGAGCACTCAGAGGAGGTGACAGGGAGCTGGGTTGGGAGGGCCCAGAAACCAGAAGGTCGGCCAAGTTTCCAGAGAGGAACTGTCGTTGGGATGGCACGTGGTGGTGCACCAGGCAGGAAGCGGCTTTTTTTCCCCAATATATGAAGTTTATTGTCAAATTGGTTTCCATACAACACCCAGTGCTCATCCCAAAAGGTGCCCTCCACAACACCCATCACCCACCCTCCCCTCCCTCCCACCCCCCATCAACCCTCAGTTTGTTCTCAGTTTTTAACAGTCTCTTATGCTTTGGCTCTCTTCCACTCTAACCTCTTTTTATTTTTTTCCTTCCCCTCCCCCATGGGTTTCTGTTAAGTTTCTCAGGATCCACATAAGAGTGAAACCATATGGTATCTGTCTTTCTCTGTATGGCTTATTTCACTTAGCATAACACTCTCCAGTTCCATCCATATTGCTACAAAGGGCCATATTTCATTCTTTCTCATTGCCACGTAGTACTCCATTGTGTATAGAAACCACAATTTCTTTATCCATTCATCAGTTGATGGACATTTAGGCTCTTTCCATAATTTGGCTATTGTTGAGAGTGCTGCTATAAACATTGGGGTACAAGTGCCCCTATGCATCAGTACTCCTGTATCCCTTGGGTAAATTCCTAGCAGTGCTATTGCTGGGTTATAGGGTAGGTCTATTTTTAATTTTCTGAGGAACCTCCACACTGTTTTCCAGAGTGGCTGCACCAATTTGCATTCCCACCAACAGTGCAAGAGGGTTCCCATTTCTCCACATCCTCTCCAGCATCTATAGTCTCCTGATTTGTTCATTTTGGCCACTCTGACTGGCGTGAGGTGGTATCTGAGTGTGGTTTTGATTTGTATTTCCCTGATGAGGAGTGACGTTGAGCATCTTTTCATGTGCCTATTGGCCATCTGGATGTCTTCTTTAGAGAAGTGTCTATTCATGTTTTCTGCCCATTTCTTCACTGGATTATTTGTTTTTCGGGTGTGGACTTTGGTGAGCTCTTTATAGATTTTGGATACCAGCTTTTTGTCTGATATGTCATTTGCAAATATCTTTTCCCATTCCGTTGGTTGCCTTTTAGTTTTGTTGGTTGTTTCCTTTGCTGTGCAGAAGCTTTTTATCTTCATAAGGTCCCAGTAGTTCATTTTTGCTTTTAATTCCCTTGCCTTTGGGGATGTGTCAAGTAAGAAATTGCTACGGCTGAGGTCAGAGAGGTCTTTTCCTGCTTTCTCCTCTAGGGTTTTGATGGTTTCCTGTCTCACATTCAGGTCCTTTATCCATTTTGAGTTTATTTTTGTGAATGGTGTGAGAAAGTGGTCTAGTTTCTATCTTCTGTATGTTGCTGTCCAGTTCTCCCAGCACCATTTGTTAAAGAGACTGTCTTTTTTCCATTGGATATTCTTTCCTGCTTTGTCAAAGATTAGTTGGCCATACGTTTGTGGGTCTAGTTCTGGGGTTTCTATTCTATTCCACTGGTCTATGTGTCTGTTTTTGTGCCAATACCATGCTGTCTTGATGATTACAGCTTTGTAGTAGAGGCTAAACTCTGGAATTGTGATGCCTCCGGCTTGGTCTTCTTAGGAAGCGGCTTTTTACAAATGAGGTCACACAGGATGTCCATATTGCTCTACCAGGGATTAGGGCAGCTGATTGGTCAAGAGAGAGTATAAAGGCTCTGGGTTGCTAAGGCAACACCCAGACAGGTGAGGGCTTGGAAGAAGAAGGATCTTCCTCTGCTCCACCTGCTCCTGAGAGTCCCCTTAACCTGCTGCTTGTGTCCTGCTCACCTAGTGATTTACTGACCTGCTGACCTACTAACCTGTCTGACCCTCCCCCCTCCCCTCTTGTACTTGATCTGATCCTGATACTGTCCCTGACCCCCTTCTTCTCCTGACACACCCCTTCCCTAACCCCACCCCCCTTTTATACTCCTACCCCATCCCCAATTACCACACCTCCCCTCTTTCCTGCCCCTCCCCACTCCTCCATTGCTCACCTACATCCCATCTCCCATGTCCACCTCCTGCCTGGAACCTTAGAGTCCCCATAAAGGACCAGGACAGGAAGGTGCAGAGGTTGTTTTTCTGGCTCCTTGTGCTTGGGTGTCCTGGCTGCCCAAACACAAATGTGAGTAAACATGGGACATTGGTGGATTCTTCCTTCCTATTGGGTTCTTTCATACTGTGGTTAAACAATAGCTTTTCCATGGGGCTTTTGATGGGAACTTCAGAAGAACTGCATTTCTTCCTGAAGACTGAGAACCACAGGGCAGGTTTCTCCACCAGTCTGAAGTGGTTGTGGCCACAGCTGTCCATATCAAGTTCTGGGTTCTGTCTGTGCTGCTTGGTCCAGAAAGAGCAATGTTGACAGGATGTAAACCCGAACATAGTGGGTTCATAGTGTCAAGAAGGAAGGATTTGTGAAGATACTAAAAGCTATTGAGCTGACTGACTTAAATAGGTGTTTCTATGATGTGTGAATTATTTCACTAAAGTTGTTTTTAAAAATGTCAAGAACTCTTATTTAATAGGACCTGTGGGTCTTAGACTGACTCCTGGAAGCCCTGTTAAGATCCTGCTTCAAGCTTTGTGAGCTTATATGTAGTCCATCTTATATATAGTTTCTTTTTCCTATCAGCACGTTGTTCATATTTTTGAAGTTTGGTAGCCCTGGGAACAGTGGTAACTGGAGCACTAGTGTTGGTACAAGAGTGTTAAAAAGTGAAATGTCTTTGGACTCTGTGCTTCCTGGTTTGTTGAATTTTAGCAACATCTGAGTCATCCCTTTGCCTCTGGTCTTGGAGGCCGTCCCCAGGACTCTGTGTCCAACTGTGTTGATGGGAGCCTCATAAGCCCAGCAGAAACTAAGTGGCTGCATGTTGCTTGGACATTTATGATAGGAAAGTCATGAGGAGCAACACGATTGGGAAGTGAATGAATTGTTGTCCTTTCTTTAGCTAAGTATGTGCAGAGTGTTGATTTACTCAAAGCAAGAAGGGTTCTGAACGTCCTTAGGATTGTCCAAATATAATGAAATACCTGGTTCCCAGTGTGACTATTTTACTCTATAATTGAAAAGCAAAATTTGAGGGAGGAGCCAAGATGGCGGAACAGCATGAAAGTTTTTGTGTGTCTCATGTCCATGAAATACAGCCAGACCAACACTAAACCATCCTAGAAAACTGATTGGAGGATTAAAACAATAATCTGCACAACCTGAACCACACAATTCATCAGGTATGAAGTGCAGAGAGCTGAACTTGGGGAGTGAGAAGCCGCGAAACATAGGGGAACCCCTTTTGCAGATAGAGAGAGGATGGAGACTGGGGGGGGAGCATACGGGAAAATCACCCCTCCCCAAAAGCAGCTGGAGAGAAAGTGAAAAATTGGAAACAGCTGCAGGGACTAAACTAAAAAGGGAGAAAGGAGAAAGGAGAGAGTTTAAATTCCATTAAGACTGTAAACAAGGGGAGCGCAAAGGCTGCAACTCTGCAGCTGGATACCTGGCGGTGCTCTGGTGGGAAAGATGAATCCCCAGGAACAGAATGGGGCCCAGAAGTTCTCGGGCCACATGGAGAAAAGTGGTTCCACTGCTGGAAGGACATTTGATGGAGACTGTTGAAGCCACTTGGTTCCAGCAGACCCCAGAAGGCGGCCACATTCACTGGTGCTGGGGCAAGGTCATTAAGGGTGAAGCCTGGTGCCAGATGTGTGTTGTGATTTTCCATAATCCCTGAAACACTACTGCTACACTGTCTCACGAACTTTTTCTGGGGTGGGCTGGCACCTGGCCGCAGTCTCAGGGCACGGGCAACAGCAGGGTCTAGCGGGCATTCCTGGGTGTAGCTGACATTGGGCCATTGCTCATTCGGCCATTTCTCAGTGAGACCCTCCCACAGAGGGGCGGAATGGGTCAAAGCTGCAGTCCTTTGGAAGTAAGGGGCTAGGTAAAACAGCTGCATCTGAGACAAAACTCAGGAGAGAGGTACTGCTTGTACCTCTTTCACAGAGAGTGAAAAAGTGGGGAGTGGATGAGAGCTGAAGATGGAGGACCAGTGCGCGATTGCTGATCCAGGAGAACAGACTGGGTTGCTGGGTGGCACCATTTTCACAGCTCCCATGCAAGCGCATACACACCTACGAGCACCGCAACAATTCACCCCAGTAGGTTAGCAGCACAATCTAGTGGAGAGCGGAACTGTTACACTGAGCCCTGACCAACTGGGCCAACTTCACTCTTCAAGAGCACAAGCCTGGCTTAATTTATGAACTATAAAGAGCTACATAGACTGACTTCTAGGGGAAAATGAAACAATTTCAGTCCTACTTCAATCTGTTAACAGGTTCATCTATTCAATTTTTTTCTTTTTTTCTTTTTCCTTTTTCTCTTTTATGATTTTTTCTTGAATACAGAAAGAGAAAAAATTCATTTTTATTTTCAATTTTTATTAAAAATATCTGTCTTTAATTTTTATTGCTATATTTTTAAATTTTGTGTAAATTTTTTCAAATTCTACTTTACTTCCATCATTTTATTTTAGTCTACTTCAGTGTAATCACCTTTTCAAATTTTCAAACAATTTCCTTTCCTTTCTTTCTTTTTATTTTTTTCTCTTTTTCATTTCTTTTTCTTGAATTCAGAAAGAGAAAAACTTCATTTTTACTTTCAATCTCTTTTAAAAATATTTTTATTTAATTTTTATTACTATATTTTTGCTTTTATGTAAATTTTTTCAAATTCTATCTTACTCCCATCATTTTATTTTAGTCTACTACAGCATATTCACTTTTTCAAATTTTCAAATGATTTCTTTTTCTTTTCTTTTTTCCTTTTTAAAATCTTTTTTCTTTTTCATTTCTTTTCTTTTTTCTTAAATACAGAAAATGAAAAATTTCATATTTGTAAAATTTTTATTGAAAATATTTTTCTTTAATTTTTTATACTATATTATTTACTTTTGTGTATATTTTTTCAAATTCTATATTACCCCCATCATCTCATTTTAGTCTACTTCAGGGTATTCCATTTTTTCAAATTCTTAAACGATTTCCCTTTTTTTCCCTCCCCCCTTTATTTTTCTCTAATATGTCAAACCACTTTCAACACCCAGACCAAAACACACCTAGGATCTAGCTTCATCTATTTGATTTGTGTGTGTGTGTTTAATTTTTGATTTTAATGCTTTTTTAATTTTAATTTTTTTAATTTCAATTTTTCTACCTCATTAATTCCTTTTCTCCCTTCAAAATGACAAAACGAAGGAATTCACCCCAAAAGAAAGAGCACGAAGGAATGACAGCCAGGGATTTAACCAACACAGATACAAGCAAGATGTCTGAACCATAATTTAGAATCATGATAATAAGAATACTAGCTGGAGTCAAAAATAGATTAGAATCCCTTTCTGCAGAGATAAAAGAAATAAAAAATAGCCAGAATGAAATTACAAATGGTATAAATGAGCTGCAATCATGGATGGATGCTGCAGTGGCAAGGATGGATGAGGCAGAACAGAGAAGCAGCGATATAGAGGACAAACTTATACAGAATAATGAGGCAGAAAAAAAGAGGGAGATTAAGGCAAAAGAGCACAATTTAAGAACTAGAGAAATCAGTGACTCATTAAAAAGGAACATCAAAATCATAGGGGTCCCAGAAGAGGAAGAGAAAGAAATAGGGGTAAAAAGGTTATGTGAACAAATCATAGTGGAAAACTTTCCTATCCTGGGGAAAGACACAGACATCAAAATCCAGGAAGC
Organism: Panthera tigris; assembly: GCF_018350195.1. NCBI lineage: Eukaryota > Metazoa > Chordata > Mammalia > Carnivora > Felidae > Panthera > Panthera tigris. Next base: position 160,876 of record NC_056672.1, on the reverse strand, counting down.
ACAGAGGACCTCCATTAGATTCAATAAAAACCGACCATCAACAAGGTATATCACAAAATATTCAGGCAAGGAGAGAATCATGAAAGCAGCAAGGGAAAAAAAAATTCCTAACCTATAAGGGAAGATAGTTTATGTTTGCAGCAGACCTATCCACAGAAACTTGGCAGGACGGAAAGGAGTGGTGGGATATATTCAGTGTGCTGATTCAGAAAAATATGCAGCCAAGAATTCTTTATTCAGCAAGGCTGTCATTCAAAATAGAAGGAGAAATAAAAAGTTTCCCAGACAAACAAAAATTAAAGGAGTTTGTGATCAGTAAACCAGCCCTGCAAGAAATTTTAAGGGTAACTTTCTGAAGGGAGAAAAGATGAAAACAATATATATAAAAATAAATAAATACCAAAAATAGGAAAACATTAGAAAGGACCAGAGAACACCACCAGGAACTCCAACTCTACAAGCATCATAAGGGCAATAAATTCATATCTTTCAGTACCCACTCTAAACGTCAATGGACTCAATGCTCCAATCAAAAGACATAGGGTAACAGAATGGATAAGAAAACAAGATCCATGTATATGCTGTTTACAAGAGACACACATTAGACCTAAAGACACCTTCAGATTGAAAGTAAGGGGATGGAGAACCATCTATCATGCTAATGGTTAACAAAAGAAAGCTGGAGTAGCCATATTTATATCAGACAATTTATACTTTAAAATAAAGACTGTATCAAGAGATGCAGAAGAGCATTATATCATAATCAAGGAGTGTATCCACCAAGAACACCTCACAATTGTAAACACTTATGTGCCAAATGTGTCAGCACCCAAATATATAAATCAATTAATCGCAAACATAAAGAAACTCATTGATAGTAATACCATAATAGTAGGAGACTTCAACACCCCACTCACAGAATGGACAGATCATCTAATCAAAAATCAACAAGGAAACAATGGCTTTGAATGACACACTGGACCAGATGGACTTAACAGGTATATTCAGAACATTTCATCCTAAAGCAGCAGAATGTACATTCTTCTCCAGTGCACATGGAACGTTCTCCAGAATAGACCATATACTGGGACACAAATCAGCCCTAGGTAAGTACAAAAAGATCGAGATCATACCGTGCATATTTTCAGACCACAATGCTATGAAACTTGAAATCAACCACAAGAAAAAATTTGGAAAGGTAACAAATATTTGGAGACTGAAGAACATCCTACTAAGGAATGAATGGACTAACCAAGCAGTTAAAGAGTAAATTAAAAAGTATATGGAAGTCAATGAAAATGATAACACCACAACCCAAAACCTCTGGGATGCAGCAAACGTGGTCATAAGAAGAAAGTATATAGCAACCCAGGCCTTCCTACAGAAGGAAGAAAGATCTCAGGTACACAACCTAACTTTATGCCTTAAGGAGCTGGAAAAAGAACAGCAAATAAAACCCCAAACCAGGAGAAGACAGAAAATAATAAAGATTAGAGCAGAAATTCATGCCATTGAAACCAAAAAAACACCAGTAGAACAGATCAATGAAACCAGAAGCTGGTTCTTTGGAGGAATTAACAAAATTGATAAACCACCAGCCAGTTTGATGAAGAAAAAGGAAAGGACCCAAATAAATAAAATCAAGAATGAAAGAGATCACAACCAACACAGCAGAAATACCAAAGATAATAAGAAAATATTATGAGCAATTATTCGCCAATAAAATGGGTAATCTGGAAGAAATGGACAAATTCCTAGAAACATATACACTGCCAAAACTTAAACAAGAAGAAACAGAAAAGTTGAACAGACCCGTAACCAGTAATGGAATCAAATTTGTACCTGAAAATCTCCCCTAAAAAAACAAGAGTCCAGCGCCAGATGGCTTTCTAGGGGAATTCTACCAAATATTTAAAGAAGGGTTAATACCTATTTTCTTGAAGCTGTTCCAAAAAATAGAAATGGAAGGAAACTTCCAGACTCATTCTATGAAGTCAGCATTACCTTGATTCCAAAACCAAAGACCCCACTAAAAAGGAGAAGTAAACACCAATTTCCCTGATGAATATGGACACAAAAATGTTCCACAAGATATTAGCCAAACGGATCCAACAACCCATTTAAAAAATTAGTCCACACAATCAAGTGGGATTTATACTTGGGATGCAGGGTTCGTACAATATCCACAAAATAATCAATGTGATTCATCATATCAATAAAAGAAAGGACAAGAATCACATGATCCTCTCAATAGATGCAGAGAAAGCATTTGTCAAAACACAGCATCTTTTCTTGATAAAACCCTCAAGTAAGTACAGATGGAAGGATCATACCTAGATATCATAAACGCCATATATGAATGACCCAACGCTAATATCATCCTCAATGGGAAAAAATTGAGAGCTTTCCCCCTTGTTCCTTGTCAGGAACAAGACAAGGATGCCCACTCTCACCACCATTATTCAACATAGTATTGGAAGTCTTAGCCTCTGCAATCAGACAACACAAAGAAATAAAAGGCATCCAAATTGGCCAGGAGGAGGTCAAACTTTCACTCTTCGCAGATGACACGATACTCTATATGGAAAACCCAAAAGATTCCACCAAAAAAACTGCTAGAACTGATCCATGAATTCAGCAAAGTGGCAGGATATAAAATCAATGCACAGGAATCGGTTGCATTCCTATACACCAACAATGAAGCAACAGAAAGAGAAATCAAGGAATCGATCCCATTTACAGTTGCACAAAAACCCATAAAATACCTAGGAATAAATCTAACCAAAGAGATGAAAAATCTATATGCTGAAAACTATAGAAAGCTTATGAAAGACACTGAAGATGACGCACACAAAAAGAAAAAGATTCCATGTTCCTGGATAGGAAGAACAAATATTGTTAAAATGTCGATACTACCCAAAGCAATCTACATATTCAATGCAATACCTATCAAAATAACACCAGCATTCTTCACAGAGCCACAACAAACCATACCACAATTTGAATGGAACCAGAAAAGACCCCGAATAGCCAAAGCAATCTTGAAAAAGAAAACCAAAGCAGGAGGCATCACAAGCCCAGACTTCAAGCTGTATTACAAAGCTGTAATCATGAAGACAGTATGGTAGTGGCACAAGAACAGACACTCAGATCAATGGAACAGAATAGAGAACCCAGAAATGGACCCACAAATGTATGGCCAACTAACTTTGACAAAGCAGGAAAGACTATCCAATGGAATAAAGACAGTCTCTTCAGCAAGTGGTGCTGGGAAAACTGGACAGCGACATGCAGAAGAATGAACCTGGACCACTTTCTTAGACCATACACAAAAATAAACTCAAAATTGATAAAAGACCTCAGTGTAAGACAGGAAGCCATCAAAATCCTCGAGGAGAAAGCAGGCAAAAACCTCTTTGATCTTGGCCGCAGCAACTTCTTACTCCACACGTCTCCGGAGGCAAGGGAAACAAAAGCAGAAACGAACTACTGGGACCTCATCAAAATAAAAAGCTTCTGCACAGTGAGGGAAACAATCAGCAAAACTAAAAGGCAACCGACAAAATGAGAGAAGATATTTGCAAGTGACATATCAGATAAAGGGTTAGTATCCAAAATCTATAAAGAATTTACCAAACTCAACACCCAAAAAAACAAAGAATCCAGTGAAGAAATGGGTGAAAGATGTGAATAGACACTTCTCCAAGGAAGACATCCAGATGGCCAACCGACACATGAAAAAATGCTCATCACTCCTCATCAGGGAAATACAAATTAAAACCACAAAGAGATGCGACCTTACACCTGTCAGAATGGCTAACATGAACAACTCTGGCAACAACAGATATTGGCGAGGATGTGGAGAAAGAGGATCTCTCTTGCATTGTTGTTGGGAATGCAAGCTGGTGCAGTCACTCTGGAAAACAGTATGGAGGTTCCTCAAAAAACTAAAAATAGAACTACCCTACGACCCAGCAATTGCACTACTAGGCATTTATCCACGGGATACAGGTGTGCTGTTTCAAAGGGACACATGCACCCCTATATTTATAGCAGCACTATCAACAATAGCCAAAGTATGGAAAGAACCCAAATGTCCATCGATGAATGAATGGATAAAGAAGAGGTGGTATCTGTGTACAATGGAGTATTACTCAGCAATCAAAAAGAATGAAATCTTGCCATTTGCAACTACGTGGATGGAACTGGAGGGTATTATGCTAAGTGAAATTAGTCAGTCAGAGAAAGACAAAAATCATATGACTTCACTCATATGAGGACTTTAAGAGACAAAACACATGAACGTAAGGAAAGGGAAACAAAAATAATATAAAAAAATGGAGGGGGACAAAACAGAAGAGACTTATAAATATGGAGAACAAACTGAGGGTTTCTGGAGGGGTTGTGGGAGTGAGGATGGGCCAAATAGGTAAGCGGCACTATGGAATCTACTCCTGAAATCATTGTTTCACTATATGCTAACTAATTTGGATGTAAATTAAAAAAAATAAGTAATAAAAAAAAAACCCATAACCACCAATGAAAAAAAGAAAAGAAAAGAAAAACTTGTACCCCTATGAGAGTGAGAGAGGCTGACAGACAGACAGGGAACACATAGAGATAAGTAGATTTCTTTAGATTGGCATGTACCAGATCCTTAGAGCAGGATCTGGAAAGTCTCAGTAGTCAGGAATAACCCTTGCATTAAGGCAGAATCATTCCACACTAATGCCTCCCATCTAGATAGAATCGATTCTATTTGTTTTGAGACCATGAAGGAGGAAAATTCTTGATCGTCTTTATGAGAATTTCCCCGCTGTACCTAGGCTGCTTCTCACAGATTGGTTCAGCTCTCTCTCCCTACCTCATCTCTGAATTCTTCCATTAACTAACTTGTCTTGCATTTTCCACCTCCACCTACTCATGGTCATTGACTATGAGAACCTAGTGTTATTGGCCCCATTGGATCTAATCGAGTTCAGCGTCACCTAATGATATCAGCAGCCAGACAGCTGCCAGATGCACCAAGAGTGCCCACAGCCGAAGATTTTTTACCTTCGTGACAAGATGGCCTCTGTCTTTGGTGCATTTGAGCCCCATGACCAACCATTGTGCTGACAGCTACTTCTTTCTTTCAGACAGTGGCTAGTCAAAGACAGTGGGTGTCTACTTTCCACCATTATACATTTTTGTGACCTCATCTCTGAGAGCTGAAGATGAAAATGTTATAGATTTCAGAGGCTACTTTCTAGACAGGTTCCTTTGCACAAAATTAAGCGTGGTATGTGAATTAGTGTGAGTTGCATTGTGAGTGTTTTGCTCCTAAAATGCTTCTAAGTCTGGTTTTTGTAGAATGAGATGTATTCTGTTGTTTTGGTGACCATAGCCAAGAATTTTATATTCTTTGAGAGATCATTTTTCAGAGTTGCTATTGATTGATTTTGGCACAATACCATGAAATAGAAACATGAATTCCTTTCATTGGCTATTTGGAGATGTGTGTTCCAGTAACTTAAAATCCCACAGACATTATCAAAATATACACGATCACCTGATTGTGCAAATCTTTGTGTACCTCAGAAATCTGACATTTTGAACTGTGGTTCAGAATCAAAGTGAATATTGAAAGAAAACATCAAAATGTGAACCATAATATGTAATTTATTTTTTTGGAAAAATAATCCCATATTATTATAATAGCAGTTGCCCATCTATCTCAGATATATCCGTATTGGTAAACTTTGTGTTTTACTTCCTTCCATTCTTCCATGAATTTTGGGCATAATTTGGAGATATTCCGAAGGATTTTATCCAGGTATTTTGTGAAAATACAATAGAAGTCATTGACTTCTTATCTACTATAAATTTGCATTTTCTTAATTTTTCTATTTTACTTTGGCTTACAAATTCCTACTATTAAAACACAGTTGCAATATGTTTGTCAGCGAAATAAAATTTCTCAGTGTTGCCTATTACATCTTTCCTACAGCTTCAGTGTCGTATAATTTGTATAGAATAACAACACCTTTTTAAAGAATACAGTTTGTCGATATTTGACATATGTAAGCAGCAATGAAACCATGGCCACAGTAAGATAGCAAACACAGTCATCACCCCACAAGTTTGTTCCTGCTCCTTTGTAAGCCATCTGTCCTCTTGCTCTTACATGAGGAGACATTTGAGAGGTGTGCCTATAACCTCCTGGAGGCCGGTAGAGGGTTTATAAAGATGATTCTTTGTGACAGATATATTGTAAACATCTTTAAGATTCCTCATCATCTCCGATATTATTTCAGCCTGTCCATATTTTGCCTGACCATTTCTCTCTTGGCTCTGATGTGTTTGAAATTCTGTGGAAACATAACATTATTACTGCATCCATGGGAACTTGTGCTTGTCTAATTTACCTCTGGAGAGCTGTTTTTGCTGCGAGTATACTAAAGTACCTTATACATAGACTTGTAATCATAAGTAAGCAGAAAATTTTATAGTCACTGGACCTTTTATATGCACTCAGTATTACAGATTTCCCTCTAATACGTTCAATTTCCATTATCATTTAGATCAAAATATGTTAAAATTTCTGTAGAAATGTCTTCTTTGACCTATATGGACTTTTTAAAAAATTCAACTATAATTAACATACAGTGTAATATCAGTTTCAGGTGTTCCACATGATTCAGTGATTTCATGCATTTCTCAGTGCTCATCACAAGTGTATTCTTGATCTACTTGACCTCTTTCACCCATCCCCCCACCCAACTCCACTCTAATCCATGTCTTTTTGAGAAACTTGTTGTTTAATCTCATGTTTTTTTGTCATTCTCCAACTAAGAACTTTTTGTTCTTGATGTCTAGTTTGAGTCATTTGTGGTCTGAGAACCGACTTCCTATGATTTTATTTACTTTGTTCAGATCTTGCTGTGACATCTCAAGTACCTGCTATAATTTTATAATGTCTTCAGGGAATGACTCTGTTCAAGAAAGCACTTTCTGCACTTTCTGAAAACGTTTGTTTTCATTTCTGTTGTTGCTTGTGTGTTTTCTCTAGCCATCTCCCCCTTCCTTTCTGATTTGAAAACCTTTGTTGTTGGTGATGTGGGAAAAGTCATAGGACCTGATTTGACAGAATTGTTTGTCAGTTCAGGAAATAGCCAAATGAAGGAAACATTTCTCCCGTGTGTCTCATGGGTCAGAGGCATCTTGTAGTCCAAAGATTTTGCCTTTACTTTTGTTTTGTCTGATACTCTGAAACAATTTGTGGTTCTGGAGTTTATTGTGGCTATTGGACTTGACAAAAAATAATTGGAAGTAAATAGTGCATTGGTTATTAAATTAAAATAAGTCTGCCATTTCCATTATTGAAGATTAGTAGTTTGGTATCTGTTTAATAGAATGGAAACATAGCTTTTGGTCAAAAATAAGATATCTACTTTAATTCTCTTCCTTAGAAATGGTTGTTGAAATATCAGCAAGTAGAAAGGAAATTCTTTCTATAGCTTATTCTACTTCTAAGGTTTTAGTATGCTAGGCCTTGGCTACATTTTTCTAGAGTGTTTCCTGAGACAGAGGAAATAAAAACAAAATTAAACTATTGGGGCTATATCAAAATAAATCGCTCCTGCTCAGCAATGGAAACAATCAACAAAACTGAAAAGCAACTTACTAAATGGGAGAAGTTATTTGCAAATGACATCGCTGATAAAGGGTTAGTACCCAAAATATATGAAGAAATTATACAACTCAACAGCCAGAAAACAAATAGTACAATTTACAAATGGGCCAAAGTCACAAACAGACATTTCCATGAAGGAGACATTCAGATGGCCAACAGATACACGAAAAGATGCTCAAGATCATTCATGGTCAGGGAAAGGCAAATCAAAACTACCACGTGATATCACATTACACCTATCAGAATGGCTAAAATCAATAAGACAGGAAAAAAAACTAGTGTTGGAGAGAATGTGGAGAAAAAGGAACCCTCATGCACTTTTGCTGGGAATGCAAATTGCTATTGCCATTTTGAAAAACAGTATGGAATTTCCTCAGATAATTGAAAATAGAATTAATTTGTGATGCAGTAACTGCACTACTGGGTATCTACCCAAAGAATAAAAAAAAAAAAAAACTACTTATAAAAGATAGATGCATCCCTGTGGCGGATAAGCTTAGGAATCCCCCGGGCTTACACCAATGGATTAACAAGTCACAAAGAAATACAAAGTCAATATAATGCTTGCACCCAAGTTTGGGTAAAGCAGATTGGCATTCCAAGAATAGGGGGGTGCAAAGACAGCCCACAATAGGGAGGGGGTGCTGAGCCCCCCAAAATAGAGGCAAAGGCCTGAAATAGAAATGGCGCAAAGGTGCCTAATTCACAGGAATAACAAGTTTAGATATTCAGGGTGAAACCACCTCAAATTTAGTACCATAGCAGAAAGCTGCTTTTATAGGAGAATAGGGCCAGGGGAGGCAAATTGGTGAATTGGATTTCAGACCACTGCGCTGCAGGCAAAGCAGCCCAGAATGGAGATGGTTAACAAAAGAAAAGATGGCTTATTAACCCTGAGGTTATTCCCCCTATCTGTGTCATCCCCTAGGCTGGCAAAGATAAATAGGCACGGCAGCTCCTGTCTGCTGTTAACAGCCATCTACCCATCTGCCCGGTGCCTGGATTTTGTTTTATATTGACCCAAACCCCAAACACTGTATATCTTCAAAATCCCCTTTTCCCTGTCATATCCACAAGTTAATGTTCCTAGTTTCTTTGTCTCTTTGTACACACCCATCACGTTTGCAAGCCTTCTGATCTGAATAAATACGAGGCAAGGACCCTTATTCAGCGCTCTTGTCTTTTTCCTGGACATTAGCCGTGTCTCGTTTGAATCCTGCATCCGCTCTTTTGCTGGCCAAAAGAGAACTTTAGACTTAGAGTCTATGACACACCCCTATGTTTACTGCAGCGTTATTTATGATAGCTAAATTGTGGCAGCAGCCCAAGTGTCCATCCATAGATAAGTGGATGAAGAAGAGGTGATATATCCATTAACACACACACACACACACACACACACACACACACTAGAATATTACTCAGCCATGAAAAGGAAGGAAATCTTGCCATGTGCAACAACATGGATTGATATAGAGGATATAATGCTAAGTTAAAGATAAATACCATATTATTTCACTCATATGTGGAATTTAAGAAACAGAACAAATGAGCAAAGCGGGGAAAAAGAGAGAGATGAACCAAGAAAGAGATTCCTAACTTTAGAGAACAAAGTGATGGTTACCAGAGGGGAGAAGAGTGGGTGGGATGGGAGAAATAGGTGATGAGGATTAAAGAGTACACTTACCATGATGAGCCCTGAGTAATGTACAGCATTGTTGAATCCCAATATGTGTACCCGAATCGAACATAACACTGTATATTAACTATACTAGAATTGCAACACTTAAAAAATAATTTATTTTGCTGAACCACACCTTTATTATAACGCCACATTGGATTATGATTTTGACTTTTTTGTCACGAACTATACTTTTATAAAAAATATCGTTTTTACATCAAATTTAGTTTTCTTTATCCCTTTTCTAGGTAAAGAGTCGAATATATGAAGGTAAGATTTCAGGCTTCTATTTTCCTTGTAATCTATTCTTTTTAAATCTCTTTTTAAAAGATTCAAAATCCTGACGTGGGGCTCGATGTCACAAACCATGAGATCATGACCTGAGCCAAAATCAAGGGTTGGATGCTCAACCGACTGAGCCACCCAGGTGCTCTGTAATCTTTTCTTAATACAGCTGTTCACTGTGGTTTCTAATTCCGCTAGAAGTAAAGACATTGACTTATCAGGTATAGTTAGCCCCTTAACTAGTTAGCCCCTTAGCCTTCTTGTTTGTATCCTAAGTGACAACACAGATTGAGTAGCCACCAACTGAGACAGGTGACCAAGTAGAGGAAAAAATCGGACAATTAGAAGCAGATGAGTTTACCTCTGGTCAGAAATGTTTAAGAATCCAGTGGCAGGAGTATATTGGCGTGACCTGCCTACTGGGGGAAATGCACAGATTAAGGCACTCTCTGAGCCTGTCAAGAAGCTCAAGGCTTAGAGAAGAAGTCAGATATTGCCAGGCCACGTGTGTGTCACTAGAGAGGTTTAAAACATGTGTTACAAGTCCTGGGTGGAGAGAGCCTCTAATGCCAGTGGAGAGCGAGTGGAAGTGAACAAGATGCAAAATGGGGCTAATGGATTGTGTATAGGCTTCACGGACTGTGCTGATTAAGGGATTTGGCACATAGTGGGTCCTCAAATGCTGGCGTTGCTATGGGGAATATAGCACTGCTAGTATAGAGAATGGCGACCTCAGGGCATCAGAGCTCTCCCATTGTACAAATAGCAGGTAAGTTTGCAGTTTGGGACCAAACAATAGAATTCAATGCCTGTCAGAAGATTATGGAGTGCTGGGCCCTGTTCTAGGTGCTGTCCATGTGCTATCCACCTGTAAGGTGAGTGTTTCCTGCATGGTGTTTACCAGTGATGCAGGTGGTAACCTTTGCATCTTGGGCTTTCACCATCTTGTGATTTGGGGAGTTATCCAGGGTTCTAGCTACTAAGTAGTAAAGCTGACATTTTACCCAAGTGTGTTTGATTCCAAGGCCATATCCACCTGAGTGAGCATCCCGCCCTGGTTCTCATGGATGGGACCCTGTGGAGCAGCAGAAAGATATTGGAGGCCTCTGAGGGCCAAAAAGTGACACTTAGAATACTTTGTCTCTCAGTATTTGTTTAAATGTTTATTTACTTATTTTGAGAGAGAGAGAGTGTGTGCATGAGTGGTTGAGGGGCAGAGAGAGAGGGAGAGAGAGAGAATCCCAAGCAGCCTCCATGCTTTCAGTACAGAGCCTCACATGGGGCTCAATCTCACCAACCGTGAGATCATGACCTGAGCCAAAATTAACTGATTAGGCGCCCAGGTGCACGCTCTCTTGTTATTGTTATTTTTATTGTTATTGTTGTTTATTTATCTATATATCTACTTAAAGGATTTATTTAATTTTGAGAGAGAGTGAGAGTGCAAGTGAGGAGGGGGCAGAGGGAGAGGAGGAAAGAAGATCTGAAACAGGCTCTGTGTTGACAGCAGCGAGCCTGATATGGGGCTTGAACTCATGAGCGGTAAGATGATGACCTGTGCTAAAGCTGGATCTCAACTGACTGAGTCACCCAGGTGCCCCTTTCATTATTTTTAAAGGGTGGGTGAAAGTGGGGGAAAACGTGGAAGAAATTAGGCAGGTTATTTTTTCTTTTTGACTTTTTTTTTTAAAGTAATTGCACTGACTTGTTTATTTGATCATGAAGGACAGAATATAAGTATGTAGGATACTTGATTTTTCTCCATTTCTCCTCTGGTGATGTCAGAGCAATTTGAGCTGTTCATATATTCTAAGAAGAATGTTGCTTAATGATGGGATATTAGGGAGCACCTGGGTGGCTCAGTCGGTTGTGTATCTGACTTTTGATTTTGGCTCAGGAAATGATCGCAGGGTCATGGGATCGAACCCTGCCTCGGACTCCGCACTGAGCCTGGAATATGCTTAAGATTCTCTCTCTCTCCATACCTTTCACCCGCTCATGTGTTCTTTCTCTCTAAAAGAAAAAGAAAGAGGAGAGATATATAGAGAGAAACAGAGAGAGGGAGAGAGAGAGGAAGAAGGAAAGAATGAGAGAAGGAAAAATAAAGTGCCACTAACTAAAACTTGCTTTCTTCAGGGACCACAGTAATGCCAAAATGTTATATGTGACCACAGTGCCAGATCATATGCCTTTGCTGTTGACACAATGGGTGGTTTGATTTTCCTGGTTTTGGTACTAATCTTGAGAGATTGCTCTTTTATCTTTTTGGTTAATTTAGATCAAATTTCTGAGAAGATTAAGTACTACATGAAGGAAAATGCAAAACATGCAGAAAAAAATGTCCGTTTGTGAATAGAAGGTATAACCATCCTCCCCCCTTTTTTCATTTTCATGATTTCACCTGGAATTGTGTTCACTTCTGGTTCACTGATTTTGCCATCTCCTCTTTCATCCTGATGTCCCATTTCATTCCATTGTCTACCAGGCTAAATTCAAAGCAATCATCACACATGTAAAATACCATTCTTTATTTCTGTAATGACTTACCCACCAAAGATAAGTTTTTATGTCAACGTAGTTAATAGTTTTGAATTCTGAATCCTTTATTACATATTTGTGTAGATCAATGGAGCGAAGAAATGTGCTCAAGAAACCATGTGGCAAAATAAGCTTCCCTCTTACAAAGCACATAGATGTAAGATAAAAATCCCTTCTTTGTCCTGGGGCACCTGGGTGGCTCAGTTGGTTAAACATCCAACTCTTGGTTTCAGCTCAGGTCATGTTCTCATGATTTGTGAGTTTGAGTCCTGCATCGGGCTTCGTGCTGATGGTGGGGACCTGCTTGGGATTCTCTCCCTCTGTCTCTCTTTGCCCTTCCCCTGCTCACTCTCTCTTTCAAAAAATAAATAAAAAATATTAAAATACCTTCTTTGTCCTTTAAAAATGGAAGTAAAAGTAATGAGTAAGTGTTCCTGATGACTATGTGTTTTGTTGAAGAATAACAGTGAGACACTTGAGGGCACTAATGAATTTTTTAATAACATCATTCCAAGTGCACACGCTTCATTGCAATCTGAGAGAAATCAGAATGTCAAGAATTGGGGCTTCCCGGGTGATCATAATTTGACGTTTGCGCCCTTTTGGTCATTGGGTGAATTGAGCCCCTCAACCCTCCATGCTGTTCACTACTGTTTCAAGCAGTAACACTATAGTACCTCTTTTATTTAGGAGTTAGGCAGCACTTGTTTTCATAACCCTGGCTTAATTTTTATATCATTTAGTGCTGGTGGGAGAGAGCACTAGAGGTTTCTTGCCATGTTGAATGGTTCTGTTCCTCTTAATGTAGAGCAGAGAATTTTGAGAGAATCTGGTGACAATATTTCTCTTCCATAAAGAAAAGTCATTCATTGGAGCTGTTTGGCTTGAAATATTTTACACTTTCTTCGCTTTTTCATTGTCATCCAGTCACAGTTCCATTGACTGGAAACCAAGATAGTTGCGTGAAACATTTACATCTTCCACTGTTCTCTTCATCCTTCATTTCTTTATGTGTCTGTCTTTTCTCTTTGGCCCAAACTGGATTGACTGTTTTTGATGATACAGGGACTAACTGTGGGGTATGTTCTATTGACAGTGCTTCTTTGTACACTTTTGGTTTCTATCCTAATTGCAAATGGGGGAAAGGAAAAATCTACAAAGAACTTGAAAGGTGCTATTTTAGTAAACACTTCAGAAGTTTCAGAAGTAAATTCCCTCTATTTCCTGCAGGATCTCCATTGTACACTTTAGCTTTGAAGAAAAACAAATCTTTCATGTCTTAGAATATTCGATTTATATGTTATCTACTGAGTGATCTTCTTCTTGGGAAGAAGTCACTAGAAAGAATGTTTTGTTCAGGTTCACCTCTCCCTTTACGAAGTTCATACCAGAGAAGTGAAATTGAAGTGTGAAGAACAGGAAGTGAAATTGAAGTCTGAAGAAACTGGCTGTGCAGAAAGAAAATGCTCAGGTTAAGATCCACAAGAATCAGGTAAAAAAAATTTACTATCAAATGTTATATAAATCAGAAATGAACATCATTACTTTCTTTTTGAGTTTCTCTTCTTTAACTGGTAAAATACATGCATTAGAAAGTTTCCCATCATAAATATCTAAGTGTACATTTTAGTAGTGGTAAGTACATTCACGTTCTTCTATAGTCACTCCACCTTTCTCAAATCTGTCTTAAAGTCAGGAGATACTGGTGCACGCATCAAGGGTTCAATGCAGGGAGTCTTGACGTCTCATAAATGTAACCTGGAAGAGGTGTTGCTTGGAGGGAAGAAAACTGCACTTGATAGAATGAGTTTGGTCTGGGAAGGTAAAAAGTGGCTTCCTGCCTTGGGAATCCTGTCCTTTCTCCTCTCCCCCTTCATGGCCACACTCGTGGTAACAGGTGCACACACTCAAGTACACTGTTGGGTTTTTTTTTTGTTGTTAATTTTTAATGTTTATTTATTTTTGAGAGAGAGACAGAATACAAGTGGGTTAGGGGCAGAGAGAGAGAGGGAGATACAGAATCCGAAGCAGGCTCCAGGCTCTGAGCTGTCAGCACTGAGCCCGATGCAGGGTTCGAACTCACGAGCCATGAGATCATGACCTGAGCTGAAGTCGGACACTCAGCCGATTGAGCCACCAAGGCGCCCCTCAGGTACACTGTTTTATGCTTGACAGACAGCAAAAGGGAACTGGGGGACAACTGTGATGCACTTAAGTGTGGGAAAGGGTCAAAGGATGCCAAGTGGGACACGCTGCAGAAGAATGTAGACGTTTGTGTTGGAATGTGTGGACAAAGACAGAAGATCACAGGAGAGTAAGACTTTCAGGAATTAATTGTTACAAACACTGTTGTAAGAACAAATGTGTCAGGCAGTGGGGATAATTTTCTTTCTCTGAGGACATTTAACACCAACAATACTTTTATTGTAGTAATCATTAAAAATTGTGTTTCTCCCTTCTGCCTTGATTTCTGTGATCTGCACCTTCCTTCACTTTGTGGAAATCTCAGGGTTTATTTTCATTGTCCTTTACATTTCAGTCCCATCGTAGCGACATGACTGCTAAATGTATATATTTTGTTGTTAAAACTCTAGATATTGGGTAGGAAATATTGGGAGGAGAATTCAGGTGTAGTGTGATGGTATCCTGCTGCAAATAAGATGGGAGTTTATGTCTAGCAGGAGATCAGGGGTGCCGGCATTACTGCATCCTATGAACTCAGTTTTCCTTCCTTTCACTCTTTTCCCTTCCCAACCTTTCCCCGCATTCCTTTTTTCTTTTTCTTTTTATTTTTTTTAACGTTTATTTATTCTTGAGACAGGGAGAGACAGAGCATGAACAGGGGAGGGTCAGAGAGAGGGAGACACAGAATATGAAGCAGGCTCCAGGCTCTGAGCTGTCAGCACAGAGCCCGACGCAGGGCTAGAGCTCACGGACTGCAAGATCATGACCTGAGCCGAAGTTGGCCGCCCAACCGACTGAGCCACCCAGGCGCCCCAACCCGCATTCCTTTTCAAGGAGACAATATTCTGAAGGTGGACAATTCACATCACTTTCTTTTCGTCAGTGTATTTTGCATTCTTCTCAACTGGTGTCTTTGAGGCAGGTGGCAAGAGTTCCCTCGTGAACTGTAGAAATGTCCAGTAGGTCATTGTACAGTGTGAATAACACCATGTCCAAGAGAGATGTCTCTATGGCCTTGATTGTGCTTCCAGGTTCCATGCCGAGGGAGCCTGAACCACTTCCGGACCCCAGGCGCGTGGTGTTGTCAGACTTTGGTATTGGGTCCCCATGGGGAGAGAGCCTTAGCTAGGGTTAGGGTTCGATCCCTGGACGTCACCAGGGCCAAAGCGACTCCAGTCTCATGATCTCCCTAGAGGACTGAAGTGAGGGCCATGCGATGGTGAGGGTCAAGTGTAGGGTTAGGGTTGGAGATAGGCTTAGGTTTCGGTTGAGGGTCCTGGTTAGGGGTAGGGTTAGGTCCCAGGAGGCTCGAGGCGCTGAACCAACAGCAGTGCAGTGGTCTCCCCAAAGGGCTCAGTTGAGTGAACAAGGGAGGGTGCCAGTCAGGATAGGTCTTTGGCTTCCAAGACCACAGAACTCTATGGGCCACTGGTCGGGTAGGCCTCAGGAATTCTCTGGCGTAGCTGTGGCTGGGCCTGGGAAACGACATGGTGAGCCTCCGGGTTCCATGCTGAGTGACCCTGCACCGCTTCTGCACCCCAGGTGCATGGTGTTGTCAGACTTTGGTATTGGGTCCCCATGCGGAGAGAGACTTAGCTAGGGTTAGGGTTCGGTCTGGGGACGTTGCCAGGGCTGAAGCGACTCCAGTCTCGTGAAATCCCTGGAGGGCTGAAGGGAGGGCTCATGCGACGGTGCGCTTCAAGTGTAGGATTAGGGTTCGAGGCTGGCTTAGGTTTCGGTGGAGGGTCCCAGTTAGGACTAGGGTTAGGGTTAGGGTTAGGTCCCAGGAGTCTCCACGCGCTGAACCCACAGCAGTGCAGTGGTCTCCCCGAAGGGCTCAGTTGAGGACACAAGGGAGGGTGCCGATGAGGATAAGTCTTTGGCTTCCAAGGCCACACAACTCTATGGGCCCCTGGTCGAGGAGGCCCCAGGAATCCTCTTGGGCAGCTGCAGCCGGGTTGGGAAATGACATGGTCAGCCTCCAGGTTCCATGCCGAGTGACTCTGCATCTCTTCTGGACCCCTGGTGCGTGGTGTTGTCAGAGTTTGGTATTGGGTTCTCATGGGAGAGAGCCTTAGCTAGGGTTAGGGTTCGGTCCAGGGACTTTGCCAGGGCGGAAGCCACTCCAGTCTCGAGATCTCCCTCGAGGGCTGAAGTGAGGGCCCATGCGATGGTTCGGCTCAAGTGTAGGGTTAGGGTTCGAGGCCGGCTTAGGTTTAGGTGGAGGGTTCAGGTTAGGGGTAGGGTTAGGGTTAAGTTTAGGACCCAGGAGACTCCATGTGTTGAAACCACAGCAGTGCAGTGGTCTCCCCGAAGGGCTGAGTTGAGGGCACAAGGGAGGCTGCCGGTCAGGATCCGTCTTTGGCTGCCAAGTCCACACACGTGATTGGGCCCCTGGTCCAGGAGGCCTCCGGAATCCCCTCGGGCCGCTGCAGCCGGGCCTGGGAAACGACATGGTGAGCTTCCAGGTTCCATGCCGAGTCAGCCTGCACCGCTTCTGGACCCCAGGCGCCTGGTGTTCTCACACGTTGGACTTGGGTCCCCATGAGGAGGCAGCCTTAGCTAGGTTTAGGGTTTGGTCCAGGGCTGAAATGAGGGCCCATGCCAGCAGGGGGCTCCATTGCAGGGTTAGGGTTCGAGGCAGGCTTAGGTTGCGGTGGAGGGTCCGGTTCAGGGTACGGTTAGGGTTAGGGTTAGGCAGCTGTAGCCAGGCCTGGGAAACCACATGGTGAACTTCCAGGTTCCATGCCGAGTGTGTCTGTCCCGATTCTGCACCCCGGCTCGTGGTGTTGACACTTTGGTATTGGGTCCCCATGGTAAGAGAGCCTTAGCTAGGGTTAGGGTTCCATCCAGGGTCGTCGCCATGGCCGAAGCGACTCTGCATCTCTTCTGGACCCCTGGCGCGTGGTGTTGTCAGAGTTTGGTATTGGGTCCCCATGGTAAGAGAGCCTTAGCTAGGGTTAGGGTTCCATCCAGGGTCGTCGCCATGGCCGAAGCGACTCCAGTCTCAAGATCTCCCTCGAGGGCTGAAGTGAGGGCCCTTGTGACATGCGGCTCAAGTGTAGGGTTAGCGTTCAAGACCGGCTTAGGTTTCGGTGGAGGGTTGCGGTTAGGGGTAGGGTTAGCTTTAGGGTTAGGTCCCAGGAGTCTCCAGGCGCTGAACCCACAGCAGTGCAGTGGTCTCCCTGAAAGACTGAGTAGAGGGCACAAGGAAGGTTGCAGGTCAGGATCAGACGTTGGCTTCCAAGGCCACACAACTCTATGGGCCCCTGGTCGGGGAGGCCACAGGCATCCTCTCGGGCAGCTGCAGCTGGGCCTGGGATTTGACAAGGTGAGCTTCCAGGTTCCATGCAGAGTGACCCTGCAACGCTTCTGGACCCCAGGCACGTGTTGTTGTCAGACTTTGGTATTGGGATCTCATGGGGAGAGAGCCTTAGCTAGGGTTATATTTCGGTCGGGGACATTGCCAGGCCGAAGCGACTCCAGTCTCGTGATCTCCCTTGAGGGCTAAGTAGGGCCCATGCGATGGTGCGGCTCAAGTGTAGGGTTAGGTTTCGAGGCCAGCTTAGGTTACAGTGGAGGTTCTGAATAGGTGTAGGGTTAGGGTTAGGGTTAGGTCCCTAGGAGGCTTCAGGCGCTGAACCCACAGGAGTGAATTGGTCTCCCCGAAGGGCTGAGTTGAGGGCACAAGGGAGGTCTTCGGGCAGGATCAGTCTTTGGCTTCCTAGGCCACACAAGTCAATGGGCCCCTGGTCAGGGAGGATTCAGGAATCATCTGGGGAGCTGCAGCCCGGCCTGGGAAAGGACATGGTGAGCTTCCAGGTTCCATGCCGTGTGACCCTGCCCTGATTCTGCACCCCTGGCGCGTGGTGTTGTCAGACTTTGGTATTGGATCCCCATGGGGAGAGAGCCTTAGCTAGGTTTACGGTTTGGTCCAGGGAAGTCGCCAGGGCGAAAGCGACTCCGGTCTTGTGATCTCCCTCGAGTGATGAAGGGAGGGCCCATACGACAGTGCGGCTCAAGTTTAGGGTTAGGGTTCAAGTCAGCTTAGGTTTCGGTGGAGGGTTCCGGTTAGGGGTAGGTTCAGGATTCGGGTTAGGTCCCAGGCGGCTCCAGGAGATGAACCCACAACAGTACAGTGGTCTCCCCAAAAGACTGAGTAGAGGGCACAAGGGAGGTTGCCATTCAGGATCAGTCTTTGGCTTCCAAGGTCACACAAATCTTTGGGCCCCTGGTCAGGGAGGCCTCAGGCATCCTCTGTGTCACCTGCAGTAGGGCTTGGGAAATGACATGGTTAGCTTCCAGGTTCCATGCCAAGTGATCCTGCCCTGATTCTGCACCCTAGGCGCGTGGTGTTGTCAGACTTTGGTATTGGGTCCCCATGGGGAGAGAGCCTTAGCTAGGGTTAGGGTTCGGTCCAGGGATGTCGCCAGGGCCGAAGCGACTCTAGTCTTGTGATCTCACTCGAGGGCTGAAGTGAGGGCCCCTGCGATGGTGCCGCCCACGTGTAGGGTTAGGGTTCGAGGCAACTTAGTTTTCGGTGGAGGGTTCCAGTTAGGGGTAGGGTTAGGTACCAGGAGGCTCCAGGCGCTGAACCCCCAGCAGTGCAGTGAACTCCCAGAAAGACTGAGTTGAGGGTACAAGGGAGGGTGCCGGTCAGGATCAGTCTTTGGCTTCAAAGTCACACAAATCTGTGGGCCCCTGGTCGGGAAGGCCTCAGGAATCCTATCGGGCAGCCACAGCTGGGACTGGGAAACTACATGTTGAGCTTCCAAGTTCAATGCCGAGTGATCCTGCACCGCTTCTGGACCCCAGGCACGAGGTGTTGTCAGAATTTGGTATTCCATCCACATGGGGAGAGAGCCTTAGCTAGGGTCACGGTTTGGTCCAGGCATGTCACCAGGGCCCAAGCGACTCCAGTCTCGTGATCACCCTCGAGGGCTGAAGTGAGGGTCCATGCGACGGTGCGGCTCAAGGGTAGGGTTAGGGTTTGAGGCCGGCTTAGTTTTCAATGGAGGGTTCAGGTTAGGGGTAGGGTCAGGGTTTGGGTTAGGTCCCAGGAGGCTCCATGCACTGAACCCACAGTCGTGTAGTGTTCTCCCCGAGGGCTGGTTTGAGGGCACCAGGGAGGGTGCCAGTCAGGATCAGATGTTGGCTTCCAAGGCCACACAACTCTATGGGCCTCTGGTTGGGGAGGCCTCAGGTATCCTCTCGGGCAGCTGCAGCTGGGCCTGTGAAACCACATGGTGAGCTTCCAGGTTTCATGCCGCGTGTCCCTGCCTCGATTTTGCACCCCAGGCGCGTGGTGTTGTCAGACTTTGGTATTGGGTCCCCGTGGGAAGAGAGCCTTAGCTAGGGTTAGGGTTCGGTCCAGGGACGTCGCCAGGGCAAAAGCGACTACAGTCTTGTGATCTCCCTCGAGGGCTGAAGTGAGGGCCCATGAGAAGGTGCCGCCCAAGTGTAGGGTTATGGTTGGAGGCAGCTTAGCGTTCGGTGGAGGGTTCCGGTTATGGGTAGGTCAGGGTTAGGGTTAGGTCCCAGAAGTCTCCAAGCGCTGAACCCACAGCAGTGCAGTGGTCTTCCCAGAGGGCTGAAGTGAGGGCACAAAGGAGGGTGCCGTTCAGGATCAGAGTTTGGCTTTCAAGGCCACACAGCTCTATGGGCCCCTGGTCGGGTAGACCTCAGGAATCCTCTCTGGCAGCTGCAGCCATGCCTGGGAAACGACATGGTGAGGTTCCAGGTTCCATGTAGGGTGACCCTGTACTGCTTCTCAACCCCAGGCACGTGGTGTCATAGGTTTATGGTTCGGTCTTCAGAAATTGCCAGGGTCGAAGTGACATCAGTGTTTTGAATTCCATGGAAGGCTGATATGAGGACACATGCTCCGATGTGGATCTGTTGTAGAGTTAGTGTGATATATAGGGTTAGGTGTAGGGTGAGGATTCTGGTTAGGTTTACCATTATGTTTAGGGTTAGGTCCCTTGGGGCTCCAGGCATTTACCCCAGATCAGAATAGGTGTCTCCCCAAAGGCCTGAGTGGAGTACACAAGGGTGTGTGCCCGTCAGGATTATTCTCTGTGTTCCAAGGCTAGACAAATGTATGTGCCACCTTTAGGGTGTGCTTTAGAAATCATCTCGTGTAGGTGCAGTCGCGCTTTGGAAATGACATGGTGATATTCCACGTTCCATGTCGAGTATTTCTTCACCGATTCTGGAACCCATGTTGCATGGTGTTATTAGAAAATATACAAATGTATATATTCTGATGGAATGATATCTCCCTTGATGTCTTTGTGGTTTTTAAGTGCCCTACTATGATTGTATGAGTATCAATTCTTTACTTTAGGTTTTGACTGTTTTGTGTATTGGATGTCTCAGGTTGAGCACATATATGTTTACAATTGTTGTATCTTTTGTTGGATTATACCTTTTGTCATTATAGTGTCCTTCTTTCTCTCTTATTAGAGTTTTATTTTTAAATCTATTTGTCTGATATAGGTATGACTACTGCTGTTTTCTTTTGTTACTTTAGTTCTATAATTACTCTCTTGTAGGTAGAGGTTAGATAGGTCCTATATTTCATTCATTCTCTCACCTAGTGCCTTTTATTATGAGGAGAGAGAGCACGGGGATGGGAGGGCAGGGTGGGGGGAATGGGGGAAGATAGAGAGAAAGAGAGAGAATGAGAGTGAGGATGTATCTTAAGCAAGTTCCATGCTCAGTGCAGAGCCCAATTGGGGCTCAATCCGATGATCCTGGAATCATAGCCTGAGCCAAAATCAAGAGTCAAAATCTCAAGTGATTGAGCCATCCAGGTGCCCCTGTCACCCAGTGCCTTTGATTTGAGCATTTATTCTGTTTCCTTTCAAAGTAATTGATAGACATGTACTTGTCCTTTTATTACTTGGTGATGGTTGTTTCTGAATCTTTTTGATCCTTTCTTCTCTTTCTCTTTTTTATGGTTTGCTGGGTTTCTTTAGTACCACAGTTGAAATTGCTTGTCTTTATAGCCTACATATGTATTGGTGGTGTTTGATTTGTGGTTATTATTAGGATTGTACCTAACCACTTGTGCATATAGAAGTCTATATTAAGTTGATAGTTGTTTAAGTTTGAACCAGTTCTTTACTCCTCTCCTCCCCGTGTTGTAGATATGTAGTGTCATATTTCAAAACCTTTCATATCGCGAATACTTTGGCTGATGTTTTACAGATATACTCATTTTTATTGCTTTTGCATTTCGCACTTTAATATTGTCACTTTAGGTGTTTCTTTTCCACTTAAAGAGTCCCCTTTAACATTTCTTGCAGGGGTGGTTTGTTGGTTGTGAACTCGCTGAGTATTTATTCTGGAACCTCTTGATCTCTCCTTCCATCTGAATGATAGTGTTGTGGATAGACTCTCTTTGGCTGCAGATGTTATCCATTCAGCACCTTTACCATACCGTGCTGCTCACTTACAGTTTCAAAGTTTCTTCTGAAAAACATCCAGTGATAACCTTATGGGGTTTCTCTTGTAGGTAATTGTCATCTTTTGTTTTCCTGCTGTTAAATTTTTTTCTTTATCACGACATTTTGCATTTTAATTACTAGGACTTGATGTGGATCTGCTTCTGTTGAATATTTTGGGGGTTCTTTGTGCCTCCTGCTTCTGGGTCTGTTTCATTCCCTGCATTAAGGAAGTTTTCATCTATTGTGTCTTCAAATAAATTTTCTGGTTCCATTTCTCAGAGTTCTGAGAATGAGAAATAGGACAGGAGAGACCTATGAAGTTTCTCTAATGAGTCACTGGATTTGCATGCGTGGAGGATAGATTTGGGACTCAAATGAACACTCTACCTTTAACTTAAAAGAACTAGAAAAAAACAACAATCTACCAATGTCCAATGTTCTCAAAAGGGAGAAATTAATCCATACGAGAGTGGAAACGAATGAATTTGAGACCATGAGATCAATAGAAAATATGAAGAAGACCAAAAGTGGGTTTTCTGAAGAGTGAAACAAAATTTTCAAGATTATACATCGACTATGCTAAGACAGAGAGAGGACCCAACTCAAAATAATTATAAATAAAAGTGTAGACATTACACCTGATACCAAAGAAACATAAAGGAGACAAAGAGGCGACCATGGCTAAATTAGATGCCAGCAAACCGCCTATCCAGAAGAAATGGATAGGTTCTTAGAAACACACAATATACCAAGACTGTATCAGGAAGAAATAGAAGGTTTGCACAGACCCATTAAAGGAAGACTGCATCAATACAAGAAGATAACCAAAGTAAGTAAATTGAATCAGTAATCGAAATTCTCTCAGGGAAGAAAAGCCCAGGACCAGGTAGATTCACTGGTGAATGTGACCAAACGTTTGTAGAAGAAATAACAGCAGTCCTCTCACTGATTCAAAAGGAATGAACACCATAAACTCATTTAATGAGACTGGAATTACCCTGGTAGGAAGCCAGAAAAGGATACTACCTGAACAGAAAACTATAGGCCAGTATTCCCGTGATGAATATAGATGAATAATTCCCAGTGACATACAGGCAAACCAAATTCAGGATCACATGAAAAGGATCATTGACCGTGATTTAGGGTTTTTTTTTCCCTGTAGAGGAAGGGTGTTTCAGAAATGCAAATCAATAAATATGACCCCTCACATAATTGAATGAAAGAAAAACCAACCAGAAACCAGACTCTTAACTATAAATAGAAAACGGAGGATTACTAGAAAGGAGGTGGGCAGGGGGATGGGTTAAATGGGTGATGGGCTAAGGAGGGCGCTAGTAGTGAGGAACACTGGGCGTTGTATGTAAGTGATGGATGACTACATTGTATACCTGAAACTAACATTACACTGTATGTTAACCAACTGGAATTTAAATAAAAACTTGAAAAAATAACTAAAGAAATACATAAATAAATTTAAACTAAAATAAATACATTTTTAAATTTTTTCTTAATGTTTATTTTTGACAGAGAGAGAGAGAGAGAGAGAGAGAGGGAGAGAGAGAGATTGGGCATGATCAGGGGAAGGACAGAGAGAGAGACACAGAATCCGAAGCAGGCTTCAGGCTCTGAGCTGTCAGCACAGAGTCTGATACGGGGTTCGAACCCATAGACTGTGAGATCATGACGTGAATCAAAGTCGGACGCTCAACCAACTGAACCACCCAGGTGCCCCATACGTTTTAAAAATTAAAAAGAAAACTCCTGTGACAATATCAATAGACACAGAAAAAAAAGTTCTGAGAAAATTTGGTATCTATTTGTGCTAAAAAACTCTTTAAAAATTCCCTGTAGAGGGAACATATCTCAACATAAGAAAGGCCATGTATGTGAAGCACATATCTAACATCATACTCAATAGTGAAATTGTGAAAGATTTTCCTCTAAGATCAGGTAAAAGACAAGGATGCCCTAGATATGTGAAGGGGATTGGGTGATGCAGGCTTCTGGTTATGGAATAATAAATTACAGATAGAAGATATAGCATAGGGAACATTGAGAATGGTACTGGAATAGTGATGCATGGTGACAGATTGTAGCTGCACCTGTGTTAGCGTATCAGAATGTATACACTTGTCCAATCACTATGTTGTTCATCTGAAACTAATGTAACATACTGTATCAGCTATTCCCAAATAACATGACTTTTTTTTAATAAGGTAAAAGAATGAAATAAAGTTCAGTGTAAAAGAACTTGTTAATGTCTAATCAAGAAATGCATTAAAGTTCCAAACTAGAAAGTCACCATGTCAAATTCTGTAGCTTTCCTATACACTAACCAAATTATCTAAGAAGAAAAGAAAACAATCCATTTACAATAGCATCAAAAACAATAAACTGTATAGGAATAAATTTAGCCAAGGAAGTGAAAGATCTCTCTACAAAAAACTATAACACCCGTGTACAGAAATGGGAGAAATTCAATTTGGATGAAATAAACAGGAGAACGCACAAGTCAGTGAAAAGCCATCCCACGTCCATCTTTCGGAGGAATTAATATAGATACAATGTCCATACTACCCAAAGCCATCTAGAGATTCAGTGCAATCTTTATCAAGACTCCAATGCAATTTTTATGCAATTAGAAAAACATATCCTAAAATGTATTTGGAACCACAAAAAGACCCCAAGTAGCCAATGCAAGAAAGGACAAAATAGGAGGCACCACACTTCTTGATTTCAAGCTGCATTCTAACACAAAGAAATCAGGTATGTCACTGGCATAAGCACACACACAAGACAATGGAACGGAAACTGAGAGCCCAAACTAAACCCTTGCATGCACAGTAAACTAGTATTTGACAAGGGAGTCAAGAATACACAGCGGAGAAGGGTAGTCTCTTGAATAACTGGGGCTGGGGAAATTGAATATTCACATGTATAAGAATAAAGCTTAGCACCTTATGTTATACCACTCCAAGAATTAACTTGAAATGGATTAAAGATGTAAATGAATAGTATGGAAACAAAATTCTTCCTCATCGTTTCAGCTCTTACTATGCCAACACGGAGCTGTTGAGGTGGTGAAGGGTTGGGTGGAGAGTAGTCCTGGACATAGAGGCCTGTGTGTGTGGAACAGACTTTCTTTAGTAGTCTGGAATTATCCCTCTGATCCTTTAAGACTAGCTACTTCCTTCCCTACATTTGCAGGCACAGCTAGTACCATGCTGCCAGCAATGCACTGCTTTGTCTCCTCCAACTCTTAGAAATTCTAGGTGGGACCCAGTGGGAAGGGTGGAGTTTAGAAGCACTGATGCTGCCCTATTGAAACCAGGTGAGAGGAAGGAGACAGGTGCCATTCGGCTTCATTGGGTTTAGGTATGTTAGTGTTGGTGTTGGTGTTGGATTTTTCACCTTTTACCCTAACACATCTCAAAAGTTTAATTTCTGTCCTGCAGGTCCACGTGGTTTCCAGGATATTTCCTCCTTTCCCAGAAGTGCCCTCCATGTCATACCCCGTAGGCTGACATTTATCACCACCCATGGGCTTTGGACCACCCCCACCTTCTCCAAACTGGGGTCCTCTGGGACCTCATCTTCCTCCTCCACCATGTGGAAAGATGATATGATCAGTATGAGTTGACTTATAAAACATGTTTTGCCTATTACTTGTTATGTGTTTGGAGAAGATGCAGTGATGGCACCACAGGGCTTTCAGGTCAGCCTGAGGACAGTGTAATGTGCTTCAATTTCTCAGGAAATGCATGAAATGGGCAGTCATTTACACCTAGTGAGCTGGGCAACACGTGTCTCTGAGAAGGAAAGAGGCCTTACACATGCTGACAGACATAACACTCCCTAGTATGTAGCTTGTACAGAGACCATGTGCTGGGCTCTCTGAGGGATGAAACACACCCCTAACATACTTTCTAGCAAGTTGACACCTGAGCTGTTCACAGCTGCTTGATTAGTTATAAAAACACCTGAACCAGGGCCCTGTAAACCTTCCTCAAGAGACAGGATCAGATCTCCCTCTTGTCCTCAAGGGTCACCCGAGGCACATGAAAAACGGTCTGTCCCTGGTAAGGGACCTGAGAGTGTGAATGAGTTGAATATAATGAAACATGTTGCAAATGGCTTGTTTTTCTTCCACACAGTCTATGCAAGTCAGAATCAACCTCCATCCACCTCCATCCTTTATGAGACCTAAGACGTGATGCAGCTCCCATGGGAAATATCAGTTTTGTCTCTACCAAGGATGCAGAGAAAGACAAGGTAAATTCTGTTGCCCGTTTCAGTTGCAATGCTTTCTGGAAACTTTTATCTGGCCTTGTCTGGTTTTCTTCGTCCTCTGGTGTCTTTACTGTTTGATTTACGTGGTCACAAGCCTCCAGGCTTCTCCAATGTAACATCATCATGTTAGCTAGTGCCTCTGGACGCCACAAGTACATGGAGGCTGAAGACCACGTGGCTCTCACTTAGCGTTTGTGGAAATAACTTGAGGAGGATGACACTTCACTGCACCCTCAAGTCTTCTGGAGCGTCTGACTCCTTCCGCACCTTCTTTACACGGGATTATCCTGATTATTTTCACTTTTTCCTATTTCAGTGTAGGCCATGAATTTGTTCAGAATGTCTGCTATGAGCCTCATGACTGGAATAGATAAAAACTCTTTCCAACATTATATTGTGTGCTTTGTGCAGTGCTGAGGGTTCTTAGAAAAATTTCAGAATTCATTACTGGTCCTTCTGTGTTGGTAAATGTACAATAGAGAATTTCTCCAGTTGTCCCCTAGGTGGAAATACTCTGAATTTTAAGAAGTGGCACGTGTAATAAAAAATGTACGTGGAACTGCAGTGAAGGGAGAGAATCAGTGATTACCTGCAGGGCCAATACCTCACAGAGTTCTTCAGTTGTGTTTATATGAGTAGGTTCTCTTGTGTCCTGGGAGCAGTTGTAATTGGTACTTTGTCTCATGATACCTTATGGGAGTTTTGCCCCTGAAATTGAGACATGTTTCTGCTCATTCTTTTATGTAGAATTTCTACCTCCCTTTTACAATGGCACAAAATAGCTCTGCAACTCATATTGTATTTAAAAGCTGAATTACCTGTGAATTAAGATAAACATACTTGAGACCAATGAATATGCATAGGTAATGTGTTTCCTCAGAAAACACATTTCCAGGCCCCATGCAGGACTCCAGGAATCCCCATCTCCTCAGATGTCCCTGTGGCCTTGCACAGAAGATGTCTTTGTCAGGGAGGGAAGCAGAGTGAGGACAGGCGTGGGATGGCAGGTAGAGCTTTGACCTTGGGGTGGCCCTGGATCTCTGTGTGGTTCTGGTCATTTCTTTCATTCCTTCATGTTCTGTCTGTTCTCAATGTGCAAAGAAAAAGTCTTCAGATCTGGTGGAAGAGGACACCAGAGGGGTCCTGGACACAGAAGCCTGCCTCTCTGGAATACGTTCCTTTATTAGACTGGCATTACTGCCATCAATCTTCTAGAATAGGACTCCTTGGCTTTCTGCATTTGTAAACATGGGCAGTGATGTGTGGCGACAGTAGTTTTTACTTGTGGCATCTGGTACTTTCAGGCTATAGGTGGGACCTCATGGAAGGGTAGAGTTTTCTGACACTGATGCTCTGTTCTACTAGAACCCATGAATGAACAAGGGGCCAGGTGCTGACACCTGCTTCATTGTGTTTCAGCTCCTGTGGGCGTTCTGCTTCTGTCTGTCATACCAACACACCTGTCACTTCTGTAGGTCCCTATGGGTGCAAGAGGACCTCCTTCTTTCCCAGGTCCATCCCCCACAGATACCCTTTATCACTGTTCATGGGCTCTATGGGCTGCCTCCAGCTCCTTGATGTTCTCAGGGACAGGACCCACCACCTCCACCTCGACTATTTGTGAGATGAACTGAGCTGTATGAGTTGACATGTTCAGCACGTTCAGCTCTTGTGTTGTTGAGTCTTTGAGAAGACGTAGAGATGGCCTCACATGCTTTGTAATGCAAGGGTGCTGCTGGATGAGGACACTGTTAAGATTCCTCAAGTTTCTCAGGACATACATATGTTGGGCTGTGTCATTTCCATTACTGAGCTGGGCTGCATATATACTTTGTGGAGAAGGAAAGAGTCTTTTAATAGAAAAGCAGGCATATTAGTTCTGCAGATGTGCCCAGTACACAGTCCATATCCCTGGCTCTGTGAGAGATGAGGCAAACCCTTTTCCATCAGGGGCTTCAACTGTCCTAATGGGGAGAGAGTCACATGCGTTAAATTACATGGAACTTCTGGTCTACAATAATGGCAGCTCCAATAATGGGTCCTCAAGTACAAGAGACGGAGACATGAATCTCATGGGAATGAATTGGAGACTGTTCATGAGAAGGGAGAGCTGAGATGGTGCAGAGGGGACGGTGTTGGACTCAGTGAGATGGAATTGGAGGCCATTTGTGGCAGGGTCCACAACCTGGGCAGGGAGAGTGAGCGACGAGTAACATCCACCCAGAGCTGCTGTATGGGTTCAAGGATAGTTCATGCAGGTATCCTCTCTGAAATGTCATTGTGGCCAAAGTGCACCTAGTTCATTATCTAAATAAAGACTGTTGTTTCCCTTGGAGGTTCTCCTGAAGGTTCTGGATCCTTGTGAAAGAATGCCCTGGAGAATTGTGGTTTAACTTGGTTCTTATGGGATGCTTGTCTGCCTAAGTTTGTGTGCCTCTGTGAGACTAAATGTGATGAAGGGTTGTAGATTAGCTGTGTGGCTACCTTGGCCTTCAGCCTGAATCAGACTCTTAGCAGGAATTCAGGGTTGACCAGGAAACGCCCCTGCTGGAATCTTGTTACCACACCCCTGAACCTACTGTCATGACCCTGCATGAAGATTTGTATCTCTGAAACTTCCCTCACAATTTCTAGAGGCACTGCCTGAGATCCTGCTGTCTCAGCCCTAATGCCATCTCTCAGTGGGGCCATCTCAGAGCCTCAGCATTGTAATCTGAGAAGCAGGAACAATGTTGGTCTCTGAGGTCAGTGCGATGAAGAGGTGGTTAAGCACATAAGGAATTTGTAAAATGTATGGGATGAGTGGGCATTCACCCTTCTCAGGGTGGAAATGAATGTATCTGCACACAGAAGATCATCAACAGATGTTCATTCAGTTTCATGAAACTAAGGGTATAATGCCTGAGGTTGGGAGATTGGCAATTTCTCTTTCAAAAGATACAACAAAGACACCTGTGTTTTTTCTATTGAAATTCAGGTCCTACTTTACAAAGAAGGAAAAGATAAGTATGATAATGTGTATATTCAGGCATCTACATCTAAGATCTGGGGTAGACACACAAATGCAGCCACACAAATATGTGCTCATCCAAGGCCACAGATGTATTGTAGAAGACAAAATGCATAGAGGAGAACAGAAGATCCCTTTGCAATAACTCAAAATCACTTTGACGTAGAGGGCAATCCGTTTGAAATTTGAAGAGGACACTGAACCATTACAAACCAGCTATGGTTATTATATATTTAGAGATGGTGTCTAATCTGCCCCTTGGTCTGAATGCTTTCCCTGCCCACCCTGTCCACTCCTCTTTGTCCTTCCTAATGTCCCCTAATACACTTGTCACAGTTGTGTTTCTGTGTCAGCGTCTGCTTCCAGGAAAATCAACACTCATTCCCCATCAAGTGTACACTTTGGGGTTCCTGTATATGCAGTTAGCCAACACATAGTATGTACACGATTGGTGGAAGAAGACAGATCATTCTTTGGGGTTGTAATGCCTGGAAGGGACCTATGGTTCCATCTGAGGAGTTGGATACATCCTTTAGGGAGATCTGGTGGTGGTTGTTATATCTGTAGATAGATACTCATGAGCACACGGCGTGCGTGCTAGTTGATGGGGTTTGTGCTGATGAGGAGGGCAGGTATCTGTCTCCAGGAAAGGGTCTCTTCCGATGGTGAGGAATGGATTCAGGAGACCAGTAAGGAGGCCTTGCATTAACTCAGTTCTTGTGCCCTTGTGCACCTTACCAGCTGCCCCCAATAGCACCAATCCAGGTGGCCTCCAAGGGGGTAAATGGCACAGCTTTTGTGGTGAGTCACATGATGTCTCACAAAACTTCCCCTGTTGCCTTATTGAGGGATGGGGAGGGCAGAGCTCCATGGTCTGAGATAGGTTCCTTGGACACCACCCAGGAGAGTTGTGTGTAAGCATATGGCTCCTTCTCATCGGCCAAGCCAATCCACTTTGTCCCAGGGACACTGAACCCTGTGAGCCCCTTTTTCCTCCCAGCTTAGGGAAGCAGCCAGCCCTCCAAGAGCTTTTGGGTCATGGCTGGGCCACCAAGGGTAAATGTCTGGCTATCCACATGCTGCCAGCATTGCTCTAGCAAATGTCAACATGAGCAGCTGCTGTACAGGGGATTCTCCTTCATTGTGATCAGGGCCTGGGACAAAACAAAACATGAGAGAGGGAGAGACAGGAATGCCCTGTGCTCCTGGACAGGGCTGCATGCACAGAGCAGATATCCTGAAGCCTGGGGAGAGGTGGAGAAAGGGACAGGCAGGGAGAGAGACACTGAATTTGTGATAGGGGAATTGGGCAAGTCCTAGAGAGTGAAAGGAAGAAATAGAGATGTGGTTAGAGAGAAACAGAGACAAAGAGGAAGTACAAGGGGGAAAGTAGAGACCTGGTCCAGGAATGTGGATGGGGTGAGATGGGCCAGGGGAGAGGGGATGTATGAAGTGTCTCTGAGTGCTGGGGCAGAAATGGTAGGTATCATGGGCATCAGTTTTCCGTGACTCCAAGACTCCAACATCCCTGGGGCCAAGCTTTGCAGAGGCTATTGCATTTGAAAAGATGGGTATCCCTCATTTCTCCTGGAATTGTGGGGGCACAGCCTCATGTTCTGTCATAGAGAGGGATGTCTTGAGGGAGAGTGTGCTGCTCATTGGCAGGTAAACGCCAGAGCCTACCCTGTGGGGAGGGGACCCGGACCCATCTCCCTCACTGCCCCAGGCCCTGTTGGATTTCCCCAGCACTCCCTACCAGCTGGTCTTCCTCATGTTCTGAACCCAGGCATCAGGCATTGTGTTGCCCCCAGGTCCGGCAGTCTGTACCTGGCAGAGTTGAACTGCTGATATTGATAAAAAGTATTTGACAAGAAGGTCCATATTCTCCCTCTGGAACTAGCGGTGTGCATCAAGATCGTGGGTTTCTATCCTCCTGTCCACTGCCAAACTGAGGATGCCAGATGGTAGGTGAACCCTTTAAAACACCATATTCTTCTCTTACATCAAATTCAAAGACATTTTCTTGTCCCAGCTGTCTTTTAATTTTGAAGAGATGACAATTAGTAATTGAAGGCATAACGGTCCTATAGGAATTGGACATATATGACTGATGGACATTATTTCATACATCTATATCCCTAAAGCACATTTCATTGGAAATATTAGCCAAGTATACATACAGTAAATTCATAACAGATGTGTAGCTCCCTGTAAGTTGCATTCTGACCCTGTCACATATGTGTCATCAAAGATATTATTAGTGACTATTTAGATAAGCTCTCAACATCAAGATGTGATATTAGAGAATCTGGTATAAATGGAGTTTCACAGATTCTAAATTAGGAATGATTTTTTAAATTTATAATGTTTCTGTTTTTCTTTTTTGGAGACAGCCTGAGGGAGGAAGGGGGGAGAGAGAAGGAGACACCGAATCTGGGGCAAGCTCCAGGCTCTGAGCTGTCAGGACAGAACCTGACTCAGGGCTCAATCTCATGGACTGCAAGATCATGACCTGAGGGGAAGTCGGACGCCTAACTGACTAAGCCACCCAAGCGCCCCAGGAATGATAGTTCATTGGCAAAAAAACAGAAATTAAAGATAGCGTAAAGGGTGTCGACTTTTAATTGAAATATTCTTCACACATTTGTTGTATTAGTTTTAGGCATACATTTTAGTCATTCCATATGTCTATAAATTATGTTGTACTTCAGCACAAGTGTAGCTATCCTGTGAAAGCATGCAACAATATTATTACAGGATTGACTCTATTCCATTGGCTGTCCCTTGTATCCCTAGGACTCACTCATTCCATAGCTGGAAGCGGTTATCTCTCTCTAAGGTGTCAATTCTTTATCTAACCTAAATAGTCTGGTGGCAAACACAATTACTTGCTCAGCATGTGTAAATTGGCGGTCTATTTTTCTGTGGACATTGCTTAAAACATTACAAATGATGTCATTATGTTAATAAATTCTGTTTCATTCTTCACTCAAAAAAAAAAGGAGAAGGAAAAGGTTTCTTTGTGTCCCAGGCCCTGTCACTAAGACCCTTCCCATTGTGGAGAACAGGCTGAGTTGCCCAGAGCACCTTCAGTCCCTCAGCTGAGCGACCAGGGCCTTCAACATTGCAGGAATTCCCATGGTAGCCAGCAGAGAGAGCTCAAGCACCACAGACCCGGAGGGGCGGGTTCCTCTGCCTAGGCAGTGATGGCCAGCAGAGGGCGCACCATCGGCTTTTCTGACCCAGGGTACTTCAGAGCAGGAAGGGCTGCTGTTGCTCCCAGAGGACTCAGGGCCTCTGCCGCTGTCTCAGGACAGAGAGCAGAGCTGCGTTTCCAGCGGGTTCTGCCGCCCGCCCCAGGGGAGACCTTGGGAGCTTTGCAACAACTTGGCATCTCCTGAGTCGCCAGAGAGAAGCTGCCTTTTTGTACTGAGTGCTGAGGAGGGGGCGC
The DNA here is from genome assembly GCF_018350195.1 of Panthera tigris. NCBI lineage: Eukaryota > Metazoa > Chordata > Mammalia > Carnivora > Felidae > Panthera > Panthera tigris. The sequence goes on along the minus strand of NC_056672.1, from coordinate 128,311 downwards.
TGGGTGGTTTCCCTGGGCAAGCTGGTTGCTAAGCAGCACAGGCCCTTGCATTTTCTGGGCTGTTCCCGTGTTTCATTCCTCCACTTACCGGACGTATTTTATTTTATTTTATTTTATTTTATTTTATTTTATTTTATTTTATTTTTTAATGTTTATTTATTTTTGAGACAGAGAGAGACAGAGCATGAATGGGGGAGGGGCAGAGAGAGAGGGAGACACAGAATCGGAAGCAGGCTCCAGGCTCTGAGCCATCAGCCCAGAGCCTGACGCGGGGCTCGAACTCACGAACCGTGAGATCGTGACCTGAGCCGAAGTCGGACGCTCAACCGACTGAGCCACCCAGGCGCCCCACCGGACGTATTTTATTAAAGGACTCGTGGATTGCGGGGTCCCACGACATCACCTCATAGATGCAGTCGATGGTTTGTTCAAGATTCAGGCTTGTTTCCAGGAAGAAACCCTGACAAATTCAGAAGAACGGGAGCTGCATTCCATTAGGACATGAATACACGAAATGTTTGTCTCAGGACCTTCTAGAAGAATGAGCTGGGACCCACTTTCCGAGTCCTGCTGGAACCAGAGACCGAGGTAAGGGCACAAACTGTCCCCCACATCATACATGCTTTTTAAAAAATTTATGGTTATTTTTCCAACCTAATGAAGTGATTGAAAACTACAGAAAACCTGGTAGGTAGGTGTCTTAACCTTATGTTATCTTTTACTTTAAATTGCACTTAGTAAACATACAGTGTAATATTAGTTTCAGGAGTACAATATAGAGCAACACGTCCACGCGTCACCTGGTGCTCATCCCAGGTGCACTTCTTAATCCCCAGCAGCTGTTTCATCCATTCCCCCACCTCACTGTGGAACCCCTCAGTTTGTTTTCTAGTTAAGAGTCTGTTTGTCACTGTCTCCCCTCCCCCCGCCTTTGTTTTGTTTTATTTCCATGTGTTAGTGAAATCATCTGGTATTTGTGTTTCTCTGATAGGCTTATTTCACCCAGCATAACATTCTCTCGCTCCATCCACCTCGTGGAAAATGACAAGATTTCATGTTTTTACGGCTAAATAATATTACATTCCATATACTACATCTCAGTTTTATTCATCAGTTGATGGATGCTTGGTCAGTTTCCGTAATTTGGTGTAGAAAATGCTGCTGTAAACATCATGGTGCATGTATCCCTTTGAAGAATTATTTTTGTATTCTTTCTGTAAATACCTCATAGTGAAATTGCTGGATCGTAACATAGTTCTATTTCCATTTTTTTTTGACGAATCTCCATGATGTTTTCCAGAGTGGCTGCACCAGTTTTCATTCCTTCCCACAATGCAAGAAGGTTTCTCTTTCCCCACAGCCTTGTCAACACCTGCTGTTTCATCATTCATTGATTTTAGTCATTCTGACAGATGTGCCGTGTTATCTCATTGTACTTTTGAATTGTATTTCCCTGAAGATGAATAATGCTGAGCTTCTTTTCATGTGTCTCTTGGCTATGTTTATGTCTTCCTTGGGAAAATTTCCATTCATGTCATCTGCCCATTTTTAATTGGATTTCTCATTTTTTGGGTGTATACCTTTATATATTTTGGACGGTAACCCTTTATCAGATGTCGTTTACAAATATTATTCTGTAGGTGTTTTAGTTTTGTTGATTATTTCCTTGGTGACAGAAGCTTTTTATTTTTATGAAGTCCCATTATTTTTGCTTGTGTTTCCCTTACCTCAGGAGATATATCTACAAAGATGTTTGTACAGCCAATGTCAAATAAGATACTGCCTGTGTTAGGTATCCTCTGGGATTATTATGGTTTCAGGTTTCACACATAGGTCTTTATCCGTGTTGGATTTATTTTTGTGTATGTTGTAAGAAAGTGGTCCATTGTTGTTTTTGTTTTGTTTTCCAGGTTGCTGTCTAGTTTTTCCAAAACCATATGTTGAGGATACTTTTTTAAAGTTTATGTATTTATTTTTGAAAGAGAGAGAGAGCATGCAGAAGAGGGGCAGAGAGAAATGGAGAGGGAGAATCCCAAGCATGCTCTGCACTGCCCTGAGATCATGATCTGAGCTGAATCCACAATCACACGCTTTGGAGCCACACATGTGTCCCAAGAGTATCTTTTTTTCCCCATTGGATATCCTTTCCTGCTTTGTTGAGAATTAATTGACCATATACGTGTGAGTTCATGTCTGGGTTTCCGTTCTATTGATCTCTGCGTCTGTGTTTTTGTTGTTGTTGTTGTTGTTGGTTGCCAGTACCATACTGTTCTGTTCAGTACAGCTTTGTAATATAACCTAAGGTCTAGAAGTGTGATGACTCCAGCTTTAGTTTTGGTCTTCAATTTCTTTTGGCTGTTTGGGGTCTTTGTCATTCCATACAAATTTTGGGATTATTCTAGTTCTGTGACAAATGTTTTGTTTGTGTGGTAGGGATTTCATTATATGTGTAGATTGTTTTGTGGAGTGTAGACCTTTTAACAGTATTTTGTTCTTCATATCCATGAACATGAAATGTGTTTCCTTTACTTTGTGTCCTCTTCCATTTCTTTCATCAGTGTTTCATAGCCTTTAGAGTACAGATCTTTTACCTCTTTAGTTAGGTTTATTCCAGGTATTTTGGGGTATTTGGTGCACCTGTCAATGGGATTGATCCCTTACTTTCTCTTTCTGTTAATTCATTATTCATCTACAGAAATGCAATAGATTTATGTACATTGATTTCTGTATATTTTGATTTGTCGAATTCATATAGCAATTCTAACAATTTTGAGGGGAGTCTTTCATGTTTTTTATAGAAAGTATCATGTCAGTTCCAAATAGCGAAAGTTCTATTTCTTCCTTGCCAATTTGAATGCCTCTTATTTCTTTTTGTTGTCTGATTGCTGTGGCTAGGACTTCTAGTACTATGTGGAATAAATGGTGAGAGGGAACATCCCTGTCTTGTCCCTGACGTTGGAGGAACAACTTTCAATTTTTCCCCATTGAGGATGAGATGAGCTGTGGGTTTTTCATAGATGACCTTTATTATGTGCAGGTAGGTTGAGTCCCAATCTACTTGCTAGGGGGTTTTATCGTGAATGGATGTGACATTTTGTCAAATCGTTTTCCTGCATGTCTTGAAAGCATCATATTGTTCTTATCCTTTCTTCTATTACTGTGGTGCATCATGTTGATTGATCTGTGAATGTGGAACCATGCTTGCAGCCCAGAAATATATCCCACTTGATTATGGTAAATGATTATATTAATGTATTGTTGACTTTAATTTGAAGGTATTTTGATGTGAATTTATGCATACATACTCATCGCCGTATTGGTCTGTAGTTTTATTTAAAATTTTTTAAACATATTTAAAATATTTACTTAGAGACATAGAGTACATAAAAGTGAGGGAGGGGCAGAGAGACAGGGAGAGAGAGAATCCTGGCCATGCTCCACACTGTCAGCACAGGGTCCAACGTGGGACTCGAACCCATGCGCTGTAAGATAATGTCCTAATCCGAAATTAAGAGTTGGACACTAAGCCGACCGAGCCACACAGGCGCCCTGGCAGTTTTCCTGTTTAGTGGAGGCTTTATCTGGTTTTGGTATCAGGGTAATGATGGCCTCATAAGATGAATTTGTAAGTTTTCCTTCTTTTTTTATTTTTTGTAATAATTCAAGAAGAATACATATTATCTCTTCCTTAAATGGATGGTAGAATTCATTACTGAAGCCATCTGACACTGAACTCTTGTGTTGGGGGGATTTTTTTATTACTGATTTAATTTCTTTCTGTTTTCAGATTTTATGTATCCTCCCATTTCAGTTTTGGTAGTTTGTGTGTTTCTAGGAATTTGTCCATTTTTCTCAGAGTGTCCAATTTGTTGCATATAGTTTTTCATAATATTATCTTCTAACTGTATTTTTGTGGTGTTGACTGTTATTTCTCCTGTGTTATTTGTGATTTTATTTACTTGAGTCCTTTCCTTCTTCTTTGTGAAAAGTATGCCTAGGAGGTTTTCATGTTGATTACTGTTTTCAAGGAACCAGCCCCTGGTTTCATTGATTTGGTCTAGTGTCTTTTTGGTTTGTATATCCCTTATTTCTGCCTTAATCTCTATTATTTCCTTCCTTGGCTGTTCTTCTCATTCCTTTAGTTATAAGTTAGGATTGTTTGGGATTTTTCTTGCTCTTTATGGTAGGCTTGTACTGCTATATACTTCCATCATAGACTGCTTCTGCCGCATTCCAAATATTTTTACCAGTGTATTTTCATTTTCATTTGTTTCAGTGTATTTTCTCATTGATTTCCTGTTTGACCCATTCATTTGGTAGCATGTTATTTAACCTCCCTTTATTTGTGGCCTTTCCCCCTGTGTGTGTGTGTGTGTGTGTGTGTGTGTGTGTGTGTGTGTGCGCGCGTGTGCATGGTTAACTTCAAGTTTCCTAGCTTTGTGGTCAGAAAAAATGCGTGGTCTGATCTCTGTCTTTGGGTACCTGTTGAGGCCTGATTTGTGACCTAGAATGTGATCAATTCTGGAGAATGCCCCATGTGCACTTAAAAAGAATGTGTACTCTGTCATTTTAACATGGAGTGTTCTGAATATATCTGTTAAACCCATCTGGTCCAGTGTGTCATTCAAAGCCATTGTTTCCTTGTTGATTTTCTGTTTACAGGTTCTGTCCATTGATGTGAGTGATGTGTTAAAGTCCTCTACTATTGTTATATTATTATAAATGAGTTCCTTTATGGTTGTTGTTCAATGTTTTATATACTTGGTGGTTGCATGTTGGGGGCATCAAAATTTACAATCATTGGATCTTCTTTTTTGGTTGTCCCCTTAATATGAGATAGTGTTCATCTTCATCTCTTGTTACAGCTTTATTTATTTTTTAAATTTAAGTCTTAGTTGACATACAGTGCATTCTCGGATTCGGGAGTAGAATTCAGTGATTCATCCCTTACATACAACATCCAGTGCTCATCACAACAAGTGCTATTCTGAATACAGGTCCCCCATCTAGCCCAGAGCCGACCCATCTCCCTCCATGAACCTTCACTTTTTTTTCTCTATCATTAAGAGACACATGTGGTTTGTTACCACTCTTCTCTTTTCCTGCCCCCTTCCCATGTTTTCATCTGTTTTGTTTCTTAAATTCCACATGAGTGAAATCATATATTTGTCTTTCTCTGATTGACAAATTTCATTTAGCATAACACATTCTAGCTCCATCCACATCGTTGCAAATGGCAGGATTTCATTCTTTTTGAAGCTGAGACATATTTGATTGTATATACATATGTATGTATGTGTGTATGTACACACATACATACATATACACACATGCATATACATGAATACACAGACACACACATACACAGACCCCACAACTTCTTTATACCTTCATCACTTGTTGGATACTTGGGCTTTCTCCATAATTTGGCTACTGTTGATAAAGCTGCTATAAATATTGGGTGCATGCAATTTTACTACTAGGTATTGGCCTAAAGGGTACCAAACTGCAGTCTCGGTTTTAAAGTTTTTTTGCCCGATATAAGTATTGCTACTGGGTTTCTTTTGATATTATTGGCATGATAAATATTTTTTCATTCTCTCAATTTAAATCTGCAGGTGACTTAAGTCCAAATAAGGCTTTGTAGGCAGCACCTAGATAGGCCTTGTTTTTTTTTGTTTGTTTGTCTCTTTTCTTTTCTTTTCTTTTTTTTTTTGTCCATTCTGACCCCCTATCCAATGTCTTTTGATTGGAGCATTTAGTCGATTTACATTCAGAGTAATTATTGATAGGTATATATTTAGTGCCCTACTAGTTGTTTTGCCATTGTATCTTGATGTTTTCTCTGATCCTTTCTTGTCTGTAACAATTTTGGTCTTTCATTTCCACTCAAAGAGTCTGATTTAAATATTCTTTTCTTTTGACTGGTAGTACATTTCTTTACTTATTTTTAATATTTCTTCTTTTTTAAAATTTAAGCCCAAGTTAGTTACCTAATAGTGGAATACAGTTTAAGGATTAGAATTTAGTGATCCATCAATTACAAAATATATCCAGTACTCATCCCAAGTTCTGTCCATAATGCCCATCACCCATTTAACCCATACCCCTATTCAGTAACCCTCCAGGAACTCTGAGCTTCTTCCCTCTATTTATGGTGTCTTATCGTTTGACTCCATCTCTGTTTGTATCTTATTTTTGCTTTCCTTTCACTACGTTCTTCAGTGTTATGAATTCTCTCATCTGTGGAATTTAATATGATGTGTGTCTTTCTCTGACATATTTTGCTTATCATAATAAAGTCCAGTTCACTCCACGTTGTTGCAAATAGCAACATTTCACTCCTTTTGATCGCCGAGTAATATTCCATTGTATGAATATACCACATCTTCTTTATCCATTCATCTGTCAATGGTCATTTGGCCTCTTTGCATAATGTAGCTATTGTTGATAATGCTGCTATAAACATTGGAGTGCATGTGCCACTTCGAGTCAGCGTTAGTGTATCCTTTGTGTAAATACCTAGTAGTGCAATTTCTGGGTCCTAGTTCAGTTCTATTTTTGGTTTTTGTAACGAATCTCCATACTATTTTCCAGAGTGGCTACACCATTTTGCATTCCCACCAGCATTGCAAAACCTTTGCCTTTGCATCCTTGCCAACATCTGTCGTTTCCTGAGATGTTAATTTTAGCCATTCTGATAGGCGTGAGGGGATATCTCATTATGGTTTTGATGTGTATTTCACTTATGAGGAATGAGGTTAAGCATCTTTTCAAGTGTGACCAATCTGGATGTCATGTTTGTTAAAGTGTCTCTTCATGTCTTTTGCCCATTTCTTCACTAGATTATTTGGTTTTTGGGTGTTGAGTGTGATAATTTTTTATAGATTTTGGATACTAACCCTTTATCTGATATGTCACCTGCAAATATCTTCTCCCATTCCATTCACTTGCCTTTTAGTTTTGCTGATTGTGTCCTGTGCTGTGCAGAAGCTTTTTATCTTGATGTCCCAATAGTTTATTTTGGTTTTTATTGCCCTTGCTTCTGGAGACATGACAAACAAGAAGTTGTTGCGGTCAGGATCAAAGAGGTAGGTTGCCTGTTTTCTCCTCTAGGATTTTGATGGTTTCTTGGCTTACATTTAGATCTTTCATCCATTTTGAGGTGTGTGTGTGTGTGTGTGTGTGTGTGTGTGTGTGTGTGAGAGAGAGAGAGAGAGAGAGAGAGAGAGAGAGAAGTTTAAGAACATAGTCCAGGTTCATACTTCTCACTGTTCAGTTTTCCCAGTACCATTTGCTGAAGAGACTTTTCTTTTTCCTTTGGATATTCTTTCCTGCTTTGTGAAAGATTATTCAGCCATATGTTTGAGGCTCCATTTCTGGGTTCCCTATTCTGGTCCTTTGATCTATGTGTCTGTTTTTGTGCCCGTACCATACTGTCTTGATGATTGCGGCTTTCTAATGCACCATAAAGTCCAGAATTGTAATGTCTCCATCTTTGTTTTTCTTTTTCAACATGACTTTGGCTCTTTGGGGTCTTTTCTGGTTCCATACAATTTTAGGATTGTTGTTTCTAGCTCTGTGAAAAATGCTGGTGTTATTTTGATAGGAATTGCATTGAATTTGTCGATTGCTTTGGGTAGTATTGACATTTTCTTTTTCAATATATGAAGTTTATTGTCAAATTGGTTTCCATACAACACCCACTGCTCATCCCAAAAGGTTCCCTCCTCAATACCCATCACCCACCCTCCCCTCCCTCCCACCCCCCATCTACCCTCAGTTTGTTCTCAGTTTTTAACAGTCTCTTATGCTTTGGCTCTCTCCCACTCTAACCTCTTTTTTTTTTCCTTCCCCTCCCCCATGGGTTTCTGTTAAGTTTCTCAGGATCCACATAAGAGTGAAACCATATGGTATCTGTCTTTCTCTGTATGGCTTATTTCACTTAGCATCACACTCTCCAGTTCCATCCACGTTGCTACAAAGGGCCATATTTCATTCTTTCTCATTGCCACGTAGTACTCCATTGTGTATATAAACCACAAATTCTTTATTCATCAGTTGATGGACATTAAGGCTCTTTCCATAATTTGGCTATTGTTGAGAGTGCTGCTATAAACATTGGGGTACAAGTGCCCCTATGCATCAGTACTCCTGTATCCCTTGGGTAAATTCCTAGCAGTGCTATTGCTGGGTTATAGGGTAGGTCTATTTTTAATTTTCTGAGGAACCTCCACACTGCTTTCCAGAGAGGCTGCACCAATTTGCATTCCCACCAACAGTGCAAGAGGGTTCCCGTTTCTCCACATCCTCTCCAGCATCTATGGTCTCCTGATTTGTTCATTTTGGCCACTCTGACTGGTGTGAGGTGGTATCTGAGTGTGGTTTTGATTTGTATTTCCCTGATAAGGAGCGACGTTGAACATCTTTTCATGTGCCTGTTGGCCATCCAGATGTCTTCTTTAGAGAAGTGTCTATTCATGTTTTCTGCCCATTTCTTCACTGGGTTATTTGTTTTTCGGGTGTGGAGTTTGGTGAGCTCTTTATAGATTTTGGATACTAGCCCTTTGTCCAATATGTCATTTGCAAATATCTTTTCCCATTCCGTTGGTTGCCTTTTAGTTTTGTTGGTTGTTTCCTTTGCTGTGCAGAAGCTTTTTATCTTCATAAGGTCCCAGTAATTCATTTTTGCTTTTAATTCCCTTGCCTTTGGGGATGTGTCAAGTAAGAGATTGCTACGGCTGAGGTCAGAGAGGTCTTTTCCTGCTTTCTCTCTAGGGTTTTGATGGTTTCCTGTCTCACATTCAGGTCCTTTATCCATTTTGAATTTATTTTTGTGAATGGTGTAAGAAAGTGGTCTAGTTTCAACCTTCTGCATGTTGCTGTCCAGTTCTCCCAGCACCATTTGTTAAAGAGACTGTCTTTTTTCCATTGGATGTTCTTTCCTGCTTTGTCAAAGATTAGTTGGCCATACGTTTGTGGGTCTAGTTCTGGGGTTTCTATTCTATTCCATTGGTCTATGTGTCTGTTTTTGTGCCAATACCATGCTGTCTTGATGATTACAGCTTTGTAGTAGAGGCTAAAGTCTGGGATTGTGATGCCTCCTGCTTTGGTCTTCTTCTTCAAAATTACTTTGGCTATTCAGGGCCTTTTGTGGTTCCATATGAATTTTAGGATTGTTTGTTCTAGTTTCGAGAAGAATGCTGGTGCAATTTTGATTGGGATTGCATTGAATGTGTAGATAGCTTTGGGTAGTATTGACATTTTGACAATATTTATTCTTCCAATCCATGAGAAGGGAATGTCTTTCCATTTCTTTATATCTTCTTCATTTACCTTCATAAGCTTTCTATAGTTTTCAGCCTACAGATCTTTTACATCTTTGGTTAGATTTATTCCTAGGTATTTTATGCTTCTTGGTGCAATTGTGAATGGGATCAGTTTCTTTATTTGTCTTTCTGTTGCTTCATTGTCAGTGTATAAGAACGCAACTGATTTCTGTACGTTGATTTTGTATCCTGCAACTTTGCTGAATTCATGTATCAGTTCTAGCAGACTTTTGGTGGAGTCTGTCGGATTTTCCATGTATAATATTATGTCATCTGCAAAAAGCGAAAGCTTGACTTCATCTTTGCCAATTTGGATGCCTTTGATTTCCTTTTGTTGTCTGATTGCTGATGCTAGAACTTCCAACACTATGTTAAACAACAGCGGTGAGAGTAGGCATCCCTGTCGTGTTCCTGATCTCAGGGAAAAGCTCTCAGTTTTTCCCCATTGAGGATGATGTTAGCTGTGGGCTTTTCATAAATGGCTTTTATGATGTGTAAGTATGTTCCTTCTATCCCGACTTTCTCAAGGTTTTTATTAAGAAAGGGTGCTGAATTTTGTCAAAGGCCTTTTCTGCATCGATTGACAGGATCATATGGTTCTTCTCTTTTTTTTTTTTTATTAATGTGATGTATCACGTTGACTGATTTGTGAATGTTGAACCAGTCCTGCATCCCAGGAATGAATCCCACTTGATCATGGTGAATAATTCTTTTTATATGCTGTTGAATTCGATTTGCTAGTATCTTATTGATAATTTTTGCATCCATATTCATCAGGGATATTGGCCTGTAGTTCTCTTTTTTTACTGGGTCTCTGTCTGGTTTAGGAATCAAAGTTATACTGGCTTCATAGAATGAGTCTGGAAGTTTTCCTTCCCTTTCTATTTCTTGGAATAGCTTGAGAAGGATAGGTATTATCTCTGCTTTAAACGTCTGCTAGAACTCCCCTGGGAAGTCATCTGGTCCTGGACTCTTATTTGTTGGGAGATTTTTGATAACCGATTCAATTTCTTCGCTGGTTATGGGTCTGTTCAAGCTTTCTGTTTCCTCCTGATTGAGTTTTGGAAGAGTGTGGGTGTTTAGGAATTTGTCCATTTCTTCCAGGTTGTCCAATTTGTTGGCATATAATTTTTCATAGTATTCCCTGATAATTGTTTGTATCTCTGAGGGATTGGTTGTAATAATTCCATTTTCATTCCTGATTTTATCTATTTGGGTCATCTCCCTTTTCTTTTTGAGAAGCTTGGCTAGAGGTTTGTCAATTTTATTTTTTCAAAAAACCAACTCTTGGTTTCATTGATCTGCTCTACCGTTTTTTTAGATTCTATATTGTTTATTTCTGCTCTGATCTTTATTATTTCTCTTCTTCTGCTGGGTTTGGGGTGTCTTTGCTGTTCTGCTTCTATTTCCTTTAGGTGTGCTGTTAGATTTTGTATTTGGGATTTTTCTTGTTTCTTGAGATAGGCCTGGATTGCAATGTATTTTCCTCTCAGGACTGCCTTCGCTGCATCCCAAAGCGTCTGGATTGTTGTATTTTCATTTTCGTTTGTTTCCATATATTTTTTAATTTCTTCTCTAATTGCCTGGTTGACCCACTCATTCTTTAGTAGGGTGTTCTTTAACCTCCATGCTTTTGGAGGTTTTCCAGACTTTTTCCTGTGGTTGATTTCAAGCTTCATAGCATTGTGGTCTGAAAGTATGCATGGTATAATTTCAATTCTTGTAAACTTATGAAGGGCTGTTTTGTGACCCAGTATGTGATCTATCTTGGAGAATGTTCCATGTGCACTCGAGAAGAAAGTATATTCTGTTGCTTTGGGATGCAGTGTTCTAAATATATCTGTCAAGTCCATCTGATCCAATGTATCATTCAGGGCCCTTGTTTCTTTATTGACCGTGTGTCTAGATGATCTATCCATTTCTGTAAGTAGGGTGTTAAAGTCCCCTGCAATGACCACATTCTTATCAATAAGGTTGCTTATGTTTATGAGTAATTGTTTTATATATTTGGGGGCTCCGGTATTCGGCGCATAGATATTTATAATTGTTAGCTCTTCCTGATGGATAGACCCTGTAATTATTATATAATGCCCTTCTTCATCTCTTGTTACAGCCTTTAATTTAAAGTCTAGTTTGTCTGATATAAGTATGGCTACTCCAGCTTTCTTTTGGCTTCCAGTAGCATGATAAATAGTTCTCCATCCCCTCACTCTCAATCTAAAGGTGTCCTCAGATCTAAAATGAGTCTCTTGTAGACAGCAAATAGATGGGTCTTGTTTTTTTATCCATTCTGATACCCTATGTCTTTTGGTTGGCGCATTTAATCCATTTACATTCAGTGTTATTATAGAAAGATACGGGTTTAGAGTCATTGTGATGTCTGTATGTTTTATGCTTGTAGTGATGTCTCTGGTACTTTGTCTCACACGATCCCCCTTAGGATCTCTTGTAGGGCTGGTTTAGTGGTAACAAATTCCTTCAGTTTTTGTTTGTTTGGGAAGACCTTTATTTCTCCTTCTATTCTAAATGACAGACTTGCTGGATAAAGGATTCTCGGCTGCATATTTTTTCTGTTTAGCACACTGAAGATCTCGTGCCAATCCTTTCTGGCCTGCCAAGTTTCAAAAGAGAGATCAGTCACGAGTCTTATAGGTCTCCCTTTATATGTGAGGGCACGTTTATCCCTTGCTGCTTTCAGAATTTTCTCTTTATCCTTGTATTTTGCCAGTTTCACTATGATATGTTGTGCAGAAGATCGATTCAAGTTACATCTGAAGGGAGTTCTCTGTGCCTCTTGGATTTCAATGCCTTTTTCCTTCCCCAGTTCAGGGAAGTTCTCAGCTATGATTTCTTCAAGTACCCCTTCAGCACCTTTCCCTCTCTCTTCCTCCTCTGGGATACCAATTATGCGTATATTATTTCTTTTTAGTGTATCACTTAGTTCTCTAATTTTCCCCTCATACTCCTGTATTTTTTTTATCTCTCTTTTTCTCAGCTTCCTCTTTTTCCATAACTTTATCTTCTAGTTCACCTATTCTCACCTCTGCCTCTTCAATCCGAGCGTCGTCGTTTCCATTTTGTTTTGCATTTCTTTTAAAGCGCTTTTCAGCTCCTCGTGACTGTTCCTTAGTCCCTTGATCTCTGTAGCAAGAGATTCTCTGCTGTCCTCTATACTGTTTTCAAGCCCAGTGATTAATTTTATGACTATTATTCTAAATTCTCTTTCTGTTATATTATTTAAATCCTTTTTGATCAGTTCATTAGCTGTTGTTATTTCTGGAGATTCTTCTGAGGGGAATTCTTCCGTTTGGTCATTTTGGATAGTCCCTGGAGTGGTGAGGACCTGCAGGGCACTTCCCCTGTGCTGTGGTGTATAACTGGAGTTGGTGGGCGGGGCCACAGTCAGACCTGATGTCTGTCCCCAGCCCACCGCTGGGGCCACAGTCAGACTGGTGTGTACCTTCTCTTCCCCTCTCCTAGGGGCGGGATTCACTGTGGGGTGGCATGGCCCGTCTGGGCTACTTGCACACTGCCAGGCTTGTGGTGCTGGGGATCTGACGTATTAGCTGGGGTGGGTAGGCAAGGTGCATGGGGGCAGGAGGGGCAGGCTAGCTCGCTTCTCCTTAGGTGATCCACTTCAGGAGGGGCCCTGTGGCAGCGGGAGGGAGTCAGATCCACTGCCGGAGGTTTGGCTCCGCAGAAGCACAGAGTTGGGTGTTTGTGCAGAGCGAGCAAGTTCCCTGGCAGGAGCTGGTTCCCTTTGGGATTTTGGCTGGGGGATGGGCGGGGGAGATGGCGCTGGCGAGCACCTTTGTTCCCCACAAACTGAGCTCTGTCATCTGGGGGCTCAGCAGCTCTCCCTCCCTTTGTCCTCCACCTTCCCACTTTCTGAGCAGAGCTGTTAACTTATGACCTCCCAGACGCTAAGTCGCGCTTGCTGTCGGAACACACTCCGTCCAGCCCCTCCGCTTTTGCCAGCCATACTCGGGGGCTCTGCTTGGCTGGGGGCTCTGCTTGGCCGGCAGGCTGCCCCTCCGCCCTGGCTCCCTCCCGCCAGTCCGTGGAGCACACACTGCCTAGCTGCCCTTCCTACCCTCTTCCCTGGGCCTCTCGTCTGCGCTTGGCTCCGGGGACTCCGTTCTGCTAATCCTCTGGCAGTTTTCTGGGTTATTTAGGCAGGTGTAGGTGGAATCTAAGTGATCAGCAGGATGCGCGGTGAGCCCAGCGTCCTCCTATGGCGCCATCTTCCAACCTCCTCTAGTATTGACATTTTGACAATATTTGTTCTTCTAATCCACGTGCATGGGATTTTTTTTTCATTTTTTTGTGTCTTCTTCAACTTCTTTTATAGACGTTGTATGGTTTGTTCTTTTAATGTTTTTAATGTTTATTTATTTTTGAGAGAGAGTGAGCGAGCAAGCGAGAGCACATGACCAGGGGAGGGGTAGAGAGAGAGAGGGAGACACAGACTCTGAGGCAGGCCCCAGACTCTGAGCTGTCAGCACAGATCCCGTCGAGGGACTCAATCCCACAAATGCAGGATCATGTCCAGAACTGACGTTCTTAACGCACTTAACCAACTGAGCCACCCAGGAGACCCTCTATTGTTTTAACTGTATTGATCTTTTCCTTCTTTGGTTGGGTTTATCCCTGGGTATTTTATGGTTTTCAGTGCAGTTATAAATGACATCAATTCCTTGATTTCTCTTTCTGTTGATTCATTACTGGTGTATAGAAATGCAATCAACTTCTGCATATTGATCTTATATTCTGATACTTTCCTGAATTCCTGTATTAATCCTAGAAGTTTTTTGGTGGAGTCGTTTGGATTTTCCACGGAGAGTATCGTGTCTGTGAGCAGGGAAAGATTGACTCATCCTTGCCAACTTGGACACCTTGTATTCTTTTTGAGGTCTGATTGCTGAGGCTAGGACTTCCAACAGTATGGTGAATAATAGTGCTGAGAGTGGACATCCCTGTCGTGTTCCTGACCTTAGGGGGAAAGGTCTCAGTTTTTCGCGATTGAAGATGATATTAGCTGTGGGACTTTTGTATCTGGATATTCTCATGTTGAGGCACGATACTTCTATCCCTCCTTTCATGAGGTTTTTTTTCAGCAAGAAAGGATGCTGCTGCATTTTGTCAAATGTTTATTCTGCATCTATTGAGGAGATCATTTGGTTGTTATCCTTTCTTTTATCAATGTGATATATCACATCAGTTGATTTGCAGATATTGAATCTATTGTGCATCCCAGGAATAAAATCCACCTCATTGTGCTGAATAATCCTTTTTATGTATTGTTGGATCCAGTTTGCTACTTTTTGTTGAGAATTTTTGCATCCAGGGTCATCAGGGAAATTGGCCTGTAGTTTTCCTTTCTGGTGGGGTCTTTGTCCAGTTTGGACTCAAGGCCAAGCTGGCCTCATAGAATGAGTTTGGAAGTGTTCCTTCCATTTCTCTGGCCATGACCTTATCTTGTTCTTTCATTTGGGATGCATTCCTCTTGTCTTGGCATTTTGGTTGAGTATTTGCCTTCTCTGTTACCAAAGCTCATTATGTTCCCTCCTCTGAGATGAATGGCTTTATGAAGAGGAGATCATCTAGTGTCCAAGGCCTGGCACATCACGGATTGTCTTTGGTGTGTGTTGCATACACTGTTTTGTGTTCTGGCTGCACTATCCTTCAAGCCAGTTGTATGAGCAATGTATGGTCCTTGGCCAGAATGTGGTGAGAATTACCTAGGTCTGCTATGATCTGCTTGTTAAATGAGACTTGAAACGATTGCCACTAGAAGTGAAGCAGAACTGTGTGGTCAAGAGAGGTGGTGTGATCATGGGCTTCCACTGGTGTTCTGGGGAATGGGCCAGCTCCATTGGGACTGAGGTAAGCTTCAATGACCTAGGCCAGTCTCTCCAGAACACAGGAATGTGGGGTTGGTGTAAGCATCTTAGGCACCCAGTGTGGGGATTGCCTTATTTCCAGCAGATGGCTCTGTGTTTTTTTGCTGGGAGGGGGGTGTGCAGAGCAGGGAAATGGCGCCACGCAGCTCTTCTGTCCTAGCTCTTTGTCCCCTCATTGTGAACACTGCTTCTTAGGGATGTTCTCCACGATGAGTGTGTAATCTCCCCAGTGTGTGCACCAGGCGTTGTACAGATCACTGTTTCAATGCCATCTGCCTGCAAGTTGTTTGCGCCTTCTCTTCAGGAGTAGGCCAGTGCTATCACAGCTGTATCCCAGCCAAGACTGCTAACCTTTGAAACTCCACATTCTCGGGGTGACTGGATGGCTTGGTTAAGTGTCTGACTCTTGATCTTGGCTCAGATCATGACCTCTTGGTTGTGGGATTCTCTTTCCCTGTTGTCTTGCCCCTCCCTTGCATGTGCTCTCTTTGTCTCTAACTTGAATAAACTTAAAAAAAAATAGTGGCATGGAATACCTTATTTAGGCAATACTGCCTCTGAGGGGAATCGCAGGGATCTGTCAGTTAAATTTCCAGCACTGACTAGGAAATTCTTTGCTGACTGGTTAAAGGTTACATTCCTGCAGGAATGAAATTAGGTTTAGTGACATGTGGCCTTAACGTAAGTAACTCCATGATGGGCCTGTGATTTTTCTTAACATTCCAAACCCAAATTTTTACACATACATTTTTTTTCATTAAATGTATAGCCCTAAATAATATTTTAGCCATCTACTGCCGGCCCAAAGATCATATCCTGTGAAACTGTGACCATCTCCTAATCATAGGTGAAGATCGACTCTGTGGCTCTAAGATCTTTGTGGCTCTGATCTATGTTACTAAGATCTTTGTGAGTATAGGTTACTGCTGGCCTTTTGAAGTCTTTGACGCAGGGACCCCCAGCCATGTTGCTGAGCCATCACTTAGGCACAGAAGCACCCTTTCCAAGTCACCCCGCCCTAAAGCGTTGTCTTTCCCTCTGGTACTTCTGGGACTTACCCTTTGGCAAGTCACATATCCTCATGCAAACATGTCAAATGGGCCCAGAGAAAGCTGCTTGCCTGTGACTCCCCCTTCATGGTCACATCTTATCCTTCTGAAACTCTTTGAACTCCCTATAGTTCTTCCAGTCTTTGAATAGCTCTTTGATTTGGAAATATTTGATTCTCTTGTATTCCTGCTAAAAATATGCGTGAATATATTAAAGCAAGGATTCTTAACAATAAGTGAGCCAGTCACAGTGTTTCACCTGACCGCATGTATGTTTTTATTTTTGACAATGTTCAGGCATGATGTGACATACATCCTGTAAAATCTGAGTATCATTCATTATCTAGCATAACCACCTTTATGGAAAGCCATTCAATGTCATGCTCGTTCAAGATCCGAAAAACACTTAATTTACATACCACATAATAGAGTGGTATATACATATGTTATTATCTTAAAATATGTAAAGTAGATGTTTCTATGAAGTGTTTATCATGCATTCAGTTTTCTGTACCGTGAATGCTATTATTTAAATTAAACAATAGTAAGAACAACAAGAGTAGGTACATGTCCATCACTAGTAACTAATACTGGAACTAGTTATATAATCTTATGTGTTGAAAAACCATGGTTACTAATAATCTTTTCTTTCATGATGGGTTTCTAGTTACCAAAAAAAAATTGGGAAGATAATACTGAGTATCCACATACATTAGACTGTTTTCTCACTATTGCTGTCATAATGGTTGGTACATGATCACAATCAGTGTACCAAAGAG
The DNA here is from genome assembly GCF_018350195.1 of Panthera tigris. Taxonomy (NCBI): domain Eukaryota; kingdom Metazoa; phylum Chordata; class Mammalia; order Carnivora; family Felidae; genus Panthera; species Panthera tigris. The sequence goes on along the minus strand of NC_056672.1, from coordinate 111,251 downwards.
ATATGGTAGTATGAAGTAAAGTTTAAATTTGTATTCAGATTGCTTCGGTTTTAAACTCTCCTAGCCCAGACTCATCCCACCTGGCACATTACAATCTTCCTGTCTCCTTAGGCTCCACTTGGCCATAACAATTTTTAGATTTTTCCATATATTTCAGAATCTGCAAAGTTCTGAGGGTATGTTTGTAGAATGTATTTTGTAGAATAATCCTTGGTTGGGATGTGTCTAACGTTTGTTCGAATGATTAAGCCAGAGTTATTGTGTTTTGGAGCAGAAGATCCAGAGGCATAGTGCCATCCATAATTATCACTTCACATAAAGATTGTTTACTCTGAAGATTGGGGTCTTTTTTGGTTCCATACAAATTTTAGGACTGTTCTCGTTCTGTGAAAACTGCTGTTGGTATTTTGATGGAAATTGCATTAATTCTGTCAATTGCTTTGGGAAGTATAGACATTTTCACTATATTTGTACTTCTGATCCGTGAGTATGGAATGTCCTTCCATTTCTTTGTGTCATCTTGAATTTCTTTCATCACTGTTTTATACTTTTCAGAGTATAGGTCGCTCACCACTTTGGTTAGATTTATTCATAGATATCTTATTTTTGGTGTACGACTGTAAATGGGACTGTTTTCTTAATGTCTCTACTTCTTCTGTATTGTCTACAAATGCAACAGATTTCTGTACAATGATGTATCCTGTGACATTGCTGAATTCATTTATCAGTTCTAGCAGTTATTGGGTGGACTCTTTAGGGTTTTCTATATATAGTGTCGTGTAATCTGCAAATCGTTTTGTTTCATTTGTCTGCTGGCTGTGGCTAGGACTTCCAGTAATTTGTTTACTAAAAGTGGTAAGAGTAAACATCCTTGTCTTCTTCCTGACCTTACAGGAAAAGCTCTCAGATTTTCCCCATTAAGCTTGATTATAACTGCAGGGTTTTCATAGATAACCTTTATGATGTTAATGTATGTTTCCTGTAAACCTACTTTAGGGGGTTACATGCATGAACGGATGTTGTACTTTGTCAAATGTTCCTTTCTGCATGTATTGAAATGACTGTATGCTTCTTTTCTTTTAACATTTATTAATTTTGAGAGAAGCAGAGCGTGAGCAGGGGAGGGGCAGAGAGAGAGGGAGACATAGAATTCGAAAGAGGCTCTTGGATCTGAGCTTTCAGCACAGAGTCTGACGCGGGACTTGAACTCAGGAATCATGAAGTCATGACCTCAGCTGATGTCAGACTGTTAAAGGATGAGCCACCCAGATGCCCCGATCATCTGGTTCTTATCCTTTCTCCTGTTGATGTATTGTATCACATTAATTGATTTGCGAATATTGAACCACTTTTGTAGCTTGGGAATAAATCCCACTTAATTGTGGGATATATTTACAGTTGTTATATCTTCTTTTTGGATTGTACCATTTACTGTTATATACTGTCCTCCTCTGTCTCTTGTTATGTACTTTTTTTAAGTGTATTTTTTCTGATACAAGTATTGTTACTCCAGCTTTCTTTTGACATTAATTTGTGTGATGTTTCTGTATCCTATCATTCTTGAGGTGTAAAGTGGGTCACTTGTAGGCATCTGAATCTGTTTTGTCTTTTCATCCATTCTTACTCCCTACATCTCTAGATTGGAGCATTAACTCCATTTCCCTCAAAATTGATTGATATGTATATATGTATTGCCATTTTATTGCCTGTTTTGTTGTGGTTTCTAATGATTTTCTCTGATCCTTTCTTGCCTTTCTTTCATGTATTGCTTATTTTCTTTAGTGATATATTTTGATTTATCTCTATTCTTAGCATATTTATGACTGGTTTTAGTATAGGGCTACTGTTAGGTGTTTATATAACCTCTTCTGCATTTAGCAGTCTGTATTAAGTTGATGGTCATTTACCTTTTAACCCATTACTTTCTCCTCCCTAGGTTTTTGGTAGATGTTATTATATTTCAAATCCATTTCTCTGAGTTCTTTAACTGATTTTTTCCAGAAATGTTCATTTTTTACTTGAATTGTGTCTTCTACCTCTATACTGTCACTGTTGGTCTCTCCTTTCCACTCAAAGAATCCCTCTTAATATTTCTTGCAGGACTGGTTTAGTGGTACAAACTCCTTTAGTTTTTGTTTGGGAAAGTCTGTGTCTCCTTCATCCTGAAAGATAGCCTTGCTGAATAGAGTATTCTTGGCCGCTGATTTTTCCATTCAGCACTTTGATATGTGATGTCACTCACTTCTGGCTTGCCAAGTTTCTGTTCAGAAATATGTAGCTAGCCTCATGGGTCTTCCCTTGTAAGTTAAGGACTGTTTTGCTGCTTTTACGAGTTTTTCTTTATTCTCACCCTAATTTGTAAGTTTGTTTACAATAGGTTTGTGTGTTGGCCTGATTTTGTTGATTTTGATGGGAGTTCTCTAGTCTCCCGGATGTGGATGTTTGTTTCCCTCCCCCAATTAGGGATGTTTTCAGCTATTATTTCCTCAAATAAATTATCTGACCCCTTCTCTCTTCCTTCTGGGACACCTACAATATGAATATTATTTTTCCTGTAGTCACTGAGTTCTCTTAGTCTCATCTCATGTTGCAGAATTCTGTTTTCTCTCTTTGGTTTAGTGTGATTAATTTCCATCACTCAGTCTTCCAGGCCACTAGTTTGTTCTGCTGCTTCTTCCATCACTCTGTTCATTCCAGCAAGCATGTTTCTCCTTTATTGTGTCCTCAGTGTCTGTGTTATATCTTATCTCTGTCAGGGGTCTCACTCTTCTACTCATTTCGCAACTCCAATGAGTATCCTTATGATCATTGCTTTAAATTCTATATCAGGTATGTTATTTATATCTCTTTGGCTTAGATCTCTGGCTGTGGCTTTGACTAGGTCTTTCATTGTAGATAAACATCTCTGTGTGTCCATTTTGTTTGTCTCCCTGTCTCTATTTCTCTGTGTTAAGAAAGTCAGCTGTGCCTTCTGATCTTGAAATTAATGCCGTTATGAAGAAGAGGTCCTGGAGTCCTCAGCAGTGCACGTCTCCATTTATAGGACCTGGACCTTCAGGAGGATATCATATGGGTATTGCTCACTCCCTGCTGTTGTGTCTGGGTTACTTTTCCTTTCAGTGCAGGGGTCTGCACTGATTGCATGCCTGTTGTGGGCTGTGCTTGCTCTCAGTGGGGTCAGTGGGACCCAGGCAGGCCAGCTGAGTCAAGAATCAAGAATCAGCATGAATACATGTGTCTTCTGTGGCCTGGACATTGTGTAAAATGCCATGTTTATGTTGCCTCTCTACACAGGCAGGGACCTGGCTATCACTCATCCTTCTGGATCACCCAGTGCTGGGTCAGCTGACCTCCAAAGCACCAGGATCTAAACTCAAGGGAATTCAGCCCCCCTGGGTTTTAATGCCAAATGTTATGGAGATTAGTCTTCCCTGTGTCAGCTCCCTGGTGTGAGGGCTCACTTTCTCTGCTCCTTCTGCTGGCATCCAACCTCCACCTTTCTGACCTTCCTAACCTTCCTGATGCAGCTTCTATTTAGGTGTGGAGTTTGTTGTGCAGGTCGTGGATCCCTCTCTGGTTCATGGACTTGGATGTGGAAGTTGTATAGTTGAAAACATGGGACAGGGTGAGCTCAGGGTCTGCTTACTCTGCTATTATTAATTTTTTAAATATCTTATTATTTTGGATTTTTGAGACATGGGCAGACAGACTCATCTCACCCATGCACTTTAGGATTTGAAAGGAATGTTCCCACATTTGCTTCTAGTATTTTGTGCTTTGAAACTCTCTTTAATGAGGTATAATTTACATATAACAAATAGCCTCAAATTAAAGGCTATTAAAGGCATTATAATTTGATGAGACTTGATCTCATGGATACAGCACCATGAAGTCATATGGTTGCTCTCTAAACCTTAAATCATGATCCCTTTGTGTCTAGCGCTAATGTTGCTTTTGAAGTAAGGACTTTTTTTTTTTTTTTTTTTTTTTTACGTTTTCAGATATTTCCCAGGTGTCTGAATGCCTGCAGTAGGGTACCTACCTCCTTTTCTGATAAACTGTATTCCCGTAAGGATTGCAGTCGGTCTACCTTTGGACTTTATCCTGCGTTGTATCTTTCAGTCTGTTCACTTAATTTTGTTGCAGTACTTTAATGCTGAGGGATGCATAATTGGATTGATTTTCACTAAATGGTACAAGCTGCAGCTCCAATCATGACAGAAAGCACATGCTTCCTGTGTTAGGTACTCAAGAGTAAGGCAGATACCCTGGGCACTTGAGCTGAGTATATCACTCTGTCTTTTTGCCAGCCCTCTTCCCTTCCCTGGGAGACAAGGGTCTCGTTTTGGTCACACAGAAATGTAGGTGAAGTCAGCAGAGAAGGGTCCCTTCTCTTCCGTTTGTCTCTCAAACACCCTGTCACTACCTTCTGCCTGTCCCTTTCCCTGACTCAATCCCCCAGGCCCACTGCTCCACTCTAGCCATGATCAGGCTGTCCTCCAGCTGCTGGCCTCTGCTCTGGCCATCGCTCAGTGAGGAAACTACAGGAGGATTATGTAGTTCATGGGTCTGATCAAGAAATCTCTGTTCCTCAGAGTCCTCCTACACGTGGTGCTGTCTGTGGAGACCTGGCATCCTGGGCGTGTGTCTGACCTTCACTCCTCTCTACAGTCACTGCTGGTCCCTCATCCTTCTCCACCATTAGAACTCAGCCATTTCCTAAGGACAGATACCTCTCTGTCTGACCCCAAGACACCATGGAGTCAGGGAATATTTCCAAAATAATTGAGCATAAGCACCCCATCAATCTAGATATAGGAAGTTCCCATCACCCCGGAAAACTTCCTCAGGCTCCTTTTAAGAGAGGGTGATCTTGCTTCTATCCTCCATCACCACCATTTCTGCCACTCTGTTACCTGTGTGTACAGGAACCCCACTGTGTGCACTCAATGGGGAGTGAGAGTAGATGGCCCTAGAAGCAGACACTGACAGAGACAAAACGATGAAAGGTAGATTAGGGGACAGTAGGAAGGAGAAAGTGGAGGGGACATGATGGGCAGGGAAAGCATTCAGGTAGATCTGACACCTTCTTAAAATGTATATACAAACACGATTGTCTGTCACCGTGCACAGTCCTCTTCAAATTTCAAAAGAGTTGTCCTATAAGGCAAAGAGATTTTGGTTTATTTCCCTGTGATCTTAGGTTTTCCTACATGCATTCTGTCTTCTGTAGTTTATCTGTGGCCTCAGATGAACACTGTAGTGTGTGGCTGCATCTGTGAGAGTATGTGTAATAAAAAATGATTCTCTTCAGATCTAGGTCTCTGAATGTACACATTCTCATAATTATCTTTTCTTTCATTGTGTGGCAGGGCCCGAATTCTAATAGAAAAATGAGGGACATTGTCTTATTTTTTAAAACAGTGATTCCCACTCCCTGGGCTGAGTTAACAGTCTTAGTTTAATGAACTCCTGTGACCATCTTTTTTGGAGGATCATTGTGTGGAGATATCTTAATTGAAACTGTGAGAAGCGTGTTCCCAGAGATTTTGCAGATGCTTTATACACTGAATGTCTTCTTTTTCTCTTGTTCTTAGAAACAAATATTACCCCTGTTTTCACAGATAACACAGCTGAGGCTCTGTGTAGGTCCCACTGAGAACTGTATTAGGGCTGAGACAGCAGGAACACAGGCAAAGCCTCAGGATATTGTGTGAGAAGTTTGAGGAGATGCAAAGCTGTAGTCAGGGTGATGACAGGGGTCCAGCAGTGGTGGCATCTGGCCAGCCCTGAATTGTAGGATGACTCAGCTGATCTAGACCCTGTCTCCACTTCTAGTCTCACTGAGGGATATGAACTTGGGCATACAGCATTTTCATAACACCAAGTTAAATTCCCATATCTCCAGGGCTCTTTCCCCCCACAAATATCCAGAACCTTCAGGAAAATCAAGGGAGACAACAATCCTTTTAGATGATTACCTGTGTGCACTTTGGCAACACACTGACATTTTGGAGGTGAACACTGCATTGTGCACTGAGAGTGATCCCAAATAGCAGCTCCTTATGGGCCTCACACTCCCTGCTCAGGCTGTGGTCAGGAATGACCTCCAACTGCATCTCACTGACCCCAACACCCTCCCCTCTGCACCTCCTCAAACTCTGCTTACTGTGCTCAACTTCCTTTCTATTCCTGTATGATTCAAGGTTCCCCCGGTTTTGCACTGGATCCTTCACTGGTGTTTCCATTTTGGTGATCACAAGGTCTGCATCATTTAATGAATGTCTCTCTTTCACACAGGACACCTGATGCTCTAAAAGTTAGGGGTGCACCTCATTTATTACAGAACCCAAAACATTGTGTCTCCAACATACTCACCAGTACTGCCGATATGTCTACTTTTGTGTAAAAAATCCTCTTTCATTTGACAAGAGAAACGTATAGCTCACTGTATTACAGGGACATGACACCGCCCATTGTATGTATGTCCTGAGAAACTTGAGATATGCTACAGTGTCCTCAGGCAGTTTGTAGTTGGATTGCCAAGACTCACAACCATCTCTACATCATTGCCACAAAGTCAATAATGAAGAAGATGAATATACTTTACCAGCCACTCATCCAGTTCAGGTCATCAAAACAAATAGAGTAGGTGGAGGGGGATGTGGCTCCTAGCCCATGACTGGTGGTGAAGGGTGGTCCATGGGGTACAGCCTGCAAGGCAACCCTGGGAAAGGACCAGGACTCTTGCATACAAAATAGCCTGCGGAAAAGAAATGAGAGGTATGTTCATAGGATAGAACAGAGCACCAACACCAGCAAAAAGCAGAAACCCAAAGCAGCAGTGCTCATATTCTACTAGCTTCCCCACCACCAGGTTCTAAGAGGGCAGCATCAGCGCCAAAATCTCTACCCATACTTTGGGTCCTCACTTTGAGGTGAGGAATGGATGTGATTGGGATAAACTAGTGTCCCCATGTGTCTGGAAACGTAGAAACAGCAAGGGCCCTTTTCCTAGAAGATTTATAGGCTGAATACTAAATTAACAAAGTAGCATATTCCAAATAGGAAGGCAACTATGTCCAGGATCACACTCCACCCTTCATCCCCTCCACCACAGAGGCTGTTTATTGTGTATGTGAAGAACTACAGAATGAGAAGGAATGACAATGCCAGTGTCCACACATGGAATCATAGCTCTTGTGGCTCAAAGTTCTGCCTCTAAGCCCCTGCCTGTGCCCAAACTACTGTCCCAACAATGGGGTCTCCTCCTCTCTGGAAGTGCTATCCATGGGCACAGAGACATATGGGGAGATGGGGATCCTGAGGGCCTGTAGAGGACCTGGGAAAGTATGCTCTTAGAGAAACAGGTAGCCTATACATGTTAGTTGGGTTCAGCTAATTTATTTGAATTCAGAGGTACTTCTCAGCTTAAGTACAGTACATTTTGCAGGGTAATTGTGTTCCCTGGAAAAATGAGCTGAAATTCTAAAAGACAAAATTAACACAAATGCACTTTGTTTTCATGTTTTAGCTGTACCTGTGACACAGGACACGAGAGAACGTGCTCATGTGAACACAAGTGAAGGACACCGTGGGGACTTGCCACACAGGTAATTTTGGATTTTTTCTCTTCACAATTTAAGTTTCAGTGCATGTTTTCTATGACAAATATGCCACCTAAGGTTCAGAGTATTTGTGCCCAGGGCACACCTGAGGGGATTCTGGACAGCATGTTTACCAAAATGCTGATGGGTATGAAGTTTACTTTGTCTAAAACCATTCTAAATGACACATACAAAAATATAAGTTGCGGTGAAAGCAGTTCGCATTTTCAAGTTGTAAGGATACCCACAGATTTTTCTGACCACGTTAAAACCCTCAATAGAAGGAAACAGGAGAGGAAGAAACAGCAAGAGCAATGATTCCACATTGAGGAGATCCACAAAGAATGAGGCAAGGTAGGAGACTTTCAAGTGGAGTGTGGTGTCATCTTCCTTGATTTATTCCAGGAACACATTGGAAAGCCCTATGGTTCTCACCCTTAAGCACGCTTAGCTTCTAAAGTTACCACAAACAGATGCCAGCTGGAAAACAGGGAATCCCATAGACTCGGTGGTAAAGGTTTTGCATTTGGGAAAAACAAAAACAAAAACAGCAGACATATCATACGACACACAAACCAGAGACAATGGCAGGAGAGTGTCCTGTACAGAAAGATGTGGCTGTCCGTAAAGACTTAGAACAAAAATGGCCACAGCATTTACTTTGTGCTTCTCTGCAGTTTTGGCAGAGCCAGTGTTGATGTCACTCTTGGTTGTGATACCTACTTCTGGATCTGCAAAAAGCCCCAGAAGGGATGGAGGTTTATTCTGATTTGAGTAGACTGTTTGGAGATCAAAAACAAAAACAAAAGACCCTCCCCTCATACTTCCGACAACTTAAACTCTTTGCCCTAGTGAGATCCCAAATTACATGCACAGGGTGTCCCACATGCCTCCGGTGATCCCCAAGAAGAACTTGAAGAACCATCCCTTATAACTTGATGAAGACTCCTAAAAGCCCTGATTCAGATGTATTCATCACTCATCGAACAACTATGGATGGCTGTGAGCACAACTAGATGGACGTACGTTACATTGTGCCTCATGCCTCACAGATCCCAGCAAGTGGACTGTGTACAGGGCATTTCTGCTGAAGCGCTATGTCTGCTTTTCTGCATACGGCCCCATTCCTTTTCCACAAGAGATGCCTGTACCAACCCATGGTGGGGGAAAGGACAAAGATGAGATCCTGAGAAACTTGAGGAATATGGTAATGGCAGCAGACACATTCCCCTTGCATCACAATGGTCTGTGGTACCGCCTCTGCACCTTGGCCCAAGACCTAACAGCAACAAAAATAAGGTGAGTGTGTTTTACAAGTCAACTCCTAGTGCTTAGATCATCTTACCAAGTGTTGCAGGTGGAGGGGTTCCGGGTGGCCCCAAGGCCACCAAGGTTCAGGAGGTGGACGTGCCTAATAGTCCATGGGGGCGGGGCATCTCCAGGGTAGGGCATGCAGAATTGTCCAGTTAATGGAGGAGGTCCCCAGGATCCAGACTGCCCTGCAGAACAGAAGTGACAGCTACATCCATATGCCAGACAAGAGAACCAATACCAAAATCAGCTGTAACCCAGAGAAGAATGTGTCAGCACCTGCCACCTTCTATGCCACCAGGATCCAAGAGAGTAGCATCAGTACCTGAAAACTCTGTCCCTGCCACTGGATACCACCTACAGCTTGGGGTAGTAGATGCAAGAGGTTAACCTACTGCCACCACACATCACTGCCCATGTCTGTGGAAGTAAAATGGCAAGGGTCCTGTCCTAGAGGGTTAACAGAAGTAATTACAGATTAATGAAGTAGCATTCTCCAGACAGGCAGCCATCGGTGTCCAGGTTCACCCTGCATCCCTCCTCTACAGTGACTCCAGATGTTCTGCTTTTGGTATATTAAGAACACACACACACACACACACACACACACACACACACACACACACAAATGAGTGGGAATACACGGCTCATATTCTGCTCATGGAATCACATCCACTCCTGGCAAAACGTTCTGCAGCTGGACCCTCACTGTGCCTCCTCTGCTCCTCTCCCTGAGAAAGGAGTCTTCCCTCGTGAAATGTTGTCAAAGGCCTCGGAGACCTCTGGGGAGTGGAGGATGCCTGGAATCTTGCAGGGGAATGAGAGTCTTCTGTGAAGAACAAGTTACTTGTGGTGAATGTCTACAAAGCTCAGATGTGTTCATCTTAATTCATAGGGAATTATGACTTTAAGCATTCTACAGGACACAGAATAATTATGTGCAATGGAAAAAAAGAAGGAGAAATTCACATAACAGATTTCATGCAAGTGTTTTGGTATAAAACTCCTGGTATGTGTCATGAGACTGTATCAGCTCTAACAGTGACTGGGGACACAACCAGAAACTGCTCATAGAAACACAATTGAAGGACACAGTGTTCAAACTATTTTTTACCTAAGGTATAGCTGGAAGGATTCTGGGCAAGTCATTTACTAACAAAGGAAGGTGATGAGTGATTACATTGACTTTATCTAGGACCACTCTAAATGGCACAGGGCACAAAATATAAAGTTGGAGTCATGATGTCGTTTCTTTTTTTCTTTTTTTTTTAATTTTTTAACGTTTATTTATTTTTAAGACAGAGACAGAGCATGAACAGGGGAGGGGAGAGAGAGAGGGAGACACAGAATCTGAAACAGGCTCCAGGCTCTGAGCTGTCAGCACAGAGCCCGACGCGGGGCTCGAACCCACGCACCGTGAGATGGTGACCTGAGCCGAAGTCGGACGCTTAACCGACCAAGCCACCCAGGCGCCCCCATGATGTCGTTTCTAACAGGTTCATCTCCTAGCCAGAATCAAGAAAGGAAGACACAGCAGCCACACTGTTCCCACAGAGGTGAGGTCTGGAAGGGGTCACCCAGGCCAGGAGACTTCTGTTTGGAGTGTGCAGTCATCCTCCTCTCATTATTTCTTGAAACTCACGGAAAAACCTTAAGGCACTCAGTCTCTAAGGGCTTTTGGCTTCTAAACCTACCACAGAAAGCTGACAGACTAAAAATTGAGAAGCCTGTTGGCTCCTGGGTTATGAGTATGCATTTTGAAAACAAAGAATAAACAGACATATCACACAACACGCAAAATGAGACAAGGCCAGGAGAGCGTGCTGTACATAAAGATGAGGGTTTCCCAAAAGAGTTACAACTGAGAATGGCCCCGGCATTTACCTTGTCCTTGTCTGCATTCTTATTACAGCCAGAGCCGCTCTAACTCACAGAGGTTTCAGCAGTTTCTCGATCTACTAAAGACCCTGGAAGGGACAGAGGTTTATTCTGCTTTTAGAGGACTGTGCGGAATGAAAATCATCCCTCCACTCATTCCTCAAATATCTTAAACTTTTCCCTATAGTCAGGTCCCTGACCAGAGGCAGAGGGTATGCCACATGCCTCAGGTGACCCCCAAGGATAAGGGAGAGAACCATCCCCTCACCTTGATAAAGACCTCACAGTGCCCTAGTTCATGTTGTTTCATAATTAATCACATAACTGTGAACAGGTCAGGCACAACTAGCAATTTAGAATTCATCAGTAAAACAGTTTTCTCAGTATACATCATGGGAAATCACGATTTCATTCCAGATCAAGAATAAAAATGAGGATGCTTGGATTCAGCATCCAACTCTTGATTTTGGCTCAGATCACGATCTCACAGCTTGTGAATTCAAGCCCAGCGTTGGGTTCCTCATTGACAGTGTGGAGCCTGCTTGGCATTCTGTCTCTGCCTCTCTCAAAATAAATAAACTTAAAAAAAAGAATAACATTGAGAATACTGGTTTGGTGTATATCCTCAATGAGTCCTCAAGAAGGGTGCCTTTCTTCAGACTTCAGGCAAATTGTTCAATCTCTCAGCTTATCTACAAGCTGCCTTCCACATGAGAGCAGTTAGTATATGATGAAAGACTAATTTTACACTATTGAGAAAAGAAAAACTGTGAGAAGTTAGCAGTGAAGCTGCAGAGTTGCACTGATACCATCAGAGGACTAAGCTAAGCTTTATGGAACTTGAATTGAGGGATGTAGGGCTACAGTTCCCAAAAACAAACAAAAAGAAAGACCGTTAAAACTAGTGAATAAATGACCTTCTCCTCAAATAAACTAGTCTTCATATTGAGTCCGGGTGGGAAGAAGGATGAGGCCCATGTCCTGTCATCCTTTCCAGGCTCTTCAGACAGGGGGATGCTAGAGGAGGTGGGAGGCTCACCGTCAGAGGAGGGGCATGAGCTCCACCAGTCACAGGGACAAGTGCCTCACTGTCTGCGGCACCAGAGGAGAACACCCTTCTGTCACCCCTTCAGACCACCTGCCGTCCTTAGTGCTTGTGATTCTTTCCAGACCACACGATGATCACATACAGGAACAGGCTGCACAGCAGAAATTAGACTGCGGCACATCACAACATGCTCCTTACCTCTCCTTGCAGGGTTCTGCATCTCTGGTCTTGCAGCCATTGGTTTCTGCCTCGTGTATCCCTCAGGCAGCCTCTTTGCTTCCATCCCGTCCAGTCTTGGATACAGAAAAATAATGGACTTCTATAAGAGTTGCAACACCACGTCGTCTCCTAGACAACAAACAGTGCAGGCGTCATCCCTGGAAACACCCATAAAAACGCAAGTCAAATGACCACATCTGAATTTCAAGTAAGCGACCTCCCTGCCCTGCTCCGCCATCTCCCTGTCCCAGATCTGAGTCTTGATCTGGGGGAGAAAAAACACATCCACCTTCAGTCGTGCCAGACTGTGCACTAAAGAAAGAGGAGGAAACAAGAAAACACTTACCTAGTTGTCCTGAGCATTCTTCTCATGAACTGCGATCTGAAAAAGCCAACAATGAAAAGCCCATGGTTAGGGATCCCAAGGGCCACTGCACTCACCCGCGTGAGGTACTAAGGGTTCAGTATGTCAGGAAGAACTCAGGTTACCTGGTATCTAAAGGTGAGCTCTGCCTGCTGTTCCCGTCTTTGTTCAATTTGTTGCCTGTGAGTTATAATTGCTCTTGTCAGATAAGGCCCAATATTGGGTATTATTTTAAATAAGCTGCCCACGTTCCCAACAACCTCATATCTGTCCCCTGATACAATTTATTCTTACACATGAAACACTTTGCACATGATTATCAATGTACAGTAGGATCAAAGCTATTGTTACATCATTTCATTACTCATTCCATGCCTGTAGGGTTCAGAGTTCATAGAATTCCTTCCCATTTTCAATCTTTGTCTAACTCATCATGTGACAAGTGTCTTTTATCATAAAGCTCTATTCTTCTATAACTTATATCCTCACCATGTTTCCCAGGGTTGCAAAGACGAGGGCCATGAAATGGCACTACCACGTTGATGGGTATGATTCATTGTACGACACACTGCTTTCCTACAGATGATGACAATTGACACCACCCCCGAGGAATGTTAGCATGGACAAAGTTTCCACACAGTCTGGCCACTACTTGAATCTGCAAATGTTTAGAAACTTAATTGTTTTATTCTTTCTAAACTTACCTTTTTTATCTGTTCATACTCTATGCATATGTTGACTTTAAACATTGCAAAAAGATTAAAAACCAAAAAATGAACAGCAGTTCCATGAGCTGCTGGTAATTACTAGCTGAACTCACTTGTACTTGGTTATTTCTTCTGTAGCTATTTTTTTCCTAATGTTTATTTATTTTTGAGACAGAGAGTGAGTGAGCACATGCATGAGCGGGGGAGGGACAGAGAGAGATGTAACAGAATCCAAAACAGGCTCCAGGCTCTGACCTGTCAGCACAGAGCCTGACACAGGGCTTGAACTCACGGATTGTGAAATTATGACCTGAGCTGAAGTTGGATGCTTAAATGACTGAGCCACCCAGGCGCCCCTTCTGTAGCTATTTTCAAATTTTACCTGCAGCTGCCAGCTGATTCTTCTTTGCCACCAGTTCACAGTGTCATTTTCAGCTTCCTAAGATGGGAAAGATACATACACAGTCAGGAACAAGGTCCAGAAGTTCCCCCTCTTTACCTCCCAGCACTCTTGAAGGCCTATGCAAATATCCCTTCCCCAACTTCTCCCATAAATGCACAGACTGACAACCCAATCAGAGAAATGAAGTGAACACCCCATTTAAGTCCAAGAAAATTCAACTTCTGTCTGCTGCCAAGTCTCTGCTATTGGAACGGTCTTTCTAGTTCTCGTTTCCTCTCCTTTATCATAAAGTCATCAAATAACATTGTACTTTGTGCCTTCCCAGAGTTGGTCTTTTGTTTGAGATGGTGAAGACTAATTTCATCTCAGTGAGTGAAAAACCATATCTGACCAACTGTACCCATTAGGATGAAGCAGGGGATCATCACTAGTCTTACACCTCCATGGGGAGCCCTGATTCTCAGGCCAAAGTTGTACCATGACACAGGCAATCATCTGAAAGACGACCTTCCAGAATATGGTTTCACTAACATTGCAGCTCACTCCCAGACATCGCTAGAGTTCAGGACTGCAACCCCTGCCTCCACCTTCAAAAGGCCGATCTTAGAACAACATCATCTCCTGAAGTACAACCTGATAAGAACTGTCACACAGTCTGGGTTTACTTCCAGGAAACAGATTTCAGATGGAAAACTCCCAACTTCATGGAGCCAAATCTACTTTAACAAGACTCATTCCATTGATAGTGAAGGCAGCAAAAGGCAATGCTTGGCAAGGCTGGGTGGCTGTGTTGCCCTCAGACTATTCTCTTTGTGGTGTTGATTGAGACGGATTCAACTTGACACTTGATGTACTCAAGAATCACATGCAAAATTGAAAATCTCTTAGAAAATGACACAAAAGCACTAGACAGAGAAAGGCACATGCATTTCCTTCTGGCCTCTCAGGCCGTCCTTCAGCAAATGCTTGCTGGAGTGGTTGTAATGTAGTGGCTCTGTTGTAAGGGGTTGAAGATAGAGAGGTGGTCAGGGTGCTGTACCCACTCACAGAAAGAGCTTACCAGTTAACAAAAACAAGATGCCAGTGAGACAGAGCAAGCCCTAACCCCAGCTGTGGGAAGGACAAACATAAGGAGTCTAAAGTCCCCCATCTCCTCCTGAGAACAAAAGGAAATACTGTACAAAGAAGGAAACATGACTGAATGCACCAAATATTTGACAACCCCACAAAGACACACAAGACCAAGACGGAGAAGAAGGAAGCCCAGGACAAAGCCAGCCTGGCAGTTGGACCCAAACTCCCTAGGACTCATCATTGATGTGGGGGGCATACATTTGAATGGCAAAGAAGCTGAACAACTTTATGGGTACAGACTTAGAAGTAAACAAGTGTAGTTCAGGGGCGGCCAGCAAAGATGAGCCCTAGTGAAGCTGCGGGCTTTGGCCAAGACTCAGAAGAGTTACACTTAAAAAATCAGGGGACAGGAAACAACTTGACTTTCTTAGGGATTGGGCCTGCAGTGAGCAATCTCACTGGCAGAATGGATGCAGGGATCCAGTATTGCTGGTACCCCTACCCATTTTCCAGAAAGGAACTTCCATTGTTTCTGCAGCAAGATAATTCAATTTTTTCCCCACACATTTTTGACACATGTCTGGTCCTGGACAAAAATGACCTAATTGCTGGGTGACAAAACAGTGTGATGCGATTGAAACCTATAGGACAGTGTAGGTGGATCCAGAGTGGATGCAGGTATTAACGTTATTAATGATGGTACCTTCCCTCTTCCACCCCCAAAACATGGAACAATGTGTGACAAGCACTTAGGACAGAAAGGAAAATGCAGGTTACATTACAGAAAGTAAGTAGGAAGGGAAGGTACAATTCTACCAAATGCATTGGGCAAAAATACTCTGGACCCAGTTCCAAAAGAAATACAATTATCTCTACTGGCTGCCATGTTCTCCCATACTATCTGGTCCTTGTGACAGTTCTCACATGAACATCTTACTTTTCTAAAAATTTTTTTAACATTTATTCATTTTTTGATAGAGACAGAGTGCGAATTGGGTAGTGGCAGAGAAAGATATAGAATCCAAAGCAAGCTCCAGGTTCTGAACTGTCAACACAGAGCCCGACACGGGGCTTGAACTCATGGACCGTGAGATCATGACCTGAGCTGAAGTTGGACGTTCAACCGACTGAGCCACCCAGGCGCCCCCATCTTACTTTTTTGTAGGCACTTTTCCTTGTTCATAGAATTCTTCCAGGTTATTTGCTTTCTCCTTCAGCTGTTTGACTTTTGCTTCCTTTGTGGCTTTCACAGACCTCAATGCATCACACTTGTCTTCCAGGGCGTTTTTATTTTCTGGATAAAAAAAAGGTGTTTTCTTGATAAACATGCACATGACCTGAGTCTTGATTTTGGTGAGACAGAAAAAGCGCAAGAACCATGAAGGCATGAAAGTATTCTTTCCCTTACCAATGCAAAGTCATTGCCATCATATGGGGATTTCTCCCCAACAGAAAATATAACTTCTAGTTGACAGTTATTGGACCTCAAGGCTCTTAGCTCTAGATCCTCGAATTCAACATTTGCATCTTGTGGTTAAGGCAGATATGAGGAAAGACTTTCACAGAAAACTGATCACACAACAATTTGTACCTCACACAGCAAGATCATGCATTGCAATCAACAAACACCACTTTGAGGCATGACTATAACTAGAAGATAAAGATGATGGAAAATAGTTCATGTCTAACAACTCATGGCTTTCTTAGTGGTATACATATGTATGTATGTATGTATGTATGTATGCATGTATGTATGTAATGTATGCCTGTTTATCCCCCCATTCACGTTGAAAATTTACTATTCAGCATTCAGAGAGAAAGAGACTATTGAGCACCTGGGTGGCTCAGTCAGTTGCGCATCGGACTCTTGATTTTGGGTCAGGTCATGATTGTAGGATCATGTGATCCAGACCTGTGTTGGGCTCCACACTTAGCGTGAATCCTGCTTAAGATTCTCTCTCTTTCCCTCTGCCCTCTCCCCCACTTGCATGCCCCCTCACTAAAATTAAAAAAACAAAATCATAAAGCATAATTTAAACATATTTTTAAAGGGAAAGGATTATACTTTGGCTATCACCCTTTCTCTCTCACCTATATTTGGGTATTTTCTACATATCTTGGAGGGCAGAGTTGAATGATGTGATAATTACCTAGTTGTGAAAATAAGAGATAACTCCTAGTCCTTGAAATAGCAAAACTCATCTTGGCGGTCCTAGTAAAATTCCAGCTCATTGGTCAGAAAGTTTTGGCTCCCAGAGGCCCACTGTCTACTGTGGTAAATGGCAGGCAAATATGCTGTGCTCACTTCACCCAATGAACAAAAAGCCTCCAAAGCCAAATTACGGTAAAACTCAGCAGCCAACTCTTACCACTTCCTGTTTCTTCACATTTCTTTCTCTCTGAGTTTGCAAGGTAGCAAGGGCACTCTGAACGGTGTCATTTAAAATTTGATTAAAGTTGGTGCCTTGGGGGCTCAGTCAGTTAAGCATCTGACTTCAGATCAGGTCATCATCTCATGGTTTGTGAGTTTGAGCCCTGTGTCGGACTCTGTGCTGACAGCTCAGAGCCTGAGGCCTGCTTCGGATTCTGTGTCTCCCTCTCTCTCTGCCCCTGTCTCTCTCTCTCTCTCTAAAATAAATAAACATAAATAATTTTATGTTTACTTGTACTCCACAAGTACAAAAAGATAGAGATCATACCGTGCATAGTTTCAGACCCCAATGCTATGAAACTCAAAATCAACCACAAGAAAAAATTTGGAAAGATAACAAATACTTGTAGACTAAAGAACATCCTACTAAACAACGAATGGTGGAATGCAAGCTGCTGCAGCCACTCTGGAAAACAGTACAGAGGCTCCTCAAAAAGCTAAAAAGAGAACTATCCTATGACACAGCAATTGCAATACTAGGCGTTTATCTAAGGGATACAGGTGTGCTGTATCAAAGGGACATATGCACCCCCATAATTATAGCACCACTATCAACAATAGCCAAAGTATGAAAAAAGCCCAAATGTCCACTGATGGATGAATAAAGAAGATGTGGTGTGTGTGTGTGTGTGTGTGTGTGTGTGTGTGTGTGTGATGGAGTATTACTCAGCAATCAAAAAGAATGAAATCTTGCCATTTGCAACTACATGGGTGGAACTAGAGGGTATTATGCTAAGTGAAATTAGTAGTCAGAGAAAGACAAACATCGTATGACTTCACTCATAGGAGGACTTTAAGAGACAAAACAGATGAACATATAATGGAAGGGAAACAAAAATAATATAAAAACAGGGAGGTGTACAAAAAGCGCACACATAAATATGGAGAACAAGCAGTGGGTTACTGGAGGGGTTGTGGGGGGGATGGACTAAATGGGTAAGGGGCACTAAGGAATCTACTCATGAAATAACTGTTGCACTATATGGTAACTAATTTGGATGTAAGTTGTAAATAATAAAAACTAAAATAAAAAAAAAGAATGAATGGGTGAACCACGAAGTTAAAGGGAAAATTAAAAAGTACATGCCCAAAAAGTACATGCCCACAGCCCAAAACCTCTGGGATGCAGCAAAGGTAGTCATAAGAGGAAGTTTAGCAATCCAGGTCTTCCTAAAGAGGGAAGAAAAGTCTCAGATACACAACCTAAGCTTATACCAAAAGTAATGGAAAAAATATCATCAAATAAAAACCAAATCCAGCAGAAGACAAGAAATGATAAAGATTACAGCAAAACTCAATGCTTTCAAAACTGAAAACAAAAACAAACAGCACCCCCCCCCCCGCAAACAGTAGAAGAGATCAATGTAACCAGAAGCTGGTTCTTTGAAATAATTAATAAAATTGATAAACCACCAGCCAGTTGGATCAAAAAGAATAAGGAAAGGACCCAAATAAATAAAAGCAAGAATGAAAGAGGAGAGATCACAACCAACACAGCATAAATACAAACAAGAATAAGAGAATATTATCAGCAATTATATACCAATAAAATGGGCAATCTGGAAGAAATGGACAAATTCCTAGAAATATACAAACTACGAAAACTGAAAGAGGAAGAAACAGAAAATATGAACAGACCCATAACCAGTAAAGAATTGAATTAGTAATCAAAAATCTCCCAAAAATCAAGAGCCCAGGGCCAGATGGCTCTCTGGGGGAATTCTACCAAACATTTAAGGAAGTTAACACCTATTCTCTTGAAGCTGTCCCAAAAATAGAAATGGAAGGAAAACATCCAAACTCTTCCTATGAGTTGGCATTACCTGGATTCCAAAAATAGACAAAGATCCCACTAAAAAGTAGAAGTATAGACCAATTTTCATGATGAACATGGACGCAAAAATCTTCCACAAGATATTAGCCAACCAGATCCAATGATACATTTAAACTTTATTCACCACGACCAAGTGGGATTTATACCTGGAATGCAAAGCTGGATCCATATCCACAAAATAATCAATGTGATTCATCACATTAATAAAAGAAGGGACAAGAACCACATGATGCACTCAATAGATGCAGAGAAAGCATTTGACAAAGTACACCATCCTTTCTTGATAAAAGGATTCCACCAAAAAACTGCTAAAATGATCCATGAATTCAGCAAAGTGGCAGGATATAAAATCAATGCACAGAAATTACTTGCATTCTTGTACACAAAGAAGCAACAGAACGAGAAATCACAGAATCAATCCCGTTGACAATTGCACCAAAACCCAAAAAATACCTAGGAATAAATCTAACCAAAAAGGTGAAAAATCTGTACACTGAAATCTATAGAAAGATTATGAAAGAAATTGAAGATGACAAACACACAAAAACGAAAAACATTCCATGCTCCTGGATAGGAAGAACAAATATTGTTAAAATGTCAATAGTACCCAAAGCAATCTACATATTCAATGCAATACCTATCAAAATAACACCAGCATTCTCCACAGAGTTACAACAATCCTTCAATTTGTATAGAACCAGAAAAGACCCTGAATAGCCAAAGCAATCTTGAAAAAGAAAACCTAAGGAGGAGGTATCACAATCCTGGACTTCCAGCTGTATTGCAAAGCTGTAATCATCAAGACAGTACGGTACTGGCACAAGAACAGACACTCAGATCAATGGAACAGAATAGGAACACAGAATTGGACCCACAGATGTATGGCCAACTAATCTTTGACCAAAAGAAAGAAGATCCAATGGAATAAAGACAGTCTCCTCAGCAAGTGTGCTGGGGAAACTGGACAGTGATATGCAGAAGAATGAGCCTGGACCACTTTCTCACACACAAAGACACTCAAAACGGATGAAAAACCTAAATGTAAGATAGTCAGCCATCAAAATCCTCAAGGGGAAAGCAGGCAAAAACCTCTTAATGTTGGCGTCCACAACTTCTTACTCAACACGTCTCCAGAGGCAAGGGAAACAAAAGCAAAACTGAACTATTAGGACCTCATCAAAATAAAAAGCTTCTGCACAGAGAAGGAAACAATCAGCAAAACTAAAAGGCAACCAACAGAATGGGAGAAGATATTTGCAAACGACATATGAGATAAAGGATTAGTATTCAAAATCTATAAAGAACATACCAAACTCAACACCCGAAAAACAAGTAATCCAGTGAAGAAATGGGCAAAGACATGAGCAAACACTCCTCCAAGGAAGACATCCAGATGGCCAACCGACACATGAAAAAATGCTCAAAATCACTCATCATCAGGAAAATACAAATCAAAACCACAATGAAACACCCCTTCACCCCTGTGAGAATGGCTAACATTAACAACGCAGGCAACAACAGATGTTGGTGAGAAAATGGAGAAAGAGGAACTCTTGCACTGCTGGTTCACTGGCTTGCACTGCTGGTGCAGCCACTCTGGAAAACAGTATGTAGGTTTCTCAAAAAATGAAAAAGAAGACTGTTCTACAACCCAGCAGGTGCACTAGTATGTATTTATGCAAGGGATACAGATATGCTACTTCGAAGGGACACGTGAACCCCAAAGTTTATAGCAGTACTATCAACAATAGCTAAAGTATGGAAAAAGCCCAAATGTCCATCAATGGATGAATGGATAAAGATATGGTATATATACATACGTATATACATAGTATGTATATGTATGTGTGTGTATATGTATGTATGTATGTATACACACACACACACACACACACACACACAATGGAATATTAGCCATCAAAAAGAATAAAATCTTGCCATTTGAAACTACATGGATGGAGAGCCTCCTGGAGCCTAACACTAACCATAACCCTAACCCTAACCATAACCCTCACCCTACACTTAAACCTATGTAGCACATGGAATGTAAACCAATCCAGAGCCGCACATGTGCCCTCACTTCAGCCCTCCATGGAATTACAACATTGGTGTCGCTTCGGCTTTAGCGACTTCTCTATACTGAACCCTTACCCTAGCTAAGTGTCTATCTCCACGGGGACCTAATTCAAATTCTGACAACAGCACGCAAATGGGTTCGAGAATCAGTGCAACAATACTCGACATGGAACGTGGAACATCACCATGTCTTTTGCAAAGTGTGATTGCAGCTGCACGACAGGATACCTGAGGCCTATTCCAAGGGTGGCTCAAATATCTCTCTGGCCTTGGATCCTAAGAACTGATACTGACCGGCACGCTCCCTTCTGTACTGCTCTCAGCCCTTCTGGGAGACAACTGCACTGTTGTGGGTTCAGTGCCTGGAGCCTCCTGGGACCTAAACCTAACCCTAACTGTAACCCTAAACATAACCCTCAACTTATACCTAACCCTATCTCTAACTGAACCCTATACTTGACCCCCACCGTCGCTAGAGCCCTCAACACAGCCCTTGAGGGAGATAATGAGAGTGGAGTCGCTTCAGCCCAGTCGTCTTCGTTGGACTGAACCCTAACCCTAGCTAAGGCTTTCTCCCCATGGGAACCCAATTCTAAAATCTGACAATAGCACCCACAAGGGTTCGAGAATCGGTGCAACAATACTCAGCATGGAACGTGGAACATAACCATGTCATCTCAAAAGCGCGCCTGCAGCTGCACAAGAGGATTCCTGAGGCCTACCTGAAGGGTGGTCCATACATATGCCTGGCCTTGGAACCCAAAGACTAATCCTGACAGGCACTCTCCTTCTGTCCTACACTCAGCCCTTCGGGGAGACAATTGCTCTGCTGTTCGTTCAGTGCCTGGAGCTTGCTGGGTTAGGACCTAACCCTAACCCTAATCGTAACCCTAATCGTAAACTTCAACCTACACCTAACCCTATCTCTAACCCAAACACTACACTTGACCCGCACACTCACACGGGCACTCAATTCAGCCCTCCAGCGAGATCACGAGACTGGAGTCTCTTCAGCCATGGCCACACCGCTGGAACGAACTCTAACCCTAGCTAAGGCTCTGTACACATTGGGGCCCAATTCCAATGTCTGACAACAGATCGCACACTGGTTCAAGAAATGGTCCAGAAATAGTTCACATGGAACTTGGAACATCACCATGTCACTTCCAAAGCGCGACTGCAGCTGCACGGGAGGATTCCTGAGGCCTACCCAAAGGGTGGCCCATACATTTGTTTGGTCTTGGAACCCAAATACGAAGACTGACGGGCACCCTTCCTTGTGTACTACACTCAGCTCTTCAGGTTGACACCTGCTCTGTTTGGGGTCAGTGTCTGGAGTCTCGTGGGACCTAAACCTAAACCTAACAGTAACCCTAACCATAAATGTCACCCTACACCGAACCCTGTCTATCTCATTAAGTCTACACAAGACCCACAGCTTCGCATGTGCCCTGACTTCAGAGCTCCATGGATTTACAACACTGGAGTTGCTTTGGCCCCGGTGACATTCCTGGAACAAACCCTAAACCTATCTAAGTGTCTCTCCCCATGGGGAACCAAGTCCAAAATCTGACAATAGCATGCACAAGGGTTCGAAAATAGGTGTAGAAATACTTGGCATGGAATGTGTATCATCACCATGTTATTTCCAAAGCGCGACTGCAGCTGCATGACAGGATTCCTGAGGCCTATTCGAAGGGTGGCCCATATATCTCTCTGCCTTTGGATCCTAAAGACTGATACTGACCAGCACCCTCCCTTGTGTATTCCACTCAGCATTTGGGGATACAACTGCTGTGCTGTGGGGTCAGTGCCTGGAGCCTCCGGGGACCTAACCCAAACACTAACTGTAACATAACCATAACCCTCACACTACAACTAACCCTATCTACCACACTAACTCTAAACCAGATCCACAGCCACGCGTGTTCCTAATTTCAGCCCTCCATGGAGTTCACAACAGTGGTGTCGCTTCATTCATGGCGACGTCCCAGGATTGAACCATAACCCTAGCTAAGGCTCTATACCATGGGAGCCCAAAACCAAATCTGACAAGAGCATGCACACTGGTTCGAGAATCAGTGCAGAAATACTCGGCATGGAAAGTGGAACATCACCATGTCATTTCCAAAGCATGAGTGCAGTTGCACAAGAGGATTCCTGAGGCCTATGGGAAGGGTGGCCCATACATTTCTCTGGCCTTGGACACAAAGACTAATCCTGACTGGCACTCTCCCTTGAGCACTCCAATAAGCCCTTCGTGGAGACAACTACATTGTTGTGCGTTCAGAGCCTGAAGCCTCCAGGGACCTAACCGTAACCCTAACCATACCCCGAACCATTACCCTTACCCTACACCTACCCCTGTATATAACCTACCCTACATTGAACCACACCCTCGCATGTGCCCTCACTTCAGCCCTCCATGGAATTCAAAACACTGGTGTCACTTCGGACTTGGCGAACTCCCTGTACTGAACCCTGACCCTAACTATGTGTCTATCCCAATGGGGACTCATTTCCAAAGTCTGCAACAGCACATACATGGGATTGAGAATCGGTGCATAAATACTAGGCATGGAATGTGGAACATCACCATGTCATATGCAAAGCACGACAGCAGGTGCACGAGAAGAATCCTGAGGCCTACCTGAAGGGTGGTCTATATATTTATCTAAAGTTGGAACCCAAAGACTAATCCTGACCAGCACCCTCCATTGTGTACTCCATGAACCCCTTCGGGGAAACAACTTTTCCCTGTGGATCAGAGCCTGGAACCTGATGGGACGTAACCCTAACCCTAACTGTAAACCTAACCATAAACCTAACCATAAACCTAACGCTACACCTAAACGATCTCTAACCATAACCAACACTTGACCCGCACCCTCGAACAGACCCTCAAGACAGCCCTCGAGGAAGATCACAAAACTGGAGTCGCTGCAGCCCTGGTGACTTCCCTGGATTGAACCCTAACCCTAGCTAAGGCACTCTCCCCATGGGGACCCAATTCCAAAGTCTGACAAGGCACGCACATGGGTTTGAGAATCGGTGCAGAAATACTCAGCATTGAACATAGAACATCACCATGTCATCTGCAAAGTGCGACAGCAGTTGCAAGAGAGGAATCCGGAGGCCTATCCGAAGGGTGGGCCATATGTTTGTCTGGCTTTGGAACCAAAAGACTAATGCTAACAGACACCCTCTCTTCTGTACTGCACTCAGGCCTCAGGGAGAAAACTGCTCTGCTGTAGAGTCACTGCCTTCAGTCACCTGGGACCTAACCTAACCCTAACGGTGAACTGAACCATAACCCTCACCCTAAACCTAACAATATCTAGCACACTAACTCCACAGCAGACTCACAGCCACACATGTTCCCTCACATCAGCCCTCCACTGAATTTACAACAGTGTTGTTGTTTCAGCCCTGGCGACATCCCTGGATGAAACCCTTACCCTAGCTAAGGCTCTTATCCATGGGCACCCAATAACAAAGTCTGAAAACACCACACACCTGGGGTCCAGAAACAGTGCGGGATCACACGGGATAGAACCTGGAACCTCAGCATGTCGTTTCTCAGGCCCGGCTGCGGCTGCCCGAAAGGATTGATGAGGCCTACACGACCAATGGCCCATACAGTTGTCTGGAATTGGAACGGAAAGACTAAACCTGAACGGCATCCTCCCATGTGCCCTCAACTCAACCCTTAGAGGAGACAACTGCACTGCTTTGGGCTCAGCGCCAGGAGCCTCCTGGGACCTAACCCTACCTCTAACCAGAACCCTCAACCAAAACCTAACCCTATGTCGAAACCTAACCCTACACTTGACCCACACCATCATAGGCCCTCACTTCAGCCCTCGAGGGAGATCACGAGACTTGAGTCACTTTTTACCTGGTGACATCCCTGGACCGAACCCTAACCCTAGCTAGGGCTCTCCAATGCCTGGGGTCCAGAAGCGATGTAAGATCACTCGGTATAGAACCTGGAACATCACACAAGTCATTTCCAAGGCCTGACTACAGGTGCTCAAGAGAATTCCTGAGGACTAACCAACGAGTAGTCCATAGAATTGTACAGTCTGGGACACAAAGACTAATCTTGACTGGCACCCTCCCTTGTGCCCTCAACTCAGCCTTTTGGGGAGACAACTGCACTGCTGTGGGTTCAGCACAGGGAGAATCCTGGGACCTAACCCTAACCCTAACAAGAACCCTCAACAGAAACCTAACCGTATCTCGAACCATAACCCATGAATCACACTGTTGCGTGGACCCTCGATTCAGCCCTTGAGGGAGATCACGAGACTGGAGTCGCTTCAGCCCTGGTGTTGTCTCTGAACCGAAACTTAACCCTAGTTAAGGCTCTCTCCCCATAAGGACACAATACCAAACTGACAACACTACGTGCCTATGGTCCAGAAGCAGTGCAGGATCACTCAGCATAGAATCTGGAACATCACCATGTCATTTCCAAGGCCCGGTGGCAGCTGTCCAAGAGTATTCCTGAGGCCTACCTGAACACTGGCCCACAGCGTTGTCTGGCCTTGGAATCCAAAGACTCATCCTGAGGGCACCCTCCCTTGTGCCCTGAATTCAGCCCTTCGGGGAGTCAACTGCACTGCTGTGGCTTCAGCACCTGGAGCCTGTTGGGACCTAACGCTAACCAGAACTCTCAAGCAACACCTAACCCTAACTCGAAAACTAACCCTACAGTTGAGCTGCACCGTCGCATGGGCCCTCACTTTAGCCCTCGAGGGAGATCACAAGACTGGAGTTGCTTTGGCCCTGGCGACGTCCCTGGACTGAAACCTATCACAAGCTAAGATTCTTTCCCAATGGGGACCCCATACCAAAGTCTGACAACACCAAGCACCTGGGGTGCAGAAATGGTGCAGGAACACTCACCATATGATCTGGATCATCACCATGTCATTTCCAAAACCCAGCTGCAGCTATCTGAGAGGATTCCTGATGCTTACCCAACCAGTGACCCATAGAGATGTCTGGCGTAGGAACCCAAAGACTATTCCTGACCATCACCCTCCCTTGAGCCCTCAACTCAGCCCTTTGGGTAGACAACCACACTGCTGTGGGTTCAGTGCCTGGAGCCTCTTTGGACCTAACCATAACCCTAACCCCAGCCAGAACTGCCAACCAAAACCTAACCCACTCTCGAACCCTAACTGTACACTTGACCTATACCATCACACAGGCCCTCATTTCAGCCCTCAAGGGAGATCACGAGACGGGAGTTGCTTCAGCCCTGGTGACGTCCCTGGACCAAACCCTAACCCTAGCTAAGGCTCTCTCCCCATAGGGACCCAATACCAAAATCTGACAACACCACATGCCTGGGGTACAGAAGCTGTGCAGGATCACTCCACATAGAACCTGGAACATCACCATGTTGTTTCCAAGGCTGGGCTTCAGGTGCTCAAAAGTATTCCTGAGGCCTAATCGACCAGTGGCCCATAGAGTTGTCTGGCATTGGAACCCAAAGACAAATCCTGACTGGCACCCTCCTTTGTGCCCTCAACTCAGCCCTTTGGAGAGACAAGTGCACTGCTATGGGTTCAGAGCCTTGAACCTCCTGGGAACAAACCCCAAACTCTACTCCTAACCCTAACCAGAAACCTCAACTGAAACCTAAACCTAACTCGAACCCAAACCCTAAAATTGCTCTGCATCGTCCTATTGGCCCTCACTTCAGACCTCGAGGGAGATGAAGAGACTGGTTTCGCTTGGAGCTGGTAACGTCACTGGACTGAACCCTAACCCTAGATAAGGCTCTCTTGTCATTGGACCCAATAACAACGTATGACAACACCACACGCCTGGGGAACACAAGCAGTACGGCATCACTCCGCATAGAACCTGTAATATACTATGTCCTTTGGAAGGACCGGTTGAAACTCCAGAGACATTTCCAAAGGCCTACCCGCCTAGTGGCCCATACAGTTGTCTAGCTTTGGAACTCAAAGACTAATCCTAATCAGCACCCTCCATTGTGCCTTCAAATTGGACTTTCGGGGACACAAGTGTACTGCTCTGGATTCAGCGCCTGGTGTCTCCTGGAACATAACTTTAAACCTATCCCTAAACCTAACCAGAACCCTCAACAGAATAATAACACTATCTCAACCCTAACCCTACAGTTGACACGCACCGTCGCATGGGTTCTCAATTCAGCCCTGGAGGGAGATCACGAGACTGGAGTCGCTTCGGCCCTGGCAACATCCCTGTAACAAACCATAACCCTACTTAAGGCTCTCTACCCATGGAGACCCAATAGCAAAGTCTGACAAAACCACACACCTGGGGTCCAGAAGCGGTACAGGATCACTCAGCATAGTACCTGAAACATCACGATGTCATTTCCAAAACCTGGCTGCAGTTGTCCAAAAGGATTCCTGAGGCCTACCAGACCACTCTCCCATACAGTTGTCTGGGTTGGAACCAAAAGACTAATCCTGACAGGCACCCGACCTTGGAACCTGAAATCAGCCATTCGGGGAGACAACTGCAATGCTGTGGGTTCAGCCCCTGCAATGTCCTAGCACCCAATCCTAACTACTAACCCTTACCCTAACACAAACCCTAACCTGAATCATAGCCCTAAATCCTATCCATAACCCAAACCATGACACTAACCCTACCCTAGCCCCAACCCCAACTGAAACCATAATACTAACCCTAAACCCTACACTGTAACCCTGAACCCTAAACCCCAAATCCTAACCCAAATGCTAACTGTAGCCATAAACTTAAACTGTAAACCTGAACACTAAACTCTAACCCTAATCCTTAAACCATAAGTCATAAACACTACCCTTAAACCAAACACTGACCCTGACCTAACCCTAAATTCTAACCATTAACACCAAACCACGAAAACCTAACCCCATCCCAAACCCTAAACTCCAAACAATAAACCTTAAATCCTAACAACTATCTCGACCCTGACACTACCCTGTGACCCTAACCCTGAAGCTAATACTGACACTAATCCTAACACCTAAGCCCTACCCTAACCCTAACCATCACCCCAACCCTAACCCCTAAACCCTAAACCTAACCTTCACCATAATCCTACCCTTTTAACTCTAACCATCTAAACCTAACCCTAACCCTAACCCCTAACCTCTAACCCTAACCCCTAACCCTAACCCTAATCCCATGGACAGTCCTTCATCACCAGTCATGGGCTATGAACCCCCCCCCTCCTCTTTTGGGTAGATAACCTGAAGTGGATTAGGGATTTGTAAAGCATATTCATCTACTTCGTGAAACACTTTGTGGGAAAAATGTAGAGATGGTTGTTAGGGCTTGGAATTCAACTGCAAAACTGCCTGAGGACTTTGTAACATATCTCAAGTTTCTCAGGACATATGCTCAATAGACTGTTTCATTTCCCTGTAATGAGGTCAGCTTTAGGTTTCTCTTGTCAAAAAGAAAGAGGATTTTTACACAAAGACAGATGTATCAAGCGTACTGGTGCATATTTTACAGACACAGTGTTTTGAGTTCTGTGAAGGATGAGATGCACTCCTAAGTGTAGGTGCATTTGGTGTCCTGTGGGAAATGGGGCACATGAATTATATGACACAGACCTTGTGGTGACCATAATGGAAGCACCAGTGAAGGAGTGGGGGAAACTTGAATCACACAGGAAGAGAAATTTGAGGAATTTGAGGACAGTAAGCAGAGTTTGAGGAAGTGCAGAGGGGAGGGTCCTGGGTTCAGTGAGATGCAGTTGCAGGCCATTCCTGACCACAGCCTGAGCAGGGAGCATGAGTTCCACACGGAGCTGCTATGTGGGATCACTCTCAGTGCACAATGCAAGGTTCCTCTCCAAAATGTCATATTTGTCAAAGTGCACCTAGGTGATCATCTAAAAAGTTTGTTGTCTCCCTGCTGAAGGTTCTGGATATTTATGGGTGAAAAAAATGCCCTGGATATATAGGAAATTTAACTTGGTCTTAAGGAAATGCTTGTCTGCCTAAGTTTATATCCTTCAGTGAGACTAAAAGTGAAGACAGGGTCTAGATCAGCTCAGTGCCTGCATTGGCCTTCAGCCTGGGTCAACCTGCAATTCAGGGATGCCCAGATGCCACCCCTGCTGGACCTCTGACATCATCCTGACTACAGCTGTGCATCTATCTCCTTAAACTTCTCTCACAATATCCCGAGGGTTTCCCTGTGTTCCTGCTGTCTCAGCCAGAATACCAATTCTCAGTGGGACCTACACAGAGCCTGAGCTGTGTTATTTGTGAAAGAGGGGTAATATTTGTTTCTAAGGACATAATGAAAAGAAGACATTGAATACAGAATGCATCTGCAAAATGTCTGGGAAATGTCCACTCACCCTTCTCACAGTTTCAATTAAGATATCTCCACACAAATGATCATCAAAATAAGATGGTCACAGAAGTTCATTAAACTAAGATGGTTAACGCCTCAGCCCAGGGATTGGGGATTGCCACTTTAAAGAAGAAGACAACGACACACTTATTCTATTAAGATTCAGGCCCTACCAGGCAAAGAAAGAAAAACATAATTACGAGAATGTGTATATCAGAGTTCTACATCTGAGATATGAAGACAATCATATTCCATTACATATAGACTCACAGATGCATCCACACACTAAAGTGTTCATCTGAGGCCACAGATTAAGTACCGAAGAGGGAATGCATGTAGGAAAACATAAGACCATAGGGAAATAACCCCAAATCTCATAAATCTCACTGCCTTATACAACAACTATTTTGAAATTTGAAGAGGACTGTGTGAGGTGACAGAGTATGGTGATTATCTATCTTAAAAATGTGTCAGATCTGCCTGCATGCTTTCTCTGCCCATGCTGTGCTCTCCACTTTGTTTTTCTTAGTATCCCTTAATAGTACTTTCACTGTTCTGTCTCTGTTTCAGTGTTTGCTTCTAGGAGGACCTACTCTCACCCCCCATCGAATGCACAGAGTACGGTTCCTATACACACAGGTAACAAACTAGCAGAAATTGCAGTGATGGAGGATAGTAGCAAGATCGCCCTTTTTGCAGAGGAGCCCGAGAGAGTTTTATGGGGTGATGGTAACTTGCTATATCTAGATGCATGGGGTGCTTGTGCTCATTTATTTTAGAAATATTCACTGACTCCTGGTGCTTGGGGTCAGATAGACAGGTACCTGGCCCTAGCATATGGCTGATTTCTAATGGTGGGTAAGGATCAGGGACCAGCAGTGACTGTGGGAGATGAGTGAGGAGGCCACACATGGAGTCAGATCCTCCCTCAGGATGCTATGTCTCAAGGACAGCAACCTCGTGCAGGAGGGCTCTGAGGATCACATATTTCTTGATCAGTCCTGTGAACTGCATAATCCTACTCCAGATTTCTCACTGAGGGATGGACAGGGCAGAGACCAGCAGCTGGAGGACACACTGATCATGGCTGGAGTGGAACAGTGGGCCTGGAAGATTGAGTCAGAGAAAGGGAAAGGCAGAAGATAGTGGCAAGGATTTTGAGAGATAAAGGGAAGAGGAGAGAAGGCAATGTTTTCTACTGACTTCACCCACATTTCTGTGTGAACAAAAGGAGATTCTTGTCTCACAGGGAAGGGAAGAGGGCTGGCAAAAAGATAGAGTGACATTCTCAGCTCAAGTGCTCAGGATATCTTCCTTGCTCTTGAATACATATCACAGGAAGCCTGTGCATTCTGTCATAAGTGGAACTGCAGCTCATACCATTTAGTGAAAATTAAAGCGATGATGAAGACCTCATCATTAAAGTAGTGCAACGAAAGTATGTGAACATACAGAGAGATACAATGGAAGCAAAAGTCCAAAGGTAGACCGACTGCAAAACTTATGAGAATATAGACTATCGGAAAAGGAGATACCCCAATGCCAGCTTTCAGACACCTGGGCAATATGTGAAAACGTGGGAAAAAAAAGTAGTCCTTACTTCAAAAGCAACATTAGCATTAGACACAAAGGGATCGTGATGGAAGGTTTAGGGAGAAACCATATGATTTCATGATGCTGTACCCATGGTCCTGTACCCTCAATCTCATCAAATTATACCCTTTAACTTGAGGCTTTGTTATATGTAAGTATACCTCATTAAAGAGAGTTTCAAAACATAAAATAATAGAAGCAAATGTGGGAAAGCTCCTTTCCAATCATAAAGTGCATGTGTGATATGAGTCTGTCTTCCCATGTCTCAAAAATCCAAAATAATAAGACATTTAAAAAATTAATAATAGCAAAGTAAGAGGACCCTGAGCTCACCCTGTCCCATGTTTTCAACTGCATAACATCCACATCCAAGTCCAGGAAGCAGATAGTGATCCAAAGACTGGCAGAACAAACTCCACACCTAAGTAGAGAGAAGCTGCATCAGAAAGGTTAGGAATGTCAGAAAGGTGGAGGCTGTTTGCCTGCAGAAGGGGCAGAAAAAGTGAGCCCTCACACCAGGGAGGTCACACAGGGAAGACTAATCTCCATAACATTGGGCATTAAAACTTAGAGGGGCTGAATACCTTTGTGTTCAGGTCCTGGAGGTTTGGAGGTTAGCTGACCCAGCACTGGGAGATCCAGAAGGATGAGTGATAGCCAGATCTCTGCCTGTGTAGAGAGGCAATGTAAACATGGCATTTTACACAATGCCGAGGGAACAGGAGACATATGTATTCATGCTGATTCCTAAGTGTGTTGGAGGACTTCTTCAACAATGAGGGAGCTCACAGGCACCATTCTTCTCCTCCAGCCTCCCAGAATAAGCATAGAAGCACCCACAAGAGGGTGAGGCTGCACAGACACTTGCTAACTAACCCGTTAGCAGTGCGCCAGTCCCAAGGGTTCACTAGGGGACTCACCAAACCAAGCCTGCTGGTCTCAGGGCAAACATTTTTCAAACCACAAGGGCACCCTGTCTGACAAGCTGCATGCACAGCTGCCACAGCAGACTGTGCACATCTGCACCTCACCCAGCTGTACATATCCAGGTACCCTCATCTGTCTCACTAAGCCACATGTCCCCAGGCACAGACATGCTCTGTGCATATCCTCAAGCCCCTAGCTTCCACCGCTGGTCCACAACCCCCAGGCACCAAAGGACATTGGGAAATCTGGCATAGGACTAGTAGCCCTGTGCAATTTTGCTAACACTCCTGCCCTGTGCCCAAGTTATCCAGCGGGCATACCACCCCACAGCTGGCCTGCCTGGGTCCCACTAACACCACTGAGACAAAGCACAGCCCACAACAGGTAGACATCTGCAGTGCAGGTGCAGACACCTGCACTAAAAGGAAAAGTAACCCAGACACAGTAGCAGGCCGTGAACAATACCTATACGATAGCCTCCTGAAGGTCCAGGTCTTATAAACGGAGATGTGCACTGCTGAGGTCTCCAGGATCTCTTCTTCATAACGTTATTAGTTTCAAGAGCAGAAGGTACAGCTGACTTTCTTAACACAGAGAAATAGACAGTGAGACACAAAATGGACACACAGAGATGTTTATCCACAATGAAAGACCTAGTCAAAGCCACAGCCAGAGATCTAAGCCAAAGAGATGTAAGTAACATACCTGATACAGATTTGAAAGCAATGATCATAAGGATACTCATTAGAGTTGTGAAATGAGTAGAAGAGTGAAACCCCTGACTAGAGATAAGAAATAATACAGTAGACATTGAGGACACAATAAAGGAGAGAGAAGCATGCTGGAACTAACAGAGGGATGGAAGACGCAGAGAAACAAACCAGTGACCTCGAAGACTGAGTAATGGAAATTAATCACATTGAACCAAAGAGAGAGAACAGAATTCTGCAACGTGAGATGAGACTAAGGGAACTCAGTGACTACAGCAAAGATAACAATATTGATATTGTAGGAGTCTCAGAAGAAAGAGAAAAGGGGGCAGAAAATTTATTTGTGGAAACAATAGCTGAAAAATGCCCTAATTGGGGGAGGAAACAAACATCCTCATCCGGGAGGCTAGGGAATTTACATCAAAATGAACAAAATCAGGCCAACATCCAGACATATTGTAAGCAAACTTGCAAATTACAGTGACAATAAAGAAAAACTCTTAAATGCAGCAACACAAAGAGACCTTAACTTAGAAGGGAAGACCCATAAGGGTAGCTACCAGATTTCTGAACAGATACTTGGCAAGCGAGAAGCAAGTGACATCACATATTCAAAGTGCTGAATGGAAAAATCAGCAGCCAAGAATACTCTATCCAGAATGGAAGGAGTCTATCATTCAGAATGGAAGGAGACACAGACTTTCCCAAACAAAAACTAAAGGTGTTTGTACCACTAAACCAGTCCTGCAAGAAATATGAAGAGGGACTCTTTGAGTGGAAAGGAGAGACCAAAAGTGTCACTATAGAGGTAAAAGACACAAATCAAGTAAAACATGAATATTTTTGTAAAAAATAGTTAAGGAGCTCAGAGATATGGATTTGAAATATAATAACATCTACCAAAAACCTAGGGAGGAGAAAATAATGGGTTCCAAGGTAAATGACCATCAGCTTAGTACAAACTGCTAAACGCAGAAGAGGTTATATAAATAACCCAGCAGTAACCATATATCAGAAACCAGTCACAAATATACTAAGAATAAAGATAAATAAATTAAAATACTTCACTAAAGAAAATAAGCAAAACATGAAAGACAGACAAGAAAGGATTGGAGAAAATCATTAGAAACCACAAGAAAACAGGTAATATAATGGCAATACATACATACATAGCAATCATTTCTTTGAAGGTAAATGGAATGAATGCTCCAATCTAGAGACATACGGTGTAAGAACGGATGAAAAGAAAAAAAAAACTAGAGTAGCAATACTTGTATCAGAAAAAATACACTTAAAACAAAGTACATAACAAGAGACAGAGGAGGACGTTATATAACAGTAAAGGGTACAGTCCAAAAGGAGATAAAACAACTGTAAATATATCCCACAATTAAGTGGGATTTATTCCCAAGCTGCAAGGGTGGTTCAGTATTTGCAAATCAATGTGATACAATATATCAACAGGAGAAAGGATAAGAACCATATGATCGGGGCACCTGGGTGGCTCAATCCTTTAGCAGTCCGACATCAGCTCAGGTCATGACCCCATGATTCGTGAGTTCAAGTCCCACATCGGACTCTGTGCTGAAAGCTCAGAGCCAAGAGCCTCCATCGAACTCTGTGTCTCCCACTCTCTTTCTGCCCCTTCTCTGCTCACACTCTGTCTCTCTCAAAATTAATAAACGTTAAAAGAAAAGAACCATACAGTCATTTCAATACATGAAGAAAAAGCATTTGACATACTACAACATCCATTCATGATTATAACCCCCTAAAGTAGGTTTACAGGGAACATACATCAATGCAATAAATGTTTTCTATGAAAACCCTGCAGCTAAATCAACCTTAATGGAGAAAATCTGAGAGCTTTTCCTATAAGGTCAGGGAAAACACAAGGATGTTTACTCTTACCACTTTTAATAAACATAGCACTGGAAGTCCAAGCTACAGCCAGCAGATTAATCAAACGAAATGAAATGAAACAAAACGAAATGAAACAAAACAACGTAAAGTAAATTAAAGTAAAAGAAAAGAATAGAAAAACTAATCCAAATCTGGAAGAAGTGAATCTTTCACACTTTGCAGATTACATGACACTATATATAGAAAACCCTAAAGAGTCCACCCAATAACTGCTAGAAGTGATAAATACAGCAATGTCACCAGATACAAAATCATTGTACAGAAATCTGTTGCATTTCTAGACAATAACGAAGAAGTAGAGAGAGAAATTAAGAAAACAGTCCCATTTATAGTTGTACACCAAATAATAAGGTATCTATGAATAAATCTATCCAAGGTGGTGAGCGACCTATACTCTGAAAATTATAAAACAGTGATGAAAGAAATACAAGATGACACAAAAAAATGGAAGGATATTCCATACTCATGGATCGGAAGTACAAATTTCATGGAAATGTCTATACTTCCCAAAGCAACTGACACAAT
The DNA here is from genome assembly GCF_018350195.1 of Panthera tigris. Lineage (NCBI taxonomy): Eukaryota > Metazoa > Chordata > Mammalia > Carnivora > Felidae > Panthera > Panthera tigris. The sequence continues at coordinate 76,254 of NC_056672.1, read as the reverse complement.
TAATGCAATCGCCATCAAAATAGCAACAACATTTTTCATAGAACTAGAACGGTCCTAAAATTTGTACAGAACCACAAAAGACCCAAATCTTCAGAGTAAACAACCTTTATGTGAAGTGATAATTATGGATGGAACTATGCCTCTGGATCTTCTGCTCCAAAACACAGTAGTCAGCCTAAGCATTTGAACAAATGTTAGACGTATCCCAACCAAGGATCATTCTACAAAATACATTCTACAAACGTACCCTCAAAACTTTGCAGATTATGAAAAATATGGAAAAATCTAAAATTTGTCATGGCCAAGTGGAGCCGAAGGAGACAGGATGACTGTAATGTGCCAGCTGGGATGAGTCTGGAACAGAAGAGGTTAAAACCGAAGCAATCTGAATACAAATATAAAGTTAGTTAATACTACCATATCTCTTTGGGATATTGATTGTGATCATGTATCGACTTAGAGGACATCAATAGTCAGAAAACACTCTGATGTATGTGGAGACTCAATAATATCTTCCCAATTTTTCTGGTAACTAGAAACCCACCACGATTGAAAAGATTATTAGTAATCATGGTTTTATGTTTTCAACACCTAATATTATATGACTAGTTCTAGTATTAGTTACTAGTGATGGCCATGTACCTATTCTTGTTGTTCTTACTATTGTGTAATTTAAATAATAGCATTCATGGTACAGAAAACTGAATGCATGATATACACTTCATAGAAACATCCACTTTACATATTTTAAGATAATAACGTATGTAGACACCACTGTATTATGTGGTATGTAAATTAAGTGTTTTTCGGATCTGGAATGAACATGTCATTAAATGGCATTCCATAAAGGCGGTTATCCTAGATAATGAATGATACTCAGATTTTACAGGGTGTACTTCACATCATGCCTGAACAGTGTCCAAAAAAGAAAACATACATACACACGGCCAGATGGATCATTGTGACTGGCTCACTTATTGTAAAGAATCCTTGCTTTAATATTTTCACGCATATTTTTAGCAGGAATACAAGAGAATGAAATATTTTCAAATCGAAGAGATGTTCAAAGGCTGGAAGAATGATAGGGTGTTCAAGGGGTTTCAGAAGGAAAAGATGTGACCATGAAGTGGCAGTCACAGGCAAGCAGGTTTCTCTCATCCACTTTGACAGGTTTTCATGAGGGGATGTCCATCACAGCATGTGATCTGCAAAAGGGTAAGACCCAGAAGTACCAGAGGGAAAGACACGCTTTAGGAAGAGGTGACTTGGAAAGGGTGCTTCTGTGCCTAAATGATGGCTCAGAAACCTGGCTGGGTGTCCCTGGGTCAAAGATTTCAGGAGGCCAGCAGTAACCTAGACTCACAAAGATCTTAGTAACATACGTCAATGTAATTTAGAGTCACAAAAATCTTACAGCCACAGAGTTGATCCTCATCTATGATTAGGAGATGGTCAGTTTTACAGGATATGATCATCGGGCCAGCAGTAGATGGCTAAAATATTATTTAGGGTTATGTTTTTAATAAAAAAAATGTGCAAAAATATGGGGTTGGAATGTAAAGAAAACTCACAGGACCATCATGGAGTTACTTACGTTAAGGCCTCATGTCACTAACCCTAAATTCATTCCTGTAGGAATGTAACCTTTAACCAGTCAGCAATGAAATTCCTAGTCATTGCTGGAAATTTAACTGACAGACCCCTGTCATTCCCTCAGGGAGGAAATCTCGCCTAAATAAGGTATTCCATGCCACTAAATTTGTTTTAAGTTTATTTATTTTGAGAGAGAGAGAGAGAGAGAGAGAGAGAGAGAGAGAGAGAGAGAAAGAGAGCACATGCAAGGGAAGGGCAGGAATAGAGGGAGAGCGAGAAGCCCATGACCACGAGGTCATGATCTGAGCCAGGATCAAGACTCGGACACTTAACCAAGCGATCAAGACCCCGAGAATGTGGAGTTTCAAAGGTTAGCAGGCTTCGCTGGGATACAGCCCTGAGGGCACTGGCCTAATCCTTGAGAGAAGGCAGCAAACTACTTACAGGCAGATGGTATGGAAACAGTGACCTGTACATCGCCTGGTGCACACAGTGGGGCGATTATACACTCATCATGGAGAGTATCCCTGAGAGGCAGTGTTCACAACAAGGGGACAAAGGAGCTAGGACAGAGGAGGTGTGTGGGACCATTTTCCTCTTCTTCCCCACAGCATAAACACAGCCATCTGCTGGAAACAATGTCATCCCCACACTGGCTGCCTAAGATGCTTACACCAACCCCACATTCCTGTGCTCTGGTGAGACTGGCCTTCTAGGTCAATCAGGCTTGCTTCAGTCCCAATAGAGGTGTCCCCTTCCCCAGGAGACCAGCAGAAGCCCATGACCACACCACCTCTCTTGACCAGACAGTTCTGCAGAGCTTCACTTCGAGTGGCAGTCATTTCAAGTCTCATTTAAGAAGCAGATCGGAGCTGACCTAGATAAAACTCAGCACATTCTGGCCAAGGACCATATATTGTCCATACAACTGGCCTGAAGGACAGTGCAGCCAGAACACAAAACAGTGTATGCAACACACACCACAGCCACTCCCTGATGTGTCAGGCCCTGGACACTAGATGACCTCCTTTTCATAAAGCCATTCATCTCACAGGCAGCTAACATAATGAGCTTTTGTAACACAGAGAAGACAAATACTCAGCCAAAATGCCAAGACAAGAGGAATGCATCCCAAATGAAAGAACAAGATAAGGTCATGGCCAGAGAAATGGAAGGAACACTTCCAAACTCATTCTATGAGGCCAGCTTGGCCTTGAGTCCAAACTGGACAAAGACCCCACCAGAAAGGAAAACTACAGACCAATTTCCCTGATAAACCTGGATGCAAAAATTCTCAACAAAAAGTAGCGAACCGGATCCAACAATACATACAAATAATTATTCACCACAATGAATTGGATTTATTCCTGGGATGCACCACCAATTCAATATCTGCAAATCAACTGATGTGATACATCACATTGATAAAAGAAAGGATAACAACCATATGATTCTCTCAATAGATGCAGAAAGAGCATTTGACACAATGTAGCATCCTTTCTTGATGAAAAAAAAGCACTCATGAAAGGAAGGATAGAAAGATCTTGTCTGAATATCAGTATGTCCAGATACGAAAGTCCCACAGCTAATATCATCTTCAATGAGGAAAAACTGAGAGCTTTCCCCCTAAGGTCAGGAACACAACTGGGATGTCCACTCTCACCACTGTTATTCCACAAACTGTTGGAAGTCCTAACCTCAGCAAGCAGACAACAAAAAGAAATACAAGGCGTCCAAATTGGCAAGGAGGGTAAAACTTTCCCTCTTCACAGACATGATAATTTCCAAGGAAATCCAAAAGACTCCATGGAAAAACTGTTAGGACTGATACTGGAATTCAGGAAAGTCTCAGGATACAAAATCAATATACAGAAGTTGACTGCATTTCTATACACCAATAATGAGTCAGCAGAGAGAAATCAAGGATTGATGTACTTTACAACTGCACTGAAAACCATCAAATACCCAGGGGTAAACATAACTAAAGAGGTAAAAGATCAGTACACTTAAAACAATAGGGGGTGCCTGGGTGGCTCAGTCGGTTAAGTGCCAACTTCGGTTCAGGACATGATCCTGCATTTGTGGGTCTGAGTCCTGTGATGGGCACTGTGCTGACAGCTCGGAGCCTGGAGCCTGCTTCAGAGTCTGTGTCTCCCTCTCTTTCTCTTTCTGCCCCTCCCCTGCTCATGTGCTCTCTCTCTCTCTCTCTCTCAAAAATAAACAAAGATTAAAAAAATAAAGGAACAAACCATACAACATCTATGAAAGAAATGGAAGAAACACAAAGAAACGGAAAAACATTCCATGCTCATGGATGAGAAGAACAAATATTATTAAAATGTCAATACTACCCAAAGTAATCAACACATTCAATGCAATCCCTATCAAAATAACACCAGCATTCCTCACAGAACTAGAACAAACAACCCTAAAATTTGTAGGGAGCCAGAAAAGACCCCAAATCGCCAAAGTCATGTTGAAAAAGAAAACAAAGCTGGAGACATTAAAATTTGGACTTTATGGTGTATTAGAAAACCGCAATCATCAAAACAGTATGGTACAGGCACAAAAACGGACACAGACATCAATGGAACGGAAAAGGGAACCCATAAATGGACCCTCAAACATATGGCAGAGTAATCTTTGATAACAATGGAAAGAATATCCAATGGAAAAACAAAAGTCTCTTCAGCAAATGGTACTGGGAAAACTGGACAGTGAAAAGATTGGACCTGGTCTAATTCTTAAACCACACACACGTGCACGCACACACACACACACACACACACACACACACACACACACACCTCAAAATGGATGAAAGATATAAATGTAAGAAAGGGACCATCAAAATCCTAGAGGAGAAAACAGGCAATCTACCTCCTTGATCCTGGCCACAACAACTTCTTGCTTGTCATGTCTCCAAAGCAAGGGCAATAAAAACCAAAATGAACTATTGGGACCTCAAGATAAAAAGCTTCTGCACAGCAGAGGACACAATCAGAAAAACTAAAAGGAAACTTAATGGAATGGGAGAAGATATTTGCAGATGACATATCAGATAAAGGGTTAGTATCCAAAATCTATAAAAAATTATCACACTCGACACCCAAAAACCAAATAATCCAGTGAAGAGATGGGCAAAAGACGTGAAGAGACACTTTAACAAAGATGACATCCAGATTGGTCACACATGAAAAGATGCTCAATCTCACTTGTCATCACTGAAATACAAATCGAAACCACAATGAGATATCCCCTCACACCTATCAGAATGGCTAAAATTAACATCTCTGAAAAAGACAGATGATGGCAAGGATGCAGAGAAAGGGAACGCTTTTGCAATGCTGGTGGGAATGCAAAGTGGTGTAGCCACTCTGGAAATAGTATGGAAATTTTTCAGAAAAACTAAAAATAGAACTACACTAGGCCCCAGCAATTGCACTACTACGTATTTATCCAAAGGATACACTAACGCTGAGTCGAAGTGGCACATGCACTGCAATGTTTATAGCAACATTATCAACAATAGCTAAATTATGCAAAGAGCCCAAATGACCATTGACAGATGAATGGATAAAGAAGATGTGGTATATTCATACAATGGAATATTACTCAGCGGTCAAAAAGAATGAAATCTTGCTATTTGAAACAACATGGATGGAACCGGACTTGATTATGCTAAGCAAAATATGTCAGAGAAAGACACACATCATATGATTTCTCTCATCTGTGGAATTTAATACAACTGATGAATGTAGTGAAAGGAAAGCAAAAATAAGATACAAATAGAGAGGGAGTCAAACGATAAGAGCCTCTTAAATACAGAGAAGAAACTCAGGGTTCCAGGAGGGTTACTGAATAGGGTATGGGCTAAATGGGTGATGGGCATTACGGGCGCACTTGGGATGAGTATTGGGTATATTTTGTACTTGATGGATCACTAAATTCTACTGCTGAAACTGTATTCCAATATAAAGTAATTAACTTGGGCTTAAATTAAAAAAAAAAAGAAATATTAAAAAGAATTAAAGAAATGTACTACCAGTCAAAAGAAAAGAATATTTAAATCGGGCTCTTAGAGTGGAAATCTAGGACTAAAAGTGTTACAGACAAGAAAGGATCAGACAAAACATCAAGAAACAATGGCAAAACAACTAGTAGAATGGCACTAAATATATACCTATTAATAATCACTCTAAATGTACATGGACTAAATGCTCCAATCATAAGACATTGGATAGGGAGTCAGAATGGACAAAACAAACAAACAAACAAAAACAACACTTATCTAGATGCTGCCTACAAAGCTTTATTTGGACTTAAGTCACCTTCAGATTTAAAGTGAGGGAATGAAGAAACATTTATTATGCCAATAATGTCAAAAGAAAGCCAGTAGCAATACTTATATCAGGCAAAATAACCTTTAAAACCGAGACTCTATTTTGGTACACTTTGGGTAAATACCTAATAGTGACATTTCATGAACCCAGTATTTATAGCAGCATTATCAACAGTAGCCAAACTATAGAGAAAGCCCAAGTATCCATCAACTGATGAAGTTATAAAGAAGTTGTGTGTGTGTGTGTGTGTGTGTGTACGTATGTATACGCATATATACATATGTACGTATGTGTAAGTTCATATATACAAACATGTATATACAAAGAAATATAACTCAACTTCAAGAACAATGAAATCTTGCCATTTGCAATGATGTGGATGGAGCTAGAATGTATTACGCTAAGTGAAATATGTCAATCAGAGAAAGACAAACATATGATTTCACTCATGTGGAATTGAAGAAACAAAACAGATGAAAACATGGGAAGGGGGCAGGAAATGAGAAGAGTGGTAACAAACCACATGAGTCTCTTAATGTTAGAGAAAAAACCCGAAGGTTGATGGAGGGAAATGGGTCAGCGCTGGGCTAGATGTGGGATGAGTAGTAAGGAGAGCACTTGTTGTGATGAGCACTGGGTATTGTATGTAAGGGATGAATCACCAAATTCTACTCCCGAATCCGAGAATGCACTGTATGTCAACTATGACTTAAATTAAAATAAATAAATAAATGAATAAGTAAATAAATAAATAAAGCTATAACAAGAGATGAAGACGGACGCTATCTCATACTAAAGGGGACAATGAAACAAGAAGATCCAATGATTGTAAATTTTGATGCACCCAACATGCGATCACCAAGTATATAAAATATTTAACAACAACCATAAAGGAACTCATTTTTTATAATATAACGATAGTAGAGGACTTTAACACATCGCTCACATCAATGGACAGAAGCTGTAAACAGAAAATCAACAAGGAAACAATGGCTTTGGATGACACCCTGGACCAGATGGATTTAACAGATATATTTAGAACACTCCATACTAAAATGGCAGAGTACATATTCTTTTCAAGCGCACATGGGACATTCTCCAGAATTGATCATATTATAGGCCACATATCAGAAGAACAGCAGAAGGAAGGAAGTAATAGAGATTCAGGCAGAAATAAGGGATATCAAACCAAAAAGACACTAGACAAAATCAATGAAACCAGGGGCTGGTTCTTTGAAAACAGTAATCAACATGAAAACTTCTAGGCAGACTTTTCAGTAAGAAGAGAGAAAGGACTCCAATAAATAAAATCACAAATAAGAAAGGAGAAATAACAGTCCACACCACAAAAATACAGTTAGAAGTTAATATTATGAACAACTATATGCAACAAATTGGACACTCTGAGAAAAATGGACAAATTCCTATAAACACACAAACTACCAAAACTGAAACAGGAAGATACATAAAATCTGAAAACAGAAAGAAATAAAATCAGTAATAAAAAAAATCTCCCCCCAACACAAGAGTTCTGGGCCAGATGGTTTAACTGATGAATTCTACCATCTATTTAAGAAAGAGGTAATATGTATTCTCCTCGAATTATTACGAAAAGTAAAAAAGAAGGAAAACTTATAAATTCATCTTATGAGGCCATCATTACCCTGATACCAAAACCAGATAAAGCCTCCACTAAAACCGAAAACCGGCGGGGCGCCTGTGTGCCTCGGGCTGTTTACTGTCCAACTCTTAATTTTGGATTAGGACATTATCTTGCGGTGCGTTCATTTGAGTTCCATGTTGGACCCTGCCATGACAGTGTGGGGCATGGCCAGGATTCTCTCTCTCCCTATCTCTGAGCCCCTCCCTCACTTTTATGTACTCAAAGGAAAGAAATAAACATTTAAAAAATGTTAAAAAAATTTTTAAATAAAACTGCAGCCCAATAGCCTGATGACTATGTATGCAGAAATTCTTATTAAAATACCTTCAAATTAAAGTCAACAATACATCAATAGAATCATTTACCATAATCAAGTGGGATATATTCCTGGGCTGCAAGGGTGGTTCCACATTCACAGATCAATCAACATGATGCACCACAGTAATAGAAGAAAGGATAAGAACAATACAATGCTTTCAATAGATGCAGGAAAACTATTTGAAAGAATGTCACATCCATTCATGATAAAACCCCTCAGCAAAGTACATTGAGAGTCAACCTACCTGCACATAATAAAGGTCATCTAGGAAAAACCCACAGCTCATCTCATCCTCAATGGGGAAAAATTGAAAATTTTTCCTCCAAGGTCAGGGACAAAACAGGGATGACCCCTCTCACCAGTGTTATCCCACATAGTACGGGAAACCCTAACCACAGCACTCAGACAACAAAAAGAAATAAGAGGCATCCAAATCAGCAAGGAAGAAGTAGCACTTTCGCTATTTGGAACTGACATGATGTGTTCTATTAAAAACCTGAAAGATTCCCTTAAAAATTGCTAGAATTGATATATGAATTCCACAAGTCACAATATACAGAAATCAAGCTACATAGATGTATTGCATTTCTAACACAAATCATGAATTAACACAGAGAGAAAGTAAGGGATCATTCCCATTGACAGGCTCACAAATACCACAAGAAACCAGGAATAAACCTAACCAAAGAGTTGAAAGACCTGTACTCTAAAGTCTATGAAACACTGATGAAAGAAATGGAAGAGGACACAAAGAAATGGAATACATTTCATGTTCATGGATGGGAAGCACAAAATACTGTTAAAATGTCTACACTCCTCAAAACAATCTACACATATAATGGAATCCCTATCACACTAACAAAATCATTTGTGACAGAACAATGACAAATAATCTCAAAATTTGTATGGAATAACAAAAGTCCCCAAACAGCCAAAATAAACTTGAAGAAGAAAAGCAAAGCTGGAGACATCACAATTCCAGACTTTAGGTTATATTACAAAGCTGTACTGATCAGAACAGTATGGTACTGGCAAAACAACAACAACAACAACAACAACAACAACACCAAAACACAGAGGCATAGATCAATAGAATAGAAAGGCAGAAATGAACTCACACCTATATGGTCAATCAATTCTCAACAAAGCAGGAAAGAACATCCAATGGAAAAAAAGATAGTCTTGGGACACAGGGGTGGCTCAACCAACAAAGCGTGTGATTGTGAATTCAGCTCAGGTTATGATCTCAGGGCAGTGCAGAGCATGCGTGGGATTCTCTGTCTCCATTTCTCTCTGCCCCTCTTCTGCATGCTCTCTCTCTCTCAAAAATAAGTAAATAAACTTTAAAAAAGTTTATTTTTTAAAAAATAATTCATATATCAATTCTAGCAATTTTTAAGGGAATCTTTCATGTTTTTTATAGAACACATCATGTCAGTTCCAAATAGCGAAAGTGCTACTTCTTCCTTGCTGATTTGGATGCCTCTTATTTCTTTTTGTTGTCTGATAAACATATGGTTTTGGAAAAACTGGACAGCATCCTGCAAAACAAAACAAAAACAACAATGGACCACTTTCTTACAACATACACAAAAATAAATCCAACATGGATAAAGACCTATATGTGAAACCTGAAACCATAAAAATCCCAGAGGATAACACGGGTAGTATCTTATTTGACATTGCCTGTACAAACGTCTTTGCAGATATATCTCTAGAGGTAAGGGAAACACAAGCAAAAATAATGAGACTTCATAAAAATTAAAACCTTCTGTCACCAAGGAAATAATCAACAAAACTAAAACACCTACAGAATGATATTTGCAAATGACATCAGATAAAGGGTGAGTGACCAAAATATATACAGTTATACAGCACCCAAAAAATGAAAAATCTGATTAAAAATGGGCAGAAGACAAAAATGGACATTTCCCGAAGGAAGACATATACCTGGCTAAGAGACAAATGAAAAAATACTCAACAATATGGAAAGAACCTAAATGTCCATCAACTGATGAATGGATAAAGAAATTGTGGTTTATATACACAATGGAGTACTATGTGGCAATGAGAAAGAATGAAATATGGCCCTTTGTAGCAACATGGATGGAACTGGAGAGTGTGATGCTAAGTGAAATAAGCCATACAGAGAAAGACAGATACCATATGGTTTCACACTTATGTAGATCCTGAGAAACTTAACAGAAACCCATGGGGGAGGGGAAGGAAAAAAAAGAGGTTAGAGTGGAAGAGAGCCAAAGCATAAGAGACTGTTAAAAACTGAGAACAAACTGAGGGTTGATGGGGGGTGGGAGGGAGGGGAGGGTGGGTGATGGGTATTGAGGAGGGCACATTTTGGGATGAGCACTGGATGTTGTATGGAAACCAATTTGACAATAAACTTCATATATTGAAAAAAATGTATTTAGTTTAGTTTAAATTTATGTATGCATTTCTTTAGTATTTATTTTTTCAAGTTTTTATTTAAATTCCAATTGGTTAACATACAGTGTATGTTAATTTCAGGTATAGAATGTAGTCATCCATCACTTACATACAACACCCAGTGATCCTCACTGCTAGCGCCCTCCATAGCCCATCACCCATTTAACCCATGCCCCTGCCCACCTCACTTATAGTAACCCTCCATTTGCTATTTATAGTTAAGAGTCTGGTTTCTGGTTGATTTTTATTCATTCAATTATGTGAAGGGTCACATTTATTGATTTGCATTTCTGAAACATCCTGCCTTTACAGGGAAAAAACCCTTCATCACGGTCAATGATTCTTTTCATGTGATCCTGAATTTGGTTTGCCTGTACATTATTGGGAATTATTCATCTATATTCATCATGGGGATCCTGGCCTATAGATTTCTGTTCAGGTAGTATCCTTTCTGGCTTCCTACCAGGGTAATTCCAGTCTCATGAAATGAGTTTGGTGGTGTTCATTCCTTTTGAATCAGTGAGAGGACTGCTGTTAGTTCTTCTACAAACGTTTGGTTAAATTCACCAATGAATCCACCTGGTCCTGGGGTTTTCTTCCTTGGCAGAACTTCGATTGCTGATTCAATTTACTTACATTGGTTATCTTCTTGTATTGATACAGTCTTCCTTTAATGGGTCTGTGCAAACCTTCCATATCTTCCTGATACAATCTTGGTAGGTTGTGCGTTTCTAAGAACCTTTCCATTTCTTCTAGGTAGGTAGTTTTATGTCATCTAATTTGGACATAGTCGCCACTTTGTCTGCTTTATGTTTCTTTGGTAAAAGGCATAATATCTTCTCTTTTATGTATAATTCTTTTGACTTTGGTCCTCTTTATGTCTTAGCATAGTCCATGTATAGTCCTGACAATTTTGTTTCACTTTTCTGAAAACCCACTGTTGGTGTTCTTCATATTTTCTATTGATTTCATGGTCTGTTTCATTGGTTTCCACTCTCATATGGATTAATTTCTCCCTTTTGAGAACATTAGGCATAGATTGTTTTTTTCTTCTAGTTCTTAGAAGTTAAAGGTAGGTTGTTCATGTGAGTCTCAAATCTATCCTCCACGCATGCAAATCCAGTGACTCATCAGAGAACCTTCAATAGGTCTTTTCTGTCCTATTTCTCATTCTCAGAACTCTGAGAAATAGAATCCAAAAATTTATTTGAAGACACAATAAATGAAAACTTCCTTAATGCGGGGAAGGAAACAGATACAGAGCAGGAGGCACAAAGAACCCCCATTATATTTAACAGAAGCAGATCCACACCAAGTCGTATAGTAATTAAAACCCAAAATGTCGTGATAAAGAAAAATTTTCACAGCAAGAAAACAAATGTTGACAGTTACCTACAAGGGAAACCCCATAAAGTTATCACTGGATGTATTTCAGAAGAAACTTTGAAACCGTAAGTGAGCAGCATGGTTTGGTAAAGGTGCTGAATGGAACACATCTGCAACCAAAGAGAGTCTATCCAGCAAACTATCATTCAGATGGAAGGAGAGATCAAGAGGTTCCCAAATAAGTACTAAGCGAGTTCACAATCAACAAACCACCCCTGCAAGAAATGTTAAAGGGGACTCTTTAAGTGGAAAAGAAACACCTAAAGTGACAATATTAAAGTGTGAAACGTAAAAGCAATAAAAATGAGTATATCTGTAAAACATCAGTCAAGGTATTCACAATATGAAAGGTTTCGAAATAGGAACACTACATAGCTACAACACGGGGAGGAGAGGAGTAAACAACTGGTTCAAACTTAAACAACTATCAACTTAATATAGACTCCTATATGCAGAAGTGGTTAGGTACAAACCTAATAATACCCACAAATCAAACACTACTAATACATATGCAGAGTATAAAGACAAACAATTTCAACTGTGAAATTGTGAAGAAACCCAGCAAATCAAAAAAAGAGAAAGAGAACAAAGGATCAGAAAAAATCAGAAATAACCAATATCAAGTAATAATAGGACAAGTAGATGTCTATCAATTACCTTGAATAGAAACAGAATAAATGCTCAAATCAAAGGCACTGGGTGACAGATAGGGGCAACTGGATGCCTCAATCCCTTGAGATTTCGACTCTTGATTTTGGTTCAGGCTATGATCACAGGATCATGGGATTGAGCCCCAACTGGGCTCTGCACTGAGCATGGAACTTGGTGAGGATTCATTCTCATTCTCATTCTCTCTCTCCCTCTCTCTCTGTCTCTCTCTTCCCTCATTCCCTCCACCCCGCCCTCACATGCCTGTGCTCTCTCTCTTCATAATAAAAGGCACTGGGTGATAGAATGAGTAAATATATAGGACCCATCTATCTTCTACCTACAAGAGACTAATTATAGAACTAACGTTTCAAAAGAAATCTGCAGTAGCAATACCTTTAGCAGACAAAATAGATTTAAAAATAAAACTGTAACAAGAGACAAAGAAGGACACGATAATAATAAAAGGTACAATCAAACAAAAAGGTAGAACAATTGTAAACATATATGCGCTCAACCTGAGAGCATCCAAATACACAAAGCAGTCCAAAACTAAAGAATTGATAGTCATCCAATAATAGTAGGGCACTTTAACACCCCAATGACATCAATGGAGAGATATTTCCATCAGAAAATCAACAAGGAAGTAGAGACATTGAATGATAGAGTAGACCAGATGGACCTAACCGATATATTTTAGACATTCCATCCTAAAACAGCACAATACACATTCTTTTCATGTGCACATAGAACATTCCCCACACTCGATAAAATACTAGGTCATAAAACAAGCCAAAACAAAATCAAACAGATCGATACCATACGATGTGTCTTTTCAGACCACAATGCTATGAAACTAGAAGTCTACAACAAGAAAAAAAATCTGGAAAAGGCACAAAATCATGGAAGTTAAATAACATGCTACTAAACAATCAATGGCTCAACCAACAAATCAAAGAGAAAATCCAAAAAAACATGGAAACAAATGAAAATGAACACACAACAATCCAAACTTCTGTAAAGCAGGAAAACTGGTTCTAACAGGGAAGTTCATAAAAATACAAGTCTGTCTTAGGAAAAAAAGAAACAAAAAAACACACATTGAAGGAAACTCCATTACTTTATAAACTAAAAACCAGACAAAGGACAACAAAGAAAACTCACAAAGGACAGAATGAAGAAAATAATTAAAATCAAAAAAGAAATAAATGATATAGAGATTAAAATTATACACCTGATGCATCAAAAACAGATGAGGCAGTATGTGAAATCCTATCATACCGAGAGAGGCAGGTTGATGGTGTGAAACAGTCCAGAGCCAAGCAAGAATGGGGCAAGGCAAAAACAACCTCCAGTGCAGGGAGACAGGGGCAAAAAAAATTGAACACACTCCCTCCCAGATGCAGGGCGGCATCCACGCATAAAAATCTCCCTGCTCCAAGTGGGAGTGCAAACATAACTTACTTCTTGTCCTAGACCTAACCCTAACACTAGCCCAAATCCCAACACCTAAACATAACAGCTAACCCTAACCATAACCCTAATACTAAACCCTGTCACTATCCCTACGCCTAAACCCAAACCTAACCCTACCGAATTGAGAAAGTAAACAAACCCTGAACTAACCCTAACCTTGATCCTAAACCTCTAACCCTAACCCTATAACTCTAACCCTAAAACCCTAACCCTAATGCTCTAACTGTACCCGCTAACCCTAAAATTATAAAACCTAAAACTAACCCTATCCCTAACCATAAAACACTAACACTAACCATAACGCTAACCGCTTATCGAATCTCCACACCCATAAGCCGAACCCAAGTCCTAGTCCTAGACCTCACCTTATCCCTAAACCTAACGCAAACCCTAACACTAATGCTATCAACTTACCGTAACCCCACCATCTAACAATTACCTTAACTCTCAAACCCAAACCATAACTCTAAACCTAAGCTTAACCCAAGCCCAAACCTAATGCCTAAACCTAACTCTAACTCCAAACCCTAACCCTTAACCATTACACTAAACACTAACCATAACCTTAAACATAACCCTAATGCATAAACCTAACTCTAACCCCTAACACCAACCCTAACCATAACCCTAACCCCTAACACCAAACCCAATCCCAAACCCTAACCCAACGCACACGACACACAGGAATGGTGTCACATCCACACTGGTGAAGTCCCTGATCAGAACATTAACCCTAGTTAAGGATATTTCTAGATGGGGACCCAATTCCTATCTCTGAGAACACCACAACCAAATGGCCCAAAGCGGTATAGAATTACTCGACATGGAACATCGAACATCATCATGACATTTCCAATGCCTGCATGGAGCAGAACAAGGGGGCTGATGAGGCCCAACTGAAGATGGCACACACACGAGGCTGGTCCTGGAACACAAAGACTAAGCCTGAACAGCCCGTTCTGATGAGGCCCACACACAATCCTCTGGGGAGACCACTACCCTGCGGAGGTTCAGCGCTTGGAGCTTCCTGGGACCTAACCCTAACCTTAACTGTGACACTCACATACCGCTCAAACTAAACCTCACCCCAACTCTAAACCTAACCCTACACAGGACCCGCACCCACGCATGGACCCTCATTCAGCCCTCAGGGTGATCACGGCACTGGTGTCGCTTTGGCCCTGGCAACATCCATGGAACGAACCTTAACCTTGGCAAAAGCTTTCTCCTAATGGGGACCCAATTCCTAAGTCTGAGGACATGACGGTCATGGGGCCCAGAAGCGGAGGAGGATTATGTGGCATGGAACCTGGAACATCACCATGTCATTTCCAAAGACCAGAAGGAGGTCCACAGGGGACTTCTTGAGGTCTAACCGAGGAGTGGCACTGGCACCCAAAACTCAGCCTGACTGGGACCTTCCTTAGACCCCTCTACTCAGCCTTGTGGGGTGACAATGGCCCTACTGGGGGTATAGTGCCAGGAGCCTCCTGTGACCAAGCCCTAATCTTAACAGTGACCCACAGTATACACGTGAACCTAAACCTCACCTCATCTTTAACACTTACCCTACACCTGACTCGCACCATGCGTGTGCCCTCATATCATCGATACAGGGAGATCACAGGACTGGTGTCACTTCAGCCCTGGAGATTTCCCTGGCCAAAACCCTAACTGTAGCTAAGGCTTTCTGCATATGGAGACCGAATTTACACAGTCTGACAAGAGCAGGCACAATTGGTTGAGAAGCGGTGCAGGATAATTGTGTGTGAAACGTGGAACATCACCATGTCATTTCCAAAGCAGGGCTTCAGATGCACAGGAGGATTCCTGAGGCCTACCGAAGAGAGCGGATATAGGTGTGGGGCCGTGGAACGCAAAGACTAATGCTGACCGGTACCCTTCCTTCTGCACTCCAGTCAGCCCTTCAGGGAGACAACTGCACTGCTGTAGGTTCAGGGTCTAGAACCTCCTGGGAACTAATCTCAACCATAAACAGAAACGTAACCCTAACGCTACACCTAAACCTAACACGAACTCTCAAACTAACTCTAAACCAGACCCACACCCGCCCATGTGCCCACATTTCAGCCCTCCATGGAATTCACGAGAATGGTATTGCTTCGGCCCTGGCGATGTCCCTGTACCGAACCCTAACCCTAGCTAAGCCTCTCTCCCCATGGAGACCCAATTCCAAAGTCTGACAACAGCACATACATGGGTTCCAGAATAGGTGCAGAAATACTCAACATAACATGGAACATCACCATGTCATATCCAAAGCACGACTGCAGCTACAACAGAGGATTTATGAGTACTAAACGAAGAGCATTCCATACACTTGTCTGGACTTTGTACCCAAAGACAAATCCTTACTGGAAACCTCCCTTGTGTACTCCACTCAGCCCTTCGGGGAGACAACTTTGGGGAGACAGCTGCACGAGGGGATTCCTGAGCCCCACCAGAAGGGTGAACCATACATTTGACTGGCCATGGAACCCAAAGACTAATCCTAACTGGCACTCTCCCTTGTGTACTCCACTGAAACCTTCGGGGAGACAACTCCTCTGCTTTGGGGTCGGTACCTGGAGCCTCCTGGGACATAACCGTGACCCTAACCCTACCCCTAACCCTCACCCTACACCTGACCCTATCTATCACACTAACTCTAAAACAGACCCAGAGCCAAGAATGTGCCCTCACATCACCCTCCATGGATTCACAACACTGGTGTCACTTGGGCCCTGGCAATGTCCCTGGACCAAACCCTAACCCTAGGTAAGGCTATATTCCCTTGGGGACCCAATTCCAAAGTCTGACAACAGCACACACACGGGTTCAAGAATCGGTGCAGAAATACTCGCCATGGAATGTGTAATATCAAAACGTCATTTCCAAAGAGCTATGGCAGCTGCACTAGAGGACTTCTTAGGCCTAACGGAAGGGTGGACCATATATTTGTCTGGCCTTGGAACCCAATAACTAATCCTGACCGGCACCTTCCCTTGTGTACTCCACTCAGACCTTCGGGGAGACAATTGCTCTGCTGTGGGGTGTCTAGAGACTCCTGGGACCTAACCCTAACCTTAAACATAACCCTCACCCTACACCTAACCCTATCTGTAACCCTAACCCTACGCTTGACCTGCACCATCGCATGGGCCCTCACTTCAGCCCTCGAGGGAGATCATGAGACTGAAGTCGCTTCAGCCCTGGTGATGTCCCTGGACCGAACCCTAACCCTAGCTAACCCTAGCTAAGGATCTCTCCCCATGGGGACCCAAAACCAAGTCTGACAACACCACGCACCTGGGGTCTGGAAGCAGTGCAGGATCACTCGGCATAGAACCTGGAACAACACCATGTCCTTTCAAAGACCCGGCTGCGGCACCCCGAGAGGATTCCAGAGGCCTCACTGACCAGTGGCCCAAAGAGTTGTGTGGTCTTGGAAGCCCAAGACTAATCCTGACCAGCACCCTACCATGTGCCCTCAGCTTATTCCTTCGGGAAGACAACTGCACTGTTGTGGGTTCAGCGCCTGGAGCTCCCTGGGTCCTAACACTACCCTAAACCTAAGCCTAACCAGAACCCTCAACCGAAACCGAAACCTATGTCAAACATTAACCCTCCACTTGACCATCACCTTCGCATGGGCTCTCACTTCATCCCTGGAGGGACATCACGAGACTGGAGTTGCTTTGGACATGGTGACGTCCAGGGACAGAACCTTAACCCTAGCTAAGGCTCTATCCCCATGTGGGCCCAATACCAATGTCTGACAACACCACATTCCTGGGCTCCAGAAGCGGTGCAGGATCACTCGGGGTAGAACCTGGAAGGTCCCCATGTGATTTCTAAGGCCTGGCTGCAGCTGCCTGATAGGATTCCTGAGGCCTACTACCCCAGTGACCCATAGAGTTGTCAGGCCTTGGAACCAAAAGACTAATCCTGACTAGCACCCTCCCTTGTACACTCAGCCCAGCGGGGAGACAACTGCACTGCTGTGCTTTCAGCGCCTGGAGCCTCCTGGGACCTAATTCTAACCCTAACCCTAAACGTAATCCTAACCAGAACCCTCAACCAAAACCTAATCCTATCTTGAACTCTAACCCTACACTTGACCCGCATCATCGCTGGGCCCTCAATTCAGCGCGCAAGGGAGATCACGAACCTGGAGTCGCTTCAGCCCTGCCGACTTCCCTGGACCTGGTTAAGGCGCTAACCCCGTGGGGAACCAATTCCAAAGACTGACAACAGCACACACACGGTTTCGAGATCAGTGTAGAAATACTCTACATGGAATGTAGAACATCACCACGTCATTTCCAAAGCGCGACTGCAGCTGCACGAGAGGATTCCTGAGGACTATCCGAAGTGTCTCCCATACATTCATCTGGAATTGGAACCCAAAGACTTATCCTGACTGACACCCTCCCTGGGGACACCACCCGGCCCCTCGGGGAGACAACAGCACTGTTGTGGAATCAGTGCTTGGAGCCTCCTGGGACCTAACCCTAACCGAAACCGTAACCCAAACCATATCCCTCAACCTACACTTAACCCTATCTCTAACCCTAACCCTGTACTTCACCTGAAACTTCGCATGGGCCCTCAATCAGCCCTCTAGGAAGATCATGAAACTGGAGTCGCTTCAGCCCTGGTGACTTCCCAGGACCGAACCCTAACCCTAGCTAAGGCTCTCTCCCCATGTGGAATAAATTTCAAGTCTGACAACAGCACGCACATGAGATTGACAATCAGTGCAAATACTCGGCATGGAACATGGAAATTCACCATGTCATTTGCAAAGCGCGACTGCATCTGCATGAGAGGATTCCTGAGGCCTACCTGTAGGGTGGCCAATACATTTTTATGGCCTTGGAACCCAAAGCCTAATGCTGACAGGCACCCTCCTTTGTGTAGTGCACTCAGCCCTTCAGGGAGACAACTGATCTACTGTGGGTTCAGTGTCTGGAGTCTCCTGGGACCTAACCCAAACCCTATCTATGATCCAAACCATAACCCTCACCCTACACCTAACCCTATCTAGCACATTAACTCTACTGCAGACTCACAGCCACACATTTTCCCTCACTTCACCTTCCATGGAATTAATAACACTGGTGTGGCTTCAGCCCTGGAAACTTCCCTGGACCGAATCCTAAACCTAGCTAAGCCTCTCTTCCCATGGGGTCCCAATTCCAAAGTCTGACAATACCACGCAGACGGTTCAAGAATCGGTGCAGAAATACTCAGTATGGAGCGTGTAACATCACCATGTGGTTTCCAAAGCATGACTGCATCTGCACAAGAGGATTCCTGAGGTCTACCCGAAGGATGTCCCATACATTCATCTGGCCTTGAAACCCAAAGACTAATGCTGACCAACACCCTACCTTGTGTCCCCCACTCAGCCCATTGGGGATACAAAGGCTCTGCTGTGGGGTCAGTGCCTGGAGCCTCCTGGGACCTAACACTAACCCTAAATGTAACCCTTACCGTAACACTCACCCTACACTTAACCCATTCTCTAACACTAACCATACACTTGACCTGCACCCTCCCATGTGCCCTCATTTCAGCCCTCGAGGGAGATCACAAAACTGGAGTCGCTTGAGCCAGGTCTATTTCCTTGGACCGAATCCTAACCCTAGCTAAGACTCTCTCACTATGGGGACCCAATTCCAAAGTCTGACAACAGCCCGCTCAAGAGTTCAAGAATCGGTGCTGAAATACTCGGCATGGAACGTGGAACGTGAGTATGTCATTTTCTAAGGGTGACTGCAGCTGCAAGAGAGGTTTACCGAGGCCTACCCAAAGGGTGGCCCAGATATTTGTGTGGCCTAGAATCCAAAGGCTAATCATGACCGGCACCCTCCCTTGTGTCTTCCACTCAGCCCTTCGGGGAAACATCTGCACTGCCTTGGGGTCAGTGTCTGGAGGCTCCTGAGACCTAAACCTAACAGAAACCCTAACCAGAACCCTCAGGAGAACCCAAACCGCATCTCGAACTCTAACCCTACACTTGAAGCGCACCGTCACATGGGCCCCCCACTTCAGCCCTTGAGGAAGGTCACGAGACTGGTCTCGTCAACACTGGTGATGTCCCTGGATCGAACTCTAACCCTAGCTAAGGCTCTCTCCCCATGGGTACCCAATACCAAAATCTGACAATCCCACGCGCCTGGGGTCCTGAAGCGGTGCAGGATCTCCTGGCATAGAACCTGGAAAATCACTATGCTGTTTCCAACCCCACTGTAGATGCCCCTGAGAATTCTTGAGGCCTCCCCAACCAGTGGCTTATACAGTTGTCTGGCATTTGAGCCCCAAAATTAATCCTGATGAACATGATACACTGTGCCCTCACTCAGCCCTTCAGGGAGACAACTGCACTGCTGTGGGGTCAGCGCTTGGATCCCCCTGGGAACTAACCCTAACCCTAACATTAGCCAGAACTCTCAACAGATCCCTAACCCTATCTCAATTCAAAACCTACTCATGACCTGCACCTTCACATGGGCCCTCACTTCAAACCTCCATGGAGATCACAAGATTGGATTCGCTCCGGCGCTGGTTATGTCACTCAATCGAACCCTAAATTTAGCTAAGGTCTCTCCCCATTGGGACCCAATACCAAAGTCTGAAAACACCACGTGTCTGGGTGCATGAAGCAGTACAGAATCACTCGGTAAAAAACCTGGAACATCACCATGTCCTTTCAAAGGCCTGGCTGCAGCTGCCCAAGAGGATTCCTGAGGGCTCCCTGAAGAGAGGAGCATACATTTGTCTGGCCTTGGAACTCAAAGACTAATCCTGACCAACATCCTCCCTTGTGTACTCCACTCAGCCCTTTGGGGAAACAGTTGCTCTGATGTGGGGTCAGTGCCTGGAGTCTCCCGGGACATACCCTAACCCTAACCATAATCCTAACCCTAGCCTTCAACCTGCTCCTAACCCTATCTATCACACTAACTCTACAGCAGGCCCACAGCTGTGAATATGCCGTCACCTCAGTCCTCCATGGAATTCATGATACTGGTGTCACCTCAGCCCTGTCGATGTCCCTGGTCTGAACCCTAACCCTAGCTATGGCTCTTTCCCCATGGGACCCAATTCCAAAGTCTGACTACAACACGCACACGGGTTCAAAAATAGGTGCAGAAACACTTGGCATGGAACCTGAAACATCACCATGTGATTTCCAAAGCGCGAGTGGGTCTACAAGAGAGTATTTCTGAGGCCTACCTGAAGAACGTCCCATAGAGTTGTCTGGTCTTGGAACCCAAAGATTAATCTGGCTGGTACCCTCCCTTGTGTACTCCACTCAGCCCTTCGTGGAGACAAGTGCACTGTTGGGGTTTCAGTGCCTGGAGCATCCTGGGTCCTAAGTCTAACCCTAACCTTAACCCTAACCATAACCCTCAACCTACACCTAACTCTGTCTTATTAAAAAGGACAACATCAGAATCAGAGGGCTCCCAGAAGATGAAGAGAGAGACAAAGGGGTAGAAGTGTTAAGTCAGCAAATCATAGCAGATATTTTTTTTTTACCTAGGAAAAGGCACAGACATTAAAGTCCAGGAAGCACAGAGGACTCTCATAAGATGCCACAAAAATCCACCAGTAAAAGGAATATCATATTCAAATTCACAAAATACTCAGGCAATGAAAGAATCATGAATGCAGCAAGGGAAAAAAGTCCTTAACCAACAAGGGAAGACAACAAAGATCAGGTTTGCAGCAGACCTACCCACGGAGGGTTGGCAGGCCAGAAAGGAGTGGCAAGATATACTCAATGTGCTGAATCAGAAAACTATGCAGCCAAGAATTCCTTATCCAGCAAGTCTGTCATTCAAAATAGAAGGACAGATTAAAAGTTTCCCAGACAAATAAAACTTAAAGGAGTTCGTGACCACTAAGCAATTCCTCAAGGAATTTTCAGGGGGGCTCCCTGAGGGGAGAAAAGATTAAAAAAAAAAAGAATAAAAAAACACCAAAAGTACCAAAGACTGGATAGCACAAAAAAACACCACCACAAAATCCAACGCTACAAGACACATAATGGCAATAATCTCATATCTGTGAGTACTCACTCTAAACGTCAATGGCATAGATGCTCCAATCAAAAGACACAAGGTAACAGGGTGGGGAAAAAAAAAAGTTCCATCTATATGCTGTTTACAAGAGACCCATATTAGACCTAAAGGCACCTTCAGATTGAAAGTAAGGGGCTGCAGAAACATCTATCATGCTAATGGTCGCCAAAGAAAGACGGAGTAGCCTTACTCATATCAGACAATCTAGACTTCAAAATAAAGACTGTAACAAGAGATGAATAAGTGTGTTTTACCATAATTGAGGGGGTCTATCCACCAAGAAGACTTAACAATTGTAAACATTTATGCTCCCAATGTGAAAGAACCCAAAGATATAAATCAATTAATCACAAATATATAGAAGCTCATTGATAATAAAACCATAATAGTATGGGACTTCAACACCCCATTATGACAACAGAAAGATAATTTAAACAGAAAATCAACAAACAAACAATGGATTTGAGTGAGACACTGGACCAGATGGACTTAACAGTTATATTCAGAACATTTCATCCTAAAGCAGAAGAATGTACATTCTTCTCCAGGACACATGGAACGTCTGCAGAATAGATATCATACTGGAAAACAAATCAGCCCTCAACAAGTACAAAAAGTTCGAGATTATACCTTGCATTTTATCAGACCACAATGCTATGAAACTCAAAATCAACCACAAGAAAAAATTTGGAAAGATAACAAACACTTGGAGACTAAAGAACATACTACTAAAGAATGAA
This sequence comes from Panthera tigris, assembly GCF_018350195.1. Classification (NCBI taxonomy): domain Eukaryota; kingdom Metazoa; phylum Chordata; class Mammalia; order Carnivora; family Felidae; genus Panthera; species Panthera tigris. The sequence continues at coordinate 53,545 of NC_056672.1, read as the reverse complement.
TGGTGGAATACAAGCTGGTGCAGCCACTCTGTAAACAGTATGGAGGTTCCTCAAAAAACTAAAAACAGAATTACCCTACGACCCAACAATTGCACTGCTAGGCATTTATCGAAGGGATACAGGTGTGCTGTTTTGAAGGGACACATGCACCACCCCCATGATTATAGCAGCACTATCAACAATAGCCAAAGTATGGAAAGATCCCAAATGTCCACCAATGGATGAATGGATAAAGAAGTGATATATATATATATATATCAAAAAGACTGAAATCGTGCCATTTGCAACTACCTGGTTAGAACTGTAGGGTATTATGTTAAGTGAAATTAGAGAAAGAAAAAATCATATGACTTCACTCACATGAGGACTTTAAGAGACAAAACATATGAACATAAAGGAAGGGAAACAAAAATAAAATAAAAACAGTGAGGGGGACAAAACAGAATGGACTCATAACTATGTAGGACAGACAGAGTGTTACTGGACGGGATGTGGGAGGGGGTTGGGCTAAATGGGTAAAGGGCATTAAGGAATATACTCATGAAATCATTGTTGCACTATATGCTAATTTGGATGTAAATTTTAAAACACAAAAAATAAAATTAAAAAAAAAGGATGAATGGATGAGCCAAGAAGTTAAAGAGAAAATTAAAAAGTACATGGAAGCCAATGAAACGGATAACACCACACCCCTAAACCTCTGGGATTCAGCAAAGGTAGTCATAAGAGGAAGTTTATAGCAATCCAGGCCTTCCAAAAGAGGTAAGAAGGTCTCAGATACACATCCTAACTTTATACCTTAAAGAGCTGGAAAAAGAACAACAAATAAAACCCAAACCAGCAGAAGACAATAAATGATAAATATTACAGCAAAAATCAATGCTATCGAAACTGAAAACAAAAACAAAAACACACACAGAAAAAAAACAACAAATAACCCCCCCTCCACCCACACACAAAACAGTGGAACAGATCAATGAAGCCAGAAGCTTGTTCTTTGAAATAATTAATAACATTGATAAACCACTAGCCAGTTGGATCAAAAAGAAAAAGGAAAGGACCCAAATAAATAAAATCACGAATGAAAGAGGAGAGGTCACAACCAACACAGCAGAAATACAAATAATAAGAGAATATTATCAGTAAATATATGCCAATAAAATGGACAATCTGGAAGAAACAGACAAATTCCTAGAAATATATAAACTAACAAAACTGAAACAGGAAGAAATAGAAAATTTGAACAGACCCATAACCAGTAAAGACATTGAATTAGTAATCAAAAATTCCCCAAGAAAAAGAGCCTAGGGCCAGATGGCTTTCCAGGGGAATTCTACCAAACGTTTAAGGAAGAATTAACACCTATGCTCTTGAAGCTGTCCCCAAAAAAGAAATGGAAGGAAAACTTCCAAACATTTTCTCTGAACCCAGCATTACCTTGATTCCAAAACCAGAAAAAGACCCACTAAAAAGGAGAAGTATACACAAATTTTCATGATGAACATGGACGCAAACATCTTCCACAATATATGAACCAACCAGATCCAACAATACATTTAAACGTTACTCACCACGACCAAGTGGGATTAATACCTGGAATGCAAATCGGGTTCAATATCCAGAAAACAATCAATGTGACTTATCACATCAATAAAAGAAAGGACAAGAACCACATGATCCTCTCAATAGATGCAGAGAAAGCATTTGACAAAATAACAGCATCCTTTCTTGATAAAATCCCTCAAGAACGTAGGGATGAAGGATCATACCTCGAGATCATAAAAGGCATATATGAAAGACTCGACGCTAATATCATCCTCAAAGGGGCAAAACTGAGAACTTTCCTCCTAAGGTCAGGAACAAGACAAGGATGTCCACTCTCGCCACTGGTATTCAACATAATATTGGAAGTCTTAGCCTCAGCAATCAAACACCACAAAGAAATAAAAGGCATCCAAATCGTCCAGGAGGAGCTCAACCTTTCACTCTTCATAGATGGCATGAAACTCTATGTGGAAAACCCACCATAGTCCAACAAAAAACTGCTAGAAATAATACAGGAATTCAGCAAAGTGGCAGGATATAAAATCAATGCACAGAAATCAGTTGCATTCCTACGCACCAACAATGAAGCAAGAGAAAGAGGGATCAGGGAATCGATTCCATTTAAAATTGCACCAAAACCCATAAAATACCTAGGAATAAATCTAACCAAATAGGTGAAAAATCTATACACTGAAAACTATAGAAAGCTTATGAAAGAAATTGCAGATGGCAAACACACAGAAAAGACAAATATTGCATGCTCCTGGATAGGAAGAACAAATATTGTTAAGATGTCAATAGTACCCAGAACAATCTACATAGTCAACACAATACCTATCAAAATAACACCAGCATTCTTCACAGAGCTACAACAAAGAATCCTACAATTTGTATGGAACCAGAAAAGACCCTGAATAGCCAAAGCTATTTTGAAAAAGAAAACCAAAGTAGGAGGCATCACAATCCTGGACTTCAAGCTGTATTACAAAGCAGTAATCACCAAGACAGTATGCTCTTGGCACAAGAACAGACACTCAGATGAGTGGAAGAGAATACGAACACAGAAATGGACCCAGAAACGTATGGCCAACTAATCTTTGACAAAAAGTATAGAATATCCAATGGAATAAATACAGTCTCCTCAGAAAGAGTGCTGGGAAAACTGGACAGCAACATAAAGAAGAATGAGTCTGGACCACTTTCTCACACTCAAAATGGATGAAAGACACTCAAAATGGATGAAAGACCTAAATGTAACATAGGAAGCCATCAAAACCCTCGAGGAGAAAGCTGGCAGAAGCCTCTTTGATGTTTGCTTCCACAACTTCTTAGTCAACAAGTCTCCAGAGGCAAGGGAAACAAACGCAAAAATGAATGATTAGGACCTCATCAAAATAAAAAGCTTCTGCACAGTGAAGGAAACAATCAGCAAAACTAAAAGGCAACCAAAAGAATGGGAGAAGATATTTGCAAACAACATATGAGATAAAGGATTAGTATGCAAAATCTATAAAGAACATATCAAACTCAATACCCAAAAAACAAGTAATCCAGTGAAGAAATGAGCAAAGACATGAGGAAACATTTTCCAAGGATGACATCCAGATGGCCAAGTGAAACATGAAAAAATGCTCAACATCACTCATCATCATGGAAGTACAAATCAAAAACACAATGAGATAACACCTCACCCCTGTGAGAATGGCTAACACTAACAATTCAGGCAACAACCGATGTTGGCGAGGAAGCAGAGAAAGAGGAACTCTTGCACTGCTGGCGGGAATGCAAACTGGCACAGTCACTCTGGAAACCAGTAGGTAGGTTCCTCACAAAATGAAAAAGAGGACTACCCTACAACCCAGCAGTTGCACTACTAGGTATTTATCCAAATGAAACAGATGTGCTATTTTGAAAGCAAAAGTGAACCCCAAAGTTATAGAAGCACCATCAACAGCAGCTAAAGTATAGAAAAAACCCAAATGTCCATCGATGGATGAATGGATAAAGAAGATGTGGTGTATACACACACACACACACACACACACACACACACACACACACACAATAGGGTATTGCTTAGCAATCCAAAAGAATAAAATGTTGCCATTTAACCTGCATGGATGGAACTAGAGGGTATTATGCTAAGCGAATTTAGTCAGAGAAAGACAAATATTATAGGACCTCACTCATACGAGGACTTTAAGATACAAAACAGATGAACATAAGGGATGGGAAGCAAAATAATATAAAAACATGGAGGGGGACAAAAACATAAAAAAAAACTCTTAAATGTGGAGAATAAACAGGGTTACTGAAGGGACTGTGGGAAGGCTGATGTGCTAAATGGGTAAGGAACTTTAAGTAATCTACTACTGAGATCATTGTTCCACATTATGCTAACTTGGATGTAAATTTAAAAAATAAATTAACTAAAAATTAAAAAAAATTAACCCAGTAAACAAAAGACATCCCAACAGAATATTGTTGAGAAGCTGTCAGTCATGAGTACCCACTAAGGTTTTGTACCTACGTGGCTTTCTTAATTTCCCTAGTTTCTCATAAATACGGACAGTGTGCTCTGACACAAATCTGCTCTTGCCCTGCCTCAAGGTGAGCAGAAAGAATATATTCACCTTTGACTTGGCTTGTTAAAAAGAAAAGAGAAAAGCAAATTCATTTGAGATAAAGCAAGTTTTACTCATGATGCAAAGTCTGCTTGACTACTTTGGACATAATGTATTGCATTTGTTTATGACAGACTTTGCCTAAATTAGTGAATCTTTTTAAATGATCAAATATTGCACATTTCACTTAGTTGCAAACACACACACACACACACACACACACACAAATAACATGAAACAAAAGTGAATAGGATATAACATAAATGCAGTAAGGACATAAAAGATTAGTTTTCCTATAAAACATAAAATAACTGCTTTGGCAACAGTTTTCCATTTGATAACTTCACAAGCAAATTTATATTGACTTCCAATTTATTAACCATTTTTAGAAATACTATGTTTAATGATAACTCTAAATACAAATGGGATTATTTTTCAGAAAGAGGGAAACATTTTTTTTTCTCCTTAGTATATTAATTAAGCTGAAAACTGAAAGGATATCAGTTTTGTAAAAGACAATCCCAACAGACAACATTGTTGGTATCTGAACCATCATGTCAGTAAAAGTACAGTCACTGAGGCTGTATCCTTGACTGAAAATCATGCACCATTTGTGGAGGGAACACCAGAAACTCTCCTCCAACATAATGATTGTCATTCAGGAGCTGTATTTTTTTTTATTTGATGAAATGGCATGTTCAAACTATCTTTATCATGACTCCAGTCTCTGGCTTTTTAAGTCCAGGTCAGTTCTAAAATGGTCTTAATTCATTTGCCTCGGGTAACTTCTCTTAATCCTGAATACCCAAATAAAAGGGACCTCAAATTAATTTTTTGATCATTAAAGAAAATAGGTCTACCAAAACGACATATACCAAACCTTACTAGCTATGATAGTATGCTTATCTCTTCCAAGTTACTAAAAGATTTACTGCTTGTATTCAGCTTAATGGTCAACCTGGCATTTAATGGGAGCCTAGGGAAACAACAGTAATGTATTTTTGGAATTTCAGGCTATTTGTTTCAATCAGCAGTCACTATAAATATGTTATGGTCTACAGATTTATTCTAGACCTATTTTCTATGTTTAAGTTTATATTTGAGAGAGAGAGAGAAAGAGAATGAGCCAGGGAGGGGCAGAGAGAGGGAACACAGAATCGCAATCAGGCTCCAGGCTCCCAGCTGCCAGCACAGAGCCCAACATGGAGCTCAAAGTCATGAGTAGTGAGATCATGACCTGTGCCAAAGTCAGATGATTAGCCAACTGAGCCACACAGATACCCGAAGACCTATTTTAAATTTGCAAATATCAGACTCCAAAAGTACTGACTATTATCTAAGCCTTTAGCTCATTCACAAGTTGCATTGACTTTGAACAAAAGTAATTTTGACAAGATGCGCTAGTCTTCTATTTTTAGGAGCTACACAGACACAGAAGCAGAAAACCAACAGCTTCCTCATACACAACTTAAGAATCATCTCTACACCACTGATGCCAATTTAAAACAACCATTATATGGCCACTTGATCAACATTCATAAGGTCATGGCAATGGTTTGGAAGTGCCAAATGAAACCAGAGCTCAACACGTGTAAGGAGTCACACCATGACCCTTAGGATTTCCATCTACATGTCCAAATGACAACTATTAACAGCTGCTTTCCTGTCAATTTAATGATGGTACAACTTGCATGAATGCAAATAGAACATACTTTTTAAAACAAAGCTCATTCTGAAATAGACAATCTATGCAGAAAAATCCTAAGTTCTATTTCAAACAATCAGCTGCACCCAAAAAAAGAACAATACTCTCTTAACTATTAATAACTGACTTTCAAAATCTACGGACGGGTTTTTACCAATACAGCTCAGTCATGTTACCAAGAACACATGGTAAACTCTTACAACAAAGACAATGACCTTTTCCTCTATATTGTAGGAAAAAAATAACAGCTATTATCTTGACATTATGAAATCATTGTATAATTCAGACCTGTTACAAAGGAAACAAACTCTCTCAGTATTCTTACTGGCTAAATTTTGCAAAGGGAAGAATACGTTTATATAATCATTAAGGATAACAGAAATTGCAGCAGTAAAAAATAAAAGGATGTGATATTGAAATTCAACCTGTGGGTATAATTACTCAGATACTAAACTTAATCCCATTTCCTGAATTGTTACACCAGCTTTACACATAGCATTTCTTATATTATACCAGGCTGAAGTATGGCTTTTCCCCGTTCATCTTGGGGACATATGGTAGATGAAAGAAAGTGGGCTTTGGAGCCCATGAGAACAAAGTTATACAAAGGACAGCACTTACTAGTACTGTGATCTCAGAAACATGACCTACTCTCTTTTGAGCTTCAGATTGTTGATTTTCAAAATGAAAATAATCATACTTACCTCACCTGGAGGTTATTATGTCCGTGCTAAAGATGTAATTCCAGTGCCAGCCAGGAACTTGGAGTATAGAGGTAGAGGGAAGATTCAAGCCTATACTAATAAATAAACAGAGTTATAACTTGGGCTAAGGGCAAACTGGGATTATCACTGTGTGAGCAAATAATGGGCACAAGGGCATAGAGAAAAAAAGAAAAAAACCATGTAGGTAGTGACTGGGTACAACAGACAGAAACCTGTTATGGAATGGATTTGCCCCCAAAATCCATACATTGCAGTCCTAAGTACCCATGGGACTGTACTTGGATACCAGATCTTGAAAGGTAAAGTGGAGGTCGAATGAGCTCATTTGCGGGGAGGGACTCTAGTCTGATAACCGGTGTCCTATAGGAAGAGAGTGGGCAACTACACACACAGAAGGAAGACCACGTGAAGACAGTGGGAAGGAGGCCATCCACCAGTCATGGAGAGAGGACACCCACCCTGGCCACACCTTGATCTGAAGTGTGAGAAAATAAATAAATCAATTTCTATTGCTTAAGCCACCCGGTCTGTGGTACATTGTGATGGCGGGCCCAGCAGAATAATATGAAATCCTAATATTTACTTGCTCAACAAATGGTGTGTGAGCCTTTGAAGGAGTTAGGCACTGTTCGAGGGCCCTAAGGAACCAGCCCTAAACAAAGAGAGTTTGGTCTTTGGACCCCATGGAGCCAACAATCTGGCAAGGACTGCAGTAGGCAACATCCAGCAAGCAAGAAAGAAAAACAGATGGTGCCAAGGGCCAGGAAGAAAAAGAATGCAGGGAAGAGATATCGGCTGTTCAGGTCGGAGAAGGAACAGTTTTGTTTTACATAGACAGCTAGCAGAGACTCCACTGAGCAGGTGATGTCAGAGCAAGGTTATGACGGAAATGAGGGAGTATGTCTTGTTGGCACGTGGAAGTATATCCCCAACAGAGAGAGGCAAAGTGAGTGCAATGACCTGAAGCAGGAGTATGTGCCTGACAAGCTCAGGGAACAGGGAGGGGCCAGTGTGGCAGCAGCCCAGTAAAAAACAGGAGGGGAATAGGAAAGGCCTACAAGGAGGTAGCAGAGTCTGGGGAGGGTAGCACCTGTGTGGTGCACAGCTGGAGTCAGGTGTCTGGAGACATGAACAGCTGTGGGCAGCGCATAAAGACTTAGAGGCCCCAGATGCTGGCATATAGAAGCCTGAGGCTGGCTGAGATCACCCCAGAGTAAGGGAGGATGGAAAGCAGATGGGGGGCAGGAAGAAGATGAGGACCTACCAACACAGACACTGGTGAGCAGCGGCCCAGACAGTGGGAGGAGGAAGGAAGTAATTTTTAAAGAAAGGGGGTAATCAAGTGAGACTGTAAAATGGTGCCACGTAATCCACATACTGAAGTTTGAGACTTCACTGTGACCTCCAGTGATGTGTGTCATCCATTAAAGAGATGAGAAGTAGGGACAAGTGGGAGAGGAAGCCCATTCAGACTCAGCTGACAGAGAAACAAGGGAAGTTCTGCAGGCACCGGCACGTGCACTGCTAGGCATAGGAAGACAAAGCAGGTGGTGCTGGATGGGAAGTGATTGCTCCCCGTGGGCCGGGAGAAACAGCTGCAGGTGCACAGGAAACAATAATGCTAGTATGTGCAACAAGAAATATTTGTACTTGCTTAAGCTCTATCAGAGAGGATAACCATGGATAGTTAACCATGAGATAAAAATAACCTAACTGTAAAGTCAATACCAAACCAATTGTTGACCCAACACAGATAGGCAATCAAGGAAAGATGAAAGGAAGTAAAAGGAACTCAGTGAACACAAACCCCACCTGCTTACCTGTAAAATCACCTCCAGCATTTCTAGTTTTAGAGGCCCCGCCTGCCTAGGGACATTCATGAAATGGCCATGGTATCCTGACTGTGGAAAAGTAGCATAATCACTTGTTTCCTAAATAGTGACTCATTTGAATGGCCACACGAGGGTTTTGCTGTCTCTTCCAATCGGTGAAATGGACCTTCCCGTGAAGAGGCGGGAATAGGGCAAGAAGACAAGTAGACTGATGGTGCTGCTTTAAAATGTTTTTAGCTTCACTGTTTTTTGAGAGAGAGAGAGACAGACAGACAGACAGACAGAACACACGTGGGGAAGGGGCAGACAGAGAGTGAGACACAGTATTTGAAGCAGGCTCCATGTTCAGTGTCATCAGCACAGAGGTGAAGCGAGGGTTCGAAACCACAAACCGTGAGACTATGACCTGAAGTGGGACACTTAATCCACTGAGCGGTTGAGGCAGTGCAAAATACGTCTGGCCTAAAAGGAACATCAAGGCTACATCGCTGATGAAGAGGTGCAGAAGGGGCACATGCATGATCCCCTCCCGTGCCAAGGTGTGGGAAATAACATGAGTGACACCCCTCCATCGCAGAGACAGTGGCGCAATGGTGACCCCCTCCCTTGATGTGGGAGGGTGCATGTGTTAACCCCCTCCTGTCCAAAGAGGGGGAACGCTAATGCTTGAAAACCTTTCATACCCAGGGTGGAGGAAGTACTACCTAAGCCTTACCCTACCCTTTATGTCAGTGCCAACCCTAACACTTACCTTAAGAGATGTGTGTTTCTTCAGCTGTGAAAGTGAAAGAACCATTCGTGAAATATCACATTTAATAGTGACATCACTACTATCTCCCTAAAAGGTGGCACTGTGCATGGGTGACCATCTCACACACCAACCAGGGGCAAGGCAGAATCCTGAACCACCTCTGGCGTCAAGTGGGGTGGGGCACATGTTTGAATGCCCTCCAGTGCTGAGGGGGTTATGTGCATGTGTGAACACCCTTCCCACCGAGGTGAGTGGGGCCAAGCATGAACACTGTCCCTTGCTGAGGGAGGGTTGTGTGCCTGTACAAATGGTCTGCCTCACAGAGTGGGGGTTGTGGGCATGCCTGAACCTCCTTTGGCAAGGAGGGGGGTGCTTTGCACATGCGTGAACACCATCCTGGCGAGGGGAGCGGGGAGCATACATCAACGCCCTCCCTGGCCGCGTTTCTTCAGCTGTGTTTCTTCAGTTGTGAAAGTGAAAAGAACCATTCATGAAACATCACATTCAATAGTGACATCAGTACTTCCTCCCTGAGGGGTGGCTCTGTGCATGGGTGATCGACTCACATGCTGACAGGGGGCCAGGCAGAAAACTGAACCACCTCCTGTGCTAAGTGGGCCAGGGCGCATGCACCAACGACCTCCCTGGCTGAGGTGGTGGTTCTGTGCATGCCTGAACACCCTTCCTTGCCCAGGGGAGGGGGGCGCATGTGCAAATGCCTTCCCTCATTGAGGGTAGCTATGTGCATGCATGAACATATACCAGCAGGGGGGGCTGTGCGCATGCCTGTATAGCCTCCTGCGGTAGTGGGTAAGGAGCATGCATGCATGCCCTCCCTCACTGATGGGGATTGTGCTCATGTGGAAACGCCCTACCTCTTGGAGCAGGAGTTTTGTGCATGTGTGAACACTCTTCCGCCAGTAGGGAGAGCTGTGCACATGTGTGAACAGCACCCAGTGGTATGGGGCGGGGCCCACGTGCGAATGGCTTCCCTCCCCTAGCCGGGGTTGTTCAGAAGTGTGAACACACTTCTGCCACAATGGGGGCTGTGCACATCTATGAACACCCTCCAGCGCTGAGGGGGTAAGGTGCATAGGTCAACACCCTACCGTGCCAAAATGGGTATGCAGCACATGCCTGAACCATTCCCTTGTTGAGGGATGCATGGCGCATATGTGAATGCCCTCTTTCATGGAGGGGTTGTTGTGCGCATGCATGAATACCGTCCCTCACTGACTGGTGGCTGTGCGCATGCATGAACACCCTCCCGGGCAGAGGGGGACGGGGCAGATGCGTGAATACTCCCCCACGTTGACGTGTCACATCACATAGGTCAACACCTTCCCATGCCAAAGTGGGGGGATGGTGCACATGGGTGAACACCCTTCCGCCAGGAGGGGGGCCTTACACACACGAGAACAAACTCCCGCACTAATGGGGCAGGGTGCGTGAACAAAAGCCCTCCGTCGCCAAGGAGGGTTGTGCGTGAGAACACCCTTCTACACGGACGGAGGGCTGTGCCCATCTGTGCCAAGGGGGGCAGGGAGTATTAGTGAAACACCTCTCGTGCAGAGAGGGGGAGCAAGCACGACCTAACCCTTACCCTAAAGCCTAAATGTAATGCTAACCCTAAACCTTACCTTAAGTGATGCATGCTTCTTCAGCTGTGAAAGTGAAAAGAATCATTGATGAGAAGTCACATTTAATAGTGGCAACAGTACTCCTTCTCCGAAGGGTGGCACTGTTCATGGGTGACACCCTCCATCACCGAGGGGATGAGGAGCATGTGTGAACCACCTCCCATGCCGAGGGAGACAGGGCACATGTGTGAACACCCTCCCTCACCTTGGGACGGGTGGTGCAAATGGAGAATGCGTGAATGCACTTCCAAGCTGAAGAGGATGGGGCACATGTGTGAACACCCTCCCACGCTGAAGGGGGCGGGACACATGCATGAATATTCTCCCACACTGAGGGGCGGTGCTATTGCGTGAATACACTCTAGAGACTAGGGGGTGGGTGTGGAAGCATGACCTAACCCTTACCCTAACTGTTAATGGTAATGCTAACCCGGACCCTTACCTTAAGAGTTGTCTGCTACTTCAGCTGTGAAATTGAAAAGAACCATTCATGAAATGTCACATTTAATAATGGCATCACTATTCCCTCATAGAAGAGTGGCGCTCTGCATGGGTGACCTCCTCCCACACCAAGGTGGGGCTGTGCACATGCGTAAAAACCCTCCCTGCTGAGGTGAGCAAGACACATGCATGAACCATCTCCGATACAGAGGTAGGGTGTGCCCATGAGTGAACACCCTCCCGACCCGACAGGTGGTCATGCACATATGTGAACAATCTGTCCCGAAGGAGGGATCTATGCATGTGTGAAAGCCCTCCCCAGCAGAAGTGGAGTGGAGCACGTGCTTCAATATTTTACCACTCTCAGGGGTTGGGGTGAAAGGGTGAACACTCTCCCTTGCTCAGGATAGTGGGGTAATGCGTGAAGTCTTCCCGTGTTGAGGGGGGAGAGCAAGCATGACCTAGCCCTTATCTTAACCCCTAACTGTAATGCTAACCCTATCCCTGACCTTAAGAGATGCATGCTCCTTCAGCTGTGAAAGTGAAAACAGCCGTCCATGAAACGTCAGATTTAATAGTGGCATCACTACTCCCTTGCTGACTAGTGGTGCTGTGCACAGGTGACCCCCTCCAGCGCCTGAGGGGGGAGGGCACATGCGTGAACCCCCTCCCACGCTGGGGGGCAGGTTCATGCACATACCTGAACACCTTCCCAAGCCAAGGGGCACTGTGCTCATGCGTGAACACCTCCTGAGCCAAGGAGGGCATCGTGCATGGACAAATGTCCTCCCTCGCCAAGGGTTGTGGTGTCCATGCATGAACACCCTCGCACACGAGATGGGTGCAGGCGCATACATCAACATCCCCCCCGCTGAAGGGGACTGGTTCCTACTGGTGAACACCCTCCCGAGATGAGGGGGTGCGTGGCTCATGTGTGAACGCCCTCCCACTCCAAGGGAGGGTGCAGGCATGGCCTCTCCCTTACCCTAACCATGAACGGCAATCCTAACCATAACACTTACCTTAAGAAATGCCTGCTTCTTCAGCTGTGAAAGTGAAAAGAGCCATTCATAAAACAACACATTAAGTAGTGGCATCACTACTCCCTTGTGGAGGGGAGGCAGGCTGTATGCCTGAACACCCTTCCACAAGGAGGGTGGCGGGGGTCAGGTGTGACCTTCCTTCCTTGCCAAAACGGGGGGTGAAAGCATGACCTAACCCTTACCCTAATCCTCAGGGTAATCCAAACCCTAACCCCCATCATAAGAGATGCTGCTTCTTCAGCCATGAAAGTGAAAAGACTCATTCATGAAACGTCAGATTTAATAGTGGCAACACTACTCCCTTGCTGTCTCTTTCAATCAGTGAAATGGACTTTCCTGTGAAGAGGCAAGAACAGGACAAGACCCTATGGAGCTTTAATTCACTTGCCTACAGAGACAACATCAATACAATCAATAGGGACAACACATCTCCCCAAGGGCCAACAATTTAGGTTGGGGTGACCTCAGAGAATATCCTCTCTGAGGGATTTAGATGTACACTTACCAGTCAAAAGTACAACCTCACTTATTGATCCAAAATACATAACCAACACCTTAGGTTTGATACATGTACCCTGCTAGAGTTTCCTTTTGGGGGTGGGTGATTGTTGTCTCCACATTCAGTGCAGGGTTATGAAACAGTGGTGGTGGGTGTTTTCTCCTCTTCCATAAAGAGTTCCAAGGTGACCATTTGTGGGAGCCAAGCGGTAGTTGGTCTGCTCCTGAATCCCTGTGTGCTTCGGGTTCCCTGTTGAGCATCATAGCAGCGGCCTAGTGGAAATATGAGAGACATCAGAAGACACTCAGGTAACCAAAGATGCGAATGAAGAACCTCCTGAAATACCATCAGAAGACTATGGGACAGTGCTACCATCCACAGTTACAGTCCAGTTTCTGAGACCATGTGGGATGCTCTAGAGGAATGCAGTGTTACAGTGGATGAGAGGTGTCCGGCTGGTAGAAGAAATGCTGCGCATCCCCGATGCTGGCTGGGGAAATGTCGTATATGTTGTCAGCTATGCCAAAGATAACAAAAGAACAATGAACGAGACAGACGCCTGCTTCTTCAGCAATGAAAGTGAAAAGAGCCATCCAGGAAATATCGGATTGAAAATGATTTTAGGTACATTAGTTTTTGAAAGACACAAAGAACACAAGTGGGGCATGGGCAGAGAGAGAGAGACAGACAGACAGTATCTGAAGCAGTCTCCAGATTCAGAGCCATCAGCACAGACGCTACCCAGAGCTCAAAACCAGAAACCGAGAGACCATGAACCAAGACGAAGTGTGACGCTTAACCCAGAGACATCTGGTGCCAAGGAAAATATCTGAATTAAAAGGACTATCACTGCAAATCATGGATAAAGGGAAGCAGATGGGACACATTCGTGAAGCTCTCCCACAACAAGGGGGATTGCACCATGCGCTAAACCTTAACTGACACCTAACATTAATCCTAAACATAAACCTTACCTTAAGAAACGCCTACTTTTTCAGTTGTGAAAGTGAAAATAGATATTCATGATTTAATACTGGCATCAGTATCAGATTTAATACTGGCATCAGTAATCCCAATCTAAGGAGCAGTGAGGCTCATGGGTGACACCATCGCACGCAGAGGTTGTGGAGGGTCGCATGTGTGAACACACCCCATGCACCAAAAAGGATTGGGTGGTACGTGAAATCCTAACTTACCGAGAGAGTGTGGAGAGATGGTGTGAAAAAATCCAGAGCAAAGCTGGAATGGGCGCAGCAAGAACAACCTGCAGTGCAGAGAGACTGGGGCGGTAGAAAGAACACAATCCCTCAAACAAGGAGGGTGGTGTCCACGCATGAACACCTTCCCGCTCAAAGTGGGGGTGCAAGCATGACCTACTCCTTGCCCAACTCCTAACCCTATCACTAAACAAAATCCCACCACCTAAACCTAACACCTAACCCTAACCATAACCCTAATGCTAAATCCTGCCCCCACCCTCCCCCTAACCCTAGCCCTACCTTTAACTAACCGTGAACATAAACATAACCCGAACTAACCCTAACCTTACCCTAACCCTCTAACCCTAAGCCTCTAACTCTAACCCTAAAACCCTCATCCTAACGCTCTAACTCTACCCGCTAAATCTAAAACTATAAACCTAAGGCCCTCTCCCCATGGGGACCCATATCGAAAGACTGATAACAGCACACACACTGGGACCAGAAACGGTTCATAAACACTCAGCATGGAATGTGGACATCACCATGTATTTCCAAAGCGCGGCTGCAGCTGCACAAGAGGATTCTTGAGGCCTAACTGATGGGTGGCCCATACAGTTGTCTGGCCTTGGAACCAAAAGACTAATCCTGACCAGCACCCTCCTTTGTGTACTCCCTTCTCCCCTTCAGGGAGACAAATGCTCTGCTGTGGTTTCAGTGCGTGGAACCTGCTGGGACCTAACCCTAATGCTAACCAGGACCGTATGCTAACACTCAACCTAAACCTAACCCTATCACTCACACTAGACATATCTATCTAAACCAGACCAGATACAGTTGTCTGTCCGTAGGACCCAAAGATTAATCCTGACCCACAGCCTCGGTTGTGCACACCACTCAGTCATTCGTGGAGGCAACTGCACTGCTGTGGGTTCAGCGCATGGAGCCTTGGGAATGAAGAAAACCCTAACCGTACCCCTAACCATAACCCTCAACCTAATCGTAACCCTATTTCTAACCCTAACCCTACACTTGAGCCGCACCCTTGCATGGGATCTCAGGTCAGCCCTTGAGGGATACCACTAGACTGGAGTTGCTTCAGCCCTGGTGACTTCCCTGCACTGAACCCTAACCCTGGCTAAGGCTCCTTCCCCATGGGGACCCAATTCACAGTCTGACATCAGCACGCACATGGAATCGAGAAGCGGTGCAGGAATACTTGGAGTGGAATGTGGAACATCATCATGTCATTTCAAAAGCCCGGCTGCCACTGCACTCGAGGATTCAACAGGCCTACCTGAAGAGTGCCCGATACAGTTGTCTGGCCTTGGAAACCGAAGACTATTCCTGACTGGCAGCCTCCGTTGTGCACTCCGCTCAACCCTTCGGGGAGACGACTGCACTGCTGTGGATTCAGTGCCTGGAGACTACTGGGACCTAACTCTAAACCTAACCATAACCCTAACAATAAACCTCAACCTAAATCTAACAATTTCTATCACACTAGACACACCTAACTACACCAGACCTTATAGAGTTGTCCGTGCTTGGAACCCAAAGACTAATTCTGACAAGCAGCCTCCATTGTGCACTGACTCAGCCCTTCGGGGAGACAATTGCATTGCTGTGGGTACAGCGCCTGGATCCTTCTTTGACCTACCCTAACCCTAACCATAATCCTGAGCATAACCCTCAACCTCACCTGACCATATATCTCACAATACCTCTACACCAGACCCACACCAGCTCATGTGCCCTCACTTCAGCCCTCGAGGGAGATCACGAGACTGGAGTCCTTTGGCCCTGGCCACATCCCTGCACTGAACCCTAACCCTAGCTAAAACTCACTCCCCATGGGTACCCAATTCCAATGTCTGACAACAGAATGCACATGGGGTCGAGAAGCAGTGCAGGATCACTAGGCATGGAACGTGGAACATCACCATGTCATTTCTAAAGCCCGGCTGCTGCTGCATAAGAGGATTCCTGAGGTCTCCCCCAAAGAGTGTCCAATACACTTGTCTAGCCTTGGAACCCAAAGACTAATCCTGACCGGCAGCTTCCGTTGTGCCCGAGAGCATTCCTGAGGCTTACCCGAAGAGTGCCAGAAACAGTTGTCTGGCCTGGAAACCGAAAGACTAATCCTGACCCTCAGCATCCATTCTGTACTCGAATCAGCACTTTGGAGAGACCACTGTACTGCTGTGGGTTCAGCATCTGGACCCTCCTGGGACCTATCCCCAACTCTAACCAGAACCCTGACCCTAGCCCTCAACCTAAACCTAAACCTATCTCTCACACTAACTCTATACCAGACCCGTACCCTCGCAAGGTTTCTCACTTCAGCCCTCCATGAAATTCACGAGACTGGAGTCACTCTGCCCTGGTGATGTCCCTGCACTGAACCCTAACCCTAGCTAAGTCTCCTTCCTCATGGCAACCCAATTCCAATGACTGACAACAGCACACTCATGGTGTAAATCACTCGGCTTGGAACCTGGAACATCACCATGTCATTTCCAAAGCTCAGAGGGAGCTGCACAAGGGCGCTGCTGAGGCCCAAATAAGGAGTGTCCTACACCCAAGGAGGGCCTTGACACCCTAAGACTAAGAAGGAATGGCACCATCCTTTGCGCCCTCCACTCAACCCTCTAGGAGACCACTGCACTACTTAGGTTTCTGCACTTAAGCGCCTCCTGGAACCTACCCCTAACCCTCACCATGACCCTCGCCGTATTCCTCAACCGAAACCTCACCCCAATTCTAACACTAACCCTACACCTGACCTGCTACTGCGCATGGCCCTCATTCATACTCAATGGAGATAAATGGACTGTTGTTGCTTCGGCCTTGCTTATGTCCCTGGATCTAACTGTAATCCTACCTACTTCTCTATCCCGATGGGGATCCAATTCCTAATGCAGAGAATATCACGCACCTGTGGCCCAGAAGCCGTGCAGGATTACTCCACATGGAGCGTGGACCACCACCATGTCATGTCCAAATACCAGAGGGAGGTGCCAAAGTGTATGCTGAGGCCCAAAAGTGGCCCACATGCAAGGCTGGCACTGGTAACCAAAGACTAAACCTGACCAGAACCCTCCCATGTGCCCTCCACTGAGCCCTCCCAGGAGACCACTGGACTGCATGGAGTTCATCACCTGGGGACTCCTTGGAGCTATCCCTCACCCTAATCATGACCCACTCCATACTCCTCAATCGGAACCTCACCCTAAGTCTAACGCTAACCCTACACGTGACCCGCATCCGTGCATGAGCCCTCATTCAGCCCTCCATGGAGGTAAAGGGATTGTTGTTTCTTCAGCCTTGCTTACGTCCCATCCCTGGATCAAACCCTTGCCCTAGCTATGGCTCATTCCCCATGGGGATCCAATTCCTAACTCGGAGAAAACCACGTACATGGGGCCCAGATGCGGTGCAGGCTTACTTGGCATGGAACGGGGAACATCACCATACCATTTCCAAAGCCCAGAGGGACCTGCACAAGGGGGTTGCTGAGGACCAACCGAAGAGTGGCCCACACAAGAGGCTGGCCTTGGCACCCAAAGAATAAGCATGACCGGCACCCTCCCTTGCGCCCTTCTCTGGGTCCCCCAGGGAAACAACTGCACTGCCTTGGATTCAGCATCTTGGGCCTCCTGGAACATAGCCATAACCCCAACCGTGACCCTCCCCATAATACTCAACCTATACCTCACCCCAACGCTAATGCTAACCCTACACCTGACCCTCACCCGTGCATTGGCCCTCATACAGGCCCTCATGGAGATAACGGGACCGGTGTCTCTTCAGCCCTGCTTATGTCCCTGGACAGAACCTCACCCTATCCGTGGTTCTCTCCCAATGGGTATCCAGGTCCTAATTCTGAAACACCACGCATATAGGTCAAAACCCCTACAGTATTACTCGGTATGGAATTGGAGCATCATCATTTCGTTTCCACTGCTGGGATGGAGCTACCCCAGGAGGTTGCTGAGACCCAAATTAATAGTGGCAACATGGGAGGCTGGCCTAGAAACACAAAAAATAAGTCTGAACAGAAGGCTCCCACGCAGCCACCACTCAGCCTTCTGTGGAGACCATGTGATGCTAGGGGTTCACCGCCTGGAATTTCTTGGGCCCTAACCCTAACACTAACCATGACCCTCACCATACCCTGAACCTCAAACTCATTCCTACACTAACGCTAACCCTACAACTGACCCTCACCTGCACACTGGCTATCATTCATCACCCCATGGAGGTAAGTGGAATGGGGTAGCTGTGGCCCCCCTTATGGCCCTGGTCTGAACCCAACTCTATCTAAAGCTCTCTCCAGATGGTGACCCGATTCTTAAGTCTGAGGATACCTCCCTTCCAGAAGAAGAGGCAGATTCCTCGGCATGGAACGTGGAATATCACCATGTAATATCCAAAGCCCAGATGTTGCTTCAGAAGCGGTTCCTGAGGCTCAACCAAAGTGTCACCCACAAAGGAGGCTCACCCTGGCTCTCAAAGACTAAGCATGACCTACACCCTCCAGTGTGCTCACCACTGAACCCTGCAGGAAGACCAGCACTGCTGGTGCTTCAGCTTTTGGAGGACCTGGGAAAAAACCTAACCATTATATTGACCAGAAGCATACACATAATCCTCAACCTCACCCCAACTCTAAAGGTAATGCTACATCTGACCTGCACTCCTGCATGGGTGCTCATTCAGCCCTCCATCTAGATAATGGGACTGGTGTTGCTTCGGCCCTGCTTATGTCCCTGGACCGAATCCTGACCCTAGCTATGGCTCTCCCCCAAAGGGGATCCAGTTCCTAACTCTGAGAACACCATGCACATAGGGTCCAAACCCCTGCAGTATTCTTCAGGATGGAATTGGAACATAATCATTTCATTTGCACTGCTGAGATGGAGCTGCACAAGGAGGTTGCTGAGGCCCAACTGAAGAGTGTCACACATAGGATGCTGCCCTGGCACGCAAAGACTTAGTCTGAACTGTAGACTTCCATGCAGCTTCCACTCAGCCTTCTGTGGAGACCACTGCACTGCTAGGCGTTCACTGCCTGGAACCTCCTGGTACCTAACACTAACACTAAACTTGACCCTCACCATACACCTCAACCTAAACTTCACACCAGCTCTAATGCTAACCCTACACATGACCCGCACCCAAGCATGGGCCCTATGGAGTCCTCCAGAACGATCATGGACTCATGTAGATTTGGCCCTATCTACATCCCTGGGCCGATACCTAACCCTAGTAATGGCTCTCTCCCATTGAGGAACAAATTCCTAAGTCTCAGTCACCATGCATATGGGGCCCAGAAGTGCTGCAGCGTTACTCGCATGGAACGTGGAACATCGACAAGTAATTTCCAAAGCCCAGAGAAAGCTGCAAAAAAGGGTTTGTTGAGGCCCATCTGAAGATTGCCCCACAACTGATGCTGGCTTCTGCACCCAAAGACTAAGCCTGAGCAGCAACCTACCATTTTCCCTCCACTGATTCCTCCAGTGAGACCACTGGACTGCTTGGGGTACAGCACCTCGTACCTCCTGGAACCTAACCCAAACCGTAAACGTGACCATCAACATACTCCTCAACCTCAACCTTACCCCAACTCTAAGGCTTCACCTGACACCCTACACCTCACCCTCACCTGCACATGGGCCCTCATTCAAACCTCCATGTAGGTAATGGGATTGCTGTTGCTTCGGCCTTGATTACCTCCCTGGACCGAACCCTAACCCTAGTTGTGGCTGAATCCCGATGGGGATCCAATGCCTAACTCTGAGAGACCACACACATGGGGCCCAAAGCTTTGCAGGATTCCTCGGCATGGATCTTGGAGCAAATCGTGTCATTTCCATTACCCACAAGGAGCTGCACAAGGGGGTTCCTGAGGCCCAACTGAAGAGTGACTCACACGAGAGGCTTGATCGGGCACTCAAAGACAAAGTCTGATCAGCACAATCCCATGTGGGATCCACTCAGCCCATCTGGGAGACCACATCCTTCCTGGGGTTGTTGCACCTAGAGCCTCATGAGACCTAACAATAACCATGACCTTCAAAGTACCCCTCAAGCTAAACATCACCCCTATTCTAAACATAGCCTACAACTGACCCAAACCCTCGCAGGGACCCTCACTTCAGCCCTCCAGGGAGATCACGGGACTGCTGTCACTTCGGCCCTGCTTACGTCCCTGGACCGAACCCTAACTCCATTTTAGGCTGTCTCCCCATGGTGACCCAATACTTACTTCTGTGCAAACCACACACGTGCGGTTCAGAAGAGGAGCTGGATTCCTTGGCATGGAATGTGGAACATGACCAGGTAATTTCCAAAGCCCAGAGGGAGCTTCACAAGGGGGTTGCTGAAGCTCAACCAAAGTGTGGTCCATATCTGAGGCTGGCCCTAGCCCCTAAAGGCTAAGCCTGGCCGGCACCCTCCAATGCGACCTCCCTCAGCCCTCCAGGGATTTCACTGCACTGCTTGGGTTTCAGCACCTAGGGCCTCCTGGACCCTAACCCTAACTGTGACCCTCGCAGTACTCCTCAATCTAAACCTCACTCCAACTCTAACGCTAATCCTACACCAGACCCTCACGTGCACATGGTCCCTCATCCAACACCCCATGTAGATAACGTGAGTAGTGTTGCTTCAGTGCTGCTTATGGCCCTGAAGCAAACCCTAACTCAAACTAAGGCTCTCTCCTGATGGTGACCCAATTCTTTAGTCTGAGGATACCACACATATGGAGTCCAGAGGAGGAGGAGTATTACTCGGCATGGAATGTGGAATAGCACCATGTAATATCCAAAGCCCAGATGTTGCTGCAGAAGTGGTTGCTGAGGCTCAATCAAAGAATGGCCCACGATGGAGGCTTGCCCTGGCAAACAAAGACTAAACATGATGGACAACCTGCAATATGCCCTCCACTGAGCCCTCCGGGAAGCTCACTGCATTGCTGTTGCTTTATCGCTTGGAGCCACCTAGGACTTAACCCCAAACCCAATAATGAACATAACTATACACACCAACCTCACCATGAACATAACTATGAACAGAACTATAACAATGAACATAACTATAGACACTAACCTCACCAATTCTAACTGTAACCCTACATCTGACCTGCACCTGTGCATGCGCCCTATTCAGCCCTCCATGTAGCTCAAGGGACTGGTGTCACTTCAGCCGTGCTTATGTCGCTGGAACATACCCTAACCCTAGTGATGGCTCTCTCCCAATGGGGATCGAGTTCTGAATTCTGAGAACACCATGCCCATAGGGCCCAGACCCCTGAAGTATTATTCGGTATGGAATTGGAACATCATCATGTCAATTCCACTGCCGGCATGGAGTTGCACAAGGAGGGTGCTGAGGCCCAACTGAAGAGTGGCACACACGGGAGGCTGGCTCTGGCATGGAAAGACAAAGCCTGAACTAGAGGCTTTCATGCAGTCTCCATTCAACCCTATGTGGAGACCACTGCACTGCTAGGGGTTCACCGCCTAGAACCTCCTGGGACCTAAACCTAACAGTAACCTTGACCCGCACCATACCCCTCAACCTAAAGTTCACACCAACTCTTACCATAATCCTAAACCTTACACGCATTAGTGCATGGGCGCTCACTTCAGCCTTCCAGGGTGATCACAGGTCTCCTGTCCATTCAGCCCTAAGTCCCTGGCCCAAACCCAAACACTAGCTAAGACTCTCTCTCTCTCTCGATGAGGACAAAATTCCTAAATCTTATATGACCACACACATGTGGGGCCAGAAGTGGTACAGCGTTACTTTCCATGGAAAGTGTCCTGAAGGGCAGAGACGCTCCCAGTACCTGAAGGCACGCCCCACGCCTGAAGGCGCTCCCCGTGCCTGAAGACAAGCTCCGTGCCTGAAGGCAAGCCCCTTGCCTAAAGCCATGCCCCGAGCATGAAGCCATGTCCCATGCCTGAAGGCAGGTCCAATGCCTGCAGGCTCACCCCTTGCCTGAAGGCTCGCCCCTTGCCTGAAGGCTCCCCCTGCCTGAAGGCTCGCCCCATGCCTGAAGGCTCGCCCCTTGCCTGAAGTGTTAGGCATGCCCAGTGCCTGAGGGCATACCCAGTGACTGATGTCAGTCACTCCCAATGTCTGAAGTCATGCCCAGTGAATGAAGTCACTCCCAAAGTCACTCCCAGGGAATGAAGTCAAAGTCACTCCCAGTGACTGAAGACAAAGTCACTCCCAGTGAAGGAAGTCCCTCTCAAAGTCACTCCCAGTGATGAAAGTCACTCCCGAAGTGACTGCCAGTGACAGAAGTCACTCCAGGTGTCACTCCCAGTGACAGAAGTCATGCCCGAAGTCACTCCCAGTGAGGGAAGTCCCTCTCGAAGTCACTCCCAGTGACTGAAGTCAAAGTCATTCCCAGTGACTGATGTCATAGTCACTCCCAGAGACTGAAGTCAAAGTCACTCTCAGTGTCTGCAGTTACTCCCAGTGACTGGAGTCTCCACTCACAGGGACTGCAGTCATCACTCCCAGTGCCTGAAATTGGCACTCCCAGTGCCTGAAGACACTCCAGGGGAAGGACAGAGTGAGAGGGAGACACAGAATCCCAAGCAGGCTCCAGGCTCTGTGCTCTCACCACAGAGCCTCCTGGGGAAGGACAGAGAGGGGAGACATAGAATCCCAAGAAGCCCCTCCAGGCTCTGTACTCCCAGCACAGAAACCCCAGGCTCTGTGCTCACAGGACAGAGCCTCCAATGCCTGAAGGCACTCCCCTTGTCTGAAGGTACTCCCCTTGCCTGAAAGGCACCAGCACTCTCTAAAGGCATACTCCATGTCTGAAGGCATGCCCTGAGTCTGACTGAGCTCCCTGTGCAGGATGGGGCATTCCGTGCCTGAAAGTCACAGGCGCTCCCCTTGCCTGAATGGCACAGGACCTCCTCTTGCCTGAAGCCGCGCCCCATGCCTGAAGCCATGCACCATGCCTGAAGCCACTCCCTGTGCCTGATGGCTCGCCCCATGCCTGACTGCGTGCCCCATGCCTGAAGAGCACAGATGCTCCCCTTGCCTGAAGGCGCGCCCCTTGCATGAAGCTGCTCCCTGTGCCTGAAGACAAGCCCCATGGCTGAAGGTGCACCCCTTGCCTGAAGATGCTCCCTGTGCCTGAGGCCACTCCCTGTTCCTGAACCACGACCCATGCCTGATAGAGCTCCACATGCCTGTAGGCAAGCCCACTGCCTGAAAGCAAGCCCCTTGACTGAAGCAGCGCCCCATGCATAATGCCTCTCCCAGTGCCTGAAGGCACACCATGTGCCTGAAGGCATGTTCCATGCCTGAAGGTGCTCCCCTTGAATGAAGGGCACAGGCACTCCCTGAAGGCGCATACCATGCCTGACAGCGCACCCCTCGCCAGAGGGGGCCCCGTGTCTATAGAGCACAGACTCCCCCTGCAGTGCCTTAAGTCGTGCCCTGTGCCTGAAGCCGCTCGCTGTACCTAAAGGTGCTCCCAGTGCCTGATGACAAGCCCCATGGTTGAAGGTGCGCCACGTGCCTAAAGACGCTCCCTGTGCCTGAAGCTGCTCCCTGTTCCTGAAGGCATGCCTCTTGCCTGAAACAGCTCCAGGTGTCTGTACTCAAGCCCCTTGCCTGAAGGCAAGCCCCGTGCCTGAAGCCTTGCCCCATGCATGAAGCCCCGCCCAGTGCCTGAAGGCATGCCCAGTGCCTGAAGGCATGCCCCATGCCTGAAGGCTTGCCCCATGCCTGAATTCTCACCCTGTGCCTGAAGGCTAGCCCCCTGCCTGAAGGGCACAGGCATGCCCAGTGCCTGTGGACATGCCCAGTGATTGAAGTCAGTCACTCCCAATGACTGAAGTCTTGCCCAATGAATGAAGACACTCCCAAAGTCACTCCCAGTGACTAAAGTCAAAGTCACTCCCAGTAAATAAAGTTACTCCCAAAGTCACTCCCAGAGAGGGAAGTCTCACCCGAAGTCACTCCCCGTGATGGAAGTCACTGGCAAAGTCACTCCCAGGAACAGAAGTCCCTTGCGAAGACACACCCAGTGACAGTAGTCCCTCCCGAAGTCACTCCCAGTGACTGAAGTCACTCCTGACGTCACTCCCAGTGACTGAAGTCAAAGTCACTCCCTATGACTGATGTCATAGTCACTCACAGTGACTGAAGTCAAAGTCACACTCTGTCTGCAGTTACTCCTAGTGACTGCAGTCGTCACTCCCAGTGACTGAAGTCGGCACTCCCAGTGCCTGAAGGAACTGCAGGGGAAGGACACAGAGAAAAGGAGACACAGAATTCCAAGCAGCCTCCAGGCTCTGTGGTCTCAGCACAGAGCCTCCCAGGGAAGGACAGAGAGAGAGGGAGACAGAATCCCATGAAGCCTCCAGGCCCTGTGCTCGCTGCACAGAGCCTCCACTTCTTGAAGCCACTCACCATGCCTGAAGGCACTACCAGTGCCGGAAGGCACTCCCCGTGCTTGAAGGCACTCTCTTTGCCTGAAAGGCAGAGGTACTCTCTGAGGGTGCACCCCATGCCTGAGGGCATGCTGTGAGTCTCAATGAGCATCCTGTGCATGATGGGGCATCCCTTGTTGAAAGGCACATGTGCTCTCCTTACCTGAATGGCACAGGAGCTCCCTGTGCCTGAAGACGCGCCCCATGCCTGAAGATGCTCCACATGCCTGAAGGCAAGCCCCATGCCAGAAAACACTCCACTTGACTCAAGGGCACAGGCACTCCCTGAAGGCGCGCCCCATGCCTGACGGTGCACCCCGTGCTGAGGGCACCCTGTGCCTGATGGCGAGCCCAGTGCCTGATGGCGCGCCCTGTGCCTGAAGAGCACAGAACTCCCCGTGCCTGAAGTGGCGCCCTGTGCATGAAACCACTGACTGTTCCTGAAGGGGCTCCCAGTGCCTGAAGACAAGCCCCACTGTGGAAGGTGCACCGCGTTCCTGAAAATGCACGGTGTGCCTGAAGCCACTCCCTGTGCCTGAAGGCATGCCTCTTGCCTGAAACACCTCCATGTGCCTGTAATCAAGCCCCTTGCCTGAAGGCAAGCCCCGTGCCTGAAGGCAAGCCCCGTGCATGAAGCCCCACCCAGTGCCTGAAGGGACGCCCCATGCCTGAAGGCTTGCCCCATGCCTGAATGGCATAGGCATGCCCAGTGCCTGAGGGCATGCCCAGTGACTGAAGTCAGTCACCCCCAATGACTGAGTCATGCCCAGTACATGAAGTCACTCCCAAAGTCACTCCCCGTGACAGAAGTCACTCCCGATGTCACTCCCAGTGGTGGAAGTCACTCGTGAATTCACTCCCAGTGACAGAAGTCCCTCTCGAAGCCCCTCTCCCAGTGATGGAAGTCACTCCCAAAGTCACTCCCAGGGACTGAAGTCACTCCCAGGGACTGAAATCAAAGCCATTCCCAGTGGCTGATGTCATAGTCACTCACAGTGACTGAAGTCAAAGTCACACTCAGTGTCTGAAGTTACTCCTAGTGACTGCAGTCATCACTACCAGTGCCTGAAGTCTTCACTGCCAGTGCCTGAAGTCGGCACTCCCAGTGCCTGAAGAAATTGCAGGGGAAGGACAGAGAGAGTGAGACACAGAATTCCAAGCAGCCTCCAGGCTCTGTGGTCTCAGCACGGAAACTCCCGGGGAAGGACAGAGACAGAAGGAGACACAGAACCCCATGCAGCCCACAGGCTCTGTGCTCTCACCACAGAGCCTCCTGGGGAAGGACAGAGAGGGAGGCACAGAATCCCAAGCAGCCCCTCCAGGCCCTGGTGCTCTCATACCGAGGCTCCAGGCCCTGGTGCTCGCAGAACAGAGCCTCCAGTTGCTGAAGCCACTTGCCATGCCTGAAGGCACTCCCCGTGCCTGAATGCACTCCCCGTTCCTGAAGGCATTCCCTTTGCCTGAAGGCACAAGCACTCTCTGAGTGTGCACCCCACGGGTGAGGGCGCACCCTTTGCCTGAGTGTGCCCTGTGCCTGAGGGCGAGCCCAGTGCCCGAGGGCGCGCCCTGTGTTGAAGAGCACAGAGGCTCCCCATGCCTGAAGTCGCACCCTGTGCATGAAGCCTCTCACTGTACCTGAAGGTGCTCCCAGGGCCTGAAGACAAGCTCCATGGTTGAAGGTGCGCCCCGTGCTGGAAAATGCTCCATGTGCCTGAAGCCGCTCCCTGTTCCTGAAGGCATGCCTCTTGCCTGAAACAGCTCCAGGTGCCTGTACTCAGGCCCCTTGCCTGCAGGCAAGGCCCGTGCCTGAAGGAAAGCCATGTGCCTGAAGCCTTGCCACAAGCATGAAGCCCCGCCCAGTGCCTGAAGTCACGTCCCTTGCCTGAAGGCACGCCCCATGGCTGAAGGCTTGCCCCATGTGTGAATTCTCACCCTGTGCCTGAAGTCTAGCCCCCTGCATGAAGACACAGTCATGTCCAGGGCCTGAGGGCATGCCCAGTGACTGAAGTCAGTCACCCCCAATGACTGAAGTCACTCCCAGTGATGGAAGTCCCTCGCGAAGTCACACACAGTGACGGAAGTCCCTCTCAAAGTCACCTCCACTGACGGAACACTCCCGAACTCACTCCCAGTGACTGAAGTCACTCCTGACATCACTCCCAGTGACTGAAGTCAAAGTCACTCCCAGAGCCTGAAGTCGGCAATCCCAGTGCCTGAAGGAACAGGAGGGGAAGGACAGAGAGAGAGAGAGAGGGAGACACAAGATTCCAAGCAGCCTCCAGGCTCTGTGGTCTCAGCACAGAAACTCCTGGGGAAGGACAGAGACAGAGGGAGACACACAATCCCATGCAGCCTCCAGGTCTGTGCTCAAACCAGAGACCTCCCAGGGAAAAACAGAGAGGGAGACACAGAATCCCAAGCAGCCCATCCAGGCTCCAGTGCCAGCGGAACTGGGGCACAGGAGGCCCCAGTGACCGTGGCAGTGGAGCCTCCAGTGACCTCAGTGACCGCGGCACCGGAGCCTCCAGGGATGACAGTGCCCACGGCACTGCGGCCTCCAGTGAAGTCTGCCCCCGGCACTGCACTTTCCAGTGAACCCAGTGTCCACAGCATTTCAGCCTCTAGTGAACCAAGAACCCGCGGCACTGAACCCTCTACTGAAACCAGTGCTCATGGCACTGCACCCTCCAGTGAACCCAGTGACCACGGCACTGCATTCGCCAGTGAACCCAGTGTCCGCGGCACTGGAGCCTCCAGTGAACCCAGTTCCCGTGGCAGTGCAGCATGCAGTGAACTCAGTTCCCAGAGCACTGCAGCCTCCATTGAACTCTGAGCCCGCGGCACTGCACACTCCAGTGAACCCAGTGCCCAGGGCCATGCACCCTGCAGTGAACCCAGTTCCGACTTCACTGCAGCCTCCAGTGATCTCAGTGCCCGCGGCACTGCAGACTCCAGTGAACCCGGTGTTCATGGCATTGCAGCCGCCATTGAGCCCAGTAGCTGCAGCACTGCAGCCTCCATTGAGACCAATGCCCACGGCACTGCAGCATCCAGGGAACACAGTACTGTGGCACTGCAGCCTTCAGTGAACCCAGTGCCCGCGGCACTGGAGCCTGCAGTGAACCCATTGCCCACAGCAATGCAGGATCCAGTGAACCTACTTCCCGCGGCACTGCAGCCCCCCCGTGAACCCATTGCACGCAGCACTGAAGCCTGCACTGAATCCAGTGCCTGAGGCACAGCAGCCTGCAGTGAACCCAGTGCCCGCAGCACTGTAGCCTGCAGTGAACCCAAAGCCCATGGCACTGCATGCTCTACTGAACCCAGGGCCCACGGCACTGCACCATCCAGGGAAAAAAGTATCCGCGGCACTGCATCCTGCAGTGAACCCAGTGCCCAGGGCACTGCAGCCTGCAGTGAACCCAGTTCCCACTGCACTGCAGCCTCCAGTGAACCCACTGCCCGCGGAACTGCACCCTCCAGTGAAGGTAGTGCCTGCCGCACTGCACCCTCCAGTGAAACCAGTGTCCGCGGCACTGCAGCCTCCATTACGCCAGTGCCCGCGGCATTGCAGCCTCCAGTGAAACCTGTGCTCACTGCACTGCAGCCTCCAGTTACCCCAGTGACCCTTGCACTGCAGTCTGCAGTGAACCCAGTGCCTGTGGCACTGCACCCTGCAGTGAACCCAGTTCTGACTGTACTGCAGCCTCCAGTGATCCCAGTGCCCATGGCACTGCAGCCTCCAGTGAGCCCCGTGCTCACGGAATTGCAGCTGCCAGGGAGACCAGTGTCTGCAGCACTGCACCCTCCAGTGAAACCAGAGCCCGTGGAACTGCACCCTCAAGTGAAGACAGTGCTGGGTGCACTGCACCCTCCAGTTAACGCAGTGCCCGCAGCACTGCACCATCCCGTGAACACAGTGCTGGCGGCACTGCAGACTCCAATAAACCAAGGTCACGCGGCAGTGCAGCCTGCAGTGAACACAGTGCCCGGGGCACTGCAGCATGCAGTGAAGTCAGTGCCTGCGGCACTGCACCCTCCAGTGAAGTCAGTGCACCCAGCACTGCACTTTCCAGTGAACCCAGTGTCCACGGCATTGCAGCCCCCAGTGAACCCAGAGCCCACAGTACTGAACCCTCTACTGAAACCAGTGCCCGCAGGACTGCACCCTCAAGTGAACCCAGTGCCCACGGCACTGCACCCTCCAGGAAAGCCAGTACCCGCGACACTGCACCCTCCAGTGAACCCAGTGTCTGTTGCACTGCAGCCTCCAGTGAAACCAGAGCCTGCGGAACTGCCCCCTCCAGTGAAGCCAGTGCTGGGAGCACTGCACCCTTGTTTAACGCAGTGCCCGCAGCACTGAACCATCCAGTGAACACAGTGCTCCCAGCACTGCAGCCTCCAGTGAACCCAGGGCCCGTGGCACTGCACCCTCCAATGAAACCAGTGCCCACGGCACTGCAGCCTGCAGTGAAGACAGTGCCTGTGGCACTACAGCCTCCAGTGAGGCCAGTGCCTGTGGCACTGCACCCTCAACTTAACCCAGTGCCCGCGGCACTGCACCCTCCAGTGAAAAAAGCACTGCAGCATCCAGAGAACACAGTACTGTGGCACTGCAGCCTTCAGTGAACCCAGTGCCCGTGGCACTGGAGCCTGCAGTGAACCCATTGCCCACAGCAATGCAGGATCCAGTGAACCTACTTCCCGCGGCACTGCAGCCCCCCGTGAACCCATTGCACGCAGCACTGAAGCCTGCACTGAATCCAGTGCCTGAGGCACAGCAGCCTGCAGTGAACCCAGTGCCAGCGGCACTGCAGCCTCCAGTGAACCCAAAGCCCATGGCACTGCATGCTCTACTGAACCCAGGGCCCACGGCACTGCACCATCCAGGGAAAAAAGTATCCGGTGCCTGCGACACTGCACCCTCCAGTGAACCCAGTGTCCGTGGCACTGCACCCTCCAGTGCACCCAGTGCCAGCGGCACTGGAGTCAGCAGTGAATCCAGTGCCCGCGGCACTGCACCCTCCAGTGAAACCAGTGCCAGCGTCACTGCACCCTCCAGTGAACCCAGTGCCAGCAGCACTGCAGCCTGCTGTGAACCCAGTGCCCGTGGCACTGAAGTCTGCAGGGAATCCAGTGCCCGCGACACTGCACCCTCCAGTGAACCCAGTTCCCAAGGCACTGCACCCTTAAGTGAACCAAGTTGCCGCAGCACTGCACCCTCCGGTGAACCCATTTCCCGTGGCACTGCACCCTGCAGTGAACCCAGTGCCCTCGGCACTGCATTCCGCAGTGAACCCTGTGCCCACGGCACTGCATTCTTCAGTGAACCCTGTGCCCGAGGCACTGCACCATCCAGTGAACTCAGTTCCTCTGGCACTGCACCATGCAGTGAACATATTGCCACAGCACTGCAGCCTCCAGTGAACCCAGTGCCAGTGACACTGCACCCTCCGGTGAGGCCAGTGCCAGCGGCACTGTAGCCTCCAGTGATCCCAGTGCCAGCAGCACTGCAGCCTGCTGTGAACCCAGTGACCGCGGCACTGCAACCTCCAGTGAACTCAGTTCCCGCGGCACTGCACCCTCCAGTGAACACAGTGCCAGCGGCACTGCAGCCTGCAGTGAACCCAGTGCCTGTGTCACTGCAGTCTGCAGTGAATCCAGTGCCCGCGGCACTGCATTCCGCAGTGTACCCTGTGCCCGAGGCACTGCACCCTCCAGTGAACCCTGTGCCCTCGGCACTGCATTCCGGAGTGAACCCTTTGCCCACGGCACTGCATTCTTCAGTGAACCCTTTGCCCGAGGCACTGCACCATCCAGTGAACCCAGTTCCTCTGGCACTGCACCATGCAGTGAACATATTGCCACGGCACTGCAGCCTCCAGTGAACCCAGTGCCCGCGTCACTGCATCCTCCAGTGAACCCAGTGCCAGCAGCACTGCAGCCTGCAGTGAACCCAGTGCCCACGGCACTGCATTCTTCATTGAACCCTTTGCCCGAGGCACTGCACCATCCAGTGAACCCAGTTCCTCTGGCACTGCACCATGCAGTGAACATATTGCCACGGCACTGCAGCCTCCAGTGAACCCAGTGCCCGCGTCACTGCAGCCTCCAGTGAACCCAGTGCCAGCAGCACTGCACCCTCCAGTGAACCCAGTGCCAGCGGCACTGGAGTCTGCAGTGAATCCAGTGCCCGCGGCACTGCACCCTCCAGCGAACCCAGTGTCTGTGGCACTGCACCCTCCAGTGAACCCAGTGCCAGCAGCACTGCACCCTCCAGTGAACCCAGTGCCCTCAGCACTGCATTCCGCAGTGAACCCTGTGCCCACGGCACTGCATTCTTCAGTGAACCCTGTGCCCGAGGCACTGCACCATCCAGTGAACTCAGTTCCTCTGGCACTGCACCATGCAGTGAACATATTGCCACGGCACTGCAGCCTCCAGTGAACCCAGTGCCCGCGTCACTGCAGCCTCCAGTGAACCCAGTGCCAGCGGCACTGCAGCCTGCTGTGAACCCAGTGCCCGTGGCACTGAAGTCTGCAGGGAATCCAGTGCCCGCGTCACTGCAGCCTCCAGTGAACCCAGTGCCAGCGGCACTGCAGCCTGCTGTGAACCCAGTGCCCGTGGCACTGAAGTCTGCAGGGAATCCAGTGCCTGCGACACTGCACCCTCCAGTGAAACCAGTGCCAGCGTCACTGCACCCTGCAGTGAACCCAGCGCCAGCGGCACTGGAGTCTGCAGGGAATCCAGTGCCCACGTCACTGCTGCCTCCAGTGAACCCAGTGCCAGCAGCACTGCAGCCTGCTGTGAACCCAGTGCCCGTGGCACTGAAGTCTGCAGGGAATCCAGTGCCTGCGACACTGCACCCTCCAGTGAACCCAGTGTCCGTGGCACTGCACCCTCCAGTGAACCCAGTGCCAGCGGCACTGGAGTCTGCAGTGAATCCAGTGACCGCGGCACTGCACCCTCCAGTGAAACCAGTGCCAGCGTCACTGCACCCTCCAGTGAACCCAGTGCCAGCAGCACTGCAGCCTGCTGTGAACCCAGTGCCCGTGGCACTGAAGTCTGCAGGGAATCCAGTGCCTGCGACACTGCACCCTCCAGTGAACCCAGTGTCCGTGGCACTGCACCCTCCAGTGCACCCAGTGCCAGCGGCACTGGAGTCAGCAGTGAATCCAGTGCCCGCGGCACTGCACCCTCCAGTGAAACCAGTGCCAGCGTCACTGCACCCTCCAGTGAACCCAGTGCCAGCAGCACTGCAGCCTGCTGTGAACCCAGTGCCCGTGGCACTGAAGTCTGCAGGGAATCCAGTGCCCGCGACACTGCACCCTCCAGTGAACCCAGTTCCCAAGGCACTGCACCCTTAAGTGAACCAAGTTGCCGCAGCACTGCACCCTCCGGTGAACCCATTTCCCGTGGCACTGCACCCTGCAGTGAACCCAGTGCCCTCGGCACTGCATTCCGCAGTGAACCCTGTGCCCACGGCACTGCATTCTTCAGTGAACCCTGTGCCCGAGGCACTGCACCATCCAGTGAACTCAGTTCCTCTGGCACTGCACCATGCAGTGAACATATTGCCACAGCACTGCAGCCTCCAGTGAACCCAGTGCCAGTGACACTGCACCCTCCAGTGAGGCCAGTGCCAGCGGCACTGTAGCCTCCAGTGATCCCAGTGCCAGCAGCACTGCAGCCTGCTGTGAACCCAGTGACCGCGGCACTGCAACCTCCAGTGAACTCAGTTCCCGCGGCACTGCACCCTCCAGTGAACACAGTGCCAGCGGCACTGCAGCCTGCAGTGAACCCAGTGCCTGTGACACTGCAGTCTGCAGTGAATCCAGTGCCCGCGGCACTGCATTCCGCAGTGTACCCTGTGCCCGAGGCACTGCACCCTCCAGTGAACCCTGTGCCCTCGGCACTGCATTCCGGAGTGAACCCTTTGCCCACGGCACTGCATTCTTCAGTGAACCCTTTGCCCGAGGCACTGCACCATCCAGTGAACCCAGTTCCTCTGGCACTGCACCATGCAGTGAACATATTGCCACGGCACTGCAGCCTCCAGTGAACCCAGTGCCCGCGTCACTGCATCCTCCAGTGAACCCAGTGCCAGTGACACTGCAACCTCCAGTGAGCCCAGTGCCAGCGGCACTGTAGCCTCCAGTGATCCCAGTGCCAGCAGCACTGCAGCCTGCTGTGAACCCAGTGCCCGTGGCACTGAAGTCTGCAGGGAATCCAGTGCCTGCGACACTGCACCCTCCAGTGAACCCAGTGTCCGTGGCACTGCACCCTCCAGTGAACCCAGTGCCTGTGTCACTGCAGTCTGCAGTGAATCCAGTGCCCGCGGCACTGCATTCTGCAGTGTACCCTGTGCCCGAGGCACTGCACCCTCCAGTGAACCCTGTGCCCTCGGCACTGCATTCCGGAGTGAACCCTTTGCCCACGGCACTGCATTCTTCAGTGAACCCTTTGCCCGAGGCACTGCACCATCCAGTGAACCCAGTTCCTCTGGCACTGCACCATGCAGTGAACATATTGCCACGGCACTGCAGCCTCCAGTGAACCCAGTGCCCGCGTCACTGCATCCTCCAGTGAACCCAGTGCCAGCAGCACTGCACCCTCCAGTGAACCCAGTGCCAGCGGCACTGGAGTCTGCAGTGAATCCAGTGCCCGCGGCACTGCACCCTCCAGCGAACCCAGTGTCCGTGGCACTGCACCCTCCAGTGAACCCAGTGCCAGCAGCACTGCACCCTCCAGTGAACCCAGTGCCCTCAGCACTGCATTCCGCAGTGAACCCTGTGCCCACGGCACTGCATTCTTCAGTGAACCCTGTGCCCGAGGCACTGCACCATCCAGTGAACTCAGTTCCTCTGGCACTGCACCATGCAGTGAACATATTGCCACAGCACTGCAGCCTCCAGTGAACCCTGTGCCAGTGACACTGCAACCTCCAGTGAGGCCAGTGCCAGCGGCACTGTAGCCTCCAGTGATCCCAGTGCCAGCAGCACTGCAGCCTGCTGTGAACCCAGTGCCCATGGCACTGAAGTCTGCAGGGAATCCAGTGCCTGCGACACTGCACCCTCCAGTGAACCCAGTGTCCGTGGCACTGCACCCTCCAGTGAACCCAGTGCCAGCGGCACTGGAGTCTGCAGTGAATCCAGTGCCCGCGACACTGCACCCTCCAGTGAACCCAGTTCCCAAGGCACTGCACCCTTAAGTGAACCAAGTTGCCGCAGCACTGCACCCTCCGGTGAACCCATTTCCCGTGGCACTGTACCCTGCAGTGAACCCAGTGCCCGTGGCACTGCATTCTGCAGTGTACCCTGTGCCCGAGGCACTGCACCCTCCAGTGAACCCTGTGCCCTCGGCACTGCATTCTTCAGTGAACCCTTTGCCCGAGGCACTGCACCATCCAGTGAACCCAGTTCCTCTGGCACTGCACCATGCAGTGAACATATTGCCACGGCACTGGAGTCTGCAGTGAATCCAGTGCGCGTGGCACTGCACCCTCCAGTGAAACCGGAGCCAGCGTCACTGCACCCTCCAGTGAACCCAGTGCCCGTGGCACTGCATTCCGCAGTGTACCCTGTGCCCGAGGCACTGCACCCTCCAGTGAACCCAGTGCCCTCGGCACTGCATTCCGCAGTGAACCCTGTGCCCACGGCACTGCATTCTTCAGTGAACCCTGTGCCCGAGGCACTGCACCATCCAGTGAACTCAGTTCCTCTGGCACTGCACCATGCAGTGAACATATTTCCACAGCACTGCACCCTCCAGTGAGCCCAGTGCCAGCGGCACTGTAGCCTACCGTGAACCCAGTGGCAGTGGCACTGAAACCTCCAGTGATCCCAATGCCCGCGGCACTGCAGCCTACAGTGAACCCAGTGCCTGTGGCACTGCAGTCTGCAGCGAATCCAGTGCCCGTGGCACTGCACACTCCAGTGAACCCAGGGTTAGGGTTAGGGTTAGGGTTAGGGTTAGGGTTAGGGTTAGGGTTTAGGGTTAGGGTTAGGGTTAGGGTTAGGGTTAGGGTTAGGGTTAGGGTTTAGGGTTAGGGTTAGGGTTAGGGTTAGGGTTAGGGTTAGGGTTAGGGTTAGGGTTAGGGTTAGGGTTAGGGTTAGGGTTAGGGTTAGGGTTAGGGTTAGGGTTTAGGGTTAGGGTTAGGGTTAGGGTTAGGGTTAGGGTTAGGGTTAGGGGTTAGGGTTAGGGTTAGGGTTAGGGTTAGGGTTAGGGTTAGGGTTAGGGGTTAGGGTTAGGGTTAGGGTTAGGGTTAGGGTTAGGGTTAGGGTTAGGGTTAGGGTTAGGGTTAGGGTTAGGGTTAGGGTTAGGGTTAGGGTTAGGGGTTAGGGTTAGGGTTAGGGTTAGGGTTAGGGTTAGGGTTAGGGTTAGGGGTTAGGGTTAGGGTTAGGGTTAGGGTTAGGGTTAGGGTTAGGGTTAGGGTTAGGGTTAGGGTTAGGGTTAGGGTTAGGGTTAGGGTTAGGGTTAGGGTTAGGGTTAGGGTTAGGGTTAGGGTTAGGGTTAGGGTTAGGGTTAGGGTTAGGGTTAGGGTTAGGGTTAGGGTTAGGGTTAGGGTTAGGGTTAGGGTTAGGGTTAGGGTTAGGGTTAGGGTTAGGGTTAGGGTTAGGGTTAGGGTTAGGGTTAGGGTTAGGGTTAGGGTTAGGGTTAGGGTTAGGGTTAGGGTTAGGGTTAGGGTTAGGGTTAGGGTTAGGGTTAGGGTTAGGGTTAGGGTTAGGGTTAGGGTTAGGGTTAGGGTTAGGGTTAGGGTTAGGGTTAGGGTTAGGGTTAGGGTTAGGGTTAGGGTTAGGGTTAGGGTTAGGGTTAGGGTTAGGGTTAGGGTTAGGGTTAGGGTTAGGGTTAGGGTTAGGGTTAGGGTTAGGGTTAGGGTTAGGGTTAGGGTTAGGGTTAGGGTTAGGGTTAGGGTTAGGGTTAGGGTTAGGGTTAGGGTTAGGGTTAGGGTTAGGGTTAGGGTTAGGGTTAGGGTTAGGGTTAGGGTTAGGGTTAGGGTTAGGGTTAGGGTTAGGGTTAGGGTTAGGGTTAGGGTTAGGGTTAGGGTTAGGGTTAGG
Organism: Panthera tigris; assembly: GCF_018350195.1. Lineage (NCBI taxonomy): Eukaryota > Metazoa > Chordata > Mammalia > Carnivora > Felidae > Panthera > Panthera tigris. The sequence continues at coordinate 18,015 of NC_056672.1, read as the reverse complement.
GTTAGGGTTAGGGTTAGGGTTAGGGTTAGGGTTAGGGTTAGGGTTAGGGTTAGGGTTAGGGTTAGGGTTAGGGTTAGGGTTAGGGTTAGGGTTAGGGTTAGGGTTAGGGTTAGGGTTAGGGTTAGGGTTAGGGTTAGGGTTAGGGTTAGGGTTAGGGTTAGGGTTAGGGTTAGGGTTAGGGTTAGGGTTAGGGTTAGGGTTAGGGTTAGGGTTAGGGTTAGGGTTAGGGTTAGGGTTAGGGTTAGGGTTAGGGTTAGGGTTAGGGTTAGGGTTAGGGTTAGGGTTAGGGTTAGGGTTAGGGTTAGGGTTAGGGTTAGGGTTAGGGTTAGGGTTAGGGTTAGGGTTAGGGTTAGGGTTAGGGTTAGGGTTAGGGTTAGGGTTAGGGTTAGGGTTAGGGTTAGGGTTAGGGTTAGGGTTAGGGTTAGGGTTAGGGTTAGGGTTAGGGTTAGGGTTAGGGTTAGGGTTAGGGTTAGGGTTAGGGTTAGGGTTAGGGTTAGGGTTAGGGTTAGGGTTAGGGTTAGGGTTAGGGTTAGGGTTAGGGTTAGGGTTAGGGTTAGGGTTAGGGTTAGGGTTAGGGTTAGGGTTAGGGTTAGGGTTAGGGTTAGGGTTAGGGTTAGGGTTAGGGTTAGGGTTAGGGTTAGGGTTAGGGTTAGGGTTAGGGTTAGGGTTAGGGTTAGGGTTAGGGTTAGGGTTAGGGTTAGGGTTAGGGTTAGGGTTAGGGTTAGGGTTAGGGTTAGGGTTAGGGTTAGGGTTAGGGTTAGGGTTAGGGTTAGGGTTAGGGTTAGGGTTAGGGTTAGGGTTAGGGTTAGGGTTAGGGTTAGGGTTAGGGTTAGGGTTAGGGTTAGGGTTAGGGTTAGGGTTAGGGTTAGGGTTAGGGTTAGGGTTAGGGTTAGGGTTAGGGTTAGGGTTAGGGTTAGGGTTAGGGTTAGGGTTAGGGTTAGGGTTAGGGTTAGGGTTAGGGTTAGGGTTAGGGTTAGGGTTAGGGTTAGGGTTAGGGTTAGGGTTAGGGTTAGGGTTAGGGTTAGGGTTAGGGTTAGGGTTAGGGTTAGGGTTAGGGTTAGGGTTAGGGTTAGGGTTAGGGTTAGGGTTAGGGTTAGGGTTAGGGTTAGGGTTAGGGTTAGGGTTAGGGTTAGGGTTAGGGTTAGGGTTAGGGTTAGGGTTAGGGTTAGGGTTAGGGTTAGGGTTAGGGTTAGGGTTAGGGTTAGGGTTAGGGTTAGGGTTAGGGTTAGGGTTAGGGTTAGGGTTAGGGTTAGGGTTAGGGTTAGGGTTAGGGTTAGGGTTAGGGTTAGGGTTAGGGTTAGGGTTAGGGTTAGGGTTAGGGTTAGGGTTAGGGTTAGGGTTAGGGTTAGGGTTAGGGTTAGGGTTAGGGTTAGGGTTAGGGTTAGGGTTAGGGTTAGGGTTAGGGTTAGGGTTAGGGTTAGGGTTAGGGTTAGGGTTAGGGTTAGGGTTAGGGTTAGGGTTAGGGTTAGGGTTAGGGTTAGGGTTAGGGTTAGGGTTAGGGTTAGGGTTAGGGTTAGGGTTAGGGTTAGGGTTAGGGTTAGGGTTAGGGTTAGGGTTAGGGTTAGGGTTAGGGTTAGGGTTAGGGTTAGGGTTAGGGTTAGGGTTAGGGTTAGGGTTAGGGTTAGGGTTAGGGTTAGGGTTAGGGTTAGGGTTAGGGTTAGGGTTAGGGTTAGGGTTAGGGTTAGGGTTAGGGTTAGGGTTAGGGTTAGGGTTAGGGTTAGGGTTAGGGTTAGGGTTAGGGTTAGGGTTAGGGTTAGGGTTAGGGTTAGGGTTAGGGTTAGGGTTAGGGTTAGGGTTAGGGTTAGGGTTAGGGTTAGGGTTAGGGTTAGGGTTAGGGTTAGGGTTAGGGTTAGGGTTAGGGTTAGGGTTAGGGTTAGGGTTAGGGTTAGGGTTAGGGTTAGGGTTAGGGTTAGGGTTAGGGTTAGGGTTAGGGTTAGGGTTAGGGTTAGGGTTAGGGTTAGGGTTAGGGTTAGGGTTAGGGTTAGGGTTAGGGTTAGGGTTAGGGTTAGGGTTAGGGTTAGGGTTAGGGTTAGGGTTAGGGTTAGGGTTAGGGTTAGGGTTAGGGTTAGGGTTAGGGTTAGGGTTAGGGTTAGGGTTAGGGTTAGGGTTAGGGTTAGGGTTAGGGTTAGGGTTAGGGTTAGGGTTAGGGTTAGGGTTAGGGTTAGGGTTAGGGTTAGGGTTAGGGTTAGGGTTAGGGTTAGGGTTAGGGTTAGGGTTAGGGTTAGGGTTAGGGTTAGGGTTAGGGTTAGGGTTAGGGTTAGGGTTAGGGTTAGGGTTAGGGTTAGGGTTAGGGTTAGGGTTAGGGTTAGGGTTAGGGTTAGGGTTAGGGTTAGGGTTAGGGTTAGGGTTAGGGTTAGGGTTAGGGTTAGGGTTAGGGTTAGGGTTAGGGTTAGGGTTAGGGTTAGGGTTAGGGTTAGGGTTAGGGTTAGGGTTAGGGTTAGGGTTAGGGTTAGGGTTAGGGTTAGGGTTAGGGTTAGGGTTAGGGTTAGGGTTAGGGTTAGGGTTAGGGTTAGGGTTAGGGTTAGGGTTAGGGTTAGGGTTAGGGTTAGGGTTAGGGTTAGGGTTAGGGTTAGGGTTAGGGTTAGGGTTAGGGTTAGGGTTAGGGTTAGGGTTAGGGTTAGGGTTAGGGTTAGGGTTAGGGTTAGGGTTAGGGTTAGGGTTAGGGTTAGGGTTAGGGTTAGGGTTAGGGTTAGGGTTAGGGTTAGGGTTAGGGTTAGGGTTAGGGTTAGGGTTAGGGTTAGGGTTAGGGTTAGGGTTAGGGTTAGGGTTAGGGTTAGGGTTAGGGTTAGGGTTAGGGTTAGGGTTAGGGTTAGGGTTAGGGTTAGGGTTAGGGTTAGGGTTAGGGTTAGGGTTAGGGTTAGGGTTAGGGTTAGGGTTAGGGTTAGGGTTAGGGTTAGGGTTAGGGTTAGGGTTAGGGTTAGGGTTAGGGTTAGGGTTAGGGTTAGGGTTAGGGTTAGGGTTAGGGTTAGGGTTAGGGTTAGGGTTAGGGTTAGGGTTAGGGTTAGGGTTAGGGTTAGGGTTAGGGTTAGGGTTAGGGTTAGGGTTAGGGTTAGGGTTAGGGTTAGGGTTAGGGTTAGGGTTAGGGTTAGGGTTAGGGTTAGGGTTAGGGTTAGGGTTAGGGTTAGGGTTAGGGTTAGGGTTAGGGTTAGGGTTAGGGTTAGGGTTAGGGTTAGGGTTAGGGTTAGGGTTAGGGTTAGGGTTAGGGTTAGGGTTAGGGTTAGGGTTAGGGTTAGGGTTAGGGTTAGGGTTAGGGTTAGGGTTAGGGTTAGGGTTAGGGTTAGGGTTAGGGTTAGGGTTAGGGTTAGGGTTAGGGTTAGGGTTAGGGTTAGGGTTAGGGTTAGGGTTAGGGTTAGGGTTAGGGTTAGGGTTAGGGTTAGGGTTAGGGTTAGGGTTAGGGTTAGGGTTAGGGTTAGGGTTAGGGTTAGGGTTAGGGTTAGGGTTAGGGTTAGGGTTAGGGTTAGGGTTAGGGTTAGGGTTAGGGTTAGGGTTAGGGTTAGGGTTAGGGTTAGGGTTAGGGTTAGGGTTAGGGTTAGGGTTAGGGTTAGGGTTAGGGTTAGGGTTAGGGTTAGGGTTAGGGTTAGGGTTAGGGTTAGGGTTAGGGTTAGGGTTAGGGTTAGGGTTAGGGTTAGGGTTAGGGTTAGGGTTAGGGTTAGGGTTAGGGTTAGGGTTAGGGTTAGGGTTAGGGTTAGGGTTAGGGTTAGGGTTAGGGTTAGGGTTAGGGTTAGGGTTAGGGTTAGGGTTAGGGTTAGGGTTAGGGTTAGGGTTAGGGTTAGGGTTAGGGTTAGGGTTAGGGTTAGGGTTAGGGTTAGGGTTAGGGTTAGGGTTAGGGTTAGGGTTAGGGTTAGGGTTAGGGTTAGGGTTAGGGTTAGGGTTAGGGTTAGGGTTAGGGTTAGGGTTAGGGTTAGGGTTAGGGTTAGGGTTAGGGTTAGGGTTAGGGTTAGGGTTAGGGTTAGGGTTAGGGTTAGGGTTAGGGTTAGGGTTAGGGTTAGGGTTAGGGTTAGGGTTAGGGTTAGGGTTAGGGTTAGGGTTAGGGTTAGGGTTAGGGTTAGGGTTAGGGTTAGGGTTAGGGTTAGGGTTAGGGTTAGGGTTAGGGTTAGGGTTAGGGTTAGGGTTAGGGTTAGGGTTAGGGTTAGGGTTAGGGTTAGGGTTAGGGTTAGGGTTAGGGTTAGGGTTAGGGTTAGGGTTAGGGTTAGGGTTAGGGTTAGGGTTAGGGTTAGGGTTAGGGTTAGGGTTAGGGTTAGGGTTAGGGTTAGGGTTAGGGTTAGGGTTAGGGTTAGGGTTAGGGTTAGGGTTAGGGTTAGGGTTAGGGTTAGGGTTAGGGTTAGGGTTAGGGTTAGGGTTAGGGTTAGGGTTAGGGTTAGGGTTAGGGTTAGGGTTAGGGTTAGGGTTAGGGTTAGGGTTAGGGTTAGGGTTAGGGTTAGGGTTAGGGTTAGGGTTAGGGTTAGGGTTAGGGTTAGGGTTAGGGTTAGGGTTAGGGTTAGGGTTAGGGTTAGGGTTAGGGTTAGGGTTAGGGTTAGGGTTAGGGTTAGGGTTAGGGTTAGGGTTAGGGTTAGGGTTAGGGTTAGGGTTAGGGTTAGGGTTAGGGTTAGGGTTAGGGTTAGGGTTAGGGTTAGGGTTAGGGTTAGGGTTAGGGTTAGGGTTAGGGTTAGGGTTAGGGTTAGGGTTAGGGTTAGGGTTAGGGTTAGGGTTAGGGTTAGGGTTAGGGTTAGGGTTAGGGTTAGGGTTAGGGTTAGGGTTAGGGTTAGGGTTAGGGTTAGGGTTAGGGTTAGGGTTAGGGTTAGGGTTAGGGTTAGGGTTAGGGTTAGGGTTAGGGTTAGGGTTAGGGTTAGGGTTAGGGTTAGGGTTAGGGTTAGGGTTAGGGTTAGGGTTAGGGTTAGGGTTAGGGTTAGGGTTAGGGTTAGGGTTAGGGTTAGGGTTAGGGTTAGGGTTAGGGTTAGGGTTAGGGTTAGGGTTAGGGTTAGGGTTAGGGTTAGGGTTAGGGTTAGGGTTAGGGTTAGGGTTAGGGTTAGGGTTAGGGTTAGGGTTAGGGTTAGGGTTAGGGTTAGGGTTAGGGTTAGGGTTAGGGTTAGGGTTAGGGTTAGGGTTAGGGTTAGGGTTAGGTTAGGGTTAGGGTTAGGGTTAGGGTTAGGGTTAGGGTTAGGGTTAGGGTTAGGGTTAGGGTTAGGGTTAGGGTTAGGGTTAGGGTTAGGGTTAGGGTTAGGGTTAGGGTTAGGGTTAGGGTTAGGGTTAGGGTTAGGGTTAGGGTTAGGGTTAGGGTTAGGGTTAGGGTTAGGGTTAGGGTTAGGGTTAGGGTTAGGGTTAGGGTTAGGGTTAGGGTTAGGGTTAGGGTTAGGGTTAGGGTTAGGGTTAGGGTTAGGGTTAGGGTTAGGGTTAGGGTTAGGGTTAGGGTTAGGGTTAGGGTTAGGGTTAGGGTTAGGGTTAGGGTTAGGGTTAGGGTTAGGGTTAGGGTTAGGGTTAGGGTTAGGGTTAGGGTTAGGGTTAGGGTTAGGGTTAGGGTTAGGGTTAGGGTTAGGGTTAGGGTTAGGGTTAGGGTTAGGGTTAGGGTTAGGGTTAGGGTTAGGGTTAGGGTTAGGGTTAGGGTTAGGGTTAGGGTTAGGGTTAGGGTTAGGGTTAGGGTTAGGGTTAGGGTTAGGGTTAGGGTTAGGGTTAGGGTTAGGGTTAGGGTTAGGGTTAGGGTTAGGGTTAGGGTTAGGGTTAGGGTTAGGGTTAGGGTTAGGGTTAGGGTTAGGGTTAGGGTTAGGGTTAGGGTTAGGGTTAGGGTTAGGGTTAGGGTTAGGGTTAGGGTTAGGGTTAGGGTTAGGGTTAGGGTTAGGGTTAGGGTTAGGGTTAGGGTTAGGGTTAGGGTTAGGGTTAGGGTTAGGGTTAGGGTTTAGGGTTAGGGTTAGGGTTAGGGTTAGGGTTAGGGTTAGGGTTAGGGTTAGGGTTAGGGTTAGGGTTAGGGTTAGGGTTAGGGTTAGGGTTAGGGTTAGGGTTAGGGTTAGGGTTAGGGTTAGGGTTAGGGTTAGGGTTAGGGTTAGGGTTAGGGTTAGGGTTAGGGTTAGGGTTAGGGTTAGGGTTAGGGTTAGGGTTAGGGTTAGGGTTAGGGTTAGGGTTAGGGTTAGGGTTAGGGTTAGGGTTAGGGTTAGGGTTAGGGTTAGGGTTAGGGTTAGGGTTAGGGTTAGGGTTAGGGTTAGGGTTAGGGTTAGGGTTAGGGTTAGGGTTAGGGTTAGGGTTAGGGTTAGGGTTAGGGTTAGGGTTAGGGTTAGGGTTAGGGTTAGGGTTAGGGTTAGGGTTAGGGTTAGGGTTAGGGTTAGGGTTAGGGTTAGGGTTAGGGTTAGGGTTAGGGTTAGGGTTAGGGTTAGGGTTAGGGTTAGGGTTAGGGTTAGGGTTAGGGTTAGGGTTAGGGTTAGGGTTAGGGTTAGGGTTAGGGTTAGGGTTAGGGTTAGGGTTAGGGTTAGGGTTAGGGTTAGGGTTAGGGTTAGGGTTAGGGTTAGGGTTAGGGTTAGGGTTAGGGTTAGGGTTAGGGTTAGGGTTAGGGTTAGGGTTAGGGTTAGGGTTAGGGTTAGGGTTAGGGTTAGGGTTAGGGTTAGGGTTAGGGTTAGGGTTAGGGTTAGGGTTAGGGTTAGGGTTAGGGTTAGGGTTAGGGTTAGGGTTAGGGTTAGGGTTAGGGTTAGGGTTAGGGTTAGGGTTAGGGTTAGGGTTAGGGTTAGGGTTAGGGTTAGGGTTAGGGTTAGGGTTAGGGTTAGGGTTAGGGTTAGGGTTAGGGTTAGGGTTAGGGTTAGGGTTAGGGTTAGGGTTAGGGTTAGGGTTAGGGTTAGGGTTAGGGTTAGGGTTAGGGTTAGGGTTAGGGTTAGGGTTAGGGTTAGGGTTAGGGTTAGGGTTAGGGTTAGGGTTAGGGTTAGGGTTAGGGTTAGGGTTAGGGTTAGGGTTAGGGTTAGGGTTAGGGTTAGGGTTAGGGTTAGGGTTAGGTTAGGGTTAGGGTTAGGGTTAGGGTTAGGGTTAGGGTTAGGGTTAGGGTTAGGGTTAGGGTTAGGGTTAGGGTTAGGGTTAGGGTTAGGGTTAGGGTTAGGGTTAGGGTTAGGGTTAGGGTTAGGGTTAGGGTTAGGGTTAGGGTTAGGGTTAGGGTTAGGGTTAGGGTTAGGGTTAGGGTTAGGGTTAGGGTTAGGGTTAGGGTTAGGGTTAGGGTTAGGGTTAGGGTTAGGGTTAGGGTTAGGGTTAGGGTTAGGGTTAGGGTTAGGGTTAGGGTTAGGGTTAGGGTTAGGGTTAGGGTTAGGGTTAGGGTTAGGGTTAGGGTTAGGGTTAGGGTTAGGGTTAGGGTTAGGGTTAGGGTTAGGGTTAGGGTTAGGGTTAGGGTTAGGGTTAGGGTTAGGGTTAGGGTTAGGGTTAGGGTTAGGGTTAGGGTTAGGGTTAGGGTTAGGGTTAGGGTTAGGGTTAGGGTTAGGGTTAGGGTTAGGGTTAGGGTTAGGGTTAGGGTTAGGGTTAGGGTTAGGGTTAGGGTTAGGGTTAGGGTTAGGGTTAGGGTTAGGGTTAGGGTTAGGGTTAGGGTTAGGGTTAGGGTTAGGGTTAGGGTTAGGGTTAGGGTTAGGGTTAGGGTTAGGGTTAGGGTTAGGGTTAGGGTTAGGGTTAGGGTTAGGGTTAGGGTTAGGGTTAGGGTTAGGGTTAGGGTTAGGGTTAGGGTTAGGGTTAGGGTTAGGGTTAGGGTTAGGGTTAGGGTTAGGGTTAGGGTTAGGGTTAGGGTTAGGGTTAGGGTTAGGGTTAGGGTTAGGGTTAGGGTTAGGGTTAGGGTTAGGGTTAGGGTTAGGGTTAGGGTTAGGGTTAGGGTTAGGGTTAGGGTTAGGGTTAGGGTTAGGGTTAGGGTTAGGGTTAGGGTTAGGGTTAGGGTTAGGGTTAGGGTTAGGGTTAGGGTTAGGGTTAGGGTTAGGGTTAGGGTTAGGGTTAGGGTTAGGGTTAGGGTTAGGGTTAGGGTTAGGGTTAGGGTTAGGGTTAGGGTTAGGGTTAGGGTTAGGGTTAGGGTTAGGGTTAGGGTTAGGGTTAGGGTTAGGGTTAGGGTTAGGGTTAGGGTTAGGGTTAGGGTTAGGGTTAGGGTTAGGGTTAGGGTTAGGGTTAGGGTTAGGGTTAGGGTTAGGGTTAGGGTTAGGGTTAGGGTTAGGGTTAGGGTTAGGGTTAGGGTTAGGGTTAGGGTTAGGGTTAGGGTTAGGGTTAGGGGTTAGGGTTAGGGTTAGGGTTAGGGTTAGGGTTAGGGTTAGGGTTAGGGTTAGGGTTAGGGTTAGGGTTAGGGTTAGGGTTAGGGTTAGGGTTAGGGTTAGGGTTAGGGTTAGGGTTAGGGTTAGGGTTAGGGTTAGGGTTAGGGTTAGGGTTAGGGTTAGGGTTAGGGTTAGGGTTAGGGTTAGGGTTAGGGTTAGGGTTAGGGTTAGGGTTAGGGTTAGGGTTAGGGTTAGGGTTAGGGTTAGGGTTAGGGTTAGGGTTAGGGTTAGGGTTAGGGTTAGGGTTAGGGTTAGGGTTAGGGTTAGGGTTAGGGTTAGGGTTAGGGTTAGGGTTAGGGTTAGGGTTAGGGTTAGGGTTAGGGTTAGGGTTAGGGTTAGGGTTAGGGTTAGGGTTAGGGTTAGGGTTAGGGTTAGGGTTAGGGTTAGGGTTAGGGTTAGGGTTAGGGTTAGGGTTAGGGTTAGGGTTAGGGTTAGGGTTAGGGTTAGGGTTAGGGTTAGGGTTAGGGTTAGGGTTAGGGTTAGGGTTAGGGTTAGGGTTAGGGTTAGGGTTAGGGTTAGGGTTAGGGTTAGGGTTAGGGTTAGGGTTAGGGTTAGGGTTAGGGTTAGGGTTAGGGTTAGGGTTAGGGTTAGGGTTAGGGTTAGGGTTAGGGTTAGGGTTAGGGTTAGGGTTAGGGTTAGGGTTAGGGTTAGGGTTAGGGTTAGGGTTAGGGTTAGGGTTAGGGTTAGGGTTAGGGTTAGGGTTAGGGTTAGGGTTAGGGTTAGGGTTAGGGTTAGGGTTAGGGTTAGGGTTAGGGTTAGGGTTAGGGTTAGGGTTAGGGTTAGGGTTAGGGTTAGGGTTAGGGTTAGGGTTAGGGTTAGGGTTAGGGTTAGGGTTAGGGTTAGGGTTAGGGTTAGGGTTAGGGTTAGGGTTAGGGTTAGGGTTAGGGTTAGGGTTAGGGTTAGGGTTAGGGTTAGGGTTAGGGTTAGGGTTAGGGTTAGGGTTAGGGTTAGGGTTAGGGTTAGGGTTAGGGTTAGGGTTAGGGTTAGGGTTAGGGTTAGGGTTAGGGTTAGGGTTAGGGTTAGGGTTAGGGTTAGGGTTAGGGTTAGGGTTAGGGTTAGGGTTAGGGTTAGGGTTAGGGTTAGGGTTAGGGTTAGGGTTAGGGTTAGGGTTAGGGTTAGGGTTAGGTTAGGGTTAGGGTTAGGGTTAGGGTTAGGGTTAGGGTTAGGGTTAGGGTTAGGGTTAGGGTTAGGGTTAGGGTTAGGGTTAGGGTTAGGGTTAGGGTTAGGGTTAGGGTTAGGGTTAGGGTTAGGGTTAGGGTTAGGGTTAGGGTTAGGGTTAGGGTTAGGGTTAGGGTTAGGGTTAGGGTTAGGGTTAGGGTTAGGGTTAGGGTTAGGGTTAGGGTTAGGGTTAGGGTTAGGGTTAGGGTTAGGGTTAGGGTTAGGGTTAGGGTTAGGGTTAGGGTTAGGGTTAGGGTTAGGGTTAGGGTTAGGGTTAGGGTTAGGGTTAGGGTTAGGGTTAGGGTTAGGGTTAGGGTTAGGGTTAGGGTTAGGGTTAGGGTTAGGGTTAGGGTTAGGGTTAGGGTTAGGGTTAGGGTTAGGGTTAGGGTTAGGGTTAGGGTTAGGGTTAGGGTTAGGGTTAGGGTTAGGGTTAGGGTTAGGGTTAGGGTTAGGGTTAGGGTTAGGGTTAGGGTTAGGGTTAGGGTTAGGGTTAGGGTTAGGGTTAGGGTTAGGGTTAGGGTTAGGGTTAGGGTTAGGGTTAGGGTTAGGGTTAGGGTTAGGGTTAGGGTTAGGGTTAGGGTTAGGGTTAGGGTTAGGGTTAGGGTTAGGGTTAGGGTTAGGGTTAGGGTTAGGGTTAGGGTTAGGGTTAGGGTTAGGGTTAGGGTTAGGGTTAGGGTTAGGGTTAGGGTTAGGGTTAGGGTTAGGGTTAGGGTTAGGGTTAGGGTTAGGGTTAGGGTTAGGGTTAGGGTTAGGGTTAGGGTTAGGGTTAGGGTTAGGGTTAGGGTTAGGGTTAGGGTTAGGGTTAGGGTTAGGGTTAGGGTTAGGGTTAGGGTTAGGGTTAGGGTTAGGGTTAGGGTTAGGGTTAGGGTTAGGGTTAGGGTTAGGGTTAGGGTTAGGGTTAGGGTTAGGGTTAGGGTTAGGGTTAGGGTTAGGGTTAGGGTTAGGGTTAGGGTTAGGGTTAGGGTTAGGGTTAGGGTTAGGGTTAGGGTTAGGGTTAGGGTTAGGGTTAGGGTTAGGGTTAGGGTTAGGGTTAGGGTTAGGGTTAGGGTTAGGGTTAGGGTTAGGGTTAGGGTTAGGGTTAGGGTTAGGGTTAGGGTTAGGGTTAGGGTTAGGGTTAGGGTTAGGGTTAGGGTTAGGGTTAGGGTTAGGGTTAGGGTTAGGGTTAGGGTTAGGGTTAGGGTTAGGGTTAGGGTTAGGGTTAGGGTTAGGGTTAGGGTTAGGGTTAGGGTTAGGGTTAGGGTTAGGGTTAGGGTTAGGGTTAGGGTTAGGGTTAGGGTTAGGGTTAGGGTTAGGGTTAGGGTTAGGGTTAGGGTTAGGGTTAGGGTTAGGGTTAGGGTTAGGGTTAGGGTTAGGGTTAGGGTTAGGGTTAGGGTTAGGGTTAGGGTTAGGGTTAGGGTTAGGGTTAGGGTTAGGGTTAGGGTTAGGGTTAGGGTTAGGGTTAGGGTTAGGGTTAGGGTTAGGGTTAGGGTTAGGGTTAGGGTTAGGGTTAGGGTTAGGGTTAGGGTTAGGGTTAGGGTTAGGGTTAGGGTTAGGGTTAGGGTTAGGGTTAGGGTTAGGGTTAGGGTTAGGGTTAGGGTTAGGGTTAGGGTTAGGGTTAGGGTTAGGGTTAGGGTTAGGGTTAGGGTTAGGGTTAGGGTTAGGGTTAGGGTTAGGGTTAGGGTTAGGGTTAGGGTTAGGGTTAGGGTTAGGGTTAGGGTTAGGGTTAGGGTTAGGGTTAGGGTTAGGGTTAGGGTTAGGGTTAGGGTTAGGGTTAGGGTTAGGGTTAGGGTTAGGGTTAGGGTTAGGGTTAGGGTTAGGGTTAGGGTTAGGGTTAGGGTTAGGGTTAGGGTTAGGGTTAGGGTTAGGGTTAGGGTTAGGGTTAGGGTTAGGGTTAGGGTTAGGGTTAGGGTTAGGGTTAGGGTTAGGGTTAGGGTTAGGGTTAGGGTTAGGGTTAGGGTTAGGGTTAGGGTTAGGGTTAGGGTTAGGGTTAGGGTTAGGGTTAGGGTTAGGGTTAGGGTTAGGGTTAGGGTTAGGGTTAGGGTTAGGGTTAGGGTTAGGGTTAGGGTTAGGGTTAGGGTTAGGGTTAGGGTTAGGGTTAGGGTTAGGGTTAGGGTTAGGGTTAGGGTTAGGGTTAGGGTTAGGGTTAGGGTTAGGGTTAGGGTTAGGGTTAGGGTTAGGGTTAGGGTTAGGGTTAGGGTTAGGGTTAGGGTTAGGGTTAGGGTTAGGGTTAGGGTTAGGGTTAGGGTTAGGGTTAGGGTTAGGGTTAGGGTTAGGGTTAGGGTTAGGGTTAGGGTTAGGGTTAGGGTTAGGGTTAGGGTTAGGGTTAGGGTTAGGGTTAGGGTTAGGGTTAGGGTTAGGGTTAGGGTTAGGGTTAGGGTTAGGGTTAGGGTTAGGGTTAGGGTTAGGGTTAGGGTTAGGGTTAGGGTTAGGGTTAGGGTTAGGGTTAGGGTTAGGGTTAGGGTTAGGGTTAGGGTTAGGGTTAGGGTTAGGGTTAGGGTTAGGGTTAGGGTTAGGGTTAGGGTTAGGGTTAGGGTTAGGGTTAGGGTTAGGGTTAGGGTTAGGGTTAGGGTTAGGGTTAGGGTTAGGGTTAGGGTTAGGGTTAGGGTTAGGGTTAGGGTTAGGGTTAGGGTTAGGGTTAGGGTTAGGGTTAGGGTTAGGGTTAGGGTTAGGGTTAGGGTTAGGGTTAGGGTTAGGGTTAGGGTTAGGGTTAGGGTTAGGGTTAGGGTTAGGGTTAGGGTTAGGGTTAGGGTTAGGGTTAGGGTTAGGGTTAGGGTTAGGGTTAGGGTTAGGGTTAGGGTTAGGGTTAGGGTTAGGGTTAGGGTTAGGGTTAGGGTTAGGGTTAGGGTTAGGGTTAGGGTTAGGGTTAGGGTTAGGGTTAGGGTTAGGGTTAGGGTTAGGGTTAGGGTTAGGGTTAGGGTTAGGGTTAGGGTTAGGGTTAGGGTTAGGGTTAGGGTTAGGGTTAGGGTTAGGGTTAGGGTTAGGGTTAGGGTTAGGGTTAGGGTTAGGGTTAGGGTTAGGGTTAGGGTTAGGGTTAGGGTTAGGGTTAGGGTTAGGGTTAGGGTTAGGGTTAGGGTTAGGGTTAGGGTTAGGGTTAGGGTTAGGGTTAGGGTTAGGGTTAGGGTTAGGGTTAGGGTTAGGGTTAGGGTTAGGGTTAGGGTTAGGGTTAGGGTTAGGGTTAGGGTTAGGGTTAGGGTTAGGGTTAGGGTTAGGGTTAGGGTTAGGGTTAGGGTTAGGGTTAGGGTTAGGGTTAGGGTTAGGGTTAGGGTTAGGGTTAGGGTTAGGGTTAGGGTTAGGGTTAGGGTTAGGGTTAGGGTTAGGGTTAGGGTTAGGGTTAGGGTTAGGGTTAGGGTTAGGGTTAGGGTTAGGGTTAGGGTTAGGGTTAGGGTTAGGGTTAGGGTTAGGGTTAGGGTTAGGGTTAGGGTTAGGGTTAGGGTTAGGGTTAGGGTTAGGGTTAGGGTTAGGGTTAGGGTTAGGGTTAGGGTTAGGGTTAGGGTTAGGGTTAGGGTTAGGGTTAGGGTTAGGGTTAGGGTTAGGGTTAGGGTTAGGGTTAGGGTTAGGGTTAGGGTTAGGGTTAGGGTTAGGGTTAGGGTTAGGGTTAGGGTTAGGGTTAGGGTTAGGGTTAGGGTTAGGGTTAGGGTTAGGGTTAGGGTTAGGGTTAGGGTTAGGGTTAGGGTTAGGGTTAGGGTTAGGGTTAGGGTTAGGGTTAGGGTTAGGGTTAGGGTTAGGGTTAGGGTTAGGGTTAGGGTTAGGGTTAGGGTTAGGGTTAGGGTTAGGGTTAGGGTTAGGGTTAGGGTTAGGGTTAGGGTTAGGGTTAGGGTTAGGGTTAGGGTTAGGGTTAGGGTTAGGGTTAGGGTTAGGGTTAGGGTTAGGGTTAGGGTTAGGGTTAGGGTTAGGGTTAGGGTTAGGGTTAGGGTTAGGGTTAGGGTTAGGGTTAGGGTTAGGGTTAGGGTTAGGGTTAGGGTTAGGGTTAGGGTTAGGGTTAGGGGTTAGGGTTAGGGTTAGGGTTAGGGTTAGGGTTAGGGTTAGGGTTAGGGTTAGGGTTAGGGTTAGGGTTAGGGTTAGGGTTAGGGTTAGGGTTAGGGTTAGGGTTAGGGTTAGGGTTAGGGTTAGGGTTAGGGTTAGGGTTAGGGTTAGGGTTAGGGTTAGGGTTAGGGTTAGGGTTAGGGTTAGGGTTAGGGTTAGGGTTAGGGTTAGGGTTAGGGTTAGGGTTAGGGTTAGGGTTAGGGTTAGGGTTAGGGTTAGGGTTAGGGTTAGGGTTAGGGTTAGGGTTAGGGTTAGGGTTAGGGTTAGGGTTAGGGTTAGGGTTAGGGTTAGGGTTAGGGTTAGGGTTAGGGTTAGGGTTAGGGTTAGGGTTAGGGTTAGGGTTAGGGTTAGGGTTAGGGTTAGGGTTAGGGTTAGGGTTAGGGTTAGGGTTAGGGTTAGGGTTAGGGTTAGGGTTAGGGTTAGGGTTAGGGTTAGGGTTAGGGTTAGGGTTAGGGGTTAGGGTTAGGGTTAGGGTTAGGGTTAGGGTTAGGGTTAGGGTTAGGGTTAGGGTTAGGGTTAGGGTTAGGGTTAGGGTTAGGGTTAGGGTTAGGGTTAGGGTTAGGGTTAGGGTTAGGGTTAGGGTTAGGGTTAGGGTTAGGGTTAGGGTTAGGGTTAGGGTTAGGGTAGGGTTAGGGTTAGGGTTAGGGTTAGGGTTAGGGTTAGGGTTGGGGGTAGGGTTAGGGTTAGGGTTAGGGTTAGGGTTAGGGTTAGGGTTAGGGTTAGGGTTAGGGTGGGTGGGGTTAGGGTTAGGGTGGGTTAGGGTTAGGGTAGGGTTAGGGTTAGGGTTAGGGTTAGGGTTAGGGTTAGGGTTGGGGTTAGGGTTAGTTAGGGTGGGGTTGGGGGTGGGTTAGGGTTAGGGTTAGGGTTAGGGTTAGGGTTAGGGTTGGTTAGGGTTAGGGTTAGGGGGGGGGGGGGGGGGGTTAGGGTTAGGGTTAGTTAGTTAGGGTTAGGGTTAGGGTTAGTTAAAGTTAAAGTTAGTTAAAGTTAAAGGGTTAAAGTTAGGGTTAAAGTTAAGTGTTAAAGTTAAAGTTAAAGTTAGGGTTAGGGTTAGGGTTAAAGTTAGGGTTAAAGTTAAAGGGTTAAAGTTAAGTTAGTTAATAGTTAGTTAGTTAAAGTTAAAGTTAAAGTTAAAGTTAAAAGTTAGTTAAAGTTAAAGTTAACGTTAGTTAAAGTTAAAGTTAGTTAAAGTTAAAGGGTTAAAGTTAAAGTTAAAGTTACAGTTAGTTAGTTAAAAGTTAGGTTAAAGTAAAGTTTTAAGTTAAAGTTAAGTAGTTAAAGTTAAAGTTAAAGTTAAAGGGTTTTAAAGTTAAGTTAAAGTTAAAGTAAAGTTAAAGTTAAAGTTAAAGTTAAAGTTAAAGTTAAAGTTAAAGTTAGTAAAGTTAAAGTTAAAGGGTTAAGTTAAGTTAGTTAAAGTTAAAGTTAAAGTTTACAGTTAAAGTTAAAGTTAAGTTTAAAGTTAAAAGTTAAAGTTAGTTAAAGTTAAAGTTAAAGTTAGTTAAAGTTAAAGTTAAGTTAAAGTTAAGTTAAAGTTAAAGTTAAAGTTAAAGTTAAAGTTAAAGTTAAAGTTAAAGTTAAAGTTAAAGTTAAAGTTAAGTTAAAGTTAAAGTTAAGTTAAGTTAAAGTTAAAGTTAAAGTTAAAAGTTAAAGTTAAAGTTAAAGTTAAAGTTAAAGTTAAGTTAACGTTAAAGTTAAAGTTAAGTTAAAGTTAAAGTTAAAGTTAAAGTTACAGTTAAAGTTAAAGTTAAAGTTAAAGTTAGTTAAAGTTAAAGTTAAAGTTAGTTAAGTTAAAGTTAAAGTTAAAGTTAAAGTTAAAGTTAAAGTTAAAGTTAAAGTAAAGTTAAAGTTAAAGTTAAAGTTAAAGTTAAAGTTAAAGTTAAAGTTAAAGTTAAAGTTAAAGTTAAAGTTAAAGTTAAAGTTAAAGTTAAGTTAAAGTTAAAGTTAAAGTTAAAGTTAAAGTTAAAGTTAAAGTTAAAGTTAAAGTTAAAGTTAAAGTTAAAGTTAAAGTTAAAGTTAAAGTTAAAGTTAAAGTTAAAGTTAAAGTTAAAGTTAAAGTTAAAGTTAAAGTTAAAGTTAAAGTTAAAGTTAAAGTTAAAGTTAAGTTAAAGTTAAAGTTAAAGTTAAGTTAAAGTTAAAGTTAAAGTTAAAAGTTAAAGTTAAAGTTAAAGTTAAAGTTTAAAGTTAAAGTTAAAGTTAAAGTTAAAGTTAAAGTTAAAGTTAAAGTTAAAGTTAAAGTTAAAGTTAAAGTTAAAGTTAAAGTTAAAGTTAAAGTTAAAGTTAAAGTTAAAGTTAAAGTTAAAGTTAAAGTTAAAGTTAAAGTTAAAGTTAAAGTTAAAGTTAAAGTTAAAGTTAAAGTTAAAGTTAAAGTTAAAGTTAAAGTTAAAGTTAAAGTTAAAGTTAAAGTTAAGTTAAAGTTAAAGTTAAAGTTAAAGTTAAAGTTAAAGTTAGTTAAAGTTAAAGTTAAAGTTAAAGTTAAAGTTAAAGTTAAAGTTAAGTTAAAGTTAAAGTTAAAGTTAAAGTTAAAGTTAAAGTTAAAGTTAAAGTTAAAGTTAAAGTTAAAGTTAAAGTTAAAGTTAAAGTTAAAGTTAAAGTTTAAGTTAAAGTTAAAGTTAAAGTTAAAGTTAAAGTTAAAGTTAAAGTTAAAGTTAAAGTTAAAGTTAAAGTTAAAGTTAAAGTTAAAGTTAAAGTTAAAGTTAAAGTTAAAGTTAAAGTTAAAGTTAAAGTTAAAGTTAAAGTTAAAAGTTAAAGTTAAAGTTAAAGTTAAAGTTAAAGTTAAAGTTAAAGTTAAAGTTAAAGTTAACGTTAAAGTTAAAGTTAAAGTTAAAGTTAAAGTTAAAGTTAAAGTTAAAGTTAAAGTTAAAGTTAAAGTTAAAGTTAAAGTTAAAGTTAAAGTTAAAGTTAAAGTTAAAGTTAAAGTTAAAGTTAAAGTTAAAGTTAAAGTTAAAGTTAAAGTTAAAGTTAAAGTTAAAGTTAAAGTTAAAGTTAAAGTTAAAGTTAAAGTTAAAGTTACAGTTAAAGTTAAAGTTAAAGTTAAAGTTAAAGTTAAAGTTAAAGTTAAAGTTAAAGTTAAAGTTAAAGTTAAAGTTAAAGTTAAGTTAAAGTTAAAGTTAAAGTTAAAGTTAAAGTTAAAGTTAAAGTTAAAGTTAAAGTTAAAGTTAAGTTAAAGTTAAAGTTAAAGTTAAAGTTAAAGTTAAAGTTAAAGTTAAAGTTAAAGTTAAAGTTAAAGTTAAAGTTAAAGTTAAAGTTAAAGTTAAAGTTAAAGTTAAAGTTAAAGTTAAAGTTAAGTTAAAGTTAAAGTTAAAGTTAAAGTTAAAGTTAAAGTTAAAGTTAGTTAAAGTTAAAGTTAAAGTTAAGTTAAAGTTAAAGTTAAAGTTAAAGTTAAAGTTAAAGTTAAAGTTAAAGTTAAAGTTAAAGTTAAAGTTAAAGTTAAAGTTAAAAAGTTAAAGTTAAAGTAAAGTTAGTTAAAGTTAAAGTTAAAGTTAAAGTTAAAGTTAAAGTTAAAGTTAAAGTTAAAGTTAAAGTTAAGTTAAAGTTAAAGTTAAAGTTAAAGTTAAAGTTAAGTTAAAGTTAAAGTTAAGTTAAAGTTAAAGTTAAAGTTAAAGTTAAAGTTAAGTTAAAGTTAAAGTTAAAGTTAAAGTTAAAGTTAAGTTAAAGTTAAAGTTAAAGTTAACGTTAAAGTTAAAGTTAAAGTTAAAGTTAAAGTTAAAGTTAAAGTTAAAGTTAAGTTAAAGTTAAAGTTAAAGTTAAAGTTAAAGTTAAAGTTAAAGTTAAAGTTAAAGTTAAAGTTAAAGTTAAAGTTAAAGTTAAAGTTAAAGTTAAAGTTAAAGTTAAAGTTAAAGTTAAAGTTAAAGTTAAAGTTAAAGTTAAAGTTAAAGTTAAAGTTAAAGTTAAAGTTAAAGTTAAAGTTAAAGTTAAAGTTAAAGTTAAGTTAAAGTTAAAGTTAAAGTTAACGTTAAAGTTAAAGTTAAAGTTAAAGTTAAAGTTAAAGTGTTAAAGTTAAAGTTTAAAGTTAAAGTTAAAGTTAAAGTTAAAGTTAAAGTTAAAGTTAAAGTTAAAGTTAAAGTTAAAGTTAAAGTTAAAGTTAAAGTTAAAGTTAAAGTTAAAGTTAAAGTTAAAGTTAAAGTTAAAGTTAAAGTTTAAAGTTAAAAGTTAAAGTTAAAGTTAAAGTTAAAGTTAAAGTTAAAGTTAAAGTTAAAGTTAAAGTTAAAGTTAAAGTTAAAGTTAAAGTTAAAGTTAAAGTTAAAGTTAAAGTTAAAGTTAAAGTTAAGTTAAAGTTAAGTTAAAGTTAAAGTTAAAGTTAAAGTTAAAGTTAAAGTTAAAGTTAAAGTTAAAGTTAAAGTTAAAGTTAAAGTTAAGTTAAAGTTAAAGTTAAAGTTAAAGTTAAAGTTAAAGTTAAAGTTAAAGTTTAAAGTTAAAGTTAAAGTTAAAGTTAAAGTTAAAGTTAAAGTTAAAGTTAAAGTTAAAGTTAAAGTTAAAGTTAAAGTTAAAGTTAAAGTTAAAGTTAAAGTTAAAGTTAAAGTTAAAGTTAAAGTTTAAAGTTAAAGTTAAAGTTAAAGTTAAAGTTAAGTTAAAGTTAAAGTTAAAGTTAAAGTTAAAGTTAAAGTTAAAGTTAAAGTTAAAGTTAAAGTTAAAGTTA